>NC_142144.1:19992500-22667500 GCF_024610735.1 Ursus americanus
TATCTCAGGGAAAGTCCTAGCATATCCTGAACTGTTAGTGCTACAGCTGACCCTTCTAGAAAGAAGGCAGGCAGTAAGTCAGAAAATCCGAGAGTGGGTAGGGAGGGGATCCCAGAGAAGGGGGACAGAGGGAATGTACATGTGAGAAAATCGAATGAATCAGCAGGGTTCTATTAGCAATAAAATTATTTCCCTAAACTCTATGCATTTGTGTTTTTTTAAGATTTTATTTATTTATTTGCTAGAGAGAGAGAGCGCGCGCACAAGCAGGGGGAGCGGCAGGCAGAGGGAGAAGCAGGCTCCCCACTGAGCAAGGAGCTCCATGCGGGACTCGATCCTGGGACCCTGTGATCATGACCTGAGCCGATGGCAGACGCTTAACTGACTGAGCCATGCAGGCGTCCCTTTAGGCATTTGATGTAAAAAATTCCTTATCTGTGCATTTTAAGTAGAAAACAGATTAATAAATGCAAATGTTTATATAGAATTTTTCAATCTTACATGCCCTAATCAGGTACTCTCAGCACCTAAGATACAAGCTACTAAAATGCACTAATTTGCTCATTATGTCAATGGACATTCATTGAACACTTCATTTTATTTTATTTTTTTTTAAAGATTTTATTTATTTATTTGACAGAGATAGAGACAGCCAGCGAGAGAGGGAACACAGGCAGGAGGAGTGGGAGAGGAAGAAGCAGGCTCCTAGCGGAGGAGCCTGATGTGGGGCGCGATCCCACAACGCCAGGATCACGCCCTGAGCCGAAGGCAGACGCTTAACCACTGTGCCACTCAGGCGCCCCTGAACACTTCATTTTAGAGGCTGCCCCCGTAAAATCATATAAAGGAATTTTCCAAAGGTAGTTGAACTTTTTTCCCAGGAAAGTATATAATCCCTTGGAACCTGGTCAATTATATATTTAAAATTTAAAGAAATTTATCTATTTACTTATATAAGTTAAATATATTTGCACCTCGCTGGCTCAGTCAGTGGAGCATGCGACTCTTGATCTCAGGGTTGTGAGTTCAAGCCTTACATTGGGTGTGGAGATACTTAAAAATAAAAATATTTTAATATATATATATTTATTTAAGGAAAATGAGTCATGATTATTAGCACCTTTTTTGTGGCTGAAACTATCTTACAAGAAGATCTTTGTTTTTACTGAAACGTTAAAAATGATCTGGAAAAGATACAATTTTGAGTGCTATTCTTCACACATAATCTAGGCTGCCTATAATTTAGGTCCCAATTTGTATTCAAAATATTGTTTTCTTGAAAATAGCTACCAGCTGGGGTGCCTGGCTGTCTCAGTCAGAAGAGCATGTGACTTGATCTCAGGGTCATGAGTTTGAGTTCCACATGGGGTAGAGATTACTTAAATAAATAAAACTTTGAAAAATAGGGGCACCTGGGTGGCTCAGTTGGTTAAACGTCTGCCTTCAGCTCAGGTCATGATCCTGGGGTCCTGGGATCGAGCCCCACATTGGGCTCCCTGCTCAGCGGGGAGTCTGCTTCTCCTCCCTCTGCCCCTCTCTTGTGCTCTCTCTCTTGCTCTCTCTCAAATCAATAAAATCTTAAAAAAAAAAAACAACTTTTTAAAAAAAGATTTTATTTATTTATTTATTTATTTATTTATTTATTTATTTGACAGAGAGAGACAGCCCGTGAGAGAGGCTACCAGCTATTAAAGTATTGTGATACAGTGGATATCACTGGTATCACAAAAGTATCAGACAAGTCCCCATTATCACTATCTTCCTGAACGATGATTTTTTAAAAAATTAAATTCTAGTTGACATGCCGTGCAATATTGGTTTCAGGAATAGAATTCAGTGATTGATCGCTTACATCTGAACAATGGTTATTAAAGAAACTTCCCCGGGAGTTTTGAGTTCACAGTCACTAAAGAATAATACTTCCCGATCTTTCAGTTGGCAACAGCAGAAATTTAAATGTTTTCAACTCTGGTATCAAGAGACATGTTTCCAGTATCTAACAACCTTGACTTTGACACAGGAATTACAAGTATAGAACTCAGTCAGGTCAGTTGGTGTTTTAAATCTTTTAACACTGTGAAAAAGGAACTTAGCTATTTCTGGGTAACCTTGTGAAAACATAATGCGTGAAGAAAAGCTTCATCATGAAAAGTGCAGCAGACTGCTAGCTCTTTCCTGAAGTTGGAACCTCTTGGCACAGGCTGCCCAGCGAAGCCTCCATTCCCAGCTAGGCACGGCCATGAGCATAAATTCCTGTCAGTGGATTGTGAGTGGAGGTGACGTGTGTGGCTTCTTCTTTAGTAGCTCCAAAGGAACGTATTTGTCTGGGATTAGCCCTCTGGGTCCCTTCCCACTAGCTGGAATGCAGTCCGCCAGTAACAGCTTCAGCTGTTCAGAAAAGGACAAGATGATGGAACAGCAGGAAAGGAGCTCCGAATAACCCTGAAATGCTGAGCAGCTAGACTGTGACCTGAAAGAGAAATGAACTTCATTCTTTTTTTTTAATACAAAATTTTATTTATTTATTTGAGAGCAAGAGCACATGAGCACAAGCAGGGGGAGGAGCAGAGGGAGAGGGAGAAGCAGACTCCGCACTGAGCAGGGAACCTCACATGAGGCTCGATCCTAGGACCCTGAGATCACAACTGGAGCCGAAGGCAGACACCCAACCAGCTGAGCCACCCAGGCGCCGCTGAACCTCATTCTTTTTAAGCCACTATATATATTTTTAAATTTTCATTCAAGTATCGCAATCATAAACAATTTCAGATGCCTTAAGTTTAGCGCTTGCTGAATTTCCATAAGCTAAACACACTCTAGTAACCGGAACCTAGACGAAGAATGTAATATATCCTGGGGCCCAGATGGTCTCCCTCGTCTTCCCCTCCAAGCCTAGCTGCTGAGGAATCTATAAGAGCATAAGCTGGTTTTGTCTGCTTTTCTACTTTATATACACGGAATCATACCGTATTGTAGCAGATGGGACAGGGCCACAAATTTCTCCCCACCCTATACGTGTGGCCGTTTGCAAGGTGATTTCTCATCACTAGGTTGGGTCTATTTCCCCACCCCCTGAATCTGCACTTTTGGCTTAGTTTGACCAATATAAATGCAGAGCTCTGAACAGGGGCGCCTGGGTGGCTCAGTCAGTTAAGTGTCTGACTCGATTTTGGCTCAGGTCTTGATCTCAGGGTCGTAAGATTGAGCCCCACGTCAGGCTCCATGCCCATCATGGACTCTGCTTGAGATTCTCTTTGTCCTTCTCTCTCTGCCCTTTCCCCCACTCATGTACTCTCTCTCTCGCTCTCTCAAATAAAATCTTAAATAAGAGGAACAAACGCTGTGAACTTGTAGGTGGGGCCTTACCTGGCCTATGGCTTCACTTTGACCGTCTTGGAAAGCTGCTGCATGTCAGGGAGGTGACTGGGGCCACGTGGAGAAGACCTGAGCACCGCCAGGTGCGTGATGAAGGTCACCTTGGACCTTTGGAGCCTGCCAAATGCGCAGCTGAACGCCGCCGCAGATGAAATCAGAAGAGAAACTGCACAGCTGTCCCACACCGTCATGAAAAATAGCAGATCGGCACGTGAAGACACGAGGTTTTGGGGTAATCTGTTCTGCAGCAACAGATTTAAGTGCAACAAGTCACACGCTTGTATTGTGGCTCAGGCTTCTTTGGCTCAATGTGTTTGTGGGATGGAGCCGGCCTGTCCTATGCAGTGGACCACCACCCCTGCTCATTGCTGGAGAGCATCTGATCGTGTGCCAACGTTACGATTCATCCATTAGCTACCGATGGCCATAAGGGTGCTTGCTAGTTTGGGGCTCTTACGAATAGTGCTACTTTGAACATTCTGACACTGTGTCATTTGGTGAACGTAAGCATGCATTTATGTTCATTATATAACTAGCAGAGGCCTTTCTGGGCCCCAGGGACACTTGCTTGAGTAGACACCAGCTTTTCTTCGAAAAAGATGTTTCGGTTCCCATTCCCACCCGCTATGTGGGGAGCTGGCAGAGCCTGGTTCTTCCCTACCCCTGCCAACGCTGTGCTCTTACACTTCGCCAGCCTCAGTTTGACAGATGAGTGTGTAGAACGTTGGAAGTTACCACAGGCGTGTTAGCGCCACGAGCCCACGTTAGAAAGAAGCTGGACCAACTGGTTTTGATGCCTACATTCCTACATTTCCTCTCGACACCTCCGGCTCAGAGGCCACAATTTAACAGTAAAAGCTTGCATGTATACAGTGTTCTGTATCTTCCATGCTACTTTCGCAATCATAATTTCATCGGAGTCTTCCAATAAAATAACGCCGTGAGACAGGCAGCATGCAGGTTCTTACCTTTGTCTCGCAGAGAAGGAACGCGTGCAGCTGTGGCACAGCCCAGGTGGGAACGCGGGTCTTCGGACATGCCGACTGACCTTCCCGCCAGAGCCCTCTGCTAGCATTGGTGTCTCGGTGGCGGGGGGCATGACCGTTGAGGGACAGGGGCAGGCAGGAAGTATTTGTACCTGTGGAATAAGTGACCTCACGAACAGAAAGAACGTCCAGTCCTTTCCCAGATGTGATCTCCCCAGGGTATGGAACACAGCAAATTAAAGAGCCCGGGTTTGGGGTGATGGGAATCGTGTCAGCTAGCACTGCATGTCCAGACCCTGGACTCTCTCAGTTCATCCAGAAATAATCTTTTGGAAACTGGCCAACTTCACATGGCTTAACCACCATGCAAGTATTGAAAATGAAGCTGCGTGGAAGGTTGTCCATGATTTGCTCTAAGGCAAAAACACAGGGAACAGGACAGCACCACACAGCATCATCCCATTTTGGGAAAAACAAATCCGCACATGTCTGTATATTCATCGATAAAGGTCTGGGAAAAGTAGAGCAAAAATGTTAGCAGTGTTATCTCTAGGTATTGAGTTTTAAAGATGAATTTCTTTCTTTCTTTATGCCTTTCTGTATTTGATCTTTTTTTTTTTTTTGCAATGAAGATGGATCAGTTTTATTTTTAAAACATACTTATTTTTGGAAATAGGCACTGCGTTTGCATAGTCAATCAACAGTGCAGAAGTTGATGGGATTAAACTCCTCCCGCTCCTCCGTGTCTGCCTTCCATCTGGCTCCCTCCAGAGGTAACCAGTGTTACCAGCATCTGGTGCAATCCTGCAGAGACCCTTTATGCATAGACAAGGAAATACACAAATTTATTTCCTTTATCGCTTTTACAATCAAAAAGCAAGACTACTTTCATTTTGAAGGAAAGGTTATAGAGCACTATTTTATGATGTTGAAAGATGATAAGCGGGAGAAAGGCCACCAAACAGTTCGAGTATCACATACACTTTTAATAATTAATGAAAGAAATTGACATTTAAAATACTTATAAAGAGGCGTGGTGGGTTAAGGGTGTGGACTCCGACACCACCCTGCCTGGTTCAAACCCCAGGCTGCCACTTCTTTGCCCAGCTCTTGGGGCAAATGACTTAATTTCTCTGCACCTTGTGCCTTTATCTGTAAAACAGGAATGATACAATAATAGCACCGCCCAGCGCTGTCACCAGGAATGGTACAGGATTCCGGCAGGGCCCCTAGAATAGCGCCCAGCTCTGTTCCCAAGTGTCAGGATGATTACGTTCATCTCAGTTTCCTCGTTTTTCTCCACCGGACGCATATTACAAAAAGAGTTAAAGAATAACCCCCCCGACGGATGCCTGCGTGGCTCAGTCGGTGAAGCATCTGCCTTCAGCTCAGGTCACGATCCCGGGGTCCTGGGATGGAGTCCTACATCGGGGGTCCTAGCTCAGCGAGGAGGCTGCTCCTCCCTCTGCCTGCCGCTCCCCCACTTGTGCTCACACTCTGACAAGTTAATTAATAAAATCTTAAAAAAAAAAAAAAAAAAAAGACTAAACCCCCGCAAGAGAAGGGAAACAGCACAGACACAGACTGCAGCACAGATGAGAGTGAGAGACCATGGGGCCCAAGGACGAGCAGAAATGATGCTGCAACCCCGGAGACGAGTGAGGCCTCTGGTTTCCTAATTTTTTAAAAAATATTTTAATTTTGAATAATCCCTACACCCAAAGTGGGCCTCAAACTCACAACCCCAAGATTAAGTGTCACGTGCTCCACCGACTGAGCCAGCCAGGTGCCCCTGGTTTCCTGATTTTGATGCTCAAAAGCCCATGAGGGTCCCTCTGCCGGTGTCAGCAGGGCATCACCCCAGGAGCGGAGATGGACTCTGGCCCTGGAGCCTTCTCTCCTGGCGTTTGGAGAAGGCCTTTAGACTTTGCTGGAAACTCCTTGGACCTTCGTTGTACCAACAGCTTCCAGCAAACTCTTTACCACTGTGTTCCTGGCAGGACTTACCTGGAGAAAGGCTTCAGAAGACGTGTGACGACTTGACTCACACCAAGGACTTTCTGAGGACTACGTACCACCACCGTGACGAGGCTGAAAGTCTGGGGATGAGATGCGTCATTCACAGCCCAGCTGGAGAAAGAACGGTCCAATCTCAGTTCCGTGTTTGTACACATAGCAGGTGGCACGTGTGGCAGGCGTCTTATTCCTCATCCTTCCGCCGAGCCGGGCCTCTGCGTGGGGACTCCCAGGAGGAGGTGGCCCCGGAGCGCATGCGCACCGTGCGCACTGCCCGCAGCCGGCGGAGAGCGCAGGGCCGGGGCTTGGCGGCCCTGGGTTCCGGCTGCCGCTCTGACATTTCACCTCGACCTCAGCCGGGATCAACTCTTCACTTCACCAAACTCCCCGTGGGTTCTGGGAATAACAACGCCAGGTGTGACCTGCTTGATGAGAGGCAGCATGGGAACGACTTTATAGTTGAAAGAATTGCTAGGTCTTATAGTTCCTGCTAAGTCGGAGGTTTCCTACAGCTGGGAGATGGTACCATTCAGTGTTTCTAACTGCCTGATGCATTCTAAACATAAAATAGTTCGTAAGGCTTCCCCACGACTCTAAAATCCCTGGACCCTGGGGGCGCCTGGCTGGCTCCATTGGTAGAGCACGTGACTCTTGATCTCAGGGTCCTGAGTTCCGGCATTGGGCATGGAGCCTACTTAAAAAAATAAATACAAGATTAAAAAAAAATAATAAAATCCCTGCCCTCTGAAGACAAAGTTTTTTCATTAAATTTGGCACCAAAATTGACCTGGCCTTACCCTGTTCTATTTTTTTTATATAGTAAATTGCAGAATATTAAAGCATTTGATCCCAGGGTCCTAGCTCAGATCCCAGCAGGAGAGTTACTTAATATATTGGTAAATGTACCATATCACTCTCCTAAGATACGAAAAAGTCTGAATTCTGAAACACATCTGCCCACAAGGGTTTTGTGTAAGGGATTGTGACCTTGTAAAGCAGATTCAGATGCTGCCTGAGGCAGAGGCAGGGGAATGTCTGTTCCCAGGTGGGGATTCACCCAGCCCTGTCCAGGACATTTTCCTCCTGGGGTCACATCCTTGGCAAGTTTTCATGAGGCTGAATGTGATGAATCACGAATGTAATCAGGATGAGCCAAGGAGCATATATTGGCGATATTTCTCCTAAATCCTCAGTCTTCATACTTTCACATGTCCCTGAATCTCCTAAGGATCTTGTAAAAATGCACATAGTAGGTGTGGAGTTGGGATTCCGAGCAATCTGCAGGTGATGCCTTTGCCGCTGGGACTGTCCTCAACTCTGGACGGGCCTAAGGCAAGGCTTTGAGTAATGGCAACGTGGTGCCCCACAGGGAGAGGTGCCCCCTGCCCCTGATAACCACTGATCATCACCGGGCTAATACCTGCCTTTTCTCCTTCCTCCGCGGCCCTTCTACAGCCTTCTGCTGCCTCTTCCTCCCCAGATGGGTTCATGCCGCCCTGCGCCTCCACTCCACTCCTTGGCTGGGCTCCACCAAGTCTCATGACTTCGCACTCACCCGGCCCCCCAGGTACTGCTTAGATGAGGTGCTTTTCCAGTTGGCTGACTTCATCCCCCCAAGCATGAACTAAATTAGTGCAACTCAAATTCCTGAGATGCCTCACTATCTCTCCTGGGTATCTTCCTGAAAAAATTTTCCACTGTTTGCAAACTACTCCCTAGCCTTGACCACCCGGAGACATGGTGATAATGCCTTTGCTCACTAGACAATCAGTGACCCGGAAAAGGGCCATGGTTTATTTCATTTTTATTTCAGTGCTTGCAACACCCTGACTGATTACTTACATGCCCTCCCTGCTTTCCTTTTTGAGTTCTGGATTTCCTGGCTGCAGAAAACACACTGACTTTCCAAGTGAATTTCCCTATTATGAAAGTAATACATATTCGTTGATAAAAATTTAGAATAACATAAGTGAAAAGAAAATGACAATACCAGTGAGCTTATCCATGTTTTGCCTTGTGGCCTTTCAGTCTTTATGTATCAATGTTTTATAGAATCTGGCTCACATCATACACCCCAATTTGTTGTTGTTGTTTTTTTTTAAGATTTTATTTATTTATTTGACAGAGAGAGAGACAGCCAGCGAGAGAGGGAACACAAGCAGGAGGAGTGGGAGAGAAAGAACCAGGCTCCCAGCAGAAGAGCCTGACGTGGGGCTCGATCCCAGAACGCCAGGATCACGCCCTGAGCCGAAGGCAGACGCTTAACGACTGAGCCACCCAGGCGCCCCCATACACCCCATTTTGTAACCTGCTTTTCCTCCTCTGTTTACAAATGTTGTGATCATTTTCTCAGGTCAATTAAAGTTCTCCTGCAACAACAATTTAAATGATTAGGTAGTTTTCCACTTAATTGATGTGCCATAGCTGGGCTTTTATAGTTTTTTCGATCTTTTTTTGCTTAAAACTTCGGTGAACATCCTAATCAAAAGATACAAGCATATTGATTGTGAGCCCAATTTCAGCGCGTGTTATCTTTCACCACCACCAAGCAACTCAATTCTGACACTACCTAGCTGGAGATAGCACCAGATTCCACAGGGTAAGGGCTCAGTCCCACAAGACATTCCCACCATCACCACCACCACACATACTTCAGACACCAGTCCCAAGTCCAGGCTGTCACCTGAACTTCTGATCAACTAGCTCTAGATGGTGGGTTCCCACGGCCCCCTCCTTGAGTTTGATTAATTTACCAACATGGTTGGGGCACCTGGGTGGTTCAGTCGTTAAGCCTCTGCCTTCGGCTCAGGTCATGATTCCAGGGTCCTGGGATCCAGCCCTGCGTCAGGGTCGCTGCTCCGCGGGCAGTCTGCTTCTCCCTCTGCCCCTCACTCTGGCCGTGTTCTCTCTCTAATAAATAAATAAAAATCTTAAAAAATTTTTTTTGTTGCTACCGTGGCTCACAGAACTCAGAGAAACATTCGCTTACCCTTACCAGCTTATTATAAAGGCTACAGATGAACAGCCTGATGGGAGAGATGCATGGGGCAGGCAGGGTATGTGGGAAGGGGTGTGTGGCTTCTCTGCCCTGGCCAAGTCTGCCATCCTCCCAGCACTGCCCTGAGTTCATGAATCGGTTCAGTAGCTCTCTGAACCCCATCCTTTTCAGTTTTTATGGAGGCCTCGCTACAGCATGATTGATTAAATTATGGCCATTGGTGATTGAATTCAGTCTCTAGCCCCTCTCTGCTTCCAGGGGATGGTTGTGCAGGCTGGACTGAAATTCCCAACCCCGTCATCAAAGGTTGGTTGGCCTGGCAACTTAGGCCGCCGGGGGGGGGGGGGGGGGGGGGGGCTTTCCAAAAGTTGCCACATTCACATAACAAAAGATACCTTTATTGTTCTTATCACTTAGGAAATCCCAAGGGTTTTCCAAGCTTCGTGCCCAGAATAGAATGAAGACCAAATATACGTATTTCTTGTTCTAAATCTCAATATCACATATATCTTTTGGGTACTTCTGGGGAATTATATTATTAGGTCAAGGTGTACACGAGTGCTGCCCAACCAGAAAGCACAGCTTCCCAACTCTCCAATACAAACCAGACCAGTGGGCTGAATCAGTGTCTTGAATCCCCATGAACAGTTAACGGGCAGAGACACTGGACACTGAAATTCCGGGACTTTCCGGCCATCCAGGCATGCCTCCAGGCGTCCCTCCGTCTCTAGCTCAGAAAGAGAATTGCTTCCAGAGATCTTCCTCAGGGATTGGCAACTTCCTGAAGTCCACAGCTTTATTTTCACACAATTCTAGACTAATCTAAATCCCGCAATCATTTCGACACTTATTTTTCCAACTAATATTTATATATTGAATATGAAGGGATGCGACCAATAGGGGAACGGTTAAGTAATTTATGGCTCATTCAATGAAATAGGATACAAGCATGACAAAACTGAAAAAGCTCTTTAGGTACTAATATAGAATGACATCTCAGGTACACCGTTAGTGAAAAAAACAAGGTGCCAAAGAGTGTACACCACGTGCACATTTGTGTAAAGAGGAAGAAAAAAAATACGCAGACATTTTGCCATAGCAGTTTTGTTTGTGTATCCATAAAATATCTTTGGAAAGATACACAAGAACCTGACAGCATAATACCTTAATTTTCAGGGAAATGAGGTGGCTGAAAGAGAACATTTTCATTGCAAAATCAAACCGTTTACGTGCTGCCTCTCCCTCTGCCTGCTACTCCCCCTGCTTGTGCGCTCTCACTCATTGACAAATAAATAAAAATCTTTAAAATAAATAAATAAAAATTAAAAATAAAATAATTTTAAAAACATAAAATGACGGAACGAGGGCAATTGATCACCAAATATATTTATTTACTGATTCTACAAACCCCATTTAAAAGGTCAGTAAAGGAATGAAAGAAGGGGACCTTGCGTAGAGGATGTGAGAGGGAAGTGAAGATGGGCTGCATGGACACACTTTGGGGAGAGGGCAAATAAATCCCTTATTTGCTTTGAGCCTCGGATTTCTGATCTGGGAAAGAATAAGGAAAATCACTGATTTTCAGTATTCCATATTGCGCTAGGCACTGTGCTTGCTGGGAGCACTCACTGTAACAGATCAGAAGCATTTAGTAAAACACACAGAAAACTGCCATTACTTTTAGTAATAGTGGCGTTTTTTTTCGCTATCAGACTAACAAATACTAAAATAAGTGTATTTATTTATTTAGAGAGCGCACGTGGGTGAATGGGGGGGCAAAGGGAGAGGTGTTATTCATTTATTTGAGAGAGAGAGAGAAGCAAGCACAAGTAGGGGAGGGAAGGGAGAGGGAGAAGCAGGCTCCCCACTGACCCTAGGATCATGACCTGAGCCAAAGGCAGATGCTTAACCGACTGAGAAACTCAGGCGCCCCTAAAAATCAGTGTCTTATTTAAATTTGAGTTTCTCTAATCATAAATGAGGTTGAGCATTACATATATGTTCCATTTGTACTTCTTTTCTTTTCGGTGATTTGCCTGATCATATCATCGTAATAGTTGTAGTTAACATTTGCTGCGTGCTACTGTGTACCAGGCACTGTGCTATGATCTCTACAAGAGCTATTTCATTTAATCTGCAGATCAAGTAGATAAAATTATGATGCCAATTTTCAGGGGAGGGAACCGAGGCTTAGAGAAGTCAATTTGCTCATCTTCGTTACTAGTGAGTGGTAGAGTCTGGATTCTGAGCAAGGACTTGACTCTGATCCCAACATCCGACTTAATTGACCCAGGCTCTTTGTGCTTATGCTTAAATAACTCTCCCTTGATTGTTTTTCTGTTGGACAATTTGCCTTTTTCTTAATATTTTGCAAGAGCCCTTTGTATTTTGGTTGTGGGGGCTCAGGGTAGGGAAGGAGCTATCTGGGTTGAGGGCCAGAAGTGGCTTCAGTGATACCCTTCAAAGTAAAGCTGGGCGTGAGTCAAGGCAGTGCAGTCAGACATGGCAGGAAACCAACCCAATACAGAACAGAGGTCTGCAAGGATGAGGGACTTTGACCCCCTTCGAGAAAAAGCAAGAGTGACTCACAGGAGGAAGAGAAAACCAGAGCTCCCGGGCTGTCCCCCAGGAGCATAGACAGTCCAAAGTCATCAGGAGGAAGAGGAAAACCTGAAACAGAGCTGGCCAGGAGCTGCCAGAAGACCCATGCAAATGAGACCCACCCACAACTGCCTGGAATCCAGGCTGAAAGGAGTTAGAGCGCAGAGCACATGCTGCGCGGCCACCCTGGGGACTGGAGGAGGAGACTCTGAGGAAGCAGGTAAGGAGCCACAGAGGGTCATGGGGGGACAGGTGGGACACAGGACCCTTGAGTCCTGAGAGGCACTGCTGTCAGCCAGCATGAACACTGGTCTGGGAGGCAGGGCTCCTGGGACCCGGCTTTCAAGCTTAGCCGTCCGTTAGCTGTGAAGCCTTAAGCAAGCCACTTCACATGCTGAGCCTCAGCGTCTCCATCTATAAAATGGGTATAAAACTATCATGCTAACTGTATACTAAGCACCTGCTTTGCTTTGCGGGACAGGTTATAGATACTATCCCTTTCTCATGGCAAGCCTCTAAAATGGGATTATTAGCCTATTTTACAAAGAAAAATGAAGCTCAGAGAGCATAAGCCATTTATCTAAGACCACACAGCAAATAAGCCTGGTTCCAAAGCCTGCATACTTTCAACTCCCTATCCTGCTTCCTTCACAGGGTGGTTTTAAAGAATCAGATGGCCTTGGGGCACCTGACTGGCTCAGTTGGTAGAACATGTGACTCTTGATCTCAGGGTTGTGAGTTCAAGCCCCACGGGGTGGGGGGGTTACTTAAAAACAACAACAACATAGGGGCGCCTGGGTGGCACAGCGGTTAAGCGTCTGCCTTCGGCTCAGGGCATGATCCCGGCATTATGGGATCGAGCCCCACATCAGGCTCTTCCGCTATGAGCTGGCTTCTTCCTCTCCCGCTCCCCCTGCTTGTGTTCCCTCTCTCGCTGGCTGTCTCTCTCTGTCAAATAAATAAAATCTTAAAAAAAATAAAAACCAAAAAACAACAACAACGTAAATTAAATAAATAATCGGACAAAAAAAAAAGAACCAAATGGCCTTATGCAGATGGGAAAAATTGACAAGGCAATCATAAAATGTAGACGTGAGTTGCCCCACTTAGGTCCAAGCCAGGACCAGAGGCCCTTTGTAAACTGTGAAGATAAAAATTTTTATAGCTATAGCTGTAAAAATGCTAGCTCTTGGAGCACCTGGGGGCTCAGTCAGTTGAGCCACTGGATCTCGGTTTTAGCTGCATGATCTCAGGGTTGTGGGATCAAGCCCCGCGTTGGGCTCCGTGCTCAGCGTGGAATCGGCTTGGGACTCTTCCTCTCCCTCTGCCCCTCCCCCCTGCTCTCTCACTCTCTCTCAAACAAATAAATCTTTTGAAAAAAATGCTAGTTCATCTCTCTCATCTTGAGGGTAAAAACTTTGGGGTGATGCTCCAGACAATATTTGGCTGACTGGGTCACAGACCCGAGGTGATGGCTTTGGGGTGGTGTCTAGGGCTTACTGCAGCTGAGCGCGTGGGGGGTAAGTGGTGGGAGGATAGTGGCCAGATTCTCCTGAAGAGGCTGGACTCTGCCCTGCTGCTCCTGAAACAGCAGTGGATGTCTGCAGGGACCCTGGCAGATAAGGGCCCAGGTGCTGAGCTAACATTCCTCCTCTTGAACGGCCTTTTACAGCTTCGGCCATGGAACTTCAGAAAATGTGAGGTCTACTTTTGGGGGAAGGGGGAGTTCTTTAAGGGCAGTAATACAAATTTATTGTACTACAGTAAAGTTAGAGAATTTTCAGATAAGAAAATTTAAAACAAACAAACAAACAAACTCACCTATAATCTTACTCCCAGAGATAACCACTGTTGACATTTGGGTATTTGCTTTTCCATTGCATTTTCCATTTTTTTCCATTGCACGCATATATTGGATAATTGAATAATATCATGATATGGTTTTATTACTGGTTCTTTTTGCTTAATTGTGCATCACAAACATATTTCCACATTAATAGATGTTTTATTACATCATTAAAAAAAGATTGATTTATTTGAGAGAGAGGGAGGGGGAGGGGCAGAGGGAGAAGGAGAGAGTCTCAAGCAGAGTCCCTGCTGAGCACGGAGCCTGACACGGGGCTCAATCTCACGACCCTGAGATCATGACCTGAGCCAAAACCAAGAGCTGGACACTCAACCGACTGTACCACCCAGGTGCCCCTTATCACATCATTTTAAAGGCTGCAGAATGTCTCTTCACGTGGTTGGAGCAGAATGCCTTTAATTAATGGCCCACTGTTGAACGAGTATGTAGTTTTCCATACTTCACTGTTAGAGCCGTGCTTCTACGGGCATCCCTACAATCAAGCCTTTGCACAGGTCCTTGATTATTTCCATGGGACAGATTCCCAGCGGGGGAACTACTGGATCAAGGCTATTACCTTCAAGGCTTTTGATAAGTACTCAAGGTCTGCTTCGGACACACTCTGGAATTCAGAGCTTCTCTAAGCTCAAGGCAGAAACCTTGCTCATGGCTTCAAAGTTAACCTTGATCCTTCCTCTCTCTCAAATCTATTTGCAGGGATAATGGCAACCATCTCATAGGTAGTCTTCGTTGGGCGCCATGCTCTAAGAGCGTTACCTTCAGACATACTACTCTCCTTTTCAGAAGACATTGAGGCACAGGTTAAGCAATTCAACTGGGATCACAGCCCTAATAAGCAATGCATCTGGGGTCCTGAGCCTCAACATGGTTCCAGAATCTATGTTGTTCACTGCTTTTTGGGAAGTGCTTTTGGTTTAACCTCTAAAGATGGTTTTTTCCCCATCCCTTTGATCTCTGCCATGGCCGGTCTAAGTCAAGCACCACCATCCCAGCCTGAATGATAAAGTCCCTCATGGTCTTTTATGTCCACTCTCCTTTTCAGTCTGTTCTCTGCTCTGCAGCTGGAATGGTTTTTTTATATTATGATTATGATTATGAAGGATTTTATTTTTAAGCAATTTCTACACCTAGCATGGGGCCCGAACCCACACCCAGAGATCAAGATCCACTCTAGCTCTACTGACTGAGCCAGCCAAGGACCCCCGGAATGATGCTTTTATTTTTTTTAATTTTTTAAAAAGATTTTTATTTATTTATTTGACAGAGAGAGAGAGACACAGCGAGAGAGGAAACACAAGCAGGGGGAGTAGGAGAGGAAGAAGCAGGCTCCCAGCAGAGCAGGGAGCCTGATGCACGGGGCTTGATCCCAGGACCCTGGGATCATGCCCTGACCTGAAGGCAGACGCTTAATGACTGAGCCACCCAGGTGCCTCATGGAATGATGCTTTTGAAATGGAAAGAGGATGAGGCCCTGCCCACCACCCCATACTCACCCCTAGCATTAAATCCAGATTTGTTCCCCAGCTTCCAGGGTCCGCCTCCACCCTCGGTCCTGAGCCACTTTCCTGCTCCAGCCACACCCACTACACCTCAGGCTTCTTTCACTTCCTGAATCTGGTTGAGCCTTTTTCACCTTCGGGCTTTGGTACGTGTTGTTCTCTTGGCCGGGAATGTCCTTCCTCCACCCTGCGTGGCTGGCGTCTTGTCATCCTCAGACATTGCTTTCAGACCCCCTCTTTGCAGCAACCCTCCCTGGTGGTCTCCTATAGAGCTATTCCTGCCCGTTTTCCTCTCTGTCCTTTGTAGCACGCACTAAATTATATATTTATTTATTGCCCACTGCTCATCAGACGTCTTTTTCCCTCATTACACTCTAAATGCCATGAGGTCAAAGTCGTGCCTCTTTGGTTCACCATTATTTACCGAGTGCCTCGCACAGCTCCTGGCATGCAGTGGGTGCTCAATACCTTAATAACTGTAGAATGACTGCATGGTCCACAGAAGCAGGCTTTCATAGGTAAGGATCCTGGGTAAACTCTCCCAGCTTCGGCCAGAGCTGTTCCATCCTCCTTCTGCATACCTTTTTTTCCTCTTCCCTACATGGAGCAGTGACAGAAGTCTAGAAGAAAACCAGGAAGCCACAGGCAGGAGAGTGCCAGCAGTTTTGCTTTAGGTTTCAGCTCAGGGCAGATGGTGTCCTAGGAGGTGCACCAGGGAGACTTGGTTCCCCCAAACCCCCTGCACGCTTCCTGGTTCCTGTGAGAGACTCGCGGCACGAGGAACCTCCTGATGGGTTATCGGGTGGGAACACTTACTGCGTGGTTAATAACACACATCCAGCGGGTGATACACTACCTAGCTGGGGGACCTTGGGTGAGAGCCACGTCTTGCCTCCCATCTGCAACGTGAGTGGTGAGGATGGAGAAGCGGTTTTTCAACTCCCCCCCGCCCCCCCGGCCCAGCAGCTCAACTCTTCAACTTATTCAAGTGATTGATAGGAGGAAAGCTAGGTGTTTCTGGTTGAAATGGGGAAGTGGGGCTGGAACTCTCCTCCTTCCCGACTCCCTCTTTTAAGCCCCCACGGGTGGCGAGATGGCCAACCTTTAGACTAAGACCTTGGGGGTCACTGCCTGCCAGGCTGACCGTGTTCTAAGAACAAAGATGGCGGCAAGACTTGCATGGTTACGGCTACTTGGGCACATTCAATGATTAGAAAGGGCGGGCGCCTGGCTGGCTCAGTCGGAGGACCATGTGACTCTTGATCTCGGGGTTGTGCGTTTGAGACCCACGTTGGGTGTAGATGTTACTTAAACAAATCTGCTGAGTCTGAAGTGCGGAGATTTTAGGCTGTGTAGCAGGTAACTTCACAGCAACCGAAGTGCAGGGTGGGCAGGCCCTTCGTGTGAGGTTTTAGCCATTTTAGAAAAGAAGGGAGGGCCCAGGAGAGAAGCCCAGAGGCTCACTTACCCTCTCCACAATCTAGAAAAAGGAAATTGCCACCCCTACATTCCCAGGCCACGGATCCCAGGTCTTGAAGAGACCAGCCACAATCTTGCAGATGTTTGGCTTCCACGGTTGGTTGCTTGCTACACGCTGGGGGAACTCTGGTCCTCCACCTCCCCACCCCCTCCACCCCGGCAGCTCTGTGGCCTGTGCCGCAGGCAGGTGCGCTCAAGAGGCTGCAGCCCGGGCCACCTGGCAGCTCCAGGTGCGGCGTGTGTGCTGCCATGGAGACGGGCCCCGGGGTTGGTGGCTGGTGGAGAGAAGGCAGTCTCCCAAAGCTCTGTGGATTCAGGAGAGGGAGAGACTGGAGCTTCGGGTCCTTCAGGTAGTCTACCTGACCACCCTAGGACCAAGGA
The DNA here is from genome assembly GCF_024610735.1 of Ursus americanus. Taxonomy (NCBI): domain Eukaryota; kingdom Metazoa; phylum Chordata; class Mammalia; order Carnivora; family Ursidae; genus Ursus; species Ursus americanus. The sequence continues at coordinate 20,009,703 of NC_142144.1, forward strand.
AGCCCAGGTGAGTGCCCTGGGATTTCTGGGGACAAAGGGTGGGAGGAGGAGCCAGGGGAGGCCAAGTATTGGGGGGTTCTGGAAGGGCTGATCTGGGGACCCGGGCAGGGGAGCCTCTCTAAGCTTCCAGGTCAAGGGGAAAAGCCTTGCCAGGGACCTCTTTGCCAGGCCAGTACAGCACTGCACAAAGACTGGGCAAATGGGCTCTGGAGGGTTGGCCCTGTAGCCCAATGGGTGGAGGGAAAGAGGGCCTGGCATCTGTCCCTGGAGGAGGGACAGACCGGGGAATTCACAAAGGCCATCTCTGCACTAGTCAGGGACTTGAGACAGCAGAGAAGGAAGTATTTGCCTTACAACACAAACCCCTGACGGGCTCCCCTCCCTCTCCCTGGAGTCTGAGAAGTCAAGGGCAGTCACACGGAGCAGAAGGAACATTTTTTCAACTTCGCAAGAGGGGGTACAGTTCCCTCCAGTAGTTCACTAATAGTGGGATGACTCAGGCCTTTGCCCTGATAGGGGGGATGCTGCTGGAGCACCAGACTTGACTCTACGGCTTAGGAACTGGGCGATCTGGAACAAGATGCTTCATCTTTTGAATCCAAGTGTTTCATCTGTGAAATGTGGGTGGCGGTAGGTTTTAACAAGGCACAGAATCCTTAGTCTAGGACCAAGCACAAAGATGGAGCTCAATGGGTATCCCTTTGCTGCTTTTCCCTTCCTGGCAGGCCTCCCGGTGTCTCATCTGAGGATGGCAGCGCGGCAGAGCCAGGAGCCTGAGTGCCCTGTCTGCTGGAACCCCTTCAACAACACATTTCACACCCCTAAAGTGCTGGACTGTTGTCACTCCTTCTGTGTGGAGTGCCTGGCCCACCTCAGCCTGGTGACCCCAGCCCGGCGCCGGCTGCTGTGCCCACTCTGTCGCCAGCCCACTGTGCTGGCCTCCGGGCAGCCAGTCACTGACTTGCCCACGGATACTGCCGTGCTCACCCTGCTTCGCCTGGAGCCCCACCACGTCATCCTGGAAGGCCACCAGCTCTGTCTCAAGGACCAGCCCAAGAGCCGCTACTTCCTGCGCCAGCCCCGGGTCTATACGCTGGACCTAGGCTCTGAGCCTGCGAGCCAAGCGGGGCCCCCCCAGGACATTGGCCCTACCACCAGCTCTCTGCCCATTCCCATCCCCAGCCACTACTCTCTGAGGGAATGTTTCCGCAACCCGCAGTTCCGGATCTTTGCTTACCTGATGGCTGTTATCCTCAGTGTCACTCTGTTGCTCATCTTCTCCATCTTTTGGACCAAGCAATTCCTTTGGGGTGTGGGGTGAGCAGTTTCTGGACAAGGAACCAAATCTTTAAAAATTATTTTTTAAATTAAAAAAAAATTATTAAGTAGGCTCCATGCCCAGCGTGGAGCCCAACACAGGGCCCGAACTCATGACTCCGAGATCAAGACCCAAGCTATCAAGAGTCACACACTTAACCAACGGAGCCACCCAAGAGCCCTGGAACCAAGCCTTTCTTGACTGCTGCTGGGGATGGGGATGGCACAGCCTCGTTTGGGGTTATCTTCCTTTGTAGTATTGTTCATTTTTACAATCTATCAGTTAGTCCACGTGTTTGCTTCTGGAAAGAGACCCCTACTATGATGAGAACCTCTGAAAGCTGAAAGTCTGGGAAAAGGTGTGAAGAGACCTCTGGGTGTGAGCCACAGGGCCAAGGAAGGGCACAGAAGCATATCTGTGATTATAGGGCTACGGAGCAAGTTGTGCCAAAGGGCTGCACCACGCTAGCCCAGAGAGAAAGTTGCATTTCTCAATGGAGTTGCTTCAAACTCAGTTCACATCTGAGTTGCTCTTTTTATTACACGTTGCTAAAATTTTGCAAAGTGAGCTTCAATTCTGTGAGCAAACGTGTATGCCTTCTTCCAGTTTTCTCTTTGGAAGTCTTGCCACCAGTCCCAGGAAACATGGTGTGCATTAATTCACACACTTACTCATTCGACCACCACTTATTTGGCCAACGTTGTGTCAGAACTAGGGGAAGAGAAGGGTGGGATTATCCGTGGGTGACACAGAACCTGTATCAGCAAGGAGGCCACGTTCACTCAGCTGTTTCTTGTAAAAGGCCACCTCTTGTCAGTATGTGTTTTATGGAGTGTCGAGTATAAAAGTTTAAAGGTGAAAAGAAACCAGGGTCAGTGGATCAAAAGAAATCTGGGATTTGGAGAAAAGGTGTTTATTCCTCCCAACTAAGCCTGGATGTTGGGTCGAGTGGACTCCCCTCCTCCAGGCAATGGAATTCTTAACTTGACAGGTAAAGCAGAAGCTCTGGACAGAAGAAAAGACTTAGCGTCCATCCCCGGCCATGCAGATAGGGGACCCTGGTCTTCATTTTACGTGACAGAATCTGAGAACCAAGGCAAACTAGATGCTTTGGCTGATTCCCCAGTTTTAATACTGCCTAGTGGCCCACGGCTCTAGAACAGTCTCAGAGTGGTTAAAACACCATCACAATTATGAAAAGCTCTTGATTTGTGGAATAAATTTTCAGAGGTCAGAAACTGAGTCGGTTTTATTTGTTCTAAAAATTTTGTGCTTAATGGAACTAGCTTCTATAAATTTTTAAGGGATCTTAATGTACGAGATATTCTAGAACAGCCAAGACCTATATTTCGCATTTAGTAAGACCAGTGTTAAGCACCAACATGAAGAAAATTCTCCATTACAAAATTGGATGCCACCTATGTGTCCCGCCAGGGAACTGACACCTACCTTTCCATTTGCGCCATCAAAGATAATTACACTAAAGCTGGGACTCAACCTCTCCCTGCTGACTTCATTTCTTTACACATCCTTGCTCCTTAACCTCATGGCAGGTAAATTAGACAACGATATCCCTGTGTTCTCTGAGCCAGGAGGAAAGGGAGAGGAGCCAGGAGCAGCTCAGGAAGGAACACCCGCCACTGGACTAGAGCTTACTGCTCTAAGGAAGCTTCATCCCTATTCCACAGGGAAACCGAGGCTCCACAGGTTTAGCTGTCTTGTTCCAGCTCACCAGCCAGTAAGTGGTGGAGGCCTTTTAATCAAAGTAGAACTGGGGAGCGGCTCTTGGAGTGCCTAATACACCATCCAAATAAGGAAAGATACAGGTTTGAGTTTTTGGGGTAGGGGGGATATACTCAACAGTAGGGTGCCTTCTATTTTCACCTTCAGTAGTTCTAACCTTGGGGCATGCAGAAATGTCTGGAAGCATCTTCGGTACTCCAATGAAGGGGGCGGGTTATGCTTCTGGCGTTTATTACTCTACAGGTCAGGGATGTTGAGACATGCTGCCATGCTTAAGACAGTTCCACACAACAAAACATCTACCCAAGATGCAAGCATTTTCCTGCTGAGTAACACTATAGGTGCCTTATTAGTTCACGGAGCAGAGGTAGTGAAATCCCATGACTCCCTTCGGCATGAGTCAGACTGAGAGATGCAGTGACTCATCACAAGGGAGGTGTCAAGGGTAGAGGGGCTAAAAAGCTCTGGCGTTGTATGGGAAACAGACCATGCTGGCTGGACTGGTCATCCTGTCTGCCAGTGCTGCCAACATAGTCAATAAAGCCCTGTGAAATCTCTTCCTAAGGTCACAGACAGACCAGGCTCCACAACTCACTGACAGGGTAACCTTGAGCAAAGTTACTTCTCTGAGCTTCGATTTTGTCTGTAAAAAGGGAATATGACTTAACTCAGAAGATTGGGAGGATTAAATGAGGTGTCTGAACATGCCTGGCAGTCTTTAGGTGGGAAGTGTCCTTTCACGTGGTGGCTCTGATTCTCACATTATTATGAAACGTTACATTTGGTTTATGCTCCTCAGCTAACTGCCTCCTTACAATGAAGTAACGTATATTCCACCAGGCAACCATTTTGCCGAAGGCTTACATGAAATGTGTTCACCTGATTGCTACCTCTAAATCCCTTGGAACCAAAAAAAAAAAAAAAAAAAGCTTAACGCAACTAATAGTAAAATTTAAACTGGAAAAACTAAAACCTTTTGTTAACACACTATATCCAAATCACATGCTAATACACTAATGTTCATTATCACTTTACACATACTGCAGAAGTTATTAATGAAAAGTTATTTTTCAAGGCCAACTATGGAGAAAATAGAACCCATTAACACGTAAACAATAGTGAAGTGCCAAATGCCCAACAGAGGGTAGAGCCGATAATTCAGAAGCTTAACCAGCACTTAAAATATGCAACTATTTGGTTATAATTAAAATCAGACAAAAAAGATTATTTGGCTATATTATCACACATTCATAGTTTACAGGACAGAGTTAGGCAAAGCTACTGTCAGCTTCTCTGAAACAGCAAATGAAGAGTTTTGAACATTCAAGGAAAAGCCATCATATAAGCTCTTCTCCATTTCTCTGTATGCAATCCCTTCTTCTTCCAAATTCCTGAATTTTAACAGAATTTCCTGTGTACTTTGTGTTTAGCCGTTGTGTATTTGGAGTGGAAAGAGGTGAAGGTGACTGCTGCATGGCCAATGAGTGTGAATTATGAGTCCAGACCCAGTTTGCTAATAGTCTGGCCCACAAGGGTAGTCCCTACAAAAAAACCCCAAAAAACAAAAAAACAAAACAAAAACACCTATTAGCAGAGTGTTTATTAAGAAGAGAAAAACTGGAATATCACATATGTGATATCATCCGTTATATCTCAAACCAAAAAAAAAAAAGGGGGGGGGGACCTCTATGGACCGATGGCTGGGATTCAGAAAATACCTAACTATACAAAGTAAATCTTTACAGGACAGTCTTTATAACAGGATTTTACTCTGTAGCAAGTATGTAATAAAGAAAAAAAGAGAAAGTTGATGTCGAGGAATACCCATTAGGGATTTTTCTAGTTACCCTGCCGTGAAAGGTACATTCTCTGAATAACCAATATAAAGGAGGTGGCACAACAGAGACGCTTGTTTTCTAGAAATTTCATTGCCTCTTGACAAAATGGCCTAACTTTGGGGTAACAGGAAGGATGCCAAACTTCAAAGCAAAATGGAAGACATTTTTGGACAGGGCAAATGTTCAGTTCTGGGGTTCCTGATGCGGTTATAATTCCAAGCGAACTCAACAGGAAGAGGTAAAATCTTCTTTACTGCATAACCCTGAGCATAGCTGTGGTCTACCTCTTCATCTCCCGTTCTCAAGGGAGAGGAAAGGTTCCACTCTGTCAAGGCACTGGTTAACCAGTGTGTGGTGAGAAGTGCCTCTTTACTCGTGGGTTTCCAGACTACCGTCCAGCTGCCTTGCTCTGTGGGTCACATGTAGTCCTGAAGCATGTACCACGTAATGGAAAGCCAAGTTTCAAAATTAAAAATGGAGCCAGTCACAATCCTGAGTGCTGTGAAGGAGGCAACAGGGCATTCAAACAAAAGATTAATAAAAACAATGTCTACACAGTCCGTGGCAGGGCTTGAAGATGAATATTAAAATTTCAACTACGAAAGAGGTTTATCAACACCCAGAGACTGGGCTGCCTACCTGGAGTGGAGGCTGACAGGGAAATCCAATTCTTTTGAGGGTCTATACATGGTAATTGGCAAAAAACATGATAGAACGAAACATATCAATTCCTTTCTTTTGAAAATGGCTCTTAGGGAAGAGCTTGAGGTTAGAGTCCTTTTTCCCTGGTCCTGCCTATTCAGCCATCCAAAGCTTGAAGGTCCTGTCATATGAGCAAGTGGCTATGAGCTGCCCATCAGAAGAAATGTCTAGGCCCATCACTTTGCCTTCATGGCCAGCCAGAGTCTTCAGTGGGGACCAGCCTGGGTGGGTCCAGATCTTGGCGGTGTTATCATAAGCACCAGTGAGCAAGAAATTCCCATGGATAGCTTTAAGAGAAAAGAAGGGGAGCTGCTTGAGAAATTCGAGTATCAAAAGAGGAAAGAAAATAAAAGCACAAAAACCTGCTAGAATATATGATTTCAAAAAAGAAGGTATTTCCCCATTTGGAAAAGCCCCATATTCTCATCTACATTCCTACAAGGCCTCCAGGCAAAAGGGACTACAGACTTAGGGAAATGAATAACATTATTAAGGTCTTCTGGCTCTTTCCCTGACAATCTTTTTAGAACAACATTAAGGATTCAGTGCTTATAACTTCCAGGGAAAAAAAATGACTCGAAGCATTTATGGAAGTCTTCTTTACTTCCTAAAACAAGAAGCAGCTGTGCCATAGCTCTGTCTGAAAACATGGTAGAGGGAAGGAACTTACAATTTGCTCCTTTTTCAAGAGAGGCCAAATTCCCTCCTATTTCACTTGTAAGTTAACCTAAAGCCTGGCCTGCATTCCATGGAAGCGCAATCTGTCTGTCCTGTGATTAGGTTTGCAGAACAGGAGGAAAGCTTACGCTCAAACTTGACACCAGTCACTAAGTTCTGATGGGCAGGGATGGTATAGACACAACGCCGTTGTCGAAGGTCCCACACTTTGCACGTGTTGTCACCACTGCCGGTTGCAATGTGGTAGCTGTGGATCAGGTGGGAGTGTTCAAGTTAGAAATAAAGATACATTCTGACCAATACCCCTTCCCGCCCCTCAATCAATGAGTTTATTTTACCCATTGGGGGAGAAATTTATTCCATAGATTTCCTTCAGGTGGCCTTCTAAGAACATGATACACCGTCCTGTGCGCAGGTCCCAAACACGACCAAATGCATCCAGTCCCCTGACAAAATAATTTATAAATGAACATTTTGAATCCATTTCTCCATGGAAGCTGGGATATCTAACAGGTGAACTACTGAGCTGCCCCTGGCTAGGTGGAAGAAGGCTTACCCAGTGCCAGCCAAAGAGCCATCTTGATGGAAGGCAATGTCGTACACACCCATGCTGTGGCCTTCCTGATGCAGGATCTCCTCTTGAGCCTCCAAATCCCATAAGCGCCATGAGCGATCATAGCTACAAAACAAAACAAAACAAAAAACAACAAAACAAACCAACAATTAACCAGCAGATATTCAGTTCCTACAATGTGTAAAGTACTAGAAATACTTGTAGCTTAAATTATGCTTCTGATGGGGTACCTAGGTGGCTCAGCCGGTTAAGCATCTGCCTTCAGCTCAGGATATGATCCCAGGGTCCTGGGATTGAGCCCTGCATCGGGCTCCTTGCTCTGCAGGGAGTGCACTTCTCCCTCTCCCTCTGCCTGCTACTCCCCCTGCCTGTGCTCGCTCTGTCAATAAATAAATAAAAAAAAATTTTTTTTAAAGAAAAAACTATGCTTCTGAAACTATTCATACAACCATGTTAATAAGAAATTCTTTTCTGGCTTAAAAAAATACCTCAACAACTAAGCATATCTGTCTTGAGTGCTACCTGGGTAACCAGGGACTTCCTATAAATTTACTTCAATGGCTATTTTAAGAATACAATTCCCTAAGAATGGCCCAGCAGAGACTGTTGCCTTCGTTCTTTCTCAATTCCATTGTTCAGTCCTTTCACTCATTGAGTATTGGGCCTTAAATTGGATGCTGGAGACATAAAAATCAGTCATAAGCAAATAGATCAATGCAACACAAGAGAGAGTATAGGAAGAGACCTACACATTTTTGGTAAAATGATTTTCAGTGAGGCCACTAAAGCAATTTCAACACGGAAAACACAGTCTCTTCAATAACTGGTGTAGAGGGGCTCCTGGTTGTCTCCGTTGGTGGAGCATGCAACTCATCTCACGGTTGTGAGTTCAAGCTCCATGCTGGGTATAGAGATTACTTAAATAAATAAAAACTGCGCCCAGGGGCCCAGGGAGAGAATCTTAAGCAGATGCCATGATGGGCATGGAGCCCGATATGGGGCTCAATCTCATCACCCTGAGATCATGCCCTGAGCTGAAACCAAGATTTAGACCCTCAACCGACTGTGCCCCCCAGGGCATCCCTTAAATAAAAAAAAACCTAGAAAAAACCCCAAAAAACCCAAAACTTAAAACAAAACAAATTAAAAAAACAAAACAAAACAAAACAAAACCACCTCAATAAACTTCAAATAAAAAAACAAATAAATACATGGTGGCAGAATTGTTTGTGTGTGCAAATAAAGAAAAAAAAAACCTCAATAAAAAAATAGGTAAAACATCCGGACACTGCACAAAAGAGGATTTACAAATAGTCAATAAGCAGATGATAAAATACTCAATACCAAGAGTCATAAGAGTAATAAAAGTTAAAACTATGAAATTTCACTATGCACTTGATAGAACAGGCAAAATGGTAAAACTGACATACCAATGCTGGCATGGATGTGAAGCGAGCAGAATTCTGGGAATGTAAAATTTACAACCAATCCGAAAAACCAGCTGGGAGTTTTTTAAAAGAAGTTAAACGTACATCTACTCAATGAACCTAGCAACTGTATTCCTGAGTATTCATTCACGAGAAAGTAAAGAAAAACAGGTCTGCAAAAAAGCACTGTACGAGAGTACTTATAGCACCTTTATTCTGACTGACCCAAACCTAGAAGAAGCCCAAATGTCCATCAAAGGAGAATGGATAAACTGTGGCAGAGCCAAACAAATGAATACTCCTCAGCAATAAAAAGGAACTACTGATACATGAAACAACATAAATGAAACTTTTTTTTTTTTAAGAGAGAGGGGGAAAGAGAGAGTGAGAGAGAGACTCTCAAGCAGGCTCCACATGCAGCACAACCCTGAGATCATGACCTGAGCCTAAAGGAAGAGTCAGGTGCTCAACCAACTGAGCCACCCCGGTGCCCCTAAACGAATCTTAAAGACATCAGGCTGAGCAAAAGAAGTTAGGCAAAAACAAGTTCACAGAGTATAAACAGACAGACTTAATTTATGGTGACAGAAATCGTACCAGCGGTTGCTTTGGAAGGGGGAGTCCCCTGGGAAGAGGCCTGAGGGAACTTTCCAGGGTGATGGAAATGTCTCCTGATAGGGATGTGGGTTACACGAGTGTATGCATTTGAGTTGTATGCTGAAAATAAATCTATTCCACTGCATGTAAATTATACCTCAGTTAAAGAGTTCTTTAACAGGGAGCTTGGGTGGCTCAGTCAGTTAAGTGTCTGATTCTTGGTTTCCACTGAGGTGAATGATCTCAGGGTCTTGAGATCAGGCCTCACATCAGGCTCTGCACTCAGCGGGAAGTCTGCTTGTCCCTCTCCCTCTGCACCTTCCCGCACCTGCGTTCTCTCCCTCAAATAAATACAATCTTAAAAAAAAAAAAAAAAATTCTTGGGGCACCTGGGTGGCTCAGCTGGTTAAGCGCCTGCCTCTGGCTCAGGTCATGATCCCGGGATCCTAGGATCGAGACCCATACTGGGCCTTCTGCTCAGTGGGAGTCTCCTTTTCCCTTTCTCTGTCCCTCTCTCAAATAAATAAAATTCTTTAACAGATTCTGGCCTTAATGACCTTACAGAACCGGAAAGGGAGACCAATTTATTTGATTTTTTTTTTTAAAGATTTTATTTTTAAGTAATCTCTACACCCAAAGTAGGCCTTGAACTTACAACCCCAAGAACAAGAGTTGCATGCTCTACTGACTGAGCCAGCCAGGTGCTCCAGAAAGGGAGACTGACTTCTAAGCAGAAAGATTACAGTACAATGTACAGGGCAAAAAAACCCAAAAAAACCCACAAAACACCACAAGTATTGGTCAAGAAAGAGAAGAGTGAAAATTCTAGCTTTCTGGCAATTAGTAACTGAAATTTCAGATTAACTGCAGTTTAAAAGCAAATACACTTGGCCCTAACTTTATTATATACTCTCTTCTGATTCTGATTCATTGCAGCCCAAGAAAATCCTACTTGAAGATCTCTGTTCTTAAAATTTCCTTGACAGTTAGTCATAAGGGTTAATAAGACGCCACAGGCCTGTACGGATAGAATAGTAAGAGGATGGCTTACCAGGTGGTACCCAAGAAACGCCCGGATGGATGCCACATTACACGGGCCACACGCACTGTATGGCCTTCAATATCCGCCACTGGTTCATCACTGAAAAAGAATCAAATAGAAGGGAATAAACTATTTTATAGTCATAAATAGTCATTGCATTTAACTGTTGTGACAGATGCACCCATTCTATAGGATTCAAGAGGCCAAACTGTAAGTAAACTCACTGTTAAAAATGCAGGGCTAAAAAAAAAAAAAATATGGGGTTAACAATTTATGTTACTTCCCAGAGTCTTTGAGAATTTGGGACTATTTCATATGCTCACAGGGCAAAACTGCCCACAGCATTTCAATAAACACTATCTCGCTATATGTCAATTCAATATGTTAATCAACGCTTAATGCTATTATCATTTAGGATTAGAGAAAAATAAAAGATAATTCAACCTGACGACCAAAATAGTCTCTTTACACCAAAGAAGTGCTGAATTCTAGAAAGAAAACACATTTTGATAGGGATGTGAAGCTATAGAAATCAAATAGTTTTGGTACAAGTGGATTACAGATAAATTTGTCTCAAACTTTAGCGTGTTGAAGGATCCACACGAAAAAAAGAACTCCTAAATAGAGGCTTAGTTTCCTTTGGTGGCCATTAAATTCTACTCCCCAGCAACCACAGAAAAAAGAATTGAACACCAGTGAAAGGAAGTAAACAGGAACCCTAAAGAGGGCAATTAAAAAGGGAACTTTGTCAATGTGCATACATAGAGCTAATCAAAGCCCTAGGGGAAAACTCCTAAGTGATACCAAAGCCAATTAAAACTTACTGTTGTCAGAGCTAGAACCTGTCTGGCAAAGAGTCCAGACACTAATTAGCTCTGTACAAAAACCTGGCAGAAAAGTCGAATGTGCTTTCCCAAAGAAAACTAAGCAACTGAATTCCGATTTCTTTTAGCCAACAAAGTGCTTTCCCAAATTTCTTGGAAGACAATAATCCCATAAATACATTAAAAAAACCCTAAACTGTTGTAATGGGAAAATACATTCTAGGTAAAGGAGGATGCTGTTGGGAGGAGACATCACATCCTCAGCAATACTGCCTCAGAACTTCACTGTCCTCTCTCCTGCGGCCATTTGCTAGGAGCCAACGTGAGGCCAAGAACTTATCTTTAGTCAATCTGCCAAATAGTGCTTTTCTCCAAGTCAGTGTATTGCACAGGATGTATAAATAGATCTGTCCAGAATAACTGGAGTGGGAAAACAATGGCCACTGTGTTTGAGGCAAAAATCAAGGTCCAAAGTTAACAAATAAGAAAAATCTGACATAACTCCTCTGGCGAGAAGAGGTCGAAGAAAGAAATCCTACATTCTATGTTCATACCGTTCCCTTGACTCTTAGACCATCTCTGGGGTTAGATACCAGATTTTCAGGTCCCAAGGACCAACCAAGCAACTATTTACTTTAGTGACTGCAGTATGGGCAGAACAGTCATGTTCACCTGTCAAGGCTCCAAAGCTTCACAGAACCATCAGCAGCACAAGAGGCCAGATTGACATCTTTTTGGTCCAAGGAGACAGTGGATTTTGGATGGAATACAATTGCTCCTACATTTGTGTTATGGCCTGAAGAAATATAAGAAATCAAAGTTAAAGGCTTCCCACCCCTTACAACTTATGTGCAAAATAGACTATAAGGAGTAACACAATATATTAGGGAACATGTGGACAGTAAGATATTGAAGTGACTACTTGAACTATTAAAAAAAAAAAAGAACTATTTTAAATTAATATTTAAGTTACATTAGAAAAAGGAAAACACAAACTACCTTTACTTTTTTGGTTCAGAGATTGTACAATGCCAGAATGGGGCTGGACATGAGAAAAAAGTGGTTTGTGTACAAATTCCAGCCTTGTGGTGAGAACCAAAACCAGACAATTCAAATCAAGAATTAATCTTGTGTGGGGGAGCCTGGGTGGCTTAGTTGGTGAAGCATCTGCCTTTGGCTCAGGTCATGACCCTGGAGTCCTGGGATCAAGTCCTGCATTGGGCTCCCTGCTCAGCAGGGAGTCTGCTTCTCTCTCTGCCCTTCACCCCACTCTCACTCTCTCTGTCCCTCAAATAAATAAAATCTTAAAAAAAAAAAAAAGAAAAAAATTACTCTTGTGGGTACTGGGTCTGAGTGTCAGGCAGGGTAGAAGAGTTTTCCTGTTTGACAGGGTTCACCCTGGGAAAATGAGTGAGATTATTATTTTTTTTTCCTGAGTAAAGCAATAGAAGTTTATTAAGTGAAGATATGGAAAAAGCTCTCAAGAGTGAGAGGGGTCCCGACAGGGTTGCCCTCGAGTGAGATCTGAACAAGATTCTAACTCACCTCGGAGAGTGTGAAGGAGGTTGCAATCAGGAACAGACCAGAGCTTGCAAAGCCCACTCCTATCAAATACAAAGGAAAGCATCTGAGCCAGGGTTGGTCTGGGAAGGAAAAGGTACCTTGGTAACATTCCTAAAGGACAATCTCTGCTCACCCCCAATAAACTTTACAGTGGTACACAGAAAAAGAAAACTAAAGGGCTTATAATTTGATGGTTTATAGAAGAAAACTGCATCCACATCTCATGCAACCAGACACCTCTACAGGACTATAGTTAATATGGTACAATTTGCTATCCTCCCTAACATTTGGATTGATTGGTGAAGGAAGGTAGGATGAATTAAACTATCCAAGAATAATATTAATAATGATACTATCTCCTTAAATAGGAATAGCATTTTGCTGCTTACAAAGTACTTAAAATTTTTTAAAAAAACTTTTTATTTCAGAAAATTTCCAACAAATTACTTTTTTATCTAACACCTCGAATGACCCTTATAGTAGACGTGTGAGGTACATAATGTAGGAACGACCATTTCTACTTATAAGGAAGGTAGCTGAGGCTTGCAGAAGTGGGGGGATTTGAGTACATCCTTGGCTTTCTGCTGAACCAATCTCAATTTCTACCCAGTCAAGTAGTTCCTGTGCATACGACACAAGGAAGCTTCCCTTCTCACTAGATGGCCATGTCCCACAAAAATAACTAAGTAGAGCAAAACAACAAAGTTATCACATCCTAAGAGCTTTCTCCATATGTGGTGGTAACTAGAAAAAAAAATAAAAGATAAAAACAATAATTCATGTTTACTGAGTCCTTACCATATACCACACACTATCAATGTAAAATGGTTTACAACATTATCTCACCCTACTTTACAGATAAGGAAACTGAATCTTACAGAGTATCTTGCCTGAGTTACCTAACTGGAAAGAAAAGCTATATTGAGCTGTGGAAACCAATCAGTCGATAAACTCTGTATCTGCTCCAAAAGGGTAGTGTCCAGAACATGACTGACACGTCATAGATGTCTGGGGTCCCTTGTGAATGGAAAGAACTGCTAAGCGCAGACTATCTTGTATAATGTAATGGGTGAGCGCTGGCATCTCTAGTTTGGTGCGATCATGAGAATCAGAGACAAGGACACAGAAATGTGCATCTAAGACAAGGGCTGTTTTTTTCTTTTTTCCCTGAACCTGTCTTCCACTTAGGAAAACATATCACTGTAAAAACAGGACTTACCAACAAGCTGTGGCCAGCATTTTGGAATTAGGACTAAAGTGGCAGTAGGAGATAGGCCGATCATCCCCAATCTGACTGCAGAAATTATTCAAAGACTTCAAAAAAGGAAAAAAAGGACAAATCGTAATCATCAATAGGCTAATCCCAGAGTTTCTTGGCTTTTCCACAGTAAAAATAAACCCAACTTTCTAGTTTTAGCCCATCCCAAGATTCTTCTATACTTCTCCTGTTAAGAGACACTCATGTTCACGAACAGAACTCCAGCATGCTGTTTCTGACACTAGTAGTACTATTACTTTCACTGTCAGCTCAACGTACACAGGAAACCCATGGAGAGAGCGCAAATACAGCTTTGATATATTAAAAGGGAATTAAAAAGCAGAACCAAAGGCCTCTACTGAATACCAAGCACAGTAGGTTCCTGCCACCCTAACTGACAGCTCCTCCCGAACAGCAAGTGTAAGCAGGGAGGGATAATCATAGCTGCCTTTACCTTCCAAGAGGCAGGCCAAAGTAGGAAATCTAATTTAAGAGCCCTTACTATACTGGACAATCACTGAGAGCATCTTACGCGGAGAGATTTGTGCAGCTCTTGCATCTGGGAGGTCCTGGTTGTCTCAGGAATCTCTTTATGGAGACGGGCCTCTTCCAAGCGTTTCATTGCCCTGTGACACAGACACATAACTACCATGAGCAAACAGGATGAAAAAAAGGGTCCACACGGGGCGCCTGGGTGGCACAGCAGTTAAGCGTCTGCCTTCGGCTCAGGGTGTGATACTGGCGTTCTGGGATCGAGCCCCACATCAGGCTCCTCCGCTATGAGCCTGCTTCTTCCTCTCCCACTCCCCCTGCTTGTGTTCCCTCTCTCGCTGGCTGTCTCTCTCTCTGTCAAATAAATAAATAAAATCTTTAAAAAAAAAAAAAAAAAGGGTCCACACAAGTATCTCTACCACTCAATTTTCATTTAACCACAGTCTTTCTAAAACAGATCCTCAGTCCTTGAAAGGAAACAAGAAAAAAAAATACGCTTCTTTCTCCTTCTAGAGGCTCTCTTTACCTGGGTAGCGAATAATTAGCAATCCACAGTCTAGCAACCTTCAGGCTGTTTGGTCCTTCATGGTACCAGGTTTGCTGATACTGAAAGTGAAATTAAGAGCAGAAATGTTAAGTGTGAAGCTTTCCTGCCCCTCTCATAGCTGTCAGTTCTCTACTGTAACTGTCCCCAAAAAAGGTGAATTAGTTCAGTAAAAGGATGAAATCAGGCATGTGCGCTTCCTACTGTGTTTTTATAAACTCTTATTGGATGGCTTCTGGCTCCTTGTTAAAAGTTACACCAGGAATGCTGTTTTTTTCTCGAATGGGAAACCCACTTACCTTCACTTGTACCTACACAGGAACCACAAACTATTGCCAACAACTACTCCTGAATGGTGGAATCCTCAAACACATTCCCTTTCCCCTGGCAAAGCGAACCCTGACAACAGAAAATGAGAGAACTAACCCCTCATTTCCTCCACTTTTATACTGTGAAGCCAAAGACATATTTTACCTCTTCTTTGGACTTCTTGGATTTCTCATCGTCTTTTTTAGTTTTTTTTAAGGCATCAGTACCAACCACTGAGAGGATATTTCTTAACCTGTAACAAAAAAGATTAGAATTTAAATGGAGTTGAGACGAGACTGTGAAAAGTGTAAGAAGGGAGAAAGCTTGCCCTACTCTCTCAACATTTAAATGCCAAACAACCTTCTTTAAGAGTCAAGTTGTCATGCCTAAACTCCCAGTGTGATTTTTTTTTTTAAAGTAACCTCTATACTCAGCGTGAGGCTCAAACTCACGACCCTAAGATTAAGAGTCGTATCTTCTTCTGACTGAGCCAGCCAGGTGCACCTCCAGTGTGATTTCGTTTACTCAGTCTTCTTTATTTGAAGATTCCCTAACTTGAACTATAAGCAATTACCCTATTCAATTTAGAGTCAACTAGCCCCAACACTGCTACCACTTGGTCTGTGAAGACAGCCAACCTTTGTTCAATGCCACAATGTGCTGGATACTGACTAAGGTGCCAAGTGTACAAAAATGACTAAGAAGCAGTTCTTGATTCCAAGTAGCATAATTCTGGCGGGGGGGGGGGCAACGGAGAAGGTGGGTGGACAAAAAGTACCAGGGAACCACAATACATTACACTAAGTATTATGACAATGGTAAATACTGAGCGCTAAGGGGGAATATAAAAGATATACCTAACCTAGGCTTGGGGGGAGGACCAGGGAAGGTTTCACAGACGAGGTGTTTCCTAAACTGAGTCCTCAATCAGTAAGGTTGATAGGTCAAGAATGGAAAAGGACAGCTGAAGCAGAGGGTTCAACAAAAGTAAAGGTCTGGATATAAGAAAAGCACGGCACGCTTAGATCACAAATATCTCAGCATGGAGTACCAGAAAAGGGCTGGTGAGAGAGAGGGCTGCAAATGTAAGTAGGGGCCAGGTCATAAAGAGCTCCTTATGCCATAGTAAGGAGTGTTTACATTTGAGAAAGGTTCCTTGGGGAAGTAGAGAGAATGGACTGAAGAGGGAATAACAAAAGCAGGGAAATCAGCCTATTATTTAGAAATCCTCTGACTTGTAATGGTGGACTGAACTAAGACGGTGGCAGGAGGGACTCAAGACGTTCACCTAAGGGTCACAATAATAACAGACTTTGCTGTTGGTTGGAAGACAAACAATAAACAACAATAAAAACATACCTTTTGAAAATGCTATTAAGAAAGTAACATACTATGATAGACAATAATGGTGAGGCTTACTTTATAAGGGCTCAGGTGATTTAAAAAAGTCTTCTTTGACAAGGTGGTATTTATGTTGAAACCAAAAGAATAAAAGGCTTTAAAAGGCAAGAGAGGGGAACAAAAAGAGAAAAAAATTAAGTGGAAAAACAGAAGAAGAATTTGACTATTCCGGGAAGACCCATAAGGGTACTAAGTCTAGGAAATTGGGAAAGAGTGGCTAAGAGGTTGAAGAGCACGATCAACAGTTTTTTACTCTGTTTAATAAGAAGACACTGATGGATTTTAAGCAAGCAGTTAACACAACATGTTTGGGGCTATTACAACAATCTAGGTGTGAAAGCAATGAAGGTAGAGAAAAGAGGACACATTGGAGGTACATTTTGGTACAAATCTAGAAACAGATTTTGGTGATGGATTACAAAAGAGGTCAAGCAACTGAAACCTGTGAATGGTAGTGATATTTGCAAGGAGAACAGGAGAAAGGCGGGGAACAGATGAGTTCAATCTAGACATATCCAGTTTGAAGTGCCTACAGAATATCTAGGCCACAGAGATCTGGGAGTCATCAGAATATACACAGTAAATGGTGCAATGGGAGTGGATCTGATCGCCCAGGGCGAGTGCAGAATAAGGGCAATAACTGCAACTTACATAAAGATCAGGCAGGGAAAAAGGGGGCTTAGAAGAATTAGCCAGGTAAACAGGAGGGAAACTAAGATTTGGTTTTATGAAAGGGAGTGTTTTCAAGGAGGGAGTGGATGACATGGTCATTCTTAGTAAAGATGAGTTAGTGACCTTAATAAAGAGCAATTTCGATTTGGCACTGGTCAGTCAGTTTGCAGCAGGCTGAAGAGTAAATGAGGGGTAAGGGCCCGAAGAGAGTCAATGCACTATGTGAGGAGTAGATGAGCCTCAAGGAAAGGGGGACCATGGAGGGAGGGGTCATCATCCATGCCTCAGAAGGGCTTGTCATGCCCAGGGTTCATGGGTCACTGTTCTCCAAGTGCCAGGGATAGACAGGTGGTGGCATGCAGCACCTTCTCCTACACTGTCCTCTGGTGGAGAAAGCACTGACCTGTCCCCCGTAAGTTCGCTCTTCTGAAATACCTTTTGCACCCCTCCCCCATTAGGACGAGTCCCCTCCCATCTGGAAGGCCCCTTTTCTTTGTCCTTTAGCCCTTTCTGGGACCCAGCCACTTGACCAGGGGTGCCCCCTTCTCTCCTACCCTCCCCACCCTGTGGCCAGCCAGGCTGGGTTTGTAAGATACTGGGTTGGTACACAGTGGTTTTTTTTTTTTTCTTGTAATTTAAACAGGCCCAGCATTACTGGTTCTATTTAATGGACATGAGATATGGGAGGTTTTAAAGTGATTAAATGTGCAGACTATGCAAATAAGGAGAAAAAATGATGAAAGGGAGAGATGGGACAGCGGACACGAAGACAAAGGATGTCCTCATGACTGCACATGACTAGCCTGTCACTAAGAGACTCTGAAACCATAAAACCACAAGAGGAGTATCATCTGAGGAAAGTGCCCCTTTTCAATAATAACCCCCAAATACTTACCATTACGTTTTACGACACTGACAAGGGGAACGTGTGTTACCTAAATTCTCAAAGTTCAACAACAAATATTTACTGAACCCACAATTCCATCTTGGGGCGGGGGGGTGAGCATATTAACACCCTGTTTACAGTTTATAAAGAAAAATTAGTAGTGGAGTAAAAAACTGGCCTACTCAGATCATGGACTAAACTGTATAAAAACAACTTAGTAAGATATTTTATTAACATTACCTGAGACATTCTATTGAAGTTTTAGCTACAAGTATCAACTGAAATTTGAAAGTAGAACCTTGTGATTAAAAAAAGAGCAAATATTTAGAAATGGCACCTTTCTCTTCTTTCAGCAGGACCCTCTCCAAAAAGCGTGATGGGCTCCCCCAAGGCTCTAAGGCAAGCCTTGACCTCGGAGTCATCAGTGGAAACATTGATTTGCCGGGCTCGCTTTCTTCTCTCAAACTCGGCTAATACTTCGGCCTGTCGTTCACTGATGTGCTCTTCAATTTCAAACACCTCTCCTATAAAAAGAACAGGCAATATCAGCATAATCACCAGATATTATTCAAATGGGGGAAAAATAATTTCTTACCGTTGTAGTCGGTGTATCCCCTAGGAACTAGTCTATTATATACGTCATAATTTACTGTTTCTGTTTATTAAATTGTGCCAAACACAAAAAACTAAATGATATAGCTTTAAAAGGCAGGAAAACTGCGCAATTCACCTTGTTTGTTTTTTTTTTATCATTTTAAAGATTTTATTTACTTATTTGAGAGACAGAGAGCGCGTGCACAAGTGAGGGGAGGAGCAGAGGGAGAAGCAGACTCCCCACTAAGCAGGGAGCCTGACGCAGGACTCATATCCCACAACCCTGAGATCCTGACCTGGGCCAAAATCAAGAGTCAGATGCTTAACTAACTGAGCCATGCAGGTACCCCTCACGTCATCTTACACCTATACACACACATAAATTAGATGAGATGAGAGAGTAAAAGTATGAAGCACCTTCAGCAAATGAATTAACTAGACCTTCTATCCAGAAGATAAAACAGACACGTTATTTTAACGCTTGCCAAAGGTATTCTCTAAAACAGTCCTAGTCTGGGGAGATCTACAAATGTAACTAGTAAGCTGGAGATAATTACCACGAAAATGCTATCCTTTGACTACAGGCTTTTTGTTTGTTTGTTTGAATGTGCAGTTAGCCAACATATAGTAGTACATCATTAGTATCTGATGTGGTGTTCAACGATTCATTAGCTGCGTGTAACACCCAGTGCTTAGCACAACACGTGCCCTCCTTAATACCCATCACCAGGTTACCTGTCCCCCCAGCTCCCTCCCTTCTGTAACCCTCAGTTTGTTTCCCAGAGTCCTGAGTCTCTATGGTTTGTCTCCCTCTCTGATTTCTTCCCATTCAGTTTTCCCTCCCTTCCCCTGTGGTCCTCCACTCTATTCCTTATGTTCCACATATGAGTGAAACCATATGATAATTGTCTTTCTCTGCTTGACTTATTTCACTTAGCGTAATCCCTTCCAGTTCCATCCATGTCCTGGCTATAGGCTTTTTGAATAATCTAGCAGTTAGTTTTAAAACCCGCACTGAATACATGGACTTTTTTTTTTTTTTTTTTTTAACGTAGGCTCCACACTCAGTGTGAAGCCCAACATGGAGCTTGAATTCATAACCCTGAGATCAAGACCTGAACTGAGATCAAGAGTCAGATGCTTAACTGACTGAGCCACCCAGGCGCCCCTGAATACAAGGATTTTGATGAAAAAGTGACAATTACAGTGGTGATGGAGCCTAAAACAGTCTAAACAGTTAAAAATGTCATTAACACGCATGTATATAGAAAAGAAAACGTGTGGGAGGATCAATAAGAAACTTAACAGAGTCCTTTCTGTAGAAAAGTCTGTTCATTCTATACCCTCTGTATTGTTTGAATTTCTTATGACAAACATGTACAACTTTATTTTAAAAATGATCTCAGGTTGTGAGATCGAGCCTCATGTCAGGCTCCATGCTGAGCGTGGAGCCTGCTTGGGGTTGCCTCTCCCTTTGTTCCCCCCGCCCCCTCCCCTGCACGTGCACGAGTGTGGCTGTGTGCTCCCTCTCTCTCCAAATTAATAAATAAAAAAATAAATAAAGATATAGAGGACCATTAGTTATTGACATGGAAAGCTTTCCTCAATGGTGCATCAGCGAAAAATGCAAGTTATAAAAACAATTTGTATACCAGTTTCACTTATGAAAAAAGTAAATTTTACAGCTTCATTAAATTATTGGAAAGATACAGAGCCAATTAATAAGGATTACAGTATTTTCTACTCCATACACTTCTACACTTTCTTTTTTAAAGATTTATTTATTTATCAGTTTGAGAGAGAGAGCGAGCGAGCGAGCACAGAGTGAGAGGGAGAAGCAGACTCCCCAGTGAGCGGAGAGACCAATGCGGGGCTTGATTCCAGGGCCCCAAGATCATGACCTGAGCAGAAGGCAGACGTTTAACCGAATGACCCACCCAGGCACCCTAACCCTTTGATTTCTTTCCAAATAAAAATACGACTTTTATTACTTAAAACAGTTTCATTTAGCGTGAAAAATTGGAAAACAAAAAAGGAAAGAATGTTACAAGCCATAGTAGCTTCAAACCAATGCCAGAACTATACTAGACCTCCAGAAGACAAATGGAATCAATTTGAATCCAAATACACACTGAATAAATTCCTGGTAAGAGGACTAATGATTCAACGGAAAAAAAATTGTATAAAAGGTTTTAAGAAAAGACTCTTTGGATGATGCTAACCGGGGTAGGCAAAGGATGACCTTACACAGATTGAAGTTTAATTGAAATTTTTGACTATAATACAAAAATAAAGAGGGACTCACAATTTGCATCTTACCAGAGGTTATGTTAATATTTCCTGCTTCAATTCCAGCTTTAAGTCCTTCTTTCCCCAAAATCCCAGACTCTCCTTTGGCCAGACGTTCCCTCTCCTTCTCTTCTAAACTTCCATAATAGATGTGTGGTTTCTTCACAACAGGAGCAACTAAGTCATCAGGTGCCTTAGTTTTGGTTGCCTGATAATCAAAGACATGGAATAACCTGAGGCTTAATCTTAACCATTTATAAGGCTTCCCCAAAGGATGGAGCTCAAACTGAGCTTCAATCCTATTTCCTCCCCAAAGGAAAGGACAAGCTGGTCACCAGTTAAGATATCTTCACTGATTGGGGGCGGCAGGAGATGTCTCTCAATTACCTAGGTTTTGCAGATAGGGAGAAGCTGATAAAACTAGTGGATTACTCTTGGTAATTTTTCTATCAAAGATTTGCTCTGGAACATATTTACATCATTCCGTTGCAATCTCTTCTTGGGTTTTATGAAACTTCCAAGGCTACTGCTCATCACAGAGGGAATATCAAGGATCACAAATAACCAACGCAATATTGAGGGGAACTAATTAGTTCCTGGTCTATACATATCAAACGTATTCAGACGTAAGGCAATATATATGAAGTTAGGAGGCCTTACTACAATTAAGAAGTCTGACGTAGACATAAATCTGAGCCAAGACATTACTCCCTTCCAGAGCTCCCTTTCTGGACCATTTGGAAGAGGTATTTACAGTACGGGGCTGTAGTGACGGGTGCAAATGAACTAAAACACAGGAACGCACTTAGGAAAACGCTGCTCCTCTAAGGACCGAGTCTCGCACCCTTTCACCTCAGTCCTCCACCGCCTTAGCCCGTTCCCAAGCGGCCCCATCTTGCAGGAACCGCTCCCCTCCCTCCAACCCCCCTCCGCGTTCCTCGCCAGAGTGAGCTGAGATCCGTACCGTGGAGGAGGCTCGTGAGGTAGCCATGCCGAGCTCCCGAGCCGCGAAACCCCAGCGAAAGCCGATACCTACGTTTCAGACCGTCCACCGCGCGCCCAGCAAAGCGGAACTACGTCACCGACCGGAAGCGGTCGATGGTCGACGCAGCGTCCTGGGTGGCGTGGAGCATGATGGGAGTTGTAGTACGGGAGGGTCGTGGCGCGAAGAAGAGCGTGAACCGTGGAGCCTCTGAGAAAAGCACGCGGAAGACGAGGTTCTGCCGGAGAAAGTCTCAGTGCAGTCTGGGAAGTGTAGTCCAGTTCGCTTAGCAAAAGATTCGCGGTGGGCGCCGGGGTTCCGGGAGGAGGCTGGGCAGGCTCGAAAAGAGGTAGGTACGCCGAGTCGCGCGGCTCCGGGCTGAGCTCCGGAGCGAACGGAGGGCTTCCGAGGCCTGACGTCGCTCCCGGCCCTACGAGAGGCTTCAGTCGTCCTGGAGCCCAGGGCCATGTTGCCATGGAAACCCTCACTCTGGACCCGGGAGTGCCACTCTGGCGCTGCGGAGGGAGTGCTGTTCTCCTCCGCTGTCGGGAAGTTATCCCAGGGCCTTCCTCTGAGCTGGGTGAATTTTTGGTGGATCTGGTCAGTGGCGACAGATTAAGCTCGAAGAGCCCTCTAGCGCCAAGGTAAAATAAAGACCCGGAGGAGGAGCCACGGCCTACTTTTATTGTTTGTCTTCAGCCGGCTCTTTGTATCTGATTCAGAGTGAGAGGATGCCTGTGAAGGTGTCAGGTAAAGTGCACACCGGCAACTCAGCATGGGCCTGTGTTATGCTGGGAACTGGGGCATCGGAGATGAACAAGACGAGGGCTTTGCCCCCGTGTCGGGGGTGGAGATGCTTAAAATATTGGTGTTCCGTCGGGGGGGACAGAGTCCCCCCTAACCTCCCCAAGGACAATTACAATAGTAATAGCTATTATTTATCGGGCGTTGACTAAATGCCAAGTTATGTTCCAGGAACTTGGAACTGCCTTACTTCGTTCAGTCTATACAACAGAATACAGAATATGAGCAAACTAAGGGCTAGTGAAAGATGGAGCGAATTGTCCAAGATCAGTGGCGTGTGGGATTAGGATCTCTGTTCTCTGCACTTTCGCCCCTTGAGTGAGCCCTTTTGCCCTTTACTCTGTACTGCCTCCTAGTGGAGGCAATACAGTTTGCAGAAAAGTGAAGAAAATGTACCCCAGGGGTTTTTTCTTTTAAATATTTTCTCCTCCCTTACTCTCCCTTGGAACTTTGGCATCTTCTACCATTTGTTTACATTGGATGTAAGACAGTATCTGATTTATTTATTTAACTTTAGTGGGGTTTTTTTAAGATTTTAAGTAATTCTGCACCCAACGTTGGGCTCGAACTCACAACTCCGACATAAAGTGTCCTGTGCTCCACCGACTGAGCCAGCCAGGCGCCCCAAGATAGTATCTGAAATAACATAAAACAATATGAAATGTAGCATGCCAGTGTTCTGTGTTGAGAATATTGCCTGTTCTGTTCCAAGCTTCACGGAAGGATACATTTCTTCCTTTGTATACTTCACAGGCTCTAGCTACCTCCTAGATAGATGTAATAATAATTTAGACCTGTACGTGCTTTTTTAAAAAAAGATTTTATTTATTTAAAAGAGAGGGTGCGGGCCCCGTGTGGTGCACCAGTCGGGAGGGACAGAGAAGCAGACTCCCTGCTGAGCAGGGAGCCCCACGTGGTACTCTATCTCAAGACTCTGGGATCATGACCTGAGCCGAAGGCACACACCCAACCGATTGAGCCACATAGGCGCCCACTTTTTTTTTTTTTTTTTTTAAGTAGGCTCCATGCCCAATGTAGGGCTTGAACTCCTGACCCTGAGATCAAGAGTCTGATGCACTATTGACTGAGCCAGCCTGGCACCCCTATAGCTGTACATACTTTAAAGGAACCTTCGTTTACATCATTCTCATGTAGTCCTCACCATGTGACCTACGTATAAGTTTTATAGGAGGCTGACATTTATTAACCGAACTGAATAGCTTCAACTTCATTTATAAAATAGAGGTAATTTTGGCCATCATCACAGGGTTTTTGTGTTCAAATAAAAATGTAAAGAATGGGAATAGAAAAGTGTAGCACAGTGCTCAAGAAAAGTTCATTTCACTTTATTTGGGTTTCTCAGTTTATTCAACAACACATGTACTGAGTGATTATTATAGATATACTCTGCTGGATGCTATGGAGTATACAAAGATGACGCCATTAACAGGTATTAAACTAACATGGGGAGGGGTGCCTGGGTGGCTCAGTCGTTAAGCGTCTGCCTTCGGCTCAGGGCGTGATCCTGGAATCCTGGGATCCAGCCCCGCATCAGGATCCTCCCCTGGGAGCCTGCTTCTTCCTGTCCACTACCCCTGCTTGTGTTCCCTCTCTCACTGGCTGTCTCTCTCTCTGTTGAATGAATAAATAAAATCTTAAAATAAGTAAATAAATAAACTAACATGGGGAGTTTAATTGTCTTTAAAAAAATTGTTTTTTGTTAGCATAAGCATTACCTTGGGCTTTCAGCCTCAGGATTGTTCTTTAGACCCTCTTTGTATACTTGTTCTCTCTCCCTTACTCCCCTTTCTCTGCTTTCCCTTCACAAGTGAGCTAAGAGATCTCCTCCAGGAAGCCTTCCATGTCACTGTCTACCCCACACTTCACCCAGACTGGATTGGGTGCCTGTGTGATGCCAATGCATTGTCCTCCATTGGCGTCCTTATTAGAGTATGTTGCAATTTTCTGTTTACTTGTTTGTTTTCCCCACAGGCTGTGACTATGCCTTTTAACTCTGGAGTGGGAGCACAAGAAGTGTTTGTTTAATGAATGACCTATCCATTTAGGACCTATTTAGACCCCGAGGATAATCTCGTGAATTGGTGAGTTACAGGGAGTTTTCATGAGATTTAGTAAGCTGATTTTAGTATTCAGGAGTGATCACAAATCTGTCACAGTCCTCATGCAGAGTTGATCAAATTTATGTACTCTCCCAGTAATTATACTGAATTAAGATGTGGTATTTTAACTTTATTCTCTGAGCTAGAATGTTTCTTTGAATGTTACTGGGGTATAAGATTAAAGTGATTGTTGCCTAGAATTCTCTTTTAGAGGTAGCTTGCTCTTTTTTTCCCTTAAAGACTGTTTTTTGGGGAATTGCAGAGTTAATGGATCTCCATCATGTAATAATCATACGTCTAAAGACTTGGAAGTCTATGTGTGTACCCAAATGAGTGTTTTGTATCACCATTCCTTTAGCATGCGCGCTGGCAAATTGATCTTGTATTCATAGCTGAGATTTATCCCCTCCAGTCTTTCCTCCTCTGCTATTTCTAACAGCTGATAGTTCACTGGGTCTGGCCCTCACTGTTGATCTCAGTATGCTGCGGCGAAAACCAACCCGCCTGGAACTGAAGCTGGATGACATTGAGGAGTTTGAGAGCATTCGAAAGGACCTGGAGGTGAGTATACCTTTGGAATCCTTAGGGATATTTAAAACAATAACTTTCACTTTTGAACTCCAGACTCTTTTACCAGTAGCTCATTTGAAATCTCTATTTGTGGATGCTGGACAGGCACCTCAAACTTAATGTGTCAGTTTCCTGTGGCTTGCCGTAGCAAATTACCACAAACTTGGTGGTTTAAAACAACAGAAATGTATTCCTTTACCATTCTGTAGGCCAGAAATCTGAAATCAGTATCACTGGTCCCAAATCGGGGTGTCAGCAGGACCATGCTCCCTGCAGAGGCTATAGAGGAGAATCTGTTCTTGACTCTGTGAACTTCTGGTGGCCACTGGCATTCCTTGACTTGTGGCCAGATTGCTCCAGTCTCTATGTCTGCTTTCTGCTCTTGTGTCTGTGAAATCTCCCTTTGCCTCCTCTTACAAGGATACATGGGATGGCATTTAGGGCCCACCCACATAATCCAGGATAATGTCTCCATCTCAAGATCCTTATCCCATCTGCAAAGACCCTTTTCCATATAAGGCAATGTTTAGAGGTTCAGGGATTAGGACCTGAGAGCTTTGGGAGTCACTATTCAGTCTCCAGCACTTAACGTGTTAAAACAAAAGACCTCTTGATCTCTTCCTCAAGCCAGTTTCAGGTGTTCCTATGTCGTATCTCTGCAGCTGCTAGAGCCAGAAACCTCGGAGTGACTCTTGAGTTCCCCCTTTTCCTTACCCTTTGGATTCACCCCGTGCATTTGGGCAGTTACTACCTTGGTCCAAGTAACCATCACCTCTCTCTCTACAATCTCAGTTGCGTCCTCAGTGGTCTTCCTACTTCCATTTTTATCTTGTTAATCCATTCTACATCAGGTTTCTAGAATGATCTTTAAAAATTTTCAGATCATGTCAGTCCCCTGCTTAAAACTCAGTGGATTCCTGCCCTTAGAAAAAAATCTCAGTCCCTTATCATGGCCTACAAAATTGTGTGTTCTGGCTCCTCGGGTTTCAGCTCCTGCCATTCTTTGCCTTGGCCTCTGTACCCCAGGCACACTTTCTTTCATTTCCTTGAACATGCCAAGCTGTTTATCACTCATGGCCTTTGTACATGTCATGTTCCTCTTCCCCTGTCTTCACGTCTGTTTAAATGTCACTTCTTCAGTCCAAGAGGCTGCTTCTGAGCCTATTCAAATTAGGGGTATCATTCCTATCCATGATATCCCTCCTTAGGGTCTCTCAAAGCCCTTTATTTTTATTTTTGTTTTTTAAGTAACGTCTACGCCCAAAGTAGGGCTTGAACTCACAACCCCAAGCTTAAGAGTCGCATGCTCGACCGGCTGAGCTAACCAGGTGCCTTAAAGCACTTGATCCTTTTATTTTACAGCATTTATTATAATTTACAATGAGTTGTTTGTTTATTTTAGCGTTTACATTAGAAACCTTGATTGTAGGATCATGTTTGTCTTCTTCACCATTAAGTTCCCAGTATCTGGGAAAGAGTTCATCCCTGCATCATGGAGGAGCTCAAATTTTTTTTTAAGATTTTCTATTTATTTATTTGAGAGTGAGACAGAGAGAGCACAAGTCGGGGGTGGGGCAGAGGGAGAGGAAGAGGGAGAATCAGACTCCCCATTGAGTGTGGAGCCCAACGTGGGGCTCGATCTCAGGACCCTGAGATCATGACCGGAGCTGAAGGCAGACGCTTAACCGACCAAGCCACCCAGGCGTCCCATCAATATGTATTTTTTTTTTTTTTTAAAGATTTTATTTATTTATGTGACAGACAGCCAGCGAGAGAGGGAACACAGCAGGGGGAGTGGAAGAGGAAGAAGCAGGCTCACAGCGGAGGAGCCCGATGTGGGACTCGATCCCGGTACGCCGGGATCACGCCCTGAGCCGAAGGCAGACGCTTTAACGACTGCGCTACCCAGGCGCCCCCCATCAATATGTATTTTTAAGTGTAGCTTATCCCACAGTATTAAATGATGTCCATTAATAAGACTTAAATTCGTCAGTGGTCCTGAGAATAAAGTTTAAATTCCTTAGGATGGCATACAGGGCCCTTTGTGGCCTAGTCCTTGCTCATTTCTCCACTTTATCTTCCACTGTCAGGTTATCTTTAACTTTAATCTTAGTGCCTCTTGGACACTTGGGTGCCTTCCCCTGAAGTGTCCTTTCAGAATGATTTAAACTCCAGCCGTAACAAGTGTCATAAAGTATTGGCATATTGGACTTTGGTTCTGCCGAATCAGCTCACTGTTGAGTTAGCCTTTCTACTACAGACAATTATCTAGTGGGTTTGACCTGTTCTAAAGCAGCTTAGGGAGGGATAGATGTGCCCTAAACTAAACTAAAATAAAACCAGTAGAAACTGGTGTTTCACTTGTTACCGAAATTAGTTTAATTATATTTTGATGACTCTGGATTCTGAAACAGTCAGCAGTTGTTCATTGTGGGAAGCCTTTTAAATGATTTCATGCCATTTGGACATTCTCAGTTTCTCATGGCTTATGAAATGACAGTATCCTTTGCCTTTTAACCTGTTTTCACTACACTATTTGTAATGTTACTTATTGGTAGTGTCGACTAACTAGAGAGTAACTCAGAAAGGTCATTTTATACACACATACGTACACATATATATATAAAGTAATACTTTCTTTGATTCGGTATGATACTGTAACATTGCGTTTAATGCTGAGTTCATTAGTAAGTGGTGGTGAATGGCGGCGATTCCAGCGGTCAGAATAGTCAAGCCATTCTTCTAAGGAACGCTAGATAAAACATTTGTTCACTCTCTCAGAGAACATTATTATCTAATATCATCTTTATAGTCAGGTAGTAGTAGTATGGGATACATGTTAATCTCTGTTTTTGAAAATGATCGAACTGAGGGGCGCCTGGCTGGCTCAGTTGGTGGATTATGCAACTCTTGATCTTGGGGTTATGAGGTCAAGCCCCACATTGGGTGTAGAGATTACTTAAAAAAATCTTAAAAAAAAATGATCAAACTGAGGTATTGACTTGGTGAATTCTGCAGTCATTTGTGACTTAAGAGCCAAACCTTTTTTTTTTTTTAAGATTTAATTAATTAATTAATTTGAGAGAGAGAGAGAGTGTATGAGCAGGGGGAGGAGCAGAGGGAGGGAGAAAGAATCTCAAGCAGACTCTTCACTGAGTGCAGAGCCCCACACAGGGCCTGATCTCACAACCCTGAGATCATGACCTGAGCTGAAATCAAGAGGTGGACACTCAACTGACTGAACCACCCAGGCGTCCCAAAGAGCCAAACCTTGTACCTAAAAACAAAACAAAACGTCACAATTCAGGCCTTTTGATAAGAGCACAAAACCTTGTATTCCTGTGTTACATTTAATCTCACACGGTGTCAGTGAAGCTGTTAATTTCTGGTGGTTATTGCTTTACCAGTCATTTAATTTTCTCTCTCTGTTCTTCTGAATGATACATTTACTGAAACATCCTTCTCTGGGCCCCTGTCTGGTGCAGTCGGTAGAGTATGCAACTCTTTTTTTTTTTTTTTAAAGATTTTATTTATTTATTTGACAGAGAGAGAGAGACAGCCAGAGAGACAGGGAACACAAGCAGGGGGAGTGGGAGAGGAAGAAGCAGGCTCCCTGCTTCTTTGGAGGAGCCTGATGTGGGGCTCGATCCCATAACTCCAGGATCATGCCCTGAGCCGAAGGCAGACACCTAACGACTGAGCCACCCAGGGGCTCCAAGCATGCAACTCTTGATCTTGGGGTTGTAAGTTCAAGCCCCTTGTTGGGTATAGAGATTACTTAAAAATAAAATCTTAAAAAAAAAAAAAGAAAGAAAGAAAGAAAGAAACTCCCTTGTCTGCCAACTTATTTATCTTTTTTTTTTCCTAGTTTTATTGAGAAATAACTGACATACACCACAGTGTAAATTTAAGGCATAGAGCATGATGGTGTAATTTACATATATTGTGAAATCATGACCACAGTAGATTCAGCTAACATCCATCTTCTCATACGTTATTTATCTTTCTTATGGCAGCTTCCTGCTCTGAAGCTCTGCCATGACACACTCAACTCCTTACCTTATCTTTGTGTCTCTTTGGCAGTGCGGACTTTCCTCTGTCATAGCCGTGGTCACCCTATATTGTCATTGTCTATTTACCTATTTCCCTGTTAGACTGTGACATCCTGGAGGGTAGGGGTTATATCTTTTCTCACTATGTTCCTGTATTCCCGCTTGTACCCGTGTTATCCATTTAAACCTGGGATTTCGGCTTATCGTTCTGTAGACCCTAACCCTAGCCTTTACCCTATGCCTGGTGCATCGTAGGTGCCAAATAAATGTTTGCTAATGGAAAGAATGTTGCCCTAATCCTAAGACTTCTATACTTTCAGACCCGTAAGAAACAAAAGGAAGAAGTGGATGTCGTAGGAATCAGTGATGGAGAAGGTGCCATTGGGCTCAGCAGTGACCCCAAGAGCCGGGAACAAATGATTAATGATCGAATTGGTTATAAACCTCAACCCAAGCCCAATAATCGTTCATCTCAGTTTGGAAGTTTCGAATTTTAGAGGTGGATTATCTTGCATGCCAGAGCCCTGGAAGGGAGTAAAATGATGGCAGAAGTACAAACGAGATTTAGAGAATTGAGTGCTTGCAGTCAAGCAGAATGCTTTTACCTCCTGCAGAGAAATACTTCTGCATGGGATTACTGATGCTTAACTTTTGCTCTAAGTGGAAATCCAAACTCTAGTTTGTCTCTGGAAAAGTTGACTCTATAAAACTTGTCTGATTTTCGTTTTTAAAAATAAATATATTTTTGGAAAAGTGTGCAACACCCTTAATGAAGCATGATCATGGCACCGTTACTGTTACAATTACTTTGAAAGGTAATTGCTCCAAGAGGTGACCTCATTCCTCCCACCTTGATTGAGAGACCTGAAGCACACCACTTGCAGCTGATCCCTGTCACTGACTTGCTTTCGGCGCCTCTATTCAGCAAGTATTTTTGGAGTGCCTGTTATGCACCAGATACTGTGCTAGGCACTTAGTAACATCAGTGAACAAAATCAAAGATCCCTGCCCTTGTGATTAGATTCTAGTGATTTTGTGTAAATACGATCAAGCTGTGGGTTTCCAGACTTTGTTTACAGAATGACTCTGTAGCTCGTCCGAGTGTAATTTCGGGGGGGCGGGGCAGACAGTGGAGGGAAGCACAATAGTAGGAACGCTTCTAACAGAATTACCATCATTCGATTTTCTTTCCTTTTCCAACTTGCCCTAAGAATTTTTCCCACTTAGGAGCCAGTCGAGAGGGTGATTTAGAATCATGTCCGGGGCGCCTGGCTGGCTCAGTTGGAGGAGCATGCAACTCGTGATCTCAGGGTCATGAGTTTGAGGCCCACTTTGGGTGTAGAGATTGCTAAAAAAAAAATAAATAAAGTTTAAAAAAATCATGTCCTGTTGTTTTTACCATTTAATTCAACTGCAGGTAACTGCCAAGGAGCCTCTGGAATCATCAGTTCTAAAGAGACTCCTTAGCAAGACTTTCCCCAATCTTTCTAGGGGTAGTTGAAGGCTGGGTATTAAGAAGGGCACCTGGATGTCTCCGTCGGTTAAGGGTCTGACTTCGGCTCAGGTCATGATCTCAGGATCCTGGGGAGTCTGCTTCTCCTTCTCCCTCCGCCCCTATTCCTTCTCGTGTGCTCTCTTTCTCACTCTCTCTCGAAGATGGACAAAATCTTAAAAAAATAATAAATAAATAAAAAGAACGTGGGAGAGGCTGGGAAAGGAGGATATATAGTTTCTCTTCTTCCTCCAACCATTCTTACAAAACCATTTCTTCTCCCAGTTTGATCTAGGACCTTCAATTCTGTTATTTCACGGTCTTAAAGACACAGCAAGTCAAACTGAGTTACATCACCTTGAAGCCTGCAAAGGCCAATACAGAAGGAAGGACAAAAAATGGGAGAAACAAGCCTTTGCCTTAAGCTCTGTCACAGGCTTCCCTGCACAAATAGGCACAGAAGCATGAACACACTGTGCCTCCTAAATTTCTGCTTCCCTCCTGATTAGCCAACACTCAGAGGGCTCTGTATGGAGGCACTTCACTATCCTGAGTACTTTCTGCAGGTTATCTCAATCTTTCACTCTTAGGAGGAGAGTACTAGATCCTAATTTTATAAAAGATGAAACATGCTCAGCTATTACGGGGTAGAGCTGAGATTTGAACCCAGGCATACTGATCTCTGAACCCAAATTTCCGAACTTTATTGCTACACTGCTTTCCCAGTCTCCCCTTGCTGGGTCTAGAAGGTGGGGTTCTCAGGTGGAGGGAGAGGATGCTGTGTCAGTTCTCAGGAGATTTTATCTATCTTATGCTACTTTATCTATAAAAAGAGACATTTACCAGATTAGATAAGGGTTTATCTTTTGCCCTTATCTATTACCTGTTGTGGCTATAAATCCTTTTAGACACAACTGAAATTACATGCATCTGTTCTCTTATTCCTTAGGTCTTAGGGTTCATTCCTAGAAGATTGAAGAGATACTAAACTCATCCAGAGGAGCTTACCTTTAATTTCCTGAAAGCTGGAGTAAAAATAATCAAAAAGTTACTATGGTTTGGTTGCCTATTAAGTGCTACGTGCTTTATATATATTGCTCCTAAGTTGAAAATGGTACTCTTATTGCCTTTTTATGAATGAGAACACTAAAGTTTAGGGATTAAAATCACTTGCCTGAGGTTACACTTCTGGTAAGTGGTGGAGCCATGATTCAAACCCAGGTATGCTGGACTCCAAAGTCCCCGCTCATCATACTACACTATGGAGACTAGGAATGGTGCTGGATGGTAAGATGCCTTCTGGGGGCCAGTAGGAGGGGCAAATAACATCAGCATTCTGGCATTACTGAAGGGACAGACAGGGCCAATACTCGTCTCAAGGCTTGGCAGTGAAGATCCCTAGAGGCCCAACTTAGGGCCTCTTGCCTGACAGCATAAACACAGAAGGGCTTATGCTATGACGGCTTAGCTTATAAATTCAGGAATCCTTGGTATACGGAGCTATTTGCAGCTTCATCAAGACCCTGACTCCTGTGCGAAAGGTCGTGTACATCTTCTGACAGTACTGGCTTATTTTTTTTTTAAATTTTGTCTTGTTGTTGTTGTTAAGATTTTATTTATTTGACAGAGAGAGAACGAACAAGCAGGGGAGCAGCAGAGGGAAAGGGAGAAGCAGGCTCTCCGCTGAGCAGGGAGCCCGATGCAGGGCTCAATTCCAGGACCCTGAGATCATGACCTGAGCTGAAGGCAGACCCTTAACTGACTGAGCCACCCAGGTGCCCCGGGCCTAGCTTATCGTTTTTTTTAAATTTTTATTTATTTTTGGTGCAAAAAGGTGGTTTTAGTAAAGCACAGGGACAGGACCTGTGGGCAGAAAGAGCTGCTGCTTATTTTATTTTTATATTTTTAAAAGATTTATTTGAAAGAGAAAGAGTGAGCAGGGGGAGGGGCAGAGGGAGAGAGAGAATCTTCAAGTAGACTCCCTGATGAGCAAGGAGCCCCACACCGGGCTTGATCCATGACCTCTGAGATCATGACCTGAGCTGAAACCAAAAATCGGACGCTCAACTGACTGAGCCACCCAGGTGCCCCAAGCTTGTCATTTTACATAGAATAAGAGGAGAGTGAGATGAAAACATAAAGGGATCTTGCCACTTAAAAGACTGACATCTTAAAACTGATGGTAATGGCCAATGGAGAGACCACTTATTCTGCTATCACTCTGGATAGAAAGACATGCATAGAATCACAAAATCAAAATATTTATTTTGTTCTTTTACATATGACACTGTTAAAACATTCCTACTACAGCAATACTGCTCTCCAGGAGCTTACAATCTAAAACGGTCAACATTAATTGTAGACTCAGTGATTAAGGCATTATATCAAATGCAGACTTTGTATCTTTAGATGTATCTTCTGAAAGAAGCAGCTGGAGAGAGCAGGATCAAAATGAAATGACATGAACGCGTAACCCCTGGCCCCTCCACTTCCAGCTCCTTATAAGAAACCCCTTGTGGCTAGAGCCCAAGCCCAGAGCCTCACAGTCTGAAACAGAATTCCAGACAGTCCTACCATAGAAGTAGTGAAGAAACCTTAATTTCTGATTCCCTTGTGGACACAGAGGATTCCTTGTTTGTGGGCAATGAGGGGCTTAGTGTTCCTCCAACATAGACTGGAGACAGCACCTAAGATTCTGTAACTCTGGGGATGGTACCAGTAAGTAGCCCTTTACCCAGCCTTCTAGCAATTCCAACAGGACAATTTCTCCTCAAAGCGTGCATCCGGTCTCTACTAAGTTTTACAACTTCTGGTTGGTATCTTACAACTTCTGGTTGGCATCTCTCTCCACTGCCTCAGGAGTGCGAGGGAGATTTCATGAACTAGATATGTGGGATTAAAGACTAAAAGAAAGGGAAAGGAAAGCAGAATAAGGGGCCAAAGAAACGGGGATACAGAGTACCAAGAGATGTGAACAGAGAAGGAGGAAAAGAGAAATCTGGATCCAAAAGAGCAAAGAAGTCAGACAGTAAATTCCAAATCAACAGGGATACGGAAATGAAAGTCAACGAGATCATCGTCACAATCCACGAGCTCAAGAAAGATGGAATTTAAGCTTTAAATTTTTTCTCCTTCAGTAGCTTCTTCCTTTGGCAACCTAATCTAAGAACTGCTGGAATTCAGGTTTTTCATGAGACTATCTTGAATACCCGAAGACTTTCCCAGACTGATGCTTCTCCATTGGGTTTCAAATTCACAGCACTTTGTCTTAACTGGCCTTGGTTTTTCTGACCTTCCTGATAAGGTCCCATTTCTGAAAGGGTATTCTATAGCAGCTCATGCCAAGATTTCTAGAGAGCACCAGGGTCACTATTACATTGAGTCTTATTTTATTTCTCATGGTTTTATTATTCCTTGGCTTCTGAGATAATAATTGGCTCTTTACACCTTCACGTTAGACTCTGTCATTACCTGTCATTCACTCCGCTCAGGCGAAATATCAGTACTACAAGGGGCTGGAATGAGAGAAAAACACAAAACTCTAAATGTTGGTTCTTAGATTTAACCCTTGATCCAGTAAGCTCGTAACCTTCTCTTGGTTTAAAGCCACGGAAGTACACATTCCTTGCTCTCCAATATTTAACTGGCACCCACAGAGAAAGTACAAACTTCAAAACCACAACAGAGGCCAGCAGAATAGTTGTGTGTTGTCTCTGCCCTGAGGCACGATTGGAGTCTAGCACCAAGGAGGGCAGGATTTAACAGACGAGCACGGGAAGAGTCCCTTCACACAGGTAGTCTGGACTGGGGACCAGACTACAGTGTAAACTAACAACTGAACAGAATAAAAATCCAATAGGATTCTTCATTGAGAAAAAGAAGTTTTGGCCACATGTGATCTATCAAAACCTCCAAGAGTAACAAAGACAGTCACGTAGAGGACGAGGATCTGCTTGGTGTGGACACGGATGCTGGGGGCTGAGGAAAATCTGGTCATCGGCAGACCATACCCTAACCTCTCCAAAGAGAGGGCCGGGCTTTTGCCCTTTTGACCCATGACTGGCTGATATTACACTGCAGATCAAAGGTCTTCCTCAGTCTTCGAACTACTTCGAAGAAACCACAGATCTTTAAAAATAAAGACTAGTGATTTCATACATACTGATAAAAGCTACATTGGCTACAGCCCTGGGGCCCACGTAGTACACACAGCCGGAGCTGAATACATGTTTGTGGAATGATTTAAGTATTGACCAGCAGCATTCAGTACACAAGTTAAGCTCAGACATACCACCTACCAATCGTCAATTCAAGTTCCTGGGCCCAATACTAGGTAGCTCACCCCACCAGGTGACACTTCCTTAGTTTAAAGCAGAGATTCTCAAAGTGTGATCCCCTGACCGTCAGCAGGAACATCACCTGGGAACTTGTTAAAAATGCCAATTTTGGGGCTCCGGGTTGAGGCCCAGAAACTAGTGTTGTGTTTTTTCCTGCAATTGTGACTATTTCATGTTCTTCCAGAAACTAGTGTTTTAACACTTGTTTTAACAAGCCGTCCAGGTGACTCTAATGCAGGCTAAAGTTTGAAAACCACTGGTTTAGAGGCCAAGACGTGAAAACAGTAACAAAAGGAAATGATTCACACTCTTGCTTCATTCAGCTGTGACGGTCCAAGGTACCAAAAGTAAAATCTCAATGGTTTTGTTGTTTAAATATCTATTTCTATTTTCTCAAATTGATTGTCATCTTTTCTTTTTTTGATTGACAAGTTCATTTGGGTCAAAAATGTTAAGGAGGAACACAAGTTGATGAGTCAGCTACCCAAGAAGGCACACTTCTGCAAGCTCCAGGCCCGTATTTAGTCTCAAACCACCCTTCTGCAAACTACCAAGATTTCGGTACCACCCATCACACCGAAAGGCACGATGTACTTCATACTCCTTGCATCTGAAGACTGGAACTCGCTTTTCCATGTGAAGTTTGGGTTTTGGGTTCAGCTGGGCAAGAATTTCCCTCAGCTACCATCAATCCTAACTGAAGTCAATCTCTCTCCAACACCGGCCCAGAAAAAACCCCACCCAATTCACATACTGTCTGTTAACCAAATAAAAACAGAAGACTGAAAAAGGAAGTAGGTGATCAAGTCATTGAACAGAGAGCTACCAGGCTTGGACAAGAACATATAATTTGGATCTAGGATGATGGGGGAGGGAGGACATCTCCTGAGGGAATCTCAGCTCATTAGAAAAAAACAGGGAGGTTATCACCTTAGCTCAGAGACTGCAGGCTAAACCTCTGTTGAGCAGGGCTGTGTGTGTGTGTGTGTGTGTGTGTGTGTGTGTGTGTGTGTGTGTAGATAAGGAGCAAGAAGGGAAGACTGGAGTAGGAATCATGTCTTTCAGTCTTGAACTGCTTCCCACTGCAATCGATAAGGCCGCACCATGGAGTTTAACGTTAATGGCAATGCTCGGTGATGTCCACGACCACTGCCTTCTTCCAGCTGAAGAGGAAGTATCCCGTGCCGGCCCCGGCTGCCACCGCAATGCAGAGGTACCCGTTGTAGGTCATGAAGATGAGCATGAGGAAGTAGCTGATGACCACTTGGACGATATGCAGCACTGTTTGCAGGAGGTGAGGGAAGCTCAGCATCTGTTGCCTGGAGAGTAAACAGGGACACAACCATCAGGGACCCTTAGGAGTGTTCGGGCAGCTCTGCCGATCAGGGGAAAGGGAGCAAGTGTGGTCAGGAGCTCAGCTTGAACTGGACTCCTTCACAGCCATCCCGGCAACTCGTGGCTACGCGAGTGTATGTATGTTGTTTCCAGTCCCTGGAAATGACACATGATAGGGCTGCCTGGATAATAACCATTGGCCAGATACGGTTGTATGTCTCTCCTACCCTCTTTGGGAGGAGAGAAGAGGAAGGAGGACTAATCCCCTAACTTTCCTCTACCTTAGCTCCTAAAAGGAAAGTCCTAATCCCTCCCCTACTTTTTTGAGCATGTTCAGGCCTTCCGCCTTGGCAACGTTCACATTCTAAAGAATGGAAATAGAACTGAGGGTTGGGTGGTAGTGTACAGAGTACTTCACCAGGGGTCAGGAGGCCTGGCTACCCCTCTGTCACTCACTAGTTCTGTCACCTTAGGTAAGTCACAACATGTTTGGGCTTCAATAAACTCATCAGTTACAATGGCATAAATAACACCCTGGTTACTTGAAAGCAGCACATTGGTCTATAGGATTCCTTGAACTCCAAGTTAGTTGAAGACCTACATTTCTATTAAAACTCAAAAATCTCAAAAAGCATTCGCCAATCTGTGGGAAAACCAGTAGTCATCCAAATACTTGCATTGAC
This sequence comes from Ursus americanus, assembly GCF_024610735.1. Lineage (NCBI taxonomy): Eukaryota > Metazoa > Chordata > Mammalia > Carnivora > Ursidae > Ursus > Ursus americanus. The sequence goes on from NC_142144.1 coordinate 20,046,829, forward strand.
AGAATACAGACATCTGTATATCTTACCCAGTAAACAAAATGAAAATAGAGCTGGGTGGATGCAATTTTATATAGAAAAGACTCAATTAGATTCTGCCATTCTTCTATATCCTGACCTAAATGTCTTTTAATTTGCATCTTATTATTTTGGTAAATATTTTTTTTCCCTTTTTCAATTTGGGCATATATTTTAAAATACAGATTCCTTACCTTCTTCCACAGTGACCAAGGCTTACAATTCAGAACAATGTTCATGCTCAGAAGGGTCCCTATCATTCCTCCTTTAGCCTGCTCCTGATTCACAACCCAAGCCTCCAGAGTCAGGTTTCATCAAGACCATACAGAATCACTACTAACTCAAGAAGAGGGCTGTTGCCAATAAAATAACTGTTTTGTTGCTTAACTCATCCAGCCCTCCAGCACTTCTGTCTGGATCTGTTGTCTTCTTACCCAACAGTTTTGTGTGTCTCCATGAGGATGGTTCCATTTGGGCCTGGGACGGGCATGGAATTGTAGCGGATGCTGACTTGTGACTTGCGCAGCAGGCTCTCTCGGGCTATCTTGAGTCCTTCATAGAACATTGCCAGTAAAAACACTGCCACGAACGCTCCGGCCATTTCTAAGTAGGGAAGGAAAAGATGGTGGTACGGTCACACACGTAAAATCACTAGCTCGAGAGACAACACAGAAGAGGGCTACCCTCAATTTCTGAATACGTTATATTGCTACCTCTCGACGTGCACAGGCAGGCAGGCAGACGGAAGAGAGGAGTGAAGATGGTGTTAGTGAAAACCATTGTCTCCACTGGAGAACATACTCATTTTCTGATTATGACACAAAAAATCATCTGAACAACAATCACCTTCAGGCCTGGCTACCTCGTGTCATAAATTCGCTTGTGACGACACAATGTAGAATATGCAAAAGGGACTAAAACAACATTTAAAGTGTTGACGATTTCCTTGAGCAAAGGGTAAAAAAAAGAGATAAATCAAGAAACACTCTTAATTATAGAGAACGCATGGATGGTTACCAGAGGGGAGGGCAGTGGGGAAGATGGGTGAAATAGGTGATGGGGATTAAGGAGGGCACATTACCACTGGGTAATGTATGGAAGTGTTAAATCACTATACTGAACACCTGAAACTAATACAACACTGTACGTTAACTAGAATTAAAATAAAAACTTAAAAAAAATAAAGTGCTATTTCTTGAACAGACATTTCAGTTCTATTTTTTTTTTAATATTTATTTATTTTCATTTGAGGGAGATAAAGAGCACGAGTAGGAGTGGGGAGTGGCCAGGGGAAGGGAGAGAGAATTCTCAAGCTGACTCCTTGCTGAGCGCCGAGCCCAACGCAGCACTCAATCCTAGGACCCTGAGATCACAACCTGAGCCAAAATCAAGAGTTGGACGCTTAACCGACTGTACCATCCAGGTGCCCCCAGACATTTCAGTTCTAAGTCTTTCATAATGTGAAATGTTCGTAATGATACGAATATACTCAAACTGCTGATTTAACATACTACCTGAACTAAATGCTCCCCTCTTTCCCCAAATTGATTTTGTGGCTCCAAAGAGATACCTGATACTTACAGCAGTCAATTGAGCTTGTGCAATTTGAATTTAAGGCATGCCCACTCAACATAACAGACACACAAAACGTGTATTAGTTACCCCAAAAGTAGGACTGACACTAAGATGAGCCATGCCAAGAATCAGGAATGACGGAGACCAGTTTGGTTTGCTAGAAAGAGCACTGGAGTAGGCAGGTCTAGAGAGTCTGGGTCCCTGTCCAATCTTTGACACACTAAAACTGTGTGATGTAGGGCTAATCATTTCAGTATCTGAGCCTTAATTTATCTGTAAAATGGAAGGATCGTACTGGATCAAGAGTTTTCCACCAAGGGTTATTTTGTGGTCTGTTTACACAAAATGTGTTTTACATCATTTTAACTTGACTATAGTCTTATGTCTAGGATCAATAACTTACCAAATAAGGAAGCACTCTGGAAAAGGATGAAAGGAAATGGAATGCAAAAGACTCCTATCTGGTATCTAAATTATTTTTCAGAAACTCTAAAACACACGCATGTTATTATTATTATTTTTTAAGTAGGCTCCACACCCACCATGGAGCCCAATGCAGGGCTTGAACTCATGACCTTGAGATCAAGACCCAAGCTGAGATCAAGGGTCAGATGCTTAACCAACTGAGCCACCCAGGCGCCCCATAACATACACATATTATTTAAGGGAGGTTTACTGTAGGACCAAAGTAAGCATTGTGTATCCTTACCTTCTAGGTAGTTAAGGGGAAGATGATTATGTATCATAACCATAACCATTCAGTACTTATGGCAGGAAGAGGTGCTGGGTTTCCAGATTCTTTGTCACTGTCTCTCATGTGGGTGTTATCTCTGAATACCACCTGATGGTGGTGGCTTACTCACCTCCAGCTGTATTGATGACCAAACCAGAAAACAATAGCTCCACATTCTTGAAGCCGAAGTAGAAGGTCATATGCTGCCAGTAAACCAAAACAAGTCAATTAGAGAGGATTGAAGATTCTAAATGAGAATTTCAGGTAAAGAAGCTGAGAGCATTTAAAAGTATCAGATCTGGATAAGAGACATTCACTGAAGTGGGAGGCGTTCTCCTTCATTTTAGCATTACTACCACAGACACTCTCCACAAGTACTCTCCCTTGCTTCCCAACCTTCTCTCTCTCTCTTTTTAATTTTAATTCCAGTATAGTCAACATACAGGGTTATGTAAGTTTTAGGTGCACAATATAACGATTCAACAATTCTATACATTCCTCAGTGCTCATCATGGTTAAGTGTACTGTCTTTTTCTCTTTTCTACACAAAGCCTGAATACTAGAACTTAATTCAGAAAAGGGTCAATTCTGAAAGGAAGGAATACAGAAGAGTCCTAGAGATCCTGGTTCTGGTGTGACTCTGAAATTAACTTGCCACATGATCTTGGGCATATCACTTGTCTGAGTCTGCACTTTTCCTCATGGGTAAACTGACCTTTAAAGATAATAACCTGCCAGTCCTAAAACTCGATTATTTCTATTACCCAAGTGGGTGTGAAAGGACAGCCTCTCCTGTGGCACTCACCATCATCATGTTGTCCATTCCCCTGCCATGGGAGTGGGAGGCCGGAGTGGTCGGGTGATGGTGATGAGGTCCTGTCGTACTGTTGTAAGCCATGTGGCTTGTCTCCTTATGGTGGGAATGGTCCACGTTTCCAGGAAAAGTTGAGTCCACTCAGAGAAGATTCTTTTAAGAAAAAGAATTATACATAGTGACTTCACAATATAAAACCTTGATTGCTTTTGAAAATTTTTTAAGTAAAGCTCTACGCCCAGCGTGGGGCTTGAACTCACGACCCTGAGATCAAGAGTCACATGTTCTACCAACTGAGCCAGCCAGGCACCCCTAAAATCTTGATTCTTGATAACTATTTATTTATGTGGGATTTCATCCAATAGGGATTATCTTTGGAGACTTTGGCACAAGGGATTTGCACCTAGGGTTTCAGAGACCTAAGCCTTATTCGGCAAAGTTGTTCCTTTAATAGATATGTTCAATGTATGTTCAAATTTAAATCTAAGAGAAGGAGAAGAAAAGTAGTTTCTTTTGGGGTGCCTGGGTGGCTCAGTCATTACAGGTCTGCCTTCGGCTCAGGGCGTGATCCCAGGGTCCTGGAATCAAGCCCCACATCAGGCTCCCTGCTCCGCTGGGAGCCTGCTCCTTCCTCTTCCACTTCCCCTGCTTGTGTTCCCTCTCTCGCTGGCTGTCTCTCTCTCTCTCTCAGTCAAATAAATAAAATCTTTAAAAAAAAAAAAAGTAGTTTCTTTGGGTTGCAGGAAATGGACAATTTGTAATAGTGGACAAACTGATGCCATTAATGAAATTTAACTGCCCCAAGGCTTTCTAATCATAAATGTCAGTAGATAAAAAGCAAGTGCTTCAAATAATGCACCTAATTGGATGGCCTGTGTTCAATGAAGATATTAAGAATACATTTTCACATACAGGACAACCAGCCTTCAGCTAATTGAAACCTGAAGAAAAGGTCTATTACTGCCCTGGGCAAGGAGTGTGCTCAGAAGATACAATTTCAGTCCCAGCTCAGCATTAGAGCTAAGAACACTGAAAACAAGATATAAACTGAAGGTTCTATATTAAATTAAGTCCAGACAACCGCATATTCAGCCTCGTGTCTTTACCAGCACATCACTGCTTTACTGCAAAAGTCCGTCTGGGACATAAACCAAAGAGCAAAAACTCCTGTAGTGAGGGTGGGGGTGGGGAGTGGGAAGCTGAGGAGAGTGGAAAGGGAGGTGTTGGTGGATTCTCTTTATGTGTCCCCTGACTCCTGTTTGTGGAGGAAAAAGTGCTTTAGAAATTCCCAGTGGGGGGGGGCGGCGCCTGAGTGGCTCAGTTGGTTAAGCGTCTGATTCTTGATCTCAGCTCAGGTCTTGATCTCAGGGTCTTGAGTTCAAGCCCTGAGTTGGGCTCCATGCTGGGTGTAGAGTCTATATGAAAGAAAGAAAGAAAAGAAAGAAAAGAAAGGAAAGAAAGAAAGAAAGAAAGAAAGAAAGAAAGAAAGAAAGAAAGAAGAAAGAAAGAAAGAAAAGAAAAAAGAAATTCCAAGTAGGTATTTGTGTTCATGAGCCTGAGTGTGCCTCTCATTCAATCAATAAATATTTATCAAGCTCCTACTATGTGCCAAACTCTGAGCTAAGTGCTAGTAATTCAGTGAGTAAGACAGACAAGGTACCTCATGGAAAGAGAAACAAGGAAGTAAAGTAAACAGAACAACTTCATGGTGTGATGAGTGTGATGAAGGAAACAGGGTAATATGGCAACATTACTAAGAGGTAGAGAAGAGGCATACTTTAGATATTAAATCTATATAGATCCAGGGAGTCACATATAACTTAAAAGCACAATTATTCAGCCATCTATTCCCCCTGTTCAAACTCCCGTCTCAGGATTCTATGACAGCAAGCTCAAGAAACAGACTTGTATTTCCAGCAAAGGACAAGGCAAAGCAAGAGCTAGGGATAATCAAAGTTCAACTGTGAATGTAAACAACTTTCATGCCAGACACTGTATTACTTCGTAATTATAGAGCTTGACAATCTGGTATTATTAATACCATGGACATAAAGGACATATTTAATAGGCCCCTTGTCCATAAAGTTTTTATAGCAAAGAATAAAAAACAACACACAAAAATAATCAACAAGACAGCACCCATAAAATTTCAATGATGGGAAAAATGGTAAGGGGGCAGCAATTTTCAGTTAAAGAATCACGGTAGAATGGAGAGATCCCTGGGATCTGAGTGATGATAGATTATGGTTTTTGAGCTAGGCAAATGCAGCGAAATAAGGATAAAAAGACTTTCGCCAGCCAGGAAGACTGAGAACACATCCTCATAAAGAGACTCAAGTAGAAGTCACAATTTGTTCTCTTGCAATGAGTTTAGAAAGTGATTACAGCAACAGAAAACCATAAAGGATAACTTCATTTCACATTATCAACCTGAATCCTGGCCATGAATTCAGTGATTATTCGCAGTGTCTTCTGGCGTAAAAGACTGAGGGAGATACAGAGATGAACCAGACATAGACTCTTTCCCCAAGGAGCCTCAAGGCTAAAACCTAAAAGGGGAAACCAAACAGTTGTCATTTTTCATTTTGGGCATAAGAGAACATGTAAAGGGCAGTTTTAAAAAGCAAGATCTTAGCACTGCAAACTACTTAAGATTTGTACCCTTGACTATCTTTGATTAATTTTCACATATTCTTCCCATCAACAGTTTTTAAGACCTATGGTTTCCTAATTGTTCAGGTACCTCATTACCAGTTAGAGACACCTGTTAAATGAAGGCATATAATCAAATCTCTTCAGAAGCATCACTGGCCCAGTAATTCATTTGCACGAATCTTAAGAACACCTGTCAAGGTATGCACCTGTTTTGAAGTGTCATCTTTATAGGATAAATTTCACATTCAAATATACTAGGAAATAGAGCAGGAATAGACTCTACTTCCTTTCATTGTGAGTGGACAATGGATTTCTTGTAATGGAATCCTATGAAAGGCTTGCCCAATAGTATATGAATAGGAAGGTACAAATCTGGTGGATTAATGTGCAAACATATACCGTAGGCACAAACTCAAACCAATTCCGGCATGCCCTGAGGTTTCTAAAAGTCTGTTCCAGGAAAGATGCCATGGGAGATGCCATGGGAGTATGGCAAACTCAAATGATGATATACAACTTATCATTAAAGCATAAAAATAAAAGCAGTTACATTCTTTTCTCTTCCTACTTGACCCTCCAGTGATGTGCCCTATGTATTTGGATAAATGATCCCTAACTCATTCTCTCTAGAAGAGAAATTCTCCTTACAGGAGGTAATCTGGCAGTTGGTTAGCGTTAGTCTGCTTCCTTCGATAGCTTTAATCTAAGGAGATCCAAGCACAGCTTCTTCCAGAATAAAAATGGGAATAAGTAATAAAAATTGAAGTGAGACTAAATCAAAAACAGCGACACGGCAACACCATTCGCTGTTTCGATTTGTAATCTGAAAAAATGGTTTGATCACGAGCTGTGCTCTTTTGTCTTTGCTTTCCTCAAGCTTCTCTACACTCCACAGCCAACTTTAACCATTTGCTGCTGTCCAAGAACTGTTTTCTCTGATGCAGCTCCACGTCATTGTCTCTAATGGGGTCAAGGTCTACAAAGTAGCTGTACTGTACTTTTTATGGAATCAAGTTCCTTGATTTGTAAAGCAATTGCAATTAATGGTACTTGCAGACGGGTTAGTAATGACGAGTGACAGGAGGAACCTCAGCAAGATTTTTATATTTACCGATTCACTCGATTTCTGGTTTTATTTTTATTTTTATTTTTTTAAAAGATTTTATTTATTTATTTGACAGAGAGAGAGCCAGAGAGAGAGCGAACACAAGCAGGGGGAGTGGGAGAGGAAGCAGGCTCTCAGCGGAAGAGCCTGATGTGGGGCTCGATCCCAGAACGTCGGGATCACGCCCTGAGCCAGACGCTTAACGACTGAGCCACCCAGGCACCCCATCGATTTCTGGTTTTAGGACAAAATATGTGCACATGTTAATTCCAGGCTAACTTCCCTGTTCTTGTTTAAAACCCCCACCATCCACTTCTCTTCTTATCCTTAGCCTTCTACTTCATCAAATTTACAAATTATTTATAAAGAAGAATACCAACAACAAAAAAAATCTGAATATTTCACTCAGGGATAAAACTGAAAAATAACAAAAAAATCTTAGGATTCCTGACTTTCAATCTACGATAAAATCCACCCCCAATATTTAGTTACCAAGTTGAGTTTCGGGCTAGGTGGAAAAATTAGGAATACAGTTCTTTCATTTACATTTTTGCCAGTTCAGGCAAACTTGCTTTCTCTAACAGAATTTAAGAGGGACTCATACTGGAGAAGCACCTTTGCATTGGAGAATGGAGAGAGGAGCTCAACGACATAGCTGGAAAACATCTGTCGGGGATTTTTGAAGGCACATCCGGTTGTACAACCTGGGAAAGTCCCTCACCCTCTCTGGAGCTAGTAGATCATGGAGGATGCTGGGAGTGGGAAGGCGATAAAAGGCTTAAGAAGGATCTAGCAGAGTGCCTAGCAAATGGTAGTGTTATCATTATGTGGAATATGAGGGGATAAAAGACCTTAGATAAGGAGACACCAATGAATAAACCTTAAGGGAGAAGGCATAATCATATAACCTTAGCTGTTTGCTTCCCTCCCATGAAGTCTTCTAGCCAAGACCATTTTCAAGGCCCTTTCCACTTATCCTGTCTCCTGAGACCACAAAGTGGCTACGGACATTCACATGGATAGTTCAGAACAGCTCTAGGTCATACCAGCTCCTTCTTCTAGTATAGGAAACTCTCTGGAAATACAAGAGAAATAGTCTCGGAATTGATTAGAGAAAAAAAATCAAGTGTGAGTTTCTATGGAACTTGGTTCACATAGAATAGCTAAGAAGTTGATTTCTCAGGAAGGCTTTACACTCTTCTGTTCCTAGGAATATTTATCTCATCTTCAGTTGGGTACTTAAGTTGGCTACATGCCAAGTTGTTTCTCATGCCCTGAACACTATTAGATCTGGAAAACGAGATGGCACATTCCACACTGCACACCATGCAGCTCTGCGTTTCATGCTGTCTCCCCCTTCCCCCACTTAGTAAGTATCGTGCAGCATTTATACAAATAGGTTCCAAAACTTCCCTGTATTCAAGGGTCTAATTCCTCCTCCATCTACTTCTGAGGATCATCAAAAAAGAAGTTTCCTTTATTCTTGTCCACCTCCTACCTCCCAACACGCGCACCCTGTAAAGCTTAACTAGAGGGCCGGATTGTTTGCAAAGTCTAGCATCTTTAGCAAAATAAACATGAATTTATGAACAGAAGTTAGGAAATTGGCAAGAAGGCTGAATGCTGATGTCCATCCTGAGTCTTAGCACTGACCTTACTTTTAATAGATTTATTCTAAACTTCCCATTCTTTTTTATTTTCCCAGTATTGCACAATGATGGATAAGAAACGGTAATCCATAGGGACTATGGAGATTAGACCCCCACAAAAAGACTACACAGAAGTGGTCAGACATCTGCCACGTGGTCCCTCTTCTCCAGTGCAGACAGATAAAATCTGGAGCCTTACACAATTCTTTTGGAGACTACCTACAGTGTTTCCTGATAAGGAAGATTAGGAAGAAGGTTTTTCTTCTTACAACGATTAAGACCAGGTTCCTTTTTAGCTTTATAAAACCATTAAACAGAGACAAATCTGTCTGGTTGCTCTTCTGCTCTCTGTAGTCATTATTTTTATTGGTGACTTATAAGCTTTAGGCAGGCACAGATAGGGAAAATTCAAGGTCACAGACAGTATACTACCATAAACAGGGACTCATGCTTATGGACTATGTTCTCATGATCGAGCAACCAGTTCAGCTGGACTAATCCTGCCTTTTGATGACCTGCGCAGGGTCAGCAGATATTCTGAGAAATAGCTCTGGCCTTGTTTCAAGTGCCCCTGTAGGTGAACTTTAAAATGCTCTTGATGGCTTTAAGAATTCCATATTCACATTGTCCTTTGGGGAGGGAGGTGGTAAAGGAAATGTAGAAGTGAAGAGATATAATGCATTAATAAAATAGGGCTTAGGTGTCCCAACACCTTGGGACAATACCAATACACTTGGTATTCCAACCCAATATACTTGAGTTGTTTTGATAAAAAAAAAACAACAACAGTAGTAGCTCCCAGTAAATGGGAGGGGGAATATAATATGATGACTATATAGGGGGAAGATCCTTCCCCTTGAAGGCTATGATGTTGTTCCACTCAACCCCTCTGCCCTGGCCTCACTCTGCTACTCCAAACTGACTGGCAGAAATTTGGTCATAACTGTATGAATGTAACCACACAACTCTTTGGATATTGTAGCTGCCTTTCTTTGGCCTGTGTCTATCTTGAGGTACAGTGATCATAAAGATATTTAATGTTACCAACTGTATTTACAAAAGGTAGTAGGATTCAGTAAATCATAGGTTTACACAAGTTCTCAGAATTGGCAAAAACTTAGGAAGTTCTGCACCACTGATGTATTAAACGGTCGGTAAAATGATGCAATAGAGGTAGAGAGAAAATAGGTCAGGTCAATAAGAAAAAGTGTAAAAGACCCTAAAATCATACACACACACACACACAGTTCCCCCCAGTTTAACTTTGGCAGGTGATGGGAGATGACAGGGCAGTTCCTATGACTATAGGTTTATAAAGACAGAATTTAGAAGTGTAATCGCCAAAACCCCACCACCATCACTACCACTACTACCACGACAAAAACAAAAACACTTAGATTTTTATCCTTTAAAAAATTCTTCAGGGCACCTGGGTGGCTCAGTCAGTTAAGCATCTCCCTTCAGCTCAGGTTGTGATCCCAGAGCCCCACATCTGGCTCCCTGCTCACTGGGGAGCCTGCTTCTCCCTCTCACTTTGCCCCTCTCCCAGCACACACTCTCTCTCTCTAATAAATAAATAAAAATCTTAAAAAAAAAATTCTTCAAGGGCACCTGGGTGGCTCAGTTGGTTGAATGGTCTGCCTTCAGCTCAGGTCATGATCTCAGGGTCCTGGGATCAAGTCCTGCATCGGGCTCCCTGCTCAGAGGGGAGCCTGCTTCTCAAAGGAAAAAAAAAAAATCTTCAATAAAACAAAGGCCACTGTTTTCCCTTTTAACTTTTTGCCTTTTTTGATAATAAAAATAACTCCCAGGGATCATCTACAACAAATTCTCACTTGTTTTTCTTCACAGCAGTGGTGGGGCTGATAGGAGAAAATGTTGACAGAACTGGAGAAGAATTAATGTTGTGATGATTTGATGGTTTCAATATTAGTTTCTTTTTCTTCACCATCTACCAAAGTGAGCTCGACTACTTCGGATAGTCTGAGCACAATTCCCTGAAAGCACTTTTCATGGAAAGAAACCAAATCAGGCACGGTTTACATACTCAAATAATAGCAGAGTCTATGTGACTGAATTACTCATATATCAGACGGATGGGCTCCACCACCAGTAACCAACAGCCAGAGTCATAAAGGGGAAAACTACTTCAAACAATTACATTTAAAACTTAAAGAGCCTTCATTTATGAGTGGCCAGTGATCTAGGCAAACAAGAAATGTGGCATGGACCGACAAGTTTTTAGAAAAATAAAAGAGCAGCTATGAATTAGTGAGAGTAGCTCTTTCACTGAGAAGTTCCTGACTAAGAATATCTATGTTAGGGGCGCCTGGGTGGCACAGCGGTTAAGCGTCTGCCTTCGGCTCAGGGCGTGATCCCAGCGTTCTGGGTTCGAGCCCCACGTCAGGCTCCTCTGCTGTGAGCCTGCTTCTTCCTCTCCCACTCCCCTGCTTGTGTTCCCTCTCTCACTGGCTGTCTCTGTCTCTGTTAAATAAATAAATAAAATCTTTAAAAAAAAAAAAAAAAAAGAATATCTATGTTAGTCAAAAAGGATGGTAACTCAGGACCTGCCCTGAGTTCATTCTAACTCTCCACAGAAAGACAGAGAGCAAACTTGTAATTTGATTCTAATCAGATTAAGACAAGCACTTTGTTTCCAGATACGGGTTCAAGGTCACCCCTGTCTATCATAAATTTCATCTTTCCACGTGTCCAGTCCACCTCATTAAGCTGCTCAGACTGAGCAAGGTAGATAAGAAGCCCGATGGGGCAAGATAGGTCCTGGAGGAATCCATTGCGTGGAGAATTATCCAGGCAGGGAGGCCTATCATTTTCAAGAGAAAGCATGCTAAAGAAAACTTAATTTTAATTTTTAAAAAAAGATTATTTATTTATTTATTTGAGAGAGCAAGAGAGAGCACAAGCAGGGGGAGCGGCAGGCAGAGGGAGAAGCAGACTCCACACTGAGCAGGAAGCCCGGGATCACGACCTGAGCTGAAGGCAGACGCTTAACTGACTGAGCCACCCAGGCGCCCCAACACACTTAATTTTTAAAATGCCCATTGTCCAATCTCTAGATCACCTATGCCTTCTGGGCAAACACGAACGGACCACGCTATTACCACGTAAGCAACAAAATATAAAGGGAAGAGAACAAGTTTAAACATGAAAGGGATGCAGGTGATAAATGCTATATTGGGCAAGTAATTTTATATTTTATAGCTTCATTTTCCTTAACTGTATAAACACTGAATTATATGATCAGTCAAGTTTCACCCAGAGCTAAAACTTAATTCTACAGTTTTTCAGGTCAGGTTTCAGGAGAACAGAATGCTTCTCTACCCCTAGCCTTCCTACTGGATTGTAAGTTCTAAGTTTTAAGATTTTATTGATTCATTTGAGAGAGAGAGAGAGAGGGCACAAGCGGAGGGAAGAGGCAGAGGGAGAAGGAGAAGCATTCTCCCCACTGAGTAGGGAGACCGAGGCGGGACTCAATCCCAGGATGCTGAGATCATGACCTGAGCTGAAGGCAGATGCTTAACCATCTGAGCCCCCCAGGCACCCTGACCCTGTCTTATTTATCCATGAATCTCCTGCATTTTCTAACATCCTGCACACAAGTGTAAGTGCTTGCTGAAATGGATTGTTTTTCTCTGCATTTCTCTCCAGGCAACTTAGACATAAGACAGACAAATCAATTCCTTAATCTGTTAATGAGATACTGGACAAACCTCAATTTTCTCTCTGCCACCTTAGTGAGTCTGAAATAGTATTTGTATAATAGTATTATAATAGTATAATAGTATTTGATGGATATGCTTACAAATGATTCAATAGCTCTGTATTAGAAGTAGCAAAATTTAGTTGCTATAGGATAACATAGACAAGTTGAACTGTTTAAGACTCGGAAGGGGATTACAAATTCATCTAGTTCCACTTATTCATTTCACAGAAGCCTAGAGTATGAAACCACAAAGTGCTTGGGAGAATCTAACATTTATATGTTCTGGCCTAATTTGCCTTCACAGATAACTTTTATAAAATATTTGTTTGGTGATGAGTGTGAGGAGATTGTAAACAAAACTCATACCTGTTTTAAAAATGGACGAAAGGCAAAAAATAGGGAAGGAAGGAATACACTGCTGTTGACCTTCAAGGGGCCTGACATGCCAAATCCAGATCCTTAATATGAATCAAGTCTCTAGGGCACTGAACCTGGATAAATGCCACTTTCTGGAAAGGGACAGTGGAGAAAACAGACCAAACTGTAAGATAAGATCAACCTGAAAATACTTTTACTCTGCACATCTACCCAATGAATAACTGTGGGACCTGGACAAATGATGTGGGACGAAGCAATGGCGCCTCCTTCCTATAAACCCAACTCTGTTATCTTTTTTTTTTTTTTTTAAGATTCTATTTATTTGACAGACAGAGAGCACAAGCAGGGGGAGTGGCAAAGGGGGAGAGGGAGAAGCAAGGAACCTGATGTGGGACTCGATGCCAGGACACTGGGATCACAACCTGAGCCGAAGGCAGACACTTAACAGACTGTGCCACCTAGGTGCCCCCCAACTCTGTTATCTTATTTTATCCCCACAATCACTCTTCTCAGAACCAGAAGCACAGGCAGCTTAAGCAATGTGTTCAATGTTATTCTAGAAAGCTGTGGAGGTACCTTCACTAGAACTTCCCTATCCTCACTCCCCGCCCAGGACGTACTCTCTGCTAAACCCGCCTTGCTATTTACCCAATGTCACAATTTCATGTCCATTAAAGGTCATGGTTCTGATCACTTTTCCTAATCCCAACTGCATGAGAAGATTCGCCCACCTGCCTCTGGTTTTTGCCATCAGCAATTCTATTACAAACATGGGCTTTCCTAACAGTACCCTCCACCCCGTTCATCCCATGCGATACACCAAAGACAAATGAATCTACCCAAGGCATGGCTCTACTTACCTGCTCAAAAAATACCACTGCCTACCAACCTCTCCCTTTCCTTGTCTATTAACTTCCTTGTTCTGAGATCACAGATCTATACAATAAAGGCCTCAACCTACTTTCCTGCCTCCACATACTAGGAGTTCCAGTCAAACGAGTCCAATAGCCAAAGCTCGAACTGGACAAACCCCACTCTCGTGTCTAGTATCTTTGCTTACATTGTTTCTTCAGTCTGGAATGCCCATCCTTGCCATCTCTGATGCAACAAACCCTCCTCATCTTCTGAGGTCTCCTGCTAAGTAAGGCCTCTGAACATTCAAAGCACATTGTGCCTTTCCTGATAAACCCAGCTTGGATTAGGTCTCACAAAATACCCCGAAATGTTGTTATGATCTTTTCAATCGGGGCCTATTTTGGTCATCATGTTAATAAAACGGTATTGAGAAAAGGTAGGAGAAAAACAATAGGCCTGGAAAGAGATGCATGAGCCATTTCTTCAACCATATGCAGACCACCTGTAATTGAAACCTGAGAGCACCGTCCCTTAATTGGAAGGTCATCGAAATCTCACGAAGAATTGGAAGGACCTCAGAAGGCACTGAAGGGAGCTCTTCAGTGATATATAAATTCTGTAATTGTCTGAACACGCCTAGGGATCTGTCAGGCTAGTGTGCTGCTTTCTTCTCTAAATATAAGAAAGCAAACACTTTCTTTCCAGACAAGCCAAGTACAGAAGATGCTCCACAGGAATCTGAATCCTGCTATTTGATGGTGATGATGTTGATAATGGAATCAGTGCTCAAAGCTAAACCAGTGTTTGTACTCAAGGTACTATTTACGTATATTTCTGAGGCCGTAATTTACATTTTAGGCTCTACTCCCCTGAATTAACAACTGTCGGCAAAGAGAAACCTAAGTATCTTAAAAAAAAAAAAGATTTATTTACCTATTTTAGACAGAGAGAGAATGAACGAGTTGGGGGAGGGGTAGAGGGAGAGAATCTTCAAGCAGATTCCCTACAGAGCGTGGGCCCCAATGCAGGGCTTGATCCCATGCCCATGAGATCATGATCTGAGCTGAAACCAAGTGTAGGACGCTCAATCGATTAAGCCACCCAGGCACCCCGAGAAACCTAAGTATCTTTTTAAATTTTTTTTTTAATTTTAATTTTAATTTTTTTAAAGATTTTATTTATTTATTTAACACAGATAGAGACAGCCAGCGAGAGAGGGAACACAAGCAGGGGGAGTGGGAGAGGAAGAAGCAGGCTCATAGCGGAGGAGCCTGATGCGGGGCTCGATCCCATAACGCTAGGATCACGCCCTGAGCCGAAGGCAGACGCTTAACCGCTGTGCCACCCAGGCGCCCTAAGTATCTTTTTTTAAAAAGGATTTTATTTATTTATTCGAGAAAGAGAGAAAGTGAGCATGAGTAGGGGCAGAGGGAGAGGGAGAAGCAGACTCCCCGCTGAGCAGGGAGCCTGTCTTGGGGCCCCAGGACCCTGGGATCATGACCTGAGCCGAAGGCAGATGCTTAAATGACTCAGCCACCTGGGCGCCCCATGAAACCTAAGTATCTTTATATCCAACTTTTGATATCGGTTAAGCTTACTTTATATCTGGCATTTATGTCTTTGTTACTGACTTACCTTCCAGCCTATTTCAAACTGAAATATTCCACTGAAACTGACCTACTCATTTTTCCTGAATAAATTGAGCACCTTGACACCTGTATGCTTTTTTGGCTTGTGTCATTCCCTGTACTGCCTCCTTCTCCCCCACATTTCCTGAATATGTGCAAATCCTCCCATTATTTATTCAACATTTATCATGCACTTAAAATGTGTCAGAATTAGGATGAAGTTAAAACATGGCCCTTGCTTTTTTGAGTTTACAATCTAGCTCATTTTTTAAGGCTTATTTAATATGCCATCTCTTCCATTAGGTTTCCCTTGGATTCTTGACAGAAATCTCTCTTTTCTGGATTTCCCCGGCAATCTTCTCTTATGGAAAACTTGACTTACAGTTCTTAAAGTACATAATAAAAAAAATACCATTTTTACACAACAGGTTCCTTGAGGACAAGTAAACTTTCTAATTATTACCTCCTTACTACATCTGGAAGAACATCCAATAAACGTTATTCATTTGAGAAGTATTTAATTCTTTTTAAAAATTTATTATTATTATTTTTAAAGATTTTATTTATTTGAGAGAGAGACAGAGTACAAGCAGGCGGAAGGGCAGAAGGAGAGGGAGAAGCAGACTCCCTGCTGAGTAGGGAGCCTGGTGTGGGCTCGATCCCAGGACCCTGAGATCATGACCTGAGTGGAAGGCAGACGCTAAACCCACTGAGCCACAAGGCACTTGAAAAGTATTTATAGGTTCCAATATCTACCTCAAAGGAGCCAGGTGCAAAAAGGTAGGATTTTTGCCTTTGTGGGGCTTATTCTAGGAAGAAGAAGCCCTCATTAAGTATATAAACAAATAGATATGGGAAAACATATACAATTACCAATCATGATAAGTAGTATGAAGGAAGTAAACATGGTACTGTGGCAGAGAATAACAGAGAAAGAACTAATTTAGATGGGGGTCAGGTAGAGAGAAGAGAGAAGACCTCTCTAAGGAGGTAACTTCAGACTGATGAATTACTGGAGTTGGGTAGAAAGGTAAGGGAACAGAATCCCCAGGCAAGAAAAAAAAACCCAAGGGCATTTCAAGGTCAGTAATGAATAAACACATTGAGTCATTTTAAGGAGACTAAATTTTATTCTAAGGGCAACTGGCAGCTATTTAAGAGTAAGAAGCAGGAAGTGATATGATGAGATTTATCTTTTAATAGAGTACTTTTGTTGCTATGTAGAGTGGCCTTTATTAGCTCTTCTGCTCAAGTTCTTCTGTGAGGCATTCAGAGAAAAAAAAAAAATCCTTACGGAACCATGGGCTATAGTCCTTTAATTTGCCAGAAACCATAAAGACATCTGTTAAAACTTTAGAAGGAAAAGAAGAACCTAATTTCTGGGTTATAAAATGGTTTGAGGGTCAAAACTGAAGAACATTCTACAAGTTCTATCCTGGATTGGAAGAGCTTTTCAGGTCCCATGCCACCCTTTGTCGGTGAGAGAGAGTTAAGCTTACAGAATACTGTTAAGAGCGTGAGTTTGGAGTCAGATGGTATTCAAATCCTGGCTCTGCTAATTTCCAGCTTGACTGTCCTGGTGCCATTTCCTATACAAATACTATGGGTCTTTAGGTTATCAGTAGGTACTGTGTATATACAGACTGCTAGAGGAGCTGTGTCCAGATTTCAATAGTATCTGGATAAACGATTTAAATTTGGTATTTACTCAATAAATAGAAAAATATGATAAAAGTAGACTAAGCTCCCTGCAGGACGTGGACAGCGGACTGTGAGAAGCACAGCAAGTACTTAGTAGATTTTTATTGGATTATATAATCTGTATTATGTGTGGAAACCTTCAACGGTGAGTAAACAAAGCCCACTTCTCACTTGTACCTCCTCAAAACAGTAGCAATAGATCCAGAATTTTGTGATTCTAGTCTTAAACGCTCAAATGTTTTGCGGACAGTGGAGAACACATTAGAGTGAGTCTAAGATCTGGATTCTGGTCCACCCAACTCTTTCGCTTTGTGTTCTTGTGGATAAAACACCTATCTCAGAGTTTCTCAATTTTGGCATTATTGACATTTGAAGCCGAATAATTTGTTGTTGTATAAGCCGTCCTGTCCATTGTAGTATGTTTAACAATACCCCAGCCTTTACCCGCCAAATGCCAGTAGCACCATCCCCGGTGTGACAACTAAAAATGTCTCCAGACATTGCCAAAAGTCCCCTGGGGGGCCAAAATCACCCTACCTCTTTGAGAACTACTTTTGATCTTTTGAGTTTCAGTGTCTCATCTAAAACTCAGGAAAACAGAGAACATCAGTTTTGCTCTCCTTCAGGGTCGTTACATGATTCAAATGAAATAATGAATGGGAAGAAATACTGAGGAAAAAAAAGACCATATACCATATGTTAAAGCATTATTACTCAGTGAGTTATTATTTAAAGATTTTATTTATTTATTTGAGAAAGAGAGAGAGCGAGCGAGCACAAGCATGAGCAGGTGGAGGAGGGAGTAGGCAGAGGGGAAAGGAGACTCCCCGATGATCAGGGAGCCTGATGTGGGGCTCGATCCCACGGTCCTGGGATCATGATCTGACCCGAAGACAGCTGCTTAACCGACTGAGCCACCTAGGCGTCCTTCACCGAGTTATTATTACTACTATTTAAAAATTTTTATTTATTATCCCACTCAGTTAACAGACTCTGTAATAGCAGCTGCAGATGCACAGTTCAGTGACTCAGCACCCGCACTCGACACCGGTGCTCATCACAGCAAGGGCCCGTCTTAATCCCCATCATCCATTTAACCCATCCTCCCACCTCCCCCGCCCCCAGCATCAGCGCGTTATTATGCTCCGTGAGTGCTCAATAATGAGGCTGAAGAACACTACTCACATCTTGTTTATAGAAGGCATCGTAAGGCTTAGGTTAAGGCTATGTACAGTCTAATATACGTTTCAGGCATTCAGTATTTGCGATTCTAAGTCTGGGTCCAATAATTACCTCATTTACTTTTGTGGCATGTTCTCAGGCTATTCTGCTAAGCTACAACAATGTAGTGTGTTTCCAAATTTAATGGCACTTGAAAGATGGGCCTGGGTTACACAGGAATAGCTACTCATTTTACAGACGGAAGATGGAGGTACACAAGGTTAACAGACGAGCTAAGGTCATGTGGCAGTCAGTCTAGTGGCAGTCTGCAATTAGAATCCAGATTCCGACCTCAAGTCTAGTGCTCTTTCTATTATTTGTGTTACGGAGGAACTAAGTCTAGCTGTTACCTACCTGCATAGCAGCTGTGTCTCGCAAGGCTTTCTACCATGCTATGGCATACGATTTGAGCTAAAATGGTTACCTGCAGTATTCTTGACTGCTCGACCTCTACATGGCTCTAAGCAAGGTGAGAAAAGACTCCATGCGGCCTGAGCTCCAGGCCACGTTTCAGCAATCTGTTCAAATTCACAAAATCCCACAATGCCATTGTACTATATATTTTCAGACTTCTAAAAATGTCATCTCTACAATACCAGAGCTTTAAATACCATTCTCTAAAATATCAGATCACCTCTATTATGCCTCTGTGCAAACTTTCAAATGCTCAATGTTGTCACAGGGAGCCATCGCTCCCAGCCACAGACTCAATAGCTCTTTGGATAATTCTCTGGCAGTATATGGGCTGCAGCCACCCTTAGCCCTTACTGTGATTATGATTTGAAAGAATGTTTAAGAGTAAAATGAGGAAATTTTGGTTTCTAGCCCAGGTTTTTCCGTTACATCAGGTTATTTAATCTTTATGGTCACAGGTTCCTCGGTAAAGAAAATAACTCATCTTTAGGGCCTACTGCGATTAGAAAAGTTTAGGTGTATATGATATTTTTCATGAGAAACAAATGCATACCTATCTCTCCTAGATGTGTTGTGAATATTGATATGCTTTAGACATTCTAACTTCTCAGTGGCTTTATCAAACACATTTTAGAGCATACTGTTCCTATCACTCAGTAACATTTCCCAATTCACCAATATTTCTTTTTTAAGTTTTATTTAAGTAATCTCTATGCCCAATATGGGGCCCAAACTCATAACCCCCAAGACCAAGCGTCAGATGCTCTTCTGACTGAGCCAGTCAGGTGACCCTCCAATTCACCATCTTAATCATTTCTTCTGAGATACCTTGCTGAAGCAGACACAGTAAAAGCAAGAGCCCTCCTGGTCTGGGAGTCAGACTGCTGACTGTCATAAAGCTATATCATCTTTGAAGCTTAGAACAAGTTACTAAAACTTTGTGGGATGATACATCCACCTAAAACTAGGAAATAAAATCTCACGATATTCCGAACATCAAAATGTAAAAATACATATGAAAGTGACTGATACATTAATAACATACATAGTAAATAATAAATGTTAATTACTTTCTTCCTAGCTCAAGGATTTCTTAAAGTGTGGTCCCAAGACTCCCTGAATCAGAATCGTTTGAGATGTTTGGTGAAAAATTAAAATTACACACCCCACTCCAGACCAGTGAATTTCCTTGCAGGGAATGGGCCTCTGAATCTAGTTATTTATCAAGCTATTATAGGCAATTCTTACACACTCTAAACTTTGAGAACCGCAGTTCTGAATTACAGAGATGTACAACATAGATATACAGTACACAGAATCTAAGGACTGCATGTTTAACAAGTGAGAGCTTAAAAAAAGAAGAAAAAGAAAAAGAAAGTCAAGATTCAACCAGGAACTAAAATAAAGCATTTGTTTATTGTGATATTCCCAAAAGGCAGAGAGCTAACCTAGCCTCACTTAAAATTTATCACCTGATATGGGGCGCCTGGGTGGCTCAGCGGTTAGGCGTCTGCCTTTGGCCCGGGTTGTGATCCCAGAGTGCTGGGATCAAGCCCCATGGGGAGCCTGCTTCTCCCTCTGCCCCAGCCTGCTTCTCCCTCTGCCCCTGGCCCTGCTTGTGCCCTCTCACTCTTGCTCTGCTCTCTCTCTCAAATAAATAAATAAAAAATTTTCAAAAAAATTATCACCTGATAATCGAAGAATCTTCTGGGCTAACACTGAATTTAATAATACTAACCGGCTCATCTTTGGGATCTGAGAGAGGTGTTTTGTTTTTTGTTGTTGTTGTTGTTTTGTGTTTTTTTTTTTGTTTTTTTTTTTACCTACTATGTGAATAAAATCTCTGAGTTCCAGATGAAGGGGAATGTATACATCTCCTGTAGTCTTACTTTTCTAGACTAGTTATGAACTACAGAAACTGAACTACCAGGAAGACAGACCTCAAATGGGAAATGCATGAACAAAAAAACCAACCTCTGTATGAAGAAATTGTTGGATATATTTCCCAGCATGATTAATGAAAGTAACATTTGCTTCCAGGGTCTGTCCCTAACCATTAACTCCTGCATTTTTGAGATTAGAAGTTCTAAGATTCTAACAGCCCACCAAAAGCAAACAAAAAGCCGTAAGTAGGAAGCTGTGGGCAGAAAAGGTATTTTCCCTTTCTTTTTTATGGCGGCTCTCCAAGTACGCAAGGGAGTATATTCGTTCTCTAACTGGTAAAACTGTACCTACTGGTTGTAGGCCCTTGGGCAAATGACTTAATATCTCTGTGCCTCAGCTCTAAAAATCAGAGTAATAAAAAGTAGCTACCTCTTAGGATTGTTTTCAGGACTGTTATGAGGAGCTCACAAAGGTGACAGCAGAGTAGCTGACAGCACAGGTTAGTTCTTCAAAGCCAGGGCTGCCCGTAGCACCAATGTCGTGACCATGTGCGCAAATACAGTGACCTGGGAACGCATTGTTACTTCTTCATCCACTGTTCTCTCTAAACTTCAGTTCTCTGTCTTTGATTTGTCTTTCATGCCCTGCTCCATAGCTAAACCTTTCTTTCTAACCTATGCTATTCTCATTTTCGGGGTGTTCGGGGTGAGCTAGTGAATCCCAGCCACTTAACCTCACCCACAGGGAGGTCCTTCATCTGTGTTGAATTGGGTGGTAAGTAATTTGCTTTAATTGAATTCCAATCTACATCCATATTCTTTGAGATGTCTCAAAGTTTCAGGCTTCTCTCTCCCTGTCTCCTAATTATAAAAGATGTGTCCTATGGGTGGTATCCCCACCACCAAGTAATTCTCCAACACCAGCTCGGTGCAGTAAGGTCCAACTGAATTCTGACACTATCCAGAAACAGTATCAGATTCCACAGGTGAAGGGCTGAGTCCTAGAAGACTGCCCTCCACTTCAGATGCTAATTACAGACTCAGGTTATTACCTGCACTTCTGACTGGATATAAAATCAGAAGTCTCCACGACCCCTTCTCTTTGGGTTCAAGCAATTTGTAGAGCAGTCCACAGAACTAAGGAAACCCATTTACTCAATAGATTACTGATTTATTACAAAGGATATTAAACAATATGAATTAACAGCCTAATGAAGAGAGGGCACCGTCCTGAACAAAGGAGTTTCTATCCTGGTGTTTGGGACCTAGCACAGTGGTACATGGAAGTGTTCTAGTTCCCCAAGCTGAAAGCTCTTTTTTTTTTTTTTTTTTTAAAGATTTTATTTATTTGACAGAGATAGAGACAGCCAGCGAGAGAGGGAACACAAGCAGGGGGAGTGGGAGAGGAAGAAGCAGGCCCACAGCAGAAGAGCCTGATGTGGGGCTCGATCCCAGATCGCCGGGATCACGCCCTGAGCCGAAGACAGACGCTTAACCGCTGTGCCACCCAGGCGCCCCTCTTTTTTTTTTTTTTTTTTTTAATAGAGGTTCCATTACATAGGCATGATTGATTAAATTATTGGCCATTGGTGACTGAACTCAATCTTCAGCTCCATTCTCCTCCTGGGACAGAGTCCAGGGAGGAAAGGGCAGGCAGCCTCACTGGATAAGATAGAAAGGTGGAGAGAGTATAATATGTTGTGTGATAGATCACTGAGGCCCCAGGCATATTTAGTTTTTTTATTTCACAATCGAAGAAAAACTAAATAAGACATCCTAATTTATTATAAAAATTTTCAAATATATACAAAAGTAGACCGAATGTACTCATCGATCAACTTCTACAATTATCAACTCAAAGCCAGCCTTGTCTCGTCTATATCCCATTCATTCCCATGGCCTGCATAATTTTAATGCAAATTTCAGATATTAAAACATTTTATTTGTATGCATTTCTGTATCTCTAAAAGAAGGAGACTTTAGAAGAAACAAAACAAAATACAGTACCACTAACTCCCCTGAAAAATTAACAATTCCTTAATATCGTCAAGCATCCAGTTTGTGTCTGCATTTCCCTCCAGTATCTTATACATTTTTTAAGAACATAAACTTTACTTAGAAGGTTAATTGACTCAGATTTATGTTTTTGATTTCCAACTAAATTATAAACTGCTAAAAAAAAGTCATCTCATTATAACATAACAAAGGACACCTTTATAGCTCGCATCACTTAGGAAATCTCAAAGGTTTTAGGAGTTCTATACCAGAAACGGGATGCAGACCAAATATGTATTTCTTATTATAAATCACAATATCACACTTCAAAAAAATTTATATTTCTATAGTCATTTTACTAGGATTTTGGGAAGGAAAAGGGATGTGCTCAAAACACCGTCTTGAGGGGCGCCTGGGTGGCTCAGTCCATTAAGCGTCTGCCTTCAGCTCAGGTCATGAGCTCAGGGTCCTGGGATGGAGTCCTGAGTCCAGCTTGCCACTGGGTGGGAAGTCTGCTTCTCTCTCTCCCTCTGTCCCTCTCCCCCCACTCGTGCATGCTCTCTCTCTAATGAATAAATAAAATCTTAAAAAAACCCGCCATCTTGAAATGAAATATGATACATTATGTTTTTGCCTAGCCCATCTTTTCTACATCCTAGTTTATTAAGAGTAGGGAAGGGGTATCAATTCTGCCCCTCAATTCTAAGCTGTAATATAGCACCATACACCTTGTGATACTTCTGAAACCATAATAAAGGAAACTCTCTTCATGGTTAGTTGCTAGAAAGCTCATGGCCCTTTTACAAATTGTCCAAATAACAGGTAGAAAGAAGCCTAGTGAGGCATCTACCTTAAGCTACCCAAAAGTAATTTTCCTTCGGGGCCTGGCATTAAAGAAAGCTTATATTTGAAAAGATGGGACCTACCTGGGAAGCTGCATGTGAGGCCCTGTCATCCTCTCATCTTTAACTATAGGAATTAGAGTGCACAAGGGAGCCAAGCGATCTCCTATCCCACAGAATGTCTAAGCGCTTAAAGCATGGCCAATAGACAAGTTTCTTTATTCTAAAATTAGAAAAGTCAACACTAATCCAATTGTCTCTTCTAAAGGTACAACTTTATTTCTAAGCCAGTGTTTGTATTCACCTAGTATTCCCTTTCATCTTTATGATTTCATACACCTGAGATTTGTGGGGAAAAAAAGATACGTGTTTATTTTGAGTTGAATATTCCTAGGTTATTCCTACTGAGTAGGTCTAACTCCACAGCTACCACTAGCATGTAGCTAAGTAAGTGAGGTCCAAATTTTTAACCGCAGCACAAAGAATGGCAGTGGGAGCCAAAAGGGATACGTGTGTCCACTTACTTAAACACACACACACCCACACACATGCATACACCCTTCTTCAAGATCGTTTACTTGGCCTTTTGTCCCTTCCTGAATCATATTAGGTGTGCAGAGGGGTGGGCTGAAAGGTGTTCACACTATGCCAGGAAAAGGAAAGATACGGCACCTTAAGAGGGTAGCCAAACAGAGGCTAGATCACTCTGACATCTACCCAAACTCAATCCAACAAGCATTTATTAAGTACCCTCTGCTCCAAGGGCCATAGGAAATTTAGAGATGAAGAGGACAGAGGCTCTGACTGAAACCTATTTACAGAACACATTTCGGGAATGGCTTAAGACACCTAGAGAGAGAATGATGGAGGTGAGAAATGGAAGGAAGGGAGGTTAGTAGGTCTAGTCAAGAGGTATGAGGGGATGACAATTCTGATCTAGCTCCTCAGAAAGACATCTGATTGTTACGGTACCACCCATTTCACAAAATTACCACATTCCACAATCATCAAAAACCTGGGAAGCCAGTGAAACACACACACAGACATCTCAGGTATGCTCTCTTTCTTGATTTTTCCACTTTCATTCCCTACATGGATGGACTGTAAAACACAGCTAATTTTCTGAATCCTCTATGTGGTAAGTACTGGTAAGAGTAGTTAGTAGCCAGTCCCATTTTGTCCTGAGTTTATAACATTCGCCTTACAAGTTAACTCCTGAGTAACAGCACACTGAACAGCAATAGAAAAATCTATAGGATCTTCACGTAGTAGGTGACTTTTGTGAAATTTGCAATTTAACATCATTTTGGTGAGGTTGCCTATACTTGGCTCTTACTTAAGATGTAGTTTCGGAATAACAAGAGATAAAAATTAAGACGTTCAGGGGCACCTCGGTGGTTCAGCTGGTTAAGTGTCTTACTCTTGATTTCGGCTCAGGTTATGAACTCGGAGTCGTGGAGTCGAGCCCTATGTCCGGCTCTGCATTCAGTGGGGAGGCTGCTTGAGATTCTCTCTTTCCTTCTCCCTCTGCCCCTCCCATACACTCTCTCTCAAATAAATAAATTCATTAAAAAAATTAAGGTGTTTCAAGAAAATGATACCTTCTCATCTCTTCTGCTGTTCATTCACAATTAAAATCTCACAGAATACCAGAACTAGAAGAGTGTTTAATTATCCGTCTGATGTACATACCCTTTGAGCCAGTAATTCCACCTCTAAATACAGGTGACCCTTGAACAACAGGGGGGTTGTGGCACCGACCTCCAAGCAGTCAAAAATCTGTGTATAACTTTTGACTCTCCAAAACTTAACTACTAAGAACCTACTATTGACCGGAAACCTTGCTGATGACATAGTCGATTAACATGCTTTGTACCTTTGTACCTTATATGTATTATATACTATATTCTTACAATAAAGTAAGCTAGATGCCTGGGTAGCGTCTGCCTTTGGCTCAGGTCATGATCCTGGGTTCCTGGGATCGAGTCCCACGTTGGGCACCCTGCTCAGTAGCGAGCCTGCTTCTCCCTCTACCGCTTTCCCTGCTGGTGCTCATGCTCTTTCTCTCAGAAATAAATAAATAAAATCTTAAAAAAAAAATAAGCTAGAGAAAATAAAATGTTAGCAAGAAGATCATAAAGTAGAGAAAATACATTTACAGTGCTGTAATGTAAAAAATCCGCCTGTAAGTGGACTCACACAGTTCAAACCTATGTTGTTCAAGGATCAGATGTATCTATCCTAAAGATACATTGACACATATGTCAAATGTTATACGAACAAAGTTATTTGTCACAGGACTGTCTGTGATAGCAAAATATTGAAAATACAACATAAATATTCATTGATTGGGCATGGATTAAATAAATTATCATATTTCCATAAAATGGAATACTTTGCAACCTAAATAAGAGTTAGGAAACTCTTTATATACTTATATGGAATGATCTCCAAGTTATGAGATGAAAAAAGCAGGTGTACTGTATGCTAGCATCTGTAAAAAAATTCAATAGAGTTAAAAGTATATATATATTATTTATAAACACCTATACTATCTCTAGGGGTCAGGGCACAAGAAAGAGGTAACATTGTGATCCCTAGGAGGGGAACTGGTCAGATGTGGGGAGGAGGAGAAGGAACATTTTTCACTAAATATCCTTTTGTACCTTTTGAATTGTGAACCATGTGAATTTAATATTTCCTACTTTAAAAAATTACATTATCAACTACAACTCCCCTATTTTACAGGTGGAGAAACTGAGGCCCACGTTATTAAACAATGACACTAATATACTCTTTAGTCAATGGAACCCATAACATCTACTTTTCATATAAGGTTTCTGTTAACAGTGGTCTAACCATTTATCCCAAACCTCCCACATCTCCAGATGGTTTTCTGGGAAGCAGCTAAGCAGGGGGGATTTCTCAGCTTTACATATCCTGTTTTGGCGACAAATAACATAGAAGTTCCTATTTCTCTTGCCCACTCTCACCTTTCTGTACAAAGAAGATCAAGTATACAACTACATTCTTCACAAAGGCCTTTAGCAAAGCTTTTATTTGCCTGGTTTGAACAACTCAAATTTGATATGTCAAGCAAACAAACTGAAAAGGTCTTTTAGTTATGCAATGATAGAAGGGCCTAAGTCCAATGGGGAGGGGATCTCCCAGCTACTATACTCCATTTCTCGGATACCCTTTGTTGTTGGCTAAGCCATATCCCGAAATCCAGCAATCATGAGATACACCCTTTGTACCCTCTTACTGGATCCTTTTGTAGTCTTGATACATTTCCAATGTGCTAACTGTGAGTGCTTTAGTATGATTTATGTAGATTTCAGTGTTTTATAGACAGTGTGATGATAAGAGCAGAAAAAGTACTGGATTAGACATGAGAGGTTCTGAGCTATGGACACAAGTGCCATGTATTAGCCACATGACATTAAGCAAATCACTTAAACCCAACAAGTATTAGTTTCCTTATTACAAAATGGATATAAAAATACCTACACTCTGTCAATCTCATAGGGTTGTAAGGATCAAATATGTCAAAAGACTTTCTAATTCTAAGGTACAGTAAGGATGAAATATAATTAGTAATAGTTTGCTTACTCATTAGATGACACAATTAATCTCTGAAAGGAGACGTCCAAGTCACACATAGGGCTCGCTTTCATGTCACTTAAAGTATACAGCCTCTTACAGCTTGATTTAAAGAACACAAGCTAATCAGATAAACATACATCAGCAAAGCATTGCTTTAACTGCCTTCCTGTTACAGTCAAAGGCAGACAAAGGTTCCCCTTGCTTAAATTTTCCTTTTTTTTTTTTTTAAAGTAGGCTCCACGCCAATGTAGGGTTTGAACTCATGACCCTGAGATCAAGAGTCGCATGCTTTACCAACTGAGCCAGCCAGGAGTCCCTAAATTCTCTTTTGGTTATATTATACAAGATTTTAATCATCTAGATCATAATGGCATTGGTTTGCCTGTGAACACTGGGAATTCATTTGGTGTGAAGCAGAAACTAGAAAACATTTTAACTGCTCCTATTTTATTCCTTCCTCCCCCCTTTTTAAAAAAGATTTATATATTTATTTGAGAGAGAGAGTGTGCGCACGCAGGTGGAGGGGCAGAGGAAGAGGGAGAGAGAATCTCAAGCAGACTCCCGCTCAGCTTGGGTACAACGTGGGGCTTGATCTCACCACCCTGAGATCATGACCTCAGCCGAAATCAAGAGCCTCATGTGAAACCAGCTGAGCATTCCAGGTGCCCCTCCCCCCTCCCTTTATTAACAAAGGATGATTTAATGAAAATGCACTGAAAGAATGTACACAAAAATGAGAAAAGTTGTTTAATACCCCAGATTGAGGCTGCATGGTGTGGTGGAAGAGTACTGGGCTAGGAATCAGAAGACTGGGTTCTAGCTCTGGCTCTTGGGACTTAACTATCTTTGTGACCCTAAGGAACTCACTCTCTTCACTCACTCACTCAGATGTATTGTGTATCTATGGAGTGACGGAACTATGATGAACCCCTATCCTCAAGAAGCCCAGTCTGGAGAAGGGATACATACAAATAATGAAAAACAGTGTAAGACGTACTAAGATACAGATCATGCCTGGGGTTGTGTGATAGCTGATTAAAAGCCATCAGAAAAGGCAGGGGGGATAAAGGCAGGAGAGAGGAATGGGGGCCTGCGGGTACAGAGTTGGCGGCATGCCTTTGCCTCTGATTTTGAAAACCAAAAGACTAAGTTCTAGGTGCTCTAAACTGCTTCAAAATTGTGTCAACGCTCAGCACAGTCTCACCCTCTATTACCTATTTAGAGAAAGACTCATCCTGGCTGAAAAGGTCCTCTGGTTGCTAGTTTTGCTCGCCATACGTATAGATTCCCTCCATATCATTTCTCCTGTTTACTTTTGTCATGCAGGTTTCCATCTCACTATGCTGTACTGTGTAAGGTTCTCAACCTACAAAAGCAGGTTGTATACAAAAGCCTAGGGCCTTTGTGTAAAGGAAAAGAGGTAGGGTGGACCCTTCTCAACCCTTTCCTTTTCCGCAGGGCTTTGCATTCCTAAGGATGGGCCCCTCCTCTGCTTGGGGATGTTACCTAAATCTGAAAAGATATCACTCAAAGCCGTGGAACTTCAAAAGCATTTCCTTCCCACTCCCTACTGTAAGCTTTCTTTTGGCATAAACGGCTCGTCTTAATGTATTAAGTGTCAGACTCTTGATGACTTCTCATAGCAAACTACAGAAAACTTTTGATTTTCTAAATGGCTTTATGATGCTAAAAGCTACATGTGGGAGTGCCTGCATCATCAACTTGCCCTGTCTTCTTCCCTCCCTTTCCCTCTATCAGGCCTGGCTTGCCAACTTTTTTTTTTTTTTTTTTAAGTGGGCTCCAGGAGTCCACCACAGGGCTTGAACTCATGACCTTGAGATGGAGATCTTCGCCGCTTCACTGGCTGAGCCACCCAGAAGCCCCATGGCCTGCCTACTTTAAATGGCAGAATTGTCTGGGGGATGCCTGGTGACTGACTTATCTGACATCTTCCTCTAGTTAAAGTCATCTTGTCATTGTAAACGCTTGCTTCTCCAGTGATAATTACGCCATCTTCTCTTTCGTAGCACTTCTGGTGAGGAAGGCACAGAGAGGAATCCAGAGCTGAGCCAAAATGGAAGTAGGAGGGGTAAAGACTTAAGGTTCAGAGACTTCTCAGAGTATGGCATAAGTTGTTTTATTCACATTCAGCCTAGAACCTTTCTTTTTCTCAATTCAAAATTGAGATTATAATCCAAAGAAAAACTGGATTGAGGCTTTTAAGGGCTAATACCTGTTTTCCAAGTAGTCTTTGTGTCCCCCCCCTCCCCCCAAGTAGTGTTTACCATGCCTCATCTCCTTCAATCCTCACAACAACTCCCCATTTTAAGGACTATTAGGAAAATGAAGTGGAGGTGCACCAGGCTGGCTCAGTCAGTGGAGATTACGACTCTTGGTCTCGGGGTTGTGAGTTTGAGCCCCACACTGGGTGTCAAGATTACCTAAAAATAAAATCTTAAAAAAAGAAAAGAAAAATGAAGCAGATACCTACACGGGAAACTTTTAATGTGATATACTCCTAAACCACTTGAATTTTTTCATATCAATCATGCCATTTAGAATAAATAATCCCATTTCCTATATGGCTAAGTACAAACTTATCCCCTTGGCTTTCAAAGTATTAGACAAACATGGCTCTGGTCTCCTTTTCCATTTTAATCCACTACTTCCCTATGTGTTCTGTTGTCTTATACTCTTGGCAAACGATCCCACAGAATTCTCTTAACTGATTTAAATGATAGCACACTAACTAGGCTTGTCTCTAGTACCATGGGATCAACACTTCTTTCTCTCCCTCAGTGAAGCTGTGTCCTTTATCAAGTGTCAGGTAGGTTTGTTCATAATCAACTTATGCCAGTTGTGCTTATTAATGTAAGAATATAATTTAATAAAGTATTACGTAAAGCAATTAAGTAGAAGTGACAAGAGGAAAACAGCAGCAGCTAATACTGAGTACTTGCTGCCTGCCAGATGCTGTTCTAAGTGCTTTACATGAACTGACTCCTATGATCTTCACAAGAACCCTAGAAACTAGATACTATCATTGCCCCTATTTTCCAAAGAAGAAAACTGAGCAATGTGCCCAAGACCTGTACAACTAATAAACGGCAAAACAATTTGGCTCCAGAGCTTAAGAATTTAGCTACCATACCACATGGACTGTCTGATAGTTGTTTCTATCAGACAACCAAGTTGAAAGCTTTGGAAAGACTCGATAAAGATGAGTCATACAGATACATACAACTACTCAACTCTACCTTGTACGTCAAAGTAGCCATAGATAATACGTCAACAAATGAGCATGACTGTGTTCCAATAAAACTATTTACAGAAACAGGCAGAAGGCTAGGACAAGGTTTAGCCCCCATGCTGTAGTTTACAGACCCCTGGGGCCCACACCCCAAGAAAAAGGCTTATTTTAAAGAATGGCAAAAAGATGTTTATGCTTGAAGTTAGAATAAAATGGTTAAGGTCTGTGTGTAACGAATAGCTGTATGATTCCGTTTTATTTTTTTAGTTGGCCAGCTATTGGCCCTAATTGCATTAAATAAGAGGGCAACTCTGGTCTTGTAAGAAAGTTGTGCCTTCTCTCCTGCCTTTGTGCTTTTGCCAACGCCACCCCCTCAACCTGGAGAATGATACTTCCTCATTTCCATTTGGAATCCCACTCATCTTCAAAGCCCATTACCTAACCCCACATACTTCTCCAAACTAGATATAATCTCTTCTTCCTTTGAAAACTTACAGTAATTAATTTCTACTTATGGGACTTACTTTGCTATGTCTTCAAGTGTAATTATTTGTATACTTCAACTATCCCCACTGTTCAACTATAAGCACTTTGAGGACAAGAACAATGATTTACTCATTTTCCTATTCCAGGTAACACCCAGCACAGTGCCTTACACATAGGTTTTCAGATATTTCTTTTTTTTTTTTTAAAGATTTTATTTATTTATTTGACAGAGATAGAGACAGCCAGCGAGAGAGGGAACACAAGCAGGGGGAGTGGGAGAGGAAGAAGCAGGCTCATAGCGGAGGAGCCTGATGTGGGGCTCGATCCCATAACGCCAGGATCACGCCCTGAGCTGAAGGCAGATGCTTAACCGCTGTGCCACCCAGGCGCCCCCAGATATTTCTTGAATTGTGTTCTGACATTCTTCCGTTTTCAGTGACGAACAGAAAGAACACTATACCAACTCCCCCAAACCTATATTCAATTCATATCGCTATCACCACACCTATCATCTATCCTGGTTATAACTTTAAACCTTAACAATTTTTAAAGTTTAATATTTACAATGTATTCACTAGTATAGATTAGTATGGGTGTATCTGTTATAAAAACTATCATCTCTATAGAAAAATTGCTGATAATTTATTTTTCTTTTTAAAGATTTTATTTATTTATTTGACAAAGAGAAAAAGAGAGCGCAGACCCACAAGCAGGGGGAGTGGCAGGCAGAGGGGAGGGAGACGCAGGCTCCTTGAGGAACAGAGAGCCAACGCGATACGGGGCTCGATCCCAGGACCCTGGGATCATGACCTGAGCCGAAGGCAGATGCTTAACCCACTGAGCCACCCAGTGCCCCTAAAATTGCTGATAATTTGAAAGGAATTGTTAAAATTGCCACTTCCTGGTTAATCTTTTGGGGGGGGTCAATATATTTTATAAATACATCTAAAAACTGTATTTAAGCAAAACAAATGAAGAAACAAAAATGCTTAATTTGAACTTGAGACCAGGATTGTGCTTTCCTTACCTCAGTATCCCCAGCAGTACTTAATAGATATCTGGGTCTAAACCACTCTTTATATAAAGTGTTTAGGGAGCCCAGCCCAAGCTCAGAGTGAGTTAGAAGGGCCGGGATGGGAATTCAGATTTCCTGATTCCTGGTCCAATATTCTAATTCAGGAAGGCAGTGCCCTTTTATTTATTTGTTTAAAAAAGATTTTATTTATTTATTTATTTATTTACTTTTTAGAGAGTGAGACAGCAGGAGTGGAGGGAGGGGTAGAGGCAGAGGCAGAGGGAGAGAATCTCATGATGACTCCCTCCTGAGCATGAAGCCTGATGTGGGGTCGATTTTACTACCCTGAGATCAAGACCTGAGCTGAAATCGCGAGTCAGACGCTAAACCAACTGAGCCACCCGGGTGCCCCAACAGTTCAAATCCTGCAAGACTTGAGGAAGCCTCACCACTCTCTTCCCCTTTCTCATACTGCTGATCAGAATTAGCAGCTGTGTTTCCACAGTGGTGACCTGGGCTTGCATATTTGTGGTGTCCCAGTTGCCAAAAATGCTGATCCAGATTTTATGTGCCTACCTACCTAAAAAGGCTACTTAAATACCCTGGATGAAAACATCCCCAACTCAAGAATTCAGGATAAGCACGCAAATGATCTTTTAGCATTTTTTAAAAAGCACTATTCAGATGTTTCAGTGCTGGAATGATGATGACCAGTACTGGGGACAGGGGTTAGAAAAAGCGATGTCACTTAGGCAATTCATTCTCTTTCTCCCTGAGGGATAGCCAAGTTCATATTCTAAACAGAGCTACTGCAAAGGGTTCCGGTTCTAGTGCTTAGATTCCAGTTGCATCACTGTTTTCACACTGTCAGCCTTCACTGCTTTAACGATCTTAATCTGTAAAATGGACACAGGAAGGAGACAACAGCCCTGTCTCTCAGTTTCATAGAGGAATACTTTACTAACAAAAATTAGAGTTATATATACTATTTCAAGCTATTCTATTCCCTCTTCCCCCTTCCCTAGAGCTTTAAACAATAGTAAAATCATCTTCAACTAACAAAAGAGACAAGCAACCCTGGCAGTTCACAGCTAGTACACCATTTTTATCTTTCTGGAAGGCAAGAGCCATTGCAAGGCTCTCTGGGTCACGTGTGAAAAAAATCCCAAGAGCATAAATCAAGGAATGGGAAGGATAAATTCCATTACCCAGTCTAACAAAGAATAAGAATCCATTATGGTAAAGGAGGCATAGTGCTCTGTGACACAGATGACATCAAGATGAGTAAGTTTAGTACAAGTACACAAACTATAGTTAAACGTAGAACAAGGGAAGTACCAAGAAGTATGAAGTTCTCTAAGGGGTGAATCACCACCAATCACTTCACTTCAATTTCAAGTTAACAGACTAAAACGTCCAGGTAAGGGACACCTGTTGTATTAACCTGATCAAGAGAAGCCCGGAGTGAAATAACTTCAGTTGAGATCTATAGAAACGGATGCTACAGTGATACATTATATGCTTGGCTACACCAGGCTTACCCGGAGATTGTTTCAAGAATTACACCAGGTTAACCAAATAAATACTTACATAAGATACAGAGAAGGTGGAAACTGGAGACAGAGAAGTCCCCAACAACGGATGTTGACTTAGGTCTGTGGCAAAAAGACTAAGCAAAACCCAGACGAAGACTGGGACTCGGGATTTTTGCTTCTGAAGTTTTCTCTTTTTCATCACTCACCCCCAGAATATCCTAGCTCTTCTACACTTCTCCTGCATGGGGGGGGGGGTTCCTCTCCAGATGCATGCCACAGTCTAGTAATAACCACTCTGTAAGGGCGCACAGTGCTTAAGAGCTGATAAGGTTCTTATTCACCCACCAGTTTACTAAGTCCTGAATCAAGAGACTTGGGATCCAGCCCCAGTCTGCCCTTTACTCTGTGTGACCTCGGACTAGTCATCCAAGTGCCTATTACTTCGTTTCCCTATTGCAAATTCTGGGATTATGAACGGACTGGGATTGAATTCGATGACCTCCGAGGTCTAAAAGCTTCTTGACTAGCCGGCACATAGAAACACTGGACAGAGTCCGCTGAATAAATAACGAGGTCGGCCACAGGGGACAAGCGAGAGGGAGACAGGCCCCTTTTATAGACGGGGAAAGTGAGGCACCGAACACCCAGCCCCAAGGTCACTCTAGCTATGTCACTGTAGGGGCCCGGCCGAAAGCTCAGTTCTCCAGACTGCCAATCTCGGGCCCTTTCTCCTTTCGCAGAGCGGAGGAGAGCGGCGTGGAGGGTCCTTGTCCCGGGGGAGAAAGGACTGTGCCCATGCCAGGGGTGGGAGAGGGGCGGTAGGTGCTTACCTTCCAGATCGAGTCTCGCCACCGGCACCTCCCTCTTAGAACCTTAACCCGTCACCACCCCCACGACTCTTCGGAAGCCCCCTCCACTTCTGCCGGGCTCGACGTGTCCACGACCGCCACCGAGGCCGCAGATTCCCGCCCCTGCCCCGCCCCCTGCCTCGTCGGCCAATCCGTGCGCAGGATTTCGGAGCTCCCGCGGATTTCACCGCCTCTGCAGTCTGGAGAAGCCTTACGTCACGGACGCGCGTGCCCGCGAGGTCCTCCCATTTGCCTTTCCCCCACCTTCTCCAGAGCCTAGACCCCTCCCGGCCGCGCCACCTTGCGAGAGTTCGTCCTGCCGGAAAGCAGCACGCCGCCGCGGCATTTCACGACGTCGGCGGTGAAAGGCCCCAAAACACTCTTGCTTCCCCCCCTGCGGCTGGGCGAAAGGCACCGCGATGTTCGGCGCGGGAGACGAAGACGACACCGACTTCCTCTCGCCTAGCGGCGGGTGAGTGACTGAGAAGCGTGGGACAGAGAGCTTAACTGAGAAGACTGGGCAAGTGGTTGCAGGGGTCGCTCTCTTATCAGACTTCTTCCCAACTTCCGGGTCCAGACCCCCGCCTCAATCCGGTGCTCTACAGGTTTCAGAATCCGGGCAGAGCTCGAAACTGTGTCATGTCTGTCCACCTCGATTCTGGACCTGGCATGTCCCCTGTCACTCAGTATGGCCCTGTGGTTCGCCTTTTGCTTTGTGGGTCAGTTTCTCCTTCTGTGAAATGGAGGTGGTTACTGATGAGAGCATCTGCCTCAGAGTTTTTACAGGAGTCAGATGGGACCGATATGAGACTTTCTCTTCCCTCTGGACAAAGCAGTGACACTTCAGAATTGGCCCTTGTGGGTCAGCTCCAGCATCCTCCAGGCCCAGCCCGGATGTCACCTTTTGGTGCTTTCCCTACTCCCACAGACCCAGGCAGAACGTATTGCTTTCTCTTCCTTATTCCCACAGCTAGGCTGATTACTTCTATCCTTGCAACACCGAACCTATTCGATTATGAACCCTGACAGAACGGGGACTGCTTTTGCTGTTCTTCTGTGTCTAGCGCTCAGCACAGTACGTCGTGTGTGCTCCGAAGTGCCTGTTGAATGAATGATTGCTGTGAAATTGCACTTTAAAGCTTAAAACCAATGTAAGAGATTTCAGTGGCTATCCCCTGCCTCCAGTCATATATACTAGCCTGGGGTGCAAAACTTCAAGAGGCAGGATTTTGTCCCTTCCGATAATCAGTTTAAAATGGGCTGCCAATCCTGATCCTTGCAGAGCCCTTTCTTTGAACATATGTTTAACAAATTTAAGAATGTACAGAAGTCCTTTTTTCACCGTTACCACTCTGTTCTACCCCTGCCCTCACTTTAGATGGTCTACATCCACAGAGTTCCGCTTTGGGTTCTTTCAGGTGCTCAGTTATTTTAGAGTTAAGCTATGCTTTGGTTCCTTTTTCCCTATTCCACTCAAAACACTTAAATTTCCACATGGTCCAGCCTGCTGCTGTTGGCTGTGTAGTCTCACCTTTTTGATTTAGGCATAACTCACCTATTTAAAAAAAAAAAATCTGATGAGCTAGCAAATAGATTCAGGTGAAAAATAAAGAGATGAACCCAATTTAAAATGAGCAAAAGATTTGAATAGATATTTCTTCGAAGAAGATATACAGATTGCCAATAAGTACGTAAGAAGATGCTCAACATCATTAGTTACTAGGGAAATGCAAATCAAAGCCAAAGAGATACCACTTCACACCCACGAGAATGGCTGTTATCAAAAAGGCAATAATGTGCTGGTAAGGATGTACAGAAATCGGAACCAAAAACAGGCAGAACTCACTGTGTGGTAGTGAGTTACTGCAAATATGGCCATGTAAGCTGAAACTGTACAAAGCAAGCTTAATAATCAATAGGAAAGATTACAGTTGTTTCATGGTCTTTAAAAATTTTGGTCGAAACAAACCGTTGGTACCTTGAGAATTAGTATTTTATTTCTGATTTTAAAAACTTATCAAGAGGCGCACCTGTCTTCAGCTCAGGTCCTGCGATTGAGCCCTTTCTTTGTTAGACTTCCTGATCAGCAGGGAGTCTGCCTCTCCCTCTCCTTTTGTCCCTTCCCCTGGCTCCTGTGGCTTGTGCGCATGTGGCTCTCTCTCTCTCTCTCATAATAAAAATAAGATCTTAAAAAAAAAACTTATCAAGAAAAAAAGTCAAGAGTGCTTTCCTTCTCTTTGTATAACTTATGATACGGAGTGAGCATTTCTTCTATACCTTGGCAAAGTGTCATATTTCTAAGTTTGGATCAGCTTCTGACATTTTTTTAAAAAAAGATTTTATTTATTTATTTGACAGAGAGAGGGAGAGAGAGAGTGTGTGAGCAAGCCTGGGAGTGGCAGGCAGAGGGAGAGGGAGAAACAGCCTCCCAGCTGAGCAGGGAGCCTCACGTGGGGCTTGATCTGAGGACCCTGGGATCACGACCCGAGCTGAAGGCAGACGGTTAACCGATTGAAATGCCCAGGCACTTGAGCTTCTGACATTTTATCCTTTGTGTTTTCAGTGTTGTAAAGTACTTCCAAGAGTTCCTTTAATGTGAAGTTTTTTTGCCATGTCATTTCTTTTGGGACATTTGTCATAACTACTTATTTATATTGATGTTTTCCCTCATTAAATTCTTCTGGCTGCATATCTAGAGTCAAACAGCAGTGACGTTAACAATTCCACAGTTAGCATTTCTTCTATAACTTCATTTATACTATGACCCAAATTTCATTTTCAGCATTATCACATTAGTTTCTGTGCTGCACTTTTATCTTTGGTAGCCAATTCTGTCTTTTGAATATCTATGTTTCTAAAATGTCACATGGGTTTATCACTGGGAGACAAAACAGCGCGAGCATACGCTTTGCTGTCTCTGAACTGAGAAACAGGTGTGCAATGTCCAAACACCAACAGGCTGAAAGAAGTGACACAATTGCTCACTGATCGTGACCTGTATCTATTATGTACTGATTTGTGGACTGAAGAGCTAACTGCAAAGTTTGCACTTTATGCATTTACTCTCAGTTAATTAACCATTATAAGTGAAATTTGAAGTGTGTTATTGAGGGACTAGTGTTTAATTAAAACATGTTACCTGAAGATGTTGCATGTAGGAACTGTGCACACTGAGGGCTTCTTGTAGTAGAGCAGCGACTTTCATAAAACAGAACTACAGGATATAAGAGGGAAAATAGACACATTAATGAAGAAGACTTTAACAAACATCTTCCAAACCTAGAATAAAGTGGATAAAAATTAGTAAGGATATATTTTTTAAAAGGGGAAAAAGCTTTATGAATTAATATTTTTTCATACCAATCTGTTTTGTATATGGCTGTGCCTTTTGGAACTTTATAAGAGATATTTTAACAACTTTTTTTAAAGATTTTGTTTGTTTGAGAGAGAGACAGCATGAGCTGGGAGAGGGGTAGACGGAGAGAGACAAGCAGATTCCCCACTGAGCGGGGAAGCGGGGAGCCCGCGGGGTTAGGGTTAGGGTTAGGGACTCAGTCCCAGGAACCTGAGATCATGACCTGAGCTGAAGTCAGACGCTTAACTGACTGAACTACCCAGATGCCCCTAAATAATAGATAACTTTATTTTTAAAAAAATTTTAAAAAGATTTTATTTATTTGACAGAGAGAGAGCACAAGCAGGGGAAGCAGCATGCAGAGGGAGAGGGAGAAGCAGGCTTCCCAATGAGCGGGGAGCCTGATGCAGGGCTCAACCCCAGGACCCTGGGATCATGATCTGATCTGAACCAACTGAGTCACCCAGGCACCCCTATAAGAGATACTTTAAATTCACATTCTTCCCTGGGTGAAAATACTTAGAAGTCTGTAAATGAATGTTAAAGCTCCCAACTTTTATGCAACAAGCCGTCTGCTACTGACTGGAAATGACAGGGTAGATAACGCCAGTCATGTGTTCTTTTCCAGATTCCTGGTCTGAGATAGTTCTTGGTGGCTCAGCTATGCTGCTTTTCTGAGCAGGCCCATCAAGGACATCAAACATTTTAGTTCTAGGTATTTAACTGTGCTCCTGGGGTGTCCTGGGATCAAGTGCCACGTTGGGCTCCCTGCTCTGCAGGGAGTCTGTTTCTCCCTCTGCCCCTCCGCCTCCTGTTCTCTCTCTCTCTCTCTCTCAAACAAATTAAATCTTTTTTTTAAACTGTGCTCCTAAACGTAGCAGCTAATTGAATAATAAAAGTCTTAGTAAACAAAGTTGTACAGATCACTTATTTTTGTTCCCAGTAATAACCAGAAAAACCAAATCAAATTTGAGATTGAGAATATCGAAAGTTTTGCCAGTGGTCTCTGATTGAGATATTCCTTCTTTGTTTGTTTCCTGAGGAAGTAGAACATATGACAGTAAGTATTGCAGCTGCTTTCCACTTCCTCTTATAACTGTAATTTGCTGTGAATATACTTGCTTATTAATTTTCAAGTATTTTGACTTGATTCCATTTAGGATATTCAAGCCTGGTAGAAGTGGGAGTGTTAGTGCCTGGGATGGCTGTTGAGATGATTGATAATCTGTGTTCCAAGTTTCCAGGCCTTTTCAAATCCATGTTTAACCTAGAAGTAGTAATCAGAAGGCTTGCTATTTTTTTTTCTTTTTGTCTTAGCTCGCTCTTTTCCTATCATCATGACTTCAAAGTGAAGAAATATGTGAATGTCTGCTAAGTGTATGGTACTTTGTTTCAGCTAATAGCATTTTATAGTTGCAGGTCAGTTTGTGCATTGATTGATCATGCTTTCTCCCTTACAGGGGTATCTGAGTTCAAGCGACATTTCAAGGTATAGGATATGCGCACGTGTATATAAAACATATATTATGTACTTACTCTGTGCCAGGTACCATACTAAGTAATAAATATACATTATCATATGTACTTTTCCCCACTAGTTTATGAGGTAGTTTTTACTATTATACCCATTTTGCACGTGGGAAATTAAGAGTCAGATAGGTAAGTTGCTCAGGGTCACACAGCTAAAAAGTGAAAGAGCCTGGATTTGAAATCAGGCAAGCAGATTCCCACTAGTTGCCATGTGCCCATTATTATTATTGTAGAAGTAGATGTTTGATGCCATACTTTATAAAAGAAATACTTTAACAGCAAAAAGAATCCCTGTTTTTAAAAATACATTAATACAGTATAACTGCTATATGTTACCAGTTTTTTTTCTTTTTTCTTTTTTTTATAAGATTTTATTTATTTGACAGAGAGAGACAGCCAGCGAGAGAGGGAACACAAGCAGGGGGAGTGGGAGAGGAAGAAGCAGGCTCCTGGTGGAGGAGCCTGATGTGGGACTCGATCCTAGAACGCCGGGATCACGCCCTGAGCCGAAGGCAGACGCTTAACCGCTGTGCCACCCAGGCGCCCCCCCCTGGTTTTTTTAAAAAGATTATTTATTTGACAAAGAGCACAAGCAGGGGGAGCAGCAGGCAGAGGGAGAGGGAGAAGCAGGCCTCCCACTGAACAGGAAGCCTGATGCAGGGCTCGATTCCAGGACCCTGGGATCATGACCCGAACCGAAGGCAGACACCTAACTGACTAAGCCACCTAGGTGCCCCTGTGTTACTGTTTTTGATGAGAAAAGAAAAGGAGTATAAAGCTGAGGATAGGTAAAGACTTTGGCAACTAAATGCATTGGCTAACATTTATTTTTAAAATGTAATTAATGCCATAATGACTTTTCCCGTGAATTATAGAGACTCAAGTCCAGTTAGCAAGCCCATTCTTGCTAACATAGAGAAATGTGTACATTTGAGAATACTTTAAAAGTGGAAACAATAATAATTTACAAAAAACTTATGCCCATAAGTCTATATAGAGTTCATTTAAAAATAGTAATAGAAAATAGAATGGAGGGCACCTGGGTGGCTCAGTCGGTTAAGCATCCGCCTTCAGCTCAGGTACCAAGTCCCATGTCAGGCTCCCTGCTTACCGGGAACCTGCTTCTCCCTCTCCCTCTGCCCCTCCCCCTGCTCATGCTCTCTCTCTCTCTCTCTGTCTCTCAAAGATAAATAAAATCTTAAAAAAAAAAAAATAGAATGGATCTGAAAGATAATTGGGTTGACCTGGCTTTTGGATTGATTTTGGAGTCATCTTCTGGCTGGCCTTTCAAGCATCGGTGGAGAGATAGTTCACATATGCACTTTTATCTTTCCCTTGGAGAAAAACACAGCAGCAAAATAAAAACAGCAAAACCAATACTCATATCCATACTGAAGCTAACAAGGACATTCTTTTCTTATCAATTACCTGTGAAAAAACTATTATATCTTAACTAGGTTCTGAGTTTTGTAAATTTATCACTGTGTTAAAGGCATTGGCCAACTCTCCCAGAATCTTATTCTTTTAGGGAATCTTCCCAGATTGCCTCAGTTAAAGGAGAAATCTTGGTTTCCTCTTAACTTTATTAGCATTTGTTCATGTCTTATTTAGGGCAGCACTGCTCTGTACACTTGCAGTCTCACTTAACCTTTTAGTCCTTTAAAGGAGGCATCGTTGACCCCATTTGCAGGAAACTTACAGTATATTACCTTGAGAAAACAGGGTAATAGATTCAAATCATATTAAATTTATTTTGCAAAATGTTAATATGTATTTTTTTTTTAAACATTTTATTTATTTATTCGACAGAGATAGAGACAGCCAGCGAGAGAGGGAACACAAGCAGGGGGAGTGGGAGAGGAAGAAGCAGGCTCATAGCGGAAGAGCCTGATGTGGGGCTCGATCCCAGAATGCCGGGATCACGCCCTGAGCCGAAGGCAGACACTTAACGACTGAGCCACCCAGGCGCCCTAAAATGTTAATATGTATTATACATTAAAATGACTGGGGGGAAAAGGCCCCGAAAAGTTGTGAAGTGTCAATTTATTAAGGTTTTTTTTTTTTTTTTTTTTTAAGTAATCTCTATCCCCAACATGCGGCTTGAACTCACAACCCCAAGATCAAGATTCGCAGTGCTTTACTGACTGAGCCATACAGGCACCCCTCATATTTACATTACCTAAACCAAAGATGCCTTTGGAGAAGAGGAGCTCAGAGCCTAGACTAGACTTTGAGTTCATTTATTGAGCCTGTTATATACCAGACCCTAGGCAAAATATAGTCAAGTGGTGATGATAATAGTCTATTATTTTGTTACATAATAACTGATTGAATAACTTTTATTAATCTGTATGGAGTATAATTCCATACAACAGCTATTTGTCATATATCTTATAGTTTGCAATTATTTATTATGTAATGCTTAATTTCCTTTTTAGAGTATATAAGCTTCTTGAAAATAGAACCCAGCTTTGTTCATCAACATATACTCAGCATTTAGCACAGTGTTGGATACATATTTCTTGAATGAATGAAGTAGATTCCTGTGGGAACCCATGAGAAGATCATCTAATCTAGACTTTGAGATTAGGGGCAACTTCCAGGGGAGAGAAGGAACAGTAAGAATGTTTCAGGCAGAGGGAACAGGATATCCAAAGGTTGGAGATTAGAAATATCTTCCTTATTTGAGAAGTTAAAAGTTTTGTGTAGCACACAGTTGGAGTTGAGAAATGGCCTGTTAGGGAGCTGGGGAGGTATGAAGAGGTAAGGTCTTGAAGGACTTTGTAAAGCTGTCTTGTGGACTTTGGATTTTTATCTTGGTAATATTGAGGTGTTATTGAGGGTTTTAAGGAGGAAAGAGACTTGATCAAGTTTGGTTTTTAGAAAGATCACTGTGGATGCAGTGGGGAGAATAGATAAGAAGCAGGCAAGACCAGGACAGGGAGATAAATCAGGAGGTTGTTGGAATAATTCTAGCTAGATAGATACGATGGTGACCTGAACTAGGGACGTGGGAGTGAGGATGGAGAGAAATGGATGAGTTCAAGAAATATTGAGCAAGTAAAATCAAATGGACTCAGGGACTGGTCATGAGCACCAGGGGAAAAAAAGCCGAGGATGATGCCCAGATTTCAGTTTTGGTTGTGTATGTTTGCAGAGAAGAGTTAACACAGGAGATGTGACAACGTCATCTTTAGAAAGTCCTGTTTACAAGGTCGGCACTTGGCTGGCATATGGGAACTTGATTGGTAAACAGTTCCCTACGCTGGCACAAAGCTTTCTGTTAATGATGCGTGGCTCACCGTGCCTAAACTGTACAAACAATAGGTTTATATTGAATCTTAACTTCTTTCTGGGAGTGTAGAGTTTTCTTTCGTGCTAGAGGGTTTCTGTGTGACCAGCCCCCAATGAAAAACCTGGGGCACTGAGTCTCTAATGAGCTTCCTTGGGAGACCGTACTTCATATATATTGTTACAGCTCTTTACTGGAGGAATTAAATGTGTCCAGTGTCACTCCACTGGAAAAGGACTCTTGGAAGCTTGCTCCACATTTCCTCGGACTTTGCCCCCATGTGCCTTTTCCCTTTGCTGATTTTGCTGTGTTATCTTTTTGTTGTGGTACATCTTAGCCATGAGTACAACTGTATGCTGAGTCCAGGAGTCCTGGCATATCACTGAACCTGGTGGAGTCTTGGGGACCCTGATACAAAAAAGTATTTTCACCAGGAAAAGAGAACACAAGAGTGAGAGCAGGTTTTGCTGGCAGTGGGTATTGAAAGATAGGAGTTCTAGTTTGGACGTGCATTTGTGTGGCTGATGGGATATCTGTGTTTTCTGACACTCAGGAGTAAATTCTGGGTTGGGGATATAGATTTGAGCATTATCCGCATTTGGATAGCACTTGATACCAACGTAAATGAATTAGATTGCCAAGGGAGGGAGGGTGTGAAATCTGGGGGCATGGGCATTTAAAAGGTTGGGCAAGGGGCATCTGGGCATCTCAGTTGGTTGAGGGTCCCACTCTTGGTTTTGGCTCAGGTCCTCAGGTGGTGATCTCAAGGGTTGTGAGAGCAAGCTCCAT
This sequence comes from Ursus americanus, assembly GCF_024610735.1. Lineage (NCBI taxonomy): Eukaryota > Metazoa > Chordata > Mammalia > Carnivora > Ursidae > Ursus > Ursus americanus. Next base: position 20,089,722 of record NC_142144.1, read on the forward strand.
GCTCAGCAGGGAGTCTGCTGAAAGATTCTCACCCCTCCTTCCCTTCTTTCCTCCCTTTCTCTCTGAAATAAATAAATAAATCTTAAGAAAAAGAAAATAAAAGGTTGGGCAAAGGAAGAAGAGGCCCAGGAGTTAAACGAGGAGCCAGAGACATGGGAAAACAACAAGAGAGGGATCCCATTAGCATATATTGATGTCTTACTTGGGCCAGTCCCACCTCCCACCCCTGCAAATATCCCCACAGAAGTCAAGGGAAGAGTTTGTTTGAAGAAGAACAAATTAGTTGACAGTGTAAAAAGGCGGCATGAAGGCCAAATAAGATAAGGACTGATAAACTGTGTTTAGTAACAAAGAGGTTGTTGGTGACCTTAACAAGAGCAGTTCGTTGGAATGGTTGGGGCATAAGATTCATTGCAAGGGATGGGAAAGAATCATTCTGCCTGTCAGATGAAATGATAGGACCATGTTTGATGGAGTAAGTTTGAAGTACAGGTCAATTTCAGTATAATAAATGAGTAAAAGGTAGGAAACTATGACTTGCTAAAGGCAAGAATTTACAGTTTGAAGAGACCACAGAGAGCCTCTGCTCAATTTACCAGTCACCTCAAATTACATACACAGAAACTGAGGTCCAAAATAAATGCCTTGACCAAAGTCCTGTGGACAGGCAAAGTCAGCTGATGCTGTTTAGATCAGAAATACAATCTTTTTTTTTTTTTTTTAAGATTTTATTTCTTTATTTGACAGAGCGAGAGAGAGAGAGCGCACAAGCAGGGGGAGCGGTAGGCAGAGGGAGAAGCAGGCTCCCCGCTGAGCAAGGAGCTTGATGCAGGACTCGATCCCAGGATCCTGGGATCATGACCTAAGCTGAAGGCAGATGTTTCAACAACTGAGCCACCCAGGCATCCCCAGAAATACAATCTTTTTTTTTTTTTAAGATTTTATTTATTTATTTGACACAGAGAGACAGCCAGCGAGAGAGGGAACACAAGCAGGGGGAGTGGGAGAGGAAGAAGTAGGCTTCCCAGCAAAGCAGGGAGCCTGATGCAGGGCTTGATCCCAGGACCCTGGGATCACGCCCTGAGCCGCAGGCAGATGCTTAATGACTGAGCCACCCAGGCGCCCCCAGAAATACACTCTTGATTTCAAAGACACTTAGCTGTCATTTCCAGTATGGTGAGATATGCAATCAAAGTCAAGGAGGTATTTGTTGAAGGTTGGGGGTGAGCAGCTTTTATAATGATTCCAGGTTTGAGATAATGTCAAATGAGATGTCATTTTCATTTTCTACTAACAGTGCGAGATTGGCCTCTCTTTTTGGACTGGATCAGGCATCTGCTGGCCATGGAAATGAATTCTTCCAGTACACAGCCCCAAAGCAGCCTAAAAAAGGCCCAGGAGCAGCAGCAACAGGTAAGTGAAGAGGTTAGGATTGATCCCTAACAGGTTAGTTGGAAGGATAAGCAGCTTGTCCATCCTCAGTCAGTCTGGCCAAGTTCACTGCCAGTGGTGCATTCCTCCCTAAGCTCTGATAGCCTAAATTCCAGCACCTAGATAGTATGCCCTTTTTTAGAAGCTGGAGGAAGAATGTCTCAGGTGAACTCTGTGAACAGCGCTCTCTAAAACTGCCCAAGGCACTCCAGGTAGGCACTATGCCGTGTTTTGGCGGGAGAGAAGAGCTGCTTTTCACTTCTTTCACCTGGATAGGTTAGATGTATGCTAACAGTGACTTTTCCCAACTGGACAGTGATGCTCAGTACTGTATTCCCTGTACCTTTCACCATGACAGAGACACACTGAATGGACATTTGTTGAATGAAAGGAGAGAAAGGGGCAACTAGTATTTCTAAAATGCGTGCTTTGGGTCTAGTCTCAGGTGCTTCACATAGATTGCCTTATTTAATTGTCTCAGCAGCTCTGTGAAATAGGGAAGACCACCACCAGTTTAGAGGCTCAGAGAGGTTTGGGGACTTGATCAAGGTCATACAGCAGTAAGTGACATAGTTGAAATTTGAACTCTGACCTGACTCACTCCGAAGCTCTTTCCTCTACACTTGGCTATCTTTGTGTAAGAACCTGAAGAGGAGTTGGGGACTGATAGAAATAGTCCTGAGCAGAATAGGTGGTAAGGGACATTAAATTGTTTGTTGAATGAAGATGAAAATATTGAGTGCCTTTTACATGTTGGGCACAATGCTGACACTGAGGATGTTGTTAGGTTATTGAGAATTAAAGAGTTGCAACAGATAGCATATGGCCCATAAGCCTAAAATATTTTCTGTTTGACCCTGTACAGAAAATGTTTGCTGACCCCTGCTCTAAATCTTACTTGTCACTTTTGGCAGCTTTGCTATAGATTGCTGGTCGTGTTCTCTAAGCCATGACTGGGCCAGATTTCTAGTAGGCTCTGCCTTTACATTTGCTCTGGCACAGCTCTTCATCAGCAGTGTATTTCTGACTCAGTTTAAAGCGGTTGGGTTAATGGATGTGGATAAAAATAAACAACCTTGGTCCCCAGCCAATGAGGTAACTTGATTTTGTTTTAATCAGAAAACAACTACAAGTTAATTATACTATTAAAGGGGATTTATAGAGGCATTTCAAGTTAAAAATTACCTATACAACCTTATGTAGGCATTTACAAAGAAAAAATTAAGTAGCAAGATAGGAGATCCTCTCTGTTCAAGGGATATTTGTATAAGAAATCTTTGCGGGGAAAGTGGCTGCAGCATAGTTCTTGAATCTCTCCAACTCTCAATATAAAAATAGAGCAGATATGAAAAACAAACCTGTGCATAAGATTTACAACAAATCCAGTTGAAAAGTTATCTTCATGAGTATCCCAAAATGCAAGCAGGTCTAGACAAACCACTAACAGCTCCAAGGCTTATGTGGTATCAGCAGTTGCATGGGAGAAAACAGGGTAGCAATGGGATATCTAAATCTGAGCATGGAAGAACCCCAAAACAGCCACTAGATGTTCATGGAAAATATGGCAGGTGAAGCTGAAACTGAAAAGTGTTTTGCCCACTCTAGTTGTAGGTAGGTACAAGGGGTTGATAATGGGGACTGAAGGAACTGGAGCAGTCTTGCTCTTGTGAACTTTTTTTTTCTTTTTTTAAGTAGGCTCCACGCCCAGTGTGGGGCTTGAACTCAGGACCCTGAGATCAAGAGTCTCATGCTCTACCAATTGAGCCAGCTAGGCGCCCTGCTCCTATGAACTTTTGAAACTCACCCTCTAGGGTGACCTTCCAGGACAGGTCCCCACATTGAGAAGAAACAGCTGGGAATGGAATTAAAATTGAGGAGGACAGGAATATAATAGAAGTGAAGGAGAAAAGACACAGATAAAAGTAGGGATAGAAATAGAATCAGGAAGTCTCAGGAGGAAGCCACCATATTTTTGAGCTCTATGAAAGTGACAGAAGAGGGAGCTCTGTGAAGTTAAGAAAGCTACCTTGAACCCTACCTCCTTATAGAAGTTCAGAAAAGCAAAATTTCACATTAAAATGAGCAGTAGGAACTTACCAGAATCCAACTCCATGTCAAGGTATAAGAAAAGAGAGAGCAAGAAACAGAATAATATCCCCACAGACAATGAGAGCTCTATTCTGTGAGAATGCTTCTTACTGAAGAGATCAAAAACTACAAGCACCTGTTAACATTAGGAAAATAATATAAGACATGAAACGAGAACATAAATGAGATTAGAAAATCTAAGAAATAAGTAAAAAGACTCAAGAATTAGAGACGTAAGAAAAATTTCAGAAATGAAAGCTAAACGAGAAAGAACACAAGAATGAATAAAAATAGCAGATTATACCTGAAGAGAAATAGAAGGTTAAAGGAGGAAATTGTTAAAAAATAAAAAATTTAAGAGATAAAAATGTTCCAAAAGAAAGTATGACAAATATTAAGGATGGCAAAGAAGATTCAACACATGGAGAGTGTGTGTGTGCGCGTGTGCATACCTGAAGGAAAAAAAGGAAGGGGAAAAGAAACAGACACAACTATAATTCAGGAAAATTTTACTAAACAAAACAAAACAAAAATTTGTAAGTACATATTAAAAGAAGTCCTTTTTGGTGGGGAATTCAGAAGCTGTAATACTGATTTCGGAGAGGAAGGACTGCTAAGCCAATGAGAAGATCCCATGATTGTGGGCATCTGACTTACCCTTCTAGCAAATCCTTGAGCAACGTTCCGTTTCCAGGATATTAGGTAGCGAGACGAGAACGTACTGGGAGAAGTTGAACTAACCTGAAGGAGGATGCTAGGCTGATCTTGGGGCGACAGTATTTTTTCTTAGTGTTTCACACTTGTCCTGATAAGCTGCCTCTGGCCTTAGTTACTTTTTTGTCATACAGCTGGCTTATCAGGAGAAAAGTTTTATTGTTGTGTGACATACAACTGGACAGTACTGGTTGAATTGACAACTATGTTGTAGGTTTTTACTAAATAAGAAGGAAAACATGAAGACCAGCCTAGGACAGTAAGCAAACAATGTAAGTGGGCAATTCATCAAAACAAAGGACCAGTATATAGCTATAGAAAACGTTAAATCTAGGGGCGCCTGGGTGGCACAGAGGTTAAGCATCTGCCTTTGGCTCAGGGCGTGATCCCGGCGTTGTGGGATCGAGCCCCACATCAGGCTCCTCCGCTGGGAGCCTGCTTCTTCCTCTCCCACTCCTCCTGCTTGTGTTCCGTCTCTCGCTGGCTGTCTCTATCTCTGTCAAATAAATAAATAAAATCTTAAAAAAAAAAAGTTAAATCTCTGCTTCACTGCAATCAATAAATGCAAATGAAAACAACAATGACACGGCGTTTCCCTTTCCCCTACTGCCCCTCTTTCGCTGGTAAAGATTTAAAAAGCCAGTCTCCTGTCATAGGCAGGGATGCAAAGCTGGCATATTCACACTACTCGTGGGGCTGTAAACTGATGTGACATTTCTCAAGGGCATTTGGGCAGGATGTAACAAAACCTTAAAATGTTTTACACTCCTTCACCCCATAATTCCAGTTTTAAGAATTTATTTTAAGAAAGTAATTAGAGGTACATACAAAAATGTATATTTTCAGGATGTTCACCACAGCATTATTTATAATAGAGGAAAATTGGAAACCGTCCAAAGAAATGTCAAATAATAGGACATTGGATAAATTCTGGCAGAGTCATAATACGGTATTTTATGTAACCACCAAAAAGCATTTCTAGGGTTATTTTATCTTTGTCTTGAGACTGTTTTAAAAGAAATACTAGTACTAAATAAGAAAAGAAGGTTGTCAAATTATAACAAATTTTGTTTAAAAAAATATAAGAAAAAAGCTGTGAAGTTTATGTGTATTGAAAAAGGACCAGGAATAAATGCATCAAATTATTAACGTTTATTTTTAATTGGGGAGACTACAGGTCATTTTTATTTTCTTTATCCATTTCTGCATTTGCTGAGTTTTCATATTATAGAGTACCTCTATAATCAGAAAAAAAATGTGATGGTATTGTTAAAAAACAAAATTCAGCTGCGTAAATTTGAAAGATCTTACTGACTTTCTTCAGTGACTCATGAATTGGGCAGCATCCCATCTAACAGATAGGAGCCCTGAGGAGTTGAACAAAATGACTTTTATAGGCAGAAGGGAGCAAGAACAAGGAAGTTCCAGTAGGCCAAAAAGCAAGATAAGTTATTGCAAGATTACTTCCCTTCAGGGGATGCCAGGGGTCTGTCATGCAGATGACCTAACTAGTGCTGAGCAGGGAATTCCTGATTGACTGGTTTCAGGTTCCATTTCAGGGAGAGCCGAAACTGTAAGGAAGTCTCAGTTTGGCAACTGGGACTTAGCGTAAGTGACTCCATTTTAAGCCTGTCATCTTGTTTTTAAAATACAAAAAGAAAGAAGTCTAACAAGGATACTTTTGAAAATAAGTTTTTGGTTTCTGAGTCCGTGCCTAAGTTCTCACTATTCTTCCATCAGCACATTCATGTGAGTATAAATATGCGATTTTCTCTAAATACACTGTTTTAAAACATTAGTGTTACCCCAAATCATTGGAAAAGTGAAGTGGTGGATATGATCTGAATATCATCACTAATTTTCTAGCCCGAAATAAGGGAAGAAGAAGCAATTTTATTTATATTAGACCTGGCAAAATATTGGAAAAAGAAAAGAAAGTAGATGGACTATGACCTTGTTTTCTGGGCAGGGCTGCTTGTCCAGCCCCGAGACTTGTTTGGAGTGGAACCGGAGTTGGATTGTAGTCCTAGGCTCGCTGCTATCATCGTGTCATCGCACTTGACTGCTTAGAGCTTCTGTGTCCTCATCCCCAGATGAGGTCATAGGGCTGTTCTGTGGATCAGATAAGGATAAAGGCCATGAAAACATCGTATCACTTAACTGTGAGACGTAAGGAAGAATTTTGGAGCTGACTTCAGTGGTTAAAAATCAGTTTTAAGAAAGACATGAATGACATCTTTGTTTTCTTCTTCATCTTCAGGAAATCAGGCGCCAACAAAAGCAGCCCCCACTACAACAGGCACTTCTACCGTATTGGTTGCAACAGCAGTTCATGCGTATCGATAGTAAGTAGCTGAGAAGGAATGCTTTCTGAAGTTGGGTGTGGAATACTGGGGTAAGCTCCTGTCTTTTCTCAATAAGCCTCTGTTGGTGAAAATGAGCTACACAGTTAGACTGCAGAGTCCTTCCATAGGCGGAGGAACAGTAATGCTTTTTAACATTTCAGTTAGAGAATTCTGCACATAAAACTTTGAAGAGCCATTGTCTCGTGTACTCTATAGGAAGTTCTTGCACCCTCAACAACTGCCTTCCTAAGTGCTCACTCCACTGAGATATTATGAATAGATATTTAGAGAGTAAAGAAGTTTTATAAGAGGTTTAAATTATAAACTGTTCACCTCTATCCTTTTCTTGAGGCTGAATTACAAGATCCCCCACTTTTATGTTACAGAAGACAAACCTGGTTTTACTTAGTTTAAGGAAGTATTAATACCTATTATTTTTCTTGCTTCTGTAGCACAAATGGTCAGTATGTAAAGCAGGGCAAGTTTGGTGCTGCAGTCCTGGGGAATCACGCAGCCAGAGAGGTGAGAATGCACCCGTGTCTCGTGTACATTCAGGTGTCCCAGATCATGCCGATGAGCTAGTTTTTACCTGGAGACATTGGGCGCCAATGTCTCCTGTGTCAGAGGATTAGAATGATTGTTCGTGTTGAATGTGAGTTTTTAACGTGAGGTACGTAGTAACATTTACAGTCACATCTTGCTTACTGTTGTGCATTAAGACAAATCCAACCACGCAAAATCTTGAAGTTTGACCTTTGTGATATGGTACTAAAGACTTTGGAGAGTTTTAGAGTAAACGGTTTACCAAGGACGTCCCTTCGTTAGGTAATGAAGAACACTTAGTGTTCTGCTTGGAGTAGTTTGTCTTTATGCCTGAATCAGTGACTGGTGTTTATCCTTTGAAAGCTTAACAGTGAGGTGGGCAGTGGATCACAGAGCATACTATTGGTTTGGGTCAAAAAGAAATGTGGCTAGAAGTCCTGAGACTTGATTGCCTTATGTGGGTTGTATCTAGCTTCAGATTCTGCTCCAGAATGTTGTAAACATTTTTGAGAGAAGCCTAAGAAATTCTGGAATTTCAAAGGTCCAGTGAACTAAGGGCCACGCTCCTAAGACACTCTGAGACACAGATAGGATGACCTGTTCAGGGTAACTAATGTAATAGACAACACTCATTTGTATTAAAAACAAACAAACCCGGGGCACCTGGGTGGCGCAGTCGTTAAGCGTCTGCCTTTGGCTCAGGGCATGACCCCGGTGTTCCGGGATCGAGTCCCACATCAGGCTCCTCCGCTGGGAGCCTGCTTCTTCCTCTCCCACCCCCCCCCCGCTTGTGTTCTCTCTTGCTGGCTGTCTGTCTCTGTCAAATAAATAAAATCTTTAAAAAAAACCACAAAACAACAACAAACAAAAACCTTAACTGGCAATTTGGAAACACATATAAAGATTGTGGGACTAGAATAATGAACCCCCCAGAAACCCATTCCTAGGCTCTGAGAGTTATTACTCTTATTTCGTCTTAATTCCAGCCTGTCTTCCTTCTCCAGCATACAATTTTAGATGCAAAGACTTCAGTATATATCCCAAGGATTTTTTCCCGTAACATAACCATTATGCAATTATCACCTAAAAAAACCCCACAATAATTTTTTGATCTCGTTCACTACCAGCTAGTGTTCAGATTTACCTGATTGTCTCTTTTTTCCAGTTTGTTTTATTTTTTTTTATTTTTTATTTTTTTAAAGATTTTATTTATTTATTCGACAGAGATAGAGACAGCCAGTGAGAGAGGGAACACAAGCAGGGGGAGTGGGAGAGGAAGAAGCAGGCTCCCAGTGGAGGAGCCTGATGTGGGGCTCGATCCCATAACGCCGGGATCACGCCCTGACCTGAAGGCAGACGCTTAACCGCTGTGCCACCCAGGCGCCCCTCCAGTTTGTTTTAATCAGGTCTAATAAGGTCCATACATTGCGATTGGTTGCTATGTCCCTTAAATCTTTTATTCTCCCATCCAGAGGTAAATAATATCTAGTTGTCCCTGATTTTGTCATGTAGTAGCCATCCATGATTATTATCTGGTTGTACTAATTCATTAGGAGTTGCCATTTGGATTTTAAAAATCTGGTATCAGGACTTAAGCACCCTTCACCACCGGTAGGAGGTAGTAGGACGTGACAGGCATCAGTTCCCACTGCAACAATGATAAAAAAGATAAATTTGCGAAAATTATATTTAAAACTCACTGGAGAGCTGTGGAAATGATGAGGACTAGATGAACTAAAATTTCAGAGAGGGAACAGCCAACGAGCTAACTCTTTCCTTTCCTTGATTTTTTTGCTGATATGATGCCTAGGAGTGGACTAAGCATCAGGTATAGCCCAATCCAAGAGGCTACTGGGGGAAAGAGACACTGGCAGAAACTAGAGGAGCTCCAAGCACAATATTGGTTTTTCCCCTTGAGACATTTGCAGAGTTCTGGGATGGTGCAGAAGTCCAGGGGCTATGCCAGAAAGGCAGAGGGAAACTTCTGTCATCTTGTGGTGCACAGGAGATAAAGTCCTGCTATAGGGTTGGTACCTGCAATAAGCAACGCAACAACTTTCCTCTTAATACATTTGCTAGATTTTGAACATCATGGGGAGGAGGCGAAAGAACTCAGCTGAGGGGGTGCCTCGGTGGCTCAGTCGGTTTAAGCATCTGACTTTGGCTCGAGTCATGATCTCAGGTACCTGGGATTGAGCCCTGCATCAGGCTCTCTGCTCAGTGGGGAGTCTGCTTGTCTCTCTGTGCCTCCCCCCACTCCTGCTCACTCTCTCTCTCTCTCAAATAGATAAAATCTTAAAAAAAAAACAACAAACTTCAGCTCAGAATCTCTGATGGGCAGCACTTTCAGGACCAAGGACTCAGAGAACTTCTAGGCTGTCAATCAAAAGCCAGGGAAGATAATACTTGAGAATAGGGGACAGCCCAGAAGTGAAACAACTCTTGATAAATCTATTATTCTTCCCCGAGCAGTTCAGTCTATGATCAGATTGAATTGAGGTTTCAGCCCCTCATTCTATCTGCCTAACATAGGATGAGGAAAGTCTTTTCTGGTGCAGGATTGTATATGAGCTGCCATAGTCCTTCCCTCCCTACTGGAATTGAATTTTAATCATTTGTTTTACTATGATGGTGTGTGTGTGTGTGTGTGTGTGTGTGTGTGTGTGTGTATAGTAAATATATATGAAACATAGTATTTGCCATTTTAACTATTTTGAAGCACACAGTTCAATAGCATTAATTACATTCATGATACTGAGTAATGATCACCACTATCTTTTTTCACTTTTTCATCACTCCAAACAAAAAAATCTGTAACCTCTAAGCAATAACTTCCCATCCTGCCTTCCCTTATCCCCTGGTAATGTCTAATCTACTTTTTGTCTTTATGAATTTGTCTGTTCTTGATATTTCATATAAGTGGAATCACAGTATTTGTCGTTTTGTGCCTGGCTTATCTCAGTTAGCATAATGTTCTCAGGATGTATCCATGTTATAGCATATATCAGAACTTCATTCCTTTTTAGGGCTGGATTATATTCCATTGTGTGTATGTAACACATTTTATGTATCCATCCATCAGTGGATGGACCCTTCTGGTTATTTCCACCTTTCAGCTATTGTAAATAATGGTACAGTGAACACTGGCATACAACTATATGTTTGAGTACCTATTTTGAGTTATTTTGGGTATATACTAGAGGTGAAATTGCTTTGTCAAATGGTAATTCTATGTTTAGCTTTTTTTTTAAATTTTATTTATTTATTAGAGAGAGAGAGAGAGAGAAAGGGAGCACAAGCAGGGGGAGCAGCAGTCAGAGGGAGAAGCAGGCTTTCCCCTGAGCAGGGGCCTGATGTGGGACACAATCCCAGGACCCCAGGGTCATGACCTGAGCCAAGGACAGATGCTTAACTGACTGAGCCATCCAGGTGCCCCTGTGTTTAGCTTTTTGAGGAACTGCCAAACTATTTCCACAGTGGCTGTACTGTTTTACGTTTTCACAAGCAATAGATGAGGGTTCTGATTTCTCCACTACCTTGCCAGTGCTTCATTATTTTTCCTTTTTAAAAAGTGGCCATTCTAGTCAGAATGAAGTGGTGTTAATGTGCATTTTTTTGTGGTGTTAATGTGCATTTCCCTAATGACTAATGATGTTGAGCATCTTTTTCATGTATGTGTTGGCCATTCATAGAGCTCCGATCACCCTCATACCAGTGAAAACACCAACAAAATAGTTGCTAATTACAGTAAAAGAGTAAGGAGGGCCAAGATGAGAGGAGATGAAAATGGATAGTGAGAAGATAGAATTTAAAACCTAAGCTTTAAGGGATCAAGTGAGTTTTGAGTTTTGAGTTTTATGCCTCTTTGAAGCAAAACCCTTGACATCTTACTGCTGATTTTGTATTTCCTTTTAACTTGTTTTCTTTTTTTTTCGGCTGACCTTTACTTGAGTACAGTATAGGATTCTTCTTTATATCAGTCAACAACAGTCAGTTACTGTTGCCAGGATTCATCTGAACTTTGAGCTAATGGTAAGACTTCCCATGTTGGAATCACCAGCTCCTTTGGGATGGGTTTATAGGAGATTGATCTGTATGTACCTGATGGACATTAGATCTACGGTTTCAGCCCCTGGACATCAGAGTGAATATCTTAACAGAGCCTCTCGAAAAGGTCTCTTGGCAGCATTCTGGGAAACAGGGTGGTTGGTGGAGGGCGGGAGGGAAGGAGAAAGTTCCCTATCTCTCTCTGGGTCCACCTGAATCAAGGCTCTTCTCTGTGAATTTAAGCAGTCACATTTTTACACTCTGCTACCTGTCGTTGAGTAATCGCAACATTTCTCCTTTCCCCAGGTTCGGCCCAATAACTATAGCACTTTTTATGATGACCAGAGACAAAACTGGTCCATCATGTTTGAGTCAGAAAAGGCTGCTGTGGAGTTCAATAAACAGGTAATACCATCTTATTCTTCTTGTGAAAGGCCAAACACTAGCCTGGATTTCCCTTGATTTCAGGAAACTGTATGGAAAATTCATAACCTGCTATATTTTGTTAGTGACAAACATTAAAAACCCACTAAATTTGTCACTTGAGCTTATTGTATTTCAAGGAAATAATAGGAATACTTACTGAAATTCCTTCAAAATGAGACTTTAAGAGAAAAAAGGCTTAATGCAAACTTCTCTAAAACATTTTCCACTTCATAAATTATCTTAAGGAATTAGTAAAACTATCTTTTAAAAATAGTGTTTTAAAAGAATTTTTACAAAGTTAAGTGATCCTTGTAGAACATTTAGAAAAGCATTTTTTAAAAAAAATCACTTGAAATCTTACTGCCCAAAGTAACCACTATTAATGTTTTCTTTTTTTCTATGTGTAATGTACATGAATAGATATACCCCTTTAAGAGTTCAATATCTTGCTATATATTTCTTTTAACAATGTATAATGTGTCTTTCCTCACCTCATGAAAAATTATTTGAAAACATTTTTGAAAGTTGCATAGTATGAATGTTCCTTAATTTATTTAACCATTCCCTTACTTTAGACATTTAGATTGCTTTCAGTCTGAAATAAATGATACTATAGCAAGTATTGTTGTATATAATTCTGTGTCCTTCCCCCCCCCCCCCATTCATTTCCTTGGGCTAAATTTCTAGAAGTGGAAGACTGGGTCAAAGAGTCCAAATATTTCTTGGTTCTGTAGACAGTTTGGCGTACTACTTTTCAGAGAGTTTGTACTATATCACATTCATATCTGTTCTCTCACTATACTTTGTCAGCATTTAGAATTATTATTATTTTTTTAAGTCTTTCTTGCTTGGTAAAAAATGACATCTCATTGTTTTAGGTGGCATTTATTTGATTGCATTAATGAAATGCAATCTTTTAAGAAAATGAGTAGCAAATTTGTAATGTAGACCATGTTAAAAAAAATTGATGGTAAAGTAAGTATTCACGAAGATGTGTTTGACTCTTTTGTCTAAGATTTGTGTTAGGATGATATGACTAAGTATGTAGGTTGTGGACATGCAAATCTGGGAATGTAGCAGGTTTTATAAAGGGCCTTTTTTATAGTTTATTGTCTTTAGAAATGCCTTCTAAAATTGTTCTAGAAGCTCTCCTTTCTTTCATGGGTTCCCAAACACTGAAACGGTAAAATCCTTAATAGTAATGCTAGCTAATGGTTGTTGTGTACTTACTGTTATTTGCCAGGCACTGTGCCAAGGACTCTATTTGTATTAGCTCAGTCTTCGTAACTACCCTAGGAGATATGCAGAGTTTTTAATCTCCATTTTATAAAATGCCTGTATGACATAAGGTTCACAGAAGTTAAGTTATTTGGCTGAGGCCACAAGTTAATAAGTGGCAGTGTCCAGATCTATATCCAGACGGTCTGACTCCAAAGCCTTACTGTTAGTCACTTTGATTCCTGGCAAGATTACTGACTTTGGAAAGGTTTACTTCTAAACATGTAATCAGTTTTGTTAATGGATACCACTGTTTGGAAAAGAGCATTAGCAATAATGGAGTGAATATTTACTGAGCTTAAACTAAGTTTATGCTGCTTTGATTTCATCTTGCAGGTGTGCATTGCCAAGTGCAACAGTACCCCTACCCTAGATGCAGTGCTCTCCCAGGACCTCATTGTAGCAGAGGGCCCTGCTGTAGAAGTTGGAGATTCTTTGGAAGTGGCCTATACCAGCTGGCTCTTTCAGAATCACGTGCTGGGCCAGGTAAGGAAATGCAGCCTGCAAGTTCATTTGTAATTGAAATAGCACGAGGACTATTTATATGTAAGATATTATTAGCATGAATTGCTGCTGTTGGCAAATAGAAATCTTTTAGGAACTCTGCTTTGACTGTTTTGGGGGCATAGTCCTGAGATGCTAACAGGTTAAATCTGCTCAGTGCCACTTTGTCTCTTCTGTTTAGAATGGAAACCAATTTCCTAAGTATCATTTTTGGTAATTGTTCATGTGTATGTCTTGTCCTCCTGTATTAGTTTTAAACTTGAATTTATTCTTATGTGATTAGGTCTTAAAACTTTTTAGAACTTCCTCACAGTTGTTTGTTTTTTGTCTAATAGATACTATAAATAGAGTGGACTTGTGTTTTAATATCCTTAAGCTCTCAAAAGTAGTATGATATAGAAAGAGCTTTAGACTATGAGTCAAAAAAAATGTACACTCAAGTCCCAATTTAGCCATGATGTGAGTGAGCCTTTCTCTTCAGGTCTTTTAAGAACTCCCCCAATGTATTTGACATTCCTTATTCTGAGAATACTGTGCTAATCTGTATTGACTATTACATGATTGCTATTATTTTTGAAATTGGCTGACCTCATTTACTTTGATCAAATTACAGGTTTTGGACTCTACTGCTAACAAAGATAAGCTGCTTCGCCTAAAATTGGGGTCAGGAAAGGTCATCAAGGTACAGGCATAACGGTGTTCTTATATGGCTTTATCAGTTGTGGTGGGGTTAGATTTAATTTGTAAAATTTCTTTCTTTCCTTTTTTTTTTTAATGTTCCTCCATTTGTCTCTGGTTTGCATAGTTTCTTTTTTTTAAGATTTTATTTATTTATTTGACAGAGACAGAGACAGCTAGCGAGAGAGGGAACACAAGCAGGGGGAGTGGGAGAGGAAGAAGCAGGCTCCAAGCGGAGGAGCCTGATGTGGGGCTCGGTCCCGGAAAGCCGGGGTCACGCCCTGAGCCGAAGGCAGACGCTTAACGACTGGCCACTCAGGCGCCCCTAAATTTGTAAAATTTCTAACCTGGGTGTATTTTGTGAGTCTGGAAAGGATTGGTTAAAAAGTAGGAGGAGAAAAATGTGTTACATTATCTGGGAGATTACTTGGGAAGTTTTTACCTATGAGAATATATTGAAGATAGGGACATTTGTTTAATCCTTACCCTTTCTTTTTCATTATGTGACTCTGAGGAAATTATTAAATCCTTCGTGTAGCCTAATAGAGGAAGAGACGAAACTGTTTCTTCTAGAATTGTATCATAATGGGTGATTCTTACCTGTCTGAGATGCTTTGAGTCAGCACTTCCCAGTCATTGTGGGAAGCAGCCACCACATAGCAAGAGGAACACTGGAATTGGAGTCTGAGGACTTGGCTTCACGTCATGAAGCTTTTCTTTACCAGCTGTGCAAGTGTTTTATAGAACAGAGAGTATTTTACACATGTGGGGTATCGTCATGTCAGGACGTGTCGATGCTCTACGAAGCACTCATTGGCGAAAGTACTCATTGCCATTTTGCAGGACAGAAAGGTTTTCTTCATAGCTTTGTTTATGCCTTCTTTTCCCAGAATCTTTTGGAGACTTCTTCTTGCAGGAGTTAAGGCATGACCTTTGAAGCTACACAGACCTAGTGTTGCATCTTTGCTTAACAATTTACCAGTGATCTAATCTTGAGCAGGTTGCTTCACCTCCCTAAGCCTCAGTTTTCTTACCTGTAAAATGGAGATAATGCTCCTACCTTACGAGGTTATTTTAGGGATTAAACAACATAATGTAAGTAAAGCACTTACCAGAGTACTTGGAAAATGTTATTTCATGAATGGTAGCTTTTATTTCTCTTTTAATACCATTGTCCTATCCTCCAATTTCTCTCATCACCTAAGATAAGCATATTTCATCTAGCCCTGGATATGCTGGCTTTTACAAGGGAATAGAAGCAGTATTCTAGATATTCTTATAACCAAGGGGGGATTATAGTTGAATTTGATGTCTCTCCAGATGTCTAAACCTGAAAGGATTTAGGAGGAGAGGAGCCTAATATCGGGGATTTCATTTTGTCTTATGAGGAGGCTTGTGTCCTGATGAGCTTTTCCTCTTCTCTGATTCCTGAAGGCCTGGGAGGATGGGATGCTGGGCATGAGAAAAGGAGGGAAGCGATTGCTTGTCATCCCTCCAATCTGTGCTGCTGGCTCTGAAGGGGTAATAGGATGGACTCAGTCGCTGGACTCGATCCTGGTGTATGAGGTGGAGATTAGACGGGTGAGTGAAATTGTGCTGTTTTGTGTTTGAT
This sequence comes from Ursus americanus, assembly GCF_024610735.1. Lineage (NCBI taxonomy): Eukaryota > Metazoa > Chordata > Mammalia > Carnivora > Ursidae > Ursus > Ursus americanus. The sequence goes on from NC_142144.1 coordinate 20,105,388, forward strand.
GAGTCCTTTTTGCCATTAAGTAAAATGAATAAATATGTTTGAATAACAAATTCAAGGACTTTCTTTCTTTCTTTCTTTTTTTAAAGTAGAAATGGTGTAGTTGGAAAGGGCAATGGCTTTGCAATCTAAAGACCAAGGTTTATGTCCTTCCTGGCGCACTATTTAGAGTCTAGAAGAGGTGGTGACTGAACAAATCATTTTTCTACACTAACCTTTTTATTCTGTCTATAAAATAGTGATTCCTACCCAATGCACTTGCCTTTGCTTTAGTAATTCCATGGCTTATTGTATTGCTGTGTTCACGTAAGTATGCAAAGATACCTGTACGTAGATAGAGATACATAGTTTCCTCCTTCTGCCACATTATTTGTCATAGTAAAAACTGGAAACAACTTAAATATCCATCATTAAACAACTGGTTAAGTTATGGTCTTTCATGGAGTAGACTTTTATGCAGTTCTTACAGAATATCCAAAATCTATTGTTAAGTGAAATAAGCAAGTTGCAAATCAGTACATATAGTATGATCTCTTGTATGTGTATACAAATACATGTGAACATATAAAAATGCTTATATACAACTAAATATATAAATATATTTACAGTCATACACATATACATATTTGTATATCTATACATATATATGCCCATATATTCATAGAAAATTTCTGAAAGTGTTAGAAGAAATGATAAAAAGCATCTTGGAATGGTAATGGAGTTCAGAAACTTTTTCTTTTTTATATTCTCCCCTTATTTTCCATTAAAAAATGTTATCAAGATATGTATAATTTTCTACAATAAAATTTGTAACAAATTGTGGTTAAATAAATTAACGCCCCCCTCCAAAAAAAAAAAAAAGACCTTGTTTGCTTTACACTGTGTTTGTTAGGTCTAAGTGTGATAGTGGTTGTGACTATAAACTACAAAATACAATACAGAAAATAAATACTATAGTTATCTTTATTGTGGCTATTGTTTCTGCTGCAACCAATGATATGCTTTTCTCAGTGGCTCTTTCCTAATTGAACACCCTTATCTCTGCTGGGTCATTCCAACCTTCTTTTACTCATGTGCTTGTAGCTGCCTTTTTCACAGCTTTTATATTCTGTCTCAGTTTTCCATTGAGTTTGAGGAAGTCATGATGGTTTTAGATAACAAACCAATTTGAATCCATCAAGACTGGCATTTTGTAACCATAAGGCAAAAATACGTCATTGCTAATGGCAAGATTTCATTCCTTTTTTATGGCTGAGTAATATTCCATTGTTTATATGCACCACATTTTCTTTATCCATTCATCAGTCAGTGGACACTTGGGCTGTTCCATAGTTTGGCTATTGTTTAAATTGTTGTTTTTTTGTTTTTTTTTTTTTTTAATTTGAGAGAGAGAGCGCACGCACAAAAGAGCACAAGCTGGAGGGAAGGGTGGGGGTGGGGGTGGGGACAAGCAGGCTTCCTGCCAAACATGACCTGAGCCGAATGCAGGCACTTAACCGACTAAGCCACCCAGGCACCCCTTGGCTATTGTTAATAAATTGACATGCTTATTAAATTGACCAGGCTGTTACAGAGTGATAATACCCAGTGTGATGAGTGTCGAGAGAACATTACACACTACTTGTGGAGTATAGAGTAGCTTACCCTTTGTGGTGTGAAATTTAGTGGTATATACTAAAAGTCTTAAAAATGAACATACCTTTTCTCCCAACTGTTTAATTTCTGGGAATTTATACTTTGGGAATGATCATGTGCAAGGATATAGATAGAAAGTTATTCATTGAAGTATTGTTTGTGATGTGACAGGAAAATTATCTAACAACCAGGAATTGGTGAAATATATTTGGTAGCAGCATAGGTATTTAAGACTTCTGTCCCCAAGATCTTTTAGAGACTTTTTTCCTGTAGATAATGGCAGGTTTGGACATGACCCTTGAAGTTAGACATAATGTTCATTAGTTACAAGTGATGTAGATTAATACTTAATAACATGGAAATGTGTTACTAAGTGAGTGAGTGAAGCAGGTCACAAAACAATATGACCCTTTTTTATTAAAAAAATATACAAACACACACACAGACATAATATAAATGTGAAATAGTGCATCCCAAATTCTAGCCGTGTTGCATCGTGGTTGGATTGCAGGTGATTAATTATTATTGTTGGCTTATCTACATTTTCTGATTTGCTACAGGGGAACAGATAATGACTTGTGTAGTAAAGAATAAGTAAAAGAAAGGAGGGTGGAGAGGGCAGGGTGCCTTTTTTATAGCCTGTTCCACCTGTGGTTGATCGCTCCTTAGGTCAAGTTTGCCAGAGATTCGGGCTCTGACGGGCACAGCGTTAGTTCGCGGGATTCTGCGGCCCCTTCTCCCATACCAGGTGCTGACGGCCTCTCTGCTGACCCTGTTGTATCACCACCCACATCGGTGCCTTTCAAATCAGGGTAAGATCCTACAGTTGTATCATGTTCTTTTATTGTCCATAAAAATGATCCTTAGAGGGCTTCAGAAATCGGGATGGTTGAAAACTAAAATAATTTTAAATAATTGGGAAAAAAATGGAAGGAGACAAATGGGGAAAATACTAGCATCAAGATTTTTCTGACAAAGGATTAATATTCATAGTCTTTAAATGCACTAACTTGGGATGTATATGAATACCTGCTGAGCTCTGGAAGAAAGTAGGGTAAAATGTATAAACGTAAAATATATACCCAAGGGAAAAAATGAAAATAATAAGAATTTGAATGAAAAATTACTCATTTTCACTAGCTGTCAGAAATTAATGCAAATTGAGGAATGGTTACAATTCTGTTTCACAGCCATTGAATTGGCAAACATTTTCAAAAACAATTTGTTTTCCCGCATAATCAGGACTCATGATTATAGATTTGGGATTTTTTTTTTTTTTTTTTTTTTTTTTTTTTTACCTCAGCATATGTCTTACTTGGTTTCAGGGAGCCGGCCCTTCGTATCAAATCTAACTCCCTCAGTGAACAGCTTACAGTAAATACAGTGAGTATACAAGTCTGTCTCCCTCACCCCCCGTCTACTGAGAAGGTCATGTGCCTTGGGGTAGGGTAGGTTAGAGACCAAAAAAAAAAAAAAGCTATTTTAGTAATTTCCCCTTACTGGGGAGTTCCTATAAATTAGATGGGGTTCTACATGGGCAGACCTGGGTTCAAGTCTTTATTCTTGTAAACTTGTGGCCTTGAGAAAATTATCTACCTTTTCTTTTTTTTTTTTTTTTTAAGATTTTATTTATTTATGTGACAGAGATAGAGACAGCCAGCGAGAGAGGGAACACAGCAGGGGAGTGGGAGAGGAAGAAGCAGGCTCCCAGCCGAGGAGCCCTATGTGGGACTCGATCCCGGAATGCCGGGATCACGCCCTGAGCCCAAGGCAGACGCTTAACGACTGCGCTACCCAGGCGCCCCTATCTACCTTTTCTGATCCTCTGCTTCTTCATTATTAAAATGAAAATAATTCTCACAGCCCCTTTTGCAGGGTTCTTGTCATATGTTCACAAAGCATGTAGGCTTAGAGCCTACATTAAGTATGACTTCATGAAGCAAGAAAGTTTTTATACTCAAGAGATATTTATGAGATTTAAATGAAATAATGCGTGTGGAGTGTTTAGTATTGTGTCTGGCATACTGTAAGAGTTCAGTTAACATTAGCTCTTATTATTATCATAATTACTGCTAACACTGCATACCTTCACACTTTCATTCTCTTAGATGAAATCTGCACTAATTCACCAACTAGTTGACTTTGAGTTGGTCTCCGTGTTTTCCTAACTGTAAGATGGGAAGACCAGCATACACTTGTAAAATTTGGATTTGAATGCCTTTGGGAGCATGTGCGCTGCGCTTTGCTGCTGCCCTGCTTGATTCGTGAAGGCATCTGAGTTGGCTGCATGAGCGTGAGATGAAAGCCCTGTGGCCTTCACCTACCACGTTGAGAAACAGGATAATTGCTTGGAGTGAAATTGGTGGTTACTTTCTCTCCAGCCCTAGTTTACTTGTTTATATTCAGCCCAGCGCAGGAATTATTAAGCAAATAATTGCTCCGGTATGTGTAAGAAGTGATCTCCGAAACCCGGAAGGTTAAGCCAAAGAATTAAGAAAATTAAAAAACTATAATCTCAAATCTTTGAATAGTCACAAAATTTCTTTAGTATCGGTTCTATGATACTTCTAGGCAGAGCTACATTTGTCACCTACTTCTAAGCTTCTGTAACTTCAGTAGACTAGTGTGTCTCCAACCTTTAAAAAAATTTTTTTTCTTTTTACAGTTTTTTTTTAATTGAAGCAAAACTCACCATCCTTTTCTTTTCTTTTTACATTTAAGTTTTTATTTTTTGTTTTGAATAGGTAATTACATTCATAAGTTTCCGTTATTAAAACAATGTAACAGGGTATACATTAAAAAGACTCACTTCCACCCCTCCCTCTGTGTACCCCATCCCATCCCACTCTCCTTTTAGGTAACTGCTTTTCTTAGTTTCACATATATTCTTTCAGTGTTTCTTTATGCAGATGGAAGCAGATAGGAATGTATATTTTATTTCTCCCTCTTTTCACAAAATATAGCATAGTATATATATTATCTACCATGGTTTCTACATATTACGGTATATATATATATAACAGTATCTTCCTATGTTAGTGTACAGGAAGCTTCCTTTCTTTTATTTTCTGTAGATTGCAGTATTGTGTGGTATGGTTTATGTAACTAGTCCTCTTTTGATGAACCCAACTTTCTTTGATTATGTGCTTCCAATCAGTCAAGAAAAAATGAGTACACACTCCCTGTATATATATCTATTTATAAATTATATACATAAACTACTGTCCATCCCTGTAAACAAGCTTAATGTCTTATGTTTCCACAGCTTAGAGGTAATTCCAAAATAGAGATGATGATCATCTCTCTTTTTTTAAAGATTTATTTATTTATTTAAGAGAGAGAGAGTGTGTGGATGTGCACCTGCGAGGCTGTGGGGAGGGGCAAAGGGAGAGAATCTTCAAGCGGACTCCCCGCTGAGCTTGCAGCCCAACACAGGGCTCCATCCACAACCCATGAGATCAAGACCTGAGCCGAAATCAAGAGTCAGACTCATAACTGACTGAGCCACCCAGGTGCCCCGTGATCATCTCTTTTTATACCTAGTAGGTCATCATGTATACCCTCAGGGGTATGTCCTCTCCACTCTGAAGGCTGCACTTTGGACCAGTTAATGGATACAGAGGCTTCTAGCACAGGGGCTATTGTGTAGTCCGTGCCAAGTCAGAGTTGAATGAACCTGAATTTGGAACAAAGAGCTCCTGTTTCCTTCTTCCCCTAATCGCTTCTGAATGTCTGTCTGCTGCATTGCTCCCAGGGTTTTCAGAGGGTACTGTCATTTAAGATGCCTCCCTCCCTTGATCTGTACTTAGTTTTTCATCTGTGTAAAATGAGAAGAATTATGCCTGGTGGGGAGACTTGATTGAAATGAAGTAATACATGTGGAACCACCTTGTCCATTCCAACATATAGGGGATTATTTTTATGGCTATTATTAATTGTGATCCATGTATGCTTCTTGGCAAGAAATTGTTTATTCTCATTTTATAGAAGAAATGGTTTCAAATCTCTATAGCAGGGGGACTTGTTGAAGGGTTTGATGTAAGAGCCAAAGACATAGAGCTACAGTATTGAGCCTTGATTATAGTGATTTTTGTGACTTTCTTCTTTTTAGAATCCTGATACAGTCAAAGCCAAGTTGATCTCTCGGATGGCTAAAATGGGCCAGCCCATGCTGCCCATCCTTCCACCACAGCTGGATTCCAATGATTCAGAAATCGAGGTATGACCCCTCGGCTGTGTTAGAATGAATAGCGCAGATGTTTCTACCTCATGTTTGCTTGTTTGAGATTACTACTTTTTCTGCCTGTAACCCAGAATCATCATGTAGAAAGCTTATATTTAAAATGGTATCGGTTGGTATTGGTACATGTGTTTCCACTGTGATTAGCCCTTCCTCCGAGAAATGGAAGCAATCCCACTCATCTGCCTCAAGAATGGGAATTTTTAAGTAGTCCATATATATAGCCTTCTACTAGATTCTCTACTGTCAGTAAAAATCACACTTTGGGCAGCATGGTGTCCAACCCATAAAAGATGCTCAGTTCGTATTGGTTGATTGAATGTTTAGATTCTCTTGGAAAGGTTGGTTCCCCCCGATGTTAGCTGTTACTGAAGATCGCACTGTTGCGTCTCTCGGCTTTGTATATGGTGTGATTGTTTTGAAGTTCAAGAATTTTATTGCAGTGAAATCTGTCGGTTTTTTCCCTTTGTTTTTTGCTTTTGACATTATGCTTAGAAAGCCTTCTCACTTTCAGACATTATAGACATCACTTGTGTTTTCTGAAAATAATATTTTGTATTTAGATCTAAAATTTTAATCCGTATGGAATTTGGTGTATGATATGAGGTAGCTCAGTTCGAACTTAGTTCCTTTCACATTGGTTAGTTCCTTATTGAGTAAAATCATCCTCTCAGTTGAATTGAAACACTTAACAGAGATTAACGGAGATTGATTTTTAGGATTCTTTGACTTTGATGTAAAACAAAGTAAAGGTGATGCTCCTGAAAAAATTTTCTAGCATAGGCTTTATTTTTCATAATTTTGTTTTATTTCTTCCTGGAAAAGCTGTAAGTAGATCTAACATTTTAAAGGAGGATAGGATTTCTGGGGCCTCTTGTTACAGGATTGATTTTTAGCTGCTTCTGGAAATTAAATTTTCATAAGGTAATACTGTTATTAAAATTTTTAAGTGCTTCTTATTCATTGTAGAATGATTTAAATTACAAAGAAAAAATATATTTAACAAAAAGTGCATTCTTCTTTTTATCTTATTGCTTTGTAACCTGATTTTTTAACTTAGTATCGTGAATATTTATGTTAATACCAATATGAATAACATAAATAATATAATTAATATAAGTAAATAAAGCAAAGCATTATTTCCTTTAAAGGCAACTCAGTGTTCTGTTAGATCGATTTATTATTATTCCTTTCATTTTGTTGTTATACATTTAGGTGGATTTAGAGCTGCAGCGATATAAAACTGCCATGCTTTTCCAGAAATGCATAATGCGTTTTTGAGAATATCAGGGGGGCAAAGGGAAGTTCTAAAGTAAAAGAATGTCAAAGAGATTTCAGCCTTTGAACGAGGATAGGAAGTCACAGTATATTGTGCCCCAGGTTTTTTTTTTCCTTGTATGAATTGGGAAGATGTTTATAGGATAACTTTGTTTAGACTATACTACAGTCCAACATTGCTTTGACTTTTATGAAAAGAAAGAACGGGGAAAAACACTCTAAAACCGCATTATCCAAAAAGCACGGTAGTGAGGCGCAGTGAATCCTGCCCTGTCTGGTTTTCATTGAGTGCCTTCAGGTCTGTGGGGATGATTTGGCAGAAAAGAAGAGGCTGCACTATTGCCTGGCTTCCCTTGCAAGAGGCCTTTCTTCTGTGGGAACAGACTGGTCAGGTTTAAGGTAGCTGCTGGTTTGGAAAATGATACATTCTGGAGAGGAGTCACTTTAGCTGCTTCAGTCAGTAAAACATCAACAACTTAGGACGTTAGAGGGAATTAAATATACTTAATTATTTGATATGATTTATAGGGAGAAGGGATCTCCCCACAGCCCACACCCTGAACTCTTGCCTTTCCTTCTTCTTTGCCTAAAAACACTGGCTGTAAGCAGGTTTAGGGTGGACAGTCAGCCTCGGTCTCCAGCTCAGGACCCATATACATAGTCACCAAAACGCTTGTTCCTGTTTCAGGATGTGAACGCTCTGCGAGGAGCTGCGCAGCCCGTGGCAACTCCATCCCTGCAGCCTGCTCTTCAGCCGGCGCACCCCACGTTACCGCCGATGACCGCACAAGGTAAGGGCCTCTCTGGCTCTGCAGCCTGGAACTGAGTCGGCGCCAGAGTTAGCATCCTGGCTGCTTAAGTTGTTGGGCTGCATTGTTTTAGTACTGAGCTGGACTAGAGTGTAAAACTTGTCAGTTTGTCCCTGGGTAGGGCGTTTTCAGCCCCGGAGATGGATTTGGTCTGCGTGCTTTGTCTCCTGCTGGGTGGCATTTCCCGTTTCAGAAGCGCGCACTCTGCTGATGAGACACTTCCTGTGTGTGATTGTGCACTTCCTGTCCACCGATGGGACTGTAGGTCTGAGTCCCATGTGCCCGAGAACCCCAGGTTCATTGTACTAGCGTGTTCGTGAGACTCCAGTAGGGTTGGTTTTGGGAGAGCAGGTGAGGAGAGTGGTCAAGTCCGAAGCATGTTGCAGTATGTCAGGTTCTAGTCCAGACTTTAACAAGAAACCAGAGTAAATACAGTAACAGCTTCTTGCTTTATGGTAGCACCTCAGCCATCTGTCTCTGGCCTCCAAGCGCCGTCTCCTGCCTTAATGCAAGTTGCCTCTCTCGACTCGCACTCCGCTGTGTCTGGAAACGCCCAGTCCTTTCAGGTAACAATGTTTTTAAACATATCAGTTATAGGCTGTAATTTTTTAGGTTCTAGTCAGTCTCTCTTCCGCCTCCTGCGCGGTTTATGCAGTAGCAGTTCCCCACACCAGAATTTGTCATTTCCCTCCTTCCTGAACCAGCGCTATCTCATCTCTAAACCAGACCAAGGAATACCTCCCTTACAGGTTGACGTAAAGTCAAAAGGCAAGAACAGGCAGAGCACCGGCACAAGGCCTGGCACATAGTAGAGGCCCAGTCAGTGTTTGTTTCCTTTCCTTTGCACACATGTCTCCTTGAGGGATATCAGTGCAAGTCCTCTGTTCTTGTCTGTGAGAGCTGATAGGCTAAGATTCTGCACCGTACATAGCAACGTTGTAGGTTGAGGGTGTATGGAAAATATAGCTGAACTCTGCTGTCTATCTTCCAAAAGCGATCTCTTAAAGCAGGTTTTTTTCTGTTTTCGCAGAAGGTAGTGGCAGCAGCCTGTCTGCTTCTGCTGTTTGCCAGCGTAGTAGACTCTTTCTTCTGCCCTGACACATTGGATGGGTAAAACATACTCCCAAGGATAAGAGGGCCTCACGTCCTTGGTGATTCTTATTGGAAGGGTGGGAGTGATAGTGAGCGGGCTATGCCCCATTGGGACAGGGCGTATTAGAATTAAAAAAAGTCCCACCATGCCCTCTCCCTACTCCCTAGTGGACAGTTCTATCCCATAGACTAAGATTTATTTATTTTTTTAGTATCTTTCCCTGGAAATGAGCTGGATTTCCTTAACTCTTTTAAATCATCATTTAAAAGAAAACTGCTGTTTATTGAGCATTACTATCTGCTGGGTACTTAGTTTACCAGCTGTGAGGAACTTTACCTATATATCACTCCATCTAGTCCACACAACAACCCTGAGTGGCGTTACTGTTTTCATCTTATAGTTGAGGTGACCAAGGTTCAGGGGGAAATGAGAGCTCTTGATCACAAGACCATCACAATCTTGCAGGGAAGAGGCATTCTTTGGAGACCCGTGGATTTATTTTGGAATCTCAGTGAACACCTGTCCTTTGATCCCAGTGAAAACTCAGCCAAGTGTCTTTATTTGTTTATTTTTAAAGATTCTATTTATTTATTTTTGTGCGCATGCAAGCACAAGAGAGAGAGAGAGAGAGAGGAGAGAGCGTGCACGCTCACGGGAGGGGGGGCGGGGAGGCAGGGGCAGAGGAGAAGCAGACTTCCCACTGAGCAGAGAGCCCGAAGCAGGACTCTGTCCCGGGACTCTGGGATCATGACCCGATCCAAAGGCAGACGCTTAACTGACTGAGCCACCCAGGCGCCCTCAGCCAAGTCTCTTCAGATTTACAATTTCTTAGACCATCAGTAGGCCTGACAGCTGGGAACTGAAATCCTGCTTGATTAAATCATAGTGCCAGAGGACTGGGGAGCGACCTGAGACAGCCTTCCCTCGCTGTCTGGATAGGACTTCAGTGACCGGGCACCACTGGATAACGCAGAGAATTCTGCTGCCTTGCCTACCCAGTACCAAATCCCATCTCCTCTGTCTGCAGCTTTAATAAATTTGCGTCTCCTTCCAGTTTAATCTCTTTATTCCATCAAAGACAGATTAAGCAGCAAAGAGAGCCGTGCATATAACTTGGCGTTTTCTCAGCCCTATGCAGGTATGCAAGCCTACGCTTATCCCCACACGTCAGCTGTCACCTCCCAGCTGCAGCCTGCCCGGCCCCTGTACCCTGCTCCACTCTCTCAGTCTCCCCATTTTCAAGGTAGGCCGTGGGCCCTCATCGTCTTATCTTCCACTCTTGCTCTGCTCTCCTTCCTCCCGCCCCCTTTCCATTTTCATTCCAACAGATCTCTACTTTTTTTTTTTTAAACAGCTTTGTTGAGGTGAAATTTATATATCATACAATTCACTCACTTTAAGTGTATAACTTAAGGATTTTTTCAGTAAGTTTACAGAGTTGTGCAACCTTCACCGAAATCTAATTTTAGAACATTTACATCTTCCCCCAAAACTCCCTCATGCCACTTTCTGTTTTGTTTCTTGCATTTTCTCTCGCCAGCCCTTTTCCGTTGCTCTGTCAGTGTGGCTCTGTAGAGTTTCTAGAAAACAATAAGAGAGTGAAATGTTGGGGGAAATTGGGAGAAGCATGGTAACTGCGGGTGTTCAGTATCTCAAATGAAAGCTACTTTGTTAACATTTTTAAATTATGGAAATCGTATGCTTTTATAAAAAAGTCAACACAAAAGAGTATAAAATGAAAAGTTACTCTTCTCCACCATTAACACCCCCCACCATAGGAAACTGTTGTTAACAGTTACTTGGGTAACTTTTCAGATATCTTTCGTGCATGTACAAGTGTGCATAAAAAGCACACTGACATAAAAAACAAAACAAAATGTAATTTTGTATAAAAACAAAATAAAATGTAAATAGCTGGCATGCTATTCTACCTTCTTATTCTGCAACTTGTCTTTGGTATTAGGACAGTGGTAGGAAGGAGCCAGTATATCCTACAACATAATTTGTGGTGCCAGATTGCTAAGGGTTTCATGGATGCTACCTTTGTCTGGAAACCCTGCCACTTCTCTGTCTGGGAGACCATCAAATCTATCACCTCTGTGAAACCTTCCCTGATTCTTACCATCCCTTCTTCCTCTGTTCCCACAGACATAACTGATTATGTGTCACCAAAGAGTTAATCTTGCTTCTCTTTGTGCTCCTTTTGTACCTGGTACATGGTCCATTTTTTGCACTTAAAACACTCTGTCGTAATGATCTGTTTACATGTGAGTCTCCCCACCAGACTGTGAGCTCGCCAAGGGCAGGAACTGGGTTTCATTCGTTGCTGAATCCCTGGTACGTGGTACAATGCCTGGCATGCAGTCGGACGAGTGTAGAAGCAATCTGAGCTGTTGGTGCTCTGGCAGACCAAAGTGGGCATCCTTGTGCCCTGGACCAGACCGTATCCCTCGATGCATTTTGCAGGAGCAGAGCTTACTTACTGTTAGCTTTGGAGACCTTTTGCCTCTGTGTCCTCTACATCTTCTCTGGACAGTGAATCACCTACAGTATTTCCTACTATATTGGGATGTTAATTTCTTTCTTTCCTCTGCTGAAAGAACTATTGGCTTTTCCTCATACAGTACCCTCTGCTCCAGTTCCTTAAGGTTCTTTTTGGCTTATGTCTGTTTAGGATCCGGTGACATGGCTTCATTTCTCATGACTGAAGCCCGGCAGCATAACACTGAAATTCGAATGGCAGTCAGCAAAGTGGCTGATAAAATGGATCATCTCATGATGAAGGTGAGTGAGTCAGGGTTGGGGCTGTGTTGAAAGTGGGGGAATCAACAGGGGGTACAAGCAGGGAGCTATGAGGGCTATAGGTAAACTCTTTCTTGGTTTCCTGTATTCCTAGTAGTTAGTAGTTATTTCCCTAGAAGGTTAGTTTTTAGTTTGGAATCCAGTTGGCAGAAGAAAACTCTGGCTTATGTTAGAGATTATCTCAGAAACTCATTAGGTCCTTCCAAAAAGGGGTCAGATCTTGGGTAGATTATATTTCTCCATTTAAAAATGTCTCTCAAGGCCCTTCTGTCCCCATGTTTGTAGGTTGAAGAGTTACAGAAGCACAGTGCTGGCAATTCCCTGCTGCCTCCCGGCATGGTGCTTACGATGGAGACAAGCATGATTATGAGCAATATCCAGCGTATTATTCAGGTGAGAGGGATCGAGAAGGGAGCACAGCCTGGAGGTCTTGCCCCCTTCTCTCCCAGGATGTGCTACCTCTGAAACCTCTGCTGCACAGATAGAGAGCATGTGATCGGTGCTACACCGAGTTGGGAAATTCTGGAAAATCCATTATGGCCTAATTTTGTCTAAGCGACTTATCACTGTAGAGTCACAAGGAAACATTTCTTTTGGACCATATTTTAGAATTTTGCTTTATTTTATGGCCATTTATATGTTTAACCTACAAACCTAGTGATTTGTATCCATCAGATATGATTTGATGTTTTAAATATTCTATCTATGTGGACATAAGTTCTAGTTTTTTATCTCAAAATTTGTAACAGTGTCACCTATCAGTTCAAGTTGATTCCCTTATATCTGGCACTTTTCTTCTAAAAACTTAAGTTATACACTGTATATTTTGAATTCAGGAAAATGAAAGATTGAAGCAAGATATCCTTGAAAAGAGCAGTCGGATAGAAGAACAGAATGACAAGATCAGTGAACTAATTGAACGAAATCAGAGGTAATGACAGGTACGGGGCACTGGCTAGAATGGACAAGGTTTCCTTTGTAAATGCCCAAGTTAGATAAACATGTTTGTTTAGGGTAGTTTTATGTGTACTCCTACTATTTCTGTTTCCTGCCTGTCATGTGAATTATTGTTTGTTTTCCGAGAGGCATTCCGGTAGAAAGAGCACAGTAGGCTGTGACGTCAGGCAGACCTGTGTTTGAATCTTTTGTTGTGTGGCTTTGGGTATTTATTCCTCCTGGCCCTTTTTTTTTTTTTTTCTCATCTGTAAAAGTGGTGTTAATACTTAGAACACTCTTAGAAAATACTATCAGCTCTTTTCTCTTCTGTGTGGGCTATTTCATCAACCAGAACTTCACCAATTTCCATATAAAGCCCATTGTGTAATTTTTCTAGATCCTTCTGAAGATTTTGGCGGGCCGGGGGGGGGGTTGTGGTGTGGTCAGGGGAACATGTTGTGGCAAATAGCATTTCACTTAGAAAATCATTCTTCCTTGTTTCTCTTTTCTAGTGTCTCTTGTCTCCCACATGGCAGGGGGAGGGGGCTAGCGGGGGTAGGTGAGGGGAAAAGCGATTTCTTTTCTTCTCACCTCCCCCTTTCCGTCCTTCATTCCTCCTCACCACACATGCTTCCAGTTTCTTTTCTCTTCATTATGCAAAGCAATTCGTTTCTGGCCCAGGTACCTACCTCCAGATTGATTACTGCAGATCTAAGGATAACAAAATGCTTTCAGATTTCTTTTTTTGAAGGTACAGAGCAATGTGCAATAGGACTGAATGTGCATTGGTTGTGTCTGGTATACATTCGGTGCTTGATAAATGTCTTTTCCCCTGTTTCACAGGTATGTTGAGCAGAGTAACCTGATGATGGAGAAGAGGAACAACTCACTTCAAACAGCCACAGAAAACACACAGGCAAGAGTATTGCATGCTGAACAAGAGAAGGTAAAGTAACTAGGGAGAGAAAAGCCCACCAGGATGTGTAGAGCTAAGGAGTGGTCCTGTGTACGTATTTATCAATCTGCTTTTCAGCAAAAACTTTTGCCATCATTCAGAACAGAACTAGAAAGCTTTTAACAGATTTTTACTATATCCACCATCCAGACTTCTGTTTTATTTTCTTTTATAAAGATTTTATTTATTTATTTGCCAGAGAGAGAGAGCACGTTAGAGTACAAGTGGGGTGAGTGGAAGGCAGAGGGAGAAGCAGGCTTCCCGATGAGCAGGGGATGCGGGACTTGATCCCAGGACCCTGACTGATATCATGACCTGAGCTGAAGGCAGATGCTTAACCGACTGAGCCACCCAGGAGTCCCCAGACTTGTTTTAAAGTATGCTTTGCGATGCGTTGACTCAAAAACTATCATTGATCTTAGTAATTTGGTTAAGGTGAGGATTACATTGTTTATTAGCAAATAAAATTTATTCTCTTGACCCAATCAACAGAAAATTCCTATTATGCCTTGTAACAAACACTTCAGTGAAATTTAAGATGGTCTAGCTTATTCCTTCATCTGTATCTGCCAGAGCATTTTAAAGTACTGCTGTCTGGCTTCAGTCCGTTCAGAATGAGGCATTTCGACCTGTTCCTGGAGTAGCTCTAAGGAAGACTCTAGTGGGTCTCGGGCTGGGCTGACGCTCACTCCTCCCATCGCTGCTCCAGTGACACCATTTATCTGGAGTGGAGTCCTTCTAGTTTGTGCTACTGCTCCCCAGCTAGAGATCTTGACCCAACCATCTACTGTTATCTCAGAGGTTTAAGAAATAGTTTATATTTTGTATTTGCTTTTTTCCTGAACACTTGAAGAATTGAGTGGAATGCACTTTATAACCCATGGAGTTTACTTACTTCTCACAGTCCAGTAATGCCGAGGATTCCTCACTTGTGTCTCATGCTATTATTATTCTCTGTGTTCTCTTAATCATAGTGTCCTGGGAAGAAATAGCTCTGACCCCTTACCCTCCAGTGAGCAGTGCCGTGCCCTGCACAGCCCCGTCCCGGCTTGACCCCAATCCTTTCTCACTGCTACTTTCCACCATCCCTTGTTGGTTGTAGCTGACCCCTCCGGCCTGGATCAAGGTCAGCAGCCTGTGATGCTGGCATCACTGAACAGTACTGGAGTCACTTCACTGTCCGTTAACCTTACTTTTTACTATTTCTCCTTCCTCTACTTTTATTTTCTTGCTCTAATTTCCTTTTTTTTTTTTTTTTTTTTTAAACCCGTAGGCCTGGCAGGGACACCCGAATATATTGTTTGGTTGAGCCGTTAGACCTGTTATTCGGGTCTAGCATGATTACTAGAACTTGTTCTAGATCAGTGGTTTCCACACACTAGTGTCGCTGCCGCAGGATCACTTGAGGTGCTTGATTAAAATACATATTCTTAAACTTCACCTTGAGATTCTAATTCGGCATTATGTAGCTGAGGGCTGAATCTGAACTTTTCAAAAGCTCCTTTTGATTCTGACGCACAGCTAGCTAGGACTTGCTGCTCTTTCTCTTTTGCCGCGGTCTCTGGACATGGCAGCTGGGCGCCTGTGTTTTTTAAAGATTTTTTTTTTTTATTTATTTATTCGACAGAGATAGAGACAGCCAGCGAGAGAGGGAACACAAGCAGGGGGAGTGGGAGAGGAAGAAGCAGGCTCATAGCAGAAGAGCCTGATGTGGGCCTCGATCCCATAACGCCGGGATCACGCCCTGAGCCGAAGGCAGACGCTTAACCGCTGTGCCACCCAGGCGCCCCTGGGCGCCTGTGTTTTTAGGAACTTCACCATGTGATTCTCATTTTGAGCATCAGTGGGGGTGAGTGTGTGTGTCCAATAAAATTTTATTTACAAAACCAGGCAGCAGGCCAGTTTGGCCTGTGGGTCAGAGTTTGCCAACCCCATGAGTTAGCTTATTAATCCACCCACATGATTCTTTTTTTTTTTAAGATTTATTTATTTATTTTAGAGCACATGCGCGAGCAGGGGAAGGGGCAGATGGAGAGGGAGAGAATCTCAAGCAGACTCTGCACTGAGCATGGAGCCCAGAGCGGGGCTGGATCTCATGACCCTGAGACCATGACCTGAGTCAAAATTAGGAGTCAGACGCTCAACCGACTGAGCTACCCAGGGCCCCCATATCGATAAACAAAAATGGTTGGCACAGTGCCTGGCACCTTGTAGATGCTGTGTCTGTAATAGCAGAACGTGCAGTAGCAACAGCGGTGAGAACAGCTGTGATCTGTTAAATCCCCACCAGGTTCTAGGCGCCGTGCTTCCCACGCATCTGTCTGAGAGCATTTCTGGGCTGAGTAGCGCTATGCTTGATGAGCTGGCTACCAGGGATCACACACCTCGCTTGGCTGCTGTGATTTCAGTGAAACTTTGCAAGGCTCGCCCCTTCCTGCTTTCCTTTTGCTCCACTTCTTTCTTGCATGACAGTTGTCCCTGTGAAGGCTGTCCTCCTAAAGGGAGATCATCGAGGTCCTTTCATCCCTAGAGACAGCTCTCTGCCTTCAAATGCAGCTCAGAAAGTTTTGGCTGAGCACTCAGTGGACATTTGGTGAACAGAATTCATTTTTCTCTGTGGCGGGGTTAGTATTTCCACACAAAACCCTGGACTAACGGAAGAGCTATTGGAGGTCACCTGGTTTGACCTTCCTGTTTTATAGAGGGCAAACTGCGGCCCAGAGAGGAAGCCTCACTTCCAGTCAGCTGTGTCCTTTTTCCTTTTGTCAAATTGCCATTTTGCTTAGGTACCATTTTCCTGCTTCTGACTTGAATGCTCCTTTTTATTTTTTTTCTGAACTCTTGGTTCTCCCTGCCTTTGCTTTCCTTTCCTGTTTACTCGTCCCTTCGCTATTTTCTCTGTGCACACAGGTGTGTTTGGGTGAGAGTATTACTTGTCATGCTTCTAATAGGTCTTTCCGAATAAGGCCCTGAGATAAAAAGAGCTTTTGAGTGACCTTTCACTCTGCTTGTCCTTTGGTGAGCGAGGGACACCCATCCCACTGCCTCCCCTCCAGGGACCTTCAGTCCTTTCAGTGGTCGTAGCCGCTGTGAGGCCTTGTGAGTGGCTCTCGCTCTGATTTGTGAACTCTAGAGCTGCAGACGGACACAACGCTCTCTGGTGCTGTGTGAGCTCAGGTCCCATTAAGGCACGTGTGGCAGGACAGTGACTAAAACTTTTATTCTGTTCGGGGCAGATGAAAACCCCTCTTCGCATCTGGAAGTTCTAGCTGCCATTGTCCTCTGTGTTTAACAGGTAAAAACCTAAGGCTACTGAACAGCAAAAATAAGTATCTTAGAGCTCACTCGAAAGGTCGCATACTGTTAAAGAAAAAATTGTTCAGGGGCGCCTGGGTGGCACAGCGGTTAAGCGTCTGCCTTCGGCTCAGGGCGTGATCCCGGCGTTGTGGGATTGAGCCCCACATCAGGCTCCTCCGCTATGAGCCTGCTTCTTCCTCTCCCACTCCCCCTGCTTGTGTTCCCTCTCTCGCTGGCTGTCTCTATCTCTGTCGAATGAATAAATAAATAAAATCTTTAAAAAAAAAAAAAAAGAAAAGAAAAAATTGTTCAGACACTTCCTGAAGCAGTAAAGAGGACTTTATTCAAGGCTATTGCAGTATGAGAGAAAGACTGGGCTGCACTCCAAATACAATAAGGGCAGATGGGGAATTTGTAGCTAAGGAGGGGAGTGAGGGGTCAGTGCTGGAAAATTATTCAGAGGAGACCTCATAGGTGGGGGGATTTTTGCTAAACTGACCTAGTAGGATTCTTGCTAATGACTGGCCAAGGACTGGGATACCAAAGGTCAAGGATGAAGAACTTGTTCAGATATGGGGGGGGGGGGTTCTCTCTGAACGGACAAAGCAGGGTTCTTGCTGAAACTAGGCTGGGCAGGCCACAGACGGGATAGGAGGCCAAGGTCAGGGACTCAGAGGAGCCTGACTAAAGTTTGGTCAAAAAGAGTCTTTGTCAGTGGACTTTCAGATACTCATTCATAGCCTGTTTCTTTTTATTTTATATACACTTTTAATTTGCTTTATTTCTTTCACGTTTAGGAGAGCCAAAATACTAGATTTTAAATGGAAGCTAGCAAACCAATAAAGGCTTTGGAATGTTTAAATCTGCAGGGGCACAGTGAATAGCCTAAGAAGGGACAAGTGACAGTAAGAAAGGAGACAACTGTAAATGCACGTCAAGTAGAATAGCATAGGAGGAGTAATGGGAGCAGCAGCATAATAATGTAGGAGAGACGGTCCAACCCCATAAATACTTGGCTGTCCAAGTATTTGGACAGTCAAGACTGTTCACCAGTGGAGCAACTGTTCGCTGCCTTTCTTGTTATCTCATTTCTCTTTGTTTTTATGGGAGCACATCAGTTCAGGTGACAAGAATATGGTATTTGTCACTTGTTTACGATTCCGTTTTATTCACCATCCCCTTAATCGTCACCCTTACCACACAGAGTATCATTAGAGGGTTCTCCAGGGAGTCACTGTGGTTTCATCAGATGTTTCTTGAGAGCATATAGCTTCTGCGAGGCCAGGACAGAGCACCATTTGCAGTACGACAAAAAACTGAAGTGTTGCTGTCTTTTTTAGCTCTGTTCTTCCAGGAACCCCCAGAGCAGTCACCCTCCGATGGCTGAGCTTTCCATCATACTTCCATGGGTAGTCAGGACCATTAGGGGAAAACTACAGACTCAGACGTTGATTGCTGTTGAAGGCATCCAGTTCAATTTTAAAATATCCCTTTCTTATTAAGAAAAATACACGTGTATCCTAGAAAAGTTAGCAAATGGCAGGAATACCATTTCTCCTGTATCAGATCGGTAACATTGAACAGGGGACTGTGGCTCTGTCACAGCACCGTTCTCCATAGCTGCATACGGGATGCATGTATCAACATTTGCTTAAGCAAGTCCGTTTTCCAGCATTTTTTTTTCATTCTTTTGCAACTGTAAACAATCTGCATTGAACATCTCGTAGCAAAAGTTTTGTAAGTTTGCACAGTGCTTCCTAAGGACAGATTTCTGCAAGGGAATGCCTGGGTCAGAGACTGGGCACGTTTTGAAGGCTTGATTTTGGCTTCATGCAGGTTGAGCATGCCTTAGCTTCCTTCCTACCAGTTCAGTCAGCACAGAGTGTGTAAGGTTGGGCCATCACTTGGAGACAAGAGACACCCATGTTTGAAGTGGCGTCGTACTTTGTTACTATTCAGGCCAAGGTGACAGAAGAGTTAGCAGCCGCCACCGCTCAAGTCTCTCGTCTGCAGCTGAAAGTGACTGGTCACCAAAAGAAAGAAACGGAGCTGCAGATGGAGCTGACCGAAAGCTTGAAGGAGACAGACCTCCTTAGGGGCCAGCTCGCCAAACTGCAGGCAGAGCTCTCAGGTACGTCCTTGGCAGAGGGGCGGGGACGTTCACCATTTAAACCTAAGGAATTAAACGGAAGGACACCTGGGTGGCTCAATCAGTAGAGCGTGGGACTCATGATCTCAGGGTTGTGAGTTCAAGCCCCACACTGAGGGGTAGAATTTACTTAATTAAAAAAGAAGACTGGAGCGCCTGGGTGGCTCCGTCAGTTAAGCGTCAGCCTTCAGCTCAGGTCATGATCCTGGAGTCCTGGGATCAAGCCCCGCATTGGGCTGTCTGCTCAGCAGGGAGCCTGCTTTTCCCTCTGCCCCTCACTTCCCCCCGCCCCACCGCTAGTGCTCTCTCTCACACACTCTCTGTCTCTCTCCCAAATAAATGAAAAAAAAAAAAAAGAATTAAACTCTGTCCTTTCTTCAAATCCATTTGCCTTGATGCTCATGAAGTTTGTGAAGGACTGAGGCAGAAAGGAAAGTAGACCGGTATAAACCTGCACCATCGCTTGACATAAAGGGCAGCTAAAGAACCGACTGTTCATCTGCGTTTGATCAGTGACCACTTTCCCACCTTGGCGAGTGTTGTCCTCAGTGTCTTTGGTACTTGTGTTTGGCTCATAGGCCTGGAAGAGTTTAATGTGTTCTTCTAACTCGTGACTCAGTGGACATTTAAGAAAGAAGTGCTTCCTGTAGCGCCTGTATCCTTCCTAGAGGGTGGATTCCAGTCCTTCAGCCTGGCACTCGAGGTGCCTCCAGCTTGGCTTACTTCCTCTTATGTTGCTCAGTTCATCTTGGCTCTGGACTTAGTAGCCAGCCTGCTGCAGCTTCAGCCCATCCTGGGGTTCTGGTCTTGCTTTTTATCCATGCTCTTCTCTGGACTTGGTGTGTCCACTGTCACCAATATTTGCCTCCAGTTCTCCAAAATCTCTTTCAGAACATTTGATGTCCTTTAGAATCCTTTACCTCTGAGTACATTGTTATGACCATTGTCAGAGTTAGCCTCAAATCAGCACTATTTATATGTCTGTATTCCCTTCTAGAATGCAAGCCTCTGGAGGACAAGGATGGTGTTTTGCTCATCTTTGCAAAGTCCTTTCCTCCAAGTTAGCATTAGTTCAGTACCTGGCATGAAGGTGCTGCTGAAGACAGGGACTCGAATAGAAGAGCTGTGAAGCCCAGCATGTTGATTCATGTACCCTGGTAGATAGAAACAAGTGTGAAAGACAGATGAGGCCAGGGGCAGGGTGTAGCTGGGCAGCAGCAGAATTGGGAGGAAGCAAAGTTCACTTGCCTGAAAAGAGAGCTAAAAACCCTGATGTCAGTCAGTAGGGTGATACCTTAAGGATAAACCCCTTCCCTTTTAGAGCATCATCTGGGTGCACCTGAGGGACAGTCTTAGATTTGAACGTCGTACAGGTGTCGTCTTTTCTGCTTTTGTGGTACCCTGTGACAGTTACCCCAAAAGCGCCATAAGGGTCTCAGAAGTTTTCTATACAAACTTAATTTGGACGTGTTACATTTTTAAGAAATATTCTAAGTAGCTTTATTTGAGCTTTTTTTTTTTTTTTTTTTTTTTTTTTTTTTTTTTTTTTTGGTGTTTTAAAAGGAAGCTCTTGGTAGAATGTCCCAGCTACCAAGAAGGATGGAAGTATCTCATCAAGATGGTGAGACAGGGCCTGGACTAATGCTAAATTAAGATCTGTTCAGTGTGTTAGGTGGTGGCTGAAATGGGATCGTGGCAGTGATACATTTCGAAGGTGGTTTCAGATGACTTGGAATGTTTCTTTTTCATTTTGTGTGTGGAGAAGGGGACACACACATACAGACGGGAACATGGGTGGGTGGTGGAGTTGGTTCCTGACCTGCTCCACCTTTTGCTGGTCAGTGAGGTGGTGCTTAAGGGAAGGAGGGGAAGGCACGCACGTGGTCGAATCGGGAGGCCCCGGGGCGCAGCTCGGAGGAGCGGCTGGATTGCCAAGTGCCTCTGCGGCTCTGGTTCTGCAGCCAGTCTCTCTGCTGTTGTCCCAGAGCTCCAGGAAACCTCGGAGCAAGTGCAGTCCAAATTCAAAAGTGAAAAGCAAAGCCGGAGACAACTGGAGCTCAAGGTCACGTCCCTGGAGGAGGAGCTGGCTGATCTTCGAGCTGAGAAGGAATCTCTGGAAAAGGTAAGTTCTGCACCCAAGGTTTCTCTGTTGGACCTAAGTGGCCAGGATTAGCTGTTGAATAAATGTTTTTACTTTCCTTTAAAAAATGACAGTAGTATGTACTCATTGTAACAAATACAAATAATGCATAAACGTATGAAATAAAAAATAAAATTTTTTCCTGTCTAATCTCAAGCATTAGAGATAACAACTATAATGTATGATTATCCATGCAGTTTGTTTTCTGTGTGTATAAAACGTGTACACACATATTTGTGCATACCTATATGTACGCTGATCATTTTTAAACTGTAATAGGATCACGTTTCATGTTTTTTTTTTTTTTTTTTTTAAGATCATAGACATTGTACTAATGAGAATGAGAACTTTCTGGGATGCCTGGCTGGCTCAGTCAGTAGAGCGTGTGACTCTTGATCTCGGGGTTGTGAGTTCAAGCCCCAAGTTGGGTGTAGAGATTGCTTAAAACTAAAATCTTAAAAAAAAAAAGAAAGAAAAGAAAACTTTGTTATTCCTTTTAACTACAGCATAGTAGTCTAGTCTGTCGTGAGGTTATACCATAACTTATTGAACTACCTACTGATGGGTGTTTATGTTTCTGTTTTTTCGTAATTTCAAGCACGTGCTATATAACTATTTTTTGCAAATTCACTTGAGCATTTCCATAAAATGAATTGCTTGAATTAGAATTGCTGGATCACTTTTTAATGTCCTTTGTCTTCTTTCCTATTGTGATATTAGTTTGATTTATAAGCATTACTGAGGGTATTAATCCTTTGTCACTCATAGATGTTACAAATATCACTTAGTATTTATAGTATCTTTTGTTGTGGTAAGTTTTTTAAAAAGATTTTATTTATTTATTTATTTATTTGAGAGAGAAAGAGCATGAGAGGGGGCAGGGTCAGAGGGAGAAGCAGACTCCCTGCTGAGCAGGGAGCCTGATGTGGGACTTGATTCTGGGACTCTAGGATCATGACCTGAACTGAAGGCAGTCGCTTAACCAGCTGAGCCACCCAGGCGCCCTACTGTGTTAAAATTTTAAGGTCAGCCTAAACTAGCCCCATTGAACAAAGTGGGTCTTTCTCTCTGTTCTGGAACAGTTTAAATATGAAAAGAACAAACTATTTCTGAGATTTCTGTAAAACTCTCTAGTAAAGCTTCTGTGGCCTAGTACCTTTTTAGGGGATAAATCTTGGTCTCCATTTTCAGTTTCTTCTATGACTTTATCAGGGTTTTTTTTAAACCTAATTCCTTCTGATTTTGGGGGGCTGTTTTCACTTTTTCATTGTGAGAGATACCACTACAGTGACCATCCTTGTACCACAGTCTTTGTGAACATGATTTATTGCTTCCTTAAGATAAATCATAATTTGTGGAATTTCTGGATGTATTTTGAAAATCCTTTCACGGGACTGCTGAATTGCCATCCAAAGAGAACACCCATTTATTTTCCTACTAGCAAGTATGAAAGTGTCCACTTCTCTGTACTCTTACCACTGTAAAGATGTTCCCCATGTCTTAATAGAATGGTAGATAAAGACCTTCTTGTTTTCCTTCTTCTTGTCACAATTTTTGTCACTCAGTAGCCAAGAATGCTAAATATAGATGAAAAATTAAACATCGAATTGTTTCCAGAAGGACCCAGGTCAAAAACTACCACCATTGTCACCATCTTCTGCGTTTATCCTCTGTAAAACAGCTAGAGCTGATGATGGTTCTCTTATTCCTAAGAACCTCTCTGAAAGGAAAAAGAAGTCCGCTCAAGAGCGCTGTCAGGCTGAGGAGGAGATCGACGAAATCCGCAAGTCCTACCAGGAGGAATTGGACAAGCTTCGGCAGCTCTTGAAAAAGGCTCGGGTGTCCACAGACCAAGCAGCTGCAGAGCAGGTAACGGGAAACTGAAGCACTTTGGAAACGTGCCTTTAGGCACATTATTGTCCTTGAAAAAAGGGATTCCAATTGTCATAAGGCCAGAGTCTTCAACCAGCAGACACCATCCTTCAGGCCCATTACCATCCTTGAAGAGAAGGGATTTATTTAGGTAATCAGGCAGGGAAACCGGGGATGGTGACAGGACACACCTGGATCTCTAGTTCATTTGAAGAGACCTTTTTCCTCGTAAGTTCATGAATTCATATTTGTGTGTCTGACTGTTGCGTGAATTGGTGCTCTCAGTTTAGTCTCCTTTGGGGACTTTGACAAAACTGTTTCGCCTGAACCCATAGAGTTTAAGGCCCAGACTCTGAGAAGATCACAGTATGGCCCTGTCTTCTAGCCGACCTGTCTAGACACTCACCCCTTTATCTGGTTGGAGTAGCTTTAGAATCCTGACCACCAATGACATCTGCGTACCTATATTAAAAAAGCACCTTTACTTTCAAAGTAATCAAGGTCATTCAAATAGTTGTGTCCCTATTAAATCTGGGCTGTTAGCTTATTCTTTTTGCCTTAGGAAAGAGGGGCTTCCCTAGATGCGGCTGTGCCCCCTGCCCTCATATATGCCCTCTCTTGGCAGCTGTCTCTGGTGCAGGCTGAGCTGCAGACCCAGTGGGAAGCGAAGTGTGAAGAGCTGCTGGCCTCCGCCAAGGACGAGCACCAGCAGCAGTACCAGGAAGTGTGTGCGCAGAGAGATGCCAGCCGGCAGAAGCTGCTCCACCTTCAGGAAAAGGTAGGCGTTTCCCTGGGCCAGACAGCTTAGGCGGCCCAGTTAAGTTGAGGCCAACATGTTGGGTCGTGTAAATCCTTCTGAACCGAAAAGATGTTAATAGCTTGAAAACCAAACCATGTTTGTTCAGCTCTCCAGTTTATCAGTAATCTTTCATGCACTGATTTTGAGAAGACAGGTCCGTGACCTAGAAAAAGAAAAAGCAACACTAGTGTTCTAGAATGTGTTTAATTCCATTATTTGATCATTTATGAAGCAAATATTTATTGAGTGCCAGTGGTAGTCCAGATACTGTGGTAGGGAAAGGGCCTACAAAGAACTCTGCCCTCAAGCATCTCACAGTCAAGAAAGGGAGACGGAGAGAAACAAAGATAAGCATGAAGCAGCTGTGAGGCCCAGAAGAGGAAGTGCCTGAGGGAGCAGAGCTAAGAAGGACCAGTGTAACGTTGGTGAGGAGAAGTGAGATGCAGAAGATGGCAGAAGGCCCCGGGCAGAGGCACGGAGGTGGGGCGGGACCTGGGTATGGTGGGTCACTGGCATGAAAGTGACAGAGATGGAAGATGGTTCAGGGTCATGGTATGAAAACCCCCCTAGCTGGAGGTGGCTTCCTTTCCTTAGAGTATCTAGTTAAAAATCTTTGACTCAAAGATGATGAAGGCCATCTTGCAGGTGAATAGGCTGCTTCTAATGGCCAGATTTCATATGTGTGTGTCACTGGACTCATACCCTCCTTTTTCATCATGCTCTTGAACCTGATTAGGAACAAGGCAAGTGACCTCGGTGGGGAAGCGGAGGTGAAGTTGTGAGTTGAGACTGAGAGATGAGGAAAAAGAATGCCCTGAGTGGGTGGGCCTGGGGTGGGGGGTGTATGGACACCAGCAGACCTACCTGAGGTTAACACTGGATGCTTAGGATGGTTCTCGTCCTCCCAGTGTCCCGACTTTCACCTGGCAGTCTGGGCTCCCGAGGCCACAGCCGCAGTCTGTTGTTTTGCAGTGTCTGGCCCTCCAGGCCCAAGTCACGGCCCTGACAGAGCAAAATGAACAGCACACCAAGGACCTGGAGACCAAGCCCCACATGTCTGGAGTTGCGGCTGCTGCCACTGACCCCTCAGAGAAGGTGAGCGGGTATTTCGAAGAAGCACCCCAGGTCATATCAAGGGACTGAATGTGCTTATCAGGCCTTCAGGAAGAATGTGGCCAATTTGTTGTGTTGGTAGCTTTTTTTCTGACTTTAGTGGTATACCATTTGTCTGACGTCAGTAAAGATTAACTCTTTGGAGCCTATCACTTTGGTGACAAACCCCAGAGGCCCCTGTCTTGAGGTTTTTGACCAATAAGGGAAGTGTCTCTAAATCGGCACAGTGAGGAATGTGCCCAGCATCGGCTAGTACCAATCCTCTTAGCCCACGGCAGCTCCCGCGGTGGCTGCAGTGCAAGGAGGCATCGGTAAACATGGGCCACAGCTTGCCTGTCCTTGATAACCCTTCCGCCAAATGCTGTTCCTTATTTAACATCGCCCTCTCCACAGAGACAGCCTTTGGCATCTCAGTTCGTGACCAGCTGTGGCGCGCGGTACAGGACCCAGAGGGCTTCCTTTCAGCCCTCCAAACCCCTCTCTGGCATTTACATGCATCGTTTAATCACTTGATTTGGGCAGCATAGATTTTGTTATCATCTCCTCACATCTTCATGCAGGTCAAGAAGATCATGAACCAGGTGTTCCAGTCGTTGCGGGGAGAGTTCGAGCTGGAGGAATCCTACAGCGGCAGGGCCGTTCTGGGGACCATCATGAACACCATCAAGGTACGGCCAGCTGGTGGTTGTTTCACCGAAGTGGGAACCTTGTGGCTTAAGGGCCTTCTAAGGAATCATAAATCAAAAAGGTATTTAAGACCGTTGCTTAAGGATCAGGATAAGTGGAATGACTCTCATCTGGAGAGACGAGGGCAGCGTCCAGTGAGGAGGAAGCAGGCGTTCTACCTGCATGAGCAGGTGTGCTGTCAGGGAGCGAAGAGTAGGAGCGTCTGCTGTTTTCCTGTCGATGAGCGTCTCCTCCTCCTTGGCTTTTGAACAGATGGTGACTCTTCAGCTGTTAAACCAGCACGAGCAAGACAAGGGACAGAGCAGCAATGAAGAGGAGGAGGAGGAGGAGGAAGAGCAGCCCCAGACACCTTCCCGGGAGCACTCGGTCTCAGCCAGTTCTCCAGCGCCCCTGAGTAGGGAGTCACAGGAGTCCCCTCTGGTGTCGTCAGAGCAGGCAGTCCAGGAGGCTGTCCCCCTGCCTCCCCAGGCCCTCCCTGCTCCCCAGGATGAGGTACAGGGAAGGGAAGGGGAGCCTGCAGAAGCAGAGGTGCTCTCAGAGAGAAAAGGTGATTCCCTCCCACCCGAACTGACTTGTATCCCCTCCCAGAGACCTCTGGGGCCCCCAACTTCAATTCCCCCACAGCCTCCGGGCCCTGTGCTTGTGGACTCCGAGTGTGAGGAGACACTTGCTGCCAGCCCACTGGAAAATGCCTGCGTTGGGGAGCCAGAAAGCTCCACGAGACTGTCCCTGACTTCACATTCCATGGAAGAGGACCCACTAGCCTTGGGGCCTGAAAGTCCAGGAGAGGAGCCTCAGCCTCCAGAGCTCAAGAAGGATGAGGATGTCGCTAACTCCACTGCTCCCTCTGAGGAGCGAGAAAACACAGAGTCAGGTTCACCAGCTGTCGGAGCAGCAAGTGGACCCAACCACTGTTCTCAGCGTGCCAGGTAGGTCTTCCTGAGCAGAGTTTCCAGGACAGGGCAGCTATATGTGGAGGCTGTCGCTGGCTTTCCCAGGACTGGTAACTCCTCTTCAGAGAAGGACTGTCATATTCACTTATTCATTCATTCATGTATTTATTCAATAGTAGCTACTAGGTAAGAGGCTCTGTGGTCAGCAGTGCAATAGGGTGGTAGGCAGATTTGGTTCTTAAGGAGCTTGCAGTCTAGTGGGGAAGACAGACAAATATTTATGTATTATAAAAGTATGCTTAAAAAAAGTTATTATAATAGAGAATAAAGGGGGAGTTATTCTTCTTTAAGATAGAGTGGTTAGGGAAGAATTCTGAGAAGGTCATGTTTAAACTGGGACCTAAAAGATGGAAAGGAGCCTTCGATGCCAAGATCGGGAGGAAGAGATTGCAGAAAGCAGGCACAGCACATGAAAAGGCCCTGTGGTAGGAGGAAACATGACTGTCAAGGAACTAGGGAAGGCACAGTAAGTAGGAGAATGGTGTTAATCTGAGATTGGAGAATGAAGTAGGGACAAGACATGTGAGATTTTGTGTTACTCTTAGAAGTTTGGATTTTAGGTACTGTGAAGAGCTATTAAAGGAATTTAAGCAAAAAATGACATGGCCTAATGTATTAGTTTTTAAAGGTCACTCTGGCTGCAGGTCATGGAGGGCGTCAAGAGTGCTAGGAGGCCAGCGTGGAGGCGGGAGGAATCCCTGGGCGATTACCACTGCCGTTGGATTCTTTCTCCAGAGTTTGTGGGCCCTGTGGCCTAGAACAGGAACAGGAATAGCACCTTTTTCTATGACTTGATTTTCTTGATTTTTCCTTCAGAGTCTCAGAGGATGAAGAAGATGAACTATTTAAAGGGGCAACTCTGAAAGTTTCAAGGCCCAAAGCGCAGCCTGAGGAGGAAGATGAAGATGAGGTGGTAAGGAAATCCCAGGCACTGGCCAGTCCTCACACCACCACCCGGGGGCCCTTCCCCGCTGGCTCCGAGAAGAGGAGTGGAGTCTGTGGGTGGCCCGCGCCCTGGGCTCTGTGTGCAGCACCCTGTGGGAGCAGGCGTGGGGCTGGGAGGGGGCAGCTCGGTAAGCACAGTGGGGATGGGCAGATACCACTTTATTCCTGAAAAAGGATCACAATCTCTGTCCATGCAGGAATGATTTCTACTTTCAGTGAAGGAAGTTGGGCTGCTTAGTCTTGCCTTAGAATGCTAAGGCCTCAGGTTCCCTCAGATCTGCTCAGAGATTATGTCTGTTTTACAATCGGAAGGGACTTTGAAGTTCTTGTCTTATATCATTATTCATAGACAGACTGAGGCTCGGAAAGATGATTTACCTACAGCCACAGAGGGAGTTAGTGGCAGAGCTAGGACAGAAACCCCAGGCTCCTTCTAAGACCACCTGTTTCTGGGCCTTTCCGTGTCCTCAGCCTGCTTTCCAAGCTGCTAGCTTGTTTTGTCCTCATAACGTACTGGGCAGAAAATGGGTTAAGTGCCGATAGCATGACCTCGCTCTACAGAGCTTCAGAGTGACGGCCGGAGGGCGACTTGCTCATGGAGCCCGGATCAGAGCCCCGATTCTTGCATCTGTTGTCCCCACGTGCGAAGTTAGGCTGTCACTGGGGCATTTGACTGCTCTGATGGGAATGTCACTAGAGCGAAATGTGGGTGGAGAAGAGAGATCAGCTTCAAGCTCAGCCTGTCCCAAGGACAGAAATGTGAGGTGACTGGGGGCACATTTTTCTCCCCTCATGTGCCAGCCAGAGTAGGCTTTGCCTTTTGCCAAAACATTGGGGAAATGGCTGTGGCGGAGCGAGGAGCTGGCTTGCGTGTGCCAACGCCCTCGCCTCTTGCCTGCGCTCCTCTGGGGGAAGTGCGCCATTTCCTCCCGTCGGCCTTTCTTCCCAAGAATTAAATTTTTCATTCAAGAATTCTGAATGTGAATTCTGCACTTAAAAATAAAAACAAGCAGTGAGTATCCCAAGTGGCTGCCCTAAATATAGTTGGAATGTTTAGTTAGCAGTATATTACTGGTATTAATATGAATACTAGCAAGTTAATTTCTATTTCTGGGATACTCTGAAAACTTCACAGACATTCTAATTTAATACTCTACTAATCCAGTGAGGATTTTGTCCCATTTTATAGAAAAGATGACAGGCTCAGCGAGACTGAGTAATATGCTCGAGGTATACTGCTAGTATATGCAGAGCCAGAACTTCAGCTGCAGTAAAACAGAAGCAGTGGGCCACCGTTTAATTCACTACTGTCAGAGTTTAAAGATCCTTTAGTCGATGCCCAGAGAGAGGTACAGGTCTGTTCCAGGGACCTCTGACCGCATCATGCTGCCTTCTGTTTGGCTGGCTCTGTGAAGACCAACCCTGGGCTAGAGTAGCTCAGAGCAGGGGATACTCCGCGTGTGCCTTTCTCCAGCGTCAATCCCTGCTACCCCTGTGGGACCTGTTCCCCGCCGATCCAGAAGAGAAAGGTCAGGAGCTCAAGTCATGAAAAGTGGGGGAGAGTTTCCTCCATGGCCTGTTAATCTCCCTTTTCCTACTACCTTGTGGAGGGAGCGAGGGAAGGGCCAGTGAGATCAAAGGTGTTGGGGGCTGCAGCCCTGTGCTCCTGGGCTTGCTTCATCTCTTGGATTCACCACTTGGTAATGTGGCCAAGCCTCTGAACTCCACTCCTCACATGGTGGGGTCACGTCCAGACCAGACAGGCCACCATAGGCCACAACGTTTCTTCAGATGGAGCTGTATTCTTTCCAACCTCCCTTCGTCTTGCATCTTCTCTCTCCCCCTTAGGCTGCTCTGCTTCTCTCTCTCTTCCTCCCACTCCCATCTCTCCTCCATCGACCCTTCTTTTCCCACACGAAATGTGTAAGTTACTGCATGAGAAGAAACCTGTCAAATCACTACATGTGTTGACAATACAAATAAATCACAAAATTAGCCAGTGTTGGTCGTCTTGTCTGTGTGTGGAAGATTGCCTCCCTTCTCTGCCTGCTTGTCTCAGCTTTATCTGGAAGCCCAGGTTTGCTGGCCACAGGCTTAGTCCTTTTGGTAAAACCCTAACCAACACCCTCCTTCCCAACCTGGAGCCAGGAACAGGTGTCGGTTCACATCACCTTACACAGGCGGGAAGGCCATCTGGTGGAGGGACAGGTGAGGACTGACTGCTCTTTCCTGTTTTGTCAGAGCATGAAGGGACGGCCGCCCCCAACACCCCTTTTTGGAGATGATGACGATGACGATGACATTGACTGGCTGGGATGAAGACCCGGGAAACTGGTGCAAAGGTTTCTCTACCGACCCTTCCCTAAGCATGATTTTGCACAGCCAGCCCTGTGTCTAGACAAGCCACAGGGTGAGGTGAAGGTGAGCATTCTGAGGACGGCAGTGCACATACCTGAGTTAGCCAACTTCTGAGCTCCCCGCCCGGCTGGTCCGAGAGGAGTGGGAGCCTGTCTTCACAATGTTGGGGTCCTGCCTCAGAGTCCCCTTGGGAGGAAGGGCTGGTGGGCTGCCTGCAGCCAGTCACCTACAAGAATCCTGCCCTCTTCCAAGCTTTTTATTCTCTTCACTAACTCAGACTGGTCTGCCTCCTGATGCTCAGTTGTGTACCAGCAACGGGAACTGTCGTCTCGGGGGAGGTCTGCCTGGAGGAACCTAGGGTGGACCGCGCTGTCTAAACCCGGGTTCAGTTGACAGCCTTGCCTGCAGTCCTGGGACATGTATCTTTTCTCTGCCTTAATTCTGATACAAGAGGTCAATGAATATTTGAAATTAACAAAACTAAAATAAATGTCTGCAATGAAACTCGCCTCAAGCTCTTGGGGAGAAATCGAATTCGGTTGTAAGGCTGGCTGTGCTCCTCTCTGGGAATCTCCGGGTAGGAGTTGGAACAGACTGGGGTTGGTTAACATGCATGAAACCACTGTGGCATACTCCCTTTGGCACCTAACCCTGGACCTCAGGCTTTCAAGAAAGGTCACTACTCTGCTGTCCCAGCTCATCCTAGGCACACGAAGGCTTAGGGCACCATGGTTATCTGAGAACTGGCTGTATCATCCACTCATTCTGGCACACTTGGTCGTCTACCCTAGGAAGCCCTGCACAGAAGGTGGCAGGGTCCCTGCATTGCGTTGTCGTTCGTCATGGCACATGATAGATTCTTCACTTGGAGAGCAGCTTCCATTCCCTCTGGACTCGGGGCCAGGACGAGTACAGAGAAGAGTAGTAAGAAAATATCTGTGGTCATTGTACTTATTTCAGGATTTTCCAAAGACCATACAACCAATCTTCAAAAAGGAGAATAATTGTAATAAAAATATTCCCTGGTTTAAAGTGTTTCTAAGAGAGGAGCCTGAATTCCGATGGCCTGACCCCATCCTTTGTGAAAACAGATCCTTTGTGAGCCTGTGTGCCATAAGTGGGGCTGGGAGGCAGTAAGAACCACTGTTCACTAAACTTTGTTGTTGGGCACTTTACACAGACTGTCTCATCTCTAGCAGCTCGGCTTGCAGAAGATACCCCATTTTATGGAGACCAAGGCTTAGAGAGTTAAATTAACTTATCCAACGTTACGCAGCTAGGAAGTAGGAGAACGAGACTTCAGATCCTGGCCAGCCTATTCCGGAGCCTGGGCTCTTGTTCCCAATGGTGGCATCCATCACTGAGTTGGGGGGAGAGGGATAGTGGTGCTTGTCAAAATACAGGCTCCTGGGCCTCAGCCCAGATCTCCTGCAACAGAATCTCTGCCCCGTTGTGGTAAAACACACAGCATGGGCTTTTCAGCCCCCACTGTCTGCGTTCACAGCCTCGTGCCCCTGGGTGCTGTGTGGCCCAGGCCAGTTACCCCGTGAGCCTCAGGCTCATCTGTGCTAATGAGCAGACGGGCCTGGCTCCCTGGCACCGCAGCCTAGCCCAGCCACTCACGAGCTGGGTGGCTTTATTTAACTTCTCTCTGCTTCCACTCCCTCTTCTCTAAAACAAGGACGAAGAGTTTCTCCCTGGTTGTGAGGGTAAATGAGTTAATATTGTGAGGTGCTTACAATACTGCCTAGCACATAGCACTAGATAGGTGTCTGCTAAATTAAAAAAAAAAAATTCAGGTAGAGAAAGTGCCACCTTTTGTGACTTGGCCATGAAGAATGTTGAAACACTTAATAGTCTAACCAGCTTCTCGAAAGCATAGATTTTTTAAAAAGCCCTCACACGCGTTACCATTGTATCAAACCGAAGAGGTGGCCGATCACCCACGAAAGCGCTCATGTCAGCAGTGCCCCAGGGGAGGGAGCGTTGGCTGGTCAGGACACATAACTGGATACGTTAGGCTCCATCAGCAAGACCACACTGGACCCTGCAAACCCTACCGCCTCCCTCGTGACATGGAGCAGCCTTCCAACTGGCTGCTGAGGCGGGGAGGAATGCTGACAGTGTCACATATTTTCTGTTGCAGTTCTCACTGCAAATTCAAAGGTGGTTTTGCTGTATTTTTGCTGCTGCCCTCAGGGAGAGAAGGTGCTTTGCAGTCCACGTGGCAGCTAGTTGTTCTCACAGCAGGCAGCCCCCAGTCAGGGCTTGGTGTGTGAACGTGAGAATGACTCTCGGGGAGTCTAGGTTGTGGGGTGCCTGCCTGAGGGCACAGCGTTTCAGGGCTGGCTTCCCTGAGCACAGAGTTGTCTTCCTAGCAGATGGACAGACTCCGTCCTTGGACAGCCCTCCTGCTAGCACTACCAGCTGCATTCGCCCCCCTCAGCTCCTGCAGTGGCTACAAGGGTGGCGTGTGCTTGCTGTGTCAGCAGAAACCCAAGAACGGTCACAGATTGTTTAAAAATAGTATTTACTAAAACGTCTATTTCTTTTTTAATTCCCAAAGCTTAAGACTCTTTCATCTAGCCCGTGAGGTACTTGAGCAGAGACTTTCCAGTATCCAGCCATGATGCTCTCTCCCTGGGTCTCTCGTTTGCTTCTCTGTCAAGTGAACTATCTGGAGAGTCCCATCTAACTCTACGTGTAATGCTTTGGTTTGACTGCTTACTGCCTCCTGAGTCAACACTCCCCGTGGCTTACCCAGTATTTCCAGTGAATGAACGGTGTTTTCCCACCAGGTGAGATGCGTGAGCAGTAAGTAAGAACTAGAGAAAATGAAGTACTGAATATTCAGTGCAGTTCTCTGTTCTGCATAAAAGGAGCAGGATAAAAGGGAGCACTGGGGTTCTGAAAAGCGCCCCAAGCACTTCAAGCCATTAGACTGCCTTCCTCCCACAGGCAGTGCTGTCTGATGGGAGCAGCTCTCTATCCAGAGGATAGGTCAGGAGCCTGGAGAACAGTCTTGCTTCTCGGCCTTGAATCTGTTTGTTACGCCCCACAAGAAAGAGACAGTTCCCAGCAGACGCAGCCATCCATCAGGAACCCGAGGAAGTCATTTCGCTAAAAAATGTTGTATTCATGTGCAAAATTGCGAACCAGGGGTTCAGTGGGAAAAATGAAAAATCTTACTTTGTAACCGTGATCCACAGAACAGACCATCTTTATGTGTCTCAAAGGCAGAAATGTGAGGAAAAGGAGCCAGCTCGGTCTCCATCCCTCAAAGACAGAGGAGCTCAGGAAGTCCAGTGGAAGGTGCTCCTCTGTGTAAGGCACAAATCACGAGGGCAGAAGGGATGCAGCTTCCATGCCCTTCGTCACCCAGAACCCATCTCCCTGGCTTGAAGATCTTTGGAAATTCTTAATCTTGAGTCACAGAGATAAGTTATCATGGGCTCAGCAACCCTGTCTGCAGGTTCTGGTCTCTCCAGTCTCCCTTGGGTCACAGCAGCCTCACTAAGACACAAAACACCCCTGCCCAGGCCCCGTGCAGGCTGGCTGAGGACAGAGGTAGCTGCAGGGGCCTCCGAACTCCGGGCAGCAAAGCGCTGGCTTCAGCAGAACGTCTCCAGGAGCTGGGAGCGAGGTGAGGAACAGCCATCAGAAGAAACGAGACATGGGGCTGGAAGTTCAGTGTCTGCAAGAGGGGGCCCCAGCTCTCTCCAGCCCCCAGTGCCTGCCTAGCCCTCACCAGCTAAACCATGCTGAGAAGCGGGTAGGCTAGGTAGTAGCCCACAGCAGAGCCGATGATCACGCCAAAGAAGATCCACGTGTTGTACGACATGACAGCCAGCATCATGAAGTAGCCTATGACCACCTGAACGACATGGATTAGAGACTGGCCAAAGTGACAGAAAAACCACCTAGATGAAAAGGAGAGTCACGTTAATGTTGGTAATGAGCTGGTGTCAGGAATTAGGGCAGCTGAGTTATAGGACCAGCTTATTTATAATTCGTGTGTTTGACCCAGAAGAGATTTCTTTCTAAAGAGATACATGAGAAACCACGGATTGGGGACAGGGTCTTGTACAAGGAGCCTTGGGTAATCACGTCTCTACTACATTCAGCTCTGAGCTTCCTGGCATCCAAAGCAAAAAGTGAAAATGAAAAGACCTGCATTCTGTCATGTCTGATAAAGGATAATACAAAATCATCAGTAAGGCAGGTATGTTTTTCTTTCTGAATCTGCTGTGGGAGGCAGTATTACAATGGAAAAATCAACTCCCAGCTCGGCTCCTTACTAACTGTGGCTTAGCACAAATAACCTCTCTGGACTTAAATTTCCTCATCAGTAAAGGAGGAATAAGAGTACCTCCCTTGCAGGCTGGGTGTGAACAGCAGAGACGCCTGTGTGAGGAACAGGCAGGCTCGGGAGGCACGGCTGGAGCTGGAGAGAGGGCAGGCGTGAGGGCAGGCGGGGGACCCCACGCGGCTGCCTTACCAGCCTGGGATGGGAGGGCGGGAAGCGGGAGCTCCCCCGCAAGATCGGTCCTCTGCTGACAGCAATCCTTACTATCTGTAGGGACAGCTGCAGATTCCATCCTGGGTTTGGATGCCTTAGTGACCTCAGAAAGGCTGCTGAGATTTGGAGGAGGACTGGGTGGACACCCCTGTTGCTGGACTGAGGCCTGCAGCAGAGTTCTGAAGATCCGGGCCTCCCGAGTGGCCGTTCGTAGAGCACTGGCCTGGGGTCAGGAGACCCGAGCTCTAGCTCACCTCACTGCTCACTCACTGTAAGCACTTTGGCGAGTCCTGGTCCTTCCCTGGGCCTCAGTTTGCTTTCTGTGAAGTGGGGCTCATGCCCTCTGGGCCCAGCCTCTTTCTCAGGGTGAATGTGAGTATGCTGCCATTCGCCACACACTGTGCCTGTTACCTGAGGTGGGTTCTGCTGACCGGGGCTGAGTCTGAGCCCAGAGAATCCTGGTCTGTCTCCTCAGTGAGCTGGATGGTGGGGATGGACATGCTCACTGCAGCCTGGTAGAGCAGCTTAGCTTTGCCGACCTTGATGCTTTCATACAACACGGCCAGGAGCAGGACCACCAGCACCGAAAGGGCCATGCCTGTCAAACGAAGCTGAGTCGCAGAGACCTGGCCAGGCAAGCACTGATCCCCTTCTGGCAGCTTCCAGCTGGGGCTGGGGATAGGTGGCAGCAGAGTGCCTCCACCCGGTCCCTCTAAATCCATTCTCTCTCTCTTCTCTCTCTCTCTCTCTCTCTCTCTCTCTCTCTCTCTCTCTCGCATCTCCCCACCCATGGCCCACCGGGCTCAGAACTTCGCTATCTCTTTCCCCCTCCAGCTCTTTCTTGGGAGGGATGGCCTATTGGGGTATGGCTTTGAGATCAGGAAGAGAAGCCAGGTCTGGAAAAGCCAGGGCCTAAGGGTGAAGAGGTCACACACCACTGCCTCCAGCGGCTCCCCCCCCTTCCCTGCCCCGCCTCAGGCGGCACAAGTCTCTGTCATGACTTCTTGTTAACGGAAGAGCATGTACAGCAAGGTCCTGAGTAGAGTATGTATAAAGAAAAGTCTGGAAGGAGGGAGATACAGCAAAGGAGTCATAATTACCTCAGCAAACTAGGATATAAGAGATTTTTATTTTCTTCTCATCTAATTTTTCAAAGTTTCTACTGTGTGTATTGCTTTTATAATAGTGGAAAACACTACTAAGTTATTTTACAGAAAACATGCAGTGCTTACGAGAGCTGCTGTAAAATTAGCGGCTAATTGCTACTTCTGTTTTACAAGACGAGGAGCGATACTCAACAGTCCAGCTCTAGTTATTTTATTGGGCTCCCAGGAGGAAATATCTACAAAAGATGCAGGTGGTATTTTAAAATATAAAATTACATGTAATTACATGCGTGTGGTATGAATTCAACTGGGACCAAAGGGTATACAGAAGGTAAGTCTTCTTCCCAGCCCAGTCCCTAAAACCCCAGTCCTCTCCCTGGAGCCTTTTCCTATCCAGCTGTCTGGGGATACCCGCTGTAGGCATCACCCGTGCGGTCTTCCGCATCTGACGTCCTCCAAGTACACCTCGTACAGAGGTTCCCCTCCGTTCATGCACATCTGCCTTATTTCTGTGGCTTCATAGTATCTGCGATACAGTCTGTTGTCCAAGGAGGGGCCACCTCACCCCACCCCACGTGCTCTTCCTACAGTGTCAGCACCCCTGCCATCAAGGGTGGGGTCCGTGTCCCCTCCCCTTTAGGCTGAGACCTTTGTGACTTCCTCACCCAAGCAAGGTGCAAGTGAGGCTCTGTAACTTCCAAGGCTGGGTCTTAATACTCCCATGCACTTCCACCTTGTTCTCTTGACACACTCACTCCCTGGAAGCCAGCTGCCCTGCCACAGGGAAGCCCAGGCCATAGGAGACGCCATACGTAGGTGTTCGGCCGGCACCCCCCCCTCCCGCCTCCGCCCGGGAGGTCCTCGCTGACAACCAGCAGCAACCAGGAGACACAGGCGTGACAGGCGTGAGGAAGCATTCAGGAGGACTCCAGTAGCCACTGTCTGACTACACCTGCATGAGAGGCTGTGAGTGGGGACCGCCTAGCTGAGCCCAGTCAACTCAGAAGCTCGAGAAGGAATACTACAATGACTGGGCTTATGGGGTCGGTAACCCACGGATGACCGTGATTTATTTCATCAGCACCTGCAGGGCTAGGCACTTGGGCCGTTTTCCGTCTACTTTTAAGACACAGTTACTTAAGTTGAAACAAAACTATGTCATGAGTCCGGGCCCAGCGTTGCCTTTTCAAGTCAAAGCAATACCATTCTCTTGCAAACTGGTGTTTCATTTGAGGTCCAGCTGGCAGCAGCTGTTCTGGGCTTCTGAGCTGATGCCGGACATGGCAGGAGGTAGGTGCTAGGCGGGTGCTAGGAGGCAACAAGAGGCCCCAATCTAGTTCTGGCTCTGATTCTTACTTGCTATGTGACCCTGGACGAGTCTCTTCCCCTCTTTGGGCTTCAGTTCCTTCTCATGTCACAGAGGCAAAAGCTGTATCCTTGGCCTCTCTGGGCCTTTGTGACAGTCAGTGAGATAATGGAACCTTTGTGATGTGAAGAGCAGTGCTTGCAGATGGAATTATAAATGCAAAGTTCCTGCTCAGTGTTGACGTAAGAGGAGTCAGGCTCACTTGCATATCCACAGAGTCCAACACTAAAGGGAACCCAGGCTCTCCACTGCCTAGAGCTACAGGCTTTCCAAGCTACAAGCCTAGGCTTTCCAGTTCGTACCTGCAGGACTGTGGACACTCCAGAAATCAAACAGAAGCACCACCTCATCGGAGAAGATGAAATGCATCTGAAAGAGAAGGGAATTTGCATTAAAGGGGGCTTAAGGCAGTAAAAGTCATGGTCCCTAATGCTCTCCAGCAGCCTCCCCTAATGGCCCAGAGGAACAAGGGCACTGGTTTTAAGTGCTGGAAGGGCCATTAGTGGTCATCAGGACCAACTGAGGCCAGACACGGCAGGGACTTACTCAAGGTCCCACAGTGGGTCAGCAGCAGAGCTATAACTGAGCTGGCCCTACTCAAGGTGGACGTGAGGTATAGGGGGTACCACCCAGGTCAGTGTTCTCAGGTCATGCTGAGATGTCCCCTCTGTGCCCTCCAAACCCAATGGGGAAGCACCAGACTGAGAAGTGACTGCCTCTCTTTCCCTTGGGGCCCCAGTCATTTTGCTCTGGCTGTGTGTATCATGGAGGGGCCAGGGGCAGCTGTCTCCACTCATTCATTAAACATTTGCTGACCCCATTCTGTGCCCAGCATTCTGGACAAAGGTTAACGTCTCTGCCCTCAATGAGCTCCCAGCCTTATAGAAAGAACACAGGTGGACGCACTGACCGTGCCGCACCAATCTGAATGCCCTTCTCAGAGAGCGTCTTGGCCAGCCTGTGGCTCTTCATACATCACCTCATTTCACAACCGTCTTCTGTGTGACAGGGACAATCAGGCCCATCATATAGAAAGGAAGACTGGGGAAACTAGGCTCAGAAGGGTTAAGTCATTTTGCTGAAGGCCACAAAGCTAGAAAGCTGGTAGAGCTGGGATTCAAAGCCAGGTCTAGCTGGGTGCCAAAGCGCTGTGCATTCCAGGATTCTATGCTGCCTCTCGCTCACCAAGAAAGGCGGACAAGAAGGAAGCCGGCTGGCGATCCTCAGTACCCACACCACGCTTAATGACTCCGTTTGGCAAGATTAAAGCCGGAGGGATTAATGGGAGTTCACCGTCTCAGAGAAAGAAGGTCCCCTCTCATCACCAGGTAAACAGAACCTCAGTCCGCAGCAGCGGCTTTGCTTCTCCCGCTGAGGAGATCCTGGAGGAGCGGGATCGGGTGATAGAAGCCTTTGCCTTTTAAGGCAGGTATTAGAATCCCCAAGTGTCAGAGCTAGAGTGTTCTTAGAAACTTCTTTTTTTTTTATTGTGACATAATTGACATGTAACTTAATATTAACCTCGAGTTACAACATGACTTGATATTCGTATATTGTGAAATGACCACCACTGTTAAGACTACTTAATACCCATCACCACACAAAGTTACAATTTTTTTTCTTGTGATGAGAACTTTTAAGACCTACTCTCTCAGTGACTCTCAAACATACAATAGGGCAGCACATCGCCGGGACGTTATTAGTTTTCTCCGAGGCTTTTAGTCCCCTGGCTTTCAGTTTTTTTCTTTCTTTTTTTTTTTCTTGGCCAGGGATCACCAGCAAATAAATTCTTCCTTGTAACGCCACCATATAAAACCAGGGCTCTGAGTGAAGAGGGGAGAGCAGTCCGAACTCTGCTGAAACTCAGTGTGAAAAACATGGGTCTGGTCCAGCTTGGCCCCTCTCTACCCCCATATCATTTCCAGATGGGGAAAATGAGTCCCAACAGGGGAAGAGATTTGCCCAAGACCTCCTGAGAAGAAAATGGAAACCTACGCAGTCATTTAAAAATCATGTGGAAGAATTCTAAAATAGAAATAGCTTCTTATTCCCCCAATGTGAGAGGGGTACTTGAATGTAAAAGCTGAAACAGGACCCAAAAAAGTAGGAATCATTTTGAGTCCTACTATCCAGAGACGTCCCTTGTTAAGATTTCAAAATATAAGCATATTTGTTGATGTGGCAAAATGTTCACGAAAGACGGACAGGCGAAAACAAGTACAAATCATCCTGTGAAACTCCATCTACACGGGAGTTACGCTCATTCAGCTTCAGCAGAAGCCTCGAGCACCATCTCTGTGGTGGGGAAGGTGGCAGGTGTTGCACCATGCCCCTTCTCTGAGTTCACTCAATAAAGCAGTTGGCATGACTGGAATGTCCCCAACGGCTAGTTAATCAGAGAAGTTCCCTAACTGGCTTCCTTCTATCATCCTTGCGCCTGGGCCAGCTGTCTCAGGGGCCTCAAACAGCTTTTGCTGTAGACTTGGAACACCCACAAAGCAATAAGAGTAATTCTGCTGACAAACATTGACGTTGGTTTTGCTGGGGGTGCAGATGCTGGAGATAGAGAGACGAATGAGACAAGGCTTTGGGCCTCAGGGAACTAACCATCTGTTAGGGGAGAGGGAAGGGAACAGATCATTACAACAGGGTGAACGCAGTCAGTGAGACGGAGGCACAGGGGAGGCCTCCTGGGGGTGCTTGGGAGGATGCCCCCTAGGAGACACCTAACGCAGCTAGGAAGGCAGATGGCTAGGACATCTTCTGAAGCAGGAGGAGCAGGAGACAACCAGAGGAAAACGGACAGTCGAGTATGTTCCAAGCTGGAAGTGCCCAGACAGTAGTTCCACCTGACTGGGGAGTGAGGAGTCCAGGAAGGACAAAGGCTCACCTACCCTTGCCTTTTTGCTGGAGAAAGATTCAAATCAGCACACCCTGACTTGGGGCTGCATTTTTCAATAACAGGGCCCTGTGGTCAGATTTGTAAGAGGCAGGGCCCTACTTTTGTTTCCGCACTTACGCAGAATCTCAGCCTCTACCCCGAGTCTAATTTATCTGCGCCTTCTTCAGGGCCCCACCCTGGGTAGGGAGGGGCTGTGGTGAAGAAGAGAGCAATCAGGAACTTGTTTTCTTCTTTATGTTCCTTCGCATTTGGGGTTACTTCTACTTTGAGAAGAGCGCTGTCATTTATAAACCCAA
Organism: Ursus americanus; assembly: GCF_024610735.1. Classification (NCBI taxonomy): domain Eukaryota; kingdom Metazoa; phylum Chordata; class Mammalia; order Carnivora; family Ursidae; genus Ursus; species Ursus americanus. The sequence continues at coordinate 20,145,635 of NC_142144.1, forward strand.
GAGTACAGGGGGAGGTTAAGGAGGTTAAGCCTGCACCCCCTGGCTCAGGAACTTTTCACAAGCTCTTCTCATCTATTTCCCCTTTTAGAGGGCTAGAAGGAGGTGGGGGTGACCGTTTGACTAAATGACCAGTATTGGCTTCCTGTATCTTAAATACTATGATATTCATGGGATAAAGAAAATTATGAATTCTTCAAAGACCAAAGAGTCTTGCAAGCTGTCATCCTCTCCACCCAGGTGAATTCTGCCTAAAAAACCAGTTTGTCTGAAATGCCGCTTCCTACCCAAATGTAGGGAGGATGGAAAGCAGCTGGGTCTGAGGTGTTCCCCGCCCCCCGAGATTCAGACCACCAGCTCGCCAGGACAGGGAGCCGGCCCTGGGGCGTGTGCTCGGTGCGTGAAGTGCACGATGGGGGCCTCCCGGAATCTCCCCCAAGTCACTGCGCCCAGGGCAGGGGACCCCCGGCAAGTCTGTCTTCACCCACCGCGCCCCCGCTGCTCGTCGGGCCGGACTTGACTCTCAGCAGGAGGCACGAATAAGGGAAAACCCCATAGCCAAGCCACCGCCGGCTCCGCCTCCCGCGTCCCCTCGACCGTGCTCCCGTCCGCCCTCTCCGCGTGGCCGCTGTCGGCCGTGCCGGCACTCACCTTCGAGGTGAGCGCGCCGGACTGGCGCCGGGACCGCTGCCGCTCGCTCGGGACTCCTCGCTCCGAGTCCGTCTCGCCGCCGCCGTCGCGGTCGCGATCCGGGCCGCGAGGTCACGTGGTCGGGGCGAGGCGGGCGCGCGGGCGCCTGGGAATTGTGGTCCCCGCGTGTGGCCTCACTCCCCGCGGCCTGGGGCGCACCCACCCCAACGGAGCCAGCGGCGCGCCAGCCCGAGGTGCGAGCGCAGCGAGGGCCGCCTCCTGCGCTCCGTTTGGCCCCTTATCTCGTTTTGTACTTGACTTGTCTTTGCAACTTGTCTTGCAACTATCACGACAAAGTTTATTGCTCTTCTAATAAGCCCAGCGAAACTTAACATGTTGAGTGAAAAATTGTCAGGTCCATTCTATGGACAAAATAGCAACACATTAGGAGTAAATTAAATTACGCCCCGGGGCTTGAGTGTAGCCATTCTTTTTCTATCTTTCCCAATTTGGTAAGCAACAACCAATACACAGTTTTAATTTTAACTTGTATTTCTTTGATTACTGGGGTGGTAAACTTTTTTCTTATTGGTATCTCTGTTAGTGTGTTGTCTGTCCATTTTACCCATCCAGTTTTGGTGGCTGGAGGGGGAGACTTTTCTGGTGGATGAGTGACCTTTAACAGTATTTCATTTTTAAATATACGTAGCAACCCTTTGCCAGTCCTCCTGTGGGAAAAGGGAAACCTCAGAGAAACTTTGCCAGAGACAGTAGTAGGGGGGGGACTCGAGCCTGGAGTATGACCTCAGTTCAAATTCTGAGCCAGCCAAATATTGGCTATGGGACCTCAGGCATATGGTTTTTTTCTTTTCTTTTCCTGCCTTTTCTTTTCTTTTCCTGTCTTTTCTTTCTTTTTAAGATTTTATTTATTTGACAGAGAGAGACAGCGAGAGAGGGAACACAAGTGAGGGGAGTGGGAGAGGGAGAAGCAGACTTCCTGCCAAGCAGGGAGCCCAATGCAGGGCTCTATCCCAGGACCCTGGGATCATGACCTGAGCCAAAGGCAGACGCTTAACGGCTGAGCCACCCAGGTGCCCCTGGTTTTATGTTTCTAAGCCTCAGTTTCCTGGTCAGTAAAATGAAAATAACAACAGAATCTATGTGATCGGGGTGTTGTGAGGCTTAAATGAAGATGTGTATGTTAGATTCTCAGCACAGACCCTGGCATTGGAAGCTTGCTCAATAAATGGTGGGCCTTGTCATCACCAGCACAAATGCTTCTGGACAGGAAGCTGATTGCAAAAGGTCAAGACGCTTGCTCAGGGTCACGCAGCTTCTAACCGCCTCAATCTGAAGGATAGTGGGGGTTAGAGGGAAGTCAGAGATAGGGGCAGCCTTGGGGAAGAATATGGTACCGACACCATAAGGAGGTCTGGGAGCGAGGCCTGTGGCGAGGGAGGCACTAGCCCATGGAAGAAATAATGGGGAGATGGGCTTACAGATATTCTTGAAGCATCTGGGTCCCAAGAGCTTGGGAGGGATTTGGTGATTTAGGTGTAATCATCTGGGGAAGTAGGAGTAAGACTTGACCTTCACACAAGCAGGCTCTCATGCACTCCTTTACCTTCCACCTCCATCCCCCTGTAGAAGGATTGACAACACAGCTTTGTTCATTTGACTGTTTTTGTTGGCTTTGTCACAATCTGATGACCTTCACACTTAGTTCTAACTTCCTCATGTGTGTTATGCTTATCACACTTTGGCCCTGAAGTTCTGAAGTGCCCCTTTTCTTTCTGAGCCACCAGAGACTCCCCTCCTCTGGCCCCCAGGCAGAGAATTTGGTGCCAACCACAGAATCCCAACTCATAAGATCACACCACAGTGGCCCAAGCCTCTGTCCATGGCAAGATTCTTTCCGGATTCTGTGCTTTGACAGTCCCTTCCTCCTGAGGATCAACAAAGAGCCCACCCTTGTCTTTCCAGCACACACGTAGAGCCCCCAGACAGAATCCTCAGTCAGGAAAGACGTGCTGCCTTGGGTGTCACAGAGATCCACAAGGGGACCTTTAACTTAGGCGCTCAGCTCAGCCGTGGTCAGTTGGTGGAGGGGAAGTCTAACCAGTCATTTCTCCTTCTGACACTCAAAAGAGGAACTTGAAGTCTCATGAAAAAACTGCATGCACAAAATGTTATTCCTGCAGAACATCTGACCCTGATGTGCAGATAAGGCTGTGTGACCCCAAGAACGCCACCATCCCTCTCTGGGCCCCACCAAGGAGTAGAATGGATGATCTCTAACTGTCCCTTCACATGCCGATGATCTGCAGTTATAAATGAGCTTGAGGTTGGAACCCTCGCTTTGTGGCTAGGACTTTGTTGTTGGGGTTGTTCTCAAGTAGGTCCCACACCCAACGTAGTCTCAAACTCACAACCCATGTTCTACCGCCTGAGCCAGCCAGGCACCCCTATGGCTAGGACTTCTGCTTGTTTTCCATGTTGCTCCACTCAGCTGGACTCTTATGTTCTGTCACAAACCCTCTGTTACTTTATGTTTATGCTATGAGTAACATTCCATACCTGCTTAGTGGGACACAGGGAGAGTCCACACAGTCAAGGCTGGTCAAAGTGTGTGTGTGTGTGTGTGTGTGTGTGTGTGTGTGTGTGTGTGTGAGAAAGAGAGAGAGAGTGTGTGTGTTCATGCGTGTGTGTGTGTGAGAAAGAGTGTGTGTTCATGCGTGTGTGTGTGTGAGAAAGAGTGTGTGTGTTCATGCGTGTGTGTGTGTGAGAAAGAGAGAGTGTGTGTGTTCATGTGTGTGTGTGTATGTGTGTGAGAAAGAGAGAGAGAGTGTGTGTGTTCATGCGTGTGTGTGTGTGAGAAAGAGAGAGAGAGAGTGTGTGTGTTCATGCGTGTATGTGTGAGAAAGAGAGAGAGTGTGTGTGTGTTCATGTGTGTGTGTGTGTGTGTGTGTGTGTGTGTGTGTTTATGTAGTGGACTTTGTGTTGGTGAGACTGGAGAAAGCAGGATCCAGGCCACGAAGAAGCCGAAGGCCATGTTTAAAGTCAAGAATTTATTCAGGGACAAAGGAGAGCCAGCAAAGGGTTTTTCATGTACGCTTTTCTCCCTGCATTTCTCCCTTGTCTTTCCTGAATGTCACTCTCTTGGTGAGGCCAACCCTGACCGCCGTATTTAAAACTGCCGTCCCGCTCACCTTCCCTGTGCTGCTTACTCTGCTGTATGCCCCCATAGTACCTATCACCTCGTGACATGCTGTTTAATTGGGTTATTCCTTATTCCTTTGTCTCCACTCAAACAGATCCAGGGGAACAGGGATTTCTGTATTTTTGTTCAGGAAGGCACCCCCGGTTCCTAAAAGAGTTCCTGTCACAATGCAGACTGTTAATAAATATGTACTGAATGAATGAATCCCAGCAGGTTCATGGTTTGTGTTTCATTGCTTCAGAGGAAGGAAGCGGTAGAAACCCAAGCAGCCTGTGAGACATGACAGTTTTGTTTCCCACGAGAGTTTGGGTGGGTTTGGGGCAGCTTTTGGCAGAAGTGAGAAAATAATTTATGGAGAAGCACAAGGAAAAGCAGGGCTGTCCTCCCCCCACCCGCAGAATCCCTCAGCCTAGAAGAGGGAGTGAGAGCGAGGGCCCAGAGCAAGGGGCCTCTGGGCCAGCTTTTGGCAGATCCAGGAAGAAGCAGGGTGGGCTCAGCTGGTCACACCGAGGTGCAGAAGCACCTCCACCGCCAGGACAGGCCTGGAGGGAGGGAGGAATGGGAGTGAGAGATCATGGGTATGGGCTTCCTTTTGAGTGGTAAAAATACTCTGAAATTGGATAGTGGTGGTGATTGCACAACTTTGTGACTACACTAAAATTTTATACCTTATGATGGAAGAATTACGTCTCAAGAAAGTTTTTTTTTTTTATATTCATTTATTTATTTGAGAGAGCGACAGAGCGGGGGAAGAGGCAGAGGGAGAAAATCCTCAAGCAGGGCTCGATTCCACAACCCTGAGATTACGACCTGAGCTGAAATCAAGAGTTGGACACTTAACTTCTGAGTCACCCAGGCTCCCCGAAAGTTGTTATTTTTTTTCTTTAAAGACAGGGAAGATTTTATATATTAGGTCTCTCACTTTCAGGGCTCTGAGCTATTAAGTATAAAACCCCCTGAATTCTCTGAGGCCACCATGTTGTGAGGAAGCCCAGGCCACATGGAGAGGCTAGCCACACATGCTCTGGCCGGCGGCCCACTGATGTCCCAGCTGTCAGCTGGCATCCGTGAGTGAAGCCACCTTGGAGCTCCAGCCCCGTCAAGCCTTCAGATGACTCTGGCCTCAGCAGACATCTTAGTGAAGTTGCATGAGAGACTCCAAGCAAGAACCGTACAGCCAAGTCCTGTCCCGCAAGATCTCAGACAAAATAAAATGGTGGTTTTAAATTCGGGGGTAATCTGTTAAGCATTAATAGAGAACGAGGACACTTATAATCCAGCTGATTTCCCTTCATCTCTTGGGTTCATTTAGTGGATGTGAGGTGAGACCAGGGGTGGGGACTGTCCTTAACATTTGCTTTTTCTGAATGTTTTTCTTTTTAAGTAACCATTTGTTTAAGAGTGTGTCTTACCACCAAAGGCTTTGAGACAGCTCACAGACAGTCAAGAAAAGATAGAAAATAAGTGAGAGACAAATTCACCATGATCAGGGGACAAAAGCAATGAAGTTCTCCAGAAGAGCCCATGAAGGGAGTGACATTAACACTGGGCACACAGAGATTGCTCACCAACCAGCAGCTGTGACAGGGTTGTGGGGTAGGCCTTCCAGGCCCTCTCTGGGACTCTCCAGCAAGGACTCTCAGGGAGCATCAGGGAACATGCTAGGAGGAGTCACATGTGGGAGGTTATGCCCGGTCTTCAACCCTGGGGCCCTGCCCCTTCTGGGGGTTGTGAACTTTGACTCTGGGCCTGGTTGTTCTGAAGACTGATGGTCCAAGCCCAAGTTCCTCCCTGCCTGAGACATCTGTCTGCTCAGGCTCTGAGCTTTGTCTTTGCTCTGGAACTTGACCCTGCTCACCCTGGGTCGTTGAGCATGTAGAGGGCAGCTGCTGGGGGTTCCTGCAGCCTGTTTCCAAGTTCACAGGGAGCCAGGGCTATGCTGACTGTCTTTCTCTCTGCTGGGGCACTTCTCATGCTGCATCCCCAAGGCCTCGCCACCCCCCATTCTAGTAGAGATCCTCAAGGAATGCAGGGTGAACTCGGTGCCTCTGAACTCCCCATTCATCCCCTTCTGGTGGGTCTGAAGCCTGCTGGGATGAAGGAGGGCATGGGCCAGCCAGCCTACCACGAAGGGGGTATTAGTTTCCTAGGGCTGCTATAAAAATTACCACAAATTTGGTGGCTGAAAACAACCCTCACTGACTCTCTTACGTTTGGGAGTCAGAAGTCTGAAACTAGTTTCACTGGGATGAAATTAAGGTATCTCTCGTTCCCAAGGCTCTAGGGGAGAGTTCTTTCCTTTTCCTTCCCAGCTTCTAGGGCTGTGCTCTTGGATTCCTTGCCTGGGGGAACCTTCCTCCATCTTCGGAGGCTGAAGGGTTGCGACTTCAAATCTCCCTTCGCATCTCACCTTGCCTTCACTCTTCTGTGTCCAGCCCCCTGCTTACCTCTAAAATACACAGTTTGCAATTACGTTTAGGGTCCATCCAGACAATCCAGGGTAATCTCCCCATCGCAAGATCCTTGATTCAATTCTGCGTGCAAGTCTGCTTTGCCAGATAAGGGAACATTCACAGGGGCCAGGAATTAAGACCCGGATGTTTTTTTTAGGGCCATTGTTCAGCCTATCATAGGGCTCATCAACATTTATAACTTTCCTGTTGTCTAGAAGGGCCTTTAGCCAACCCAGATCAAGGAACAGGACGACAGACAGATGAGAAAGAAAAGACCGGTTTGTTTGGGCCTCTTTGGGAAGGGCAGTTCTGTGCTGACCCCTTCATTCTCGAAGCCAGGGTTGAGGAGGGGAACACCGCCGAGAATTCTCAGGCACAGGCTCCCTGCTCGACTTCATGGGCACTCTGACCTGAGTCGTCCTGACAGTCTCCTCCTTCTGCCATGAGGCTGTCCACTCCAGCTGCCAAGGACTCCCAGGCCTGGCACCGCTGCTTCCTGCAGGAAGACTATGGGCTTTGAGAACTTGCCATCAGAGCTGCATGGAGCTCGGAGGGCCAGCCCCTCAGACCGTCCCACATGTGTCAGAGCCAAAGTATGAAAAACAGAGCTGTCCACACCCCACTCAGCAGATGACAGCAGATTCATAAAATGCTTTTTTAAAAAAATTGTGGCAAAATAGCATAAAATTTGCCACCTTAAGCATTTTTCAGTGTTAAGCAAATTCACATTGTTATGCAGCCTATTTTCAGAACTTTCCATCTTGCAAAACTGAAACTCTACCTGTTAAACAACAGCTTCCCATTCCTCCCCCCAGCCCCCTTCAGCTCCTGGGAATCACCATTCTACCTGCTGTTTCTGTGAGTTTGACTACTCCCGATAGATTATATAAGTGGAATTACACAAAATCTGTCTTTCTGTGACTGGCTTATTTCATTTGTCCTAATATTCTCTAGGTTCATCCATGTTGGAGCGCATGTCAGGATCTCCTTCCATTTTAAGGCTGAATAACATTCCATTGTGTGTACATACCATATTTTGTTTATTCATCTTGTCCATGGACACTTGGGTTGTTTCCACCTCTTGGCTATTATGAACAATGCTGCTTTGAATGTGGCTATACACAGACAAATGTTTTTTAAAAGATTTTATTTATTTTGAAGAGAGAGAGAGAGAAGCAGGGGGAGTGGGAAAGGGAGAAGCAGGCTCCCTGCTGAACAGGAAGCCGATGCAGGGCTCGATCCCAAGACCCTGGGATCATGACCTGAGCCAAAGGCAGACATTTAACTGACTGAGCCACCCAGGGGCCCACAAATGCTTTTTAAAAGTGAGTGCTTATCAAGAAACTGACCCTGCATTGTCAGTCCTTATGGAAAGAAAGTGTGAACTGACCCCATCTCTCTTTCCCCGTGGAGGGCCCATGCTGGGTGCAGAGTCCTGAATGTGTCCCTGAAAATCTCAACTTAATCCTGACTGCACATTATTTTCTAATCTTAAGGGAAGATTAGGCAAAGTAAGTTTTCAGCTTGTGTGTGGAAAGTTTCCTCTACAGCAGGTTTTCTCCCCTTGTTAAAAAAAGGAAAAAACCTGGGGCGCCTGGGTAGCGCAGTCGTTAAGCGTCTGCCTTTGGCTCAGGGCGTGATCCCGGCATTCTGGGATCGGCATTCTGGGATCGAGCCCCACATCGGGCTCCTCTGCTGGGAGCCTGCTTCTTTCTCTCCCACTCCCCTGCTGTGTTCCCTCTCTCGCTGGCTGTTTCTCTGTCACATAAATAAACAAAATCTTAAAAAAAAAAAAAAGGAAAAAACCTGATTTTCATCCCCAGTAATCTTAAAACAAGTCAGACAGCAACATCTTGTTAATATCCACTTGTTTATCTACTATGTATATTTTGGCCCTTAATGGATCGTAAATCAAATGATCACTTGATACTGGAGGAAGGACCCAACTAGAAAAACCATTCAGATTTGTTTACCTTATCTCTGGTAGTATAATAAAGTATTCATTTGAAACAGATGAAATTGCTGACATCGAATGACTTTTAACTCTCTGGATAGCAATTTCACACTGGTCAACCAATAGGGGAGCCAATTGCTTGTATCTGGTGGGGAAGGGAGCCAGTGGGAGACAAACCTTTTGGCTTTGACTCGATTGCCTTGGGAGAGACCAAACTGGTTCTGTTCTGATATAGTAAAAGTTGTTTTTCTGCCTGGGGGAAGAAGGTGGGGGTGGGAGTAGGAGGCAGTGTAAAGAGTCCAGCTCTGGTCCCAGTCTGAAGCAGCAGTGGTTAAATTATGCATACCCATCAGGAAATGTCTTTGAGGGGCTCCTGGCTGGCTCAGTCAGTTAAGTGTCTGACTCTTGATTTCAGCTCGGGTCATGATCTCAGGGTCATGAGATCTAGCCCCACGTCTGCTCGGCAGAAATTCTGCAATTCTCTCCTTCTCCCTCTCCCCCTCCTCACCTTGTGCACACACTCTTCCTAAAATAAATAAATAAATCTTAAAAAAAAAAAACACGAAAAAAGAGGCATCCAAATCGGCGAAGAAAAAGTCAAACTCTCACTCTTTGCAGATGATATGATACTTTATGTGGAAAACCCAAAAGACCCCAACCCAAAACTGCTAGAACTCATACAGGAATTCAGTAGAGTGGCAAGATATAAAATCAATGCACAGAAACCAGGTGCACTTCTATACACCAACAACAAGACAGAAGAAAGAGAAATTAAGGAGTCAATCCCATTTACAATTGCACCCAAAACCATAAAATACCTAGGAATAAATCTAACCAAAGAGGCAAAGAATCTATACTCAGAAAACTATAGACTACTCATGAAAGAAATTGAGGAAGACACAAAGAAATGGAAAAACATTCCATGCTCATGGATTGAAAGAACAAATATTGTGAAAATGTCTATGCTACTTAGAGCAATCTACACATTTAATGCAATCTCTATCAAAATACCATCAACTTTTTTCACAGAAATGGAACAAATAATCCTAAAATTTGTATGGAACCAGAAAAGACCCTGAATAGCCAGAGGAATGTTGAAAAAGAAAAGCAAAGCTGGTGGCATCACAATTCCAGACTTCGAGCTCTATTACAAAGTCGAAGTCATCAAGACAGTATGGTACTGGCACAAAAACAGACACATAGATCAATGGAACAGAATAGAGAACTCAGAAATGGACTCTCAACTCTATGGTCAACTAATCTTCGACAAAGCAGGAGAGAATATCCAATGGAAAAAAGACAGTCTCTTCAATAAATGGTGTTGGGGAAATTGGACAGGCACATGCAGAATGAAACTGGGCCGTTTCCTTACACCAGACACAAAAATAGACTCAAAATGGATGAAAGACCTAAATGTGAGACAGGAATCCATCAAAATCCTAGAGGAGAACACAGGCAGCAACCTCTGTGGCCTCGGCCACAGCAACTTCTTCCTAGACACATCTCCAAAGGCAAGGGAAGCAAGGGCAAAAATGAACTATTGGGACTTCATCAAGATAAAAAGCTGTTGTAAAGGGAACAGTCAACCAAACCAAAAGGCAACTGACAAAATGGGAGAAAATATTTGCAAATGACGTATCAGATAAAGGGCTAGTATCCAAAGTCTATAAAGAACTTATCAAACTCAATACCCAAAGAACAAATAATCCAATCAAGAAATGGGCAGAAGACATGAGCAGACATTTCTCCAAATGGCCAACAGACACGTGAAAAAGTGCTCAACATCACTTGGCATCAGGGAAATACAAATCAAAACCACAATGAGATACTACCTCACACCAGTCAGAATGGCTAAAATTAACAAGTCAGGAAATGACCAATGTTGGTGAGGATATAGAGAAAGGGGAACCCTCTTACATTGTTGGTGGGGATGCAGGCTGGTGCAGCCCCTCTGGAAAACAGTATGGAGGTTCCTCAAAAAGTTGAAAATGGAGCTATCCTATGATCCAGCAATTGCACTACTGGGTATTTACTCCAAAGATACAAATGTAGTGATCCGAAGGGGCACGTGCACCCCAATGTTTATAGCAACAGTGTCCACAATAGCCAAACTATGGAAAGAGCCCAGATGTCCATCGACAGTGGATAAAGAAGATGTGGTTTATTTATATATGAAGGAATATTACTCGGCCATCAAAAATGAAATCTTGCCATTTGCAATGACATGGATGGAACTAAGGTATTATACTAAGCAAAATAAGTCAATCAGAGAAAGACAATTATCATATGATCTCACTGATATGTGGAGTTTGAGAAACAAGGCAGAGGCACCTAGGGGAAGAGAGGAAAAAAATGAAACAAGATGAAACCAGAGAGAGAGACAAACCATAAGAGACTCTTAATCTCAGGAAACAAACTGAGGGTTGCTGGAGTGGAGGGGGCTAGGGGGATGGGGTGGCTGGGGGATGGACTTTGGGGAGGGTATGTGCTATGGTGAGCACTGTGAGTTGTGTAAGACTGATGAATCACAGACCTGTACCCCTGAAACAAATAATACATTATATGTTAATTAAAAATTTAAAAATTAAACAAGAAAAAAAGGAAATGTCTTTGAGACACAGCTCTATCCCTTTGGTTCTCTCCGGATAGGGAAGGTGAGACCCCAGTGGCCCATCAGCATCCCAGGAGGAAGCCCTTCGTACCACATCCATTCTGAGCAGCCTCCTTCCTAAGAGGCAACATGCCCAGACCTCAACTCGGCCGTTGCTGATCAGGGCTCAGGGGGCTGGACAATTAACGCCATTACTATCTTCCTTTGGTTGATAATCCCCACATACAAACTCCTTTTTTTACGGGGTTGGTATTAAGGAATGCTTAATTTAGCCAAACAAAAAGTGAATATAAACTTGGCAGTAAATAGTTGAAGCCCCAACAGTGACTCAGAGGCAAATTCGAGGAATCAGATAAGCAGGTCCTACTTTACTTGTTCCCTCAACAGACACCTTGCCCTGTTCGGGCCGCAGGTATTGCAGAGAACCACGTGGAGGTTTGTAGGTCAGGGAGGTTGTTTTTGTTTGTTTTTGCTGTGAGCACCCAGAGGTCCAGAGTGTTCTGTCCCAAACATGCCCGCATGTCCCCTTCTGACAAACCACACGAGATTGGTGGGGAGAGGTCAGCAAAGCATTGTGGACGAGGGGCCGCCTGTATGTGTATGAGGAGTGGACGTGTGTACGGTGAGTGCGTGTGTAACTGTGCATGTGTGTTGGGAGGATTTGTGATTCTGCGCTTGCGAGTTGGAATGAGGGGGCGAGCCTGAGTTTGCGTGAGCTAGCATGTGAGCTGAGAATGCGGGTGAGTGCTGGAATGGTGTATGCGTGTGTGTGCGGACATGCACGTAGGTCTATGCGAGCGTGGCACTTCCGGTGAAGGGGGAAAGGGGAAGGGGTGCCTGCTGACTGTGGGCCATGAGACACCCCCCCCAGCAGGGAGGTCCACGTGGGTCACAGATGCTGCCAAGTAAGTGGGCAACCCCTTACTTGTAAACCCCAGGGCTGCTACTGCTGCCAGCCAGAGTCAGTGTTGATTTTCTATGTGCTTTACTAACCCCAGGACTAGTCTGTCTGGGTCCTACTCTCATACAGCTCGTGAAATTCTCCACCCATTTCTTGGTGCCCTGAGACACACCTCTCTGCAGACCATCTCCATCTGTAGGTCCCTGCCTGGTTTGCAGGGGGGACGGATGAAGGTGTCACCTTCCAGAAAGCTGCCTACACATTTCTGTATAAATGGACTGAGCACATGAGCCGGGTGGAGGGGTGACCTCACTTGTCTCTCTAGTCACAGAGGGGTAGCCATTTCCAGAAAACTATCATCAAAGCTCTAGTCAATCCGAAGGAGCAAGGATACAGGTCTTTTTCCTTCGGGGAGATAAACAGTAGTGGACACTCACCGCCCCGGACTGAGACTCAGGAGGCCTGACGCCAGATTGTCTTGTCTATTGCCCTCAAAACTCAGGAACGTCATTTTCCTCCTCTGGGCCTCTGTTGAGGAGAAAAGATCGTCTGAGCACAGAATCTCTAGATTTCCTTCTTTGGCCAAGTTGTTAGCACACGGAGTATCGTAATGATCTGTCAACTTGTCTCTCTCCCCAGCTCGAATGTTGCTATAGACCAAGGGTTGGTCTCCCCTCCTCCACCCCACACAGTTCATCCACTGAAGCTCTAACTCCCAGTGTGATGGTATTTGGAGGTACGGCCTTTGGGAGAGAATTCGTTTTAAATGAGGTTATGAGGGTGAAGCCCCTGATGGGATTAGTGTCCTTATAAAAGGAAGGAAGACCAGGGCTCAAGCTCTGTCTGCCCAGTGGAGACACAGAGAGGAGGCAGCTATCTGCAAATCCGGAAGTGGGCTCTCACCAGGACTGGAATCTGCCAGCACCTTGATCTTGGACTCCCCAGCCTCTGAAACTGCGAGAATAGACACCTGTTGTTTAAACCACCCAGTCTATGTGTTCTTTTATAGCAGCCTGAGCTGAGTAATACAAACGTGGGGTTTTCTCCTGGATTTCAGGGCCTGCCCGAGGTCCTGGCATATATAAAGGACGGCAGTAACAGCGGTGGTATCTAACAGTCATTGAGACTTCACTCTGTACCTGATTCGATGTTGACCACTCCACATGGACCATCTTTTCTAATCAGCACATTGACCAATGACATGAATGTCATGCTGATCCCCATCTTTTTGGAGAAGCCATGTAGCTTGCTCGGGGCACACAGCTGGTCAAGGACAGACCCCAAGCAGTCTGATTCCAGAGGCCCCCTCTTAGGGGCAAACAAAATGGTCTTCCTTAGGGGACCTGTCAAGGTGCTCATAAGAGAGGATTAATTATTGCTGGAGTGAAATAAGGTGTTCCCTGCAATTAAATGTCCTCCTTTTCTCAGCCTGTCAAATCCCTTTTTAGGGCTCAGTTTCCCTGACACCACAACTGTCTTACGGATACTTCTTTTTTTTTTTTTAAAGATTTTATTTATTTATTCGACAGAGATAGAGACAGCCAGCGAGAGAGGGAACACAAGCAGGTGGAGTGGGAGAGGAAGAAGCAGGCTCCCAGCGGAGGAGCCTGATGTGGGGCTCGATCCCATAACGCCGGGATCACGCCCTGAGCCGAAGGCAGATGCTTAACGACTGAGCCACCCAGGCACCCCATTTTTTTTTTTTGAACAATATTTGGTGCTTTTTCCTCAATCTTGCCTTCGTGGTTATTGGCTTACTTCCTATCTGCTGATGGGCCTGTGCCTTGCTTGCTTCTGTCTTCCCAATCCACTACTTTTTCTTTTTTTTTTTAAGATTTTATTTATTTATTTGACAGAGATAGAGACAGCCAGCGAGAGAGGGAACACAAGCAGGGGGAGTGGGAGAGGAAGAAGCAGGCTCCCAGTGGAAGAGCCTGATGTGGGGCTCGATCCCATAACGCCAGGACCACGCCCTGAGCCGAAGGCAGACGCTTAACCGCTGTGCCACCCAGGCGCCCCATCCCAATCCACTACTTCTAGATGTTTCCAGGCGTGTGGTTAGGTGCTCACGCAATGCTAAGTTGACTGAATAACAAAAGGCCAAGGATCACTTCTGAAAATGTTCCCAAAGTGACCATAAAATCAATATGTATAAAACCACTGATTTATAGAACCATGCACGCAGAAGAGAATGTGCGTGTGAGTAGAATTATGGGGAAAATACTTTTTCCTAAAGTGACTCTCACCCTTCCCTCCATTTTGACTTTCAAAAATGATGCATAACTTAACAAGTTATTGTTAATGTCTTCACCTAATGAGGCATAATGTACATTTTGGTGAATTTTGACCCATATATACACCTGTAAACCATCACCCCACACAAGATAGAAACACTTCCATCATCCTAAAAAGGTACCTTGTGTCACCTTCTAGTTAATTCTTCCCACCACCTCCCTCTTGCCCTCTACAATCGTTCTGATTTTTATCGCTATTGTTTATTTTGTTTGTTCTGGAATGTCATCTAAATAGAATCACCTAATGAATACTCTTTTGTATCTGGCTCCTTTTGGTAAACCTGAAGTCTCTGAGATTCATCCCCGTCATTGTCCATAGTTCTTTTTTTTTTTTTCTTTTTTAATTGCTGAGTAGTGTTCCCCTGTGTGGATATATTATTTCCTGTCAATCTGTATTCAGGTTATATGAGAACTCTGATGTACAAGTAATTTTGTGGACATAATGCTCTCCTTTTTCTTGGGTACGTACCTAGGAGCAGAATAGCTGTGTCAGGCTGTTTTCTTTCCTACCCAGAGGTCCTTTGTAATGCTAGAAAAAAAAAAATTTCCCCCCCAGAAATGGGACCGCTGAAATGGCACGTCATTGTCCTCGGGTCTGGGGATTTCCTGGACCACAAATGCTTTATGTTCTTCTAACTGGTGATGTTGACATGCTCTCTCCTAACACACCAGGCAGTATGTTCAGGGCTCAAAGCAGGCATGGAAAAAAAGAGAGCAAAGGAAGAGCATGACCACACAGGACTGGAGAAGCTTCTCTGCGCATTTAGGGTTTGAGCAGAGCGATGGCAGACGCTGACATCCCTTGGTCGGTGCAGTCCTTTGGAGGAGCGGCTGGGACAGGACTCAGCCGGAAGTCAGCCCATAGTTCCGGTCGTGGCTGAGCCGGGTCCTCGCTCTGTGACGGTGAAGTCGCGCAACCGTCCTTGCCTCTTGGTTCCCTAGCTGGTACAATGGAGACGGAAGCCTTGTGAAATGAAGACAGACATTTCTTTGCACCCTGCACAGGGATGCTGGGAGGATGGGCGAGGATACAATCTGAGCGGTCTGACCTTGAGAAACTGTGAAGCGCGGTGCGCTGTGAGCGCCATGCGCAGAGAGGCGGGAACACACACAGAGATGGCTCTGTGCTCTGAGGATGGCACTCATTCCCACGAGGACCCAGCTGCCCCTCTCTCAGGGGACTTCCGGCTAGGTCAGCCACACAGTGACAATAACTCTTTGTCAGCTGCCAGCTGGACCCGGATGTCCCTCCCCCCACGGCATTCGGCGTTCGTTCGTCTCTGCGGAGGAGGGGGGACTGTCAGGCGCTTTATTCCTTTATACCCGCAAGAGAACCTTCCCCAAATCACAGCCACCTCCACACCCTCCCCACAGTATGCTTTCAACTTTATCACTGGTCTTTATCACCCACCTCATTCTACGGCCACGACTGCGGATAACGGAAGGGTGAATATCTTTTGAAAAGTCTGTTTGGGGGTAGGTCTAGCCAAAGACGTCATGGATAATAAATCTTAAATGGAAATGAAAGGCCAGCGCGGGCAGCCTCATATTAATAGCTGTATTTATTGAGAACTTGCCTCTAAGTGCTCACAAGCACCGTGTAAGTTGGGCACTATTCTCATCCTCAGTATATAGATAAGGAAACTGCGGTACAGTTTATTTTATTTTTATTTATTTTTAAAGATTTATTTATTTAGAGAGAGGAAGCGGGGGGGCGGGGGCTGAGGGAGAGGCAGAGGGAGAGGGAATCTCAAGCCCACTTGCACATTAAGCACAGAGACCGACGCGGGGCTCGATCTCACCACCCGAGATCACAACCTGGGCTGAAACCAAGAATCAGCCAATCAACTGACTGAGCCACCCAGGCTCCCCTGAGGCACAGTTTAAAGAGAAGATCATAGGACCTTGGAAGCTGAAGGCACTACCACAATGACTACCTGGTCCCATCCTCTTGTCTCCTTATCAGTGAAATGACAGTGGGGACTGTCTTCCTTTAATCTCTGACATCTCTTCCAGGACTAACATCCTGTCAGTCCGTGTCTGACTCTGCAGGAGTCCTGCAGTGCCTCTGAAACTGTTCTCTCCTCTGTAAAATGGGGAGAACCATCCCCCCACACTGGTCTTCGCCACAGGGCTGTGTGACAGCATCCTGTGAAGAGCTGAGATGCCAAGTGTCTCTTTTGTCCCCTCAAGGCTCCTGAGCTGCTAGGCAATGGTGGGAACCTGTGACCAGTAAGAAATCAGGCCCTCCCTTATAGCTCCCCCATTCACTTCGTCCGGAGAGGACAGAAGAAACAAGAGAGATTATGAGACATTTGGGCCTGACAGCGCCTTGGGCTCGTCTTGTTAAATACTTTCCCATCTGATAGAGGGGAAAATGAATGCCAGCAAGGGTAGTGCTTTCTTCAAGGACCCCTAGAGAGCAAGGGAAGAGCTGGGGCTGCATTCCAGATCAGTTCTTCCAACGACATCAAGAGGCTCAGCGTGCAGAAGAGAATGCTGCATCACTCCCTCGGCCCCGTTCTCTGCCTGGGTTTGATTCCCGTTTAGCCACATTTCAAGTGATCAATCATCACGTAACAGCAGCTCCAGAAAAGAGGCACTGTTTTAATGGGGTTGGCCACTGGGTGGCGCTAGTGTTCGTTTCGCTCCGCCCTCGGGAGACGTCTGACTGAGGAGGGCCGCCGCCGCAAGGTAACTGATCACCCCTGTCCTTGCCTCATCCTAGGCCCACATTAGAAGACCTTTTGCAAAGAACTGCAGCTTGGCCCAGACACGGACTTCCCGGAGCATGGTAGGTGATCTCTCCCCATGGGCAGCGGGGCATTGGGCAGATTAGATGAGCCAGATGATGGGTTAGAGGTGGCATCTGGAGTCCAAGGCCCCCCATTGCTATCGGGCTTCCAGGTGACACAAAGGAAAGGTGCTATTTTATGGTGCCCCGGGGAAACTTCTGCAGAACTTCTGCAGACAGTTGACAAAAGAGTTTGGATACCCAATCAGATGTTATCAAAGCTTTATTAAGAAAAGGCAGGTTATACACCTGTGACCCATTTCTTAAGAAAAGAAAAAAATTTGACAAGAAGCCCAAGGCTAAATAATCTAGTAGGAAATTCTAGATAACCATGAGTTCTCTGGAATTTTAGCCGTGAGGCTCTTTCTTGTGCAAGCCTTGCAAATAAACTTTAATATGTTCTTTGCTCTCTGAAAGAGGAGTACAGGAACTCATTGAAAATTTATTTTGCATCTAAGAAGACGAGGCCTACAAATGGAGCTTGCCTAATTTTACCCTAAGACAGAGTAGTCCATGGGAATTTCGTTATTCTCATGTGAAGCAGCCCAGGGAGTTTGTCATGAGCCTGGGTAATTATACCCATTTCACAGATTGTGTAGAAAGTGTGAATGAATGTTCAGTGTTGAAGCAAAGGACATGGTCCAGGACTGTGTCTGATTCTGATCTCTTCAGAATACTCTCCTAAGCTTCCTACCTATCAGACACTGATCTAGCATGAGATCCGAATCTCCAAAGGACAGCACAGCGGGAGCAAACCTGTACTTCTGCACTTTCGGAAGGTGGAGAGGGGCCCACTCCCCCATTCCTATACCACTTAGGGACCATACAGAATGACTTACCACCATCTGTGAAAGCAAGCAGTGTGAGGTCTTACCACTTGCCCTCAGAGACTCTTCTCTGAGCTTCTTGCATTTGCTGGGAGCCCCCGATCAAGCTGGGTTCTCTCTAAGGAGGCATTTTCCTTTTGCGTGACCCTCTAGGTGGGCCCAGGGTGGTGGTACAGCAGAGGGAGTGAGGGATGGCCAGGGATCTAGGGAGCAGGCTTGCCAAGGACCCAGGAGCACTGGTGGGAGAGCTGAGCTGGTCCCCAGCCTTGATTTACCACTAGAAGGTTTCCACCTGCCCACGTGCTTCTCCATTCCATCTACCCCACACCGGTGCAATGAGTCAAGACCAGCTCAGGATGTTTGAGGAGCCAGGAGGGTGAGGGAAAAGATATTTGAAGGCATGACCTCTGCTGGGACAGTTGACTTTGGTCGGTCTGAACTGAACATTCCCTGGAGATGGAGCTGCACCCTAGAAACAGAGGGGGTGTTATCACTGTCTGGACTGGCTTGACCAGTGTAATAAAGAATCATCACCTCGGCTTCTGAGACATTTTAGAGGTCAATGTTCCTTTTCTAGACTTAGAAAACCTGGATCCAAGAGCATTTGTCAAATAGGCACAGAAATTACATGCAAAAGGTTATGTCACATGTGCAGGATCATTTCTTTAGAGAGAATCCATACTTTTCATCAGATTCACTAACAAGAAAACAGTCACAGTTCCTGCATGACAGGTCTCTGAGTAAAGGAGAGGGATGACCTTGGGGAGGTCGGGGGGTGTAGAAGAATCACTTTGACAATAGTTCTTATGGAAGAATGAAGTTCTGTTAGTTTTCTTATTGGAAAAATAGGCTTCATGGCAAGATAATGTAGAAATATTTGGGATTTGACAACCGCTTGGTGAAGCAACATGCTTTTTTGTTTTAAAAAAAACCCACTTTATGGAGGTGTGGTTGACATGCGCAAACCATATGGGATGTAGACAATGTGATGAATTCGGGATCAGCATACACCCTTGAAACCATCACTGCAGTCTGTGCTACACATGTACCATCACCTCCAGAAGTTTCTTCCTGCTCAAATTCTTTATTATTTTTTGGGATATGAACTTTTAACCTAAGATGTAGCCTCTTAGCAAATGTAAAAGTATACAATACAGTATTATTAACTGTAGGCACTGTGCTGTACAATAGGTCCCTAGGAAGTCTTTATCTTGTATATTTGAAACTTTGTATCCTTTAACTAACACTTCCCTGTCCCCCGCCACCTGGCAACCACCATTCTGCTTTTGCCTTCTATGAGTTTGACTGTTTTAGATTCCTCATGTAAGTGATATATGTAGTATTTGTCCTTCCGTGACTGGCTTATTTCATTTAGCATAATGTCCTCCAGGTTCACCCATGTTGTCACAGTGGCAGGATTTCCTTCTTTTTGATGGCCAAGTAATATTCCATTGTATATATGCCACATTTTCTTTATCCAGTCAACCATCAGTGGACACTTAGTTTGCTTCCGTATCTTGGTTATTGTCAGTATTGCTACAATGAATGTGGGAGTGCAATATCTTTTGATATCCTGATTTCAGTCCTTGGGATATATACCCAGACATGGGATTGCTGGATCATATGGTTGTTCTAATTTTAATTTTTGGAGGAAATTTGTACTATTTTTCACAGCGGCTGCACCAATTTTCATTCCCACCAACAGTGCACAAGCCTTTACTTTTCTGCACATCCTCACTAATACTTGTTATCTTTTTTTTTTTATGATAGCCATCCTAATAGCCTTCAGATTATCTGTCTCCATTATGTATCTCAGAAGCCAGAGAAAGCCATTCCCAGGGAATCTGGGGACCCAGGGTTGGGAGTTGAGACCAGGTTTGATAAGAATGACATTTCCTCCCTCAGGCACTGGGCTGGGTGCTGGGCTGGGCCAAGAACAACCTTCCTGACTCCCATGAAAACTGTTGTGACCCCACCCAGGCATTTCATCCTGACATAGGAGTGAAGCCCCAAGCCCCAGCAGGTTTGGGCAGCTCACTAGGAAGCCACATCGCCTTGCTGGCCCTTCCCAGGTCCCGCAGTGTCCCAGACATCAGGTAAAGGACTGCACAGTGAACAACAGCATCTATGTCGTCACTCCGAGGCCCACGTATGTGAAACTTCTGCACCCTCCCTCTGGACCCAACTTCATTAAAATTGCGTATTTAAATTTCTGTATTTCTCTCTAGACTTTAAGATCCCAGCAGATAGGAAACGTGTTTTCTGTACCTTTATAACCCCAGAGCTTAGCACTGTGCCCAACACTGATTAACTGTTACCTGCCTTAATCAGAGGAAGGATGTGTCCCAATCCATGTCCCAGTCACAGGGGCATTAACTGTCCAAGGTTGAGGAGCTATTTCAGATCAAGGGGACTTACTACGTGTCCTGTACTACAGCAGATGGTGCAGACACAGAGACATACAGCAGGTCTCGCCATGTTATAGTTGGTGGTCTGGAGAGGCAGGTACTCATGTGACTATATTATAATGCACCAACACAGAAGTAATGAATTAGAGAAGCCCTGGGAAAGTAGTAACTAATTCCAACATGGGAGGGGGAAGGTGGGGACAAGAGAAAGCTTGTTTAATGCAGCAATGTCCCTGAGTCCTGAACACTGACCATAGACAGGCATTCCAGGAAAAAAAGCTCCTGAAGCAAAGGTATGGGGGCTTTATAAAAAGGAAAGACCACCACTGTGGCTCACAATAGTACTGGCATGGCCTAGGTGCTTGGTAACGATTTAATTTTGGCTGCCCTGCCTAGGACCCTGGAAGGCACTGATGTTAGTGACCTGATAGAAGCAGTGATGGCCTCTTCCTTGTCCATGGAACCCCAGGCAGACATCCCTTCTTCCACATCAACCTGGGAAGAGCTCTCTTGGAGATTTGTCTGTAAGACAGCCGCAGGGGTCATTGGACCAACAACCAGATGGCTATGGCCAAAGATATAAACAGGGTCACCTCACACACTAATGGGCTTACTTTGAGAAGCAGAGCAGCACTGTGACCTCAGAGAATCTATGTGCACAAGGTCAATTTCCATTTGCACATGTATCCATGTGTTAAGATGTCTCTGCAAGTGTAAATAAATAAGCATAGTAAATGCATGTGTGTTTATGAACACATGGACAAGGGTATGCACACATGCCCACACCTGCAGTGTCACATACCAAATGTTATGTGGAGAACGTTTTGGTAATTGTAGCAGCCCAGGGTCCAATGGACTATGTGCTCCTCATCAGCTTGTATGTAGGAAGTCTGCTGTAGGTCCAGTATTTCAGAGCCCAGTTTTGGATCTCTTCTTGGTTTCCCCCGAATGGCCACCTGACAGCTGACTAAGATGATGGCCAGTTTTACCTGGTAGGAGGGAGAGAAATACCATGAGAGCCAACTAAGGGCTCAGAGCCCTGTGCAGTGGGGCAAAGTTAGAGAGCCACAGATGGTCTGGGCAGGAAGTTGTTTCCTCTATCCCCTCCCAGAGGCTGAATCTCTTCCATGGATTCCCTTCCAAAGTCCTGCCCAGAATAGCAAGTCAGTGGGGACCCACTTCTTCCTAGGCAGTTAACTTCTGTGGTTTGCAATGTGCACTGTTGACCCACCACCATGTATATGTACCTCCAACTCTCATGCCAGGAGTGAGGATAAGTACTACCCTTTGGTCCTGTTGTATCACCATTCACTTCACTTCAGGGTCTGCTTTTCTTTGTGTTTGGTGGTTCCCACTTCTCTTCTCATTACCTTTGCCTCAATTACTGCCTATGCCTGATTCTCTTTGACTCCTTTATTGAAGAGTCCTCTGAAAGAGCAACAGGCTTATTCCTCTAGTAGTACCTTTTCCTTGGGGGTGTTACCTATTTCCCTCTCTCTGACCTACAGGAAGAGTAAAGAGGTCTGTTTCCTTGCACTCACGGAGTCATGCAATGTAGTTTTAAGAGAGGTAATTTCAAATGTTCCTGTGATGTGTGCTTTCCCCTTCTTGGCACAGCTAGGTTGGCCTGTCCTTGTCGAATCACTGAAACCAGTGTGGTAGAGGCCTCCATCTCCAAACTGTATCAACTTGAAAGGCGCCATTCCTGGAAGCAACCTCTTTCTGTTCCTTCTTATAGAACAGTTGCTGGGGTGCCTGGGTGGTTCAGTCAGTTATTCGTCCAACTCTTGATTTCAGCTCAGGTCATGATCTCAGGGTTGTGAGATCGAGCCCCTCATCGGGCTCTCCAGTCAGTGGGGAGTCTGCTTGAGATTCTCTCTCTCCCTCTGCCCCTCCCCGCCACTCTCTCTCTCTAAAATAAATAAATACATCTTAAAAAAAAAAGCCCGTTTCTTGTACAGGGATAGATGAGGAACACTGACTGCCTCAGGCAGAGACCTCCATGTGGAAAGAGACACACCTGCAGCATTACCTCTTCTCCTGAAGAATGGCCTTCACAATCCATGATGGCGTTTCTTTCCTTCTGGAATCTCTATACCCTTTGACCCCCATTAACTCTGAAGATGACAGTCAAGATATTTAAGAGGCTAGAGGAAGGTGCGATAAGGGGGTTTGTTCCTAATTCTGAAGACGAATTCTTTAAATCCAGTGTCTTACTGTTTTGTGATTAAGGATTTGGAGAAGCAGTAATCTGGCACTTTGTTCTGTACTTCAGAATACTGTGTTCCCATTAATTTTTTAATATATGTACAGAAAAAGATTTATTATAAATAACTGGCTCACATGGTTATGGAGGCTGACAAATCCCAGGGTCTGCAGGCAAATCAGCAAGCTGGTGACCCAGGAGAGCTGAGGGTCTCCTTCCAGGCTGAGTCTAAAGGCCCAAGAACCAAGAGAGCTGATATGTTAGTTCCAGTCCAAAAGTTAGCATGAATCTTTGTAGATGTAAAAATAAGCTTCAAGTGTACTCTTTGTGATGGAATGATTTGATGGTGCAGCCTAACCAGTTTCGTAGCTCTTGTTTTATAGTACCAGGGTGAAAGTTTATTCAGAGGAAGACAGGAATATATAAGTGCATTTTCCCCCTTCACGGTCCCAACGACATTGCATTGATTTTTTAAATAAGATTGGCAAAAGTAACACAGTTATTTCATTTTATATCTCTTTAACTGCTAGCAAAGATGTCATTTTTCTCATCACTTGAGGATCTACAAGCTGTATTTTATCTGCACACTTATGTTTGCATAAATCCTGTGTATATTTGGATAGTAACCTTTTATCAGCTCCCCCTCTCCCATTCTGTTCCTTTCAATATTTTATGCATCCCCTTATATTTTATATTCATAGTATCACAGAATGTTGGTTCCTAGTGGTGTGCTCAGCAAGTATTTATGAAGACATGTTGAGTTTGAACTGGCAGGGGCTTCGAGGCCTTCTAGTCCAGGACCCTAAACATTTATACATAGAAAATGAAGCTCATGGGGCACCTGGGTGGCTCAGTTGGTTAAGTATTTTACTCTTGATTTTGGCTCAGATCATGATCTCAGGGTCATGAAATTGAGCCCCGTGTTGGGCTCTGCGCTCAGCATGGAATCTGCTTGAGATTCTCTCTCCTTCTCCCTCTGCTCCTCCCGTGTGCTCTCTCTCTCTCTCTCCCATTCTCTAAAAATAAATAAATAAATCTTAAAAAGCAAATGAGGCTCAGAGTAGTTCAGTGATTTAGCCAAGGTAATAGCTTGCAAATAAAGAACATTGAGCTAAACCTCAACATCCAGTAAAGTTCTAGTCACCACTTCATATTGCCTCAAACCCTAGAGCAGGGTTTCTCAACCTTGGCATTAATTTTTGGGCCAAATCAGCTAGATAATTCTTGGTCGTAGAGGACTGTCCTATGCATTGCAGAATGTTTGGCAGCATCCTTTGCCTCTATCCTCTAGAAATCCAGTAACAAATGCCCCCGCCTTTGATTTGTAACAACCAAAAATATCTCTAGACATTGCTAAGTGTCCCCTGAGGGATAAAATTACCCCCAGTTGAGAATCACTGCTCTGGCAGCAGCTAAACACTTCCTGGGCTTTGGGGGGAGTTGTGAGTTTCCTCTACAGAAGTTTAGAGCTGGAGCCTGGCATTTCTCTCTGGCAACTGGAGTTTACGGACAAACCTAGAAAGTTGCCCCATCCTAACTCTACAGAGCTAGGAGTATGGATACTGAGGACCCCTATCCCATTATGATGGCTCTGAGTCAGCCCTTATTCCACAAGGCTCACAAAAGGGCTGAGCTGGCAGGCAGGCAGGCAGGGAATGGGCAGGCAGAAGGTAGGGTCAGCACATTTATTGTAGGCAAGGCTTCTGGCTGAGATAGAGGCATCATTCAGACCTCAGGAGAACGACACAGGTAGAATACCAAGCAGGATTTCCCAAGAGGAGCGTGAAGCCAGCCCCTGTGGTATCAGTACCACGGACAGCTCCAATGACAAGCTAATTTTCAGATATCAGCTTGAAAGGGACAAAAGGAGTCCCTTCAAGCAGAGGTAGTTTGGATCTGATTTATCTGCTCTTTAATGATAATCATCAGTATAGATGTTACTAAGATAATGTTCACAACTATACTATGAGATTGCTGCTATAATTCTAATGTTACAGACATTGGAAGCAGGCTTAGAGGTTCCCTTGCCCAGTGGTACATAGCTAGAAAATTGCAGCCTTCACAGTTGGGAGTGAGGATACTGGCTTCAAAGTCTGCTCTTTCCCTAATGCCTCTTCCAGGCAAAGGAAAAAAGGGGGAAAGGAAAATTAAAGTGATGTGCTGAAAACTGTAGAGTTGTACAAGCACCTTTCCAACTTCCTCCGCCTTGGATCCCTCAGCAAAGCAGAGGAATCTGTTGAGTGGAACCCTCCCTCGGCCCCTCTCATGTTGAGTGTAAGCACTTCCTCATGAATGCATTTAAGTCAGCCCTTCATGTCTTTATCTCTATTTTAGATAACAAACGTTTCAATTACTCATGCAGTTTTCTATTAAACCATTATTGTGAGCATGATATGTAACATTCCATTTGATGTAATATCTCTTTGCCCATTATTGGGCATTATTGGCTGTAAAATGTGTTTCTTGATCTAGAGAAATGTAACTTAGCAGTCCAAATTGGTGCAGTATTTTCTGTTCCAGTCCCTTTTTAGTATCCTGAGCATTTTCATCTACTACTGATAGAAGCCAATTCTAATGTCTACTCTTGTCAGGACCGTTTTGTAGCCTCCAGGGCTACCAGCATCAATCTGACTTGCCAGCCATCAATGGAGCCTTCCTCCTGAGAAACCTGCCCCATAGGTGTCTGTAGTTGGTATCTCTTGCTGATAAACAGTACTTTTGTCATTTTGCGCATCGTAGGGTGCAAGAGAAATATGTCAACAATCAGCCCATCTCTGCATTGTTACAGCTCCCTCCTGATGGCCACCTCAACTGAGTGCACCAGAATAGGACTTGCCAGTTCCATTCACCTTACAGTCCTGGAAGGGTGTTCTTCTGATGGATAGTGACATATCTTACTCTATTTTTTGGACATATCTTATTTTAATGCACTTCTTAATTCCCAGTGATTTCCCTGGGTCTCTGCCCAATACTGGCAATCTTTTAGTTATCTAGTTTTCCACTGCCCATCTGCCTGACCACATGGACAGACCATTAGCCACCATGCTAGGGTTGGTAAAAACCCAAACACAGGGAAAACAATATGCAATTCAGTCTGCTGAGCTGATATGTTTCTACTTTCTTCAGTCAGAGTGGTGGTCTTCCAAATATGATGCTGTTTGTTCAACTTGGAACTGACATCTATGAACCAATCAACTCTTTGTTGGTCAGTAGAGACGTTTTCATAGGGCATTGCCCACGTGGTCATGGGATCCAGCAGCTCCTCAGGTGCTTCCTTTAGGGGAAAAGAGGTTACCTGCTTGTGGATATGATGAATACTTCCTTGCGTCCCCCAGTAGTACGTTCCTGCATAAACCCTTTCCATTTTATTATGGAACTCTTCTGGGACCTGCCCTCTCCCATTAAAGTGTTTCTCCAACATCACCCAAGACATTGATGGGTATTTCAGGTTTTTATTATTTTATGTCCTTTATAAGGGAAGTTTTGATTAAGCAAGCAAGTAATTGTCTCTCAAATGACATACATTGTACCCCAGTGTCTGGAAGTTTTCTGGTCCAAAATCTCAGTAGTTGGTGCTGGGTGGTGCTCATAGGCTTTTGCCATCAGCCTCAGTCTGGGGTCCATACAAGTCTACTATATGGAAAACTTTTGGTACCAGCACTCCATTTTCTAACATGTCACTATAAACTGATAAACTCTTTTCGTCTACCTGGTATCATTTATTGTTTCAAATTAACAACCTGTAACCTACTTAGGTGATCTCATAGGTTTCCATTTAGCATGTTTAGTCAACAGTGGCTGAAGGACAAATTTGCCTGCCTTCTGGTTTATAGTACTAGGCAGGGGAAGCATTCCCCTGTCAGACATAATATTCATTCCCATAATATACTCAGGTAAAGAGATAGAATCACATCCCATCAAGTCTCTGTTTAAACATTCCAATTCTCTTTTTTCCAGGTTATGTCAATGAAGAAGCTTTATTCTTGATACAAAAGACTTTATGGGCAACATTCCTTCAAATATTCATCATAACCACACTGTGATACAAAGATGAGATTCAAAGTTTTTTTTAAAGTGGTTTATATTTTATTTTATTTATTTTTTTTAAAGATTTTATTTATTTATTCGACAGAGATAGAGACAGCCAGCGAGAGGGGAACACAAGCAGGGGGAGTGGGAGAGGAAGAAGCAGGCTCACAGCAGAGGAGCCTGATGTGGGGCTCGATCCCAGATCGCCGGGATCACGCCCTGAGCCGAAGGCAGACGCTTAACCGCTATGCCACCCAGGCGCCCCTATATTTTATTTTTTTAAATTAACATGTAATGTATTATTGGTTTCATAGGTACAGGTCTGTGATTCATCAGTCTTATATAATACCCAGTGCTCATTACATCTCATGCCCTCCTTAATGTCCATCACTCAGTTACCCCATCCCTCTACGCCCCTCCACTCCAGCAACCCTCAGTTTGTTTCGTATGATTAAGAGTCTCTTATGGTTTCTCTCCCTGATTTCGTCTTGTTTCATTTTTTCCTCTCTTTCCCTATGATCCTCTGCCTTGTTTCTCAAATTCCACATATCAATGAGATCATATGATAATTGTCTTTCTCTGATTGACTTATTTCACTTAGCATAATACCCTTAGTTCCATCCACATTGTAGCAAATGGCAAGATTTCATTTTTTGATGGCTGAGTAATATCCATTCCATGTATACACACACACACACACACACACACACACACACACACACACACACACACATATATATATATACACCACATCTTCTTTATCCATTCATCTGTTGATGGACATCTAGGCTCTTTCCATAGTTTGGCTATTGTGGACACTGTTGCTATAAACATTGGGGTGCACGTGCCCCTTCGGATCACTACATTTGTATCTTTGGGGTAAATACCCAGTAGTGCAAATGCTAGGTCACAGGACAGCTCTATTTTCAACTTTTTGAAGAGCCTCCATACTGTTTTCCAGAGGGGCTGCACCAGCCTGCATCCCCACCAACAATGTAAGAGGGTTCCCCTTTCTCTATATCCTCGCCAACATTGGTCGTTTCCTGACTTGTTAATTTTAGCCATTCTGACTGGTGTGAGGTAGTATCTCATTGTGGTTTTGATTTGTATTTCCCTGATGCCAAGTGATGTTGAGCATTTTTTCATGTGTCTGTTGGCCATTTGGATGTCTTCTTTGGAGAAATGTCTGCTCATGTCTTCTGCCCATTTCTTGATTGGATTATTTGTTCTTTGGGTATTGAGTTTGATAAATTCTTTATAGATTTTGGATACTAGTCCTTTAGCTGATATGTCATTTGCAAATTTCTCCTTCCATTATGTCAGTTGTCTTTTGGTTTTATCAACTGTTTCCTTTGCTGTGCAACAGCTTTTTATCTTGATGAAGTCCCAAAAGTTCATTTTTGCTGTTGTTTCCCTTGCCTTTGGAGACGTGTCTAGCCAGAAGTTGCTGCAGTCGAGGTCATAGAAGTTGCTGCCTGTGTTCTCCTCAAGGATTTTGATGGATTCCTGCCTCATATTTAGGTCTTTCATCCATTTTGAGTCTATTTTTATGTATGGTGTAAGAAAATGGTTCAGTTTCATTCTTCTGCATGTGGCTGTCCAATTTTCCCAACACCAGAGATTCAAAGTTTATAACTTTTCCTATAGAATACATGCATTTTCCTAAACACATATATTAAAACCCATAAAATATTAATAAAATACATTATTAATACATTAATTAAATAATAAATACATTATTAATAACACAATATGTTCTATACATATATTGATTTTTCTCAAGATACTTTATGTAGAAAACCCAAACCCCCCTTTTAAAAAGTCCATTTCCATCTAAACTTTCACCTTAATCCCATCAGCCATTGCATCCCCCTATTTTCCCAATCTAACCTAAACTCTCTATTAGGACTTCACTAGCAGATTTAGAATCGTAGTGCATTGGGTCCCTATGCCAAGAAGTCCCAGAAGTTTCTTCTCCACCTCTTGGCCATTTTATCCCCACATGTGCATATGGCTTGTGATCTTAAGTCATCAACTGGGCCAAGGGACCTTGCCTCTTTGTTGGTCTTTATCTTAATTAGTTTGTGGAACAATTGCCCCAGGTTATTTGAGATCAAGCATGTCATTGTCATCTTTGCCTTCTGGCTTAAAAATTCTTCCAAACCAGGGAGAATAAAGCAGATTTATTTAGGGCCCTTTCCTGTTGGGGGACTAGTAGAGTTCCCATTGGTCCATTCAACCTTCCAATATGCTGCATTAGGACTTTTGTTTCGACCCCATCAATGACCCCTTTATTCACCCCAATAAACAATCTTTTATTGAGGTTGAAATTCACACCGCATACAATTAAAGTGTACAATTCAGTGGCATTTTGCTTATTCACAATATTGTGAAACTACCAGCTCTCTCTAGTTTTGAAATTTCATCATCCCATAAATCATTTCATTACCCCAGCTACCCATTAGTTAATCATTCTTCATCCCTCTATTCTCCCTTCCCCTAGTAAACTCTAAGCTACTCTCTATCTCTATGGGTTTACTGATTCTGAATACATCATATAAAAGGAATCATACAATATATGAACTTTTGTGTCTGGCCTCTTCCACACAGCATAATGTTTTTGAGATTCATTCAAGTTGTAGCATGTATCAGTACTTCTTCTTTATGGCTGAATAATATTCCGCTCAGTGTATATAACCGTAATTTGTTTATCCATTCATCCATAGATGGACATTTGGGTTGTTTCCACGTTTTGGCAATTATGAATAATGTTGCCCTAAATGCATATATACAAGTTTCTCTGTGGATATATGTTCTCTTTTCTTCTTGGTATATATGTAGGAATGGGTTATATGGTAATTCTATGTTTAAACTTTTGAGGAGCAGCCAAACTGTTTGAACAGTGGCTGCACCATTTTACATGCCCACCAGAAATGTTATCCATTTCTTTTCTTTTTTAAGATTTTATTCATTTATTTGAGTGAGAGAGACAGAGAGAGAGAGCACAAGATGGGGTAGGGTCAGAAGAAGCAGACTCCCCACTGAGCAGGGAGCCAGATGTGGGGCTCAATCCCAGGACTCTGGGATCATGACCCGAGCCGAAGACAGCAGCTTAACTGACTGAGCCACCCAGGCACCCCTGTTATGCACTTCTTAATGACTCTTCGAAGATTTCCATCCTGCTGGGATGATTCCCTTAGCTCTCTCTTTCGTCTTCCCCATTTTCTTGTCAATCATTCTAATTTCCTTAGCCATCTGTCATTTCAGCATAGCTTTTCCCTTTGGTAGCAGCCCCGATGTTAGTAGTTGTAGCTTGAATCAGTCAAAGTCCATGCTTGGCCCAGCATCAGAATCTGCCCCAAACTCTTCTTTATTTTCATTTTAGCTATAGCAATAGCCAAGGGATTGTATATTTAGCTTGTATCTTGTTTTGCATTTTCTTATGTATCCAATGAGCTAACTGCATAGGCGTTGGATCTATTGTTTCTAAATTACACTGGTAATTTTTATCTCCAGTAACTGACAACAGTGCAACTGTAATTCCATACCATAGGTGACTCACTGGCCATTCAGAAAGAAAAGGTTCATCAAATTCTGCCCCCTCGTCCTTCCTTTACCCAAATCATGCTTTTGCCATGTGTCACTGAGCCCACCAGGGTTTTTTTTTAGTGAATCTCACTCCACATACCTCCTAAATTTGGGGGTCCCCAAGACCACATTCAGGCTTCATAATGAATTAGGCCTCGCAGAACTCAGAAAAGGTGTCATACTCACAGTTATGGTTTATTTCAGTGAAAGGATACAGTCTAAAATCAGCAAAGGGAAGAGGTGCATAGGGCATGGTCTAGGAGAGTTCCAGATATGAGGTTCCAGCTTGGGATTGTGTGGATGGTGTATCCTTCTCCCAGCAACAACATATGGCAATATGCATGGAATATTGCCAACTAGGAAAGCTCACGCAAGCCTTGGTATCCAGGGTTTTTATGGGAGATCAGTCACATAAACATGGCTGGTCACCAGTAAGGCTGATTTCTGTCTCCAGCTCCTCCAAGAGTCAAGCTGATACCACATAGCCCAAGGCCCCCAACATAAATCACATTGTTAGTATAGACTATCTGGCATGGCCCAAGGCCCCAGGTAAACATATTAAACAGGACATTCCAAGGGCTTAGAGGTTATATACTAGGAATTGGGGGCATGAGCCAAACCTTCCTTTGGACAAGGTTAATTCCTTACTGCACATGGTGCAGTCATACCTCACCACCAATTCTCTCTATACCACCATCACCAGTCAATTCTAATCCAACTGAACACTGTTCCATGGAGGTCAACTCCAGGACAACCCTTCTTGGCTTGTGTCTTCTCTCCCAAATATGTCAGGCATTGAATGCTGAAGTCTGCCAATGTCAGCCTCACCAAAGAAGGAAAGCATCTCTTCTAAGCTCAGTTTTCATATCAGGAAGAAGTTAGTGGAGATGGCTTTATGACACAAAAAAAAAAAATAGAGGGAAAAGACCCCAATGTTCCTCAACCATAATCAAGAGGCATTTCAAGAGTCAGTAATCATGGAAGTTCAAAAAAAAAAAAAAAGCATTCTGAGTATACATAAGGCTCAAGGGACCAAGGCATGTCCCCAACCTCAAAGAATGTGAGTTTACCAAAGTCCAGTTCAGCCACATTTCATGAATATCTGAATTTCCTCTTTAGGAAAAAAAAAATGTTAGCCAAGAATTTAGGAATTTCAGGGGCCAAGAGAATCAGGAAATAGTCAAGTTCAAACAGCACCATCAAGAATGATTGGGAGACTTTGGGAGACTGTGCCTGGGAAATTGCCATAAGGTAAATGAGATCTGAGTGACTAGGGTCTTCAATAAGCAAGCAATGTGCCACACCAGTAAGGATGTGGCCTGCTAAGATCTAGGAAAACCATGCTTTTAAAGACCAGCAACTTGGTTACATTAATCTCCCATTGGGCACAGAGTCCCAGCTCTAGCCCCAGGCCTCAGATGGTCTGGTTCCTGGTATCTCTGAGTCTCATCCCCAGAGCAAGGCCGATCAAGACCTGTAGACTCCCAGATTCTGGGTGCCGACTGGGGAGCTGAGAAGGTGGCCAGCATCAGTTGGAGCACGGCAAGCTTCAGGCTACAAGAAGGAACCAGAAAAAGAATGTAGCCCCAAGAGCTGAGACAGAGGATACATGCCTCAGTGATGGAGAGCACACTGGAAGGCAGAAAGGACTGTGGGACACCCAGGTCAGAAGAAAGAGCCACTCTGCCCAGGCCAGTGAGATCCTTGTGAGCGAGATTCTGCCTGTCCTGCCATAGAGCACACAGGTTACTTCCAAATGAACATGAATAAAAAGAGAATGAGCTATTCTCAGTGGCTTCAGTCCCAGTAAAAAAGGCAAGGGGAAAGAGGCCTACTGCAAAAACCCATGGCAGTATGAGCTCCTGCGTGAAGCCCAGGCCCAGAGGAAGGTGAAATGGACATTATAGACTCTGGGGAACCCTAGGACTCAGCGGTGCGTGCTGGCCTTGGGACTGACCCTAGGGAAGAAAGCCAGATGGAAGCAAAGGTTTCCAATTTGCAAGGAAAGGCAGAACAAGGAGGAACTCTGGGTTCAGGAAGAGCTTTTAGACTAGAACTCCTGTTCTCTCCAAGGCTCCCTCCTACCCAGATCAAAGGAGAGGGACAAGTGTCCCATCACGCAGCCATCAAGCAGCCTCTGAGGGCCAGAGGTGTCCTAGTGGAGCAGGGGCAATGGAAACCATGAGAGAGGCCACCACTCAGATTCAATGCTCAGTCTATCTGTCGGATCTAGTCTATTCCACAACCCTCAGCGAGCTTCTGCCCCAAGCCAAGATGCTCAAGCGTGGACCAGGGAAACCAGGTTCCTCGGGCCCCTTTCCCAACTGGGCCAGGCTTGGCTTTGGGTAATGGTTTTTCCATCCAGTTAGGTAGAAATTCATCCTCGTTTCCTGTGCATAGGAGGATCTCCAAAGGCAGCGTTTGCTCGCTCTTCGTCAAAATCTCCTAGCCCTGATATTGGCATCCTTTGAAGAGGATGGTCTCTTTCCCATGAGCAAAAGTTTTTGCTGTTTCTTAATTTATGTATTTCTTCTAACAGCTGAGTGCTGTCTTCTGTCTCTGCTCTGTTCAGGGTCTAAGTTTCGGGTCGCCCAGACTGTGGCTCAGAGAACAAAAGAGGTGAACTTCGGCTCTTCCTGAGGGTCTGCTATGGCTTCTCAGAGGTGACTGGGGGTGCGGAGAGAAAGCAGCAGAGGTGGTGCCCTTCTGCACGCATCTAGGGTACTTCATTGCACCTGCTCTGAGGCATAATTCATTTAACGTTTCACTTTTTTTCTTATATAAGAACAAGTAAAAATACTATGTAACCTTCAGAAGCTTCTCTCTGCGAGAGCGTAAAACTCCATCCAAAGACACAGATAAACCAGACTTTGTCCTGCCCCCTCACCACCCTTCATTTGGTACAGCTGTGAAGGTGTGTGTGTGCCCAGAGTACCAAGGGCAGACACAACCGGACATCCCTCTTCAGCTTTCAAGATGGGTAAGGAGCAAGTAGATTTCCATCTCACACAATTTGGAGGA
Organism: Ursus americanus; assembly: GCF_024610735.1. Taxonomy (NCBI): domain Eukaryota; kingdom Metazoa; phylum Chordata; class Mammalia; order Carnivora; family Ursidae; genus Ursus; species Ursus americanus. The sequence continues at coordinate 20,178,568 of NC_142144.1, forward strand.
GTTGGGGGTGACTGGGCCTGCTTTCTCAATGGTAGGAGACAACAGGATCCCCGGATGAGGAACAGTGGGCAGCTACCCCCACGAGCCCTGACCGTTCTGCTGGAGGCCTGCCACCTGCAGTGTGTGCCCTCCCTCCTCTTCTGGTTCTCTTAGTCCAAAAAGGACCAGAAACACCAGCTCTGTGGTGTGAGGTGGGGAGCAGACAGAGAGGCTGCTGTAGTGGCTCCTCCCCACCTGGCCAACAGGTGTCTCTTACTCAGGGGTACCTTTAAGGTTCCAGAATACCCTGTCCTCTCCCCGCCCTCGAGAGGGCTATGATACCCGGGTGAGGGCCACAGGGTGTGACTATGTGGGGAGCGACCTGGGCCAGCTGGCATGAACTTCCCAGGCCTGGGGTGGGAGGGTAAGGGAAGACCCTTTACTCCTCTTCCTCTCCCTGACAAGCGGGAAAGAGTGGGGGGAGCAGGAAAAGGTCTTCTGAGCGGAAACCGAGAGGAGCACATGACATTTACAGCTTTACAAGGAATCTCAGCGTACCCACAAGGAGTGCAGGTTACTTCCCAGCACATCTGTGGGACTTACTTCCAAGCTGGGAACACGCACTATGCTTCCACATGCCCCCCCCTTCTCCTGCCAACCCCGCCCCCAGAAGGAACAGTGTCTGCTGCCACAGGGAGGAGGAGATGGGTGCGCACTGAGCAGGGTGGGGGTGGGGAGGAAGGCCGAGGTGGGCTCCAGGCTGACCCACCCAGGTCCTAGCATCAGGCCAGGTGCTGTGTAGCTGTGTAGGTATCTGCCAGGTCTGTGCTTTAACTCTGAACTTGACAATGAGCAAGGAGGTCTCCCGCTGAGTGCGTACCTTGGGGAAAGCCCCCCCCCCCCAAGCAGGCTTTTCACATTGGCTGGCTTGAGGGCATGACTGCAGATGGAGGCATCAGTTAGCACTCACTGGTGGGAATGTTCCCTTTGCGGCCACACAGAGTGCCTTGGGAAATTGAGGCAGAGAGTGAGGAAATGGTTTGGGTGGCAAAGTCACCTGCTGGTGAATGACAAGGATGCTGTGGAGTGCAGGGCTCCCTCTCGCAAAGTGCACGGGGCCCTGTGTTTGAGCATTAAGACCATGCCTACGGGGGTGTTTTCAGGCTGGACTAGCCCTCTCTGGTGAGTGTCCTTGTCCTCCTTACACTGTTCTCGTTGACATCATGCAGAATCCTGTCCCTGGTGCGAACAGTTGTCCTCCAGGGTGGGGGAGTCCTCTGTGCTCCTCCTGTGCCCATCTGTGTGAGATTTACAAACAGGAGAGGTCATGGGTATTTGTTATGCTTTTGGTTTAACTTTGAACTTGACAATGAGGTCTCCCCACTGAGCGCAGTACCTTGAGGAAGGGAAGCATCTTCCCATGGAGGCTCTCCGCATTAGCTAGTTTGATGGCATCGCAGGTCAGAAGGATCCACCAGCCATCCCTGGGGAAAATGTCCTGCTTGCAGCCACACACAGCACCTTGGGAAAAATGAGGACAGTGACGAAAAATTTTGGGTAGCATGCGTGGTAAGAGAGGAAGGAGGAGGGGGATGGAATGATCAGTCCATGAAGAGCATCGGCATGCCCAGGAATCACAATCTCGCACACGCGCACACGCATGTGTGCACGCACTCCTCCATGGTGTATCTCCTTGAGAAGGACATGACACCATCTCTGAAGAGTTCCCATTTGGGGTTTGTTTTTAAGCCCAAGAAAAACGTGTGCCTATGTGTCCAGTTTAGGCATCGCCTTCTCTGGGGAAGGGGGGGGGTCGGTGCCTGCCTGCCTTCTAACCCCACTTGGTGACAACGGGCAGGCTCTCATCGGTATGCAGAGTGCCCCCAGTGGGGCTGAGCTGCCCCTCTGTGATCTTTGTACATTCGCTTGGAATCAGGTGCATTGGCCGTAGCTGCGTCCTGCTTCTTGCCTAACCAGTAGATGGGTTTGGGGGGCTCATGTTGAATCCCTACTCAGCCCCATGATGCATCAGTGCTTTTCAGCCCTCCTCCTACAGACACCTCATTCCTTAGATTTTCTTTCTAAGATTTTGGCTAGCCTCTTGTTCCTCCCCGAGGACAGGGACTTTTTCCCACCGAGTGAGATCTGAGTTAGGTGAAATAAAGACAAGCCCTGTGAATGGGGCCTTTCCAGGGAGCTGAACAATAGGTCAAACAGTGACAATTCTCCTTAGATGGGCCTTTGGTGGTGGTGGGGGGTTCCAAAACCATTTGTCTTCTCCTGTGGCTGCTAGGCTGCTGGTTTTCACAGTGACTTTGGTGGTGAGCCTGCTGATTTTCAAGCCACTGGGGAACCAGGGGGAGATCAGAATAGGGCAAGTTCAAATGCCACCAAGCTCACTGTTCTTACTGATATTCAGGCTTTTTGCTTGAATAAACATCCCTTTGGCATGCCTGATCATTTTTTGTTGAAAGCCAGGCATGCTGTATTGGGTGATGTGAACTGAGGTAAATAGGCCTTCTGTGTGAGGGCTTAACGTTAATCTGGCTAGGAGTTGAGCTGTTTGTAATGTTTTCTGTCACTCTAGCTTCCAGAAACTTCCAATGCCTCTAGTGTCCTTGTTGTGGTCATCTCCTTGTGACTTTGGGCCTCCACAAATACTCCTCCTTCCTTTGTGTCCTGTGGCTCTTTCAGCTGTCGTTTGCTCATACACGGGATGCCCTGGGCTATGGTGTTACTTTGTGGGGAGGGGAGCATTCTGTAATCTTACGATGAAATCTCAGTCTTATAATGGGCCTGTTTCTAGAGCCAGTGACTGTCACACGTGTTTGTGCGGTGTTATAGCTTTCTTCCCCCCACCTTATTTGTGTAATAACATTCAACACGAATGTAGAACGTTACTAAGAAATCACGTCCCACCTGAAATACTGTAGAGAAAATAGAAGCAAAATACTTTCCTTATTTTTGTTTGCACAACAAACTTCCTTGTTGAAGAAATGGGTCAGATGATAGGGTATGTTCACACTAAGGATACTGTCATAGCAATAGAAGACTTACTGACTTTATTGAAATGAAAGAGAAACTTGGATATAGTCCAACTCGTGACCAGCTATGTGATAAGGAACAAGGATGGCGGGGGGACACAAGGCTTGTAAAATCTGCTATGGTCCCCCCAAAAGTGATTACACCACATGGCTTTCCCCAGCACTGGAGGTGTCCCCAGCTCATTCAAATGAAAGGTCCCGAGATTTGTATATTTCACCCCGATCACAGTTAAGTTTCCCTTTCTCTGAATTTGGATCGGGATCTCTCCCCAGAAATAACCCGGAAGAGGGACATCAGTACACCACGTGATTCTTTCGAGCCTCCAAACGCCTCAGTGAATGGATACGTGTGTGAAATAAAATGTCTCTCTAAAATGTTATCTGAGACAGTCAAGAATACAACGATAGGGGGCGCCTGGGTGGCACAGCGGTTAAGCGTCTGCCTTAGGCTCAGGGCGTGATCCCGGTGTTATGGAATCGAGCCCCACATCAGGCTCCTCCGCTATGAGCCTGCTTCTTCCTCTCCCACTCCACCTGCTTGTGTTCCCTCTCTCGCTGGCTGTCTCTACCTCTGTCAAATAAATAAATAAAATCTTTAAAAAAAAAAAAAAAAGAATACAACGATGGGGGAAGTCCCCGAAACCGACGGCCCTGGGCTCAGCGTTTCAGGGAACAGTCTGGGGAGACGTCCGTCCAGCCGGGCTCCCCCGCGGCAGTCAGGGAAACTGAGGAAAGGCAGCTCTTAACTATTTGCGCAGCCCCGGCGGGTCTCGCAGCCTGGGCGGCGGCCCCACCCGCAGCGGGACCTGCGGCAAACCAAGCCCGGCTTCCCGCCCGTGAAAGTGTCGCCGGGACCCAGGACGCGGCGTTTGACGCCAGTTGGTCCCGGCGCGACTCGGACGCCCTCTGCTGGCGGTTGGTGAGCAGCGAAAGACGCGTTGCGCTCGCGGTTGAGCGGCGGCCGCGCGCTTCCTCGCGGCCATCTCGCGGAATCCCGGAACTCTCGAGCCCCCCCCCAACCCCCCCCCCCCCCCCCCCCCGCCGAGGGACTCACGGGATGCTCTGCTCCCGATTTGCCTGTTCTTCTTCCTGGGACATGCCTTGGAGCCATGGCTTGGAAAGCAAGAAAACCTTCATGCTTTTGAGATATCTGGAAAGGACCTCTTCTAAGTCATGCCGCAATGTTTCGTAAGAAAGAGGGGATCCCCAAATCTGGAGACACAGGCACCTGTTTCCACCATTGGAACAGTTTTCAACCTGCTGGACAGACTACAGTGCTACTTGCCTAAGACCCTTCTGGATAATTTACTCTCCAGCTTTGATCACCATCAGGAACAACGGGAGCAGAAGATGAAAGTAGGGGCGCCTGGGTGGCTCAGTTAGTGAAGTGTCTGCCTTCGGCTGGGGTCATGATCTCAGGGTCCTGGGATTGAGCCCCTCATAGGGCTCCCTGCTCAGCAGGGAATCTGCTTCTCCCTGTCCCTCTGCATCGCCCCCCTTCCCCCTGGCTCGTGCTCTCTCTCTCTCTCTCTCAAATAAATAAAATGAAGAAGAAGGAGGAGGAGGAGGGGGAGGAGGAGGAGGAGGAAGAGGAAGAAGAAGAAGAAGAAAGTAGAAAATCTTCAGGTTTGTACCTGTTTGGAATAGTCCAGAGGAATTCCCAAGAACTCAGTAGCTCTCTGAAGCAGAAGTAATACAGCCAGCGTGCTTTGGAGAAATAATACAGCCAGCGTGCTTTGGAGCTTGTCACATGACTTAGTATGGTGTCTAATGTATGGTTTTCCAACTCAATAAAGACGAGCTGCTATGATGTATAAAGAACTAAACCGTGAATAGATGCGGAAATATATGGAGATAGTATAGTAAAAACAGGCACATGAATGGCTAATAAACATTTCAGCCCATGAAGAATCTAAGGGAATGCAAATTAAAATGAGAGATCCTTTTTAAAGGTCAATAAAGCAAAGACTAAAAAGAATCTTGAGTGTAGCAGAAGAGTAAGATGAATTGTCATTCCTATATGTCAAAACCTCCAAAAGGTCCCCCAAATAGCCAAAATAATAGTAAATAATAGAAATATTCTCTCTCTCTCTCTCTCTCTTTTTTTTTTTTTGGCTCCCAGCTCTACTTCCAGCTGCTGCTGAGCCATGACTGGGTGTTAGTGGTACAGGAAGAAAGATCCCAGCACCAGGCTGTGCAGATTGTTCTATGCGAGGTTGGGTTGCTTGGGGCCCAGGAGTGGGATTTGTGGCCCATTTCTAGCCCAACGTTTCAGAACCATAAGCATGTTCTTGAGAGGAAGGAAGTGCAGAGTGGGCTTCTGGCTCATACTGGCATGGGAATGAGCAGGTTTGCCATATCTAGGAAGTTCTCAACACCCAGGTTTTGATTTTTTACACTTATGCTTGGGTAAGATGATTACACAAGACACTTTATAGCTTTATATACACAAGACATTTCCCTTGGGACATCTTTTGTCCCCCTCCCCCAATTTCCAAATCATCTGCATAAATAGCTTCCTTTCTCTTTCAAGTCTTGTTCCCCTTGGAACAGACCTCAAGCCCCTTAAGAAACCAGGGAGAACACCCAGGAAATGAGACCATGAAAAGAACCTTGGTGTTTGGCCAATTGGTCTTTGGCCAACCAACAACAGAATAACTACGACCTGATATAACCTGCCTCAGCTGGATGGAACGAACTAAATCTCTAATTTGAAAAAAAAAAGTAATAGCTACAAAAATTGAAGGACACGATAGTCAGCATAGGAAGTATACCGACCACCTGAGGACCACCTCACAACCAGGTACAGAAATCAGACCTGCATTTCTATCGGGGGTCTGAATCTCTTTCCCTACCAAGCATTTCTACTCCCCACAAGAAGGTGATTGGATCATTTTATCATCACTTGCTCTGGAATCTTCCGTCCTTCAGAGTTTTGGTTTACTCTGTGTCCACAGCATTGGGTCTCATCACCGTTGCTATGATAGCAATGTTGCTTTCACGCACCCATGTCACACGGGCACCAGAAACACAGAAAAAAAAAATGCTTGGCCATTTTCCTTAAAGGGCAGTTTTATGGGAGCATCTGGGGTTGTTGTTTTCATAGGCTCTACATAGAGCATTGCCAAGCAGAAAAATGACTGTCTAAACTGCGCTAATATGACAGACAAAGAACTATCTTTGCCAAATGCCTCCAGTGTAGGACGTCCACTCCTGTTTGGTATCGTAGGACCACGTGAGATGAGTCCTCAGGAGACAGTGCCTTTGTCTTCTGTATTCTACCGGCTAGGTGAGCGTAGTCAGAGTGTGGTCAGAACAGCAGTGTCGGCATTATCTGGGAATGTGTTAAAAATGCACACATTGCGGGGCGTCTAGGTGGCTCAGGTTATGATCTCAGGTCCGGGGACTGGCCCCACGTTGGGATCCCTGCTTAGTGGGGAGTCTACTTCTCCCTCTCCTTCTGGTCCTCCTCTCCTCTCATTCTCTCTCTCTCTCTCTCTCTCTCTCTCTCTCAAATAAATAAAATCTTGAAAAAAAATTTTTTTAATGCACACATGGGGCTCCAGCCCAGACCTACTGTGTCAGATCACCAGGGGTGGGGCCAGGCTCTGTGTTTCAACAAGCCCCCAGGTGACTCTGATGCAGGTTCAAGTTTAAGAGGCAGTGAAGGAGGATATTCAGGTGGAGGCAGGGGAGGGACTTCATTTACAGCAGGTGCTAAGGATCCTGCGTCAAAGCTCTAGAGTGAGCCATGTTCATTTCTCACTCAATTTCAACATAAAATAATTCTTGCGGGGCCCCTGGGTGGCTCAGTCAGTTGAGCAGTGGAAGGTTGGACATCTGACTCTTGATCTCAGCTCCGATCTTTTTTTTTTTTTTTTTTCTTTTTTGGGTCAGCTCAGGTCTTGATCTCAGTGTCCTAAGTTCAAACCTTGCTTTGGGCTCCACGCTGGGCATGGATTCTACTTTTAAAAGAATTGTAATTCTTGGATGTGTATGCCACACTGATCAGGAACCACCCTCACCACCCCACTTGCTTTTCCCATCTACCCCAGACCACGACCAGATCCAGGAGCTGATTCCTCACCCACACCCCACTCTGTCTTTGGGCCTTCTCTCTCCTCGCCTGACACCATACTCTCTCGGGATGGAACTGCTCACAAAATTTCCCCATCTCAGGCTTCCCAGTCAAGAGGGCCAGACGGGGGGCCAGATGGCCCGGAGAGGCCCTCTAAGATTGCTGCAGGCCCTCAGAGCTCCCCCTGCTGGAGAGCAGCGCACAGGGCAAGAATCCATCCCGGGTTCCAGAAAGCCAGACCCCAGGAGATCCTTAGCAGGAGAGGAGCAAAGAGGAAGGGCAGGATTGGGGACCTTGCCCAGGACAGCAGACACCCACGGAATCTGGGGAACAGGGTGTCCCTGGACCTGTCACAAGCTCCACAAGCAGCATATTCAAAATACAGGGAGGTGTTTGTTCTGGGGCCTCACCACGGGAAAGCAGGAGATGGTCTGGAAGTTGCAGGTCACAGAGCCGGGAGTGCAGCCCAGACCCACCAGAAATGAGAAGTGGTTCTAGGACAAGCTGGATGTTCACACTGTGAAGAACAAGTCAGTCCATGATCAGATCTACATCGCAAAACTCTGCTTGTTTGTGCTGCAGAAGCAATGGGAAAAGTCCACGCATTTGGTGCTCACAGCACCAACATACACAAAGTCTGTGTAACTACCAGGCTCTGTCCTCCCCTAGACAGGAACAGGGCCTGAAATCCCCTTTCTCCCCAAGAACGCGGTCTCGGGGTTGGAAGGCCCAAACGGCAAGGGGAAGGTGCAAGACAGAGTCACGACTGTAGGAACTGTGGGGCCCCAGGGTCATCACCTGTATTTGAGGTAACCACCTCCCACTCCTCAGGGGTCTCCTGCCTCCCAGAGAAGCATCTCTGTGCCCAGGCCCGGGAATCAGCAGAAACTCATGGGGATGATACAAAGCCCCGGTTTGCCAGCAGTTCTACCCAAAAGCAAAATAAAAACAAGATAGGTGTTTCTTTTGGCTTCTTCATCCTCCAAAAAGGAGGACAAAAAGGACCTAATCCAAACCAAGATGTGACAGGGTATGTGCAGAGCCCCAGACCACTAGTCATCAGAGCTGTCCCTGGGGGCAATGGGTCAAGGACAGCAGAGCCTAGGCCACCCTAGCGTTGCTCGCTGGTTTGGGAATGTTTTCATCATCAGCCTGAAATCATTCCCCCACCTGCATCCGTCCAGAAGTGCAATCTCTAGAAACAACGTCTGCATACTTGTAACAAACCCTGTTTCTCTCATGTTAGCAGTCCCCTAAGGCAGCGTCCCTGTTTATCATTAGTGAGGATTCTTAGCAATACTTCTTTTCCTCTGATAGCCGAGTATTGTCCGGGCTGGTTTGGGAGTATTCAGGGTGTCCCAGGACTGGGAGTTCAGGGCATGGAAGTGTCTCCTCCAACTTCTTCTGAGGACTCAGATAGGCTGCTCACATGACGGGGGTTACTGGGGGATAGTAGCCTTCCACATCACCCCATTTTGAGGCTTTTCATTGCTCTTGCTCAAAGGTACAATGACTTAAATTGTTCATTTCATTCTTAATACATTTCTATAGGAACAAATGAAAACACTACCTAATCTTCAGAAGCTTCTCTTTGTGAGAGTATAAGACTCCACCCAAAGCCATAGGGAAACCAGAATTTGCACTACTCCCCCACCATCTTTGACTTCATAGAGCTGTGAAGGGTTGTGTTTGTCCAGATTGCAGAGGGTGGACAGAACCAGACGTCCCCTTTCAGCGATCAAGATGTGTAAGAGAAAATCTTACACTGGAATCAGTTTTGTAAAAAATGTAAGGATCAGTGTGTGGGTTGTATATTGTGACAGTTTATATATGTTAAGATATTGTCTTAATGATTAAAAAAATCGTAGTATCAAAGAAATGGCTGGAAATTGTCTCCACTTTTGATACATTCTATTTTTTCCTTTGCTATTGGCTGACCGTACCAAATATACAGCTTTAGGTCCCCCAGTTTCTTTTTTTTTTTAAAGATTTTATTTATTTATTTGACAGAGATAGAGACAGCCAGTGAGAGAGGGAACACAAGCAGGGGAGTGGGAGAGGAAGAAGCAGGCTCATAGCTGAGGAGCCTGATGTGGGGCTCGATCCCGGAACTCCAGGATCACGCCCTGAGCCGAAGGCAGACGCTTTTAACCGCTGTGCCACCCAGGCGCCCCAGGTCCCCCAGTTTCTAATTCTGTCTCTTATATTAGGCTGTATTTTGTTCTTGACCATGTAAAATTCCCTACAACAGTCTCTAGGAAATGTCCTATAAACCGATCTTCTGTAAGGCTGTACCAGGACAGGAAAAAGAACTGAGCGGTCCGACATATCAGTGTTCTTTCCTTCATTCAACACTTCAATTCTCAGTAAGTACTTACCACACATCTGTTGTATTCCAGGAACTATGATAGGCATTGTGGCTGCAATGGTGAGAAAGAACTTAAACACAGCTCCTACCTTCAGGGAGCTAAGGATCCAGGGGAGGAGACCACTATTCTTCAAATAAGCACACAATGAAAAGTTAAAATGATAACTATGAAAAATGTTTCTAGGAAATGCACAGAGTGCCAGGAGGGCTCATAATCTCCCCTCAGCAGTTTTGAAACTGTCCCCGAAGAAAGGACATTTCACTCGATAGCTGAAAGATGAACAAGGGTGGACCCAGACAGCGTTTCAGATGGAAGGAATTGCATGAGCAAAGGTCAGGGCACCTCCCAGCCCTCACCTTCCCCCAGAAGAACATGGAACCTTCCTGGTCTGCTCTGACAGCCCCCCAGGGGTCTGCAGGGACCACTGTTCCTCCACCTTTTCTAGGGGCCTCACCCTTCTCCTTTCTCTTCAAGGGACAGGTTTCCCTTGCAGGAAATGCCTCCATATTTTCTGTGTCAAGGACCCAGACTCTCCAAGTCCTCAGCGCCAGAGCTCTTGCCCTGTAGCCCATCCCACATCACCCACGTACATCACTCCCTTTTGCTCAGAGTAAGAGACGGAGAAGAATCAAGGAGCGGTGTGCCACGCAGGTAGGACCCTTTCTGACTATGCGGGTAAATGAAGCATGTGACTTGTAAAGCTCTGTGTGTCCAAAGGAATTCCTTCAAACAACAGTTGGTGTTGGGCGGTGTAAGGATTGCACAGTGGCAAGCTAGAAATACCCCATGTCCTGATGGGAGTGCTGGTTCCACGGGTGTGTAATACACCTGTGAACGGCCTAGTGATGGGTGCACTGACACCACTATGCGTTCTAGGATTACGAATAAAATCTCTTTGATGTTCGTACAATGAAGCCCTGAAATAGGAAAACCAAAGATGAATGAAAGACTCAGGAGACTGACAGAACGCACAATCACAGCAGCCAAGGTTGGAAGCAGTAGTGCATTTATTGCAACATACGTACACGTGGTAAGCCATAAGGAAGCGGACGCGTGGTGTCAACTTCAGCAGCAGACACCCTGCGAAACCCCTCACATAGCCAGTTGCTCGTTTGTCATAACATGAGCCCGGTTAGAGGTAAGCTTCTAAGCATTCGTCCTGAACAAACCCAATCTCCAGCAGCCCCTCCTCCCCCCAAAAGGGACAAGTGTATTTTATTTTTCACCTAAAAAAGGGAAACACCGAGGGATGAGAAGGCACAAATCCCGTCACTCCAGCGATCTGAGGCCACCAGAGGCACAGAAGGGTTTTGCTCCCAAGGCTCATCTTCGCGGGCTGTCTTCCGGACACCTGGCCCGTGTCCCCCAGCTGGGGACCCGGTGGCAGCGGAGCTGTGGTCCGACTGAAAACCGTTTGGCGGACGGGCGGGTCTGGGCCAGGCTGGGCGGGAGCTGGTCGCCAGCCGGTCGCGGCGGTGCGCACCTTGCGGCCTCGGACGCCTGCCCCGGACGGGGGCGCGCGGATCGGACGGGCTCCGGGCAGAACCGAGCGGCGGGGAGGCGAGCGCGCCGAGCGCCCCTAAGGCCCGGGCTGCGCGGCGAGCAGGGCGTGGAGCCGGGCGGCCGCCCAGTGCAGGGTCGCGCCCGCGTGCGCCAGCTGCCACGAGAGCCAGGCGCGCTGCGACGCCGACGGCTGCGTGCGGCGGGTGGGCACAGGCAGGAAGGCGCCCCCCGGAGCCCGCAGCTCGTCCAGGGCCACTTCCAGCGCGCCCATCCGCTGCCAGAGCCTGGTGGTGACGGCCGCCAGGGGATCGCGCGCCTCTGGCCCCGGGTGGCGGCGGCGGCGTTTTGGGGACGCGGGACGGGCCTCGCGGCTGTCCGGGCGGCGTCCGCGGCCGCGGGTCCTCACTGGATCACTCCATCCGGGCCGGGTCCTCCTGCCCTTGAGGGGCCACGGAGAGTGGGCAGCACCTGCGCGGGAGACAGAAGGAGAGGGCTTTCGGTGAGTGCCCAAGGCCCAGGGCGGGGATTCCTTGCCAAGGTCACCACCGCCCCTTCCGGGTCTGGAATGCCCCGCCCCCATGACCACCCGGCCCACTACGACCCAGCACGCCCCACTCTGGTGGCCCCTTCCAGGATCTGGTGGGAACCAGTGCTCAGTCTTGCAAGCCTTCCTCTGGGCCCCACTGTGCTTTGGGGAGCATCTCGCCAGCGGCACTGTCTGTCTCCTCCCCCGGGGCGCCTGGTTTGCGCGCCACGCCCCTGCCCCCAACACAAACATACAAGCTCCATCCCCACCCCTGCAGAGGCCCAGCCCAGACACCTACCTCTTCTGCCAGGACCTCCTTCTCTAGCGCAGTCAGGCTGGTCCTCTCTTCTCCCTTGGGCTGGAGATGGCCCTCCTCTGCCCTTCTCCTCCCACTGTCCGTTTTCCTTGTGGTGATTGTCAAGGGAGCCATCGGGGCTTCTCCATCGCTTGTGCCTGGAGCCCTTGGCCACCTGGCTCTGCCTGGTGATCGCTGTGGGTGGAAAGGAGAGGAGTGAGTGGTCTGTGACCCATCTCTGCAGTCTGGAGTCCAGTGGACTAGAGAAGGCTCCCAGTCTGACCCTGGTCCCTAATGGCCCCACCCCCAAAGGAGCGATTCCTCCAGCTGCCAACAGCAAGCTCTCCAGGGCCCAGCCTTTTCCCTCACTGTCTGTGTGCCTGAGCTGCCTGGCACTCATGCCCCAGCAACCCTACCCTCCAGTCCAGACCCCAAGGATCGCTCAGCCGGCAGAGCCCATGACCACAAGGAATCCGACCTTCGCCTTGGGTTTCCCTCACCACTTTCAGCAGTGGAAGGGTCAAATCTTCCCGGTGTGAAAATCAGTAAGGGGAAAACTCATTTACAATGGGGTCGGGAAGGGCTCCCTTGCTGAGTGTGGAGACTGCTTCAGATTCTCTCCCTCCCTCTCTGCCCCTCCCCCACTCCTGCACAACATGTGAGCGCGCACCTGTGTGCATTCTCCCCCCCCTCTCAAAAATAAAAGTAAGAGATGAAATAAAATTATAACAAAATAAAATTAAATGGGGTCGGGAAGCCAGCAGGGGATGTTCTCACACCACAGCACGGGAGGTCAGTCAGGAAAAATCACCAAACACAAACCCCGGGAGGCAAAGATGTGCACTGATTGCCTCTCCTACAAGAAATGGGTTAGGCCAGCAACTCAGCCCACGAGAAACCCTCGTCACCCTGAACCCGATTTTTCGCCCTGAACTTTCCTTCAAAACAGGCCCACCCAACTTCCTCCTTCTTCTCCATCAGGGCACATTCCTGTCCTCCGTGTGTCAGACTGGCCTATGGTTCTGCCAGGGCTTACAGTCCTGAAGTACAAGCCGCGCTATTTCCCCAGAAACCCATTTTTTTGCTGCGAAAAGGACTGACTTCTATTTTTGAGGTTAACGGGGGCCTGCTCTTTTGCCCAGCCCAGCCCAATCTCTTGTGTCTCCCAGACCCTCACAACCATCATGCCAGACCCATCTCCCCAAAAGAGCAGCTGGACCCCTACCTCCTGTGCTCTGCGCGCCCTCTCCAGTCTCCCCGATGCCGTCCTTCCTCTGGCTTTCACAGGAACATGGATCTCTTCCATTCTCTGCAAAGGACAGCTTTGCCTTGGAGCGCATCCCTTTGTAATTTCTGTGGGAGTGACCTCGGCTCCCCAGGGGCTCCTGGCCTGGCCTCCTGCCGCTTGTAGCCACTTCCATGTCAGCCAGGTCTCCTGCCCGAGCCACACGTCTGGACGCCTGAGGACCGGAAAGGCCACTGACCAGGCCGGCAGAGGGCAGGGCTTTTATCTGGTCCCCGGGCCGCCCAGCCCCTCCTCCTACCCAGTCAGGGCAGGACCACACCCAAGGCAGGGGAAGCCAGGGGAGTACACGAGGCGGTCCTTGGGCTCTTAGTCCTTAAGCCCCTTGGTGGCAGGTTTCTGAGCCATCTTCCTGCAGCAGTTTGCAGACCCAATCGGTTCTGTGCTGCATGTTGACTTCAGGGAAGGTACAATCCTTTGTTGTTTGCTTCTGTTTGCTTCTTTCACATTTAACAGTTCCACATGTTCACACCTGTATCAGCATGGCACGCCCCCTTGCCCGAATCACAACTTCACAACATGACATGTGGTGGAGAGCGGCGGTCGGCCTGTAGGGCCCTGGCTGAGCGTGTGCTGCTGCTGTTTTGTAACACTCGTTTCACTGGAACATTAATTTGCAGCATCCACCCCTCTCCGTAGGTGGGGTCTGGGGCGGCAATCCTGCCACAAGGACAAAACCAAGTTGTGGCCATAGAGGATGCATGTCCCACAAAAGTCAAGGTTGGTCCTTTACACCAACACTTTGCTGATCGGGCATAGAGGGCGTGCCTCTATGGTACAAAGGATTGTACCTTCCCTGAAGTCGACATGCAGCACAGAACCGATTGGGTCTGCAAACTGCTGCAGGAAGATGGCTCAGAAACCTGCCACCAAGGGGCTTAAGGACTAAGAGCCCAAGGACCGCCTCGTGTACTCCCCTGGCTTCCCCTGCCTTGGGTGTGGTCCTGCCCTGACTGGGTAGGAGGAGGGGCTGGGCGGCCCGGGGACCAGATAAAAGCCCTGCCCTCTGCCGGCCTGGTCAGTGGCCTTTCCGGTCCTCAGGCGTCCAGACGTGTGGCTCGGGCAGGAGACCTGGCTGACATGGAAGTGGCTACAAGCGGCAGGAGGCCAGGCCAGGAGCCCCTGGGGAGCCGAGGTCACTCCCACAGAAATTACAAAGGGATGCGCTCCAAGGCAAAGCTGTCCTTTGCAGAGAATGGAAGAGATCCATGTTCCTGTGAAAGCCAGAGGAAGGACGGCATCGGGGAGACTGGAGAGGGCGCGCAGAGCACAGGAGGTAGGGGTCCAGCTGCTCTTTTGGGGAGATGGGTCTGGCATGATGGTTGTGAGGGTCTGGGAGACACAAGAGATTGGGCTGGGCTGGGCAAAAGAGCAGGCCCCCGTTAACCTCAAAAATAGAAGTCAGTCCTTTTCGCAGCAAAAAAATGGGTTTCTGGGGAAATAGCGCGGCTTGTACTTCAGGACTGTAAGCCCTGGCAGAACCATAGGCCAGTCTGACACACGGAGGACAGGAATGTGCCCTGATGGAGAAGAAGGAGGAAGTTGGGTGGGCCTGTTTTGAAGGAAAGTTCAGGGCGAAAAATCGGGTTCAGGGTGACGAGGGTTTCTCGTGGGCTGAGTTGCTGGCCTAACCCATTTCTTGTAGGAGAGGCAATCAGTGCACATCTTTGCCTCCCGGGGTTTGTGTTTGGTGATTTTTCCTGACTGACCTCCCGTGCTGTGGTGTGAGAACATCCCCTGCTGGCTTCCCGACCCCATTTAATTTTATTTTGTTATAATTTTATTTCATCTCTTACTTTTATTTTTGAGGGGGGGGGGGAGAATGCACACAGGTGCGCGCTCACATGTTGTGCAGGAGTGGGGGAGGGGCAGAGAGGGAGGGAGAGAATCTGAAGCAGTCTCCACACTCAGCAAGGGAGCCCTTCCCGACCCCATTGTAAATGAGTTTTCCCCTTACTGATTTTCACACCGGGAAGATTTGACCCTTCCACTGCTGAAAGTGGTGAGGGAAACCCAAGGCGAAGGTCGGATTCCTTGTGGTCATGGGCTCTGCCGGCTGAGCGATCCTTGGGGTCTGGACTGGAGGGTAGGGTTGCTGGGGCATGAGTGCCAGGCAGCTCAGGCACACAGACAGTGAGGGAAAAGGCTGGGCCCTGGAGAGCTTGCTGTTGGCAGCTGGAGGAATCGCTCCTTTGGGGGTGGGGCCATTAGGGACCAGGGTCAGACTGGGAGCCTTCTCTAATCCACTGGACTCCAGACTGCAGAGATGGGTCACAGACCACTCACTCCTCTCCTTTCCACCCACAGCGATCACCAGGCAGAGCCAGGTGGCCAAGGGCTCCAGGCACAAGCGATGGAGAAGCCCTGATGGCTCCCTTGACAATCACCACAAGGAAAACGGACAGTGGGAGGAGAAGGGCAGAGGAGGGCCATCTCCAGCCCAAGGGAGAAGAGAGGACCAGCCTGACTGCGCTAGAGAAGGAGGTCCTGGCAGAAGAGGTAGGTGTCTGGGCTGGGCCTCTGCAGGGGTGGGGATGGAGCTTGTATGTTTGTGTTGGGGGCAGGGGCGTGGCGCGCAAACCAGGCGCCCCGGGGGAGGAGACAGACAGTGCCGCTGGCGAGATGCTCCCCAAAGCACAGTGGGGCCCAGAGGAAGGCTTGCAAGACTGAGCACTGGTTCCCACCAGATCCTGGAAGGGGCCACCAGAGTGGGGCGTGCTGGGTCGTAGTGGGCCGGGTGGTCATGGGGGCGGGGCATTCCAGACCCGGAAGGGGCGGTGGTGACCTTGGCAAGGAATCCCCGCCCTGGGCCTTGGGCACTCACCGAAAGCCCTCTCCTTCTGTCTCCCGCGCAGGTGCTGCCCACTCTCCGTGGCCCCTCAAGGGCAGGAGGACCCGGCCCGGATGGAGTGATCCAGTGAGGACCCGCGGCCGCGGACGCCGCCCGGACAGCCGCGAGGCCCGTCCCGCGTCCCCAAAACGCCGCCGCCGCCACCCGGGGCCAGAGGCGCGCGATCCCCTGGCGGCCGTCACCACCAGGCTCTGGCAGCGGATGGGCGCGCTGGAAGTGGCCCTGGACGAGCTGCGGGCTCCGGGGGGCGCCTTCCTGCCTGTGCCCACCCGCCGCACGCAGCCGTCGGCGTCGCAGCGCGCCTGGCTCTCGTGGCAGCTGGCGCACGCGGGCGCGACCCTGCACTGGGCGGCCGCCCGGCTCCACGCCCTGCTCGCCGCGCAGCCCGGGCCTTAGGGGCGCTCGGCGCGCTCGCCTCCCCGCCGCTCGGCTCTGCCCGGAGCCCGTCCGATCCGCGCGCCCCCGTCCGGGGCAGGCGTCCGAGGCCGCAAGGTGCGCACCGCCGCGACCGGCTGGCGACCAGCTCCCGCCCAGCCTGGCCCAGACCCGCCCGTCCGCCAAACGGTTTTCAGTCGGACCACAGCTCCGCTGCCACCGGGTCCCCAGCTGGGGGACACGGGCCAGGTGTCCGGAAGACAGCCCGCGAAGATGAGCCTTGGGAGCAAAACCCTTCTGTGCCTCTGGTGGCCTCAGATCGCTGGAGTGACGGGATTTGTGCCTTCTCATCCCTCGGTGTTTCCCTTTTTTAGGTGAAAAATAAAATACACTTGTCCCTTTTGGGGGGAGGAGGGGCTGCTGGAGATTGGGTTTGTTCAGGACGAATGCTTAGAAGCTTACCTCTAACCGGGCTCATGTTATGACAAACGAGCAACTGGCTATGTGAGGGGTTTCGCAGGGTGTCTGCTGCTGAAGTTGACACCACGCGTCCGCTTCCTTATGGCTTACCACGTGTACGTATGTTGCAATAAATGCACTACTGCTTCCAACCTTGGCTGCTGTGATTGTGCGTTCTGTCAGTCTCCTGAGTCTTTCATTCATCTTTGGTTTTCCTATTTCAGGGCTTCATTGTACGAACATCAAAGAGATTTTATTCGTAATCCTAGAACGCATAGTGGTGTCAGTGCACCCATCACTAGGCCGTTCACAGGTGTATTACACACCCGTGGAACCAGCACTCCCATCAGGACATGGGGTATTTCTAGCTTGCCACTGTGCAATCCTTACACCGCCCAACACCAACTGTTGTTTGAAGGAATTCCTTTGGACACACAGAGCTTTACAAGTCACATGCTTCATTTACCCGCATAGTCAGAAAGGGTCCTACCTGCGTGGCACACCGCTCCTTGACTCTTCTCCGTCTCTTACTCTGAGCAAAAGGGAGTGATGTACGTGGGTGATGTGGGATGGGCTACGGGGAAGAGCTCTGGCGCTGAGGACTTGGAGAGTCTGGGTCCTTGACACAGAAAATATGGAGGCATTTCCTGCAAGGGAAACCTGTCCCTTGAAGAGAAAGGAGAAGGGTGAGGCCCCTAGAAAAGGTGGAGGAACAGAGGTCCCTGCAGACCCCTGGGGGGCTGTCAGAGCAGATCAGGAAGGTTCCATATTCTTCTGGGGGAAGGTGAGGGCTGGGAGGTGCCCTGACCTTTGCTCATGCAATTCCTTCCATCTGAAACGCTGTCTGGGTCCACCCTTGTTCATCTTTCAGCTATCGAGTGAAATGTCCTTTCTTCGGGGACAGTTTCAAAACTGCTGAGGGGAGATTATGAGCCCTCCTGGCACTCTGTGCATTTCCTAGAAACACTTTTCACAGTTATCATTTTACCTTTTCATTGTGTGCTTATTTGAAGAATAGTGGTCTCCTCCCCTGGATCCTTAGCTCCCTGAAGGTAGGAGCTGTGTTTAAGTTCTTTCTCACCATTGCAGCCACAATGCCTATCATAGTTCCTGGAATACAACAGATGTGCGGTAAGTACTTACTGAGAATTGAAGTGTTGAATGAAGGAGAGAACACTGATATGTCGGATCGCTCAGTTCTCTTTCCTGTCCTGGTACAGCCTTACAGAAGATCGGTTTATAGGACATTTCCTAGAGACTGTTGTAGGGAATTTTACATGGTCAAGAACAAAATACAGCTTAATATAAGAGACAGAATTAGAAACTGGGGACCTAAAACTGTATATTTAGTACGGTCAGCTGATAGCAAAGGGAAAAATAGAGTTGATCCAAAGCAGAGAGAATTTTCAAGCGATTTCTTTGATAGTACAAGTTTTTTACTCATTTGAAAATGTCTTAACATATGTAAAACTCACATGTAACTATATCTCCAACACACTGATCCTTATGGTCTTTACAGAATTAACTCAAGTATAAGATATTTTCTTTTCCTGTTTATCCTGATGTAGGAAACTGACTGATTCTGCAATGTGCAGGAATGATGGAACTTTGTAAATTGAAAAGTTTCTGGTAACCATCCCATTCTCACCAACGGACTTTTTTCTTTTTTTTGTACTCTTTCTTTCTTTGTTTCTTTCTTTCTTTGTTTCTTTCTTTGTTTCTTTCTTTGTTTCTTTCTTTTTAAATATTATTTATTTATTTGACAGAGATAGAGACAGCCAACGAGAGAGGGAACACAAGCAGGGGGAGTAGGAGAGGAAGAAGCAGGCTCTCAGCGGAGGAGCCTGATGCGGGGCTGGATCCCATAACGCCGGGATCACGCCCTGAGCCCCTGAGCCGAAGGCAGATGCTTAAGGACTGAGCCACTCAGGTGCCCCTGTAACATTTATTTCTTTAAGCAATGGCTACAGTCAATGTGGGGCTTGAACTCACAACTCCGAGATTAAGAGCCCCATGCCCTACCTACTGAGCCAGCCTGGGGCCTCTGACCTACCAACTTTACTCCCTCATTTTCTCTTTGCAGTTCTCTCCTCCTTGCTCCCCCCCTTCGTCTTCAGTGCAGGAATATCCTCACAACCTGCTTCTCCTCTGCTTTCCCATCCAGTTGTTTCTCTCAATAACATGCTCCCCCAAGGGTATTATCTGAGGATGACTGGTCAGTACTAGAATCAAGGTGGCTTGGAGAGCTGTTACAATTAGGACAGCATTTTTGTTGATAGTTATAGTGGGATTTGTTTCAATTTGTGAAGGAATACTATGTTAAAGAAAAGCCTGGAGCACTGGCCTGCGTCTCTTCTTTCTGAGCTAGCTGTCAGCAGATAGAGAGCAGAGAGCTATTTTCTTTCCCATAAATATTGGACCTTTAGGACAGTAATATCAGGGTCAATTAAGTCAGGACTATATTTGAGGATCACGGGAAGCAACTGGTCACACCCAGAAGATGAGGATGGAAGAATGCTCGGTCTGGAACACAGGGAAGAGGTCTGTGTCCCCAGAAGACAAAGAGAAATCTCAATCAAGCAATTAGCTTTCAATTTTCACTGAGTCCTCAGTTTTCTATTGCATAAGAAATTATCACTAACTTTATTGGATTAAAACAACACAAATTTATTATCTCAGAATTCCTGTTGTTCAGAATTCCGACCGTGGCATGGCTGGAGTCCTGCTCAAGGTCACACAAAGCTGAAATCAAGGTGTTGGCTGGGTTATCTACTAATCTAAAGGCTCCACTAGAGAAAGATACGCTTCCAGCTCCCTCAGATTGGTAGCAGAAACCAGTTCCTTGCTGTTGAGGACTGAGGGCCTCGTCTTGCTAGTTGTAGACCAAAAACTACTCTTAGCTCCCAGAGACTGATTTCAGGTCCTTGCCATGTGGCCCCTCCACAGACCTGTGCATATTGTAATATCTTTTTTTTTTTTTTAGATTATTTATTTATTTGCGAGAGAGAGAGCATGAGCAGGGGTGGGGGGCAAAGGAAAAGGGTCAATGACAGGGCCCTGACATCATGACAAAAGACAGCTAATTAACCGACTGAGCCATCCAGGCACCTCCATATTTGTAATTTCTGACTTCAGGAAGTGTCCAGTGTCTTCTAAGGGCTTACTTGATTAGGTAGGGTCCAGCCAGAATAATCTCCACTTTTATGAACTCAAAATCAACTGATTTGAGATCTTATCATGGGAATGATATCACAGGTTCCTGAAAGAGAAGGGATCTCATACTGGTGTAACACGGGGGGGGGGGGGTGCGCAGAGATAATGGGGGCCATATTAGAATTCTGCTTATCACAATATTTACAACATACTTTGCTAGGCTCTAGAATTAATGCCACACAACTAGGGAAAGCATTGTTGGGACAGTTTGAGAATAAATGAGAAGCGTACCACTGTGATTTGTGGAACAGCAAAAAAATTGTTCGAAAAAAATTTCAATAATAGGATGGGGAGACTAGGCAGAAAATTGTCTTGAAATTAGGTGGGCTAGGGAGTCTTGAGCTCAGTGAAGATGCACTGAGAATTGTATTCAGACCAAAGACTGAGAGGGCAAAGGGAGCAGATGCCACCACTGCTGACTGAGGGATACCTAGTCCTTTATTCATCTAAGTGGAAGGTGCAAAACAGGGTGTGTTTGACTCTGGAAAAAGGAACAACGTGGTTGGAATAACTTCACAAGCCTACTGCCCCACTGTAAATTCCAGCAGGGCGAACAAAGGCTGTGTCTATGTGGGTCTCCACTCTTTCCCCATTACCTAGCACAGCCCAGCAACCTAGTCTGCACGTAGTAAAGGCTCGACATACAATTGTTGAATGAAAGGCGTCGATACACCAAATAGCTTATTGAGAAATAATTTCTGCTTCAATTGCTTGATTGTTGGGCTCCATTTGATCTCTATTAGACGAGGGTTTTCACGGAGGAGTGATGTGTTCATTGAACCTGGGGTTTCCTTTTTTCTCATTGTTCTTATACCATACATGTAAAGACATAATTTGAGCGATTAGTGCTCTTTCCCTATAAAACAATGGTGTCTGCGCGTTCGGGCTCTTTCTCCTTCCTCCCTCAATCTCTCTTACTATCCTGGCTGTATGGAGTCTTCGCTGGGCATCATCCTTGAGGGTTTCCCGGCAGCTGGCTGCAGTGAAAGGCAACTCCAAATTCTGCCTTCGCGTGGCCGAGCCTCTGTGCGTCGGGCACCGTGAGGCACCGTGCAGTGAGGAACTGAGCACGCTTTCTGCGAGCTCGCAGCTCACCTCTCAGGACCCTCCACTGAGCCCCCGGGCCACCCTGCTCTCCCGCTGGGAGCACGGACCCCCGCTGTACGGCGGAGGCTCGGTCAAGATGGCCGCGCCCGGCCGCGATACCCAGGGGCGCCGCCATCGCAGCCTCCGGGCCGGCTGAGGCCGCGCTTCGAGCCGCCGCCATGTCGGCCTCCTCCTGCGAGCGGATCCTCACAGAGCCGGAGAGCGTGGGCCGGAGGAGGAGTGCGGGGACGACCGAAGGGGCCGGGTGCCCAGCGCAGATGGCTGTGTCAGAGCCGGGGGGCAGCGCCGCGGTGAGCGCGATGACGGGGTGGGGCGGCCTGCTGGTCCGAGGTGGTCTAATTGGGGGTCTGTGATTGGAGGGTGACTGTAGTCTCTGAGACTAGCGATGTGGGAGTTGGAGGTGATGCTGGAGGGCCTTCTGGCGGGGGAGGGGTCGTCGGCGTTCTGGGGGATCTGTGGGGCAGTGGTGGGGGCCCTGCGGGGTCCGCGGGGGCTACGGGTTATGGAAATCCGTGTCTGGGGAGATCTGCGGGGACAGCGATGAGGGGAGTCTGTGGCACTCACGGAAAAGCCAGAGTCTGGAAGGCTCTGGGCATCAGAAATAGGGGCTTTGTGGGGTGTCGGAGACTGGGGAGGTGTGTGGCAATTTGTGATCTGTGGGAGCCTAGCGATTATGGTGTCTGCAGTGGTTAGAGACTGGATTGTCCCTGTGTGTGTGCAGAGGTGCGAGGAGGTACCTTAGGAGTTTATCGCAATAGTTCAAGAGATGGTGATGGTTTAGCGTCGGGAAATGCAGGGAAATGAAAAATCAGAGTCGGAATACATCTGGAGATGAGCTGCTGAGACTTACTGATGAGTTGATATGAAAGACGAGGGAAGAGAAGAATCAAGATTTACATCTAGACTTTTGGCTTGAGGCACTGGATAAAGGGTGCTTGCCTTTTCGGAGAAAGGGTTGTGTTGGAGACAACCAGATTTGGTGGATATAAATGGGAGCCAGAGTGGATGACAGTGGTTCTCTTTTGGCCACGTCAAGATGCCCATTACATGTCCAAGTAGGGAATGATAGTTGTTTAATGTACGAATCTAGAACTTAAGAGAGGTTTGGGCTAGAGAATCCATATGTGAAAGGCTTCAGCATAAAGATGGTGTTTAAAGCCATGGAATTGGATGAGATCACTTAGGGAGAGAAGGCAGAAGGAAGAAGAAAGGAGGGACCACGGACAGAGCTCTGGGTCACTGTGACATTTAGAGGTTTGGTAGAGGACAGAAAAAAGAAAAAGGGGAACGAGGAGCAGTAGCCACTGAGATATGATGAAAACTGGAAATGTGGTGTCAAAGAAGCATAAAGAAGAAAGCTTTTCAAGACAATGAGTTGTGTTGTCACAGTTGTGTCATATGCTCTTGTGAGTCCCAGACATAGGACTGCAGAGAATTTGACTTTGGCAAGATGTAGCTCAATGGTTATTTTGACTGATGAGAGTTTTTGTAGTGGAGTGATAGGGATAAAATCCTGTTGGAATGAGTTGGAAGAATGGAGGTAATGAAGTAGAGACAGCAAATATAGACCACACCAGGAGTTTTGCTGGCAAAGGGAGCAAATAAATTGACATTGGATGGGACATGAGATTAAGAGATCATTTTCATTAGATGAATTGATATTAAAGCAATTTTGTATGTCAATAGGAATGATTGAGTAGAAAGGGAAAAACAGGTGGTACAAAAGAGAAAGAGGTTAATTGCAGGGGGTGAATTCCTTGAGAAGACAGTTGAGGATGAGATCTAGGGCGTTAAGTGGAGAAAGTGTCCTTAGGTGAGAGAAGGGACGCTTCTTCAATTTTAACAAAAAGGAGACAGATGATAGGGGTTTTGGAAATAGATTGTTGGAATTGGTGGTAACAAAGCAAGGTAGTTCTTGTCCATTTACACTTACTTTCTCTTTCAAAGTATAAGATGAATTTATCAGCTGAGAGTGGGAAAGGAGTAGATGCTGGAGATTTCAGAGAGAAAGAGGAGAAGGTTTGGAATAACCATCTTGGAAAGAGGAATAGGAAACTCTCAGTATTGGATGCCCATTTGAGATATGTGTTATAAACCTGAAGTGAGTCTAGGCAACACAGTTGTTTAATTTTTCTCTCTGGAATGTTCAGCTGCAAGGTTGCAGGCAGAGATTAAGAGGAGAGTTGGGTTTGATGAAGTTTGAGGCTTTGCTAGGTAAGTACAGTGGAGAAGAAAAGGGGCAAGGAAGTTAAAGCTGTTTTCCATGCAGTGTGTATGGTGTTAGAACAAAGAATCTAAACAAAGAAGAAAAGCAAGGTCATGTGGTGATGGAAGATTGTGGCGAAGTGGTTAGGATCAATGGTTATAGGGGCTGAATGCATTTGGAGAATTATTGGCACGGAAGTACTAGAGGAAGTAGGCTGGCAGCATAGGGAACGGTGGTCCGAGGGTAGAATGTATTAAGTAGAGTGGTGCTGTCGTGGTATATGGCAAGGTCTAAGGAATGGATGAATGATAAGTAGGTGGCTGATTATGGGTGCGAGAAAAGATGGTTGGAGTAAGGAAAGAGAGAGGCCAGGCTGTGGAATGGCTCCTCTACATTGATGTAGCAAGAGTGCAGGAGCTGGACTGAAGAGAAGCATGGTGTTCAAGTTTTCAGTGAATGAGGCAGAATGACTGTGTGCAGAAATTGACCTAAGTGGCCCCAAACAGCTATCCTTAGAAAAGTCTGCTTGCAAGGTTGACCTTTGGCTGATGTCTGAGAACTTAGACTTCAGGAGGCTTCCCATCATTCCCAGAAATGATCAAAGTGGCTCACTATGCCTAAACTATGTAAGCAATGCGGTCTGTGCCAAGCTCCTGATTTCCTTCTGGGAATCTCAGATCTTTGTGTGTGCCAGGAAGAGGGTGCCTGTGAGTTCCACTGAGTCCCTAATGCTCTTCCTTGGGAAACAACATTTCACTTGTGTTCTCACAACTTATTTCTGGAGGAATCAAGCATGTCCTGTGTGGACTCTTGGATCCTTGTGCCCGGTTTCTGTAGACTTTACCCCGTACACCTTTTCCTTAGCTGATTTTGCTGTGTGTTCCTTAGCTGTACTAAACCATAGCTACGGGTACAACTATATGCTGAGTCCTTCAGTTTGTCTAGTGAATTACTGAACCAGGGGGTTAATAGTTTAAAGTCTCATGATATGGGATTTTGAGGGGTGTGTGAAAAATCATTGAAAGTTATCATTTACCTCCTCTTCAGGCCGTGAAGTACATGAGTCATGGTTGGGCCGAAACAAACAGCCTCTACCAGGGAGCATTGTAAGGGGCAGGATTCTCAGGAGACAGGCAGATTTCAGATAAAGGGAGCAGGTGAAGAGAATGGCCAAAGAGGTTGAAGGTATAGTTTGCTGGCACTGATTTGGGTTTCTGTAAAGGCCGCTGTTGCTGTCAGTGATTGGGGATTGATAGGATACGGATTTGGGGTCGTATCAGAGATATTGATGTGTTCCGTGGGTAGTTGAGGGACCCCTGGGATTATGTGATTGGAGTGACTGGGGAGCGATTGTGGAAATCTGTTGCTGTTAGTGATTGGGAAGTTGTTGGGATCAGTCATTTTGGAATTACATTAGTGATTGGGAGGCCAGTGGCAATCAATGATGGGGCTTATTAGAAATCAGTGACTGGAGGTCTATGAGGTTACAGACTGGTGATATATGCAGCTAATTGATTGGTGGCTTGTGGAGATAAGGGGCCATTTTTCAATGTGAAACAAATATGTTTGAACGTGTACTCATTGGTGACAAAATTCTCCAGTAGCTGTGTCATCCTCCTCTCACCTGCCTAATAAGAGGAGAATCTTCAACATGCTTTAATTTTTCCCCCATCCCCCACCCCTACCAGTTGTATTCCTGCTTATTTTTCTTATATCACACCTCTTGATTTTGAGGATACTTTTATAACAGTTGTACAAGAACGTTATCAAGTTACTTGGCTGTAACTAGACATTTGACTGGTTTTATTATTCATAGCTCTTTCTTATATATTACATCTTTCCCAATCTTGAAATCTTTATTCTGATTCCCTTTTCCTTCTTTTCAAAGTCCCTCCTTTTCTTCTCCTCCTCTGTCCCTGTCCCCTTTCTTCTATTTCTAAAGTACATAGGTAATATACTTTCTGCATCCTTACATGCCTAAAATACATTATTTTTGCTTCCAAACATAAATGATCTGTTGACTGGTTATAAAAATCAAAGGTCTCAATTCTTCTACCTCAGAACTCTATTCCATAGTCTTTTGTTAGACGGATTCTGTTTGGTTTTGGTAATTTTCTTTCTCTCTGATAACTGTATGATTTTTTTTTTATCCTCTCGAATAAACAAATTTGCAAATGGGACTGTTACTTTGGGCTGCTACAACAAAGTACTATTGACTGGGTAGCTTATAAACAACAAATTTATTTTGACAGTTCTGGAGTCTAGAAGTCCCAAGATCAGGGTGCCAACATGGTTGGGATCTGGTGAGACCTCCTGCCAGGTTGCAGATTCTTGTTTGTATCCTCACTTGGCAGAGAGAACAGAGAGGAAGCAAGTGGCCTTATGACTCTTATAAGGGTATTAATCCCATTCATGGAGACTCCACTCGCATGCATTCATCCAATTCTCATAACTTCCCACAGGCCCTATCTTCTAATGGCATCACATTGGAGGGTAGGGTATCAACATATTAATTTTGGGGATACACAGACATTTAGTCCATAACAAGGACATTTCTTAATATGATTTTTGTCTCTCAAAAATGCAGAATTGGGTAAAGAATTAGTATCCTATATAACATCATGATCGACATTGAATGGTTGAGGTAAGAACAAATCATTATTATCTTGTCCAAATCACCCATTAATATGCATAACATTAGACTGAATAGGAATATTGCTATTACAGGGATCGGTAACATTCCAAGATGTGACTATGGCCTTTACCGAGAAGGAATGGGAGCAACTAGATCCTGCTCAGAGGAGCCTGTATAAGGATGTGATGCTGGAGAACTACAGCAACCTTGCCTCGATGGGTAAGGACAATTCTTTCATAATTCGAAATGTGTCCACTCTGATACCTTCTCTCTGAAGTTCTTGATAAGTTTGGCCTTGGTTATTATGAATCAAAGAGTTTGAATCCCTCTGGGTATGAGGCAGGATACTTATGCCCCTGTCTCCAAAATGGAAGGTCTACTTAGACCGGGTACATGGGCAGCCACATTGTGAAATTTCAGAAGCCATATATTCTTTCTATTTTTCTTTCCTTCTTTCTTCTTTCCTTCTTTCTTCCTTCCTCTCTCCCTCCCTCCCTTCCTCTATCCTTCCCCCCCACTTCCTTTCTCTGCCCCTTTTCCTCCCTCTCTTTCTTTCTTTCTTTCTTTCTTTCTTTCTTTCTTTCTTTCTCTCTCTCTCTCTCTCTCCCTCCCTCCCTCCCTTCTTCTCTTTTTTTCCTTCCTTCCTTCCTTCCTTCCTTCCTTCCTTCCTTCCTTCCTTCCTTCCTTCTTTCCTTCCTCTCTCTCTTTCTCTCTTTCTCCTTCGAAGCCATATATTCTTTATCCTCTCAAGGCTCTGAAGTCCAAATATTAGCGCTTAATTTCTGGGATGTTTGTTTTCCTAACACTCAACTTCTGCCATTTCTCATGAGCAGGGTATCAAGCTCCCAAACCAGACATGATCTCCAAGTTGCAAAAAGGAGAAGAGCCATGGTTGGGAAAGGGCAAAAGACCCAAACAAGATGGTCCCAGTGAACTAGCAAGACCCAAGCAAATAGGAACCAATAGAAGTAAGTTTCTGGGTTTTTTTTGTGGTAACTTTGGAATTCTTCAATGAGTAATTTATTTTAAAAATCTTCTTAAAGATCCCAGACCCTTTTTTCTTAACCAGGAGTAGCAGTTGAAAAATATCAGAATCTCCTGGGGGAGGAGGAGTTCAAACTTCAAAGATTCTCTAACCTTAGAGATTCTAGTCTCTCTTCCGTCTGTGAAACTCTTCATGTGTGAGCGTCTCATATGAGGAGGTTCACTGTAGTTGTAAGCCAGTGTTACTCATGGGAGTTGGCTTATACCGCTTGTATCAGTTAGCTTAGGCTAAGTTACGCTCCGTTAAGGAATGACCCCTAAATCTTAGTGGCTTCCAACAAGAAAGATTTGTTTCTTGCTCATGCTGTAGCCCAATGTAGGTCCATTGAAAGAGCAGTCCCTATTTGGCAAATTCTGGTCTCATGGCAGAAGGAAAGAAGAATTAGTAGAACCACTCTTAACATTACTGATTGGAAGTGGTAGATAACTCTTTCTGCTCACATTTTATTGGTTAATTGATTAGAGCAGATCACCTCACTACTCCTTAGTTCAACAGGGTAGGAATGTATAATCCTTCCACAGGGAGGATTCAAGCGGCCATGCAGTGGGTCGGGGAGGTACAATCTTTCCACAGGGAACAATAATACAGTCTGCCACACCATGTGTATTGTGATAGGAAAAAAGGTGAAAACCAGAGCTCTGAACCTCTGGCACCAGCCCCTCAGGTGCCTAACTGACCCTTCCTTGTTGTCTTTCCTCATCCATGCTCTCCATCTCTCAGCTTCCGGAAGGGGTAGTAACCTCTCTTAGCTGTTCTCAGAATCCCATTACTGCTTGCCTTATTTAAAGCAGTGCTGTTTTTTATTATCTTCTTTTCCCCCAATATCCTGAGTGTTTTCCCCTCATCCACTCAAACTCTGGGACTCCATGGTATCACATTTCTCTCCTTATGTGTTCAAACCTTCTTAGAGCCATCCTCTTTCCACATCTCGTGGCATGATGCTGCGCTGCCTTTACTTACTTTCCATTTCTCTTCTTTTCACTGTGAGATGCTCTAAACCTGTGGTCTATAGTGCATCGTTATTTCCATTTACTCATTAACCTATGCAGTCAAATCCCACAGAATTCATGCCTGTATGTAAATTTCTGGCTTTAAAGTAACCGCTGCTTACCTTCCAGTGCATATTTTAATAGTTTTGGTCAGCATGAAATTCTTGCATATCTACCTTGAATTATACCACTTGAATCTGGTCTTCTAAGTGCTTCTTTACATTTACTTTGCCAGATTCTCTTCCTTCTCACTTTGCTGAAGAGTCCCTAAGGTTTTGTCTTCTACTATCTGTTCTTTCTTTCTTTCTTTTTCTGTTGTATTTACCTCAAAAGAATCAAGCTATTTATTCTATACCGGTGACTTTTAAGGTAAATTTTTCTTGTCCAGATAATTTCTTCATGTTGCACTCATAATTTACCTGCTTACAGAAAAACTCAGTCTCAGTGTCAGAAATGGAAAGCTTTGTTTTTCTGTCTTCCTTTCCAAATTAGAGCTTCCTTTCACCTTCCCTATTTTTATCAGGGTCTACTTTGATTTTAGGCCTGTCTGCTATGGAGTTCCTCTGAATCTCTGCTCTCTGCCTTCTCTTTTACTGTCCTCTCCTCAGTTCCTGCTTTGTTTGTTTGTTTTCTTCAGTTCTCACAGACATCACCCAAATCAGGTGGATGTTATCTCAGACCTAAATTGCTCCAATTCTTAGGCTGATTTGTTGGATCCATTTATTATTATTATTATTTTTTACAATTCATCTTAGATGTTGCCACCAAACATTAAAATATTCAATTATTATTTATATCACTGTAGTCCCCCAAATAGCAGAACGTTTACAATATATTTTTAAGTGTCCTCTGAATTTTCCAAGACTCCATGAATTTCCTGAAACCAGAGGAACTAGTCCTTCAAATGACAAATGAGGAGACCTCGTGGGTTTTGATTCATCCATTAGTGGCTTCAATTTTGGCTATGTTTACTTTTCTCTCTGATACTTGGTGTTACAACTAAAAACTAGTCCTGAGTCATCTGGTACATCTTTGTCATTGCTACAGTGACTTTCTTCTTGGTTCAGGCTCTCATATAGTACTTGGAGTTTCTTCAAGGAAAGACTGTTCTATTCCCTCCAATGATTTGCTGAGTCTAGTGAACTATATACTTTAGTTTCTGAACTTACAGTCATTTTAGCTTAAAATTCATGGTTTAGTGACTGTCTCAGATTCAGGACAAGCTTCCAGCCTTAATTACATGCTCTGTCAGACCCAACTCTCTCCTAGTATTACCTTATTATTATACCATCGCACTAGTTCAGGTTCTTTTCCTTTTTGCCTTCATGGTAAATTTCTCTCCTAGTGCTTTATATCTTTTCCTGTTGGCCAATTTCCATCATCATAAGGGGTTCCTATAATGTTACACATCAAGAGGTGTAGTTTTGAGTTTTGATCCCTTTCTTCCCAGAAAGAGATTTGCCTCTATCCTCCAGCATCCTTGGGCATTGGAAGATGCTGCCTTTGTCATGCTCTTGTTATAGTCTTTCCCCCAAAATGCTTGTATCACTTAAAATTTCCAAAATGAAAAAGCAGCTGGCCACCCTACTTCTCCGTACTGTATCTATACCTACAAAAATTGATCTTTTTCTCTATAGGAACTAATCTCTTAAGAGTCCTCGATGAAAGGAATAGTACTTCCTGGCTTACATTCAAATAACATAACTCTTTTCTGTTTGATCCCAGCTTTCACTTTATCTGTGTAATGTTCCTTTACAACCAAGGCAGCTGTTCAATTTCTATCTCTTTCTTTCTTGGAGACTCATATCTGCTTTTCTCTTTGTGTCTGTTTAATTCCCACCCTAAGGATTTTTCTGCTTTTCCACGCACCTAACTGAAAAAAGTCACCTCAAAGCGGTAGTCTCAGCTCGTAAGTTTTTGGATTTTTACACATGTAGTATCCATACCTAGCTGAAAGAAGTCTTTGGATTTCAATTCTAAATTCTTAGGAGAGAGAATATTATTGGTCTAGCTGGGGCCCTATGTTTACCACTGTCCAGTCAATTGTTTTCAGCCAGGGGTTGGATCATATGGTTCAAACATGGTTACCTCCATTTGTCAGTGTGGGTGGTGGTCTCAGAGAAGGAACACACACACTGGGAAGAGATCTTAAAATATGTCATTGTATAATGTGTG
The DNA here is from genome assembly GCF_024610735.1 of Ursus americanus. NCBI lineage: Eukaryota > Metazoa > Chordata > Mammalia > Carnivora > Ursidae > Ursus > Ursus americanus. The sequence goes on from NC_142144.1 coordinate 20,208,720, forward strand.
GAGGGAAGGATGTGAGCAATCACTTAAAGCCGGGAATTAAGCTTAAGATGTATAATTGGTAATTAGTAGAGTGACCTGGCAGAAACAAAGGTATGCTCCATAGCAAACTGTTGGAAAACAAGCACACGTGTATATTGTAAATCCAAATGCTATAAAGTTTGTTTGCTAATCTCATTACTATCATGGCACTACTTTTATCATGATAACAGCATCAGGAAACTCAGAGAAACTGCAGGGTTGTTATTTTGGGTTTTTGTTTGTTTGTTTGTTTGTTTGTTTGTTTGTTTTTGAGGGTTTTTTGTTTAGTACAGGAATGTCATTATTATGTTGATCATTGGTGGTAGCAGTGTACCACCCTTTCCTGCTTATTCCCTTAGTCGCCTATAAGCTGTTCAGTATTTCTTGGTGGACTTACCTTATTTTCTCTATTTTGGCTCTTTGGAGTGCAATAACAAATAACAAATAACTCAACAATAATTGAGCTAGCCTAAGTAAATAGAGGAATTTATTGTAAGGACTTACGTTTATCTCTCGTAACCTAAAGGCAGATACTTCAGCCAGACCCTACCAGGGACTAGAACTAGGAATGGGAAGCCATCAGGAATTGGGATTATGTAAATGGTCTCTTTGAGGACACGTGATCTTACATCTCTTCTTCCCTGTGGATATGTGCTTCATATCCACAGGGAAGTTGTACTGATAAACCTTCTGTTTACACAGGGAAGGTATGAAGTTTGTACTGATGAACCTTCTGTTTATACAGGGAAGGTATGACTTTACTATTTCTTGTCTTATATCATTGCAAAACCCAGTAGAGACTAACTGGAGTCTAAATTTCTAGGAGGAAGACTCTTATTAGACACCGTGGCTTGAGCCAGATGTGTCTCCAACTGTGACCATGGAGAGTTGAATTAATATAGTACAGGCTGTGGGAGCCAAATACTATGGATGGATTGGCTGTTATCAAAGCTGGGAAGCTTGGGGTGAGGAAAACCTCAAAAAATATCAACTACAATCACAAGGTCTTTTAACTTCATATATTACCTAGTCACTGCTCCTTGTGGTTTATTTCATCTTCCATCCCAGGTTGCAAGGTCATATTTATAAACAGGCAAAGTTTTGTCTAATTAATGTTATCAATTAACTTTTCTTGTTTTTACTCTACAGCACTTTCCCCTCAAGCCCAAGAGCTTAGGGACATTTCCACTTGGTATTTCACTCACTTTGGGATACTAGGCTTGAATAAAGATTCAGCCCCACAATAGGCCATTTCTTTTATAAGTTGTATTCCAAAATATGAAAGGGCAAAGATTCACAAGAATGTCTTATTGAATTCCATTTTAGACGAACTCCAGCAAGGTAATGCCCAGCTCGGGAATGACCAGGAATCTCAAAACAAACTCCTTAAGGAAGTTACATTCAAGAAAAAAAGTCTGACTAAGAAGAAAGGCCATGAATGTAGTTCACTGGGGGAAAAAATTGTGAGTACAAAACATGTTCCTTCAAAAAAAAAGCTTAAATTTGATTCACATGGAAAGAGTTTGAAACAGAATTCAGAGTTACCTGGTCATATAAGAAAGTATGCAAAAAAGAAACCTAGTGTAGCTAAAGAGCACAAGAAATCGTTCAGCCGTAGCTTACCTGATACAAAGAAAGACAAAAATCAAACTGGAAAGAAACAAAAATTACCCAACCATAGCTTATCTAATAAGTGTGACAAAACTCAAACCAGCAAGAAGCATGAGAAATTAGCTCAGAATAGCTCATCTGATACTAAACAGGACAAAATTAAAACTGGACATGAAAAATCATCCAGCTCATCTCCTACTAAGTGTGACAAAACTCAAGCTAAAGCAAAGCCCTATGAATGTAATCAATGTGGGAAGGTTCTCAGCCATAAACAAGGACTCATTGACCATCAGAGAATTCATACTGGAGAGAAACCATATGAATGTAATGAATGTGGAATAGCCTTTAGCCAAAAGTCACACCTCGTTGTACATCAAAGAACTCACACTGGAGAAAAACCATATGAATGTATTCAGTGTGGCAAAGCCCACAGTCATAAACATGCCCTCACCGACCATCTGAGAGTTCATACTGGGGAAAAGCCCTATAAATGTACTGATTGTGGGAAAACTTTTAGACACAGCTCAAACCTTATTCAACATGTGAGATCTCATACAGGAGAGAAGCCCTATGAATGTAAGGAATGTGGAAAATCCTTTCGGTATAACTCATCTCTTACTGAACATGTGAGAACTCACACAGGTGAAATACCCTATGAATGTAATGAATGTGGAAAGGCTTTTAAGTATAGCTCATCCCTTACTAAACATATGAGAATTCATACAGGGGAGAAACCCTTTGAATGTAATGAATGTGGAAAAGCTTTCAGCAAGAAGTCACACCTCATTATACATCAAAGAACTCATACTAAGGAGAAGCCCTATAAATGTAATGAATGTGGAAAAGCATTTGGACATAGCTCATCTCTTACTTACCACATGAGAACTCATACAGGTGAAAGTCCTTTTGAATGTAATCAATGTGGGAAGGCCTTCAAACAAATTGAAGGGCTTATTCAACATCAGAGAGTTCATACTGGGGAGAAACCCTATGAATGTAATGAATGTGGAAAAGCTTTTAGCCAAAAGTCACACCTCATTGTACATCAGAGAACTCATACTGGGGAGAAACCTTTTGAATGTAACGAATGTGGAAAGGCTTTCAATGTGAAGTCACAACTTGTTATACATCAGCGATCCCACACTGGCGAGAAGCCCTATAAATGTAATGAATGCGGGAAAGCTTTCAAACAAAATGCATCACTTACCAAACATGTGAAAACTCATTCAGAAGAAAAATCTCATGAGTGAAATGAATGTGGAAAATCTTTTAACTCAACTAAATTTTTTATTTAACCTTAGTAGGATTCTGAATTTTAAGGGTGTTAGAAAGCCTTTAATAATAACCTAATTACACATGAGAGAATTTGAAGGTGAATCTTACATAGAAGCAATGGATGATACCAACCTTTTATTAAAATATTGTCTTAAAAATACTCAATTATTAATTATTTATATATTCAGACCAAAATCTAAAGCTTTAAAAATCGTTAATGGGCTGAATAATCAGAGCAATGGAGAAACAAATTACATATGCTGACAATTCCTGAGTTGCTTGAGTGTGTGTACTTAAGCTCCACATATGAGAATTGAGTTTGAATATCTGTTAATTTCCATGTATAAGTGTGTCTGGCCACTGGTATGAGCCTCATCTTTGATATTATCACCTAACTCTTTCTTAATGTCTTTGTTAGCTTCTACATCAGCTGCAAACTTTCTAAAAGTTATTTATGTAAAAAAATATTAACACAAAATTAAGAAAAAAAAAATCAAAGAAAGCAGCTGAGGATAGGGACATCATTCCCTACCAGCACCTGTGAATTGTTAAGTGAATAAAATTGTTAAGCGAAAAAAGCAGGTTGCTGAACTGTGTGTATAGTATGTCCCCACTTATGTACAAAATCGTATGTTTGCCTGTCTCTATGTATGTATGTATGTACGTATGTATATATTTGTATGTGAATAGACTTGGTTTGAAAAAATACAGAAGAAGTTTTATAGTGGTTGTCATGAGCAGAGGAATACAGGAATGGGGGCTAGGATGGGAGGGAGACCTTTTTATGATATATACTGTTTGAATTTTTAAATAATGTACATGCGTTATTTTCACAATTAAAATCTTTTTAATATGCATACATCAACACTGATTAAAATTTTCACTGAGCTCACTCTATGGTGTTGTTTGATGAAGTAAAAGTGTCTATGCCTATTATGAAGGGTGATGAATCTGAGGATATGGTATTAAACTTGATACTGAATTCACAAAAACTTTTCCTATCAAGCACACATTTTTTAAAAAATAATTGCAACTATAATTTAGTGCCATGTTTCTTCTATATGCCATATTTTTAAAAGACTGGAGATAAGTTGTGATTGCAGGTGGACAAACGTGATTTTCTGAACAGTCACTCCATTTTATCACATATTCAGAGCACTTATAGACAAACACCGCAATCTGGGGTTTCAAATGTATTGCAGCAAATGCCGCTACTTCCTGTTCTTGCTCAATAGCAGGTATTGTTAATGGATCACTGCACTTTTTCTGAGTGAACCTTGACTTGGCCTCAGAGTCACTCTTAAGTATGCATTCCAGAAGATATTGTGATTCAGTTTGGGTTTGCACATGAGACCTGTTTTCCACTGCATACCTATTTACTATCATTATTTTATACTCATAAGTAATAGATTAAAAAATACAACTGAATTGTTTTTCAATTGTTACACTAAAAACAGTGACATAAGGACAAAAACGGTTTTGTTATATGAGGTAATAATATTTGGCATGCATGTCATCTTTTACATTTTCATAGCACATTCATTACATTACCTCATTTGTTCTTCAGAATAAACATATGGGTCAATAAGCAATTGACTTTTCTTTGTGGTCAATTCTGCTCAATAAATATTTCACCTCTATTCTAGTCTAGCATAATGATGGACCCTCAACAAATATGTGATTAAGTGCCATCTTTCCAAATACCTCCCATTCAAGTTCCTTGCCTTCCTGATTTCCTCATTTCAGAGAATTAACAGATGTAAGTATTGAGGATGGAAGTGTGTGTGTGTGTGTGTGTGTGTGTGTGTGTGTGTATGTATGTGTGCATACATGCATTGAAAAATCAACTCAAGGATGTTAGAACCTCATTTCCAGGTAACTTACTTACTCCCAGAGAAGGAAAATGCAATGTGAAAGCCATTTTCCATCAGTAACTTATAACCAGGTGGAAGTCTGGTACTATGCACAGAATGAATCCTCACTGTCCGGAGCTGTGGAAAATCTGCACTTTTCAGAAGGATAAAACAGTTGCATGTTATGGCTATGTTTAATTTCCCATACCACTTGGAGAACCCATAATAGTCCATACCTGGCACAGTATGCCTGAGTAATAGAAATGAATGCTGCAAGCCATCCTGTAGAGTAAGAAAGGAATTAAAAGTTAGCATCAATAAATGAGGAAGTGATATCTAAAAGATCATTGGAGGCAAAGGATGAAAGAAAATAGATTTACAGAGGTGAGTCCAAATCAATGACAGCATGTATCAAAATTGCCTGGAGGGTTTGTTAAAACAAAGACTTTAGAAATGGGCCCCACGCAGAGTTTCTGCTACAGTAGGTCAGGGCATGGAAGTGAGATTTTGCATTTTTAATAACTTACCAAGAGATGCTGAAGCTGCTGGTCTGGGGACCACACTTTGAAAAACACTGATTTAAATTATTGTTGAAGTAAATTTAAAAAGTATCTTAAAATGTTTCTGAGATATTTCTCTAATGTGAAGATAATGTTTGTATACACAAATACATATGTTGGGAAATGCATAATATCACTATCATTATGTGGACAGTGATTCAGGATTGTCAGTTTAAGAGTAAGTTTATGTTTTTCTAAATGATTTTTTCATTTTCCTGAATTAATTTTATTTTGTTGTAATGAAAGTTCATTACTGGGGTATGGCCAAGTAGAGTCCTACTGATCCTGACCCTCCCACAATAAATAGTTATAAACTCTAGACAAAACCACGCACATATAACCAATGACCTGAAGGTACTGGAGAGTGAACAAAAGCAGATTATGTGAAAGAGTTGAAACTTGGAAGAAGGAAATGTAGGAGGTTAGATCACAGCTTTAAGCCTGAGGACATGCTGAAGTTGGTGTTGTGGGGTGGGGGGTGTAATTTGATAGAAAACATGCAGTCTTTTTGAGATGGAAAACCATAGGACTGAGTGCAGGGCAACCACAGCCACTTGGAAAGTGAGAGGAGAATCCCAGAAAAGAGAGACTCAAAGAGGGGGTAATCCAAATTCTGTGAATAAATTCTGCCCAAATCTCTGACTGACCCCTGAACCATGCATATTTGGCACAAACTCCTAATGCTTCAAGTAAAGACAAGAGAACTGAGCTTTTATTTGTGTTGCTGCCCCACAGACTTAGTTTGAAGTTTGAGCTCAACCATGCTAATTACTTGATAAAACAAAATTATTAATACTCTTCAGAGAAATATAACAGAATCCAAGCTCTCCACAACTTTTCATTCATGATATGTAGGATATAAGAAAAACTTACTTGACAGTCAAAAATTAAGAAATTGTGACCCCATTTCAAGAAGAGAGACAACCAACCCAGAAGTTGGAATGAGCATATGAGGATATTAATATAATTATAACGGTGCTTAATGAAATAAAGATATCCTCACAGTGAATAAAGATTTTTTAAAAACTAAGCAAAGAAAGAGAAACTATGAAGAAAAACCAAAAGAAAATTCTAGAACTTAAAAATACCATGTCTGAAATTTAAAATTCCCTGGATAAGTTTACCCGCAGAATGAAAATGACATAGGAAGGAGTGATTGAATTTGAAATAGCTCAGTAGAAATGATTCGAAGTGAGGGAGAAATGATTGAAAAGATAGGAAGAGAACCTCAGTGACCTGTGGGAAAATAACAAAATGTCTTAATATGTGTAGCTGAAGTCCCAAAAGGAGGGCCAGGAAAGAGTGGGATACACAAAATATTTGAAGATATAATGGCTGAAATTTCCCAAAATTTGGTAAATGATATAAATGTACTCATTTGAGAATCTCAGTGAACTCTAAGCAGGTTAAGTGTAAAGAAAACACATCCTAGAGAAGCTGCTAGAACCTAAAGATAAAAATAAAATCTGGAAAGCCAGGCGAAAAAACAACACATAATATGTGATAAAAACAATTCTAATGATTGGTGACTTACTATCAGAAACTATGGAGGCCAGAAGAAAGATCAGTATCCTTAAAGTGGTATGGAAAAACAAAACAAAACCCTCTGACCTTGAATTCTGTATCCAACAAAAGTATCCTTCAAAAATGAAGGTGAAGTAATGACATCTTAGATAAAAGAATTAAGAGAATTTATCCTCAGATGACCATAATGTTTTTCAGGTTGAAAGAAAATGACACCAAATGGAAACTCAGTCCTTCAGGAAGCACTGAAGAGCATGAGAAATGATAAATATATAAGTAAATATAAGACTATTTTAACCTCTTCATTTCTTTAAAATACTTAGAGTTGGTGGTTTTTTTGTTTTTTAAGATTTTATTTATCTGACAGAGAGAGAACAAGCAGGGGGAGCAGCAGAGGGAGAGGGAGAAGCAGGCTCTTCACTGAGCAGGGAATCCGATTTGGGGCTTAATCCCAGGACCCTGTGATCATGACCTGAGCCAAAGGCAGACACTTAACTGACTGAGCCACCCAGGCGCCCCCTTAGGTTTTTTTAAAATAAAACTTACAACATTTTCTTATGTGGTTTGTAAGGCATTTAGATGCAATACATGTAACAATGCTAGCATGAAGGCTGGGGGCAGACGTATAATGTGGAAAGGTTTCTAAATTGTATGTGATTTGGTACAATATCAACTTCAAGTAGACTATGAAAGTCAAGGGTGATAAAGCAATTACCGAAGAGTAAAGCAAAGAGGTATAGCCAAAAACATAACACAAATTTATGAACCTCTAAAAAGTATTTTAAAATTCATAATGGAAATAGGAAGGGAAATACAGAAGAAGAACCTCAAAGGAGAGAAACATACAAATAACAAGATGGTGGACCTAAATCCAATCTTAGCAATAATTACTTTAAAAGTTAGTGGACTAAACTCTCCAATGAAAAGGCAGAGATTTTCATAATGGGATAAAAAAGTAATACCCAATTGACCCAATTTTATGCTCTGTACAAGATCTAGACTTTAAAGAGACACAGATAAGCTAAAATTAAATGGATTGAAATGATATGTCATACAAATAGTAAGCATACAAAAGCATGAATGGCTGTATTACTAGCAGACAAAACAAACTTCTCAATAAAAGTGTTAACAGAGATAAAGAGGGCCAATTTAAAAAGGTTAAAGGATTAATTCCTCAGAAAGACATAATGTTCATGAACACTTATACGCCCGAAACAGAGCTCCAAAGTACAAGAAGCAGACATTGAAAAACTGAAGAGAGTTATCAAAAATTCCACAATCATAATTGAAGATTTTCACATCCTTCTCTAGGCAGCTCATAGAACAGCTAGACAGAAAAATTAGTCAAGATAGGGGCGCCTGAGTAGCTCAGTCAGTTGAGTGTCTGACTCTTGATTTCAGCTCAGGTTGAGGTCTTGGGGTTGTGAGATTGAGCCCCACCTTGGGCTCCACACTCAGCAGGGAGTCTGCTTGGGAATCTCTCCCTCTGCCCTCCCCCCACCTCGTGTGCACGACGCTCTCTAAATAAATAGATAAATAAAATCTTTTAAAAAAAGAAACATTAGTAAAGACATACACTACCGAAGAACGCTGTAAGAAACCTTGACCTAATTGGTGTTTATAGAACATTAACTCTACAACCATAGAATATATACTTTTTTCAAGTGGACATGATGTAGACACCAAGATAGAAAATATGCTGGGCCACAAAACCAGGCTCGGTGCATTTAAAAGAACCGAAATCATGCAGAGCATGTTCTCTGACCACAATAAAATTGTGGTTGGGTTCTCTGGAGCTGGAGGAATCAGGTGTTTATTAAAAAGCAATACCTATGAAAGGAAGGAGGAAAAGCAGGATTGGACAAAGGAAGGAGTTTACATCCATTGCAGGCCCAACAAAGCCTCTGCCAACCCAGTGAAGAGCTCTGGATTGAGTGTTTTTTCCTACCCCCTGTATTATACACCCGCCTTGCTCATTCAGCAGATGCAGGCTGCCCTGTGAAAGGCATGTCCTGGGGGTGAGGCGGCTCTCTGTAACTGAGGCCTACTTCCAAGTAGCTGACAGCTAGAGGTTGACTTCTTCTTGCACCCCCCACAGCCAAGCAGCAAGTCCTTCCTTGCAGAAGAATCTGGATATGCAACTCTATGTCTATCATAATACATCCCTTGCTCAGTTCTATAGATATAGATATATAGATACATCCTCCAGAATTTCTGGGTCCCTTTTTGCCTGGGGAGACATCACGAGAAAGAATTAGTGGGATGAACTACAGCTCCTGCTGCTATAGTGGTCCCAGGGTCATAATAGATAACTCATCATCTCACTACTCCACTATCCATTCTCAGCTACCTCTGCTGACATAAAACACTGGCCATTATGCCCTTCTTAGACCTAAACCTGTACATTTACAGTCACAATTGGGCAAGGGGTACTAAGTGGATCACTGGGTTCTATGTTTTCTTTCCTGCTCACATTGTGTGAGAGCAGCTCAGTTTCTACTGATGTCAGGATTATTTGCTTCTTCTAAGATAGTGATACCTCCTCTTGCCTGCTGGTTCCTGAACACAAAGAGCTCAGAGTATTTAGGCATCAACCTGAAGTTTCCGTAGGGGATGCTGATGTAACAGTGGTGGATGCCATGTGCTTGCTTATACCTGCTGTTCCTGAATGTTCCACTTGTATCTTAAAATGGATATTTTCTAAACCCACTTAATTCATGACTTGATGGTTTTGACAGGTTCTGCTTCATATTGGGAAGTTCTGGTGGAGTAGTCATTTAGTGTCCCGTGGTCATGCATTCTGTCTTTACCTGGGTGCGATAGCCTGCCAGCAGATGTTTTATGAAAGCGTCTAATCCTGCACTGCAGATGGCCTGGGCTTCCTCCAAAATTTGAGGAGCCTATGTTGTTCTCCTACTGGAGCTTGCCACAAAGTCCTCATGGCGTCCATTCCCCACCACTGATACCACCAATACCAAGGTTCAAATAAACATCAGCTGAATATGTATGTGAGAGTCTATTTATGGACTCTCTGCTCCATTTATCTATTTATCTATTACATTAAATTGTTGCCAATATTACATTAAATTGATTCCTGTAACTTTAGACTAAGTTTTGAAGTCAGGTAAAGAGAGTAAACCCTCCCACTTTGTTTTTCTTTTTTAAAGTTGTTTTAACACATATTAAATTTTGAGAGTATTGCCAAGTGTCTGCCACCCATCTACATGTATATGGAAATAATTCCATACTTGATTTCTTCAAATTGGATATTATCAATTTAAAAAATTTTATCAACATGGAAAAGTTCATTGTTTAATTTACATATCTTTAATTATTATTTACATATCTTTATTATTTTCCATTGGATTTTTGATCTGTGTCTTTATAATTGTCTGAAGACGTGTTTCTTCGAAATAATTTGGTCTTTGACCTGCTTAAATTCTCTTGTATGTTAAAAATACCAGCTTTTAACCTGAATCCTCATCTTTCACTCTCTTAATATACAAGCTTCTTGAAGACTGGTATTACCTTGGTGTTTCTATTTCCTCAGTTCACATTTATACTTCAGTACAATTCGGTAGGGCTCTGTCTTCATCATTACCATGAAACAATTTCTAAAGACCATCTTGCTATTATGAAATCCACGGGACACTTTTTGTCCTTATCTTAGTGGACTTTTGGTTGCATCTGACATTTGATGCTTCCCTCTTCCTTGAAATATTTCACCATTAGTTCCTCTGACACCATTCTTCTTGATCTTCTGCTCCCACCCTCTGTCCTTTGTTCCCATCATCAGTTCCTCTTTCTTTTATCCCTCACCAGTTGACACTTTCCAGGCCCACCCTGGGTGTCTTGTTTTTTCCATTGTATGTGCTTTCCCTGATTGATTGCATCTCTTTTCTATAATAATCAGAACCACCAGTTTTAGGTGCATTTTGATTATATTTGGTTGACTGAAGGCAATATTTGTATTATAAATTTGTGTCAAAGTAAGTAGCTATCACACATTTGCACACATCTGCTGCACATAAGATTCTACACATTTTTTTCTGATGTGCATTGTGCCATTTCCATGGATTGTCCGGCCATGTTTCCTCTTACCTTATAAGCCAGCTGAGAGTAGAGTAGAATATTGAACAGAACACTCCCCCACCCCTACCCCCACAACATGATTAACCTGGAGTATTTGGACAGTAAGAATTATTTTCATTGTTTGAGAAATGTGAAGTATCATAAGCTAATGAGAGTAACATAAAAATTCGCCAGAAAGTATTCTTAATGTATATGTGTACGACTCTAAAGCAGGAAAAGTACCTTTATCTGGATTATGAAATAAAACATCTTTCATTATTTTATCTATGTATTTTGCTCTATCTTGTGTATCTCTATTCCTATTTCTAGGGTGATCACATGTCACAGATTGCCCAAGAGAGGTTTTGTGCTGGTTGTCCGGATATAGTTATTAATACCACCTCTTTTCACGGTCAAAGCTGACAAATTATATTGATATCTTTGTCTCTTTGCCAACAGAAATTAATTGATATTCAAAAGACATTCGCTGAAGCATAGTGTAGTGTAGTGTCTAGGAGCATAAGCTGTGAGTTAGACTTTGGGAGTTTACATCTTGGCTGCACTACTAACAAGCTATGTGACCTTTTGGTGCCTCAGATTCCTTCTCTGTATAAGAGGGATAATAATGGTTTCTCCCTTAGCATTAAATTGAATCAGGGGTCAGCAAACTTTTTCTGTAAAGGAATAGATAGTAAGTCTTTTAGACTTTGTAGGCCATATGATTTTTGTCACAACTACTCAACTCTGCCATTATAGCACAAAAGCAACCATAGACAATACATAAATGAATGAGCATGACTGTGTTCCAATAAAACTTTATTTATCAAAACAGACAGCAGGCCAGATTTGCTTCAGGGCTCTAGATTGAAGATCTCTGAATTAGATTATACATGTAAAAGAGCTATTAATTTGGGCCCTCACAAAGCATAAGAGCCTCCCCTGGTTTTTGGCATGGAATTTCCCCCCAAAATAGGAGTGTGTGAGACTTCCTAACAGAGGGAACCACCTGAACATAGATGTAGAGGTGGGATTAGTCTGCTGTCACGTATGGGAGAAGTGGTATATATCTACTGTTCTTCTACTGAGACTTCCCTTCTTCACCTTGTTTTCCTGACAAACTCCTGCTCCCCTTCCACGGCTCAGGTTTTAAAATCATGTCCTTAGCCTTTCTGAGAGCCCCTTCCCACACCCCCACCACTACCGCCCCGGTCCCAAACTGAGCTAGTTACTTCCTACTGTGCCCCACAGCACCAGTCATGCCTCTCTCGGGTCACTGATCACACTACCTTGCATTACCAACCATGACAATAATGAGTGTGTGTGAGTGAAGGAAGGAATGAGTTTTACCTTATGATGGAAGACTCAGTAGACATGAATATGTATTAAACACAAAAAGGGAAACTAAGCTGATTCTGACAGTCTTGCTCTGAGTAGCTGTCAGACCCTAGGAGAGAAAAGACACAAACACTGCAAATCCCAGGGCCAGGCAGCGATGACTGTGATAGAGGAAGGCATCTGCAGCTGTGCCCATAAAAAGGCACAGATGCCAGAAGGCTCTAGAAAAAACCTTAGAACAGGATATTTGAGCCCAGCTTTGAAGCACAAATAGAATTTTTCCTGACATAAGGTTGGGGAGGACATCCCAGAAGCATGACGTCCACTGTATCTGACTTAAAGAGCTGAGTGAACCCAGAGAATTAATTCATAGTGTTGTTCAGCATCAGTTAGGGCTGGATATTTTGTAGTAATGTTCAAAGATAAACTAAGACATATTAAAATTTTAAAGTTTATTTGAGCAGTACTAACTGACTCGAATTGGCAGCACCAAACCACAAGAGGTTAGAAGTGCTCCACTGACAAGAGTTAGAGGCAAGACTTTTATAGGTAAGACCCAGCAGCAAGGCGACGAAATTATGTGATGGCCTATAGTTAAGCAGTTGTCTCATTTGGGAAAGCCTCTTTTGTGATTGGTTTTGATTTCTTAACCTTGGGGCATTTACAGGCTTAGGTTTGGGTTTGCTTACTAGGGTTGCTAAGGCATTAGAACCACCTCAGTCTAACAGCCTCCTTTTTAATTTAACAGTAATAAGGCTATTATATGGTATTTATTATTAAAAAAAAAAAACGACAACTGCATGGGTTCTGAAGTGCTTTTCATTGACACTGATCCTGAAATTTTCTTCTTTATGTCAGCAAACACTGAAATACCCAAACGAGTATTTTACGATCTTCTATTTTACAAATGAGAGACCTGAGGGAAAGCGGCTGGCCCAAAGCCACAGAGCAAGTTGAAGACCAGGTTGAGAAGAAGACCTAGGGGTTCTGAATCATCCTACAGAGTTTATCCTCAACTATTTCCCCTCTGCTGCTATCTGATGTGTCTTTAGCAGGGGCAGAGTCTCCCCATCCCAATCTGGGAAAGCGTTCCCAGAAGAGGACATTTTAATTTCATTTTCCAGGACGGCAGGCTGGAGGTCATCAGATGAAAGCATTCTGACTTTCCCTTCCCCAGTGCTATCTCTCAGGGAGTATCCTGCTCCATCCTGACTTTTCCACCTCAGTTAAAACCTATATTAAATAACCCACCTCAGTACGCATACTATTATCTTTACTATACCTAACATTGGGAAAGTGAGGTAATGTGTTGTGGATCTACCGACTTGGTCTGCGACTGACGCTCCTCGTTTGCTCAATACAAGGAGCGGCTTCTCCTATTTCCCCACCCTACTTCCCCACCTTCATTTGCACCTTGAGCTGCGTTTCCATTTTCTACGCATCTTAGCTGGAGGGGTTCCCTGACTCCATCCTCGGATACCTGGGAATCTTTCCTACTTTATGTTTTTGCTCCCGCATTGTCCCAGTACATCTTTTCAGTAGCTCCCGTATCCCAGTTCTAACTTCCCTTTCTCTTAGCATTCTCTGCTGTACGGCGCCAGCATCTACTCGAAATATGGCGCCTCCCACTCCGTCACACTTTTCGCTCACTAGGCGCGGCCATATTAATCCTCCGGCTCAGGCCGACTAAACACCCGGTAAGTCTCGCGATGGAAGCAGGTCGAGGGCCGCTCCTGCTTCCGCCGTTAACACCGGAGAGTCCGCAGTCCTGGCGGCGGGAGGGGCCGGTCTTAGCGCTCAGCTGAGGGCCCTGCAGGCGAGGCTGGGAGTTGAGGGGTCCTGTTCTCAGAAAAAGAAGTTTCAGTCCCTGGCTGCGGTGTTGGGAGTAAGGGCATCATGTTTGGTCAGCGGCTGAGCATCTGTAGTGGTCCGTAATTTTCGGTCTTAATTGTGGTTATTAATTAAACAGGCCCGCTCAAAATAGTGACTGCCGCCAGGTGGAGGTCGGTTTTAGTGGTGCTGCTGGTAGTGGATTCTGAGGAGATTTCAGCGACTGACTGGGAATTTGTGGGACGAGTAATTGGGCGTTTCTGTGTGATTCTGAGTCTCTCAGAGTCACGGATTGGGGTCACATAGAAATCAATGGTTGGGTCTTGAAGGCAGATATCCATCTTTAGGGTTATTCGGATCGGTGTGTGGGGGGTGTAGTGGGCTACTGTTAGGAGCCTGTGTGGTAGCTTGGGGAGCAGATGGCTCGTTACCAGTGACTGGGGCTCTAGCCCCTAATAATAAGTTTGCATTCAGGCTGCACTCCACACATAAGGATATGAGGGTCAGGGGAGAGTTCCCATCCTTCCCCTGGAGGTTTTGTTTCCATCCTCGGATCTATGTGGTGAATGGACTTCAGGCAGTTTATATTCTCTACTACTGTCTTGTAGTTAGCTAAGTACTTCAAGCCGAAGTCTCTCAAAAACCCTTTATCAAAGTTTTGCCTTTTCCCTTTGCCAGTCTTTCAATCCTTGTGCTTTCTCTGGATAATTTCAACCACATTCATTCAATCAGCTTCCACCTTTAAAGCCATGACTTGCCAGTCTATAGCACCAGCCCAAACATTTCTAACAAGCTCCAGATTCACAGTAGCCAACTGTGTCCTACACGTCTCTCTGAGGTTTACTCACAGAACCTCAATCTTAACATGATGGAAATAGACTATATCATCTTCCTTCTCCATACTTCACCTGCTCGTCCTACCATGTTCATCATCATGAATAGCATCACTCTCCTAGATGGCCATAGTACAAATCCTGGAGACATCTAGTTTTCTCCCCATCCTTCTCCCCACGTTGGATCAATCTTCTGATCCTGGTGATTTTGCCTCCCTGACATCTCTCCAGTTTGTCCTCCCCATTCCCACTGCCATGGTCTTAGTTCAGGCTTCATCATCCCTTGCTGTAAACCTGTATCAGGAAAACCCTGTATCAGAATGTTGGACGCAATGGGAAAGTCAGAGGAAGGAACGGCTGAGTCCATCCAGGTGACATTTGAAAAGGCTTTCTAGGGGAGGTGACATATGAACTGAGCCTATACATTTGAAGTGGTCCTGTAAGTCTGTGGATGAGAGTGACTGTTACAGCTTATTGAACTTACTGAGCTAGTGAATTGTGCCCTTTAGAACTTCCTTCATATGAGTTTGGGTTAAGAGGTCAGTAGGACACTAGCTGCTAAAAATAACAATCTTTTTTTAATTTAAAAAGTAACAGTTTATTCTAGAAAAACTGGAAACTGAAAATGCTAAGTAGAACTCCATAGAAATTAATTGTAATTCTACCACCCAAGGGTAGCCATAACATTTTGATGTATGTCCTTTCAGACACTTTTTTCTATCAAATATATTTCTTTTCAGTATATTTATTATTTTATAACCCATTTTCTTGCTTTGTAATACAACAAGACCATTTCTCCAAGTCTGTAAGTACTTTTCTAAGATAATTTAATGACTATCTAGTATTCTATACTTCAATAACTGTTTTAACCAATCCCTATTGTTGAACATCTAGGTGGTTTCTACTTTTTAAGTGATCAAGCAGCATTGTGATGAATAGCCTTGCAGATATATCTTTATGTACATCCGTGCCTTTTTTTTAAGGATAAATATCTAATTATAGATTTATGGGATCAAAGGAGGAGAAACTTCTTAAATATATAATGGGATACACATCCGCAAAGGTAAAACATGCCATGGCCTGACCCTTTCAGAACTGTAGTAGGTTGATGTTATCACGGCATAATCTTTTGTGGTCCCTCATAGGAACCTTTGAAAGGGGCAGTCTCTGAAGGGTAGTCTTTTACGTAGTTGGTTATAGGAATTTCTAGGCTCATGATTCTGGGAATCACAGGGCAGGCCCAGATTCTCAAGGTGGTTTTCTTTTTATCCCCTCCCTGCTCATCCCAGCTCTGCCTTTACAGATATCTGCGCCTTCTGAAGAGCAACAGAAAATGACCAAGTCTCAGGTGAGTTATTTATACCTCATATTGTTTCCAATGTATTTGAGGCAGTTTAAAAGAATTAATTCAGGGCCGCCTGGGTGGCTCAGTCGTTAAGCGTCTGCCTTCGGCTCAGGGCGTGATCCCGGCATTATGGGATCGAGCCCCACATCAGGCTCCACTGCTGGAAGCCTGCTTCTTCCTCTCCCACTCCCCCTGCTTGTGTTCCCTCTCTTGCTGGCTGTCTCTATCTCTGTTGAATAAATAAATAAAATCTTTAAAAAAAAAATAAAAGAATTCAATTAAATGAAAAAAATGTAAACAGAGATCTGGGAAAATAAAATAGAAGATCTAGACCAAGGAAATATGAAATACAGTCATAGAAGTTATAAGCTCTTTCATAGTTCACTAAAGTTGAGCAGATCATCTACAATGACAGGATTTACAGTGCATATTAAATATGATATTTTCTTGAGGGAAGTAAAGAATTTTTGGCATTTAGGTTTGAAATTATTCTCTTGATGCATACATATTATGTAGCAGGCAATGTCTTTAACATTTACCAATAAGTAGGGGACTTCTCCATAGCTGTTTCTTTTTTTTTTTTTTTTAAAGATTTTATTTATTTATTTGACAGAGACAGAGACAGCCAGCGAGAGAGGGAACACAAGCAGGGGGGAGTGGGAGAGGAAGAAGCAGGCCCACAGCAGAGGAGCCTGATGTGGGGCTCGATCCCACAACGCCAGGATCACGCCCTGAGCCGAAGGCAGACGCTTAACCACTGTGCCACCCAGGCGCCCCTCCATAGCTGTTTCTTAAACCACTTCTCAAAATAACTACAGGGCAGAATAACAAGGCAGAATTCAATTTCTAGGCAGTAAAATCATGGGGCCCAAGTACATAGCTGTCAAAAAATCTGCCTTGATTCGTAAATAAAAGTTTGTGAAATTTGTCCAAGGAATTAATATTATTAAAGGTCATGATAGTATCAGTTGTAATTTACAGTTTTTAACAAACAAATAATGAAATATTTTCCCTTGAAAATGCAATAGGTTGAGAGCCTCAAAGTGTATATCAAGTGAGTATGCTTCATTGATAGTGGAAATCAAGTGAATTTCTGTTGATTTATCACTCAGCTAAACACTGCTAGCAAGCATCTTAATGGTTGTGATTGTCATATGTTTTTACTTGAAGGTATATGTCTAATTTTTATCTATCATGTTCCGTTGGTTATACCCACTATATAGCACACAGTTTCAGTATAGTAGTCTTCAAAGTGGGGAGCATCCATTCCTTAGGAGATATGCAAGGTGATCCCCTGGGGTATGGGGAGAAAAGATGAGAACTACCTACATCTCTCTCTCACTTGCTCTTTTTTTAAAAAAAAATTTAGAGAGAGATGAGTGGGAGAGTACGAGTGGGGGTGAGGGGCAGAGGGAGAGGGAGAAAAAGAATCTCAAGCCGACTCCCTCCTGAGCGCAGGGCCTGACATGCAGGGCTCGATCCCATGACCCTGAGATCATGACCTCAGCTGAAATCAAAAGTTGAATGCTCAACCAACTGAGCCACCCAGGCGCCCCTACCTACATCTCTTTTTAATGACCATAATATCTCAGTATTGAGAGAATTTATGTTTTTTTAAAGGTATATATTATTGATGTGTGTGTGTGTGTGTGTGTGTGCGCGCGCACACGCACATGCGCACATTCAACTGAAGAATGTCTTATCAAGAGTCCCTCATTAGAACAAAAGACATTCCTGTCATCCAGGAAAGTAAGGATTTTAGGAGTTCTGTGTCAGGAACCAGAGTCAAGATTCAAATATTAGAACAAAAGATGCTCATCATACCTTTATTGCTTAGGAAATTCCAAGCGTTTTAGGAATTCTGGTTAGGAGCCAGCGATGAAGACCAAAATATATGTTTCTTATTGTATCACAATATCTAGTCTCTGATTTTAAAAGTTTGGGGAATACCGGGTTACGTACCTATAATTCTGCACCCAGTTCCAATGTGTGGGGTTTCTTCCCCATACCACAGGGCAATCTCTGACACCAGCTGGCTGTCCAACAATTCAGCTCAAATGTGACACTACCCACCTGGAGATAGTGTCAGATCCTATAGGTCAAGGGCTCAGTCCCACAAGACTGCCCTTCACTTCAGATGCCAATCACAAGTCCAGGTATTACCTATGCTTCTGACTGACTAGCTGTAAATAAGAGGTTCCCACAACACTCTCCTTTGGTTCTATTAATTTGCTAGAGTGGCTCCTAGGACTCAGGAAACCAATTTACCCACTCGATTGCCAGTTGATTAAAAGGATATTAAAGGATACAAATCAACAGCCAGATGAAGAGATACATGACACAAGGTCCTGAACAAAGAAGCATGGAGTTCAAGGCTTGGCACCTGACACCTGGCATGTGGAAGCCCGCTGGTTCACCAACCTGGAAGCTCTCTGAACTGTCTCGGGTCTTCTGGAAGCTTCATGATGTGGGCATGGTCGATTAAATCATTGGCCATTGGTGATGGATTGAACCTCCAGTCCCACCTCCCTCTCCCAAAATCAGGAGTGGGGCTGAAAGTTCCACTGGTCTACTCTTGGTTGGTTCCCCTGGTGACCAGCCACCCCCTCCTTAAGTGCTTTCCAAAAGCCACCTTATTAACATAACAAAAGACACCTTTATCACTTCCATCACAGGATATTCCTAGGGTTTTAGGAGCTCTATGCTAGGAACTACAAAGACCAAATACATATTTCTTATTATAAATCACATTATCAGTACTGTTGGTATGTAATGGAACTAACATGAGTTTACTCCTTGGTGAGTCACAGATAGGAACTATACCAGGGTGAGTTATCTCACAAAGGAAACTTAAACCAAAGTTAATTTGGGCAACAGAATTTTTATGGTGAAATATAACATAAAATTTTCCACTTCAACCATTTTTAAGTGTGCGATTCAGTGGTATTAATTATGCTCACAATTTGTGAATCCATCACCACTCTCTGTTTCCAAAACTTTTTCCTCATCCCAAACAGAAGCTCTGTACCAATTGAACAATAACTCCCATTTCTCCCTTACCCCCACAGCCCTTGGTAACCTCAAAACTACTTTCTGACTCTATGAATTTGCTTATTCTAGATATCTCATAGAAGTGGAATCATATGAAATTTGTCCTTTTGTGTCTAACTTATTTCACTAAGCGTGTTTTTGAGGTTTATCTATGCTGTCGCATGTATCAGAACTTCATTCCTTTTTATGGCAGAGTAATAACTCCATTATATAAACACATTTTGTTTATCCATTCCTCTACTGATGGACACTTAGGTTGTTTCTACCTTTTGGCTTTATTGTAAATAAAGCTACTATGAATATTGGCCTACAAGTATGTCTTTGAGTACCTGTTTTCAAATCTTAGGTACAGACCTATGTCAACCAGAATTCCTGGAATGCAAAGATTTAGTCAGAGGCAAAGGAAAGCTTTATTGCCATACAGTGTGTACACTGGGGAGACGGCAGCCTTCAGCTACAACCAAAAGTGTTCTTTGAAGGGGAAGGTTTATGTTTGGGGTTAAATAGGTAAAAACTGCAAGTCTGTGCCCTTATCCAGGTTGGTTAGACTCCAGTCCTAAGCTGTAACTTCAGGAGTAGAATTACAAGCAGGATACCACTTGGTGTTCCTGGTGGCAGCTTCAGGATGATAGGATGTGTTACAAGGGATTTTATGGATTTTGTTGACTTTTGTACGGGTTTGTCACCTCATGCTATGCTAGCTGGTTTTGTTTCTCATGGTTGTCTGGGTTGGTTAAAATTGTAGTTTCTCTCCCTTGAGATAAGGGTGACAGCTGGTGCTGTCCATTTATTGGGGTCTTTTGGTCTCACTCAGTAGTGCAGTTGCTGGATTATATGGTAATTCTACATTTAACTTTTGGAGGAACTGCCCAAGTGTTTTCTATAGCAGCTGTGCCATTTTACATTCCCATCAGCAACGTATGAGGGTTCCAATATCTCCATGTCCTCGTTAACACTTGTATTTTCCATTTTGTTGATTAGAACCATCCTTTTAGGTGTGAAGTTGAATCTCATTGTGGTTTTGACTTGTGTTTCCCTAGCGACTACTAAGGTTGAGCATCTTTACATGTGCTTATTGTCCATTTGCGTATCTTCTTTGGAGAAATGTTTATTAAAGTCCTTTGCCCATTTTTAAATTGAATCGTTTGACCTTTTACTGTTGGACAAGTCGAGTCCTTGATTCTACCTCTCCCCTCCACCCAAACCTGCTCCTTCTTATTTTCTGGACTTGAGTAGGATGCCAGTTGCTTAGCCTGAAAGCCAAGCACTCTAAGTTGATTCCTCGCCTTCCCTCATCTTCCCACTGTCTTCCAGATATATCTTAGTTGGATTTGATTAACATCAAATTTAAAAACTGAATTCTCTTATTGAGGCAGAACCTAATCATGGTTTGAAAAATAAGTAAAAACAAGTAGTACTTTATTACTAACCGATCATAAATTATTCTATTCTTCTTATTTCTAAGTAGATATTTAAAAAATAAATTGACCAGATTAAATATTGCTTATGTTTTATTGTATTTATTTTAATTTGAACTTTAAAAACAATGGTTTTGTTGTATTTAATTTTTATAAGCTCTATAATGGAAAATGCCAACATACTCAAAAATTTAGAGAACAGTTTAATAAACCCCTGTGCTTCTTCATATATTTTCAACAGTCATCAGTGTTTTTCCAATCTTGTTTCCCTCCCTCTTCCTTTATTTGTTCTCTAGAGTTTTTTTTGTTTGTGTGCTTTTGTTTTTAAGTAGGCTCCATGTCCAGTGTGGAGTCCAGTGTGGGGCTCGAACTCACAACCCTGAGATCAAGTCCTGAGATGAGATCTAGAGTCAGATGCTTAACTGACTGAGCCACCCAGGTGCCTCTGTTCTTTAGAGTATTTTAAAGCAAACCCAATGTGTGACATTTATCAGTATATGCTTGTTTTATAGATTTCTGTTATCTTTATTTCGGGAACTGATACTGGTTTTTCCCTTTAGTGGTTTCCTTTTAAATTCATTTATTTAAGTAAAACTCTTTGAAACTATTAAGTCAAAAATAGTGTGAGTGCCATGCAGATATGTAAAAATTGTGAAAACAGTAAATGAATAAATGATGTCTGAGCATTATCCCAAAGGTACAAACAGTTCTCTGAATTTTCCATATTCTTTTTCATGTCCCCATGTCTTTTTTCTTTACTCCTTTCTCCATGTAGAATGATATTTCTCCCACCTCCATATCTTACTGGAGTTTACACTATTCATTTTTTTTTAAAGATTTTATTTATTTATTCGACAGAGAGAGAGACAGCCAGCAAGAGAGGGAACACAAGCAGGGGGAGTGGGAGAGGAAGAAGCAGGCTCATAGCAGAGGAGCCTGATGTGGGGCTCGATCCCATAATGGCAGGATCACACCCTGAGCCAAAGGCAGACGCTTAACCGCTGTGCCACCCAGGCGCCCTACACTATTCATTTTTAACATTACAAAAAATGTTATTTTATCTTTACTTTTAAAAAAATATTTTTACACCTTTCATTGTTCATTTTGTGTAACTTTACATCTTCTACAAAAACCCAATCCAACCTCCCAAAATAGAATCACTTCTTCTTATGTCTATTATAACCCACTTAATACTTAATAACATTTATCTATTTACTTGTCTGTCTCCATCTACTAGTCTGTAAACTTCCTGTGTTTTCTTCATATTTGTATTCTGACCATCAAATAATGCTGGTTGTGTTGTGGCCTAATACGTGCTTATTGCTGGAAAGAAAGAATGAATTGTTCTCAAGAGCAGAGTTTTTCTAATAGGAGTTCTGCTTCTTAGTAAAACTGGCCTCATAGTAAACATCTTCTTTAATTTATTATGATGAACTCTGCATGATTAAGCATCTTTTACACACTACCTAGTGTTTTTCACTTTAGAGTGAACAGGAATGTCCTGTTACAGGGATTTGTGTCATTCAAGGATGTGACTGTGGACTTCACTTGGGAAGAGTGGCAGCAGCTAGACTCTGCTCAAAGAAACCTGTACAGAGATGTGATGCTGGAGAATTATAGCAACCTTATTTCAGTGGGTAAGAACACCTTCTGTCAGAGGGTACTGGATATTAGTTACCTGCGGCTGCGTAACATTTCCTTCTAAATTTAGTGGCTTAAAACAAACATTTTTTACTAACAATCTCTGTAGGTCAGGAGTTTGGAAGGGCTTACCTGGATGGTTCTGGCTTGTGGTCTCCCATGTGGTTATAATCAGATGTTAGCAGCGGCTGCAGTCATCTGAAGGCTCGACTGAGATTGTAGGATCCGTTTCTAAGATAACTCACTCACAATGGCTGTTGACAGGAGCCTTCAGCTACTTGTTGTCCATTGGCAAGAGATCTCAGTTCCTTACCATGGGGGCCTGTTCTCATGACATGACAAACGTCTCCAGATAGAGTGATCCAAGAGAGCCAGGAGGAAGTCACAGTGCCTTTTGTGACTAAGTCTCTGGAATCACATACCATCACCTCTACCTTATTTTGTTTATTAGAAGTAGTTACCAAGTCCAGCCCATGCTTAAGGGAAGGAGAGGACTTCTTGAAGGGAAGAGTGCCAAGGAATTTAGGAACATATGTTAAATCCACCATTGTACCCAATTGACTGCCTTTCCTTTCTTATTTACTAAAAGCTGCTGGGTCTCTGCATGTTTAATGAGCTTCCTTTCAAGCTACAAAGGTCAAAAGAATATTGATTTTGAGTACCAAATACTCCAGTGGACTTGGATGAAAAGAAAATGGGTGCTGCATCCTGCTCATTCTTTGAGGGTTAAAGATAATGGTCTGTGCCCAAGTTCTTAGTTTTTATAGATTAATTGAAATAGAACATATATAATAAAGTGCTCAAATCTTAAATATACAGATTGATGCATCTTTTTCCTATGTTATTTAACCACCACCCAGATCAAGGTATAAAACATTTCAAGCACCCTAGCAGGCTCCCTTTGACCCCTTGCCATTTATCTCCTCAGAGATAACTTGTGGTTTCTATCACCATAGATTAGTTTTGTCTGTTCTTGAACTTCTTGTAAGTGTAGTCACTGTAATTGTCTGGCATCTTTCATTTAACATAGTCTGTGAAATTCATCCATGTTGTTGCACATGACAATATTTGTTTCTCCATACTGTTGCATCATATTCCATTTAATGAGTATAGGGTAATTCATCAACTTATCCATTCTACTGTTGATAGTTATTTGACTTGTTTCAGATTTGGGTCATTGAATAAAGCTGTTATGGACATTCCTTTTTTTTTTCTTCTTTTTTTAAATCTTGTTCTTTGTTTTTGTCTTTTGTTACTTTTTTTTTTTTTACTCTTTTTTTATGTTCATTTTTGTTGTTGTTATGGACATTCTAATGTGCATCTTTTAGTGGAAATAAGCATTTTATTTCTATTGGGTATACATAGGAATGGAATTTTTGGGTCATGGGGCACATGTATATTTAGCTTTAGTAGATAGTACCAGACAGTTTTCCACAGAGGTTATACCAATTTATTTCCTACTAGCAATGTATGAGAGTTCCATCAACATCTGGTAATGTTAGTCTTTTTAATTTTAGCTATTCTGGTGCATATGTGGTGGGCTTGAGTTCTAGGATGGTTGGACGTCCACTAATGCCAAGTCCTGTATCATTTCCCATAAATAGGGTGTCAGTCTCTGAAGTCAGATGTAATCTTATTGAAACAAGGAGAACCATGGATGAAAGAGGAAGAAATCTCAAGTTGGGCCTATTCAGGTAAATGAGAACCTGACATATGGGAGACAGGGATGTAAGATTAGTACTGATTAATGAGACATTTGTCTTTGGAATATTTATTAGGAAATCATTCTTTAAGGCCATAGATGTCTAGAAATGGCTGAAGACAGTTGGTGTGGGATCGTCAAATACCTAAATAACACTGCTACATGTCTAACACCCATGCAATCCATTTTCTTTGCTTAACTTTTAGAAAGAGAGGTAACACCCTTATCTGTACTTTGGATCTTATTTATACCCATGTCATGTAGGACATTTCTTAATTAGTTAACCTCCCTTTGGCTAACATCTTCAGCATATTCTGAAGCATCTTCCCATATTCTTCCAAAATGGGCTTATACTCCTCCCTTTATGCATTCACCCAGTCTTAGATATGCCTTCTATCAAAGTAACTTACTGAATGATATTCATATCCTTTCTAATTACCTTGTTTTTCTCACCTTCCTTTCAGTGTGATATGTCTTGGAGTTATAATCTTTTGCTTTGTGTTTTTAAATTTTTTAGATACTCCAGTAATATAAATATTCCTTCTTTGCCTGTCTTTGCCTTCTTTTTCTCATTTCTCTGTGACCAATTTTACTGGATTTTCTTTTTATGTCATTTTCATTATCTTGGCTGTTTTCTTGCCTTTTTCAGCGCTGCTTATTAAATTCTCCTTACCCACTGCCCACACATTGTAATTTAATCTTTCATTTTCCCCCTGAGCTTAACCAATTCTTTTTCATCACCCCATTTTTTGTTTTTTTGTTTTCTTTTTTTTTTTTTTTTAAATAAGTTCTGATTCATGGTGGTTTTCCATGTCCTGAAATGCTTGTTTGAGTATATTTAATTCTGTTTGGAGTTCAGACAAAATTTTCTTTTGCTTTATGGCTAGTTGTTGTTGTTGTTGTTTTTGGTTTTAGTTTTGGTTTTGTCAAATTTCCTCTGTTGATATCGGCAAAAATTCATTTCCTGATTTTCTGTAGTAGTTCTCTATGGGCTATGTTTTTCTTTTGTTCATTTTTATTACATTACAGTGTTTTCAAAAGATTTTTAAAAATTATGGAATCCTTCTCTGTTAATATAGCAGGGCCTTTCCCTCCTTCCTTTCTTTTGGGATTGAAGAGGAGTTTTGGCTTTTCTGATTTTGTGGTTCTCTTTGTCTTCCAGGACCCTGAATTTCCCTTTTTCTTCTTTCCCCATTACCACCACCCAATTATGAGCAGGTATTTCTTCCTTCCTTTTTTGCCTTTCTTTCTTCCTCTGAAACTGCCTGTTCTTCTAACTCACAATTTCCCCCTTTTAAATAGAGCCTGTCCCATCCCATGCTTTTTGTGTCATCTGCTTCTTTAAGATGCATGTACTTGGAAATCCCTACCCTGTAGTTGTGCTTCTGCCTGGTTACTTATCAAATATTTATGAATATTTTTATATGTAGTGTGGATTTAATCTTTCTGCTGGTCACTTGAACTCACCTTCAGTCTCCTTTGCTAGCATCCTCCTCTTTCTTTCCTGAAATGATTTTTTGATCTGCTTCTGCTCTTCACAGAGCCTTGTGCTGGATTGACACTGGTGCCACGTGGGACTTTGACACTGAGTTCATCAACTCTTCTTTTTCCATTGCTCCCTTGCTCACTCCTTTTTATTTTATGTCTGTTTCTTCTTCTGTCTTTGAGTTTTAAGGTCATATTCTTACATTTCAAAGCTGACTGCACTCATTAGCAGATTTCTATCTATTTCTATTAAAATGAAGAGCTTTATTTGCTTTTGTATTCTTCAGAGCTCAAGAGGGAAGTAACACCATTTACCCTTGGGCTTTTTTCAGACTTTGGTATTAGACCCAAGATGAAAGAATTAAGACCATGGAAGAGCATTTCTGAACAAGTGATACTCCATAACATGATTGTATACTCACCTGTTGAAGACTGGAGATTTGAAGATGAGATAAATCACCAGAAAAACCAAGACAAGTTTTTGAATCAAGTTGCATTCATTAACAATAAGCCACTGGCTAAGGAGATAGATCATGGATGTAACAATGTACTGGGGAAAGGAATTCGTCTGAACAGAGCATCTAATGAACACATCAGAGCTTTCATGCAGAAGTCATACCTCTTTGTACAACCGAAAATACTAACCAGTGAGAAATCATATAAATGTATTCAGTGTGGGAAAACCTTCAGTGGAAAGTCAGGACTCATTGTACATCAGAGAATTCATACGGGGGAGAAACCATACAAATGTAATGAATGTGAAAAAGCCTTTATTCAGAAGTCACAACTCACTGTACATCAGAGAATTCATACAGGAGAGAAACCCTATGAATGTAATGAATGTGGGAAAGCATTCATCCAGAAGTCAAACCTCATTATTCATCAGAGGATTCACACAGGGGAAAAACCCTATGAATGTAATGAATGTGGGAAAGCTTTCATCAAGAAGTCAACACTTAGTGTTCATCAAAGAGCTCATACTGGGGAGAAACCATATGAATGCAGTGACTGTGGGAAAGCCTTCATCTGGCGGTCACAGCTCATTGTACATCAGAGAATTCATACTGGGGAGAAACCCCATGTTTGTAATGAGTGTGGTAAAGCCTTCAACAGGAAGTCAGATCTAAGTGTACATCACAGAATTCACACTGGGGAGAAACCCTTTGAGTGTAATGAATGTAAAAAAGCCTTCATTCAAAAGTCAGATCTCATTGTACATCAGAGAACTCACACTGGGGACAAAAGGTATCAATGTAGTGATTGTGGCAAAGCCTTTATCCGGAGCTCACAGTTCATTGAACATCAGAGAATTCATACTGGGGAGAAACCCTATGAATGCAGTGAATGCAGAAAAGCTTTTATCCAGAAATCACAGCTCATTGTGCATCAAAGAATCCATACTGGGATGAAGCCGTATGAATGCACTGAGTGTGGAAGAGCCTTTAGTAAGAAGTCACACCTCACTGTACATCATAGAATACACACTGGAGAAAAACCCTATGAATGTAGTAGTTGTAGAAAAGCTTTCAGTAAGAAATCTACTCTCATTGTCCATCAGAAAATGCATATGGAACATAAACCCTTTTAATGGAATAAGAAAACTTTAATTCAATGATCAAAATTTCATCACACATCATAGAATTCATAAAGTCTAAAAACTCTATGAATGTACTAAATAAGGGAAGGCTTCAACAATAGCTCCCAAACTATTAAGCACCAGAAAACTCATAGCGAGAAGCAACTTTGAAAAATCATGTTTCCAAAAAATTACATTGGACATCTTGGTTCAGATCTAATAGTAAAAGTTTTTTTTGAAGTATGTAGAAAAATCTCAACCACATATGATTAGCTTGATCACTTGTAGTACAAATTTTTTAAATGGGTGAGTACAGTTGACCCTTGAACAGCATGGATTAGGGTCCTCCTATGCAGTTGAAAATTCATGTATAATGTTTGACTCTCCAAAAACTTAACTACTAATAGTCTATTATGGACTGGAAGCCTTACTCGTAATGTAAACAGTCAATCAACACATAGTTTTATGTTATATGTATTGCATACTGTATTCTTACAATTAAATAAGTTAGAGAAAAGATGTTATTAAGAAAGTCATAAGGAAGAGAAAATACATTTACAGTACTGTACTGTATTTATTAAAAAAAAAATCCATGGACCTGCACAGTTGAAACCTGTGTTGTTCAAGAGGCAACTGCAAATTGATTAATCAGGACAACAAAGCGATGACTATATATGATCATTCTACAAGTGATGTAGGAATGGCATTCATAATCCAAATTATCTGTCATTTGGAAATGAATATGGATTTTCACACCTGCCTTACTTTCGACACTAAATGACACCATTTCCCCCACATATTAAAAAACATAAAAGGATAAATTGTAACTAAATTACAAAAGCTCTTCCCCCACTCTTTCTTGAGGTTCTCTTTCTAGAATTAAGAGAAGATGAAGCCAATGCCTTTATAGAGACATCAAAAGTTGGTAATAGAGGGGCACCTGGGTGACTCAGTCGGTTAAATGACTCTTGATTTCAGCTCAGGTCATGACCTCAGAGTCATGGGATCGAGCCTCACATTGGGCTGTGTGCTCAGCAGGGAGTCTGCTTGAGATTCTCTCCGTCTCCCTCTGCCCCTTCCCCCACGCACTCTTTCAAATCTTAAAAAAAGGTTAGTGGTAGACTTAAAAATATTGCTTGGTATAAAGCATACAGAGTAAACAGAGACATCAAACAACATGCAAAGCAGGCAATGATGCCCTTCAGTGTTGTCATCTTGGAAACTATATGATAATGCCACTTGTACAGCCAATAATTTGTGGAAATCCTGTCTACTAGAAGTTCTTTCAGATCCAGCTTGCCTGTCAGGCCGCATATGAAACTACATAATATTTTCAGAGAGCCTTCCATCATTAGAATTCATTGTTTTTCTCACTTTTATCCTTATCATCCCATTAATTCTGTGCATGACTTCAGCAAGAAGAAAGTTCATGCCCTTTCTATAGTCATTTCAAGTCTCAGGTCCTTAGGACATTCAATATCTCTATTTTCAATGTTTTCTTTCTATTTAATGGTTTCCTATACATAGTATCACCATAAACATAAGATAAATAGGAAATTCTTACAGTGTTGGGATTTTTAAAAATATTTTATTTATTTATTTATTTATTTATTTATTTATTTATTTATTTAGAGAGAAGGAGAGAGCATGAGTCAGAGGAGGAGTGGGGGGAGGGGTAGGGGGAGAGGGACAGGCAGACTCTGCACTGAGTGTGGAGCCTGACATGGGGCTCGATCCCATGATCCTGAGATCATGACCTGAGCCAATTGTTCAACTGACTGAGCCACCCAGGCACCCCCAGTTGTTTTTTTTCTTAACTTGCCTCCTAATATGTTGTCATCTAAGCCTATTTACTTATATTTTCTTAAAAAGGATACTTCATACTACCTTCTTTCTACTTCAGTAGTATTACTAATAGATCTTTTGTGGGCACTATGAATTAGTACTAGTCTCCTTAAACAACTAGAATTTAAGACATTACACAAGTTACCATGACTCATACCTAGGGACTCTGAAACTTTACACTACGTAAACAGATATTTCAGAGTTTTCAGGCAGAGTTAAAAGTCGAAACACGTGGAACTACCCTAGTAATGCTGAAAATATTGTTTTAAATGGTTTGGAAATTAAATAATTACAATGTTAACATGCTTGCTATTGAGATGTTAATGTTTACTTGAAGTTTTATATGCTGATGGTGATTCAAATGCTTAGGTATTATGTTTATTTCAACTTCAAGTTATCACAGTTACACACTTCCCAGTTGAATCTACCCTATTTTAGACATTTTTAGAGCATAACAGAACAAAATGGCATTATGTAAGTGTGAGTGTGGGTAGGATGAGAGGGATGCACACCACAGAATTTTTTCTGAAAAGGTAGAGAAAATTGAATTTCCATTTGTTATCCTAGGTAGAGATGAGTCACAAGAGAAATTAGAAAATGTTTAGATAATATTGAATGAAAATACAATACATCAGAATCAAGGAGATAGATCATGAATGAAACAATGTACTGGCAACAGGAATTCATCTGAACAGAACATCTAATGAACGCATCAGAGCCTTCATGCAGAAATCACACCTCTTTGAACAACCGAAAATTCTAACCAGTGAGAAATATAAATGTATTCAGTGTGGGAAAGCCTTCAGTGGAAAGTCAGGACTCATTGTGTGTCTGGGTATTGAGGATGTCACTAGATCAGAGCTTAGAATGAAATTTATAATTTTAAATATTAGAAAAGAAGTGTATAAAATCAATTATTTAAGCTTCCATCTTATGAGAATAGAAAGATATGAGCAAATGATACCCCAGATAAGTAGGAAGATATAAATAATAAATGGAAGAAAACCAATCAATGAACTAGAACAGGGATCAGACTACAGGCCAAATCTGGCTAGTGGCCTGTTTCCATACAGCCCTTAAACTAAGAATCACTTTCACATTTTTAAGGAGTTAAAAAACACACAAACCAAACAAAAAGAAAAGAAAAAGAATAAAACAGACTACACAACAGAAACTGCAGGTGGCCCGCAAAACCTAAAATATTCAGTATCCGGCCCTTTATAGAAAATGTTTGCCAATTCCTAAATTGGAGCATATGTGAACAGAAAAATCAATGAGAACAAAAGGTGGCTCATTGAAATAATCAATACAATTGGTAAATTTTTGGATCCACTGATCAAGAAAAAGAGAAGACAAAAATTACTAATAGGAACAAAGGAGGTGGCACCACTATTTTAGAGTAAAAAAGATGATAAAGAGTTATTAATGACTTTATATGAAAAATTTGACAACTTAGGTAAAATGGAAGATTTCCTTGAAATAGCATAAGTTACCAAAATTGAGTACAAAAGAATTAGAATACTCAAATAGCCCTGTCCTGTTTAAAGATATTGAATTTGTAATTTAAAATCTTCCCTGAAAGAAAATTCCAGGTCTAGGGCTTCACTGGGGCATTCTATCTATATTTAAGGGAGAAATTAATACTAATTCCACAAAAACTTTAGAAAGTAGAGGAGTATTAACATTTTCCAACTCGTCATATTACATTAGTATTACCCTGAAACCAAAACCAGATGCAGACATTATAAGTAAAGAAAATTATAAGCTGAGGGTGCCTGGGTGGCTCAGTCAATTAAGTGTCTGCCTTCGGCTTAGGTCATGATCCCAGGGTCCTCGGATTGAGCCCCACGTTGGGCTCCCTGCTCAGCAGGAAGCCTGCTTCTCCCTCTTCCTCTGCTGTTCCCCCTGCTTATACTCTCTCTCCCTCTCTGTTAAATAAATAAATAAATGAATAAATAAATAAATAAATAAATAAATAAATAAATAAATAAATAAAATTATTTTTAAAAATTATAAGCTAATATCTCGGATAACTGTAGATGTGAAGATTTCTTTAAAATTAATAGTTTGTTGGGCACCTGGGTGGCTCAGTCAGTTAAGCATTAGACTCTTGATCTCAGCTCAGGTCTTGATCTCAGAGTTGTGGGTTCAGGCCCCAGGTTGTGAGTTCGCACCCAGCATGGAGCCTACTTTTAAAAAAATATTTTGAATCCAGCAATACATGAAAAGTGAAATATGCTCTGTTCACGAATGCAATATTTTATTTAAACATCTGATTATCCATCATGTAATTCACTTTTTTTTTTTTTGGATGAAGGGAAAAACTCACATCATCTCCATAGATGCAGAAAAAACATTTGACAAAGTTCAACATCCATTTGTAATGAAAACTCTCAACAAATGAACAACAGATGGTAACTTCTCTACCTCAACCAGTTTTATGGTTACTTCTTTCTACATAAGATTAGAAACCTAGCAAAAGTATCTGTCCTCATTTTTTAAAAAGATGTTTATTTATTCCAGAGAGAGTGGGGTATGGGTAAGGAGCAGAGGGAGAGGGACAAGCAGATTCCCCACTGAGTGTGGAGCCCAACTTGGGGCTTAATCCCAGGACCCCAAGATCATTACCTGAGCTGAAACCAAGAGTCAGATACTTAACGGACTGAGCCACCCAGGCACCCCCTTATTTTTATTCAACAATGTAATAGAAGTCCTGGCCAGTGTAGTAAGCAAAGAAAAAATAAGAAAGCATACAAATTGGGAAGGATGATGTAAAATTTTCTTTATTCATAACAACATGATCTTATACATTTAAAATCCTAAGGAATCTACAAAGATTAATTTTTTTTTAAGATTTAAGATCTTATTTACTTATTTGAGAGAGAGAGCGAGAGAGAACACAAGCAGGGGGAGGGGCAGAGGGAGAGAGAGAAGCAGACTCCCCACTGAGCGTGGAACCAGACATGGGGCTTGATGCCAGGACCGCAAGATCATGACCTGAGCTGAAGTCAGATGCTGAACAAACTGAGCCATCCAGGTGTCCCAAAGATTAAACCTTGTAAGTGAATTTTGCAAGTTCTTAGGACAAAGGACCATTATACAAAAGATAATTGTATTTGTACATATTAACAACCAAATATTGAAAAATAAAATTTAAGAATCCACTTACCATAGCATCATAAACCATAAAATAGGAATAAATTAACCAAAGCGAGGCACTGAAAATTGCAAAGTATTGTTCATAGAAACTTTAAAACTAAGGAGATGGAAAGGTTATTCATCTTCCATGGGCTGGAATACTCAATGATGTTAATACATCATTTGCCCCACATTGATCTATTCAATCCCAATCAAAAGCCCAACAGGCTTTTTTTTTTTTTTTTTTTTTTTTAGAAATTGTATGGAAACTTGTATGGAAGTGCAAGCACCAAAATAATTCGGAAAATTAACGTTGGAGGACTTAAGCTATCTGATTTCAAGTCAGTGTAAGTATTGTCCTAAGTGTAAAGACAGTGTGATATTGGCCAAGCATAAAACTAGATCAACAGAATAGAAAGAAGAGTGTCCAGAAACATGCACACACACAGTCAATTGATTTTTTAAATAAACTTTTTGTTTGAAAATAATTTTAGATTGACAAAAGTTACAAAGATTGTAGAGAGTTCCCATATGCCTGGCATCTGGTTTCTTCTGATGTTCCCATCTTACATTATCATTGTACATTCGTGAAAACTAGAAAACTAACATATGTACATTAATATTAATCATAATCCAGGCTTTATTTGAATTCTACTATCCTTTTTCTATTCCAGAATTCGACGCAGGGATTTCACATAGGATTTAGTCATCATGTCTCCTTTGTCTCCTCTGGCCTGCAACTATTGATGGGTTTGCTAAATTACTCCATAATATGACCGCCTCGGCATCCATTTTGTGTGGCTAAGTGGTCTGGAGGGGACTTGAACTGACACTAGCCCCTCCCTCACCTGCATGCCTCAGATAACAGCCTGCAGAGTCACAAGTAAGTAGTCTTTGTGGTAAACAGTCTCTCCTGGGACCGTGCATCCTTCCTTTGTGTGCTCCTTAGATAAGACCCCTGCAAAACTTACCAAACCTCATTCTTTTTAGTTTGAATTGACCAATCTGACCTTAGCCCCAGAATCCCAAAGCACGACACCCTCAAGCCCTAGTAAAGCCATATGCTCCAACTCTTATTGCTCACTTTCTGCCTGTCCCCTGCCTTAACCTCCCCATGTGCCCCTTGAGTGCCATGTACGTCCTCTAGGACCTGTGAGTAATAAACTTCTTCATTTCACTTTCCCTTGCAGTCTCTGTTGAACCTTGCCTTGACATCTGACACCCCAGGACCGTACTTAACACATGTTAACAAAAATCACACAACTGACCTCCTTACTCTTTCCTGTTTTTCATGGTCTTGTCCTTTTTGAGGAGTACTTTTCAGGTTTTTGTAAAATGTCCCTCAGTTTTTTAAAATATATAGCCATTCTAGGAGGTGTGTAATAGTATTAGTTTGTGGTTTTAATTTGCATTTCCCTAAAATCTAATGATACTGAGCATCTTTATGTGTGCTTATGGGCAATTTGTTCATCTATGTTGGTGAAATTTCCAAATCTTGTGCTCATTTTAAAAAATCGCATCATTAGTCTTTTTATTATGGAGTGATAATAATTCCTTTTGTGTTCTAGGTACAAGTTCTATCAGATATATTTTGCAAATGTTTTCTCCCTATCTGTGGTTTGTCTTTTCAATTTCTTTTTTTTTTTTAAAGATTTTATTTATTTATTTGACAGAGATAGAGACAGCCAGCGAGAGAGGGAACACAAGCAGGGGGAGTGGGAGATGAAGAAGCACGCTCATAGCGGAAGAGCCTGATGTGGGTCTCGATCCCATAACGCCGGGATCACACCCTGAGCCGAAGGCAGACACTTAACCACTGTGCCACCCAGGCACCCCTGTCTTTTCAATTTCTAAGCAGTCTCTTCAGAGGAGAAAAGCTTTTAATTTTGTTAAGTTCAAGTTTATCAATTTTTCCTTTTACAGTTTGTACTTTTTGTGTTCAAGAAATCTTTGCTTAAATTAAAGTCACAAAGATTGTTTCCCTTTGTTTTCTTCTAGAGATTTTGTAGTTTTAGCTCCTACATTTATGTTTAAGAGCCCTATTCAGTTAATTTTAATATATTTGTGAATTAAAATTGAAGTACATTTTTTTTGCAAAGGGATATGCAATTGATTAACACCATTTTTCAAAAAGTTCATCCTTTTCTATTGAATTATCATAACACCTCTGACAGAAATCAAATGTGTATATATTTTTTACTTTCTCTTTTTTTCCACTGATATTTACATCTATGCTTACCACATTGTATTTATTCTGTAGTTTTCTGCTGTGTTGAAATAAACTTTATTCTTCTTTTTTCAGGATTGTTATGCATATTCTAGACCCTTTGCATTTTTATATCATTTTAGAATCAGCTTGTCAATTTCTACAAAGAAACCTGAAGAGATTTGATTTAGATTTAATTGTACCTATAAATCAATTTGGAGATAACTTACATCTCAGCAATTTGAATTTTCCTTTCCACAAGCATGATATATCCCTCTATTTATTTGGTCTTTAATTTCTCCCTGTAGTGTTTTGTAATATTCAACAATAGGTCTTATACATATTGTGTTAAATTTTCTCTTAAGAATTTCATATGTTTAGAATATATTGTAATGGTGTGTTATTTTCATTTCAATTCAAAATTCAAAATTCTCATTGGTTTTTTTTTCCCAAGATTTTATTTATTTATTTATTTATTTATTTATTTATTTATTTATTTATTTGAGAAAGAGAAAGAGGGCATTAGCAGGGGGAGGGGCAGAGGGAGAAGCAGACTTCCCTCTGTGCAGGGAGTCAGATGTGGAGTTTGATCCCAGGACTCCGGGATCATGACCTGAGCTGAAGGCAGACGCTTAACTGACTGAGCCACCCAAGTGCCCCCGAATTCTCATTGTTAGTATAAAATACAATTACAGTATTACTTTTATTCTGATACTTTCTAAATTCATTTATTGGATTTATTTATTTATTTATTTATTTATTTATTTATATTTTTTGTAGATTCCTTAAGATTTTGTATGTGTGAATTTCTTCGTGCAAACAAAAGCTAGTTTTATTTCCTCTTTTCTATTTTGTATGCCTTTAAAACTTTGTTATTCCTTTCCTATCACACAGGTTAGTACCTCTAACACAATGTTAAATAGAGTGGACCTCACTGCTTTTTTCTCAGTATCAGGAAGAAAGCATTCAGTTTTCACCACAAAAGATAATGCTGTCTGTAAGTCTTTTCTAGGTGCCCCTCCTCTTTAATCATGAATAGGTACTGAATTCTGTCAACTGTTTTTTCTGTATCTGTAGAGATGAGGGTATCACTTTTTTCTCTTTGTTTTGTTAATACAGTCGGTTTTATTTCTTGGCTGTTGTTGTTGTTGTTGTTGTTAATCTGATATTACATTCCTGAGGTAAACCCTAATTGTTCATATGGTATCATTTTTATATATAGCTGTGTAGCTCGCTCCTCTCCAGTATTCTGATTTGAGTATTCTAAACTCTGGTCTCCCTCATATCTGATCTCTTTCTTCAACTCAATGAACCCCTGAGCTCTCTTTGAGATATTACTCCTTGAGGATTTATCCTGGAGGGAATCAGAGCTCAGTTCATTTATTTCTCTTAAGGATCACAGTTCTGTTCTATTTTCCAGTGTTTGGAAACCATTGTTTTATATATTTTGTTTAGTTTCCTGGTTTTTCTAGCTAAGAGGGTAATTCTGGTCTCTTTTGTTCTATCGTGGATGGTAGTAGAATTATTACATCCATCCTATCCCTATAGGTTTTTTAAAAATAGAGTTGTTACATTTATTTTCAACTTCATTTGAAATCGTAAATGCAAAAATAGCCCAAAATTTATTGGCAAAGAAGAACATTCACAGAGAAATTTCCCTACCTGATAAACTTACCTTAAAAATTATAATAATTAAAGTGTTATGGTATAGGCACAGGAATAGCTCAGTAGTACAAAACTGGGAGTCCAAAAAATTATATATGTAATATATGTGTATATTTTAATTATAATATTAATATATTTTAATATTTATATTTAATTAAATATAAATGAATACATATGTATACTATAGATAGATGATAGATAGATAGATAGATAGATAGATAGATAGATAGATAGATAGATATAGATATGTATTTGGCATTTCAAATCCTAATCCATAGAAGTGGGAGTGATAGATTTGAACAAATAAACAAAAATACGGTATTTACAGTTTGAAAAACAAGAGACAGACTGGCGGGGGGGTATTTGCAATGCCGACAACAGAAAAAAATATTAATATTCAGAATATAGCAAAGTTCCTAAAAATAAAACAGATAAAGATAATCTACCCAAAAGAAAAAAATTTTTCCTTGTAATTTTATGATTTCATGAACATAAATATGATGTACACATAAGCTG
This sequence comes from Ursus americanus, assembly GCF_024610735.1. Lineage (NCBI taxonomy): Eukaryota > Metazoa > Chordata > Mammalia > Carnivora > Ursidae > Ursus > Ursus americanus. The sequence continues at coordinate 20,245,218 of NC_142144.1, forward strand.
TCTGTTCCTTTTCTTTACTGCACAGCCTGCTGTTGGGACTGGTGACTCTGATGGCCAACTGGGCTGCTCTTTCTACAATGGCTTTGTGGTTCTTGGAGCATATATTGTGAGCAGTCTCTTCATGGTAAGATTTGTTACACACCAGCAGCACTTCACTGCTCCTTGACATGGTGGAAGCCACTGGGCGGCATGTGCTTTGTTTCCTTGTTGCTCCCGTAACTAACCTTGCACATCAAGATCTGGCCCTTGACTCTTCTGTGCACCCTACTGTTAGTGCCTCTGGGTTTCTGCCAGTTGTTCTTAATTTTGACATAATGACCTGACTGGTGCTTGATGAACTTCTCAGTCCTCTTTTTAATAATCTTGGACCTCACCAGAGGTCTGAGGGCGGCCATGATGCCGAGTACGAGATGGCTGCCACGTCTGTAGGCAGTGCCGAGGAAGAGGAAAAAGAAAAAATTTCAAATGATAAAACAAGTAATCAATCAGATAAACATATAAATCATACCTAACTTTACTAATAAAGGAAACAGAGTAAAATCAAGAAAATATCCAATAGGCAAAAATAATTTTTAAAGTTGATGTATAAGGCAGATTCTAGTCAGGAAAATAGAACCTATGCTAGATAGTTCAATGAAGGGGCTTTAATACAGGGAAGTTGTTACAAAGATATAAGAATACCTAGAAATGCAAAAAGGGAACAGTGAGACACAGCAGAGAGTAGCAACAATAGCTGTCAGAGGCTGTATGTTTGGGTTCTCCGCAAATTCATATGTTGAAACCTAATCCCCAAAGCCATGGTATTTGGTTTTAGGCTTCCCAGCCTTCAGAACTCTGAGAAATTTCTGTTGTTTATAAGCCACCCAGTTTATGGTTATGTGCCCTGTTACAGCCTCCCAAATGGAATAAGACACATGCACTCCTGGTGAAAGTATGAATCACTGTAGCCTTTTAGAAAGATAGTTTGATGATATCTAAAATTTATTTAATCTTCTGTGATTTTGTCCTAATCAAATAAAGATGTGGATAAAGATCTAGCAATAAGCATATTTAGTTCATATTTGATTATAATAGAAAAAATTGGAAATAACATACTACTGCTTGAATATTTAGATTCAGTTTGATGGAAAGGTGTACTAACATTAATGTAGATCAATAGTTAAAAACATGAAGGAATGTTTACAAGAAATTAAATTTAAAAAGCACTTTCAATTTGTTACATTGCTATATTTTTAATTTTTAAAAAAGATTTTAAAAAATTCATTTATTTTAGAGAAAGTGTGGGGGGGGAGGGGCCAGATCTCACACCCCAGATATCAGACCTGAGCCCAAACCAAGAGTCTGACGCCTAACTGACTGAGTCACCCAGGCACCCCTAATCTTTTTAAAGTAGAGTCCACGCCCAGCTTGGAACCCAACAGGGGTCTTGAACTCAGGACCCTGAGATCAAGACCTGAGCCAAAATCCAAGAGTTGCAGACTTAATGGACTAAGCCACCCAGGTGCCCCTGCACTGCTCTGTTTTTAATTTCAAGGGTATATATAGTATATATTTAACCATATGTAAATATATATTTACGTATATGCACACAGAGATATAGAGAAATAACCTATAGTATTTAAATATATAATAGTGGGCATCTTATAATATGCTTTTATCTTATTTTAATTTTGTTGTTTTCCTTATTTCTATTCTCTGTAATCCATCTATATTCTTTGTATAGAAAAAAAGGTAAGGTATGTACATTCCCTTTTAATTAACTGCACTTATTGGACTCAAGAAGAGATGTGGAGGAGGGGACCAATTAATTTACAAGGATTCATCAAAACACTGTTTTTGGGTGGTATTAAAGTGAACATAACCTAAATACATGACAGAAAGACATTAAAAAAATGCTAGAAAAAATGTTACCCAAAAAAGTAAGTTTAACCTCCTTCTTGGTTTGAATCAATCATTCTTTCACCCCTCACCCCCCACCCCACCCCCCCACACACACGAAGAATGGGGCTGTGAGACTTATTTTTAGAATACTATGTGTATACTGATGTGGAAAAGACGATAAGTTTCGAAGCTGATGGCCAAGGAAGAATTCTTGAGACGTCTTTGATGCAAAAAGGTGATTTTATTAAAGCACAAGGACAGGACCGGTGGGCGGTAAGAGCTGTACCAGGGTCATGAGGGGTGGCCCATTATATACTTTCAAGTTGGGACGGGGTTAGTGATAGTGTGTCTCCTAAGGAATTTTGGAAGCAAGGTTTCCAGGACCTTGAGAGGGCTAGCTATTGTTGGGAAAAGGTCACTTATTACTGTCTAATCAAACCTTTGTCATGAGACTCTTCAGATGTATATCAGTGGGCCATATGCTTGGGGGATGATTGCCAACACGTACCCTGTGGGGGGGGGGTGGTTAGAGATAAAGGAAGTTTCCAAAAGAATTTTATACCTTAAAGTAGACTTATAGGATCCTTGGGCGGGGGTGGTGTCCAGCTAGGATTGCCTTTTTCCCTTAGCAAAGTATTAACATTGAGGCGGTTGAGTCCCTAGAGGAATGTCACTCTGCCTGTTTCAAGGACTTGTCAGTGGGCTATACCTAGTAAAAAAAAATTTATAATCTTTCTTCTGCCTTTGTTTCCCACATAATATACCACAATGTTAACAGTGACTATCTCTTTGTTAAGGAATTCCATCTAGTTTGGTGCTTTTTAGCTTACTTGTTGAATAAGAGGTTATGTTCATCTATTAATACAATGAACAGGTGTTCCTTTTACATAAAGGTCAACGAAAAATCTGCATCCCTCCAGATTCACATTTGCCTATTGCGAAAGAAAAAGCTTATCTCCGTTCCTTTTTACTTTTTATTTGAGTTACAGAACAACGCTACTCAAGCTTGCAAGTCGCTCCAGAGAGCGAAAGGCAACTCGGGAGCCCTAGGAGACGCAGCTGGAGGGCGCCGGCTTTGGCAGAGCATACTGGGAAATGTAGTTCCAGGACGCCGCGTGCGCAGGCGCATTTTCTGGCTTGCGGGGTAGTTGGGGTCTGGATAGTCGGAGGGTGTTCTTTTCTCCTTGGAGCTGGTGAGACTTTTTTCCCTTGACGCCTACACCCGGGCGGTAGCTGGGGAAGGGCCTCCGCTCAGGACTCCTCAAGATCCTGGGGACTGGGGAGGGGGCCGCCAGGGGCCTGGAGAGCTCGTAGTCGGAGCTTAGGGGCGGGGGCGGAAGAAAGGCGGAGAACTGGGAGGTCCGGGTTCCCGTCTGAGTTCAGCGCGAAGCGGTCACCTGGACTCCGCATCGGGTTTAAGCGGGTCTAGGGCTGTGTATGGGTTAGGGGGAGGCAGAGCTCTGGTTGGGCATCTCAGCCTTAAGGGTCGGGTTTGGGCTGTCATTTGTGGGTTGGGAGTGAGGGGGGTGGGTCACGAGCGTGGGGCTGCGGGGCCTTTGGCTGTGGTGGGGAACGACTGTTCCAGACCTTGCCTGGGAATTAGAGAAAAACTGATCTAGGAACTTAGTAGCCCCCACCCCCCCGCCGTCCCAATGTAGGATGTAGGTCTTCCGACATCCACGTCTTTGCTCTTTCCTCTGAAAAGCACTTTCTGCAGAGGTTTTTTGTTTTGTTGTTTTGTAGGCAAATTTCTGAAGCCTCTTCTGTAAGGAGCCACGTGTGGAATTGCTTCCCTACTTTCTGTGGGCTATGAAGAGCCGTGATTGTTGTGAGTCACATCCGGGTAGTCAGAGGGTTCCCATAAAGACAATCCTGGCTTCTCAGGGCCCGTGTCTTTTTCAGCTTTGCCTTCTCAGGTCTCTATATGACTAGACAAATGGCATTAAGAAAGAAGACCTGACTACTCCGCCTTTGATGAGCAAAAACTTTTCAAGGCCAAGTACCGTAAGCTGGTTCTAATTTCTAAAGTTCCCATCTGAAGTTTGAAAACCCACATGTAGTTGAATATCCTTTGAAATTTTCTTAAATTGCTCATAATTTATATGTACACATTATATGTACACAATTATATAGTAATATATGTATAAATGTACCCAGATATGTTCTTTAAACATTGAAATAACTTCTAGCGTGGCAAGACGCTCACTTAGAAGAAGCATGTGAGACTTGAGACTGAGGAAACAGAATCTTCCATCTCAGGCTTCACTCCAGGTGGCATACTTTCTTGAACCTATTTGGCAACTTTGTACACATAAAAAATACAAGTGAGTCTGTAATGCAACTCGGTTTTACTTTTTCTTTCCTGAAGTGTACTCTCTGTGCCCAGAGGGAGGAAAGAGCTTTCTTCCTTTCATTCATTGAATAAATGTTAATCGAGGGCCTGCTTTTTTGCTAGGTAATGTTTGAGGCCCTAGGGAGACAGCAGTGAACAAAACAAAGTCCCTGCATACACAGAACTGATGGTCTAGGGTGGGCACACAGGCAACAAACAAGTAAATATAAGTGTGTCAGATGGTGACTGACAGAGGAAATTACACTAGAGTAATGGGGTTAGGGAGGGCCTGGGAGAGCTGTTATTTCACGTAGTGTGACATTGAGTAGAGACTTGAAGAAAATGAGAGGGTGAGCCTTGTATGTATCTAAGTTGGGGAGTTCTTAGGCTGAGGGAACAGCAAAAGCAAAGGCCCAGAAGCTCAAATGTGCTGAACCTTTATGGAGGCCATTGTGGACAGAAGTGTGAGTAACAGCATAGTAGATGTTGAGAGGAGAGAGATAGAGGGGTCTGTCACACAGGGCTGTGTAGGAGTTTGGCTTTTACCCAGAGTGAGAAGAGAAGCCATAGGAAGGTGGCTGTAGTAATTATTGTTTAATCAGCTCTATTGAGGTATAATTTACATGCAATTTACTGATTTTTGTAGGAGGATTTTGAGGAGAGAAGTGACATGATATGACCTGTAAAAGGAACCGTTCTGGGTGCTCTGTTGAGAGTAGACTGTATGGGAACAAGAGCAGATATTGACATTTAGTTAGGAACTAAGGCAGTGCTCCAGGTGAAAGATGATTTCCCTGTTTTCTTTACTCTCCCATTCCTGCCAACCATCTGACACCTTACTCACATCAGACCTCCAGCTCCTTCCTTGTGTTCACCCTCAGCTGATGATCCTGCTTCCTGTTCCACTGAGAGGAGAGAACCACCAGAAAAAAACCTCCAAAGGCTCTCAGCCTCCCATCCGCCAACCTCCCTGCAAGTATTCCCATGTAGTCTGTCCTCCTGGTACGATATTGAAAAGGTCTGTGCTCTAATTTATGGCCAGCCCCTCTTCTTATGCATTAGATCCCACTTCCTCTCATATTCCCAGGCCAGTGTCTGGGATAATCATTGGACAAAATTCCTGATAGTTCTGTCGTTCGTATATATATATTTTTAAATAGATATATCGACAACAGTAATTTTTCTAGAAAAATTCAAATGCAGATTTAAAAATTATAAATGATATAATATCCATCAACACTAATATGCCCTGGAAGTAATCTCTATAGTTATTTCATGCTTCTGTCATTCTTGAGTTACAAGGGACTTCTGTTCGAAAAGCTCAGCTATAGCCCTATTGGAACAGAGCTAAATGTATAAGATTTCCTTCTCTTCCAAGTGTGTCTCATTTTCAGTTTAGTTTATTTCAAACGTAGAAAAGACAAGACATCTTAGCCAATTCTTAAAGCTCTGCAATCTATATTTTCAACTTGGGCTTAAACCATTGAAATGCATAGTGATTTCACTTCAGTTGTGTACAGATCCCATTGTCATTTGTGCATGGAGATTTGCTTTACAGGCATTCAAGTTGCAAGTGTCAACCTTGAGGCTGTCCATTTAAAAATGTTTACTGCTGTCTGTTTGATTAAAAACGGATGCATTGTTATGGTCATCATTATTTAAACAATTAATTTATAATGTATTCCTGTCTTTAGAAAAACTGAGGAAAAGTTAAATAGCCCATTGCTACAGACTTCTAAACCATTGATTTTTAATAATTCTTATCTCTGGATTTGACTGATAATTCAAAATATACTTTTGGTCATTCTTGTCATTTTCTTTTCATAAATAGTGCTTGGACTATTTTTAAATGGAGAGAAATAATACTGAACTTGAGAATGGGAGAGAGACTACAGTGCTAGCAGCTGTGTGACCTTAGGCAAGTTACTTCATTCCTGCTGGTTGAATTGTGTCTTGGACAAACTAGGGAATTGGTCGTCATGTTTCCTGAGCCTCTTTCTAGCTCAAATGCCTGACATTGTGACATCGTTTGTGAGGTTCAGAAAGTAAAAGCCACTAGCATCTGGTCCTTGTGTTCACCTTCTTGTCTTTACTTCTCTATCAACATCAGAGTCAGCCCTGAAAAAAACAACAACAACAAAGAATTCACAGTTCGATGATCTGAGGAACATGGCAAAGATTAGGAGAGTCGCACATCTTTGCCTGGCTAATCGTGGGGATGGTTCTGAGTTGAGAAAATAGTAACCACACGGAGTTTTAATGACAGATGTCAGGTCACCAGGATACTAGGAAGTAAGAAAGACAGGGTCTATGATGACATTTTTTGGGGGGTTGTCATGGGTTCTGTCTGGCTACTCAGATCCAGAAACCTCACAGATTCAGCAACAACAGCAGAGGTATGGTTTAGAGTTCTGAGATGCAGGCTTCCAGAAACTAAGCTGATAAAGGAATAAATATCAGTTTGTAGAATATTAATCAACAAGTACTCACTGAAACATCTAAAATGTGCCCTACTGAGTACATGGGGCTCTTAAAAAATTGGTGGTTGTAGTCCTTGCTCAGAAATAAGAAAGTTGGGGGCGCCTGGGTGGCGCAGTCGTTAAGCGTCTGCCTTCGGCTCAGGGCGTGATCCTGGCGTTATGGGATCAAGCCCCACATCAGGCTCCTCCGCTATGAGCCTGCTTCTTCCTCTCCCACTCCCCCTGCCTGTGTTCCCTCTCTCGCTGGCTGTCTCTATCTCTGTCAAATAAATAAATAAAATCTTTAAAAAAAAAAAAAAAAAGAAATAAAGTTGACCACAGGAAACATTAACTCTAAACTTCCTTTGCAGTTAGAAGACATTCCATAAATGCTGGATTGAAAAATGTAATTAGTAATGGTTTAGCTCTAGATAGGCCTGCATAGAGGAAGGGGGACAGAGTAGATGATTTTTTAGGATCCTAATCCTGTTCAATTCTGAATTTTTTACGGTAGTATCGTAATGTTGTCTGTACACCTTGATTGACTATTGAGACATAGGGAAAAATAGTGTCTTAAGTCACACTTCTTTAAGGTAGCTGGTTTAACTGGCAGGATGCTATTGTACAGAGACCACTGGATTGGGAATCAAGAGAAGTCTTCACTCATTCAAGAAATATTTAATGGATGTGTCATATATACCAGGTTCTATGTGTGGCGCTAGAGACAAACGAGTAAGTTAGACAATATCATTGGCCTCAAGGTTATACTCTAGGAAGGAAAACAGAACATTGAAAGTGGAACACTGAAGCATAATAAATGTAATAATAGATGGAGTATAGTATGCCATGGATTAATTTTTGCAGGTAACATAATTATTATTAAAATATATGCTTAAAACAAAGATAAATTATTGTCACGAACCTGGTATGATTGTAATGAAACTTTAATACATATAAATAAGTGCCCTTTTCAAAAAAGGTCCTCTCCCCGAAAGACTCTTACAGTTTAAACACCCACTTAATGGTATATGAGAGCACCCATTTCCCCACATACTTAAGCAGTACTGGATATTATCTGTATTTCAACATTTTTGCCAATCTGATTTTGAAAAATGAGATCTTATTTTAATTTGTGTTTCCATGATTAAAGGTGAGCTTGAAAATCTTTTCATTTCTTGGCCATTTGTTTTTCTTCTCTAAATTTACTGTTTGTTTCCTTTGCTCACATTTGTATTGCATTATATTTTTTCCTAATTGACTTGTAAAAATTCTATATAATACAGCCCATAATCCTTTTGTTTTAAGTTGCAAATATTTACTGCCAATATGACTTTTCTCTTTTAGTTTCATTGATTGCCTTGTAGGTTTGTGTAGTCAGATCTGAGTCTTTTCCTGTATAACCTCCAGGTTTTACATTTTTAAAGGACTTTCCCACTGCAAGATTATAAAAATTTTCCTCTGATATGTTTTCTGGTTACTTTGTAGTTTTATTTTTAATGTTTCACTCTAATTCACCAATAATTTATTTTTATAAGGCAATAGTATTAAGTTTATTTTTTCCCTAAATGAATAGGCCACTTGTCCCAAGATCATTAATCGAATCTCCATCTTTCCCCAAATATTTGAAATGCTACATTTATCATGCATTAAATCCCTAAAAAGCATAGGCCTATTTCTAGGCTCATTATTCTGTTTTATTATTTTTTCTGTCTGTTGTTGTGTCACCACTACCCTGTTTTAATGAACCTACTGTATGTTTTGATAGGAAGTATGGACACACCCCCCGTTGGCCTCATTTTGTTTTTCTTTTTCAAAAATACATATTCTCTAAGTAAAATTAGGAGGCATATTCATTTCATAGGGCTGCTATGGCAAAGTACTACAAACTGGGTGGCTTAAAACAACAGAAATGTATTGTCCCATAGTTCTAGAGGCTGGAAGTCCAAAATCCGGGTGTCAACACGGCCATGCTGTGTCTGAAACTTGTGGGGGAACCCTCCCTCGCTTCTGGTGGCTTGCATAGCTGTAGTCTCCGCGTTCATTGTCATGTGGTGTACTCCGTGTGTGTCTGTGTCTTCACATGACTTATAAGGGGCTTACCCTACTCTAGTATGACCTCATCTGGATTATATCTGCACTGACTCTTTCCAAGTAAGGTCACATTCTGAGGTACTGGGGGTTAGGACCTCAGTGTGTTTGGGAGGGTACCTTTAACTGATAAGAGAGAGCTGGCATTTTTAAGATATTGAGTCTCTTCATCCAGATAGATGCATTTTCAGTTAATTCTCTTTAACTGCTGAGAAGTGAGCAGAGTATTGCTATTTTGAAGTTACCATGCCTATTTCTTATATTGGTTTTAAGATTTTTCCCCACCGATTTTCAGAAGTTTGACTACGATATCCTTGGATGTACTTTTCTTTGTTTTTAGCTTGCTTATGGCTTGGGACTTCTTGAATCTCTGAGTCATCAGTTGGGAAAAATTTCCACCCTTATTCCTTCACATATTGCAATGTTCTTGTTCTCTCCTCTTGTTTTGCTGCTTTTTTGGGGCGGGGGTTTCCTTTTATAATTAAATTCAGTTAAGTAACATATAGTGTATTATTAGTTTCAGAGGTAGAGTTCAGTGATTCATCAGTTGCATATAACACCCAGTGCTCATTCCATCAAGTGCCCCCCTTAATGCCCATCACCCAGTTGCCCCATCCCCACACCCCCTTCCCCTCCAGCAACCCTCAGTTTGTTTCCTATGCTTAAGAGTCTCTTATGGTTTGTCTCCCTCTCTGATTTCATCTTGTTTTATTTTTCCCAGATTTGTCTCGCTTCTTTGTACTTACAACAGATATAGTGGTGCCAAATAATGTACTTCTAACCACTTTTTTTTTTTTTTTACTTAGAACGTGAATTGTTTTTGAACAACTTGCTAGCCCTGCACTTCGTTATTTTCAGTTCTTAGCTTTACTCTTTCTGTCATAAATGGTCGCCTAGGTGACCCTATAGTGAGTAGGTATGTGATGTGTTAGGAACCAGTGCCACTGGAGGATGTGCCAGTGAACTTTACCTTGTAAGAATGGAAAGAACCAGATCATTAGCAGACACTGTAAGGGATGTGATGACAATTATAGGGGCCTCGTCTCCTTAGATAGGTAAAGCTTTGTAATTACTACAGATTACAGTGACTTCCCCCCAAAATATGTCAAAGTATGTTTTGTAAGTGCTTATCTGAGACTGGGCTTTGAGTTTGGGGACCAGAGATTTTTTATTTTATTTGTGCACAGAGATAAGATATTTCTTTTACTTTTAAACAGGTGATATGTCTTTTCTTCAAAACACTGTAAGTGGATAGCTTTATTGTGCCACCTTCGCATCACCATTCCTATATCTCAGAGTTCCTGAAGACAACTTAGGACACACTTGTGAGATCCATCATAAACACCCAAGCCTATATCCTAAATCGAGAATGGGATATCAGCTTTTTAAATCGGATGTTATCTTTCAAGAAGAAAGAACCATATTTATACAGATAAGAGGAAAAAATGGAGAAATTTCGCAAAAACACTTAACCAAGAAGAAATCAGATAGCTAAGTAACAACCAAATAGCTAGAAATCCTTGTAAGTAACAGTCCATCTGTCCATTGTGGTGGTAATAGTAACAATATTGGTACTAGAAGATAGATTTGGAAATGTTTGTTAGTGCCCACTACACAGGGCCCTTTTATCCGTGTCAAAAACTGAGTTCATCTAGGGCGAACATCAACTTCATTTCTACGTATCTTTATCCATCTTCTCACATAACTCTGTGATCTCAGAGAAATAGATATCGGCTCTTCTACTGCTAATTAATCTCTCCATCTATACCCCAGACTCCATTCTTTTTTACTCATCAAGGTTTTAGGACTTTGGTTTAGTAATTATTTCATTATTTAGTCATTCCCAGTTCTAACTTCCGACAGTCAAAATTTTTTCTTTTAAAAGTACTCCTTGCATAACAATTTAATTTTTATCCACCTTTCTCTCCTTTCATTACCGGACTTGCCGTACTTGTAGCTAACAACCTCAGTTCCTATTCTGCTGTTGTCTGTGAAGTAGATTCTTATCTTCTGTTTTTATACTAACATTATTTGGAAGACACTCCTGAATCCTGAATTCTTTCTTGATAGCACTCTGTTCTTAGTCCTTTCTGTAGTTGGACTTTCTGCTGCATTTGATGTTTTTTCTTTGCTTGTGTGATATCGGTAGATTCTTTTTTGTTCTGGTCCCTTTGCGAATGCTTTTTAAATAGCTTCACTTTTGCCCTAACACAAAGGCATGTGCTTTTAAGGTTTATTTTCTACTTGTTTATTTTTTTTTCTCAAAGAATCCATGCATTCTGGTATCTTCATAGTCCTCCCATGCCATTAACTCCCTGAATTGTTTTTTTCAGTCCCAGTATTTCATTTGCATTCTGTCCCCATAGTTTTTCCTGCTTTGAGTCTTGTTTCCACTTAAATGTCCCACTTCACTTTAAATCACTTTAAACTCAATATGGTGAAAAACGAAATCACCAGCTTACCCTAAGTCGCCTCCTTTTCCTTCAATATTTCTATCATTAGTACCTATTAGGGTACTTACTGTTAGTTCCTCTGTTAGTACCATAATTAGTATGACCATTAGTTCCAAACTTACTGGCTAGAAACTATTGTATCTTTATAAACTTCATTTTGTAAAAACTCCCCATAGTCAGTGTCAGTATTGTTTTTTAATTTCTTTCTTTCTTCCTTTTTATGTTTTAGATTTACTCCTACACTAAATTATTACTAGTATTATCCCAGTCCAGGCCCATATCATTTATATTATACTTTTTGCTGAATTCAGAAGCCTTATTCTTTCATTATCCACTTTAAATAAAATTAACAAACATCTTTATCCAAAACATTTCATAGTTATCATGTTACTATTATGACAGAAAACTTTAGTTTTCCTATCTCCTACTGTATGGCATTGAATTTTCTGTGTTGGTCAGAGTTTTTATTATCCAGTCACATTTCACTTTTCCTTTCTTATTTTTTTAACCTCTGCTTTCCAAAACATTCATTTGAATTAGTATCATTGACTTTCTGTCATGTCATGTACTTTTCTGTGTCTTTATTTTTTATTTTGCTATGCATTTTGTCACAATGCTTCCATTTCTTCTGCTCTACCTATCTGTATTAATCCTTCCCTTCTTCAAGTTTCCATATTAATCAGGACCTATACTGTATAATCTTTTGTTTCATGATAGCACTGGTTCATTTTTATTTCTATTATACTTTTTTTTCTGTAATTGATGAGCGAGTTTTTTTTTCCTTTTATATTCCAGAGAGAAGAGATACTGTCTTCTCCTTAATCCTGGATACTATATCCAAAGTCAGAACACCAACTCCAAAGCAGAGAGCTTCTGAAAAAGAATAGTGTCATGGCATGATGTTAGACATTTTTCTAAATGATAGTTCCTAAAACTTTGCATTAGAAGAATTGGAATTTGATAACCAACTTGAGAAATGCTAGTAAAACCGAATTATAAGGACACTCAATTAAAGAGGAAGATCATTAATATAATAATTTTGGGGAAATATTTAACCTGAGCTCAACTCTCTTTAAACAACTGAGAGTTTCTAATGACAATTATGACATAATTATAAATGATAGAAGCTTAAAGCATAGTCTGTGTCAGTTGATTTTTTTAAAAGGCAACTCATAAATGGAAAATAACTTATTAGAAATAAGGATGCATTTTTATCTCAAACCTTACTTATTCTGGAAACAATTTAAGTGTAAAGCCATACTTCAGTACTAATGGAACATAAGAAAATTTGTATGAGAGAGAAGCATGAATGTAAACTATGTGGTAAATCCTTCAGCCGGAACACTAATCTTATTCAGCATCAAAGAATACATACTGGAGAGAAACCTTATGAATGCAATGAATGTGGAAAAGCTTTTAGTCAGAGCACTAATCTTATTCAACATCAAAGAGTCCATACTGGGGAGAAACCTTATGAGTGTAACAAATGTGAAAAAACCTTTAGTCATAGGTCATCCCTTAGAAATCATGAGAGAATTCATACTGGAGAAAAACCCTATCCTTGTGATGAATGTGGAAGGGCTTTTAGCCATATTTCAGCCCTTACTCAACATCACAGAATTCATACTGGAAAGAAACCATATGCATGTATTGATTGTGGGAAAACCTTCAGCCGGAGCACACATCTTATTGAACATCAGGGAAGTCATTCTGGGGAGAAATCCTACCAGTGTAAGGAATGTCGGAAAGTTTTTTGCCATAGCACATCGCTAATCCGACATCAGAAAACTCACACCGGAGAAAAACCCTATAAATGTAATGAATGTGGAAAAGCCTTCAGTCATACCCCAGCCTTCATTCAACATCAGAGAATTCATACTGGAGAGAAACCCTACGAATGTAATGAATGTGGAAAGGCCTTCAATCGGAGTGCACATCTTACTGAACACCAGAGAACTCATACTGGAGAGAAACCTTATGTTTGCAAGGAATGTGGAAAAACCTTCAGCCGAAGCACACACCTTACTGAACATCTAAAAATTCATTCTGGTGTGAAACCCTATCAATGTAATCTGTGTCAAAAACTGTTTTGCTATAGGACATCACTAATTCGACATCAGAGAACTCATACAGGAGAGAAACCCTACCAGTGTGATGAATGTGGGAAATCTTTCAGCTTAAGCTCAGCTCTTACTAAACATAAGCAAACACACTCAGGGGAAAAACCTTATCAATGTAAGAAATGTAGTGACGTTTTCTGTCATAGTGCTTCTTTAATTTGACATCAAATAACTCATTTTAGAAATGAAATCCTATCAGAGTAATGAATGTGGGGAAGCTTGCAGCCGTAGGTCATCACTTATATCTGAAAACTCGGTGGTAAGAAACCCTAGGATTGTTAATGCAAGCAAAACTTTAGGCAAATTGCTCACTTTGTTTATGCTGAGAAAAAGCATTGTTCTTGCAATTAATCCTGAAAATGTGTTATCATTCAGATAAAAAGTTATAATGGGATTATCCCCAAACTGGTTTGTTCTTAAAAACATATTTAGAAAATTATTTTTAGAAATAATTTATTACAAATGTATATATTTGCTTAAAATAAAGGCTTTTCAGGTACACAAAAGTTTTAGTGGGATGATGAAAATTGTTTATATATCATCTTTTATCCTTTTAGTAATTCTCATGTTATTCTTCACTGTTAAACACCTTTTTAGTGGGTTTGAGTTTTTTTAAATTAATAAGTTTGTCTAATAGCCATATAAGAGAATACTTTCCCCCACAGAGAAATTTGCATTATTTTCCAGTATTCATGGAATATTTTTAATGGAATATATATATATAGTTTTTTGCCAAAGCACGTCATATATAGTCCATTAAAAAATATTCCATGAATACTGGAAAAAATATATACATGGTCTATTAAAAAATGTATACATTAAAATATATATACATATATTTTTATATATGTGTATATATATGGTCCATTAAAAAATATGGCTACAAAGAAAATCTCAACAAATTCCCCCCAAGGGAAATATTCAAGCCCTTCCCATTTTTTTAAAACCACAATGAGATAAAAGTAGACATGAACAAGTAAAAATAGCACCACAAAATTATTTAGAAATTACAGAATAATTTTGTAAGTAACTTTTGTGTTAAAGGATAAGTCCAAAGAGAAAAAAAGACAGTTATTAGAAAATAATAAAATTAGGGCATAAATTAAGTATTACATTACCAAAAAAGGGAAATAGAATAATTATATAAAACCAAAGAAAATAAAAAATGCATTAATAAATATAAAAGTACACATTAATGAAATAGGAACAAAAATATGTTTGATAAGCCAATAGACAAATTCTAGCAAGTAGGACAATGGGAAAAAAGGAAAAAACAACATCTATAAGAAAAGGAATGTAAATGTACATAAAAGGGAAGTTAAATTTCTAATTCAACGACTAACAAGTCAAATCTAGCAGGTTTGTAAAATCGATACTGAGATTTATCATAGGACTTCCAAACTAGTTCAAAAGTAGAAATGTACATTAATAAAGAGAATATACTTAACAGATGATATAAAAATATTTGGCAAAGTTCTACAGGGATTGGTGTTTTTTTAAAATTAGGGACAGAAGGAAACTTACTTTAGCTGATAAAGGCTATTTATCAGAAACCTATGTAAACATTGTGAATAGCCAGAAGCATTCTTACCAGAAACAGGAATGAGAAATGATGTTTGATGTCAATACTATTAGCATTGTTCTGAAGGTCCCAGATAATTTAGTAAGAGAAAAAAAAAATGAGCTAGTAATATTTGAAAGAACTAACATCATTTGAGATGGTATGTTTGGTGACTAGAAAATCTAGTAGAACTAGTAAAGTGGAGATACATAATTTATCAACAGTGCGTAAGTAAAAAGCTATCTTAAGTAGAAAAATAGAAAATGTGGAAAAAAGTGACAGTCACGATATTGACAAAAAATCTAAAAATACCAGGAATAAGAAAATCAAGAGATGTTTATAGGACAAATCTTTCCAGAAGAACACAGAATAATGTAATAAATGAAGAAACATATTTGGAAAAATAGTATAAAGAGATCTATTTGTTTCAAATTTATCTTTGATTTGTAAATTTAAATAAAATCAATGGAATTCTTAAAAAGAACAGTTTTATTGAGATAATTCTCACACCAAAAATTTCACCCTTTTAAATTACCATTCAGTGGTTGTTAGCATATTCAGACTTGTGGTAACATCACCACTATCTAATTTCAGAACATTTTCATCACCTCATAAAGAAACCCCATACCCATTAGCAGTAATTCCCTTTTGTCCTACCTCCAGCCTCTGGTCATCACTCATCTACTCTCTTTTTGTGGATTTGTCTACTCTAGCCTTTTCATATCAGTGAAATAACAGAATATGTGGCCTTTTGTGGCTTCTTTCACTTAGCATTAATATTTTCAAGGTTCATCCAAGTTGTAACAAGTATCAGTACTTTGTTTCTTGTTATGGTGAAATAAGACTCCATTGTATGGATCTACCAGATTTTGTTCTCCATTCATCAGTTGATGGTCATTTCAGTTGTTTCCACTTTTTGGTTATTGTGAATAATGCTGCTGTGAACACTTGTATAAATTTTTGTGTGGACATGTTTTCAGTTCCCTTGGGTATATACCTGGGAGTGAAACTGTTGAGTCACAAGTTAACTCTATGTTTACCTTTTTGAGGAAATGTCAGATTATTTTCTGAAGCAGCTACACGATTTTACAAACCCACCAGCAACATGCAAGAGTTCTTATTTTTCCACATCCTCACCAACACTTGTTTTCTCTGTAAAAATATGTGTATATTTTCATAAATATTTCCACAAATATACAATAGGTATATTTTTCATAAATATTTTAATAAATATAGATGTATATTTTCTTTGGAGAAATATCTGTTCAGATCCTTTGTCCATTTTAAATTAGATTACTGTCTTTTTATTATTGAGTTGTAAGAGTTCTTTATACTGGATATTAACCTTTACATATATAATTTACAAATATTTTTTCCCATTCTGTGGGTTTTCTTTGATGTTCTTTAAAGCAGAAAGGTCTTAATTTTGATGTAGTCCAGCTTACCTATTTTTTTCTTTTATTGTTTGTCCCTTTGGTGTAACCCAAAGTTGAAGAGTTATGTATTTTCTTCCAAAAGTTTAATAGTTTTAGTGCTTATTAGGTCTATGATCCATTTTGAGGTAACTTTTTGTATATGGTGTGAGGTAAGAGTCCAGCATTATTCTTCTGCATGTGGATATTCAGTTATCCCAGCACCTTTGTTGAAAAGACTATTTCCCACATTTAATTGTCTCATCATCCTTGTCATTCAATGGGATATTAAAATAAAATTTAGCACACTAAATATATTTGAATAACTAAAAGAATGTTAAAAATTAGGAACAACATATGGGGCTTGCCCTCCAAGAAATTCTAATAGTCGTCTGTAGGAAACAAAATAGTTGGTACACTGCAGATGAAACCATTGGATCTGGAGAATAGAAAACAGAAAAATATATGAGAATTTAGTTTATGGTAACAGTAGCATCCCAAAATGGTAGGGGAAAAAATGGACTAGTCATTAAATGATGTTGAGTTGAATGGCTATTTATTTGGGAAAATAATTACCTCATAACATACATAAAATTAAATTTCAGAAGGGAGGAGTAAGTGAATGCCATTTTGTGATAGTTTTCTGTGAGACAGGAGTCTGAAGTTTTCTTGAAATGCACAATCACAACTGGGTAAACTTTACACAAATTTAGGAAGAGTTTTGAAAAAGTTTTATTATAACCGCTGATAGAATTATGGCATCATTCTCCAAATCATTACCAAAAAAATGGAAAAAGCAAACAACATTGCTTTAGGGGAAAAAAGATTGTAAAAGAATAAACCTGAAACATAGGAACAAGATTAAATGTAACCGTGATAGCAGTGAAGGACCCTTACTAAAGGTTACACCTTTGAGATTAGATATACAGGAAGGAGAACAAACACTTGTTGGTTGCTAAATTAAATAGTATAAGAAATTAAAGTGCTAAAGTTAACGGACTCATCCACAGTTACCCAGTGCTCTAATATATCATTCAAATTCAGGTTCTCTGTTTAATACTGTGAAAGATTTGCTAAGTTGTATTTTTGAAGGAATTTTGCCATTTCATCAAAGACATTGAATTTCCTATTCTGAAATATTATTTCTACTTGCTCTGGTAGGAAGGCACTGGCAGCCTTCATCTCTAGATGACTCAGAAAATATAACCACTGTGTCTTTGTTAATTTTGTCTCTTGAACCTTATTGGAGCAATTTGAGGAGGCATCGTCACCAGTGGAAGATAAATCAATATTCTTCCTTCCTCTTTGATTCTTGAAATATGATATACTTGCTTTCCTTTCATTTTCTAGAGTTTCTGGAATACTAGATTCTTCTGGGTTTGTTTTGTTTTTGGTTTTTGTTTTTGTTTTTTTTTTCTAGTTATATCTGAATCGGAGGTGTGTGCCCTGATAACCTTCCCTGCAGCATTCTCCTTTGGAGCACTGTTGAAATAACTTTCTAGACCCAACATGGAGCTGCTCCTGGGGCTCTTCAGCAAAAAATTTAGATAATGTTCATGTCCCTGTAAATGCTCCATTTGACAGAAATGCAGTTTATTCCGTCAGCCAACCCCCAAACGCCAAGCCAACTCTGGGCCTTCTTACCTGAAACAAGATTGTCTATGTGGCCCCAGCCAATTAGATATTTTTTATTTGTCTCTTCCTTGTTCTTTATGCTATAAAGTCTTTTTGCTTTTTGCCCCATTTTGCAGTTCTCCAAAAGGAGACTGGCTACTTGACGAAGTGTTAAAGCTTGTGCGTCTCACCTAAGTTGTCTTTTAAAAATCAATGTTTAACCACACTGAGAGAAATTGGTGAGGAAGGCCTGAGCCGGGAGGGTTCGAGAGAGTTGCTTTGGGTGCCTCTCCATTTTACTCCTCTCAAAGTGAAAAGAGCCCCAGTTGAAAAGATCCTATTGGTAGAAACCACCGTCCTGTGGGACTGGGGCTTTAATTGAACTATCCCAGTGTGCCCAGGCAGGACGCCCTCTAACCCACCAGCATGCCATGCGCCCACCCACCCCTGCCTCCAGAGAGGATGTGTCCTGGCCAGCACCCCAACAGGGCGGCACGAGGGGGCCAAAGAAGGGGAGCGGTGGAGCCCTCAGGCAGCACCCACCTCCTTTATTTATTTTGGGTTTACTTTGCCCTTCTACAAGCCTCATACGGTGAAACGTTGGGGCGCTGATTTTTAGACTTCTTTCATAAAAAGATAAGTATTTAAAATTACAAACTTTCTTCTAAACGCTGCCTTAGCTGCACCCCACAGATTTTGATATGACGCGTCTTTATTGTCATTTAACTGACCTGAACATTTCCTAATTTTCTTGTGATTTCCTCTTTGACCCGGGCTCTGGTTGCCCATTCCCTGCTCCCTTGGGCGCCTGTGCCAAGCCCTGGATGACTTCATTTAAGCCCACAAGACCTTGAAACCGGTCCCACCTTCCTGCAATCCCGCCACCAAGTGCTCGGCCTCGGAGGCCCCTCATCCTCCTCGCCAGAGACAGAGGACCCGGTAAGTGGACGCACTCGCACACGCGCTCACGTGCACACGTGCTCACGGGCACACCGCAGAGCTGATCGCAGGCCCTCCTGCTGTCCTGCTCTGGTGGCCTCAGTCTCCTTTCAGTTGAGCATGTTGCCCCGCCTCGTGTTCTTTTCTGGATCCCCATTTTCTTCCCGGCGCCCGCAGAGGTATCTCGACTGGTCTCTTTGGCCCACTTCCAGGGCTTGGCGAGGGCCCCGTGGGGGAGAGGGACGGAAAAGAGCGGGTGGGGGGGCTAAAGTCGTTCTGGAAGTCTGGTGGACAACTAATTAGACCCCCTTCGGGTCGCGCCGGAAGGAGTGGCCGCACTCCCGCGTGCTTTGTCTCCGCCTAGCCGGCCACCAGCCTCAACTGCAACCTCCCAGGACCGTGCCTTTTTATAACTGTCGATTGGCCCCCTGGAAAAAGATTTTGCCTCTCATTTTAACACGGAACCCCAGGGCCGTGGAGATTTCTGCTAGCGTGGCAGTGGATAGGGAGTCAGAATTTAGACTGTAGGGCGTGTCAATTAGAATGGGAGAAAACAGAGATTAATTAAATTCCCATCTCAAAAAGCCCATAAAAACATCAAGATAAAACAAAGAAAGGACAGAATAAAAATAAAAGTAGATATTAGTGCTGTGTAAAATAGAAAGGCAGTAGAACTAGCAAATAAGTTAGAATCCTCATTCTTTGGAAAAAATGGGGAAAAATTAGACAACCACTAGTTAATGTAATTGAGGCAAAGTGGGGAGGGAGAAGGAAACAAGAAGACATTAATGAAAAATTCAAGGGGACTGGACCTCAGAAGCAGGGCTGGCTACCTAATTTGTGGGCCCCAGTGCAAAATGAAAAGTCAGGAATCCTTGTGCAAAAAAAGAAGAAAAATGTGCCCTGAAAGGTACAACAATAAAATAGGTTTGTTTTTTTTTTCCCCTTCTCCGGTCTTCACTATCAATTATTAGCATAACTTTTCCTTTTCATCTTCCTGTAGTGCAATGTCGGCTTTAAATGTAATAAACAGCATTCAACACATATGTAGAATCACCAAAATTAAGCCAGTTGGGTTTTGTAATTCATGTATGCACATGCGTTTCATTCTCCCAGGACAGTAGAAAAATGCCATACAAAACGAACTCACTTTTTACACCCTTTCTTGACATGTGCACGCTCCACCAACGCTCTCTCCCTCCAGCTTCCTGATGAGTAAGGACCACGAGAAAAGAAACTCCGTGTTATGCCACATTTTCTTTCCTGTCTTTGTCATAATTTTCAGCCTCAGTAAATGCAGGGATGTATCTCTAAAGCAAAAGGGCAAGATGTGGTTCCTTGGTACCGTTTGTATTTCTTACAACACCACTGCCTTCATGCTGAGATGGAAACGAGTTTCTCATTGGAGCAGAAAGCTCAGCCTCTTTCTGGCCGTCAGCACCTGTACTTACAACACACTTAACCTTTCTTGAGTCTCACTGAGTTCCTTTCTACACACTGTGGGTCCACTGCAATTGCCTGTTCATGGGACTTGGGGAACATCATATCCAAATGAAAAGCGAGGAATGGCAGACATACATATTGTGCGAATATCCTGCACCCGCTCCATTGTCCCAATGGGTTGCCCTCCCGCAAAACGAGCCCTGCTCAGAATCACGTGCACAGCCCGATACATTTGATCCATCTGTCGGTTTACAGATCAATCCCTGCTGCCCGAGTGCGGAGCTGAACATGCATCAACTACCCACTGAGCCAGGTGCACCACGGGGCTGGTGGCTGTGCGCCCGCTCCCAGGGGGGTGAGAATCCAGCGGGTCCAGGGCTACTTGCGTCCGCAGAACATGAATATCAGGCTAGGCGCGCAGGCTTCCCGACAGGTGGCTGCGCTGACGGCTTTACCTTATTTGGTCCTTCTCAGCATGACTTATACTGGAACTTTGTGGTGTAATGTTATTACACATCTTTTCTTCCAGAAACGTCCATTTTTCTTAGAGTTACTTACTGTTTTGTAGTTTTATTTTATGTATTCATTATGTGATGGAAATGTAAATTGCCTTTTAATTATTCCTTTTCTTCCTCCTCTTCCTTTTTATCGTCCTCCTCCTCACCCCCCCCCCCTCCTCCTTCTTTTAAACTCGGAGACACAATCCTGGCGCTCTTCCCCCTCTCCAGTCAGGTACTTGCTCTTGTCTTAGAATGTTCCTTTCCCATTATCCGCAGGTCTCCCTTTGCTTCTCTTGTGTACCATCCCGTGTCCACATCGTTTTTTTCTTTACTTCCTTCCTCATTTTGTGACTCTCTTCCTCCAGAAAATTCTCGATCAAGGATTCATGGAAGTGAATATGTTCAATTTTTCATAGGTGAAACAGTGTTGATCCTATTCCTACATTTGACTGATAGTTTGGCTGGATTTTGTAAACCCTGGGTTAAAAATCCCTTTCTTTCACGAGTTGGAAGTTATTTTGCCATCATCTTTGAGTTTCTAGTGTTTTTGTTAAGAATGCCATCTGATTTTGCATGTGACCTTTTGTTGTTGTGAACTCTTAGGTTTTTTTCTTCTCCTCCAGTGTTCTCAAATTTAAGTTTGTGATGTTCCTTAATTTTGGATCTTTTCATTCACCGTTGTATAAATCTACTGTGTCATTTTACATTCCACCAACAACGTATGAGAATTCTTCCAGGGTTTGCCGTTCTCATTGGTTTCTAGAGATACGTCACTGTAGTTTTAATTTTAAAATGTAAAGAAACAACCAAAATATCAAAATGTCATTTAGATTTGCCTCCTCTCCCTGCCAAAAAAAGTAGTAATATCCTTTCCTGGTTGAGGAATTTGGAAACCAGACTTTCTTTTCTTTTCTGTTTTTTTAAAAGATTTTATTTATTTATTTGATAGAGACAGCCAGCGAGAGAGGGAACACAAGCAGGGGAAGTGGGAGAGGAAGAAGCAGGCTCATAGCAGAGGAGCCTGATGTGGGGCTCGATCCCAGAACGCCGGGATCACGCCCTGAGCCGAAGGCAGACGCTTAACGACTGCACCACCCAGGCGCCCCGGAAACCAGACTTTCATATAGTGTTGCTGAAAGTATAAGTCTGTGCAGGGTTTTTGGAGGGCCATTATCTAGTCAGTAAATCTTCACTTACTGTGCCAGGCACTGTCCTAAGCACTAAGTCAAATGGGGAATAAGACGAAGTCCTGCCTTCATGAGAAAAACAGATGATAACATAAACACAAGATCTTATATATCATTGTCACCTGCTAAGAAGAAAGTAAATGGGGTGCCAAAAAGTAAAGATTGGAGGTCGGCATACCTAGGTGGCAGGGTCCTAGAGGGCCCTGCAAGGAGGTGATATTTAAGCAATTTGGATTCGTATCTAAAGGTAAAATGTGCTTACCTCTTGACCGAGAGATTCCTCCTGTTAGAAATCCAGATTACAGAAACACACACACAGATGTGCGAGGGCGTTCACTAGTGCTCCTCTCGTCCCGCTGCGGTGCAGTCTAGCTCACAGTGCCAGTGTCATCTTTGAAAACTCAAGTCTAATCATGTCACTTCCCTGCTTAAAACCCTTCGATGAGTTGTACTTGAGATAAAATACAAACTCCTGCCCTTATAAAGCCCACTGTGGGCCGCCTGGGTGGCTCAGTCAGTTAAGGCGCCTGCCTTCGGTTCAGGTCATGAGCTCAGGGTCCTGGAATTAAGCCCCACGTCAGGTACCCTGCTCGGTAGGGAGTCTGCTTCTCCCTCTGCCTACCACTCCACCTGCTTGTGCTCACGCTGTCTCTCTCTCTCTGACAAATCAATAAATAAAATATTTTTAAAAAACAAAATAAAGCCCAGCATCATCTGGCCATTCCCTATTTCTAGCTTCACTTTGTTTCATACCCTTCCCCCCCCCTCCTTCCGATCCAGCCACCCTGGTCTGTTTTCTGTTCTTTACATAAGCTACAGCTTTGCACATACTGTTCCCTCTGCCTGAAAGCTCTTGCCCGATGCTTTCTGGGGTTGATACATTCCCATCCTTTGGGTCTCAGCTCAGGACTCACCTCCTAAGAATGGTCTTCGTGACCATATAGTGGCTTGTGTTCTGTCAGCTTGGTTACCCTGAGAACTGTATTTGACAGCAATGCTTTCCCTGTGTAGTTCTAGTTGGAGTTAGCCAAAAGAAGAGCGTGCAGGAAATTTGGAAGTGAAGCAATGGCCATGACTCTCTGAAGGTCATTGTAGTCCGATTAGGTGATGGGCAGACAGATGCAGCCGTGCCCAGTAGATTCCAGCTTGCACTTGATCTCCTTACCTTCAGCTTGCTGTGTCTGGCTCTTCTCTCCAAGTCCTGCCCCTGCTGAGCAACAGCCTCAGGCTCACCCTGCAGCAAGGGTGACGGAGGCAATGCAAAAGTCCTCCCCTTTGGGCACCAGGAGGCTGAGGCTTGTGAATGCTGTTGAGTGCATCCTGTAAAAAAGAAAACCAGAGGGATCCTGAGTGCTTCTTTCCCCCAATACACACTGGGCAAGGTGGCTGTGATGATTCCCATCTGGGGGAGAGAAAAGACTGGACACCGAGAAATGATCCAGTTTGAACCATCTGGGGGAGACTGTATTAATATTTCTGTTATTTTCGATGCATAATTATCTGTGGTCTTTGATTGTTTTCCTCTTTTAAGAAACGTTAGTAAAATGTTTGTAAAAGTATTAAGCATTGTCTACTCAGTTCCCAGAATTGATTTATTTTGTCACTGGTGTGATTTAGTTTACTTACATATCTCCAGAATTAAGATGGAAGTAGATTTTCTTTTATTCTCTCTCTCTTTCTTTCTTTCTTTCTTTCTTTCTTTCTTTCTTTCTTTCTTTCTTTCTTTCTTTCTTTCTTTCTTTCTTTCTTTTTTAAAGATTTTTATTTCTATATTGGACAGAGAGAGACACAGCAAGAGAGGGAACACCAGCAGGGGGAGCGGGAGAGGGAGAAGTGGGCTTCCCGCTGAGCAGGGAGCCTGATGGATGCGTGGCTCCATCCCAGGACTCTGGGATCATGACCTGAGCTGAAGGCAGACGCTTAACTGACTGAGCCACCCAGGCACCCCTAGAAGTAGATCTTTTATTCCCACAGTGCTTTTGGCTCCTTCTTAGAAATTAAACAAACATGTTAAAAAAAACAAAACAAAACAACACTCTGGCATGAAACATCCAAAGTAGGATTTTTGAAATGCCGCATAGCCAGTGTCTTACCATTCCTTTATTCTTTTTTTGTCACATTGAACTCTGGCTTCATGCCAGGTGCTGTCCTGGGCATTGAGACACAGCAGGAAACAAGCACACAAAATCCCTATTCTCCAGAGTGTATATTCTATTCAGAGAGATAGACAATAAGCAAGCAACAAAATAAATATATAATAAAATTGCAGGGACTATGTGCTATGGAGGAAAATAAAGCAGGGCTAGATAGTGACTCTGGGGAGAACCAGCCTTGCAACGAGTTAGGAGAACGTGTTTTAGGCAGAAGAAGTAACAATCGCTCAGGTCACGAGCCGGCAACAAGCTCCACGTGTTCAGGGAATAGCGGACCAGTGGAAGAGGGAGCGGACTCAGACATGAGGCTGGGCTTGGAGGGGTCAACAGATGGGGAGAACGGTGGAGTAAAGTGATCTCATTACCGTCTTTATAAGTTTGCTCTGGAAGCTTTGTAGAAAATTGGTTAGGACTAGGGTTAAGTTGTGAATGGAAATCAACGAGATGAAGATGAGAGCCAAGAGCTTTTGCTAGATTTCTCAAATTTGTCAAAATAACAGACTTCCCAATTTTCAGACCGTAATGTGAACCAGTTCTGTAGTCTGCTGAGACTCTTCAGCTGATAGGTGCAAATTATATTTGTATGTATGCATATGACAAAAATAAGCAACCATTTAATACTCCCCAGGGCAGAAACCTCACAATGCACGCAGGATGAAAGGAAGCCGGCAAGAGGCTGTTACAGCGGGTCGGGAGCACCAGCAGTAGGGCGGGGACGCAGCGCGGTCCTCTGGATGACCACCAGGGGGCCACACTGTGCCTTGCTGTACTTCCGGCTCTTCCGGAATAATCTGGGAATTGCTGAAATGTTTGGAAACAAAAATACCTTCTTTAAGCAAAACAGGCCTTTGTAGTGCAGCTGTGATGGTCCATCCTTTGAAAACACACACACACACACACACACACACACACACACACACACACACACCAGAGAAGCATCAATTTGGTGTCAGAAGGTGAGATTTGCCAAGCCCTAGAGAGATCATTCAATGCTTTCTAATGGGGGCACTATGGATGTGTTGATGAAACAGTTCCACCACGGGGGACCAGCCTAGGTGTGGTAGAAGGGTTGGCATCCCTGGATCCTGGACACCAAATGTCAGTAGCACTTACCAGTCACTGCAAAAACCAAAAATGCCATTACCCCCTCCCTCATTTCCAAAACCTCGCAGGACTAGTGCCCTCCGTAGTTATGAACCACGGAATCTTTTCATTTTTATCCCGGGGAAATTGAGGCCAGAGAAGGGAATGAACTTGCCTAAGTCATAGGTGAGACATATATAACACAGTCAGTGAAGATTTATTGAAAACTTGCTATGCAGAGTCCAGGCGTTCTACTAGAACCTGGCTGGTGTGGGGGACCAAGGGGGAGGGGTAGAGTGGAGTTCACAAGAAATACCAAACATGGTCTCTAACCTCAGAAGAGGAGAGGAAGAGAGTGCAAGGACTAATATTTTTTGGGAACCTATTGCATTCTAACACTTTCTAAACCTTTTCATGTTATCTTCGCAAAAGCTCTTTGAGGAAAGGGAAGCTCACAGGGGTTCATTGTAGTCAGAATTTGAATCCAGGTTTTTCTGACTCCAAAGTCACTATTATCTTTTCAATGGAAAGACGGTCCTCTGGGTAGCTTGGGGCCATATGCGCGTAAGTACTTGCTGAATTTTGATGAGTGGATCTGGAGGCAATAATCACTGGGATTCTTGGTTTTCTGACCTACAGGGAGCCCTCGTGCTGTGGTAGAAACTTGACATTAGAAATTGAATTTAAATTAAAAAAAAGGAACCCCCGCCCCCCCCAAAGAAAAGAAGGTAAAGAGTTCTGCTTTTACCATTGCTTCTACCCTATGTGGAAAGAGAGCTGTGGACTCTTTTGAGGAGACTCCTTATTTCTGGATACTAGGATGGCGTGCCAGACATAGAGATGTATTACTCAGATTCTCCCTCCAAGAAAGGGCTCATGGCTGAGGTATGAGGAGTGCGGTTAGCTGACAGCCTTCACTGTTCAGATTTACCTCCGTTCTTGAGCTGAGGTACTGGTTTTCCTGAGGTGGCTCCAGCCAGTGACTGAACACGACTGTGGTACAAGGGTCTATCCAATTTCTGCCTGACGCAGGACTCCTCTAGCGTTCTTCGGAGCTGCCCACTGGGCTGACGGAAACTTCTGTTGCATCTACATCATCTTTTCCTAATCCTTCTGTAACCTTGCCTCCTCCTTTTTCCTTTCACAAATGTTACTCCCGGATAAGCCTTTTACACCCCAACTCTGTCTCAGTATCTGTTTTCCAGAGGACCCAGCTGACACAGATGGTATGTTGTTAGCTCCAAGAAACCTTTCATCCGTAAAGGGAGTGGATATTTTAGAACTGGATTTGAGTTGGTATCAAAAGAATGTATAATCACCCGGGGTGTTAGGGACCAAGAAACACTTCCATTCTGGCACATGAATTAAATAAGCTTGTGTTTCTTCCTATTCTTCTTGGCACTGACAACATCTTGGTTTATGTAACATGGCTTGGATGTTCCCACTGGCTTTCTCAGTGAGTGATCTGTTCAATTAATTAAGAGTATGACTGAAGACAAGGTCACTAAGTCCATTTCCAGTCAGCCAATTCATTTCAATCGAGTTGCCTGGCTATGAATGAATTATTATCCATTCATATATGGATTCCATAAACCCCTTACCCACATGCTGAGTCATGATGTAGGCCAGTCATTTCTCAACCACCTGGTAGACTGTCACCCTTCTCTTGGGTCACTTATAAAATGCCTTGTATTTGGTGTTGAGTGAGGAAGTCCTAATGTGTTGGTGACCAGGTTCTGAACTTGAAGCCATGAATGGAAGGGAAGAGTTTTTCCTTTTTGGTATAGAAGTATCTCCACATTCCTTATGAGAAGAACAATCTCTCCATATCACCCGTCCACCCATTCAGCTATCAGATATCTGTTTACTAAAGAGTTGTTACTTGCCCTTCACCCGGTTAGACTCTTGACAGCCACACCCACGGTTCCACATTTCTGAGAAATCGACATGCGGCTTCTTCAGTCATAACTACCCGGCAGGTGCGTCTGAGGGTCTAAAGCATTTGTCCTTCACGTCAGAAACATCAAGCTTTGATCTTCGACAAGTGAAGTGATAAGAGTAGGGGCTCTGGGGTCAGACAGTCTTGGGTTCAAATATGGCTTCTCCCACAGACTGGCTGTGTGATCTTGGTCGGTTTACTTAACCTCTCTGAATCTTAGTTCCTACCTCTGCAAAACAGGATAATCCCTATCATATAAAGCTCTTATGAGGATTATAGGAAAGGATATTTGTAAAGCAGTTATCTAACACTGAGTTCTTACTCTATTTCTGACATTAAAATATTTTTTTTATGTATCAGGCCCTTGGACAGATGATATTTGTACTGCCGCATCCTCATTACAACTATTTGCCTTGGTAAGTGGATTCTGGCACAACCCCATCCTTGAACAAATGTGACTTTGAACAAGACCTTCTTTCTTTGGTTACCAGATTGTTCCTAAGTTTGATGAAGCCTAAAAGCCTTAAATATAAAATTTGCTGAAGCAACTTGACTGTAATATAGCAGTTTGGATTCAGGTTTCATGTTTGAAATGTGGCTATATGATTGAATATTAGCTCTCTGGTCATAAAAGATCGGTAGATATTTGGGGCCTAGGCAGTTCAGCCCTGGAATGACAGGCTACCCTTAACAAGAATCAGGACCCTAGTCAGCTGATCTCATAAAAGGGAAGGTGCAAAGACTAGCTTCCCAATACAGCAGCAGAGGCCACAATCATGGGATTGTGCCAGAACCCATAATATAAAATATCATTTTATTTTTAATAATATATATTACATAAATATGTATGTAAAACATATATGTATGTGTTTGTTTGTTTATTTATTTATTTATTTATTTATTTATTTATTTATTTATTTTACAAGTATTTTCTCCCAAATTGTCTCTTTCATTCTTTTGTGACTTTTGAAGAACAAAACTGCTTAATTTTGATGATATCCTATTTATGAAATTGCTCTCTTATGACTCACGCTTTGTATTATATCTAGAAAATCTTTGCCTAACGTAGGGTCAGAGATTTTCCCCTCTATTCTCCTTGAAAAGTTTTGTAGTTTTAGGTTTTCAATTTATGTCTATGATCCATTTTGAGTTAATTTTTGTATATGATGTAAGGATTGAAATTCATCTCACCGCATGGATAGCCAATTTTTCTAGCATCACTTGTTGAAACCATCACACCCTTTGTCAAAAATCAGTCATTCGTGTATGTGTTGATTATGCTAATATGACACGGTCTTTGTTATGGTAGCTTTATTTAAAAATCTTGAAATAGAGTAATGTTAATTTTCCAACTTGTTCATCATTTTCAAATTTGTCTTGGCTATTCTAGACCCTTTGCATTTTCATATAAATTTAAAAATTTTGAAATCTATTTGCCAATTTCTAGCAAAAAGTGCCTACTGGGATGTTGATTTTGGTTAATCAAATGGAGGGAATAAAATACACAGCCTTTGCCACCAAGTCAAGGTCAGTTC
Source organism: Ursus americanus (assembly GCF_024610735.1). Classification (NCBI taxonomy): domain Eukaryota; kingdom Metazoa; phylum Chordata; class Mammalia; order Carnivora; family Ursidae; genus Ursus; species Ursus americanus. The sequence continues at coordinate 20,273,917 of NC_142144.1, forward strand.
TTTCATCTAAGGGGCAGGAAGACTCAGAGCCCATAATGGCTAAAGTTATATAGACCTCAAAATACCAGTGCCTAGATACTGGTTGAGCAGATATAAGGAATGGTCACAGGGGCTGGAGGGACTTTTTTTTTTTAAGATTTATTTATTTATTTGAGAGAGAGCGCACACACAGCGGGAGAGGGAGGGAGAAGGAGAGAGAATTTCAAGTAGACTCTGCACTGAGGGCAGAGCCGACACAGGGCTTGATCTCAGAACCCTGAGATCATGACCTGAGCCAAAATCAAGAATGGGACCTTAACCAACTGAGCCACCCAGGTGTTCCTGGAGTGACTCTGTAAAGCTGCAGATAGAATGCCACAATTCCTAGGTTCACTGCCTTGTGCCCAGCTCTTCCATGACACTCACCTCTTTCTGTTTGGGGGGTGGTGCAGAAAGGGACAAGACACAAGGCAGAAACGAACCACAGCTTTTAACAAGCCCCAGCTGGGGGCACGGGATCGTACTCACCTGCAATGCTCTTCCCACATGCCCTCCACATCTTTATACACTCCCTGACTTTCAAGACCTATACCAAGTCCCACCTTCTCCAGGAATAATTCTCTGACCACCATGTGCCAGACATTATGCTGAGGGTTCTACATATACCATCCCATTGAATCCCTACAGTAATCTATGAGGCACATTTAAAGGAAACTAAGGCTCAGAGAAGTTAAGTCTGTCCTCATGGCTTCAAAATGGCAGAGATAAGAAGGAAGCCCAGATCTACATTAATTCCAAAGCCATGTTCTTAAGCCCTTTCTATGTGATACCACCTCCCCAGTGTCACCCCTTTTCTGACCTACAATGGTTTGGACTTAGTCCCACTCAGTTGGGTTATTTCATATACTGGTAGAGTAAAGTTTTCATCGAGTAGATGAAGCATTTCCCCAACTCCATTGAAGGTTACTTGAAGGAAGAGATGACATTTTGTACTTCTCCATCTCTCTTACGAGGCCTATGGTTTGGTGATATATACGCAGGGATTAAATACTTTGTCCATTCATTGTGGGGGAAAGGGGAAACCACAGTGGTTCAGAGAATAAGGAAAAGAAATTAAAATATACTGAATATCAGAAACCATATGTCATTATTTTATTCCATCCTATTTTGATCAACTCTATTTTAACATTTTGTGAAAGGTACTATCATCTTTGGTAGAGACAGTTGCTTTGCTTCTGAAATTAATAATAATGGAGTGGCATGCCCAATTCTGTGCACCACGCAAGTGGTGGAATATAGGTCCCCTGCACACTCCACTTCCCAGTTATAGTCCATTCCCACCACACATAATTGCCTTTCTGATTCCAAGCCAGAGCCACAGTTAAATCTGGTTCCAAAAGGCAGCTCTTTTTTTTCCCACTATTTTTCTTGCGTATGTGTTTTGAGAAATCTAAGGCCACCAAGGAGATCTAAAAGAGACGAGATTGCCAAGTTTCAAAAGGGCAGAACAATCCTTGGCCTCACACCAGTGAATGACAGACCATTTCACGGAGTGGGAGGAGGAAAGGTGGTGTCCCCTGGATGAAAAAACTAGATCCGGACCAGATATAAAAACAGAGGATTGGAGAGTGGAGCCACCAGCAGGGAGAGACTCCCTCTCAGTGACTGTGGGGAAGACGGTGCCATCCCCTGCCAAGATGAAGCTGCTGGTGCTGTGTTTGGGGCTGATTCTAGTCTGTGCCCACGAGGAAGGAAACGATGTTGTGAGAAGAAACTTCGATATTTCAAAGGTAGAGTCGGTAAAGTGTAGTAGCTTCAGACCTTGGGGTTGGTTTGGAGGATTCTGAGGCAATGTGGCCCTACCGGAGGACGGGGTTCCTTTGACATACTAGACAAAGGGGTGGTTTCAGACTTTCCACTAAGAGCAGTTGTTCCATGTGAAAAGATGACAATGTTTGGGGTCCTCTATTCTCCTTGGAGGGGCAGTGGAAAGAGCCCTAGATGTGGCGCCAATTGACCTGAGGTCTAATTCCACGTTCATGTCACTTATGAGTCCCGGCCCACAAGCCAGGGTTCACGGAGACGTGTGATCCTGTGGTGTTGTTCCCTTTCTTCTTTTCTCACCCAATCATTTTACTGATTTATTGCAGATTTCAGGATATTGGTATTCTGTTCTCTTGGCCTCCGATGTCAGGGAAAAGATAGAAGAAAATGGTAGCATGAGGGTTTTTGTGAATCACATTGAAGTCCTGAGCAACTCTTCTCTGTTCTTTAACATGCATATAAAGTAAGTGTGGCCTTTTTCACTTGGGAAAGGAAACATGAGAGTCTGAATATGGTGTTAGAACTCTGTGTGCGAGCGCACGCATATGCACACAGGTGCACACATACACCCTGGGTCTGTATTCAAAATCAGAGCCCATTATCTGACACTGATCCAGGACCTGGAGAACCTGGGCCTTTTCTAGATTCAGAGACAAGAATCATGACAGAAATAAACTAAAACCGGAGTAGAGGAGGTAAGGGGTGGAGGGTTTCAGAATCATAAGGAGTGTGACATAGGTTTGGAGCACAGGATTTGGAATTGGCAGCCTCTCTCTCTCTTGAACCTCTCTCTTACTAGCTGTATGACCAAGAAACTTCATCTCTTTCCACCCCAGTTTTCCCTTGGGTAAAGAGGATGATAATAATTCCCTCGTGGTGTTTTGCAAGGACTGAGTGAGGTGATGTTTGTAGAGCACTTATCTGAGAGGTTGGCCCCTGGTGAGCCCTCGGCTAATTATCTAGCCAGGTGGTTGTAGTAATAGTGGGAAATAGCGGCAGAAGAACAGTGATAGAAGTCATTGACTCATTCTTGAAGTATCACCTAAAGTGAAATAATGTAAATAAAAGCTCTTTGGAAACTGCACCCCCAAAGTGTTCAACAGTTAAGTGGAATAGAAAGTCATAGGTAGAGTGTGAGGGAGCCTAACCCGTCAATATCTCTGGGACATCAGCTTCTTCTGTTTTACAGAGTGGATGGAAAGTGTACTGAACTTGCTCTGCTTTCTGACAAAACAGAAAAGGATGGTGACTATAGTGTTGAGTGTAAGTATATGAAAGTCTTTCTAAATTTGACTTCCAACTCCAAGAATTTACTAAACCCCAGTATCTTCAGGATCTTGACCAATTCCTGATCAGTGTTTATGCACATGATATAATGGGGGCCATCTAATAGATAATATCCTGAATCTGGAAGAATCTTAGGTATAAAAGCCAATGCCTGGCACATAATGCCATCAGATAAAGAAGGCAGTTTGGTTATAGGTACCTCCAGCAAGGAAAGGAAATTCGCAGAAAAACAAGAGCAAGGGCAGCTTCTCATTCCCCGCGCACTTTCTGATGATGTCTGGTGGGCCATTGCCACAGCACATTGCTCGGGATACAGCCCTGGATATGGATGCCAGTGGGGCTTGTAGAGAGGACAGAGACACATGGTTGGCAGAGACGGTCAAGGGAGGTAGGTGAGTCTCAGGGAGGGTGATAGAGCATAAGTTGCCGCTATGGCTGAATTTTTTTACCACTTGTAGTCATTGTACCAGTATCCCTTGGGATGTTGCCTCACGAAGCCCCGGGAGACGTAAATGAAGGCATTAGATAGCACGCTCTCTCTCTTCCACCATATGCACTTGAATCTGTTTTGTGGGTGAGACTAAGTAAAGGGTTTCCCTTGCTTCCCGTGGACCGAACAAGCTCTGAGCTGTGTTCTGTTTCCTCCACAGATGATGGATACAATGTATTTAGGATAGTTGAAACAGACTACACTGACTACATTATATTTCATCTTGTGAATTTCAACGAGAAGGACTCATTCCAACTGATAGAGCTCTATGGTAGAGTATTTTCACTCTGACACTCATCTTGGGGTGGGGAGGGGGCGAAAGGAAGGTGAGCCTGGAGACAAAGTGGTCCTCCCAATTTTATCCTGGAATGTCTCTGCTCCCCTGAAGACAGATGCTCACCTTTGGTAATCCCTCAAGCTCGGTGATGGGAAAATGGTAACCTCTCTCATGGTGCCAGAAGCATATCCTTAAGATGTCAAATTCAAGACAGGTTATAACCCATCCCCAAGACTTCCACCTAAGCACCCAATCAGTGCTGTTCATTTTCCCATCCATCTGGAGCCACCCCCTCATGAGCCTCAGTGACATACTCAAGATACAATAGTTCCTGTCACTCTCCCCACAGCCCGAGAACCAGACACGAGTGAAGAAGTCAAGAAAAATTTTGTGGAATATTGCCAAAAACATGGAATTGTTAAGGAAAACATCTTCGACCTGACAGAAGTTGGTAAGTTCGGCTATTTTTGGTTTTCCCTCCCTAAATTCCCATGTTACTGAAGGGAAAAAACAAGAGAACGCAACACCCCTAACTGATTGGTCTCCTTTGTCCTACCCTGGGGAGTGAGCTGGGGCTGGCGTGTGCATATGCTTTGTCTCTACAGATCGCTGTCTCCAGGCCCGAGGGAGTGAAGAGGCCCAGGGCTCCAGGTTGGTGATTTCTGGTGGAGAGGGTGGCCCAGGGATGAGTACCTTCCAGAAGCATTAGGGGTTTGTGTCCAAAGATGACAATGAAAATAATTCGGTAAGGAAGCTTTGTGGGGAGAGCTTGAGATGTGGAGTCGGAGGAGCTGGGTTCAGGACTCATTCCTATCACGTGCTTTTGAACAGATGACCTAAGCAATCACATGTGTGGACATGATGTTGGTGAAAGGCCTCAGTAATTGATGATGTGCTAAAAATCGTTAAGACTTAAACATTTGAAATAGGGTAAGAGTAATAGGGTGTGAGTTTCATACTCATTATTCATACACATAGCCATTTCTGTGTTCATGGTCTATCTTCCATGCCCAGAAGGCCATCTCACCCTCCAATTTATGGCAAACATTTCTTCCTTTGATCTCCACACGTCCTTAACTTCTCATTGGAAATAGCACCGTCTGAATGTCCATTTGTCCTCTAAGCAGGAAAATAGACTCTGACTTTTCTCATCAGTTTCCTATCTTAGATTTATTGTAGAGCTTCATTCAGCTAATGTGGCTTGCATAAAGTAAGCATTTAATAAAAGGTAGCTATGGCTTTGCCATTGTCTCTCCGTTTATCAAAAACTCTTCAAAACTTCTAGTGCTGAAGATGACAGAAAGAAGCCTTGTGTCCCTCACTGCTTCCTTTCTTTTTGTCATAGATTCAGTTTGGGGAATATTAAGATGAGATCAGCAACAGGGAAAAAAAAAAAGGCATTTACTCATTGCCCTCCCTCCCCTATTTTGGCAAATGACATAGGTTAGAATACAGGTTGACATCTCCTTCCTCACCATTTGTCTCTATAATAGAAATTCTTTTTTGCTCTCAATTCAATCCAAGAAGTGCGTAATACATTTCTGTGTTCTCTTTTTCATCTGCTGATTTAGTGCTGAGTGAATGCTTCCTCATCTGGGCTCCAGGATCTTCCCTTCCATGGTCCCCACGCCATCTAGTAACAAGTTCTGTGACCTGATTTCCATCATTATCACTTGTGAAAGCATTATCTCTGTCTGGGTCTTCAGGATCTTCCCTAATTATCTAGGAAAACTCAACGACCAACCGAGAATTAAAGATTGTCTCCTAACTTCCAACTCCCTTTGCCATACGCAGGAGAACTCTACCATGAATAAGACCTTCCTCTCCTTGGTCAATAAATCATTAGTCTTGCAGTCCTGTGGTTTGTCTTTGTGTATAGAGCAATGTGGGGCTGACAACAAGTGAATGGGGGGGGGGGGAACCTCCCTGGCTCTGAACCCATAATCCTTCTCTAGCTTCTCAGAATCATCCCTGAGTTTCTCCTTCCTCTGCTATAACTCTCTGTCCCTGTGAGTGCTGCTTGCCCTTTGATTTGCCTGTTTCTTAGTGACCTGTTAAGAGAAACCTGCCCAGAGTTTGCCCCATGCTAGAATTCTCTTTTTCAGTGGAGTGCTGAGAGACAGATGCTGCAGAGCCTGGTACTGGCTCAACAGGGTTCAGGACCTGTCCCCATTTTTCAGCTTCTCCATGTCATTCATCCTAGGAGATGGTTGGTGTCCTCCCATTCTCTTGGAAAAGCGCCTTTAATCCCTACAGTCATCTTCTGTGAACATATTGAGTGAGGTTCCATTAAGGGTGAGCAATCCTTACCTTCAGCAGTCTGCACTTGGTACGGTCAGGAGGCATTAAGGAGGCAAAATGCTTTCAGCCTCTTCTTTGGGGAGCTTACAGGCTTTGGGGAAAGGGAAATTAAAGATTCTTCCCCATTTATAATCCTTTAGCAACAGTGTAAAAGTTACACATGGGAGTTGGGGCAGAGCAAGACCTGGGTGGGGCGTTGTCCTACAAAAGGAATGACTAGGTCATTATGGACATAAGGGTAACGAGGGAAGGCTTTGGAGGCATGTGGCACTCCCCACATCTTACTCTGCCTCCAGGTCAGAAGAAGAAGTTAGGCTCAGACTTATTGCTCCGGACTTAAGCATTTGGTCTGATTGGCTGAAATATGGCAAAAGGCTATGTAGAAAGCCAACCAGTCAGGCTGAGATCACTCATTTTTTTTTTAAGTATAGTTGACACATAATGTTACATTATTTTCAGATGTGATGCAACAAGTCCATCAGATGGAGTAGTCATGTCCCTGATGCCAGATCTCGAGAAAATCCAGGATCCCTCATTTAAAAAAAAAATTATTTATTTATTTATTTACTTATTTATTTATTTAAGGGGGGCAGAGGGAGAGAGACTTTCAAGCCAGCTCCCCACTGAGCATGGAGCCCAACCTGAGGGTCGATCCCATGACCCTGAGATCACGACCTGAGCTGAAATCAAGAGTCAAATGCTTAACTGACTGAACCACCCAGGGGCCCCTAGGACCCCTCATTTTTTAAAAAAGATTTTATTTGTTTATTTGAGAGAGAGAGAGAGCAAGAGAGAAAGAGAGCAAGAGTTGGGGGGAGGGGCAGAGGGAGAGAGAGAAGCAGACTCCCCACCGAGCAGGGAGCCCAATGTGGGGCTCAATCCCAGGACCCTGGGATCATGACCTGAGCCCGAGACTTAACCAACTGAGCCATCCAGGTGACCCATAGAACCCCTCATTTTTAATTGTTAGCACTTACGGGATAGAACAGCTGATACCCAGAGAGGCATGGTTTAACATACCCTTGAGAACACTGAAGACATTACCAACAATAACAATGCAAGGAGGGCCACAATGATGACAGGAGATGGCTGGTTAGTGCCACCTGTCAGCCAAGAAGCATGCAGAGAAAGACCCTCTGTTGTTCTCAGGTCAAGATGGCAGCTTGAGCTCACACTGAAACCTACCCTCCAACTCCAGCCCCTTTATGCAAATGAGTCAAGAAATGTTCAGAATACTGGAAAGCAAGGAGTGAAGATGTCCGTAGATCAGAAGCAGAGCAGTCTTTCTGGAAAGGGAAGGGAAAGGAAGGGAAAGAAAGAAATGATGTGGGTAAACAAGCCAGAGCAGCACCGTCCTCTGGGTTCCAAGTACAGAGCTGGGTCACTCATGCAGGGTTGGGTGCAAGTGGCACAATGGCCAGTGGGGTCACAGAAGGAAGCTGACTGCCTGTGGCCTGCAAAGGAGATACCACCACCCGTTTGGGAAGGAAAAACAGTCCCTGCTATTCTAGAACCATCGTGACTCCCACTGCTAGGCTTCAGTGTTATCACAAGCTGGCCCGATGCTCACAGCTAGACCATTATTAGACATAAACAATCTCATAAAAAATCAACATTAGACAGCGTCACTCTGAGATAAAAAAAAAAAAAAACAAGGGCATTGTGCAAATATGCCCCCTCTCTCTGCTAAAACGACTGAATTCTACTTCTTTACCCTCATGCTCGTCTCCACTCCTTACAGGTAAGATTTATTAAGATAACCAATCGGACTTGCCCCTGCTTTCTGACAGCACCCAATCTAGAGCTTCCCAGATCTTCCCCAAATCCTGTAGTAGGTTCTTCCTAACCTTCTCTTACTGAGACACTCATGGCTCCCCATGGGGAGCGCTCTTCCTCCCTGTAATAATAAACCCAGCTTGTTCAACTCCAGTATGTTCCTGGTGATCTTTGGTTGAAGAATATTAACCTTTTTAGGACTAGAACCCGGACCCACTCCATGCATGTGCTGCCTGGAATTCTGGGAGGCGCCAAGCTAAATCACAGGTGTCGGGTCTGGCTTAATGCTGTGTATCCTCGGGGGCTAGGACACAGGACGCCTCCAAGGAGTTTGGCCTGGGCAGCTAGGAGGATGGAATTGCCATTTCCTCCAGTCAGCTGGAGAAACCAGTGTAGTGGGGAAGGATCAGTATCTCAGTTTGGGACATTTCATTAGTTTATCTAGCTTGCCTGCTATTAAAAAAAACAAAAGGGGGACTCTACCATATCCAGTGTGGTTGAATGAAGATAGAATTAATTTCACTCTCCCATGAACAATCTAAAGCGAGCGTTCCAAGTTGGCTGGCAATTCCGTTCTTCCTATCTTGTTTCTCCAACCCTAAGACATCGTCCTCATCCGTGTGGTCAACCTGAGTTGCAGGAAGTGAGAGAAAAGAGAATGTGGTGGAAATATGGTCTTATGCCCACTGCCCTCTGTGGTCCCTGGCCCTGGGGGGTTCTTCCTCGTCCATTGCACCGCCAGCCACACCCGCGTTCTGCTTGTCAAAGCTTGGAGAGACTATTTTGTGGATTAAAGAGTCACATGCTTTTGCTATAGGCCAGTCCTAAATTTCTTTTGGCAATGCAAATTCTTCAAATACTCAGTAGGCTTATGCCTTTAGCTCTTGACTTTTCCTATATTGATAACCAGATCCCCCAAAATCTTACTTAGGCATAGATTTACGCCTGGAAACTCGGCGATTTTCTAGATTGGCATTTATGCCCTGGCCACCCCATCTCCCTTTCTTAATTTAAAGGTGGCTGCTTTGAGCCCATCGGAAACAATGGATTTGGGTGGGGTGGGCCCTTAATCATTTCTTTGCCAGCAGGCTTGCGACCTTTTACAACACAGCCCTTACATGCTACTTACGTCCTACTAAGACTAGACGGCCACGTCACAGCCACTGCTTCCAACTGCTTCACTTTGGGGTAGAGAAGCCGTGACCCTCACTTAAATTCTGCTTTCTTATGAGCTCCCAGAGACGTCAGCTCTGTGCCACCCAGGGAGAGGGGTGACACAGGTGAAGTGAAACTATTCATTTAACTTTCTTCAGTGCTTCTAGTCTGGGAGTATTTTGCTCCATCTGGCTGCTGGACCCTCCCAGTTGTACTTCCCAGCTCCCACAAAGGGATCCTCGCCCATGAGTGGTGGCGAAATAGGTGTCTCTGTTAGGGGACGAGGGCTCACACCGCCTCTTCCACCATCTCGCTGATGTCAGCCCAGATTATTTCACCGAAAAGACGCACAGAGAGAAAGATGTCGCGTTTTCAAACCTACTTAAACGTTTTCTAGAATATCTAATGGAATCAGGGATCGTATGAAAGGTGGCGGAATCGGCCACCACCCGGAGCTAAGCAACTGCTTCTCGATACACTCTGTTCAGGAACTGGAGGGCTGAGCTCACAGCCAAGTCCCACCAGCGATTCTCCACCGTGATACATAAATTCTAAGTTGTTTTTTTTTAAATTAGTTTCTTATCACCCTACTCTCACCTCACTGCCCATCCACATATTCTTAGGGTCTGAAAACAAATTGAGTTGAGGAACGGAAATAATTTGCTACAAAGAGCACCCCTGAACATATTTCAAATGCAGACAAACACAAACTAGGATTATTCAGTAGATCATATATGCCACGTTTCCTTCCAGGAGTTAAAGATATATGCAAGGAGACTCCGCTCCTGCATCAAAATACAGTGAGGAAACCCTATTTCGGCATCCAGCTGGACAGGAGACATGGGTCCCGGACGGATTTTCTCTTGTAACAAATCACCACGGCGCAAGTTTCGAAGGTCCGAAGACTGACATGGGGCTCACTGGGCCAAAACAAAGCGAGCCCCAAGTCTGTCGATTTATTCAGATCATCTTCTATGTCTTTTTTTTAGAGTTTTAAAGTTTTCCCTTTAGTAATCTTCTCGTGTATTCTTGGTTGTTGAGTCCTGTATGCTTTGACTGTCTGTTCTGGTTTTTGGTTTTTGTAACCACTAGTTGTTATCATGCGTTTTTGCTGGGTCTAGAGAAATGTTACTGATTTTTGTAAGTTAAGCTCCTTAGCAAGCTTGATGACATTTTTTCATTAGTTACAGTAAAATCAGTTCTAATGCTTTATGGATTCTGTTGATTGTCTAGGTGTATGGTCATATTATCTGCAAATAATGTCAATGCATGTCTTCTAATGCTTACACGTCTCTCTCTCTCCCTTTTTTTCTCTCCCTATAACGTTAGCCAAACCTCAGGACCACTTTAAATGTTGAAACCATGCTGTCTATACCAGGGGTTAGCAAACCATGGCCCATGGGCCAAATCCTTCCATCTGCCTATTTTTTTATAGCCCGTGAGCTAAGAACATATTAGAACACTAATTTTCAACCCCAATTAAGCAAAATGTTACCCCCTCCAAATCCATTCTTCTAACCAATAGACCTATATTAGAAATAAGTTGTACTCAATATTATATTTTAAGTTTCATCAACAACATGGAAATGTGCTTTCTGTATCATTATATTAGTACCTACATAATATCTTCGATTTTGCCCCTTGGCCCACAAAGCCTGAAATATTTACTATCTGGCCCTTAAGAGAAGCAGTTTGCCGGCCCCCTTTTCTATACATGGCCCCTCCCCCGACTGTTATTTACTATAGTCATTTGTACTGCATTTACCCCCAAGTAAACAAGCTTGTCCCCGCAGAGTGCCTTCAGTCACATGGGCATTCGATTATACGATTGTGGGATTAAGGAGCTATTTTCAAGCTGTCCTGTTACTGTTCTCCTTCAAATATCATGACTCGTTTGAGCCTGAAAGGAGGAAATTTAGATAAATGTCAAATAAACTTCCAGAGTAAATATCAAACCAGAACACCCTGAGGTTATTATGGGGCTTAAGGGAAGGATGAAGATTCCAAATCTCTACTCTTGGCTCAGAGGACTTTGTCATCTGATCCTCTTGTCCCAGGACAGAACTTTTGGTGCAGAATGTGCTCCTGGAAGCTAGACCATCAAGATATTAGCTGTTGTTCTTTAAAATTAGCATTTCAGAAATACTGTTCTGTTGGTTTCAAAAAACGTATGATGGCTCTGTTTTGGTTAGGAGAATAATAGACAATTACTGGCTAACCTCTTGGTAAAGACAGAGAACTGGAGTGCCAGGTGGTTCAGGAGAGCCTGGCCTGGGGGATAAGACCTGGTCAGCAGTGCGGAGACCATTATCCAGCTGCCAGGATTCCCACGACCTGACACAATGACCTTCTCTCTCCCTGTTTCTGTTAAGTCTGAATTAGTTATGCACACCATTTTCCTCAAACACCCATGAGCAATGCCATCTCTGAACTCTTGTCCTTGCTGTTCCCTCTGTCTAAAATACTCATCCCCCAGATATCTGCATGGCCCACTCCCTCACCACTTTCTGGCCCCTGTGCGTCACCCTACAGGGACTCCTCTAAACCCCGAGGATCAAGTATCACTCTTTCTCCACCTTCTTTGACTGGCCTCTCCTATTTATTTGTTTCTTGCCTGGACCCACTCCCTCAAGAATGCAAATACCATGAAATCAAGGAGTTTATTCTGTTCACCACGTTAGCCAACACCTGGAAGAGTGCTTATCACGACATAGGCCCCCCATGTTTATTGCCTTAATATGTGGGCTCCCCTGACTTACACAGGAGGAATTAAAGAACCCTTCTTCTTTCTCCCTTGTCTTGCCCTAATATTTTCAGGAGAGTGTCTCAGCTCAAACCGAAGAATGTGGGACCTTCAGAGTGTTGCCCATTGGTGGAATTGGAGAGATGGGAAGGCGACTGCATCATAAAACCCTGGGCTCTTGGAATGGGTCCTGGCTGTCCGTCACACACCCAAGAAGAGCAGGCCTAGCAATCAACCTCTGAGAGTGGAAGAAGTGATCCATTCATGACCTGTGTCCCCATCTCTTACCACCCTGGCCACAGTGCCACCTCACTGCCATTTCTGTCCCTCCCTCCCCAGGGGGGCGGCTTGAAAGAAGTTGAGATTCAAAAAATTAGTGAAATGATAGGCACAGACTTGGCCAGATGGAAGGAGATGGATATTTCTGAAATGTGATCCAGGCTTCAGAGTTGAGTCGGGGTGGCCTGAGGGCACCAGAGGTCTCTGTATCTACAGACAAAAATGGAAGAGCAGCTTTGCAGGGTTCAGAAGAAAGGGAGGGACTGAGCGCGTGGGGAGCTCAGGGGCAGCCTTATGCCTAACTTACTGTCTCCCTTCCCTCAAATCAGCTTGGCTGGTTTGACTCAGACTCTCGGGGCATGTACATGTATGAACCTCCACTCAACAAAAACAGAGCGATTGCTACAGCAGCAGTCATCTTGTGCGATATTTCTATTGCTACGCCTCTGCCCAAAGTGACAGCGGGGCCCACATGTCCACATTCCCCTGGGGCCGGAAAAGAGTGCAGGAAGCGTCTGCCCCTGAGTCGCTCTTCTCCACTCGCGCTCACTGCACTTTCTCATCTCAGCTCTACACCACGGAATATAGCAAGATTCCACACATTTCTTCCCCATCTATACGAGGGGAATAATAATAGCAACATCTAAACAATAGATCGTTGTAAAGATTAAATTAGTTAATATTGCAAAGTGTTTAGAACAGTGCCTGACACACAGTAAGTACTATCTAAAGCCTTTGCTGTTATTCTTCTTTTGCTACATTTCTGGAAGTAGTTTGCTGATAATTGCATTGTAATTCTTACACGCACCTCCACAATTGAGCTTCCTCCGTAATGTCTTTTTATTCAGTGATTCTTATCAGATTTTAAGATAACGCTGACTTCATAAAACAGATAAGGGAGGTTTGCACCTGAAAATAATTTAAATAGCTTCAGGATGATCTAGTCTTTAGAGTATCATTTAAATTAAAGAGAATTTATCTATAAAATCATTGCATCATCATCTTTGGTACCTTTTTTTCTTTACCAGTTTTCTATTTCTCTTAGGCTGTGATTTTTTTTTTTTTAGATTTTATTTTTTTATTTGAGAGAGAGAGAGCACGCACAAGCAGGAGGAAGCAGGAGGAAGAGGGAGAAGCAGGGTCCCCACTGAGCTGGGAGCCTGAGGTGGGGCCCAATTCCAGGACCCCAGGATCATGACCTGAGCTGAAGGCAGACGCTCAACCAGCTGAGCCCCGCAGGCACCCGGAGGGCTGTGATATCTGTGTTGACCACCAAAGATTTCTGCTTCTCTGGGCACGCTGAAATTAGATGCGGCTCTATGACTTGCTTTGATCAGTGCGAGGTGAGGGAGGTTGCATATGTCCGGGCATCAGGATTTTTCAAGCCCCCCGGGTGATTCACAGGGGCAGCCAAAGTGAAAAACATTGATGTAAGGATGGAACGAGTTGGTTTCCTCCCAACTCTTTAAACTACAATCTCTAGAACTACCACTGCGGAGAGGGGATGCGAGGAGACGCCCTAAACCAGGTCTTTGCTGCTGCCGGGCGTCCGCGGGTGGGAGGGGAAATCGCAGATTGCCCTTTTCAGATCGGCCCCGGTGTTCAGAAGGACCCAGAGAACGACTTCGGCCCCCTCACAGGCGGCCTCTTAATGCCTCTGCTCAGACTTGTCTCCCTGCAGGAGGGAGAGCTGTACCGGGGGGGCCGCACCTCCCGCTGGCAGGTGCACGGGCTGGGGACGCCCTCCGGAGACGTCCGCGAGAGGTCTGGCGCCGCCTGGTGGCCGACCGCGCGCATCGCAGCCGGGCGTCGAGGGGCGGGCGGGGCGGGGGGCGCTTAATCGAGCAGGAAGAGGACATGGGCCACTTTGGAAAGCCTCTTCCAGAAGGCCTGGGCTCATGCCGGCTTTCTCAGATTCTCTGCAGACCAGGGAAACCAGGTCGGCGCGGAGCATGGAGCGGAAGGCAGCCCAAGGGTGCTGTGGAGAGACCATGAAGTTTGAGGCTACAGAAGGCCTAAGGGGGAGGCTGGTATAGGAACTTTTTAGAACCTGGGGGTCAGGGAGCCTCCAGACCCTTCTGGTCTCCTCCTCCTGCCACCCGCAGTTGTTGCAAAGTTCAGAATAAGGACTTGCAGGGGCCCTGTGCTGGGAGAACTTGCGTGGCAAGGCCTCTTGTCCTGTCTTCCACCCACAGGCATTTCCCGCTTAATGTCAGGAATGAAAATCGTGTTCATGACCATCCGAGGTTCTATGTGAAAATGCTAACTGAAAAGTTATTTCCTATTTTTAATAGTTTTCTTGAGATGTAATTGTCAATCGACTGTACCTATTTAAAGTATAACATCTGATGAGGTTTTATGTAGATAGACCCATGAAAGCACCACCACAGTCAGGGTAGTGAATATATCCCTCACCCTCAAAAGTTCTCTTCGTAAACCCTCCCTCCCACCGGTCACCCAAGTCCCACGCAACCACTGATCCATGGTCTGCCTCTAGAGTTCGCATTTTCTAGAGGTTTATATCAATGCGGTCATCAGTAGGGAGTCTTTTTCTGTTGTCCTGCCTACTTCCAGTTGGCATCGTTATTCTGAGGCTCATTCATGTTGTACTCACCAATAGTCCTTTCCTTTTTATTGCTGAATAATGTTGTTTTATGGAAATATTAAAATTTTTTACCCACTCGTCTGTTGGCAGATACTTGGCTATTACAAATAATGTTCGATGAACATTCATGTTTTGGGACATAGCTTTTTTTTTTTTTTTTAAGATTTTATCTATTTGACAGAGAGACAGAGCACAAGTAGGGGGAGCTGCAGAGGGAGAGGGAGAAGCAGGCTCCCCACTAAGCAGGGAGCCCAACACGGAGCTCGGTCCCAGGACCCTGGGATCATGACCCGAGCTGAAGGCAGACGCTTCACGGACTGAGCCCCGCAGGCGCCGCTATGGACACACTTCTTTCAGGTTGTACCTGGGAGTGCAACAGCTGGGCCATATACTAGGTGTATGTTTAATTTGTTAGAGACGCGGACAAGCTCGTCTAGAGCGGCTCTATCATTTCACGCTTCCATCAGCGGCGTATGAGAGTTCCCGTTCCTCCACATCCACTTTAAATAATGTGTGACGCAGCACCCCGCACGTCCCAGTGGTTCCCTAAAATCCAAGTAAAGCATGGGAAGTGCCTATGTGGGAATGCAACCAGTAACCAAAGGGTTAACAGGGCTGCCGGGCGCAGCGGCCACTTTTTACTCCTACCTTTCTTTCCTTTGCCTTCAAACAACCCGACTGGCCTGCTTCTGGGAGGCAGAGTTGAGGCTTGCTCTCCCG
This sequence comes from Ursus americanus, assembly GCF_024610735.1. Taxonomy (NCBI): domain Eukaryota; kingdom Metazoa; phylum Chordata; class Mammalia; order Carnivora; family Ursidae; genus Ursus; species Ursus americanus. The sequence goes on from NC_142144.1 coordinate 20,289,353, forward strand.
TCTCCTCCTCCATTGGCTGCCTCTCCAATAAATCCTTTCCTTGCTGTATCCCCGGTATCTTGCAGTTTGGCTTTGCTGCGCGTCAGGCCCACGAGCCTGGGTTGGCTTACACGTCGGGCAAGCCAGCCACGAGCTCTTTGCCGGTGGTTCGGGGCCCCAGCCTGTAACAGGAGTCCCATGAGGAGGGCAAGCAGCCTTCCCCGGGCTCTCTGTCCTAGGGATCGTTCCCAGGACCCCACCCTGACTGCACGCGACCGGCCTCCCATGCGTAACCATTTTTTTTTTTAAAGATTATTTATTTGACAGAGATAGAGACAGCCAGCGAGAGAGGGAACACAAGCAGGGGGAGTGGGAGAGGAAGAAGCAGGCTCACAGCGGAGGAGCCTGATGTGGGGCTCGATCCCATAACGCCGGGATCACGCCCTGAGCCGAAGGCAGACGCTTAACCGCTGTGCCACCCAGGTGCCCCCATGCTTAACCATTTTTTGGTTTCCGTTTGGACAGACGTCTCTTGGTGAGAACTCCGTGAGGACAGGTGAGCTTACTCCTTCCTCCCATTGGTTTGGCTCTCTTAGCCTTCTTTCTTACTCTGGTAATAAGGGGTTGGAGTGCCTGGGTGGCTGAGTTGGTTAAGCGGCTGACTCCTGGTTTCGGCTCAGGTCATGACCTCAGGTGAGATCCAGCCCAGTGTTGGGCTCCGCGCTCCCCGTGGAGTTGGCTTGAGATTCCCTCTCTCCCTCTGTCCTTCCCCCACCCCTTCCCTCTCTCTTTAAAATAAATAAAATCCTTTTTTTAAAAAAATGGGTTAACTAGGAAGCCATTTGGTTCAATTGGTGAAGCCCCAACTTTCAGGGAGGAATAAATTAATGCTCACCGAGGTACTCTGAGCTCCTTTGGTTTGTTGCTGTAGCTTCTGGTATCTTTGGATCAAACTAGCCATGTTCTAATTGAAAAATGGGAAATGACAGTCAGTGCCCGCACGCAGCCCTTTGGACTGTGTTCTCCAAAATTGGGCAATCCTTTTTTTTTTTTTTTCCTACCAACAATGCTTGATGATAATATTCATTAGACTCTGGAGGAAAATGGCCAATAATGGAACCGTAAATTATAACAGGTTGCAATTTTATTTTGTAAAAGGGAGCTATTTGGGAACTGGGCCTTTAAGATTTTGTTTGTACCTTACCTGTGTATTTGTGCGTGGTCCGTGTATGTTGTGAATGTGAGCTATTTTCTCTAACGTTGGGTGGTTTTGCTAAAATTAGTTTGTACAAGAGCTCTAGGTAGTTGGTTTGAAGGCAAGTGCTTGTAAGAATTAGCCATTCTAAATTTAACTCTGAAAGATAGAAACTAACCCAAATGTTTTTCGAATTCATGTAATCTAGGAAAACATGCAAAAGTCGTTGGTTTACTTAAAATGGACACGTCTTTAGAGTTGTCAGCATTTGATGTAAAACTCTTGTTCTGTTTACTGCAAGTCAGCTGGGCTCATGCTATTTATGTTTTCTCTGTAGCAAAATTTGTCAGAAGGAAAAGGAAAAAAAAAACTCTTAGAACTTTGTGTAATGCCGAATGAAGTTTTACACGTAATCTACTTAGTTTTCACTAGAAACTGTGGTTTCTAAGAGTTAAGAAGTTGTTCTTTTGGGGGCGCCTGGGTGGCACAGCAGTTAAGCGTCTGCCTTCAGTTCAGGGCGTGATCCTGGTGTTATGGGATCGAGCCCCACATCAGGCTCCTCCGCTATGAGCCTGCTTCTTTCTCTCCCACTCCCCCTGCTTGTGTTCCCTCTCTCGCTGGCTGTCTCTAACTCTGTCGAATAAATAAATAAAATCTTTAAAAAAAAAACAACAACCAATCCATCAAGTGCAAGCCCTCTAGGTTATTTCTGCCTAGACAGTATTACTGGCAACTCTCAACAGCTCAAATGAAAGGACGGTCAACTCAAATTGGGGAGGTCTGGATACGAGGAGAACTCAGCAGATATACTTGTGAGGTGCTGAGAAGTCAGACGAGCACTAAGGGGGCCTAGCTGGTACCAAATGCTGAGTTCCAGAGGACCCCCAGTGTTCTCAGGCAAGTGACCCTGACTTCCTGCTGACTGTGCCAAGAAATGTTGATGCAAAATGAACAAAACCTTTTTTGAAATTTTAAAGAGAAAGGAAGAGCGTTATATTTGAGCCCAAGGTAGGACAGCTGCCTGGATTACATAATCTTCACAAAGAGAATGCTCCGGGGGGGGGGGGGGGGACATATAGTAGAGGGTTATGGATGATTTTTATGTAAAGAGTTACAAAGCATCATGACAAAGAACATTCCAGAATGTTACAGGCTTTAGCTTACCTTTTTAGTAATATGCAAGCTTATTGACTTATGGGAACAGGGAGGGTTTTTTGGGGGGTTTTTTTGTTTTGTTTTTGGTTTTGTTTTAATGTGTAGAATGCTCTTTTGGGTATTTTTTAACAAAGCAGATGTACAATGTGTGCTCGGGGCAGAAATAGAGGCCCTGCTCTGAGGTTTCGCAGACTCATTTTGACCTTGGTAAATGTTAAGGTATAGCTTCCCTGGGAGCCCAGAAGCAGAGCATGTAAATATTAAAAGGTGAGGTTTTCCTTTTTCAGACCCTACCAGGGATTTATATACTTTACTGGTCTTTTCAAAGAGCCAGTTTCTGGTTTTATTCAACTTTTTCTAGTCTGTTAATTTCAACTTTTATATGAAGGGAGGGGTCGAGCATGGCAGGTAATGCCCTGAACTCAGAACCAGACTGCCTGGGATTGAATCCCTCACGAAAGCCTAGGAGTGTGATCTCCAACAGGTTTCTTAACCTCTCTGGGCTTGTTTCCTCCTTACCTGCTTCATCTGGTTTGTGTTGGGATTGATGCATTTAAAACAGTGCCCATGCATGGTGCACTGGGTGTTATACGCAACTAATGAATCATCGAACTTTACATCGGAAACCGGGGATGTACTGTATGGTGACTAACATAATATAATAAAAAAAGATGAAAAAAATAAAATAAAATAAAATAAAACAGTGCCCAACACTTATGTTCAAAGGTATTACTGTTTTGTTCTTCCCCATATATTGAAATTAACGTTTGGTTCATTATTACCTTTCAGTCTTAAAAATATAGAAGACGTTTAAAACTAACATGCTCTCAAATTTGTGTCCTATATTTTTGGTATAAAATTCCCTTTTTATAGATTACTTCTACTTTATCAAGTTCAGTATCTGGATCAGAGAGGAAATCAAGATACTCTCTCAATTCAAATTAGTAATTCTTCATCTTTTATTTGTAATTGATCAGAAAAGAACCTTGAAGTTTTGTTTTAAATATGTAGTCATGTATGTGTCCTGTTTCATGTGCTCCGCAGGGTGTCTGTTCTCCCTGTACTTTACTACAGAACTGTTAGATTGTTGCAAGTTGTTTTATTTTTGCCTCTTAAGTTCAGCATGATTGTTGAAAACAGGTCTTAAGTCTCATTTGTGTTTTGAGCATTTTTTTTTTTTACAGGTGGCTAGATGTAGGCTGAGGTTCACTATTGTATTTCCTATTTTTTATTTAAGATTTTATTTGTCCGGACGGGGGGTGGCACAAGCAGGGGGAGCAGCAGGCTCCCCACTGAGCAGGGAGCCCGATGTGGGGCTCCATCCCAGGACCCTGGGATCATGACCTGAGCCGAAGGCAGATGCTTAACCAACTGAGTCACCTAGCACCCCTATATTTCCTATTTAAACTGCAAATAATTATATCCTAAAACCTACTGAACGGCTGGGCCCTCTTCCTGTGCTGCCTCACCACCCCCCCGCCCCCCACAAAGGTTTTCATTGCTGGGCAGGCCAGCAGTCAGACCAGATGCCTGCCCCCCTCTGCCATCTGTAAGGCTTGTCTGCGGGGACAGCAGGTGCGCTGGTGGGTGTGGCTCTCTTCCACTCTGCCCAGGGCAGGAGTCCCTTTGGAGTGGTGAGTGGTGCCAGTCCCTGCTGGGGCTGCTTGCAGAATGTGTGGGGGCAGGAGCTGCTTTGGAGGGACCCCTATAGCATGGGGTGGGTTGGATGATGGGGCCCATCCTCAGGAGCAGGGGGGAGTGGGGCACGCAGGTGTCTGCCCATCTAGGCTGGGGGGGAGGGGCGCAGAACTGGTCTTTTATCCTTAAAGAAGTCTCCCTGCCTCTCCAGTGTGTTCGGAGATTAGTAACTCCTCTTCCCATGCACCAGATGCTCTTCAAACTGCTGCTTTGCTGGATCTCTGCTGGGTTATTCTAACTCTTTAAGGAGGAAGACTATAGCCTCTGGCCCCCTGCCTCTTCCCAACCAAACGCGAGTTTGTCCACCGGATGCACCGTAAGTCAAGAAAAACAGACACGAAGTTTTGCAGTGAAGGTAGGCTTTTAATTGGTTGGCACCGCCCAGGAGAATGTCCCAAACTCCCCCATGGCTTAGAAGAAGGGCTTTTAAAGGGTGAAAATTCAGGGTAAGGGTCGCAGGGGCTTGAGTCGTGCTGATTAGGGATTAAGTTGGCATGTAATTCCTTTCCTGATTCTCTTGTCCCTTTGGCTTTGGTGTGACTAGAGGCAGGGCGTCCTTCGTTGTCAGGGGCCTGGTACCGCACCCCCTTCCCGGCCGACTGAGTGAGGTCGGCTGTGGACTTCGAAGGCACAGGTTCTCCATCCTGCGATTTTGGAAGCTGCAAAGCTTTTTCTTGTAAACATCACAGTTCTTAGGTCAGGAGGAACTGCAGCCCACAGGCTGTTTGGAGGCAACTTTGTTACTATTTTTAAAAACCTATGAAACTGCCTCAGGAAGTAAGGGCTACCCCGGTCCCAGGTAGGAGTTATCGGTCTACAAGGCAGGGGATGTGGGGGATTGCATCCCTGCGGTCAGACCCTCTTGACTTTGACCACTCCTCAGTAATGAGGGGTAGGGATAAGGACCAGTCTAGATCCTTTCTGCGGAAGAGGGGTCCAGGTCAGGACTGGAGGAAGGAAAGGGTTTTGCTCCTGTGAGCCCTGTTTGGTGCTGCCTAACGGGGCTGCTTACATTCCTGCTTTTGCCGCATTTCACGGGCAGGTAAGTCACAAAAAGAATAGCCATGACAGACAAGCCAATTTGGGTTAATCCCCAGGATACTGATGGACTTCCGTGAGGAATCGCAAAAGACTAGAAAACCCGACGACCACCCCCCCCCTTTTGCTCCAATTTGCTGCAGTAAGTGGCTTGTTCTCTCTTCTTGTCTCGGGGGCTTGTTCACTTCAGCTGGAGAATTAATGTAAAGGCAGCAGGAAAAGTTAATTGCCTTGCTTATCCCTCTCCTTGTTCCGCCACAGTCGAATCCAAGGCTGGTCTATGGTCGAGCACTACCGGGCCAAGGAGTCGGACGGTCTGTGCTGTCACACGTTTTTTTTTTTTTGTTTTTTTTTTTTTAAAGATTTTATTTATTTATTCGACAGAGATAGAGACAGCCAGCGAGAGAGGGAACACAGCAGGGGAGTGGGAGAGGAAGAAGCAGGCTCCCAGCGGAGGAGCCTGATGTGGGGCTCGATCCCAGGGATCCGGGATCACGCCCTGAGCCGAAGGCAGACGCTTAACGACTGCGCCACCCAGGCGCCCCATGTCACACGTTTTTTTCCAGAAGGGGCGTGCCACCCGTGGGTCCCCGGGGAGAGGACCACGCGGGCTCTGCCGCAGGCACGGTTTCCCTCGCTGACTGCAATCTGCGCCCTTCCGCTGTAATCCGGTAGCACTGTGAGCATAGCAGCGCTCGCCGGATTCTGCAAGTCTGCTGAGTCAATCATCACACCTGCGGGTCATCTCGGGAACTCCCCAAAGTCACCATTGGTGTCGAAAGTGACAGTCTCACAGACGGTCTCCCCTGCACTGCAAGGATCTTTCACAAGCAGATGTTCAATTAGTGTTTTTTGAATAAAGGGGAAAAGAAGGAATTTGCATATGTACCAACAGAGGAAGCCACGTCACTTACCTCACGGTAGTGTTTTCTCCGATGCAGCGTGATAAAGTTTTGTGTTCACCTGACTTGTGTGACAAAATTCCACTTTTAAATCTGTGGGTTTTCTTCCCAACTCCATTTGGACTTTTCTGGTCCCATCTTAAACATATTTCATTTACCACGTTCCTTCAAAGCCCAAATCCCAAGTAGTTTATTGCCTGAAGAGGGGAGAATAACAGCAACGTTAGAAAGCTCTTTGCAGGGGCGCCTGGGTGGCACAGCGGTTAAGCGCCTGCCTTCGGCTCAGGGCGTGATCCCGGCGTTATGGGATCGAGCCCCACATCAGGCTCCTCTGCTATGAGCCTGCTTCTTCCTCTCCCGCTCCCCCTGCTTGTGTTCCCTCTCTCGCTGGCTGTCTCTATCTCTGTCAAATAAATAAATAAAAATCTTTAAAAAAAAAAAGAATCTTAAAAAAAAAAAAAAAGAAAGCTCTTTGCAGATCACAGGCAGGCTCTGAGGCGGGCCTGGAAGGAGCTGTACCTGCCTGCAGAGCTCCTCCAACGTGGACACCCGAGGGCAGCTGGCCACGGGTAGAATACCCTCCATCCATAGCTGGCAAGCACTTCCTAGTCAGGAATGACCATTCTGAGAAAGCTCGGGGGCACAAAACTGCCACCTGTGGACAAAATGAGGTCTCCTGTCAGGATGAGACCATGTTATTTGTGACCCCAGAGAAGGAAAAGGCCCAGAGATGTAACTTTGAGGACTTCCTCCCCGCTCTCCTTCCTCAGGGACACCAGGAAAGGTCCTCTCTGTCTCCTTTGGCACCTTTGACCTCAGGGACAGGTTATTTTCCATAGACATTTCAGGGCTGCCATTTCCTCCCACAATGTTTTCCAGAGTGAACAGCTGTGAGGCAGTTGCCATAGAATCCTATGAGAGAACAGAGCATTCGTGTGAGAATGAGGCCCAGACACGGAGAAAAGAACATCATATTCCTGATGCCTATCAGCTTCGTGATGGTCTGAGTTCTTCCAGGAGGCAATTCCAGCTTCAGAAAATACCACAGAAATATTGGCAATGTTATCCGAGACCTGGGATCACTGCCCTTTCAACTTTCAGGTCCCCAATCGAGTGATATAGTTTTGATCAAATCTCCTCAGGTAATGCAACATTTCGCTTCAGATTCCCAGACTCTCCGAGAATTCTCATTTTAATCCCAGAAATGTGAAGTCATCTTCCATTTTCAAGCTTCCTTGGTGTGCCAGTTCTTCATTAATGTAATCCATGTATTAGGTGGTGCCTTCTCGCCCTTGAAGTTCTAGAGAACATTGGCTTGCACCCCTTCTATAGTCTACAGAAGTCCAAAGCCTTCTCAACATTCCATACAAGTTCCCAAGGGGGTACGTCCTTCCTCAAGTTCACTTGGCTTCCAGCCTCCTTGTGGGCTGCTTCTCTCTGCTCAGCTTCTTCTCTAATTTTCACAGAATTCCCATGTCCACAAACAATTTTAAGTGCTTTATGTGTTCTCAAAAATATGGGGCAAGTTCAGTCATGGAAGCAACCTCACATTGAACTTGACATATCACCATTCTCAAAAATATCCTTTAAATTACCAACCACACAAAACTCCCCATCTAATCACACCATCTCTCTCCATCCTTCCTTCTGCAACCTGTCCCAACACATTTCATTTTCTCTGGCAACAAAGCAATTTAATCATCCTACTTTGTTGTCATGGTTCTTGATCTTGAGTCCCAGTTTCTACCAATCCATTTATCAAGACATTTTCCTAAACAAAAGACAGTTCTCTGCCTGAAAAGAATCCTGTATAAGCAATGAAAGAGTTTTTGATTCATTTCCTGAAGAACTCTTTGGGCATTATTGGGTTCAATTAGCCAGTTCATGATTATTGTTGCAGACCACTCATTCATGGAAATGGACACTGATTTATACTGGGTTCTATATTGGGCTCCCTGGAGACAGACTCTGACACAGTATGTAGAAGTTTTGTCGAGGAGTGTTCTTGGAGGTACCCCCGTGAAGAAATCATGAAGGCAGAATTGGGCAGAAGCAGTGGGACTGCAATGGGATTGCATCCGACATCACAGCCCTGGAGCTGTGCTTCCTGGGAACGATGTGGAAATCTGGGCAGAACGGTTCATTGTGCCGAGAGCAGTTACCAGGGAGAGACACAGCTGTGGGCCCGCAATGTCTGATATTCCCAGCGACTGGGACTAGATGCATTGGTCCTAAAGAGGGGATCTGAGTAAATTCTACAATATCCACTGAGCTCACTCACCTCTTCACCTCTCAGCTGCATCTGGGAATGACTTCCCCATAATTCTGGTTGGCTTGGTTTGCTGGGAAACTTACAAGAGAAGGGTTAGTGAGACAAACTATAGAGTCCCCCACTGCCACAGCTCAACTGAGGGCATAAATGTCCCTCTCACCCCATCTCCACCTCCCATTGCATATTCTTCTCACCACCCCTGTTGGTCTGTGTGATTTCTCTGGTGAGGTGGCCTGGACCATCATCCCTAAGGTGTCTGAGCCTAAATCTGCTATGTCTCTCAGGCCGTGGCTACTGCCCCTGTCCATCTACCATTAAAACTGGGTATGGGAACACCAAGAGGCCCTCCACGGATCTCGAAAGCACCAAACATATTCTTCCCTGCCCCACTGAGTAGCAGAAGCCCTAATTACTCCTGAATTTCCTTTTTTGCCTGCTGTTCTCTTGACACATGGGCTGGAAGTGCCTGAGCAAGGGTCATAGCTTAAAGTTCAATGGAATTCTTCCTATGTTCCCTGATGGAAGTGGTCCCTTCTAGACCTGCAGAGCTCACGCTACAGGGACAGGAAACAAATTCCCCTAGAGGGTCACTTGGAGTGATGGCACATAGGGCCATTTCTACTTCCATCTTTAGTTTCCAGACCCATGTATTCTGTACCATATAATGGTCATTAACTTAGGGCGTGGATATGGTACTTCATCCTTATGGGGTGTTAACTCTAAACTGAGATACAAAGTCTATTCTACTCCTCTTCCAGGCTGGTGGCTTCTAGGTGATGAAAAATATGATGGAACTAGTGGATCCCATGACCATGCGCCAACTACCATGCTTGTTTTGCTGTAAAGTGGGACCCATACCTTTGATCTCTTGTTGATACCAAACAGTTGATAAGGTCTCAGATCGTGGTGCTGGCTGAGACCCCACAAACGGGAAGATAAACCCAGATAAAGAATGTGTATTGATCCTGGTCAAGGTGATAGCTGTCCCTTCTAGTGTGCAAGGGCCACACTGCAGTCAAGTTGCCATCAAGTGGCTGGTTAGTTTCCTTGGGATAATGCTCGATCAGGTGCTCAGTCTTGGTCTCTGCTGCTGACAGGCTGGACTTTCAATAGAAGTAACATTCCTACCTTGGAAAATTTATATGACCCAAGAGACTTTCCATTGGGAGGACTTCCTCGCTGCTCTCTCGAAGTACCACACCTGCAGCAGCAGACCTCTGGCTCGCGTGGGCATATTAAACTGACACATCTGTGAACCAAACCCACCTTTCTGTTCCCCTCCATCAGCTGTCATAAGAAATCCTTCATGCAGCTGGTGCTGGCAGAGGCCATGGATGATGTGGGATCTGGGCCACCTGCTCGAGCAGCTTGCTGGTGTTCTCTGGCCCTACTTGTGCCCTATCCCAATGTACCATTTTCATCTTGTGAGGGACTGCCCTGAGCCCACCCATCCTTATAGTTCGCTAGTCTGAAAGAAAATAGCTTACTGGAGAGTTCTGGTTGTGTGATCATCTATTATGTCTTGATCAGACGCCCCATCTCTAAGGGCCCAATAAGACGCCAGAAACTGCTTTCTGCATGGTGCATAGATTTCCGTTATAGGTGGTGTAGCCTTTCTCCAGTGAGTACGATATCCATTACCACTCTCCTTCATGGCACTTGGAATTTGGGTAGTTTAACAGAGGATTAATTGTATTTTTCTCTCTGGCCTGGGTTACATTTTAACCACAGAAGTCAGAAATATTCTTCCTTTTCTTTCTTTCGTTCTTTTTTTTTTTAATCGTTGATAGAGAGTCGGTCATTGCATATTTTATGCTCAGTTAACTCCATCACGGCTATTACACCTCTACGCTTCTCCCCACTAGTCCAAACAGCCAAATGCCTTACCCTGTGGTTAGGAACTTTCACCAAATTGTCTTTGCCCCTCCCGTGGACTTCAGGGTCATGCTTTAAGCAAGCTCTGTAAATTCCCGTGGGAAAAGCCTTCCTGGCACAATGGTATCAAGCGTTCCTTAAATACGTGTTATACTACGTATCTTATATTAATTTTCCTCTGAGCTGGTAAGATTATTGGGTTCTTCACGTGCACTCTTTCTGAATGATCACCTTTATTCCCATGGTTTCTACCGCCAGATGCCAAGTCTTAAATCCATCACCATCACCAGCCTAGTGTCTCAAAGTATGCTAGTTATAACTCCTTTAATCGTGGCCACTCTGTTTTTAGGACTTCACAAATCTGATAGGCGAAGAGTGCTATATTGTTTAATTTTGCACTTCGCACTATTAATGAGGCTGGACATTTGTTTAACACTCCGAAGGTGCAAATGTCTTCTTCCTATCTGAATGGTCTCTTCCTGTCATTTGCCCATTGTCTAGAAGACGTGATGCACTCTCCAGCTCGCTCTTTCAGGACTGAGACATTAATTCCCTCAGATGCTAAGAGGGTTGGCAGCAGGCAGCTGAGTCCCCTCTGGGAACTGGTGTCAGCTGAGGAGAGCTGCCTTGCCCGAAGTCACATGCCCTTCTCTAGGGCAGCCTGAACCCAATGGCTGATCAACGTTGTGGGGAGGGGAACGTAAAGGCTTAGTGCCCTCGAATCAAGGTGGGACGAGGCCTTATTACAACTACATTACAATTCACCTCCGCCCTCTGACTGCCCCCCCTCCCCCCTCCCCCATGGCAATGGTCCCCACAGCAGACCATGATAAACTCCCGCACACAAATCTCTACCTCTGGGTCTGCTCTATAGGGAACCCCAGGTAGGCACTCATTTTTAAAAGCTGAGCATGCTTGTCTTATTCCTAATGATTAAAAAACCCCAAAACTTAAAGAAAACACTTGATTAGCCCTAAATGTTATATAGGTCAAAGTGTTTCTCAAGTCATTATTATCTTTTGCAGAACACGTTAAGGAAAGCTATTTTGATACCTAGGTGAGCTCGAAGAACAAAGAAGATATGCCACCCTGAGGTAGGAAGGGATAAAGGGGGTCGAAGCCCCCACGGTGTAGGGTGACTTAGGGGGGATGGGATGAAAAACCAGCTTCATGTGTCCATCTGGGTCTAGCTATCAGCTTTGCTCCTATGAGCTGGGAGATTGATGTAAAAGACCTTAGTAAATGTAGTCAGTGCTAACTGGATGATTTAAGACTGTTGGACTTTGGGTGAGTGGTCGGTGAGAAGGTAATGATGGGGACCCCCCCCCACGATGCACTTGCAACAAACACTACGCAAGATGTGAACGAAAAAGTTGTACTCACGCAGCATGTGCTTTCTCTGAGCTTTAGATGGGTCTCATTCTGGGCAACTCTTATGGAAGGAGTGGTACAAAGGACCCCCCTACAATGTGACAGATTTTAGTCTATTGACATGCAGCGTAAACCTATTTACAGCGTCAATGGCCTGCAGTTCCCAACATACAAGGTCCCAGAGTCCTGCTCCTTGGCCTAAGAGCCACATGTATTCCTCTTCTATTCCCAGACTCAACACACACACACACCTGTCCCTGGCCTCGACAGTGGCATGCGGGTGCCCTAACTGGCCAGCTCTCCCTGACCCTCAGAAATGATTGCTCCTCTCTTAGCCTCTATAATGGGACTGTCCTCACCTCCCTTCCCCATCTTGCTCTTCTGAGCTAAGATATGATATGGAAGAGATTGTTGGCCCCAATTGGGGTCACTTGCCAACTCCTGAACTGGGGGTTCCAGGGTCTGATCCCTTCTCTAAGGACAAAATTAGCACTCCGGTGTCTTGGTCTGCAGAGGTAGTAAGGTGGTGAGGGATCGAGCCCTACCTTCCTACCTCTACAGAGACACTGAGGCCTCAGCTAAAAATGGTTGAGGGCCACAGATACCAAAATAGGGCCGTAGAAGCCTGGGGGTTTGGGAAAAGAGGGACCATGTGCTCACAGGGAATTGGGAGAGAACTCCCACATTGAGGGAAGTGAGCCGGCGGAAGGGAACTTCCGTTTGTCCTCTGAGCCCAAACCCCATAAAAAGTCTAGGCTTGCACTTGCTGGTCTCCTACATGACAAGGGGGCAGAGTCCAGAATCTGGTTTCAGAAAACAGTTAAAGCAGGTCTTATACTCTTGGTGAAATGTGGTAAGTTTGAGAAAACTTACCTCATATGATATTTTTCCAAGACACGTTCAGTGGAAAAGTATTTATCTTTGAGTAGTTTAAAAGCTCAAAACTATCGGAACATAGGATGTTATCCCTTAGGATGCCTTCTTCCCACATAATCCCTCATCTACGTCTGGCCCATCGTACCTTTTCCCCTGTGGCCTCCTCCAGTTCAGAGAAGCCAGTGCCGCCAGACCTTCCTCTTCCCTGTAGAATCTTGATCCGTTACTTGTTCCCTCACCATCCTAATTCTTCAACCGTTTCCTTTCCAATGGCTCTCTTCGCTCTGTCCCAACAAGCATGCGTGAAGGTCAGGGACACCATGTTGCAGAACTTCACAAGGCCCCATTGACATCGTGGTCTCTGTGAATGGCGCCCCCTGGAGTTGAGCAAGGCACATAATAGAATGAATAGACAGTAAGGGGATAGTAGGATGGGGAAAGGCGCATTTCCTGTCACTAGGTGGCGCTCAGGCAGCTTTCAACTACACCATGCGACAACAGTACAGAGATTGACCACAGCAATCCGGTGAGCTTATTGTCACTTTTTTAGTCAAGTAAACTTCTATTAAAAGGCCCTGGGATTATAGACTCAGATTCTTTTAAAAAGGGCTTTGAGTTCTCATATCCTCAGCTGTCAACTTCTCCCATAGAAGCAGTAAAATTCCTACCAACACAGCTCATCAGCTGTTGGGTCGTTCATACATTCATTCAAGCAGCATTTACTGAGCACCTACTGTGTACCAGGCACTGTGCTCCATAATGAGGATTCAGGTGAGGATAAAAAAGAAAAAAGCATGATCTCTGCACTCGTGGACCTTGCAGGCATTAATCCAAAATTCATACAAATACCATTAAATCGTAACAGCGTTAAGAACTGCACGCAGCTGAGAGGTACATGATGCTACCAGAACATCTAATAGCCCAAGACAGGAAGTTCGAGCAAGGCTTCCTCGAGAACGGAGGGCTGAATTAGCATCTGAAGGGAGAGCAGGCAGTGATGAGATAAAATGGAAGTGAAATGTCATAAGCAGAGATAAAAGCATGTTCAAGGCCCAGTGGGCAGTTTGAGGACGCAAATGGGGAAGACCAGTGTGGGTGGACTACTGTGAGGAAGGAGAGTGTCAAGTCCGTGGAGGTGGGGGGGGAGTTAGCAGCCGGAGAGGGGAAAGGCCAGATCCAGTAAGCCTCCCAGGCCTTGATACAGATGGGGTCTTTGTTCCAAGGATAATTGGAAATCATTGAAAGGTAATGAGCAGGGAAATGATTTGATCATGTTGGTGCTTTACAGAAAGAACCTTGGCTGCAGCGTGGCTGGGGTACTGCACGGTGCCTTGGTGATGTGGGAAATACTTTATGAGATTGTGTAGTAAGTGGGAGAGAGAAGCTGGTGGTTTGGACTGAGGTAGGTTTGGAAAGCTGTTAGGAATTCTTGCCTTCCATCAAAGCAAACCTTATATCCAGTGGCCCCCGCTCTTTCTTCCGGGATCACAAAGAACAAGTCAACTCCCCCACCAACATGGCAGCCCTTTAAGTAGATTAAGGAACACACTGCTCCTTGTCCCTCTACCCCATCTTGCCCTCGTCCCTTAGTACTCTTTTCTTCCTGTTTAAAAAGCATGATTTTCCCAACAGGTCCTCAAATATCCTGAATGGTCACTCATCATTCTCACTGCCCCTTTTGGAACAGTCTCCGTCGGCCAATAAAGACCAAATCCCTTAATGAGCCAAAGCTTCTGGAGATTATGATGAACACAAAAGATGGAACTGACATAGTTAGCCCTGATCACAGTACAGAAACAAACAAGAAAGAGTTAAACCTACAACCTGGCAGCTAGAAAATTATAAATTAACATCTGACTCCTCTGTCGGGCTGACAATAATAGAAATTAACAGTTATTGAGACTATGTTAAACATATTACATGCATTAACTCATTTAGTCCTCGCCACAACCCTCAGGGTAGGTCCTAATATTATTCCCATTTTACCAATGAGAAAAATGTTACGAGAGACTAAAATCACATGGCCAGTAAGCATCAGAGCCAGGACTCGAGGACTAGGCTCGACGACTAGCCTGAGTTCAGGGCCTGTGCTCTGAGCCACCACACCAACCTGCCTTCCCCGGGCAAGGAAAATTATCTTCAAACTAGGAAGGGAAAAATAAATGTGATAAAAGAGGAATTAAAACCCAAAATGGCTTAGAGACGAAGATAACCAGAGAATTCAGAACTACTAATTCTAATCTAAAGCCCAGATAAAAAATACTTTAAGACACTGAAACAAAAGTCAGATATAAACCCAGAATAACAGTCGGTCATCTTTAAGAAATATTGGAAGACGTCTAGAGATGCTCAAGAAATTAAAAAGATCAGCTTGGGAAATTGACTTACTTTGTATTTCTCTCCATTTTACATCACTTCCGTATTAGTATCTTTTATCACTGCCCGGGAAGGGTCAAACGGCTTTAGAGAAGGCTTTGAAATTCTGGCTCTTTTAACTAATCACCCACTTACGTTTCACAAATACTCACTGAATATCTGCTACAAGCCACACAGACTGCTTCGTGCTGGAGAGTCAAAACAGACCGGGTCCCTATCCTTGTGGGACTTTCTAGTGAGTAATATCATTACTGATATAATAATCGTAAAAACGTACGCCTGATCATAAACTGAGTCATAAATTGAATGTGCTATAATTATTTAAGAGATTGGTCCCAGAGAGACGCATGGGTGACCCAGTTGGTAAAGGCATCTGCCTTTGGCTCAGGTCATGATCCCAGGGTCCTGAGATCGAGTCCTGCATGGGGCTCCTTGCTCAGCAGGGAGCCTGCTTCTCCCTCTGCCTGATGTTCCCCCTGCTTGTGCTTGCGTGTGCTCTCTCTCTGACAAATACATTTTTAAAAAAACCTTTAAAATAAAAAAAATAAAAATAAAATAAATTGGTCTCAGAGAAGTTTCTAGTTTTTTCGTGAAAAGCCAGATCGTAAATGGCTCTTCTATTATATTATTTTAATGACATTTACACAATTGAAAACCGTATTTAAAATCTTTCAATGACTTAAAAGTTCTAGCACAGTCTTACAGTACATTCTGCCTAAAATTAGAATAAAAATTAAGATTATAAAATTATATTACATAAATCATTGGAACATCATTAAAAACCTTAATTTAAGAAATGAAATTGAAGCTTGGGCTGTGTAAGCCAATTTTTAAAACTTATTGAGATAGAAGTCATATACCATAACATTCATCCCTTTTAATAGTACAATATAGTAGATTTTAATATATTCACCACCACCATTAATTCCAGAGCGTTTCATCACCCAGAAAAAAACCCCACGCCCATCAGTACCCTTCCCATCACCGCTTCCCCATAGTCCCTGGCAACCACAAATCTACTTTCTGTTTCTATGGATTTGCCTGATCCGGATATTGCATATAAATGAAATCAAGGATCTGAGGCCTTTTGTGTCTGACTTCTGTCACTTAGAATGTTCTCAAGGTTCAAGCACGTGGTAGCATGGAGGAGCACTTCATTGCCTTTTAGAGTAGAACCATATCTCTTGTATGGATACACCGTATTTTATCTGTTTATCTACTCGTCAGCTGATGAACCTTTGGGTGGTTTCCATTTTTTTGACTATTATAAGTAATGCTGCTATGAACATTCATGATCAAGTTTTTGTGCGGACACGTTTTTCAGTTTTCTTGGGTCTATACCTAGGAGTAGAATTGGGGGAACATATGGTAACTCTACGTTTAACCTTTTGAGGAATTGCCAGAACGTCTTCCAAAGCGCACCATTTTCCATTCCACCAGCAGTAGACAACATTTATTATTGCCTTTTTAAATTATTATTATTATAGCCATCCCAGTGGGCGTGAAGTGATATCTCACGTGTTTTCCATTCGCATTTCCCTGATGGCTAATGATGTGGAGCATCTTTTCATGTGCGGATCGGTCATTTGCATATGTGCGCTGCGGAAACATCTGTTCCTATCCTTCACCCATTTTTTTTTTTTAAGATTTTATTTATTTGGCAGAGAGAGACAGCCAGAGAGAGAGGGAACACAAGCAGGGGGAGTGGGAGAGGAAGAAGCAGCCTCCTAGCGGAGGAGCCTGATGTGGGGCTCGATCCCACAACGCCGGGATCACGCCCTGAGCCGAAGGCAGACGCTTAACGACTGCGCCACCCAGGCGCCCCCCTTCACCCATTTTTAAACAGGGTCATCTATCCTTTTTTATTGGTCATTTTAAACCACTGAGATGTGGGGATTATTTGTTACCATGGCATAACCTAGCCTACCACGACTGATCCACATGTCTTTTGTAAATTCATTAGTTGTCAGAATATTACCAAGTAAGAATCAATTGATTTTTAAAATAAATTAGTTTAAGTTACATGAATTTAAAATCCCACTTTTATGAACTGTTGAGCACTTTAGATTTCTTCCCATATTCAGTCAAGAATTTCACATAGGCATTTCATGATATGGGAAAATGCCCTTAATGTTTGAAGTGAGATTAAAAACTTTTAAAGACAGAGTGCTAGAGTGTTGACAGTGGTCATAGCTCTCTGTTGGACTGGATTTTTATTTTTTCTTCAGAGCTCGTCTGTATTTTAAACATTTACTTTTGTAGGGGCGCCTGGGTGGCTCAGTCGTTAAGCGTCTGCCTTTGGCTCAGGGCGTGATCCCGGAGTCCTGGGATCGAGCCCCGCATCAGGCTCCTCCGCTGGGAGCCTGCTTCTTCCTCTCCCACTTCTCCTGCCTGTGTTCCCTCTCTCTCTGGCTATCTCTCTCTCTGTCAAATAAATAAATAAAATCTTTAAACATTTACTTTTGTAATTTTATACTCACAAAATAATGTTCACTTATTTAAAACATGCTTCTAGGGGCGCCTGGGTGCTCAGTCGTTAAGCGTCTGCCTTTGGCTCAGGGCGTGATCCCGGAGTCCTGGGATCGAGCCCCGCATCGGGCTCCTCTGCTGGGAGCCTGCTTCGTCCTCTCCCACTCCCCCTGCTTCTGTTCCGTCTCTCGCTGGCTGTCTCTCTATCAAATAAATAAATAAAATCTTTAAAAAAAAATAAAACATGCTTCTACCTTAGAAATGGCATTTACATGTTTATTACTAGAAGAAAATCTGGCACAAAAGATGTCAACCACTCTGTACACTTTTATCTCGCCGTCTAACATTTGTAGAAAATCATGACAAGAATGTTTACCCCATAATCAACAGAACATATCTTCTACCTTGTGTAAGTGATCAGACAAAGGACACAATTTGACACGCACAAGGTATCAGTGCAACGGACCACGCTAATTTCATATTTTTCATTTAACTTCTGGATTCAGGAGTTAGGTAATATAATCACAAACATTGTTTATATCCAATGAGCCACAAACTGTCTTTATTCTACAAGAGCCTGGACACTTCAAGATATAATATGGCTTTTATCTCCAGATGGTGGGTGGATATATGCATTACCTCTCCTTCCTTGCAAAATATTATTGAATGCAGAGGGAATATAAATACGTGTAAGTAAGAATAACTCCATCGAGTCAAAGGCAAACAGGATGGATGCCGTCAGTGAACCAGAATGATGAAAGAACATCTGGAAAATGCTGAGGAGATAGAATCAGATTGAAGGCAAAATCCACAGAACGGAGAAATCCCAAAATGCAAGAGGTCAAAAGAGAGAGAGAGAGAGCACACCATTCTCCCTCATAAAAGGGAAGTCAAGTGGAATAAACTCTCACTTCTGTATATGATGACTCAACCTAAATATTCAAAACATTAACTTGATTTCTGGAAGGGGAAGCAGAGCCATTCTTGTCTCCTTGGCCCTTCTGTGATTCTGCAGGTTTCACAACAGCTACATGTGGGGAACGCCCCGCACTGTTTCATGTCTTCCTCCGGACCAGCTTCAGCCTTTCCCACAGGGTTTGTGTCTCCCTGAACTCAGAGAGCGATTATGAGCCTCGCTCGATTCAGCTCAGCCCAGAGGTGTTTCCAGGCCTGTCTGACGTCCCGGTCTCTGCACGCTCTACTTTTCCTGTTTCACGAAGCAAAATCTGACTGATAAAAATGATAGTGCAAGCCAGCAAATACTGAGTCCGGGTGACTCGTATGCACATATGTTTCAGGCATAAAATAGCAGGAATGCTGCCCTTTTTTCCCCTTGCTGTCTATCTTTCCCTAAATTACACAGTATGGTTTTTGAGACAAGACTTAGGAACAGAACAGTACTTAGGAACAGAAATTGTTTATTCTCATTTTTCAATTTTTTTTTTTTAACATTGTGAGGATTTGCACTTGGAGGTAGCTGAGCGTGCTGGGTGAGGAGTGTAGCTCAGAGCCCCCCTCCCTGAATTAGGGAACTTTGAGTCTCCATCAGCACCTGAAAAGGGGGGGTCTATCACCCTAGTGAATCCCTGTGGTGAAGAGCTTGAGGGGAGGGAATGGCGGGGTCAGCTTTGGGCTGAGACAGCGAGAAGCACAAATGCGTCCGTGTTGAGAGCTGTTACATCCCGACCAAGAAGAACCAAAAAGAGCTGTTTGGCTGAGATGGATGGGATCCCAAAGCCTCCTTCGCCAGAAAGGTTTCCTGGTGTTTTATTATCCGAGGAGCTGCCAGAAGGTAGCGAGGCAGGAAATAGGGAAACCTGGTCTGTAGCTCCTGGCTCTACCTCCAGCCCCACGGCGAAGCTTTCAATAAATCAGGGCTTGGAGAAATAGCAGGGTTCTGAGCTGAACTTTGTACAGTTTAGCGATGACAATCTGTCCCAAGCGTAGCGCTGATGAGGCGAAGGGTGTCATCCCAAGGGATGCGAAACTTGACCCCACGGTCACATGCTTCTCTGCTGCAAATACATGCGAGGATACCAGAGGTTTCGCTTAGAGTGCCCACCACTGCTGCTGGAGGGGAGGGAGAGCAGTGCAGTGGGAGGTCTGAGTCACAGAACTTGAAGACCAGTCCTGACTAACCGAGGACTTTGGGCCTCAGCTTCTGCAGGAGGCTGGTCAAAAACAAGAACGACCATTTAATTTTCTTCTCTCTCAAAATCTGAACGCCTGGGTTCCCTAGACAACAAGGATCGATGCAGTAGGATTTTTTTTTTTTAAGATTTTATTTATTTATTCGACAGAGACAGAGACAGCCAGCGAGAGAGGGAACACAAGCAGGGGGAGTGGGAGAGGAAGAAGCAGGCTCATAGCAGAGGAGCCTGATGTGGGGCTCAATCCCACAATGCCGGGATCACGCCCTGAGCTGAAGGCAGACGCTTAACCGCTGTGCCACCCAGGCGCCCCCATGCAGTAGGATTTTTATTCACTTATTTAACAAACACTGACTGCGTGCCACTCGGTGTCTGACAGTGTGTTGGGCTCTGAGACTTTGGTGGCAACAAGACTATGGTCCCAGCCCTCATTGATTTTACAGCCCAACGGCGCCAAATACATGAATCAAACGTATCACCAGAACAACTCTAAAAATCATAACTGTGACAAGAAGAGGGGTTATATGGTGTTAAGGGACCCTATAATGGGGGAGGAGTGGAATGAATGACTTCACTAGAAAAGTCGGGGAATGCTTGCCTGAGGAAGTGGGACTTGAGCTGAGACCCAAAGGCTAAGTAGATGTTAGCTAGGCAAAACCCAGACATTAGCAGTTCTAGGTAGGTGGAACAGCATGTGCGAAGGCCTGTGGCAGGAGGAGCAAAGAACATTTAAGAACTAGAAAGCCGGGGCTCCTGGGTGGCTCAGTCGTTAAGCGTCTGCCTTCGGCTCGGGGCGTGATCCCAGAGTCCTGGGATCGAGCCCCACATCAGGCTCTTCCGCTGGGAGCCTGCTTCTTCCTCTCCCACTCCCCCTGCTTGTGGTCCCTCTCTTGCTGGCTGTCTCTCTCTGTCAAATAAATAAAATAAAATCTTAAAAAAAAAAAAAGAACTAGAAAGCCAACATGGCTGGAGTTGAAGGGAGAATAAGAAGCAATAAGAAGGGAGCATGGTAGAGGATGAAAGGGGGAAAGTAGGCAATGACCACACTACGCAAGGCTAGCAGACCCCAGTGAGGGGATTTGGCTTTAGAAGAGGTTGTGTATTTTATAGAGAGAAATCTGGTTTCAGTCCTGGAGAGGAATGAAAATGGATACAGATAAACCAATTGGTAGTTTATTGTGGGGGCCAAGCAGGAGATGATACCTCAAAGTGGGGTGCTGCTCTGAAAATGGAAAGAAGTGGATGGATTCCAGAGACATCGAAGAGGTGAAATCAACATGCTTTTGTAAGGGATTGCATAAAGAAGGCTGAAGAGCCAAAGACATCAAGGACACCTTTCATCTTACAGCTTAGTCGTCTGGATGGACGGTGGTGCGATCACAGTGGTAGGGAACGCTGTGGGGGGGGGGAGACTATGAGTTTGGTCTTATGTTGAAAAGATATGCAGTAGGTCGTTGGTGTGTCTGGATTGGAGACAACTTACTAAGTCATCAACATGTAAGTGGTTGCTCAAGTCCCACGTGTGGACAAGATTTTTTAGAGAGCTGAGGGGAAAGCCCGTGACAAAGGCCTGAGGAATTCCAATTTTAAAGACTGGTGAGAGTTTGAGGCATCTCCAAAGGTGAAAGAGAAGAGTGGTCAGAGAGGACAGAGATATGCAAAGGGGCTGTTACCTAAACAAGAGAATAAACTCAAAGGTTTAGGGAAGAGGTCAAAACGCTCGAGGGCTGCACAGAGTCAGGTAGGATGACATGGGGTCCCTGATGACCTCAGAAAATCCAATTCCTGACATGACAGAGCTGGAAATAAAACAGAAAATGGCAGAAAGGCTTGAAAGTCTGAAGAGAACAGCAAAGGTCTGAACTTGCAATTTTGGAGAATGAAAGGCTGAGGGTTGGCTGGAGAGACAACGCGGGACCGCCGGCTGGTTCAGGGGGCTCGTTTGAGATCGGAGTTAGTAAATGTCTCATTAAAATCTGCCCTATGGTGACACTTCCCCCCACAGTTCCTATTACTTGAGTGCCAGCAGCTAACTGGGTTTGTCCAGGGTTGGTGTGCATCGAGGAGAGAGGAGCACCAGAGAATCTGGTGTATTATGAAGAGTGATGTTGGAATAACGTCCCAGGAAATCCAAGTTAAGTAGCAGAGGAAGAGAAGAGGAGGAAAAGGCTACAGTTTGGAAAATCATACATTAGCAGAGGGGTACATGGGTCCTGACTGAATCAAAGAGTCACGGAAGTGGAAGTAGTTGAACCACCGAAGAAGAGGAGCGTGTGGTCAGAGTGGGACGTTTGAGCGGATGACTCCGGAGATGGCACAGCTACAGCTGATGATCAGCTCTGGAATCCGGGGCAGTCTGTGGCTCAAGAAGGGGCCAGGTCGCTAGAGATGAGAGGCTGTGGATTTGACGCCATCAAATCTCTTTCATTTGGACTCGATAGAAAACCCCACTCAAACCCGCAATTAAAAAGGCAAAAAGCCAAGGGGTAGTTTCGCCCCAGGCGTAGCACGTGTGATGTCCTCAGGATCTGACCCCTCTTTCAGCCCTGCTCTCCTCTGCATGGGTTCCCATGTCAGGCGAACTCTTCTCTCGTGGTAGCAAAAAGCTGCCAGCACCAGGCTTTCAGCCTCACCAGTGTGACACCAGCAGAAGAGAATAAATGGCTCTTCCCTGACTATTGAAGCCAAAGTCCTGGGCCTCGTTCTTATCGGTCTCCACTGGGGTCAGATTTCCACCTCTAAGCCAATCGCTATGAGCCCAAGGCACTCACTGTGATTGGCCAGAGCTGAGTTTCACATCCCCATGAACAGTGGTTCAATGGGGTGTTGTTACTAGAAGAAGAGTGCGTTAATGTGTCCTGATCAGGAAAGCCAGCAGGCGTCTTTCTTCTACGGTGTCGGGCAGGTTGTTTGAGATGCCGTTCGGGTTGGCAGCAGGGCTTGGGTGGAGAGGAATCCTATACAGCCAGAGTCTGTGATGAAAGGGGAGGCACAGCCAGGCATCCGTGACCTCACGTGTGACACAGAACTTGGAGTGTTAGTACAAGTGCCTTTTGATAACTCTGCAGGCTGCAACAGCCTTGAGGGCAAAGGGTTTTGCAACCCCGGTACCTACTCGTGGGCTTGCTACTCAAAGAATGCCTGTAAATAAATAGATGGACGGATGCACGGGCGGATGGATGGGTGCACAGATACTGAATGAACAAGTGAAGCCTTGAGTTTGAGAACAGCTTCAACGGGAAGAGGCTCACAGTATTTGATAGAAAGTGTTCAACAAAGAAACCCATTTTTAAAACGTCTCTATTCAATTACATCAGAAATGGAGCACTGCAGACATAACAAGGACCCCGAAGTCACACAACCCCAGTGTGAGTTCCGGCTCCGCGTGAGCTTGCACAAATGATTAGCTCCCCTCGGTCTCCGTTTCCTCACCTATAAAACTGGGCAGCATGACAGTGCCACCTCCAGGGGGCCGGGGGGTGGGGTGCGGAGGCCAGCGAGACAATCTCCCAGGAGGTGGCATTCATTATGTGGCTGCATTGATCATAGACGAGGCCCAGCTCTCAGCCTGACGGTATAAAAAACTCCGTTTCATCAGCACATGGAGAGGAAGGCATTTCCAGATAGAGGCCCACATGAACCAAAGGCAGAGAGATAAACCAGAATGCCAACTTATTAATTTACCATAAGAAATTATTTGGAGTAGGGGCGCCTGGGTGGCTCGGTCAGTTGAGTGTCTGATTTCAGCTCGGGTCATGATCCCACGGTCCTGGGATTGAGCCCCATGTCGGGCTCCCTGCTCAGTGGGGGAGTCTGTTTGTCTCTCTGCTCCTCCCCTGCTTCTGCTCGCACTCTCTCTCTCTCTCTCTTAAAGAAATAAAAAAAATCTTTAAAAAAAGTATTTGGAGTAACTATTTAAATAACTAGCACATTTCTCCCTGCGTGCAGCTATATTTGGGAAGTAAAATCATAACTAGAGGATCGCTGGAGGTCGTGCAAGAGGACTGGGGCTGCCTCTTGCTGGTAGCGATGAACTGGCCACTGGGAAACCCTTCACAGACGGGGTTTGGATGGCCGCTGACAAGGCTCGTCTCTGCCTCCCGGGATGAGTCTGTGCATCTTCCCTTTGTTCTTCTTGGTACTGATGTCTCCGAGGACATCTTATTTCCCTCATTTGCAACGTCTTGGGGAAAGACTGAACTCGGCCCCTGAAATATTAACGGCACAGAGAGCAGCACCTCCCTCGTCAGCTCAGGCTGCAGGGCAGCCGCAAGGGTCTCTCTGGCCTTCAGGATCTGGGTCCGCAGCGTCACTCCCCCGAGTCCATAGCCTGGGAAAGTCCTAAGCCAGTCCCAGACTCCAGCAAGTCCCGGGAGGTGTGTGTTCCTGTGGTATCCTCCTCCTGTTTACTCACGACTACCGCTCAGCATTGTGTCAGCCCAGACGGGAACCAAGCTTCTTTGCCCATTTCCACGGAACACTTGCACTCCCACCAAACATTCACGAGTAGACTTTTCTAAAGAACTGAGGAGGGAGGGAACAGTCTCAGGAAAGTTTCACATGCACACAAGAGACAGCGAGCTGTTTAAAACCCCTATTAGACATTTCTGTTCTTCTAAAGTCCCTCTGCCCACCCTGACATGGGGGGGGGCGGCTCCTGTCCTGGCCCCATCTCCCAACAGCCCAGTCTCACTGCCCCCGCACTTCTTTCCCTCCTCCTCCCCCCACACCCCCCTTTCTCTCCGGCCCCTCCCTCTCCTGAGCATTAGACAAGTTCCTCTCCTTGACTCACGCAGGGAGTTTCCGCCCCCTCCCGGAGCCTACTCCGAAGCTGACGCCCAGGCCTAAGGATTTCACCTTCTAACTGATCCAGGTATTCTCCCAACAAACACGGTTCCTTTTGAAAATGAATTTTGGAGCCGACCGTTAAGAAAATAAAAGGATTTCCTACTTGATTGTAAAGTGCCTGGGATATACGTTGGGTACATAAACTTCCGTCCGCTCCTTTGTTGCTCGCCATCGGTGTGACACTCTGTTCATTAACAATAATTTGATCATGACTAAGGTGTTTCCGTTCCTCTCCACGTTCCTGTGCTGGTTGAGAGGGTACCCTCAAATAAGATTCGCTGTGGAGTGTATTTTCCCCATAACTATAGACTTGCAAAGACTAGTGCCTAATACCGGCTCCCCAACTTACTAGCTGTGTGGTCTTGTGCAAATTACTTAACCTCTCTGGCCCCAATTTTTCCAACCATAAAATGAGATGAGAGGCTAGCTGATGGGCTTCTTGGGAGGACTGCCTTCATTCATTCCTGCAAAGGGCTAGGTATACAGTAAGGGCTCAGGAAATGTTAGCTGCTCCTTTTTTTTTTTTTAAGTCTTTTTCTCCTCAAATAGTGTGACTTTATCAAATATATAAGATGAGCGAGTGTAACTTTTGCACTTGAATAAAGCCAACCTTGAGCTAGAGACTGAAGTGGCAGGGTCAGGGTTCAACTTGGCTCCAGGGCCATACCCTGCCAGTAGCCGAGGCCACAGAGGATGGCCAGGCACTCACAGGAGGAAAATATAATCCAAAGCAGAGTAGCCCTAACTGGGAAAGGTACTGACTGCCCTGGGTCTAGTTCATTTCTGGGCCAGAGGATTCACGTTTGAGGCTGGAGGGTCCCTGGGCGGGCTAGACCTGTCCCAGATCTGGTGGGACTCTCTCGGAGGCCCCTCAAATTTCCCTAGTTTCATGAGAAAACAGGAAGAACTGAGACAACAGGGAGGATCAAGTCTCCCCTCTAGTGCCTACAACCCCAGGGATAGACAGACCCCTTGGTAAGTGGCCAAAATGGTCCGTATGCTTCGGGCTGTCGTTCTCATGGCCACATCTGCCTGCTGACTACCACCTTCCCCCCAAACCTCCCCCTCCCCTCGAGCCTCTGCACCTCACAGGAACAGACTGGTTGGACTGCTTTGTTCCAGCCTCTGAAAAAACAGGGTTAAGAATGGAGTGGGAGAGCCGGGCATGGGCTGAGTGAAACCAATTCCTCCCAAGGTAGGCCTAGGTGAGGGGGAGGAAGAAGGAAGTGGGGCAGCTTGGAGGGGGCAACCAGGCCAGTTCCACAGGGCACATGTTAAAGGGAGGGACGAGGTGGGTCTTTCTCTTTGCAGAAGGCAGCATTGTCTGGGTTGGACACAGGGGGCTGAGAAGTGACAGGGAGAAGAACAGAAGATGACAGCTCTCTTAAAGGGCACAGACCTACACAAAGTCATTTAGAACTGAGTCCCTCCTCCCATGAATACGGTATCCATTTGGCTTTATAAATGCTCCCTGCACAGTTGAGTCTCCCTTGTGTGGCTCATCCATGCTGCCATGGCTACATTGGGGTTGAACTGACAAGGGGGTGGGGGTGTGTGGTTTGACTCTCCATCCCTGGGGGTGACCCTGAAGAAGGGTCTTTCTTCTTGGCACATTACTGTCCCTGCGCCACCCATCAGCCTGGTCGTCCTTGCAGAAGTGTGTACTTAAAGGAGGAAGCAAGGCAGCCAGAGTCGCAGAGGGCTCAGGCCAATCCGGGACAGGGAGCCCACAAGACGGAAGAACCATTGCGAAGAAACAGAAAGGGCCCTGGGGACTTCACTCAGAAACAGAGGAGCTGATGACTCTCTTCTCTCTGGTGGGATCTACCCCCTGCCAGAGAGTTTTATCATCTGGAGGGACACCTAGGGCTGTAGGACCTGCAGGTCTCTCCCTTGGCCCCGGGGGTTCGAGGTTGGACCCTACAGGCCGGGGCCCACCCCGGGGCTCCTACTAGCTCTAGGTTCGCCGAGGCAGGTGCTCAAAGCAGGACTCTTCTCCCAGGGGCCTTTGGCTTGATGAAAGGGCTGAGCCTAGCTCCTCCTGAGATTTTGTTTGGACAGTTGTGGTGAGAACACTTAACATGAGTTTAACAAATTTTTAAGTATACACATATTATTGTACAATATTGTACAGAGGACCTCTGGAGCTAATTCGTTTGCTTAACTGAAACTTTATGCCATTGATTAGTGATTCCTCAGCCTCTGGCAAATCACGCTTTGATTCTTGAACTTGACCGTTTTAGATACCTCATGTAAGTGAAATCATGCCCTATCTGTCTTTCTATGACTTGCTTACTTCACTTAGCATAATGTCCTCAAAGTTCACCCATGTTGTCACCAATGGCAGGATTTCCTTCTTTTTAAAGGCTACTTAGTATTCAATTGTATGTGTATATATATCACATTTTGTTTATGCATTCACCTATTGATGGGCATTGAGGTTATTTCCACATCTTGGCTCTTGTGAATAATACGGCAATGAACAGAGGAGCACTGACATCTCTTCAAGCTCCTGAAAACAAACAAGTGGGACTGCATCAAACTAAAGAGCTTCTGCATGGCAAAGGAAACCACGGAGGGAAAAAGCAACCTACAGAATGCGAGACAATATCACACACCTTACACCTGAGAAGGGGCTAATCTCCAAAATGCATAAGGAACTCCTACAATTTAATTGTAAGAACAAAAACACAAACAAACTAATAGCCAGACTGACACATGGGCTAAGGACTTGAGACATTTCTCCCAAGAAGATGTACCAATGGCCAACACGCATGAAAAGATGCTCAACATCATTCATCACGAATGTAAATGTAATCAAAACCACAATGAGATGTCACTCACACCTGTCAGGATGGCTATCCTATTATTAAAAAAAGGAAGAAAAAGATATCAAGATGACAGGTATTGGTGGGGGTGTGAGAAATTGGAACCCTTGTGCCCTGTTGGTGGGAATGCAGAATAGCGTGGCTTCTGTGGAAAACAGCACACAGATTCCTCAAAAAATTAAAACTACAACTACCCCACCATCCAGCGACCCCATTGCTGGGTAGTCATCCAAAAGAACTGAAACCAACGTTGTCAAAGAGATACTAGCACTTCCCTCCCAGTCTCTGCTACTCAGCTCCCTACAGCAGCGCACGAGTCCCTGTAGCTTCTAAACCCAACAAAAAACCTCACACCCCGGCCCAGCTCCCAGGAGGAACCCTAGGTTCTGTACCCCCCCACCCCACCCCTCGCCCAGACCTGCCCGCACGGATAATAGAATTTCGCTCCATGCCGGGAGGGGGGGGGCTCGGCCCAGGCCAGAACACGCTTGGGGAAGGCGCCCCGCGGGAAGTCGGGGCATGCCTGGCTGTGGGGCCATCGGGCCGCCGCCGTCAGGCGGCCGCGCAAGCCGGAGCCGCGTGACGGGGCGACCCGAGGGTGGCGACGCGGGGGGCCGAAACGGGCGGTGCGCTCCCGGGCGCCCGGCTTCCTGGGCTGCCGCCAGCCCAGCTCTGGGGGCGGGGGCGGGGGCGGGGCGTGGCCTTTTAAGGCCGGGAGGAGTGGCTGGCCCGGGGGTCAGCAGCGGCGGGCTGGCCGCAGTCACACGCGCCCCGCGCCCCGGCTCGGTCCCGTCCCGCGCGCACCCAGGCGCAAGGCGCACACTCGCGCTCTGGGACCGATCCGTCCCCTCTCCGAGAGCCCTCATGGGCCCCGAGGCCGCCTGCTCGGGGTGGGGCCTCCTGTCTCGCCTCCGGGTGAGGACGTGGATCGAGCCCGTGGTGGCCTCCACGCAGGTGGCCTCCTCCCTCTACGAGGCGGGGCTGCTCCTGGTGGTGAAGGCGTCCTTCGGAGCCGGGGCCTCGTCCAACCACAGCGCCAGCCCGTCGCCCCGGGGCGCCCTGGAGGACCAGCAGCAGAGGGCCATCTCCAATTTCTACATCGTCTACAACCTCGTGGTGGGCCTGACGCCCCTACTGTCCGCCTACGGGCTGGGCTGGCTCAGCGACCGCTACCACCGCAAGATCTCCATCTGCGTGGCCCTGCTGGGCTTCCTGCTCTCCCGCCTCGGGCTGCTGCTCAAGGTGCTGCTGGACTGGCCCGTGGAGGTGCTGTACGGGGCGGCGGCGCTGAACGGGCTGTGCGGCGGCTTCTCGGCCTTCTGGTCGGGCGTCATGGCCCTGGGCTCCCTGGGCTCCTCCGAGGGCCGCCGCTCCGTGCGCCTCATCCTCATCGACCTGACCCTGGGCCTGGCGGGGTTCTGCGGGAGCATGGCTTCCGGGCACCTCTTCAAGCAGATGACCGGGCACTCTGGGCAGGGCCTGGTGCTGACGGCGTGCAGCGTGAGCTGTGCCACTTTTGCCCTTTTCTACAGCCTCTTGGTCCTGAAGGTCCCTGAGTCGATGGCTGGTCCCGGCAAGGCGCTCCCCGCTGTGGATATGGTGTCGGGCACAGTTGGCACCTATCGTGCCCTGGATCCTGATCAGTTAGACAAGCAGAGTGTGGTGGGGCACCCTCTGTCTCCTGGAAAAGCACAGCCCCCAAGAACTATCATTGCCCTGCTCTTTCTGGGTGCCATCATATATGACTTGGCCGTGGTGGGCACGGTGGACGTGATGCCCCTTTTCATGCTAAGGGAGCCTCTCAGTTGGAACCAGGTGCAGGTGGGCTATGGTATGGCTGCAGGGTATACCATCTTCATCACCAGCTTCCTGGGCGTCCTGGTCTTCTCCCGCTGCTTCCAGGACACCACCATGATCATGATCGGTATGGTCTCTTTTGGGTCAGGAGCCCTCCTCTTGGCGTTTGTGAAAGAGACATACATGTTCTACATTGGTGAGTCTGGCGTTCCTGGGGAGGCAGGACAAGGACACTGCAGACCTCTAGAGTCATGGGGCTGACGTGGCGTGCCGTGGCTTAGGCATGGTGCCCTCTGGGTCTAGGTGTCCCAGCTCAGCACCAGGGATTGGACCTACTGCCTAGGAAGGGGGACAGGATCATGTGCCGTTGAGTTAATCTAGTTGCACTGTGTTGTGTTACCTACGGAAATGTCATGAGTGGTGCCCATGGCTCTAGGAGGTCAGGGGAGGGTTGGTCAGTGGTGCCTGCCGTCAGTAGGGAAGGTTTCAGATTGGCCTCAGGAGAAGGGGTTGGATTTCTTCTCTCCAATTTTAAAGGGATAAACCATTAAGGTAATCAGGCTGAAAAGGTCCCTTCAGTAAAATCATTTCGGGCCAAGCATGGGCTGTTTAAAAATGGATAAAAACTCTCCAAAAATGCCTTCCACCACCTATGTAATAAATTCTCTCAAGGAAGTAGAATGAGGTTTCCATCTGAGGACCACAAGCAGAGAGCTCTAGACCAATGCTCTAATACAACTTTCTACAATGATAGAATGTTCTAGATCTGTGCTGCCCAATAGAGGAGCACTAGCCATGTGTGGCTACTGAGCACTAGAAATGCAGCTAGTCTGACTAAAGAGCAGAATTTTAAATTTGATTTGATTTTAATTAATTTATATAGTCCCTTGTGGCTAATGGCTAACATTTTAGGAAAAAACAACTCTAGACAGTTACCAAGGGCTGTCCCTTGGCTGAGGTCACACATCTCGGAAAACACCTATAACAAAATGGCAACTTAGGTCTGGCCAACTGCCAGTTAGACGGGCAGCATGCAAAGGCCAGAGTACCCCTCTCCCCTTCTCACCACCTCTACCTCTCCTTTTCTCCCTACACACACACACACACACACACACACACACACACACACACAAACACACGCCACCTTGGGGTTATGAATAAGGAAGGAAGGTTGTGTGGCAGCTGCGTAACGTGGCACACATTCCTGGATGCAGTTCGCCAAAGCTCCCACAACCGTCTCCCAGAGGGGTTCGTGAATGGTGACAGAAGACACCTCTGTCCCAGGGACAAGGCGAGGAGTCTCGAGTCACTTCAGTGACAACAGCTCCACTTCCCTAGATGCCACTTAACTCTGCCAATGAAGACACCCTTCACGACCATGCCCGCTGTGCCCTGCCAGCTGGCAGGTGGGTCTGTGGCATCTGTGGCACCGTCAGAGCTCAGGGACTCAGCCTGCCCCGGGGAGGGGGGGTGTTAGTCTACCAGCACAGAAACCACTCCTTCCAGGGCAAGCCCATGGGGTTGTGGGGAGAGGGAGATGCCTGGTGAGGCTTTTGCTTTTTTCTGATTTATTCCTTGGCCAAAGTGGGGCACAATGAGGAGTGAGCGTGCTTGTGTGATTTCCCTCCAGCTCGGGCCGTCATGCTGTTTGCTCTCATCCCCGTCACAACCATCCGATCGGCAATGTCCAAACTCATCAAGGGCTCCTCTTATGGTAAGTAAAAGAAATCTCTCTGAAGTTCTCTGCCCAGCCCGTTTCAGAGCCCTTGGCTTGAGGCACAGGGTTCAGACTTGCAGAAGGCCCACGAGAGAGTTCCAGAAGCAGCCTTGAATACACTGGGAACACTCTGGAGCCCATCCAGGGCAGAGGGGGTGAAGACAGGAGGATGGGAAAGACTCAGAAAGTCGGTCACTGAAAAGCCACAGTCAGAGAAGGATGCTACCACCCACGGGCGGGGCTGCAAGCAGGGAGATCCAGCTGGATAGAGACAGGTCCCGGGGGAGTGAGCCGAGACTGGGAGGGAGCACTGGGAAGGATGCAAGAGTCTCCTGAGAGCTCCTGGAGACTCAGCTAGCAGGGAAAAGGGACAGCAGCACATCTTCTTGGTAACCCCTGTCCCCTCCACAGGAAAGGTGTTTGTCATCCTGCAGCTGTCCCTGGCTCTGACCGGGGTGG
Organism: Ursus americanus; assembly: GCF_024610735.1. Taxonomy (NCBI): domain Eukaryota; kingdom Metazoa; phylum Chordata; class Mammalia; order Carnivora; family Ursidae; genus Ursus; species Ursus americanus. The sequence goes on from NC_142144.1 coordinate 20,320,358, forward strand.
TCACCTCCACGGTGTACAACAAGATCTATCAGCTCACCATGGAAAAGTTCATTGGCACGTGTTTTGCTCTCTCCTCCTTTCTCTCCTTCCTGGCCATCATCCCAATTGGGTAAGACAGAAGCCGTGTCTGTGGTTGGGCCTGGGGCCCTGGGGCAGACATCTGGGCTGCTGGACCATCTCCAGCCTATTATCATAAAGATTTATTTGCAGCGTTTAGGCCGTGGGTCCTAGTCGGCTCTCCCAAAAGAAGTCCTCCTGTTCCCCCCAAGCTAATAATCTGGCAATATGGGAAACCCCCAAAGGCCTAAATACTGAACAGAGGGCCACGTGCAGCTGGTACACTTCCTGGCAGTTTGGTGGTTTGTTTCTAAGAGCCACACACACTTCCTTGTAATCAGAGGCTGGGATTAGAAGCCCTCTCGAACCACTTCCACCCCTTTTGTTTAGGTCTCTTTAGATGAGAAACATCTTGCCTCATTTCTAAGTATTCTTGGCATGGCTTCCAAAGGCTTGGCACCCAGTGGCCTCTGTACTCAGCTCCGCTCCCCCCCCCCCCCGGAAATGTCATACACCACTGGACTGTGTGAGCTCCCCAGAGGATTTAGGAAGTTCCTCTGACCTCTCTGGGGGAGTTGTCTCATTTGTCAAATAAGAGCAGTCAGGTCAGAGCTATAACAGGCAGGAAGAGCGCGAGAGAAGCCAAAGAGAGGCACTCCGCTCCCAAGGTAAGAGCACTGGCCTAGCACATCACCGAAATGGTCCAAAATCGTCTTTGACCAGCCCTCTCCAGTGCGAGTCACCAGAGCAAGCCACACTGCAAGCCATACACGAGATTTTAAGTTTTCTAGTAACGTTTAAAAATGATACAAGTAACAGGTGAGGTTAATTTTAGTAACACATTTGATTTGACCCAATATATCCAAAATATCACTCTAACACGTAATCAATTTACAAAAGTATCAATGAGTTTTGGGTTTAAGTCTTTGGAATCTGGTATGTGTTTTACGTGGATGGCACTTTTCTGTTTGGACTCAATTAGCCACATTCCAAGTGCTTGGGGGCCAGTGCGACTAGTGGCTGCCACATTAGCAGAGCCTTGGGCAGTTTGGGCCCGTTTAGCCCTTCTCATTTAGAGAGGGCCTCTCATGCTTCTATCAATCCCACCAGAGGACAAAGGAATACAGTAAATATATCCACACTAAGGGGCAAGGGATTTGATGAAGATTTGCATTTTAGGGGACCTGCCTGGTAGCACAGAGAGCTCTACGTATCAGTCATGGTGGCATTACAGACGGCCCAGTAGAAACCAATTGAAGGCAGGTTGGAAGAAGCGAGACGTGGATGGCAGTAAGGCCCTTGTTAGAATTCTCATATCGCGTCATAATGTAGGTCCCTGCCGACATAGAGGATGAACCTCTTGAGCCATCAATCATGAAGGCTCTTTGCTCTATTTCGTGGTTGAGAAAAGAAAGATATGAAGATCAGAAAAGGAAGGAACAGAGGGAGGGTGGGAAAGAGGGAGGGAGAGAAGGAGGCAGGGAGGGAGGGAGGAAAGGAAGGGAGGAAGGTAGGTCAACAGCTGAGAATTTGTGCAAGCAGCAGCACGATCAAGAGCACCCTCTTGGCCCTGTTCTTATTTTTTCAAGGTGTGGGACTCAGCCAGACCTGTCCTCAGACTGCCCAGCCCTTAGGCCTTTTCCTGGGCCCTATTTTTATGGGAGTCTTTGCTGAATAGGTTGGGCTCAGCTAGACCTAGCATGCAAGGCGAATTTCCCAGCTGTTTGCCCAAGTAAGTAATGGATTAGTAGCTGTGCCGCTTGGAAGTTACCCAGCCCTATTTGGGAGCTGGGTGAAACAGTCTCATTAACCTACACAAGCAAACAAAGGAAAACAAAAGAAAACAAGCCTGACAAATTAATGTGCGGCATAGCTAGAGAGAGAAACAGACAAATGAAAGCCATGAGAAAATACGGTAATTGGTCCCTTTCTACAGTTTCGTTGCTTCTCATGTGCACGCTCAACGGGATGCTGGGCCTTTGTTAAGAGACTTTAGGGCACATGAAGAAGGTGGGTGGCCCTCGACCTCTCACCCCAGTACGCAAGTGTAATGTGCACTTGGATTCGGTCATACCTTCCGTGCATGGCGTCTTCCGCAGGCCCTGCGGGGTCTTTGTGATCTTCTATCACAGAGGCAGGGACAGAATCTTGAATCCATCAGGTAAGTACTTGAGTGCTTATGTGAATGAGGCGCTGAAGTGGTTGATCATTATTTCTCTCTCTTGCGGTCATTTAGCAGTAAAGAGACCCATGGGCAAATAAAGCCTCTTTTGCTGTATCCTAGAATCACCTAGAAAGGTTTAAAAATCCCTGATGTCTGGATCCCACCCCCAGAGAGTCTGACTCCGTTGATCTGGAGTGCAGCCTGGGCACAGGGCTTTTTAAACGCTCTCCAGATGATTCGAATATACAACCAGGATGGAGAACTCTGGTATAAAGGGAGTGTTTCCATTACCTTTCCCTTCCATGGAGTCACTAAATGAACAGGATCCTGAAAAATTCTTACAGCTAGAAGAGGCCAAGGCTGTACCATCCATCAAGTGAGCGAACCAGGGAAAACCAGTAGAACTTCCCAACCACGAGAGAAAAGCTACATTCCAAGGATATAAAAGCCTAGGAAGGCACGTCAGAGCAGGGGAACAGACGAGGCAGCGGAGGGCAGAAGGCTGGGAGGGGAGGTCCCTGGGCCAGGGCTGCCAACAGCCTTTCTGCAAGAAGGGACTGTGCCCCCAGCCCTTCCTGGTACCGACATGAGCCAATTTCATGTTTCTGTTGAGAACCCGCCTTCTCCTGCTTGCTCTTCTTACGTGCAATTGGGAGATGCTGAAGGAGTAACCATCCGGCTCTGCCCATCCTCAACCTACTTGCCACTCTACTCTTCTCCGCCCTCCCCACCCTTTTAAAAATAATAGTAATAATAGCAAACATGTAAATAGCCCTTATTATGTGCCAGCTACGACCTACATGTTTTAATGAATTTAATCTTCCCCTAAAGTCCTCTGAGGTCATTACTATTATTATTTTTGCAAATAAGGAGACAGAGACTCTAAGGTATTCTGTAACCTGCCAGAGGTTCCACAGCCAATAAGCGGTGGAGACAAGAGTTGAACCTGGGCAGTCTCTGACCTATCACAGGACATTGCTTCTTAGAAGAGTCACCCGTGTCTGGGTGCCACCTGTCCCCTCTCCTTGGAGAGCTCACCGCGCGAGCTAGCTGCTCTCTCCTGAGCGCTTACTGAACTGACACGTGATCTACCGCCATCTCTCTCCTCAACCTCCATCCGCTTCACGGTCAGCCTCTGCAAAGGCTCGTGTGCACCTGCTGCCTGTGTCCTCACCTCCCACTCATGTTTCAACCCACCCGTCTGAGGCTCCCCATCAACCACCAGAGCTCTTCTCACTAAAGCCACTAACCGCTCTTCAAGGCTGACTCCACTGGACTCCTTGCAGCGCTCTTCCCACATGATTGCCTCGTGGTCCCCACGCTGGTGGTCACTCTTCACCATCCCTGGGCTTTCTCAACACCTCATTGCTTCTTCTCGACAAACCTCCAAGTGGAAGATTCTTTGGGGCTCTGCTGTGGGTTCTCGTTTCATATTTTCTCTCTCTAAGCAAACCAAAGTACTTTTAAAGCTTCAAATTACCATCTACGTTTCCAAAATTGGGTTCTTGATGCCCTCCCACGCCTGTTCCCTCTCCAGTCTGTGTCCCCTCAAGAAAAGGCACCACCGCTCACTCAGGAAGAGAAATCTGAGTCACCAATGTCCGCCCTCTTCTCCATCTCCCCTCACGTCCAATCCAGCAGGCCTCATTGAGTCTACCTTCAAAATAGGCCTCAATTTCATCCTTTTCTTTTTATCGCCACTGCTACCACCCCGAGGCCGGAGCACTTGAACAACTGGATTGGCCTCTGAACCATTCCCCCCATGTCCACTCTTGTCCCCACCCCCATTCTCCCTCCACCAGGTGCCCAGGGCAAGTTCCTTCAAGTATTTAAACAGATCGTGTCATCTCCTGCTCAAAGCTCTGCCCTTGGCTTACATTGCTCTCAGGATACAACCCGAATGTCTTCCCACGGACCACAAGGCCCCACATAATCTGCCCTTGCCAACCTCCCTCATGCTGCTGCTCACCACCCTCCCCAACCCCATGCGTCAGCCCCAGTGGCGGCCCTCATGTCCTTCCCCATTTTGCACCTGTGCCTCCTTCTTACCCAGCTAGCTATGGTCTTAAACATGCTTTTCTCAAAAAGGATTTGAGAAAATCCCCTTCTCAATCTAAATTAGGTCCTTCTATCATATGCTCCCAAAGCTTCCTGTACTTTCCTTCATAGCAGGACAGTTGACAGTGATTATCTTTTCATATGCCTGCCCACTGGACTGTAGGCTGCCTGGGGGCAGGAACCATGGCTTTCCGGCTCAGCACGGATCTTCTGTGTCCAGCAGAGAGCCTGGCATGTAAGAAGTACTCAAAAAGTATTTAAGGAATGATCTGTTAGAAGGGTGTGGCCCCTACTTGCCAGGCCTGCTGACCTTCCCTCCATCCCCCAGAGCTGCCTGTTGGCTGACCCTGAAGGCAGGGGCTGGCCCGTCACCTGGTGGCCGTGGGGTGGGTCTGCGCAGAGCTGGGCTGGAGTCAGGGCTGCAGCCTGCATTCACGTGGTCCTGGGGTAGCTGCCTCCATGGCTGGGCTTTCCTGCCAGCTTCGTAATACAACGAGTTTTGTTTCAAGTACAGTTAAGTGCTCCTCTCTGTAGAGCCCTGGGGCTTATGGGAGATGGGAAGTCAGAGTTTTCGGAAGTTCTCACGAAGCTCTCTCCCTTAGAAGGTGTGGATTCACACTGGCACCCCATCCAGCAGCTCCAGGAGTTGGCATCAGCCAGGAAGAGCTGTGCTCTAGCCTAGAAACAGGGGCCCCTAGAGCGCAAACATAGAAAAACTCAAGGACCCCAGAGGTGGAAGGACATGCCAAAGGTCACACAGATCCAAGACTTGGACTCAGAGCTCCTAATTCCTCTGCATTCCCTTAGCTACAAATATTTGAGAACAATGCAATGAGGATTTGTGGAAGAGATAAAGGGGCTATGGAAAGGCAGGAGATGAGGCAGCTGATTCTGCTTGGGATTAGCCAGTCTCGATCTTGAAATACACACGGGGGGTTATCATCAGGCAGAAGTGAGATGGAGAGAGATTCCAGGAAAAGGAAAATGTAGACGCAAAGCGCTTGAGATGTTGTAGGACTGGAATGGGCCTGGGGTAGGAGAAATTCCCTCGGGCCATCTCTCCACTCAGAACAGCCTTCTGGGCATGACAGACGGAGCCTCTCAGTCTACAGGTGACCAAGAGGCGGCCATTTGTGGGAAGGAAAAGGCACACCTTTTGCCCCATTCCAACTGCTGGCTTGTAATTCTGGATTGTAAATTCTTACAGAATCGTGGCCTATAAACAAGCCTCGTGGTTGCAATACAGAGACATCACGGAGACATGAAGGTGCTGTCTCACAGGAGCTGCGAGGACCAGCAAAGGAAGGGACTGGGTGCTGGTGACCAAGGCAACCCACCGCCCCCAAACCCCAAGTTCCAGCCAGAGTTAGCCTCAGAATGACCCGCTCTGGCTCAGGGGTCCCTGGTGGGTGGGGAACAGCACTTTCTTGGTGATAGAACTTTCTCAGTTTTCAGATGTCCCTGATAGACAGAGGTTGGGCTCTGGGGGCAGTAGAGTGTGAACTTTCAAGGGTTATATGCAGGCTGCATACACAGTCATGCCAGATGCACAAAGGGCTTCTGACAGCCCCCTTTCTTCCAGGACCTGTCTCCTGGGCTCCAAGGTACAGCTAACTGGTCACCTGGGTGCTGCGCTGGGAGTCCCACGTGAAAACTCAAACCAAAGCACACATTTTCAACAGCCTAAGGGGAACACAGACGGGATGTTTTATAAGAACTCCCAGTGTTTTAGAAGATTTGGGGCTCAGGCTCTTAGCTTCAGGGTAGTTTAATTGCTGTTGTTACTGTTGCTTTTAGGAAGCAAATATCAAAAGACTTTCTTTAGTGGAATATTATATTGAATATTTTCAGTCAAAAATTCCCAGAGCAGGTGGTGTGAAGAGGGATCTTAGGAGATCTCCAGGAGGAGATCTGCTAAGAGCCATTTTATGTTGCGGAACCTATTTTTATAGCCTATTTTACTTACATACAGAAAAGCAGACTCACTTCCTAATAAAATTGACATTTGTTGTATCTGTGTGAATCATTCTGTTCCGGTCAGACTCATTCTATAACTACAGGCATGGCATTCTCATACTGGGGTAAAACTTAAAGCTACCGAATGCATTTAAAGCTCCAAGGATTTGGGCTCAGAGAGTCTGCATCTCTGATCCCTTGCACGGAATAAACTAAACTTTCTGGCATGTCTCCGAAGGTCCCAGAACCAGGCTAGGTGCTGAGATATGGCAAGAATGTGACTGCTCCTGCCCTGACAGAGTGTGCTGTCTAGCAGGTGGGGCAGACAGAGCAGCCGGCAACAATGTATCCTATGATACATGCTAACATAAAGCAGCAGATAATGAGCGTATGATCCAGATTTAGCAGAGCAGGGAAGGCTTCTCAGAAGTGGCAAATGGTTAAGACTGGAAGGATAAGGAGTTACCAAGGCCAGAAGTTAAGGGCCAGTCCAGGCAGAAGGAATCACAAGCTGGAAGGCCTGAAGGTGAAAATATCTCCAGATAGAGGAATTCAATATAAGGGGAGTGAGGTAAGGAGGAACAACACACAAATAGAGCCTTTAAAAAAAAAAAAAAAGCTTCTCTTTAAAGTAATGGGGATAGCTGGTGGAAGATTTCAGGCAGGAGCATGGAACGCGTTCTGGCATCCCTGAGAATGAACTGGGGGAGGAAGGAGCAGGAGCAAGCAATACTTGCAGGAAGGAGGCAAGAGCAGAGATGCAGTAATCCAGGTGGTGGGCGATGGAGCACTGATGTTGGATAAGTAGCTACAAGGATCGAGGAAAGTAGAGGGACTTCAAGAAATCCTTGGGAGCCAGCGGTCAACGGGAGTCGGGGACAGATGAATTGCAGAGGGTGAGGCAGATGGAGGCGGGAACGCTCAGATTTGGGGTTCAGGCAACTAGGAAGAAGGCAGAGCTTCTCACTGAGACAGGCAATGTGGATGGAGGAGGGGGGATGGGAGGAGGTGTTCAAGGCCACACTCACCTCTTTAAACCCTCACCAGTTACGCTCGCTCCCTCCGCTGGACTCCTTGCCTGCCGCCCTGGCCGCTGATAGGCTCCCCGAACTAGATGAATCTTTTCATTGGCTGCTCCATTCCTGCTCCTGAAAAGCTGGCTTGCAACATCCAGAAACATTTCCTTACTCGCTCACACTCACCCCTGCCATGAGTTTGTGGGTTTTAACCGGAGCTGGGCTCTCTAAGCCCCAGCACTGGGTTCTTTTCACCAAACCGGCAGTTTTTGGACACTTGCCCCAGGTCATCAATCTTCTGAAGGATGTTCTGGCCCCTTTGATGTTCTCAAAGTGTGGTTTCTGGACCAGCAGCATCAACACCCTTGAGGAACCTGTTAGAGATGCAAATTCTTAAGCTCTACGCAAATCAAACCCTAGAGGTGCGGCCCAACAACGTGTGTTTTTCACAAGCCCTCAAGCTTAAGAACCAATGTTCTTATCTTTGGGCCTTTTTCTCCTTAAGAACCTTTCCCCCTCGCCCTCCTCCTCCTCTTCCTGTGTCCTTAATTCCCGAGACCCAGAAAGCCCTGCCCTTTGTATTCTCCCCAAGTAACCTAGTCTAGTCCCAGGGATTCCAGAATGTTCTTTCCGGCAACTGGTGGACACCTGCACCTGGATTTCCTGAAACAAAAATTCAAACCAAATTCTTCTCTCTCTCCACCATCTAAGCTTACTCCAACCTTTATGTTTTTCTCCTGATTGTTTTCAGATGTCGGTGAATGGAGTCAGCTCCCAGCTCCCAGGCTGGAAACCTCCATGTCATCTCTGAGCCCCTCACCCCGCCACAGAAATCTTTTAAATCCTTCTCTATTCTTACCTCTTGACGCGACTTTTATGATCTATTCCCATCTACTCCCCAGGGCTTTAGCTGACTCTGACCACACTCCTAGCCACAATATCCATCACCTTCTTACAGCAGGTACAAGAAATACATGCGCCACCACCCCCCCCCCCCCGCTTTAATTTTCCATCATCAAAGCAAATGGGAAGGATTGTTACAGAAATCCTTGCTACTAAGTTGGCCATATTTACACAATAGAAGAGTCTTCCAGCAAGAGCTGTAAGTAAGTAAGTAGACACTTAGGTGCTTTGTAGACTTTGCTGCTAGTCTTGTTGGCAACCCTGCTGGGAAAACATGTCTTTATTTCAAATACCAAAATACTGAAGTTCGGAGGGATGGGACTTCCCTAAAACCACAGAGCTAGCAAGTAGGAAAGCTGAGATCTGATCCCAAATCTCTTATCCCACCTTGCTGCCTCACTTTGCATGACTGTAGTCTTACATTAGTGACGTCTGCTGTCCGTAAGCTCAAGTCCACTTCTGGTGCGTCGCGGTCATCAGGTATAAGCTTAACGAGCATTCTGGTCTCTCCTTGAAACGCACTCTAACACTCTAATGAACCACAGACATTTCTTCTTGCCTTACAGATTTTTAAAGAACATGATAGCAGGGGTGCCTGGGTGGCTCAGTTGTTTAAACGTGTGACTCTTGATTTCGGCTCAGGTCATGATCTCAGGGTCGTGGGATCGAGCCACCCCTACCAACCTGCCCGCCAATCATGATGGTCACATACAGACACTAGGTAGTTTCTTCGTGTCCCCAGATGGGTGCCAACCTGTAAGACGCAGGAGAAGGCAAACTGAGGGTAAATCTACAGAGACATGAAGAAGAATTCAAATAGTTCAATTGCATTTTTTTTCCCCGGTTGCTCTGTATATCCTGATTCTTGTAGGCACACTCATACCTCTGTGGAGAAAACAAGAAAACGCAATACACACACGTTTTCCTGTCGTACAAAGTGGCGCAAATGACAACAGGACTCAAGGTAAAGAAAGCATCTTTCATAGGTTTATTGGTCCATTACTTTAAGTTAATTGAGGAAAAGAGACCTTTTAAATTTACAAGCTAATAGTTTATCAAGCAATACAAATTCTTTTGTTTACCTCAAAATGTAATACGAATTTCATAGTAAATAACGGACAGAATTTTTTATACACAGATATATGAAAAAAAGTGGACAAAAACCTCGTACCAGCATCAAAAATGCAACAAAAACTTTTATTTCTTTTTACAATCTCTGGGTTCCAGAACAAAGGAAAAAAAAAAGGTGACATTCTTTTTAAAGTTTGGTAGCTTCATGAAACAGAGACTTTGACCTGGAAATAAATCACTTTCTCATCTACACACATTCTTGAGCACTTTTTTTTTTTTTTCTTCACAGCTTTTGATTTGGCTTATTGGCAGCATGGAGAGAAGAGAAACACGTTTACATGGGGGACTTTATCAATACCTCGGGGGGGGGGTATTTTTTCTGTTAAAATTTTAAATGTAAAGAATGATTTCTACAAATAAGAAATACAGTCCATCCTTTGGACATGACGTAAGCAAAAGTTTTGAATCTCTTTTTTCAACAGTTAAAATACAAGTTAGAAAGTTGGCTGGCAGTTTATTGTATGGGAAGATATCAGATGGACATCATCTCTCAATGCATTCCCAACGCACAGACCTTAGGGGATCAGGCACGTGGACGTACAATGGACAGGGCATTTACTGGACAGGACCAAACCCTCAGGAGTGTCCCGGTGAATGGTGCTGACTGTGGAGAGCTGCTGGCTTGTTGTTCCATGAAAGCCCAGCTGACACAGGTGTCCTTTGAGCACACTGATTCACATTCTGTTTGCAACCTCCTTTCCCCTCCCTGTTTCCATCCTGGGGAAACAGCCATCCCCCTTTTGTCCTTCCAGTACCATTGTGACTGCAGGGCTGGTCTGACACTGCGAACCACCTGTCCCGGGCGGGGGTGTTGACAGGTTTTACCTGCTCTGACCTGGCCCCGGGGCCGCAGGGAGTGCCGGGATCACCTGGTGAGGGGGGCGGCGCAGCCCGGGGAGGTGTGCCTGTAATACCCAGTCACGGGCCTTAATAGGGAAAGCTCTGCGGAAATGGGCTCAAGTATGTGAGGCAACACAGTACGTTTTAGGTTTTTGGCATTTCAACTTGTGGAGAATTTCTATCCGAAACATGCTGCTCTGAGGCCCTCCCCCGCCTGCTCCCCGGTTATCTTTTAAAAAACTGTTCTGCAGAATCGGGGTAAACCATTAATATTGTCATAATCGAGAGTTCTTCGTGCCTCTGGGATTTGTCGGTGCTGACACCCTACGTGCTCTGCCGAAAGGCACTGAGCTCATCTTTCACACTTGAAAACAGACAAACAAAAACGGTCTAGTGGCCCCTGTGTTTCCTTACGTTATCAAAAATATCATTTGGCAATAGCAACACTTAGCTTCCCACTCCCAAAAGGCAGCCCCAATTATGAACCGTACTTTCTTGTTGCTTTAAGAGGGCTGAGGACGGGCTATGTTAGACCTCTAGTGTTAAGCTGAACGACCAATTACGTTTCTAAAAACTCTTTCTGTCCAGAATCTAAAACACACGAGTTGAAGAATAAGGCATATTAATAGGTGTTGACAATTCTCAAAAAGCAGAGTTAGGCTTCCAACACTTCGTGGCATTTTTAAAAGTCTGCGCTGGTTGGTTTTCAAGTGCTAACTACACAGAATGTTTCTCTGTGACTCAAATACCTTATTGGTTTTGTGAAAGTTATTTTTTCGAAAGCACTTATTTACAGGCTGCCTAGAGTAGTAAGAACTACCTGGATAACGCATTTTCGCTGCCACACAGAAAGGGTTACACAGCCATACCCAGAATGCATTTCAAACACAGAGGATTAAGGAACTACAGTCAAAGTCCCTGCGACAAAGGCCCCTCCTCCGCCTTTTCTGATGCAGACAGCCCTGTGCAGCTCTCATCTGGGCTACCGTAGGGAGACCAGCCATCCTTAAAAACAGAAAGCTAACTGTCTACTGGGTGGACTGATGAAAAAATCAGGTTTCTGGTTTATTCACTAAATCAAAAAACCATGAGGAAGCAGAGAACAACTCTGACACACCCAGCTGGATAGGTCCGGCGGGCGCAGGGGATGACATTTTCCTCAAATCTACTGACAAACGCCACCTGCCATCTGAATGGAGAAAACATAAGAGGGCCTGTCCAATCTGTTGCCATCTCGAGGACTCCTGAAAGCGAGAAGGCAAACCCAAATTTCCAAAACGTCTTGTAAGCGGGGATTGCCAAAGCAGGTGTTACTCCAGCCTTACAAGGAGATTGCTCAGTGTGCACGGGCCTTTCGAGTAGGCGTCTGGGAAGGCAGGGGGCAGGCTTGCGGTGCCCGGCCCTGACCACACCCCGGCACTCCACTTTCTGAGCAGAGGCGTTCTTCAGGGCAGCGAGAGGAGAATCCAGTTCTAACCCATCCTGAGACCCACACAGACGAGGCCAACACAGACCCGGGGGCTTGTGGTTGGATCCCACTCTCTTGCCCTTTCTCAGGACAGAGTCTAAAGAAGGACTACTCTCAGTCCAATGAATGGCGTCAGAACAAAGCCAGGGGCCTGGGATTTCAGTGCTATGGACGGCAAGGCCCAGGCGCATGGACACTGGGTGTGGCCTGGGCTGACAGCCGCCGTCCCAAGAGAGAAACTCCACTTGCAAATGCCCACCCAGCCACCATGCCCTCCTCTAAAGCAGGACTTCCTGCCATTTCAACACAAAAGCGGCCTCCTGAGAGCACTTAAATCCCTCGTGTGGATGGTGACTAACAGAACATTTAATTCAACAACATGGAGAACGCACTCCAGTTGTGGCTGAAATTTGGCATGAAGACAAAACTTCCGTTACATTCACCACGGTCCCCGGAGTCGTATCTGTTATTGTTATTCACCTAAACACAGGTGTCTGGGGAGTTCAGCGAGCAGCCCAGTGGAATACGAGCCAATCCTCTCCATAATTGCACTTATCTGAGGTCACCGGGAATCATTATTCAGTCTTATTAAAGGATACAACCCAACCCCAAACCTGGCTGTGTAAGGTGTTCCCTCCTCGTTCAGGAAGAACAGTGGTTCTTTGCTTTGGGCAGAGTAGCCTGGAATCTTCTTGTGAATCCAGCACATGAGAAGAAGAGCAGTGGCCGCATCTGCCACGAAAACAACTGCTCACCTCAGACACCTGCATCTCCCACACCTGCTCAGTGTCTAGGAATGCTCTCTTCCGCCTTTACCTGGATTTGTAACCTGAAGTGAATGAAACTTTCACTCCCCGCACCTGAGGGACAGCCGCCAGGGACCACTCTCCATTCCACGGCCACAAGCTCAAGACTCAGAACCTGTCCAAGTCTGTCTGCCTGAGGTCAAGTGTGTCCTCACACAAAAGCCCCCTGGACATAAACACGAGAGAAGGCAGTGATCTCGGCAGCACGACTTGGCGGAGCCAAGAAGGATGGGGCGAGGAAACCTCTACGAGGCAGTCTTTGGCAGAAGCCTCTGAGTCACTTCTCACAGGGAATCACCTTTGTGCCCACCGAGAGGAAGGGGCAAAGGCCCAGGGCTGCTGACCCTCGGGGGCTGCGGGAGCCTCCCTCCCTGCCTACCGTCCCTTCTGTCTGGGCCAGCCTCCTCCCCTCATCTGACGCCAGCCGAGAGGAAGGGGCGAGGGTCCTTCTCAGGGAAAAAGCGTCTCTCCAGGGAAGTCTGTAATGTGTGCTGGTTCTCCCAGCTCTGCTGTCAACGCTCCCACTCTGTCTAAAGCACAGAAACACCACATGGGGCACAAACAGAGAAAAACAAACCCCGAAGATGCCCGAATCCCCTCTGAGCTCGTCTTCTGCCTCCAATAACGTACAGAATGACTGCGCTCCCCGCTCCCTTCCCGCGTGTCCCAGAGAGGAACCCGGTGACTTTTCTGAAGGGTTGCCCTCTTGCCCCACTAACCTTCACACAGGAATGCTCCCGGGCTTTGGCAACTTAGCAGCAGACGAGGTTCTGGTCTTCCTGTAACTCTTTCCACGGTTCTATCCAAGCACTCGTTACACTGGACAACATTTTTAAAGCACACGTTCCACGAGGCCAGGCTTCACACGCTCCTGCATTTGGGCACTTGCTGCTAAGGTCAGTCTAGTGCCTTCCACGAAATATCAACAGAGGGCCATCGACCCTTTATTAGATACACAACCCTGTTCTACCGGCAAACTGTCAGGCTGCACCCAGACATCCCGACCCGCACCAACGTGATGGCGCAGAGGTAGCATGAAACACGGACTCACACTCGGGGTAGATGAACTGTCCTCACCCTTCTGCTTCAAGGGATCATTTCTAATTGTACCAAACAGAAAATTCGCAGGATCTTAGAATGGCATGAGTGGGTCTGAAGGTGCAGGCAAGTACCAAATGGTAACACAACTTCTAATTTACACCGTGACTTATTCAAACACGATGAAACAGAACCGAACGGCTCTGTGCTGTCCTGCCACCGTGCCACTGACATCACAGCAGTGGCCGCGGGACGGAACGATTCCGACATGCTGCGCGGCGCCCGGTGTCTGTGGGTTAACTTGCGTCTACACCAGCGTCTCGGCACAGCTTGCCTTGCTACGAAAATACTACCGCCTCCTCGAGGCTCTGGTTTCTAATTTTAGAGGGGATGAGCCACGGATGAAAGAACACAACGTGACCTAGGTAGCTTCGTTTCAGGAGCAAACAAAACGAGTTGGAAGACAGATCCTCTTTGCTTTGTGTTGATTTGGGGAAAAAAAAAAAAAAAAGCAAACGTGGCCGTAGTTTGAAGTGAAGACTGGCGATGCAGCTGGCAGTCCCCAGGAGTTTGGCTGCAAACAGAGCAGATTCTCGCTTCTCTAGAAGCAGAGACGGTCTCTGTCACACTTGTCATGTCTGAGGACCCCCCGGTCACTGACTTCTCTTCCTGACTGGGGAGTTATCAAGGGTTACAGCACTTCACGTAGGACATTCACGCTGAGTTTACAAAATCTCGACTGTGTCACGACAGCGTTAACAGCCTCTCACCAAAAGTTTGCCCAAACATTCAGTGGACGTGGCAGGACAACATGAAATGAGGAATTTCGGGTGAGGTAAAGGCAAACTGCCCAGGGCAGGCGTGGGGATGGGGCTTGGCGTGTGCCCGCTGATCCCAGCTCCTGGGGAGCTCCTCTGACTTCCAGACGACACAGATTCCCCACAACAGGCCTACTCTCTACTCTGACGTATCTCACAAGCCAAAGAAAAACACTGAAGAACTTCGCAGAGAAAAATGCACCTTTTCTTTTTCTCCCATTTTATGCAAAAACAAGTTTCCGATCTAGGGCATTCTAGTGTCAGAAGCAAGTTTGGGGAGCGCTGCCCCCCCTCGGCTTCCCGAGGTATCGCGTGAGGACAAGGACACTGGCTTGCTCGTTCTAGCACGGATGCATACGGACGCGGATATACATGGCCCCGAATGAACCAGAAGCCACAAAACAGGCGTCACTCATCAGAAGCGGGCCACGCTCATGGCCACAGGCCACTGTACGCACGTGAAGGACTTTCCACGGAGGTGCCAACAGCTCCTTCTGGGCTGAGGCAAGTCAACGCCCCACAGAGGTCTGTTCCGGAGTCACCACGTGTCCATGGAAAACAGGGGCTGCCTTCTGTTCATGCCTCCCTCGTGTCCTTGAAAAGCAAGACCTGGGCTCTCTTCCACCCCAGGCAACTCTGCGGTCCCCCCCAAACAGGAAACTGTCATGAGATGTCAGAACGTCAGCCGGGCTGTCTCGTCCCTCGGCTGCAAACCTCCTTAGTGTTCCATTTCGTGGGTTCCTTCGTGCCACGGAGGTATGCTGCTTTCGCTGAGAGATGAAGATGGCCTTACGGACTCCACCGAGGAATAAATACTAATGGAAAACCACCGGCAGACGAAGGGGGGAGGGACAGGAAGGGAAAGAAATACACAAAGGAGAGACGCTTCTGCGGCTGTTTGCTCAGTGCCGTCTCTCTGGCACGACGGGGGCGTTCGGGTGCGCCATGCCCTGTGTAGGTAGAAGAGTCTCTGTCCCAGGAGGGAGCTTACTTGGCCTCCTGTTTCTCTTGCAGTAGTGGAATAATCGACTCCCACGCCATGAGGCACTGAAAGGACAACACACACACACACACACACACACAGGATCAACATCAGATTTCAGGATCGGGCTCTTTACCCTCCTCTGGTCTAGCCTCTCACCGTTACTCCCACCGGGTTACTCTGGCTTGTGTACTGGCTAAGTAACATGTGTGTGTCACGTCCAATGTCTACACGTGTTATCCATCACTATGAGAAACTGGGGAGGGGACAGGTGTTTGCTCTGAATACACCATCCCCATCTCTACGCAAGACGGCAGGGTCTCGGCAAGGCCTACATGCACTGTCCCTAGAGCTCACAGCCGAGGAGTGGCACTGTGCTCACTGGAAGACATTCTTTCCCTTCAAAAAGCAGAAAAGGTGACCGGCTGCAAGCCTTCCACGCGGCCCTACGTCCTCAGCCAGGCTGAAGACATTGCTCCAAGTGTGGGGAGGACTAGCTCAGGATGCCAATCACACTGGCAGGGGCCAGCCGCCCGACCCCGAGGGGGTGGAAACCCTGCTCTTCTTTACTGACCTCAGCTTTGCTTGTATGGGCCACTCCTGGATCTCCCAAGAGGGAAAATGGGGAGGGGACTCTATTTATTGAGTTTCGTTGGGTCCAAACACCATGATGTATTTTATATTCACTACTGCTAGTCCTCACAATTCTATGAAGTAGAATTATTACTTATTACACACACACACTTCATAGATGGAGAAAACGAGACCCAGAGAGGTTATATAACTTGCCCAAGACATGCAGCTAGTAGGTAGCAGAGCCAGTAGGTGGCCAAAAGATATTCTTTCCACTACACCAATCCACTCTCATTCCAGATCCTTGTGAAGGGCCGGTGTCTGCATGCACTGAACTTAAAGCCTGACACTCTTCTCTGGGAGCATGCTACTTAGCGAAACGATCCTGCCTTTGCCATCTCTTGCATGAAGGGCAGGCCCCAAGAACCACGCAAGGCCTTCCTTAGCAGCAGCTTGGGGTGAAGCAGGACTTTGTGCTGAACCATCTGGGGGGAGTTCTGAGCAGGTAGGAGGAGAGAGGCATTCTTTGGTCAAGCTGGGGAGCAGAGTGGAGAAACTGCTCCATGCTTCCTTCCTTAGTGACTCTGAGGTTGGAGAAGAAACTAGACTCGGACCCTGCCCTCCATAAGGAAGGCTGGGGAGCCTCTGGGAGCTTGCTTGCAGTGAGAGACCCCATGCAGGGTCCATGGCACCCTGGGCCCTCCTCTCTCCCTAGGCCATCATCTCAGATCTAGAAAGGTCCTTCTATGTCAACAATGGGGAACCAAAGCCACACCAGATTTCCTTCCAGTCTTCAAATGCTCAAACTTCTTCCTACCCCAGGGCCCTTGCATATGCTGTTCCCTTGGCCTGGGACACTTGTTCTCCAAGTCTTTGTCTCCGAGACCCAGGTTAAACGTTATTTCCTCAGACTGGCCTCTCCTGCCCACTCCACTTGCCTCCTTTCATCCCTGATCTGAACTGTGTCCCCAGTATTTTCTCCCGAAGTTTCCTGTGCTTCTCCTGTAGAGCAATGTCTTACTCTGAAGTGACAGGATTTCTGGATTAATGCATATCTTCCACTGCGCAGAGGACTGCTTAATGGCAGGAGTCCTGCTGTTTTGCTTAGCAACCTATCCCCCAGTCCCTGGTGCATGGCAAGGACACAGAAGGCATTTGTTCAATATATGAGGCAGCCAAAACGAGGCCCCCGAGATAATGCCCCTATTTGTGGTATCTGGGAAGATATAAGATCCGGGTTTGAGTCCTGGGACCAGGGCCTTGGGAGTGCTGGGATTAATCATGAGGGGGAGTGATGGACACATCCCATCAGGTTGGCTTCTGTGTAGTGGGAGGGCTGTTGGACAGAGAGGGACAGAAGGGGATCAGGGAAGGTAGTACCACTTAGTATCTATCACGTGCTAGACATGTTCTAGGGACTCGGGGATACATCATTTCACTTTGTCTTCGTAATCCTTCACTGAAGAAAGATCACTCCCATTTACAGGTGAAGAGGCAGACACAGACAGGCACCCTGCGTAAGGCACAGCCAGTACAGCAATGAAGACTTGACTTCACACGGAGCAATCTTTCTATCTCTGGGCAGTCAGCTCTGGCCCCAAAGAGGCACGTCCCCCGCCCACCACAATGACAGTGTGCGTGAGTGGGAATTTTCCAACTTGTGGCCCCAGCAAGAACCGAGTCTGACCCTCGTTCAGTCACTCAAGCTGTGGAACCTTGGGCAGTCTTAAAACCTTACTGAATCTCTGTTTCTTCAGCTTTAAATGGAGAATCAAAACCTACTTTACATTGTCAGGGTGGGGGTTAAATTTAAGGAGATGACACAGGCATAGCGTGCAGCTCGATGCCAGCAGACACGGCAGGGGCTCTACAGAAACGGTTCTGGGACGAGGAGGACAGCACCTTCCTCTCTCCCTCTCAAACAGCCCTGCCCAAGGCCTGGCCACTAAGGGCTATTCCGTGACTGTTCTCCTTAGCTCTCCTCCAAAGAAAGGTGTAGAAACGTGGCCTCTCAGCAGCAGTCAGAACCATCAGAGGCTTTGGAAGACATGGATTCTTCTAGTCTGCGATGAGGATGTGTTTCTAGAATTGTGGTGGGAATAGCCGAGTTAATGCTTATCCCACTTGATTTCATGTCTGCAAGTACTTGTGGGATTGTGACTGGGCCATGCCTCATCTCTAACTTTAAGCTTTCAAGGATATTAGGATTTCTCAGCAGAAATGATCTGGGTTCAGCTATGCCAGGAGCAAACCCTGATTGAGGAGACTTTGCTGGAGCTTGATAAGCGCCCTGTGCGTGTGTGTGTGTGTGTGTGTGTGTGTGAGAGAGAGAGAGAGAGAGAGAGAGAGAGAGAGAGAGAGAAAGAGAGAAAGAGAGAGAGAAAGAGAGAGAGAGAGAGAGAGAAGGGTGCAAAGTCCACTGATCAAGGGGATTCATGGAAAAAAAAACCCTCTCTTTAATATTTTCCTTCGTAATCCTACATACTTTTGGGGGGCTATTTACAAACTGTAGTTTAAAAGTCTGAAAAACAACTGAACAGTATTTTGATAAGGACCCAGTGGACGGCAGAAGGGATCTATGGCACTATGGAAGTGAGGAGCCCTGTATGTGGAACCGCAAGCAGCCTGCCCTAACCTCAAAGCCTCCTTGAACTGGGACGAGCCCAGAGGGCAGTCCCTCGGACTCTGGGAAGCAGCTGGCTGCCAAGACCAAAGGGCACGGCAGAGAAAAGTGCCGCTTCCACGAGGCGCGTGTGCAAGGGAAGCCTCGAGGGCCCCGGGACCAGGGAGGGGCCCTGCTTCCAAACTCAGCGCCCACCTCCATGGTGGGACAAGGGCCGGGGTGCTGCTAAGACCAGACACCCAATGTAAGGGAAGCAGGTGGGGCTGGTGGGCTCTGTACTTTTGGGTTTCTGGCTGGCCCTCGCAAAAGGCTCTGGCTGCTCCGAGTGCTTCCTTCACGCGAGGGCCGGGGGGGTCACCGGCGCACTCCTTACCTTCTCATAATACTGAATGTTCTTGTCCGCCATGCCCATAAGCAGCTGCCGGAAGTCCTGCCTCTTGTTGCCCTGCCACCTCTCCAGGTCGGCTTTCAGATCGGCATTGAAACACTCCATCCGATCCTGACACCTCTCGACATCTGCCGGCACCTGGAAGGAGGGTGTAGCAATGGGGGCTCTTGATTTGGGACTGGTGACCCCACACCTCGAGCTCCCTTGCAAAAGGCCAAAGCCCTACATGAGGGGCTGCAAACACCGCCCCCTCCTCTGGGGGCATTTACTTGAAGGCAGGGCCTTGGGTTTTCAGGTCAAAGAAGGAATTCTGAAAAGTGCTATTCTGACCCAATCTTCAAACCCATCCAAGCACAACAGAGCCTCGTGGGGGAAACACATCCCTAGTTTACAAACGGGAAGAAGAAACCCTGCAAATCATAGTCATAAAACTTTGGTTCCTCCTTTTTCCCCATCTCTATGTAAAAATGTGTGTAGATTTCGCAAGTATACAGCAGCATTTGGCATTGCCCCTCTCCTCGGTCCTATAAGTGAAACCAGAAAAGGTTTTCCTACATCATAGGAACTATTCCATTACCTGTGACGTTGGATAATGCTTACCTTCATTAATCACACAATTAACTGCAATAATAAGAGAATCGGCCCACTTCTCCCTCTGAACCCCACATTACAGATCAACTAGAGACCTGTCTACGCTCCCCCAGATAGCAGACAATCAAAAATGGTGAGTTTAGATTAGGGAATTCTGAGGGAAGGGGAGGAAAATCATTTATGTGCATCAAAAGAATCTGTAATATGAACAAGAAGAAAAATATAGCAGGCTATTTCAAGTTTTTTTTTTTAATTTTTTTTTTAAAAGATTTTCTTTATTTATTTGACAAAGAGAGAGAGCACAAGCAGGGGGAGCAGCAGGTACAGGGAGAGGGAGAAACAGGCACCCCACTGAGCAAGGAGGTGGGGCTGGTGGTCTCTCTGCTTCTGGGTTTCTGGCTGGCCCGTGCAAAAGGCTCTGGCTATACGAGATGCTTCCTTCACGAGAGGGCCAGCACTTGGGGCATGATCCCAGGACCCCTTAACTGACTGAGCCACCCAGATGCCCCTCAAGTTTTTCGTAAAGGAGTTTAGAAGGCTTTCTCAAAATGGAACTCTGTCACAGTTGGAGGGCTTGTGGCTACCTGGGTCCCCAAGGCATAAAGCTGGCTCCTCTCCTCACTCAAGAGCTCCACGGGGCCCTGAAGGTGGCCAGGGGGCCAACATGCCTAAAACTGGGTCAAATACCCACTTGCCAGATGCTTCGCGACAACAAATGAAGCCCTGTGCGTTCTGAGTGCCGGGGTCTGAGATCCCAAAAGTCTCCAAGCTGTGGGTCACCATCAGGGGTCAATCTCTACCCACTAGGGAAGTTTTCTCCCCAGGCCTTACGGGCAAAGAGAGGACCCAGAAAAACCAGTAAAGGGAGGGCCAAGGCTGAGGGAGCAGGACACATTCAGGGCTTCCAGAGGTGCCGAGGCCCCCCAGGCCCCCTGCTGATGGCTACAGGACGTGGGAGCAAGGGAAGAGAGCAGCCTGGGGTTGGGGCATCACAAAGGCCTGGCATGGGAGCTGAAGTTGGGTGAGGCAGGAGGAGGTGGAGAGAAAGACAGAGGGAGGCATCCTGGGCAATTTAAAAGAAAGGAACTTTCCTTCGAAGGGAGAGGCAAGCCTTTTCCAAAGCACTTAACCTCTGGAAGAAGAAAGAAAGAGGACTTGACTTTTTCTTCTGATGCCATGACCGAAGTCACTTTTGCCTTTCCCCGCTGCCTCGTGTGTCACTGTTGTCCAACTTGGGGGAAACTGAAAACAGGTGCACCCCCACCCCCGGCCTTTGCCCCTCCAGAGCCTTCCCCACAAACGCGCAGGGAACCAGCCTCCATGGAGGCTGGGGTCTCTGGGCCTCACTCCCCGGCAGGCACAGTCCAGTTCCCTTATTCCTCTTCTGGCCACTGCTCATGTTACCCCGGGTGAAGGTTCCCTGGAGCACCTTCCTGTTTGCTTAACAAAACCGCTGTAGCCAGCAGGGAAAGCAAAGCTCTGAAAAGGGAACCACATCAAGGCCCAGTGAGAAGAGGGAGGCCCAGGCCTCTGATCCAAAGGATCCGATTCCCGGTGGGGGTCTGTTCTGAACATGGGAACTCTGGGGAACCCACAGAAGTTAAGACTCAAAACCATGGCTCTGGATTTTATGATGACCTTGAGCCTCCATCTGGGAAATATTGGTAACTGATCACTTTCACGATGCACGCTGTGCTCGGCACAGAGGGAGCCGAAGTGCTTCGGTGTCAGTGGGCAGGTCTTATCTCAGATTGCCCACAGTCTAGCTGTGAAGGGAATGAACATGCCCAGATACCATGAAGGGAGGTTACTGGTGCTTTCACTTCACTCTGAGCCCTGTGTTAAGCACATGGGGGAGGAGCTGGAGAACGAGTCCAGCTTAGATGAAGGATCAGGCCTCCGTGAAGAAATACCACTGAGGCTGGGGCGCCTGCGTGGCTCGGTCAGTTGGGTGTCTGACTCGACTTCAGTTCAGGTTGTGATCTCAGGGTCGTGAGATCGAGCCCTGTGTCAGGCTCCATGCTCAGCACAGAGTCTGCCTGAGATTCTCTCTCTCCCTCTGCCCCTTCCCCTGCTCATGCATGCATGCTCTCTCTCTCTCAAATAAATAAATAAACCTTTAAAATAAGAAAAGAAATACCACTGAGGCAACAGTAGGAGGGCACTCCCTAGAGACAGCACATGCAAGTGAGGGAGGGGAGACTGCATCTGGACTCACCTCAGGAATCGCTCACGGGCCACAGTGCCCACAAAGGACAGAGAGAGAACTCCGGCTGGCAAGATGGTGGGGGTCAGCAAGGAGATGAGAAACCTGGGTTCCTGAGTTCAGGTTTTCTCAGTTCCGCTTAACACATGCCCCCTTTTTGGAAAATAGAAAAGCCTTGTGCTTCCTCTAACTATACTGAAAGTTCTAGAGCCAGATTTCAAGAGTTGAAATACCACATCCACCACTTCCTAGATGGGTGACCCGGGGCCTCTCCAGGCCTCAGCTTCCGTTTCTGGATAATAACAACCACCTCATAAGGTTGTTATGAGGTTAAACAAGATATTATGCATAAAATACTTGGTGCCTGGCATAGATTAAATGCTCCACAAATATTTAATCGTTCTGATCAGTGTTAATATTGTAAATTGCTCTTCATAAAAGATAATCTGCCATGTGCACACTCCTCCCCCAGTCAAGAAAGAACGTTATGAAGTTCATTCCAAGTCATATAGAAAGGTTTCTTTTTTGTTTTCCACATATAAAATATTATTTTTTTTTTTAAAGATTTTTATTTATTTATGTGACAGAGATAGAGACAGCCAGCGAGAGAGGGAACACAAGCAGGGGGAGTAGGAGAGGAAGAAGCAGGCTCATAGCGGAGGAGCCTGATGTGGGGCTCGAACCCATAACGCCGGGATCACGCCCTGAGCCGAAGGCAGACGCTTAACCGCTGTGCCACCCAGGCGCCCCTAAAATATTATTAAACAGTTCTTTCAAGCTCCACATCACCCTTCACCCATGCTACCTCACCCCGAGATTTCTCCAGAGATCAGAGATGAGTTAACACCAAAATACATTAGCATGCGATCGCCCGGGGCACCCCGGAACTGGGGCAGTGGCTCTAACAGCACAAGGGAGAGGACAGATCAGGCCCGGCTGGTGGAGACGGAACTGACAGATGTGGCAACTAACTGCACGTGAGAAATGAGATACAGGAAGTCAGAGAGGAGCGGGAAGTCTGCAGTCTGGTGGCGAGGGCGGCAGAAGTGCACCGTGGGGCTCGGGACGAAGGGCAGGGGCACAGACCCGGGAAAGGAGGCAGCTACGGCCATGGGAAGGGGGAGACCCCCCTCCGCAGGAGGGGCTGAGACAACCCAACAACAACACCTGATTTTAATATGAGGACTTGAACAGATCTACCAATGGCCAGCAGGCAGAGGCAGAGGCAGAGGTGGTGCTCATCACCAATCATTAGGGAAACGCAACTCAAAGCCACAGTGAGAGCCACCTCCCACCCACTGAGCTGGCTACTCACAACAACAGCAACATAACAAGTGTTAGCTAGGGTGTAGGAAACTGGAACCTCCACACAAGCGTAAAACAGTAGGGCACGTCCCCAAAAGCTAAAAACAGAATTACCACATGACCCAGCAACTCCCTTCCGGGGGTGTGCCCAAGAGACTGCCAGCGGGGTCTCACAGAGACATCCGTACACCTGTTCGCGGCATCGTTCACGATCGACAAAGGTAGAAGCAACTCACGTGTCTGTCGATGGTCGGATGGATCAACAAAAAGGGGTATATATCCAGTGGACTATTATTCAGCCTTCGAGAGGAAGGAAATTCTGGCCCGGGCTACAACATGGATGAGCCCTGAGGACATCATGCTAAGTGAAATAAGCCAGTTACCAAAAGACAACTATCATGATTCTACTTCTAAGAGCTAGTGAAGCAGTCACACTCACGGAGACAGAAAGCACATCGGTGGTTGCCAGGGGCCAGCAGGGAGGGGAAATGGGGATGTGTTTAATGGCTACGGAGTTTCATTTCCCCAAGGTGAAAAGAGTTTTGGAGATCCGTGGCATAACGCTGCGGATTTACTTCACGCTACTGAACTGTACACTTAAAAACAGATGGTAATTTTGGTTATGTGTGTTCTGCCATGATTCAGATTTTTTTTAAACTATGGGGAAAATCAAAGAGGAGGCTGGGGGTGGTGCCTGAAGGGGAGAAATAATGGAGAAACCTAAACGTGTGGGGCTAGTAAAGGGATCAGCAAAGGTGACTCAGAAAGATGAGCACAGAAGCAGGAAGTGAGTCAGGGTGAGCGGAGCCACAGAAACACAAGGATGGAGGGATTAGGAGGAGGAGAGGGGGAAGGGCTAAAAGGAAGAGACTAAGAGGAAGGGGGAATTGGGATGAGCCGTCCGAAGAGACCAGCTAAAGGTGCCCAACTTAATGAAGAGGAAGGCGGCTGGCATTCTCACTTTTGGCTCTTTCTGGATGGTGTCCTTGTGACAATCGGTTCACTGACTTCTTAGCTTAAATGCTTAGCTCAGTGTTTTAATTTTTTGACTGAGGTGTCGTTAGAGTTGTGGTATCTTGTGTCTGAAGGATGTTGAGACAGAATCATTCAATGCTGTTGGTAGGCTATCGCTTATCACAAGACACCAACAAGAAAAGAAATTACCAGGTGGGCCCTCAAAAGACAACACTTCTAAATAGAGACACAATGGCTCCCTTCTCTCTCATGAGAATTTCCATTACAGAATATGGGTTGTTGGAGCGATGGGAGAAGGGTAATGTGAGAAGAGCTCAGCCATTTTTGTGTGTTGGGGAGCAGGGTGGGAAGCAAATTCACTCAACACTCATTTAAAAAATGAGCTCTCCTATGTACCAGGCATTTCTAGGCCCTACAATATAAATCTCTGCCTATGTTTCCTTCTTGGAGTTAGGTTGGAGATATCACATTATCTGCTTCCTTGATGACAGTAGGTTAGTAAAGTCACCAAAGATTATATAAGGCAGACATGATCCCAAGACTTGGGGGAGAGAGAGAGTTCATGGCTGCTATGGGACAGGTCCCAGGACCAACGACAAAACCAGTTCAAGATGGTGGTCTTCTCAGTCACATGCTGCTGTGTGAAAGGTGGGGCAGAGCTTCCTCACTGGTGCTGTGTGAATGAGGTAGTATCGACCCCCCACGCTGGTCACCTTGTTTCAAGCAACCTGGCCTGTCTATCCAGGCGCACTATACAAATATTTTCATTTTCTACATGAGTCAGAGATGAAAAAAAGTCGAGAAAACACTGAGATAGGGTAAAGATCAATAAGAGGCTACTGAACTGGGCAAACAGGAAGTTACTGGTTCCCTGAAAGAATGCTTTAAACACGCACACACACACACAGACACAGAAACAAATTTCAGAGAATGGCCGGTAAGGAGGAAGAAGTGAGGGCATGAGACGGGCAGAAAGCAGGTGCACTGAGAACAGAGAAGCCATGAGCTCACCTGCGTGTGACTGGCAGTTGCTCACAGACACGGAAACGAAGACCCAAGAGAAGGTCTACATTCTCTCCCCCAGCCGCACTAGTGTTCACCTGCACGTGCTTACAAAAGCCAGAACCTCGACGGAGCAAAGCTTGCTGGGAGCCCCAGAGTGGGGATGAAGGGTTCTAACGTCAGAGCCAGACACATCCGAGGGCCAGGTCCAACTCCACCGCTTGTTAGCTTTGGCACGCATACTGTGTAATTCCCCTGAGCCCAGGTTCCTCATCTTTACAATGGGAATAACTGCACTATGGAAGGTGCTGTAGGAACTACATAAGGGAGGTGACAGAGTCCTGCCCTTCCTTGGCTGACATGACCTCTGGCTTTCTAACCCAGACTGGGATCGCGGTCACCGTGGAGAGAATGGGGAGACGTCAGGCACGTCTCTCCTCACTCGTCCGAAGTGTCTGAAAACGAGAGATGACTTTGCAAAACTCTTGGGTCTGGAGGAGCTCCACGTGAAGAAGCCTCCTTGCCCACTTCTTGCTTTAGAATTAGAGTTCTTGCTCCCTGCCACATTCCCCAGCCCAGAATGGTCACCATGCTGGCGGTTCTAAGAGCTCTGAAAGGTCCATGCTCTTCAAGAGGTCTGTCCAAGTGATCCCAAGTTCCATTTCCCTTCCCTTCTTCTGCTCACCCAGAGAAGCAACAGCTCAGTATATCCTGTTCTCTGCTCCCACCCACCTCCACATGACGCACCTTCTCACCTCGAAGACAACACTACCTGTTTCCAGCAGCTTCTTCACCTGGCGTCGGACCCACTACAAGGCCACCTGTGGGTCAGGGCCTAAAATAGCATCCTTCTCCCCACCCCCTCTTTTTCAATCTTCTGAAGATAACTGTAAGACATTTATAAAGCATTCTCCCTTGGCACCCTCCTTTGTTCTTTCTGGAATCACACGAATAGATTAACACTGAAAAGAGTTCATCGTAGAGTGGAGTAAAATGTGCAACTTCCCTCCATGGTTTACTCTTATTGTTCATGTTAGCGTGTGAGCTTCCTGTCCGGTTTTAAAGGCAATTCCTCGGCCCCTCTTCGCGTCTAGTAACAGCTCTGATACCCGCCCCCCCCCCCCAGCTTCTAAGGAGGGTCACCTTTGAAGGTTTACACAAGTCCACGGTCCTGATGCATCAGAAGGCAGCCTGCAAAGTGCCTATAATTTCTCAGACCTCCAAGTTCAGACGAGGCAAGCCAAGTCCACGCAATTTGAAGGTCCACTCGCCTGACAAGAAAGCACCTCAGGCTCTGCTGAGTTTTCTCAACCTTAGAAACAAAGCAAAACCTTAAATTTTGTGACACAAACATTTGCCCTCAGCTCTAGGCCTCATCCCTGCGCTCGGCCAAGCTGCGGTCAGCAGCAGGGGCCACAGGACGTCTCTCCTTCCTCCTCACGCGGTCACCCCAGTGTGAAATTCACAGTGAGGGCCGTGGAGACCCACAAGGCCATTTCTTTCTTCTGGGTTTTGGTGAAGTGATCAGATTCTGGAACCTCTCCACGGAGGCTTCACAAGACTTCAACTTGCTCAAAACAAGGTAAGCCTCCAGGCTTGCTAAGTCCCTCAGATGTTGTTAACATGCCCAGAGCCCTGAGAAAACTGTCCGTCTGTGGGTAAGAATCCTCTCCTTCCCGGCATCCCCACGACCAACCTGCAAGCAATCTTGCTACTGCTCTCATCATGGACAGCAGAGCCTGCTGGGTCCTTGGGGTAAGAATCTGTCCTGACCTATTTCCTGACACCCTGGCTCTTCTCTCACCAACAGCAGCTCTGGGAAGCAGAGCTCAAAACCACACACAACAAAACACAGCAAGACATTCAGCTCCTCAGACGTCTGAGAGAGACGTCTCTCTACCCGCTGATTGGTTGTTAGGGAGGTCAGGCATTCGGGAGGGCTGAGAAGGGGAAACTTTAGGACACAAGGTAACCAGGCCCAAACAGTGGAGTCAAAATAAATAAATAAATAAGCAAAATTAAAAAAAAAAAGAGCCATAAGGGCAACAAGCCAGGAAAACAAAGATGACAGTCAGCATTCCTGCTAGAACAAGCGAGGCTCGTATGGAAGCAGAGGCCTCACCACGGGCATCTGTTCCTGCATCCCACACGATGCCGCCCTTCACAGCCATCCCACGTATGAAGCCCACGAGGGCTCATGGGCCAGCCAATCCGAGCGGGACGACAGAGCTGGGATGTGAACCCAGGGCCGCCTGAGGCGAAATCCTGTGCTCTTTCGGCCAAACCCTTGTCCACCTGGGGAGGCCGCCGCCCACGGAGCCCTCCGCGGCCCACCGAAATAGCTGCTGCCCCAGATCCGGAACCGGCGGCACAAGTTCTCCCACTGGGAGACCACACCCGCTGGTGCACTGCCATCGTGATGGTCCCGTTTTGTTCATGACCACACTGGCTAAAGAAGGGCGAAATTAACATGGGCCTGGCTCGGCATGCCACCAGAAAGAGGGAAGACCAAGACTGCCTGCCCACAGTGCGCTAAGAGCACGCAGGCATGTGGAGACCTACTGGTTAGTCCCGCCGGCTGGAGAGAAACCCGTCCCCCTCTTCTAGGAACTGCTGTGGTCAAGAGAAGGAGTCGCTCCAGGGGGGTGAAAACAGCAGCAGCAAGAGGATTTCAACACCCACTGGGAGGAGAAGAGGAGTCACCCAGGTCCGCAGGGAGCGTACAGCAACGAGTCAGGGGCCCCAGCTTGGGGGTGGAACGTGGGAGCCAGACAACCGCTGTTCCCTCGGCCCCATCTGCTCCAAGGTGGTGCGACCTTCGGGCAGCCAGCAAGCCAAGGCACAGTCAGCATTCCGTTTGGCCTGTTATTCATAACCTTCAGCTCCCGTCTTTACAAAGGAACCGTCCCGTACAGAGTGGAACATATATTAAATGACAACCCAGCCTCCGAGAAAGCTTGTATCCGGTGCTGAGCAGGGATGAATGCTGACAGGACATCTTTTAAATACAGAATCTTCATCTTCCAAACTAGGCCAGTGGCAGAACTTGCTGTCTCTCCCTCCCTTCCTCCCTCCCTAGCCAGGAAAAGGGACTTCTCTATTTATATTGGAAAGCGAAATTGTTAGAATGAGATTTCAAGGGGCGCCTCAGTGGCTCAGTCAGTTAAGCGCCTGACCTTGATCTCAGGGTCATGAGTTCAAGACCAGCATGGAGCTTACTTTAAAAAAAGAAAGAAAGAAATTTCGAAATATATAAACACAGTATTTCATGTCATTCCTTTAAGGGGCACCGTGTTCCAGAATACCACAGGAACGGTTAGGAACCGGTCAAGGGAACAGGCAGCTGGAAGAAAGGGCGTGGCCATGCACACAGCTACATCCCCATCACCGTCCCCTTGTGACACACAGGACGGAAGCAGACCAACAGCCTGTGGCAAGAGGAATGGGCCAGAGGTGCCTAGCCTTCTGGCCAAGTCCCAGCGGCACACACCGGGCCAATGACAAGAGTCCCTATCCCTATCCCCTGACTTTCCATCAGACGTAGGCAGCCTACTCTCCATGTCGGTCACTACAGGGGACACACGAACCAATGCAACAAACGTGTATTGTACAGCGTCCAGCACGCAGGGCAGACCTCAGGTAGCCAGAGAGCTGGGCAATTTACGGAGCTGCTTTGTGGCTCATTCCTCGCCCACGAAATGGGGAAAGAACAATGCCTTCCCTCTGGGCCTCACGTGACTGTTGTGGTGATCATGTGAAGAAATAAATAAATATATATATATGTATAAAGTACTATATGGAGTCAAGGCGTGCCATTCCTGAGGTGTGGGTTTTGAATTTCCAAAGCTGGCTCCTTTCCAGGTGCGTCTCGGCACGGCTACAGCAGAAGGAGACAAACTGTTCTGATGTCAGACTATTTCCCTGAACCGCGTGCCCCTGCGATTTAACTTTTTTTTTTTTTTTTAAAGATTTTATTTATTTATTTGACAGAGAAATAGCCAGCGAGAGAGGGAACACAAGCAGGGGGAGCGGGGAGAGGAAGAAGCAGGCTCCCAGCGGAGGAGCCCGATGTGGGACTCGATCCCGGAACGCCGGGATCACGCCCTGAGCCGAAGGCAGATGCTTTAACGACTGCGCTACCCAGGCGCCCCTGCGATTTAACTTTTTAATAACATTCCCCACCCCACCCCTTTTCTGAAAACAAATACACCTTCCAAACAAAGAGGAGCACAGTAACATCACGGTAACTCAGAGGCTGTAACACGTGCTAGCTGTGAGATCCTGGGCCTTGGTTTGCTCATCTCTCAAGCGGGAATAATAGCGGGACCCAAACCACGTGACTGTTGTATGGAATCAGTGAGATACTGTAAAGAGCTTTGCACCCAACTTGCGTGTTGGCTATTATGAATCTTGTTTTTATCTTGTTTTATCCTGGGGAGAAAAAGGCAACAAACGGCAGAGGGCAAGACAACAGATGCATGTTGACCTTATGCTCCTCTGTCTGGACCCAGAGCCCTTAAGGACGCTCAGTGCTTCTTGAACTACGTGGCAAAGGACCACGATCTGTTGGCTTCCCCGCCCAGTCCAAAAAGTCATAGACCTACTGTGCGTAACTAGAAGCGTTTGCTCCACATGAGCTAGTCGGACAACACTCCTGCTGCACGTTCAATACCGAATTGCTGTAAAGCGGTTGACTCTCAGCGTCTACACCTTCCTTGTCATGGGTCGGGAACAGTTAGCGGATGAGTTAGCAAAGCACACTTTTGAGAACAGGGATCTAGACTGTTCTTTCCCCTTTCTCCTCAATCCCATTTTACAGAGAGAGGAACTGCCCCTGAATGGCAAAGCTGAAAGTCAAAAACAAACAAACAAAAAACCAAAAGCAAAAAAACCCTCAGGAAACAGCAGAAAACTCAACCCCAAGTACACATTAGAAAGTTCCAGAAATAAGAATATCAAAGAGAACAGAGGACAGTAACAGCAAGAACGCAGCCCAGCTGGGGCTGACCACCACAGCTGCATGGACCTAGAGACAAGGCTTCACTCGGCACCAGTGGGACAGTTACGGCTGCAGCCCTGAGCAGCCCAGCCCTCCCGGCGTGGCCTCCCTGACCTTGGGGCGGTCTTCCTTCCTCAGAGCCACGGCTTCAAGTTTGGCTTCGTACTCCGCTTGCACTTGGTCCCTCTTCTTCAGGACGCTCTGCAGGAGGAGAAAGGGGAAGCATGTCACACGCGTTCACAAAGGAGCCTCCCAGCCCCGGGCAGTTGCTTCTCTACCCCATCCCTCCCCAAGTCATGGCACACCCAGGCCCCGCCACCTGCTCCCTGGACAGTCTGGCTGCCGTGTGACACGTGACATGGACTCTGGAGGAAGCGGGTGGAAGACAGGTGGGACCATTCTCCGAGCTTTCTGGTGCAGTAACTCAGGCTGATGCCGAAGGTGACGGAAGCTCTGGGCGAGGACAAGTAGGGGTAACAGCCCCAGCCATACTGATGAGAGGACTTGGCTGTGCTGAAATGTGAGGCCTGGCAGGTGACAATGCAGGATGTTCTCTGAACCGCTCATGGAAAAGTCTATGTCAGGAGAGTTCTTGACTCTGGTTCACCGAGTTGATCCCTGGTGGACTGATTTGCTCACGGATCCAGCTGCTCGGCTGTCCCCCCCGCTCTAGCCCAGGCATCCAAAGAGCAAAGAGATACCACCCCTACCTGAGCGGGTCCAGCCAGGGAAGAGGCACAGACGTAGCACAAAGCTGCATCAGTGCACGAGGCCAGAATCCCTAGAACCACACGGTGAGCCTGCGAGGGGGAGTGGCAAATGCGCTCCAACAGAGCCAGCCTCGCCAGGGCTAGGGTGAGGCAAGCCAGGTGCCCGGAACACATAACTGAAGGAGACAATCACTCTCGGGCCCCTGTAAGTGCAAGGTCGGCACCTGAGTGTCTCCCTAAATCTGTGCCCTGGGTGCCTCCCTTGGCCCACCTGGTGCTGGCTCCGCCACTGAGACCCCGCTCGGTCGGACGGAAAAGAATGCAATCCACAGCCTAGAAAAGCATCCGTCTCATCCAAGGGTTTCTTTTTTCTTCTTTTAGTGTAAGAAGCATGAGCGGCAAATCAAGAGTGACAAGAATTTTCTTTCCCACTCACTGAGAAGCCACAAAGTGCTGTCAAAGTTTCTAATCTCATTCTTTTCCCAGAGGCACCTTCCTGCAGAGTAGGGAGTCAGGCAGGAGGGAGCCATTCCTTGGCTAAGCAGTGGGCACCTTGTGTCCCTGATAATAAAAAGTGAGGAGTGGCTGAATAGTTGGGTGCGCTCTGGGGGAAACCTTCTAATGGAAGATGTCAACGCAGGGAACCTCAAGTCTTCCCCTGAAGTAAATATTTCCTTTGGGAAGTGTTTTACCCCGTGAAGAACATGAGGAAAAAACCTGCGATAGAGTAGCTTTTCTTTGCTCCTTGTCTTTCTCCTGGACACTCTGAAGGTCCCTCCCCACGCTCACCAAGCTCTGAGTAGGAACGTCTGCAGTGCTGCTCAACAGAACTCTTTATTACGATGGAAACTTTCCATCATCTGCACTTAGCCCCACCTGCTGATTGAACTCTTGAAATTGTCTGGGGTGACCGAGGGACTGGATTTAAATTTTTGTTGAACTAACTGGAATTTAAACTTCAATAGCTACCTATGGCTAGGGGCTGCCATATTGGACAGCACATAAGATAAAGTAAAAACAAAAAAGTCAGGGGTCCTTTCTGGATTTTATAGAACCCAGAAAATATTCTAAATCTACTAGTCTGGTACTAGCAGGAGTAAAAATCATCATCTCTAGACACAAATGTGGTTCTCCAAGGCACAAGGGAACAAGCAGGGAGGGGCTGACTGGAATCCTCATTCCTGCCGCGGACTCTCATCGTGGGACACCTCATCTCTTACTGGAAAAAGCACATACGCAGAGTAGGAATGGGCTGGGCTGTTCCGGGGATACTCTGTCAGTGTGGCAAGAACCTGGTAACCAAAGCTAGAAGTGCTCTCAAAGCAATGCGTTGGAACCCAGTCAGGACAGTGTGGGGCTTCCTGTCTGTCGTTCTGCCCCGGGACTCTGCTGAGGGTGCCAAGGCCCCCAGAGGGGAGGGATGGCACGAGCTCCACACAGCTAGAACAGATAAGATGCATCTCCTCTCCCTATCCTACAGCAGGTGAGGGGGCCCCAAGATTTAGCCATACTCACTTCGCTAGTAGCCTGGGCCCTCTCTGGCCCAGGGGAGAGGTGGGCCTCTGACTCCTCAGCCACTGCTAACCCCCCCCCCCCACCGGTCACCTAGAGTGGCCAGAATGCTGCCTTCTCATGCACACGGCTGGAGGGTTTGCACTACCATCCCCCACCTCTCTGGACGGCAGAAAGACTCACAAGGCGCCTGAAGAAGTGAAAGGATATTATCCCCATTTCACAGGCAAGAACACTGAAGTACAGTGGAGGGACCTGGTGGAGGCCACACTGCTAATGGCATAGTGGTGACTCAGGCATTTCCTGCCACATTCCAGGACAGCGTGTCGCTTCCCGGCCTGAGTGCGAGCCCAGCCACGCTACGGGTTGGGAAACAGGTTTCTGAATCGAGCTAAACTAAACTACCATCCTTGTTAAAAGCATCGTTGCACACAGTTGGTGATGACCCGCAAGGACCAGCCTTGTACTCCGAACAACACAGGCTATGTTGACAAAACTGGTCAAACCGGCCTATGGCTGACGGGGCCTGAGCCTGAGACTGCCAAGGGACCCGGTCAGCAGCTACAGAGAGGTCCCTCTGCCCCTGAGTGACGAGCAAAGCTAGGCATCCTTGAGCTGCTCACAGAACTCTGGAGGGTCTCTGATGCCGGAGGCGAACGTGAACCAAAAGGTGAAGTGCGTGCAGGTACTTCTCCCTGCTACTTTGCGCCCCTCTGCCGCTTCCCCATCGAGCCTTCCTCACCCAGTTTCGGCCCTGCCTTTCCATGTCTTCACTCATGACCCAGGTGCTGGGGCTCCAGGAGAGAACAAAACACACAAAACACGTACCTTCATGGAGCTTACGTTCCAGAAAGGAGGCAGATATCGCACAGTAAAATATACTAACATATGGGGAATAAGGTAGTGCTGAGTGGAGGAGGAAAAAGAAAATGGGACAGGAGGATACAAAGGGCCAAGGGTTTGGGGGACGGCAGAATTGTCCATAAATTGGCCAGGAAGGGCTCGATGAGAGAGTGACTTGTAATTAGACACAAAATACATTGTTCTCATACGCTGTGTTTGTTTGTTTGAATGTAGAACATTTCACGGTGATTTTGAAATGGCCCTAGTAATCTGGTACCTCACTACCCCTCCTTTCAAATGTAGAGACGAAAAACGACTCCATTTCCTTGACAAACAAACTGCAAGGAAAAAGAGACAGGGAGGGATTTTTTTTTTAAATGCTTAAGAAACATATCGAGCAAAGTATGGATTTTATTTGGATCACAATTTCAAAAAACACCTACAAAAGCAGTGTCTGAGACAATTGGGGAAAAGGACGCTAACTAGATATTTGAGGAAATCTTAAAAAAATTTTAGGTGTGATAATAATGTGGTTCTTTTTTTAAAAGAACACTTGTATTTTAGAGATATGTACTAAATTTTTTTGTACGAAGTGATCTGATGCCTGGGATTTGCTTTAAAATAACCCAGGGAGTGGGGGTTGGAGCAGGTGGGAGCCGAGCTGGAACAGGGCAGATCACGAGTGGGCCACAGCTGGAGCCGGCTGACGGGTACATGGGGGACCGTGGTACCTCCACTCTACTTTTGGACGGTTCCATTTTGCCATAATAAAGAAGTTAAACAATGGAACCATAATACCAGTCATCCAAACTGTTAATAACAAGCTAATAATAACCACTGAACTACAATGACAACAGTGTCTGGAAGTTAAATCACAGATACATACTGTGGTTTGGCTTTCAATCTCTATACTGGCTTTTTTCCATGAAAATACCACAACTGTCAGCATCAACTGGAAGGCTCAACATCCCTCCTCCAGCCCCAGGGCTCATGCTCACGTCTTCCAACAGTGAGACCGTAGGCTCACAAACTTAGAGGATGAAGAAGAGGGAGCCCCCAAAACAGCCCCTAGTGCAAAAGGTCAGCAGTCACCAAAAAGCTACCTCGAGTCTGGAAGGTTTCTAAGCTTCAGATCTTTGTGTAAGAGGGACATTAGGGTGCAGGGTGGGGGAAGCAGATGAAAGCAGCAGGAACAGCTCAGCCATGCATAGAGGACTGTCGAAGAGAAATGTTCATCTTCCGTTGTGCCAGGGGCTGATGACCCAAAAGACCCAAGTGGACAATAATGAGTGTTTGGTAATAAAAATGCTCAGATGGGAATAAAAATCAAATACTAACATAGCGCTGTGGCTTGTTTTTGGGTGGCCATTTAGGACAATATTTTCCTGTAGACAGGAACATGAGTCTGACCTTGGTCCTGGTGACATAATTTCTGATTAAATGATGGAACTTGGGTTGCCCCTTTTGACATGCTCTTTTTATATCTTCATTCTGTCAAAAATGGACCACCTGTGAGTTAAATTTTCTAGGGCAATGTGGGTAATATTAAAGCCACACACTTCCCTCTAGTTCTAAAACATATTTGTTACAGAAAATTTGGAAAATAAAGAAAAACATACAAGAGGGGGAAAATCTTATCTTCTAGGCACAACCAGTAACACTTATGTCTTTACTTCTAGTTTGTTCTCTGAATAGACTTCTTTGATGTTTCCCATTTCTGTGTCTTCTCTTCCTGGCAGACTGTTATTTAGATGTTGGATACTGAGGTCTGGTCCTTTCATTTGCATACTTTTTTCTCTCGAATTCTCCATCTATCTTTTTGTTTTACTTTACATGTCATTTCCTTAACTTTTTCTTCTAACTCTTCCATTTTTTTTTCATTTCTATCATGGTTTTAATTGCCATGATCTCTTTGTTCTCTAGGTACTAAAAAAAAGTCTTGTTTTATGGTTGTGCCATCTCTTTCTAAAGATATTAATGATTTTCTTTTCCTGGAAATTTTCTTCTCCCTCAATGATGTTTCACTGAATATACTTTTTTCCTTTGTTTTTACTTGATATTCACATTAGAATTGTCTCTTAAATATTCAGTGACCTTGTCTGCCCCCTCATCCACGAGGGAACACTAAAAAACTGATTGAAAGCTCTCCGCACATTAAGGGCTTGTTGACAATTCTCTACAGGGACCCTGCTGGGTCTTTTCATTGAGGATCCTTCTCCCTCGATCAGTATCTTCAAATCTCTTCTCTTGGCCTGTTTAGATTTTTACAGAAAAGGCTCTTCTAATCCTTGCAGGGAAGATACAAGGCTGAGAACCAAGCAGAGGAAGTGGACTAGGAGTCTCGGCATTCGGTAATATTTTACTCAGCATCCTGATTTTAGGATTTTAGCCCCTAACCTCAACTGTGCCTGGGGTCCCGGGTCCGGAGACCTTGTTTTACCTCCCCCGGAGAATATGCCTCCAGTTCTCCCAGAGGACAGAAGGGACAGTGGCCCCTGGGTGAGGAGGGAGGTCAGCGCTGGAAGCTCTAACTTCTTCTTAAACAGATTCCTGACCAATCTTTCTCTTCAGCTCTCTTTCCTCCCATCCCAGAGGCACTGGGTGCTGCCAATTCTCCACCTTTTTGAAGGATTCCACAGTGTAAACCAGGTGGTCTCCAAGTTTTTTCCCCCACAGTCGATTTCAAAGGCAGTTTCTTCAGTCACGTAAGCCCCTTATCACCTCCTGGTTTGCTCTCCAGTCCCTACTTTACTGCTACTGTTTCCTCTCCTGTTGCTCTTTATCTTTGCAGGCTTAGACTTCAAACAAACAAACAAACAAACAAACAAACAAACAAACAAACAAACAAACCACTCTAGTGTCATCCTGGTGCGGTTTCATGAAAAAGGAGTTTATATATTTAGTCTGCCATCACCGAGAATCTCAGATTGTTAATTTTTATATATTTGTCTTTTTAAAACATTTGAGATCATGTACATTTCTACATCCTGCTTCTTCATTCCTCCAAGAAATTATGCCCTCAATCTATAATTACTTTTATTTAGGAAAGAGGACCTTCCCCCCCCGACTCATTTTCCAGAAAATCTTCCGTTTTGGAGGCGACTGGGTAGCTCCATCAGTTAAGCATCTGCCTTCAGCTCAGGTCATGATCTCAGGGGTGCTGGGATCCAGCCCCGTGTGGGGCTCCCTACTCAGTGGGAAGCCTGCTTCTCCCTCTCCCTCTGCCCCTCCACTCCCCACTCGTGTTCACTCACTCTCTCTCAAATAAATAAATATATAATCTTAAAAAAAAAAAACAAAAAAGAAAGAAAAAGAAAAAAATCTGTTTTTGTTTTCCAAGGCACTAGAAGTGGTCAACCTGAAGCCTAGTCACTCGACTCATTAGCTCCACCTTGTGGCTCATAGGGGAAAAGGAGGGGAGGCTGGAAAAAAATCCACAAAGAACCGACATTTGGAAAAAGCTATCCGGAAACATTGTTCAAAGTATCTCCAACTCAAAGACAAACTATGTCTTTAAAACCAAACTTCTGCATCCACGTCTCATACCTCCAATGACCTCCACGCTATTAAATACAACAGTCCCTGTGGATCATGCTCCTTTTAAAAACATTTCTCTGGTCTTCCTCTACTTTTTTTCTCCTACTGCACTACCAATCCTTCTGAGTCTCCTTTTCTATTTGTTCCTCCTCCTACTTAGGTACTAGGCCACTAAATATTGTCGTGCCTCAGAGCCAGGCCTAGACTAGTTACCTGGATCTCATTTCACTAGATGGTCCACTCCCACCATCTACATGCAAACAACTCCCACATTTCTATTCCCACCCTGAACTAAACTCATAACCAATTGCCATGACATCTCTACCTTAACGACTAATAGGCATTTTGTAACTCAGTGTGGCCAAAACAATTTGATTCCCAACTGCCCAATCTGTTCTGCCCCAAACTTCCCCATCCTAATGAACAGCAACCACTGTCCACCCAGTCACTGAAGCCAAAAACCCAGAAGTCATCACCAATCCCTCCTTTCCTGACTTCACATTAATATAGCAGGAAGCCTGGTCAGCCCTTCATCCAAAATCTACCCCAATCCACCATGTAGCCCAAGCTCTACCACCATAGTTATCTGCCACGTGGCTCCCTGTGACGGTCTCTTAAATGTCTCCCTGCCTCCACTCTCAGTCCCTACAACCCATTCTCCACATTGTTGTAGCACCAGCTGTCTTCTTAAAGTAAAAACTGTATCCTGGGGCGCCTGGGTGGCACAGCGGTTAAGCGTCTGCCTTCGGCTCAGGGCGTGATCCCGGTGATCCGGGATCGAGCCCCACATCAGGCTCTTCCGCTATGAGCCTGCTTCTTCCTCTCCCACTCCCCCTGCTTGTGTTCCCTCTCTCGCTGGCTGTCTCTATCTCTGTCGAATAAATAAAAATAAAATCTTAAAAAAAAAAAACTGTATCCTGTCATTCCCCTGCATAAACCCTGCCTTCCCTTTTGTTCCTAAGACTAAAACCCAGGACTCTTTTGCCAACCATGGCCTTGAAGATGCTACTACTATGTACGTCCTGGCCCCTACCTATCTCTCTGACCTCATCTCTTCCTGCTTGCTCCCTTGCTCATTGGACTCCACTCACAGAAGCCTTTCTGATCTGCAAAGACACCAAGCTCATTTCTGCTTTAGAACATTTGTACTGGCGGTTCCTTCTGCCTAAAATGCTCAATCCTCTGATCCTTGCACAGATAACTCCTATATGTTATTCAAGTCTCCAACTGAAGCCACTTCCTCTGTGTGGCTTTTCCTTACCACCCTCTTCTGACTCAACCCACCCACAAATGACTGTTCTGCAAGACCTCTGAGTTAAGCATGTTCCTTGACTTGTAGGTAAACCATCTCTTAAAAATAACAAGATACGGGACATGCAGTAGTTATATCCCAGTTAATGTTTCAAATGGACCACGATGTCAAATTCAATGAAATATTTGCTAACCACCTTCTATGAATAAGGCAGTAGGGAAATAAGATGGTCCTACTCTAACCTTCTTAAAGCTTCCCCTACTCATGTCCTGGTCACAATGATCCAGTCCTCAAAAGGCACGCCTGAAATCCATAAGGATTCGAAGATGTTCTCTCCCAGCCCATCGCTACTGAATTATATTTTCCCCACACATAGCCCATAGGATGTGAAATCCCATATAAGGGCTCACGTGCACACGTCTTCGGGGTGCTTAATCTGAGTCCTGGGCCTGAGGGTAACTTTGGTATCTCTCCCTCTCACACGCTGTTCACTACCTCTCCTCAGCATCCCTGAAATACATGACCTCAACCATCTTTCTAGCACAAGCTGTCCCCATTGTTCACTGAACATTGTCCATGTCTTCCACATGGCCTGATAACAACCCTACTTTTTCCGTGCTTTCTTTCTACCTCCAAAGGGAACCGAGTGTACCCAGCCACAAGCGCATTCAAAGAGAGACAATTTTAGACTCAGCCTTGAAAACCAGGAACTGATCTGGTTTGCTTTTTGGCCAAGAGTAAAGACACAGGTACAAGGTGACAGCTTATTAGAATTATGGCCATGGAACAGCAAAAAGATTTACTGAGGGGGTTCTATTTCTTCATCTATAAAATGAGCAAGACAGACAAGATGATCGAGATCTAGGAGGTGAAGTCAGTCAAGAGACCTTTTCAAACTCAGAGAGGAACCCCAACCTTAGCCCCATTAGGAGAGGGCTTCGATGATCTCCAGCATTTTCTCCACGCAGGGCTCAGCTGACCCACAACTACTTCAAATTCCTAAGGCGTGGGTCTCTCGTTCCAAACGATGAGGAAGAATACTTGCTTCGGTCCACTCGAGGCCCTCATAATGGAGCAGACTGATAAAACGTCACCACACCAAAACCTCCCCACCAAAACAAAACGGGAAGGACTTGCTCTGTTCTGAAGACCACACAGTAGTTGGTACTGAACGTGTCACAGCCAGGCCTTCGGCAAGCTCTCTACACTCTATGTTTGGTTTTCATGCTGAACAGCAAAGTCGATCCCACTTAAAGTTATTTTGGAAATGGAACTATATGACTGTTGCAGAGGAATAAAATTCAGCTAAGAATTCTAAAAGAGCAGCAATATTATAAGACAAAGGCAGGGGAGCCACTTGAGACACCTAGCCCCCTCTCCCAGCGTCTTTAGACCTGGCCACGCAGACTCCGACCATCATTAGGAATGTGAAACAGCTGAACATCAGTCTAGCCTTGCAGGGAGAAAGTACTGGAGATACGGACCCACGCAGTCGTGGCTTTGGCATCAAGTCACCCCATCTTATCCAGACCACTCTGCAGCGACATTTTCCCTTTAGAAAGAATGGGAGTGGGTTGACCTCATTTCTTTCGAACGAGGCTTAGCTGAGCTCACCAAAGGGGCAGAGCTAGGGTTTCAGAGACCGCCAGTCAACACTTCCTCTTTCCTATGCCCTTCCCAGAAAACACTGCATACACTCCCCTTCTCCCAGCCCGATTAACCTGATTAATGTTTATTCAGGCTTAGTGAACAAGTAACTCAATACATATGCCTCACACAGGGGGTGAAGAAAGAGAGCAAACAAACAAATGTTTCTTTGATGTAGAACTTCAATTACTCACATAAGCTTATGCCACACTATATAATCATATTTTGATAAAGATGCCAGATAAACCTTAGCTAAATGACAATTTCAAATCCTGCTTCAAGTACAAATATATATTAAGTACTAACATACCTGCCATGTGCAAGAACAAAGTAATTTGTATTGTAATATCCCAGGACTGTGTATGCATCAGATTTTCAGTCTGG
This sequence comes from Ursus americanus, assembly GCF_024610735.1. Lineage (NCBI taxonomy): Eukaryota > Metazoa > Chordata > Mammalia > Carnivora > Ursidae > Ursus > Ursus americanus. The sequence continues at coordinate 20,360,142 of NC_142144.1, forward strand.
CAAGGTTAGGGGAGCATTTTTGATGAAGACTGTTAGTCTATATAAGAGACAAATTCAAAGACACCCCAGGGATTGTATAATTTTATTTTTGTCCTCAAAAATAGATACTACTAATTTTATAAGTAAAGCAAAATATCCTGGCTCATTTTAAGCAAGTTACGATGCCTTTTTTTTGAGATGTAATTGACATACATTATATTAGTTTCAGGTATACAAAATAATGATTTGTATATATTGTGAAATGATCAACACAATAAGACTAGTTAACGTCCATCACCACACATGGCTATAAATTTTTCTTTGGAAAACTTTAGGATCTACTCTCCTAGCAACTTTCAAATATACAATACAGTATTAAGTATAGTCACCATGCTGTGTATGACATCCCATGACCTATTTATTACTTATAACTGGAAGTTCATACCTTTTGAGTCCCCTCACCCATTCCACCCACCCCCAACCCCAGATTGCCTTTCTCTACCTGCTTTGGCCACAGAATTAAATATGCCATGTGTAGGTCTCATTAAAAAAAATAAAAATAAAAAAATAAACCCAATGTAATAGGGGGAAATGAGTGGGAAATTTGTGGAATCAGGAGCCGTGGTTTTCAGCCTCAGTTCCAGTAATTACCAACAAAATTGCCTCAGGCTAATGATGTCACATGTGAGTTTTATCCCTATCATCACCATGACTACCATCATTTCCACTCTACAGATAAGGAAATTCATAACATTTCCCAGCACATTGTGAGATCCAGACCCAATCCTGTCATTGAAAGTGTTTTATTATCAGCTTTATAGAGCACACATGAGACAGTGATTCATTCTAGCAGGAACATTTTCCATTGTCCACAATTTAACGTGTATCAAGAGCCTTAAAAGGTTCATATCCAGTGAAACAAAATGGAACATGGGCAGTGGGTATACGGGAGTTTGTCATACTATTCTCTTTGCTTCTATTGTATGCTTGAAATTTTCCATAAGGGCTTTTTTTTTTTTTTAAGTTTTTATAACTAGTTCATTCATTACTTTTTACTCCTCTTCTTAAGGTGTAGAATATTTTCATATTGCCATGATTTTTCTGGTTTTCCATTTTTACAACCCAAAGTTGTCTGATGAGTTTCTTTCAAGAGATTCTTGTCAATCCTCAGCCTGAGCCGTAGATCTGCCCCCAAAACAGATCAATAAATCAGAGGTCTCCTTTGGGAAATAAGAAGATGAGCTACTTAGGATGTTCAACACAGAGCGACATAACTTTTTCTATTGGTAAAGAAGCCTGACTCTTTTCTCTAACTGGTGTCGCATCGTAGGAGTCCCTGTAGCTGTGCTATCAAACAGGTCTAAGTACTGGCTGGGGTAATTTCTAGTGTGGGCATTAAAGCATCTGACCCTATCCTTATTCTGCATTTAGAATTTGAGGCTGGAAATCATTTGTCCTCACAGCTCCTGTCTTTTCTCGTCCATTGCCGCTAGATCAAAGCCATTCTGATTCTTATTGCATTTGTACATCTCTTCCCTCTCCCTCTTTCCTTAAAAGCTTTTCAAATCTTATAACTTCCATTCTACAATTTTACAGTGATATGCTGTGGGTTGGCTCTCTCTTCATTTCTTTTGCTGGGCAAGCAGTATGTCCTTTTAATCTGAAAACTCACATCCTTCAGCTCTGGAAGATTTTCTTGTATTATTTCTTTCATAAGTTCCTTCCATCAGTCTTTTCTGTTCTCTCAGGGACTCTTATCAGACAGATGCTGAACCTTTGAGAGTAAGCCTCTATGTCTCTTATCATTCTTTCACATTTTCAGTACTTTTGCATTTTTGTTCTACTTTCCAACGACTTGGTTTCCTTACTTTACCTTCCAAGATTTCCTCAACCTCATCTTTCAACTTTACTCTTCCATTTCATCTCAGCGAATCAGATTTTAACTTCCAAGAGCTCTAATTATCCACATATTCTTTTTCCACAGCATCCTGGTCTTGTTTAGATGTTATACCTCCATGAACTCTCAGAGAACATTAAGAGTTTCTTCCACACTATTCTTCTTCATTTAATTCACATACTTGGTTCACCATGTGTTCTATTTATATGCCTATGAGGTCAGTCCACATGTGTGATCCTGCCCACCCAGGAAGAAGGAAACCCATGCCATGTGCAAACAGGCAACAAATTACCTTCTGAAAATGACTTAAATAAGGAACGTACTTAAGCGCACAAGAAGTGAGCCAGCTTACCTTCATAGAGTCAGAGTATAAAATATATTCCCTGAGCACAGGTAGAAAATCTTCTGTCATGTCATCTGTCAGCTCTTCCAAGGCCGTCGAGCAGTTGCCAATGCAAGCTGACACACCCTCCAGGGGCTCAGCCAGCTCCCCCTCTAACGCACTCCACGTGGAGTACACAGGCCCATATTCTCTCAGCTCTACAAGGTACTCTAAAGGGAGAAGAGAAACTAATTAAGACTTGGTGGGTAATTAAGACAATCACTGGTATTACTGACTCAGTAACAACTGTAGCCAAGAGCTCTCTATGGTGAGATGTTATTTACTTGGCCATTCACTCACCAAAGCACGCTCTCTTTTAAACACAACATTGTTTATAATTTTTTAAAATCTCTATAAACCCATATTATAGCTAACATCATAACATCACCTGACTTCACCCCGTAATGGGAATGCCATGCTTCTGGATAATGGGGACCACGATGACTTCTGGGGGAAGTGGTAGGAGTTACATCCACCACATATCTTCAGAAATAACCACTCACCTACTCATACAGTGAAGCAGTATTTTAACAACAGTAGGGGCAGAGTTTTACATAGGATTAGGGGGATCTTTTTAAGGGAAAGAAAAATCAGTCGCAATGGACAAATAATAGGAATTTACGAAATATTATGATATGGATGTGGCCTTACATAGGCAGAATCACTCTCATTCAGAGGTCACCCCAACACTTTGGTCCCATCGGAATTTATTCCACATGCTCCTTAGATGTGGATGGTACTGAAAGCTACCTCTAGCACCTGCTGGCCCCACATAATACCATCAGTGGGTAGAGGAGAACGAAAGCACAGGGAACAAGGGCAAATGTTGATTTATTTCCCCTCGGAAGAAAATCTAGTGCATCATTTGTCACCAGGATTCTTTTTTTTTAAGATTTTACTTCTTTACTTCTCAGAGAGAGAAAGAGAGGGAGAGAGAGCACACAAGCAGGGGGAGTGGCAGGCAGAGGGAAAAGCAGGCTTCCTGCAGAGCAAGGAGCCCAATGTGGGACCCGATCCCAGGACCCTGAGCTGAAGATAGATGCTTAACCGACTGAGCCACCCAGGCGTCCCATCACCAGGATTCTTGCCATTACAATAAAATGTTGCCATTTTTTAGTAACCAATGGATAGCGACTACTGGAGAATCCTTTTCGGTGTGTTTCATAGCTTGTGCCAGCATGATCGTTAACACTGTTCCGGTCTCTCTGGCCTACACGTGTGTAAGAAGACAAAAGGCCCTAATATTCTGGGATACAGAAAAGCAGGTGACCACAAGAGGGGTGGGGAGGAAGTGGTGGCAACAACCCGGAAGGTTCCAGAGAGATCTCATAACTACCCAGGTCAGGAAGAATGGGTCTGAAATGAAGCAGGGGTGGGGCAGGTGAGTCAGTTTCAAGTTGGAGACTCATTAGGAGCACAACTTTGGCAAACACGGGTCTCCATGCGGTCCTTTTGAACAATCTTTCTGCCAGAAAAGGTACCAAAGTTTGCTTTTTAAACTATCGTTCCTATGAATGAAGGGAAGCTGAGTCCATGTCTTCACTTTTAAAGCTGAAGTTAAGAGAGAGAGAAGTGGAAACGCCTCGGGCCTGAGAAGTGGCTGCTCGCCATGGGGAAAGCAAACACAGGCTGAGGTGCAGGGCAAAGGAGGGAGCACAAAATTATACTCTGCTCACAACGTCCCCCTCCCCTCCTTGTACTGATTAGTTTCTGAGTGTGGCCTCGTCCTGTCAGGCCAGTCTTTCTGCAGTTTGATTCTGCTGAGCACACGTGAAAGCCATTTCCGCGCACACGCTCCCTGGGCGTGATCAGTATCTGCACGAAGGGCTCACCTATTTCTTCTTTGATGATCCTCTGGGCTATTCGGTCAATGGTTCCCAGTTTGAGCGCAAACGTATCTAAGTAGTCGCCGATAGCTGCAAACTCAAGAGGTCGACTCCTCAGCTTGTAGCCCCCGGTGACGTGCTTGACGGACTCGCCCACTCGGGTCAGCAGCGCCATTCCTTGCTTCTTGTAGGCGTTCAGGTCCTAAGGATGACACATGAACAAACTCAAGGGGCTGCATCACTCCCACTGCCAGGACTCGGTGAACCAACTCCTTTAGGTGGTTCTTCTTGGAAGTGGAAGACTGAAAACGAGGAGCTGAGTTACAGGACTGACCACATACACAAGAGTCCTCTCCCCTCGCCATCAGAATCTCCAAACGCGCACATCTGAGCCCTTTCACCAGAGCCAGACTCTTACCTTTCTAATCAGGTTCACTCACCTGAGCACGCTCTCCTTCAAATTCATGTTTCTAACGTGATGTTTTAAAGCCTCTGACCAAAAAAAAAAAAAAAAAAAAAAAAGTCCCTTTCTCTCATACAAAATATCCTAAGTTATCTTTAGGAAGAAAATTCTAGAGCTGAAATTCATTCCATTCATTTATTTATATGCCAAGCAAAGCCATATAAAGAAAGGAGGGAGAAGAGGGCAGGAAGCAGGAAACAGCGACAGAAAAAGCAGCACAAGAAAACCCAAGCCAAGGACAGACGCTGTAAACAACAGAACATTTTATCCTGAAGGTCTTGGTCGGGGCACACACGGGCAATATGGTGAGCTACATGACGCATTGTATCTAAAGTTAAGATGCGCATTAGTCGGCCAGGTCAAATAACCTTCCTCCTGTCCTTCAACTCTCGGAGGAGTCCACAGCATCTTCTGGTTGTTCTATGTCACCTCCTTTAACGGTGCCTTCAAAAATGGTTTTACAGAAGATCGGGTGTCTGCTGCTTATATCCACCCTCAATACAGACAGAATAATTATTCCGGGTCCAAGTAGGGCATGCCTACAGAGAGATAAGGGAACAAGGCACAAGGCCATTGCTTTCTGGTCACCTTGTCTGGTTTAGGGATGGAGCAGAGAACAGGGAATCACACTTAACACAGACGTCTGGCAGCCCCCTCCCATTTCACAGCCACAGTCATAGGCCCTGGTCTCCACAAGTGTCTGAAGGGTAGACTGCTCCTGATTTCACTTCCTTCTTTGAGCAGTCAAAGAGCACTTCGGCTCTTGATTCCACTCTTTTCCAGCTACACCTCGCTGACAAGAAAGGCCCCTGCCCACCAACCATTCCCTCACCTGCCTGTACCTTCAACTTCTAACCCTTCAGGGCATAACAGACACCCAGGGCTCACCCACCTTCAAAACAGCAGCAATTTCCTCTAGCTCCCCTCCTCCATTTCTCTTATTCCTTTCAAAGTCAGGCTACCTGAGAGAATGTTCTAAAGACTCCATTTCCCTTCTAGCCTCATGTACTCTAGACAAGAAAACATCCCTGTAGACACCTGGCCTTCGCAAGGTGGTAATGGAAGCCTTGCCATTGTTGGCATTGCTTCCACAGACAGTATTTTTTGGGGCAGGGCTTGATCCAAATGGGCTCGTTGGACTGCAAAAGCTCTATTCCAAGTAGAGGCTTAGAAGGGAATCCCCAGTTAACCAAGTCAATGTACTGAATGAGGTTATTTAGCAGTGCCTCTCTGACTGCTGTACCCATTCTACCAAAGACGAAAATACTGATCTGAACGCAGGTGATACTGAGTGTCCCCCCACCTCTCCCAGCATTACTGGCTTCTTCTCAAAGACACTTCTGGTTTGTGATAAGATCAGGTTATCAAGGGAGAGAAGAATGCTTCTTCCTTCACTGGCAGAACATGTCAAGGCCTCACTAAAGAACAAGACCAAGTTATTCAAGGGGTGTTAGAAGATGGGGAACACGGGGAGGGGGAAATGGGGAGCTCCTGTAGTACCACATAGCATAGTACAGTAGCATGTTTCAGTTTCACGAAACGAGAAAGTTCTGGAGATTATAGTTGTAAATATACTTAATGCTACTGAAATGAACACCTTAAAATGGTTAGGATGGTAAACTGTGTATTTTACCACAACCTAAAGAAAAAAAAAAAAACCACGATGGGGTTATTTAGTACATTCAGTTCAGCAAGTAAAACTGAACCAGGCTAGAATTTGTTCAGTGTTAGAGCCAATACCCCAGTGCTTACTCACGGGAAGTTGGACTGTGGTTAAGACGCTGAAGGACTTTTTTTTTTTTTTTTAATCATTTATCTGGCCCAAATACCCCCCCCCACACACACACACAAATCTTTCCTCTTTAATCTCCACATAGATTCCCAATGACCAAGGGTCCGCGTTCTCTTTCTGTGTTTCTGTGTTTCTCTGCTCGGTAAGGAGGACCAAGACTGGGGCCTCCCAGGTCAACAACCTGAATCGTGCGTGAGGCAGTGAGTTGCCCTGCTGGAGAACTGGATGGATTTCATTCTGCATAAGAACTGTATCTGAGGATCTGTTACCAGGAAATACTTATTTTGAAACAGAACAGGAGTTTGATGTGGGGGGGAATGGGCCTCTAGGAGAAAAGAGAAGATGAATTGGAAGGTCATCACTGGGACTAAAAAAATCCCAATGGTGGTTTAAAAAAATATATATATTAAAGGACTTTGCCACGTGGTTTCCAGCATCTGGAGAACGGCACCCTCTCTAAAATCTTTACCGTCAACTGATTTATCTGCAAATGTTTCTCAATTCTGCCATTTTGAAAAAGAAAACTGGGAAGTCCCTGAGCGTCAACACCCTTGCCAACATGGAACAAACCACCTATGGCCCAAGGATGGGAATGTGATTCACGAAGGTAAACAGATGTGGCTACAAGGAGCTGGCATGAGAGTCTGGGCCTGAGATCCCATTTCTGCAGACATTGAGGGCACAGTGCCTTGGACTTCCTGTCAGTTCTGCCAAAGGGAAGTGCACACAGAAGCCAGTGAATAACCAACCTGGGTGTGAACACACAGAATCTGGCAACTGTGTGGGACCCAAATGTTTCTCTGCAAATGCTTGGAAAATGCTGGTCCAACAGGAACATGGCTGTGGGCAAGTAACCCTGAACTTGTCTTGGTCAGGCAGTCTGATATGGCGGGGAAGTGTGGCCTCCGGAGCCATATACAGACCCAATCTCAAATCCTAGTGATGCCACTTGAACACGTCCCGACACCTTGAACTTCAGTTTCCTCATCTGTAAAATGAGGTTACCAGTCACCTCTCACAGGGTTCCTGGGAAGAACACCGTTACCAAACAGTCACTAGCTGTTCTTTCGCTCTGTTCTTTCCACCTGCTGTTGGTCAGAGTGGTCTCACCTAGTAATATGCCAAGAAGTGTGTAAGGAAACACTTATCCCTCCTTTCGGCCAGTGCAAAGGGGTGTTTCTCCTGAATTCTAACACGGAAACCATGCTGATGCAAATGGACGCCAAAAAAACAAAAACAAAAACAAAAAAACCCAGGAATCTGATGACATCCACTATTGTGGGCCATTCACGAAGCTGCTTTGTGAGAGATCAAAGCAGCTTTTGAGAAAGAGCCCGAAAGATGCTAATTTGGGGGAGGAATATGAGACATTCTGTTCTTACCTTAGCAGTGAGGAAAACATTAAAGTGTTCATTGAAAGACAGCACAGGATGATCTGTAATTCTTTTCAGGAATTTATCCAAAGCTTTTCTTCTGGTCTCCACAAACTCTTCTGAAAAACGATCCACAACTCCTTTCACCACAAACTTCTCAGGAAGTGGCTATAAGACAGGAAGAAACAATATCAATAGAGTAATTGATAAGACAGTGAAAAGAAAAACCGCAGGCTAGCAAATAATTCCGTCCAAGAACATATTCCTTATTCGGTTGGATCTTTACGTCGTCATCAATATAAACCTTTGTGAAACATACAGATGCGGTAAATCACAGCTACCCTTCTCAGTTTTATAATGCAAGAAGTAAAATGCTAGAGACTAGTCCCTGGAATACAGGAAACAGTCCATGTTTATCCAGTAAATCCAATATTGCTCCCGTTGGCAGCGCATATTCTAAAATTGGAATAAGACAGAGATTAGCATGACCCCCGCACAAGGATGACGGTAAATGCAACAGTCTGGCTGTCTGTACGTTGCTTCATGCACAGGTGGGATAATGAGAAAGTCAGGGCCAGAAAGACAGTCTAAGGAAAGAAGGCAGACAAGATCAACCACACAAAAATTTATTGAAATAGATTCCATTCTACTCCCAGTTCAAGGGGTAAAAGAACTTGGTGAATGGAGAAATAAGAATATTGGGCAAACCCATGTATCTAAAAAATACCTTTTCCGAGCCAATCTTTTGTGTAGGTTTGCACTCAAAAGTTCTTAAAAATGTAATTTCCTTTGTTCCTCTTAATCAAACAAATGTCTGTGTAATATTTGCTTCGAGCCAATATTGCTGGCAATTTAAAACCACCTGGTCACTAAGGGATCCTTGAGCTTTGACCTATTTCCGTAGTAGCTTGATTAAATGCTTGATTCAAAGGCCTTCCTCATTACTACCACCAGAGAGAGAGAGAGAACCTGCTAGTACACAACTTGAAAATGTTTGGGTTATGAAATATTAAAAGAACATTTACATTAAAAATTGGGCAAACAATTGGTAGATATTTTTCCAAAGAAGACCCGCAAATGGCCAACAAGCACGTGAAAAGATGTTCAACATCATTAGTCACTAGGGAAATACAAACCCAAACCACAGTGAGATACAACTTCACACCCATGATGGTCATAATAAGGGAGTAAAGAAAGAAACAAAAGCAAAACAAAGAAAAGAGCAAGTATTGGGGAGGATGGAGCCAGATTTAAGTCCACAAGCTCCTTCAGCCCCAAACTCTGGCAATAAAGAGGTCTACTTCTTTTATTTTTTTTAAAGATTTTTATTTATTTGAGAGAGAAAGAAAGAGAGCATAGGAGCAGGGGCAGAGGGAGACGGAGAAGCAGACCCCCTGCTCAGCAGGGAGCCTGATGCAGGACTCGATCCCAGGACCCTGGGATCATGACCTGAGCTTTGACTGAGCCACCCAGGCGCCCTGGTTTATTTCCTTTAAATTATAAACCTTCAAGTGCACGCACGCACACATGAAAACAGACACAAGGACTGCACCAACCCGAAGAAGTGGAATCCTAAGGTATATGGAGTGGAGAAATCAAGAAACAATCCCAACTTAGAACCCTTTCAAAGACTCAGAGACTGAGCCCTGGAATGAAGCACTTGGAAGAGCTTTGGAAAGTCAGGATGTTTTCCATCTCCAGAAGAGAGACCGTGGCTCCACGACTCCAGGGTTCGTCTTCCCCTTCTGCCGAGCTGACTTCGGTCAAATTGTACAATCTCCTGGCACCTCAGTTTCTTCTTCGTTTGTGAGAAATAGCTAACAACAGGGTCAGCCTCTCAGGGTTGTTACGAGGATTAAATAAGCTGCCAGGCTGAATGTGCTTCACACAGTTCCTGCCCCCGAGGAAGCCCCAACAAAAGTTTGGGGGGTTCTGTGTGGTAGGAGGGGCAGAGCTCCGGAGCATCATCTTCAGGGGCAGTCATGTTCAGGTGCATCTTGAAATGGTGGCAGTGTGCAGAGAGGAGGCTAAACTGACGGGTTTCTTTTTACCAGATGGGGAGTTCTAGAGGGTACAGCGGAAAGGTTTGGAAATGAAGAAAGAGAGGGGAGTAGAGTCAGGAATGACATTACAGAGCCACGTGGAGATAACACGTCCAACTTAGACACCCGGGGGGAGCTTACGCCTGGGGAGAATATTAGAAACGGGGTACCGGGGCAGATGCATAGGGCCCTCCAGCCCAGTGTTCCGGCCCAGTCGAAAGCACCAGGGAATCTGTCTTAATACGGTTTGGTTGTTCTTTAGGATAACTTCTTTATGCTGATCAGTTCTTCTCCCATTCCCTTAGGTAGCCATTTTCCTTAAACCCTCCACTCAACCCCCCAACTTTTCATGCTAAGCAGATTACCATCTCCCTGACACAGGAACCAGGTGTACAGCCATCACGTAAACATTCCCCAACCATTTTGCTCCTCCACAGAAACCCATCTCCTCTCCATTTCTCAATTCCCGTGGACAACATACCCCACCCTCAACACAACACAAAGCTAACTCTTCTGTGTCTTTGACCATTAGTTCACTATCCTGTATATGCTGTCATCAATTAATTATACTTTCTTTTCCTTGTATCTTCAACATTTCCTCCTCTCCTGGCTCTGTTCCTGAGTCTACAAAAATATAGTTGGTTCTCTTTCTACCCAAAAATAATAAACCCAACTGTTGCTTGACGTTACATCTTCTTTTCCACTCTCCTTCAGGGCTCATTCAACCTTTTTTTTTTTTTTAAAGATTTTATTTATTTATTTGACAGAGATAGAGACAGCCAGCGAGAGAGGGAACACAAGCAGGGGGAGTGGGAGAGGAAGAAGCAGGCTCCCAGCAGAGGAGCCTGATGTGGGGCTCGATCCCATCACACCGGGATCACTCCCTGAGTCGAAGGCAAACGCTTAACCGCTGTGCCACCCAGGCACCCCTCATTCAACCTTTCTGAAAGAATCATTTATCTTCACTTCCACTCCGTCCATTGATGTCTCAACCCCCAATCTTCCTCCACCCCAAAACAAAGTTGTCTTTGGTTCTGCCTTTAAATGCTGCATTTCTTTGCCTTATCCCTACCCAATGCAGACCACTCTTCTAAAGATGATTGATGGCTTTTTTTTTTTTTTAAGATTTTATTTATTCAGGGGCTCCTGGGTGGCTCAGTGGGTTAAGTGTCTGCCTTCAGCTCAGGTCTTAATCCCAGGGTCCTGGGATCCAGCCCCACATCGGGCTCCCTGCTCGGCTGGGAATCTGTTTCTCCCTCTCCCTCTGCTTCTGCTCTCTCAGTCTCTCTCTCTCTCTGTCAAATAAATAAATAAAACTTGAAAAAATAAAGATATTTATTCATTTGAGAGAGAGAGCGAGTAAGGGAGGCAGGCAGAGGAAGAAGGAGAAGCAGACTCCCCGCCGAGCAGAAAGCCCGTCGTGGGGCTTGATTCCAGGACCCTGAGATTATGACCCAAGCCGAAGGCAGATGCTTAACCGACTGAGCCACCCAGGCGTCCAGCTTTCTAATGACCAAATCCAGTGGATATTTTCCTGCTTTTATTTCCTGAGTCCTGGTGAGCACACTCTGGTTTGCTTGTGCTGAATAGGACTTGTGGGGAAAGCTTAATGAGCAAATAAGTGGCTAGGTGTGCCTCATTTAACATAACAGATAATCTCCTGAAATAGTTATTCATTCTTCAGGTTTAGTACATTGAACTTTATGTTTAGTGAATCAGGGAAGCTTGCTATTTAAAGGAACCCTGGAGTGAATCCTTCTGCAAACAGAATTTCCTTCTAAGCACTATTATTCCCAAATGTACATGGCTTTGGAAATTTGTTTCTTCCTATTTCGAGCCTTAAAGGCGATACGCCTACTCTCCACGTGACCTCCATAATTACCTTGTGGTTTCTTTATGCATAGGAATTGGGGTTGCTGATGAAATCACGTGCCTCTGCGGACTGAAACTGAGCTGTTGCAAGTGAGGAGCTCAGCACAGCTCCAAGCACGTGGTAGATGTCACACACACGCCAGCTATTTTTATGACCCTGTAAACACCGAGAACAGAAGGCAGAAGGGGAGTGGACCAGAGGGTGGAACTGCCATACATCTTTGAGGCCAAAATGTTTTTTAAAAACCCTCTGGGATACATACCATTTCACACCCACTAGGATGGCAATAAAAAAAAAAAAAAAAAGGAAGCAAGTACATGGAGAAATTGGAACCCTCATACATGGTTGGTGAGAATGTAAAATGGTGCAGTCTCTGTGGAAAACAGCTTGGCGGCTCCTCAAAAAATTAAGTGTAAGATTAGCATAGCATCCAGAATTCCATTCCTTGGTACGCAGCCCAAATAACTGAAAGCAAGTGTTCAAACAAAAACCCGTACAATCAATGTGCAAGTAGCATTATTTATAATAGTTGGGTTGAGGAAAAGGGGAATGAGAAGTGACTGCTTAATGGGCATGGGATCCCTCTGTGGGGGATGAAAATATTCTGGAATTACAGCGGCGGGGACTGTAAAACATCGTGAATGCACTAAAAGCCACAGAGTTGCACACTTCTTATAATGGCGAATTTTATGTTATTAGAATTTTACCTCAATTTTTTTAAAAAAAGCTGTGGTGATGGAAGCAAATGTCAGAGAGGAGAGAAGATGCTGTGCCGCTGGCTTTGAAGACGGCGGAAGGGGCCACGAGCCAAGGGTTGCGGGAGCTTTTAGAAGCGGGAAAAGTCAAGGAACCAGCTCCCCCCTGGAGCCTCTATGAAGAATGCAGCCCTGCCACCTGGATATTAATCCACTGAGACCAGTTCTGGACTTTTGACCTCCAGAACTATAAGGTGATAAACTTCTGTTGTTTAAATCACTTTCTAAAAAAAAAAAAAAAAGTCTTACTTGGTATGGGGGTGAGGAAGTGGATAGGATAGAGATAAAACAAGATGGGCCATGGGGATAAACGTTGAACTCGGCGGTGAGTACATGAGGGGGTTCATTGCACTGAATCACTCTACTTTGGTACATCTGACATTTTCCATAATGGAAACATTTTTTTAACGCATGACTACGTATATGCATGTACATGTTGGAACCTACAGAAAATCCTATTTGCAGGGCACCTGGGTGGCTCAGTCAGTTAGGCGTCTGCCTTTGGCTCAGGTCATGATCCTAGAGTCCTGGGATGGAGCCCCACATCTGGCTCCTCAGCAGAGAGTCTGCTTCTCCCTCTCCCTCTGCCCCTACCCACTTGTGTTCTCTCTCTCTTGTTCACTCTCTCTCTCAAATAAATGAATCAAATCTTTAAAAAATTTATTTAAAAAAATCCTATTTGTAAAGCATTACAGTAACCTATTAAATATGTCAAGGTTTAACCTTATAAAATACTTCTGTTTTTGTAAACTTGATACTTTGGTAAAGCACTTTCATATGTATTGTATTTCATAATAGTTTATAAGAAAGATCTTATAATCTGTGAAACAAAAGCATACTTCCTGTAGATTGTCATGGAGAGCTACTATTTTGGAGTGTGAAATCTGCACAAAGATTTCAATTGCTCAATTTTGAAATGATCCAACTTCCTCTTGTCAGCATTTAAATTGCTTCTTCAACAAATATTAATTTGCAATTAATTGCAAACTGCAATTAAACAAATATTCAGCAACACACCCACTACATGACAGAAAGCTATTTTTCCTAACCTTATCAAACAAACAGAAAACATTGTTCCTAAGAAAAAATAATAAGAGAGCATTAAGATTAAAAACCTCTCCATAAAAACCACCGTCAAGCCCGGTTTAACTCAAAGTACTTGAAGATTCAACAAATGTTCAACTACTTATTAACTTACCCACTGGGTAAGCTAAAAGCACGCCTATGCTTTTCTCAACAGTACAAAAAAAGGAGGAACCAACTAGAAATGAAGTTAAGAGTTTTTACTGATTATTTCCTATTAAGAAAAACAGCTGTTGCATTACAAATTTCTTATTAATTCCAAATGAGTTTACCACTACCCAAAACAAACTGGGTATAATAAATACAAATGCATCCTTCCAACAAAGCTTCCTTCACAAAAACTGAGGCAAACGGTAAATTTCCAAGTGCAATTAAACACTAAAGAGTTTAATAAATGCATGTGATTCATTTCCAAATTCTACCTGTGCCCATCAAATCACGAAACGTATCTATTGTTGTAACAAGGTGTGGCCCCAGCAAAAGAAGTAGTATTAAAACCAAACTCTGGGCCAAAAAATAAATAAAAAATCAAAACAAAACAAAAACCACGTCATAATGAAGAGTTCCTTGTGGCTCCCACTACTTGATGACGAAGTGAGTTGTCATTATGAGATGACAACTACACACATCCAGCACACTTCTAGTTGTGAGACGGCATTTTAAGAACAAATGAGCATTTCTTGCTAAGTGAAATAAGTCAAGCAGAGAGAGACAACTATCATATGGTTTCTCTCATCTATGGAACATAAGAACTAGGATGATCGGTAGGGGAAGAAAGGGATAAAGAAAGGGGGGGGTAATCAGAAGGGGGAATGAAACATGAGAGACTATGGACTATGAGAAACAAACTGAGGGCCTCAGAGGGGAGGGGGGTGGGGGAATGGGATAGACTGGTGATGGGTAGTAAGGAGAGCATGTATTGCATGGTGCACTGGGTGTTATACGCAAGTAATGAATCATCGAGCCTTACATCGGAAACCGGGGATGTACTGTATGGTGACTAACATAATATGATAAAAAATCATTAAAAAAAAAAAGAACAAATGAGCATTTCTGCTTTTCAAATTACACAGCAATGAAACAATATAAAAAAATATGCTGCAGCACACAGAAAATATCAAACAGGCCAGAATCTGCTAAAGGTATAAAACAGAAAAGACTGAACTGAGAGAAAAGTCGAGCAATACTGACCATCTTGTGATTCTATTCAGGCAAAGGAAAGGTTGGCTGAGGAAGTAAGGGGCTGGGTTTCCCCAGCACGGCCCCAGAAGCTGCCAAGTGTAGAGCCCCAGGGGCTGGAAACAGGCCTCAGGATGGGGAGAGGCCTCTCCAATGGGGAGAGGAAAATGAACGAATGTGGGTCCCTTCCCGGAACCACAGTTTGGCTGGCTCTTCACCTGCGACTTCACATGGTTCCAATGAAGCCCAGGTGAAAGGGGCACTTTATCTCCACACTCCTAACACGAGCAGCAGAAGCTGAAATCCTCACACATTTTTAACCATAGCTGACTTGAGTTGGCAAAAAACAAACAAAACAAAACGGGAACTCATTCTCCCAAATTTTCCAACTAATTCAAAAGACTCTAAAGTTCATCCTGGAAAATAAAACGTGCCAACAGCTAGAAAAGCTCTGGAAACAAAATATATTGGCAGGTGGAGACGGAGATGGGGACCTGTACAACCAGATGTTGAAATGTTCTGTGAAGTTACAGTCATTTGAATCGTGTAGAAGGGGCACCAGATTAGAAAGACCAATGAACCAAAGTTCAGGAGCAGTCCAGGGACACACGAGTCTAATGCAGGATTCGGTCTGATGCACACAAGATGGTAAAGATGATTGATTACTCATAAGTGGTTCTGGAACAACTCTCCAGCTGAAAAAAGTATGGTCCTCCCATCTCACATCAGAACAAATGCCTGATTTAAATATAAAAGATAAAGGTCAACTTCCTTTGCAGATATGTTGTTTTTACAAAACAAAACAAAGAAAATGAAGAGGTAAGTCATAAAAGAAATGCCAATGTCCAGTAAGTTCAGGGGAAGACATTGAGCCTCACCGGTTAAAGAAGGGAAAACTTACTGTTCAAAAATGAAGTCAAAATGGATGAAAGGCTGAAATGTGTGGGCTAAAACTGTATTAAAATTTTAGAAGAGGGGCGCCTGGCTGGTTCAGTCAGTGGAGCGAGCAAGTCTTCATCTCGGGGTCATGAGTTCAAGCCCCATGTTGGGTGTAGAGATTACGTGAAAACAAAATGTTAAAAAAAACAATTTTTTTAGAAGAAAACACAGGTGTAAATCTTCATGACCGAGGACTAGGTGATGATTTCTTAAATAGGACACCTTTAAGTACAAGCAATGAAAA
This sequence comes from Ursus americanus, assembly GCF_024610735.1. NCBI lineage: Eukaryota > Metazoa > Chordata > Mammalia > Carnivora > Ursidae > Ursus > Ursus americanus. The sequence continues at coordinate 20,375,969 of NC_142144.1, forward strand.
GGAAAAAAAAAAGATAAATTGGACTTCATCAAAATTAAAACCCTTTGTACTTCCAAGAGACGCTATCAAGAAAGTAATGAGACAACTCACTAATTGGAGAAGATTTTTTGCAAGTTGTATCTCTAGTGAGGGATTTGCATTTAGATTATATAAAGAGCTAATAACAAGAAGACAACCCAGTGTAAAGGATCTGAAGAGATATTTCTCCAAGGAAGATGACAGAAGGCCAACAAGCACATAAGAAAATGTTCAACATCATTAGCTGTCAGGGAAATGCAAATCGAACCCACAATGAGATACCACCTCACACCCACTGGGATGGTTATAATCAGAGAGGCAGATAATCACAGTGTTGGTAAAGATGTGGAGAAACTGGAACCCTCGTACCCGCCAGTGGGAAGGTAAAATGATGCAGCCACTTTGGAAAACAGCCTGGCAGTTTCTCACAAGGTTAAATAAACAGTTACATATGATCTGTCAATGAGACGCCTCGAGAAAATGAGAACATACGACCAACACAAAAATTTGCACGCAGATGCTCACAGTCACACTACTCCTAAGAGCCAATAGGTGAAAACAACTCAAACACCCATTAAATGTGAGCAGACAGACCAAAAAAGGGTATATGCATACAATGTAATATTATTTAACAAGAAAAATGAAAGTACTGACAAGTGCCACAACATAGATTAACCCTGAACACATTATGCCAAGTGAAAAAAAAAAATCCAGTCACAAAAGACCATATAGTGTAGGACTCTACTTTATATGAAATGTCCAGAATAGGCAAATTTATAGAGACAGAAAGATTAGTGGTTGCTAAGCGCTGGAAAAGATAGAAGGTTTGGAAGCAACAAGGAGTGGGAGGTTTCTTTTGGGGGTGAGAAAAGGCTCTAAAATTGATTGTGCTGATGGTCGCACAACTCTATATACTAAATATATTAAAATACTTATATACTAAGTATATATACTGAAATAGTATATACTAATACACTAAATACTGATACTAAATATACGAAAAGCCCTTGACTTGTATATTGTAAACGGGCAAACTGTATGGTGAATGAATTATATCTGAATAAAGCTGTTTTTTTAAATAAAGAAATGAAAATATAAACAATAATTAGGTTGCATGTCTACTAGGTCTCCACCTGAAAATAAACTTCCCAGGCAGGGGTCTGTTGTCCATCTTATGACCCCTGACCTCCCCAACAGTACTCACCAGGCCTAATATATATTAAGACTAACACAGAGTCAATGCTTAATAACAGACAGACACTTCCTAGCCAAGTTGCTGCAGAATAACTTCTAAAGAGGAAAAAAAAGAGTGTGTTTCCAGTTTGACTTTCGTATTTGAGTTAGAGATGCTTTCCTATGTTAAATCTCTCTCCACCCCAGACCTGTACCAAGAATTTATTGAATAAATTTACGTCTCCACTTGCTTCTCGAATACCCTCCTACTCACTGCTTCTACCCTGACCATGGGAAACCATACTTAAAAATACCCTGGATCATTCCCCGACATTCTGAAGACTCTCATCCCCTTTCCGTTCTGACTTCAGGGTCCACGCATGAGTATGACCAGCAGGTGTCGCTGTCGAACAAACTTCAAAGACACTAGCTGCCAGCAGGTGGGGCATAATTCCCACTTATGCACAGTGGGAGCTAAGTATAAAGAAAAACTTCTTTCCAAACAGTACAGCATGGAACAGGAGAGAGAAAAAAGAGTAACTGTACAGTGGAGAAACCCGACAAGAACTATATCAAATAAGGTGATCTGGGTTAACCTCAACAGTGATAAATACTGTTGACAGTATGTACCATTCGTATGACGGGATGAGAATGGCACTTTTCCTCCCAAAACATGTGACCCCAATATAATCATGAGAAAAACATCAGACAAATCTCAACTGAGAGACATTCTACAAAATGCCTGACGAGTACTCCTCAAAACTGTCAGTCACTGAAAACAAGGAAAGGCTGAGAAACTATCACAACCAAGGAGACACGGAAGGTGACATCCTAGATGGGCTCCTCAAACAGGAAAAGGACATTAGGCGAAACTGAGGAAATGTGAATAAAGGACTTTTAGTCAATCATAAGTCATCATTACTGGCTCATTAACTGTGACAAATGCGCCACACTAATGTAAAATGTCAAGCAAAACCAGGTGTGGGGTATATGAGAATTCACTGCACCATCGTCACAGTAATTCTGGAAATCTAAAACTGTTCTCAAATAAAAAGTCTACTTAAAAAAAAATTCACTAGCTGCCAATTTCGCCAAATTACGATCCTATTTTAAGGAACAGTTCCTACTGTTTAAAGATGAGTTTCTTCCCCTGAGAAAGGATGCGGTCCCAGGCAAGTCCCATCATCTCTACCACAATATATGCAGCCTCTTTCAACCGTGGGAGAAAAGCACCGGAAGAAGCATTCGTAACACGAAGATTGACAAGTGCTAAGAAGTTATTCAACCAAGGTTTTTACTGAAAGATAAAGCCCTCTGAAGAGTTTTATGACCTAAGTTGCACCAATGCCCCCAAAGCCCAAAGAAACATCTGGGGTCTAAATGGTTATTATTTCTACTGGGGGAAAAAAAAAGTAGTCAGAAAAGCATTCAATATGTATGTTGGTGTAAGTAGTCTTTTAAATTTTATTTGTTCTAGTTCTGTTTTTTTAAATGCGTAGATATAGGCAATAGACAAATATTATGCTGCTTCAAGAAATGGAGTTAGGTGCCTTTTGGTTTTTTAAGTGAAAAACTGGGGTTGAGTGGGTTGTGTACAAGATTCCTGCTTCCCGAATTACCCGTGTCTAAAGAAAGCCCAGCCAGTTGTAATGTGAGGCATCGTTCTTCACCTGGTGGCAGCCACCCAAACCTCAAGAACAGTGTCTAGAAGGGTGAAACAGACAGTCTTTAAAGAGGCAGCAAATAGGAATTAGAACTCTCCATTCCTCAAAAAAATTGTCATAATGAAAGTGAAAACCTACCCCCACGCCACTGAAGAAACCAGCATGATGACAGCAAACCAGAAACCAAAACCTCAAGGGTGAAATAGATTAGACAGTATCCATGAGAATGTCTTACGTACATGTGATGGGAAAACGTGGTATGTCAGGCAGACTCTGCCCTGAATTTAGGGGTGAGAGTTGAGTGAACATTCTCAGGAAAGACGATGCAGGAAAAGAGGAAAAAGTTGCAATGACTTAGTACCTACGGGAATGAGATGAGTGGGCTGGGATTCCTCCAGTTTGTTCCTCAGCCAGTCAAAATCCTGGTACCTTCGACGGACAGAATATTCTGGAAGGTCAAACTCCACCCGTGTACTCTGCAAATAAGAAGAATGGAACAAAATGAGCATAAGGGAATAGTAGCATATCTTGGCAGAAAGGAAGGAAAAAAGCTTTCTTTGAGTAACCACGCTGGACAAGAACACACTTTCCTTCCACCAGAACACCAGCCAAAAGGCATCAATTACCAACATAAAATGATGAGTCCAGGCCCCCAGGGCCCAGTTCAAAAGTCAAGGATCTAGAATGGAAATGTTGAGGGGTTTTTTTTTTTTCTATCCTTAGGAAATGGAATTCAACTACCCCTCAGAATGTGTTTAGAAACATTTGATTCATTTCCTCCAGGCTTACCTTTGAGGATTTCTTTTAGCAGGATAATTCCACTGAGGATATTGCTACTGAATGCCGATCCATGTATCTTTTAAAAGAAATTAAGTCTCCACCTTCTGCTACATATGCTGACAAGCTTTACCAATAGGCAGAGGGGAGACAAGCAAAAAGAGTTAAGAGAACACCTGCTCACTGAGGAGCCGGCCAGACGGGATGAACACAGAAAAGGATTTGCCTCGTCCGCCATATTCTGCCAGATCCATAACCTTGGCACTATATTGTATTTCAAGTGATAAGAAAAAAAAAATCTAGAAGGAAATCACACCAAAATGTCATTGTATTACAGGAAAATATTAATCTCATCCTTTTTCTTTTTTCCTCCCATTTTTTTAAGCATTTAATGTTTTACATCAGTCATCCCTTTTCTTGAATTTAAGTTTTCTGAAATGTGATTGCAGCACTTTGATAATGAAAACCAATGTTAAATAAAATGAAATTAATTTATGCCAAAACAAGATTTTTACACATTTAATTTGCCCAAACTAAAATTGTGTCTCAGCTAAACTATTTCTCCCTATAAGGGTACAGACTATATGACAGTCATAACTCTCGGAAATGAAAGGTCAAAATAAAAATGGTTCAAGCTACATTTTATAAATTTATTCTTTCAGGACAAAAGTCCATTTTAATCCATGACACCAAGAAAAATCTTAAAAACATATAAACAAGAGTCATCCATCAAAGAAAAAGCTGTGAACACCTCTGGCATTGAAAATTATGATTTCATCCTCCCCAAAACCCATGCTCACACAGTCTGAACAAAATTTTGAAGTTAAAGGACTCCGTCTTAGACTGAGCCTCAGTTAACTCTTCCTCAATCTCTTCTCCTGTTTTCTAAGTCCCATGCATACAACCTTCCCCTATGACAGAGGGTATGAGTGGGAACAGGTGAGGAAATTCATTCAACCTAAGTATTTGTGATTAGAAGACTCCCCAAAGGAATTAGCACTACAGAATTGGGGGGGGGGGGAAGAATGCTTAAATTCAAAGAACAAATCACTGCTGATGAATTTTCGTGCATAAGGGTGATGTCAGTTTGAAGGGCATCCCTCCCGAGGCTGGGTGAGAAGAAGCCTGTGTGTGGGCAGTCCTAGCACCTACCAGATTCCTGAGACACTAAGCCTCCTGGAGCCTAGGTTTTCTCAACAGCAAGAAGAGGGTTGGAAGGGACATCCTTCAAAACCGCACAGAGCCTCCCAACAGGCTCTGTCTGAGGACCTGTCAAGATGAGGCGCCCACGAAAGGTCAACTTTGATGTGTGACGAATGCAACTCATTTTCATTGTAAATGTACTGATGGAGGGCTCTACTTTTTGCCTTCCCAAATGTTACATGATATCAACTGATCACTTCTCTTTATTACGCTTTTGCAAATCCATTTCATGAATTATAGTTTATGTAACATTCTTAACTTGGAAACCAATATTTGGTAACTACAAAGAACAGTATGATTAAACACAAGTTTTCTTTCTGCTGTAAACAATTTACTTTGGGGGAACTGGCTCTTGCTCCCCTTCCACTTATTCAGGTTAGACATACTTATTTTAAAACTTCAGGAAAGGGACACCTGAGCTGAAAGCAGACACTTAGCCAACTGAGCCACCCAGGCACCCCATAAGACATCTAATAACAAATACACTTCGATATACTTTTAAGAGAAAACAGCAAGACTAGAAATTAATTGCACACACATTATGATTTCATTAGTGTTAAAAATGTGGATATAAAAAGTTAGGAAAGATCTAGAACTCATGAGAACTGTCCTCTTTATACTCATCCTTATTTTCAAATTTTCTACCATTCTAATACTTTCATAGTCACACATAAAAATGTTTATTTTTTAAAAGTTCTTTTATGGACATAATGGATTAAATAACAATTTGTTTGATGCGCTGGAAAGCAATAAGAAAAAAATCATCATGAAGCAGAAGGATGCACACACTCTCTGACCCAATATTTGTTTTACTTACTTCCACCACAAATTGTTCTAGAAAAGATACAGAGATACATGAAATATGATTAAATGACATAAATTAGAAGTAGGTGAGAAAGATCAAGAAAAAACAAGGACAGACAGAAAAAGTAGAGCCAGGAACGAGGCTAGCAAGAGACACTCACTGTAGAATTCTGCGCACTTGCTAAAAATGGGCCACAGACATTACTGTGAACTTCTGGAGAGAAATCCAGTCAGTTATAAGACTCACAGTACTCATAAAATATGCAGTCCAATAAAATGCCAACTATGAGTCTGTAGTAAATTTTTCCTCTGTGAAATTTAGGGTCTAACTGAGCAAGGAAAATAAAGCAAAGCTCTATTTTCTAATAACAATAAAAAGAGAGAAGTATACACCCACAATTCCATAATCAGGGACAAGCATTACACTGCTTTGTTCTGGGTCCTTCCACACCACGATCCATAATCCAGAATGCCCCAGAAGATCACAAGGTCATGGGTACACACCTAAAGTCAGATCTACAAATAGGTAACTGAGCACAAGAGCTGTACGAAGAATATTCTTTTTGCCACCATCCCATGACTATCCAGGCACCCCTGCCGATTAAAAAAAAAAAATTAATTTTTATTCTTTGGTAAATTCAACACTTTCAAAGACCTAGCACAGAGCCACAGGGCAATCAATCATCCTGCAGAGCACCTGTCCATTGGGCCTCACTTTAATCACAGAGGAACTCTTACTCCCCAGGAGCTGATGCGCCTAGCGACTGTGGCCTGCAGCCCTTCCAGAGAATTCCCATTCAATCTCAAATGTACAGCCAGTTCACTCTGGAGAGGTCTGGTCTTCCTCAGAAGTGCCATCTGTCCAGGCCACAACTGGACCCTATGAAGTCTGGGTGATTGCCCCCTTCCCCGCAAAGGGACCTCCTCTTCCCTTGTCAGATATTAGCCAGCTAATCTCATTCTGCTTCAAAGCACTGCTATCCGAAGAGAATACCCGAGAGTAATGACCAGAGAGGCTTCTGGTCTCTTCTCATGCTCCTCGGGGCTCCCTATGTCTGAGCTTCACACCAAGTCTTCTAGAACACCCACTCCGTACGTTATAAACTCCTGTAGTTCTCCCAGCTGTTCAGAGTCTGAACACCGGCTCTCCCCAGAGACTACAGCCTCCCTGCTGGCCCAGCAGGTGGAAAGCTGCTCGTTTTCCCACATCTCACCCGCTCTGCCCCGGGCCCTCCAAGACCAAGAGTTGCTGTTGCTCTCCCCCTCGCTCCGCACTGCTCCTCACCTCCACTGCTCCACGGCCCTGTGTAAACCCTTTCGAGGCTCATGCCGTCAAGATACCTACATCTCTGTCCCTCTCACACCTGTCATCTACTGACACCCCATCCTGTTCCTGATTCCCAGAGGATTCTAGTGCCAAAGGGGCTTCCTCTCCAAAGCCCCTACATGACCTGGGTGCCCTCGAGATCTGTGTGTTCGCACCCACGACACCCACCTCTGGGCCAGCAGCTTCTCCTTCCACTCCCATTGCCTCCCCTCAGACTGTCATCGGGCAGAAAGTCAGACCTCCCTCTCTCCAACCAGCGCCTCCCGTATTTCAGACCCGTCCACTGCCCAAGACCCCTGGTTTTCCAGCCTCTTGGGACCTACAGTTCGCGGCGTTCTTGTCCACTCCTATCTTCACCCCCTTCCTTATTCGGCATCAATTCCATAACCCATGACTTCCGCCTCTTCTTTGCCACTATCCTCAACGTCCCTTCCCTACCGTCCACCCGACTGGAAAAAGTGCCACCGTGCGCTTCCTGCTGTAGCACAGCGGCTGTGTCACTCCCGGAGGAAAGACAAAGCGGGCAAACACACTAAAAGCCTCCACACTGCCCGGCGGTCTTCTCGTACTTCCTCCGTCAACTGCCTCCCACGTCGGTTGATGCAAAGCCTGTAAAGTTGTGGAACCCTCCCCGCCTTACTTCGAAACCTCCCGGGAGCGCTTCGCAGAGACTTCGTCGCCTATTCCCAGAGAAAACTGCCGCTAGAAGCACAGAACCCTCAACTTCCCGCCACAAAGAACAAAACAAACCAAAACAAAAACTTCCCGCTTCCACTAGAAACAATGGAAGAAGTACACCTCCCCCATCAGAGGCCACTGCTCCCTCCACCTCTGCTCAGGCTGCTCTCCTCGCCCCTGCTCGGCGGCGGCTTCCATCCTGCTCTCCACTCTCACCTTCGTGTCTCCTTCTCTAGCAACGCCAGCTGCTGCGCCCTCACACAAGTCCCGTCCATCCTTCAAACCAAACAACAAGTCCCCCCTCCAGCCCAAATCCACACTTCCTCCAGCTCCCGTTCTCTCTTCACTGCCAAACCACCAACACACAGGTCTTGTCCTCCTCACTCACTCAAACCCCACAGCACACTGGCTTCTGCCCACCACCCCAGGGAGAGTGCGCCCACCAGTCATCCATAACCCTCTTGTCGTCAAATCTAAAAGCTCGCTTTGTCATCCTCATGCAACCTTGGCCTCTGAGTGGTGTCTAGCCTCTGTGGACCACGGAGGTATCTAAAAAGGGGAGCTAGTTGGGGCGGAACACTTGGGATTACTAAGGCGATGGGGTAAGAGACAGAAGGAAGACGGCTCCTAAAGGCCAGGTAGCAGACCGAGCAGAGAGAGCTGGGGGGAGTGGGGCAGAGCCATCCCTCTCTTGAAAATCATGCCTGTTGGAAGCACTGCCACAGACAGAGCTGGATTCGAGTTCTAGCTCCGCCACTTACCAGTTGTGTGTCTTGGAGTAACTTTCTTAGTAGGTCTGTGTCTCAGTTTCCTCATCCGCAAAGAAAACCACCACCAGTACCTCCCTCATTGAGTGTGGATTAACTGGCAATATATTTAAAGGACTCACCACAAAATAAGTTGATGGCTCGTCCATATAGCAGAACACTGTTGCAGTCTTAGAAAACGATAGCACGGTCAGGCTCTGTGCTCAGTAGGGAGTCTGCTTGAGGTTCTCTCTCTCCCTCTCCCCCCCCCCCCCCCCCGCTCTCTCTCAAATAAATAAATCTTCAAAAAAAAAAAAAAAGGAATGATAACATAAAGGTGTGCTTGCTGGCATTTACTAGTACAGAAAGGTGCCCAACACATGAAGTGAATGGGCAGTGTGCAAAATGCTCATTTTTGTAAATGGACATAAATAGTTCAGAAATTTATAACTGACTATTTCTGGCTGGTGAGCTCATTGGTGTTCTTTTATTTTATTGTTTTAGCTTCCTTGAGTTTTCTAGTTTCTCTACAATAAGCACATATTACTTATATAAAAGAAAAGGTTTTCTATGACCAAAAAGTACAAGCACATGGTTAAGTGCTCAGTAATTAGCTAATCTGATGATGATACTTTCTAGGAGCCTGCAGAGAAAAGAGCCAGGATCCACTTGCCCTGAGAAGGCCGGCCTGGCTTCCCACCATTGGAGAGGAAAGGGACCCATGACTTAGATTTGAGTACATTGCTTTGCCTATGTTGGCTCTCAGCCGTAGGTTCATTTTAGCTCAGGCAAAAGCAGCTCTGTACTTTGTCCAGCTTTGGTCATCAGAAATCTGAATTAGGAAGGAGAGTCAAAGCTCCAGGTATTAAAGTATTTGTACAACCTCGTCCTGTGACCATTAACCTTGCTTGAGAACCACAGCAGAAGTGGAGGTCCCAGGGCAAGATCAGTGTGTGAGACCCTGCGTTCCTGTGTATGTAACTATGCTTTAATGCAACGTTCAGAAAGAAGGTTCCAAGATATTAAACCTGGTGTCGCTACCTGCCACAGGAAAAGAAAAGGACTCTGGTTTGAGATAGAATTGACAGTAAGAAGTAAAACTTAATTCTGCAACGAGTTCACCAAGGGGTGGTGGCGTCACAGTCAAGGGAACACGGGGAACTGGAAGTTGGAAGAGTTCTGACTTAGAAAATATCAACCCCAGGAAGAAGGGACCGAAATAAGAACACCGAGGGAAAAGAATGAGGAAGGAAGGAAAGAGAAGAGGCACAGCAGAGCGCGTGCGTCAGCTTGTGACTCTGGGAACAGAGGTCCTGCAGGACTAGCATTGCAGGAGGTGGGGGAGGTCGACTGCAGGGCAGAGGAGTCAAGCAGGGGGGCAAAATGTGAAGGCAGGCAAGCACTGCCGTGCCAGCTAGGCAGTCACCTTGTCCTTCAGCTGTTTAGAGCATAAATTCAAGAAAAACAGGTTTTGCATTTCGCTGACTACAACGTAAAAAATAAGTTGAGCCTGGGGGCGGTGGGGGGGGGTGGAGTGGAAAGAATTCACGGGAATACATATATCAACCTAGGACCTCTGAGGATCTAACATACATTTAAGGGCCTAGCCACGCCTGGGAAGCAGCAGGCACCCTGGGGCCAGGGGGATGGGGGGAGACTGTGTGCGTGCACGTGCGTGTGCACACGTACATAGACAAGTTTTCAAATGTGAACCAGGTGCAGAAAGGACAGGGAAGGAATATCAAAGAAATACCTGAGAAAGGCTTACATGTCCACAGAGAAAAGATACTGCATAATCACTGCATAAATAATTGGGCAGAGATCGAAAAACTAAGCTCTCTATTCATTCGAACATGGAAAAGCCTTCAAAAATACTGTAGAGGGGAAGGTTAGAAAACAATATTATAGTGAAATCTGAATTACATATATTTTAACTATATATGTGCATATGTAAATACAAAAAAAGAATGGAAACAACCAAATTTTAGCAACGGTTGTTTTTGGCAAGAACAACGTAAGTGAGGAGGGCTAAGGAAGGCTTATATTTGGTCTGTATCATCGTTTACTTGATTGTTCGCAATAATGTATTTATAATACTTGCATAATTTTTAAAATATAGCATTGTCATCCAATAAAAGATGAAGAGACAGAATTCGAGTGTATTTTATTCTCTGCTTTTTCCCTCCAAAGAATTTAGACAAGTACAGAACCTACTAAAATTTTCATAGTAAAAAATGTTATCTTCGATAATGAAAAAGAGAAAAGGCACAGAAGAGACAGATGATCATAAATGTTTCTCTTAATACCCTCCACAAAGGTGCTCTCAATCTATTAAAACTTCTACAAATATCTGTAAACCCTGCTTCATCACGTGGCTTGTGGTGGAGGAGAGTACCAACAAACAGGACGGTTTCCTGAATAAAACACTTTCTTTATTCAAAAATATAAAGTTATGACTCCTAGGATAGGTTGAAACTATAATTCTTGGTTTGCTGTAGTGGGGGGCAAGCAACTCCATTTTGGGTTTCTTTTTTAACATATCCTTTTACAATAAATTGGTAATCAAGTAACACAAGTTAGAAGTATACATATATATTAATATATATAAAGTGATCATGTATATTTTCTCCTAATAGTATAAATATTTTTGCTCTTCCTCCGGATCAGTGACTCTCGACCAGGAGTAACGCTGTGCCCCAGGGAATACTTGGCAATGTCTGGAGACAATTTTGGTTGTCTCCACTGAGGGTTGGGGGAGGGTACTATTGGCATCTAGGGGACAGAGGCAGGGGGTGCTGGTAAACACCCTACAATGTAGGGGACACCCCCCTACAACAAAGAACTATTCAGTCCAAAAAGTCATTGCTGCCAAGGATGAGAAACCCTGCTCAAAACCTAAAATTGTAGTGCTGTTTTAATAATATAATTTAATAATTTAATAAATAATTTTCAAGAGTAAAAAATGACACATTAAAGTTATTCTTTTGTAAGTGGAATTAGGTTAAAGAGTATGGGTTTGAAAATAGAAATGTGGACTTGACAGTCATAAAAATTCAAGTTAGAATCCTGGTTACCAACTTTGTATCCATGATCCTTTAATTTTTTTCTTCAATATCCTCATCTCTAAAATTATACCTACAAGATCTACCTTTGAGGGTCACTGTGTCAATCTCAGCCCCCTGCTGACCACCCACATGGCACAGAACAGAAAGGCAATCAGTCTTCATTCCCATCCTTCTCTTACACCCCTCCCCCTGTGATCCATTCCAATTATGCCAAATTACAATCACGGTCTCACCAGAGATTTAGGATGATACAATGATTCATCAATTTCAATAGTAATATGATACTAACATGTTAAATAGTATCATGAGCAAAAATAAGTGAAAGGAGAGGGATTAAATGTTTTATTTGAGGGGCGCCTGGGTGGCTTAGTCGTTAAACGTCTGCCTTTGGCTCAGGGCGTGATCCCGGGGTCCTGGGATCGAGCCCCACAACGGGCTCCTCTGCTATGAGCCTGCTTCTTCCTCTCCCACTCCCCCTGCTTGTGTTCCCTCTCTTGCTGTCAAATAAATAAAAATAAAATCTAAAAAAAATAAATGTTTTATTTGAAGGACTATAGTCACAATTTCTCCTTCATTTTAAAGTAAAAAATTCACATAGAATCCTTTTAATCTGAAAACATCCATTCTCTCAAAAAGCCACACCCACCATTGGAAGGAAGGTGAACAGAGTCCTACAAAGAGAGGGAGAAAGGGAGGCAGGCATCATGATGGTAGGTCTTCAGCTCACCCAGACCACTCCACGGGGGCAGAAGATAATGAAGGGACCTACTTTGGTGGTGATTCTATACGTGATGTAGGTCTCCATCGTGCAGACATGCTTCTTGGGATCGTCAACTGTGACAAAGAGATCTCTGGTCTCACCATCGATGTCATCATCCAGCTGAAGTCTGTTGAGAAGGGAGGATGAAGAAGCGGGACTGGAAGTACCTGCCGGAGTACCACCGTTGGGCAAAATGAGATCCTGAAAGAGGAAAAGAGTCACCTTACAATTAAAACGAAAACACGTTCTCTGGAGAACATCAGCAGAAGTGGCTCGGCTCACGTAGCCAAACCAAGAAACACCTCTACCTACAAAAGTGAACGTTCGAAGACACTGAGCCTCCACTTACTAAGTGTTTCTTAAGCGAACAGGTCTTCTGGGACAGAGGGAAACAAACCATGGGAGTGCTCTACGCCAAATTCATGCTGCTCATCTTCCAGCAAGCACTGGAGCGGCGTCCGGAAGCACCCAGCCCAGGGGCAGAGAACGGAACAGCGCCCCCTCCCCCAGTCAGACATCGACAGAGAACGCCATGAGCACCCCAACAAGCGCATTCTCTTTCTCCCCCTTTCTCAAGACCACCACCTGGGCCCAGGTAAACAGGAACAGATCTGAACCATCTTAAATACTTGGCACATTTAAAAACTCAATCAACCATCACAAAGAGACAAGTGAACAGTATACCCTCCAAAAGGAAGTTCGCGCCGATGCCTAAAGAGGGTACTTGCCAAAAAATTGCATCTGAATCCTGAACGAATCTCTAGACACAACATCGGTTTATAGGAAATACAGAGGAGTGAGGGAGGTGTCAAACCATAGTATAAAGATGCCATCAACAGAAACCCACACTGTGTGAAATTAAAGAGATCCGAAGACCCAGTTTCTTCAATAAATGAACTGCAAGGAGGGGAGAAAAAAAAAAAAAGACAGAGGAGCACCTAGAGACGCGAAGCAATTTAGAGACTGAGCAACAATCGCAGTGGATCCTGATTAAAACAAAGTGTTAGCAGATTCTGCAATATTCGGGGAAATGTGAATATTGATCAGTTATTTGCAGATATCAAGGAATTATCAGGCATGATAATAGAAATATTATGATTTTACAAAGCCTTCATCTCTTAGGAATATATGCTAAAATATGCATGGATGAAATGATAGGATGTGTGGTATTTGCTTCAAAATAATGATGCGTAGGTAGACGGGGATATAGATGATACGAGATATGTCCCAGAGTTGATAACTGTTGAAGCTGGGACTTGCAGGTTCATGACACGTTTGTCTATGTGTAAATCTATCCACAATTTTATAAAAGCTTTAAAAGGGGGGGAGGTGTACAAATGCCAGAAAAGAAAGAGAAAGAAACATTTTAAAATTATGGACTCTTCCTCTTTAGGCCTTAGGAGGAGCGCCCTTGATTAAGTTATGTTCCTACAATATCCAAAAAGGTGCGGTCTTACCTTTCTTGGTGTTTAGGTTTAATAACAGACAAGGCTCTGTCTAGCAGATGTGAAAGCATCTGAACGTCCCCAGAGATTCATCAGGAGGCAAAGACAGAAATAAGGCAAGAAAGTGACATGACACCATGGAAAAGACCTTGGAAACATCCTTCACCTGTTGGTCATCAGGTCACAGGCTGAGGGTGGGGCGATGCCTTCCCTGAATTCTTTCTTCTCGTATGTAGGTTGGATTTGACTTAGCCCCCAGATAAGAGAACACAGAGGAAACGAGAGGTCAACCTAGCAGTCACATCCATGAGCTCCAGCCAATCACGGGACATCTGGGAAGAGGGCTGTGACAAGGCAGAGGGAAGTATGGTCTGGAGTCAAGGGCAATGTCACCCAACTCAGGGGATGATGGAAAGTAAGCAGATAAGCCACCTTCCTTTGTCTCCATTTCTACGGACTGTAGAGAATTTAATCACATGCATATTTACGCAATGCCAAAAATATTTTTGTAACTACTGAACGGATACCGTTTTCACAGAAGATACTTGTGGGAATAGACCCCACTCTCCACTCCTCCTCAGCCCGGGGGCTTGTCAAACCCCATGGCAGCTGCTCTCGGTGTGGACAGGCCTGCAGAGTCAAGTAGCAGCAGCGACCAGCTGATCTGACTGCTCTGTCAGCAGACACACACCACAGGGCGTGCACCGTCCATACCCCAGTGTCTGGGGATCCGAAAGGACATCTTCTCTGGAACTCTGATAACCACCGTGCCTCCCTCGTTTCACTGACCTCAGGCAAGGCCATGCTAGGCATTGCAGGGGTCCACCCTTGCTTACATTTCATCAACACTAGCACATGGGGCCCCAGATCGGCTCTACTGATGGCTGAACATTGCACAAGAGAAAGAAAGAACTCAAAACCTTTAGTCAGATAAGCCAAAACAGGCTCTGACAGCAGCCTTCCACCGTCTGGCCTAAAAGGATCTTACCAGTCTTGTTTCTCATGGCATCAGTTCCAGAACCCACCATGCTGTTTCCTACCCCTCACCTTTGCTTGCAAAGCAACCCCTCTTTTTTATGAGGTGGTCTCCGAGTACCTCACTGGAATCTGCTCAAATGCCCCCTCCTCTTGGAATCCTTCCTTGATCTGCCCCCTGACAGGATTAGTCCATCTTCTCAATCCACTTTGAAGGTATTTCCACTGAAGCAGTTTTCACGGTTTTAATCATTTATTTATAGGTAACATCCACAAACACCACGAGTCCCTGACAGCCGACTGTGCCCTGTTCACCTGTGTGTGTGTCGTGCGCGTGGCTGGCTGGCTGTCTGTTTGCAGGTCTCCCGGTGACTCCAAGCCAACTCGCCTGACCTTTGCTCTGGGGACCGCTGCCAATAACTTTCCAAAAACAGCTCACACAAAGGTCTGAGATGTCTCGGCCGGACAGCGGGAAGTTAACTTGTTCTCAAGTCAGTTCATGGGGGTGGGGGAGGGGAGGGGAGAGTCAAACAGATCTTGTCACACGAAGAGTCCTTCCTCCTGGGACAGTGTGACCAGGGAAACTCTCGCACCCTGACCATTAGGTATTTCCCAGGCTATTATGTAAGTGCATACGAATAGCCAATGAACTAGAAATGTCTACGATTCCCTAAAACTGGACCCCGCCAGCTGGGCTTGCCATGGCACATGTGTACACAGTGCTTCCACGTTCTTACTTCACCGCAGCTCTGGGCAGCCTCGTCAGGTTGGCAAGACAAGATACCGTCTCTACAGAGAAGGAGGCAGCCTCCAAAAGGTCACGTATCATGTCCAAGGGAAGCTAGTCATCGCTATGCTAAGAGCGGAACCCAGGTTTCTAGTTCCGAGTTCAAGGTTCTTATTAAGCTGAATGTCTTCTGTGTGGCTTTTTCCAACCCAACAATGCCCCATTCTCTGGCCATAAATCCTTCTGGGAAAATATGAAGCTTCTGTTTTTAACACCAATCAAGGAAAGCTAACATTTCCCTTAGGGTCTTACTACAAGTTATGCCCCAATGACTCCCCCTCAAGATACGGTTTCCATGAGGAGTCAATGTGGAAGGAAAATATGAAAATCTTAGGAGGAAAAGGACAGAGGTCAGAGTCCTCTAGCAGCAGGTGTGCTATGCTGAGAGACCTAAGTTCGAGAGCAGGCTCTGTGGAATGGCAGCACCTTTCTGACCAGCAGGAATCACAGAATGCAAGACGTGAGAGAATCCTTGGCTCAACACAAAAGCCTCCTGTTTCATTTTCACTACCCTATAGTCAGGCTTCCACCCTGCAGCCAGAGAGCCCTTTGAAAAATCAAAGCATGTCACTCTCCTGCTCAAAACTCTCCAAGACATCCAATCGCATTCAGAATGAAATCCAAATTCCCTCCCACAACCCGTAAGGACCAATGGGACCTCATCATTCTCCCTGACCTCATCCTTGACGTTCTCCCCTAGCTCCTCCCACTCCAGATGCACAGGTCTTGGCTCCTTTAGCCCTCAGGGCTTCCGTATTCGTTGCCTACTCTACCTGGATCACTCCTCTGTCCTCACGTTCCCGTGCGGCTGGCTCCTCTCTTCAAACCAGTTTCTGCTCAGATGATACCAACTCAGAGAGGCCTTCTCAGCCACAAAATCTAAAAATATCCCTGCACCCCTCCTATCACTTTCCAGCCCCTTCCCTGGCTTTATGTTAGTCACAGATATCACTATCTGACAACTTATTATGTATTGACTGATTGTCTGAAAAGAGCAGAGACATTGTCTTATTCACTCCTCTATGCTCTGGCACATAGTAGGTACTCAATAAGTACCTGATGAATGAATGAGTCTTAGAAATGATCCAACTCAATCCCTTGCCAATAGAAGGTACTCAATAAATATCTGTTGAATGACAAGGAAAGGGAGCCTAGCAATGACTAGGCAGTTCTGAAGCCCAGTTCCACTATTTACAAGCCGTGTGACTTCAGCAAGTTTCTTAATCTCTCCATGCCCTAGTTTCCTCATTTATGAAATGGGTATAATGGGATTGAGTGAGTTAGTATACGGAAGCAATTGGAACAGTGCCTGGAACAGAGTGGGTGCTACACCACTATTAACATACTAAAAAAAAAAAAAGTGAAATCAACTTGTCTGCAAGTACTCTTGCACCCCCCAAGAGACTATGGGGCTGGGTTCACAACAGACACTTAATAAATGCTGCTGAAAATAAAAATTGTATCAAGAGTCAGAGTTGGTGCCTCAAATACACTTTCCTTAATGATTTTACTGTAGCTACAGTAACCCTTGTGAAAATTGCAACTACACAGCTGATAAATAAATGAAAACTTCTCATTGTTCCAAAATACCAATTCTCACTTATGCAGGTTTGAGTTATAAGTGAATTTCTTCTCCCCCTCTACCCCTGTCTACCTAGGAAGAGAAATACATACACAAGCTGTCTCAGAAACCCCTCTGGTTGAAAGAATTTCAGTTATAAGACCTACGTTGTAGTCAGCCAGCCATGAGATAGATTATTAAATTAACATAAGTCATTGGCAAAACTCTATTTTACATTATACATATGGCTTATGAAAAGAAAGTGTGAGCCAATATGGACTTAATTTTTTAAAAGTCATGCTTAGGAGGAAAAAAAAAGACACAAATCAGGAAACAGACTCTTAACTGCAGAGAACAAACTGATGGTTACCAGAGGGGAGGTGGGCGGGGAATGGGTGAAATAGGTGATGGGGATTAAGGAGGGCACTTGTGATGAGCACCTGGTGACTAATAAAACCTTTAAAAAAAAAAGTCATGCTTAAATACTCTAACTCTTTTTGATACTATTAGAGGAATGTGGGCAACACGATAATCTAGTTTCAGAAGAGCTTGACACATCCTTATCCTGAAGGGGAGAAGGCCCACACTGTACCTGACTTGTCTCCATTCCCCCCTCCTGTCAAGCACACAGAAGGTGCTTGAAGAATGAGTATGTCCTAAACAAACTGAACAGAACACTCTCGATTGTTGACTTTGTTGTAATGTTGAATTTAAGCCCACTTTAGAGAATACATTCAAAGGGAAAATCCCAAAAATGTTCTGTTCAAAGATGCTCATAACAGAACAAAGAACACAGAATGAACCCTGGAAAAATCCCAAGGGCTCAATAACCAGGAAAGGATTGTGTTTACATTAATAGGAATGTTACACACTCATTTAAACATACAAATCTAGACTCCTAGATAAACTCCATGAGCTGGGCACACACACCTTTGCTTTCTCCCTCTTTCCATTCTCCAGATACTAACTTAACAACCCAGAGAATGGAAAAGAAAGAGCAGCAGGGGGGAAAAAAGAAAAAGCAAAGCAGTGACTGGAATCAGACCAGACTGGAAACCAGCAAGCATGCCATCCAAATGCCAAAATTCCCAAAGGTTTTCAACTGTATCTAACTGGGACACAAGTGAGGAAAGAACTAGGAGGTATCTTTTAACCCATGTCCCTTAGGTCACTTAAGGTTATCAAGGTTACCAAAGAAGTAGAGAATGCCCTGAAGCCCTCACGTACACTCTAATTTGAAAGTGCAATCTTCTGGGGGGTGGGGAGTGTGAAGGGCCAACAGTGGGGCAGAGAAGGACCACCAGAGTGGCTGGCTGCTGTGCGCAAGGGGATGCCACACACAGGCAAACAGGCCATGTGAGGACCACCAGTAGAGGGAGGCCTGGCCACAGGGCTTCCTCTCTCTGTGAAGGGTGGAGATGCAAATGCAAGACAAAGGTCAGAGGAACGTGAAGGCAGCTAGTCAGTTGCCTTGGGGGGGTCCACACCAAGCACAAGCCAGACAAGACAGCAAACTGAAGGAGCTAGGCCCTACTGAGATGGGGAGAACACCCGAAACAAGAAGGAAGCCAGGCTATGCTGGATCCAGACACAGAGAGAAATGAAGCCAAATTTCTAGAGCAACTAACCAGGACCCTGGCTTTCTTCCTTCTGACTTTTCCCCACTGACAAATCACTCAACTCATCTGTCAAATGATTACTCAACTCAATCTAAGATCCAAGAAGACAATTCTAACATCATGGAGAAACAGAGGGGATCCAATAATTCACTTGCTCTCATAGGAGGCAAATGGCAGGCCTGCATTACCTCATCAGACAAAAGAAAACCTAAAAATATACCCAGCCTATGTTAACTCATCATTCAGACTCAAGACCAAAATACAAAGAAAGTAGCACAGTCCTCAAGAGTAGATAAATATATGTATTTGAAAAAGGTTTAGCCCATGAAATAGAACACTTTAGACCACATCTACTTTGTGCTCCCATTTAAAAAAAAAAAAAGTCAAAACTGGAAAAAGGAATAAAAAAGTTAAAGTATAAATTGAAAACATAAAGGAGTAAAAATTACAAGCCTTCTAAAAGATAAGCTAGATAAAACAACTTAGGAAACCTGATTAATACAGAAGGGGCAGAGGGAGGGGAGTAGGCAATAACTATTTAAACTTTACCTCTATGTATGATTATAAATTATAAGGATATGCTATGAATAACTATGCCAATAAACTTATAAGTCTATATGAGATAGACGCCTTTCTAGGAAAATACATAGACAAAATGAAATTTAGTTGAGGTAGAAAATCTCAATAAATAACCACAGGACTGTTGTCAGAGAACTTTTACTAAAAGGTAAGCTAAGCCCCATGGTTGCACAGCTGAGTGCCACTGAATATCACGAAGTTAAGTTCTGTTTTATTCAAACACTCTAAGACGCATACTTTTAAAAAATGGAGAAACCTTTTAAATCATTTTATGAGGATTAACTATATCTGATATAAAAATATTAGGACAGAAAAGGAAATCAGATACAAGCATAAACACTGTCAATAAAGTGACAGTAAGTGGTATATTAAAAAAATTTTTAAAAAGAATATACCAGGATCAAGTCAAATATGTTCAAGGAAATCAAGAATAATTTAACATTAGGAAATGTATTAATGCAACTTACTACATTAACTGATTATATAATCATTGTTGGATATAATCATGTCCTTATACAACTACCAAAATGCTTATTGGTATCATCCACTGGTAGTGAATTGGTATCAGCCACTCCATTAAAATCTCTAAGTAAAATTAAGAAATAAAAGTAAAGTTCCTAAGGGGCATGTGGGTGGCTCGAATGGTTGAGCACCTGACTCTTGGTTGTGGCTCAGGTCATGATCTCAGGGTCATGAGATCAAGCCTCTCATCAGGATCGGCTCCCGGCACAGGATCCGCAGGAGATTCTCTCTCCCCTCCCCTCCTGACTCTCCCTCTCTCTCAAATACATTAAATTTTTAAAATCTTATAAAAAAGTAAAGTTCCTAAGAAGTGAAACTTCTTCACAGTTACATTTCTATACACTAATCATGAAGCAGCAGAAAAAGAAATTAAGGAAACAATCCCATTTACAATTGCACCAAAAATAATAAACTACCTAGGAATAAACTTAACCAAGGAGGTAAAAGATCTATACTCTGAAAACTAGAAAACGCTGATGAAAGAAATTGAAGATAACACAAATGGAAAAATATTCCATGCTCATGGATTGGGAGAACAAATACTGTTAAAATGCCCATACTACCCAAAGCGACCTACAAATTTAATGCAACTCCTAGAAAAATACCAACAGCATTTTTCACAGAACTAGTACAAATAATCCTAACATTTGCACGGAACCACAAAGATCCCAAACAGCCAAATCAATCTTGAAGAACAAAGCTGGAGGCATCACAATCCCAGATTTCAAGATGTATGACAAAGCCACAGTAATCAAAACAGTATGGTACTGGCATAAAAATAGACACATCGGTGGATCAGAATAGAGAGCCCAGAAATAAATCCATGATTATGTGGTCAATTAATCTATGACAAAGGAAGCAAGAATATGCAAGGGGGAAAAGACAGTCTCTTCAACAAATGGTGCTGGAAAAATTGGACAGCTACATGCAAAAGAACAAAACTGGACCACTTTCTTATACCATACACAAAAATAAATGCAAGATGGATTAATGTGAGACCCAAAATCATAAATTTCTTAGAAGAAAACATAGGCAGTAATATCTCTGACATCAGTCAGAGAAACATTTTTATAGATAGGTCTCCTTTGGCAAGGGAAACAAAAGCAAAATGAAACTACTGGGACTATACCAAAATAAAAAAACTTTTGCACAGCAAAAGAAATCATCAACAAAACAAAAAGACAACCCACCAAATGGGAGAAGATAGTTGGAAATGATATATCTGATAAGGAGTTAATATCCAAAATATACAAAGAACTTATACAATCAACACCAAAAATAGTAACAACAAAAATCCAATTTAAAAATGGGCAGAAGACATGAACAGACATTTCTTCAAAGAAGACCTACAGATGGTCAACAGACACATGAAAAGATGTTCATCATCACTCATCATCAGGGAACTGCAAATCAAAACCATGAGATAATCACCTCACACCTGTCAGAATGGTTAAACTCAGGGCACCTGGGTGGCTCAGTTGGTTGGGTGTCTGCCTTCTGCTCAGGTTGTAATCCCAGGGTTCTGGGATCAAGCCCACATCAGGCTCCCTTAGCAAGGAGCCTGCTTCTCCCTCGGCCTGCTGCTCTCCCTGCTTGTGTGTTCTCTCTCTCTCTCTTTCAGTGTCAAATAAAATCTGAAAGAAAGAAAGAAAGAAAGAAAGAAAGAAAGAAAGAAAGAAAGAAAGAAAGAAAGGGAGAAAGAAAGAAAGAAAGAAAGAAAGAAAGAAAGAAAGAAAGAAAAAGAAAAAAGAAAAGAAAGGCTAAACTAAAAAACACAAGAACCAGCAGGTGTTGGTGAGGATGTGGAGAAAAGGAACCCTGTGCACTGTTGATGGGAATGCAAACTGGGCAGCCACTTGGGCAGCCCCAAAATTAAAAATAGAATCACCATATGATGTAGTATTTCCACTACTGGATATTTACCCAAAGGATATGAAAACGCTAATTCAAAAAGATAAATGCACCCCAATGTTTAGAGTAGCATTATTTACAATAGTCAAGATATGGAAGCAACCCAAGTGTCCACCTATAGATGAATGGATACAGAAGATGTGGTGCACATACACAGTGGAATATTATTCAGCCATAAAAAAAAGAATGAAATCTTGGGGCGCCTGGGTGGCACAGCGGTTAAGCGTCTGCCTTCGGCTCAGGGCGTGATCCCGGCGTTCTGGGTTCGAGCCCCACATCAGGCTCCTCTGCTATGAGCCTGCTTCTTCCTCTCCCACTCCCCCTGCTTGTGTTCCCTCTCTCGCTGGCTGTCTCTATCTCTGTTAAATAAATAAAAATAAAATCTTTAAAAAAAAAAAAAGAATGAAATCTTGCCATTTGCAACAACATGGATATATCCAGAAGGTATAATGTTAAATGAAATAAGTCAGTCAGAAAAAGACAAACGCCATATGATTGCACTCATATGTGGTATTTAAGAAACAAAACAAATGAACAAATAAGAAAAGAGACAAACAGGGGCACTTGGGTGGCTTAGTCGTTAAGCGTCTGCCTTTGGCTCAGGTCATGATCCCAGGGTCCTGGGATCGAGCCCCACATTGGGCTCCTTGCTCAGCAGGAAGCCTGCTTCTCCCTCTCCCACTCCCCGGCTTGTGTTCCCTCTCTCGCTGTCTCACTCTCTGTGTCAAATAAATAAATAAAATCTTAAAAAAAAAAAGAAAAAGAAAAGAGACAAAAGCCAGACTCTTAAATACAGAGAACAAACTGATGGTTACCAGAGGGGAGGTTGGTGAGGAGATGGGTCAAACAGGCGAAGGGGATCAAGAGTATACTTATTGTGATGAGCCCCGAGTAATCACTCTATTATACACCTGAAACTAACAGAATATTGTATGTTAACTATACTGGGATTTTAAAAATAAATAAATATATAAATAAACAAAATAAAACAAAAACCAATACCAGTGCCATGGCAGACTTTTCCAGGAACCAGGCTGGGTATCTTGAAACTTTTGAAGAGAACGTGGGGGTAGGGTGGGGGATGCACAACAAAAGTTAAGTTCCCAATGTTTTATAAGAGTTTATGTCAGAAAACATCAACAGTGAACCTTGAAAACATTATGTGAAAGAAGCCAGGCATCAAAGACCACATGTATCATTCCATTCATGTGCAATGTCCAGAACAGGCAAATTCATAGAGACAGAAAACAGATTTTTGGTTGCCAGGGGCTTGAGGGAAGGGAGAACAGGGAGTGAATGTTTAAGGAGTATGAGGCTTCTTTTTGGGGTGACAAACATATTCTGGAATTAGACAGTAATGATGTGTGCACAGTGCTGTGAATATACTAAAAACCACTCAACTGTATACTTTAAAATGGTGAATTTAGGGTATGTGAATTAGATCTCAACATTTTTTTTAAGAAGCAGGAAACAATGTAAAACATTCAAGGCCTGTCTACTAAGCTCAGAAACAAGATCCTGATACCTAATATCACCCCATTATTCAAATTGTTCCAGAAGACTCTAGCTAATGCAATGATGTACGTACAGGAGAGCTCTCTGCGCGGAGGTACTCAAGAAGAATGCTTGAAAACATGCAGGGACCCACCATATCACTCCCTGGCAAGAGGTCAGTTCCCCCCTCCCCCACAAATTATCTAAAATGGAAATACACATAATAGGGAGAAGATGTATTTAAAACATTTAAAATGATCAGTCTGAACTGACGTCACTAAATAATGTTCAGTGACAAGGGAAAGGACACAAGCTAGATGGGGGATGGCATTATATTTGCAGTTATTAACTTCCTTCAAGAGGATTAGACATTCTTACTCTTGCCAAGTGACCGTCCACAGGAGGGCACATCCCCCACCCCTCCGCCTTTTGGCTTGGCTACGTGACTTGCTCTGACCAGTGGCACACCAGCCAATACGACACACACACCAGATGGGAGCAGACAGTATTAGAGACACTGCCCCTTTTCACCAGCTCTCCGGCTCTGTCTCCTCTGCCTTGACACTGGCCACAGCAACTGACTCACTGCCACTGACCTACACCGTGACCTAGAAATTAATGTTTGCTGCAAACCTCTCAATTTCTGGACCTATTACCGCAGCAAGGCTGACTAATATATGTAATTATAAAAATGTCTATATAATTTTTTAAATCTAGCTAGGAAATAGTGATATAAACAATATTAAAGCTGAAGGTTAGAAATTTATCTTTTTTTTCCCCCGTAGAGTTATTCAAACGTAGTTAACTATATTTCCTAAGTTCCAGGACCCTACTTGCTTATTAGTAGGAAGCTCAACCCTCCTTCCTTCCTACCTCTGCCCTGCAATCCCTATCACAAATATTCTCCAAAACCTCCAACGTTGGTTGCACAAGCATCTCCAAGTTCCCAACGCCCACCAGCCCGTGCTTTCCAGGTTAGTGTCTTCCCTGAACTTCTGAACCTTTTCCTCCTCTGGATTCTGGACCATTTCTTATGAGGTAAAGACTCTTCTTTAGACACGGGTTAAGAAACCACCTGTTTCAAAGCTTTATTTGTAGACAAATAAAAGTTGTGTAGAAACTGAAAAGATTGGGGCGCCTGGGTGGCTCAGTCGTTAAGCGTCTGTCTTCGGCTCAGGGCGTGATCCCGGGGTCCTGGGATTGAGCCCCACATCGGGCTCCCTGCTCCACTGGAAGCCTGCTTCTTCCTCTCCCACTCCCCCTGCTTGTGTTCCCTCTCTCGCTGGCTGTCTCTCTCTGTCAAATAAATAAATAAAATCTTTAAAAAAAAAAAACATGAAAATATTTCCCTAGATTTTCTATTGGAAAACCTGCCCTTCAAGTAAAATCCACCTAGTGATTTGCTGCAAAAGAAGACCTCACAAGAGCACAAATGAAGTCAAAATGAAGGAGCACAAGTCCACGTTCTTTGGCTCAGATCCCAACGTGTGTTACTAGCTTTTTCTAAGAATCTCCAGACTAGCAATCACTTCTCCAGACATTCTTGTGATTCTTGGGAGCAAAGATTTTTCTCCCAGTCTTGGATGCATTTAAACACGATCCCTTGTCATTTCTTCTACGGACGATACTCTGTGTTTCAACCACATATGGAGCGCCTCACACATATTAGCCCAAGTGCTAATGCGGAGCCACCAAACAGAAGTGCTACCAAACACTTTAAGGTAGTGTTTAAGGGACTCAGTCTAGCTGGACACATGGGCGTAACCCTCCACAAGGCGATGCAGTACGGGTTGTAATGGAACTCTGTGCAAAATTAGGAGGGGAGCAAAGCCTGCTGGGATAACTTGAGAAGAATGGCTGAATTTGCCAACTGGCAAAATGAGGCTGTGGGAGAGCTTGGCGTGGGAAGGAGGAGAGGTATTTGCAAAAGCTTGTCCCTAACTGAATGATTACTAAGACTCACGGCACAAAGGTTCTGCCTCTATTGCGAGTCAGGGATGTGCCGGCCATCTGGAGGAGTCCAAAGCCCAGGCAGACAGCTCTCTAAAAACACAGATTGAACCTCCCCGAAAAACACATAGTCAAGGAAAATGTGACTCTGCCTAAAAACCTGCTCTCTTTTTGCCCTCCCTTGACCCACTCTGCTGATTGAAAGCTAAGGAAAGGCATTCCTCCACTGAAATTTCTGCACCGAAACCACAGGAGGGTCTGGGGCATAAAGCCCCTCAGGGACCACCCAAGGTGTCTGGGTCATAAGAAGGCTTAGAAGTGTCATGCATGGGGTCACTCAAGCAGAAGCGTGCGGAATTCAGGTCTTTGTCTCTATTCTAAAGCCGCGCTACATAACCTCGATGCTCCTCCTTGTACCTCCCGTAAGAAGGGGAGTGATGGAGAAGACAAGCAGAAAAAAGACCAACTGAGAAAAACTTGTATTATGACTGGTAATCAACAGAGGATAAGTGAAGTTTCATAAAGATCATGAAGCTAACCTACTGAGGACACTCCGTCAGAGGTCCTCCTCTCTATGCTCTTCCTACCCTGGCCCACTCCCTCCACTCTGCTCTGTACCAGGAGACGCAAAGAAGGGAGACGTAGGCTTAGAGTCCAAATGACTGGGCCTGGATTCTGGCTTTGTTCCTTGCCAGGCCTGGGGTTAGGCACCTAATCTCTCTGAGCCCCCATTTTCCATTGGGACACGGAGGGTGTAGAGATTAAAGAAAACACATAATGTGCCTAGTAGAGTCCCTTAATAAATGTTAGTTCTTTCCCACCCTCAACTGTACCATTCATTCATCGTACAAAACCTGGTTCTAGGGGCGCCTGGCTGGCTCAGCCAGTGGAGCATTGTGACTCTTGATCTCAGGGTTCTGGGTTTGAGCCCCATGATGGATGTAGAGATTACTTAAAAACAAAATCTTAAAAAAAAAAACAAAAACCAACAAAACACCTGGTTCTAATTTTCATGTTCTTGTGCTACCATCTGACACAGTACTATGTGTATGGAATGCACCCCATATTCAATAAAACAAGTTAAAGTTTAAGGAAGGGGCATTTCTGGTTTTCAGAACATGGACCTGGAGGAAACAGTATCCTGTACGAAGCTGAGTATGTACTAGGTGACCAAATACCTGTTGATGAATCATCATCCCAGAGCAAAGACTTTCAAGGGTAACAACCTTCCAAAGGAGGAACAGCACAAGGCAGGACTCCACGACCAACAGCAGGTGCCAAGGGGCTCCCGCGGAGTCCATGCCTACAGCCCACACCATTCAGCTATGCTTACAAAACCTTGCTCTTTGGGCCACTGGCCGGCTCAGCCAGTGGAGCACGCGGCTCTTGACCTTCGGATTGTGGGTTCAAGTCCCACATCGGGTGTAGAGATTACTTAAAAAATAAAATCTTGAGCAACCTCTCAGGTCCCTTCTGTCTTCGGGAGCTTTGTACTGTCACTCAATGAACTTTGTTGCCCACCAAAAAATAAATAAATAAATAAATAAATAAATAAATATATATATATATATATATAAAATAAAATAAAAAATACAATCTTTAGGGGTGCCTGGGTGACTCAGTTAGTTAAGCATCTGACTCTTGATTTTGATCAGGTCATGATCTCAGGGTCGTGAGATCAAGCCCCATTTTGGGCTCCTCGCTGAGCATGGAGCCTGCTTGAGCTTCTCTTTCTCTCCTCCCTCTACCCCTTCCCCTCGGTTCTGTCTCTCTCTCTCCCTCTCTAAAAAAATAAAAATAAAATCTTAAAATTAAAAAAAAGTGCACATTTAGTAAGACTAAAAGTGTCCTTGCCTCAAAAATTACCTAAAGTTCACCATTCCTCTATAACAGGGACTCTTTCTCAGGAACCCATGAGCCCCTCATGCCAAAAATGACGTGCACATTTTGTGTATGCACGTGAGAATTTGAATCTTCCTTCAGAGAGAACCTGCCATTTTTAGAGTCCCCAAAATACCCATGGGGAAAGAAGTTAAGCACTATAGATTCTAAACTCTCTAACTTAAAAAGAGGAAACAGAAGTACATTTCAATTTTCACAAGCTCCCCAAGTTCAAACCGTCCTCTTACAGGCTGCCCTCATGTGCCATGAGGTGTGGCACATATACCCCACCTTTGAGGGTGGGGATGTCCTTAAACCCTCAGCCCAAACCTAAAACTAACCCAAGATGAGAATTTGTTAAATAAAGAAGAAATATGTGACTCTATTCAAAGAGGTCACACTTGCTCAAAGTTTCCCTTGTATAGATGCAAACACAGTATTCTCTCAATACTACTTTTGTTGGTGTTAAGCACAGTTGTGTTATTCAGGAATATGCATCTTACCACAAAGGACTAAAAAATGCTTTTCCTCCCCTCCTCCCCCCCGCCAAAAGAAATTTTTTCTGTGGAACTCTTCAAAGCCTGACACAAGGCTCCCCCACAGCATCCTTTTGAGAAGCCAGAAGTGCACCCAGCTCTCACCCAAAGTGCAAATGCATTTCCAGGCTTGAGGTCCACCTGGCTCCCCAGTGGCTCCAGGTCTAACTTCCACATTCCTACTGACGTGACTCAGACAGGATGTGGGGGATTTCTTTTTATTCCCAAGGTTAACAGATTCACTGGCAAAGAAAAAGGCACTCGCCGACCAAGAGTCTGACCGTAGTCTAAACAGCAAAAGAAAGAGCAGGAATAGGACATTCTAAACCAAAACAGCTCAAAAAGCGTTTTGCAACTAAGTAATGAGACGAGGAAAGTAGCAGATAAGACAGGAAGGAGGGACACACGAGGAAAGGGCTCTGACATGGGTCAGTCTGGCCCTCAGGACGTTCTGAGCACAGAGGCAGACACGAGCCCTGTGAATAAAGCCAAGTGGAAGGATTTCAGACCAGATACAGGCAGAGGAGGGACAGAAACAGAGGAAGGGACAGAGTCCAGGAATGGATGAGGAAAAAATCTTACCACCTTACCAGCCTATCAACAAGGAGGTGGCAGCCCCGTGGTGGGCGGGGCAGTGGCCGTGGGATAACCACCTGCATGGGGGGGGGGGGCGCGGGGGCTTGTCTTGAAGCCCACAGACAAGAGATCGATAAACAGTAAGGATTTCTCAAGATGTCTTTATTTACACTTCACATATGCTAGAGAAGAACATCAACTGTCCAAGGTGAAGATAATTACTTTGATGTTGTTGTTGTTGTTAAGGTTCCTGGGCGGGGAGGCGGGGATTGCCAACAGATGAAGGGAGAGCTAACCTCTCTTCAAAGCCACTCCTAGGCATAGCTGTTGTTTGACAAAACTTAGCTAACGATTATATTCCTCTCTTACGTACATAATTAAATGTTTTAAGCATCTTTCTTCAAGTAGTAAAAAAACCACGTGATTGTCTCGATGAGATGGCAGAGGGAACGGGACAAAATAATTATCACTTTCTATTTATTCTACAGACCAAAAGGGAGATGTTTTCCAACACATGGGAGAGTTAAGTAGCCTAATTACCAGGGTACTATCCTCCTCCAAACTACGAATTAGAGGATGCAGAAAGAAAAATCCATTCATTCATGTATCTGTCCAAACAAACACGGAGTTCCCGCTGAGTGCCAGGTACTATTCTAGACGCAGGGGAAAGCAAGCCGGCAAGGGATTTACTTGAGGAATCAAGTGTTAGGGTGGCGTATGGGGTGCGGCACAGACCCAGGACGAACAGCAACATGATACGATGTGATTCCTGCCGCGCTCGAGTTCCAGGGAAGGCGAGGGTAACTCTGTCTGCTAAGGAAGGCTTCAGGGCGGACAGTCAGACTGGGCTTTGTAGGATGGCAGAAGGCCCGGCGTAAAAGTCCAGCTCTCCTAACAGCTATGTGGCTGCAGGAAGACCACTTAAATGCGCCCAACGTCCACTGGAAAATGAAAGACCACGCCGTCCAGGTGGCCGGGCTCTTTGGAGAGTATTGAGCACGTCTGTATAAACAGTGGGGAAGAGCCACTTAATGGAAGAGAAATGGGTTCTGGCGTGGAATGCTGCATCAGCAACACTGTCACGGGGTGAGGTGCAAAGACACAGCTGGAGAACATCATCATGGACAGGACGTGGACGTGAGCCGTCCGGGGGAGCAGCAGGCAGGAAATAGGGCCCGGAGGGCAGACTGGCTCCAGACTCTAAGGGATCTTAAATACCATGCTTAAGAATTCGAGGTACGTCCCGTAGGCAGCGGCTAAGCCTTTAAGCAAGAAAGTGCAAATCAAATGTTAAATTTTACAAAAAGACATCAGACAAAGCGCACGGAACACATAAGAAGGGAAAGAAATAACAGATCAGAGAGGAAATAGTTCGGGGGCTACTGTAACTGTCCAGACACACTCTCCCTTCCGAATGGTACCTGAACCAGGTGGTAGATGCCAGGAAAGGAAAGGGAAGGACTGATGAGAAGTGTCACCAACACTAAGGTCAGATGGCCCGAGACACTCTGAGGAATGTTTCCTGGCCAGAAAAAAAACAGTCTGGCCACACCGGGTCATGTTTCAAACACAGGCAAATTACAGAGGATCAGAAATTGCTGCAGTTCCAGCAAAATCAAGTAAACCCAAGTTCAACAGCCCTGTGTGCTGTCCTTAAATCCATGGAGCCCACCCTTAGGACAGGAGGGCAGGCCCTATCAAAATGACTGTGTTCAGCCAAGACTCAGACCAAGGTCACCAGTACCTGACATTCTTACCCACATGGGAGCTGCTTCCTTGGGTGGATTCCTCCCACTCACCTTTGGGCACCTGCTTCGGTGATATCTGACCCAAGTTAGGTTTCCACTGTCACAAGCCAGCACCCCTCAAAGCGGAAACTCCCCTGGGGAACATCATATCCCTGTCCATTTAAGAAGGCCAGATGGACCAACAGCCCACAGGCTGTCATCATGGCCTGGCTCGGACACCTGGCCAGAGGGTGCTTCTCGGGTCACCTGAATCCACTCTAGGCAGGGAGCAAAAGACGGCCAGCTAAGTACCCTGCAAGCCTGGGCTATGAGGTGACTCAGAAACACAACAGGACCCCCTGATAGAAAGCAAACTCTTAGGGCTAAGAAAGATTACAGGACTTGGAGACAAACTCCATACTTTTCACAGCCGTCTACATATCCACCTCTAAGTCAATGGAAGGGAAGGTAAAGACATGAAATGCCTTAGGCTTATACTCCCTGCCAGGCACTACCCAAGCTTTAGACACTGCATCTCATTTAACCTTAAATAACTCAGGGCTTAGGGAGGAAGGAGAAAGTGAGCTTTATTATCCCTGTCTTCCTACTAAGAGAACAGGCCCAGGGAGGTTAGAGGACGGGCCCAAGGTCACTCAGCCAGGAACAAGCAGAGGCAGAGCCTCAAAAGTGCAGGGCAGAAGCTATCAGCCCTCCACTACCTGCCCCCTTGTCACGGATTTCACTCAACAGGCCCCTCCTGGACAAGAGAACCCCACAACCACCACACTCATGTCTGCACCTGCACCTGGGGGTACGCAAGCCTTCATAGGGGTTTCTTAAAAAGAAGTCCTGATCCACCAAGTGTCAGAGAAATAAATCAAGCCACTTCTCTCAAAAGATTCTGAGAGCCAGCCAGCTCCACAGAGATCCAACAAAAAGGACCAAAACCCATTCACCAACAGCTCCACTGGGCTGTCAGCAACCCCCAAAGACTCCAGAAAAATAAAGCAAGACCCCACCATACTGTCTGCGCTTAGAACTAGACCTGAGTGGTTAGATACCATTGGGCATGGACACATCTGGCTTGAACACTGAGTGCTAATGCAGGGAATAAGGGCTTCTCATCCCCAGAGAACTCTTGGGTAACATATATCCTGCCCAAATAGCTTGATGATTCACCCTGTCATTCCAGAAATTGACGGAACGTGATCTGAGTTAATACACGGTTCACTACGGTACTTCAAATGATGAAGAAAGAAGAGATTGTTCAATTAGTGCTGGTGGAGAATTTGCTTAACCGTCCTGAAAACAATTAAGTTATAGGCCTCTCTAACGCCATGTGCAAAAATAAATATCAAGAATAAATATCCAAAAAAGTAATACTATAGGATGATTTATATCGGGTTCAGCAAACGTTTTTTGTAAAGGACCAGAGAGTAAACGTTTCCTGCTCTGCAGGCCAGGGTCTCTGCTGCAGTCTCCCGCGTCTGCTGTTGTAGGGCAAAAGCAGCCACGGGCAGGAGGTGAATAAATTAGTGCAGCTACACCCTAGTGAAATTTATGTGAACATGGAAACTTAAATTTCACGAATTTTCAGGTATCATGAAATATATAAATCTTTTCTTTTCCCCGACCCATTAAAAAATGTAAAAACAGGGGCACCTGGGTGGCTCAGTGGTTAAGCGTCTGCCTTTGGCTCAGGTCCTGATCCCAGGATCCTGGGATCCAGGCCCACCCATATCAGCCTCCCTGCTCAGCGGGGAGTCTGCTTCTGCCTCTCCCTCTGCCCCTCACCCCCAGCTTGTGCACGTGTGCACTCTCTCTCTCTCTCAAATAAATAAATAAAATCTTTTGTAAAAAATGGAAAAACAACTCTTAAGACTGCTGGTATCCGGGGTGAGGGATGGGGGATGGGGTGGGGTGGCTATAAAAGGACGGTGGGAGGGAGCCTCCTAGTGATGAAACGCTCTGGGTCTTGATTGTGGCGGTGCTGGTTACAAATATCTACATGTGTGACAGAAGTGCACAGAATTAAATGCACACGGGCACCCCCCCACACATGAATGCATGTAACAGCGGTGAAATCTGAATGAGTTCTGTGGATTACACCAATGTCGACTTCCTGGTATTGCTAAGATATTACCATTGGCGGAAACTGGGTAAAGAGCACCTGGGACCTCCTTATACATTTTTGGTAACTTTGCATGAGTCTATAATTATTTCAAAACAAAAAGCAAGGAAAAAAATTGTTAACTCATGAGCTGTACAAACATAGGCGGCTAGCCAGATTTTACCTCTTGGCCTTAGTCTGATGATTCCTGATTTACATGACGAGTACATACAATCCCGTGCTTGGGAAGAGCTTTCTTTTTTTTTCTTAACACTTTTTAAAAAAGATTTTTATTTATTTATTTGACAGAGAGAGACAGCCAGAGAGAGAGGGAACACGAGCAGGGGGAGTGTGAGAGGAAGAAGCAGGCTCCCAGCAGAGGAGCCCGATGCGGGGCTCGATCCCAGGATGCCGGGATCACGCCCTGAGCCAAAGGCAGATGCTTAACGACTGAGCCACCCAAGAGCTTTCTAAACCCAAAACCAAAAGCAGAATCCATAAAGGAAAAGACTAAAAGATTTAACATTTTTTCCTCTATGCCAAAAACACAAGATTAGTAAAAATGAAAAGATGATGGCAATCTAGGAAAAGAATTTGAACATATATGACCATAAGTTGTTTGCTTTAATATATTAAGGGTTTTGAGAATCAATTTTTAAAAAGAGCCTGATCAAAAATGGACAAATGATATAAATATGCCCAATAACCGTTCATGTCAATAACAAAATGAAAATGAAAACAAGGTATTTTCCCCATCAAATTGGCAAAGATTAAAAAATTTTTACCTCTGGAAAAAACAAGTAATTCAATTAAAGAATGGGCAGAGGACCTAAATAGACATTTTTCCAAAGAAGACATAAAGATGGCCCACAGACACATGAAAAGATGCTCGAACATCACCCAACATCAGGAAAATGCAAGTCAAAACCACAATGAGATACCACCGCACGTCTGCCAGGATGACTAGAATCAAAAAGACAGTCACAAGTGCCGGCAGGGACGTAGCAAAAAAGGAACTTAAGCTTAAGCACTGTTGGTGGGAACGTAAATCAGCGCAGCCACTGTGGAAAACACTGTGGAGGTTCCTCGAAAACTTGAAAATAGAAATACCATATGATCCAGTAATTCCACTACTGGATATTCACGCAAAGAATATGAAAACACTAATTCAGAAAGATACATGCACCCCTATGTTTACTGCAATATCATTTACAATAGCCGAGATCTAGAAGCAACCCAAATGTCTATCCACAGAAGAATGGATAAGGAAGATGTGGTGAACACACACACACACACACACACACACACACACACACACACACACAGGAATATTAGCCATAAAAAAGGATGAGATCTTGCTGCTTGTGACAACATGGATGGACCTAGAGAGTATTATGCTAAGTGAAACGAGCCAAAGACAAATACCATATGATTTCACTAATGTGTGGGATCTAAAAAAACAAATAAATAAACAAATAAACAGAAAGCAGAAACAGATCCACAAATACGGAGAACAAATTGATGGTCACCAGAGGGGAGGGGTGGGGGACAGGCAAAATGAGTGAAGGGGATTGGGAGGGGCAGGCCTCCAGTTAAGGGAATGAGTAAGCGGGATGAAAGGTACAGCGTGGGAAATAGTCAGTGCTGTCATAATGGTGGTGTGTGGTGACACACGGTAGCTACACTGTGGGGAGCAGAGCATGACGTATAAACCTGTTAAATCACTGTGTTGTACACCTGACACTAATGGAACACTGGGTGTCAACGAGACTTCAATAAAACGTGTGTGTCAGCAAAAAAAGAAAAAAAAAATCTAAGAAAATCTTTAAAAAATCTTCTAAAGCCACAGTTTCTCCTATACCACACTAAAAATTACTTAGGACAACTACAAAATAAAATGTCTTTTCAAAGCTCTGTTCAGAGTCAAAAGAGCAAGGAAGGAGTTTTCAGAAGTGAGAATGCGGGATGGATAACAATCCTCTCTGTTTAGGGGATTCTGTGACCGGTTGAACTACCGTAGCTGAAGAGAAAATACCGATAACAGAACTGATGTCCCCTTCTTTAAGCTTCAGCCATGCCTAAGTGTCACTGAGGCCCACGCCAAGGACGAAAATGCAGGAGACACTGCCCACATCCCTTTGTCTTCACTGACCCAAGTGCTCTTCCTCTGGCGGTTGTGACTCTGGGCAGATGGTAATCTTGACATCCAGTGAATGTCATCTCACTGTGAAATCCAAGCCCCAGGAAAGCAGACGGTCCTCAAAATCCCCCAAGGAAGCAAAGGACACAAACGGCAGTCAGCCAAATGCTGTGCTGAAAAGCGTAAGGAACATTTTTAATTCTGTGCACGTCTCAGACGGAGACGTGGTGCAGATACGCCCTGGGATGCCTTCTTCCTTCTTGTTCAGCTAGCCAATGCCCATTTGGGCTTCAAGACTCAGATCCCAAAATACCCCTGGTAAGACGCCTTCTTTCTGAACCGACCTCTCCACCCCCAGCCCACCGGCCCTTGCCCAGTACGGGGTAGATCCCCCCGCCAGGCTGTCGTCGGGCCCCTGTGCCTACACCTTCAGGACACTTAGCATTTGCACTATCACGGCCTAGTGACCTATCCGCTTCTGCCACTGAACCCTGACGGGTGAGGAACCAGGACCTGGATCGGCGGTCTCTGTGCCTTGGCATCGTGCCTGTGGCAATTCGTATCCCGCCTGCTTATCCGCAATGTCACTTGGCCGCTTCCCCATCAAGGGTTGGAGTCTATCAACCCACCCTGTTGAATCAAGGTGGTTCTCTGACCAAAAGAACGGGGCAGAAGTGATGCTGCATTTCCCGTCTCTTGGAACGCTCATTCTTGGGCCATGTCCTCCAGCAGCCCATTTGCCATGCTACGGGTGGCCCGAGCCACACAGAGATGGCACTCGAGTCAACTGCCAGCCACAAGTGTGTTATCTCAGGCTTCCAGCCTGGCTGAACCCTCGGATGACCACATGAGAGACCTCAAGCAAGAACCGCAGAGCTGAGGCCAGGCAACTCACAGAACAGCAAGAGATAAGGATAAATTTGTGCTTTAACCCACTTCACTTGGGGCTGGGTGGTGAAGCAGCCGTGCGTAACCAGCAGCGTATCTGCCCGGTACACAGGAGGCACAAAAATGAAGAAACAGCTCAATCGGCTCTGACGTGAAACATGAACACAGCAAACAATTTAGTAGCTGCTGCTATTATTAAAATGTTGTGGACAGAGCACAAACGAGGAGAGAAACTAGTTACAGAGGCTATCAACTCCCGGCCAGGGAGGAGTCACGAGGAGCACGGAGTCGGCCATGGCGGTGCGCTGAGCTCTGTATTTCACGCCCGGGTCACTCAAACCCCAAGGAAACGGCAAACGCAACATAACAATCAGAATAAACCCATTTCAGAAGCCATAAAGCAGGGATGGATGCCACCGGTCAAAAAAATTGTGAGGAATTTCTGGAGAGGTAGAGCAGACAGGATCAAACCTACAGAAAACAAATCAAATTTAGCCAGAGTTGAAAAATCAAAACCCAAATGGGCCCCAGTGAGAAATGGTGGATGTGGAGAGAGATGGGATTAGCTACACGGGCCCCGGGAAGAAAACCCAATTTGGAAATGACAATGACTGAGAGCGGAGGCAGGCCCTGAGATGGTTAGTGGGGGTGATGAAGTGCAGCTTGAATAAAGAAAAGAGGAAGCATATTTTGGGATCAGCTGTGAAATTCTCCATCTCTAGGGCAATTCTGTTCCTACTTCCTCAATCAAGAACAGCCCATCCAGCCTCCTGTCCTTTATCAGCCACACGCCCTGACAGGAAGCCCAAGAGTAATTCCAAGCATCTCTTCTCCATTCTCTCCCGACCTCATTCCATCCCCACCCCCATCACGGCAGTCAGGACAAAGAGCACCGAGTCTCCATGCCCGGCTCGTGCATGCGTATGTACGTGTTGATACAGACGCACACAGACACGCGCGTGTGACCACACGCGTACACACGAAGAACCGGTCTCCTCGTCCCAGGCCACGGCATGTGCCTCTCCCAGAAGGTAGAAGCCACAGGGCCCCACCTGTGCAGACGAGAAACGCAGCACACTCTCGACGGTAGGAGGTCAGTTCCTGCCCTAAGTCGACACTGTCATCGTGGACGTCCCATTCTGAGGGCAGGTCCAGACACGAGGGCTAACACAAAGAGACGCGAGATTGAATTTAAATTAAATAGAAAAGTACAAATATGGGAACGGAATGAAAGAAAAAAAATAAAGCCATCATTCAGGAGATTCAATCAAAGAATTCTCCCATCACAGTGAAAATAGAATGGGATAGACTGAGCCAAGAAAAAGTGAAACCCCAAGAGGACAGACTAAAATCCATGTAGTCCTTTCCCCTGAAAAGCGGAATGAAGAAGGAAAAGGATAGAGACAAAGCAGTGAAACTGCAAGGGCATCAAGGGGAAATACCTAAGAAAAATACACCTCTCAATACCAACGGGCTGGTGAAGTTTCTAAATTTAAGAAGAAAAATACAGAAATATGTGGAGGATTAGGTAAAGAAAAAAAAGAATCAGCAGCACAGGCTTCTTATCTGGGAGTATAAGTGCTACACTCAATGAAACAAGGGAACACTATACAATCATTAGAAGAGGAGCAAAGAAGGAGAGAAAGAACCTTCTGTCGCAATATGGAGCAATCTCCCAGATCTACGGCTACGGGTAAAGCAAGGTGCAAGCCACTGTAAGGTACGCTACCACCTGAGTTTTCAACAGAGATGAGATGTATGCATTTTCATATTTATGCATAACATAGACCTCTAGAAAGTTTCTCCAGAAACTGGTCACAGTAGTTGCCTCCGTGGAGGGAAACCTGCTGCTAGAGGAAGGGAGGTGATGGGCAAAAGGAAGACTTTATCACCAGATAAAATTTTGTATCTTCTGAATTTTCTGCCATTTGAATGCACTGCCTACACACAGAGAAAAATCTCAAGCTCAGTCTCTCTCTCTCTCTCTCTCTCTCTCTCACACACACACACACACATAAATTTAAAGTAAAAAGACAAACCACAGGATGGAAGAAAATGCAACACATGTATCTGACAAGGACTTGTATCCAGAAATATATCAAGAGCTCAGTAAGAGTATATATGTCACGTGTGTGTATGTGGACACACACACACAGAGGAATATTAGCCTTAAAAATGGAAATCCTGCCATGTGCAACAACATGAACAAACCTGGGGGACGTTATGCTAAGTGAATTAAGCCTGAAACAGAAGGACAAATACTACATGACCCCACTTACATGAGAAATCTATGACAGTCCATCTCATAGAAGCAAGGAGTGAAATGGTGAGTGCCAGGGGATGGGGGAGGGGAAAATAGGGAGGTATTAGTCAAAGGGTACAAAGCTACAATTATGCAAAGTAAATAAATTCTAGAGATCTAGGGGTGCCTGGGTGGCTCCGTTGGTTAAGCGTCTGCCTTCGGCTCAGGTCATGATCCCAGGGTCCTGGGATCAAGTCCCACCTCAGACTCCTTGCTCAGCAGGAAGCCTGCTTCTCTCACTGCCTTCCACTCCCCCTGCTTGTGCTCGATCTCTCTCTCTGACAAATAAATAAATAAATAAAATCTTTAAAAAAAAATTCTAGAGATCTAAGGGCACCTAGGTGGCTCAGTCAGTTAAGCGTCCAAACTCTTGATTTTGGCTCAGGTCATCATCTCAGAGTCCTGAGACTGAGTCCCGCGATGGGCTCCATGCTCAGCACAGAGTCTGCTTGTCCTTCTCCCTCTGTTCCTCTCCTACCCCACCCATCTGCTCTCTCATAAATAAAATCTTAAAAAAAAAAAGTACAGCATAGTTGCCTACAGTTAACAATACTGTATACTTAAAAATTTGCTAAGAGGGTAGATCTTATGTTAAGTGTTCTTACCATGAATAATAACAATAATAATAAAAACAATAATAATACAGAGGGTGGAAGGAAACTTGGAGGCGATGGATATGTTTGTGGCATAGATTGTGGTGATGGTTTCACAGGTGGATACTTAACCCCAACTCACCAAGTTGTATACATTTAATATGTCCAGCATTTTGTATGCCAATCGTACCTCTATAAAGTGACTTTTTAAAGAATATGTAAATAATTATCTGTATGGGTGTGTATATAATCTCAATAATAAGGAAAACAGCCCAGTAAAAAT
This sequence comes from Ursus americanus, assembly GCF_024610735.1. NCBI lineage: Eukaryota > Metazoa > Chordata > Mammalia > Carnivora > Ursidae > Ursus > Ursus americanus. Next base: position 20,414,063 of record NC_142144.1, read on the forward strand.
AGGCACAAGATTTGAAGATAACTTCACAAAAGGCAATATAAATGGCCAATCAGCATGTGAAAAGAGGCTCAACATTATTAGTCATCAGGTGAAAACAAATCAGAACCACAATGAGATACCCTACACGTTCACTAGAACTGATCTGAGGAAAAGGCTGACAATACCAACTCCTGCAACTCTGCTATTAGGTACCTGCCTGACAGAAACGAAAACATGCCAACCAAAGGCTTGTACGTGAATGTTCGCAGCAGCTTTCTTTGTGTCTTGTGTCCACGCCATCTAAGTTATATAAATTACTGGCACAGAATTATTCACAGTGTTCCTTTATAATCTTTTTTTTTATTTGTTAGTTCAGTAGTAATGTCTACGCTTTCATTTCTGATTCTAGTAATTTGAATCATCTCTTTTTCTTGGTCAATCCGGCTACAGGTCTGTCAGTTTTGTTGATTTTTTCCCAAAGAACCAAGCAAGACTTTGGTTCCACTAGTTTTCTTTCTTGTTTTTCTATCCTCTAGTCTTTCCATCGATTTCCACTCTAATCTTTGCTATTTCCTTCCTCTGCTTACTTGAGGTTTAGTTTGCTCTTCTTTTTCCAGTGTAGCAGCTTAATTTTTAAGAGCCCCAAACTAGAAACAACCTACATGTCCACTGATGAATGAATAAATAAATTGTGGTATGTTCGTTCAATGGCATGCTAACCAGAAATAAAAAAGAACAAGCTACAGATGTAACAGTATCATGACGATCATTACGTTGAGTGAAAGAAGTCAGGCAGAAGAGTATATATTTTATGCTTCCAATTATACAAAATTCTAGAAAATGCAAACTAATACAGTGACAGAAAGCAGATCAGTGGTCACCTCGAGCCAAGAGTGGAGGAGGGGATGAACTAAGAAAGGGGCAGAAGAAAATCTTTGTAGGCGATGTTCTGTATCTTGACCGTGACGGTGGCTTCACAGGTGCATACAACTGTCAAATGTAGTGAATCACACACTTAAAGAACAGTTATTTTATATAAATTACACCCCAAAAGTTGATTTTCAAGTTAATCTTTTTTTTTTTTTAAAGATTTTATTCACTTATTTGAGAGAGACAGAAAGAGAGCACGAGCGGGGGTTGGGGGGGCGCAGAGGAAGAGGGAGAAACAGGCTGGGCTCAATCCCTGAACCCTGGGATCATGACCTGAGCCGAAGGCAGATGCTTAACTGAGCCACCCAGGCGCCCCTAAAAATGCCTTAACCTTCTTAAATATTTTTAAAGTAAAAAGAAGACCTGTAAGTGTCTTAAGGAGAAAAACTCAGGCAAATTACCAATCAGAAAAGAGTAATGTATACCACTTAGGTGTTGTTATATAATATACACCATCCCAGGTTTCTTTTTCAACTTCAGTTACTCACAGACATAATGCAGCACACTGAAAAATAAATCAGAATAAAGCTTTGTTACAGAAAGAAGACATTCATTTAATGGAAAGCTGATGTCATTGTGAGGTTCAGTGCAATTAAGAAAAGAATTAATAAAATAGAAGAGGCATTAATTTTAAAAAAGGACTGATTACAATCAAGAACTAAAATTTAGGATAATTTCAATAAAACCTAGAAGGGGAAGTAAAAGCAAGCCCAAAGGCTTCTCTTGTTCTGGAGAAAATTACAGTTACTAATTAAATCTCACTTATGGTAGAAAAATATAATTGTAAACATTAGTCAAACAGAAACAGGAAATAGAACTTGGAGGAAAATAAAACTGAACAAAGCATACTTGATCAATCCAACGAAAGTCAGGAAGGCAAAAAAAAGTGATAGAATAAACAGAAAAGAGTAAATCTAAAATTTGATATAAAACATTAGCAAACTAAATCCCAAACTAAGTGGAATTTACCCTAAGTATTAAAAGTAAATATGGTTCAGTATTAAGAATCAACTAATTATATTAATGCAGAAAAATCAAATGATCATTTCCATAAATGCTAAGAAGGGATTTTATTAAATCCAAATTCCATTCCTGATTTTTTTTAAATAGTAAGCTATGAATTTAAAATTTTTCTTGATAAGAAACCAACAGCAAACATTATACCTAGTGAGAAAATACTCAATACATTTGCTTCAACAAGTAACAACATAAGCATGCCCTCACTATTTAAGAATAGCCATTCGGGGGCGCCTGGGTGGCGCAGTCGTTAAAGCGTCTGCCTTCGGCTCAGGGCGTGATCCCGGCGTTCCGGGATCGAGTCCCACATCGGGCTCCTCGGCTGGGAGCCTGCTTCTTCCTTTCCCACTCCCCTTGCTGTGTTCCCTCTCTCACTGGCTGTCTCTCTGTCACATAAATAAAATAAAATCTTAAAAAAAAAAAAAATAGCCATTGGCCCTGACCAATGCAATAAAATGAAAGAAAAAAAAAAAACAAACTCTTTTGAAAGGAAGCACTGAATTGCTAAATACATTAATCCCTTGTTTTTTTCTAAGTAGACAATGAACTGAAAAATAATTTAAAATGTGTTAGGAATTCAGTACGGTGGCTAGATGCAAGATAAAATTACAAAAATCGATAGCTTTCCTACGTGCTGGCAATAAGCTATAAGAGGATAGCAATAATTTTGATTTTAGACATTTATCTTTTAATCTTGGGGTAGGGGAAGAGAAACAGGAACCTGAGAAGCCCTGAAACACATTAGACTGTCCGAAGAGGATTTGGCTACGAGCACCCAGAACAGTGCCAGGCACTAGATAAATATTTGATGAATAAGTGAATGGAGTATGAACTTCCTGATTAAGTCTGGTTCCTCTCATCTATTTCCTCTGGGAGGGAATCCTGTTTTCTTACCAGCTGAAATAAACTTTTCTTCTCAAGGTATATAGCTCATGCATCAAAAAGATTCCTCTTTTGCTTTATGTTGAACGAGCCAAGAGTACTTCACTTTGGTCAAACAAAATGAAAATCAAATAAAAAGGTGAAATGAAAATGTCTGCCATAATCAGTTCACGGTAATAATCAGATCAATGGTAATGTAAATAGAACATAATTGTGAAAACGTATTGTGGGTTATTTATGTAAGGTTTCTACGATTTGGCCTTGAAATCATATTTACAGAAAATAATCCTAGAGAGGACTCAAGATTTTCTTTACCACAATTATGTACTCTTCTGAAGAAATGGGTCAATTTTCTCTTCCTTTCTTCTGTTGTTTTATAAAAATCCTTCACCATACAACCTTGCTGTTCTAGAAAGTAGCATTTTTCCTCTCTTTCATCTTTTACTTTCTGGATATTTATACCACAAGGTGCACCTATCCTTACTGTCAGCATCTATCAAAAATAGGCAAAGAATATTTTCTGTAGCCATCTAAAACATGTTGCCCATCTCCGTTATAAAAACCAGCTATGAGAATAGCTTTTGAGGCCTGCAGTGCATAATCTCATTAAGTTATCAAGCAACCTCATGAGGTTGGTATTATTGATATTCCCATTTGTTGATAGGATAGGAGGTTCAGGGCAGGTAAGTGACTTGCCAGCACTAAGTGACTATCAGGAACCCCCGACAGACTCCAAAGGCTCCATTCCTTCCCCTCGGCTGCACCTGCTGTGAACCTACGCTCCTCTAACCCCTCCAATGTAAATTCTAAATTTCTTTACCTAGAGTACCTCCTTGCTCTGGAAGCAAAGGTAGCAAATAAACTGTATTCCCTCGGCCGCTGGTAACACTGTTCCTCAAGATTAACGGATCCTCTTCACCCACTTACTGCAAACTCATGAATCTACAGATAGATGTTTCCTTGATTCATGTATAAATCAACAGCAAGACTTTCCCGTCAGCCTCATCATAATTTAACCACAAAGAAAGTTTAAAATGGACCGTATTGTGTTTTTGTTTGTTTTAAATTAAGTAACAAACACACCAAGGTCAAAACTTGAAAACATATTCCTATGTAGGATACCAAAACTGATCTTTGTAAAACGTAAACATTGCTTCTACAATTTATAATCTTGGAACACCCAAATACGTCTTTCATAAATGTGGCCCTTTCCACTCATACTCAGCACTGGACACGGCAAAGTCCAAGAGAACAACAGTGATTTAAGAAAAACAAAACAAACACCACCACCAACCATAAACAGTGGCTACCTTGTTCTTCAGAAGCAGTTGAAAGTGGAGATGGGACCATTTTGCTCAAGCCATGGCACTTGAGACATGCTTAGAAATCTGCAGATATGCATGTTGGCCCCAAATTTGGCTCTCATTCTATCTAGAAATCTACACAGTCTAGTCTATCATACTCTATAAGATACCTTCTAGATTGCTCAAAAAGCTTCACGGATACCTAAAATAATGGGTCAAGCCTCCCCAAGAGAATTTGTTACACCAGGAGAACCAAGTCAACTCAAATGCATCAGCTTACCAAGAGGTGTCAGCCTCATCACTAACGTACCCACCTCCCCGTCCCACTTCTTCCGCTTCCACTTGTTAGGAAGTTGGCCACCTCTCTTTCTAAGAAGCTACAATGAAGCCCAGGGAACCATTCACCAGGGTCAAGACTGCGATCAGGGAAACTGGGAAGGAAGAGAGCTAACGTCACTAGGACTGAAAAAACACCCCCCCCTCTTTCACCAAGACAGGCAATGTCCCGGGCAACCCATCTGCAGGGAAGGACAGAGGCGGGAGCATGAAATGGGCGTCCCAGAAGTCTGGACAACCACTGAGACAACGGTTGACTTGGACCAGGAAAGAAAAGACTTGCTTAACCCAGGAAAGAAAAAAAAAAAGACAGTTCAAAAAACTGATGGAAAAACGGGTAAAGATCGCTCTGAGCCAATATTCACCCGCGTTTGATGAGAACAGATTAAAAACTACCAGAAGAGCATTATCCCTTTCATCCCCTCAGTCAACACCTCAGCCTTCTCCCTTTCAGGTTTCCAGCGGGCACGATCCGGCTTCCAAGCAGGGACAACATACGCGTCTACTCAACAGAACGATGAGGGAGAGCCTCTTTTTTTTTTATGTTTGTTTGAAATACGATCAGGGTTAGTCAGGGGCTGGTTAGTCAAAATTTTCCTTTTAATCAGCATTAACTATTATTAACCAAATTAGGAAGAGAGCAGGAGAGTTCTTTCTAATTTGGTCAAATAACCGCCGGGGCTGGGAGATTCCACTCTCAAAGGGTCAGAAAATGACCCTTCTGAGAGGTAAAGCTGCAACCTTCCTTCCAAGGCGAGTATACGCATTTCCACCTACACTCTTAAAAAACACAAAAACGATAGACTGCACAAAGTTCGTATGTACCTTTTCTTTTTTTTTTTTACTTAAAAATATCCTGCCATTGATGCATATCAGTGTCTATAGGCTTTCTATTCCCCCCAACACTGCATTCTGTAAATTACCACAGTTCACAACTAGCTCCCTACTGATGAATATTTGGGCTCTTTCTTATCTATTGCTATTAGAAATAATATTGCAACAAATACATACACATCATTTAGCACATGTCCATTTATTGAGTCAGCAAATATCTGTACCTACCCCATCCTAGGCTTTGTTCATGCCCTGAAATTACAGCAATAAGCAAATCAGATAGAGTCCCTGCTCTCGAGGAGCTTATAGCGTAGTGTAGGAGACAGAATACACGTGTGATGATGGCAAACTCTCACTGGGTGAATCCGAGAATTCTTCTAAGGCAATTGATCTCAACCTTGGCTGCACATCAGATGCACAAAAACCTTTTTTAAAACACTAGTCCGGAGCACCTGGGTGGCTCGGTAGCTTGAACGTCTGCCTTTGGCTCAGGTCAAGATCCCGGTGTCCTGGGATCCAGACCCACATCGGGCTCCGTGCTCAGCAGGAAGCCTGCTTCTCACTCTGCCTGCCGCTCCCTCTGCCTGCCGCTCCCCCTGCTTGTGCTCTCTCTCTCGCTCTCAAATGAATAAATAAAATCCTTTAAAAAAATGCTAAAAAACCCCCCACTAGTCTCTGGACCATCCTAGATTCTTTTGATCCAAATTTTTTGAGGTGGGGCCCAGGCATCAGTATCATGTAAGAAGTCCTCCGATGATGTGAACGTTTTGTCAAGCCTGATCTGATAAGCTTGTTGGAAGACAGTGCTTCTCAATTTGTAATGCGCATGTAAATAATTTAGGGATAACGTCAAAATGCAGATTCTGATTCGGTAGGTCCGGAATTCGGCCTGAGATTCTGCATTTCCAATGAGCTCCCAGGTAATGTCAACGGCACTGGTCCACGGAACACACTCTTAGGAGCAAGGTTCCACAGCCACAGGAGGAGGCGGCTGGAAACGCAAACGCGGAAAAGGTGGGCAAGCGAAACTCACGTGTCAAGCAGCTGGTGAGTAAAATCATTTGGCGGGGGTATAACTAACTCCCTAGGAGAGGACCGGAGTCGTAACTAGGTACCCGAACACGGAAGGCACGAGCTCGCCCCATCACCGCGCCGGCAATGGGAGGCCGCTGCAGGTCTCCGGAGGTGGGAATGACACATACAAGGGAGTGTTTTCGGGAAGGGAACTCCGGCTACAGCGGCCAGGAAACAGCAGACTGAGTGAAAGCAGGGAAACGAGAAAGATAATCAGACACCTTCACTAGGATGTTGACGAGGACAATGCAACCAAGAAGAGTACGACAGCGAGGCTGCAGGACTGAGATACCTGAGAGGCCAAGAAAGGTATGATTTTAAATACTCTCACCAGAGTGATTTTAAGGGTGCTAAAAACCAGTATCAGAGAAACGCCTGGAAAGATGCATTTGAAACCAGACCCTGAGGTTTGGGAATCCTACACCTTGGGGCAGTCGTGAAGTCCATCCAGAGATGGTATGGAAGGAACTAGCAAAGGGCAGGGACCGAGGCTGGTCCCCAGTTAGACCTGGAAGGGAAATGAGGCGGATCCAGAGAGGCAGGCGGAGACCAGGGGAGGACCAAGAGAGGACAGAATCCATTCATTCAGCGAGTACTTATTGAGCCTCCGCTATGTGCCAGGCGCTGGGCTAGGAAGATACAGCAGTGAACAGAATGAGACCCTGAGGAAAAAAAAAAGAGAGTGAAGAAAATTGAGGGGAGTCTGGTTAATGTCATGAGTCACAGAAAACAGGCACCGGACCACGTGGTCTGGAACCCTGGGTCCCAGGCCCAGTTCCGCCAGGAGCTAGCTGGGTGGCCCGGGTCTGACAAATCGCTTCTCTTGCAGGGCCACAGTTTCCAGTGAAAAAAAAAAGAGGGTCTTGGGGTGGATGCCCTTCCAGGTCTCTGCAGCTCTAAACGCCTGGGCGCCACAGCCCAAAGAGAGCCGCTGCGGGTCTCTGCGGTGGTGAGTGGCAGGTTGGGACAGACCTGGACCGCGGGCCTTGACGCCGAGGCAGGAGGAGGCAGATGGCGAGGCAGATGGAGGCAGTGCGCAAAGACTGCTCACCCGAGGAGCCTGGCGGGGACGGGGAGAGCGAGCCGGCAGCGGCCAGCAAGCCCTGGGAAACTTCCCTGACAAGCGAGACTGGGATGGTGAGGACACAGGCTGAGTAAGCTAGAAAGTGAACTGAGAGAAGAGACATGAGCTGAGACACAGGGAGACTGGTTTCAGTTCCCCTGTGCGCGCAGATGTGCTTTGTAGAGGGAATGCAAGGTACGGTGCCTAAGGTGAGCCAGGGCTCAGAAATCGGGGAGGGGGCTTGCGGAAGGAAGCCAATTCTACAGCAGCGGTGCTGGTGAAGAATGGGCTCTGAAGTCAGACAGACCCAAGTTCACATCCCGGCCCCACGCTCCTCTCGCTCTGTGACTTGGAACAAGTTACTGCTCCTGGAGCCTACGTTTCCCCAGCTGTCGAAGGGGAACAAGACATTAACTACGTCGTAGGGGAGGGCACGGAGATGATCCAGCGAGGCAAGGCTCCCAACCAGAGTCAGCGCTCTGTAGATGTCAGCAGCGATTGTGCGCACCCCCTGCCATTATCTCTGGGCAAAGGAAAGGATAACTGGGGGAGCATATCTGCTGGGCACCTTCTGTAGGGGAGAGACCAGAACAAAGGGGAAAGAAAGTAGAAGCAACGGTGAGGGACATGGAAAAGCGGTCCAAAGCACACATTAAGCATGAAAGGCTGGGCACAAGGGGAGACTACATTAAGTTCTTGAAACAGGAAATGCTAGAACGTTGACAGGGGATGGAGGAGAAGTGCCACGGTCAACCAGACTGCAGAAACAACCCTGGGGAAGCTGGACTCATGACAAGCACACCCAAGGAATCCAACAGTCCTGACCTAGAACACCAAGATGGACAAGAGGTGATTTGAACAGGACTTGGCAACCAGTACCTCTAAAGGATATACTCGGGGCCAGCTCCATGGGCGTGCAATCTGCGCTCACACAGGAGTCTGTGCTCAGAAGGGCTCCACACTGGGTTGAATGCTCTGCTGTCACCACCCTGATATTCTTTTTTTTTTTTTTAAAGATTTTATTTATTCATTCGACAGAGATAGAGACAGCCAGCGAGAGAGGGAACACAGCAGGGGAGTGGGAGAGGAAGAAGCAGGCTTCCAGCGGAGGAGCCTGATGTGGGGCTCCATCCCGTAACGCCGGGATCACGCCCTGAGCCGAAGGCAGACGCCCAACCGCTGTGCCACCCAGGTGCCCCCCCACCCTGATATTCTTAATAAAATCTTCACAAGGGGACAAGCATTTCAATTTTGCACTGGGTCCCACAATTACATAGCCAATCTTGGATATGCTGCTAAGATCGTTCGCTGGATTAACACACGCATAATAAAATCTAAGGGCTGAAAGATAGTAAAGAATTTCCCATTATTATCAGACCAGAATACAATTACTCAAATTCTCACTGAAATCCCAACGTTGACCATGAATATCAAGGACAAAACGTGTAATAGGTAACCCAATGCCTCGTTCAAACATGCTTTACCCTGGACTTTAACTGGGAAGAAATCACTCTCGCTTACCCTCGTGGCACTCTGTGTCACCCCTACCACCATCTTCAACTGCAGTCCCTCACTAGAACCTCCTCTATCTCCGTCCCTGGGCCTTGACTGCCTAAAGGTAAGGTCATCTGGTTCATCTATGTATCCTCAAGGGATGGCACATAATGGGCCCGTATAAATCTTTGAGAAAAATGCACAAAAATTTCAAGTGCCCTTCACAATTGCTGATGCAAGTCATGAAATAAACAAGATTTGCTTGACCGGACAGCACAGAGAAAGGCTGCCATATTGCACTTTTTTGCAGCATAAATGCTGATGCCAGCAGGATGCCAGCAGGCCCAGTTCCTTAGAACACACCTCTGCCCTCATTAAATAGCTCTAAAGAAAGTCTAGGCTTCCATTTTTGCAATAAAACAGCTATTCTACAAGCACATCTATTTTTTTTTAAGATTTTATTTATTTATTCAACAGAGATAGAGACAGCCAGCGAGAGAGGGAACACAAGCAGGGGGAGTGGGAGAGGAAGAAGCAGGCTCATAGCGGAGGAGCCTGATGTGGGGCTCGATCCCATAACACCGGGATCACGCCCTGAGCCGAAGGCAGACGCTTAACTGCTGTGCCACCCAGGCGCCCCAAGCACATCTATTCTAATTACAGACCTGTCCCAGGCTGATGTCATTTCCAGGATTTAGATATCTTGATTCCCACACAGGGCATAGTACAGAGAAGTCACTCAAACATTTGTAGAATAAATCCATCTTAGCATTTCAACTACTACGTAATTTATTGATTTTAGTAAGAAATTAAGTTTAAAAGTATATACATCCTCTTAAAATCTTTAAAAAAAAAAAGGGGGGCGCCTGGGTGGCACAGCGGTTAAGCGTCTGCCTTCGGCTCAGGGCGTGATCCCGGCGTTGTGGGATCGAGCCCCACATCAGGCTCCTCTGCTATGAGCCTGCTTCTCCCTCTCCCACTCCCTCTGCTTGTGTTCCCTCTCTCACTGGCTGTCTCTATCTCTGTCAAATAAATAAATAAATAAAATCTTAAAAAAAAAAAAGTATATACATCCTCAATGGGAAAAGGACAGTCTTTCCAAGGGTGTGCTGGGAAAACCAGAAATTCACATGCAAAAGAATGAAGTAGGACCCTCGTCTTACACCATCTACAAAAATTAACTCAGAATGGATTAAAGACTGAAACCTAAGACTCCAGACTATAAACTCCTAGAAGAAACACAGGAGAAAACTTTCATGCCATTGGACTTAGCAATGATTTCTTGGCTATGACACTAAAAACACAGGCAAAAAAGTAAAAATAGACAAATGGGACTATAGCAAACTTTTAAAAATTGTGCAAAATACACAAAGGCAACCTGTGGGATGGGAGAGAATATCAACAAATCATATATTTCATCAGGGTTAATATCCAGAATATAAAAAGAGCCCCTACAACTCAGCAACAAAAAATCAAATAATCTAGTACAAAAATGAGCAAAGGACTTGACCAGACATTTCTCCAAAGAAGATATACAAACGGCCAGAAAGTGTAGGAAAAGACACTCAGCAGCACCGATCATCACAGAAAAACAAATCAAACCTCACATCCATTAGGACGGCCGCTTTTGTCAAAAGAATAGAAAATACTGGGCGCCTGGGTGGCTCAGTTGGTTGTGTCCGACTCTTGATTTCGGCTCAGGTCATAGATCTCAGGGTTGTGAGATCGAGCCCCACCTTGGGCTCCACGCTTGGCGCGGAGCCTGCTGAAGATTCTCTCTCCCTCTGCCTCCCCACCCCCTCACTCTTCCTCTCTAAAAAATATTAGATTAAAATTAAAAATAAAAAATAAAAAGCTTTAAAAAAAAAGAGAGAAAATACAAGCATTGGTGAGAATGTGGAGAAATTAGAACCCTTGCGTACATTTGGTGGGATTATAAAATGGTACACCCACACTGGAAAACAGTATGAAAATACCTCAAAAACTAAAAATAGAAACACCATATAATCCAGCAATCCCACTTCTGGGTTTACATTATTTTTGTTAATGAGAACAGGATCACAAAGAGCTATTTGTACATCCATGCCCACTACAGCATTACTTACAGTAAGCAAGAGGTAGGGGCAAACTAAATGTCCACCAGAAGATGAACGGATGAAGAAAATGTGATCCAGCCATACAATGGAATACTATACAGTCTTTAAAAAGAAGAAAATCCTGTCACATGCTACAACGTGGAGGAAACTTGAAGACATTATTCTAAGGAAATAAGCCAGTTACAACAAGACAAATACTGTATGATTCTATTTATATAAGGTGTCAAAGGTGAGGTATCATATATATATAAAGACAAGAAATAGAATGGTGGTTACCAGGGGTTGGGAGGGGGGGAAATGGGAGTGTCTGTTAATGGGCATAATGAGCTATCTTGGGGGTGATGAACATTCTGGAACTGGAAACTGGTAACAGTTGTGCAGCCTTGTGAATATACTAAAACCACCGCACTATATGCTTTTAAAAAGTGGATTTTATGGTATGTGATTTATATCTCATTTTTTCTTTTGAAAAGCAACTACGCCTGAGGCACCTGGGTGGCCCAGTTGGCTAAGCATCGGCCTCTTGGTTTTGGCTCAGGTTGTGATCTCAGGGTTGTGAGATCGAGCCCCCGAGTCAGTTCCGCGCTCAGGGGGGAGTCGGCTTGAGATTCTCTCTCTCCTGCCCCTCCCTCTGCTTGTGTGCTCTCTTTCTAAAATAAATAATTTTAAAAAATAAAATAAAAAATAAAAAGCATTAGAAAATGTATAGTTTAATTTTTGACCTATTTCTCCCAAAATTTGTTTTATTCTTGCCAGGGTGATTCAGCCAGTCACAAAACCCTGTGAGTCCAGAGTCTGCTCTGTGAGTAGTCTTCTACTGTTTCCCCGAGCACACACACCTCAGAGCCGCTCCGGAACCCTGCAGCTGGAAGGAGGGCTGCCTTACTCTTTCAGACTCCCTCCCCCAACCATGGTCGAACCTCTGGGCCCAGCTGATTGGTCTCAGGCTGGGTATACGACCAAGCCACGTCTCCCGGAGATTCTTCACTGTGTAAGAGATTTACACCCTCTCTGGAGGCACAGCTGTCAAATGGGAGGGATGGGAGCTGCCAGTCGCCCCACTCCCCTCCCTCACGGATAAAGCTGGCCTGGTGCATGAAACTGACCCTCGGGAACATTCAGACCCCTGCCTGCAGCTCACTCTTGTGCTGAAAGCGAGCCTGTCGATAGGTTCACCTTTTTTGCTTAACTTAGAGCCTGAGCTCTATCATTTGCAAACAAAACTCCTGAGCAACACGCTCCCTGAAATCGGTGAGTCAAAACTCCACTAAAACTGCTTCCCCCAACCTTCTGCTCCAACAGTCTTCTCCCTGAACTCCCGGCCTCTTGAGTCCACCCACCCTATCCCAGCTAGGGGCTCGGTCACAGGGACCGAACAAGTATGGCCCTGCACCTTCCCTGCTTAAAATACAACTGGCCTCCCAATCACACAGGATAAAGCCCTCACTGTCTGCCATTACGGACCCCCATCTGCCCACTACCCCCCCTCTCCGGCTGCACTACTCAGCTCCCTTTCCTGGGCCATTCCTGTAACCAGACATTGCCGAGCTTTGGCACCTGCTGGCTTTTCTGCTCTGGTTACTTTTCCTTGCTCTGTCCATTTGTAAAACACCTACTTCTCCATTCTCCACCTCAAACATCATCTCCTTGGGAAAAGCCACCATTCTCTTAAGCACAGTCACTCCCTACTTCTATCCCTGTACCTTACTTTCATAATAACTGTAGTAGAGAAGGCCGGTGCCCCACCCATGTCCCCTCGCCCTGACCCGTTCAGTGCCCACTGGCCTTCCGCTAGCCCAGTGCCCACTTCCAACCGCCAGCACCTGCATTTCTGGGCCTGACTAGCTTCCCCTACTTGGCCCACTCACACGGCAGACTGGAAAGTGCTCGGAGATTAAATGCCCGAACACGCCATCCGTGGAGCTCTCAACCAATGACGGATAAAGGTTGCTGTTTGAAGACCCCAGCTGCCTCACCGAGGGTGTGGATAAGCGAGGTGTGTGTTCTGTACAAGTTCCAAGGGGTGGAAACTGGTTTGGTAACTTACCTTTTCCTGGTGCCTTCCCTTTCCTGTCTCCCTCTCCTTTCCTCTCCAATAAACTACTAGCGGTTAAATTCTTTCTCGGGGTCAGCTTCTAAGGCAATACAAACACCTAGCATTTGCACAGCATTTACCATAGGCCAGACACTATTCCACACAAGCATTCCATCTTCCGAACACCCCCGTAAAAATAACCCAAAATTTAGAGAGGGGGACACTGAGGCATTACAAGGGTAAGAGACTTGCCCAAGGCCTCAGCTAGTAAATACATTTAAGATTTTTCACATTCTACTGTAATCATCTCTTGTCCACTAGATCAAGAGCCTCTTGAGGGAGGTTCCTTTTATTTTGATCTTTTTCCATGTCCCCAGCATCTACCAGAACCAGGCATACGAGCACATGTCGATACAAAAAGGTTTTTTTAAGCGGCTGCACTCTGCTCCCCAGACACGCTGTGTGCCTTTCTTGCCTCTGCGCCTTTACTCGAGCAGGGGTCCTGAAACATCTCTGCTCACATCCCTCTTGCCCTTGTCCACACACCCTCGCCCCAGCCGCGCACACAGAGAACAGCATCCTCACTGCCGCTCTGGCAGGCGGAACGAGGAATTCTGTGGGGCAAGGCAGACGAGGCCGCGTACGCCCCCTCTAATATCTAATAAACAAACCCAATTACTCAGACACGAATTAGTGCACCGTTGCCAAGCTGTTCTGTATTTTAACACAAAACATCTGTCTTCTTCCCTGTAACCTTTACTCACGCCCAAGTCTCCCCTCTCCTAAGTGTCTTCCCTCAACCCTGTTTTTCTCCCGAGCCACCACCCTTCCTACCAAAGCGCTACAAGCCCTGCCTTCCATGAGACTGTCGACACCCACCCCAGCTTCTGTGTCCCCCTCGACCAGCTCCACCTGGATCTGCTGGGGTTGCGCGTCTATATGCCAAGGAAGGGCTTCCTGGAAGCAGCTTCTGGGCTCAGCCTTGAACTTGGAGGAGGCTTCCAAAGGTGAGGTTCAGACCACCTCTGTCCTAACCGCTGACCTCACACTGCACCCCCACTTCCTCCTCACACTCGCTTCCCAACCTGTGCACAGCCTCTCCGCGAGGGCGCCAGTCATCCCCCCTCTACCAAAGGAGTCATCTTTACGTTTTCTGATCTTCCTTCTTGCAGCAGCAACTCCAACCGAGAGCAGGCTAACATCCTCCTACTACTTCTCTCACGGCCAGCCACTCCCGTCCCGAGCACGCGCCGCACAGGTCTCTGCTCAGAACCCTCTAGGTGGACTCCTGCTTAAAGAATAAAAGCTCACCCCCACATCGCCACAGGCAAAGCAGTCTTGCGTCTGCTGACCTGCCTCCTCACCTCTTCTCTCACTAATCCCCACCTCCAGACCCTCAAAGCTCATCCCAACACATGACCCGACTCGATCCAATTCCAGCGGGCACAGGTCTTTCCCATCTTGGGACTTTCGCTCAGGCTACTCACTCGGCCCGTGATGCTGTCCCCCACCTCGTACCCGAAAGGCTCCTCAAACTTCAAGGACCTGGTGAAAACACCACCTCCGCCACCTTCGCTGATTTGCAGACAGGATTCGAGTGATCCTCAGGGCCTGTCCCCCCCTTTCTCTCCTGGCTCTCCTCTCCTCTCTGGCCCCTTCTTAAGCAGCCCCTCTCCACACCGCAGCAAACAAAGGTTCACAATCTAACAGAAAGAGATACCCCTTCCCCCAGCATCCATCTGAGCAAATCTAAGGAAGACTGTTTGGCTCCCCTAGAGTCACATGCCCACCAAGGAAGATATTTTGGCCAATGGAAGATACTGATGAAAGATCAGAAGACAGGATGAGAAGAGAAGCCAGGGTGCTTCTCCCCCTGCCCAGAGCCTGGCAGCAGCTGCTTCCTCTGTGGACCCCACCCTCGTTGAGCCCCCCTGCCATGGTTCTAGTTCCCACAGAAGCTCCTGGATTTTAATATCACCTCCTCCCGTTGACCCTCCGGCCCTGAGGATGACAGCAGTTTCCTGCTGTTGGTACTCTCTTAACCTCACCATCTTCTGCTTGATGTCTCGTATCTTCCATCACCTATGTAACTAACTCCCTGTATTATAGCCTTTCAGTTTGAAATACCTACAGTGGTTTTTCACCCCGATGGGACCACAACTGATACAGACACGGACAAAGAACAGGCAGAAGCGCAAAAGATGTGGAGAATACAACACCGAGGAATAACCTCTGTCACCACCTCACATTCACTGAAGGCTCGCTACGTATCAGGCCCTACTCTAAGTATGAACTCCCGGATCCTCACATCAGCCATGAGCTAGAGGTGTTTCTGCTGTCCCCTCTTTACAGATGAGGAAACTGAGGCTCAGAGAGGATAAATGATTGGCTGTTACAAAGACTGCAGGCAGGCAGAGCTAGGATTCAAACACAGACAGCCGGGCTCCGGAGTGCCAAGCTGAGAGAGTTTCCGGCAGGATTTACTCAACAGCGTCAAGTGCTGGCGGGAAAAGAGGTCGGGATAGACGAGGACGGTGAAGCGGCTACCGGATCTTGCAAGAAGGAAGCCACGGGTAAAGTCAGACACCAGACAGCAGGGGGTGGAGGAGTTAGCCGGCAAGACGAGAAGGGCAGGCCATTCTTTCAAAAAGTTTGGCTGGGAAGAAGAGCCACAAAACAGATGATGAGATGGGGAAGAAGCAAGCCTCACAGCAGAGTTTTCTTTACTCCTGGTTTGTTTTACAAGCGAGGGCGACCTGAGCATGTTTAAATATCGACGGAATGAGCCAGGCGAGAGGGAGTGTGAAGACACAGGAATGAATGAGGACGATGAACAGAGCCAGGTCTCGGAGAGGCCACACAGGGAAGGCCCCACGGTTCAGGAGCGGCCTAGAATCCTTTCTATGGTACCTGGGGGCAACCAAGAAATGATGGCTATGGATTCGGATCATTCCGTAGTCTGGAAAAAGGAAGTTCTTTTATGGTGGCTTCTATCTTCTCATCAGCACAATGGGAGGCTGGAGTAAGGGGCGGAAGGTGTGAGGAACAGAGAACAGCTTTAGCTCAGCCATGGTGCACAATGGGAGCCTCTGTGGAAAGAAAGGAGCGCCCAGCACGACTGAGGCCCCTGCTGGGGTTGGTACCCGTGAATCGACACTGGCAGCCATTCTCAAGGTGTGTTCGCGCCCTAGGTGTAGGCAAAAGACCTGAACCCGTGGAATGATCCAGGCTGGGTGGAAAGGAAGGAGAGCATGGGAATGGAGGAAAGGAAGTAGCAGGAGGAACTGATGAGATGAGCCATGCACTGTGAAGGACGGAGGTGAAGAGAAGCAGTCAGGAAACAGGTGCAGTCGGTACTTGCTGACTGGGAGGAGGGGAAGGCAAGAGACGATGAGATCTGGTGGCATTAACTCAAACCCAAACCATTCTGGGTATTACAACACAAGGGTGTGGCCAGGGAGAGGAAAGCTGAACTGAGAAAGAGGTCCAGGTGTGTGGAGATAAA
This sequence comes from Ursus americanus, assembly GCF_024610735.1. NCBI lineage: Eukaryota > Metazoa > Chordata > Mammalia > Carnivora > Ursidae > Ursus > Ursus americanus. Next base: position 20,430,612 of record NC_142144.1, read on the forward strand.
GTCCAGAAGCTGATAGTTTTGAAGGTTTGAACAGAGTCCCTTGAGGGGAGGGCATGATTTGAGAAGACAGTGAGTTGAGGTCTAGAGATTTTTTTTTTAAAGCTTTTTTTTTTCTTTTTTTTTTTTAAGATTTTATTTATTTATTCGACAGAGATAGAGACAGCCAGCGAGAGAGGGAACACAAGCAGGGGGAGTGGGAGAGGAAGAAGCAGGCTCCTAGCGGAGGAGCCTGATGTGGGGCTCGATCCCATAACGCCGGGATCACGCCCTGAGCCGAAGGCAGACGCTTAACCGCTGTGCCACCCAGGCGCCCCTAGAGATTTTTTTTTAAGATTTTATTTATTTATTTGACAGAGAGAGAGAGAGCACAAGCAGGGGGAGCAACAGTGGGAGAGGGAGAAGCAGGCTCCCCACTGAGCAGGGAGCCCGACGCAGGGCTCAATCCCAGGACCCTGAGATCACGACCTGAGCCAAAGGCAGACCCTTAACCGACTGAGCCATGAAAATCTAGAGACTGTAACGCACGAGAAGCAGGGGAGTTAGAAATGACAGGGAACGAGAAGGTCGTGGAAGTCCTGTAAACTGGACACTTGTTTCTGCTTGTCCCCCATTCATTCATCCCTCCTTCTGTGAGCAGCACCCTGATTCTGCTTTGGAAACCACCTCCATCCTCCCCAGACACACCCGGGGCTTCTAAGATACTAATAATGTTCTCTTAAGCTGGAGGGTAGGAGGAACATGAGTATCTATTATTCTTTAAACTGTATAGATACATTTTGTTCTTCAAATGCTTTATATACTTTACGGGTAGATTTCACAATTCAAACACACAGACCTACAAAAAATTTCCTTTCTCCGCTCTCTAAAGATAAGGACCTGGTACAAACCTGGGCAATCAGAGTTAACAAAGCTTGGTTTTGGTGCCTGACCCAACTGAGGCTCATGAGACACCAGCCCAGGGCTTTGGCTGGAGCTATCAGGAAAGAGGTACTCTCTTTCGGATGAAATTGAGAGGCTTATTTGTAGAACATAGTCCTTCGCTAGCTTGAGAATAAAACTAACACAGAAGAAAGCAGAGCCAAGAGACAGAGAGTGATAGACTTCCGAAATCATTTGAATACCTAGTTCCAGTCACTCCCGAAGCCGAATTACCTGGGGCTTTCCAAAAACATAAGCCAGGAGATTTTTTTTTTCCTGTGCCAGTTTGCATTTGGTTTATGTCCTTTTAACTAAAAGGAAATGAATTTCGGTGGAATAGCCAAACAAAGGATTCTCATTTCAACAGCCCATGTGACCCTTTACAACACGTAAGTCAAATCACACCCTTCTTCTGCTCAAGACCCTGCAGTGGCACTCAGAGCAAAGGCCAACATTCTCAGGGTGGCCTATGAGGCCCTACACAATCCGGACCCTCCCCTCTCTGCTGCCGGCCAACAACTCTCCATTGTCCACTCTGCCCCAGACACAGTGGCCTCTGGGCTATTCCATAGCATACCAGGTAGATGCCTGCAGGCCTCTGCTTGGGCTGTTCCTTCCAACTGGACACTCCTCCAGACATCCACTCGCTAACTCCCTCCCTCACCTCCTCCGCGTCTCTACTGAAACCTCCAGTTCTCAGGAAGGCCTATCCAAATCCTCCCACAGCCAGTGATCCTGAACCCCCTCCCCAACCTACTTTTTCTCCCTTCCATAGCATTTATTACATAACATAGGACGTGCTAAGAAGGACCCAATGAGTGCAGGGGTCTCCAACCGGCTGACTCATCTCAAGTTCCTTGGACCAGTGCCTGTCTCGTGGTAGGCCCTCAAATATGTGAATGAACCAATAAAATGACATGGGCCCCCAGGGAGAAGAGCTTGGTTTGTAAAGGGCAGTGGGGAGAAAGGACGCTGACGCCCATCTCCTGATCCTGATAGTGAAGCAGACGAGGAAAAGACACCTCCATTTTGAAGACTTCGGGAGAAGCAGTCACCAAAGAGGGCAGGAAGCAGGCGGAAGAGCTCAGTGAAGAGGTTGAGGAAGTGGGAAGGGGTGTTAACCACAGCTGGGGCTTGAGTGGGCTTGGGGTATGAGTGTTAGGAAGCACACAGAAGTTGGAGGCTGAGTCAGGGGAGAAGCAGCCCAGAGTGGTTTGCAGATGAAAGTAAGAAAAGAGTCAGGCCAAGTGGTTTATTTACATTTCAGGTAGAGATGAAGGATGTAGTGACAGAAGGCCTGGCGGGTTCATCTGGCATGAAAAGAATTAGTCCTCGCAACCCTTGGGAGAGCGGAAGGATTCTCCCACAACTCTAAGGTTTGAATGATTTTAGAAGTTAGTGGATGAAAAAGCCCATCATATTTGGTGGTTGTTTCCTTCTCCAGCAAGCATCCCAGACACCCCTCAGAAGTGTCTGCTGGACCAAGACACAAGGCTTCCCCGTTCTTGGCAACATCCTGGGTCCACAGAAAGCAACTCCCCTCTGCATAATACAGCAACCCCGTGCCATGAGCAGCCTGTCAAACCCTCATTCTCCAAGCCCAGGACTGACTCTGAACCAGACACCCAGGGTCACAACTCCATTGTCCAAAAAGGTGAGAAAACAGGTTTCTTTTCAAAGACAGATCACAGCACTCAGCTTTCCTACCTGTCCTCCAGTGACCCCCCATGCTGGCGTGCAGGAGAAAGAGGCCAAAGGGAAGGCTTCCTTCCACTGGTCCTGACTCACCTCGGTTGAATGCTAGCTTCTCTCTACAGAAATTTCTCCACAGTTGCTAGAACACACGTGCATGCCAAGATTCAAGGAAAATGTTACTTCCAGTCAGGGAAAGAAATTGCATTACTTAACCTCTAAGGAAAAGTGGCTTACTATAAATCAGGCCCTTGGGAGTGATGTCATTTTGATGCTTCTTACAGCTGTAAGGAGACTCATTAAATATTCAATAATTAATAATAACGGCTTCAACATGGTCTTTCTCACAGAACTGTCCCCCTAAAGGAAGCCAGCAGTAATTAGACTTGGGCCTGACTTCCCGCCCACCAACAAGATCTTAGTGGCTCAGGGCGTTTGTCCTCCCCGTATTTATTAGTAAAATGCCCATATTTCTGAGACAGGTATCCTCCAAGAGTGGATCATTAAGCAAATGTTTAAACCAGTGGGGGCACCTGTCTGGCTCAGTCAGAAGAACACGTGACTCTTGATCTCAGAGTCATGAGTTTGAGGCCCACACTAGGTGTAGTGATTACTAAAGGTAATAATAATAACAGTAATAATCATGCATACAAACTTTTTGAAAATAAATAAAATAGCCATCCGTGGCAGCCAGCATTCAAGACGGCTCCCATATTTATACCTCCTGGTATTTATACCCTCTTCCCACTTTGTACTAGCATTGGTCTGTGTGACAAATAGCATATGGCAGAATTATGTCCCTTCCAAGATTAGATTATACAAGAGTGTAGCTTGAGTCCTGGGATCTCTTGCTCTCTTAGACCACTTGTTCTGGGGGAAAACTAGCTGCCATGTCAAGCAGCCCTATGAAGAGGAACTAAGGCCTGCCACCAGCCGAGTGAGTGAGCTTGGAAGCTAATCCTCCCCCAACCCAGCCTGCAGATGACTGAAGCCCTCGTCAACACCTTGACCGCTACCTCAAAAGAGACCTGAGGTCAGAACCACCCAGCTAAGCTGCTCCTACATGATACTGTTGACCCGCACACATTATTTTCAGGTGCTAAATTTTGGAGTAATTTGTCACACAGCAATAGATACTTAACTCACTATCCTGAGAAGGAAACAAGGTTTAACTTGGGTCCCTGTCCTACATGCATGTAGGAACCGTTTCTCGGTCTAGAAGAAAGCAACAAATTATTCATTCAGTCACTCAACAACTACGGATTGAATGTCAAATATGCACAAGGTATTTCCAAGCAGCATAACCATTCATATAGTTTATCATCTGTAAAATAAAGAGAAATAATCACAAACAGCCCTCCCCCCAACACACACACCTCAAACTGCTCAATCCATTGGTTTCGTTAGCTTTTTAAGCTTTTTTGCTCCTAATGCTCTACTCCCCACTCTTGGCTTTCAAAAAACTCTTTTAAGAAGGTACGTCAAGTTCCCCTCAATAGCTATTTTGAGTGTTCGGTGCACTAATACTCATTTTTATTGTACCACATGCCCTCCCATCTATGGGGGAAAGAATTAGGTCCTCTGATTCCATGTAATATTGGGACTAGGAGGAATTCATGTAGTATTTAACCGGGAGGAGGGAATTCTGATCACAAGTGTTAAGAACAATTCTAATTTACGCAATTAGTGAGTAGGTGGGCACCACAGCGCTGACAGAATCACAGCTCAAGTCTGGTCACAGCTGAAACGGAGGGGTAGGGGGATACCGCCCCTCACCCTTCGTCGGACTCTGCTGTCTCTCAAAGCCGCACCAGGATTATGCTGCTCGAAGAAAATCAGGGGCCTCCTTCTGCACAAAGAAGGTCAAAGGGCGAGCTTTCTCTCCATCAACCACAAAACGGGCCTCTGCCAAAGCTAACCAGTGCGGAGGGCCGTCAGAGGTGAACCGAGCCCCAGACAGAAAACCACAGCGAGACGCTCCCCTCGCCGGCTGGGGTCGGAGTCAGGTGACTCCTCAGGGCACACAGCAAACCTAAACAAAGATCACGCCCCACAAATGACTCTGGCAGTAAGACCAAGGCTGCCAGTCCTATCACGGAAAACCATTAACTCTTGCTCCTTTGCAGTCCCAGGAAAGTGGGGGAGCTACAAGTTACCCGGCAGCTCAGCCTTCGGGGATGCACCCGGAGGAACTTGGGACCCCATCCCCGGACACACGCGCCGGGCACCGCACACCCGCCACCGGCCCCAACACGCGGGCAGGACCCCTCCCCACCAGCTGTCACCGGCGCCCGCGACCCGTCACGGCCGGCATGCCCGCCCCCTCCCGCCGCTCTCCCCGCGGCTGCGACCCCGCGGGGGCGGCAGGGAGGGCCGCGTTTTCCGAAGGCTCTGGGGCCCAGGGCACACCCGCCCCCGGACAGGGGCGCCAGGGTGGGCGCGGCCCGGTGCCCGGAGGGAGCTCCGGGTCCACCATCCCCCCCGCAAAAGCGAAATGCGCCTCCCGGTCCCCAGCCCCGTGCGCCCCACCTTGTCGCCGAAGCTGCGGGCCATCAGCAGGTCCGGGCTGGGCGTGCTGTCGCCGCCCACGGCCTCCTCGCTGCTGGAGCCGGCCAGCGGGTGCGGCATGTCGAGCAGGGAGTGGGGCCCGGTGGACGGCAGGCCCTTGGGGGGCCCGCCCGACATGGCGCGCACGGCTCGGGAGGCGCCGCCGCCGCTTCCTCCTGTGCCCGCCGCGGCGGGGGCTCCCCCAGCGCCCGCGCCCAGGCCCCGCTCGCGGCCGCGGTCGGTCGGAGGCCCTGCACCGGCAGGGCTGGGAGCCGCCGCCGCCGCCAGCCGCCGGCTCGTCTGTGGCCTCGCGGGGCCGGGCGGAGCTGCGGCTGGGCTGGGCTGCTCCGCACCGCGCGCCCTGGCTCCGCGCCCGAGCCCGCCGCGGTTCGCTCGCACCTTGGCCGGGGGCGCCCAGCCCGCTCCGCCACGCCGCCCAGCCCGCTCGCGGCCCCGCCCCCGCGGCGCCTCGGCCGGCCCGGGAGGGGGAGGAGGCGGGGGGGAGGGGGAGGAGGCGGGGGGGAGGAGGAGGAGGCGGGGAGGGGAGGGGAGGGGAGGGGAGGACAGGAGAGGGAGGGGAGGGGGACGAGGAGGCGCGCCCGAAGCCCCGCCCGCCGCCCGCCGCCCGCCGCCCCGCAGGAAGTGCGCCCTGAGCCTTCGGCCGCTGTCCTCCGCGTGGCCAACCTTGCCTCCGAGAGGCCGCGCTGTGGGGACCGCGCGCCGTCCGCAGACAAACGCTTAACGGAACTCAGCGGTGGAAAAAGACGTTGGAGCATCCTGTTCCGTTCCAGCCGCGTTGGCTGAGGCGTCCGCGGCAGCCACGCGGGGGGCTGGGGGCTTTGGGGCCCGCACGTGAGTCGGGATCTTCTGGCCTCGAAGATAACGCGCCACGCATTATAAGAATGGCATAAAAGGCTCCGGGGCGCAGAGGAGCTGGAGGACATGGGGTGGGGAACCCAGAAGGGAATTCAAGGAGGCTGTGGGAGGTTTGTTCCCATGCGCGCCGAGATCCCCAGGCCATCTTGCTTCTGTGGTGAAGCCCACTTTGTGTAAGGCTAAAACCTCAGTGAGCAGCAGAAAAGAAAGGGAGTGCTGGAAATGATGTGTGATTCAAACTCACACCTTGACCCAACTGCCTTTTTGGAGAACCGTATTTTTCATGCGTTTGTGCTTCCTTTCCAGGCCTTTGGCTGAGCTGAATTCTCATTTTTATTTGTTAGCAGAGTGGAAATAGTCAAGGCGTTCCTTAAGCTCTGGGGTGGAAGTTCGCCTCCTTTTCCCACCTTACCTGTCTCTGCATCTTCTTTTCTTAGGACCGAGTCATGGAGGGCATCCGTCCGCACAAGAAGAGATGACTTCTAGCAAAGTAAAGGGTAGGGTGGCTCAATGGGTGGGTGTTCTTGTCGATTTCCAACCTCTTTAGGTTGGTCCAGTTTCACCTGACAAATTTTGAAGCTGGTTCACCATGTTCTCCGCCACACCTTTATCGCAAAACAAGTAATACTTAAGCAGGAAGAGAATGCAGAGAGTTGAATCTGACCCAAATATCACTCAGAGACTCACTGAGCTTCAAAGAGCTTCCCTTATTTCCCCTGGTGTCGTGCACTGGGCCTTAGCCCTCACGTTATCTTTTCTCTCCCCGACATGGGTCTGCCTTGGTGGGGGGAGAATAGGATTCAGAGGGCACCGGGAACAGTTTTAAATGCTGCGTCTGTCTACCTCACAAGAATGCCAATGTCTGGTCCTCTTAGAGGTGGGTAAAATTAATACTTTTATACTCAAGGGCTGCTTACAACTACTACAGACCCTATTAACTGTTTTTATTAGCATCAAAATAAATAGCATGGCTGTAACTGGAAATAAGTGTTCTATAGATGGATAACATAGGTGTCTCTTACTGAAGAGTGTTACTTATTTTAACAAGCAGACCACCTTAACATAATAGAGATCTTACTATATGAAGACTCAGCTTTCTTCTCAGGTCACCAGGGAAGCGTGAAAAGAGAGCCCCGTTTGGATTAGTCACTACAGATGGGTGACCATGAGCAAGTTACCTAACCTTCACGAACCTGTGTCCTAACCTAGAAAGGAGGGAGCAGGTGATAATAGTTGCCTTGGTGGCGGTTGTGGAATAGCATATTCGGTATGTAACATTCCTAGCAAAATGCTGGTGATATTCCCTTCCTCTCCATCAGCTTTTCTCTACTATTGTTACAAAACGGTAATCCTAGAGTTTTCCTGACTGAACTTGCTGCACTCCAAAAACTCCTCTATTTTCTTAGTTTGGGTCAGAGTACAGTTTTCCTGTGTTCCTACCAAAAACAAACACACCACCACCACCACCCATACCCCCCCCCCCAGAAAACCAGAGTTCCTAAAAGGCCATATGAAAGACTTTATTCATTTATTTTCCAGTTTCCTGGTAGGTCAATGGCATCTGGCCACAATGATCTGGTGGGTAGTCATCAAAACTAAAGAAAGTGAACTTCTATGGAAAACAATTTGGTATAATGTTTCCACCATTCAAATTTAGCCCAGGACTGCCTATTCATACTCACCACTTCCTGTTGTATTTCAGTGTTCCTTGTGGTGGGAAATTGTCCCTGAAATAACATTAAGTGTCCTAGAGTATGTAACTATGCTTCTGCTGAAAGTTTTCAGAGCAACATGGTGGGAAGGAAGAAATGTGAAGTTTTTATATCTGAACAGAAGGTTGTAATGTTTGTTGGAATTTATGGAGGGAAGCTTGGATCTCCAGGGCTGAGCTGTGAGGAAGAATGCACTGGATGTTATGTGCCTGGGGATATGGGGGAGATGCCACCAGAACCCAAGAACACAGGATGGGTTCCACCTTCCACCATCCACAGGGAATCTTAGGTACCTAGGCTGGCACTTTTCGGAAGACAGGACCTCGGACCCCGGAATTTGGTAAGTTTGCCAAGCTGGAATCCTGTAAACCTCACTAGCAAGTCTATCAGGGCTTTCCAGGAGCACCCAGACTTCAGACCTCAGAAACAAAGCAGAGTCACAACAAAGCCTTCTCTCTTTCTCTCCCCTGGTACAGCATGTGCTTAGGCCTTATTCATGTTTGTGTTAGCTGCTTATCCTCTCCTGGTTTTTAATACAATCGTAGCTTTATTTTATATGGCATCCCAAAGCCTGCCTCAAAATAACAGCACCACTTCTGAAGTGGACGGCTGATGAGGACAAAGGAGGTTTTCAAAGAGCATTCACAGTGACATGTAGAAAGCCACAGAAGGCCGTCTCAAACAAGAGGGGCCACTGAGAAGACACTATCGCCAACACGGGCAAAATTGTGTGGACAGTTTGATTCAGCCAGTGATGTCCCAGGAAAAAGGGAGAGCCGGCAGGTCCACTTGAGGCCAGGATCTGAAGAGTTTTGCAAACAAGAAATTGGACCTTGCCCCAGAATGAGCAGAGAGGTTTGTGGGTAAATGAGAGGATCATGTTATCCTTCCATACTGAAACTCCTGGCCCCAAAAGCATAGACTCTCTGGCTGTAGATAATGCAACACAGACCGTGGAGCTGGTGCCTCAGAGCCACCTGTGAATTCGTCCAAATGCACAATTTTTAGACCCCACCCAAGAGAGTCTGATTCTGGGCTGGGCCTGGAATCGACATTTTCCAACAACCCCCCCCCCCCCAGGGGATGCTGGTGCTGATTTATAAACTACACTCTGAGAAGCACCCTCTGAGCTCCGCCCATTTCTCTAAACCTTAAGATGACATTCCCAACCACCTTGGGTAAACAGCATTTTTTAAGTGCTTGCTTTGGAGAAATTTCCTGTTTGCTGAAAAGTTTCTTAAAAGACAAATTTCTCTTACAAAATTCTATTACAGGGACCTTCTGCCCTAAACTTTGACGGTGCTTTTTATGAAGCATCCAGCAGGTGCTCCAAATTCGGGAGAAGAGCACAGACGAACTAATCTGTTGACAGATTCATCTCCTAGCTCTGCCCCTGAAATGCCTCACCGTGGAGTGGGTAATTTTTCAGAGCCCAAAGTTCTTCAGATGGCCGTGCCAGCTCCTAGTAACTGGGCTTCATCCGGCCGTAGCAGTGTCACTCACCACCTTCACAAGGGCACCTGCCCCCGGGCCGTCTTCACAAGCAGGCTCTGGGGGGCGTGGGGGTGTACGTACGCTTCCGTGGGGGCTACCCATTAGAGAGGGGGAGCTGGAGAAGATACACTGCTGACAAGCCCTGGAGACCCTGGCATGGAGTCTCATCGGCCGTGAAAGGAAGGAAAACGTATTTACTGGCTGTGTGCCGCAGGACAGTTTTTGGTTTCTTCACCAGGCATGCGCCTTAAAAGGCATCTAGAAGGTAAACACCCAGACATCCTATGACCCAGTAGTTCCACTCCCAGAACACAAGAGAAATGCGTGTGTATATTCATCGAAAGATGGATTTGAGAATCTCCACAGCAGGGTTATTTGTAATAGCCCAAACTAAAAACAATTTACGTAACCGTCAACAGTGGTTAGTAGTCACACAAGGCAGGGGCGCCTGGGTGGCACAGCGGTTAAGCGTCTGCCTTCGACTCAGGGTGTGATCCCGGCGTTGTGGGATCGAGCCCCACATCAGGCTCCTCCGCTATGAGCCTGCTTCTTCCTCTCCCACTCCCCCTGCTTGTGTTCCCTCTCTCGCTGGCTGTCTCTGTCGAATAAATAAATCTTAAAAAAAAAAAAAAAAAAAGTCACACAAGGCAATGTGAGCAGCGACCGCGGAGGAACAGCATGGTGAGTGAACCTCACACACACAGTTTTTAAAAAAGTAATGCCTATGCCTAGGGCTGGGGTGGGGGGCCTCGAACTCACCACCCCGGGATCAAGAGTCACATGCTCTACTGACCAAGCAGCCAGGCGCCCCTCACGAACACAATGTTGAATGAAAGAAGCCAGATACAAAAGAGTGTCTACTTGGGGCTCCTGGGTGGCTCCGCCAGTTCAGCGTCCAACTCTTGATCTCAGCTCAGGTCTTGATCTCAGGCTCGTGAGTTCAAGCCCTGCACTGGGCTCCACGCTGGGCATGGAGCTTACTTAAAAAAAAAAGAGCATGACTCAATTGTCTGAAGTTCAAAACAGGCACAACTCAAGTGCAGTCACAGAAGTCAGAATAGTGCGAGCTTCGTGGGGGTTTCTGGAGTACTGATAATATTGTTTCTTGATCTGGGGGCTGGTTCACACAATGCTTCATGATCTGTGAGCCTTTATGTTAGGCTTCATTCCAAGTTTATGTAAAAAAAGGCAACTAGTCTACGCTCCTCACTTCATAAACGAAGTTGAGGCCCAGAGATGTTAAGGAACCTGTTCAAGGGCAATCAGCTAGTCCTGCGGTTAAGCGCTTCCTTCCATTCGGATGCGCAGTGCTTCACATGTGGGCTTGGGCAATACTCCTTTAAGTAAAGGCACCAGGTAAAGGAGTGAGGACAGAAGGAAGCAAAAAGAGAAAGAGCCGTGTCAGCAGCTACTATGTACCTACCAGTCCCTGGCCCCTTCCCCATGGTTGCCCGGTTTCTCCTCCTCCCTCCCTCTGAACGCAGGCTTGTGAGGGCCGCATGCCTGGAGCTGCTACAGCCATCTTGTGGCCGTGAGCGGAGACATCCCCACTCCTCGGGCATCCCGGAGCCGCGGCCCTGGGCTCCAGACTTCAGTAACAAGTAAACCTCCCTACGGTCCCAGGCAGTTGAACTGGGATCCCTGTGGCATGCCGCTGAACTCATCTGGAGGGATTCACAAGAGGAAGAATACCAGCAGGCAAAGACAGCCCCCCTTTCGTGGGCAGCAACGTCCACGGCAATACCACCCCTCTCTGGCCTGCATTCTCAAAGGGGGCAATACTGTCCCCAAAAGGGGTGAAAATTGGTTCTAGGGGTCGCAGTCAGGCAAAAAAAAAGTCTTAGAGATTATAATGGATTATGGCTCTCCAAAGCTAACCAACAAAATTTTCTTCTTTAATATTTAATTTTTCTTGTTTGGGCAAATTGAAACTTCACTTTTCCCCCTCAAGGGCAGTGGTAAGGAAAAAAGTGGAGAAACACTGCTCTCTCAAGCAGGAAAAGCTGTAAAACAGAAGAGGAAGAGAGAGTTTCTGGATTCCTAAGGCAGGGGTCCTGAGCCTTTCCAAAGCCTCGGAATTCCACCAGCTCTTTCCAGATCCTTGGCCCAGGCTCGACCATTGTGACAGGTCTAGCCTGGCCTGCTTCTCCCAGGCCCTCCTGTGCTTTGTAACCCAGGTGACAAAGGAAGGTGCAGACCTACAGTCTCATCTTCATTATACAGAGGCAAGGAGTCTGTGGGCAAGAGGCCTCATCTTTCTGTAGGAACTGGGGGCAGTGTAGCAAGATGGTGCTGGGGGCACAGCCAGGAAATTACACTCAGCACCCACACTATTGGTCCGGGTGAGGTGACTTGCTAAAGGCGGGGCCTCCCCCACACCGCCATCTAGATAAGGTAATTGATCACGCTAATACGTCAGGTTCTCTTACTGACAGAGCAGGAGGCTTGGTTTTCCCACTCGGGGCCTCTGGTGATATGGCAGGCGGCCCCTGCCATCACCATCACCAACACCACCCACCCATGAAGAAAATGGCAGATCCAGGAAGCTGTGCTCACCACACATTAGTCTGACTCTCTCTGCTTGCTGGAATGGCAGCCTTTGAGTTGAGGCCAATACATAGAAACTTCTAGAAGTTTTATCTTGTTGACATGCTCGGTTTTTCCAAAATCAAACCCAGTCCCTTGAAAGATTTCTTAAACCACACTGTCCTACACTAGGATGAAGGTTCACTCAGCTTCCAATTTCCAGTGTGTGTGGTGTATCTTGGCACCTCCAAGTCAGTATCCTTGGGAGGTCATCAGTCGTCCCAATCCACTCATTCAGCTGCTGCTTATCATCAAGTCAAAGCAGACCTAAGTTCTTCCTAGGAAAAACCACACATTCAGTCTCTCAGAGTGGCATCTTAGGAAGTTATTGACGATACAAGTAAAGTAATATAACAGTGAAATGAGGGCAGAGCTGTAGCTTCACTTTGGACACGAGACTTCTGTACAGTCTGAGGGTAAAGGTCTGCTCTGCTAAATTCAGTCTCCATCAGTACCAGTACTACCCAGAACCCCCTAGAAGGTTAATACATGGGTACATGGCCAATGCTGTCTGGGGATGGGGAAATTTTAAGAGGATACCAGAAACTAAATCATGCTGCCATTCCCTTCATTAAAAAATAAATAAATAAAAATCTACACAATTATAATTTGATGTATTAGCATAACTACTAATAGAATAGTATTTTTAAGCTATTGTCATCTGGACAGCTCCTGTAATTTTCCTGGAGTAGAGAGGATGCCTTTTATATATAATAATATCGCTGCTGCTGGTATTCTACCCCACGGGTAAGAGAAGCTACACAGGTCCACGCCCAGCTGAGACCCAGAGGGCCTTAGGCTAGTCGGGCAGGGAAAGATGGTCAAAGGAGTATCTCTCACCTGCAGCTTCAGGTAGTCCAGAAGTCATGAAATTGTGCAGAATTGAGTAAAGTGAGAAGCCAAGATAGAAAAACTAGGGCAAGGAGTCTGAATTGGTCACTAAAGCAAGGGGGGTGGTAGAGAAAAGAACCAGGATTCAAGAACCAGGAACAACAGGTTGAGACAATAAGCCTTCTGGGGGTCTTGAGCAGCCTCTTGGGGCAGAAGTGGATAAGGGATATCATTGTAACCCATTGAACTTGCTGGGATGGGAGGCATGGAGTGGCCAAGGCAGCCAGAATCAGCTATTCTGGAAACTTCTCTAAGCTGGCTGGAGAGTTTGGACAAAGCAAATGACTCTTCAAAATTCATTTCTGAGACACCCACAAAATTTGTTCAAATTAAGCATTAGGTTGTAGAGACACCAACTCTTTGGGAAAGCAGGATGCTTTCTTGGCCTAGATATACTCCCTCAGGAAGGATGTGGCTAGCAAAAATATTTCCCCCTCCCTTTTCATTAAAAAAATTTAGAATAACTTTAGATTTACAGAACAATGGCAAAGACAGTAGGAGCATTTTCACGTACTCCTTACCCAGCGTCTTCTATTGTTAACACTTTATGCCATTCTGGAACATCTGTCATAAGGAGGCAACATTGGCACATTACTATAAACGAAGTAAATGGTATACTTTACTGGATTGTATTCGTTTTTCCCTAGTGTTCTTTTTCTGTTACAGAATCTTAACCAGGATACCTCATTACATTTTGTAGACATGTCCCTTAGCCTCCTCTGGTCTGTGGCAGTTTCTCAGACTTTCCTTGTTTGTGATGCCCTTGCTGGTTTTGAAAAATATCAACCAGGCATTTTATAGTATGCCCCTCAATTTGGGTTTGTCTGTTTTTCTCATGGTTAGACGGGGATTATGGGTTTGGGGGAGGAAGACCACAAAAGTAAAGTGCTGTCCTCATCATATCATATCAAAGGTACATATTATCAACATGATTTGTCATCGTGATGTTAACCTTGATGACCTGGTGCAAGTAGTGTTTGTCAGGTTTCCTCACTGTGGTTACTCCTTCTCCCCACCCCCACCCCTCCCCATACCATAGTCATTGGAAACACAGTGCTAAGTGCAGTTTGGCTCCTTTCTGACCTTTGCAGTTAGGACCCCATTTTTAACTTTTTATTTGAAAGAGAAAGTTTATGTGCCAAGGCAGGTCTCAAAGCATCACATGAGCACACATGCTCTTCCCTAAGCAACCACACATGGGATGATTGGGACTCTGCCTTTTGGGAGTGTTCTTCGTCCTTGCTCTTGCTCTTTGTTCCTGGCCCTAAAGGGTTTATCTCCCCCCCCAAGCCTGTTGAAAGAGAAACTTCTCTCTCATTGATACACTAATCCTTTCCCAAAATCTAGTCAACAAGTGGGGTTCTACTCGATTAGAGACAAGGAGAAGATGGAGAATACATTCCAGATGAAGTAAAGACATAAATGTAAAAATAAAATATTAGCAGAATGTTTAAAGAACCTTGGAGAGAGTAGAGACCTTAAGCCACACGGGAAACCGGAAACCTAGAAGTTGTAAAAGAAAAGAGAAATATTTGACTATAGGAAAATTACAAAAATTTGATACTGAAAATGCCATATGTCAAAAGATAAATTGTGACGGAGTGTGATAGATAAAGGGTACGTGATTTCTTTGGGGGGGTGATTAAATGTTTTAAAATTGATTTTGGAGATGGTTGTACAACCCTGTGGACATAGAAAGAACCACTGAATTGTATACTTTAAATGGGTGAATTGATGGATATATTAATTAGCTTGATGGTGATAATCATTTCACAATGTATGCAGATATCAAAATATCACATTGTACACCTTAATATACACCACTTCTTAAGATTTATTTATTTTAGAGAGAACATGTGCATGAGAGTCAGGGAAGGGGCAGAGGGTGAAAATCCCAAGCTGACTCCCTGCCGAGTGCAAAGCCCAATCCCACAACCATGAGACCATGACCCAAGCCAAAACCAAGAGTCAGGCACTCAACCGACAGAGCCACCCAGGCACCCCCTTAAATATCTACAATTTTTGTCAATTATACCTCAGTAAGGCTGGAAAAAGAGAGTATTAATCAATCAATCAATGGGTGAATTGTATGGTATATGAATTCGATTTCAATAAAGCTGTTACCAACAAAAGACAAAGGATAATCTAGAGAAAATTATCTGTAACACATATGACCCACTAGTATTAATATCCTTAAACACGCCCCCTGCAAATTAATAAGAAACAATTAAAAAAATGGACAAAAGAGGGGTGCCTAGCTGGCTCAGTGGAGTATGTGACTCCTGATCTTGGGGGTCATGAATTCAAGCCTTACATTGGGCATAGAGTTTACTTTTTTTGGGGGGGGGAGAAGGGGAAGGGAGAGGAGGAGGGAGAGGGAGAGAGATCATATTAAGCAGGCGCCATACCCAGCACAGAGCCAGAGCTGGAGGTGGGGCTCAATCTCAGGACCCTGAGATCATGACCTGAGCTGAAATCAAGAGTCAGATGCTCAACTGACCAAACCACTCAGACGCCCCTAGAGTGTACTTTAAAAAAATTTTTTTAATAGACAAAAGAATGTAGATTGTCAATTCAAAGAAGAAGAAATACACATAGCCAATATATATATGTAAAAAAAATGTTTAATTTCACTAGAGATCTATGAAATGTCAATGAAAGCAAAAAAATACAATTCTCACTTATCTTATTGGCAAACATCAAAAGACCAATAAATTATAATTAGGTGAGGATTTATGCTTTATGAGGCCTGAAATTTAAACAATTTGAGGGCCCTTTACAAGCAAAAGAACTTAAATTTTCACTACAAAACTCAGTACAAAGGTAAATATTTATTTAGGATGAGAAATCACCACAATGAGAAATTTTATGAATTTGATTGCACATATCACAAAAAAATTTAAGTTGCTTAATAACTGCCTGACACATCTCTACAATACTATTCTTTTTCTTTTTTTTTAAGATTTATTTATTTGAGAGAGAGAGGGAGCACATGTGTGAGCGGGGGGAGAGGCAGAGAGAAAGAACCTCAGGTAGACTCCCTGCCGAGCGGAGATTCTGACTCGGGGCTCGATCCCAAGACCCCAAGATCATGACCTGAGCCAAAATCAAGAATCAACGACACTACCCGACTAAGCCAGCCAGGCGCCCCTATGATACTATTTTTCATAGTCTTTGGCTGCATATTCCTTAAGAACTTCTTCATAAGACAACTATTTTATAACGTTGTTTTCTATAGAAAGGATAGAAAGATATTGAAGTCTTTCCACTAGCATGGCTGTTTGAAATATTTGCGTTTTTATTATGGATGGTTTAGAAGAGTTTCTTTCAGCCCCAAATCCATTGCTGGTAACGTGCTAAGATCCAGTGTGATACGTTGGCAGCCATAAAATACGTGGCTCCCCTCCCCCCAAACATACCTGCTGTTGGCAGTGCCGCTACAAAGTCCTAACCTCCAGACACAGGAGTTCCTACTGCGTTTCAGGTAAGTTCCAAGTGAGGTCATAATTGCATGTACCGCTTGACCAAAGGATCTCCCGGATAGAACAGAGACACTTGCTTAGAATTCTATCACCTGGATGATGGGAAGAATTTTCTACAAGCCACTCCAAGGCCATACAACCCAAGGTGAAGTGTGAAGGGAGGGAAATTTGGAGTGAAAAGGCACAGTTGTTTTACATGGTTGTGGATAAAGGAACCTACTTTTCCAAATATCACAAAAATACACACCCCAGTGAGCGCATTGCTAAGACTTCTCTCAAGGCCTGGGGGCGGGGGTGGGGGGTGTTGGTAGCAGTGTCAGCCACATGTTCAAGCAAAGAGCCCTGAAACACGCTTCACATGAAATCTGCCTCCGCATCCACTACTAGTAAGGGTACAGGGGGCCAACCGGGTGTCCTCAGTGTCGGCACAAACTTGTGACACTACCAAAATAAAAGCACTAGTCCCTAAGGATATATGTGCAAAGACTTTACTGCAGTGCTGTTTGCAGAGGCAAAGAGGGTGGAAGCAACTTACATAGACATCACTAGGGAAAAGGTTGATTGAATTATAGTACATCCACACTCGATCATACAGCAATAAAAAATTAGTTTTATGTATCAGAAGGTCTATGATAGGGACGCCTGGGTGGCTCAGATGGTTAAGCGTCTGCCTTCATTCAGCTCAGGTCATGATCCCAAGGGCTTGGGATCGAGTCCCACATCCAGCTCCCTTCTAGACAGGGAGTCTGCTTCTCTCTCTACTCTTCCTCCCTGCTTGTGTGCTCGCGCGCTCGCACTCTCTCTCTCTCACAAAAGCTCTCTCTCATGCTCTCTCTCTCTCAAATAAATAAAATCTTTTAAAAAAAAGGTCTATGATACATTAATTTTTTTAAAATATTTTTTATAATGTTAGTCACCATACAGTACATCCCTGGTTTTTGATGTAAAGTTCGATGATTCATTAGTTGCGTATAACACCCAGTGCACCATGCAATACGTGCCCTCCTTACTACCTATCACCAGCCTATCCCATTCCCCCACCCCCCTCCCCTCTGAAGCCCGCAGTTTGTTTCTCAGAGTCCAAAGTCTCTCATGCTTCATTCCCCCTTCTGATTACCCCCCCTTTCTTTATCCCTTTCTTCTCCTACCGATCTTCCTAGTTCTTATGTTCCATAGATGAGAGAAACCATATGATAATTGTCTTTCTCTGCTTGACTTATTTCACTTAGCATTATCTCCTCCAGTGCCGTCCATGTTGCAGCAAATGTTGAGAAATCGTTCTTTTTGATAGCTGAGTAATATTCCGTTGTATATATGGACCAGTCATCTGTTGAAGGGCATCTCGGCTCCTTCCACGATTTAGCTATTGTGGACAGAGCTGCTATGAACATTGGGGTGCATATGGCCCTTCTCTTCACTACGTCTGTATCTTTGGGGTAAATACAATGGCTGGATCATAGGGTAGCTCAATTTTTAACTTTTTAAGGGACCTCCACACTGTTTTCCAGAGTGGCTGTACCAACTTGTACTCCCACCAACAGTGTAAGAGGGCTCCCCTTTTTCCACATCTTCTCCAACAATTGTTGTTTCTTGCCTTGTCAATTTTTGCCATTCTAACTGGCGTAAGGTGGTATCTTAGTGTGGTTTTGATTTGAATTTCCCTGATGGCTAATGATTTTGAACATTTTTTCATGTGTCTGTTAGCCATTTGTATGTCTTCATTGGAAAAGTGTCTGTTCATATCTTCTGCCCATTTTATGATTTGTTTATTTGTTTCTCATGTATTGAGTTTGAGAAGTTCTTTGTAGATCTTGGATACCAGTCTTTTATCTGTAGTATGATACATTAATTTTTAAAAAAGTGGTGAGATAACATTTATAGTGGGTTCACTATATATGAATGTATATATGGATATATACATACATGAACATAGGTGTGTATAGGTTTATATGAGAATAACAAAAAAAAAAAAGGACAGGATATGCACCAGATGGTTAAGGTTTTTATCTTGGGGTGAGGGTGCAGCAGGGCAAGAGTAGACCAGATTCACATTTTCTTTCTACAACTGCATATTGTTTCCTTTTGCACATTACAAAGAGCATTTATTTCTTTTGTAATTAAAGAATTCTAATAAGGAACAATTTTTAAATCAAAGCATGAACCATCTGAGTTAAACATATTTACAATACTTCCTAGTTCTTCTCCAAGGCTAAGCAATATTCTCTGTGTAAGTCAACCTTTTACTTAACCTTTCTCCACTCCTAAAGTGATATAATTACAAGAACTTTAAGATATCTCCATTATATCCCAATTAACAGCACCTAAAAAAAAATCTCTTATGACAGGTTTCACTTTTTTTTTAAATTTTAAGTAATCTCCACACCCAACGTGGGGCTCGAACTTACAACCCTGAGATCAAAAGCCACATGCTCTACCGACTGAGCCAGCCAGGCGCTGCAGGTATCACTTTTTTTTTCTTTTTAAGTAAGCTGCATGCCCAGCGTGGAGCCCAATGCAGAGCTGGAACTTACCACCCTGAGATCAAGACCTGAGCTGAGATCAAGAGTCAGACGCTTAACTGAGTGAGCCACCCAGGCGCCCCCATCCCAGGTATCACTTTCTATTTCAAATTATATTTATATGCTACACAACAACAACAAAGACAAATTCAGACACAGTCCTAGACCTCCACGTAACAGCTATGTCCCACCCCTCTCCTCCACCTTATGACATACTCCCTTCCGTCCTATCTCACTTTTTTTCAGATGTGTCTTGGGACATGTGTTAACAAGCAAGATGGAATTTGTATCATATAATCTGACGTACACTACAGAAGCATTTCCAATTTTAGAAAAGAACTTCAATTTTACTTATTAGAATTCTTTTTAACACTTCAGAAGTATGTGTCTACTTGCTGTTAATTGTATATATACTGTTTAATTTAACTGAACTGGTATGTTCTCAACATCTCATCTTGATGATCTTAAAAGTTTTTTCAATATTCTGAATACTACATAGATATAAAATAGAACAGCATATTCTGAATTGTCTGGGTGACCACTGTTTAGTTGACTAATGAAATAGATAACAGTTCCCACATTTATACTTAAGATCAAGAAACTACCAAATATTTCAACTTCAATTTCCTTGTGTGAATGACAAATGTAACACATGTAAACTTGTGCCTGGTCAGGCGATTCTGAGCATTTGGGGGGCCTGGGGCCACAGCCCAGATGCAAGCTCCATATGTCTAAATATTTATAAGTTATAAATCAAGCTAATAAATACGTATAAAGCTATGGCTCTGAAATGACTGAAAGTTGGCAAACTATCAAAGACAACTAACTTTATTATTTTTCATGTCTGGGTAGTCTGTTGATATTTGATATGAGTAATAAAATAAATACATACACAGCTCATAAATTTTTCCTTGCCTTTATAGCAGCAAAATAATCATTTACATTATGAGATTATAAGATTTTTCACATAACTTGTGTACCATTGACAGGGTTAATAGAGAAACTGAGACATGCTTAAAATTTTAAGAGCTTGAGCAAAAAAACTATTCAAATGGGGGCAGCGCCAAACTGCAACTCCACCAAGACGAGCTAAGGAGAAACTTTTATAAAGAAAAGACAGAAGCCAAGGAAATTATCAATTGGCTATAGTTTAAAGTTTAGGTGGTTCTTTGTGATTGGTTGTCCTTAGGTTTCAATTTCATTACCCTGAAGCATGCACGGGCTTAAAATGCATTAGAGCCACCCCAGTCTAATGGCCTCCTTGTTTAATTAATTTAACAACAGCTATGTCGAATTAGACAAACTAAACTTTTCTCTAGTGATTGTATTTCTTAGACAGTGTTTTCTTCATTTCGATGTGGAGGAAATGTATTCTCTGGTAAGGAAACAACTGAAATTGGCAATTAAATTCTTAAAGTAATACTCACATGCAGAAATGAATCGCGAATTTGACATATCATTAAAACATTGAAATGGGGGATGCATGAGAACTTATCACAGAATATTAGAATATATTTTAATCTTGTCATAAATTATCACTTATATTGAAATTTTACCATCTCTTAAAGCGATCTTTAGAGTCCTACAGTAAAGAATCAGTATTATGCTTCACTCATGACGTACGTAAACTGACATGTACACCAACATAAGAGGAACATCAGTTGTTTAATATTGCAGAAATAGTCTTCAGTCACCAGTTTAGCTGTTGCGAATGCTCTAGTAATTCATGAGCAACCCCAGAATCACAAATCAGAGTAAGAAGAAAAGCAAGAAAATGGAAAATTCAGCACCGAAGACAAATAATTGTTGGTTATGCAAGAACTTATTGAATTCACATCTGATCTGAGACGCAGTATTAGGAATTTGTTTTTTGTCTTACCTAAGTACTTCTGCTGCTCACTTATTCCCTGCACTAAAAGGCAGTGTCCGTTTCTGGCCTTGTGAGGTAATAGAAAAAAATATACACTGGTCTCTGCCCCTTCTCCCACCTCATTCTTGGCACAGAGCTCCTGAAACCCTTGTAAATTCCTAAGTGATAAGAACACAAGAGCAACTTTGTTCTAAAATGTGGTCTTTGACCCTGGCTCCCAATACAGGGCTCCTAACCCCCTTGGAATTTCCTGGGTGACAGGAGTCTCTTTTGTTCTAATGAGATGACTAGGTGGGCTCCTGTGTGGCTTCAGGAAGTGGGGCTGGAAGCTTGGAATTGTCTCCAGAGAAAGGAGAGGGGCTGGAAATGGAGTTAGTGATCGATCATGCCTCTGGGAGGAAGCCTCCATAAAATTCCAATTGTACAAGGTTTAGAGAGCTTCCAGGTTGGTGAACACATCTACATACTAGGAGGGTGACACGACCCAACTCCATGGGAAAGAAGCTCCTGAGCTTGGGACCCTCCCCAGAGTTCACACTATGTATCTCTTCACCTGGTTGGTCATCTGTATCCTTTAGCAGATCCTTCAATAAACCAGTAAATGAAAGTAAGGGTTTCCCTGACTTCTGTGAGCTGTACTAGTAAATAATCAAATCCAAGGGGGAGAAGCCTCCAATTTGTAGTCAAGTTGGACGGAAGTTGTGGGTAACCTGGGGACCTTCTACTTGCGACTGGCATCTGAAGAAGGGGGAGAGGGAGAGCAGTCTCATGGGACTGAGCCCTTAACCTGCGGGATCTGACACTATCTCCAGGAAGATGGTATCAGAATTTAGTTAAATTGCAGCACACCCAGCTGGTGTTGCAGAATTGCTTGCTGTGGGAGATGCACGGTCCCACCTGGTGTCAGAAGTGCTGTGAGTGTGGCAGCAGTGTGAGAGTACAGGAGACACACAAGAGGAAGACTGGGTTTTTCCCAACTCAGACCTGAAAGGGCATAACCCATAAATCTTCACAACTTTCTACCTCAGCCGCCTTTTGATTCAAGAACATCGGGCAAGGGGCACCCAGCTGGCTCAATTGGAGAAGTGTGGGGCTCTTGATCTCAGGGCCGTGAGTTTGATCCCCACATTGGGTGTAGAGAGTCCTTAAATAAATAAAAAACTTTATTTAAAAAAATAGGGCAAGAGATATGAAGTGTTTCCATGGGGCCTGAATAGTGATAGTCATAGCAGCAGATGTCCAAAGTTCTAGATTGTGATGAGCCAGTGCTGACCACCAGATCTCAAGAGACAGAGGTTTTCATCCGCTCTTGAACAGGTGTGTGTATGTTGTGTGCACACATGTGTGTTATACAGAATCCTCTAAGATGTGGGCGCAGAAGCCCTTCCTGCTTGGGTCTAAAGGTCATCCTGGGCTCAATGAAAGCCAAATGACTTCACATTACGCTACAGAGGTGAAAATTTTAAAGTCACTTTGTTACTGAAACCCAAGTTCGGCTGCTCACAGCTTGAAAGTCAATACTCAAGAGACAAGTGTTGGTTGGAAAGGAAAGTTTGCTTTATTTAGGAAGCCGGCAACCTGGGAAGATGGTGGACTAATGTCCAAAGACCCTTTCCCAAACTCCTGGACCAAGCAAGGGGAGTGGTGAGGGCTTACATGCAGGGAAAGCATTCTCAATGTGATCTCATGCAAATTTGCTGGCATCAGGCAAGACTATTCTCCAGTGTGGTCAAGCTTGATTTTCTGGGAACACCTGGTTCCTTGTTTCCCCAGGGTCAGTGTTCTGTTGAGACCCCAAAGAAGCTATAATTAGTCAAGCTAGAAGCTAGAAGGCGCCGGTTAATGAGCTAGAGATATGTAGCCTTCAGGCTGCTTGGAACACAGCTACATTCTGAATGAAGGAAACTCGTGGGAGAGGCAAGCAAACCCAAAGAAACACGTGCGTTAGTAAGAGCATCATCTTCACGCCGTCCACAGAGATTCAAGTTTGCCAAAACGTCAACTGTTATGTAAAATTTAATGTATTGATTTGAGTGTATTGGTTTTGTGGGTGTTGAGGTCATAAACCTGGTTGCTAAACAATTCTTAGTTTTGAGAAATACCATATTTACTTTGGAAGTCTTGCAAAGGTAAGTAATCCTCACACAGAGGCACAGGACTTGTACTGATTTACGGGCGCTAAGAGATATTGAAAATCATCATTCCTATCGCCAGTTAGATATCAGATGGTAGATACTGAGCAAGAACCTTTCTTTAAAACAATGGGAAAATACGCATAAGAGATCACATCTGTAGCTCTTCTAACAGGCTCATGTTGGTGCAACATTGTCCCGTCTGATTGGTCTGGTATCATCCACACTGCCCAACGTGGTGATTTACATGTAGAAAGCACTCAGTGAAAAGTTCAGATGGTTATAGAAAAAAAGGCAAATTGCAAAAGGTCGTATGCACTTTTTACCAAGTTTTAAAATATTGTAATATATGTTTTAGGGATATAATGTAGTAAAAGTTTAAAGATATGTATTGGAGCAATGAAAACAACATTCAGGGGGCGCCTGGGTGGCTCAGATGGTTAAGTGTCTGCCTTCAGCTCAGGTCCTGGGATGGAGCCCTGCATCAGGCTCCCTGCTCAGTGGACAGCCTGCTTCTCTCTCTGCCTCTGTCCCTCCCCCTGCTTGTGTTCTCTTTCTCTCTCTAATAAATGAATAAAATATTTTTAAAAAAGAAAGAAGGCTACATGCAGGAAAAGTGGCTTGCCTCAGAGGTAGAGAGAGGAGAACAGAATGGGAAGGGTGTCTGGGAGGATTTAAATGTATTTGAAGCATTTTGTTTTTTAGGCTAAGTGGTATGTTCCAGGGTGTCTATTATATTATTAGCTACATATTTTTAGAAGCCTGAAAACAGGTCAAAAAATGTAACCCAGACATTATCAACAATAGCCAAACTATGAAAAGAGCCCGAGTGTTCATCGACTGATGAATGGGTAAAGAAGATGTGGTAGATATATAGTAACTAAGTGTATATATGTGTGTGTGTATACGTGTGTGTGTGTATACATGTACATGTGTGTGTATATATGTGTATATGTGTGTATATATATGTATGTGTGTACATGTATATGTGTGTGTATATATATGTATATGTGTGTGTATATATATGTATATGTGTGTATATATATGTATATGTGTGTATATATATGTATATGTGTGTGTATATATGTATATGTGTGTATATATGTATATGTGTGTGTATATATGTATATGTGTGTATATATATGTATATGTGTGTGTATATATATGTATATGTGTGTATATATATATATATGTGTGTGTATATATATGTATATGTGTGTGTATATATATATATATATATATATATATATATATATATGCCACACACACTGGCATATTACTCAACCATCAAAAAGAATGAAATCTTGCCATTTACAATGACATGGATGGAGCTAGAGAGTATTATGCTAAGCGAAATAAGTCAGAGAAAGACAAATACCATGTGATCTCACTCATATGTGGAATTTAGGAAACAAAACACATGAACATGTGGGAAGAGAAAAAAAAAGAGAGGAGGGAGGAGGAGGCAAACCATAAGAGACTCTTAATGATAGAGGACAAACAGGGTTGCTGGAGGGAGTGGGTAGGGGAGGTGGTTAGGGGAGTGGCTAGACGGGTGATGGGGATTAAGGAGGGCACTTGTTATGATGAGCACTGGGTGTCATATGTAAGTGATGAATCACCGATTTCTACTCCTGAAACAAACAAACAAAAAAAGGACACTTAAGCTGAGATCGGTTTTTCCCTTTATAAAGTGAAAGTAATGATATTTTCCTAATAAAACATGAAGATTCTCAGCTTATTCAGATACACACTAAAAAAACCCCAATAAATAAATAATGAAAATAAAACAAAATAAAATGAAACAGACAAAAGAGCCTCTCCAGTATTTGTTCTCAGGCACTCTCACATCTGCTCCAAGGGGCCAGGAATAGCACTGAATTAGCCTCCTGTGGGGGCTGTAACAAGTGACCACAAGCTTGGTGCCTTAAAAAACAGAAATTGAGGGAGCTGCGTGGCTGAGCCAGTGAAGCGTCTGCCTTCGGCTCAGGTCATGATCTCAGGGTCCTGGGGTCGAGCCCCACTTCGGCTCCCTGCTCAGCGGGGAGTCTGCTTCTCCCTCTCCCTCTCCCTCTGAGGCTCCCTGTGCTTGGGCGCGCTCTCTAAAACTCTCTCTCTCTCTTTTTTAAAGATTTTATTTATTTATTTGACAGAGAGAGACAGCCAGCGAGAGAGGGAACACAAGCAGGGGGAGTGGGATAGGAAGAAGCAGGGTCCTAGCAGAGGAGCCTGATGTGGGGCTCGATCCCATAACGCCGGGATCATGCCCTGAGCCGAAGGCAGCCGCTTAACGACTGCGCCACCCAGGTGCCCCTCTAAATCTCTTTCTCTCCCTCTCTCTCTCTGTCAAATACATAAATAAAATCTTAAAAACAAAATCAGAAATTGATCCTCTCACAGTTTAGGAGGCCGAAAGTTCGAAATCAGTCTGTGCTGATATCGAGGGCACGCTCCATCCACAGGAGGGGAGAAGGTAGCTGGAGACGTAAGTCCCCGCGGACACCACAATTAGGACATACAGCTCCGGCTGCCTCTGACCAGAGGCACGTAGCCCTTAGTTACTGAGAAAGAAACCTGTAAAATTGCCTCAAGAAATAACATCAAGTTGCCTCCTGAAAAGTCTGTGGGATGCTGTTCCACCTAAGATAGCAAACATGATGTGCTGTGTTTGCAAGAAAAACATTAACAGTGTGCAGTTTAGTAAGAGAGGATGTAGAGCAGTCTAGAGGCGACATCGCTAGTGCAGTCTGCAGCGAACGTCTCGCAGGGCCAGGCCCCTGGCGCAGAACGACCACCTCCCTACAGTCACACTGAAACCCGACAGGGAGTCACCAGAAGGGACTGTTACAGCCGGTCAAATCCCTAATCAATCAGCATGATCCGGGACCCTGAGTCCCTTAGCCTGAATTTCCACCCTTCGAAAACCATTGCTCACAAGCCATCTGGGAGTTCAGGACTTGGAGCACTAGCCCCTCAGCTCCGGGGAGGCACCACACCAATCAACAGCCCATCTTGCTTCACGGCAAAGCTCAGATTTTTCTGAGTGTCAGATTTTTCACGGGCTTGCCGTGTCTTGGGCCGATGAACTCTTGTTTGGTTGGGTTATACTTCTTCCGGACGTTGCCTTCTCTTCTGCTCATGTCAAATCTCCCTATCTCGCTCGCTCTCTCTTTTTTTTAAGCGGGCTCCATGCCCAACATGGGGCTCGAATCCTGACCCTGAGATCGAGAGTCCCATGCTCTACCAACTGAGCCAGCCAGACGCCCCTCCCTGCCTCTCTCTTATAAGGACATTTGTGACTGTGTTTAGGGCTCACCAGGATAATCCAGGAAAACTTCCCCATCTCAAAGTTCTTAATCTCACTGTAAAGACCCTTTTTCCATATAAGGTAACATTGATAGGCTCCAGGGATTAGGACGTGACCACAAATAACTTTACCTTTAGTCACAATAGGAATGTAGTCCATTCCTAAGGTTGGGGTTGAATAAAATTGGCCCAAGAAGAGTAAGTTAAAGGTACTAATTAATTAAAAAGGAATTTAAAGAATGCTGGGGGATTTGGAGCATTCAGCATTGGGTTGGTATTTTATCATTAACGATCTCCAATCAGAGCCCTTAGGGCAATTTATTAACTTTACAAACGGCACTAAGCCTGGGGAGCTGTTAACAACGGTAGTGTAGTTTAAGAGGAGCAAACACCCTGAACTTTGATGGAACAGTAATGCTGAGGAGCATATTAGCTGCATACAGGAAGAGTCCATAAAGCATCCTTTAGGATTAGATTAGTTTTCAAAAGAGTGAAAAAGCACACTCAACATTAGAGATAAGGACATTCCGTTTGTATTTTCACTAAATGTTTGTTGAATAAATGAACCAAAGGGCACATCTCCACTTCTATTAGATTTAAAAGAAAGATCAATCATTGGGTGTGTCTGCTTAGCACGCTTGTAGAAACTCTGAAGATACCAAAAGGTACTAGAAACCTGGCCCCTTAGAGGTGACCCAGTTAGAAGCAGACGACATGAAGCATTACTCTGTGGTCACATGGCCACGCTCCGTGAGGAGTTAAACGCAATTTTGCGAGTCTGCTTCATGACCCCCTGAAAATGTCAGGGTTCAATCTGCTTAATTAAGGGGACAAACCAGTGGTAAAATAAAACTCCTACTTTTTAAAGTCAACCAATCTGTTAAATAAAGTATTTCCAAACTAATTTTACCCACTCTTGTGGTCCTCTTCTCCTTTCCCCACCGGAGGAAGTACCCTTGACCTCCCTCCATGGGGAAAGAGGCAGAGTGACCTAACCCCTTGGTGTCTGTGCCACACAGACTTGGCCGGCAAACTGGACTAAACCTGACTCCACATGGGACCACAATCTGCACCAAGTGGTGGCATGTGACCACACCACACACTTGGCCATGGTTATAAACACAAGGGGTGACTTCACCTAGTCGTTGCCTTTGTTAAAAAGAAATAGGCTCAAAATGGAGTCACTTAGGTTAAGCCTCACAGAGACTTACCACCTGCACTAATGGCAGTTTCAGCCTCTCCCAGGAGCGAAATTTTAACCCAATCTGTCTGGAATTTCCTGATCAGCACTGGTGAAGAAATCTGCATGCTAAGACCCCATGCCCTTTCCCCCTAAGGGAAGGCGACCTTGCCTGAAACAATCCTTTTTTTTCCTTTTGCTGATAATTTCCTTGCCCTGACCTGTTTCTGCTTATAAAGGCCTTCCACTTTGTACTAGTTCTAAAGTATCCTTCTATTTGTTAGATAGAATGCTGTTTAATTCATGAGTGGCTGAATAAAGCCAGTTAGAGGTTGAAATTTTTGTCCTTTAATAGGTTGTTATTGTAAACAGAAAACGGTGGCATCTTGGACAGCTTATATCATTTCTCAAAGTCTCAATGTCTCCACATCTTTTTTTTTTTTTTTAAGATTTTATTTACTTATTTGAGAGCCAGCACGAGAGCGAGCACTAGCGAAGGAGAGGGAGAGGGAGAATCTCAAGCAGACTCCCCGCTGAGTGCAAAGCCTGATGCAGGGCTCGATCCCATGACCCAGAGACTATGCCTGGGGCCGAAATCAAGAGCCAGACACTTAACTGACTGAGCCACCCAGGAGCCCCACGTCCCTACATCTTTAAAGCTTAAAGATGATCACTGTATCCTTCTCAAAGTTTAGTCTTGAGACAATGTGTGTAGAGTCCTAGCATTATAGTAAAGATTCCATAAGGATACCAATTACTTCTTCTTTTTCTTAATATTTTATTTATTTGAGAGAGAGAAAGAATGAGCGGGGGAGTGGCAGAGGGAGAGGAGAAGCAGACTCCCCACTGAGCAAGGAGGCTGACACCGAGCTCAATCCCAGGACTCTGAGATCATGACCTCAGCTGAAGGCAGCCGCTTAACGGACTGAGCGACCCATGTGTCCCAGATACCAATTACTTCTAAAGTTTCTAGAGGTTTCATTTCATGGTATGCAAATTCTCCTTAATCAAATCATCAGACTATCTGTCTACCTTTTGATTTAACTGAAACCTACTCTCCTTCAAGGATAGCTTCCCTCAGATACTAACAGGTGGAAAATGCTCAAGTCCAACAATACAGATCATGGTAGAAGGCGCTATTATTACTCCTTTCCACAGATAAAAAATGGAACAATTGAACAGTGTTAACTCAGTAAGTGGTAGAGCCAGAATCTTAATCCAGATAGTCTGGTTCTAGAGGGTGCTCTCTTAACCAGTGGGCAATTCTACCGCTCTTTCGTAGCTAAGAGTCTCCTGAACTAACTTTACCCCATTTTATGTTACAGGATCTGAAATAAGACTTTTTTTTTTTTTTTAAGCAATGTAGTTTTAGTAGCCAGCTTCTATGATGATCCCTGCTTTGGCCTGAATGTTTGCATCCCCACCAAAATCCATAGGTTGAAATCCTAGGGGAGGGGGGTGGGGGATTGGGATAGGCTGGTGATGGGTATTAAGGAGGGCACATATTGCATGGTGCACTGGGTGTTATATGCAAATAATGAATCATGGAACATTGCACCAAAAACTGGGGATGTACTGTATGGTGACTAATATAACACAATAAATATTACTAAAAAAAAAAAAAAGAAAGAAAGAAAGAAAAGAAATCCTAGTCCCCAGCGTGCTGGTATTTGGAGGTGGGGCTTTGGGGGGGTGTGCAGGTCATAAGGGCAAAGCCCTCATAAATGGGATTAGTGCCCTAATAAAAGTGACCTCAGAGAAATCCTTTACCCCTACTGTTAGAGTAGGCGGTTAGTTAGGCTTTGACAGGATGCCTGGAGGCCAGCAAAGGGGGAGTCATGGCCCATTATCAGGAAAGTTAGAGACCTGTCTTGGCAGCATTCCAAAACCAAAGCCACAGAAGCTGGATTAAACCAGACAGGCCCAAAATAAAGGAGGCCAGCACCCTGACCAATTAAGGGAGAAAAAGCACAAAACACTGAGAAATCCTTTCCTGAAATAATAAATACTCCAACCCCTTAGTTAACAACTGTCAATAAGGGACCCAAATCCCTGATGCAGCTCTCTCTTGAGCTCTCTGGCTCTCACATTTTTAGAGTGTACTCTTGTGGGTTTTTTTTTTTTTTTTTAAGATTTATTTATTTATTTATTTGAGAGAGAGCGCGCGAGTGAGCAGGAAGGAGGAGCAGAGGGAGAGGGAGACAAGCTGACTCCCCGCTAAGCGGGGAGGCTGACTAGGGGCTCAATCCCAGGACCCTGAGATCCTGACCTGAGCTGAAATCAAGAGTCAGACACTTAACCGACTGAGCCACCCAGGCATCACTTTTTTTTTTTTAAGATTTATTTATGCCCCTAGTGACATCTGGGGGACGGGCTGGGTGGAGGCCTCAAGGCCCCAGGGTATCCCCAGTCTGCTGGGCAACACAGCTACCATATAAGGATACTGCAAAAAGACAGCTGTCTATCTATGAATAAGAAAGCAGACCCTCACCAGAGCAAGATCATGCTGCTGCCTTGATCTTGAACTTGCCAGCCTCCAGAACTGTGAGAAATAAAATTGTTCTTTGGATGCCACCTAGTCTATGGTCTTCTGTGATAGCAGCCTGAATGGACCCAGACAGCCCCCAGTGCTCCTATCTCCCCGTATGCTGTGCAGTCCCTTCTGCGCTGTGTCAGGGCCGGTCTGTGAGCAACAGTATATGGCAGAAGAGATGCTGTGTCACTCCTAAGATCGGGTGATAAAAGACACTGTGGCTTGTCTTGGTCACTCTCTCTCACTCTTGTATCACGTGCTCTAGCTGTGAGTTGCAATGTCATGAGACGCCCCGTGGAAAGGCCTGCAGGTTGAGGAACTGAAGCCTCTTGCCCTTAGCCACGTGAGTGAACTTGTAGGCAGATCCTTCAATCGAACTGAGCTTTCAAAGGATTATAACCCCAGCTAGGATCTTGGCTGCAACCTTATGAAAGACCCTAAGCCAGAGCCACCCAGCCATGCTGCCTACACTCCAGTCCCTCAGAAACCACAAGAGAACGCACAGTTGTTGTTATAAATTGCCAAGTTTGGGGGTGCCTGGGTGGCTCAGTTGGTTAAGTGTCTGACTCTTTGTTTTGGCTCAGGTCATAATCTCAGGGTCCTGATATCCAGCCCTGCATCAGGCTCTGTGCCCAATGGGGCATCTGCTTGCGATTCTGTCTCTCCCTTTCCCTCCGCCTACTAACCTCTCTCAATGCACACGCGCGCTCTCTCAGATAAAGAAATAAGTAAATCTTTTAAAAAATTGCCACATTTGGAGGTAATTTGTTACAAGCAATAGATAATTAATATGGCAATTTTCTCAAACTTCTACACACTTTATTTTAAAGGCTGTCTAGCCTAATGCATTTCCCATAAATATTTAATCACAAAATAGCAAAAGAGCGTTAAGTGGCTCCAATTGGAAACTGGGAACTATTCTCAACTCTCTAGTTTGATATTAAAGGCCCATAATAATCATAATGCCTTCATAGACTGCTACCTGGCATTTCCTTATCAATTAACAGAGCCATGGGACTGTCATATGCATTTCTTTTGTCTTGGACTTTTCCCTAGTTGATGTGTGGGATCTGTATATTTATCAGCTGACCTATGACCGAATACCAAGATGTGCAGTCAAATGCAGATCTTTCATAGTTGCCACAATCCCCGCCAGCCATCTCCAGAACTCCTTTCATCTTGTAAAACTGAAACTCTATAACCCATTAAACAACTCAGCATTCTCCCCTTCCCCCCAGCCCTTGGCAAACACCATTCTACTTTCTATGATTTTGACTATACTAAGTACCTCATATAAGTGGAATTACACAGTATTTGCCCTTTGTGACTGGTTTATTTCACTTAGCATAATGTCCTCAAGGTATGCACGCTGTAGCATATGTCAGAATTACCTTCTATTTTAAGGCTGAATATTATATTGTGTGTATATATCACATTTTGCTTATCCTTTCATTTGCTGGACAATTGGATTGCTTCCAACCTCCTGGCTACTGTGAATAGTGCTGCTATGAATACAAGTGTGCAGATATGTCTTTGAGGCCCCGCTTTCAATTATTTTGTGTATATACCCAGAAGTGGAATTGCTAAATCATATGGTAATTCTATTTATAATTTTTTGAGTAACTGTCATGTTGTTTTTCACAGTGGTTATTCCATTTTATATTCCCACCAACAGTGCATAAGGGTTCCAATTTCTCTGCCAACACTTATTATTTTTTGTTTTTTTAGTAGCCATCCAATGGGTGTGAAGTGGTTATTCATTTAATTTTTATTTCCTTTTTATAGATGACAGAACTGAAGCACTGAAAGGTTAAACGAGGACTCACAATCATTAAGTGTTAGAGCCAGGATCTGAACCCAAGTAAACTGACCCACTATTAAGCAATATGTCAAAATTCTTGTGAGGCAGAAGTTCCAAAACTCTCAAGGAGAAGACAGAAGGGGTTCAAGGACTAACACCCACCAAGTAAAGGGCAAAAAAATTAGAAGCAAGTTAAATTTATCTTTCTCTTGATAATGTTCTCCCAATGCTTGGAGGCTGAACTTGCCAGGAAATTACAAAATATTGTTCTGGGGGTAGAACTCTTTTGTTTTCCTTTTCTCCACAAATGAGCTTCTTTCAGAATGTCCATTAGGACTTGGACTGCTAACAGACACATGAAAAGATGCTCAACATCACTCATCATCAGGGGAATACAAATCAAAGTACCACCTTACACCTGTCAGAATGGCTAAAATTAACAACACAGGAAACAACAGATGTCGGGAGGATGTGGAGAAAGGGGAACCCTCTTACACTGTTGGGGGGAACACAAACTGGTGCAGTCACTCTAGAAAATAGTATGGAGGACCCTCAAAAAGTTAAAAATAGAACTACCCTATGACTCAGCAATTGCACTATGAGGTATTTACCCAAAGGATACAAGAATACTGATTCAAAGGGACACATGCACCCTGATGTTTATAGCAGCATTATCAATAATAGCCAAATTATGGAGAGAGCCCAAATATCCATTGACTGATGAATGGATAAAGAAGTGGTGGTATATATACACCATGGAATATTACTCAGCCATTAAAAGGAATGAAATCTTGCCATTTGCAATGACATGGTTGGAGCCAGAGAGTGTTATGCTAAGCAAAATGTCAGTCAGAGAAGGAAAAATCCCATATGATTTCACTCATACATGAAATTTAAGAAACAAAACAGATGAACATAAGGGGGGAAAAGAGAGGCAAACCAGGAAACAGACTCTTAAGGATAGAGAACAAACTGAGGGCTGCTGGAGGGAGGTGAGTAGGGGATGGTCTAAATGGGGGATGGGCATCAAGGAGAGCACTTGTGATGAGCACTGCGTGTTTTATGTAAGTGATGAATCACTAAATCCTACACCTGAAACTAATATTGCACTCTATGTTAACTAACTGAAATTTAAATAAAAACTTAAAACAAACAAATCGGACTTAGACTGGAGTTTTCTTATGCCCCGGTTTCTGTATTGTCTAGTCAGGCCACCTAAAGCCAAAAAAATTTCATTAAGGTTTTGTCAGCCGTATATAACCCAGCTGTCTTTTTAGTCAGTCTAGGACTCAAAAATGCCCCCCCTTTTTTTGTAAAGATTTTATTTTATTTTTTTAAGTAATCTCTACACCCAACATGGTGCTCGAACTCACAACCCTGAGATCAAGAGTCCCATGCTCTTCCGACTGAGCCAACCAGGAACCACAAGACTCTCTCTCTCTTTTTTTTTTTAATATTGATTGATTGTAATCTCCACACTCAACCTCAGGCTCCAACTCCCAACCCTGAAATCAACAGTCCTATGTTCTTGCAACTGAGCCAGCCAGGCGCCCCTCAAAAAGCCCTCTTAATTGAAAAGCCGCCCTGGCTCACTACCAGAAAGCTCACATATTACACTTTATATCTGTATTAAAGATGTCAGCAAGACCTGGCCTCAAAGGAATTCCTTCCTCCAGAGCACAGACAATGTGTGAGATTTAAGAACGCGGGCCTTAGCATCTGGCAAACATTTACTCCTTTGAAACTCTGCTTGTTACTTCACATAAAGTAACTCGACATTTCTGAGTTTCATATATGAATAGATAAATATAAATCATACATAAATCAGGAAATGACAGGACCAGAGCTGATGCAGAAGAAGAACCTAGCTTGCAGAAGGCACTCAATAAATGCTTGGTAGTGTTATTACCTCAGTCCTAGATCCATGCACAACAAAATTGTGCATTATAAACATTCACCATTGAGCAAATACCGATTATTAAGAATGTATGTTCAAATTCTAGAAAATATGCGTAACAGGGGTTACCGACCACAGAACAGGTGACACACATCAATACACGGTTACCTTTCAATGTAAATATGCAGATCCGTTGCACTGGACTTTGGCATCAGTGAGGGTCTTGGTGTTCTGAGATGTGGCACAGCCATTTCTTGAACAGATTATTGCACAGTAGCAAAAATTTCTACATGTTTTGTGCTTTTCTTATGTATAATTATGTGAACTATAAAAAACAAACAAAAACATATCCCTGGGATTTGTGGATGTGTGTGGGCGCACAACCCCAGATGGTTGTTGAATCTCGAGAGCCAGCCCAGCCTGTGAAGGAAGATTGGCCCTTCCCTCATCCCAGCCGAAGTGCATTCCTATCGTCACAGGCCTGGCCGGGCTGGCGACTTTTCTCTGAACAGTAGGGGCCTTGAGAAAAGAGCCACTCGCGGTGCTGGGGACCCAGCTGGTGTCGGCCCCGCCTCTGCCCAGCGGAGCCAGAGGCAAGCGTTTCCGCGACCCCCCTGGGCCCCGCCCCACTCGGGCCCCGCCCCCAACAGCGCGGCCTGCATCTCCCATGAGCCTCTTCGGCTGCCACTCTTCGGAGAGGAAGTGGCCTTCTGCACCGGGGCAGCAGTTAAAACACGGATCGCTGCGGGCAGCCACTGCTGGACGAAGGCGGGAGGCGGGACTTCCGTTCCCTCGGGTGTACGACAGGCAGGAGGCGGAAGCGCCGCGGGGGCGGGAAGGTTGTAGAGCCGCTAGTTGGGCTCTGTTTGCAGGTCCCTAAGTGGTCGCGCCCCCTTTGAGAGAGCGATCGGACAGCGAGGAGGGTCCTGGGCGCTCTCGTGGCCCCGGTAAGTACGACCGCCTGACGGCCCCGGGGGAGGAAAGTGTGTGGCCCCGGCGCTGATCGGCTGCTGCTGTCTTTGTTGCCCTAGGGTAGCGTGGCACCCACCTTCCTCACTTCCCTTTCTCTGGATGTTGTTGGTCGCAGCCCCGCCCGGCCTGCCCTCCATGCCCTCCTGCAAGGACCCTTTGAGACGCAGGTGCCGCCCTGTCACATCCCTGCTTTACGTTTCCCTTCACTAGGTGGCCCTCTTTCCTCTCGTCCCATCCGCCTTGGCTCGCCCTGTGCTTCTGCCGCAGGAGCACCTAAGGATATTTTGTTCAAAACCGAAATCTATTTGCCAGCCCTTGTACTTTTCCCTGGTTCCCCTAAAGGCATCCCTCATCACGCCAGTAGAATCAGTTCCTCTCTGCTTCCGGAGCACTGTCTGCTCCTTTTAAAGAGCGCGTTTGTTAAACTTTTTAGTATGGTTGTTTGAATGAGAGTGTATTTTGCCGCTGGAATCGTGTGTTCCTTGAAGACAGGAGTAGGGTCTTGCTCATTTGCGATCTCCCCAAGACCTAATACAAAACCCACAAAGTTGGGAAACTAACAGCCTTCTTACTAGCTTTGCGGCCTTGGGTACTGATCTCCCCATCTATAAAATGGTGATAAGTAAAAGAATTTCAAACATCTTACACAGTGTATGGTGCAGAGTGTGTACTTGATAAATTTTAGGCATGTTTCCTTTTTAGCTTTCAGTATACACAGTAGTTGCTGGATATATTTTTTTAAGTCAATCAAGAAGCACAATAGAGTGATTTTTTTTTTCTGTCTAGCACTGATTGTATTGCTGCTATCAGTTGGTTGATACATTTGGTAGTGTTTGGTAAATACAACGTAATGGTGAATATTAAAGACAGCAATGCTAAATGTTGGCATCAACATCTACAAGAGTAAACATTTAACCTTACTGTTTTAATTAAATGCGTGAGGGGCTTGCAGAATTTAAATTTATGATTTAAGTCTGTGCACTTTTCAGATGTGTATTTCTGAAAAGATGATAAAACTGAAAACGTTTCATTGTAGCGTGGCGAGCTGTTCCTGACAACTTGTAGTTTGTTGCTGAAGTATGGTGCATTTTATATACG
Organism: Ursus americanus; assembly: GCF_024610735.1. NCBI lineage: Eukaryota > Metazoa > Chordata > Mammalia > Carnivora > Ursidae > Ursus > Ursus americanus. The sequence continues at coordinate 20,466,118 of NC_142144.1, forward strand.
TGTACACATATTTTTTTGCAGGTGACTATAAAGTGCTGACCAGTTGCCACTGAGCATAGCTGAAACAAAATAGGAAGATATGGCAACAAACCCTTCAGGACAAGGTAATGCATGCTGGAACTTTTTACTACTAGGAACTTTTCCCCCCATTTAATAAACGTGTTTTAATAGAAAAGTTAGGATAGAACAGTTACTGTAGTCAGAATAAAAAATGAATAGCAAAGTAAAAACCCTGTTTTTAAAGTAAGTCCAACATTGTTTCAGATATATAACATTTTTAATAGCTATTAATCCTATTTTTTAACCTGTGTTAAGATTATTCACATCGAGGATGCCTGGGTGGCTCAGATGGTTAAGCGTCTGCCTCTGGCTCAGGTCATGATCCCAGGGATCCTAGGATTGAGCACCGCATCAGGCTCCCTGCTCAGTGGGAAGTCTGCTTCTCCCTCTCCTTCTGCCCCTCCCCCTGCTCGTGTGTGCTGCGCTATCTCAATCTGCTCTCTCTCAAATAAATATATAACATTCTTTAAAAAAAAAAAAAAAAAGATTAGGACCCCTGGTTGGCTCAGTTGGTTAAGCGTCTGCCTTTGGCTCAGGTCATGATCCCAGGATCCTGGGATCGAGTCCCACATCGGGCTTTTTGCTCAGCTCGGAGCCTGCTTCTCCCTCCGCTCCTCACCCCACTCATGTGCGTGTGTGAGCTCTCTCTCTCTCGCTCTCTCTCTGACAAATAAATAAATAAACTCTTAAAAAAATAATAAAAAGATTATTCACATCACAAACCTTAGGTCCTCCTCTGACATCTGTGTTGTCTACTTAAATCAGAACCACTTTTAAAGAGGTTATATCGTCACCAGGCAATATCCATGCCTTTATCTTCATTTGCTCCAGAAACTTTCATACACATCACCTCTGTTTAGAAGCTCTCTGAAACAGATTAGGTCAGACACATCCTAGAGAAGTTTTTATTTAAAAATAAGTTTTAAAAAATAAAATTTAATCTCGAGAAAGTATTAAATCCCACTTTGTAAGTTATGTCGTTTCAAGATTTGAAGCAAACCTCTATTTCCTTTCCTTCTCAACTCTGAACTCTTGTTTGACCCATATTTTTTTATTACTTATCTCTGTTCTGATTTTTTTACCTTAGTTTTGTCTTCATATAAATGTAATCATAAAGTGTGTACTTGTTTGTGTCCAGCTTCTTTCAGTCACTAAACTGTGAGTTTCATCCATGTTGTGCCACGTATCAATAGTTCATTGTGTTTCTTATGGAGTAGTTCTACTGTATATATTTACCAGCGTTTTTAAAAAACTCATTCTCCTGTTCAGGGGCTTTGGGGTCGTCTCAGTTCTGGCTATTGTGAATACAGCTGCTTTGAATATTCGTTTATAAGTCTTTTTGTGAATATTTGGATTAATAGCTGAGTATATGGTTAACGTTTTGAAAAACTGCCAAGCCTTTTCCCAAACTGGCTGTACCAATTTACATTCCCTCTGGCAACATGTGAAAATTCTGGGTACTCTATATATAGTGCTATAGGTCATCTTAATTTTAGCCATTTTAGTGGTAAAGTGACATCTCATTGTAGTATTAACTTGCATCTCCCTGATGACAAATGTCGAGCTCTTTTTTGTACCTACCTGGCCCTGGTAAACCTTTTTTTTTTTTTAACTTGCTTAAGTCTTTTGCTCATTTTTTAAAAACTGGTTTATCATTAACTTTTCTTTTTTTTTTTAGAGTCTAGATACAGGTTGTCACTGCTAATTGCATCATCTGGATTATCTTGGAGTTGGTTTCTGTTGACTGCTTTTTTTTTTTTTTTTTTTTTTTTTTTTTTTTTGAGTGTGGGTCACCTTTTTCTCGCTATACTTAGTGATTTGTTATTGGGTACTGGATATTATGACTAATATTATAGAGACTCTGGATTCTTTTGTATTCCTCTGAAATGTATTTTTGTTCTAGCAAATGCAAGCCTTCAACACAACTCAGACTCTTGTCTTCCTTGTGTTGGGCAGTAGCTGAAATCTCTGCTCAGTCTTTTCAGCTTCCAGGTGCTGCTTTATTGCTTGATCCCCCTGGGATTGCCGTGTGTAGTCGTAGCAAGAAGCAAAAACGTTGGATGGATTGTATAGGCATGTTTTGGGCTTTAGTCCTCCTGCCTTTCCCTCTTGGGTTTCTCCTCTCATTTTCTCGCTACTCTGCCAGCCCTGAACTGTCCTCTGATAACTCAAAGCTAGTAAGGTGAGGCTATCCAAACTGTTTGTGGACTGAACAAAAGGTCACAAATTCCCAAATCTCACTAGTTGCAGTTTCTGTCTGATATTGGTCAGTCTCTGGTGCCTTCAAATAATGAATTTCTTTTTTAAAGATTTTATTTATTTATTCGACAGAGATAGAGACAGCCAGCGAGAGAGGGAACACAAGCAGGGGGAATGGGAGAGGAAGAAGCAGGCTCATAGTGGAGGAGCCCGATGTGGGGCTCGATCCCGGAACGCCGGGATCACGCCCTGAGCCGAAGGCAGACGCTTAACCGCTGTGCCACCCAGGCGCCCCCAAATAATGAATTTTTAATCTTTTGTCCAGAATTTATAATGATACTGTGGCAGGGTTAGTGTAACCGAACCACTCTGCAACTACTGGAAGTCTGCTGTTTTGTTACGCCTGTTTTAGTATATTAGCTGCATTTAGGGCACCCTGAAGGTTCCGTGAGTTTTACTGAAGTGTAGTATTGTAAAAACCTAGCTACGGTGACATCTGTAGCGAGCTAATACCATTCTGTTCTCTCAAGTAACCATGTGTGATTTGTGTGCTCTATGGATTAATCACAGGTCAACATTTCCTTCTGATCTTTGATCTCTTCTTTTCATCAGATTATCAGATAAAAAATAATTTAATTTGAACCAAAATGAAAACAAAGAGATGTCTATTTTGGAAGGAAAATATACTGCTAAAAATCACACAATGCAGTCCAGATGAAAAGACATTTTAAATTACCTATCTGTTCTAATAGCACAATAATTGAGATTTACAGTTTGCTGGTTATTTTTTTAGCATTTGCAATAAAACAATCATTTTTAGGGTGGCCTTTGATTGATCCATAATCACATCTGCTGTGAAACATCCTCTAATCTAAAGAGAAGTGAATTTAGATAAGGCTTTGGCTGCTGTTCTTTTGTCAGTGATTTTGGTGCTGTCCTGAGCTGCTGTTAGGCACCAGCAGAGGGAGTCCCTATCATGCTCTATAGACTCCCAGTGACCATTTTAAAATTCTAATCTGTTTGGATCTATTGCATTTTACTTTCTATATTAAATTATTTCTGCACTCTTTATATGTATAGGAACTACTTAATACAGAGTTTGAATGCCAAGTGCCGTAATTATCTTACAATGATAGCTGAAAGGACCATGACTTAAAAAAAAAAATCCTGATCTGTACATTGCAATTTGTTAGTGTCTCTGGTGTAGGAGACAGAATCCCATTGTGTTCACTGAGCCCTCTAGCAGATCTAGCAGTCTGTCGTACTGTGGTAAGCAGTCAGGAATGCTAAATTTCCTAAGCTCTTGGCACACAGTCACTGAAGCCTCCTCCCCATCCATCGTAGTATGGAACATTTGGTTGGTTCTTAATAACCACGTGATTGATAAGTAACATTTTGAGAATTTTCATATGTAGAGGCAGATTCTCAAATTGGAATTTGGCCAACGTACTATGTAAAGAATCTTTCATTATTCGTAAATATCAAGGTCCTATGATCTTGTGGTGGCACCTGATTTCAGACACACAGAAACCCAGTGAAATACTTTGATTCTTTTATTTTCTAGTTATCTTAAAATGTTTATAGTAATAACTATAAGCCCTGAAGATCAGGTGGTGGGAACTTTTGACTTGGGGCCATTCTGGGTGCTCTTAGCCGTGATTTCAGGGTGCTATGTAGGAGTGGGGTGGCATAGCTCTTGGGAGGTGTCTTGCTTGGCCTCAGGCCCAAATACAAGTCTCACCCCAAACCATCTATGGTCCAGAAGAAAAGCAAGGTATGCTACCTCTCAATTAAGATGTAAATTAAATGTAAATTAAAATTTACGCTGATGTAAAAATAATTAAAAATTCTTGTATTTGTACTTTTTAGAAGGGGAGTGTAGATGCAAAGATGCAATTTGCAGTAGGTTTTTTAAGCTAGATTTCTTTTTGTCTCATTTTTAGCTGCGAAGGCAAAGCACAGTATTTTTCTGATGTGCTAGGAATGGTCTGTAGGCCCCAGGTTGCAACAGGACTGAAACTGAGTTGGGGTAGAATATGTTGTAAAGGAGCTTCAGATCTTGTGTGTAGTTAGGAGAGAGCTTGAGATCCCCAGGCCCATTCGGACTGGCCTGGGAGGCCTGTCATGTGAGTGTAACCTAGAAAGCGGCGTGCTGATCAGTTGTGCTCTTGGTAATGAAAAACTATTCACTGAAAGTGAATTGGCAGAATGGGGCTGAGAAGAATCTAGTGATGTTAACTAACTTATACAGAATGCAAGATGATAGTAATAGCTAGTATTTATTAAGCAATTACCACGAGGCACGCTGTATGCCAGGTATTTTACTTCTATTTTCTGTACCTCATATAACCACCCTTCGAAGTTGTTACTGTTGTCTCCGTTGGTCCTGTCTAGTGAGATAATTTCTCAATATGAAATCGTAACTGGTAGTACTGATACGAGAAGTCAAATTGATTCTCTGCCCCAGTACCCTGTTCATTGTTTTTCCATACTGCACTTTAGCTGAGGGATTAGAACATTCTAATTGTAGCATCTAAGAAAAAAATTGGGAGCTCTAGGATACAAAAAGACTTCTTAATCTTTGTATCTCTTCTGCATCTGTTATTAAGCAGAAAATTCTTGCAATGAAACGGGCCTGGGAGTTTGAAAGAGGAAAAGAAAAATGAGTGATGAGGGAAGGTCGGTTCAAGCAGAAGATAACTCATCTTATTTAGCCAGTCCTGAAGAAGGGAAACGTCAAAAGGGCAGAGAAAGTGTCAGTAGCTTACAAGGAGTAAGTCCTTGAGGATTGAGAGAGAACTTGAAAACAGGGAGGTCACTAGGGTTCATTCCTTTCCTTTGATAGCTATTTTTTGGACTTTACTGAAAATACCTAAGAGTTGAATAATTTTTTTTTTAAGATTTTATTTTTTTGAGAGCGAACATGAGCAGAGGGGCAGAGGGAGAGGGACAAGCAGACTCCCTGCTGAGCAGGGAGCCCGACATGGGGCTCAATCCCAGGACCCTGAGATCATGACCTGAGCCGAAGGCAGCTGTTTAACAACTGAGCCACCCAGGTGCCCCGAGTTGAATAATTTTTCTGTCTCTCCAGATACAAGAAGTGTTTGCCATTAACTAGATACCAAAAAGACTAATTATTGGTACTAATCAACTCATGTTAATTAAATAATGTTATGTGCTTTTATTCTGTTAAGACTTAAGACATCAAGCTGTCTCCCCTGGATGAGGTTTGAGCTTTAACCACTGAATACATTGCATGTATTACTGGGGAGTGTGGTAGGCAAAATGATCCCTTCCCCACACCAAAGATGCACATCTCATAAGCCCCAGAACCCGTGACTATGTTACCTTCTCTGGCAAAAAGAACTTTGCACATGTGATTAAGGTTAAGGGCCTTGAGATGGGAAGATTATCCTGGATTATGCAGGTGGGCCCATCTTAATCATGTGAGTCCTAAAAAGCAGTAAATTTTTTCCCTAGCTATGGTCAGAGAGAGAAATGATGATAGAAGGGTCAGAGAGATATAGTGTTGCTGGTTTTGAAGGCAGAGAAAGGGTACCAAGATCCAAGGAACTCAGGCAGCTTCTAGAAACTGGAAAAGGCAAGGAAACAGATTCTTCACCGGAGGCTCCAGAAAGAAATGTAGCCCTTGATTTTATCCCCGTAAAACCACAGAACTACAGAACTGTAAGATAATAGATTTGTGTTGTTTTAAGAGACTAAGTTTCTAGTAATTTGTTACAGTAGCAATAGAAAAATAGAAATAATTCACCATTTAACTAAATGAGCCAAAAATCTAGGAGCCATCCATGACACCTTCTTCGTCATTCCTTACTTCACATTCTTTCAGTGTCCTGTTGATTTAACTTCCTAAATAGCTCTTGGATCTGTTCCTATCTTTCCATTTCCCTGGCCGGTAACAACTTTTGTCATCTCTAGCTCGTTCTGCTGTCGTGGTCTCCTGTTTCCTCTTGTCTAGCCTATTCTCAACACTGCAGCTACAGTGCTCTTGTTATAGGGGAAAGTGTTATTTTTTCCCCCTACCCCTAATGAACTGATTTATTTGTCCTTAAGATTTCAGTTCAGGCATTACTTTTCTCTGGAAGCCTTCACTGCTCCCCCTACTCCCAGTCTAGGTCAAATTTATTCAGCATTGATTCCCAAAGTAATGGATTGTTATAAATGCTTATAGAATTTTCTTTCTTTATTTCAGACTACTCATCTTAGATTCTAAGTATACATTCATTGCTGTAATTATTTGATCATCTCTCTCCTCACTGGACTGTTTGAAAACCATGAGAGCTAGAATCATGTCCAGCTTTGGCTCATCATTGTATCCTTAGAACCTACCTAGTGCCTGTATATGATGAATACACAATAAATATATGTTGATTCAGTAAATAACTTAGAACATGTTAAACTAATAGTGCCACAGTGACTTTCCTTTAATACTAAACAGGTCTCTTAAGTATGATACGTCGATTTAATGTATAGTCGTGAAGAATATATAGCCTGTGGGATAACCACTTGAGCGGATTTGAATAATATTTTAGAATAATTTTCATTCTTTAGCTATAGATTTTTTTCCAATAAAACAAATTCCAGTTAGTGCTTATGTAAGTGTGATGGAGCTATTCATATAAAGTGATTATCAGCTGTTAGGTTTTAAATGCAATTTGATGTGATGCCAGTTCCTCAGGAATGTTTTTAGTAACAAAAAAATGTGTGGGAGTTACATGTTTCTATGAATGGATGTAGAAATGAAAATATATATGATTGTGAATGGAGATAGGGTTATAGTTCTAAAAGTAGAAGTATTTTTTTAGAGTGTGCTGCTTTATTCTAAGAGAATTTTATTAGGAAAAAGGTTAACTATAAAGGAATATTAAGTACTGTACAAGAAATATTAACTCTCATGCTTCTGAGAATGTAAAAGTTACATGTAACTATGATATGTTTAAAAGAATGTAAAAATCAAATGTTAAATTATGGCAAGAGATAGGTGAGTGTTTAAAAAAAACAACTCGTGTACTGAGTGTAATAAAACAGTTAGTTAAATGTTATGTATTGACGTCCTAGTTAGAGTTCGTTTGTATAAACCCTAAAGGTGGGAGAACCTTAGAACATTATACTTCGTGTACCAGATAGATCACCTAGCGTGTGCCTTAAGTTTCAAATTTGAAATAAGCTATTATTATTTCCTAAGTGCTATCTGTTGACTTTTATATACTTTTATAATGCAAATTTTTTGTGCAAAACAGACATGTAAAATAATACTGTATTTTTTAAAAATCAAGAAGAAAGCATAGATCAGAAAATAAAAGCCTAAAAGATCTGACCATACCCTTTCTCTGTAAAGTAGCCTTTGTGGCTCTCACCTGCCTGTTGATACATATTAAGGTCTAGAATATTGTGCAAAAGATAATTTTGCTTGGTTAGACTGTGGAAAAGGAGTTGCGAAGGGAGGTTGTTTAGAGACATTCAGGACATAAAATTCATTGGGCTTGGCGATTGGTTAGATGTGGGTAGTAAGAGGGAGGGGTTATAAGGATAAAACTTGGGCTTCTGGGTGGGAATGTGGGGCACTAAAGGAGATACAGAGATAGGCATTATCCCGTCTTTACCAGGGAGGGAAGGCTATGGGCTAGCCCACTCCGGTGACCCCTTGTTTAAATACTTCAATGAGTTCTTTAAAGTCCACGGGGATCTTGTGTATAGAGAAAACTACTCATCACTGCTCATGATTTAATTAATGGTGTATTAAACCTATACTTATCTAATAAAGTAACTTCTAAACTAAAAATTTTTAAACACTTAGAATTGGTTATAAGCTTATTTGTTAAATTCTCTATAATAGTTTAAATTAGAATTATAATTAATATGACTATGTAATACTTTACTTTGTAATCATTGCCAAACTTAGTACACGTAAATCTATTTTAAAATATTTAATTAATTAATTGATCCTTTTTGTACTTGTTTTTTTTTATATCTTCCTGGGGTTATAATAATCTTCCCAGATTCTTATTTCTGTACTTACTCAGGGTTATAGTAATCTTTCTATACCTTCCTAGGGTTACAGTAATCTTACCACTACCAAAACAAAACAAAATTTCAGGTAAGTCAAGATTTAGTGTTTTTTGATAAGTTTGATTCTCAGCCAAAGCGCAAGACTTGGTTATGCGTTTAAAGATGATTTAAAAGCTGTGTTGGTGCGCTGGGTCCCTTCTATCGTTAAACCTTACCTGCTGAGTTAATAGTAGGATTCTTTTTATAAGATTTTATTTCTTTATTTGAGAGAGAGAGAGAGAGAGAGAAAGCAAGAGACAGAGCATGAACGGAGGGGGGAGGGGCCGGGAGAGGGAGAAGCAGGCTCCTCGATGAGCAGGGAGCCCGAAGCGGCACTCGATCTCAGGACCCTGGGGTCATGACCTGAGCAAAAGGCAGACGCTGAACCAACTGAGCCACTCAGGTGCCCCTATAATGGGATTTTTTTAAGCTCATGCCTGTCTCGTAGATTTTTAGTTTCTTGCAACGTGGAGTTAGTTCCTAAATGAAACACTTCTGTGTTCTGTTTTCATTATGAATTGCCCTTTTCTGGTAGCTTTACTGCCAGGATTTAATGCATTTCATCTCCCAACAGGTCAGGGATCATTAGGTCTTACACTTAGCTCTCTTTAAGAGTTTCACCAGCTCATCCAGTTAGAACTCACAGTTTCTGGGCCGCCTGGGTGGCGCAGTCGTTAAGCGTCTGCCTTCGGCTCAGTGCGTGATCCCGGCGTTATGGGATCGAGCCCCACATTGGGCTCCTCCGCTGGGAGCCTGCTTCTTCCTCTCCCACTCCCCCTGCTTGTGTTCCCTCTCTCGCTGGCTGTCTCTATCTCTGTCAAATAAATAAATAAAATCTTAAAAAAAAAGAAAAAAAAAAAGAACTCACAGTTTCTGCTTGGTCCTTGTGTGACATGGGTGCTCATCACCACTGGGGCTCCTTTTAAATGGTGTGTGTGTGTGTGCGCGTGCGTGTGTGTGTGTGTGTGTGTGAACGAACCTGTGCTGAGTCTGCCTCTCTTGTTCTTGGTCCATAACCTGCTTTTTCCGGAACTATTTGGCTTAGCCCCAGTTCCCTGTATCTACCCCTGCCTCCGTGTACCTAAACAAAAAAGTATACAGCTATGCTTTATAAACAGACATATACTTAATAGGAGAAACAAATCCCTAAATGTTAACACTAACCTAATTATTAACTATAATTATTACAACTGACCTAATTATTAATTATAATAATTATTATTTTCACCCTTCTTTGCAACTATATTTTTATGTGTTTTAAGTTTCCCTTTTGTATCTTATTTTGGAGTCATGGCTTATCCTAGATTCAATTTGTTCCATTTAGCTATAATTATTTTTCTCTTTAATGTTCCAACTGTGACAGCCTGGCTAACCTCAAATTTGCTTCTTTTTTTTTTTTTTGGTAAGTATTTGTTTATTTGATAGAGCATGAGTTGCGGGGAGAGGCAGAGGGAGAGGGAGAAGCAGACTCCCTGCTAAGCAGGGAGCCCAACATGCAGCCCAATCCCAGGACCCCGAGACCATGATCTGAGCCAAAGGCAGACGCTTAACCGACTGAGCCACCCAGGCGCCCGGCTTCTTTGTTCTTTCAGCACTACCTGGATGTTTAAAAAAAAACAAAAACAAAACACCTTTTTGCTTTCTGACAACAAGACGTTCCAGGCACATCTTGATTTTTTTTTTCTTGCACTAAGACATGCAGCTAGTACTCTCCCTAGAACTCTGGTTCCTTTTCACAGAGGACATTTAAAAATAATATAGGTAAACTTAAACACATTGAAGAGCATTGAAAAGCTCAGTTGTGCTTGTATTTATCTGAACATTATTGATCAAATTATCTTCATGTAGTCTTTTTAATGCTTTGTACATATAATTTCTATGTATATACAATTCCTTTACTGATAGTGACCCTAAAATATTATTTTTCAAATATTATTTGTGAACAAATTAATCTTGAGAGTCATGGATATTTCTGTAAACAGCACATCAGTACTTCTCAGTGCAGTTATTTATTTTGCTCATCATATAATTTAGACACTATCAGATTTTATATTTACAGTATCTCTAAGTTCCTACAAAGATGGGAACTACATAATTATCTTCTAAGAACTCATCAGCCTCTTCTGAGAAGTGGAAAAACGTCTCGTCCTCTAGCTAGAAATACACCCAGTGGTGTAACTTGCTTTATATCTATCTATGCATCTTCATTATACAAATGAGAGAGCGCTACTCTCCCTTGGAAAGCATTCCCCACTTTACAGGGAACTCACTTTGGACTTGGTTTTCCAGCCTTTTATCTTTCCACTTCTTTTGTTCTAAATCAGGGATCAAACTCAAATGCCCACAGGCATATAAACAAGTTGATAAGGACTGTAATAAGCTAGAGAGGACCCGGTGTCTTTTTAATGTGATGAAATAGTGATGATTATTTCTTCGTTCTAGTTAATTTTTACCAAGGGGGTATCCAGATCCCTTGTTGCTAGTGTTTGAGATGTTTCAAGAGAAGCAAGAAATCTGAGGATTTTGTTTACATTCTCTCCATGTTTACATGTTGGCATGTAATTCAGATTTTAACTAATTAGTTAATTAATTTTAGAGAGACCCATGGCGGGGGCAGCGGGAGAGGGAGAGAATCTCAAGCCGACTCCCCATTGAACACAATGCCGAACATGTGGGGCTCAGTCTCATGACCCGAGCCGAAATTAAGAGGATGCTTCACCAGCTGGGCCACCCAGTTGCCCCTAATTCGGATTTTAAAACCTAGTTGGATGCTGCTCCTGGGCCAGAACTTTGCACCCTTTGCTCTAGATCTTATGTAATTTGAGGGTCAAAATCAAGCCCAGGATTAAGCAGTTGATAAAGGACACACCTTTTCGTGCCCCGTAGCGACTACATTGCTATGTAGTCGGTTGCAGTTCTTTGACTTGTTCCTTCAAAGACTGTGTGCCATTTCTGAATAAAGGCAGTTGAGAAAAAGAAATTTTGTTTGGCTCTGAGCATGACTGTTGATGTTTTTCTCCTGAAAATCTCAGTGATTACAGTTCTTTAAAACTAAGTCTTCAAAGTCCTCAGTCAGCATTCTACTTTGCATCCAGCCATGGGCTGTGCTGGTAAAGTCGCTGGGAAGCAGGAGGAACACGGTGTAACCATCTAGGGGAACTACTCACGAGTGGGTTTGTTATCTTGTTAGAGAACAGAATTTGGTTGCTGGGTTTTTAGATGGCCTGGGTGTATAAAAATAGCTCTAAAATGTTTTTTATCTCTCTCTCTCGCTGTCTTTCCTCCCAACCCCCTTTTTCTAGGTTTTCAAAATAAAAACAGAGTTGCAATCTTGGCAGAACTGGACAAAGAGAAAAGAAAATTACTAATGCAGAACCAATCTTCAACTAATCATCCTGGAGCGAGGTATTGAAGAATAATGTGGTTTTCATATTCAGTGATATAAAAAAGATCTTGGACAAAATACCTCAAGTTGGTTGGCAGGCGTTTGTCTTTGTAACGTTGCAATTTACATGTAATGTTTTGTTTCTTAGTTAGATTTGAAAAAATTAGATGAATTGATTAGATCTTAAATATTTCAATTCTAACTAGAATATTTAATGGTCCCCACAGCCTACTTTTAAAAAAAGAAAAGGGTTTTGTGTGGTTTTGGTTTGTTGCTGAAATTATTGTCAGCGTCCCACTTTTTAAGCATTCTGCAAAGCAGGTAAAATGTAGGGGCTTAATCTTTATCGTGTTCAGTTTCTGCCTCCTTCCATCGCATTAAGCCGCCACCCTGGCCTTCCCCCTCTTTGTCAGCCAGTGCTGAAAGTGCTGTCTGTCCTCATCTTTACTGTCTCACTTACTGACTCCTCAGCGCACTCCAGTCTGACTCGAGAGCCCCTCTCCCCCTTCCTAAGAATAGGTGCATCCCTCGGTCACTTGCAGCTCGTGGTAGCTAAATCTGGTAGACCGAGGACCTTCTCTTATTAGACATCTTGGCATTGTTGGACACCACCGATCTCTCCCTCCTTCTTAAAATACTCTCTTTCCTCAGCTTCACTGGCTCAGTGACACACAGTCTTGGTTTCTTTTGCAGACATGTCTCCACTGCCTGTCTCGTGAATGTCCGTGCTCTTCAGAGTTCAGTCCTACAGCCAGTTTCCTGTCTTCACACAGCTTTTCACTGGCCAGTTGCCTCCACTTCTGTAACCTGTTATTTATGTGCCGATAACTTTTGTCTAGTCTTTTCTCCCAAGTCCCAGATTGCCTCTTGGGTGGCTCCACCCCGATATCCTTTAGGCATTTCAGACTTCGTGTGTCCCAGGCTGAACTCCTCTTCCCTTCCCGAGCTCTCACTAACCACTGCCTAGTCTTGGGTTTCTCGTCTCAGCGAATGGCACAGATGTACTAGTCTTCAGAGTCAGGAGTGTGGACTTCGTTTATTACCCCTCTCATTTCCACCTCTGAGCCACTGCCGTTCTCTTACGTGTATACTTTGAAACATGTCTCAGATCGGCCTATTTTTCTTCATGGCTACGGATGCCACACTCGTCCTGGCCATTCCCATTTCTTACCTCCATTACAACAGCTGCTTCCTCACTGAATTTCCCATAGTCTTCAGTCCCCCTGAATATATTTATCATTTGTGTCAGTTAGGATATTTTACTCTGGAAGTAACAGAAAACCAAGAAAATTGGCATACACATTACGGTGTTTGTTTCCCAGGAGTGTGAAGAGCCAGTGGTTCCAGAGTGGCTTCACGCAGCGGCCAACAGTGTGAGCCGTGCTCCGGCCTCCCTCCAGCCTTCCTTTCCACCTTTCTCTGTGGGCCAGCAGCTCCCTAATTGTCCGAATATGACTGCCGTAGTCTCAGCCTCACCCTACACTAGATAGACTATACACTATAGAGGCCAAAACCAGAAAGGTTCCTGTCCTATGTTCCTTTTGTAAGAGTGCAGAGAATGTTCCCAGAAGCCTTCCAGCAGACTGCCCATCAAGCCTAGTTGCCCAGAACCGCGTATCTTTCTCTTGTCCAGACCAGAAACCAGCAAGGGGAATGGCATTGTCTTACACCGATCGGATTGCCTCCCCTGAGGGAGGAGCCTGGCCAGTCCTGAAGCATGGGACCACCAATGATTGAACGAAGTTTGGATTCCATTAGCAAGGAAATGGGGAGATAAACAGTTGTTGAGGAGGTGACCACCACAGTCTGCCTAGCGGGGGTCTTTCTGAGCCATCATGTGGTACTTGTGATCTTGTCACTCCTCTGCTTTATTAAACTCTCTGGGAGTCTCTCTTTACTCTGAAGATAAGATCTACATTTCTTAATTTATTTCACAAGGCTCTTCATACCCTGGCACCTGCCTTTCTCTCCCCAGTATCATTTTCTTCCAACCCACTTCACCCCTTTTCAACCCTGACCTCCAGTCCTATCAGGTTCTTAATTTCTTCAAACACGCCAAGGTCTTTAGCCCAGGTCTTTTCACATGCTGTACCTTGAAGCATTCAGTGCTTCTGTTTTCATCATAAATATAACCTTATGCTAGACTGGAGTACCTCAACCCAGTTGGAAAGTAGGGGATCATAGATCATCCAAAAAAATAATCAAAAATAGAGGTAATTTGAAGCCCCAGTAAAATAACATGGGCTTTCTTCATATATATTAATGTAAACATTGGGAGAAGGAAAAAAAGACTTATTCTGGAAGGTCTTTTTTTTTTTAATCCCTATTAAGAATATATAATGAGGGGTGCCTGGGTGGCACAGCGGTTGAGCGTCTGCCTTCGGCTCAGGGCGTGATCCCGGCGATCTGGGATCGAGCCCCACATCAGGCTCTTCTGCTATGAGCCTGCTTCTTCCTCTCCCACTCCCCCTGCTTGTGTTCCCTCTCTCGCTGGCTGTCTCTATCTCTGTCGAATAAATAAATAAAATCTTTAAAAAAAAAAAAAAAAAAGAATATATAATGAAAAATGTGATTCAGAAGTCAGGAAGTTTCGGGGCGCCTGGGTGGCTCAGTCATTAAGCGTCTGCCTTCGGTTCGGGGTGTGATCCAGGCGTTCGGGGATCGAGCCCCACATTGGGCTCTTCCAACTGGGAGCCTGCTTCTTCCTCTCCCACTCCCCCTGCTTGTGTTCCCTCTCTCGCTGGCTGTCTCTCTCTCTGTCAAATAAATAGATAAAATCTTAAAAAAAAAAAAAAATAAGTCAGGAAGTTTTACTACCTTAACCAGCCAAATAACCGAGATTCCCATTGTAGCATCGCGCTCTCGAGACCCTCTCTTAATAAGGACTTCCGGGATCATGCCGAGCAGCAGCACATCGCAGCCCAACAAAAGGCGGCTTTGCAGGTGAGCCAAGTGGACTGACATTCCCGTCTCATTGGAGAATCCCTGGGTCTTGGAAGCCAGCACAATTCCTATATCGTATTTCAGTGGGGCAATATCAATAAAAACGTTCCACACGTAATTGCAGTGGTTTTCCGACGTTCAGTCATGCCCAAAGGATTTGAAGGACCAACACAGCAGTCACGAAAGTATCTCGTATGGCTCTGACAACGGTCATGTGTTGTGCCTGGCAAGGGATCGCTTGCGTACAAGAATTCAGGATATTTGGGTGCACAGAATGATCTTAAAAGCTGAACTGGCTAGTTTAATAGTACATACATTTTTTTTTTTTTTCAAATTTGTCATGCTGTTCCACCCCTTGATAATCTTACTGGTTTATTGTTGTTTGGATTCTCTTTTAAATGGTCAGCATACCAGTTGTGCAGGAAATGCTTAAAGACTAACTCACCATGGGAATATGATAATCCATCGATTTAAAAAAATACTGTTCTTCATAGTAATAAACAGCTTTAGTATTACAGTGATCTTGGATAGTTTCACTAACATTCCCACAGACCTTGACGAAGCCATCATTACCTATGCTTTTAAACCTTAGAATCTCAGAATTGGAAGAGATATAAGAGACCATCTCACTTAAGGCAACCTGAAAACAGTCTTCCCTTCTCTAGTGACAGAGGGAGGTCACTGGTGATTTCCTGTTACTTACATTTCAACATTCTTCACAAAATGTCAGGATCTTAATCACCAGTAGTCAGCTCCCTTGCCCACCCCACCCCACTCCCTTCCCAACTACTGCCCTTCCTTCTCAAGCTCCTGCTTTGTTGATCAAAGGCCGATTTTTGGGGTCTTTGTTGCAAGTTTTCCCCACTCCAAGGAACAAAGTAATTCATGTCTTTGACTCATTATTGACTTTAGAGAATCCCAGAGGACAGAGTGGGTCTGATAAATGAGTGCCTGGTGCAGCTTGTTAATATAAATTCCTTATTACTGTCCATCTCCCGTGTATTTAAACAAAATTAGCAGCAGCAGAACTGATTTTTAAAATAAATTTGGTCTTAAGCACTCAGAAAGGATGAGTAATTTTAACGCCTTGGTTGAAAAATCGTGATTTCTAATAGCTTAATTGCCTGTTTTTTCACCTTCCCTAGCACGCACACGCACACTCCTCTGGATACTTCATAACTCAAGACTCTGCCTTTGGGAATCTTATTCTTCCCGTCTTACCTCGCCTTGACCCAGAATGAAGGAAAGATTTGTAGCAAAAGTGACTGTGATATCAGATGCCAAGGCTGCTGTCATTTAGTGCTGTACAGACCGACTTCCAGAACTTTGGTGAACTTTTGTACTTTTTTGCTTCTTTAAAGAAAGGCACGTGTACATCAGAGCAGAAAAAGAGGGTCACCAGGAGGATGAGAGTTCTGGGAACTGTGTTACCTGAGGAACTGATGATGCCACTGTGACTGTACTGGAACACAGTTTGATTTTTGAACCCAAATCAGACTCTGAATTGGACGGTCACATAAATTCGCCCCCCACCCCTCTCCTAGGTGATCGAATATATCATCGTCCACAGTAGACGTTCACGAACCATTTATAGTACTTAACTTCAAAGAAACGAGGGTGCTTGTAAAAATGTGAACCAACGGGCTTAAATAAGTTACATTCATAGTTGCTGTTTGTAGAATTGCTATCAGTGTACCTTTTGTGTTTATAGTCAACATGTCATCCTGAAATATTCTTCAACTCATAATGAACTCCCTTATTGTCCATTTTCAAAGAAAATCTAAGGTAAGACTAAGTTACCAACCAGGCTTAAACATCTTTTATAAACCTATGCTCCTATAAATTATGTGACTAACTGCGATTAAAAACAATGATAAGAAATGTGATTTAAAAGTTTGTACGTGCTCTTATGTAGGGTTACGACACATATGGTGTGCCCACGTTTTATTGTCCATTTTTGTTCTAATTAAAAACAGATGCAAGTTGAGCCCCTTTTTAATTACTCACAGGAGTTAGGTTAAGCAAGTTTCTCAATATGACACATCTTGAACAGAATGTGGGGTGTTTATTTAAGTATGCAGTCCCTCCTACCTTACCCCAGTCCTAGGGAATTAGAATCTCTAATTCAAAACAAAGTCTGAAAAACCTGAGTAAGGAATTCGATTTTCCTTATATCTATCTTAAACTCATAGATTTCTGTGTCCCTGAAACTTGGCTAAAATTAGCTAAAATCTACATGGGTTTTTTTTTTTAACCTTTAATAGGATTGAAATTATATTTTATACTATATCACAGATATAGTACTTTATTTAACTACTTATAATTGACCTCATATTAGCCTTAAGTCTCCATCATCTCTGGTGGTAGGATGAAATTTAAACTTAAAATTCCAGTTTGGGTCAATATTTAATTGGCGTTCATCTCCCTTTTCGAAGAGTTTCTTTCCTTCCTTTCCTAGATATTTGCACCAACCGCACAGCCCTAGCTTAACCCAAACTAATTAAAGTCGAAGTAGAGAATTCTAGACTTGGCAGTGCCATTAAGATTCTTTCTCTTTAGAATTTGAACTAATTTTCTGCACTTGGGTGAGGTGACAGCCGTTCCCATTATAACGGTCATTATTATAGCAAAGGTGCCCTTACTCCCTGCGGCTGAGGAGGTCCCCGGCCCCTGTCCTGCCGCGGGGCCATCTAGCGCTTCCTTGGGCCTTCTACAGTGGCCCTCGTTTTCTTGAATTATTTTGAGAGTGTATGTTCTGTGCACCACGTGACCGACTGGCATGGTTCTATATCTCCTGCTGCTAAGGAGATCAACAATTTGGATTGTATACTTTTTATGCCATTGAAGTCTCTACCTAACGTGTGACTTCTATAATGTAGTAAAGAGATCTTTTCTCAGTGGTATGTTTTCTAAGCTCTTAGCCTTTTAACTACATGTTGTTAAATCCTGCAGTCCTGCCTGGGAAGCACTTCCTCCCACCCCTCTCCTGTGAGCCCCTGACAGGTTCAGGTCAGTTCCACACGTGTTCGTGGGTACGCACTCTGTAAAGCACCGGAGTACGGAAGGGGTGGGGGGAGGTGAGAAGAGGAGACCTGCTCTGAAGGAGGTCACAGGGAGAGGAGCCTGTTGTGGGACAGCAGAAATGACAGAGGAAGGCGGAGGGTAGCACGCCACAGAAGAGGCCCCCAGAGCACACAACAGTCTAGATAGGCCTGGAAAGATTGGTAGGCTTTACCTGGAAGGGCAGCAAGAGCTGCTCCAGGCAAAGGTCAGGGTCTCACAGTGAAAGAGAAGGAGGGACTAAGACCGTTGGGGGACTGCAGAGCACAGCGGGAAAAGCAGCGCGCTAGTCAGAAGCCCTGAGGTGAAGCTTCGGTGTTGCTTCCCCCTGACTGGGGGGGAATGGGGGTAACTCATTTCACCTCTCTTGGCATGTCACTCTTGGCTCGCTTGTGAAGTAGGAACAGCACACACTCCCCTACTTTATAAATTGTCTAGACCGGTATTTCTCAAAGTGCAGGCCTCAGCCTGTTACTGAAATGAGAAGCCAACTTAATGGTTTAATGGAGCGTGACCAGCATTTTTTTTTTTTTTGAAAACAGGAAGCATGAGAGTGCATGGCATGCTGTAATAGGTTTTGTTTCATGAATCTCCTGTTTCTGTGTGTTTTACTTATTTTGTTTGTTGCATGTTGTACCAGTATGTAAGGTCTTTGAGGCAACGATTTGTGTTTCTTCCCTACTTTCCTTTCTGTTCACGACTGTATTCTGCTTAGACGAGTATTTGGCATATAGAGGGTGACCAGTACCTGAAGGAATGAATGAATGAATATATATGACCTGGGTTGTGATGGAAAGGGTTTTTTGTTGTTTTTTACTGTGAGTCATGGCAAAAAAAAGTTGTGAAAGCCACTGCTCAATCATACAGATGATAGGGGCGCCTGGGTGGCTCAGTCAGGTAATCATCTGACTCTTGGTTTTGGCTCAGGTCACGCTCTCAGGGTTGGGAGATCAAGCCCCGCATCAGGCTCTGCACTCAGGGTGGAATCCGCTTGAGATTCTCTCTCCTCCTATCCCCCCCTCCCTCTCTAAAAAATAAATAGATAGATAAATAAATAATACAGATTACCGTGCTTTGTATGATTCTGGAATTAAAACTGAAATGAGTCAGCAATTTCAAAGAGAGATTTTGTTTCCCCTGAGCAATCTATAAAATGTCTCATTAAGTTGTCTCAGTTCTTTCCTTCACTTTAGCATAGAAACTCAGCCTTCCTACGAGTTTAAGGCCCACTGAGGCAAGGGTTTTGGCAAATATGGTAACACCGAGAATAGAAGATCAACCTAGAGAATGACAAGTCACGCCACGACCAGCGTCCCGCCAGCCGGCACGAGTCCCGTTTGACCACCAGCTCTGCCAGCACTTACTGAACGCTGTTCTTCTTCACCTCTATGCACAGTGGACACAGTTTTTTTTAAATGAGCAAATACAGGCTGAGGAGGAGAAGAACTTCATTGTCCTCAACCTGAGAATCTAGAGCTGGTGAGACAAGCCCACTAGCAGATAACAGTGGTTGCCCCTTATTAGTGAGAGGATGAGCCCGGATAGACCAGTGAAGCCTACAACAGAATAAGCATTTGAGGGGTGCCTGGCTGGCTCAGTTGGTGGAACATAGGACTCTGGATCAGGGGGTCATGAGTTCGAGCCCCACTTTGGGTGTAGAGATTACTTAAATAGATATTTATTTAAAAAAAGAAGCAGGGGCGCCTGGGTGGCACAGCGGTTAAGCATCTGCCTTCGGCTCAGGGCGTGATCCTGGCGTTATGGGATCGAGCCCCACATCAGGCTCCTCCGCTGGGAGCCTGCTTCTTCCTCTCCCACTCCCCCTGCTTGTGTTCCCTCTCTCGCTGGCTGTCTCTATCTCTGTCGAATAAATAAATAAAATCTTAAAAAAAAAAAAAAAAAGAAGCAGCAGCAGCATATGAACTTGGCTTCCGAGTGAAGAGGATTTCAGCCAGGCAAGCTAAGAGAGCAACAGTGAAAGCAAAGGAAAGCAAAGGAAAAGCCTGCACAGAGGCCGAGCAGACGTGGGCCATCGTGAAGCTCCAGAAGTCCAATGTGGCTGGACTTGTGTGGATAGATTGGGATATATTTGTATACTGTGATAATTAGAAGTGAGGCCAAAGGCGCGGACATGCTCACCTTTCCGAAGACGCTAAGGCCACTTCATCCAGCGACTAGCACAGGGCCCGGGCCTGGCAGTACTTGTCCGCACCACGGCCTCCGCCTCGGAGCTCGCCTGCATCTGCCGGGCCCTCGTCCTGCACGATGAGCGGACAGTCAATGAGGATAAGGTCAAGGCCCTCATTAAAGCAGCGGGGGTCAATGTTGAACCTTTCTGGCCAGGCTTGCTTCCAAAGGTCCTGGCCAATGTCTACATCGGGAGCCTCAACTGCAGGGCTGGGGCTGACGGACCCTGCTCCCTCCACCCCTGCTGCCCAGCTGAGGAGAAGAAAGTGGAAGCAAGAATCCGAGGAGTCTGCTGATGGCGTGGACTTTGGTCTTTTTGACTAAACCTCTTCCGTAACCTATTCAATAAAAAGCTGAACCCCCCTGTTTTTTGGATATATTTTAAAATTCATTCATTCATTCATTCATTCATTCAAGTAATCACTGCACCCAACGTGGGGCTCATTTTGGTTTGGTTTGGTTTTACGGGGAGATGGGACATGCCGATCCAGGAATTTTTGGCCCAGCCAGGTGCAGCATGTGGCATTTGAGAGACCACAGGAATGGGTTCAGGACCGGACATGTTAACCAAATTCAACCCAAATGAGACTCCGGGGGAGATTTGCTGGGCTTATGGAAAAGACGTGTTCTTAACTTTGAGAATGCTACCAAAAGGGAGTCCTTCTAGATGTGCACAAGTAAATACCAATGTTTATATATAGTTTATATTTATATAGTGACTGTGAGATGAAACCAGTCTTAAAATGAAGCCACTGCCATGAAAGGGGCAGCAGAGAAATACAAAGAGACTGGTCCTTGATGACATCATTGGGTTGCTGAGTCAAACAGTCACTAAAATATGCTACCTTCCTCCAGAATTTCCAGGTATGGGAGGTAATCCTTATTTTTGTTTAAGGCAATTTAAAGTCGGTTTTCTGCCATTTGCCACCTAAGTACCCTAATACGAGGGGCACGGACTTGGTGACTCGCGTGTTCACCACACACCACGCAGCTAGGCAGTGGGAAGCAGAACTCAAACCCGCATCTCTCCTCACATCCACACAGCGCTGCCTCTGCTACCGCCTCTGCCCGCCTCCATCATCACCGAGCTCCCTCCCTTGGTCTCCTGCCCCGCACCTGCTGCCCTTAGCCCTTCCGTGCCATGCCCCTTCCCAAGTACCCTCCCGTGATCTCTGGAATTTGTTTCAACCACCAAAATATACCTACACTTTCCATCCGTTTCTCAGTCCCTCCTTTGTCCCCCTCCCACCTCACTGATACCTGGCTTTCTCTTGGGGTCCACAGGTGTCTTTGTGCCTCGGGAGGAAGCGGCTCGGGTTCATATCTAGGTCCACCTAGTTCCTGGCTCACTCGTTGCTAGAACTCCAGAATACTGCTTTAACGTCATTTTAAAATTCACTTCTTAAAGCCAACAGACTGTTGACTACGGAGAACAAACTGCGGGTTACCAGAAGGGAGGAGGGGGGATGGGATAAAGAGCTGATGGGGATTAAGGAGGGACTTGTGATGGGCATGGGGTGACGTATGGAAGTGCTGAATCACTACATGGTACACCTGAAACCAACACTACACTCTGTGGTAACTGGAATTTAAATAAAAACTTAAATTCACTTCTGTACAATGCATGTCCCCTCCCCCCCTTAAAAAAGTCACGCCATGCCAGTGTCCTTGACAGCATGTCTGGGCACTCCCTTAGGGGCCAAGTCCTTAAGGACCTGGACTCCTACTTCACAGTCTTCATCTCCTCAGCCTTTCTCGACCCTTGTCCTCAGGACATCGACAGCCTCAGGGTGAACTAACACCCTCCTCCACTGGTCAAATCCAGTTGTCAGCCTTCATCCCTAGTCTTCCGTGAACTCTCAGCAGCATTTTCCACACTGACACACCCTCATTCTTAAAATGCTGTCTGCACCGGTCTTCACCACACCTCACTGTCCTGGGTTTTCCTCCTACTTACTAGTTGTTTATTCTCAGTCTCATTTCCTGGCTTCTCCTTCCAAATGCAAAATGTTGGAATACCCTGGAGATCAGACTTTTCCATCTCTTTTCTACCTTGAATCATTCCCTGGGTCATCTTATCCAGTACCATGGCTTTAATAGTGATAATCTTCCGATTACTTTCAAATTTTTTTTTTCTTTCAATCTTATTAATTTTATTGACATTACTTTATGGCCCAACATATAGCCCATCTTGGAGTATGTTCAATGTGAACTTGAAAATAATGTGTATTATTCAAACATTGGATATAGTGTTTTATAAATGTCAATTAGGTTAAGTTAATTGATACTTCTTCAGGTATTATAAATCTTTACTAATATTTTTTATCTAAAAGAAAAGAGTTAAATCTCCAATAGTTATACTAGATTTATCTCTTTTTAGGTGCAAATGTATTTTTATTTGCTAAGTTTCCTTAAGGAACTAATGTGGGGGGTTTTTTGGCTTTTTTTAAATAATAATATTTTTTTATTATATTATGTTAGTCACCATACAGTACATCCCCAGTTTTTGATGTAAACTTTCAAACTTCTATCACAGCCCTGATCTCTCCCTTTGTGGTGGTTAGTGTCCAAAGATGACTGCCCTCAACTCCTCCCATCCCCACAGGCATAGGCCACTGTTCTCATCAAAAGGTGGAGTCTGTTTCCTCTGGCCCGGTGACTTGTTTTAACAAATAGGATATAGCAGAAGAGAAGCTATGTCAGTTTGGACCTATTCTTTAAGAGGCCTGATAGCTGAAATTCCGGAAACCAACAGCGCACTGTATGTTAACTAAAATTTCTAAAAAGAAAAAAATAAATTAAAAAAAAAAAAGGCCTGACTGCTTCTGCTCTAATCCTCTCCGGAGAAGCCAGCCTGTGTATAAGAAGTCAGTCCCCTGTGACCACATGCTGCAAGCTAACCACACGGAGAAGCCACCAGGGGGAGCACTGAGGTGCCAGACGTGTGAGTGAAATCACTTAGGACCTTCCTGCTCAGGCTGGCCGCCAGCTGAATGCAGCCGAGTGAGTGACCCCAATTGATGCCACATAGAGCAGGACTGTCCAGTGTGTAGCCGAGT
The DNA here is from genome assembly GCF_024610735.1 of Ursus americanus. Lineage (NCBI taxonomy): Eukaryota > Metazoa > Chordata > Mammalia > Carnivora > Ursidae > Ursus > Ursus americanus. The sequence continues at coordinate 20,489,080 of NC_142144.1, forward strand.
CAACCCACAGAATTATTAAGAAATAATAAATTGTTGCTGTTTCAAATTTCTATGTTTTAGGGTATTTTATTAGGCAGCAAAAGAGAATTGAAACACCCTTGATCTCCAAACTCCCACATCCATTGTCAACATGCCATCTCCACTTGGAAGTCCAATAGGCATCCAAACTTAACACGTCACAAATCGGTCTCTTGACATCTTACCTGCCCAACATACTCTTCCCCTAGTGTTCCCCATCTCAGTAAATGGCCATTTGCACAGCTACAAACATAGGAGTCATTCTAGACTCCTTTTTCACACTCCTCTTGCAGTCTTATCAGCTCTAGCCTCAGAATCTATCCAGAATCCCATGAATTCTTACCAGTTCCACTGCTATCATCTTGTTCCAAGCCACCATTGTGATTTCCCTAGACAACTGCTGTAGTCTTCTAACTGGTCTTCCTCTTGACACATTCGCCCCCTGCCCTCCACCTCACCCCATGGCTGGGAACATTCAGTACAGCAGCCAGAGTGACGCCTGCACAATCTAAGTGCGGCACTTGGGAAGATGCTCAGCATCATTCCGAAGGATGGTCCAGCCGTCACTAAGAAAATGCACATGAAAACCCACAGTGAGACTGCACCACACCCACTAGCATGGCTACTATCAAAAACAAAAGCAAGTGTTGGTGAGGATGTGGAGAAGTTGGAACCCTTGTGTACTCTTTGTGGGAATATAAAATGGCGCAGCTGCTGTGGGAAACAGTATGGCAGTTCTTCACAAATTCAAATATAGAATTATCATTTGATAAGCAATTCTCTTCTGGGCATATACCCAGAAGAACTGAAAGCAGGGACTCAAACAGATATTTGTACACCCATGTTCATAGCAGCATTATTCACAACAGCCAAAAGGTGGAAATTACCCAAATATTCGTCAATAGGTGAATGGATAAACAAAATGTGGTATATAATGGAATATTATACGGCCTTTAAAAAGAATGAAATTCTGGTACATGCTACAGCATAGATGAACCTTGAAGCCATTATGCTAAGTGAAATAAGCCAGACACAAAAGGACAAATGTGTGAATCCACTAACATGAGGTCCTTAGAGTAGTCAAATTCATAGACACAGAAAGTAAAACTGTGGCTCCCAAGGGCTGGGAGGGAGGGGGAAATAATGAATTATTGTTTGATGGGTACAGAGTTACAGAACAGAGATGAAAAAGTTCTGGAACTGGATAGTTGTGATGATTGCACAACAATGTGAATTTACTTCATGTCACCAAACTCTAACACTTAAAATGTTTAAAATGGTTGATTTTATGTATATTTTATCACAATAAATTTTTAAAAATATAAGTAGGATCATGTCATTTTTTTTCTCTGATGAGTTTCCATTTTACTAAGAGTAAAAGTCAAAATCTTTACAATGGATTACAAATACACAAAATATTGTCAAATGAGTCTAGTTGTTGGAACAAAAAGAATTTAGCTGAAAACAAAGTGAAGTCCCCCCCCTTGAATCTTAATGTACTCTTACTTTCCCCCTTGCAGTTATTAAGTACTTCTACCGAGAGGCCATCTATTGAAAATGGCCAATGATCGAAATGACAATTGGCATTTGAGCCAAAAGTGTATGTGTTTCTATCCCCTTGGAGAACCAGTTGGTCTGAAAGATAATGAATGTCAGTCCCCGATCCACAGCAATATCCTTGTCCCATGCATCTTTGGTTAGGCAAACCAGCCTGGTCCATCAAACAAAAAATAGTTTGATCCGAGCTGCTCGGCTCTCCCACTCTTCAGGAAGGTAATGATGTTTCTTAGCAGCTACTCTCTGCCTTAATGTCAAGCAAAAGCAACTTTGAAGAGAGTCCTCTGGATACCTCTCTGACTTCAGGGCCTTTGCACTTGCCATGCCCTCTACCTAGCATGCTCTTCTTCTTTATACCCAAGTAGCTTGCTCCCTCAACAGCCTCCAGTCTTTATTTAAATGTCAGCTTTTCAATGATGCCTTCTTTGACCACTATTTAAAATTTCATCTCCCTCCCCAGTACAACCTTGCTTAATTCTTCTCTGTGGCTCTTAGCACCTTATAAAATAGAATGTAATTTACTTCCTTATTTTATTGTCTGCCTTGTCCTACTAGAATATAAGGGTTGTGAGGGCAGATGCTTTTATGTGTGTTTTTTCCCCCACTAGCCCTAGTGCTTAGGACAGTGCCCAATACATCATGGCAAGTGTTCAAATATCTTATTTTATTTTAAATTTTTATTTAGTTGAGAGAGAGAGAGCCGGGGAGAGGGGGCAGAGGGAGACAGAGAGAATCTCAAGCCGACTCCAGGCTGAGTGCAGAGCCCAACACAGGACTGGATCTCACAACCCTGAGATCACAACCTGAGCCAAAACCAAGAGTCGGGTGGTCAGCTGACTGCGCCACCCGGAAGCCCCAAGTGTTCAAATATTTTAATGAATAAGTAAGTCTGATCATCCAAAGAGAACAATGACATCTTGGTGCTCAGCAGGGGACCCTTTCTGCAAGTGAAATGTACACATGAACATACACAAAAAACACCTTTAATTTTGGGGGGGTTCCTAGACTCCCTGAAGCCCAGCATGAATGCCAGGTTAAAACTCAATGATCAAAAGTATTCTAGCTGGGTGGGACACCTGGGTGGCGTAGTCAGGTGTCCAACTCTTGGTTTCTGCTCCGGTTGTGATCTCGGGGTCATGACCTTGGGGTCATGAGATGGGGCCCCCGTTGGACTCCGCGCTGAGCATGGAGTCTGCTTGAGACTCGCTGTCCCTCTCTCTCCGCCCCCCTCCCCCGCTCACTTGCTCTCTCTCTCTCTAAATAAAATCTAAAAAAAAAAAAAAAAAACAATTTAGCTGCTATACGTCTTTGGATGCCTCTCCAGTGCAGCCTTTTGGAAACATCAATGTCACAGATGTGATTACTACTGAGAGTCTCCCAGGAGACTCGGAGCCTTGCAATATTGTAGCAAACAGCAAAGCTGGCAGCCACAGTTCTGCTAAGAAAACAAGAGTGTGTGCCAGCCCGTCATTTTTCATAACTGCGCTATTAATTCAAGTTATCTTAGGAAAACATCCAACAGTACAAGTACAGGCTCTGAGCAGCCCCGACGGAGGCACCCCCCCCCCATCTCCAGAGGCACAGACCTTCATCTGAAGACTGATCTTCTCCCAGCTGAGCTGCTTTGTGAGTCAAAGGCTCACAGCCGCAAAGCTGTGGCTCCTTGGGAACAGGAGATGGCGCAGGGTGACACTGAGGGGCTCGTAGGTTCTGTTCAATGGTGCCAACTTCTGAGACAGCAGAGGCCGAGAGGACTGACTGCTCCTCAGAGGAGGAGCTCATGTGTACAGCATGCCAGATGAAAACTGGTAAGTAAGAATTTTACAGAAGAAGGGGGTGATGGCAGAGGAGTGGGTAAAAGGCAGCGGGCCCCCCAAGCAGAAGGTGAGCAGGGGGTAGGCACGGTGGCAGAGGGAGGGAATGGTGTAACAGCACGAGCCAGCAATCCCTGTGCAGGGTCTGGAGCTTATCAGAAAGGCTTTGGAGAGCCATTAAAGGAGTAAAGATAGAAGAAGATTTATATTTAGTGAGATTTTCCCAGGAAGCAGTGGAGGGTAGACTGGAGGGAGCAAGGAGACCGCAGGTTGCTTTCAAATAATCATGGGGCAAAATGGTATGGACTGACCAAGCTGATGGCAGTGAGGAGAACTGGAAGGGAAGAGATTCAAAGGATATTAAGGTAGATAGAACTATCCACTAATGGAAAATGATTATGGAGGATGCCAGAAGATTGGGGAGAGGGCAGAGCAAGCTTCTAGAATAACTGTCTGATTTCTGGCTTGGGCAACAGGGTGGATATGGGTGCCATTTCCTTAGGAAGAAATACAGGGTGGAGGAGCCTTTCTCAACTGGAGTTCCACTAGAGAAGTGAGCCCGAAGGCCTTCATCGTCTGGGAGGAATTCACGCCTCGCCCCTGCACCTAGAACTTGTTTCTTAGGAATGATTTTAGCTGTTGTATATATAGAGCAGAGGACTAGTTATGTACATGAGTACTAGTACAGAGTACTAGTTAGGTACTTGAGTCATTTTCTGCATTCTGTGGTTCAGAGGAAGGACCCCTGTTGAGAAAGGTTTAGATAATGTAAGTCTCCTTATGCTAAGCCCATGGGGGTGGATGAAATTACCCTGAGAACGTATGTAAGACTGAATCAGTGTAAATGAGAGAGTCAAGGGATTAGGAGCCCAGGAGAGAGCCTAAAGACACACTGGAAAAACCAGGAGACCATGACACCTTAAATTCTCATGGAAGCCAACGAGAAGATAATCTCAGAAAGGATGGGTGGGGGGTGGTCAAGCTCTTTCCTAAAGTGTGGTTATTGTGTCACTGGTGAGGATAGAGATGATTTTTGGAGTTTATACGGACAAACATCTTAAACTGTAATAGTTCTGTGTTTATTTCAAGTAATACAGCATTTATGTTATAAATAATAAGCATATCTGTTACTTAGTTTTTTGATGGTGACTTTGTACCAGGCATCGTTCTAAGTGCTTCATATGTATTAATATTCTTACTTCATTCTCACCACAACCTTATAAGATAGATATTGTTGTCTCCCTTTTAAAAATGAAGAAATTGAAGCTCAAAGAGTTCAAATAACTTGCCCAAGTTCACAGAACTAGTAAGAAGCAGAGCTGGAATTTGAACCCGAGTGGTCTGATTTGAGAAACTCTACTTAAAAGAAAATAATAATAATAACCATTATTATTATTATTTGCTTTAAAATAAATTCCAGTAAAAAATGAATTTAAAGAAAGCATCAAATAAATAATAGGCCAAGTGGACTTAGCTATCACAACAGTTGTAGACAGGTAGGTGAATGATTGACACTTGGGGAACAGTGTCCTGGCTGGAGGCTTACACTGAAAAATCGTGAGTGACATGGGCAAGCGAGAGAAATGCGTGACAGTGGACCAAACACAGTCGACACATGTCCTGAGAATACAGCACAAAAGGAAACATCTGGATCATACTGTTCCCTGCCTAGGGGGAGGTCAAACTGCATCCTTTCAATTCTGGGCCATGATCCTAGGGACAGGCAGTAACAACAAACCACAAATACAGTATTAACTATTAACTATCACAAATGCACTTGTTCTTGTGAGGGTTCGATTCCTTAATAATGTCTTAAAAGATTCACTGGGTTTTAAAAATTTGGCCAAACTCTTCAACATTATGACCAGAGTTAAGTGTATTAGAAACGTGCTAAATTACTTCCTTGATTGCATTTTGAGCATTTCAACAGCTGAGTACATTGTAAATACTCCAGCAGGAATTTTTATTTCTCATCATTATATCTTTGGGATCCCATGAGAAATACAAGAATCTTGTTTATTGCTGAAATATATCTTGTTTAATATCTTTCATGTCTGTCCCTGGTGTCTTTCCAGCAAAAACGGGAGTGAAAATGCTCCTAAGCAGAGGGAGAACTGATAGAGGGAAACAGGAAGAAAAGGAAAAGACGTATTGAGGAAGGAAGACGGGACGTGCACCTCCTGGGGCTCTAGGTCCTAATCTCGGAGAAGGCAAGAAAAAGAAGATGGAACAGATTGCATGAGCCAAACATACTGGTCACGAGACACTCCTCCAGGCCCTAGAAGATAATGTCATGACACGTAAGTGAGAGTGAGGCCACTGGTGCATGTAGCCACACTCCGCACCCCTTCCTGTGCTCACCTGCACATTCTCTGGTCCTGTCAAGGTCTTGGTAGCGCATGGTTTCCATGGCAACCCCTGGAAGTGTTTGTCCTTGAGGCCGAGAAAGCCACGTGCTCTCCCAGGCCCTTGGACCTCCAGGCTCCGTATGCAATCTTCAGGGCACCTTCGGCATGACCGGATCCTGTCTCAATCTGTACGTCATGACTACGGCTCTCTTACAGCTGCCAGAATCAGCCCCCCAAGATTTCCACAGAGCTGCTCTCTGCATTTAAGGGAGAGAACAAGGGGCGCCTGGGTGGCACAGCGGTTAAAGCGTCTGCCTTCGGCTCAGGGCGTGATCCCAGCATTACGGGATCGAGCCCCACGTCAGGCTCCTCCACTATGAGCCTGCTTCTTCCTCTCCCACTCGCCCTGCTTGTGTTCCCTCTCTTGCTGGCTGTCTCTATCTCTGTCAAATAAATAAAAATTAAAAAAAAAAAAATTTTAAGGGAGAGAACAAAATGTGTCCCATCTGGTGGGTGCAACTGAGGTCGCGTTACTAGTAACAATTCAAATGTCACTGGTTCTTGCCAGTCCTGGTCCAGTCCCGCATTCTGGCCTGAAACTTGCCCTCAGTCGTCGGGTGTGGGTCTTACCTGGCTTTGTCCGCACCCTTACTCTCATTCCTCCCAGCTGGAAGATTCTGGGATTCTATGAGATCCGTGAGGAGGGTTGCAGAATCTCCAGTCACTTACTGTTGTTGTTGTTTTAAACTCTTCCTTAGAGAAAATTTCAAGCATATACAAAAGAACAGAGGAGAGTATAACAGACCCTCACGTACCCCTTGGCTTGCTTTAACAGTGATCTACTCTAAGCCAATTTGCGTATCATCTGCATTTCCACCGACTCTACCCCTCTGGATTATGTTGAAGCAAATCCTTAAATCTTTTAGACTATATCTCAAAAAGGCAGCTCTTTAAAAAAAAATTGAATGCAGGAGTATTTAAGCCTGGGTTTATGTGTGTAAAATGCCGCACGCATATATGCATTTTCCTGAGAAAATGGTCTAGAGCTTCCATTAATATTTTAAACTGGCCCAGAAGTCTAAAATTGCAAAACTCATTGCTCTAAGTGGGACAATGAGAAGAGAGTCAGTCTGCCTGAGGGTCAATAATTCTCAACGAAACACCCCATCGTTTCACTATTATCGCCATTTTACCCATTTGGAAAGATTTTTCAGAAACTTGATTTTTAGGAATGATTTAGAGCTATAAATGTCTCTTTTAAAGGTTTTCAGGATTCATATACTCTCCCCACACCAAAAATAATAATTTAGAGAGCGGAAAAACATTAATTAGAGGCACGTATACCATGGACAATATACAGTCACCTACAAAGGCTTTCCACACGGGCTCCCAGACGCCCAGTGAAGAAATCCAAGTCAGAGAACCAGAGGGAGGGTCCGCCAGAACAATTTCACTCACGCATTAGCTCAGGAGCATAGGATCCCAGCAAAGAACTGCTCAAAACATCCTTATGTTGCAAACTACGAAGGAAAACGTTACTTCCAGGAACGTGATAAGAAAATAAAAACCATTCAGAAACCATACATACTGCTGATTACGTTTAAATAACTAAGTTATTTTAATAAAACACATAAAATAGACATTAATTTTTTTATTTTCAAAAATCTGGATTAAACAGTCAAGCTGCACATACATAAACCAAACAACAACAACTTAAAAAAAAAACAAAACAAAACCCAGAACCTTGCAAATTGTTAACAGACTCTAATAGCCTATCGACTAGAGAGCTGGACTAGATGAACAAGAAAGTCCCTTCCACCTCTGACACTTTATGACAGAAGACAGATGCCACCAGGGCTTTCCCAAATGTGTGCTCCCGCGTGCAGGCAGCAGCGGGGGAAGAAAGAAAAAGTTGACAATGGTACATTAAAATCGTTCCAGTTACTGACCATTTCTTCTATTATTCAGAATGATGTTTCCAGTGTTAAGAAATGATGGATATCCTCCTCTACACTAAAACAACAAGAACAAAAACAAAAAAAACCCCAAAAAACCAACAAACCCAGAACAGTGAACACATTAGGACACAGCTTTGTTGCCATCATTTGGAACATAGAGCCCCATAGAAAATATTTAAAATTTTAAATAAAAGCACTGCGTTTCTCATCTGAGTCGTTACAGTGAACAGACTTTTGTCAGTCACCGCCAAGCGATAGGGGGCCCTGGAAAAGGTTACACTTGGAACCTCTCCAGAAGAGACTCTCTCCATCTGGAAGAGGTTTGCGGGGCTTCAGAATGAAAGAGGAAGCAAACGCAGAGCAACCTATTAACCATTCTATTGCTAAATTTAAAGCAAACACGCTGATTGTGTTGAAAATTTAATTTAGAGTTTAAATCACCAGGAAACTTGGGGGCACCGATAAACCTTTAGACGGCCAGGAAGGAACTGAGCATTAAGGCCAGTGATACTCAACATTCCTGGGTCTTTTCAAGTCCTTCCAGTGCAAGCAAATGAAAAACCAACCCAAACAACCCAGATTCAGTGTAAGGCTGACATGAGACTCCAGAAGTAATTAATTTGGGGGGGGGGGAGGTTAGCTGCTTCTCTTCCCTTAATATCTGAATTTAAAACTTTGAGTCCAGCTAGGGAAAGAACGGTCACAGCTCCAGGCCAGCTTCCTGCTGTTGAAACGGAACTTTCCTTATATTCTTTTTTTTTTTTTAAAGGTTTTATTTATTTATTTGACAGAGAGAGACAGCCAGCGAGAGAGGGAACACAAGCAGGGGGAATGGGAGAGGAAGAAGCAGGCTCACAGCAGGGGAGCCCGATGTGGGGCTCGATGTGGGACTCGATCCCACAACGACGGGATCACGCCCTGAGCCGAAGGCAGACGCTCAACCCGCTGTGCCACCCAGGTGCCCCGGAACTTTCCTTATATTCTAAAACAAGGTTTGTTTTCCCTGGTTCTCTTTTTAAAACACAGAGATAGATTCCGTGATTTTCTAACTTGGCACCTGTTGTTAGTTCTGGATTTGAGGAGAGGGGACGAGCATGTGGGATAGCCTCGGCAAGCTCCCGCCCAGGCTCTCAGACTCCTTGCCTTTTCTCACTTGGAAGCGAGGGAATCTCTCAGAAGAGTATTTTGGGCAGGAGCAGAGGAAACTAAGGGCCATTTAAATTTTATTTGTAAGGAATGTATCTGAATTTTCTATTTATACGATCATGACGACACATCACTTCAGTAATAAAAATGAAGGAACCCAACACTGTGATTTGGCAATTATTTTCAGGTATGTTTTCTTGCGTTAGGGAAGCCCATTCGGGTGAGGCCTTTGGGCACTTTTAGGTACGTGGCTCCCTGCCATATTACCTATTTAAGAGCATGCATATTCTTCTCGTGGGTAAATGGTCTGATGTTTAGTACTCCAGGGTCCCTTGAAATTATATTAAGCAAAAATTGCCCTTTTTTAAGCCAAACTTTGTAGGTTACAGTACAGTTTATTAGAATAATCCATAGATGGTTTATTTCCTGAATGCCTGTCATAACTAAACATTCTTTTGTTTTTGTTTTTGTTTTTTAAAGATTTTATTTATTTATTCGACAGGATAGAGATAGCCAGCGAGAGAGGGAACACAAGCAGGGGGAGTGGGAGAGGAAGAAGCAGGCTCATAGCGGAGGAGCCTGATGTGGGGCTCGATCCCATAACGCCGGGATCACGCCCTGAGCCGAAGGCAGATGCTTAACCGCTGTGCCACCCAGGCGCCCCCATTCTTTTGTTTCTTAACGTGGATCGAATTCCAGAATTCCACAATGTTTTCCCCCAAAATTCCCTTTTGTTTCCTGGCATTTGGTGCTATAGAGTGGAAGGTTGAAGCCAGAAAGCCCTTTTGTTTTCTGATAGGCAACTTGTTACTTCTAACAGGATTTTTCATTCTCTATCCTCAGTAGTTAAACTTTTTGCCAGGAGGTGCCTGGGCACGGGTCTCTTTTCTCTTTTTCTTGGCGGGGGGCTGGAATGCAGTGAATCCTTTCACCCTACATACACAGGTTTTCATTCTGTTCAGGAAAGATTTCATTTTTATAGTCTGATGATATATATATTTTTCAATACAGTTTTTCCATCAGGAAAGCAAAACTCAGGGATGTTAGCTAATGTTCTGTCTTCCAAATCTGTTATCTTTCCCCATTGTTTTCATCACTTATTTCTTTTGAAAGAATATGAGGAAGAAAATCTCAAGTCTGTCCTTCACATTAATGATTTGAGTGTTTCTAAGCTCAGTCATGTTCTTTTCTGCTTCCAGTGTGTATGGTAATCTGTGCTTTTAGCTTCCTTGCAATCCTTCTTTTTAATCTCTCTTCTTTTTCATTTTATTGTAGTGCCTTTTTCTCTAAACCCACTCCCGGTCTGAGATAACTATTGCTGCGTGGAAGCAATTCTTCTGTTCTTTCAGTTACAACAAGAAGAATCCTACCATTTTCTTGTTTCTCACAGTAGACTGCTTCCATTTTCAATGCTCTTGGAAGCTGTTTATTTTCCTTGGTTCAGTCATTTTTTTATATACCCCTTTTTGGGTTTTTTCTCTATACTCATCCTTAAATCCGGGCCTCTTCCCAGATCCGGTATCGGCCCTTGGTTTTGCTATCTGTCCATGTGAGTGTTTGTCAACTTTCTTTTGTGGGTATATGGCGCGGTGGATAAGGATGTATGCATATTTCCAAGTCCAATTTCAAGTTTAGTGCTTTGCTATTGAAGTGCCTTCCTATTCCTTCCTATTGTTTCCTGGATCTCTGAACCAGTATCATACATGAAAAATCACAGTATTTGCATATTTGCAGTTGTACCTGCCCTCACCTAAAGGACATTTTTCACAGAATGCACCATGCCTCTGAGAGATCTTCTTGCTTTCTGCTCACATGTTAGCCCTGTGGTTTGGAGTCTTGGGCTGAATGAAGAGGAGGTGGGGCAGGGAGAAGGCAGAGGGGGTGGGATAGAGAATCTTCATGGTCTGCCACCTGGTAGAGAGGCAGGATCAGTCAGTTATTTCTCTGGCTCGGGAGATCTGATCCTGAGTAAGCAGGCGGTCATGGCTGGGGAAGAAAACGAGTTACTAAACATCTTTCAAATTCTTTATTTCTCAGCATGTCCATTTCCAAACCTGGAAGATTTTGCCTCAATCTACCACCATATGCCTCAGAACTTGTACCAATTCCTTCTAGACTCTAGAACGGAGATCTGGCCTTCTTTGGGGGTTTTTATGAGTGTTTCTTTGGGAAGTTAGGAGTTCAATGGGGGCTTCTGCTAGCCACATGTCATTCTGCGAGATGTAATTCAATAATTCGTTTTTAAAAATCCAAATTTTCCCAGCGATGGTATGAAGGAATGGGTTCTGGATTAATGTTCTAGTCCTGAATCTACTTAGGACTGTCTTGCTGACCTTGGACAGCCCCTTAGATATCTTTGGGCTTCGACTTCCTTATTGGTAAAATGAGGGAATTTGACTACACGATTTCAGAGTTACTTCTAACCTATTGTTTTTTAAGTCTCAAAGCAGAAAATAAACATGTGCTGATAAAGGAAAGAAGAATAGAAAACAAATGACTAAGGTAAGTATTTTGCTATGAGGGTGCTTTAGCCTAAAGATTATAAAAATCCTTTGACACCAAAATTAAAAAGCAAAAGTAAAAAACATGAGCATATAATTGTGACATAGGTTAGGAAGTCCTTTACATTTTAAGCAATGATAACAGTGTCCAAACAGGTGCAGTTAGCGAACTACTTGACTTTTATTAGAATAAATTGGCATGACCATCTGCCCTTTAGGGGAGGTAATAGGTAATACAAGTTATCAATTGGATAAAGACAGAAAATTTTCAATACACAGAATGTTCACAGAAAGCCATCAGGCTTTCCAGGAACTACTGACATACCAAGAGCCCAATCAATTAGTAAGAGAGTACATATGAGGTGTGCCACTGTACGACTTGAGAAATGAAGTATTTCCCAAACAGACAGAAATTGTGTTTAATTTTTTAAAAGTTCTGTGATAAATGGACCCTCTGTGGCCCCAAAGAAGGTAGTTTTGTCTCATGGATCGAGCACTGGATTTGGAGTCAGAAGACCTGGGTTCAAACTTAAGTTCTCCCACTTATAAGCTTGGTGAGACTTTGAGAAACTTACTTAACTTCTCTGAGCCTTGGGTTTCTCAATAAGTAACATGGGAATACTTAGAACCACCTTGCAGTGCTGTTGTGAGATTAGATGAGAATATGAGGCAGCTGTGAGAAAGCACTTACCACGGTGTTAGTCAAATGTGAACCTTCTAGAAAGTTTTTGAACTGTAACAGTAACCAGAGTTAAACGCAAATTAATCAAATCAATTATATTGACCATAAAAAATTTAGGAGCTCATTCTCATCTCATTGTGGGGGAGGGATCTATCTAATTGGTTTTAATAGTAATGGAAGCAATATGCATCCAAAATAACTCAGTGATCTTTTTTTGGTTTTAATAAATATTTCCTGAAATTAACTTCCATATCGGCTGCATTAGATTAATAAAACATTTTAACTGAGCGTAGAAATCTGATTCTGGTCAACCAACGAAACATGAGAAAAGTCTCTGGATTTCTTGAACTGTGAAGAACTGAAGTACATAAAATCATCATCATAATAGGCAAACTTTGCTAGAAGGATGGGCGGCCTCCCTTAAAGGAGTTTTGGGAAATCCTGTGATACTAGAATTCATGGACACGGAATACACAGGAATTCCCAAAGATAAGTTCATCAGCCCGCACGGCCTCCTCTTCTCTCAGGAAGGGAGCGTGGCCTTAGGTCACCACCAATCTCTCCCTCCATTCATGTTTCTGCTAAGGTGATTAGTTCACATGGGGACAAAACAACAAAGATTTTTAAGAACACTGACTAAACCACTGAATGTTTTTCTTTTAATACGGAACATTAAAAATTCAACCCCAAAGCAAAAATATTTAAAGATATATGTGAATTTGGAACTTTTAAAATATTCTTCTGCTTAGGACTGTTAACCGTTTCTAAATGTGCATGGGCCCTAACTTAGACAAAATTGGATCTCGTGTAGAGAAAATGAGATAACTGTGAGGTCTTTGTTGTTTGCATTTATCGAAGCCTCAAGGTAACTGGTTACTAGCTCAAAAAGGTTTAGCAATCCAGATTTCAGTAAAAACGACAAAGTGATGCATGTTGATAAGCACAACATTTAAACATCCTGTTTACTTTAAGTAATTAAACTGTGGTCAGCATTAGCCTAGACTGAGAAGAGTAAACAACATGTTGCTGCCTAGAGAGAGCAAAAAATAATTTTAAAAAAGTTGCAAAACCTGAAAATTCAAGAAAACTATTCTTTCAAAATAAAGTGTTTCAGTATAGTAAATAAGAAGCTCTTAACACTTAGGAGATTCACTATATGACCTTGAGGAATTAGGACCCTTGCTTCCAAGTCTCGCCACTTCCTAACTATATGGGCTTCAGGAGCTGTAATACTGTTCACGTTGGAGACGATCCGTTCCAATGATCTCACTCTATCGTTGACCGAAGTGAGACCAGGACCGCTGAGTGAGTAGGGAAGGAGCTGCCAGTCAAGTTCTCTTTCTACCACTGCAAGAGGCTTCAGCTTCCACATGAAGGTATTTTGTCCAGATTCTCCCAATGACTGTCTGTGAACACGCTGAGATCCAGTGCTTGATCCTTTTCATAAGGTCGAATTGAAATAAAATTCAAAGTAATAGAATTTCACATTTCTTCAAACACCATTTTCCAGTCAGGGCAAGATTAATACAGCACATAATCCAAGGGGAGCTGGAAAATGCCACACAACCAAGGAGACCATTGCTTTCACAACTTTGGTTTGGTTCTTCCATAACACTCCCCTTTGCAAACACACTGAACCATGCAAGAGCTTTCTCATAAAGCCTCTTAAGGCATCTCCATTCTTCACGTGTTCCTGCTTACAGCTGAGGTATCAGGGCTTGGCTGTGTTGGAGGTAGAATTTATGGGCGGACATGTGACCGGATTATCAGGTTTGGTTTCCTCTTCAAGTTTAACAGTGTAGAGGAGGGAGAATCTCCACAATGGAAGAAATAACTGATGCGATGCAGATTAGCTGAATAACATTAATTATTACTGTTACCAAAAGTTGCAGCTAAAGTCGCGAACATCTATTGCGTGCTTACGATGCACCTAGGGCTGTGTTAACCTTTCACGTGTAATGGGGTCACACCCTTCCCTGCTGACCCCCGTCGCCTCTGCCGGGATACACGTCCAGGCGGAGGCCTGCTAGACTGTGGAGAGGAGGTACCAAGCGAGCAGGGCTCATGTGAGAGCAGGCGCGGGAGGTGCTGTGGGCAAGAGCTCGCCGGAGCTCTCCACAGGTCCTCCCTGACACCCGCAGCTCCCGTTTCCGGTGCGGGGCCAGAGGCAACGTGCGCTTCGGTGAGCTTGTGAGTTCCTGATATTCGTTCCCACTTTGGAGTAAAATAAATAAATAAATAAAGGTGAGTGGAGAAAATGCCCTTCATCTTCCCCGCCCCCTTCCCTCTCTTGGGATTCTCCTTTCTCCTGGCTTAGGCAAGAGTAGAAAATCATGGAGTCCCCCAGGGGGCATGAGTGAGGGTGGCTGGAAGGGCCGAATGCCCACTGGAACTAGCCACTCGGGCCCGCCTCAGATCCTCTGAGGACGGACACGGCCAAGTCAGTGAAGAGGTGCCTCGTCACCTTAGCAGGTTTACCAGGCGTCACCCCATACAAATTTAAAGCGTGTGTTGCATACACACACACATAACAAAGTACCTCGTTCAGTGGGTGCTGCAGAGTAGCTCCTGATAAATGCGTTCTCTTTCTCACTCCCGCTCCCCAAGGGAGGCATGGACTGCATGGCGTTTAGGAGGCTGACATGCAATTCTTTCATTCCATCAGATATCACTGAAGATTCCACCTCCTGATTTTTTATTATAATCACTCACTTCAGAACTCTGGGGATTTACAGCACCTCAAATAGTGATAAGCAACAAACGTGAGGCAGGGGTGGTGACTCCGCTGAGGAAAAGCCCCTACCAGCAGAAGGATGGCCACCCCTGGGTCAGTTATTGCTACCTATGGGAATGGTGAAATCTGAAAAGATCCCAGTGATTCCTAATGGTGATTGCCTCTTGAATCTATTTAAAATAAAAATGGGGGTTTTATTTAATTAGGCTGCAGGCTCTGTCTGCCCAATAGTTCTCATGGGTTATATTTTTGTTTCAGTGCAGAACTGACAGGAAAAAATCACCATCTGCTTTCGACAAACAAAATATCCTTTGGGTGTTTAGCAAACTAAAGAAAACTATATCTAATGTTTGGGTCTCTTTTTTAAGCAAAACCCTAAAACCACTATAGGAAATCACGACAGAATGGTATGCAGTATCAAGTCATAACAACACTGATTATTAAATATTACCTGTTATTTATATACACATGGAGACATACCAAAATTAACCCATACTCAGGAAAGATCAACTAGTAAACAAAATTATAAATGTGCAGTTTAACTAAAAAGGGAACAACATTAAACCTTAAGGCAGCATTGGCTGAGTCTTTTCTGGTAAAGGAAGTATTACATATTTCAACAACTGGTGAATGATTTTTAAGAACAATTAGTTAAAATAAACACTACAGTAATGTTTTGAAAAAGAACTAGGGCTGATTTTAGGACTCTTGCAACAGGAACTTATGCTGGAATTTTAATTGGGGTTAGAAAGCACACGCAGGAACATAATCTTGTAGCAGTCTTTCCTCAAATACAATGTAAAGATTCCTGGAAATTAACGTTATTATTGATGAGCACTCTTTGGGCTCCTTTTTCACTAGTCATTCAGAGTAGCTATCAGAAAATTCTGCTCATGTTTCAATAACATGTGGTCAGGTTGCAGTTTACCTGGGTGCAATCAATAACCTATCATCTTTACACGTATGTCCTTAATGCTGAGTCTGCTTACCTGGCAGGCCGCCTCCATCATCATGTCTCACGCACTGGTGCCAACCTAAAATGATGACATCAATCGTGGCTGAAAAAAGTCCTACTTTGATAAACATATTCCAAAGTACTTTCATAAACACATCTGGGGATATGTTTTCTGTGCAGCGTGATTTGTTGGAGTTCCCTGGTGATGCCTGAAAATTACCTGTGGTCGTTTTACAGATCTGGTGCTAGACGCTGACGGGACAACTGTATGACACAGAAGGACAGATTTAAAAAATTCCAAAAAAGGTTCAAATGAAAACAGCTTTCACGTGGTGCTGAGGAATAACACGTAGGCACTTCTGCTTTAGGAGGTTTTCATATTTTGATCACAGATCGCTTTTCCCAGACCACTTCTTTTTCACTACTGGAAAATTCCCGCATGGTATCAACCACCTAGTTCACTGGAAACCTTGCTCTCCCCAACATCGTCCGGTGCATTCATCTTTTCTCATAAAACTAAAATTGCCCCCGTTGACACAGGGGTCAAGTTGCTCCCCGTGCTGCGAGCAGTGGGGGCGACCCCCACACCTCCATCAGCACTACTGAGCGCAGCCCCACGAGCTTCTATGAGGCAAAGCTGCTTGCTCTGCAGAACCAAGCTATCCGTCAACAAAACAGAGAGAGGAGTGTCAAGTGCACTTTTCCTCCTGCAAATAGTTACCGTGTCTGCCTCTCTCCTTCCAGGTCCTTATTGTGAGTGTAATTCAACCAAGTATATATAGTCTTCATAACATTCTAAAGCTACTAGGCTACTGGGAGGTTTTTTTTTTTTTGTTTTTTGATGACTACTTAAAGTCTCCTTTTTTCTTCCTTTTTTCTTTTTTTAAGAAAATCTGTGCTAAAAAGGCACTAGATAAAACGAACTTCCTCGCTCTTGTTTAGGTAACAATTATACATGGTGTTAGATTCTGTAACTTAACAAAGGTGACACACATTTGGATAAAATACCCTAATTATTCAGACTCATCTACTTTCAGTTAAAAAAACAAATCCAAAGTCAAAGAAATAGCAGGTGACCCTGACAGACCAGCCTGACCTTGAAGTCGCGGTCATTCCCTGCCACCCCAGAGCTCTGGCCTCGGTGGCCTGAGGGAGCTCTTGCCCCTCAGGGTAAGCAGGGCAGTGGCCTGGACCCAGGGAAGACTCACTGACAGCAACTGTGGGAGCCAAGCCTCCTGGAGACCTGAGTAAACGAGACGAAGGTGAAGTTCTCACAGTTTTCCAGCTTGACCTTCTTGGCTAAGTTTGGGACAATCCCCCGAAGAGACCGCAGGCCCATCCTCTGCTCCTCGTACCACACGCTACCCATGTCTGTGGCCTCCTTCCTGGCCGTAAGGTAGAAAGGGGACTTGGCCTCCATTTGGGTGGGAGGCCGGTGGATGTACATGTACTTGTAGAGGAGGCAGTAAGGGCACTGTTTGTGTCCCCTGGAGTGCTCGTGGTAGATCTTCCCGTGACACACTCTTGTGGGACCGCTCCGGCTCTCCCGCTTGACACTGTCTGTCCGGGCAAAGTAGGGCTGGCTTTGTGGGTCTTTGAGCAGCTCGATGTCCCCGTACATCAGATCTGCATGTTCCTGCAGTGTCCGCATATTCAGGTACTGGCTGTTGTACTTGACCACAGTGGACAGGAGAGTGATAGGGCTGTCATCCCCTAGACACCCTGCCTGCCACATCTCCTCCTCATCGGATAGAGAGAAGTAGACGATATTGCGAGAGCGAGCACCTGACATCCCTGCCTTGCTCAGCACCCACAGCTTCTCCTTGAGCTTCTTGGTGGAAGAACTGAACGTGCTGCTGGTGATGGAAAAGCCCACGCCGGCATTCTTCAGGATGCGGTCCAGGCCCCGGCGAATGGCGTGCAGCGAGGTGGCCAGGAAGTCGGAGCCATCACTCTTCTTAACGGTGACATAAAAATTCTCAAGCAGCTCGTTCAACTTCGCCGCAGGGATCTCAAATGAGACAAACACTGAGGTTACACATTTGAGGACACCCAAAGAGCCAGACCCCTTCCTTCTCCTCATCCTCCCAGGTGCTGTATTGTGGCCAGGACGTTTTGTGGCCTCTAGAGGGTTGATTCCTAGCCCTGATACAGTGAAGGAACTTCAAATGGAAGATCTCGGTTGCATATTTGGAACCACAGTGCCTGAAGCAGCAAAATGGGACAATATAATCAAGACTTTCTCGAAGGATTATTGTAATGCTTAAATAAAGTAAGGTGACGTCATGACAGGGTTTGTAAATAGTGGCGAACACACATACAAGTCCGAAGCCATAAACATACTAATTATGATTATTGGCCTTTGTAAGTTTCACTATTCTGTTCCTCTCCGGAAAGCCTTTCTTCTCTTTTCTAGCAAATCATTTCCTTCTCTCTCCTTCAGTAAAATTCAACCATTCTCTCTAAAGAATCTGTGAATGAAGTTTACAAACTCTGAATCCTCCCAGCATTAATTTCCTCGAAATCTGCACATACTGTTGGGTCCTGCAGGCACTAAACATGGCACCGTTAGGGAAAGACGACCGGTATGTCGGGGTTGCAGAGCAAGTTCATGACCTTAATTCTTCACCTGGAAGAAGCCCTGAAATATTACTGGCTTAATGACCCATAGGGTTACAATATCAATACTTTTTCAAAAAATATGAAAAGCTTAATGACTACACTGACAACTAGAGAGAGCTCCTCACTTGGATACGGTGGGAGAAGGAAGCCCGGGCATTAAGAGAACTTCATTTTCTTTTTAAAACTTTTTTTAAAAAAGATTTTATTTATTTTATTTGAGAGAGAGAGAGAGAGAAAGTAGGTGAACTCACACCGGGGTGGAGAGCAGAGGGGAGGGGCAGAGTGAGAAGCAGACTCCCCACTGAGCAGGGAGCCCAATGTGGAACTCACTCCCAGGACTCTGGGATTATGACCTGAGCTGAAGGCAGACCCTTAACCGACTGAGCCACCCAGGCGCCCTGAAAGCTTTATTTTCAAGAGGTAGCCAGAAAGAGAAAACCAGACTGCTCATACTCCTTTCAGGCCAGGTACACATTCTAGGACAAAAGAAAGTCTCAACAGAAAACTTTTTAAAAGTAGAAACTGTACAGGTAACATTCATTCTCCTAACTGCCCTTGGGTCAAAGAGAAAATAAAAACTGACTTAGAGATTAAAAACAAACCAAACTGAAAACATTCCATATTAAAATACATGAGATTTGCTAAATACACTCTTATAACATCATAGTCCTGAATGACTTTTTCAGAAAGTTGTATTGAAAATTAGCAAACTGATTATTCAGCTCAAAAAGCTAGAGAAAGTAAATTAAATTCAAAAATAATAGAGTGAATTGATAAAAATAAAACAATGAACTAGAAAAGATATAAATTTGGATTAAGAAATGAAAACATATAATCTTTGAAAAGACCTATAAAGTTGATAAACTACCAGAAAGGCTGCCAAAAAGAGAGAAAGAGAAAGAAGAGGAAAGGAAATATATATTTAAACAATATCAGGAATGAGAAAGACAGTAATTATAGAAAATGAATCCATAATATGAAAGAACGTTATATACTTTATACATATTAATTTGAAAATCTCAGTGACCTAAACAATTTTTTGGCAAAATACAAATTACCAAAGTTGGTTCAATAAGAAGTAAAAGAGGGCACCCGGGTGGCTCAGTTGGTTAAGCATCTGCTTTCGGCTCAGGTCATGATCCCAGGGTCTTGGGATCTAGTCCTGCATTGGGCTCCCTGCTCAGTGGGGAGTCCGCTTCTCCCTCTGCCCCTCCCCCCGCTCATGCTTGTGCTCTCTTCGCTCTGTCTCTCAAAAATAAGTAAATAAAATCTTAAAAAAAATAAGAAGTAAAAGATCTGAAGAGCCCCCAAATAGAGTGAAATGACTGTCAGAGACATATATCACTCCTAAGGAGATGGCTTTATGGAGTCTATTTAGCTTTTGTACTTAAACAGTTTTGGAGCATAGGAAAGAGAAAGGGTCTTCATTTTTCTTGAATCCAAATCTAACAGATATATATATAAAAAAAGTATATGAATATAAAAATAAACAGGCAATTTTTATTTTGCACTGTGCCATGTTAATTAAGACAGGTGTACGTTATAACCTTGGAAAACGAGGACAAGGCTCTGATATACAGCTCTGATATCCAGAGTAGCAATTAACATGGTACCACACAAAACAAGGACTGCCTATATTATCAAACCAAATTCAGAACTGCAGGAAAGCAATCCTACATCAAGACAAGTAGGGATTGTTGTAGAGTATAACAATGATTCAATCTTAATAAATATGTTAATATAATTGACTTACATAGAGAAAGTAATACGCACTTGCTAATTACTGAAAAATTACTTGAAAGTTTGATATCCATTTCAAATTTTTTAAAATTCAAATTAAATTTAGATTGGAAGAAAAAAATCCTCCTAATATGATGAAGAGTATTTTATAGACAAGAACTATAAAAATTATACCTAAGATGGAAACATTAAAATGGTTTTTTTATAAAGTCAGGAATAAGATGAGCTTGCCAAGTATCAGACACTGTAGGTGTGTAACACTATTCTGGAGGTTCTAGCAAACCAGGCAAGACAAGAAAAAAAATTATACACACACACGTATGTATATGTGTATATACTAAAGGAAAAAGATAAAATATAATTGTTTTCTGATCATCTGATTGTTGGTCTTTATAAAGTCAGGAATAAGATGAGCTTGCCAAGTATCAGACACAATAGGTGTGTAACACTATTCTGGAGGTTCTAGCAAACCAGGCAAGACAAGAAAAAAAATTATACACACACACGTATGTATATGTGTATATACTAAAGGAAAAAGATAAAATATAATTGTTTTCTGATCATCTGATTGTTGGTCTAGGAAACTCCACGACGTTCAGCTGAAAAGCCATCAGTAGGTTAGCTACATACAAAATATGAAACTCCCGTCCAAATAACCATGACTCTCAAACTCAGCTGGTTTCAAATTTTTATGTTGTCACCTGCAAATCCCTACTTGCCGGTGTTAACCTCTCTTTGTATTAGTTGGGATTCGTTCGGTCCCAAGAGCTAAGTCACATTTGAACAAACCCTAGGCCAAGAGGGATGTCAGATTTAGTGGACTCCAAGACCGTCAGGGTTCTGTCTCTCATCTCTGCCTCTCTGTGCAAAGCGGCTTTCTTTATATAGCTTAAAACATAACTCCCTAGCACTCCCTAAGATTTGCATCTTACAGCCTCAGGTACTGGCCATGTTCAATTCTCATCAACAGTAGAAAAAAATCTAAAGAAAGGATTCTGGTTGGCCCATTCCTGATCCAAACAACTGATCAAAAGGTAGGCCACTGTACTAACATGATGGCTTCTTCAGTAAGCATGGGGATTGTAGAAGTGGAAGGGTTCCTTACTAAGGGATGTTGAGCAGAAAATCTGATTACTGTAGTACTTAAAAACAAAACACAACACAACAACAAAAAAAACAACCTCTGAGGGACACCTGGGTGGCTCAGTCAGTTAAGCGGCTGTCTCTAGATTCAGCTCAGGTCATGATCTCGGGGTCCTGGGATTGAGCCCGGAGTTGGGCTCCTCACTCAGCAGGGAATCTGCTTGAGGATTCTCTCTCCTTTCCTTTCCCTCTCCCCTCCCCCAGGACTCTCTCTCTCTAAAATAAATAAATCTTTAAAACAACAACAACATCATCAACAACAACAACAACCTCTGATAGCTTCCTGTTGCCCTTAGGATAAATTTCAAACTGTTCACCTTGTAAGCAAGACTTTGCAATTTGCTTTCACCCCCTGGTACCATGTTTGCAAAGACAGCTACAGCTCCTCCCCTCCCCTCCCCTCCCTGTTCCCACACCCCTCTGCAATGTGATTTTGCTACTCCTCCCATCAAGAGGTGGGATCTATTTTCTCAGCCTTGGAATCTGGGCTGGCCATGGCTTATCTTGACCACAGAATGTGGCAGAAGTAACAGTGTGTGGATTTCAAACCAAGGCTTCAGAGAGGCTGCTTTTATCTGCTTTGGTCTTACAGGTTCTACCAGGTTCTGCTTTCATCATCTTAGTACATGGTGTTGCCAAGTGAGGAAGCCCAGTTAGAGCATGGGAACATGTGAAGCAGAGACAACATGTACCCACATGATGAATACCCCAAGTGAGACCAGTAGAAGTACCACCCAGATGAGAACAGCCCAGAGAATCATAAACAAATAAAATGAATGTTGCTTTAAGCCACTAAGTGTTTGGGTAGATTGTCCTGCAGCAATAGTTAACTGGTATACCCATTCTTTCTCGAGCCTAATCTGCTGTTCTCTTTGTACTTTATTTTCCAGCCTCATTGGACTCTGTACCATTCACAGGAATCACCAGTCCTCTTAGGCTTTTAAGTCTTTACGCGTGCTACTTCCTCTGACCAGATAGATGCCTTTTTCCTAAACTTTCTCTATTTGGAAAATATCTGTTCATTATTTCAGATCTAGCTCAAATTCTGCTGTCTACAATAAAGGCTTTTCCAGCTTCCCTAAGCAATGTTCCTCCCCCACCTAGGATCCCACAACACCTAATTTAAATTTTTATTATGGCCCTCTCCATATTGCACAGCCTCTTATCTGTTTATATATGTCTGTCTCTCAACAGGGACTGAGAGCTACCATCTTATACATGACCGGGTAGGTCTTCAAAATGGCAGAAGGCCTGCAGGACATCGGTGATCCACAATGAACTGATACACGTGGGTTATGTCAATGAATTAACCTTGCAGTCAGGAGGAGAACCAAGCTGACTTAGGAGGCAGAATATTTTTCTTGATTTACATAGAATACCACAGGTTTCAAAGTAAAACTACAGCAAAAGCAATTCCTGGAGAAATGTCAAGTCACAAAATTTATGTTGTTTGCACACAAGAAACCATTCATTCTGGCCCATGTTGTTTGCCTCCTTAGTTTTCTCAGACGGAGTTTTGGTTGGTGGTTATTTGCCCAGGTTACCAAGGTCTTCAATTTGTTGATCTGTTATAAAGACATTGCACGAAACTATTTTTCTTCATTAACAGCTCTGTATGGATTTACCACGTCAAAATTCACCATGGATTATAAACTTGGTTTTCTTGATGTAAAAATGACCAAAAAGAAGTAAGAGCTTAGTCTTGGGGCGGATGACTTCAGAAAGAACAGAATAAGAAAAAGCTGACTTGTATGGCAAGTTCCAAAGTTCCGGGACTACACAGTTATCCTTGACACTTGAAAGAGTTTCTAAGACAAGTAAAATCAAGAGTTACTTTTGAGGAATGCCTCAAACCCCTCTGTGGATAATCTTATTGAGGGGGATGAAGAAAGTGGAGAAAAGCTTATGAAATGCAAGTACTCTTCTAGGAAAATAAAATGAATCTTGAAGTCACCTTTGCTGACAACAAAAAATGACTTCATTTTTGCAGTAAACCAACTTTTACTTTATTCAGAAAGAGAAGTGTGGAACTGCAAGATGCTCTGTTTCCCAGGCGTGAGTCTAAGTCAGTGAGGCAGCAACCTTGAGGGGGACGGGCCAGTGAGGGTCAGCTCACACTTGTGAAAATAACCTGGAGGAAAAATAGTATGTGGAACTCACACAGCAGGTAAGAGAGTGAGGCTGGCAGCGTACTCCCTGCTTGTATAGATGACATTTTGAAGTCTGATTTGGCCCCTTCCTTTCTCCCTTGAACGAACAACTAAATTTGAGACTCACCAGCTACCAAACCAGGATCAAAAGCTGTTACCCATCTGTCTGCTGCCAGCTATATCTATTTTTATTTTTTGTTTTTATTTTTTTGAAGTCGCTCCACGCCCAGCGTGGGACTTGAACCCACGAGATCAAGAGTCGTGTGCTCTACCAACTGAGACAGCCAGGTGCCCCTTTATCTCTCTCAAAGGCACATCTAGATTAAAAATATCTTGCACTGAGACCAAGAAAATGAGATTAAAGAATATGGGCTTTGGGGGCGCCTGGGTGGCACAGCGGTTAAGCGCCTGCCTTCGGCTCAGGGCGTGATCCCGGCGTTCCGGGATCGAGTCCCACATCAGGCTCCTCCGCTATGAGCCTGCTTCTTCCTCTCCCACTCCCCCTGCTTGTGTTCCCTCTCTCGCTGGCTGTCTCTATCTCTGTCAAAATAAATAAATAAAATCTTTAAAAAAAAAAAAAGAATATGGGCTTTGATGCCACAGTTCCTTCTTTTTATTAAACATTGGCTAATTCTCTAAGACACTGGCCCCTTTCTTAAGAATTTATTGTTAGTACTGTTTAATTTGAGGCGGCCCATGTGAAGAGATTACAGAAGACTGAAATCTATCTTCTTTCTCACCCACTATTCCTCTAGCTAACACAGGGGAAACTAAGAAATACTAGTGCAGTGATAAGGCACATTCTACGGGACAGATGGGACATTTTCTCCACCTGGGATGCAGAACTAATCTAAACCTTGGAGAGTGTGGCAAAATTAGGTTCTTTTTGGGGATTCCTGCATGGGAACATAAAGGTTCCCAGTAACAGACAACTGCAATTTGAAAGACAAGATCCTTGCGCCTAGAAAAGGTTAAGGTTAGTTGGGATGAAGAAATGCTGATAGGGGTCTGTGAGAACAGGTGAATTTTAAAATTATTATTACTAAAGGTGAAATAGCTACATTTTTACTGATTTATTTGTTTTCTTTTAATTGTGGTAAAATATATATAATATTTACCATCTTAACCATCTGTAAAAATACAATTCAGTGGCTTTAAGTACATTCATAACATTGCACAAACCCCACCACTGTTCATTTCCAGAACTTTTTCATCATCCCAAACAGAAACTGTATTGATTCAACAATAGCTCCACATTTCCTCCTCCTCTGAGCCCCTGGTAATGTCTCATACCTTCCGTCATTATGACCCTCCCTATTCTAGATATCTTACATAAATGGAATAATATATATTTATTCTTTTATTTCTGACTTCCCTTAGTATAATGTTTTCTAGATTCATTCATGTAAACATCTATCAGTACTTCATTTCTCTTCATTGCCAAATAATATTCCATTGTATGGATACGCCACATTTTACCTATTCATCTGCTCATGGGCATTTGGGTTGTTTTGGTTATTGTGAATAAAGCTACAACACATATTTATGTATGACTTTTTGTACATGGTTTTAATTTTCTGGGTATATGCGTAGGAGTGGAATTGCTGGGTGAAAAAGTAACTCTATGTTTAACTTGTGGGGAACTGCCAGACTGTTTCCAAAGCAGCTCTTTCATTTTATAGTTCCAACAGAAGTGCATAAGTTCCAGTTTCTCTACATTCTCATCAATACTTATTACCTTTTTAAAAAATTATTATTGGAGTCTTCCTGTTGGATGTGAAGTCGAATCTCACATCCTTTGATTTGCATTTCCCTGAGGTCTAACGAAGTTGAGTGTCTTTTCATGTGCTCATTGGCCATTTGTTTATCTTCTTTATAAAAACTGTTTAATATCTTGCCTGCTAATTCTAAAATCTTTGTTAGATCTGGGCTGGTTTTGATTGATTCATTCTTTAAGGGATATGTTCTTGCTTCTTTGCATGTCTGATAATTTTTGTTTAGTTGTCAGACATTGTGAATTGTATTTCTTTGGTTCTGGATATTTTTATGTTCCTATAAATATTTTTAAGCTCTGTTCTGGGACACAGTTAAGTTACTTGAAAATCATTCAATCCTTCTGGGTCTTGCTTTTTTTTTTTTTTTTTTTTTTTACTTAAAAGAATTGAGATGTAATTGACCTGTAACACTACATTAGTTTCAGATGTACAACACAGTGCTTCAATATTTGTATGTACTGCAAAATGATTATTATCATAGTCTAGCTAACATGTATCATCACACATAGTTAAATTTTTTCTTGTGATGAGAACTTTTAAGATCTACTCTCTTAGCAACTTTCAAATATACAATGCAGTATTATTAACTATATTCATCAAGCTGTACATCACATCGCCAGGACTTATTTATTTTATAACTGGAAGTTTGAACCTTTTGACCACCTTCACCCATTTTACTCTCCTCCCCCCTCCCCCCCAACAAACCTCTAGCAATCACTAATCTTTTCTCTTTTTCTATGAATTCGGTTTAGTTTTTTGTTGTTGCTGTTGTTTTGTTTCGATATTCCACATATAAGTTAGATCATATGGTATTTGTCTTTCTCTGACTTATTTTCCTTAGCATAATGCCCTCAAGGTCCATTCATGTTGTTGCAAATGGCAGGATTTCCTTCTTTTTTTATGGTTGAGTATATTGCATTGTGTATATATGCACCACATTTTCTTTATCCATTCATCCATCAGTGGACACTTAGGTTGCTTCCGTGTCTTGGCTATTGTAAATAAGGGTGCAATGAACATGGGGGTGCATAAATCTTTTCAAGTGAGTGTTTTCATTTCTTTCAGACAAATACCCAGAAGTGGAATTGCTGGATCATATGGTAGATCTATTTTTAATTTTTTGAGGAACCTCTATTCTGTTTCCCACGGTGGCTGCACTAATTTACATTCCCACCAACAGTGCACCAGGTTCTCTTTCTTCCACATTCCTTACTAACACCTGTTATTTCTTGTCTTTTTGACACTAGCCATTCTGACAGGTGTGAGGTGGTATCTCATTGTAGTTTTGATTTGCATTTCCCCGATGATTAGTGATGTTAGCACCTTTTCATGCACCTGGGTCTAGCTTTTAAGATTTATTGGGAGGGATTAGAGCAGAGCTTAGTCTAGAGCTAACTGTTCTCCACATCTGACGCAAGACCTTTCTCAGCACTTTCATTTATTACCTTTCTCTAAGGGATCAAGTCCTATGCTGTCTGTTCTGTCTGAAAACAGTTCCACATATTGTGCTCTGTTTTCTAGTTGTTATAGCAGAAGGGTAATTTTGGAACTTTTTCTCCCTATGGCCACAAATGGAAATTTTTCTTTATTTTCAAATCTGCTGGATTATTTTGATTACTATGTTGTTGTTTGCTCAATTTTATAATTCTTTTCATTTCTATAAATATTTCATACATATAAGTCTATAATGTACTATCTAAAGTCCCTGGTGTCTAAATCTATTGTTTGTTTTATCTATGCAACCTCATTCATGGTGATCTATTTCCTTGAGTGGCTGGTGATTTCGGGCTTTTTTGTTTCTGTTTTTGTTTCTGTTTTTTTAATGAGCACATACTTAGTTGATTTTAATCTGCAAAAAACCTAATCCCCTACATTTTGGGTGTTTCTCTTCAAAGATCATTAGCGTATACTCTGTGAGGCGCCAGAACCTAGAACCCAGAACCTCTTTAGGCTCCTTTCAGGGTCCTCTCCCAAATCAAGGATTCTTCCATGCATCTGTCTCTTCCCTTCCTTAATAATGTTATCAATATAGGGGCACCTGGGTGGCTCAGTCGTTAAGCGTCTGCCTTCGGCTCAGGGCGTGATCCCGGCGTTATGGGATCGAGCCCCACATCAGGCTCCTCTAATGGGAGCCTGCTTCTTCCTCTCCCACTCCCCCTGCCTGTGTTCCCTCTCTCGCTGGCTGTCTCTCTCTGTCAAATAAATAAATAAAATCTTTTAAAAAAAATATAATGTTATCAATATACACCCTCAGGGAGAACCCCGGCTTTCATATGTGCTACTGCTCACTGCTCCAGTTTCCGGTTTGTGTGTGCGTGTGTGTGTGTGTGTGTGTGTGTGTGTGTGTGTGTGTGCACGCACTGTGGATGTTTCCCTTCCTTTCTGCAAGCAGAACAGAAAGGCCCCTCACAGTATTTAGAGCACCATGCTGTCAGAAGTAGAAATCTGGATTTCTTACTTCATCTATTGTTGGTGCCCTAAACATGTCACCCAAACTTGGACATGTCATCTGCCTTGGGCTTCAGTTATGATTATGACCTCTATGTGCAAGACCTTTACATCTATGCTTCCAGCTCTAACATTTCTCCCACGTTTGTTTGTTTATTTATATTTTTATTTTTTTTTAAGTAAGCTCTAGGGCTAATGTAGGGCTTGAACTCATGACCCCGAGATCAAGAACCGCATACTCTACTGAGCGAGCCCACCAAGTGCTCCTTTTTCTCCCATGTTTTGAATCCCCCATTCCCAACTGTGTATTGGACATGTCCATCTGGACATCTGTCTGCTTTAGACTCAGTATATCCAAATCAAAATATGCCTTTCTGGTCTGTCTCTACATGTACAAAAATATTTCCTTCCATTCACCAACCTCAAACATTTCAAATTGGAAGAGATTTTAAGAGCTCATTTTACGACTGGAGAATTGAGGACCAAGGATACTAAATAAGTTTCTGCTCATCACTTCCAATTAATTTTTCAAAATATCTTTTTCACTATATTCCTCCCTGTTAAAGAAACTTCAGTGGTTTCCCTTTCGCCTACCCTTTAGATCTTATAGTCAGAGCAGTCTCCCTATTTCGACAGTCCTTTCCCGGCTGTCACTGCAATAATCCTTCAGATAAAGTCTCTCTTTACAAACAAAAACAAAACAAAACTTCAACGGCTTCCCAATATTCACAAGATTTCAGTTTGGCTTTTAAGGTTTTACCCAAATCTGGTTTTATAGTCCGCTATCCCAGATCTGAAATCTCTGCGGCAGGCAAGTGAGTCTCTCCCTCCAAATCTTACTCTTCCTCATGTCACTTCTTCATTTTTGTCTTCATCCAATTCTATTGAAATTCTAACTCTCCTTCAAAACACTGCTTAAGTATCAGTTCCTTCACTAGTTACACCATACCGAAATTAATTTATCCATCTGAATTTTTTGGCATTTCTGATCTGTACATTCGTAAGACACTTGTTAAATTCTGCTCTGTACTGTGTATATTTTTCTTAGGGGTTTCATGTTCTTTCAAAGTTTTCTCAAGCAAAAAGCAACTGTTCTGTGCTCCCCACAATGCTTAACACAATGCCCAGCATCTAGAAGCTGTTAAAGTGGCTGAGAGATGAAGTAAACTCAAGAGTTTCTTACCTTGGTGATGTCCGTGTGATCTTTGAGCCCGTTGGTCACACACCAATATCGCCAGACATTCAGGGCATATCGTGTGGCTTTGGTAGTGTTTGGGCTTACTGCACTGGTACACAGATCATTCAAGTCATCATTAATATTAAATACAGGAAATTTGTTGAGCTTAGTAGAATAGGCTAGAAACAAAAACAATAAAAGGCATTAAAATAATTTGCCATTCCCCTCTTTAGAGAATTACATCTTGGGATCATGTTATAAATAACAGAAATCTCCTAAAAATGAAATGTCTATCAAGTGTACATATATTAGAATAAATAAAGTAGGGAACAGTATTTCTAGCATGGAATCAATGTGGTAACCTTGCGTTCGATCCCAGTGTTTTTGCTAGATATATCAACTGATGCACTGATGCAGGCATTCCGATAACAGAAGGGGAAAAAATGAATGCAGAAAAACAAAGAATGTCCTGTCTAAAATTTTCACTGGAAATAAAAGGCATTTATATGAACAATAACAACAACAAAAATAGAAGGAAATAAGGGAAGACAGGTTACACATCCTTTCTCTCAGTATATGCAGAGCTGTTATTTCTTTGTAATGTAGTGCCATCCTAGACAGACTTGTATTACGTGGTGTTGGCATATTTCTTTAATTCTTTTCACAAATGAACAAAGAGATATTTAAACCCTGACTCCCCAACCCATCAGCTAGCTTAGAATCAGAATGGAATGTAAAGTGAGAATAATATTATGGGAAAGAAGGGAGAACATGCTAGAGGGGCTCACATCATCTCAGAGAAGGAACAGATTTTAAATTGCAATTGCCAAACTAAGTCAGATGAAAACTGGTCTCCCCTCAAGCTGTCCACGTTAATTGCTGGATAGTTGGATATGGACTAGATAATCAAGTCCATAACCATTAGGCCTTTCTTTATACTCTGCGATCTACTAAAACCAAGCTTAAACTGTTTAAATTGCTGTCTTTGGATAGAAAAACAACAACAAAAAAACCCCAACAAAGTGTACCACCTTAAAATGAACACAATGCCAACCTTCTAGTTTATCTAATGGTTCTGATCCTCTCTGATGTTTCCTTGTTCAAACAAGGCACTAAGAGGCTGAGAAACAGCACAACAGAAAGTTGGTGCAATTACCAAGGTGACCTGCAAATTGGTTCCACTTTGCCTAACTCACCTCACCTTCCACCACCCCCACTGAGGAACTCCCAACCACCAGCTCTTGTTGTCCCCAGCATCCCCTTGTGCCCAAGACACCACACCAACCTCCCCCGCAACCCCCCCACCCCATAGCCTGAGAAATCTCCCCATGGTCTTTGTACCAAATAGTGTCTTTTTTCCCATTTCCAATTCCAATTCCAAACTCACTTCTACAGCATCTTCCCCACACAAACTGAACTCCCTTATTCTCTCCAGTATGTGTTTCACATTTGCTTTATTATTCCTTAGAACTGTGATGTAATTGTGTCCAGAAGATCTCCAGTTGATTTTGTAGTTCTCCTTAAGACTGTGTCTTTACCCTTTAAGTCTGCTGTTGAACTGTTAAACACACAATCTGCTTTAATAAATGTGTATAGCAAAAGAGAAATAAATAATGTTAGAAAGGCTATCTGAAGTGATTGTGTCATGTGAGTATATTCCTCTCACCACCTTCATAAACTGAGATAACTCATATTGTTTCTGGGACTTGCTTGATGTTAATGAAAGAATTCTAGTATAAAATTTATTATCATTACATCTAGTGTTAATTGAATGCTTACTGTATGCCAAGAGTTATCCGTAATCGCTAAGCAACTGTGTTTTTATACTTATTTTACAGATAAGGAAACTGAGCCTCATACATTTAGTAACTTCATACATCACTCATCCAATATTTACCAAGGTGCCCTCTCTGTGCCAGGCACTGGGCTGTCCCAAGTCACGCAGTTAGCCAGTGCTAGAGCTAGGGTTTGGACTTGGGTCCCACTGGCTCTACGTTCTGGCCACCACAGCAAAGGAATCATGTACTACATGGATAAAGTTTCAGTATGGAATACAGTTTAGGTATTAGCCACTTACGAAAAGTATATCCTGGCCCCCAACATTTACTTGTATTAATCTTCAGGGAGGAGAACTAAGTCTGATTTATTTATACAACTACTGCAGTTTCACTATATTTGCTTATTTCTAAACAACCACAACAAAAGGTTTATTTGCAACACAGCCTAGTCCCCATCATTTCAGTACAGAATAGGAGTAGAAAAGAGTCACACTGTAAGATAGGATTGTTAATTATTACATGAAACAATTACATGGCCATAAAGAATTTCATTTTTATCATAGGACAGACTGTACGCTGAAAATGGAAAACAAAATCCTAGTACCTGGAGAAACAGGTAAAGAATGCTTGTATGCTTGCATAGTGGGAAAGAAATTGTGTGAAAATGATTAAAGAACACATATGGTTCTA
The DNA here is from genome assembly GCF_024610735.1 of Ursus americanus. Lineage (NCBI taxonomy): Eukaryota > Metazoa > Chordata > Mammalia > Carnivora > Ursidae > Ursus > Ursus americanus. The sequence goes on from NC_142144.1 coordinate 20,520,316, forward strand.
TCATAATTATAAAGAGTAAATAAATTTACTTAATACATTGCTTTTTAAAAAATTCTGAGTAGAAGTTGTAAAGCTATGGTGCCCGGGAAATTTTCAGGAGGCTGTATTGACGGAGAAACAAAAGTAAGGACCTCCAACTGAATACAGGAGAAAGAGGGGACTACGAAAGAAAAATCTGCATTTCTCCTCCATTACAGAACAGGCAAACTCCAAGCGCAAAGTTCGGAAGAGCTGGCCACGGGAGCAGGTGCGGACCGTAGGGTCGTGTGCTCACTCTAAGGGTGGCCAGATCCGCACAATTACCCTGCTCTCTATGCACGGCTACCACCTACGTCATTTACAGCATGGGGCTGGCAAGCATAGCGTGGAAAGTGAGGGGAATCGCTGTGGAAAGCCACCCTCAGAGTCAGAGAGAGAAGGGGCATTGCCTCAGGAAACAGACACAGGAAGGAAAAACAAAAAGCAGCTGCAAAGAGCAACAAAAAAATGGCTGAACGCATGCCCTCTGTCAGGTAACACTTCCTCTGTGTCTACAGTTGAGAGTTCCCAGCTTCCCAGCTTGTTTTCAACTTGTACACCCTGAAGAGAAGCCTATTTGTGGGTTCTGCTTTGTCCACTCATTACAGCTGGCTGAAGTCCACTTGCAAAACCCTGTGCTCAACTATTACCTTCAAGAGTGAGCTGTGTCCAGATATATCAAACAAGAGCCTTTAATAATGTCGAAGAAAATCCCTGTAAGCTAGCAGTAATGATAAATCGAGACTTTCATTTTAAAATGTGCGTTCGCGGGGGTGCCCGGGTGGCTCAGTCGGTTAAGCGTCCGACTCTTGGTTTGGCTCAGGTCATGACCTCAGGTTGCGAGATAAAGCCCCGTGTTGGGCTCTGCACTCAGTGGGGAGTCTGCTTGAGACTCTCACTCTCTCCCTCTGCCCTTCCCCCTGCTCTCTCTCAAATAAATAAATAAATCTTTTAAAAAAAATTGTGGGGGCGCCTGGGTGGCACAGCGGTTAAGTGTCTGCCTTCGGCTCAGGGCGTGATCCTGGCATTATGGGATTGAGCCCCACATCAGGCTCCTCTGCTATGAGCCTGCTTCTTCCTCTCCCACTCCCCTTGCTTGTGTTCCCTCTCTCGCTGGCTGTCTCTCTCTCTGTCAAATAAATAAAATCTTAAAAAAAAAAAATTGTGAGCACACAAACATCACCTGGCACCTGGGGAAAACAAATAACATCCAAGCAGAGCAACTAATTCCATATTCCTAGTCTCCCACAGAATTAATTCAATGGGAAAAAATTCAGAAGATCACGAATATATCATTACATAGATTTGAGAGCATAATTCATCCTTAAAACAAAAACAGCTTTCATTGGAAATGGAAAAATAGAACAAGAAAGACCCTGGAAATTTTAAATGATTGAAAAAACATATTTTAAAATACTTAATAGAAGAGCTAAGTATTGGAATGAATATGGCTAAAAGACAAATTAGTGATATGGAAGGAATTTTCCTGGAAGGGCAAGCAAAGTCATAACAGTTTTTAAATTGTGAGGGTGAAGTTAAGAGGCACAGAAGACCAAGGCAGGAAATTCAAATTCTAGCTTATAAGAATTCAAAAGAAAACATATGAGAGGACAGAAAAAAATAAACAGTGAAAGAAATAATATAAAAAAAGTTTCATTACTCAAAGAGATTTTAATCTTTAGGGTGTTAAGGCTCATAAACTGTCAAATATACATACTGAAGAAGACATATCTTCTTATATATTTATAAACATATCTTGGTGAAATTTCCAAGGTCTATGACCAAAAAGAAAATTCTATAATCTTTATCAGGTAAGAGGAAAAAGTCTTCAACATAGTAACAAGAATCTGGTTTCTCATCTGTGACACCACATGCTAAAAAATAATGACTCTGTCTTCCCAGAGCTGTAAAGGAAAAAGACTATAAAATAAAGAATTCTATTACCTACTTAAGGTATCATTCAACTGCTAGGGCAAAATAAAGATATTTTCAATCTTGAAAGACATAGCATCCAAGAACAAGTTAATAAAAGAAATGAAAACTTAAAAATGAGGCAGGAGGACTTCCACTTAGGGCTATAATGGAGTAGTTGGTATTATACTATCTTTCCTGCTGAGGATAAGGCTAGATAAAATGCACTGGAAAACAAAAGTAACTAGAACTGAAGGAGCAAAAATCCTGGAGAGATGGGAAATGCACAGAAGTGAGTCCTGCATTGATCACCATGTTTTCCTCTTCAATCATTTGAAGGGTTGCAGTGCGGATCATACAGCCCAAACAGAAACAAGCAGCCGGAAGTCTACAGCCATCGCAGAGAAATAAGTATACAAATATTCAAGTACAGTTCTAATAAGCAGCCAGTACTTGAGAGTTGGACATCCTGGAGGAAGGGAACCATGGAAAGGTAAGCCAACATTCTGCATGCAATTTTCCTTCCAGGAATTGCTGATTCCTAAGCTAAACATGCAGAGGCAAGATGCAGAGAAACCAAGTAGAAAGGAGAAATCACTGAGAGGAAACTGCAAGGCACTGAGGAGTCAAGAATAGTAACAGAGCCTTCTAAGAGGGAGAAGACTTGGTAACAATAAAGGCTTTCATTTGTGACCAGGAAAGGCTTAACTGTAAGAATAAGAAAAACTGGAAATACAGATGGCCCCTAAATTATGATGGTTTCATTTATGATTTTTCTACTGTACAATGATGTGAAAATGATAGGCATTCAGTAGAAATCGTACTTCAAAATTTGAATTTTGATCTTTTCCTGGGCTAAATGATATGTGATAGGATGTTCTCTTGTGATGCTGGGCAGTGGCAGACAGCCACAACTACCAGTCAAACTTGTGATCACAAGGGTAAACAACCAATAGATTCACAACATTTCTGTATCCACAGGACCATTATGATAATGTTTTTCATTTTCAGCACAGTATTCAATAAATTATGTGAGATATTCAACACTTTATGTGTTGGGTGATTTTGCCCAACTGTAGGCTAACATCAGTATTCTAAGCACATGTAAGGTGGGCTAGGCTGAGATGTTCAGTAGGTTAGGTATATTTAATGCATTTTCTACCTAAAACATCTTAACTTATGATGGGTTTATCAAGATATAATCCCACTGTAAGTCAAGAAAGATCTGTAGAACAGTCTCAACTGGATTAAGGTGATCTGCCTACCTTATTTGCTAGCTATCAGAAATTTAAATCCTCTCTGGAGAAAGGATAATATCTTCAACAAGTTTTCACACACAATAGCCAGAATTCAATAACAAGTTAATGGATATACTATAAGATAAGACCAAATGAATGAAAAACAAGAGAAAAACCAGACAACATAATTACTGGAGTTGTCACACATAGACTTTAAAATAATTTTAATATGTTCAAGGAAATCAGGAGAAGAGAATTTTACTAGAGCATTAGAATCTATTAACAAAATGGAAATTATAGAATTCTCTCCCTTCTTTCTCTTCTTCCTCTTCTTTTTCCCTTTTCTTCCTGAACATTTCAATTTCAAAGCAGTTGGTGGGGCAGAGCAAAATAGACATCTGTTTTCCTGGAGTATGTGTGTGTTGAAGGGACTATGGGGGCTTAGAGTGAGGCATGAAGCCTGCCCAGGGAGGGATATAGGAAACTGACTGGGGCAAGAAATATGTTTCAGTGAGAGGCAACGGAGCCTGAACTAGGAGAGAAAAACAAACATCCCATGCAGGGGTAGTCAGGTATGTGGTGTGATTGCCTGAGCTGGGTAAGGAGGATACCCCCACAGAAGTGGGAGATTTGGGAAGAAGCCCTATGTGAAAAGTCAGAGTCTTACTGGGGTGAATAAGGCTTCCCTGCATGGGAGTGGTCTGGTGCCAGGTATCACAGCTCAAGAAGTGTGTTGAGGGCTTCTGTGTAGGAGGGCATTCCAGCATGGGATGTCAGAGTTTGAGTGGAGTGAGAAAGTGGAAGATGGCCCGGAGCAGAGTGTTATAAGTTGAGTAGATAAAAGACAAGGAGAAAATCTTAAAAGAAACTGGAGGAAAAGTACAAATTACCTTCAAAGGAACAACAACAGATTGATTGCTTTTTCAACTGATGTGATGGAAGCCAGAAGCCAGATGATTACTTTAACGTGTTGAAAGAAAATTGCTACAAGTGTGGAATTCATATTAAGCAAAGCATCCTTCAAAAATAAAGGTGCAATACAGGGGAAGTCGTACAAAATAATGAATGTATTTGTTATCAGCTGTCAAGTATTAAGTGATAATAAGCCGAGTTTTTCAGGCAAAGGAAATAATCCAGGATGGAAACAAGCTGATATAGCAAAAAATAAAGAATACTGGAAAGATTGAATAAGTAGGTGAATCTAAATGAACACAGCTGTTTAAAACAATACTAATGGTGTCTTGTGGGGCTTTAAATGCATGTAGAATTAATATTCATTACTACAGCACAAAAGAGGGTAACTGGAGCTAGTGTTGAAAGGTCCTGGCATTGTCCAGAAAATGATGAAAACACTAATTTTAAGTAGACTTTAACAGTGCAAGGATGCATATTTTAATCTCCATGGTAACCACTACAAGAATATTGAAAGAATGTATAAGTTGATAGAGGAGGAAGATGGAAAAAAAAAAAAGGCTTGTTTAATAAAAAACAAGGCACAAAGAAGTGATGGGACAAACCAAAAAATGTAGGATTATGGACTTAAACCTAAATGTATCAATTATTCCAGGATCAGTATTCCAATTAAAAGATAAGTGATGTCAGGGTGCCTGGGTGGCTCAATTGTTTGAGCATTGACTCCTGGTTTCAGCTCAGGTCATGATCTCAGGGTCATGAGATTGAGCCCCAAGTTGGGCTCCACTCTCAGTGGGGAGTCTGCTTGAGATTCTCTCTCTCCCTCTGCCCCTCCCCCAGCTCATGAGCTCTCTCCCTCTCTCTCAAATAAATAAATCTTAAAAAAAAAAGATAAGTGATGTCAGTCTGGATAAAGAAACAAAACTCAGCTATGTGCTCCTTACACATAGGAATGAATAGGGTAGAAATGTTGAAAGCAAAAGGATGAAAAAAAGGTACACTATGTAAACAGCAAAGAAAAGAATGCTGGTATAGCTATATATCAGACAAAACAGACTTTAAGGTAATATGTATTACTATAAATAAAGAGAAGTGTTTTAAAATTCAACAGAAAGATAACAATCCTAAATTTCTATCCACTCACAGAGCCTCAAAATATAAAGAGCAAAAGTTCCAAGAATTTTAAAAAGAAAAAGGCAAATCTACAACTAAGATTTTAATACATCCTTTTCTATAACTGACAGAACAAGTACGCACAGAAAATAGTATAGACATAGAAGACTGAAACAATGCAAATATCAAACTGTACAAAGAACAACATATCTAACAACTGCAGAAGACACATTCTTTTCAAAGATACATGGCTCTTTTACCAAAATAGAAATGCTAGGACATAAAGCAAACTTCAACATTCCAAAGGATTAAATCATTCAGAATATCAGCAGAATTAAAATATAATCAATTAAAAGGAGATAACTTTTGACCACTAGCAATAATATGCTTCTAAACAAACTCCTGATGAAGGGGAAAAAAAATCAATGGGAATTAGAAAACATTTCAGGGGCGCCTGGGTGGCTCAGTAGTTTAAGTGTCTGCCTTTGGCTCAGATCATAATTCCAGGATCCTGGGATCGAGTCCTGCATTGGGCTCCCTGCTCAGTGGGGAGCCTGCATCTCCCTCTCCCTTTGCTCCTCCCCTCTGCTCATGCTCTGCCTCTCAAATAAATAAATTAAATCTTTTAGAAAAAGAAAATATTTCAAACCAAATGATAATAATATGTCAAAGTTGTGGGAGGCACTTATTACAGTATCTTTAGAAAAAAATATAGCATTGAATGCAGAGATCAGTAAAGAAAGGTTGAATATCAACTGTACCAGGAAATGATAAAAAGAATAACATATATTTTCAAAAGAATAGAAAGAAGGAAATACACATAACAGAAATCAAAGAAATAGGAAATTTACAATTAAAAGAGAAGCAACGCCAAAAAGATGGATTTGAGAAGACTAACAAACTTAATAAACTGGTAAGAAAAATAAGAGAAGACACAAATTGCAACACCAAGAATGAAACGGGTTATCACTACAAATCCTACAGATATTAAAAAGATAGTAAAAAGATATTATGAACAACTTGATGCCAACAAACTTGAAAAGCTGGATAAAATGGGCAAATATATACAAAAGCCACAACTTCCTAAAACTGAACAAGAAATATAAAATTTAAATAGTCTTACATCCATTAAACAAACTGAATCTGTAATCTAAAATATCACAAAAAATCCTTCAGGCTGAGATGGATTTCACTAGCAAATTCTTTTAACATTTAAGGATGCCAAACCTAAAAACTCTGCTAGTGAACAGAAAAAGAGAATACCCATTTTCTTTTTTAGGGCAGCATAACTTTTTATAAAAAAAGTATGACAAGAACAATACAATAAAAGAAAATTACAAGCCAACATAGCTCATAAACAGATACAAAAAATCCTTAATGTAATATGAACAAATTGGATGTTTACCTCACACCACAAACAAACAAAAAAAAACAATTCCAAATGGATTATACCTAAATGTGAATGGTAAAACAATAAAGCTTCAAGAGAAAAACATAAGAGACCATCTTTATGATCTTAGGGTAGCTGCATATTTTTAATAGAACATCAACATTACTACCTCAAAAGTCAAAGACTGATCAATTGAATTTCTTTAGAATTAAAAAGACATTTATTAAAATATACTATTCAGAGGTAGCAAAGGCAAGCCACATAGTAAGAGAAGATATCTCAAGTGCGTATATCTGACAAACCAATTAGAAGGCAGCTAGACGAATTAAAAACGGGCAAGCTTGAATGGACACTGCATAAAATGAGAAATATCATTAATTTTTCAGGAAACATAAATTAAAATCCATCCACCAAAATGTCTAAAATAAAAAACAAAATTAGCAAATATCCAGCATTGGTGAGGACATAGAGCCGGAGGAACACTTCTACTCAGCTGGTAGGAATGGCAATTTGCACGCCCACTTTGGACACTAACTGGTAGTATCTACTAAAGTTGAATATACAAACATTCTATGATCCAGCAATCCTACACCTGAGTATATACCCATCAGAAGCACATACATGTTTACAAAGGCGTGTAATACGAGCATTCATAAAAGCACAATTAATAATAGAAAGCCCCAAGCTGGAAATATAAATATGTTCATAAACAAGAGAATGCATATGAAATTGTAAAATAATTATACACTATATTAGTACACAATAAGGACAAGGAATGGACTGCTGGAATCAACTAACATGAAAAATGTGGATGAAGCCCACAAACACAATGTTAAACAAAAGAGGCCAGACACAACAGAGTGAGTTGAAATGGCCCACTTGTATAATTTAAAAACAGATAAGTGACTCTATGGTGAAATAACGAAGTGGTTGCCTGAGGGAGATAAATAGGGGAGGGCATCTGGGGTTCAGGTAATGTTCTATGTCTTCTTCTAGGTGGTGTTTTTAGCAATATGCTTGCTTCATAAAAATTAACCAAGCTGCACATTATTTGTGCCCTTTTATGTCTGTAAAATTCAGTAAGAAAACTTCCAAAAAATTCTTTTTTTTAAATTATAAGATTACTTCTTTCTTTCTTTCTTTCTTTCTTTCTTTCTTTCTTTCTTTCTTTCTTTCTTTCTTTCTTCTTTCTTTCTTTCTTTCTTCTTTCTTTTTTTAAAGATTTTATTTATTTATTCGACAGAGATAGAGACAGCCAGCGAGAGAGGGAACACAAGCAGGGGGAGTGGGAGAGGAAGAAGCAGGCTCATAGCGGAGGAGCCTGATGTGGGGCCCGATCCCATAACGCCGGGATCACGCCCTGAGCCGAAGGCAGACGCCTAACCGCTGTGCCACCCAGGCACCCCTCTTTCTTTTCTTTTCTTTCTTTTCTTTTCTTTTCTTTTCTTTTCTTTTCTTTTCTTTTCTCTTTTCTTTTCTCTTTTCTTTTCTTTTCTTTCCTTTCCTTTCCTTTTTTCTTTTCTTTCTTTTCTTTTTTCCTTCCTTCCTTCCTTCCTTCCTTCCTTCCTTCCTTCCTTCCTTCCTTCCTTCTTTCGAAAGACAGCACGAGCAAGGGGAGGGGCAGAGGGAGAGGGAGAGAGAATCTCAAGCAGACTCTGCCCTGAGGGCAGAACCCAATGCATGGCTTGATCTCAAGACCCTGAAATCATGACCTGAGCCGTAACCAAGAGTCAGACGCAAAAAATTCTTAAAATTAAAAATGTATATATAAACATAATAAATGAAGAGTTATACCATGTACCTAGATGGAAAGTCTCAATATTACAAGGATGTTTAATTTCTTCAAGCAATCTTTGATATGGTGTAATTCTAATTAAAATACCTCTTTTTGTTGTTACTGGTCAGGCTGATTCTAAAGTTTATCTAGGAGAGTAAATGCATAAGAAAAGGAAGGCAATTTTGAAAATAATATTTGGGAGGCTTTGCCCTGAAAGATATAAACATGTACTATAACACTGCAATAATTTAAAGTTTAAGTTCTGGAAAAGAAAGAGACAAATAGATCAGTGCAACAGAAGAAAGTCCAGAAAAGGCCTGTGTAAATACGCAAATTGAGTATATCATAAAGGCTCCAATTCAAATTGCTGGGGAAAGGATGGACTCTTCAATAAATGCTTTGAGATAATAAGCTATTGAGTTGGAAAAACAAAAACAAAAGCAAATTTAGATTCCTATTTCATACCACACACAACACATTTCCAAATCTTTTTTCCAAAAGGCTGTTTCCATAAAGAAGACAATTTTCATGATTTGGGGAGTAAGAAAAGCCTTTCTCAGCATGATACAACCCAGAGCTATAAAAAAGGTTAACAAATCAGATGACATAAAAATTCAAAAGTTCTGCATTGAATAAATTTTAAAAGACAATAAACAGACCTGGAGAAAATACTTGTAACACACAAAGTGACAAAGTACATATGAAAATCTCCTTTAAATCAATTGGAAAAAGATTACTCACTAGAATATGGGCCCGGGATATGACAGGCAATTATTCATAGAAGAAATACAAATAACAAAAGCATTAATAATAATAAGACATTATAATCAAAAGAAGATGTATTTCAGACTGGCAAAAATATAAAAAGGTCTGTATAGGATAGGGGAACTTGCACTAGTTTAGAAAAAAATTTGGAAGGATACACATCACATTGATTAGTATTTACCTCTGTGAGGCTTGTAAGCTTTACAATATGAATATATTATTTTTTAAAGTTATAAAAATAACTAGGATTTTAGAAATGTATATGTAGGAAAAATAAATGTTTTTTATTTGGCCCAGGAATTCCTCTTGTAGAAATTTATGCTAAACATTTAATCATAGATAATGTACAAAAATGTATGCTTAAGAATGTTCTTGAAGGCAAATTTATAAAAGTGAAAAACTGGATACAAATCCAATCCAACAAAAGCACTGTAAAATGGATTCTGGTACTACTATACAATGGAAAACTGTAACTATAAAATAATCACACTTTCAAAGGCTAAAGATCTTTTACAAATGCACAAACAGTAAATGCAGCTTGACTACAATTTTTGAAGGACATCTATGCATAAGACCCAGCCATTGCACTACTGGGTATTTACCCCAAAGATACAGACATAGTGAAGAGAAGGGCCATATGCACCCCAATGTTCATAGCAGCATTGTCCACAATAGCTAAATTGTGGAAGGAACCGAGATGCCCTTCAACAGATGACTGGATTAAGAAGTTGTGGTCCATATATACAATGGAATATTACTCAGCTATCAGAAAGAACGAGTTCTCAACATTTGCTGCAACATGGACGGCACTGGAGGAGATAATGCTAAGTGAAATAAGTCAAGCAGAGAAAGACAATTATCATATGATTTCTCTCATCTATGGAACACAAGAACTAGGAAGATCGGTAGGGGAAGAAAGGGATAAAGAAAGGGGGGGGTAATTGGAAGGGGGAATGAAGCATGAGAGACTATGGACTCTGAGAAACAAACTGAGGGCTTCAGAGGGGAGGGGGTGGGGGAATGGGATAGGCTGGTGATGGGTAGTAAGGAGGGCACGTATTGCATGGTGCACTGGGTGTTATACGCAACTAATGAATCATCGAACTTTACATCAGAAACCAGGGATGTACTGTATGGTGACTAACATAATATAATAAAAATATTATTATTAAAAAAAATAAAATTACCTGTAATCCAGCAAAAAAAAAAAAAGGAAATATAAAATAAAACACCAAAATATTAGTTGAATTGTTTTTATGGGTAGTAAAATTCCTGTGATTTTTATTTCCTCTTTTATTAGTATGTATCAAATTTTACACAATGAATATTTATTTTTGCCTTAACACTTAAAAAGCATTATGAATTTTAATAAAGAAAATGATCTTTTAAAAAAACAATAGTTCGGTCTGAAAATATTTGCCACCAATTCAATATTTGCTTTTAACATAATCTTTTCAGAAGATATATACCAACATGAAGTATTTTATATATATTAGACCTTTTATTTACTTGATATCTTCTCATAAAAGATAATTATGAATAAATTAAATAAAACTTTTTTAAAAAAAGAAAACATTTTCTGAGTTGTAGGCTAAATATTACTCAACTTGAATTCTAATATTCTTCCCCTTTTGGGGAAATAAAATCTGACACAATTTACTTATTTATTTATTTAGTCATGTCTTAAATGTATAACTTGTAAACAAATTTAAAGGTAAGTCCTTGTTTCTTGAAGTACCAGGAAAACATAAACTAAATTATAACAATTTATAAAGTAACTTTAAAATAATATCATACAAAAATACAGTTATTGCTTCTATTTGCAATATTCAGCTTTCTGTAAGTAAAGACTGGTAGATTATTCATAGATATGAAAGAAATACATTCGCATTTCTGCAAGACAAATGACTGTGATAAATAACATTATATTTTCTGGTGTTTTAATTGTTTTTCTTTATTAAATAATTTTTGTGACACAACAAAGAAGTCTGAAGTTAACAATTATAATCATTTTGAGTAACCCTTCCTATTCTGCCTAAAGAATATCATCAAATATGCTAAATGCAACAAATGGCACATGGGGAATCATATCTGACCAAAAAGATTTTCCTGAAAATGCAGAAGTCTGGAAACTGACATCTACTTAGCTTGGTATAACTTTGTACAATTGGCTGCAGAGTTTATAGTGAGTTTATAGTGCAGCCTCCTGTTCCATTAATAGGATTTTTGGACCTGGAGCTCCAGGAAGCATATGATTAACTCAGCTGTCCTAAAGTGTCTTCCGTACCCTCTACGTGTGAGCATACTCATGTAGAAATGCTTCTCCTTCCATGATTTCCCCCTCCTTAGTGGTTAGAAACAACACGTGGGCAACCCTTTCAAGTCCCCTCTCTCTTTGGGAGCTTTGTACTATCGCTCAATAAACTTAGCTTTGCGGCTTACAAAAAGAAAAAGAAAAAAGAAAAGAAAAAAGAGAAGAGAAGAAAAAGAAAGAAAGAAAGAAAGAAAGAAAGAAAGAAAGAAAGAAGGAAGGAAAGAAAAAGAAAGAAAGAAAGAAAGAAAGAAAGAAAGAAAGAAAGAAAGAAAGAAAGAAAGAAAGACGAAACAACACATGATATGGAATAGTCTTCTCAGTATGCACGTCATGACTATATCCTGGGGCCTAATGCAGAGTGACCAGGACAATTTTCTTTCTTCAAAATGTGGCTTGTTTTTAAAATTGTTTGTTGTGGCTACAAAAATCAGCCAGCTTTGCAGGAAACCACTTATTAAATGAAGAAGACTGGTCATATCCAAATAGAGACAAAATACTGTGATTAAAGCATGCTCTCATTATGGAGACATCACTGATGCTCATTAGCTGATTTTATTGGATTTTTTTCTTTTTTTCTTTTTGAGAGAGAGCACGCACACACGAGGTGGGAGGGGAAAAGGGAGAGGAAGAGAGAGAATCCCCAAGCAGGCTCTATGCCCCACGTGGAGCCTAATGCTGGGCTCCATCCATCTCAAGACCCTGAGATTATGACCTGAGCTGAAATCAAGAGTCAGATGCTTAACCGACTAAGCCACCCAGGTGCCCCTACTGGATTTTTTCCTTATGTCCTTAAGTTTTAGGCTGTACCAACAAATACCAAAAACAATAGAAAACTACACGACGTTAGAGACAAATATACACACAATGGAATAGGCCACTGGGACATAAAACTAGAATTTTATTTAGAGCACAAGTACACAGACAAATATGAAGCAAAAACAGTGAGCTGAAAAAAGATGAAAACACCTTAGTGTGAAAAGCAGTGAGCAGCAAAATAAAAATGAAGCCAATAGTATATTCTTATTAACAAAAGAAGTTCTATCGTATTAATACAAATATCAACTGGCAGAGGATTAATTAACCAAGAGCATCACAGTCACACATCTTAACATATTAACAGAAATTTCCCTCCATTTCAATTCACCTTTCTCCTCTTTCACAAATTTTAATTGCAGCAGTTTAAAAAGAGAATTTTAAAATAGGATTAGAGTGAACATCGGGCACACATGTGGTTTTTTCACAAAAATCAGTTAAAAGCCAAGTGGCCAGAAAATATATAAAAAATGACAGTCTACCAAATGGGGGGGAGGGGGAATAAATGCATGTCCAAAGAACAGTATCATTTTTCATAAAATTTTTCTAAGTATTAATTGTGGTGGTTATATTTCTGTTAAAAAAAAAAAAAGCCTGGTGTGAAATTGTACCAGATAAATTGACAAATCTACCTTTTTAATCCCAATTAACTTCTAAGTGGTAGAGTAAAAGAAATCTTAAAATTATCCTTATAATTCATAAGGTGGAAGCCCTTATTTAAGTTGAATATAGCATTCATTCTATTCAACAACCAAAGTTCTTCATTTTAACAGATAAATGAGTCCTTTAAGTGATTCTGTTGAATCCAAAATGCTTCCAGTCATTCTCTTACCAGGTCTCAGGCCTATGGGGTTACAGTTACATTTCCAGATTACAACAAAAAAGAGGTACAAGCTATAGCTCACAATGGGGCTAATCTGGCAAATCTATGTCTAATTTTAGCAGTGAAAAAAAGCTTAAAGTCATGATGGAAACATACTCTATAAATCAGAAGCCTAATAAATATATATGCATTATTTAATTAAAAAGTTGCCCTGGGCATAAGGGCCTCAGGACAGACATACAAAATGTACAGAAGACCCAAAGTGGGTAAAAAAATCCAAGAGTGGGATTCAAATAAACGTGCCCATAGCTATCTAATAGAAACCGTTAATCATCAGGATATATCATGCCATAATCTTTGGTGTCCAAAATATTTAAAAAATTCCAAGTATACAGACCTTGCCTGAAAACCCCCAGTGCAGGAATCGAGAAATACTGTAGTGTTGCTCTGGAGGAAGTCACTGGACAAGGGCAGGACTTCTTTAGAACATACATAATTGAATTTCCTTTTATTGCTTTATCACCTCCATTGAGGAGTAAATGTTTAAAGCATATTCTGGAGAAAAGGCTCACAATTAAAATCTGCCTTTCTTTTCCTTTAAGCAAAGAAGTGGCAGGGGCCTTGATGAATTAGTTTTAATATTCTTAGAATTAAATCAGCAATTTCAGCAGCAATGTTTCCAAATACAGCACTGGCTGTCGCCATGTATCTGACAGTCACACAAAAAGCCTCTATATAATTCAGGAGATTATCCCTTTATTAAAGGAATCTCATAATTAGAAACCCATCGAACAGACAGAATGAAACCCCACACTAGCAAGGAATTTTGGTGTGTTGGTATTAAAACACTCTTAAGGAAGTAGCCTTCTTTTCTTAACATTTTATGACAGTTTCCATTCCATTTTAAGAGTATAAATGTATAATATTTTCCCCATGTGGAATTTTAACAAAATATACAATTCATTCACTGAAATAATTTTCTACTTTCAGAGTGTGTTTGTAATTGCTGAGGCAAGATGGAAATACTAGGAACCAAACTAAAGACAGGTGGGCAGGAAAAAATTCTGATAGTCATAAAGCAAATAAATATGTTAAATAAGCCCATGTGAATGCTGAATATAAAAGTTAATATTTGGGAACACTGAGGTTTCTACAGTCCCTAATAAATAAATTTAAAAAACTCAATATCCTTATCAAATGCATTTCAAACAATTAGCCATGGTAACCAACAAAAATGATGCAGGTACCTCACAGCCCTGTTATTAAATCATTTACCTGGATAAAAATCACCAAATAAAGGTAATTATGCAGCTACATTGTCATTCTATTGGATTTCTTTGTAAGTATTGGAAGAACAAAAATAGATCAGAAGTGGGGGGAGTACTGGAAAAGTTAAGAATTCTTGCTTTCGGGGCACCTGGGTGGCACAGCGGTTAAGCGTCTGCCTTCGGCTCAGGGCGCGATCCCGGTGTTACGGGATCGAGCCCCACATCAGGCTCCTCCGCTATGAGCCTGCTTCTTCCTCTCCCACTCCCCCTGCTTGTGTTCCCTCTTTCTCTGGCTGTCTCTATCTCTGTCGAATGAATAAATAAAATCTTAAAAAAAAAAGAATTCTTGCTTTCTCTTTTTGCAAACATTTCCTTTCAAAGAGTTGGGGAAAGTATGGAAGAAAATCTGACCTGGAATTACAATGTGAAATGAGATTCTTAAGTTGGCACCACTTGACAACTACAATATTTCCTTCTGTAGAGGCCACTAAGTGCTGGCTCAAAATATTAAACAACTAAGTACATGTTTTCACAAGTCACACATACAAATGTTGACTGGCACAGCCTCTTAGCACAGTTTTTCAGTTTAACTACAATAAGTGATAGCAGCAATGGTGAACAATTCCACATAAACACCACAAACACAGATATGAAAAAGCACCTACAACAACATGCAAATCTCAACAGTGACATCACTGAATATTACACAATGCATAGAAATTGTAATGGTTTTTGGCAAGATGGTTTTTTTTTTTTGTAACAAATACTTTATAAAACAAAAGTTCTTTTGTTATAAATGCTATTTAAAAAGTTGTAATATAATGAATTGTAGATATAAAAATTCAGTTAAAGTTAATCTGAGTGGATTAATACTAATAAAATGGACCTGCTACTTCATCCAGTATAAATAATCAATTATAAATTAATTTCTAGTGGAAGTATACTAAGGTATTTGATTTATAAAACGTAAGAATTACAGAAAGTAAACAGGCATAAAAATCACTTAAATACAGTATGCACAACTACTGTTAGGATTCTATATTGCTGATGTCCTCCTAATTCTACTTACCACAAATAAATAAATTGTGCCAAAGTATTTTCAAAGCTCTTTGAAATGAATGTACTATGGTAAAAATACTAATTCCAGTGTAATACAAAGAAGAACATCAGAAGTCTAGCAAAATTCAACATTGCATTCAAAAGACAAATAATTCCACTGTACTTAAAAAAAATCCTAGAATTTCACCTTTTTTCTTCAGCTATAATCTGGTAAATATAATTTGTAAAATAAGAATTAGTGAAATTTTTATATATTTATGCTTGAATTCCTCTTTAGAAGACCAAGCAGGATAATAGAATTTACAAATACTTTGTATTTCAACATCTTCCTGCTATAGGTTTTCCATTAGTTCCCATTTTATTTCTCCTCCCTATAACTAAATTCACTTCAGAAACATCCTAATTACATTGATAGAAGTTTGATTCTTTGGATTGAAGGTACATCCCAAACCTTCAAGATGATATTTTAACCTTTCCATAGAGTAAAAAAGGATATTGTAGACTGCATTCAAAACTAGTAATATAAATACTATGTAGCCGGATATACAAATGAATACCACACTAAACAAAAAGTTACTTTTTAGTTCATAATCTATAACTGGAATTCATACACTTGAAAACTATAGATTTCCTTCTGTAAACGAAAATTAAATATGAGTGGGGGTAAGCTGAGAGATGTTCGTTGAAAAGAGCGAAGTTACATTTAGAGATTATTCCATCAAATTTCAAAAAGAGAAGTTGCTAAAATCAAGATATAACAGTATAAAATGAAAAGTGAAAATTCACATGCAAAATAGCCTATTTGGAAACTGGCAGCTTGAATCTACTCCTAGTACAAATTTGACTGAGGGCTTAAAAAACTATTAAAATTTTGAAAACAAGAAGGAAGATACCCTTTCTAACTCGTGGAAATGTAGGGTTGTTTTACCACCCTCAACTCTTATCTGTGGACTAGAAGTCGGGGTGCCTGGGTTCTAGTTCTGGTTCTGACTCTAACAAGGTGTGTTATTAATGCGCTCATTAATGTTTCTGGGGCTTTTTCTGTTCTATAAAAAAGAGGGGTGGGTTAGAGTAGATGATTCCAATCTTATTTTCCAGCCACCATGCGAAGGATGTGTCATAGAGGTAGTAGCTCATTCAGTCAGGTGAGTTTGAAACTACGAAGGTAGGGGCATAGGGAACATGAGAATTCCTGGGGAATCAGCATCTGAGGATCCCCTTTGCAATCTCTATCTCCTTACCCTCCTTGTTCCCTACCCCCAAGAGGACATGGTGACTCCTATTCTTCACAGCACTGAAGAACACAGGGCTAGAGGGTCTCTTGGGTCCTTTCCACGTCACCCTCCATGATTATAACTCAGCAAAGATGATGGTTTACACTAATATTCTGACCTAATTAATATTCTGATCAAATTAATACTCTGACTTAATTAATACTGAGTGTAATTCAACAAAGTCATGGTTTATATACAGCTCAATTTAAACGTATTAAGATGCTGTCTTTACAAAATAATGCATCTTTAATACCAAATCAGGTGTTTCCTTCAGCTTTGGCTGCCCCAACTGATCAATTTACAGATAGGATGAAGCATGAGAAATTCTGATTATCTTTCTTTTCTCTAATTAGAAGCAAAATCAGAGCTGTTGGCCGTTTGCCAATATCATCCCCTTTTCTGTTGTTCTATCATTAGAAATACACCAATCACTAAAGGATGAAACACACAGTGTATTTCTGTGTCCCAGTTATATTCTATGGCAAGGATCTCTTAAAATCATTCTATCTCCATCATTTTGCCTTATGAAAAGCTGTACATTCATTTCATCTCAGCCAGATCCAAGTGGGGAGGAGAAGCAATGTTGAATACCACGCCTTAAGGGAAAAACAAAACACAACTGAGGGTGCCTTTGCCAATAGCGTATTTTCTAATAAGCAACTCTCTAATCTGTACCTGTATATGGTAATATGTTAAGATCTGATATAAAAGAATTCTATCTGAGAAAAAATCTATTAAACTAATTGATAGAGAACTTAATTCTTTAGTATTTATAACACTTTTCCATAGAGGAAACTTTTAAAAACTAGCTTACTGCAATAAATGATCATACACTCCCCTTGACTTCTCCTCTAGGCTTGGAAACTTATTTCCTTTATCACATAGTAGAGTTTTTATTTATAGATGTTACGTATTACAGCTATATTTTGGCCAGAGAAATATAGATCAAAAATACTCTTTTCCTACAGATAAAGAAAATCAGTCACAAGAAGCCTGATTAAAATCAGAAGTGTTTGTCTCTAATATATTGAACTGAGGAGATAGTCAAACTAGAGAAAATCTGAATGGTTTCCGATCTATCTTTAATTCTGAGAATCAAAGGATAATATTTTTCCTCAAAAACTTCCTGTTAAAAACAATATTTATTTATTTATTATTTATTTATTTATTTATTTAGTAGGCTCCACACCCGATGTGGGGCTTAAAACTCATGACCCTGAGATCTGAGTCACATACTCTATCAACTGAGCCAGGCATGTGCCCCCAAAACAATCTCTATAAAGGAACTAAAACAAAATATTAACAACAAATTCCTATATTAAGTATTGCTAATTTGCAGGCAAGATCAAACTCCCTGACAAACTGGCAATCAATATTCAGTATCTGGCGGATAGCAATATTGGCTTTTGGGCTTAAGAGAGATATTCTCTCTGCCTAGAACCTCCCCTTTCCCCATCTGATTTATAAAAACAAATGACGATCACTTTTTAAAATATAATTACTTGTGCACACACCTCCATGACAAAGCTAAGTGTCCTTTAAAAAGTGTCCTTTAAAAAAGACACAAACTTTTGCTCTCTATGCATGGCCGGCGGAAACAAACTATGAATGTTCCATCTCAAAGTAACTAAAATAAGGAGGCCAAAACAATGTTGTACTAACAAACATGCCAGGTGATGGCACTGCTCTCTGTCAATTTGGAGATAATGAATATTGATGATTTTATTACACCAGGGATTTCATTTATAATTTATCACTTCAGAGAGTCTACAGACGCAGAGCAAATCACGTTGTGAACAAGCAGCTATAGCAGAAAAGAACAGACTTCATCATATCTGGATCTGGTATCACATCCTAATGCTCTTACGTATTAGCTGTGATATGGGCAACCCATTTGACTCCTCTGGATTTCCTCTTCTATAAAGGAGAAATCATCATACTTATCCTCAGGATTACTGTGAGAGTTAAGTGAAACAACTTGGAGAAGTACTTAGTACTCTGGCACATTGTAAGTACTCAGTAAATGATCGTCATTGATGACAATCGGTACCTTCTTATAATGTGTGCACCTATGCGAGCATGATGGATGGTGTAGGAATGGCTGTGCCTTCATATTGATTTTAAAGCAGGCTCTAAGGAAGATCTCCTCAAAATACTCAAAGCGTATTATGTATTCCACAGCAAACCAACATATTCAAGGGCTGAATAATAGACAAACTGCATGAGTACAAAGTTTGGGAAATGATGCAAAGTAGTATTGGCAGACTTTTTGGTGAGCTCTTTAAAAATGAAATGAAACTTTCATTACAGTATCTTTTATAAATTTTTGGAGGGCAGGGACTATTTAATACATCTTTATACCCTTCCCAGTGTCTAGACAATAGGTGTTCAAGCATTTGTTTATATGACTATAAATTCTCATCTCAGTGAAGTCATTTGATTTCTTGACATCTAAAAGCTAAGCCGTATGACTTAAGACAAATTAATGTGATGGAAGTTAAGCTAACAATGACCTAACTGAAAAACCAAAGAGACCTGCTCTATCCTAGAAAAATTTCAGACTATTCTTTTGTGCATCGGGAAATAATTTAACATAGGGAAAAGTGAATTAACATAGGGAAAATTTAACATGGAAAAATATCTTTAAGTATTTTAAGTAGCTGGTGTATTACAAATCATATTCAGACCATCCCTACTACTCATGATAAGAAACAGAATTTAAAGAATAAGCTCTGTTGGATAAACATCCTGAATATCTCTAATTTTTTCAGACATGATGGGTTTTTAAAGAAAAATTGCTACCACCCATGGTTTTCAACAGCCAGTCACTCAGAGAAGACAGACTGAATTTTGCAGGTATGTCCCACAAATGCTGACAGATAGGCTTGACATTTTTGTTGTAAACAATGCAAAACTTCCAGAGTCATGTGAAGGGGCACTGTCTCTTTCTTACATGACCTTACACTCACCTAAAAGTGTAAACTTTGCAAATACGGTTTTATTGTTTTTGTATAAACCACAGGATAGCCTGGGAAGGTAGCACATTCAGTTGTAGTAAACACCTGCTGGACTGCTGAATTTTCACTAAAGCACATATATGATATTTTGGCATGTACCACTGCCACAGTATGAACATAAACTTTTTTAAGCTAAAATAACAAATAATAAAAATGGCATCTGGCAGTAGCATGTCTTCAGTACTGTTTATATAAAAACACAAAATTTAGAGGTAGTTGCAGATAATTTTTTGTAATTTCATCAACCCAAAGAGATACTACAATTCAGCTAAACTTCTACCAAGCCATTTTTCAGAAAAGTTTTCTAAGTCTAGATCACAATGTTCCTATTTGGTTTGAGTTATCAAAGCAAAATATAAATAAATAAAAAGTAATTCACATGCTCAATGTAATTGTGTTCTTCTGAATGCAAATGCACTAGGATGAAATAGGAGAGAGACTTTCATGTTAGTAGTACCTCAATAAACACACAGAGGGATGCAAAGTCTCCCAGTTCTGCTTTCGCAGTATATACTGACTGCTTTTCTTCCTCATCACAAACTTACTTTGCTGTCAAAACATATTAAGAATTTTTAAAAGTATGTCAATGCAAAAATAAAATGCAGAATCACATTTTAAATGTTTCACAGAAAAAAAAATTTTTTTAAACATGAGAGGTAACCCATTAAAGACAACCTGATTTAAAAAAAAAAAAAAAAAAAAGAATTCTTTTACAGTAGGCTGTCCTGTGCACTTACAAACCAGTACAGAAAAAGTAAAGTTTTGTAAAGAGAACTTGGAGAAAGAGGCCCTGTGGTTCAAAATGAACAGAAGTGGGGGCATTAGGGAGCACAGTGTGCCATCATGAAGGATCATTCAAACATTCCTTTTAATCAGCCTTGGGAGATGGGAAGACACTGTGTGCCCATTTCTGGCTCAAATCACTGGAAACTGACTAGGAGTTGGAAATAAGGAAGATAAACAGAAAAACTCTGCAGTCAGATGACAGTACCATTTCTTTAACAGTAGCCTAACTGATTTGTCTTGATCTCAACATAAAATGGAGAGAACTAAGCTTTTCAAGGATTGGAAGGATTAAGGATAATATATATATAGAAATAAATATGTATTGAAATGTCTAAAGAAATATTTACCAAAATATTAACAGTGGTTATTTTGGACAGCAGATTCAGGAGTACGTATTTTTCTTTATGCTTACCTGAATTTTCTAATTTCATACAGTTAGTAACTATTACATAAATGATGCATGTAGTAAGTCACTTGGCACAGTGCTGGCACACACGCTAGTTCAAAAAGTGGTGGGTATCATCATTGTTAAGACACCACACAAAGTCCACAGCAGACTTTCTGCTCCGGAGCCAAAGGAAAGGTCACAGCTTAGAGGAATGGGTCGTTATGTATTTATGACTTAGTGTTGGAAAAAGCTGCCATGGGAAAGCTCAGCTAATGTGATGATTTAGCAAAGCAAATCAAAATTAAGTTTGTCCTGGTCGTACGATAAATTAATACCACCTACCCTCCTAGCTAATGTGAATTATGAGGTTGCCTTGAAGAACAAACACTTCCCAATAGAATCCAATAAAGCAATTAAGATTTGGATTTTTTATGTGTATATGATTATGCAGGATAGGAATCTAGCTCAACTTTATTGTCGTCCAAATGTCTAAACTTATGTTGTCGTTGAAGGATCTCAACTAAAAATACATCACAGGCGTCAAGACTTGAAAAGAAAGACCTTGGGAAAACCACCACAAAGAGTTGTTTCACTAAAATTATTATTATTATAATTGCAGGGTATCGCAGATAAATTATTTACTGTAGAAGAAACTCTGCACATTTTCAAGAATGCTTTGAATTCAGTTAAATCTGGTAACAAAATGTTGTTACCCAAAATGAGTGTCACTATTCTTTTGATCTCAACTACAGAGTCAAGTAATCTCCTAGGGAAAAGAGACCAAAGTTTAATGCTTATAAATAAATAATTCAGGGGATTTGGGCTTTGAAGAGTAGGACTCTTTTGTTGTCTTGACTAGTGCTTCTGGATTTTTAATAAGACTCTCCCATTCTCTACCTTCTCTTTATGTTTGATATATAATCTCATACTTGGGAACATTTTCAAAGCTTTGGTAGTTTTGTAAATCTGAAAAATCACACTTCATTTTAACTGATTTCTTAGGGAACAAAAAAATACTCTATACAGGTTCAAGCACAACAGTAAAAATGAGCTATTAACAGTCTTTTTCACCACAATATTGGACTTTGCATATTATTTAAAAATTATTTATCTTCCAAAAAGAATGGCACCTTTATCGCCCCCAAAGAAAAGATGTTAGCTAAATATCTAGATTTTCAGACATTACAAAAAATGAGGCACAGGAGCTAAAATTCTAATTCAGCTAAAAAAAGTATGTAGATAATTTGTTGAGCTTATATCAACACTTTCATATTCTGGATCTGACTGAATACAGTTAGTTCTGTGTAAGCAGTAGAGTTAATATTGTCTCCTGATTAATATAAAATTTTAAAATTAAAAAAATAAAGCCATTTATTAACTAGACTAAAAATGAGAGGTGGGGTGGGAAGGAAAGCAGGAGTTGAGGACACAAGTGTCTAGGATAACTTTCAGTTACTTTTCTGACAGTTCTTTAAAAAACGGAATTCCTTCTCTACTTTGTGTTGCCTGAGAACCACTATGGTTTTGTAGAGTCTGTAACAGCAATTACATTTAATCACCCACAAGTACATTTGTGTTAAGCCTATAAATACTATGTTAGCAATACTAAACTATCTCCATTGGCTTATTTGTAAAAAGAAAAATATATTATATATTTATATTTTTATAAAGTTAATACTGAGGGCAGAGGAAAGGGAACGAGAAGCAGTGTATAATCACAGTCTCTCTGGACACAGTAACCAAACTGGAGTCTTGCTCAAGCCACCTGGTCAAGCAGTGTCTGAGGAAGAGTCATAGGAGGCAGAGACAATGAAATTGCCACTGTTGGAGTGCCCAGCCACTGACTGGGCGGCCTGCTGGCTGAGATTGTTACAGATAAGCACCAGCTGGTTGCTCTGGGCCTCGGACAAGGTGCTGCAGCTCTGATACACACTGAAGTTGGTTTTCCTGCCGGGGATGTTACCCTTTTCACACATGGTCTTCACCATCTTGGCCAGCTTGTTCTTGCCAAGGGCTTGACAGTTGTACCAATGCAGAGCTGCCAAGTTCACGACTGGCTTGATGGACAGGTAGAAAGGAGCATCCTCATAGCGCATGGCAGGAGGCCGCCGCTGGGCATACTCCTTATAGTCCTGTACGGGGCAGGTCTGTGGGGCGTGCTGGGTGGCATACACACGAGAGTCTGTCCCCCCTCTCTTGGTTTTGGCATTCAGGTCGCCAGTGTCTTGACCCATCCACTCTAAGTACTCCAGCCCTGTTTCTGTTACCCGGAGCCGAATATCACCCCACTTCAAGGTAGATCCATGGAAGCCTGTGCAGTGCCCAAAAGCTTTCGTGTTGTTGAGCCAGACAAGGTTGAGAAGACCCTCGGGATTATAGCGGCTTAGTAGTCCCCTTTTCCGCAGAATGAGCTCATCAGCAAAGGTGAGCTTCATGGACTTGTGTGGCTTATTTCCCTTTCCTTTGCAGCGGAGTTCAATCTGCTTCTGTTTCAGGGCCTCTTGGGAACGCTTGAATTCCTTATCCCTGGTGATACTGTAGCCATACCTATGTTCTTTTAGGTACCGTTCAAGTCCACACTGGTAATTGGCCAAGCTGTTGGGTTCATATTCGGACCCATCCTTCTGCCTGGCATCCACAAAAAAAGAGGCCAGGTAAGCATCCAACTCCTTGCAAGGGATGACATAAATCTCTCTTGTTTCAGAAGGATACTTGGAGATGAGGAACTCTCGGAAATTGCGGAGCGCGGTCTGCGTGCTCCGGATGGTTTTCTCATTCTGCTCCCTGCTGAGCTCAGCTGCTCTTTCATCCTGGTCTGCAACAAATTGGGGAGGGGAGGGATAGAGAGGGTGTTGATGAGTTCAGACAATGCACTTTCTACTCTGAAATAAAGTTTCCTCTTATAATGAAAAGGGAAAGAAGGAATCCATTTCATAGAGATCACTCATAAATGTTATTTACATACCTGCTGCATTATAATAGCCAACTTCAGTTTCACAAATGATGAACTAGACAACAGTATGGCCCATTACAATCAAAATGAGCTTCTCGTGTCACTGACACACAAGTTTTGTGCATGAGTTTGTGGGAAGAGTGAGATCAGAGCCAGCCTTTGCATCAGGAGGAATATGAGACAGAAATGTGCCATTCACCCTACTGCAGTGTGCATGGGTCCCATTAAAGTGGACACACTCATTATGAATCACTTCATTTGTGAAACCAGAGGTTTTACTGGTTCTATTTTATTGAACTAAAATATTCAAATTTGTTATTTAGCACATCACCAGAGATCTATATTTAAAAGTTACTAAACCGATCATTTTGTAGTAGTTTACTCAACATTCTGGCAATTTAGGTAAATACAGTTTCTAAATATTCTGCATGTAATTGCAGGGCAGTTTGTAAGAAGCAATAAAAATATTTGGTATTTTGTAAAGTAATGAGGACAAAACCTCATAGGTGTAAAGACAGGACAGTGAAACTTGAATCAGGCTACTATAATCCAGATGTAAGGAAAAGGGTGTATCTCTTGGACAAATCATTTTATTTTATTAATGTATTATTTACACTCTTCCACCAAGGACTAGGCTTGCCTCTTTCCATTACGGATCACCCACGATTAAATAATGTTGCTCTAGACTAGCAGTTCTCACACTGTAGTGTACCTGTGAATTACTCAGGATGCTTGATCAATATCAGATTCCTCGGTGGCAGGAATCCATGCTCGGGATGAGGTTTGAGAGAAACTTCTTTGAGAAACAAAGTTCTAGTGCTTATGCCTTTTATGAAGGAAACCCTACTCTATTTTTACTCTTTTTTTTTTTTATTAAGTTCAATGGTATCATTTAAATGGTTTCCTTTCAGTAATATGTAATTTAAATTTGGACTCTTAACATTAACGATAAAAACATTTGGTCAAAATTCACCACTGTTATGTCAGACATGGGTGTAGCTCAAAAAGAGAAATTCTAAAAATGAAAGTACACAATAGAAAACTGGGCTATCTGATCAGAGGCAAGCATCAAGCTTAATTTAAAACAACATAAAAAAATGTAATTTCTGATTATACAGTATAAGGTAAAATATTTTGTTTATCCTGATTATCCTCTTTAGGAAAATTTTAATTTGTAGGGTTGCTTAGTGGAAGTCTTTGTAATAACCACACATGATAATAAAAATAAAATTTCTAATAAACTGAATTTTATTTATAAAATACAGTACTTTTTGTATTACTATACACATTTATGAATCAGAATCTTATTTTTAAATGACAGCTCTAATGTATAATTGCCAAAATCCTTATACTTTATAAAATGAAATGAACTAAAATTCACTAAACTAGCTAATTAGATATTTTATAGGCACATTTTTGAAAGATCGTATTTCTAAAATTCAGTACACAAAAGTATATTTTATGCCTCATTAGACTTAACTTTTGATTATGCCATTTTCTTCCCATTAAAATTGTTTATATATCAACAATAAAGATGTATATCTTTCCATCAAAAAGATGGAAGGCACACTTTGCATGTAACCTTTTACCAGGCTGGCTTCCTTGGCTGTTTACATGTAAAGCCAATGGCGCTGGCACATCTATTCATTTTGGCTAACTGTTTAAATATCTACCACTGTGAACTTCAAACTTCAAAGACTTTCTAAGAAATAAACATTCATAGACAACTTTAGGAAAAAAACTTCTAGGTTCTCAAGTTTCATGTAGAATCTTTTATAAAACTTATTTGTCTGATATGAAGACTTGAGTTTGCACATGCTGCCATCCCAAATTTACTATGGTATATACTCTGGGGTGTAAAAGACTTTGAGGAGGCAAACAAAATTTATAAATTGATGATTAAATCCATAGCATGTCTTGTCCTTCTTTCTTCTTATACATATTCTGATATAGGTGAAATTTGCCATCAGAAGGAGGGTATTTTGGCCTGAATTGGGGTGAATTTAGGACTTCTGAGGGGTTTACAGGTTAGTGAAGTTGGTTCTTTTCACTAGAAATAGAATATTCTGCAGGACTATCAGGATGTTCAAGATAGAGGCTTAAAACTATTCAGTTCTTTCAGATTCAGCATGCCTTTGTTCATAAGATGCTTAATAACTATTATCAAATACATGAAATATTAATTCTTACAGTCAATCCTCATCTTTATAAAATATTCAGTATTTTCTACTTCCTTTTTACAAAAATAAACTGTTGAAAACCTTTGGGTGTCCATTTAAATATCAGTGAGTTGTTATCGGTTTTTTCAAAGCTCTTTCGAGGGGTAAGTGAATAAAAGAGTTTAAGTCTGTTGGACTTAATTACACAGCCTTAGTATACTGTTAGAGGAACTGGTGAAGAAGACTATGGAAGGGTTTGGAGTCACTCGTTTGCAAATTTCCTGGGTGAGGCAGCCAGTTCTTTCACATGTGCTTCTCCTCTGTTCACATTTGGAGGGCCTGCGATCACTCTTAGAGCTGACCAACACATTAGCACTGCTTCAACATCCTCAGCCCAGTTTTGTTTCAAGCCTTTCTCCTCTTTCTACTCGGCCTCAATTTTAGTTAAGAGCCATTATATTTATAGAAAAATAAAACTAAAAAATCCTTTTCCTAAGAGCCTGGAATGTGCCACAAAAGGAGGTAGAAGAGTAGAGAAACCCTCATTCATTTTTCATGAACACGTGGAAGTAAATGGCTTTAAGGTCAAGTAATAGTTTTTCAGCTAATTACACAATCAAATAAGTCAGAGAAGGTTGATAATAAAATATAAAACTGTTACATTTATCTTGCTTTTATCTCTAGTTTTAGAAAAACTTCTGATCCACTTCCTTTGAAAAACTTTTTATTAGGTAAAACAAAAATACAATAAAGTAGACCAGTCATTAAGTGCATGTAATTTTACAAATTGACTCCAGCATCCAGATCAAGAAAAAGAACACCACTAGTATCCCCAGAGTCTTTCTCATGTCTCATTCTTCCAATTATTCCCTCCCACTAAGAATAACAGCTATCCCGATGAAACATAATACAACTGTCTAGTCTAGTCTATTATTGTAATTAATATCAATGGAATCTAAGAGGATAGACTCTCGTGCCTGGCTTTTTTATTTCAACAGTTTATTTGTGAGTTTCATCCATATTGTTTTGTAGTGGTAGATAATTTACCCTCATTACTGTGTAACATTCCATTGTGTGACTATATCCATTGTGTGTAACATTCCATTGTGTGGAAATTTATGTTTCCATTCTATTGGACATTTGGGTAGTTTTCAGTTTGGGGCTATTTCCAATGAAATTGTTATGAACATTCTATTAAATGATCATGTTGGGTGTTTATTTAGAAGTGGAATTATTGGGCCAGAGGAAATCATAGGTTTCAATAGCTTTAACAGATACTGCCAATTTTCCAAAGTGCTTGTACCAATGTACTCACAGAGTGTGTGAGAGTTCACTTTGCTCCATATCTTCAGCAACACTAAGTAGTCTTTTTTTTTTTTTTTTTTTTTTTTTACACAGCCATTCTGCTGGGTGTGGGGTGGTACTGCACTGTAGTCTTAATTTTCATTTCCCTGATGACTAAAGAAGTTGAACACCCTTTTATATGCTTATTGGCCATTTGAATATTCTCTCTGTGAAGTACCAGTTCATTTTTCTGTTGGATTATCTGCCCTTTTCTTACTGTTTGTAGAAGGTTTCAACACACTCTGTTTGAGTCTTTATCAGAAATACATATTGCAAGTATCTTCTTCCAATCTGTGGCTTGCCTTTTCACCTTCCTAATGGCGTTCTTAATAAATAAGAGTTCTTAATCCTAATATCGCCCAATTGTTGATTTTTTTTCCTTTATTGGTTCATGCTTTTTGCATCTTGCTTAAGAAATCTTGCTTATTCCAAGGTAATGGAAGACCTGTTTCTTCCAAGAGCTTTACAGTTTTACTTCTCACATTTCAGTCTGCCATCCACTAGACCATCTACCTGTGTGTCCTGAGATAAAAATTATGATTGTTTCTCAGTACGGCCCATGATCCATTTAATAGATTAATAAACTTTCAATAGGCAATACAGCATATAGTACAGTATCTGAAACTTGCAAATGGGTATAGAGTGAAAGTAAGTCACCCTCTCGTCCCATCTCCTTGTTGCCACATTTCCCTCTGCATGACAACCAATACGGCCAATTTATGGAGCATAATTTTTTATTTTTCTATGCACATGAACTTACTTTTTGCCTTTCAAAAAGGGGGGTGGAATATACTATACATTCTATTCCACACAATGGTTTTTACCATTACAACGTATTACAATGTAGTTCCATATCATCATATACATAGTTGCCCCAATCTAATAGCTGTATTTATAATGGATATACCATAATACATTTATCTAACCCCTCTCTACTGATAGACATTTGCATTATTTCCATCCTTTGCTATTACAAACAATGCTGCAGTGAGTATCCTTGTATACATGACATTTCCCACAAATGGGCATGTATATACACAGAATTAATTTCCAAAGTGGAATTGCTCTATTGCTGTTGCCCTATATGTATGTATGTTGTATCAATTTATACTTCAATGATAAGGTATAAGAGTGATGGGTTAATCATACCTTCCTAGATATAATGTATTATCCATCTTCTTAATCTTTGCTTATTTAATTGGTAAAATATATTGTTGTGGTTTTATTTATTTTGCATTTATGATAAATGAGATTTAATATTGTTTTCAAATACTTATTAGCTCCCTATATTTTCTCATTTTCTTTCTGTGGATTCTTTTTGACCTCTGTACATTTTCTTTTTTTATATTGATTTAGGAGCTACAGATACATTTAGGAAATTTTCATTTATAATTAGTCTTAATATTCATACTGGTAGTCTTAATCTTTATTATATTTAGCCCTTTGTGATATATATAATGATATCTGTATATGAATATATAACTTTTTTTAGTTTACCTTTTATATTTGTGACTGTTACACATTTATGGGATTGAATTTTTCTTTTTTTTTTTTTTTTTAAGATTTTATTTATTTATGTGACAGAGAGACAGCCAGCGAGAAAGGGAACACAAGCAGGGGGGTGGGAGAGGAAGAACGAGGCTCCCAGCAGAGGAGCCCGATGTGGGACTCGATCCCAGAACGCCGGGATCAGGCCCTGAGCCGAAGGCAGACGCTTAACGACTGCGCTACCCAGGTGCCCCGGGATTGAATTTCTGTTAAATGTTTTTATATTTTGTGGTATACTTAGAGATATTTTCCCCATTATGAAACCATAAAACAATTCTGTTTTTTTCTAAAACATTTTTATTTCACTTTCCATTTTCATTTTGTTTCATTCAAATTTCATTTTTACTCTTTAAATATTTAAATTGAATATTTAATTATCTAATTTATTTTGGTGTAAAAAGGTAGGCACCAACTTGACATTTTTCTAGATAGTCATCTTCCTGTTAAGAGTGGTGACTGTGGCTCATAATTCACATAACTTGACCTTTAAAAATTTTTTTTTCACTGTAAATTCCTATATTTGCTGTACTGTATCATTATTTACTAGAAGTCTATCATTTCTTCTAAATTATTGTGGCATTTTATTAGAATTTGTTTGTTTGGTTAGTGATGTTTACAAAGTTGCATAGGATTTGAGTAGTCTGCCCCAAAAGTTGTCATTTTTCATTGTGCCATTTGCAAAATGGTTTTCAGAAATGCATGTATTCTTTGATGACAGTAACACCTGAATAGGATATCACTGGGTTTAGGACTGTGATCCATTTTTAGATTCAACACTGAGTTTATATCATTTTTAAAATATTAGTTGTGTTACTTTGCACACTACACATTAATGTATAGACTTTTCCCCAGTTTTATTGAGAAATAACGGGCATATATCACTGTGTAAGTTTATACATTACAGTATAATGGTTTGAATTACATGTATGGTGAAATGATTACCACTATAGGTTTGGTTAAAATCCATCATCTCATATAGATACAATAAAAAGAAAAGAAAAAAATTTCTCCTCATGGTGAGAACTTTTAGGATATACTCTCTTAATAACTTTCTCATTTCTATTTGTTTCATTTAATCTTAGTTCTTGTGGTCATAACATATGTCAGGCTTTCTGTTTTTACTGTTATATCAGGGCTCTTGCTCAGCTCCTCTTTCGCTTGGCTGAACCCTCTTTCCTGTGTTGGCTTCAACCACAAGCAGGATAACAGCCAAAGGCTGAAAAGGGACCGTCTATTCCAGTGAATCTCCCTTTAGGAGTAAAAAGACCTCTTTCAGTTTATTTTCTCTTGCTAATTTTTCTAATGGTTATCATCACTTTGATAACTTCGCATATCTATTTTTATACAACATATATTGATACCTCACTACAAGAAATGCCAAAATTAATATACCATACACTTACATTTCTCCAACTAATCATTTTCAATTTTATTATTTGTCTTGGTCCTTATACTTATTATCTTTTATTTTACTTTTTGGTTTAGTTCTTCTAGTCTTACCTTTACACCTTCAAGTATCTGAATAACCTATTACTTGAATTGTTGGCTTTAAGTAATATCTTTTGAATCTTGGTTTATACAGTTTCCCAAATTCTCTCTCCTGTGCCCTCCCAACTTTAAAAATTATACATTTCCAGGGCGCCTGGGTGGCTCAGTCAGTTAAGTGTCTCCTTCAGCTCAGGTCATGATCTCAGGGTCTTAGGACTGAGCCCCACGATCAGCAGGGGATCAGCCCCTGCTCACAAGGGAGACTGCTTCTCCCTCTCCCTCTGCCCCTCCCCTTGCTTGTGCTCTCTCTGTCTCTCAGATAAAATTTTTAAAAAATCTTAAAAATTATACATTCCTACATTATTGTGGTTTGTGATACTTATCATAAAAATTTATAAAATAATTTATAATATTCTGTTTTTAATTGTAATTTCCACATTTTGGTCTCAGTCTTGCAATTAAATAGATAAAATCAATGCTTACCACCAGCGTTTTGCCAGTCTCCTCTCAGCTAAAGTTTGTCCTCCAATAGCTTATTCAGAAAGTATTTATAAAAACCATGTTTTCCTGAGGTCTTGAATTTTTGAGTATGTCTTTAAGCTTTTTATTGTCTTTATAACTGAACAACAGTTTGACTAGGTACAAGACTCTCCACTCATACTCCCCACTCCCTGCCCCTCCCACACACCCTGTACAATAGCGGCATTGCTCAAGTATCCTTTAGAATTCAATGCTGGTGTAGGAAAGTCAATGGTCAGCATAGCCTTTCTCCCTTATAGGTCTCTTGATAGTTCTTAGGGCAGGGGCCTGGGTATCCAAATGATTATTTCTTTATCTGCGAAGGGCAGTAAGGTTCTAAGCTGTATCTCAGTATTGATCATTGTGTACCCATCTTTTTTTGGTACACAGTGTGCCCGTTCAAGCCATACATTCAAGTATATCTTCATTGGTTTATCATACTGGCAGATCACCTACCACAAAGATGGCAAGTGTGTATGTGTTTCTTGCCTCAGTCCTGCCCCCTCTGCTACTGTCTGGTATCAAACCAGGCCCAGGGAAGCTCTCAAGACCATCCCAGTAGCCCCTGTTCCAGTTCTTCAAAAGTGACTGTTAATTTTACTGCTCAGCATGTACCACCACCCTCAGGGGAAAACCGAGTTCTTACACCTCCATCTGAGATCTACAGTCACATGTCTCTTGGTGTCATATCCAAATCCCCAACTGATTGCTGCATCTGGCAGACTCTTTACACACTGTGGTTGAAGAAGAAGACTTCTAGTTTAATTTAAGAGAATGTTTGTTTCTGTTTCTCTTTCTTATTTTGAAGTGATTTTAAAGAGAAGCCCAAATTCAAATCCAGTTCTTTGCATATGAATGAGACTGATGCAACTTTTAGTCCCTAACCTGGTACTGTGCACTTAACCGGGATCCCATAAACACTCATTGAATGTTTTCTCATCACATGAAGTCTACTCTATGAAGAAGAGTTACATTCCTCAAGATTTTGTCATTCATCAAAAATTCAGTACCAAATTTCATTAAATTTTGTTTGAATGTATGTGGTAAGAAATATAACTTGGATTCTAAGTAGTTCTATTGTTTATCTAATGTTGATGATAAAATTGTTTTCAACACAAACAAAAATTCTATAAAGATCACTTTCAATTTTCTTAAGAGAAGTATGTATATCATTCAGCAAACTGAATGAGTCACGGTTATTGATGAAAAAAAACCACATGCACTGAGATGAGCAAAACCATCTTATTATATATAGGTAGTTGTGATTAAGTAACAACTTTTAAAAATTGAATGTGGATAAAATCCCAAAGGCCCAGAAAAGTGAATGGAGAAGACAAGGTAGCAGCCAAAAATATAGAAGTACAAATTTTTGTTTTGTAATAGATCAGGTATATTTAACAACTAGAAATACAGTTTTGCTTATGGTGAATGAAGTAGGCCTCAGAACCATGTGCCCATGGCTCCCATGAACCTAACAGCCTAATCATTATATGTGCCCAGCCCTAAAACGTAACTTTGTCTGTTCCCACAGACCTGCTCTTCCACCTAGTCAGTGCCTCCACCTACCCATCTACCCAAGCTTGAAACCTGAGCACCACCCTTGACACTGTGCTCCCATTCCTCTGCAGCTAATCCATTAATCCCTACTGAGCCACCGCACTCATTCAAGCACAAATAATGAGTGACTGACACATATGAGGAATTAAGTAAGCCAATTCTACAGCATAAGGAAACAGTCTGAGTATAATGGAAACAGTCCTTGCTTTTGTGGAATTTACTACAGAGGAGGTGAAGATAGACAACTACGGAAATCTTGGACAAACAGACACAAATATTATGAGGAGAACGAAGAGTACCGTGAGAAAGAGTAAGTGACCTACTTAAGGATGATGTTCTAGGAAGGACTCTCTAAGAAGACCTTTTAGTTGAGACCTAAAAGTGAGAAGCCAATCATGTAAACCGTAGAAGGAGGAAGAGCAGAGGGACCTGCACATGAGAATTTCCTACAACGGAAACTAAGTTTGAGAAACTGAAAGAGTATCAGTGTGCCTGGAGCAACCAAAAGGGAGAGTGTCACGAGGAGATGTCTGAAAGCCCACGAGGCTCAGATCATACCAGGCCTTGCAGGCCTTATTAATGACTTTGTATTTTATCCTAAGTAAATTACTTAAGTCAGAAAACTACATGGTCAGGTTTGCACTGCTCTTTTTATGATATAAACCTATCTATAGGCTTGCAGACCTATCTCTTCCCATGCTAAAAAAATTCTTCAATAAACGTTCCCTTGCATAAGTAAGGCTAAGTTCGTATCTGAATGACCTGGTGCAAAACATTCCCAGACAGTGAAGTGATGCATAAGCTACCTCTGTGGAAGAAGCCAGAGAAAACAAGAGACTATCCAAGTCAATCACTACCTCACCTTTCCCCATCTCCCCACCCCCCAAAAGAAGGAAATGAATTAGAGTTTGTAAAAATTGTGGGATAGAGCTAAAAGATGTGAGCTAATCTTATTGAGATCTTAAAGGGCCAGGAGACACCAGCTGATAAATGGATTATGCTTCCATTATCCTGCCCTATTTATTTTATTCCATCTCACATCTCTCTGTTAGGTTGTGACCTCCTTGAGGAGAAAGGAATGCTTTGAGACAGTCTTAGTAAAAATCGTTTTTTTAAAAAAGGATTTTATCTTTAAGTAATCTCTACACCCAACATGGGGCTTGAACTTACAACCCCAAGATCAAGAGCTGCACGCTCCACCAACTGAGGTGCCCCAGTCTTAGTAAAATTTTTAAGCAACAGCTTGTCTATACTTATTTATATAATGTCTATGCCCCACTAATTACATTATTTTTCATGTATTCATCATCTATGAATCCTACGTATCCAGCATATGTTCTGGCACTCCAGAGCTACCCAAAGTATGAAGACTGAATGAATAAATATATGAACTGTTAAAAGAATTTTATTTATTTAAAGATTTTATTTAAGTAATTTCCACACCCAACATGGGGTTTGAACTCACAACCCCGATATCAAGAGTCGCACGCTCCACTGACTGAGCCAGCCAGGCACCCCCAAAAGAACTTTAAATCTACAAATCCTATATATGTATTTCTAATGATTGAACATCTCAAGCTTTGACCTGAGCAGGACAGGAAAGGGAGAACTTCTGGACATGTGTGGCTTTCAAAAATGCATTTCTAAAATGTCTGCCTTTCCTCCAAACATTTCATTTATATTAGCTCCCTTCTACCCATACTGTATCCTGCTGGACTACTATTTTAGGGGGTCCTTGCTGTCACTGGTATGCATCACTAGTATGGTTTTGGTTGTAAGTAGGAAGGGGGAATAAACTCTTCAGGTAGAAGGTATGAGTGACCTTGGTTTTTTGAGTGAATGGTCACTCATGTCTTGCCTGTACCATACACAAGATCCATAATACGTATCACTTAAACTTACTCTCAAAAAGAGAAGCCATGCTTCATTCCCCTTTCTTCCCCTACCGATCTTCCTAGTTCTTATGTTCCATAGATGAGAGAAATCATATGATAATTGTCTTTCTCTGCTTGACTTACTTCACTTAGCATTATCTCCTCCAGTGCCATCCATGTTGCAGCAAATGTTGAGAACTCGTTCTTTCTGATAGCTGAGTAATATTCCATTGTATATATGGACCACAACTTCTTAATCCAGTCATCTGTTGAAGGGCATCTCGGTTCCTTCCACGATTTAGCTATTGTGGACAATGCTGCTATGAACATTGGGGTGCATATGGCCCTTCTCTTCACTACGTCTGTATCTTTGGGGTAAATACCCAGTAGTGCAATGGCTGGGTCATAGGGTAGCTCAATTTTTAACTTTTTAAGGGACCTTCACACTGTTTTCCAGAGTGGCTGTACCAACTTGCGTTCCCACCAACAATGTAGGGATCCCCTTTCTCCACATGCTCTCCAGCAATTGTTGTTTCTTGCCTTGTCAATTTTTGCCATTCTAACTGCATGAGAGACTATGGACTCTGAGAAACAAACTGAGGGCTTCAGAGGGGAGGAGGGTGGGGGAATGGGATAGGCTGGTGATGGGTAGTAAGGAGGGCACGTATTGCATGGTGCACTGGGTGTTACACGCAACTAATGAATCATGGAACTTTACATCAGAAACCAGAGATATACTGTATGGTGACTAACATAATATAATAAAAAAAATGAAAAAAAAAAAAAAAAGAAATCTTAAAGTTCATATCAAAAAAAAAAAAAAGAGAAGCCATACCATAAAACCTAGTGCAGTGAAATGGGTCTTCTATAAATGTAGCCAAGAGACGGAAAAGTTTTAGGCTACTGTTTTCCAAGAGATCTCTGACCTGGAACGGGGCCCTAGGGAGAGCCTCAGCATTGGTACAGGAACTCTTACCAAGAGTCTGAGTAAAGTTTTTACACACACAGCTTTTCTGTACTTATTTACATAGTCTTCATGCCCCATTAATCCAATTATTTCCTCCCTTGTTAGGAGATGGCATGGAAAAACACATAATTAGTGCAGTATCTTGTGTTCTCATTTAATTTGAGGAGATTTATGTTCGATTTAAATTCAGATCCATTTCCTTCTATTGCTGTAGCACTCAATTTAACAAAAAATAAGCCTAGCTATCACATTCCTTTGGTGATTTTATTAAAGCGATACTTCTGAAGCAACAAGAAACATTTCTTGATATTTAACCTGTTATGTTTATTTGAATATTTTGTCCTTTCACTTGATAGAGAAATGATGTCCAAATTCTTTCAATGAATGATAAGTCCATGAGTTTATTGAATAAGAATGTATTTTTAAGTTTAAAAAGTAAAAAAGAAAAAAGAAATCTGGTGAGTAGATTTATATTTATGAGACTGCAGTTGGAATTAATATTTAACCTACATTTGTGAGTACCCACCCTGCCCCCTAGCATTTCAAAGAAGTCCTGTGGGGTGTAGTCAAAGACAAATCCCTGATGGTTATGTAGATTACATCATAGCTAGAAGAGATGACTAACACACATAAAATTAATTAAAATAACCATACATGGCACTATGCAATTAGGCACTGTGTTTGTGGCATGACCTCTAAGTCCTATAGGAATTCAGAAACAAAAGAGAGAGGAGTCAAATAGAGCTTGAGATGTGTTGGAGCTCTGTTCCATGGGGGAATGGGTACCATTTTGTAAAGAAGAACAGGAGGGTAAAGCATTCCAGGAAGAAATTGCATGTGCAAAGGGAATGAGATGAGAAGGAGTCCGGCTTCTGGTCATGAGGACTGTAAAATACTGATCCTGGTCTGGAGGTGGGAGAAGGGTTGGAGTGGGGAATAAAGCTAGAACAGTGGAAGAGCCACATGGAGCATTTTATATAGTAATTATATACACGAGGAGAGGAAACTGAATATGCTAAATGCAGAGAACTTCCAAACTGCCAAACATTTGAAGAAACAGCTTTTTAAAAATAAATCAACACCACATTTCTCTACTTCTGACATTCTTTATTCCCCTTATGCTGTTATTTTCTTCTGTACACCTGTCACCATCCGACATACTATATATTTATTTGATACCTTACTTAGCATCTGTCTCTCCCCCATGAGCTGTGAGCTCTGTAAGAGCCAGGACCTTGCTACTCTACTCACAGGGTCTGGAAAGCACTTGAGAAGTAGTAGCATTCAATAAACATTTGTTGGCTGAATTAACACCAAAGCTAAAAAGAAAGTTACTGAGATAACTGTGTAATTACGTAATCATCTTAGACCAACCATACTAACTGTATTTAAAAACAAAAGTCAATGGCATAAAATTAAATCTTGGGGCTCACGATCAGAATCTCATAGTCACTTCTCCCTCATCAAGCCTCTTCAGAGAGTCTGTTGTGATTGGGGCAGGTGATATGAACATCTATAATAACTTTATAAAATGACTTATAAGGCCACTGGAAGCTTTTCCAGGGCTAATTCCTTAGGATAAAAGGACATATCACACAATGGGGGGTGCTGGCTGGCTCAGTTGGTACAGCATGTGACTCTTGATCTCTGAGTCTCAGGGTTGTGAGTTCAAGCCCCATGTTGGGCATACAGCTTACTAAAACAAAACAAAACACCTATCACACAAATTGCTACAAGACAATATCTTTATTTTAATGTCAGGATAAGGGAAAAAACAATAACGAAAGTCCATATTAAAATTAATATGTCCATAAAATCAAGGGATAGCTCCCTCCCCGTCCTGTCCCCAGTCCTGACCTTCACTTTAAAAAAAGATTATACTGACACGATGATGTTTTCTATTAGGTATTTACTTCTTCCATAAATGTATTCCTTTGAAAGAAATTAAATTTTCTCAGGACTCTTTCATATGTTCAAGGAAAATAATCTTGGTATTTTAAAAAAAAAAAAAGTCCTGGTTGTTAATCTTAGGAAATAGACCAATTTCATTTGTCGAGGGTTACAAAAATCATTTTGCCAACATTGATGTTTCATTTTTGAAAACAGCAATAGCTCCTAACTCCTGCAATTTATTGAAAAAAAGGTGAGCTGTATTTACTTTAAAAGTAGAAACTAGGGGCACCTGGCTGGCTCAGTCAGTTGAGCCTCAGACTCTTGGTTTTGACTCAGGTCATAATTTCATGGGTCATGGGATGGAGCCCCATGTGGGGTCCCGCACTCTGCAGGGAATCTGCTCAAAGATTCTCTCTCTGCCCCCCCCCATTTGTGCACGCTTGCTCTCTCTCAAATAAATAAATAAATACATAAATATTAAAATAAATCTTTAAATAAATAAATAAAAGTGGAAACTAGGGGCACCTGGCTGGGGCAGCATGCAACTCTTCATCTTGGGGTTGTGAGTTAGAGCTGCACACTGGGTGCAGAGATTACTTAAAAGTAAAATCTCTAAAAAAAGTGGAAAATAAATTGAGATAACCTTGTAACTACCATAAGATGTATTAAAAGTTACTGTCTTCTTTCTCCTTTAAACACCCAATTCCTTGCACATTTTTTTTTTTTAAAGATTTTATTTATCCACTATTTGAAAGAGAGAGCACAAGCAGCGGGAGGAGCAGAGAAAGAGGGACAAGCAGATTCCGCATTAAGTACAGAGCCCGACGCAGGGCTCAATCCCAGGATTTCAAGATCATGACCTGAGCCAAAATCAACAGTCGACGCTCAACTCGCTGAGCCACCCAGGCGCCTATCCTTGCACATTTTTATGCTTTCTCCTAGAACTTTAAAACACAGGCTATTTTGTAGGATTGTTAACATCACTAATTGAAGTCAGACTTGTATGTTATTATAGCTATCTGACCAGCAAATTATTTTAATGCTCAGTTTATCTTTTCCAATAGTGAGAGTAAAACACATTTCTTACATACATATTCAGAAGCGTGAAAATTTAGAACAGTACCAGTCAGTCCAGTATGATTTTTTTCTTAAAGATTTATTTAAGTAATCTCTACGCCCAACATGGAGTTTGAACTCACAACCCCGATCAAGAATCACATGCTCTACCAACTAAGCCAGTCAGATGCCCCAATCTAGTATGGTTTTGATAGTATTTTTCACCGAAGCAGAAATCACTTAAATAAACATTAGTCATCCGTTCGTTTCTCTCAGTTATATGTTACTCAACTCTAGAGTCTCTGGAAAATTTTCTCCCTAACAAAAATTTAGAAAAATAGGGTGCCTGGGTGGTTCAGTCAGTTGAGCGTCCAACTCTTGATTTCAGCTCAGGTCATGATCTCAGAGTTGTTAAACTGAGCCCCACACCGGCTGCATGTTCAGTGAGGAGTCTGCTTGAGATTCTCTCTCTCCCTCTCCCTCCCCTCCGCTTGCATGCTCTCTGTCTGAAAGAAAGGAGAAGAAAAAAAAAAGAAAAGAAGGAAGGAAGGAAGGAAGGAAGGAAGGAAGGAAGGAAGGAAGGAAGGAAAGAAGTAAGGGAGGGAGAGAGGGAGGGAAGAAACAAGGGAGGGAGGGAAGGAGGGAGGGAGGGAGGGAGAAAGACAGAAACACAGGCAGGCAGGCTGGGTTCAAACCTCCAGCTCTACTGCTTAACCAGCTATGTGAATCTGCGTAGGTTTTTTAAACTTAAGCCTCAGTTTTTTCAACTGTAAAATGGGTGTAATAATTATACCTATCTCTTAAGAGTTGTATAAAAATTGAATAAGAAAGAAAAACAGTCTACAGCCATACCACCCTGAACGCGCCCAATCTTGTCTGTCAGAAAGAAAAACAAACCACTTAGCTCAGTGTTGGGCACATAAATCATCTAATGCAACCCTTTAAAAACATCATTTCTTAGAAATGCGTTCCAACCCACTAAATCTTACTTGACTTGGGTTTCTTCTCTATTGATGCTTTACTTTGTAGCAAATATTTGCTAATTCTTCCAAGTTAATCTATAAAGGCCACCAATGTTAGGCATTTGTGTATAACTGAATATATCCTGTCACTGACATATGTAAGCAACCAGAATTAATACCTGTATCTAAAACAGCTCTTAGGAGACCTTCCATTTGACAACACCTAGAATCCTGTGATGTGACAAGCTTACTGTGTCACTAAGGAAGAGACATATAGGACTATGAATTCAGTACAGTATTAAACAAGGGTAAAATCAGGCATTCTCTTAAGAATTCTGCTTCTTTGCATTAAGAAAATGAGGATTTCTCCTCAATTGCTCCTTCCCTTTAAAAAGGGCTGTAGCATCACAGGTGTGACCTAAGAAGCCTTGGGGTCAGCACTGCTAGCTAGGGACAGCTGTAAGCTAGCCACATTTGCTCAGAAGGGAGTTAAACAGGCTTCACATATAGAGGACATGCAACATTCAGTGACCACTAAGATGTCACAAAAAGACAAAAAGGAGACCAGATGACAGAAGTGAATAAAAACTAGATGAAACTTCTCAAATCTCAAACTTAATTTTAAGTCACAGAAAAGAAATTAAGCATTCCAAAGGCAAAAGAAGAGAAGAACAAGAGAATAAATATTGTACTATATTAATCACAATAAGGAGCTCTTTTGTCTTAGCCAAAATATATTCTTAAATCAACTGTAGAATGTGGCTGCATTTTCAGGCTTAGCAGCATGAAACCCACATGACTGTAATTAATGTAATAAATCATGTTGTGGAATTTTCTACAGAATCTGACAGTACTCAGTGATATACTGCTTATTAGAGACTGCAGAGATTTCTCCTCCACTTTTTTTTTTTTTATTATTATTATACTGCCAGAGACACTGAATCAAGAGGACCTTCTGATGGGTCTGAAATATCTTCGGCTGGTGTAATACATAAAATATACAGTGAGCTGCTACCATCAGACTTTCATATATAAAACAGCATATACAATTTCCCAAAAGAACCTTGTTTTTTAGTTCTCACTTTAAGGCAGTTGTAGAAGATACAGGTATTCATTACTGATGTGACATTTACATTTTCTAGTTTCGATCATGAAGTCACAGTTTTACACATGTGGCTTTCCTTTTCAGTTTATTCTACAGTGACTCCATTAGTACTCAGCACAGAATACTGTTAAACAGGCATTATTTCATCAGCCTATATATGTTATTTTCATTGCTTTCAACACCTGAGTCTTAAGTAAAATTTTACTGGATATTAAATCATTTTTAAAAGAATTACTCCTTGCACAGTTCAGAATTCAGCCATGACTGCATTTCACTTCAGTGAATTCACATATCCCTAAATATGCTTTGCACAAATTTAGTAATATCTGAAGTTTAAAAAACAGATGGTTTAAAGAGTATTCAGATGAGGAAAAGGTTATTTTATGTATATTTCCCCTAATAAAAATGATTTTGTTAGTTTTATCATGATAGTAGTACAGGTTTCCCCCAGAAAATAAAGGTATAAAGAAGAAAGAAAAACTGTCCATAAATCCATCATCCAAAGGTGGCCACTGGATATATTTTGATATATATCCTTCTGATTTAAAATTTTAATTAAAAATATGACTCTTTAATCACCAAGGGTCTAGTCTGTTTTATTTTAACTATATACTTCAGATTTCTTTTGTGATGTATTTTTATTTTTCTCTGGAAATACTGCTTTGTCTTACGTTCAAGAGGAAAACCACTGTTAACACAGTAATGCCTGGTTAAGTTACTATACCTCTTTTTCTTTCTAGAAATTTTAGCATTTGCATATTTACTTTGACACTCAACAAAAACACATTTGTACCTCAACATGGCAGGCATTGTTTTAGGTATGTCTGTATATGTCTCCTCAACTGTTTAAAATACTTTGATTTTCACCCTCTCCTTATGGAGACAATTAGACAATAAAAGCAGATGGAGAGTGGGACTAGAAAAGGAAGAGTAAAAAGGAGACGTTTTGGCAATGAAGTTTTTGGAGAAATAAAGGAAACTGAAGGAAAGCTGGTGCAGGTCCTAAAAGGACTTCGAAGTACTAAGAGGCAGGATGCCGAAATGTGCAAGAGAAGTATCAGCAATGGCCAGTGACCCTGGTGGTTAAGAGCATGAACCTGGGAACCAGAATGACTAGGTCAGAATCCCAGCTCTCCCACCCTCTTACTCTGTGACCTCTAGCAAGTTCAACCTTTCCTGACTTAGATTCTTCATCTGTAAAATGGAGTTAATTATATTCCTGACTTCATAGAGCTGTGAGAACTGAGTTACCACAAGCAGTTAGTGAGATAATAAGCACTCTGTAAGTATTGGCTATTTTTATTGCTATTTCGCATGTAGTAATCAAAGACAGCTAACAGCATATGACCCTGCTTATGAAGAAAAATAATCATCACCATTTGTTAATAGCTCATCAGTGTGTCAGTCAGAACTGAGTATTTGAAAAGCACTTTTCATGAGTTTGCTAAAA
This sequence comes from Ursus americanus, assembly GCF_024610735.1. Classification (NCBI taxonomy): domain Eukaryota; kingdom Metazoa; phylum Chordata; class Mammalia; order Carnivora; family Ursidae; genus Ursus; species Ursus americanus. The sequence goes on from NC_142144.1 coordinate 20,562,057, forward strand.
TGCTATGGCTTCAGTGACTAAAAACAAACAAGCACACTATATTAGGTAACATCTGATGAATTTAAGAAATGAGATGCTATACCACAACAGAAATAGTTATAAGAATTTTTATTTAGAAAAATTTTGATTAGAAACTAGGTCTTCCTTTAAATTTACATTCAATTTATAGGACTGCATATCTTATACCACAACAGAAATAGTTATAAGAATTTTTATTTAGAAAAATTTTGATTAGAAACTAGGTCTTCCTTTAAATTTACATTCAATTTATAGGACTGCATCTCTTAATTAGTAAGGCTCAAAATGTGAAGGCATTTTTTACTGAAAATGAATAATGAAGTGAAAAACACAAAGGAAATATTAATCAACTTGAAACAAAAGATGTATGGCACATAATGCAAAGGAAAAGAGATAACACATAAAAACAGAAATGCAGAAAATGCTAATAAATTATCTCCTTTTTTCTGAGTTAATCTATTAATATTCATTAAATTCCATCCAAGAAGTAATAATTTAATGGATAGGAGAATGCTAATTTCTCTAATTGGGTCAGTGGGCAAAAACAAAACATATTTTTGAAAACTTCATTATAAAATAAAAATTAAATTATTTTTCTACATGGATCAGCTTTCTATTACCCACTTATAAGTACAAGCAAAACAAAAATAAAGCTTTTTTCTTAATGAGATGGCTTTTCATTTCATAGAATAATAATTTAGCAGCAGTAATTTTAACAGTAAAAAGGTGTTAAAAAGTTAGTGATCTGTAACATAAATCAATATACTCTAGAGACTAAAAAATTATGTAAAATATAATTTCAGGTATTATTTTTAAGGAATATATACCACACCCTAAGTCAAATTCATACCAACAGCACATTCTTGGATTGTAAGGATTCTTCATTTTTTCTGCTGAATGAAGTTAACAGGTGGAAAATTCAGTAATACTAAAGTTATTTGTTAAAAAAGTTTCTGGGGGTGGGAGGGAATGATTTCAGCAAGATGTCTGAATATCACCCCTATCAACAATAATTTGGTATGGATGCATGGACAAAAGCACCTTTGTGGAGCTTTGGACTCGGTGGGAGATTGTGAAACCCAAGTATAGTCTAAGACCAAGAAGAGACGTTTTGAGAAGGCAAGTTTACACCCAGGTGGCTGTCTCACCAACCATGGTCCTGACTACAGATCCTCAAACAGCTCCATACCCCTGAGGACTCAGCTACAGCTCCATTTGGCTTTAGCTCTGTCACCAGCACCATATGTCTAGGGACCCAGGAGGAGTCATGCCCACATGCACTGGGTAATAGGCATACAGATCCTGGTGCAGGATGTGGACCCTCAAGTGGCCTGTAAAGCACATCCAGCCTCTTCTTGGCTATGGGCAGTAGCCTCTGGAGGTAAACCCTCCAAACTCTGTCAGACTATATAGGTTCTGAAAGGCCCTATAACTCGGCTCCAGCTGGTTCTCGCCATAGCCTGAGAACAGTCTGGCTGACACAGGAACCTGACAGGAGACACTCCCATCTGTGTCTCTGGAAATTCCAAAAGGGTCTTATATTTAGCTCCAGTCCTCTTATAGCTACAGTTTGCCAGCAGTCCTGCAGGTCCAAGGACCCATCTCCAAACCCAGATATTTGGAAAGGGTCCAATACTCAGATCCAGCCTCTCAGCCACAGTCCATGAGTAGTACTCTGGTCCACGGAATCTGTAGGAGACACTCCTGTCTGCACCCCTAAGAGATCCTGAAACAACCATGTACTCAGCTCTAGCTCCTTTTGCCACAGACAGGGAGCAATGTAGCCTACCCAGGGATGGCAGGAGACACACCCATTCGTGCCTCCAGTACCAGGTACGCAGACTTCAACCCTGACTGTGGAACCGGAACCAGTGCTGGGGATCAGTTACAGCCTTCTAGGTCATGGTCCAGGGTCAGTCCGGCCAACCCAAGAACCTACCCAGTGACCAGGTAGGGCCTTTCCAGGGACCTGGTGGGAGCTACAACTATATGCACACCCAGTTAATAGGGCCGCTGTCTGAACTGTGGATCCTAAAGTGGGCCTTTATCCCAGTACTACCCTACCAAACAAGGTACTCAAGACAGTCCCATCCACCCAGGGACCAGATAAGATCCACATCACCTAAGCCATGGTAACAAGAATACCAGCTGCACCCCGACTGTAAGCCAGCAACAGCCTCGTAACTGTCAAGCCCAGCATGACTGATTCGGAGGTAATCCTACCAGCCCAGGGAACAGGAAAAGATCTTTACCTGCTGAGGTCAGTCTGTAAAAACTAGAAGAGGTGTTTGTTCTTTCAAATGTACAGGCAATGCAAGGCTACAGGATCAGAAGAATCAGGCAAATATGACAAACAGATTAATAAAGGAACCAAAGGAAACTAATAAAGCTCCCCAAGTGATCTAAAAAAAACACCAGAGATCTATAATTTGCATGACAAAAAATGCAAAATAATCATCTTAAACTCAACGCAAAACCAGGGAAACAAAGCATGAACAAAATTAAGTTTAATAAAGAAACAGAAACCATGAAAAAGAACCAATCAGAATCCAGGAGCTGAAGAATGTAGTAACAAAAGTGAAAAGTTCAACAGAGAACTTCAAACACACTGGATCATGCAGAAGAATTAGACCTTGACAGATTATTTGATATTAGCCAATTAGAAGAACAAAAAGAAAACAATGAAAAAAAATAAAGAAAGCTTATGTGAATTATAGGATACCATCAACTGAATGAATATTTGCATCATGGGAGTTCCAGAAGGAGAAGAGAGAAAGGGGAAGAAAGCATTAAAAAAAAAAAAATAGCTGAACATTTCCCAAATCTTAGGAGAGATAGGGACATCCAGGTATAGAAAGCTCAAAGGACTCCAAGTAAGATTAACCCGAAGAGTATTCCAAGATCTATTATAATCAAATGGTAAAAGTTAAAGACAAGGATGGGGCTCCTGGTTGGCTCAGTCGGTTAAGTGTCTGACTTGATTCCAACTCGGGTCATGATCCAAGGGTCATGAGATGGAGCCCTACGCAGGGCTCCGTGCTGGGTGTGGAGCCTGCTTAAGATTCTCTCTCTCAGGGCGCCTGGGTGGCTCAGATGGTTAAACGTCTGCCTTTGGCTCAGGTCATGATCCCAGGGTCCTGGGATCGAGCCCCGCGTCGGGCTCCCTGCTCGGGGCGGGGGGGGGGGGGGGGGGAGAGGAGCCTGCTTCTCCCTCTCCCTCTGCTGTTCCCCCTGCTTGTGCTCTCTCTCTCTCTCTGTCAAATAAATACATAAAATCTTAAAAAAAAAAAAAATGATTCTCTCTCTCCGTCTCCCCCCTCCCCCAACTAAAAAATAAAAATTTTTTTAAAAAGTCAAAGACAAGGAGAATTCTTTTAAAGACAAGAAGAATTTTTATTTTTTTTTTTTACAGACTGTATTTATTTTGAGAGAGAGTGCACACACTTGTGCAGGAGTGTGGAGTGGCAGAGGGAGAGAGAGAATCTCAAGCAGACTCCACACTGAGCGTGGAGGCCTACTTGGGGCTTGAGCCCATGACCATGAGATCATGACCTGAGCTGAAATCAAGAGTGGGATGCTTAAATGACTAAGCCACCCAGGCGCCCCAAGACAAACAGAATTTTTAAACTAGCAAGAGAAAAACTATTTTTAACAGCTCCCAGGTGACCAAACATGGAGTCAGGAGGGCCCAGAGCATCCAAGGTAGAGGCCAATCACTCTGCTGGAACCTCAGACAGGGTCTGGGCTTAGGGACAACTGGCAAGGGAGTGTAACAGTGAGAAGCAGAGGGGCGCCTGGGTGGCACAGCGGTTAAGCGTCTGCCTTCAGCTCAGGGCGTGATCCCGGCGTTATGGGATCGAGCCCCACATCAGGCTCCTCCGCTATGAGCCTGCTTCTTCCTCTCCCGCTCCCCCTGCTTGTGTTCCCTCTCTCGCTGGCTGTCTCTATCTCTGTCAAATAAATAAATAAAATCTTTAAAAAAAAAAACAACAAAAAAAAAAAACAGTGAGAAGCAGAGCTGAAAACCAGTCTCCCTAACCTCCCCACTGCTGCACCCTCACCCATTTCAAAAAAGACAAAACAAACAATAACAGACAAAACTTTGCTAAGGAAATTGAACCCAATCACCCAATCAATGTGGGAAAGCCACAGCCTCTATTGTGGGTGCTGGTGCCTGAGACTTGTCTTTGGAGGCCTTGCTGACCAAGCACCAGCTCTCTGCCCACTCTCTGTAACCAGAGTCCTGCCAATCAATATGTCCCACATACTTTTCACTCAGGAAAAGGCCCAAAGTAAGCAAACCTATTTATACAACTGCAGAAGAAACCAACACCAGATTCCTGTCCTGTGTTCTTAAATGTGAACAATTTGAGTAGGCATCAGAAGAAAAGTGGCAGCAATAAAGAGAAGGATGAAGAAAAAAGAACAGAAAAAACTAACGGAAAATACAAAGACAGAAGATAATTTTTTAAAAATTTGTAATCAAAATTCTGAGAGATTATTTTAACTATAATTCTTGTGAAAGGAACAAGTACTAAAGAAAAACTTTTAAAATTCATATTAGAGGAAAGGAATTTTTAGTGATTTAAAGGCTCAGAGTTTACTTCCCACCTATCCATTCTTGGGAAATTATATGATGGACTCCAGCAAAATGAGAAAAAAGAGGGACAAGTGAAATCTAGGAAACAGACAATATAACCTAGAGAAACCTCAGGGTGGAAGAGTTCTCTCAGGCTTATGTTAAATCAATTAGTCCAAATTGCAGCAGGAAGACTGAGGCCCAAATGGAAATCTGAGGAGGACCACACAGATATGATGACGTCACAGTGCTCTTCTGTCAAGAAATGGTACCAAAAATTTTAAGAAAACACATACAGAAAAACCCAAAAACTAGAGTAATACTGTACTTCATTGACTGTAAATTGCATTTCTACGTTTTAACATCTCTGAAATTTGTCTCACAATTCCTGGGAATTATAGTTTAATTGGTAACATGCTTTTTCTTTGTGGAACATAAAATAATGTACATTTTACAATCAATGACATTTCACATGCAAAAATACAGTAATAATGCAGGGACATACTTATTGAGGACTTACTCTCTGTTCCAGGAATTATTCTAAGCTCTTTACATGGATTAAGTCATTTACCCATAAAACAACCCTTAGGAACATCCCCCTTTCAGTGTCCCAGAGGTGGTGAAATCCATCAGGATGAAAAGAGATTCAATTTTAGAATGCTAATAGCTATGAACAATATTTACACTGTCAAAATAACATAAATGGTGTTACTGGTTTTGAATGTTTAGAGTCAACCTAACAATAAAGCAGGAAAGACTCAGGTGCCTTGATGGCTCAATAGGTTGAGTGTCTGGCTCTTGGTATCAGCTTAGGTCATGATATCTTGGGCTCCTGGGACAGAGCCTCCACTCGGGTTCCTGGCTCAGTGGGGGAGCCTGCTGGAGATTCTCTCTCTCCCTCTGCCCCTCCACCACTTCACACATGTGTGCTCTCTCCCTCTCTCTCAAAATAAATAAATACAGCTTAAAAAAAAAAAAAAAGACAGGGGAAGACTCAGTTATGTCCACCGAAGACAATTAAAAAAATATTGACAACTTTGTCAGGTTAAGAAGATGGTTAGAAGGGAGGTGAGAACAGTAGAAGGAAGGATAGGGGCACTAATATCTTCTGTCTTAGGTTGAGAAAGCGTATTTATTTCCTTTTTCATTATTTTGATTCTTCTATTGGTTACTTGTGTATATTAATAGCCTAAAACTAAAATTAATAGCCTAAGGCTAATGAAAATGAATTAAATTCTCCTCATTCATAACAAGGAGTGTGTAGATATTTTCTCAAGTTGGTAAATCAAGAAACAAGTATAAACAATGTGTTCAGAATTTCGGAAAGAATTGAAAATAGAAAGGCTCAAATGAAGTTTCTCTTGAAGAGTGGAATTATGAGGTGATGAGAGCTGAGGTGAGAGACTGCTAATGTTTAGAATATTATCTTATTGATTGCCACGTACATGTATTACCTTGATAAAAATACAGAAAATTGAAAAAGGCAATAAAAAGTGTTTTGTCTAAAAAAGCAATCCTATAGATACTAAGGCAGTACTGAAGAATCAGCTATGCGTATTGTAACTGAAGACAGTAAGCTAAATAAGGTATATCGATCATTAAATCAGATTTACTTGATTATAAATTTGATCACTCTTCTCAACTAAAATAAAGCTTAAAATCACCTTAAAGCCACAGAAGCATAATTTATCATTTTTACTACATTATATAAGTACTTCTTTTGGTTCTAATGCACTCTTGGGAACACAAGCCATTAGTTACATAAATGGGATCTAGATTGAAAGAGAAGCTATTGGTGGGCCCAGGATACAGGGGATCACCTACACTCTGCCCATCCCTGCTGAGACCCAAGATGGTCAGGCAGCAAAATGTGTACAGAGAGGTTGGAAGCTACTGCTTCTCTGAGGAAAGCAAACAGGGAAGATGTTTCAGTCTCGGGACACTGAAGTGAAGACTTCAGTGCTCTGACACTGACTTTTCTGCTCAGAACTTGTACATTATTTCATCTCTTCAGATTACACAGAATGGATAGCAAGACTAGAAAATCAAGGTCAATGCCTCTTCGATTCTGAACTTCCTAGCAGCCTTACTCAAATCCAAATTCACTGAAAGAAAATTACATGCTGAGGTTTATAGCTATTTGCTAGTCTGCTGTATTTGCATACATTTTGCATATTTGGAAGTCTCAATTATATTTGGGTGAACATTAAATAAATAACAGAGCTCTTATTTCATTGGTATAATAAAAAATGCCTTTATTTTAGAGAAATAAAAAGTTGGGAAGATTTTCTTGTGAAATACTAAGACAAATGATATTTAAAAAGCGTGTGCAAATACTAGAAAAAGCTGATAAAAGTGAATTTCCCAGAATATTATGCATATGTACAGGAGAGCAATTAGGTTGATTTTTTTTATTTTGCCTTTCAGAAAACTTAAACATTATACTTTTAATTGTTAAAGATAGGTCACTAGTTGTATACAAAAATAAGCAATATTACAATTTTAATATAACTACGCTCATGTTATGTTGAGTATAAAGAGTTTTTAAACAAATGATGTGGAATGTCTGTAGTCTCTGCACTCTCAATTTCCAGCTAAGACTCACCTTTCATTTACCATGTGGCTTAACTGTTCATTTAACCAGGTTTAACCATATATCATCCTAGAAACAACCTTCATAAATGTATTATCTAAAGGCAAACCAATTTACTCTTACAAAGTCATTTAAAGTTGAACAGCATCTTGGTCCAGAAAAAAAAAAAATTTTTTTTTTTTTTAAATGAGGATGTTTTGAGAGGGCTAGTATTAGGATGTCTCTCTCCCATTAGACTGTAGGCAGTATGACAATAGGAACCATGTTTGCCCTGAATGTTGGTGTACCAGTGGTACCCAACTTGAACTTGGCAATTCACAGCCTTCCAATGGTTGAATGGATGAATGAATGGTCACGGCACGCTTCAGAACTCCAAACACTGTGTTATCCTACACACAGAGAATTAAGACTTTTGACAGTGTAAATATTGTTCGTAGATATCTGTGTTCTGAAAACTTCTAGTATTACTAAAATAGTGCTATGCCTTTGGACAAAGAATATGAGTGTAGCAACAGAGATCTCCAGAAGCCAAACACTCATAGTAATCAAGGTCTGTACTTTCTAACTCCTGAAACATCAACCTGTCTCCTCCTCTCCGATGCTTTTATGGTTGTGTCATGAGCACTCACCGCCATCTCCCACAGGAATCACTATAATACCCTATAAAACATCTTGTGACCCAGCTTCTACTTCCCCACTTCTATCAGTGTAATCTTCTAAGATAATGAATTGTGTCCTCTGTTTCCCATGTAGGACATTTGTGACATCACATGTACAGCCCCTCATGGGAGGCTCCAGCTTACCTTTCCAGCAGCAACTCTCCTGACCCCCTGGAAACCTACTCTCAAGCCACACTCAAATCCATGCTTCCCTAAGTCATCTGCAAATGTCCATGCCTGAATGTCTTTGCTCCTGTTGTTCTATTTCCCTGAAATATTCTTCCCTGCGTACCACAAGGCTAAGCCAACTGCTCCTCATGTGTGTTCCACTGCACTTCATATACTTCTTTCTATATACTTGCAATTGAAGTTGTTGGTTTACTTGCCTCCTTCAATAAACAATGCTACTTTGGGGGTGGAGAATTTGACATTCATCTTTGTATTTTCATCACCTCTGTCATATAGTTGCTCCTGAAAAAATGTCTGGTAAATTCAAGTGCAAGTGACTTGGCCAGATGCTTAGCAGAGAAAGAGACTTGGCTCCTATGCCTTCTATTAAACCCTGGGTCCTCTTAAAAATGATTCTCAGAGGGGCGCCTGGGTGGCACAGCGGTTAAGCATCTGCCTTCGGCTCAGGGCGTGATCCCGGCGATCTGGGATCGAGCCCCACGTCAGGCTCTTCCTCTATGAGCCTGCTTCTTCCTCTCCCACTCCCCCTGCTTGTGTTCCCTCTCTCGCTGGCTGTCTCTATCTCTGTCAAATAAATAAATAAAATCTTTAAAAAAAAAATGATTCTCAGAGAAAATAAATTATCTCTTTAAGATGTACTCTAGCAGCCTACAATTTGGGTAAGTGATAGGCACAACCTGAAAATGAAAAAAGGGGAAGAGGAAGTAACTGGAGGTTTAGGCTATTCCTACCCCAAGACAAGCAGAGGTAGGTGCACAGCAGTGACTCAACGCCTCTGAGTGAACAAGCAGGAACTGTAAGTAAGCAGTCACCTAGTTTCTTTGTGACTCATGTCCCATCAGCAAAATAACAGAAACAACCTTTTTCTTCACGGAACTCAGGCAGTGTTATTTTGGAAATAAAAGTGCTAACAGATAATAGAGAACATTGGGGGGGGGGTTGGTTGGGTTTTTTTTTATTTATTCTAGCAGAAGAACTTGAAAAAATTCCCCATTATAATCATAAGGAGGAAAGCTGTAGTGTTGAAATTTGTAAGAATAATCCCCAAATTCTTTGTCCATAAACAAGTACACTAGAAGACAATGTTAGGAAAGTTTGCTTTCTTACAACCCCCCCCCCCAAAACCCTTCTATATGTTCAGTAATAAGAATAACGTCATAATATCCTCATCTTATACATACTCTACAATCAATTTTGTTTCATAATCTATATTTATTTTTTTAAAGATTTTATTTATTTGAGAGAGAGAGAGAAAGACAGAGAGGGAGAGCATGCGGGCGCACACAAGCAGCAGGGAGGGGCAGAGGGACAAGTAGACTCCCCACTGAGCAGGGAGCAGAGGAAAGGCTGGATCCCAGGACTCTGGCATCATGACCTGAGCAGAAGTCAGATGCTTAACTGACTGAGCCACCCAGGTGCCCCCATAATCTATATTTACAAAGTAATCACGTTTTAAATATAAAGAAAAGTATAAGTAATCATGTTTTAAGTATAAAGAAAAGTATACAGAATAATACTAAAGTATGCTTACCATGAATCCGAGGGCTTAGTATGGATTAACATAATCCTTATAATCAACCCTATAGAATAAATACATTATTTTCTTCATTTTACAGATGAAAAGGTGAAGCCTTAGTAACTTGCCAAAGTCACCCAGAAAATAAGTGGTAGAGTTGGGATATGAATCCAGGCAGTTGTGTGTCTGGATTTCCATAATTAAGCAGTACACTTATGTTGTCTCTTATATAACAAAATTCATGTTCCTGTCATTCTGATTTAATACGTTATTATTTTGTCATATTTTTTACATGTGTTTGAAAGAAAATGTTACAGATACAGTTCAAGTTTCCTGTGCTCCCATTCCCGTCTTCCCCCCAAAGGCAACCACTATCATTTGTGGTATGTCCTTCCATGTTTCATAACTGATTATATGTGGGGGTGTGTGTGTACATGCACGCATAACAATATACTATTAATATTTGTGTTTTTTTAAAGACATGGGACTCTATTATTCTCCAACTGTTTTTAAGATTTCTCTACATTAATAAATGTATATGTGGCTGATGCATATATTCTACTGAAAAATATATCAATTTATTTCTCTATTGATAGATACTGAGGTTGTCAATGTTTTGGGGTTTTTTAAAAAGATTTTATTTATTTGTCAGAGAGAGAGAGAGAGAGCACAAGCAGGGGGTACAGCAGGCAGAGGGAGAAGCAGGCTCCCCGCTAAGCAAGGAGCCCGATGTGGGATTCGGTCCCAGGACCCTGAGATCACGACCTGAGCCAAAGGCAGCCGCTTAACCAACTGAGCCACTCAGGCATCCTGTCAATGCTTTTTTTTAACTTGTTATCACAAAGTTGCAATGTACACTCCTGTACATTCCCCCCCTCCTTCCCTCTTTCTGTCTTTGTCTCCCCATGTATATATTTATGGATGTTTCTCTAGGGCAAATGCCTAGAAACTGAATTCTAAGGTTGGATGATAATGCATATCTTTAATTTTATTAAATATTGTAAATTGCTCTCCAAAACGGTTGTACTAATTTATATTCCCACGAGCATGTCCTCATTTTCCCATACTTTCAACAACACTTGGGATAGTTAAAATTAATAATTTTTGCCTTTCTGATGGTACCTCATTGTTGTCTTGTGTTCCTTTGATTACCAGTGAGGTTGAGCATCTTTCTTTCTTTTTCTTTCGTTCTTTCTTTCTTTCTTTCTTTCTCTTTCTTTCTTTCTTTTTCTTCCTTCCTTCCTTCCTTCCTTCCTTCCTTCCTTCCTTCCTTCCTTCCTTCCTTCCTTCCTTCCTTTCTCCTTTCTCCTTTCCTTTCCTTTTTATTTATTTATATGAGAGAGTGAGTGAATGGGGAGGGGGGGGAGAGGGAGAAAGAATCTGAAGCTGACTCCTCACTGAGTGCAGAACCCGATGAGGGGCTGGATCCCACGACCTATGAACTGAAATCAAGAGTCTGATGCTTAACCAACTGAGCCACGCCCAGGTGCCCCTAGGTTGAGCATTTTTCATGTTTACTAACTACGTGGGTTTCCTCTTATTAGAAATGCTTCTTCATTTCCTTTTCTCATTTCCCTAGTGGATTATCTGATCTTTTTCCTACTGATTTGTGGCAGTTTTAAATATATATTCTGTGTATGAATATTTTTGACTATGTGAATTAAAATAATCTCACAGATGACTGCTTATCTTTTAACTTTGTTTATGATATCCCTTGTCCCAGCTAAGACTTTTACTTACAGACTTTTAAGGCTGTCAGCATTTCCAATCTTTTCCTTTATGGTTTATGCCATGTTTTAAAAACTCTTCCTGACATCAAGGCTATTTTACAAGATTTCTTTCAGATAGTTTTAAGTTTTATGATTCCATATTTAGATCTTTAAATGAGACTTATTTTCATGTCTGATGTGAGATAAGGATCTAATTTTATTTTGTTCCACATGGGTGACCAAATGTCCAATACCATTCACTGACTGAGCTATCCTTTTCCCACTAATTTGAGATGCCATCTCTTTCACATACAGTTCCCATTTATGTGTAGGTGTGTTTCGGGGCTCTCTATCCTGTTCCACTACTCTACTTGTCTAGCTTTATGTCAGATCATTCCATTTTAATTATTATAGCTTTATAATAAGATGTATGTAAATGATATGTGTTACGTAAGTTCTAATGGGTTTTCATTGTCTTTTTAAAACTATCCTTGTTAAAGTCTAAGTACTTTGAAAAGACATGAAAATATAGTCAATTCTTTTTTTTTTTTTTTTAACAGAATGGCTGTAATCACATATCCCCTCCACCTACCGCCCCCCAACCCAGTGTAGAAAATAAAACTAGTAATTACTAATTTAAAACCAAGTCTTTTATCTTTTCAAGAACCACATTGCCGGAAGGAAGGAGGGGAGTGCTTACCAGCCAGGGGCTAAAGACCACCATCCTCAGCTCCTTAAACTCATTATTACAGGCCTTCTACTACGCAAGATAAAACCTAGGACAACCCCCACCACTCCACTCTGACAACTGCCCTTCGATCAGTTGTGGAGGAAGAGCTTTACAACATTCAGGTAGAGAGGAGATCCTGGGACACTCAAGCAGGAAAGTCAAGAGCTGGTGATCTTCAAGTAGAGCAACTAGGAGGCTCTGTGATACTCAGCAGAGGGACGGAAGGTGGCATCTAAAAGGTCAGGGGAAGAGGCGCTGATTGGACAGATCTGAAAGGGTTCACAGTGTTCAGTAACACGCTAGCGATCTATAATTTCATCAAAGTTTTGACTTGTTCTCTCTTCCTGTGGACATGCAGTCTCATGTTATCATAAGAGAGAGGGGACTGATTTTTTTCATTGCCCAATTAGGTGAGTAGAGGAATGAAAACAAGGTTATTGCTTTTTAGATGATGTTGCCAACAGCAAGGAATGAGTCCCAGTAAGTGGATCAAGGCACAAAATTTTTCCCTGATATATTCTCATGGTCAAGAAATTACCAACACAATGATCACACTCATACCATGTACAAGGCACTGGAATTGAAGAAAAGGGTGCTGTGTATTTCCATTAAAGTCTCCTTCAGCATTAGAAGAGAAGGAAAACACAATAAATTAGATAAGTATCTAGATTCATTAAGTTTCTTCTAAGAGACCTAATGAAATAAAGCTCACTCCCCTTTACCAGATCTTACAAAATTCTTGACATTACCATCACTACCAATGGCAACTCAAGGGCAAAATTATACAAGGAGAGAAAGAAATGGAGGGTAAGAAGGAAGAAAAGAAATGAAATATACATAAGGCAATAAAAAAATGTCAATGTCCAGATTTCCTAAATCCTCCTTATTTGGGCTACCTCCAGGTGATTTTGCTGTTCAATCCCTCTGTCAGAGGTATCAACTTAAGAAATGGTAAAGAAATAAAATAGATAATTTCGGGAAATAGTACCACTTGAGTTCATGTGGAAAAAGGTATGCCTAAGGGAAAACTAATAATTCAAAATTAACTTTTAACAAATATTTAATATAGTAGTAAGAAGTTCCTACTGGTATTTCTCTCATTTCCCAGAACTGTCCTTTCTTTTCTTTTTTTTAAGATTTTATTTATTTATTTGACAGAGAGAGACATCCAGCGAGAGAGGGAACACAAGTAGGGGGAGTGGGAGAGGAAGAAGCAGGCTCCTAGCGGAGAAGCCTGATGCGGGGCTCGATCCCAGAACGCCAGGATCACGCCCTGAGCTGAAGGCAGACGCTTAATGACGGAGCCACTCAGGCGCCCCTCAGAACTGCCCTTTAAAGTCCATAGCTGAAAGCAAAGGTCCTAAGTACCTCCTTCCCCTATTCTAGGTTCACAGAATATGTTAACCTGTGCTTCCAACCACTCCCCACAAGGGACACATTTCAGCAAAAACTCCCATTGGGAAGGGAGGGAAGGTTTAGTGTGAGGAGAATCCATATCCTGTGGATTGCTTGTACAGTTTGTACAATAAGATATCATACAATATAGGGCATCCTGGTATCAGTGGTTACTTACCAAAGGGATGTCATTAATTTTAGCTGAAAATACAAACCTAGTGACAAAAAGAAAATTATTTTATTTTTCATGCAACACCTAGGGAGAGGGTAACACCTTTCCTAGGGTTGGGGGTTATATTCCTCCAGATTCTTTATTTAAAACAAAAAGCCCAGTCTAGCCAGCTTAGGCAGAAAAGAATTTAATAAAGGCCAAAGAATTTCCTAGAACACCAGTAAATCAGGTTTGGAGGTGTCCACAAATAATGTCCTGACCCAAAACAGGTTTGCTCTGGTAGAGGCAACAAAGCCACCAAACTCCAGTGACAGCGTCTACAGTTAAAACTACTACAGGGGGGCGCCTGGGTGGCTCAGATGGTTAAGTGTCTGCCTTTGGCTCAGGTCCACATCGGGCTCCCTGCTCAGCGGGGAGCGTGCTTCTCTCTCTCCCTCTCCTGTTCCCCCTACTTGTGCTCTCTTGCTCTCTCTCTCAAATAAATAAATAAAATCTTAAACATACACACACACACACACACACACACACACACACACACACACACACACACAACTGCAGGGATGCTGCTCCCGCTACCTCTAGAAATTCCAAGATTTGCAATTTGCAAAATAGATTCTTCCAGGTACTTATGATTAGAGTCTGGTGTGAGTGCATCTGACTGGCAAAGCCTAAGGTCACAAGACTGTGCCCTCACTGAAATATATACTTGGAATCCAAGTTTTTGACCTCTCCAATATGGAAATGCAGATGCACTCTCACACAGGAAGAATGTTCAAAGTTACTGGGTGGTGGGATGGAAACAATGTGCCCCACAATATGGGTCTTCCATTCTCTAGATCACTGCCTCTCCAGCTTCATTGTGCATACAAGTTATGTGGAGATCTTATTAAAACACAAATTCTGATTCTTTGGGTCTGGGATAGGGCCTGAGATTCTGCATTTCTACTTAGTTTCCAGCTGATGCCAGTGATACTGTTCCATGGATCATTTTCTAGTAGATGAAGGGATGTATCTGCATAAGATCAGAGTCTACTTCACTACTGAGCACAGCCTCATAATAGCAAAACTGGTGATGACAATGAAAAAAAATACTAATAATGGTAGAAACTACTATTTGCTGAATGTTTATTACATGTCAGGTACTCTCTTTACCTATATTTTTGCATTTGGTCTTCAAACAATCCTGCAAGGCATTATTATTACTTTACAAATGAGAAAACAGTTTCAGGAAAATGAAATGACTTAGTTAAGTTCACAAGGTTAGCAGGAGGTAGGGCTGGGAATCAACCTAAGCATGTCTGATTTCAAACTTTGAGTGCCAGTCTCTACTATCTCAATGCCCAGCACTGCCTGACATATCAATCCTAAGATAAGAACCCAGTGATAAGGAAGGAAATGATGGCATAAACTGAGCCTGAATTTTTACTTTGCTTCTCTTATCTTTCAGAATTTATGTCTCAAGTCGTCCTGCACGAAGGTACAGGAAAGGGTATGGCTAAGAAAACAAATTTAGTCAGGGCGCCTGGGTGGCTCAGTCAGTTGGGCATCCAACTCTTGCTTTTGGCTCAGGTTGTGATCTTGGGATCATGATCTTGGGGTCATGGGACCGAACCCCACGTGGGGTCTGCTTAAGATTCTTTCCCCCTCCCCACCCTCTCCCTCTGCTCCTCCTCCCACTTGTGCACGCTCTCTCTCTCAAACAAATAAATAAAATCTTTAAAAAACAAATTTAGTTTTGTTCTATCTTGCAAGAAGAGGCATATATTTCTTGCGGAATAAGGAAATATGTAAAATACAATGCATACATACATATGCATACACACAAGCATACATATTCATATATGTTTCTACCCCTTATATTATTAGAACACTGTTCTAGTATATCCTGTCCTTGAATGACACATATAAACATCTATCTGCCCATGAAAAAAAACAACAAACTTAAGTGCCCAAAATAAAAACAAAAATATACACAAGTTGCAGTAGGTATCTCTGGTTTGCTGTCCTTTTCAAGATTAGAACCTGGCATGTCTTTGGAAGGACACCCCCATCCAACCTCCACACTTAGCTATGTGGTTTATGTAAACTGGTCTCAATACCATTTCCAGGTGGGGGTCTAATGCCCCAGAGACCGATTCAAGGGTTAACGGGAATGTTGTGGCACAGGTTCTGTCAACTGCTAGACATGGATCTTAGCAGCACTTGGCAACCTTGGGGACCATGCAGAAATCAACTATCTATAGGGAGAGCTAATACCAAGGAACCTAAGGTGAGAAATGGCAAGAAAGAAACTAGACATCGTTTAACCTTTGGCTAGAAGCTTGTTTCAAGATATGTCCTCAGACTATAAAGCAATTTATGTTTTTTAAGCTAATTTTAACTCAGGTTTTCTGTTTGACAAGAGAAACCATTGTTTATGCATGTCAACATAGACCAAACAACTAGAATATGACTTAATTTTTAAAAGCTTACTAAACTCAATTTTACATGAGTAGGTTTCAAAAAGTACTCTATTACATACTTTAAATTATACCCTTCTTTTTCTATGAATGCATTTTGTTTTGTATAAGCTATAATCAAAGACTGGGGTGCCAGGCTGGCTCAGCCGATGGAGCCTGCCACTCTTGATCACCAGGTGATGAGTTCATGCCCCACGATGGGTGTAGAGATTACTTAAAAAAATAATAAAATCTTAAAGAAAAGACATAATCAAATGATAAAAAATTAGAAGAAAAGGAGATCAATAACAACAGAATTGAAAATCTAGAAATGGACCCAATTATAAACACAAATGTTATGAATAAATCAATTCAGTAGTGACTGGGAATTATTCAATAAATGATGCTGGAACATTTGACTACCTGCAAAAATAATGAAGTGAGGTTCCAATCCAAAATCTATTCTGACTTTAGAGCTAAATATAAAAAAAGAAAGGAGATTGGCGGGGGGGGGGGGGGCAGCTGCAGCAGGGGGGAAACCAAAAAAGAACCAGAGGGAAATATAGGTAAATATATTATCTGATTCAAGGGAGGGAAAGCACTTCCTTAGAAAAATAACCAAATGCTGAAAAGATGATAGCTAAATAGAGGCTGAAAAAAATAACCTTCATAAAAATAAATAAAATTCATCTAAAAAAATGCCATCAACAAAATTACTTTAATTACACCAAAATTACTTAAATGGTAAAGAGGGAAATGTATTTCCAATATACAAAATATACTGTAAGTTAATATTTCTAATATATAAGGACTATATGTAATTTATTAGAAATTATTAAAGATGTGTATTTTCAAAAGGAAAAACATATATTTCAAATCTGATAAGCAAAAGTTGATTGCCTGCTACTATAAAACTTCTGGGGAAAAAGCTGATTAATAAAAGGGGTCCTTGCACAAAATCATAAAGGAAGTCGGGTGTATGTGTGTATATTTAAAAAATATACACATAAAAACCCAACTCAGAATGCAACAGAGATTTAAATTTATGACAAATGCCCCAAATTTACATTTAAAAACCTCAAAATTTAATGGAATCTAAGCCACTGGGGAGATAGTCAATAACTCTTCTAATAAGATGTCCTCTTTACTCATTACTGTTTGCTAAGATTTGGGTTAGGCAGTATAACAGGGCTGACATGAAAATTAATAATTTTATCCATACCTTGATTAACATTTTATCACTTTGTGAGTTTAGTTTTGAACATAAATAAGGATGACTTTCCACTAGGAGAATAGAATTTAAACGGCATCAGTAAAACTAAACAAAATGAAACAATTTCTCTTTGTTTCTGGTTGACTCAATAGTCATTTGTCAGATTATTTTAAAAATATTATTCAAAGATATGCAGTATTACAATGATTTGATAAGGACTCCAGCTTATACAACACCCGTTTTAAGAAGAGCACCTGATTTTGCTTTCAGCTAGTTCTTTCAAAAGCTTTCTTCTTTGCTAGTCCCAAGTATAATTTATATATTAACTGAGTAAGGTCCATCCGTACATATTCATTCACATACATTTGGATGTGAATTCTAAATTTTAAAAAAGTCTATGTTTAGAATGAAGACTATCTACAATAATAAATATGCAAAACAAACAAAACTGTTAAAAGCACAGAGCCTAATTTGGGCTCTATAGAACAAAGGTAAATTGTAAGTTAACTTTATCTAACTCCCATAAAAGAAAAATGTCAATCAGAGTTTTATTTGTTCCAGTGATGTTTCTAGTAAAATAGTATTTCTTTAAAGCTAATGATATCTTAGCAATGTAACATCCTTCCAAAGAACAATGGATCAAAACATCAGGATGATTCCTGAGGAAATTCCCATTACCAGTTCTTCATACCGTTTTTCCTTAAAGGTTCAACTCCAAGCCAAACCAATTTTCTTTGCAAGAGTGCAGCTAAATCACAGTTTATGACTGTATTCATTAGGTACCATACTTGGCCATACCTGCTTTTTATACCTATTATAAAAAGTGCAATTTAAAAAAAAAAGTGCAATTTCATTGAGAAGAAGACCTCAGAGAATGTAATCTATACAAAAATAAATAGTTTAAAAATTTTTTCAAATAGGCTGAATTTCTTTTCCAAAACAATTATATAATAAGATATTCATATTTTGTTTAGTAAAGAGCCTCAATGTTTCATTCACCATCCACTAGGCAGATGCAAGGAAATCTGGGGTAAGTTAGAGGAAAGGGTGATAAAACAGCATTACTAAGCTGCGGTAAATTGGTAGAAGGATGCTGGGTTAAGCTCATGGAAGGATGTGTGATACAACAGTCTAACTAAGCTGTTTTGGTATACTGGACAACTTTGCAAAATACAATTCTGAATTCTACCCTCAAATATAAAATAAGTGAGAATGTAGAAAACTCTGTCAGGCTAAATCTCTTATTTTATTTTTAGAAAATGGGGGCGGGGGGGACACACACAAATATACCAGATACAGCTATTTATTTAAGTGAAAAGGTACCTACTTATATCCTATGTGCATTAAGAGTCAAATTTCCTACTTAGTACGAAGACTTTAACCAGCCTAATAAAAACGTGTCTAAATTATGCCAAGATTACCCAAAGACCATACTGTTAAAAAGTTCAACACCATCAGTCACTAAGGTAATGGAAATCAAAACCACAATGAGATACTACTTCATGCACCCAGGATAATTTTTTTTTTTTTAATGGAAAACAACAAATATTGGTCAGCATGTTTAGAAACAGGAACCTTTTTACATGGCTGGTGATTGTAAAACAGTGGAGCTACTAAGAAAATAATTTGGCAGCTCCTCAAAAATTTAAGCATAGAGTTATCATACACCCAGCAATTTCACTTCTAGGTAGTTGCCCAAATGAAATGAAATTATATGTCCACTCAAAAACTTGTATACAAATGTGATTAGCAGCATTACTCATGATAGCCAAAAAACAGAAACAACCTCAATGTCCATCAACTGATGAAAGGAAAAACTATGGTATATCCATATAATGAAATATTATTTGGCAATAAAAAGAAACCCTGATACATGCTACAATGTAAAAAAAAAATGCTAAATGCAAGAAGGTAGCCACAAGAGGCCACATGCTATGATTCCACTTAAATGAAATGTGCAGGATAGGCAAATCCATAGAAACATAAAATAGATCAGTGGTTGATGGGCTGGGAGGAAGAAAAGAGGAACTGCTGATGGCTATGGGTTTCTTTCTGGGGTGATAACAGTGTTTTGAATTAGATAGTGGTGATGGTTGCACAACTCCGTAAATATACCAAAACCCACTGAACTGTATGCTTAAAAAGAGTATATCTCATGGTATATGAATTACATTTCATTAAATTTATTATTTTAAAAAGAAAAAAATGATTAAACTGAAAAGCATAATTTTGAATCAGGATATGAATATTTTCATTGTATATCTTATTAATAATACCATGACTGTGTCAGTAAAATCATAAATTGGGTAAAGGCACAGGTACTGCAGGCTTCTAGGAAACTTTTCCCAAAATACACAACTTCCTTCAGAGGGATTAAAATGAAACAAACCAAATCGTGCCACAAATTTCTGCTTTCTATATAATCTGTTCTGTATGTCTGTTCATCTTTGTCCATGTTTCTACTTCCAGCTTGTTAGATTTGAATAATGAACCCAAATGCATGACCCTAAACCCTCTTTATATAGTAATAGCCCAGATTAAATAAATACTGCATGTTAGAATTACAGAACATTAGAAATTAAATAGAGACCTCATACAATCATTTCTCTTCCTCTCAGTCCCTTCCAGTTAGGCCCATGTATTCCAGGAGTGCAAGTTATTGGACTCTTTGAAATTTTGAGATGAGATAAAATACTTCTTTTAGAATTATTTGTTGCTTTTAAAAATACTTGTTCTAAACTGCCACATCAACTAAAATGAATAGAAAGGCCAAGTTGGTTCAGACAAATAAATAATAATGGAAAAGCACCAGTTCTATTGTCATTATATGCCTAACCCAACATAGTATCCTTCTGGCTTCAAACAGCAACCAAATAACTTCATACTGATAGGAGAGCATAAAAAATTTTTTTCAAAGATAACATTAATATACAAAAATTATTCAGCTTGCAGCGCCTGGGTGGCTCAGTCAGTTAAGCATCTGACTCTTGATTTTGATTCAGGTCACAATCTCAGGGTCGTGAGATCAAGCCTTGCCTCAGGCTCAGTGCTTAGCACAGAGTCTGCTTGAGATTCTCTCTCTCCCTCTTCCTCTGCCCCTACCCCCACTTACTTGCTCTCTCTTTCTAAGATAAATAAAATCTTTAAAAAAATAAAAATAAAAATTATTCAGCTTAAGATCAGATACAAACCTTAAATCTAGCCATGCAATATCAACGGCACAATCCTACAGCTGCCCTCTCAGCCCTGAGGTACACTGACTGGACAGATGGCCTTAATTCAGATGAATTTCCTTCAGAGTATCACCTGGATAGAATATATTTCATTATTTCTATCTTTCTGGGAATAATAAAGGCCTGAATTCTAGCAAACTGAGCCAATGGTTTTGTAAGTGCTGACGGCGCAGAATTCTCTGACATACATGGATGAGGGACTCTCTGTCACCTCATGTGCCATACCTGGTATGCACTGTGCTGTGGCCTCAGTGGTTATGGTTGGAGCGACTGGGGGCTGCTGCTGACTGGAGCTCACTTCTGGCTCTGTGTTAACTGAGGGAGAAAGAGCTACCTCACAGGAGGAGACCTGGCTGGGCAGATGGGGCAGGAACTCTTCAGAAGCAACTTGGTCATCCTGTCCAGGCAGTTGCAAGGCAGACAAAGGGATGCTGATCTGTTTGTTAGGATGGGATGTGCTCACAGGCATCTGCATGGCCACCTGCTGGTTGGTGCCATGGGCACCAGGGGGTCCTCTGTTTGGTGAAGCCAGAGATACCCTGGCAGTCTTCTGGACGATTGGTCTGGACATGACAGAGGGGGATGCAGACACACCGTGTGGGTCTAGCTCTGTGCCAATGGCAGATGTCACATGGGGAATCAGCTTAGCAGACCCCATGCAGGAGGGACCAGCATGAGTCTGAGGCTTGGGTTTTGCCATCTGTGTCAATGACAGGGCTGGTCCATCTACCCCTCCGGTCAGCTCTGCATTCGCCACAATGTAATAATCTTCAGGAATCTCTTGTTTGATTTTCTTAATGATGACATCATTGCTGCACTCATCAACCATTTGAGCCTGGGAGCTGGAATGGAGAGAAGATGGGACTATTCCAGGCCTTTTTCGAGCAATGCTTTGAGGCCTTTGGGTTTGGGGTTCAAAGTCACTATCCTCGTCTGTAACAGAGGACTCACAAACCATGTCGAACAGAGTGTTTTCATCTTCATATTCTTCAACAGCTTCATCCAGTTCAGAGGGCTCACTGCAATAAGAGAAGTCACAAGAGTCTCTCGTCCGATTACAGTCTAGTTTCGCTTTCACTGGTCTCCCAGGGTACCTTTCAACAGGGCTAGTTTGTGTCTCAGAGGGTACTCCAATTATACTGGGACTATCAGAATTAAAACTTCTGTTATCCTGGAAACAGACCCTTTCTTGGGACCCAGCTCTGCAAGTAGCTGTCAGTGGCCAGTGATAAGCATGGCCAGCACTACAGCCCCACATTGCTGTGAGGTTCCCATGGGAACCTTCCGAAAGCAAGTGTTTCAGGTTTGGAATAAGGCTGCAAATGGTCCCATGGCTGTGGGCCCAGCTGACCAATTTGGACAGATTCTCAGATGAAGTATGAAGGCAATCCTCCATGTTACAGGATCAGCAGTGTCTTTCCTAAAGGGAAATAATCAAAATAAAAAGCCATTATTACCCAAGATATTCCCGTATCTCCATTACTTCAATTTCCTTGAACTATGACCATGTGACATAAAAAAGAAATGCACTTCAAAACTGTATCTAGTTAATATCGCTGCACACGGGCAGAGATTGGAAGAGAATACAGGGAAAAGTAAAAACAAAACAAAATGAAACAGTGATGTCTTATGGCTGTGAGACAAGATGATTTTTGTTAGTTTCCTTGATGTTATAGTAATATCTGCATAAAATATCTGCATGAGAAAAAAAGTGGGAAAGAAAAAAAATTAAGCAATAAAAAAGAGATGAACTTTTTCACAGTACATTTTACTTCCAAAGTCAGTCACAAAGAGAGGTTTAGTCAGCTCCTTAATAAAATGTGTACATTGTCTGTATTAACCAAGAGGATGCACTTCCAACTTTACCCTCTGCCATCAGAAACTTCATTACTAAAGGCAGAACCAACAAAGGCTTAGATCCATTCTAGGATAAGTCACAGGAGGGAAGTCAATTCTCTGCTGGGCACCAGAAAACAAATGATGTTAACTGAGAGTCCAAGGAGAGAATGAAGCCCTGTAGTGGGGGAGAAAAGTCTTTAGCAGGGAAGGGAGAGTGGACAGGGAGGAGAGCCACTAGAGGGCGCCTGCTGGGGTCAGGGGCACAGGCAGTCTGTAGACCAGAAGCAAGGATGGGTGGGCCAGGTGCCAGGACTCTAAACCAAATCTTAGGACCTAGCTTGCTGCCTCCTTGCTGGGTGAAATTCCTGAAATACTGCCTTTCATCTCACAATTTAGAAGTAAAAGATGTGTCTGGTTTATTCCACCATCTGAGCTACCATTCTTACTGGGCGGAGGTCAAAAAGAATCACTTGTTATGGGTCCTTGGCTGAGTAACAATGAGGACAACATGATGGGCAAGAAAAGTAAAATGGGGCATGTGGAGTCTACATGTGATTAGAAAGGTCAAGTAAGTTTCTGATAAAGGGGAGATTCTGGGGAGATTTGAGCGGGGCAAGACCAAGGATCTTGATGAATGGTTTAGTCTGCCCTGTCCATCTGCAGCTATGAGTGAGAAGTGGTGCCTCACTGTTAGGTGGGCTCTGCACTAAGATGCCAAGGTCTAACGGTAATGTCAGGTGGCCATACAAAAGGGCACATCTGAACCTCCGTGGCGCCCCATCAATCGTTAGGTAAATTCAAACCCTTTCACATGTTATGAGGCCTCTGTGATGTGGTCTTGGCTACAGTCAACTCCTCAAAGCCGCATTTCCTACTACTATGGGCTCTTCCCACATTTCTCATGGTCTCCTCTTCTCTAAACAGTTTCTCACACTCACTGGACCTCTAAAAACTCGTTCTTTGGCTTGATATGCACCCTCTTCTTTCGTCATCTGGAAAACCCTCTCAAAACTGAACTCGGGACCACCTCCTGTTAAAGTTTTTACAGACTTTCGGCCTCAGATATTTATTCACTTGTATTCGTTCTTCACTTGTACTCCTATCATCTCTTGAGTTATTTCTGTACTGTTATCATTGCCATTCTTGTCTGTCTCTCAAACTTGACTGAGAATTCCCTGAGGACAGGAACTATGATTTTTTAAACTTTTTATTTATTTATTTGTAATATTTTAGTATAAGGGGCTATAATTTTTCATTCACTGATGAGGACCTAGTTGGGGACAGAGATATTAATACAATATGGTCCTGCTCTTGAGACTTTATAATCTATTGTTAATGATGAATAAATGAAGAATGAATCAATAAATATATAAATACTGGCAGTGCCATCAACACTAACCAAACATAAGACCTTCAAATAAGAAACATGAAATTTCCTCCTATCACTTTTATTGTAATCACTGAAGGGAGCAGAGGATATTTCTCCCCAGTGGTATAACCAAACCACAGCTGTCTTGTGCATAGGAGAGTAGTAAGTGAGCTACCAGATTTTATGAAGCAGTACAGTGAATGGAAAGACCAGTAACTGGTGTCGGAGTTGGGAACTTCAATTCTAGTCCTGGAGTTGATGTCTGTGGCCTCAGACAAGTCACTAATTACTTCTAAGCTAAAATGTCAGCACTATATGATCTTTATGTTCCCTTCATACTTTAGGAATTTAGGGACTTATTTTATTTATACTCCTTTCATATAACTTTAAGGTAAAAATGCAGATAAAAGAGAAAGACTCGTACACTTATCACAATGAGCGCTGAGTAATGTATAGAGCTGTTGAATCACTATATTGTACACCTGAAACTAATATAATACTGTATGTTAACTATACTGGAATTAAAATTAAAAACTTGGTTAAAAAAAAAGACTGAGGTTTTTGATGTTTGTTTTTTAAGCTTTCTTAATATATCTATTTAATTGGTATGGCAGAGACCATATGCTTACCCAGTATTCCTTCTCTCTTTTTCCTTACAGAGAGTCCCAATTTGTTGGGGCAGCAATATGTTCACCTAAAACAGATTTCCCAGCTTCCCTTGAAGTAGGACTCGTCATATGACACAGTTCTGGTCAATAATATGTAAATAAAAGACACTGAGTGACTTGTCTGATTTTGGCCTTTTTGTCTTTTTCCCTTTGTTCTTCCCCTTCTTTCTGCCTGGAATAAGGACACGATAGCTGGTGCTCCAGAGACCATATTGGAAACATGAAATAAGAACTTAAGGATGGGAGAGAACATTCAGAAGGAGCTTGGGTCCCTGTTGACATCACAGAGCCACTGCGTCAACTCTGAACTATTTAGGATTCTTTGTTACATAATGAAAGATAAGACCTTGATCTTGCTTAAGCCACTGTTGTTGGAGTATTTCAATCAATGAAATAATAAATGAATTGCTGAACTCAGTTACTAACTGATACACAAAAAATAATATTCATTTCTGGTTTTTGGAACCTCAGAGTAGAATCCTTCAATTTATCTGCACCACCCCACCAAGTACAATTGTTTCTCAAACTGGACTCCACAAATAAATTATTGGGAGGTCTATAATTCTATTCCAAAATATTTATAACTGCTTTCATTTTGATACTAGTAAAAATATGATTAATAAAAGTATATTGTGAATCATCTAAATAAACACCTTAGATCCAAATATTGCCTTTGTATCTATACTCAGATTATTGTCCATAATCACCTAAAGTGACATGACTCAACTTCCAATTTGTTCGGAAACCTGTTCATGTTGTTTCCTTTTTAGCAGATAGAAATATAAAACTTGTCTTTTGAATTAATAATTCTCAAATGAAAGGCATCATGATCTGACATCATGAAAATGGCATATGTGATACTGAAGCAATACACCACTTTAAGTGTTACAGGGTAATGAGAAGATAAAAAGGAGTTGAAATAAATATACATGTTCATAGAAAGCAATGAATATACATTATGGCACAATATTTGAATGAAGATGTTGTAACAGTTCAAATACATAAAAATGTGGCAGAATCAAAACACAAAATTATATAAGCATGTGGAACTCCAAAGAACTGACTGTTCAGGTAAGAGCTACTATACAGTGGTAAAATAGTACCTTTGCTGAAGGTCCCACAAGCGAGGAAAAAAAATTATAATAAAAGACAAAACAGATAAAATTTTAAATTTTGTTAAAAGCTTATCCACTTAATTATGTAATAATCACCAACCTTTAAGAATCAATAGGTAGTAATCATAAGTCACTTTTATTACATTCTGAAATTCACTAGCAATCTCATCAAGAGGCTCTTAAACTTTTCTTGAGTATCATAAAATGAAAATATTTTCAAGTTATCATTATTAATATATTTCAGCCAGGCAACCAATGTTAACCAACATAGTTATGAGAGCATATTTGCTGATATGTAGGGTAATTAAATGGATTGAGTCCAAGCTGACAAGGAATAGCTATCAATATACTGCAATACATTCTAAATTTAATACAAAACAAAATCAATAAGACAATTAACGTATTTCCAAAGTGCTGAAAATAAGTCAGTTCTAGAACCTACTGTGCTTCAAAAGTCTGATGATGAGCTCTACACTGAAAAATAATGTCTTTTCTACATTTTCAAGAATTAAAAATAACTTCAGACAGTATTTTCCCATATCTGATATGGGCAATGATTGGATTAGACACTCAGCTTTATAGAGTTATCATGTGACACTTGATTAAAAAAACAAACTCAAAGAGGGGCACCTGGGTGGCTCAGTCAGTTGAGTATCCAACTCTTGGTTTTGGCTCAGGTCATGATCTCAGGGTCATGAGATCAAGCCCCGCATCAAGACCCACGTTAGTTAGGAGTCTGCTTCGGATTCTCTCTCTTCCTCTCCTCTACCCCTCCCTCCTGCTTGCTCTAATAAATAAATAAATCTTAAAAATAAAACAAAACAAAACTCAAAGAGTCCTGACTAACAGAGTTTAGGTTAAGTATGAAATTTGCTTATCTTAAATTAGCAAACAAAGCTATGAAGTTATTATTACCACATTATATGTTAACTTATGCAAGAAGACACTCTATGTATCAGTATTTACATTACTAAAGTCAAAATCTGAAAGCCATTAAATACAGAGTCAGACTTTCTACTATTAAACCCAACACTAGGGGCGCCTGGGTGGCTCAGTCAGTTAAGCATCTGCCTTCAGCTCAGGTCATGATCCCGGTGTCCTGGGATCGAGGCCCGCATAAGGCTCCCTGCTTAGTGGGGAGTCTGCTTCTCCCTCTCCCTCTGCTGCTCCCCCTGCTTGTGCTCTCTCTCTTTCAAATAAATAAATAAAATCTTTAAAAAATTAAACAAAAAATAAACCCAACACTGATCATTAAGGTTTCAGTAGAGTAATATAAAACCAGTTATTATTACAGCTAATATTTATTGAACAACTGTTAGTTGCCAGGCACTATTCTAGGACTTGACATACAAATAATCCTAATTATAGTAATAATCCTAATAAGTTAAATAAATTATTATCCTCATTTTATAAATAAGTAAACTAAGTTACTTGAACAAAGCAGTGGTAGAACCAAAATTTGAACTTTGGTCTTACTATTTTGGTTTACGGCTGTCTCAGAACTATAAGCATAAATATTATGTTTATACTTACTTAAATAACATTGTGACCAAAAATGACTTAAGGCAGCACTGGGTATAAAGAAGGTCCATGAAAATGTTTTTCTTTCAAAAGACTGAGAAAAGCTTTTTAGGAAAAAAAAAAAAGAGTATGAAAAGATTATGTCACTTTCCCAAAACCTGACAAAATGTGTTACCAGCCAAATACCAGTGAATGTCTAGTTGGCTTTTACCTCACTTCAGTTACAATCTGCCCCATAGCCCTTATAGTCAATCTCTTTATAAGGTCCTGAATCTTTCAAAGGATTTGGTGTTGCTATTGTTTTAATACCACTAAATACATCAATTGCTTATGGATGACAAAATTGACACAAGAAAAAAAAAAAAAGAAAATCTTAGTAGCCATATAGCTATAAAAGAAGTTGAATGTTAAAAAAAAAAAAATCTCCAAAAGAAAGATTTCACTGCAGGGTGCCTGCGTGGCTCAGTCGATTAAGCATCTGCCTTCTGCTCAGGTCATGATCTCAGGATCCTGGGATCCAGCCTGGTGTCGGGCTCCCTGCTCAGCAGGGAGTCTGCTTCTCCCTCTCCCTCTGCCCACCCTCACCATGTGCTCTCTCTCTCTGTGTCTCTCTCTCTCTCAAATAAATGAAATCTTGAAAAAAAAAATATATCACTGGTAAATTCTATCACACATTCAAGGAAGAAATAATACCAAAATTATGCAAATATTTTCAAAAAAATAGGAAGAGAAGGGAACATTATCCAACTTGTCTAAGGAGGCCAGCATAACCCTACTAACAAAACCTGACAAAAATATTACAGTAAAGAAAATTACAGATCAACATTCCTTATTTTATGCAAAAATCTTTTACAAAACATTAGCAAAATGAATCCAACAATATATAAAATGGATAATAAATCATGACCAAGTAAGCCTTATCCCAAGAATGCAAAGTTAGCTGAACATTCAAAAATCAACCAATATAGGGGGCGCCTGGGTGGCTCAGTCATTAAGCATCTGCCTTCGGCTCAGGGTGTGATCCCAGGTCCTGGGATCGAGTCCCACATCGGGCTCCCTGCTCTGCTGGGAGCCTGCTTCTTCCTCTCCCACTCCCCCTGCTTGAGTTCCCTCTCTCACTGGCTGTCTCTTTCTCTGTCAAATAAATAAAATCTAAAAAAAAAAAAAAAAAAAAATCAACCAATATAATTCAACATATTAACAGTCCACCGGAGAAAAACCATACATGATCATCTCAATAGACGCAAACGAAGCATTTGACAAAATTAAATATTCACTAACAATTAAAAACTCTTAGTAAGCTAATAATAGTAGGAACTTCCTCAAGCTGAGATATATATATATATATATATATATATATATATATATATATATATATATATATATATAATCTATAGCTAATATTAAACAATATAAAAGACTGAATTATTTTCTCCCAAGATCAGGAGTAAGACAAGAATGCTCTTGCATCACTTTTATTCAGTACTGT
Source organism: Ursus americanus (assembly GCF_024610735.1). Taxonomy (NCBI): domain Eukaryota; kingdom Metazoa; phylum Chordata; class Mammalia; order Carnivora; family Ursidae; genus Ursus; species Ursus americanus. Next base: position 20,590,502 of record NC_142144.1, read on the forward strand.
CACACTGAAATAATGAAATAAAAGGAAATAAAAGAAAAATTAGAAGAAGTAAAACTGTTTTTACATGTAGATGATACTGCTGTTTGTTGAAAATTCCAGAGAATTCATGAAACTGCTAAAACTCATAAACGAATTTCTTAGCAAAGTAATTGGGTAAAAAATTAATATTTTTTAAAAATCCATTCTTTTCTGTATACTAGCAACAAAACATTAGAAAATTAAATCTTTAAAAATTCTACTTATAGTCGTGTCAAAAGTATTAAACACCTAGGGCAAAATCTAACAAAAGTATCCAAGACTTCTATACTAAAAACTACAAAACATTGCTGAGAGAATTAAATGTGACATCAATAAATAGAGATAAATACTGTATTTGTGGATTTGAAGATTCAATATTGTTAGGTTGGTATTATTCCCAACTGATTTATATATTCAATGCAATTCCAATCAAAATTCCAGTTGGCTTTTTTACAAGAAATAGATACATTGATTCTAACATTTATATGGAAATGCAAAAGATCTGGAATAACCAAAGCAAAATCTTTAAATGAAGATAAAGTTGGAGAACTCACTATACCTGATTTCAAGGCTTAGAATAATTTCAAGCTATAGTAATCAAGATCATGGGGGTACTGACAAAAGAATAGACACGTACATCAATGGAACAGAATGAGTATCCAGAAACAAACCCACACATATTCTGTCAACTGATTTTCTTCAAAAGGCAAAGGGAATTCAATAGGAAAGGAAAAATTTTTCAACAAACAATGCTAAATCAATTGGACAGCCATTAAAAAACCACCAACCAACCTTTGAGTTAATAAAAATTAACTCAAAATGGATCATAGACCTAAATCTAAAACATAGGGGGGTGCCGAGGGGCGCCTGGGTGGCTCAGTCGTTAAGCGTCTGCCTTCGGCTCAGGGCGTGATCCTGGCGTTATGGGATGGAGCCCCGCATCAGGCTCCTCCGCTGGGAGTCTGCTTCTTCCTCTCCTACTCCCCCTGCTTGTGTTCCCTCTCTCTCTGGCTGTCTCTCTCTGCCAAATTAATAAATAAATCTTAAAATAAAATAAAATAAAATAAAACACGGGGGGGGTGCCTGGATGGCTCAGTCAGTTGAGCACCCAACTCCTCATCTCAGCTCTGGTTTTGATCTCACATTTGTGAGTTTAAGCCCCACTCTGGGCTCCACCCTAGGCGTGGAACCTACTTAAATAAACAAACTAACTAACTAACTAACTAACTAAATAAATAAATCTAAAACTAGAAAAATTCCAGAAGAAATCATAGGATAATATCTTTGTCACCTTGGGGTAGGCAAAGGTTTCTTAGGATGCAAAAGTACAAGCCTTAAAAATTTTGATAAACTGGGCTACATCAGTTGCTAATGGAATATAAACAATCCAGGGATGGTGAAGGTATTCATCAAACTTAAACACACTCAACAATTGCTACCTTCTTTCAGGAGATCCCCTATGTAACTTTCAATGCTATCTAAGGAAAGTTGGATATGGTCTAAAAAGCACTGATGATGTCTCAACTAACAGACCAGTGACTAACAAAGCTAGAAACAAAAGAAAATAAAACAAACTGTGGGAAGTATGGCTTCTATCCAAACTAGAAATAAGGTTACTATGTTTTTCTTATTTACTGAGAATGACATACACTTCCTATTTTATTTTTCCATTAACTACAACTCTTAGAATCTAAAAAGTGTTTCATATAAGCCTAATTTCCCCATATTTTCATTAAAGGATGCAATTTATTATATATGCTAAATATGGAAAAATATTCCAACAATGGAATTCTACTAAAAAACATCTGAAGAAAGAAGTTCCAACATTAATGCACAATAATGTGCAGAAAGTGAGAGACTATGGACTATGAGAAACAAACTGAGGGCCTCAGAGGGGAGGGGGACGGGGGAATGGGACAGACTGGTGATGGGTAGTAAGGAGGGCACGTGTTGCATGGCGCACTGGGTGTTATACGCAACTAATGAATCATCGAACTTTACATCGGAAACCGGGGATGTACTGTATGGTGACTAACATAATATAATAAAAAAACATTAAAAAAAATAATGTGCAGAAAGAAGATACTACTTTAATAATACAGTTAAAGGACAGAGAAAGGGTATTTATTCCTACTGAGGCCTAAAATGTGCTTTCCAAACTATAATACCCATCTTTTGGGGGGAGGGCGGTGCAAAAGGAGTGGTTTTATTAAAGTATAGGCAGACCCATGGGCAGAAAGAGCTGCCAAAACCCATCTATTGTTTAAAAAAATTTATCTGTAAGTTACATAAATTAGTACAAGCATTAAAAGTGAGCTTACAAATGTAGAACTCAGACTATATAATATGTGCTTTACTTTAAGATAATACATTTATTAAATTTTCAAATGTTACAAGTACCATGTAATCCATCATGTAATTTTTGGAAACAGACAAATCTAAAAGATACTTTGTACCTAGCAAATTTAAAAATCATAATAAAAAAAGCTTTCAATTCTATGCCATGAATATATAACATGTATTTCATTTATATTTCAATTCAGTAAATATCTATTAAGTACCTGTTATATGCTAAATACTGTGTTATGGACTGAATTGTTCCCTCCCCCACAAACAAAAGATATGTTTTAGTCCTAAATCTCAGTACCTCAGAATGTTACTTATTAGGTAACCTGTAATTGCAGATGTATTTAGTTAAGTTTCCATGAAGTCATACAGAGGTAAAATGGGCCCCTAATCCATATGACTGATGTCCTTAAGACGAGACAGACATAGGGAGAAAGCGATGTGAAAGCTAAGACAGAGACTGGAGTGGATCCTGGGATTGAGCCCTGCATGAGGCTCCCTGCTCTATGGAGAGTCTGCTTCTCCCTCTGCCTCTCTCCCCTGTTCATGCACGATCTCTCTCTCAAATAAATAAATAAAATCTTTAAAAATTATCTCTAAAATAAAGTCAAAAGTCTTTTACATAATCTATAAGACCATCATAATCAGGCCCTTGCCTACTTTTTCAGACATACTCTTGTTCTTCCATTTCCTCAGTATCTTCTGGGCCTTCACACAGCTCTACTTTTACTGCCTCTCACCTGACTTTTATGCATTCTTAGGTTCTCAACTTGCACATCACTAGGTTTTTTAGGTAACCTTCCCTGACTCATCCTGGTCTAGATTAGATGCCCCTGCCCATGTTCCTGTAACACCTTATTCTGTTTGCTGGAGCACCTACTATGTTTTATTTAAATTATCTATTTTATCATTTCCCTTTTTTCTTAGACTATAAGCTCTGTGATGATACAGAATGTCTGTCGTTGTCACCCTTCCCTTTCTATGGGTCAGGCCAATGCTTCACAATGTCTAATACATATTTATTGATAGAATGGGTGACAGGTGACATTTTATATTTGACTCAAGGAAGTAAGTTAGGTGAACAAGTGAAAACCTCTGAAGTCACATTATTTTATACTCTCACTCAGGGAGCCTAGAATAACTAGAATGACTTTGAAAGTCAACTGAAATGGTTTCCACTTGGGCAGAGTAAAAAAAAAATCCACCCCCCCCCTTTCTTAAAGTAGGCTTCATGCCCAGCATGGAGCCTAACACAGGGCTTTGAAATCATGACCCTGAGATCAAGACCTGAGTGGAGATGAAGAGTCGGACGCTTAACCAACTGAGCCACCCAGGTGCCCCTAAGAAAATTCTTTTAAAATATCTTAAGTGATTTTCCAAAATCAGACAGGACGTACTTTTCACAGAAAGGTATACTTATGCTTGTCTATAGGTTGGAAGGTTTTTATATGTAAGTTAGACTATTCATGTTATGCCCTCAAAATCAGTGATTCCTGCGTTGCCTTTTTAAAGCAAATTGAATAAATCATCACACCTAACCTATACATTTACTCTTCTCTTATGATGTTTACCTTAAGAACAAATCTGTCCTGGCTCCTGAGATAGAAACCTGGGAATTGGCCTAGTCTTTATTTGCCCTCATCCCTCAAAAGCGATTCACGCCAATTGCTGCCTGTTATTTTCTAACAGATCTGCCATCTTCCTTTCTTTTCCATTCCTGACACAGGGCTCGATCCCATGACCCGAGCCAAGGGCAGACGCTTAACCGACTGAGCCACCCACGTGCCCCTAACTTTATTATAGAGATAATTTAAAAGTATTACATGGTTGTAAGCAAGAAAGCAACTTTAGAATCATCATTCTGATTATACTTGAAGAGATCAAGACTAGAGGCAGGAATCCAGTTAGGAGGCATATTGTAGCAATTCAGGTAAGATATACTGGTAACCTACCTTGGATAGTAGCAGGGATGGAAAAAAAGGGGACAAAGTTGAAACTCAAGTAAGAGGTAAAGATGAAAGACTGGATAAAGGAGGTGGGAGGAAGAAAGAAGTTATAGATTCTGACTTGGCCACTGAGAAAGGGTTTGATTTGTCATGTTACTTTGAGGTACTTTTAAGATACCCCAAAGGTGGTATCAAATAGACAGTTGGATATATAGATCAGTATAAAGAGATTGGTAAAAGGAATGATGCACTATAAATACAAAACAGCTATGAACATTTCTGCACAACCATAACACAGAAAATAAAAACTCAATATACAAAACAACACTAATGATAGCCCTGTTAACTCTGAGCTCAAGGAGTTTGAGCTCATTTAGGGATTTACTCAAATCTGGTAGGGGGTTTCTGGGGGGATGAAAGGGGTGTCTTACTTTGCCAATTCATGGCTAACTTTCCTGTATCTCAGCAGTGACGATTTTTCCCCCTATGTTTCTATTTCTGTGACCATTTATATAAGAAATTAAGATGAAAGGGAATTAAATATATGAACTTAAAGTGTGATTGCACAGACACCATTTGGCAAGTGTCAATGTTCAGGTTACCTGAGAGATGAGACTTGATAAGTCAAAACAAAATTTATAGGAGGATGGCTACAGAAGGAAATCAGGTCACTCAGTTAGAAAGCCGAGTATCAGCACCATTCTCCACCGACTGATACAGATAAAGGCTTCTGAGTCTCCCAAGTGCCTCAACCGCTTTCCTCCAAACCCAATCTTAATATGCACAAAACAGAAGAAATTCTGCACACAGACTATTCTGGATGTGCATGAGGGACTACTTCCATGTAAGATGGGACAGTGCAGAGGTTAAGAGCATAGACTCCACTGCCAGACAGACTGAATTTAAATCCTAACTCTGCCGTTTGCTATGTGACCTTGGGCAAGTTACTTTTTACCTCTCTGCACCTTAGTTTCCTAATCTGTAAAATTATGATAAGAATAACCCCAACCTCATAGTGCCATTGTAAGGATTAAACTAATTCATACTGTAAAATGCTCAGAACAATCACTTGATAATTTTTCACTGAAATTAGAGGCTTTTCCCCATTTTGATGGCCTACAATATAACTATAGACAGCATAAAATTTGGCATGGTACACATGTGGAAGAATGAGATCCAGAGAACATACAAGGCACTATGGTATACTCAGTCAAGAATAAGGTCCTCATTTAACTTTCTCAGACTCCTTAGATTAATACGGATTCATCAAAGTACACACTAAATTTAGAGCAGCATTACAGAACAAGCCCTAGCTACCCACACATCCCTGGGAATTACGAAACCAGCTACAGGATCTATTATTCTGCAGCTACCTTAAAATTTTGGTCCTAGAGTTTCTTTTAACAGAAATCATATGGACTTTTCAGTGGCATCCTTTCATTCAACAAATATTAAATGGCACTAGGCTACCAAGCACTACAATATTGTCATGAACAAGGCAGTCATGACCTGTGCCTATATGGTATTCAAGGATGCAGGGTGGGATGGGACAACTAATTATACAAGAAATAATATTGTTGCAATTTCGACAAAAATTCTGCAAAGAGAATCTACTTTAGTTTATGCTAAGAGAGCATAAAACCAGAGAGACTTGTTCTATTCGGGGGATCAGAGAACGCTCCTCTGAGAAAGTAGTATTTAAGCTAAGAGCTGAAGGATTAGTAGGAATTCACAGATTAAAGGGGGAAAGGGCAGAGGAAAGAAGAAATTTCCAAGTAATTCAAGTACAAGCAAAGGGCCTCAGAAAAATTCTGGAATTCCATGATATACCCACTCTTAGCAACTATTCTGAAACATTCCAGCACCCCACACAGAGGTCAGGCTAATAGACCCAACTAACTGAAGAACTTCTTGCCTTATCCATTCCACCACAGTCCACCTACACCCTCCTAACAAATGCTGCCCACCATCTCTTTGAGATATTGATCCAGTAGAAATTTTAACTTGAAATATACATTTATATCACGCAAGCTAATTATGCATTTGCCAAGAAAACAGATTATTAAAAATAATTTTTAGGGGGCGCCTGGGTGGGTTAGTTGGTTCAATGTCTGCCTTTGCTCAGGTCATGATCCCGGGGTCCTGGGATGGAGTCCCGCTTTGGGTTCCCTGCTCAGTGGGGGGGGGGGGGGTCTGCTTCTCCCATTCCCTCTGCCCTTCCCCCTGGCTCATGCTCTCTCTCTTGCTCACTCTCAAAATAAATAAATAAAATCTTTAAAAAATAAAATATATAAATATATAAATATGTATGTGTGTATATAAATAAATAAATAAATAAATAAATAAATAAATAAATAAATAAATAAAACTGTTAGGAGCGCCTGGGTGGCTCAGTCGGTTGAGCCACCAACTCTTGATTTTAGCTCAGGTCGTGATCTCAGGGTTGTGGGATCGACACCCATGTCAGGCTCCATGCTGGGTGTGGAGTCTGCTTGGAATTCTTTCTCTTCCTCTCCATCTGCCCTCCCCCTAAATAGACAATTTTTTTTTAAGATTTTTTACTTATTTATTTGACACAATGAGAGGGAACACAAGCAGGGGAAGCGGGAGGAAGAAGAAGCAGGCTGCCAGTGGAGGAGGCTGACGTGGGGCTCTGTTCCGGAACACCAGGATCACACCCTGAGCAGAAGGCAGACACTTAAAGACTGAGCCACCCAGGCGCCCCTTAAATAAACAATTCTTAACAAAATTCTTACTGTCAAGGAAAACAAACACCTTAATCTTAGTCAATTTTTTTAATTTAAAATCAATTTAATTAACATATAGTGTATTATATTAGTTTCAGAGGTAGAATTAGTGAATCGTCAGCTGTATATAATACTCAGTGCTCATCACTTCAAGTGCCCTCCTTAATGCCCATCACCCATTTACCCCATCCCCCCACCCATCTCCCCTCCAGCAACCCTCAGTTTGTTTCCTATAGTAAATTGTATCTTATGGTTTGTCTCCCTCACTGATTTCAATCTTAGTCAATAATTTGATACTGACATTATATTAAAAATGCTTTCAAAAATATTAATGCATCTAGGGAGCGCCTGGGTGGCTCAGTCGGTTAAGCATCTGCCTTCGGCTCAGGTTGTGATCCCAGGGTCCTTGGATCAAGCCCTGCATTGAGCTCCCTGCTCAGCAGGGAGTCTGCTTCTCCCTCTCCCTCTGCCCCTCCCCACCCCACTCGTGCTCTCTCTCTCTCTCGCTCTGCTCTCTCTCAAATACATAAATAAAATCTTTAAAAAATATATTATATATTATTAATGCATCTAAAATACCCGTAAATACCTCAGAATTCTTAATGACTCCCAATAATTCATGTTTTTAATTTCCAGTTTATACTGAGCATAAGTTCGTACTACATACTATCAGAAAAGGATTAAAATTAATTAAATGGCATTCCATTCATACAAATCATTCCACATGTATTGACTAGTAATATTATCCAATCACATTTTAAAGTGGTTTTCCCATCAATGAGCATGATTCGACATGATGGTTCATGCTTTTTACAACCCACTCAAAGAAGAAGTATTATAAATGGAAAAACTGAAAATTCTATCTCAAGATGAGTACTGTTAACATTTTAGCTACCTTTAAATTTACATACCCTCATTCTCCTGATAGAATTTTCTAAGACTTGAGTAGCAGTGTCTTATAATGAAGACTCTGTCCTAGATGCAGGAAATAATAGTCCCATCTCAGTAAATGAACCAAAGGCAGGCTGATCCCTGATTTCAGAAAACAATGTGAAAATATACGTGCCACTCCATTCTCCACTGGAACTGCTCTAACCAATATCACCAGTAACCTCCACATTAAGAATTTCAATGGACATTGCTCAATTTCTCTCCTCTTGGCTTCTCAGTGGCTCAAACAGCTATTCTCTGTCTTACTTGAAATCCTCTCTTTCCTTGGCTTCCAACACACTCTGCTATTTCTCAGTTTCCTTTGCTGGGGCTCATCACCTTTTTTACCTTTAAAATCAGAGTTTATCGGGGGCACCTGGGTGACTCAGTTGGTTAAGTGTCTGACTATTGGTTTCGGCTCAGGTCATGATCTTGAGGTCCTGGGATCGAGCCCCACGTTGGGCTTCCCGCTCAGTGCAGAGTCCGCTTGCCCCTCTCCCTCTGCTCCTCCCCCCACCTCTCCTGGCAGTCTTCCCATATTACTGTCTCACTAGACGATGTTTTGTTTTCATCTACCCCTATGAATCTGGTTATCCGATACATATCCTGACAATCAATATCTAAATTAATATCTCCATAAATGGTATTACTACCTCCTCAACTGTTGAAGTCCAAATCCTGCAAGTCACTTTTGACTCCAAAGTGTCCTTCACATTTTTATGCAGAGGAATCCACAGGGCAGGTTCAATTCTAAGAATTCATCTCGAGTCACCAGTTTCCAAAAAATTACTAGGTTTTACAAAGCTTCTTGTTTCTATTACCACTATACTTCTAAAGCTTGTAGAAAAAATGAAACATTCAGACAGAGATGTACTTTTTCTATGCATAGTGGATAAACCTTAAATTAACATTTTAAATATATTAATGTTAGTAAACATGGATAACAATTATTTAATTCTTATATATGGATACAATTCTAAAATATATAAATTAATTCTTTTATCCTTACTGGTTCTCAGTTAAAGGGAAGACAGGTCTTTCTTATTATTGTGAAATATTTGCTCATGGGAATGAAATTTTTAGGCTACTATGTATATAACATACTAATAGTCCTCCACTCTGACTCTCATTTTTAGGAATAAGCATGGTTGAGCACTGAAAGTGGTATCATTGCTTCAGATGAGATGATGAGTCAGTGACATGGGGTAGGAATGTGAATAACCTAGTTTTCCTCATAAAGAAATATCTTAGAAATTCTGAACAGACCACCAAAATGGCTTAAATTTCAGGGCACTGGTAATAGGACTAAACCCTCCAATTTGGAGCCAGAGCATTTGTTTTAGAAAACATACAAGAGGGAGAACATGAGACCATTTTCCTGAAAAATCCAAAGGAATTTAAAAATTGATATGGTTTTGGTTGAGTATGATAGTCCCTTTGCAAAGGCACAAAAATGTCCTTTCCCATATATTCCTAGAGTTTATATTCTGATTTATTGATCCACTTATCTATTTTATAATTAATACTGCATCATTTAAAATCCCTATAGCTGAATATGGTTTGACATTTAAGAAAGCAAATCCCTTGTCATTATCCCTACTATTCAAAATTGTTTTCTAATTCCTAACTATTATGGCAAAGCTTCTGGTGTTTAATTATGATTATCAGTTATTTGTTCCTAATAAATTTCCTTAACTATGTTAAAAATGTCGTCTGGTTTCTTAACTGTAAAGGATGTTGAATTTTATCAAGTATTTAATCAAATATACATTTGATCTTCTTTTTTCTTTTTCACATTAGAAGTTGCACTTGCAAGGGACGCCTGGGTGTGGCTCAGTTGGTTAAGCTTCTGCCTTCAGCTCTGGTCATGATCCTATAGTTCTGGGATCAACTGGGCAGCGCATGGCCGGCAGAGCATGGCGGGTTCCCTGCTCAGCAGGGAATCTGTTTTTCCCTCTCTCTCGGCCCCTCCCCCTGCTCCTTCTCTCGCTCAAATAAATAAATAAAATAAAATATTTAAAAAAAAAGTTACACCTGCATATTTCTCAGTGTTGACCCAACCTTTCATTCTTACTGCTACTTCTCAATTTTTGTCATTGGCTCTTTTAACCTTTAAAACTGGAACTTTTCTCATGGTACGGTCTTACTAGATGATACTTTCACCCATCTCTATGCAGTCAAATATTGCCTAATGTTTCCCTAATTAATATCTCAGTAAGTGGCATTACCATTCTCCCACCTGAAGCCCAAATTCCAGAATTAGATCTCTAAATATTTTTTTAGGATTTGGGGACTTTATACAAATACACTGCTCAGGGGCTAGGCAGTTATGCGCCAGGCATCTTCTTGCCCTGTAATCCTCTGTAAGCACTAAATGCAGACTACTGGAGGGCAGAACACTTGGCCAGCATTGTGTCTTCGGCACCTTTAACAAAACCTGACGAAGAGAAGGCATTCATAAATATTGAACAAAAATCAAACGATTATATACTAAATGAACAACTCAACCGAGTTCTCATGAATTCTCTGATTTGAAATATGCTACTCACCTGCTCTGCCACCTGTCAGCTCAACCCTAGCATTGTGCGTCTCCCCTGTCCCACTACTTCCTGACCGACCTGATAAGAACAGACACCGTTCCTGTCCACTCACATACAGGGTTGCATGAAGCACAGCAGCAATTCAGAGAAGGGGAATGGGTCAACAATCCAAGTGGAATATTCACTGTCTAAAATTCCTTTGACAAGAATACATCATCTTTAATTAAAATTATACATTATTGAAAACTGACACAGAGGGTGCCTGGCTGCTCTCAGTCTGTAGAGCATACAATTCTTGAGTTCGGGGTTGTGAAATTGAGCCCCACTTTGGGTGTAGAGATTACTTAAAAATAAAACTGCAAGAAAGGAAAGGAAAGGGAAAGGGAAATAAATTGACCCAGAAAACCTGCTACAATCTTTTGCCTTGCTCACAAAAGAAGTTTAAGTGAAGAGGACAGTATAATAACATGCAAATCATGACAAAATCAGAGAGAAAAGGTCTGTGAACTAGGTAAGAGTATGTAAATGTGTGTACATTAGGTAGTAAACTTTTCAGAACTGTGCCTTGCTCCACTCCAAGGAGCTCAGCCAGAAGTACGTGGCTTTGAAGAGAGCAGACATTGCCCTCTGTGCAAAGGGTGCTTAGGAAAGGCTGACAGCTGGGTCCCCCTGAGAAGTACAAAGGCAGAAACCAACAGCAACCTGGGTCTTCTCAAGGGAGATCTGAGATGTCACAGATTATTCCAAACTTCACTTGGCTCCCCAGGGGTCTCTATGAAGTAAGAGGATGAACACCATGACCACCTACTCGGTGTGGTCAATATCTCAGTCTTGTTTGTTCCTTAACTCTCTTACTTGCTCAGCCTCTCTCATGGGATCTCAGGACTGTCCATGGTGACCAAAACTATAAATGAGTTCATTCACTCTTAATGAGATATTCCTTCAAAATGCTGCCTGGAGATGAGCTCTACGGTAGATGCTCTGTACCAGGAAGATGGTAACAGCAACTACAACTACCACCTCCAAACCAAGCCTTGATGCTCCAGTATTTAGGAGAATCTTCTGTTCTTTTTTAGGGAAACTCATCCACTAATTTTTGGGGAGTGGAGAGTACAGAGATGACATTTCTTTGGCTTGTATTAGATGCTCAGCATTTATTAGCTTTCTGGGTAATCTGATCTCATCTTCTTCCCTACCTGCAGATTTTTTTTTTTCTCGTTCTTCTTAAGTCCTCTTTTTTTTGAGGGTCCCCACAGATTTTAATAAAGCTGGTATTTCATGTGGCTTTACAAGACGAGTAGAGGGACGCCTGGGTGGCTCAGTTGGTTCAGTGTCTGACTCTAGTTCACCTCATGATCTCAGGGTCATGGGATCAGGCCCTGCATAGGGCTCTGTGCTAGACTTGGAGCCTGCTTGGGATTCTCTCTCTCCCTCCCCACCCTCTCCCTCTCAAAAAAAAAAAAAAAAAAAAAAAGAGAGAGAGAGACAGAGAGAGGGATGAGTAGGACCTTTGGCTCAGCTGACTGTCAATGCATAACGAGAGAGTCACTGCAACAATGGCTCCCAAATCAGGATGTGCACTGAAATCATCCAGGTTTCCTGTTAGCAAATGTAGGGCCTGTTTCTTAGCTCAACTGCAGAGATTCCGATGCACTGACCAAGAGATTGGCCTTGGGCGTCTGCTTTTGTCTAGTGTTTGGTGGCTGTCTTGCAGCCAGTATGAGAATCTCCGTTTGAGAACCATGGTTCTATATGATTTTTAGTAATTAATATACTATAATTAACTAATAAATCTTTACTTTTAGACATTTTGCTTAGTTCCACTCCACTTATTCACTAATATAGGTGCTACAATGAACATCTTTCTATATTAACCTTTTAGTATACTTCTATGCCTAGACAGAGTCAAAAGCAGAGACTTCTTTAGTTCTTTTAATCAATTGCCTTCAAGGTAAGTCTACCACAGACAGCTCCCAACTGCAGTACATCATAGTGTCTATTTCCTTGCCTCTCTGCCTCAGTATGAGAGCATTATTTTTTAAAAATCTTTGCTAATTTTAGAGGTAAAATGACATCTCACTGCAGAGTTATTTTATAACTGTAAAATACTTTTTTATTCAGTAAATAGTTATTGAACACTTATCAGGATTTGCGAACAATGTGGGCAAAGCCAAATATGATTCTTACTCTCACTTATGTAGAAAGTGTCATTAATTCAATAATTAAACAAATAAACCTAGTAAATGGTACCTTTTATCATCACTGTTATAAGTGGTGCCACTAAGTCTTATAACGCAGAGACTGAATCTATTCAGAAATGTCAGAGGAAACCCCTCTGAGAAATGAAGTTAACAATAAAGATAATAATAACACCCACTGACAGCACTTACTAGTGTCAGGTTTTACTCTAAGCACATCAGATATATTAATGCATTGACCTTTATGAGGAAATACTATTATTATCTCCACTTTACAGATGAGAGAAAACTGAGTCAGACAGTTTAGGAAACTTGTCTAATATGTCATATTCCTAGTAAGTCAAGGAGTCAGGATTCAAATCAAGGTAGTCCACTTGAGTCAATGCTAGTAAACACTACATTATACCACCTCTTAGGTGATGTTCCTGAACCCTGTGCCCACACCAGGCTTAGCACACTCCTCTTCCCTTGCCTCATCAGAAAGGGATGATGTGCTGGTCCAAAGGAAAGGCATGCAAGTTCAATGCTGAGGTGAAGTTCCTGAGAGTTATCAAAGAATTTGCTTTGATGGTTAGCTCCTCCCTCTCACTTTCAGAGCTGCAACCACTGCTCCACAATCCCCAGAGTACCTGACCAAGGTACTGGAGAAATTAAGAGGAGGATTTTCCTTGTTTTTAAAATTAGTAATCCCAAACTCACCCATGCTGATGATTTCTTGGTAATCGTCTCTGTATTATAACATATTTGAACATTAAACACCACTGGGAAATCCATTGATTACTGATTTTTAAGCCTCTCAGGCGAAGAATGATTGACTGCCTCTTGTAATGACCCTGCCTGACACAAGCCTGGTTCCCATAGGCTGCCAATCTATTTTTATGTTCACCATGTACAGTAAGCCTGTAAACACTAAAGATGGATTACTTTGAATACAGTGTAAGCGGACTAGGCATTAGAAACAAGGGAACTGTAAAGGCTTAAAACCAAAGACCCTTAATCCTCTGTCAGTCTGCCAAACTTTTTAAAGTTTGAAGTGTGACAACTTAAAGAAGCACGTTCCAGGGATTTCTGTGAGGAACATTCACTCACTTCAGGCCCTGAATGAGTGAGCGAACCAAATTAAATTCTCTAACAGATCACTGAACAAATACTCACTATTCCCACAAATAAAGTACAGGAGTCCTCACTATCCAGATGCTCATTAACTATGACCCTATAATCATGAGACTGTGAACAGCAAAAGCTGTCATGCACAAAAATATTCACCAATGAGCTGACCAGTCCCCACTTAAACTCACCCTCCCTCAAATACTAGTGTCTATTTTTGGGAACCTGTTTACATCACTCACCTGACCAACATAAAATGAGGATGAATGTAAACTGAAACTACACAGTTTTCCAAAAACACAGGACTTGAACAAGTTGCTGAAAACTGCTAGAGAACTGCTATAATCAAAGCAGATCCATTTTAACAGATTAATGTCTGCCAGACTTACAGCAGTTAGCAAATGTAGAGAATTCTCAAAGATGACACAGTAAATACTTCACAAAAGAATGGATTAAATCTCCAAGAACTAAGAGAGGCCCTTAGGGAAAATGAAGAAGCCAAAGAGTGTTTCTGCAAAAACATCCCTCTTTCTGACCTGGTTGAATGAAAAGAACTTGGTAAAGGATACTGTATTATGCTTCTATGGTTTCATCAGAAAACCGACACTCCTCAAATGAACACTAAAGCCTCTTCTTGTTCATTCTAAGGATTAGCACAGCGCTTCAAATTATATAAACTTTGTTAAATATAAGATTTTTTTTAAGCCTATGAAAAATTTTCAGTTTATGCTTTCAAGATGGAACCCATGCAGGTTCAGTGTTAAGAAAGAACAAAACTCTGAGACACCTGGGTGGCTCAGTTGGTCAGGCGTCTGCCTTCAGCTCATGTTGTGATCCCAGGGTCCTGGAATCCAGTCCCACATCGGGCTCCTTGATCAGTGGGAAGTTTGCTTCTCCCTCTGACTGCCGCTCCCCTGCTTGTGCTCTCTCTCTGACAAATAAATAAAATCTTTAAAAAATCTTAAAAAAAACCAAACAATGAAATCCTAATACATGCTACCATGTGGATGAACCTTGAAGACATTATGCTGAGTGAAATAAGCCAGACACAAAAGAACAAATACTGTATGATTCCACTGATATGAGTTAACTGGAGAAGTCAATTCAAAGAGACAGAAAGTTGAATAGTGCAACCTGGGACTGGGAGAAAGTGGGATGGAGAGTTATTGTTTAATAGGTACATTAAGTTTTCAATTTGAGATGATGAAAAGTTCTGGAGATGGGTAGTTATGATGGTTACACAACAATTTGCAATGTGAATACACCGTTATAATGCCATAGAACTATACACTTAAAAACAGTTAAAATGGTTAAATATTATGTTAGGTGCATTTTACCACAATTTTTAAAACGTCATAGTAAGAGGCACCTGGGTGGCTCAGTCAGTTAAGTATCTGCCTTCAGCTAAGGTCATGATTCCAGGGTGCTGGGATCTAGACCCACATCGGGCTCCTTGCTCAGCAGGGAGCCTGCTTCTCCCTCTGCCTGCTGCTCCCCCTGCTCATGCTCACTCACTCTCTCTGTCAAATAAATAAATAAAATCTTAAACACACACACACACACACACACACACACACACACACACACAAAACACCTCATAGTAAAGCAGAAATATGTAATTTCCTTCACAAACAAACAAAAAGCCCAAGCAGTAAAAGATTAATTAATTCAGCAGGTTCGGGTTGCTCAAACCCTAAACGTTCAGAGGAAAACTCCCCCCTTGACAAGCTCCTGAGAGATAACCTCTAAATTCATGGATATCTTGCCTGTTAAGAGTGTTTTGTATGCCCAATGTTTTGAGCCACATTGTATCAGTTTGATATCTTGGGGGCTGGATACTTGGTAGACTGCAATGCTTGTGTGACTGACTCTCAAATATAAACCCTAACTACCAAGGCTTAGTCGAGTTTCCCTGGTTGGCAGTATTTTACATGTTCTGTCACATATGTGGCTTGAAGAATTAAGTGTGTCTTCATGTGACTCCACCAGGACAATCTTATGCCTGGTTTCTCCTGGATTTCACCCACCTGCCTTTTCCCCTTGCTAGTGTTAATCTGTATTCTTTCACTGTAAGAAACTGTAACCATGTAACAGCTTTCTGAGTTCTGTCAGTCTTTCTAGCAAATCATTATGCCTTTGATGGTCTTGGGGACTCCTAACACAGAGCCAGAATTTTTGTCCCTACTTGAAGTGGGTTCACTTTAAATGCCCTTTAAATGCCCTGTAAGAGCCAGTTATATTCAGCTAACAAGGAACTCACTTGGGTAGCCTTATCAATGATCCTCAGTAGATGGGTGAACCAAGAGTTCAGACTTGCTAGAATGGTTTTTCTCAGCCAAAGTGCCCTGCCATGGGTGTCTACTGATAAACTCAGATTTGTTACTGGTTACAAAGCACCAGAGTGTATAAACTGTTTTACATTTGCATTAATGTGATTTTAAGGTTTTGCCTACAGTAACATCACGCCATCAAAGGCTTCAAATAACCAAAGAGAAGATGTCCCAATTTCTCCAATATGGCTTTTGAGGCCTCTTGATCTGGACCCTGCCACTGAAGCTTACTTCTCAAACCTAAATTCCTCCCATTCAAAAGCTGAGCTCCAGTCATATTAACAAACGCATTCTAGTTCCCCAAACTATGGTATCTCAGCTCCAAATCATAAAGATAAGTTATATATATTTGGCCTGATTAAACAAACACCTTCCAATTCAGTCGTTACAACTTGATTTAGTGATTTCTCATCCTTCGGCATTTGGAGCTGGATAAATCTTTGTTTGGGGGACTGTCCTGTGCATAGGATATTTTGCAGTATCCCTGGCCTATACCCACTAGATGCTGGTAGCACACTCTTCCCCCTCATGTTGTGACAACCAAAAATGTCTCCAGACATTGTCAAACGCTTCCCTCTACCCCACCTCCATTTGAGAACCACTGATTTAGCCATTTCTTCAACACTGGCCCCAAAACTCCCTTAGGTACCACTCCATTTGCTCCCCTGGGATCCTATGTTACCCTACATAAATGACCACCTCCACCAGAGTGTTAACTCCTTGAGCATAAGGCTTATAATTTCATTAATCATTATACTCTCAGCTCCTAGCCCAGTGCCTGGCACATAATGAGGTCTCAATAAATACTTGTGGACTAAATGGATAGGATCAGGATATAAAGAGTAATAAGGGAGTTATAGGGAAAAAAACAATGTTGAAGAAAAGGCAAGAAGGCAGGAAGCTCAGGGTGTACAGAAAAATAGCAAACATTTTCATTTGCTTGAGAATAGAGTGGGTTAAAGAAAGTAACAGGAGGGTGCCTGGGTGGCTCAGTCACTTAAGCATCTGCCTTCAGCTCAGGTCATGATCCCAGGGTCCTGGGATTCAGCCCCACATCGTGGGGCTCCTTGCTCAGCAGGAAGCCTGCTTCTCCCTCTCCATCTGCCTGCCATTCTGCCTGCTTGTGCTCACTCTCTCTCTCCGTGTCAAATAAATAAATAAAATCTTTAAAAAAAAAGAGAGAGAGAGAGAAAGTAACAGGATATGAGATAAGAAAAATAGGTTGGAATAGCACAGAGAGCTACAAAGGCCAAGCTAAAGAGCCTGAACTTTACTGGGAATGAGAAATCAAGGGACTGAAACAGATGGTATTTGTTGCAGTCCCTTCTGTATATGCCATTCGTGAGTTTATATGTTATCAAGCATGAGCAAAAATGAGACAGCACATCCTCTGGTGTTTCTTTGCTCAGCTGCTGTTCTGGACAGCAGTACTCTGCATGTTGAAAGCCAATGTGTGGAAATGTATAAGTTGTAGAGTTTGGCATGGACTTAAGGAAATTAATCATTTCCACCAGCCCCCTAGTCTCTAGGATGGTGGACTAGATTACAAATGTCCAACTTTTAGTGTGCTGAAAAGGGATTCAACAGCTGTGAGCTGCAAGTCCCTTCACCAAACTTGATTCATTTACTTATTTATTCAACACCAATAACTGAACATCTATTCTTTTCCAAGAACTGTGCTTGTGCCAGAGATGCAGTATTAAATAAGAGAGATGTAGTCCCTATTCCCACTGATTTTAAAGGCTGGCTAGAAATACTTACAATTAAGCAATTACATAACACTGTGGTGTGAGCTATAGTGAGGAAATAATTAGAACTTAAGGTTCTTCCACCAGTAAAATAAAGGGGTTGAATAGTGATCTCTCAGGACCCTCTCAGATCTGACATCCACTTCAAGTCTAACAGTACAGAAAATTTCTAAAAACTTTTCAAGTTGCTAAACATTTTCCTCCATTTTATAGTAAAGAAGGCCACGGGTAAGAAAAGGGCTCAGAAATGAATCTAATATACTACGGAACTGAGGGAAGGAGGATTTTAGTGCACGAACATTGGGTACATACACAAAAAGAGGACATTTTTATCAGGACAGTACAGACAGAGACAAGGGTTCACACCTACCTCCTTGAACTAGTTAATGGGCAAAATAGCAATGCAAACATCACAGGAAAAAGTGTAAATATTGTAGGAAAATCTGTGTTCCAATGATTTGGCATTTCAGGTGAAATTTCTTACAAATATTATGATAATCATCCAAAAGAAAGTATTACTATAATCAATATTTCATATATTTATTCATTTAAAAATATAAAGATTAAGCAACTTCTATGTACAATAAATTGTGCCAGATGCTACAGCACAGCAAAAATACATCAGATATGGGTACTGACCTTAAGAAGCTCATGGCTTAGTGGTTAATGAAGGAGTTAAGCATTTTACAGAATTCTTTGTACAAACACCAGACAATATCATATGCAAAACATTATACAACAAAGGTATTCACAAGATCTGGCCCACTCATCATCTATTTATTTACATTTAATGGTTAATTGTTTACTTAGATATGTATGTGAAGTAGATGGTGATTTCTAAATACCCATGGAATGTTGAGATTTTAATAATACTGTTTTTCCAAAAGCTGTGCCTATAATGTGGCTTTTTTTTTTTTTTTTTTAAATAACATAAATGGGTTGAGAAATTTGGGTTGTTGCTGGCAGGCACCCTCTGGATGAGCAGTGTTCAAACTATCCAGATCTTCAATCTACTCAAGGAAAACACAGGCCATGAAGAATGCTTGATTTATGAGATCTCAGAGTAGCAAAATGTCTGAAGTCTCAGCATTCCTTTCTGAACTACCAAAACATGAAGACGAGGTAAGAAACTCACAAAGTGAGCCATGTTGATTCCCAGAGTGCCTCCGTTTTGAGTTTAAGCTCTACTATCTTGTAGATGGTAACTAAACTCTTCAAACCACCAAATATTACAAATTCAACAAAAGAAAACAGGATAAACTCCAGAATATCATTAGCTCCAGGTTTGCAAATATATTAAATTATCCTATAGCAAAAGAAAGAGATGTGCCTCTCTCAGGTACAACCCAGATGTGTTTGCAATCTAATAATATAGGAGGCACCCACTCGTTAATGTCTTTGTGAATGTTAAAGTAGAAAGTATGGGAAAGCACCTAATGTAATATCTGGCACTTCAATACAAAAAAAAAAAAAAATCTAGATCCCTAAGTGGCCTGCAAAGCTCATTCTGAAATGACCCATTCCAACTTCTCCAGTCCATATCTAAACTAAAATTTGATAATAAATATTAGTATGGCAGTCCTTTTAGTTATATGCTTATTATTTTGTATTTTGTTGCTAAAACTTTCATTTTAACCAGTATATTTGTCTCAAAGCAGAGTAGATATGCTGCTTAATACCTACTAGGTATTTAATACACTATAACTGATAATCCTTTCATCAAAAAAGATGTTAAGAAATGAGTATATGTGTCCACAAAAAGCAGAAGAATATAACTTGTAGTCTTATTCCTAACAGTGCAAAACTGGAAGCAGCCCCAAATCAGAATGGGCTAAAAATTTGTTGTATATTCATAAAATGGACAATAATAAAATAATATACTACTGACATACACAACTAAACTTCAGAGATACTACACTTAGTGAAAGAAGCAAGGAACATCAGAATACTTACTGTATATCCCATGTATATGAATTTCAAGCACAGGCAAAACAATCTATAGTGACAGGAGTCAGCATAGTGGTTGTCTCTACAAGGTAAAAATTGACCAGAAAGGGGCACAAGGAAACCTTCTAGAGTGAAGGAATTATACCACATTTTATGTTGAAGGTGTATACATGGTTGCATACATATGTAAGAATTTATCAACATATACATTTTTTTCAATCTATACACTTTTAAGAATGGTGCATTTCCCTGGATGTAAATTACACCTCAATTAAAAAAAAAGATTTGAAGTCTTTTGTAAGTAGTCCAACTCTAGAAACCCACTGTTATTACTTTATTACTAAACTGTACAGTTTCATGAACGTGAGCCCAAGGGAAATGAACAGGAAGTTAAAATAACAATGTCTGGCTACATTTACTGCCTGGCATATTAAACTCATTTACCTGAGTACTTTGCTCTTTGGATGTTATGTAGGGCTTGAAGCCCTCCCTTCTAAGAGGTACCATCATTTCTTTAGTGTCATTAATCAATCTGAGCACTCTGATAGCCCAGCTGTTTTCAATACCCTCTCTTTCTTGTCTTGGTTTTCCCAGAATAGACACTGCAATAAATAATGGTGCTTGCTGAGACAGAGGGCTCTAAATTAATTTGCCAAAGCCATTCACTAGGAGCCAATTCATAAATAGATCAATTCACTGACTATACCAAATTTATACTCTTTCACTTTTTCAATATTTCAATAAAATTTTAGTATTTGCTTCATAGCATTTTAAGAGCTATTTAATTTGCAAAAAGCAAAGAGTTGTAGTTTAGTTTTCTTATGAATATATTCTTCATGAATATATTCAATAGATGTGAATATATTCTTTATGATTATATTCATGAATATATCCTCCTTATGAATATATTCATGAATATATTCTTCTTTGCCCTATTGGGAAAATGTTTTAATGTAGTTTAAAATTAATGAATATCAATATATTCATGAAGATTTCATAAGTTTATATTCACATTCATGAGCTATGTTCTTGACCATATTGGGACATTTTTGAACTTGGTTTAAAATTTAATGAATATCAATGTATTCACTAAGACTATATTCATATTTTCATCAGCATATATTCATATTCATGGCCTGTACTCTTAACCCATACTAGAAAATTTTGAGCTCAGTTTAAAATTTAATGAATATCAATAGATTCATTAAGAAGATATTCATAAGAATACAATCATATTTATTGCATATATTCAAGAAGAATATATTCACAAAGCAATGGACCCATCCAATAATTTTCACCTTTGACAAAATGAACAATTTCTTAAAACTGTGCTAAAAATATATTTGTTTTTATTGGTGGACTGACATACTGCCTTCTAGAAGGGTTTTTATCTCCAACCAAGTACATATCAGCCCCAGGATTTACCCAATGAAACTCATTTGGACATATGCCAGTGGTGTCCCAGTATTTCTCAGCTCTCACAGGCTCTGTAAGATGCATGGTTTTGTTTTACTCAAACACATTGATTTGGAATATATACAGGACTAACAATGTTAAAACTTCTAGCAGCCCCATCAGCTGATTTTCACAATCTACCTTCGGGTAGCATTTCCATTCTACCTTTCAGAATTGTTTTTCATATTTTTTCCATTTAATTCTCTGATTTGACTACTCTGTTCCACTTAACTGTTTTAATGTTAAAAGAAAACATCCTTAACCCAATAAATAGTATTTATCAAAAAACATAAAACCTTAACACTAGAACAAGAGATTGACATTAAAAATTAAAAAATAAGGATGCCTACTCATCACTATCATTCAAAACTGTTCTAACTGTGCTAGCCTATGCAATAAGGCAAAATGATAGACAAAAATATTGGAGAAGAATCACAAAAACCAGCATTATTTCTAGATCATATGCTGGTCTACTTAGAAAAAGAATAATGAATTTCTTAAATGGAATTAATAAGAATATGAAATTCTAAATAGCTTGGAAATTTAACTTAAAAATCAAAAGGACAAGAAAAATAATTTTATAATTTTGGGATGTTTCAGGCATTTTCGTCTTCAAGCATGATTTTAACATTTTAATATGTAAATATTACAATGTGATCATAGAAAACATTCTAATGAGAGTTTTTCCAAATTTTTTATTATTGCCAAACATAGATCAAAGTTGACTAGTGATCACCCATATAACACCCACATAGAGTCAATTATTATTAATATAATAAAACATTAGAATACAAATTTTGTTTTTTTCTAATACCTGGTCATTGTAATAACACAGCAAAAGTTATAACATGGATGAGCCTTAAAAACATATCCTAAAGTGAAATAATAAAAGTCATAAAGGCCCCACATCCCATTTACATGAAATGGGTACAACAGGCAAATCTATAGAGACAGAATGTACACTACTGGTTGCTTACGACTTGGAGAAGGTCAGGGGAAGGGTAGGATTTAGGAGTAAATGCTAAAGGATGCTAAAATGTTCTCAAATAGACTGCAGGTGATCAGGCTGCAAAATTTGGTAAATATACTAAAACCCAATGAATTGTACAGTTTAAACAGGTGTACTTATTGTATGTGAAATACATCTTAAAATTATTATTAAAAATAAGAAATTAGGGGCGCCTGGGTGGCACAGCGGTTAAGCGTCTGCCTTCGGCTCAGGGTGTGATCCCGGCGTTCTGGGTTCGAGCCCCACATCAGGCTCCTCTGCTATGAGCCTGCTTCTTCCTCTCCCACTCCCCTGTTTGTGTTCCCTCTCTCACTGGCTGTCTCTATCTCTGTTAAATAAATAAATAAAATCTTTAAAAAAAAAATAAGAAATTAATTACAGTTACATCATTTGACTTTAAAAGAGTTCTCCATGCTATGCTTGAGTAAGGAAAGTAACATGCAGAAAAGTATGCACATGATTTCATCTTTGTAAAACAATGACAAAACTGTATATATGAATATATGCATGTACGTGATTATAGGAGCATGGATTAATTATGGATTAATTGACTATCATGTCAATATGGGTTACCCAGATAGGGGATGCTAATGTGGGGAAAGGGTGACTAGAAGGGAAGGAAGTAGTAGCAATGCAATATACGTTCTGTTTAGACAAACTGCACTTAGAAAGAAACTCATGATGTGTCCCATCTGCAACTTACTTTCAAATGATTCCGTAAGAAACTGTCTATATAGGGGTGCCTGGGTGGCTCAGTCGTTAAGTGTCTGCCTTCGGCTCAGGTCACGATCCCAGGGTCCTGGGATCGAGCCCCACATCGAGTTCCTTGCTCAGTGAGGAGTCTGCTTCTCCCTCTCCCACTCCCACTGCTTGTGTTCCCTCTCTCGCTGTCTCACTCTCTGTCAAATAAATGAATAAAATCTTAAAAAAAAAAACTGTCTATGTGTATACATACATGATATCATATACATATATATGTATACACACACAAAAATAGGTAAATCAGGGGTGCCTGGATGGCTCAGTTGGTAAAACATTCAACTCTTGATCTCGGGGTGGTAAGTTCAAGCCCCGTGTTGGGTGTAGATTACTTAAAATCTTTTAAAAAGATAAAAAAAAATTTCAAAATGGGTAGAGCAAATACAAACAAATGTTAACAATAGTTTTTTAAAATTATGATACATAGTGATTTCTCAATATTGAAATAGGTTTGTGAACAGATAGCCAAGTTTTGTTGCAATGATTTCTAAGGATTACTCTGAGGGCCATTATTAAGGAAAGAGGTGTTATAGTTCTATACAGTTCTTTTTTTTTTTTAAGATTTTATTTATTTATTTGACAGAGAGCGATAGTGTGAGAGAGAGAGAGAGTGCACAAGCATGGGGAGCAGCAGGCAGAGGGGGAGGGAGAAGCAGACTCCCCACTGAGCA
Organism: Ursus americanus; assembly: GCF_024610735.1. Lineage (NCBI taxonomy): Eukaryota > Metazoa > Chordata > Mammalia > Carnivora > Ursidae > Ursus > Ursus americanus. Next base: position 20,614,253 of record NC_142144.1, read on the forward strand.
AGGAGCCCAATGCGGGGCTCCATCCCAGGACTCTGGGATCATGACCTGAGTCTAAGGCAGACACCCAACTGACTGAGCCATCCAAGCACCTGCACAGTTCTTGACTATCATTTTAGTGTACTGATAAATATCATTATGAAGAACTCATGGGCATTCTACTGAAAGGCAACAGTTGTTTATCAAGGCACACACAAGGCAATGTTATACCATGCAGTGTCACACAGGCAGGCTGGCATAATCCTACTCACATCATGAAACCAGGCTACCTAGAGCACAAAACCAGTTTTTGACATTGCAATCCTAATTCCAGGGCTGAGCTATCAAATGCTGTGGTAATATCACTGTTATGTCAGAATCTTCTATTAAAACAGTCTACCCTGGGGCGCCTACATGGCTCAGTCGGTTAAGAGTCTGACTCTTGACTTCAGCTCAGGTCCTGATCTCAGGATTGTGAGATTGAGCCCGCGCATGGGCTCTGAGTTCAGCAGGAAATCTGCTTGAGATTCTCTCTCTCCCTCTCCCTCTGCCCCTCCCCACGGCTCATGCATGCACGCTCTCTCTCAAATAAATAAATAAATCGTAAAAAAAATAAAACCAAAACAGTCTATCCCACCCGCAAGGAGGCAACCAGGGAAATGACCACTCCAGTCCCTATTCTCTTGTATATCATGATAATTCCTAGCAACAGAAAGAACAAGAGGTTGGGCACTGGCCATTAGAAACCAGAGTCATATTAGGAAGAAAGAAAAAAACGGAATTTTCCTCTGGCATAAGGACAAAAAACACATTCTCTTTGAATTTATCTATAAACCTTAGGTTAAAAAGTATGGTTTACCTTACTAAAAATTCTTTAAAAGGCTTTACAAAAAGAAAAGATATAAAATGCATCTGCCTTTAATTGCGGTACCTTTGCAAATTTTTTGAGGACTGGATCATATTTTTTGTAAACTATAATACTCTATCTATGACCCATCCTGTGGACACCCAGAGACATCAGCCTGCAAAAGACTGCAACTTCCAAGCCTCAATTCACCTCCCCCTCACCACCAGAAGCTAAAAAAAAATTAAAAGCAGCTCGATATTGTTAGGTATTTTTAATCCAAAAAGGCTCCCGAAGGTATCTATTGAGGCCATCAGTCTCCAATGAGAGGAATGTGAGGCTGTCCCTCAAAATGCGGTCTGCCTGGCAGCAGTGGCAGCAGCAGCAACAGCAGTAAAACCCAGGCTTCACTGTGCGGCATTTAGAGCGCTCAGTCTCCAACTCTATCCAGCTGAGCAGACATTAATGAAGTCATGGTTTCAATATATCAACACTGAGTGTTAACCTTTATACTGTGGCCCATTTGTGTGTATAATTGAAGTAAAAAGCCATCTGATATAGATTTTTTTAAATGAAATAAGATGTACTTAAAAACTTGTAAACTGTAAAGTGTTATCATTATTATAAAAATAAGAACTGGCTCATCAGTGGAGAAAACCAACCTGAGTTACAGAATATTTTTTTAAAGGCCTTTTAACTTGGGGCACCTGGGTGGCTCAGTCGGCTAAACATCTGCCTTCGGCTCAGGTCATGATCCCAGGGTGCTGGGATCGAGCCCCATATCAGGCTCCCTGCTCAGCAGAGAGCCTGCTTCCCCCTCTCCCTCAGCTCCCCCTGCTTATGTTCACGCGCTTTCTCTCTCTCTCTCTCTGTCAAATAAATAATAATTTAAAAAATAAAATAAAATAAAGGCCTTTTAACTTTCAGTATCTAAAATGGAGCAAACAAATTAACACCTGATAAAAATCCTTACAGAATATGCTTTTTCCTAAGTTTAAAATATACCTTCATTGCCTCATTAAACAAGTAACACAGACATTTTTTAAAAGTGAAATAACAGAAAAGCCATGTCACTCCACCTAAGAAGACATTCGCTGTTAACATTTTGGTATTTTCCAAATAGTCTTTTGTTGTATCTGTAATCAGTTTCCTTTTAAACAAAGTTATAATCAAACTAAATATTATTTACATCCTGTTATCTTAAGCATTTCCCATGTTGCTATACAATCACTTGCTATATGTTATTTCATCATCTATAACTCAAGAATAAGCTGAACATATAATATATAATGGAATTACTGACAGTTTCAAAACAGTCTCTGAAATATTTAGTTAGAGATAAACATATGAAGAATTTCAGGCTTCTAAAAGCTAAACTTAATTTCTGGCAAGCATGACTGGTAATTATAACCAAAAGCCAAATATTATGAAGTCCTTTTTTTAGATTAAGCAAGCTTACCACTCAGCATATATAATCACTGAAACACTTCCCGCATAATATCTGCTCAGCCACTGGCAACTGTAAATGTCCCTGAAACCTAGAGAAACGTAAAAATTCTCTAATATGATTTGCAAAATGAAAGTTTTATCTGACAAACTGAAAGTATAAACTGGTCACAATATTATTCTGAGAAGTATTTACACATTATTTATTCCGAGAAACCCAATATATTCTGAGAAAATTCATACTCATCTATATATTCACCTACTAAAAGTAGCTATATAAATCATCACAAAAACCAACAATATTGAAAATTTATCTACTTAATAATCTTGAGTTCATACAAGCACATCAAATTATTTTCAAATACCATACAAAATCATTGCAGGGAAATTACTTAAAATTTCAAAAATACATACTTGAATACCCTTATAGTACCAGAAAAATAAAGAAATGTTCACAAAACAAACCAATGGGAGCACGCCAAAGGGACACAGGAGCCAAGTCAGAGTTCCCAATGGCCAAACTGAACAATTTGAGCAATAAATAAAGTAGTATTAGATTATAAACCAAAGTACAAAATAAATAACCATGAATCCATATTGATAGAAATGACTGACTAAAATAACTGGGAGAGAATAGACAGATCTACTCTACAGAATTCTTACTGTACAGAAGGTGGACCATAATGCCCCACCACTTAAGTGGGCTCCACACAGTAACTTCCTTCCAAAAGGTGAAGTATGTGGTGGAGGCTAGTACTTTACACTTTAAGAACCTGACAAACATTACCTCAGTCAAGTGACCAAGGCACCAACAGCAATAATTCATGTTGATAACATGTACCACTGATATATGATATGATATGATATGATATGATATGATATGAATGGTACTTTACCTCTGTGATCTTCTTCCCAAGAACCCATTATCCCCACCTAATCATGAGAAAAATTTCAGACAAACCCATACTGAGGGACATTCTCCATTCTACAGAATATACCAAAATCCTTAAAACTGTCATGGTCATCAAAACAAGGAAAGTCTGAAAACCTGCCATGGCTCAGAGGAGCCTAAAGGGCATGATGACTAAATGTTATGTGGTATCATGGATGGGATCCTGGACAGGAAAAGGACATTAGGTAAAAATGCAGGAAATCTGAAAAAAGCATAGATTTTAGTTGATACTAATGTATTTATTAATTAGTTTTAACAATTGCACCATATTAATGTTAAGTTAATCATACAAGAAGCTGGACATGGTGTTTCTGTAAATCTAAACGTATTCTAGAATTTAAAAATATCTATCTATGTATATAATGTTTGAAATGGATATATAGGTTTTGATAGATCATACACACATCTAAGTTTCAAAAGAGCAGAGACTTTGTTCTGTTCACTACTCCATACTCCGTTGTTAGAACACCTTTAGGCAATCAATCAACATTTTTGAAATGAGGGGCGCCTGGGTGGCTCAATCAGTTAAGCATCTCCCTTCAGTTCAGGTCATGATCCCACAATCCTGGGATTGGGCCTGCGTTGCATTGGGCTCCCTGCTCAGTGAGGAGCCTGCTTTTCCCTCTCCCTCTGCCCCTCCCCCCGACTGTGCTCTCTCACATAAATAAATAAAATCTTTAAAAAACTTTTTTTTTGAAATGAATAAATGAACATATATGTTTTGTGCCACTGGTTTTATTTCTATAATTCCATTCACAAAAACAGTATGTTGGGAATTCAAAAACAAATAATACACGAAATTCACAATTGCTTTGAGTTATTATGAAAATGTACGCCAGGGTCACCTAATCTTGCATGAGATGGTAAGCGGTGAAGGATTCATAGGCAAAGAAAGTTAAGCAGGCCCAAAACAACTGATGTGTGGAGAGATAGCATTTCTGTCTACATGGCACTAAATGCAAGGCAAAGCATAGTGATGGATGGTGCCTGAAAGACAAGGAGGCATCAGACCATCTAGAGGTCTAGGGAGTCACTGGGGGTGGGGGTGGGGGTTTAAGGAGGGCAGTGGCATGATAAGAGAGGTAACTTCAATAGATCACATTTCTCTGGAGACACACTGGAGCAGGGTTTAGGCAGAGTGACTGGTGTGGAGTTGTGAGGCCACAACAGGCAAAGATCGTGACCTGCGACAGTGAGGAGGGGACAGAACTGAGAACTATGTAGGACGTAATACAGGCAGATTTGGCAATTATTGAATATGGATAGCCATGCTCTCTTTTTTTTTAAGATTTTATTTATTTGACAGAGATAGAGACAGCCAGCGAGAGAGGGAACACAAGCAGGGGGAGTGGGAGAGGAAGAAGCAGGCTCATAGCAGAAGAGCCTGATGTGGGGCTTGATCCCAGATCGCCGGGATCACGCCCTGAGCCGAAGGCAGACGCTTAACCGCTGTGCCACCCAGGCGCCCCAAGGATAGCCATGCTCTTAACACATTTCTCCACTTCACCTTTTCCCTCTTCAACCCATTCCCCCACAACAGACAGAATTATCTTTTTAAAAAATAAAGGAGATCATCTTAAATATACACACACCTTAAAACCTTTCAGATGGCTTCCCATTACGTATTCCACAACCAAACTCTTTAGTGTGGTCTCCAAACGGCACCGTAATCAAGTTCCTGCTTTCTTCTCCAACTTCATTCTGTGTTACCTTCCTCCAGCTACAATGCTTTTCTTTCAATTCCTTAAAAATGTCAAGCTCCTTCCTGTTCTAGAGCCTTTTATGCCTGAAATATTCTTCCTATTAGTTTCATGGATGTCAACATAAATATTACCTCCCAAGAGGCCCCAAAAAAGGGAAGTCTCGTCTTACCACTACTATTCTCCATCAAAGCATCCTGTTTGTTCTTTCTTCGCACTTAAGATAATTGGCAAGTACAGTTGTTTCCTGTTATCTATAACAATTATGTTCTGTAAAGTTACTGCCGACACTAAATGCTGAAATTCCTAGAGGAAAAATAGGATTAGGTTCTTGTGAGCCACTGGTCATAAAATTTTTGCCAACTGGTCAACATATAACCTTTGTTTTATTTGTGTTTCTGCTTAAAGATACCTATTCAATACACTGTGTATTGTTGAATAATTAACACTGAACTCAGCCAACGGTCCTATAACTCATGCCTGAACAAACCTTATCTAACAAGTATTTTCTCCATAAGACACATCACAGCCTTCTTGTGTTCAGGAACATTAGACAGTACGTTAGCACTACACTTGGAGACCATTTTAAACAACGAAATCACCATCAAAAAGCAGAAAAATGCAAAAAGTGTGGCATTACATCGAGCATGAAAAGAACACTTGTTTACAGTATGAGCGCTAAAAGGAGCAGAGCATAGCCTTCTTCAACCTCAGCTGGGAACATGTGCATCAATTCAATTTTTTTGCTGCTCTGTACATGTCTGCAAATGACTATAAAAGTACTGCAAGTACTGATCTTGCAGTTACAAATTAATTTTAGTGAGCAGGTGGTTTCACAAATAGAGAATCCACAAATAATGAAGATCGACTGTATTTGACTACCATTATTTGCTTTATAATCTGTAAAACCACAAGGATAGGGCCGAGGCCAGGATTGTCTATCCTCTTAGCATCCAGCACACAACAGAGTAGACATTCAATAAAATAATTGAGAATAAATGTAGGAGTGCCCAACAGGTAAGTGGATATATAAACCTGAAGATCAATCAGAGGAGAAGCTTAAAATAAAAAAAGACATGCTAAATAATCACAGATGTGACAAATGCTAAGAAGAATTTAAACAAGGTGCTATGATAGAGAATTACAGGAGAGACTTGATGAGGATGGTCAGAGAAGGCCTTTCTGAAAAAGTGATTTTTTTTTTTTTTTAAGTAGCCCCCATGCCCAGCATGGAGCCTAATGCGGGGCTTGAACTCACGACTTTAAGATCAAGACCTAAGCTGAGATTAAGAGTCAGATGCTTAACTGACTGAGTCACCCAAGGACCCCCCTGAACAAGTAATTTTTATGCTGAAATCGGAGAAATATGAAGGAACAAGCCATGTAAAGTGGAAGCAGGAAAAATTCCAGGGACAGAGAACATTAAGTGTAAAGATGCTGAAGTAGAAAAGTGTCTTGGGGTGCCTGGCTGGCTCAGTTGGTGGAGCTCTTGATCTCAGGGTTGTGAGTTTGAGACCCATGTTGGGTATAGAGATTACTTGAAGATAAAATCTTTAAGAGAGAGAGAGAGAGAAGTGTCTTAATGCCTAAACAATACTGTATTTAAACGATGAGATGAAAAAACCAGTACATGAACATGTTATCGCCTGAATGAGTTCATCACAAACACTTCCCGGGCTACTTTATATAAAGCAGCAGTAACTTCAACCTGTTAGCATCTCCCAGAGATGTACAAAGGGGATTTGTTTCCTTAAACCCGGTAGAACAACTCAGATAAATATGGACACCAGGACCACTGACAGTCAATGATTCGGATGGCAGTGGGGGAATTCATTGATGGGGACGCACCAGAATAAAAAACTTTAAAAAAGCCTCCCAATTTCTCCCACTCCCAAAGGCCCTACTAATAGCCCCTGAATCCCTTTGTCCTATTCCTTCTCTTCTATACTCATCTAGAGTCAGTAAGTTGAGGGTCTATTTGTTCCTATTTCGGTTATGTAATATAGTAAGTTTGCAAAACAGCAACAATAATCAAGGACACGATGTGGCTTCTCTCATTCTGAGGAAGTAAAATTGTGCAATTCTATGAGGACAAGAAAATTACATAAAAAAGAAAGATGTAATAAATTCTCCTTCATATAATAGGTACTAGGCAAAATTACTTTTATATATGAATAATTGCAATAATAAACACCAATAAAGCAGGAGTAATGGCATCATTAGGAACAGCCAAATAATTCAGGCAATGAACAGACCACTGGTGGTCCCTAGAATCAGTCTACTTCACCATTACTGGGAACATACCATTATGAATAAATGAGAACCACAGGATATGCTCATTTTCTCAAGATTTGTATGCTTACAGGGAGGTCAACTGCTGTGGATGTCAGGACAGAATGTATTTCTAGCGTTTATAGTCCTGAGAGGATGGGTAAGGGGTGACTGATGGGAAATCAGAGAGCAAAGTAAAAAGGAAATGTGTCAAATGTCAACTCTTGTCAGCACAGTAAAATGTTCTGATTATTCAGTATATACAGAACACATATCCAAAAACCTTCGTTGATGAAATTATCTCTGGCACACTAATTAAAGAATCAACATGTAGTGAGACTTACACAAAATGTGCTATAATCTGCTGTGGAGGGAATTCTGGGGAAATAAAACACATGACAAGTCTCCACAAGGAGACTGAGGTCCAAAAAGTGGTAAATCAATTAGTTTAGACTATAAATGAGAATTTTATCATAAAAAACGGTGCTACACAAATTATAATTAGGTTCTCAGGCCACCCACAAAAAATGTTATTTAACCCCCTCTGCCAACTAGAAACACAGAACTATTATTGCTACTATCACCGCCAACTAGAATTTTTATTATTATTTCTATGAGAAAATGCAACTAGTTATCACAGATGGCAAATTCTGACTCCTTTGTAGGCATCAAAGCCCCACCTAGCAACAATCCCAAGATGTCAGGGCAGCAGCAGAGTCATTAAAGACTTACTAATTCTCTTCTACAGTGACTATTTAAATTTAAACTTAAAATAATTAAAATTAGGGGCGCCTGAGTGGCACAGTCGTCAGGTGTGTGCCTTCGGCTCGGGGCGTGATCCCGGGGTCCTGGGATCAGGCCCCACATCGGACTCCTCCGCTGGGAGCCTGCTTCTTCGTCTCCCACTCCCCCTGCCTGTGTTCCCTCTCTCACTCGCTGTCTCTGTCTCTGTCAAATAAATAAAAAATAACAATAATAATTAAAATTAAATATAATTAAAATCTCAGTTCCTTACTAGCCACATTCCAAGTGTTCAACAGTCACATGTGGCTAATGATACCATAGTGGGAAGTGCAGGAAGAGAACATTTCCTGCCTAAAGTTCTACTGGACAACACTCACTACGTCACATCTTTATGAATTAAGGTTTCTCACTTTTCTAACAGCATCATAAAAGAAAATAGCTCTCTGAGGAACAGATGGTGGTAATGATAGCACAACAATGTGAATGACCTTAATACCACTGAACAGTACACTTAAAAATGGTTAAGATGGTAAGCTTTGTTATATGTATTTTACCACAACAAAAGGAAAAAAAAAGCCAGCTCCCTCAGTTACACTCTTTCCTTATATTCCAAGGTGTGGCACAAATTCCAGCTGGTTGCTAAACTGGACCCCCTGCAAGTATGAGACACACCAACGCCTAAGAATTAGTACGTGGTTGTGAACACACAAAAAAGGGGCAATTCCTGGAGACCAGTTCTACTGCTCATGCTTCAGTTTTCTGAGTTTACACATATCGTTAGTTGGGTCTTGGATCCATTCATATTTTATTTCAGCTAGACCCCTTCTCAAATTCCCACCACAGATAATTCTGTCCTTCAGAGCTATGTTAACCCCTCAGTACTAGCATCAGTGCCACCAGTGGCAACTTCTTGGCTTTGCATATGTGAAAATATGGATGGGAAATGATCGATTAACACTGAAAAAAGAGCTGAAATCAATGGGAGAAATAAGATGGGGTGTGTTGTGAGTTGTGAAATCTTATTTAAGTGTCCTGCCTTAAACCTATAGGGGGTCTGGATATTATGCACACTCCCCCACTTGAGGCATATTTGATGTATACAGTGACTTCTAGGAACACAACTCCCCACATAAACAATGCCTCTTCATCCATGAGGTCCCAGAAAAAAAGCAGAGCCATCTGAATCAGAGCCAACTTTATCACTGTATCTTCTTCATCTTAAGTTCTGTTTTAGCATTTCTTTTATATACAGAAAAATACTAACAACTTCATCAACAATGCTTAGGTCATATACACTACATCTTCCATGGTTCTGCTAAACCACCCACACTACTTTCTAATCCCATTTGTCAGCAGTCTGTAAACATGGAACAACTGGCCTTTGAAAGAAGCCAACTCTCCCGAAACGTGTGATGTGGGCTCCAATGCAACCATCTGGCAACACACTCAGATTTACTGTTGGATGGATGCTGAATGAACCTACTACACTATCTCTCATTCAATCCTCAAATCTTAAACCAAAGAGCTACTTGTAAATTTCCATTCAGGTCAAAGTTCCTGTTAAATCTTTCTGTTAAGACAAAGCTGAGCAAACTTCTAAGTAGTTGTTTATTTTTTTAAATAGAATTCAAGAAAAGTTACAGATACACATTACCCCATGGGTCTTTTTTTTTTTTTTTTTAAGATTTTATTTATTTATTCGACAGAGATAGAGACAGCCAGCGAGAGAAGGAACACAAGTAGGGGGAGTGGGAGAGGAAGAAGCAGGCTCATAGCGGAGGAGCCTGATGTGGGGCTCGATCCCACAACGCCGGGATCACGCCCTGAGCCGAAGGCAGACGCTTAACCGCTGTGCCACCCAGGCGCCCCACCCCATGGGTCTTATGTGCTATACACAGTGGTTCAATACACTATGCACAAAGTTTGGCACGAGACAGACATGGCTCAAATCTTGGTTAAAGCAATTACTAGCTATGTAACTTTGAACAACTTATTTAACCTAGGACTCAGTTTTCACATTTATAAGATGAAAATAACAGTAACAACACCTTAGTTGTATGGCTGTAGCAAGATAACCTATGTAAAAGACTGACATCACATCCAGTAAAAAGGTTCTTTAAGAAACTTCTCTCTGCATGACTGCCACTGTCGCATTCAGCCAACTGCCTCTCAGGTTTTGCTGTATGTTCAGCACTCAACTTAGCTCACAAAGTCTGTCATTATTAAACGGTAGCTATTATTTTTTATAGTACTATACTCCTCATCCAAACCAGCTCTAACCCCTGACCTCACCTGTGCTAGTCTGCAGATTCACTGACCCCATCTACTCACTAATTAGGGCATCTCAGAGCACACTCTAGCCAACCGATGCCTCTGCCCCTCTCCAGTTGGCACTCTGGCCACCCACAGCTGATCCATCAGTGCCTATTAATACTAGGGATAGGTCCATAAAAGTGTAGAGGTTACAGAACAATCTCTACTAAACTGACATTAGAGCATGTGCTCATATACACACCTTCCAGAAAGATTTGTGCAACGGCTCACTTTTAATTACTTTTAGAAAAATATTTCACTAAGAAATTCTAAACTATCTTTCCCAGGACTTTCAAAAGCACAAAATGAAGTGAGGAAATTCCATGCCAGAGACCAGATCTGATAAATGGCTTAAATTTCATGTAATCCAAGGCAAAACTTCTAAAACAACATATCTACTGGTTGATGCTTTAAAATCACCACATCCAACTATGCATGTATCTGAAAAGTCTCAACATCTTACCAGGACCATCCTCCACCCTCAGCATCTCATCCTTGTCACTTCTCAAATGAGGAGTCATTAAGTACAAAAAAAAAAAAATCAGTTTCTGATGGGTGGCTGTGATGGTAGGTGCTATGCTATGGATAGAAAAGATATTGCGCAGTTGTCATCACATAGCCCGTGTCTTGCTAATTCAGGCCACCCACACCTGTTAATTGGGGATACTCCCACCATCCACTCAACTCTAAAAGCAGCCTGAGCAATGTGGATTCAAATTTGCATTCCATCTAATGTGATCAAATGACAGATGATTGATGTTGGAGCCACACAGTAAGAATAAGTTCCTACACTGGGGGTCTGGGCAGCTATCCCAAGTACCCACTAGAGGCTGAGCCAAGTCCTTCTGAATCAGTACATTCATTTTACCCAGTTTTAGACTAGCGGCTGGGTAAGGGGGATATGCTCTATGGCTATACCCAAGGATCTAGCCACAGAAAATTAGATATGCCAAGTAGAAATAAGGAAGCTGATCCCAACTGGATCAACAAGGACCAGGGTTCAAGGTCAAAGTAAATAATGAGGATGACTGCACATGTCAAGCTTATCATTTCTGTAGTATGGAACCAAGGAGGAAGGGATCTTGGACTTTTCAAAGGCATCAGGAGCTGAGACAGGTGTAAGAAGAATAGAGACTGTATAGATATCAAATGTGACTCAGATGAAAGGAAACTAGCCCCAGGGCTACTTAGAGATGGTAGAGATACTAAACAAAACAGAACAGGGTTAAGACTTGGGTAGCTGTGGTTGTGGGAAAGTAGTATCGGGGATAAAGTACTAAATCAAAATGTGAGATATCTTACCTGCAACATGAAATACTAGAGGACAATAAAGATGATCTACAGTTTCTTAGGGAAAAACTATTTAAAATCAGAATTCTATGCCCAGCAATGAGCATTCAAGTGTGTAGACGAAAATAAAGGCATTTCATTTAGGGCAGTTAAGGGCCTAAGAAGCCCAATACACTTTTACTGAGGGGAAAAAAAGAATAGAGAATGCATACTGGTGATATGAAAAACAAATATGAACAAAGATGCAAAACTGACATAAAAAATCAGAAAAACACAATTAGATCTGAATAATTTTTTTCAAATAGAGAATGTACATTTTTTTCCAATGCTGATAAAAACCTTTCTCAAAAATTATCATGCAATATGCCAAAAAGAAAATCTCAAAATTCTAAAAAGCAAAAACCATACAGGCCATATTTATGACCAAAATGCAATAAAACCGAAAATAAGCATAATACTCAAAAGAAGAAATCTTTTAAAAATACTAAATTATATACACTACTCAGAAATACAGAACACTGAGAATAACACACATTAAAATCCAAGGAGAACAGGATTCCTAGAATCCAGGAAGATGAACTGCCTTATATGCTTTTATTAGAAAAAAAATTTGAGATTGAAAAATAAGTCAATTAAAGTCAACAAGCTTGAAACATGATAAAAGGAACTAGAAGAAAAGGCCTATAGGTAAAGGAGAAATTAATAAAACCAAAAACAAAATGAAGGAGGAAATGACAATCTAGCAAGTCACAGTATCAGGGAGGAAAAAAAAGATCAAATGTAGACATTAGCACATCCTAATTCCAAGTAATGCATGACAGGTGCTAGGAACAGAATGTTGGGGGAAAAAACAACATATGCTTATCTGACCCAAACCATAGATGATCTAGAATGGATTCCTAAAAGGAAAACACAGGACCTTACTATGTCTAGTTTCTATTTTTTTTTTTTAAGATTTTATTTATTTATTTGACAAAGAGAGACAGCCAGCGCGAGAGAACACAAGCAGGGGGAGTGGGAGAGGAAGAAGCAGGCTCCCAGTGGAAGAGCCTGATGTGGGGCTCGATCCCAGAACGCTGGGATCACGCCCTGAGCCGAAGGCAGACGCTTAACGCCTGTGCCACCCAGGCGCCCCTAGTTTCTATTTTTAATTTTTACAGTTTGACTTTATTCTTATTGGAAAATAAACATTAACATTTACTTGTATTCAGAATTTTCTTGATGATCTGGATTTCTTCTTTCAGAATCACTTATAATGAACAGTTACAGTAAAAAAGAAAATCTGTGTATTTCTCACAGTTTCAATACCCTGTTCATTTCTCTGTTCCTTCAGTTTTCCTTCTCATCAGTGCTTCTGCATCCTCTATCATTCTCCTACCTGTAGTTTTAAGTTTGTGGATGTTAATTTACCAAAGAAGTCCACAACTCTTACTATAAAAAAAAGTTAACCTAGGATTAATATACTCACCCTCTTGGAGTACAGAGTATCATGCAGATGGTGGTAAAAGCATCAGGCATATGCTGTTGCTTTATCAGACATGATAAATAATGCATAACTAATGTAAAATATCAATTTCATTCTGTCTCTAGTTACTTGAGACTGTACCACATGCATTATCTTATCTACAACTGAAGGTAGTACTTCCACTCAAAGCCATTGCTAAAGACTGAATTAAATTTCCTTGAAAGTAATATGGTATGTTTATCTACCTCTGTCTTTTCTGTTTTCCATCTTAAGTGTTTTAAAAATGTAAAAGCAATTTAATTTGCTGCTTCCTTTCTACAAACCACTCTACTCAATCAAGCCAAGTGTAAAATGGCAAAAAACTGTTTTCACTTTGTCATTTCCCCAAACACACAAACTTAAGAACTCTTTGATCTTAATTAAGATGACACATCACCAAGGGGACTGAACCACCTCTCCTCTATTATACTGGTCCACTTCCTGCAATATAGTATAATTAGGAGCAAGACACAAGGTAATGTATTTATACCAGCACTTACTAAAATACAAATTAAATGTTTTAATAATCCAACAATTATATGAACATAATCCAATGGGATCTAATTATTCCCATATAGTAATTGTTTCATCAGAAACAAGTTGATACAGAAAGGTCTTTGAACTCCAAAAGGTACACCAGCATTTCTTACTATTATGACTTGTAACAGTAGTATGTATCTGCTGGAAATGTCTCAAAGAACTGAAGGATTTGGAAACTAACTTTCATGATAATCACACTTTACACAATATTTGCTCATTCAATAAATAATCAGATTACCTACGTACTAGGTACTAAGGAAAGCAAACTTATGTATTGAAATGTTCAGAAGAGTCATAAGAATAATTCGAGACAACCAATTCCTAAAAGCCTAAAAGTCATCTATAGTTAAGTTTGATAAAGATTTTGCCACTGTGAAATTATATTTAAATACCAGAACATGTGATGTCTTGGTAGTAATCGACACACAAAAACGAGATCGTGAAACTTCCAAATGGATCCAGAACAGTGTAGCATGCTATGAGCACAAGTTTAGACATCATAAAGGAACATTTCATTTTTGTTAAATCTCGTGTTAGTATAATAGCATAGATTAGTAAAAGCCACATAATGTTTCATAGAGCAATCAACAGAGAAATCACAAATTAAAAAGAGCAAAGAATGATATTTCTTCTGCTTGCTTTTTTTTTTTTTTTAAGATTTCTTAATTTATTTTTGAGAGAGAGAGAAAGAGGCGAGGATGAGTAGAGGGAGGGGCAGTGGGAAAAGCAGACTCCCCACTGAGCAGGGAACTGGATGCAGGTCTCTATCCCAAGGACCCTGAGAACATGACCCAAGCCAAAGACAGAAGCCCACATGACTGAGCCACGCAGGCACCCCTTTCTTCTGCTTTCTTCAACAGTCATTTATTCTAAGAGTTTTATGGTTTTAGCTCTTACATGGTGTTGTTGTTTATCCATTTTAATTTTTCTATATATAGTATGAGGCAGGGATCCAACTTCATTCTTTTATGTGTGGAAATACAGTTGTCCCAGCAACACCACCTATTGAAGAGACTATTTTTTTCCCATCGAATGGACTTGGCACCCTTGTCAAAAATCAACTGGCCCTAGATACATGGGTCTATTTCTAGACTGTCAATTCTATTCCATTAGTTATATTTCTATCCTTATGCCAATACCACACCATTCTGATTATGACAGCTTTGTAGTAAGTTTTGAAATCAGAAGTGCAAGTCCTCCAGCTTTGTTCTTTTTCAAAATAGTTTGGACTACTCAAGACATTTTGTAATTCCAAATGAATTTAAGTATCAGCTTTTAATTTCTGTACAAAGGGCTATTGGAATTTCGATAAGAATAGCTCAGGGGAATATTGACATATTAACAATATTAAGTCCTCCTATCCATGAACACGGGCTATACTTCCATTTATTTGGTCTTTAATTTCTTTCAGCACTGTTTTATAGTTTTCAGTGTACAAGTCTTTCACCACCTTAAGTTTATTCTTAGGTATTTTATTTTATTTTTTATTTTTTTTAAAGGTTTTATCTATTTATTTAAGAGAGAGACAGCCAGCGAGAGAGGGAACACAAGCAGGGGGAGTGGGAGAAGAAGAAGCAGGCTCCCAGCAGAGCAGGGAGCCCAATGCAGGGCTCGATCCCAGGACCCTGGGATCATGCCCTGAGCTGAAGGCAGACGCTTAACAACTGAGCCACCCAGGCACCCCCTAGGTCTTTTATTTTCTTAGCTGCTATTCTAAATGGAACTGCTGGGGCTCCTGGGTGGCTCAGTTGGTTAAGCGTTGCCTTCAGCTCAGGGCATGATCCCAGGGTTCTGGGATGGAGCCCAGCACTGGGCTCTCTGCTCGGTGGGGAGCCTGCTTCTCCCTCTCCCTCTGCCTCCACTCCCCCTGCTTGCACTCTCTCTGTCAAATAAATAAAAATCTTACCAAAAAAATAAATGGAACTGCTGTCTTAATGTCCTTTTCAGACTGTTCATTGCTTGTGTATAGAAATACAAGTGACTTCTGTGTGTTGATCTTGTACCTTGCAGCTTTACTGAATTTATTATCTCATTTTCTTGTGGATTCCTTGGTATTTTCTATATATATAGGATCATGTCATCTGCGAATAGAGATAGTTTTACTTCTTCTTATGAACTCTAGGAATTCTAGTCACCATAGCCTCCTCAGACTCCCCTGTCCCCTTCTCAACTCAGGGAAACTGGCAGCCTCCACTTGGGTTCCCCCCTCCTTGGAAAGCAAAAACCCTTTCCAGGAAGTAAGGTGACGCAGTCATAGCGTTCACCTTGTTTGTTTCTCATCTCTCAGAGATCACTGGTACTTCAATGCCTGATATCCAATGTTTTAAAAAATCACTGTTTAATATATTTTGTCTGGTTTCTTAATTGTTTCGGGTGGTATGATGGTTAATTTTATGTGTCAACTTGACAGGTCACAGGGTACCCAGACGTTTGATTAACATTATGCTGGGTGTGTCCGTGAGGGTGCTTCTGGATGAGACTAACATTTGACTACAGTAGACTACATAAAGCAGATTGCCCCCCTAAATGTGAGTGGCCCCATCCAATCAATTGAAGACCTTAATAAAACAAAAAAGTTGAGTAAGAAGGAACTCTACCTGTTTGACAAATGAGCTGAGTCTTTTCCTGCCTTCAGACTCTAAGGAAACATTGGCTCTTCTTGGATTTTGAGCCTTCAGGCTTTCAGATTGGAAAGTACACCAACAGCTTTCCGAGTTCTCAGGCCTTCAGACTTGGACTGGAACTACACATTGGCTCTCCAGGGTCTCCAATTTTCAGACTGCAGAATTTGGGAGTTCTCAGCTTCCCCAATTAAGTGACCCAATTCCTTATAATAAATATATAAACATACACATCCTATTGGTTCTATTTCTCTGCAGAACCCTAATAATACAGGTGGGATGATAAATCTGCTCCCAGTTACTCTGCCTTGGCCGGAGGCATAAGTCTAATGTATTTTTAAGACAATATTTTATTACAAGGCAGGTAATTAACAACAGTCATGAATACTTTTTTTCTTACTTTTCTACAAGATTCATATTTTTGTAATAGACACAAGGCAAGATTCTTTGCACTACATAAACAAACTATAGGATATAGAAGAGGAGGAGGTCAGTATGGAAAACAGTGGAGGGCACTGATAAGGAGACTTCAGGGGTGCCTGGGTGGCTCAGTCAGTTAAGTGTCTGACTTTGGCTCAGATGATGATCTTGAGGTCCTGGGATCGAGCCCCCTGTCAGCTCCACACTGAGTAGTCTGCTTCTCCCTCTCCCTCTGCCCTTCCCCCAACTCATGCTGATTCACTCACTCTAATAAATAAAATCTTTTTAAAAAAAGGAGATGAGACTTCAAGTTTTATAAAACATTTTCATACACTTGTCTCTTGTTTCATATTCTGAGCAACTGTGAGAATAAGCTATTAAGTACTTTCAGTTCCATTGTGCAGATACTGAAATTGATTCAGAAAAGTTAAGTAACTTACCCAAGGCCAGCTAACAAAGGCAGGACTTGAACTCAAAACTTTTGACTCAAAATTAGTTGTTCTAATATAATTCTCAAGCAGGAAATACTGATTTATGAAGATACTTGACTAAAGGGAAAATACCTGTAATTTAGAATCAATCGGATCTGTGTCAGAATTTCTTTCACTGATCAATTCTTTGACCCACTGGGACCAAAAGTCCATTGATCCTAGCATGTTTTCACTGTCCCAATGACCCATCCTCACTTCTTTATGTAGCTTAGATTTTGCAGTACATCATTTAAAACAATTCCTTGTACACACTCAATTTCCTCATCCCTTTCTTTCTTCAACATAACCTAATGACTACTTTCACATTAAACTTAAGATCACTAAACTCAAGTAGGTCCTCAGGACTACCCAGTAATTGTACTTAACTCTCTAGCCCAATGGCTCTCAAACATTTTTGTGCATAACCCAGAAAGCTTGTTAAAACACAGACTGTTTGCCCTCACCTCCAGAGTTTCTGATTCAGTAGGTCTGGGATGAGATCCAAGAATGTGCACTTCTAACATATTCCCAGATGATACTGGTGCTGCTGGTCCAGGGATAACACTTTTTGCTCAAGTCCATTCTCTCTCCACTGTCCTAACTGCACATCTCTTCAAATCTCCAATCCCTTCTGCTTCATTCTCACTCTTACTGAGGAAAAAGAAGCAATCAGAAGACAATTTCCATATGCTCCCAATGTGAATCTACTTACCTCTCTGACATCATCGCTTTCTCAGTCACTCTATCCCATCTGCAAAACCCTTCCTGCTCTTTTTCAAGTACCAACCTTGCCCCCATTACAGGGATTTTGCATTGGCTGCCTGGAATGTTCTTCCGAGATATCTGTATGATTTGCTCCTTCACTTCCTTAAATCTGCTTTAGTGTTCTCTTATTAGAGGAACCTCCCCCCAAAAAAAGAGAGAGACACCTTCCTGACCACCCCAGAGCCCCCTGCCCCTGACATGTGCCTGGCACTCCCTAACTTGAATTATTTTTCTCCACAGCACTTATTATCACCTCATCATTTACTTAGGTGTTTATTTGTCTATTAGGTATGTTTAATTTTGTGGAGACTGAGTAGAAGCAAGACAGAAACAGCCAAATTCCCTGGGATTAAAGAGAGTTAGTAGTAAAAGAAAAGATAGCACTGTAATCCATTTATTTAAGAATCTGGCTATGAAAGAAAGGAAATAGGGACAAGAAGTAGCAAGCTTAAGCACAGGTTTCTCAGGATGCAGAGGCAGGGATGAAGGAACAGGGGCCGGGACCAGTGCAGAGAAAAAGTTTAAAGATGCTGAATACTGAAAGAATGTATGGGAGACAAAATTGCTTAAATATCTGGAAAGAATGGGCTCATGGGGCACAGGATTTTTGTTTTTTTTTTTTAATAATTTTTATTTTGTTATATTAGTCACCATACAGTACATCCCCAGTTTTTGATGCAATGTTCCATGATTCATTATTTGCATATAACACCCAGCGCACCATGCAATACGTGCCCTCCTTAATACCTATCACCGGCCTATCCCAATCCCCCACCTCCGCCCCTCTGAAGCCCTTAGTTTGTTTCCCAGAGTCCATAATCTCTCATGGTTCATTCCCTCTTCTGTTTACCGCCCCCTTCATTCTTCCCTTCCTTCTCCTACTGATCTTCCTGCTATTTCTTATGTTCCATAAATGAGTGAAACCATATGATAATTGTCTTTCCCTGCTTGACTTATTTCACTTAGCATAATCTCCTCCAGTCCCGTTCATTTTGCTGCAAATGTTGGGTAATCATTCTTTCTGATGGCTGAGTAATATTCCATTGTATATATAGACCACATCTTCTTAATCCATTCATCTGTTGAAGGGCATCTCAGCTCCTTCCACGATTTAGCTATTCTGGACATTGCTGCTATGAACATTGGGGTGCAGATGGCCCTTCTCTTCACTACGTCTGTATCTTTGGGGTAAATACCCAGTAGTGCAATTGCTGGATCATAGGGTAGCTCTATTTTTAACTTTTTAAGGGACCTCCACACTGTTTTTCAAAGTGGCTGTACCAACTTGCATTCCCACCAACAGTGTAAGAGGGATCCATCCCCTTTCTCCACATCCTCTCCAACATTTGTTGTTTCCTGCCTTGTCAATTTTTGTTATTCTAACTGGTGTAAGGTGGTATCTCAAGGTGGTTTTGATTTTAATTTCCCTGATGGCTAATGATTTTGAACATTTTTTCATGTGTCTGTTAGCCATTTGCATGTCTTCATTGGAAAAGTGTCTGTTCATATCTTCTGGCCATTTTTTGATTTGATTATTTGTTTTACGTGTGTTGAGTTTGAGAAGTTCTTTGTAGATCTCGGATACTAGTCTTTTATCTGTAGTGTCATCTGCAAATATCTTCTCCCATTCCGCGGGCTGCCTCTTACTTTTTTTGACTGTTTCCTTGGCTGTGCAGAAGCTTTTTATCTTGATGAAGTCCCACAAGTTCTGCTTTTGTTTTAAACCAGAAATCTACTAAGAGCTTACTATAATGCAGAGCACTGTAGGAAACAATTCATATCCACTGTCACATCTAATTTAGTTAATCTCCACAATAACCCTAGGAAGTAGGAATTTCCACTAGACTTTTTTATACATTATCAGAGACCTCTACTAACAGATTTGCCCACTACAAAAATAATACAGGCTTCTCCTCCAAATAGTTTCATCCTTCCTTTTTCCCTTACCTTACTTATAATTGATTCTATAGGATCTCCTACTTCAGGGTTTCATGGAGTCAAACATCAGATCTCAGGAGCAAACTTTTGTGGAAGAAGCTGAACCATTTCTTTATCACCTCAGGTGGTCATCAAGCTGCCCACACAGGTAATCAACTGCTTATGCTCAGAGAATTCAGAAATCACCCTGACTCACAGGAACCAAACTTTCTTGACGGACTGCATACTGTCTTCATACAATTCACTCTCAGCTGAACTCTTAGAGCTACACCAAAAACTTTTTCATCACAGCTACTCTAAATCCTTTTCTTCTCATTCTTCTTAGTTGCGCATTTCCCTCTTAGCCCCTCCACTTTCAGCAGAAAGCCTTCATTCACCAAAAACATGGAGGGTACTCAATAGAAAATGTTTCAACCTCTCCCTCCACTTTAAATTTTCATCTTATTCTCAAAAACACTCTTTTCCTCTATGCCATCACTATTCCTACAAATGGTGATAATTATATGGTTTCCTTTCCAACATTTGTATCCATTTTTCTTGCCTTATCTTAGGACTCCAAAACAATGGTGATAACAGACATCCTTACATTGCTCCTCCTGACTTAACCTGCAGGTCTTCCATGTTTTCCTCATTTGGACATACCTTTAGTGTTTCCCCACCAAGAATGGGCCTGGCTTCTCACAACAATGCTTATTTTAAATGCTCAAGGATGGAACATCCACAATGAGTCAGTTCAGGCTCACACAAAACCTCCTCTCTAGGATAAAGTTTATCCAAATACTTTTCTAATAGAGACAGAGAAGACACTAGACATATCCACATTACTTTCTTTTTTATCTTTTTTTTTTAACCATATATAGTAGTCCCCCTTATCTGAGGTTTTGCTTTCCAAGATTTCAGTTACCCACAGTAAACTGTGGTCTTGAAGCCAATAACCCTCCTGACATAACGTCAGAAGGGCAATAATAGCCTAATGCTACATCATTCACCTCACTTCACCTCATCACTTAGGCATTTTATCGTCTCACATCATCACAAGAAGGGTGAGGTACAGTATAATAAGATATTTTGAGAGAGACCACATTCACATAACTTTTATTACAGTGTATTATTATAATTGTTCTATTACTGTTGGTTGTTAATCTCTGTGTCTAATTTATAAATTGAATTTTATCATAGGTATACATCAATAAAAAATAGTGTGCATATATATATATATATATATATGGTTTGGTACTATCTGCAATTTCAGGCATCCACTGGTGGTCTTGGAATGTATCTTCCCATGGATAAGGGAAGACTACTGCATTAACTTTCTAGGCATTTTAATCAGAAGTCAGCTATTTGTTGAAATGTTTATTTTAGTGTCTTCTTTATCACCAAATAATTTTCTTTCTATAATAACTATAAATGCAGGCTATGTATGCTCATTTTGCAAAAGTACAATATAGGTGACTAGCCTGTAAAAGTGAAAAATTTTTAAATTGAACCATATACTTTAACTAGTGGCCAGCAGGGCCAAATAATCTTATACAAATCTTATTAGAAAAAAGAAAACTAGACAATCAGCTTTATGGTACAAATCAGCCAACAGAAAACTGATTTCAAAAACAATTCTCAAATGTTTAATAATGTATATTTTTACGACATGACTTTCAGCTGTTGTTTCACCTTCCAGCTAGACTGAATCAGATTTAAACACCCTTATGGCATTGTACATATGCAGGGAGCAAATGCAATCTATTGAAGCGAAGCAGTGTGTGCAAAAAGGGCTCAATTAAATTGTGGAATGTTTCTTGTAAATTAAAGCCCTATTGAATAATCATCTTCCATGCAAATTACCTTTCATGGGGTGTTCCAACAATGTGCCATCATCATATGTAGCCGCTTTAATACATGCTTATTTGTAATGCTTGACATAATGAATTCTCCCTCTTTATTCCCAAAGAAATGAGAATGAGAATTTAAGCTTTATAATTTTTCCTTGCTAGACTGCCTTTGTGAATGTACTGTAGTGAGACACTATTTTTTCATAACCTACAGTGCAGAAGAATGATTTAACTAGATGCACTACTCATACATTTATCAGAAACAACGGTTTAAATGTATTTCTGATGGAAAAATACCATGGTATCCCCTCCTTCAAAAACATAAATTTTCCCTGGAAACCCATAAGCTCACTCTCATAATCCTTATCTCAAACCTTTAAGGTTTCCATTCTTAAGAAAGAAGAAAGTCAATATGCTGAAATGTAAATACACAAAACAGAGATTATTAGCATAACATGTCAGAAAGATCCATATATTTCCTAAAATTTATACAAAATTGCATGCTGTATTTGCAGATGTGCATTTTCTAAGAAGAGAATCCAAATTTTTGATCCAATTCTCAAAGGGGTTGAAAACACACAAAAAGATTAAGAATTACCAAGTAAAGCTAAGAGACACAATATCTCAGAGTCATACTTGATCTTACAGGAACAAAAAGTTTATTGATATCCTAGTTGATATGAATTTAGTTCCCCTGGTGCTAATGCTGTATATTTATCACACAGAACAAAAAATTCCAACTCAAAAGAATCAAACTAAACTATTCAATCATAGACATTTCTTAAAACCTAAAGAGATTCCATACATCCTTCCTGAGTATTCAGATTAATTACATGCATATGATACACCAACCCAACCCTGAAAAGAATAACAAACCCAACAACAAGGGTGTTAAGGGGAAATCTGAGTCATATGAAGTCATAAATACTGAATTGCATTTTAAAAAACGTTCTCAGTTTAATATAATAGACTAGGAAAATTCCAAGGGGCCTTCAGGTTCAATTAAATACCACAACTGCTACAACAGCAATGTCCTACTGAGCATATAAGTACCTAAGTCCTGTTAGGAACTCACTACTAAAACCACCACACTTCTAGTGAAGCACAATCCCCAGGTTCTATTCAGAATTAATGTGCCCACAGAAACCCTAAGTTATAACCCATGATTCTGCAAGGAAGGCAGAAACTTTCTTACGAAGCTAGTGTGGCAGAAACACTGCTGACTACAGCTGCATTTATCCAGCTATGTTAAAAAGAAAAAAGCAGCAGCTTGAGCAAGTAAAACTTCTGAAGACTCAGTACTGAAGAAAAGAAAATCAACATAAAAAGATTTCAGATTTTTCCCACTAAAAAGTAATATAATTTTATGCAATCCCCAAATTGTCACAAACAAAAAATATATTAGGGACCCAGTGTGTATATAAAATTATCCTTCACTAAGATAAATCCTACTAGGAAAAATATAACTTTTTTTTCACGAATTGTCAAAGTAGTCTAAGTTAAATTTTGTTTTATCCATACTTCAAAAAATTTTTTTAAGATTTATTTATTTGGGGGAGGGAGGAGCAAGCAGGGGGGAGGGGTAGAGGGAGGAGGAGAGAGAAACTTTCAGCAGACTCCCTGCTGAGCACAGAGCCAGTTGGGGGGCTCGATTTCAGGAACCTGAGAGCATGACCTGAGCCAAAACCAAGAGTCCGAAGCTTAACTGACTGTGCTACCCAGGTGCCCCCATACTTCAAATTTTAACAAGTTTTATCATACATTTTGAAAGTCATTTTCTAGAAAAACTTTTTTTAAAAAGTGTTAATTTTCAACTATACCCATTATGTGAGTTCTATGGTGCTTAGCCTCCCTGAGGTTAAGGGCACTCAAATACTAAAATTTTAGTGGCACACTTCAAAGGACAAGGTTACATCCTCAACACTCTCTACTCGATTCCCTTTCACCAGTGTGTGTCTGTGTTTATGGAACTTTACTGCCCTGACCTATATAGGCACAAAACAAAGTTCTTGCATGCTCCAGTAAACAAGCGATCTGTCCTAGAGCTGGCTGGACACTGTGCCAGCCAGCTTTTAGACCAGCCACTGCCCTTTTACCACTCATCTTGCTCTGTGTTTTGTCACATGACCCACTCACTCAGGCCATCCACCTAAGTCACAGCATTTCTCCTACTCAAATAAAAATATGTATTATTTCCCCCCAAATTTGATAACTGTCTGTGAAAGATTTATAGCATAAGTACTACAAGAGCACGATTTGAAGCCACTGTGCTAATTAAGATGATAGGCTTTAAAATGTTAATAAATTGCTACATCTTACCTATGAAGTCAAAGCAGAGACATATACACTTTCAACAACACAATTCAAGTATTTTGTTGAACTCAATTTTCTCCAGTACCTAGTGTTCAAAAACCTTCCCTTCCTGATATTGAAGCCTCAATAATAATTTGGCCTAGGTGCCTGGCATTCTACCCACATGAATTCATTTAATCCTCACAACAACCTTATGAGGTATATACCCAGTAACAAATCATTTTGTAAATGGGAAACCAAAGCACAGAGAGGTTAAGCATTAATAAGGGCCAGAAACAAACCCAGGCAGTCTGAGCTCTACTACATCCATGGTCTTAGCCCAGATGCTAGCCAAAAGAATTCATTATTGGGGCGCCTGGGTAGCGCAGTTGTTAAGCGTCTGCCTTTGGCTCAGGGCGTGATCCCGGCGTTCTGGGATCGAGCCCCACATCAGGCTCCTCCACTGGGAGCCTGCTTCTTCCTCTCCCACTCCCCCTGCTTGTGTTTCCTCTCTCACTGGCTGTCTCTCTCTCTGTCAAATAAATAAATAAATAATCTTAAAAAAAAAAAAAAGAATTCATTATTAACACCATGTTTGCTACAGTGGTTTCCACACTAAGAAGATCTGGACAACCAGGATTTAGATTTCATTCTTTTTGAGGATTTTCTTTTTATCTTAAAGTAAATCATTAATCACAAAAATCACCAAAGTACAGAATAACTTCCGATTAAATAGTGATGGAACATAAAACACCTAATAAAAAGAAAGCCTGTGTTCCTTCACTTCTACAGATCATTTCCTTACCTATAAAACATAAAATGAAGGGGTTAAAATAGATAATCTCCATCGTGCCTTCTGGTTCAAACACTGAAAAATTAATAATTAAAAAATCATCAATTCCTTAGATGATTTAAGACAGTGCTATCCGAGGCACCTGGGTGGCTCAGTCGGTTGAGCATCAACCCTTGGTTTTGGCTCAGGTGGTGATTTCAGGGTCCTGAGATTGAGCCCCATGAGGTGCTCTGCACTCAGCGGGGAGTCTGCTTGAGATTCTCCCCCTTTCCCTCTACTCCCTCCCCCATTGCATGCTTGTGCCCCCTCTCTCTCTCCCTCTCAAATAAATAAATAAATCTTAAAAAAAAAAAAAAAAGAGTGCTATCCACTGGCAGGCTACAATCAACTAAAAGTAACTGATTTCTAAAGTATGCAAAATCCTTCAAGTTTCTAAATATGCATTTTATTACAGAAGATAGCCAAGTTATAGGAAATGTGGCAAGAAGCATAATTCATAATCCCAGGACATTAAAAATGTTGGTATTACTTTCTTCTAGTCTTTCCTTATTATGCATTGCTTTACATGATTGCCATTACTGAGCAGAGAGGGAGTAAGGGGAGATGGAAGTGAGAAGAGCATTCTTTTTTTACTTGAACAATTTATGACAGGGATTTTTCATGTTGCTACAAGATTGACCATGATGCATCCTCACTGCCACTCCACCCCCATTACCTACCCAACCTCATCCCTTGCCACTCTCTCCCTCCTTCACTCTATTACAGCCCTTCATCTTGTTGTTCCTAGAACACATCAGGCACATTTCCACCTTTGTCCTTTGTACATGCTTTCTCCCTCTGCCTCAAATGCTCTTCCTCCAGCTACCTGCATGTCAAGCCCTTTCACTTATTTCAAGTCTTTATTCAAAAGTCATTTTCTCAGAGAAAGAAGGCAATCTAATGTCAAGCCCTAATCCTGAAATTTTTCGTATCTCCCTTCCCTTTTTTTTTTTGCCATCTTAGCACTCACCTCTTAACATGTTATTTCATGTACTTGTTTATTTTCTATCTTCTTCACTAAAATTAAAGTTCTATGAGGGCACGAATTCTAGTCTTTACTGACTTGCCAGCACCTAGAAAAGTACCTAACACGTAGCAAATGCCCAAAAAATACTTGATGGATGAATAATCTCTATCATCATCATTTTAAATAGTTATATCCTATTCCACCAAGTGCTTATCTAGTAATTCCCCAACTGATGGATATACTGATTGTTGCTAATCTTTTACTACTCTAAATAACGCTCTAAAGTAGGGGTCAGCAAGGTTTTTCTGGAGAGGGCCAGATAGTAAATATTTTGTTTTCCAAGGTATCTGAAATAACTACTAAACTCTTCCATTGCAGCAGAAAAGCAGCCACAAACAAGTGGTTGTAACTGAATTTGGGCTACAGTTGGCCAGATTTAGCTGGTGGTCTCTGATCTCTGCTTCGCTGCATGTTTTTGTGCATGTATCTTTTTCTATCCTTTCAATTAGTAGAATTACTAGATAAATGGATATAGATATATTTATGGCTCTTGATACATTCTGTCAAAATGCTTTTCAAAATGATAATCATGAAGAAGTGGAGCAACTGGGACACTGACACACTGCTGATGGCAGTATAAATTGATACAATCGCTCCGGAAAACCAGCAGTCTCTACTAAAGCTGAGCATATATACCCCATAACTCAGCAATCAGTCAGGATACTTGTTTTCCTTCAGGAAGATTGTGTTAGATATGGGAAGGAGTACCAGGGGTTCCTCTAAGGTGCTGATAAAGTCCAGTGCATTGATATGAGTGCTAGTCACATTTATTCAATTTGCAACAATTCATCAACTATATACCCAATATGTTCATTATTGCTACATGTATTATATTTTCAAGGGGCTCAGAAGGGTTCCAAATATGTCACTCTGGCATACTGATTATTTTGGGCTGAAAGCATGTGAGAAATAGCAAATGCAGGAAGGTCCCTCTGACCTCCCTCTTTCTACCTAAAAGCAAGTCGTAAAATTTCCCATGAGAAAGGTGACCTTCTTATACCAAGAAGAGAAGAACATTCTTAACACTAGAGACTGGGAGACGATGTCAAAATAGATCTGTACAAATATACCTACTAAAATAACCCTTATCTTCCATTAGTTTCCCCCACATACTTTCTAGTCACTGCCTCACAATTTATGGCTTCTAGCTAAAACTCCTTTTTCTACTCACTTCTCCATAAATATATTGATTCCTTGTTTAAAATATATATATGGTCTCAGTTCTAACTGTTTATTCAGGTCTTCATATGCTTATGAAGACTCCTGTGTGCACATAAAAATATTATGTAACATCTGTATGTTTTTCTCCCGTTAATCTGTTTATTACTTAGGCCAAGCCACAAAATTGAGGAGGGTAGAAGAAAGTTTTTCTTCCCCTACACCTTCAAAGTTTAAAAGAACAAAAAAAAGAATTCTATATACCCAACAGCAATAAATATGAGAATAAGTTCCTCCCTTCCTTTCCCCTCACAAATAATGGGCATTTATCTCATTTTATATTTTTGCTAATTTGATATTTTTTAAAAAAATAAATGGATTAAGAAACAAAACAAAGGAACAAAGGAAAAAAGAGACAAACGAAAAACCACACTCTTTTAAGTACAGAGAACAAACTGGTGGTTACTAGCGGGGAGGTGGGTGGGGGGATGGGTGAAATAGATGAAGGGGTTTAAGAGTACAATTTTGGTGATGAGCACTGAGTAACATAGAATTGCTGAAACTAATGTACACCTGAAACTAATATAACACTGTATGTTAATTATACTGGAAGAAAGAAAGAGAGAAAGAGAGAAGAGAGGGAGGGAGGGAGGGAGGGAGGAAGGAAGAAAGGGATCCTCAGTGGCACAGTCCATTAAGAATCTGACTCTTGGTTTCAGTGGTGTGATCTCAGGATCACGAGATCCAGCCCCGAGACAGGCTCCGCGCTCAGCCCACAGTCTGCCTGGGATTCTCAGATTTTCTCTCCTGCTGCCCCTCCCACTTGTGCTCGCTCTCTCTCAAATAAATAAATAAATCTTAAAAAAAAAAAAAAAAAGAAAGAAAATTAAAAGTAGGGGCGCCTGGGTGGCTCAGCCGTTAAGCATCTGCCTTCGGCTCAGGTCATTGATCCTAGGGTCCTGGAATCGAGCCCCGCATCAGGCTCCCTGCTGGGTGGGAAGCCTGCTTCTCCCTCTCCCACTCCCTTTGCTTGTGTTCCCTTTCTCACTGTCTCTCTCTGTCAAATAAATACATAAAATCTAAAAAAAAAAAGAAAAAGAAAAAGAAAAGAAAATAAGTGGATTGCTGTATTACTGTATTATTTTATGCTTAATTATCAGTGAGGCAGATAACTGCTCTTCATTTTACCTATTCTTTCCCAAAGTTTCATTAATTCTTTTGCAAATTATTAAAATAATATAGTGCCATGAGGACCTCAACTCTCTCTCACTGCATTTTCTCCAAACTGTTGTCTTCCTTTTTAATTTTGTTTTTTTAAAAAACAAACTTTAGAAGTTTAAGTTTTCACATAGCCAAACTGACTGATCTTTTTACCTATTTACGCTTTTCTCAAAAAACATTATACAGAATTAGGATTCTTTTTTAACAAAAATATTGTTTCTTATTACATAATGTATAAGGATATCCTTACTTCTCAGGCCAATAGTTTGCTCTTAGAAAGATAAATATCTATTTGGATGATTAGCAGGAAGGCATCAACTAAAAAGGTATTAAGGCAAATCTACAGAATGAATTTTGACTCTAAAAATTATTTTTAAGTAAGAAAAACCCCAGGGACACCTAGCTGGTTCTGTCAGTAGAGCAAACAACTCTTGATCTCAGGGTCATGAGTTTGAACCCCACATGGTGGGAGGGTGGGAAGAGTTTACTTAAAAAAGAAAAAAAACCCTAAACATTTGAGGCAATTACTTCATTAATAGAAAGCACAGATTTTATAACTTATCAATGTATAAACACATCATTAAAGAAATACTAAGTATACAGGAAATATAATTTGTGGTAAGATTTTCATCCATCAGAAAGAAGCCAGCCAGTTAGCAAAAAAAAAGAAAAAAATTTACATATCAAGAACATATTCACATATACTATATTCATAACAATATATTCATAGGCAGAATATTATTTATAAAAATATATACTTTTCATTGAATATATTCACTTGTATTACATATATTCAAAAAGAAAATATTTATAGGAAGGCTAGAACATCATGTAACTATTAGCTTTCAAAAACAGAACATTCCTTAAAATGTTGCTCTGAAGGTGGAATGGGAATACCTTCAGCTAAAGTTTCACAGAAATCTTCAAAGGCTATTTAAACAAGGTTTGGTAAATCCGTGAATTTGATGGATTTGTCAGTTGGGGGATGGAACCTTCCTTGCACTGGCTGTAGGAAACTGGTCTAAAGCTACAAAACTTCAGAGCCAGAAAGCTTAAGAGAATTTTCTGGGGAGAGAAACAAATTTCTCTATCTGCTTGTGTTCATCCAGATGCCAGAAACAGATTCTTGGCATATTTCCATAAGTAACTGAATTTCCACCCTTTATTTAAATTTAACCACATGTGGGAAACATTTTCCCTAAAAATAATTAAAATTTTAACTTTTGTCCAAGAGATAAACTTTAGTTATACAAAAATATATTAATGCAGAGCTCCGCTTTCTCAAGATGTCAGATAAGCAAAGTATACTTATTATTATTGAGCCATAATTGTCATGAAAATGTTAACAACCCAAGTAATTTAGAAAAGAACTGAATTCTCTGAAACAAATATGTCGACTTATCACTATATTATAGAGAAGATAAACTCAAAAAACTGTTAATAATCAAATTACTGCTTATCTTATCCCCCTTTTTTTTTGTTTTACCTAATAAGATATTTGTTCCCTTTGATCAAGAGAGGGAAAAAAAAAATAGTTTTCCAAGATAACACAAAAAAATCATGCTTAAGAATGAACAAGAAGTTCTAAGCCAGCCGAACAGTAGCAAAGGCTTAGTTTGGACTCTCCTCAAATCTATTCACAAAAACGGATGAAGCAGAGCAAGAAACAGACCCACAGGTATGCTCAACTGCTTTTTTACAAAGATGCAAAAGCAATATAATGGAGGAAGGATAGCTTTTTCATCAAATGGTGCTGGAGCAACTGGACATTCATAGGCAAAAAATGAACCTCAACCTAAACTTCACACCTTAAATAAAAATTAACACAAAACAGATCAGACTTAACTATAAAATGTAGAACTTGGGGCACCTGGGTGGCTCAGCTGGTTAGGCATCTGCCTTTAGCTCAGGTCATGATCTTGGGGTCCTGGGATCAAGCCCCACATTAGGCTCCCTGCTAAACGGGGTGTCTGCTTCTCCCTCTCCATATGTCCCTCCCCTCTCCACTGGTGATTTCTCTCTCTCTCTCAAATAAATAAAACCCTAAAAAACAATAAAAATAAAATGTAACTTAAAAATGTGGAGAAAACAACACAGGAAAAAAAATCTCTGAGATCTGGGACGAGGCAAAGAGCTCTTAGATTTGATACCAAAGCATAATCCATAAAAGGAAAAGTTGGTAAAATTTAAATTAAAATCTTTTGCTCTGTGAAAGCTCATGTGAAAAGGATTAAGACAAAGTACAGGCTGGAAAAAAACATTTGCAAACCATGTATCTGACAAAGAACAAAGGACTAGTAACTAGAATATATAAAGAACTCTCAAAATAGTAAAAAAAATTAAAAAATAAAAATGCAGGGGCGCCTGGGTGGCACAGCGGTAAAGCGCCTGCCTTCGGCTCAGGGCGTGATCCCGGCGTTATGGGATTGAGCCCCACATCAGGCTCCTCCGCTGTGAGCCTGCTTCTTCCTCTCCCACTCCCCCTGCTTGTGTTCCCTCTCTCGCTGGCTGTCTCTATCTCTGTCGAATAAATAAATAAAATCTTAAAAAAAAATTAAAAAAATGCAATTAGAAAATAGGCAAAAGACATAAAGAGACATTTCTCAGAAGAGGATATACGGATGGTAAATAAGCACATGAAAAGATGTGCTATATTAGCCATTAGGGAAATGCAAATTAAAACCACAATGTTACTACACATACAGCAGAATGACTAAAATAAGAAATAATGACAGCAAATGTTAGCAAGCATGTGGAGAAACTAGATCACTTATATATTGCTGGGAGGAATATAAAATTGTACAATCACCCTGGAAACCTTTGGCAGTTACTTAAAAGACTAAACACATAATTATCATATGATACAGCAGTTACACTCCTGGGTATGTATCCCAGATAGATTACAAATTATGTTCATAACAGCTTTATTTTTTTTTAAGATTTTATTTATTTATTTGAGGGAGAGAGAGCAATTGAGAGAGAGCGAGCACAAGCAGGGGGGAGAGGGAGAAGCAGGCTCCCCACTGAGCCAGGAGCCCCATGTAGGGCTCCATCCCAGGACCTGGGATCATGACCTGAGCCGAAGGCAGACACTTAACTGACTGAGCCACCCAGGTGCCCTTCATAACAGCTTCATCTGTAACTCAAGAAATGGAATCAACCCAGATGTCCTTCAACAGATGAAGTTAAATAAACTAGCATACACCCATGGATTACTACTCAGGAATAAAAAAGAACAAACTACTGGGGTGCCTGGGTGGCTCAGTCGGTTAAGTGTCTGCCTTCAGGGGGGGTAATCAGAAGGGCGAATGAAACATGAGAGACTATGGACTATGAGAAACAAACTGAGGGCCTCAGAGGGGAGGGGGGTGGGGGAATGGGATAGACCGGTGATGGGTAGTAAGGAGGGCACGTATTGCATGGTGCACTGGGTGTTATACGCAACTAATGAATCATCGAACTTTACATCGGAAACCGGGGATGTACTGTATGGTGACTAACATAATATAATAAAAAATCATTAAAAAAAAAAAAGTGTCTGCCTTCAGCTCAGGTCATGATCCCCGGGGTCCTGGGATCAAGCCCCATGTCCAGCATTCTGCTCAGCAGAAAGCCTACTTCTCCCTCTTTCTCTGCCCCTCCACTTACTTGTGCTCTCTCCCTTTCTCTCTCTCAAATAAATAAAATCCTTAAAAAGAAAAAAAAAAAAAAAGAAAGAACAAACTGATACATGAAACAACCTAGATGAATGTCCAGGGAATTATGCTTATTGAAAAAAGCCAATCTCAAAGGTTACATATAATATGATTCCATTTATATAGTATTTTTTTAAACAACAAAATTTCAGAAATGGAAGACCCATTAATGGTTGTCAAAGCTTAAGAACAGGCTGGAAGAACGTGAGCAGAATAGAAAGGCTGACAGAAACAGGACATACATAGGTGATAAAACGTACTGTACTGATCCTAATACACAAACACAAATGAGCACCAATAAAACTGGCAATCTGAATGTGAGTGGTGGATGGTATCAATGCCAATGTATTCATTTATTAGGGCTACCATAACAAAATTCCAGATCGGGTGGCTTAAACAACAGAAATTCATCTTCTCAGTTCTGGAGGCTAGAAATCCAAGATCAAGGTGTCAGAAGGTTTGGTTTCTCCTGAAGCCTCTCCTTGGCTTCCAGATAGCAGAGTTCTCACTGTGTCCTCACATGGTCTTTCCTCTGTACACAACATCTCTGATGTGTCTTTTTGCATCTAAACTTCCTCTTCTTACAAGGACAGCAGATTGGATTACAACCATCCTAACAACCTTGTTTTAACTTAATAACCTCTTCAAAGGCCCTACCTCCAAACACAGCCATATTCTGAGGTACTGGGGGTTTGGACTTCAACATATGAATCTGGGGGGAATACAATTCAGCCCATAACAGTTAATATCCTCATTGTGATATTATAAATATAGTTTTGCAAAATGTTATCATTTAAGGAAACTGGGCAAACAGGCAAAGAATCTATTATTTCTTAACAACTGCAAGTGTATCTACAATTATCTCAGTAGAAAACAAACACATGGATGGAAAAACTAGGATAACAAAAGACATGATGTTCAATAAAATTAGGTGATGAGGTAGCCCCCATGAACCCCAGATGAGTAGAACTAAAACACACATAAAAATGGAACTCAGGATCAGCAACTGGGCAGATGAGGGGAGAAAAAGGAGACTTCTGATATTAACAAAGCTGGTGAATAAGAAAATTACCAACAATCACTCTAAAAAAGAGAGGACCCCACTTAAGTGAAACTGGATCAAGAAAAGTAAAGTTTGCCAGGCTTCTATGGGAAACAAGACCTACTAAGAAGCCTGAGAAAGAAAACTGTCGGAATTAATATCCAAATTGGAGCACCTGGCTGGCTCAGCCAGTGGAGCATGTGACTCTTGATCTTGGGGTTGTAAGTTCGAGCCCTACACTGGGTGTAGAGATTACTTAAAACATAACATCTTAAGGGGCACGTGGGTGGCTCAGTTGGTTAAGCGTCTGCCTTCGGCTCAGGTCATGATCGCAGGGTCCTGGGATGCAGCCCCATGTCAGGCTCTCTGCTCAGCAGGGAGTCTGCTTGTTTCTCTCCTTTGCCCTCCCCCAGTTCATGCGCTCTCTCTCTGTCTCAAATAAATGGATAAAATCTTTTTAAAAATAAAATAAAATATTAATAACTAAATAAAATAAAATCCAAACCAAACAAAAAGGCATTGCTAGGGATAAGTGAGAGACCCAAAGGAGGTCAATTTCAGAGAATAACAAAAAGAAGACTCAATAAAAAAGGACATTTTTCTTCCTTTATGTTGAAAGATGACATACAATCAGGGGTGCCTGGGTGGCTCAGTCGGTTAAGTGTTGGACTCTTTATTTTGGCTCCGGGCATAATCTCAGGGTCCTGGGATAGAGCCCCGCCAGGCTCCACACTCAACAGGGAGTCTGCTTGAGGATTCTTTCTCTCTGCCTCTCCCCCTGCTCACATGCGCTCTCTCTAAAATAAATAAATCTTAAAAAAAAAAAAAGAAAAAAGAAAGAAAGAAAAGAAAAGAAAAAAGAAATAGGGGCACCTAGGTGGCACAGTTGGTTGACCCACTGATTCTTGGTTTGGGCTCAGGTCATGATCTCAGGGCCATGAGATTGAGCCCCTAGTCGGGCTCCATGCTCAGCTCAGAGTCTACCTGAGATTCTCTCTCCTTCTCCCTCTGGCCCTCCCACTCATGCTTACTCGCTCTTGTTCTCTCTCTAAAATGAATAAATAAGTCTTAAAAAAAAAAACAAAAGAAATATAACACACAATCAAAAAGGGAGAAATAATAAAGTGAACAATTTGCTGATATTCCACAATTTCACAAACAGAACACATGTATGTAACCAGCAACCAGATCAAGAAACAGAGCATTACCAGCACCCCAGAAGCCTCTACTTTCTCCTTTCTAGTCACTACTTCCTCAAGGTTCTGGCTTCTAACAGAATTTGCTGATTTTGCCTGCTCGGGGACTTTATATATGTGAAGGCACACAGCTTAAACTCTTGTGCCTGGCTTCTTTAGCTCCACATAGGTCTGTGAGAGTCATACTTACTATGCATGTAGTTACAGATTGTTCATTCTCATTGCTCCACAGTGTTCCACTCTATGAATATAGAACAATTTATCCATTCTGATTCAGTTTCCTATTGTTGTATAACAAATCACCCTAAAATTTAATAACTTAAAATAATTCCTCCTTTCTCACAATTCTGTGGGTTATCTGGGCAGTTTTTCTCCTGGCTTTACTCAGATTTGCTCATGTGATTACTTTCAGCTGGAGGGTCAGGTGAGCTGGGAGGCCAAAGATGGTCTTACTCAACTTCTGGCAGTAAGGGCTGGTCATCAGCTGAGGTACCTCAATTTTCTTCCACCTGACCTCTCCTACTTGAGTGTTTCTTTATGTTATGGTCTCAGGGCAGTATTTCCCTCCAATGTGCATGCATTTATCAAGCTTCTACTGCACCACACTTGCCTAATGTCCCACTGGCCAAAGTAAGTTACATGATTAAAATCAGAATCTTTGTACAAAGGGACAACACATGGGCATAGACACCAAGAGATGTCATTTACTTGGGGCCATCAATGTAACACTCTACCACACATTATACTGATTGTCATTTGGGGAGACTTCAGTTTGGGGGCTATTATAAGCAGTACTATGAATATTCCAGTACATTTATTTTGGTAAGCATATATCTTTGAGTGCAATTACTGAACCATAAAACATGCATATGCAAAGCTTCAGTAAATACTGCCAAACAGCTTCCCAAATTGTTCGTATCCATTTATGTTTTTAAAGATTTTATTTATTTATTTGAGAGACAGAGAGTGGGGGAGGGCAGAGCGAAAGAGAGACAGAATTTCAGACTGTGCGCTGAGTGCCAAGCCCAACATAAGGCTCAATCTTATGACCCCAAGATCATGACCTGAGCCCAAACCAAGAGTTGGATACTCATCCGACTGAGTCACCCAGGCGTCACTCTATATTTCTGTACCCATTTACACTTCCAATAGCAGTGCTTGAGAATTCTAGTTACTCTACATTCTCATCACCACTTGATATTTTTCATCTTTTTCATTTAGCCATTCTAGTGGGTATGCAATGGTATCTCACTCTAATTTTAATTGAGTGGCCATATTTTTTAATATTTCACAAAAGCAACAAAGGAAAAAATTTCACACCATGAAACTAAAAAAGAACTACCTTGGTCTACTTCCACCTCCATCACAGAAACCTTCTCCTAAAGTGCAGGCAAATCCATCTAATTTAAACATGAACAAGAGAAAGGAATGCAATCTAATCCCATGTGAGGTACTATGAGAAAAAGATGGAAAAGAACTAAATAAAGTACCAATAGTCAAAGAAGGCACATCACAAAAATAGGGCCATAGAGTAGATGAGAACGGTAGCATAATATTTTAATATTAAAAGAAATTAAGAAAATGATAGAAGCTATAAAATATACATCAGACAGAAAAGTGGGGGGAAAAGGGAATGGCCACACAACAAGAGCACTTACAAAGAGAAATGACAGAATTCAGGACAGAATAAGAAAGAAAAAAATTCAGAAAGGAAGACAAAACTGGACTTAATAAATAGGTACCATGGAAACTGCTTAATAAAGGATAAAAAGGAAAAATAGAAAAACAAAACAAATATTAAAAAAGATAAAAAGGAATTTGAAGAAAGGTATAGCTATAAAAGAAAAGCAAAGAAGATCCAACATACATGTAACAGGAGAACCCCAAAAAGAAAATGAAAGCAATAAAACAGATTAAATACTAAACTCTATCATTGATAAAAATATTTATGAAAAAATATTTAAGCCAACATTATAAAATCCACATTGTGCATCTGGAAAAATTAACAGAGAACAGCCAACACTTAATACAGGCTCTAGTAAAATCACCAGCCTTTAAAGATGAAGAAAAAAGTCCTCTGGGCATCTAAGAGAAAGATAAAGTCACGAAAAGAAAAGAAAAGAAAAGAAAAGAAAAGAAAAGAAAAGAAAAGAAAAGAGAAAATCATAGTGGTATTAGATTCTGACAAAAACACTTTTTACCAGAATACAATAGAGTAGGACTCCAGGGCACCCAGGTGGCTCAGTTGGTTAAGCATCTGTCTTTGGCTCAAGTCACAATCTCAGGGTCCTGGGATCGAGCCCCACATCGGGCTCCCTGCTTAGCAGGGAGTCTGCTTCTCCCTCTGCCCCTCCCCCCTGCTCACGCTTTCTCACACATGCTTGCTCTCTCAAATAAAATCTAAAAAATAAATAGGGTAGGACTCAGCAAATTACAGCTTGTGCACCAAATCCAGCCCACTGTCTGGTTCTATAAATAAAGTTTTACTAAACACAGTTATGCTTCTTCATTTACATACTCTATATGGCTGTTTTTGCACTGCAGTGGCACAGTTACATAACTGTGACAGTGACCCATGTTCCACAAAGCCTAAAATAATTGCCATTTGGCCTTTCACAGAAAAGGTCTGCCAAACCCTACAACAGAGTAATATATTTAAGAAACTTGAGGAAAGAAAATGTGAGCCAAGTACTTATATTCAGCAACACTGGCCTTCAAGGATAAAAACCACAGATAAAGTTTTTTTTTTTAAAGATTTTATTTTTTTATTCGACAGAGATAGAGACAGCCAGACAGAGAGGGAACACAAGCAGGGGAAGTGGGAGAGGAAGAAACAGGCTCATAGCGGAAGAGCCTGATGTGGGGCTCGATCCCATAATGCTGGGATCACGCCCTGAGCTGAAGGCAGACGCTTAACCGCTGTGCCACCCAGGCGCCCCTCACAGATAAACAGTTTTAAACATAAAAGACAAGACACATTATTCACATGAGCCATTTATTAGGCTTCAAAGAGCTTCAGACTATCAAATGATTACAGAAGCCTTGGCATAAGGACTTGTATTGTGCATTGAATAAATTTAACTGTAGAACCAAGACTAATGATAGGCAAAGGTGACAGAGTAGTATGTGATTTGTATGGGGGCAAACAGAACTGAGAAATCTCAGGGAGTAGGAATCAAGTAGTCTAGGGACTCGATTATATCACACATACAGAGTGAAGTATGTCTGTATCTATGAAAGACAATGAGCAGAGGAATAGGTTATATTATGAGCTGTATTGTTTTTCCCCCCAAATTCATACACTGAAGTCCTAATACCCAGTACTTCAAAATGAGAGAATATTTGGAGACAGGGCCTTTAAAGAGGTAATTAAGGTAAAACAAGGTCATGTGGGTGAGTTCTAAGGCTATGGATAGATGTCCTATAAGAAGAGATTAGGACACAGGCACACAGTCAAAACATCTGAGGAAGACTGAAATTGAGAGCCAAGAAGAGAGGCCTGAGAAGAACCCAATTCTGCCAACATCTTGATCTGGGACTTCTAGCCTCCAGACGATGAGAAAATTTTGTTGTTTAAGCTACCCAGTCTGTCATATTTTGTTATGAGCCCTTGTTAACTAATACTGGTTGGGGAGAGGAAATTGTTCTGGCTGGGTAAAAGTTCACAAATACTGTTAACTCTGTTCCAGAAGGATGAAGTCTCAGAAAAGTAGAGCTTTTGATATGTGGTGATTATGCATTAAAGAATACAATGATTAAAAAATTTTTAAATAGGGGTGCCTGGCTGGCTCAGTCGGTAGAGTATGCGACTCTTGATTTCAGGCTCATGGAGTCACAATGGGCGTGGAGCCTACTTTAAAAAAAAAAAAGGCAAAAAAATTTTTTAAAGATTAAGTATTTACAAAGGAAAATACTTACAAGGGAAAACTGAAGGGGCACAATATTTGCAACCTGAAAAGGCCAGAAAAGTTTAAAGTAGTTGTCAGTTTTGAGGAAAACCAAGAAGAAAGAAAATCCAAACTATTCCTGAAATTAAAATTAACTAAAAACGTAAATAAACAATCCAAAACCAATCCTGCTAAGCAAGGGAAAGTCACTGAAGCAACTTTGGATAATTTTTTAGAGTTCAAATTAACTTTTTTTTTTTAAGATTTTATTTATTTGACAGAGAGAGAGACACAGCAAGAGAGGGAACACAAGCAGGGGGAGTGGGAGAGGGAGAAGCAGGCCTCCCGCTGAGCAGAGAGCCCAATGCAGGGCTCGATCCCAGGGCCCTGGGATCATGACCTGAGCCGAAGCTTAACCGACTGAGCCACCCAGGTATCCCAAGATTTTTAATGTTTTTAAAAGTTTCTTAAATGTTTTAATGTCTTCTTCAAATTTTTAAAAGTTCTATGTCTTTTTTTTTTTTTTTACTTCTTTTTTTTTTTTTTACTTCTTTTTTTTTTTTTTAAGTAGGCTCCATACCCAGCACGAGCCCAATGCAGGGCCCAAACCCAGGACCCTGAGACCAAGCCCTGAGATGAGATCAAGAGTCCAACGCTCAACCAACTGAGCCACCCAGGGGCCCCTAAAAGTTGTATTTCACATGAAGTTGCACAATTTATCTTTTGCAACATATATGATGTTACTTTTCTTTTAATACAAAAAAATAAAACAATTATTGACATCCTAGACAACATCACTTTGCTTTCTATACTATAGTGTGATAAAGTGTTTTGAAATACGTTTTGTCACTAGAGCCATTGGTATTACCAATATGGAATAGTCAAAAAGCTCTCCAACTGTTTAAGACTTTACAAAATACACTTGAATATTGCTGCATAATTTGTCTTTCTCCAGAAAAGCATATTAAACTTTGCTGACATTGGATACAAAATAAAATTCAAAAATTCGCATCTTGAGTACTTTTGGTTTCTTGACCTTTATTTGAATTTGAGACTAAGCTTTACCAAACAACAGAATTTACACTGTAACTAGCCAACCAGAGTCCTCATTATGGAATCTATGCAGTACATTTGTTACCTAGGAAACAGACCAGAGCACAGGCAGAGTGCAATTTCTGTATAGCAAAAGAATTCTCCAATCATGCTGATAAATAAAGTCCATAAATCAACTAATCAGAAGCAAAGTCAAGAAGTATCACATAAGAGTTAAGCTCTATGGAAACTTTTTTAAATGAAAAAAAGTAACCTGTGGGGCTTCTTCGGGCAACTATGTAGATTTCTTAAGTAAATATTATGAGCAGGTTTCTTTACAAACACAAACTGTCAGAAAATAAACTGTTCAAAATAAATGGCTTCTCTCCAATCTTCAGCTTCTCTATTTTTGACAGTATTTAAGAGAAAAAATCTTCTTCAGAGCCAGCCTCGTACATCTGGTAGCAGAATATTAATCCAAGAATGAATTCTGCATTTTCTAAGAGCAGCGTGATTTTGTGCCGTTCTTAAACAATGCAGGACGATAAAGGCTGGAATGAGAGGTCACTGTCCATACCTCTCACAGTCAAACCTGCTTCCACACCAGGCTATAAAAAACTTCATGAAAAAGAAGGATTTGAAAGTCACAGATCTATTACAAAGAATAAAACTGTTACTTTTCAGCTTTCCATTGGTTATTACTAATGATAATACTAGTCCTTTGAGGGTTCCAGGTAACCTAAAGTGGCCATTTTGAGGTTTTCTTTAATAGTACCACACTGATAACTAAAAGCAGGAAAAGTCTACGGATTTTCAAGCCTATCAAATTTAACTGGACAGCTTAGTGTTGTTTAAAAAAAAGAAACTGGCAAATGTCAGTTTATATTTTTCAGTTATATTTAAAATCCAACTTTACAAATTCAAAATTTCTGGAAGTAACATTTGTCATATCAAAAGTATCAGAAAAAAAATTTCAATCATGAAGAGTGAAAAATAATTTATACACCTTCCTAAACACCAATAAACCAGAAGAGAAATCAGTTGAAAATATGTAAGTTTCTCTGGACTGCTTCTGATTACACGAAAATATTAGCGTTAATTATACAAAAACCAAAAAATTAATATCTACATATCAGAGCCAAAAATAAAAACAAAACAAAACAAAAAAAACGAGGTGTTATCTTTTAGCCAGCCCACGTGAAGACACTACACTGCCAATCCCAGAAAACTGTTAGGCATAACCACAAGTTGCCAAGCAATTCTCAACACAGGCCACACTCTTAATATTTAATTTACACAGTGACTCTTTGTTAAACCTTATCCCTCTGATTGACAGTCCTATAAATAAATACATAAACAATTCAAGTTGTTAGCTTATCTTTTTTTAAACTTCTAAGAACTGATAAAGAGTGTGTAATCTAATAGCTGAAACTCTGGGAGTGTTTTAGAACTCCATCCCACCATTCCTAATTAAGCCTGAACAAATTTCAATACCTATGCTCTCTGGGCCATCCTTATGGAAAAATAAAGAGGAACCTTACTCAAGGGCCTACTAGCGCCATGCACTGAGCCCTATGCAGTCTAAATTCATTAAACTAATCTAGACAGGAAGTCAAACCAAGAATAAAATTCCATCAATTCAAAGGGACTGGTGAGATTAATGCTAGATGTAGCCTCTTCTAGGTTTTAAGTGTACAAAAATGTACACTCCAGATATTTACAAAATTAGTCATGCAATAGTAATAGTCTGTTAATGTAACTAGGGCAAGAATGTAGGCTAATTTTTTCTCCTAGAAAAAGATCACTCTTTTTGGCACACTAAAACTGTCTCCTCTTTATAATGACAAAAATCAGTTTGCCTAATTAAAACCGCATTAAAATTGTACATTGCTTTCTTACGAATTTCCACATCTTACTTGAAGATTTAAATAAACTGTTTTCCACCACAATGTTTTTCCTTTAAGTTCAGGTGTTTAAGAAAGGCTCTGTTTTCTACATATATAGTTGTACATATAACTGAGTGCACCCAAAACTATTTTTTTAATCTCCTTGATAACCGTCAGGTTTAAATTTGTCAATACGGATTCTCGCACAATAGGAAAAAAAAAAAAGTCTCCAGAAGTGAACACCAGATTGAGATTAATTCAAAGATATAAATGCATACCTCCATTAAAAAACTGAATCTGCAAAATTAAGTTTCTGGGTGCTTATTCAACTTCATTTATAATCTGAATATCCACAAATACATATCAACTCTTCATAAGAAACTCAGCCAGATAAATAAAATAATTCAGAAATATGACCTATGGTACTTTTCAAAAAACTATATCCACCATGTACAACCCAATTGTTGGCCTTTAGACAGAAAGAGAATACATGAAAACAGAATAGAAGAGGGAAAGCACAATCACAGGGAGAAAAATCAGTTCTAACATTCACGTCCTCCCCATATGCGGTGGAAGACCTCATATTTTAAACCAGCAAAAATAAAGGTTTTAGCCTAAACGAAAAGCTAGATGTTTATTGCACTTCAGTTTAACCTCCACCGTGGAAGCTGTCACTATCTGACTCGCTTGTTAACTGTTATAGTTAATAGGTAGAAGATTCTGTCATGCTAATCCTAAAGAGTCTGGGAAATAACAAAACTTTATCATCAAACTTTAAAATATGTATATACGTAAAAAAAAATCGTAAAAATCACAGTCGTGCTCATCTTTGATTTCCCTGTTAAGTCCCTACCTAACCTTAAAAAAAAGGAAGAAGAAAATCCACCTGAAACAGTCTGTGATTTTGGTTTGATTTGGTCAGCCCAGCCTCCTCGCACCCAGGGGAATACATTTGTCGATGTATTTGATAACAAACACAAATCACTGTGCGCAGCCTCCGATGGGGGAGGGGGGCGGAAGAGCCCTTCGGAGAAAGCCCTCCTCCGTTAGAAACAATAAATAAGGGACCGAAGCGATGCACGTTCCTCCACACACGCCCCACACGCACCTCAGCGTGCCTCTCGCGAGGGAAACAAGTCGGGCAAAGACCCGAACCACCTCTCTCCCTCTCTCCACAACCATCCCAAGACTTGGAAACTAAGAGAGCAGATCTTTTCTTTCTCCTTCCCGCCCTCCTTCCCACCTCCAAACAGACCCAAGAGCAGGAGCAGGCGAGTCAGAACCCACGCAGCGCGCCCGCGGCGGCGACAGGAGATGCTGGGCGGCGGGCCGGCCCCGCCGAGGCTGACCAGAGCCGCGGCCGCCCGCGCTCGCTCCGGGAGCCCGTTCGGCCGCCCGGGGTCTCAGCCCTCGCGCCCCCAAGCCCGTCGTCGGCGACGGCCAGCCGCCCGAGTCGCTGCCCTGACTCTCGGCCTTCCCACCCCGCCCCCCCCCCCAGAGGAGACAAAAGAGGGTTCAGCCGGGTCACTGCTCGGCTGCCGAAGGGGAGGCAGCGCGGACCCCAGCGCGGCCGCCCCCCACACAAAGGGGCTCCCCGGCCCAGGTCGCAGCGTCGGCGCGCTCGTCCCCGCCCCCCGCGCGGGCTCTCACCCACCTGCAGGTGTCTGTGCGTCTGTCCATAGGAACGCGGGCGGCGGGGGGGCCTGCGGGAGCCGGGCAGCCCGGGCTGGACGGGGCGGGACCGAGGGGAAGGAGGGAAAGCGGCCGGAGGGCCCGGGAGCAAAGGCAAGAAGAGCGGAGAAGGCGCCGGGCGGACGGCCGACGGAGGCGCGGGGCGGGGGGCGGGGGCGCCAGCCTGGCTCTGCCGACCGGCGCGCGCCGCTCCGTGCGCCCCGGGCTCCGCGCGCCCGGCTCGGAGCGCGGCGGGCGGGGGGCGGGGCGTGGGCGGGGCGGGGCCGGCGAACGGGGCGGGGGCTCGGACCCCGGGCTCCAGCCGGCACCGGAAACGCGCCGTGGTCCGCTAGACCCACAGGAAGTGTGTAACGACACCTCCTACGAAGCGCTCCGAGCTCTTGGTCGTCGCTGCCCGGAGAGGGTGTGGACCCACCTTGCTAGCACACACCGGCGCGCACGAGCTCGGTCTTTGCGCCCAGACAGGTGTGCACCCCACGATCCCCGCGACGTTCTGAAGTGGGCAGCACTCCGTCCTGCCGCGCACCCGGCGCCTTCCCCACTCTTCTTGCCTTCCTCCCAGTCCCCGCTGCCCCCTTGGAACTCCGCAGAGCTTCACCTAAAAGCAAGGACCGGACCTTACAAGAACCTGTTCCATTTGTCTGGTGTATAACACCTGTTTTAACGCACCGAGTGGAGTCACCTCTACACCCAAGCATATACTGGAACACCTCTTACTAACACAACCCACAGTCGCCGCTGCCCAGTGGAAGTTCCCCATCCAACTACGACACTCGAATCCATCCCATGGCGGGGGGGGGGGGGGGAGCAGTTAATGACACCTAAAACATACTAGGACTAGGGAGGCATACAATAACACCATCTACACAGCTCGGTATCATAGAGGTAAGGCTGGCGCCCTCCACATTTATTATACCTAGCAAACACTTTTATAGTACTAACTCTATGTGACTGGGGTTTACACTAAGTGCTTAGGGAGTATTTATTTAACCCTAAGAACTCTCTGCAGTGAGTGTTGTTAGCATCACCAGTTTATGGATGAGGAAACAGGCAAAGAGGAATTAAGACATCTGCCCAAGATCACAAAGCAGCGGGAAAAACCCGGATTATCCAAAGCGGTTTGGGGCCAGATTCCATACTCTTAACTCCCTTTCTACTTACAGCATTA
This sequence comes from Ursus americanus, assembly GCF_024610735.1. NCBI lineage: Eukaryota > Metazoa > Chordata > Mammalia > Carnivora > Ursidae > Ursus > Ursus americanus. The sequence continues at coordinate 20,658,004 of NC_142144.1, forward strand.
AGTATCTCCAAAATAATAATAGTGGTAATAAATAACATTTAAAGCATATCTGACTGATTAGCCAAATGTGGTGCTTACATCCTGACCTCACCCCACTGTGACAAGGAAACCGCAGTCCCTCTTACCCTTGCGGTACATGAGGGGAGAGAGAAGAATATGAGGCAGAGAATGAGACCAACTTCTGAACAAAAAAGAAAGGATTCTTAACACCTTGCTCTGTCAACACTCTGCCTGGTCTAGGCTGAATTAAAAAAAAAAATCTATGTAAACATTTTTGACAAAATAATGTTTGTCAAAAAAAATTAATTGCCACATATTTCAAATATGTAATCCTGTGGAGAAATGGGAAACTTAAGCACAGCTGGTGGAAATGTAAATGGTGCAGTCACTATAGAAAACAGTACAGGGGTTCTTCAAAAAATAATATTATGATCCAGAAATCCCACCTCTGGGTATATATCTAGCAATTAAAGCAGGAACTTGAAGAGATATTTGCACATCCATGTTCACTGCAGCATATTCACAATGGCCAAGAGGTGAAACTGCCCAAATGTCCATAGATGGATGAGTGGATACACAAAATATGGCATATACATACAATAGAATTTTATTTAGACTTAAAGAAATCTTATATTTCTTTATTAAAGCAAGAAATCCTGTCAGATGCCACAACATAGATGAACCTTGAGGACATTCTGCTGAGTAAAGTAAACCAGTCACAAAAGGACTATTGGAATACTATTATATGATTCCACTTACATGAAATACCTAGAGTTGTCAAAATCATGGAAACAAAGTATTATGGTGGTTTCCAGGAACGGGAGGAGGGGGAACATGGGGAGCTGTTTCATGAGTATGGAATTCTAGTTTGGCACAATGAAAAAGTTGTAGAGATCTGTCACACAACAATGTGAATATAGTTAACACCTCTGACCTGTATACTTAAAGGTGGTTAAGAGGATAAATTTTATAGTGTTTTTTTTCCCACAAATAACTTTTTAAAAATGCAATCTCATTTAAAGGATATATCCATCATGATGAATTTCTTTAATGATGCAGGCTTCCAGCTATGATGGGGTACCTTGTTGAATAAACCACCTCTCCCACTAAGAACTGGAATTGTAAAAGTTGTATTTAAAACAAACAAAACAACAAAGTTTGTTTAAGGCTATTCTAGAGCAACCAAGGCTTGAGAGTCCAAGAGCTCAGCAAAAAGGGAAATACATTGAAGTGAATCTTACATTCTCAACCACTTTTCTTTCTTAGGGCATTGTTGATTTGTGTCAAGGAATATAGAAACCGAACAGTGAGAAAATCCTAGAATTGTTGACAGTCTGATTGGGCTACAGATACAAAATTTGGAGGCCAATCTATCAGGACAGCTAGGACTTGAAAACCCAAGATCCCAGAGGAAAGGTAATCACAGCAAGAGAAGCCAATCGCTCTACATACCATTTATCCTCAAAGCATTTGATATTTCCTAATCTGTACATGCAAGGGGCAAGAAGCCAGGAAACCAACTGCTAAGACAAAAAAACCCAAAAAAACAAAAACTAAGCAGTAACACTTAGCTGTCTCATAGTGCTAGAAAGAATTAAACAGGAAGGAGGGGCCCTGGTACACAAGGGCTCTCAGTTGAGACTCTTGAAGAACTATACCCTGAGAGTAAAAGCAAATCAGAAACAGCACTAACAATGCCTAAAACACCCTGAACTATTTCACTGACCAGGAGGATCAAGATGATCTTTCCATGTCCCATCTGCCTGCAAGAAAAACAGCAAATCTTCTTTAAAGAGCCTTCATTTTTTAAAAAAGATTTTATTTACTTGAGAGAGAGGGAGAGTGAGAGTGAGAGAGAGCAAGAGTGAGAGTGAGAGAGAGAGCATGAGAGCCGGGCAAGGGGGAGGCAGACGGAGAGGAAGAAGCAGAGTCCCCGCTGATCTGGGAGCCTGATGCAGGACTGGATCAGGACCTTGAGATCATGACCTGAGCTGAAGGCAGATGCTCAACTGACTGAGCCACCCAGGCGCGCCTCGCTGGTGAATTCTAACAAACATTTAAATGAAGAAACTATACCAGTTGTCTCTAGTCCCTTTCAGAAGACAGAAACAGAATATTCCCAATTCATTCTACGAAGCCAGCATTACCCTAATCCAAAACCAGACAAAGACATTACAAAAAAATTACAGACCAGTATCTCTCATAAACATCGATACAAAAATCCTCAACAAAATATTAGTAGATTGAATCCAACAACATATAAAAATAACTATATGCCACAACTGTCATAGCCTGTTCAGGCTGCCATAACCAAACAGAGATCTTCCTCAGCTTTCCATGGGGTTGTCCCAATAAACCCATTGTAAATTGAAAAGATCATAAGTTAAAAATACATTTAATACACATAACCTACCAAACACCCTAGCTTAGCCTGGCCTATGTTAAACACGCTCAGAACACTTACATTAGCCTACAGTTGGGCAAGATCATCTAACACAAAGCCTATTATATAATAGAGTGTTGAATATTTCATGTAGTTTATTGAATATTATACTGAAAGTGAAAAACAGAATGGTTATATGGGTACAAAATGGTTTTTAATTGTATCCGTTGTTTACCCTTATGGCCAAGTGGCTGACTGGGAGCTGTGGCTAACTGCCACTGACCAGCATCATGAGAGAGTATCATACCACACATCACTAACCCAGGAAGTCATTAAAATTCAAATTTCAAAGTCTTTCTAGTGAATGTCTAGCACTTTCACACCATCATAACGTTGAAAAATTTTAAGTTGGACCATCATTAAATCAGGGACCCTCTGTACCAGAGACTGGGTAGCTATTTCCCATAGTTCTGGAGACTAGGAAGTCCAAGACCAAGGCACACAGTCAGCATATGGTAAGAACTTGATTTCTGGTCCATAGATGGCACCTTCTCACTGTGTCCTCACATGGTAGAAGGGACCAGCTAGCTCTCTGGGGTCTATTAAGGGCACTAATCCCAATCACAAGGGCCCCACCCTCATGACCTAATCACCTCTTGAAGGGCCCACCTCCTACTACCATTGTCTTGGGGGTTAGGATTTCAACATATGAAATGGGGGGGGGCATGAACATTTATATAAAAACAACCATATGGGATTTATTTCAGGTATGCAAGGCTGGTTCAACATTTGAAAATAATAATCTACCACATCGACAGGCTGAAGAAGATCATATCAATAGATGCAGAAAAAGCATTTGACAGACTCTAACACCTACTCATGACAAAATCTCTCAGTAAACTAGGAATAGAGGGAACTTCCTCAACTTGATGAGGAATATCTGCAAAAACCCTACAGCTAGAAACTTTCTCACTAAGATCATGAACAAGGCAAGGATGTCCCCTCATTAATGCTTTTCAACATCATACTGGAAGTCCCGGCTAATGCAATAACACCACAAAAGGAAATAAAAGGAAGGAAAAACTAAAACCATGTTCACAGATGACAGAATTGTCTCTGTAGAAAACCTGAAAAAATTGACCAAACCCCCAAAAAACAAAACAAAACAAAACAAAAACCCTCCTGGGAACTAATAATTATAGAAAGGTTGTAGGAAATAAAGTTAATATACAAAAGTCAATCACTTTCCAAATACCAGTAATGAAGAAGTGAAATTTGAAATTTAAAACACATAACCACTTATATTAGCACCCCTCAAAATAGTGAGGTATAACTCTAACAAAATCTAACAAGGTCCATATGAGGAAACCTACAAAACTCTTATGAAAGATATCATAGAACAACTTAATAAATGAAGAGATAGTTCATATTCATTGATAAGAAGACTCAATATTGTCAAGACATCAGTTTATCCCAAACTGATATATGGATTCAATGCAATGCCAATCAAAAATCCCAGCAAATTATTTTGTGGCTATCAACAAATTGATTCTAAATTTTTTTAAATTGAGAAATACTTGTACTTTTGTTTTCTTTTTATTTTTTATTTTAAGTAAGCTCTACATCCAATGTGGGGCTTGAACTCACAACCCCAAGATCAAGAGACACATGCTTCACCAACTGAGGCAGCCAGGTGACCCTGATTCTAAAGCTTCTATGAAGAGGTAAAAGACCCAGAATAGCCAACTCAGTATTGACGGAGAACAAAGTTGGAGGACTGACATTTCCTGACTCCCAAGACTATATAGCGGTAGGAACCAAGCAGTGTGGTATTGGTGAAGGAATAAACGAATAGATCAGTAGAACAGGATAAAGAACCCAGAAATAGACTCATATAAATACGGTCAACTGATCTTTGACAAAGGAGAAGACAGTCTTGTCAACAAATGGTGCTGGGGGGCGCCTGGCTGGCACCTGGGTGGCCCAGTCGTTAAGCATCTGCCTTCAGCTCAGGGCGTGATCCCAGCGTTCTAGCATCGAGCCCCACATCAGGCTTCTCCACTAGGAGCCTGCTTCTTCCTCTCCCACTCCCCCTGCTTGTGTTCCCTCTCTCGCTGGCTGTCTCTCTCTGTCAAATAAACAAATGAAATATTAAAAAAAAAAAAAAAACACCAAACAAACAAAAAAATCCAAATGGTGCTGGGACTGGATATCCACATGTCAAAAAAAAAAAAAAAAAATCTAAAGACTTAACTCCTTTCACAAAAATTAACTCAAAATGGATCACAGATCTAAATGTAAAAATGCAAAACTATAAAATTCCTAGAAAATGACAGGAGAAAACCTAGATGGCCTCGGGTATGGCAAGGACTTTCTAGATACGACACCAAAGGCACAATCCGTGAAAGAAATGATTGCTAAGCTGGACTTCATTAAAATGAAAAACTTCAGGGCGCCTGGCTGGCTTAGTCAGAAGAGTATGCGACTCTTGATCTCAGTCGGGGTTGTGAGTTCGAGCCCCACACTGGGTAGAGATTACTTAAAATAAACAAACTTGAAAAGATTAAAAAAAAAAAAAAAGAAACTTCTGCTCTGGGAAAGGCAATGTCAAAAGAATAAGAAAACAAGTCCCAGATTGGGAGAAAATATTTGCTAAAGACATGATAAAGGATTGTTTTCCAAAATATACAAAGTACTCTTAAAATGCAACAGTAAGAAAACAACTTAACTTAAAACTGGAACAAAAACCTTAACAGACACCTTACTAAAGAAGATACAGAGGCAAGTAAACATATGAAAAGATGTTCAACATTGCAAACTAAAAGGAGATACCACTACACACCTGTTAGGATAGTCAAAATCCACAACACTGACAGTACCAGATACTGAAGAGGATGCGGAGTGAGAGGAACCCAAGTTCATTGCTGGGGGGAATGCAAAATGGTACAGCCACTTTGGAAGACAGTTTGGCAGTTTCTTCTAAAACTAAACTTAATACCATATATTTTCCTTTGCACAATTTGCCACTTTAGAAACTCAGAGTTCTTTTCTTTTGTATTATTTCTCTAAAAATTTGTTGTTCTTTTGTTAAGATGTTAGATAAGCTCAAGTTCTAACCACCCCGTGGAGGTACTCACGTCTGAATACTCCCAGGTATATTGGTAATGCACGTTAGTAAACTTCAATTTCTTCTTCTCTTGTTAAGCTCTCTTTTGTTAATCTAATTTACAGGACCCCAGCTGAAAACTTGATATAGAGAGGGAAAAATACTTTTTTCCTTCTACTTAAGAAGTTTATTTAAGAGGCACTACATAAGTGGATTTGTTGAAATACAGGATTACTAGCAACAAACCCTCTTAAAAATAATGTCTAACTTCACTCAATCACTAACAAGATCCATGGCCTTGATTTCCCTCCATACCAATTAATTTCATTAATAGGGCTCAACTGGCTGCTGGCCAAGACACAAAATGACCAAAACTTCTGGGAAGTTCTACAACTTCAGTGCAGTTAATGGGCAAGATCCATGGAAAGGGAACATGTGAATTCATTAGGGTATCAGGGAGATGTTGCAAGAGAAGGCTTCAGGAATCTAGATGTGGCTACCTTTATTTCTGACAGGATACTGCAAATTGTTTGGTACTTCTTAGTAATAATGAGCTCAAAGGGGCTGATGACCTAATCCAATTCCCTCAATTCCAGACATGGAAACCAGGGCCCTATGCAAATATTTTTTCCCCAATATCCCAAAGCCTCTTAGTAAGAAAGCTCATGTTTTAGTGACCAGAATTCCTGTCTCACAATATTTTTTTTTTATTTTCCCAAAGCTTTGAGACCATTTGGAGAACGCAAAGACAGACCCCTTTAATAAGCTTCAGTAGAAAACAAGCCTGCTGGCAAGACTTGACCAGGATCTTCACATAGCTCCGAATGTCTGGCAGATGCAAAGGGAGTTGTGAGGCTGTCACCCCAAAGGCAATCCATCTGGGCTTCCCGGATGGAGAGGTAAGGTCTTCAGGTTCTATTCAAGGCTAATGTCCTGGGAGGTTTTTGTTGGATAGGGATTTTGTTAATTTTGGCCTTGGGCTAGTCTTTTCCCATTCTCTGATCCTGTTTCCTCATTTGTAAAATAGACATTAAATGCTTCTAATATTACGATTCTAGGAAATGCCAGAATTAAGCACAGTAATATTAGAGAATGGAAGATGAGAAGTAAAAGAATTACATTGAGCAAGTATTTTTAACTGATTAAAGTGAAGGGAAAGGACTTTTTTTTAAACCTTAGCTTTAAAAAAAAAAAAAAAAAAAGGAAAACAAAGGGAGTTTGCAGGGGCTGCCAAGACAAAATACCACAGACTGGGTGGCTAAACCAACAGACATCTTCCAGTTCTGGAGAAGAGGAGTCTTGGTAGATGGGGTTTCTTCTGAGGCCTCTCTCCTTGATGACTGCCTTCCCGCGCTGGTCCTCACATGGTCATTCCTTTGTGTGTACATGCCTGGTCGTTCATCTCCAAATTTCCTCTTCTTAGAAGGACCCCAGTCAGACTGGATTAGAGCCCCCCCTAAAAGCCTCACTGTAACTTAATCACTTCTTTCAAGGCCTTATCTCCAAATAAGGAAAGTCTGAGGTATGTGTGGAGACAGGGGTGTGCGTGTGCGTGTTAGGATTTCAACAAATGAGTTTGGGAGGTTTACAATTCAGCGTTTAACAACCATCTACTCTGACGTTCTCTTTAAAACTCTGTGACCGAGTGCATCCTTCTGGGGAGAAATTGTTTTATTTTAAGATATTTTTACACATTTAACAAAAGGATAATACTGAATTACATTAGCGGAATTACATTAGTAATAGGTAACTTACACCTGGAAAGCTAGTTAGAATGAAAAACCATCTTTGTTTCGTTAGTCTTCACGAACAGTATTTATTAAGGCAGCTTATGTGATTTCTGTGAAAATGCAGTGTAGAAGATCTTCCTTAAAACAGGTATATAAAAATCTAAAATATCATTAAAGTTTCATTAGCATACAATCCCAAACTGAAAAATTTAAAACAGATTAACCACCTTTTATATGGGAAGAAGTGTTGAAAAGAGCTAATTTTACTGCTTGAACCTGATTAGTTGCTCATCATACCTTTCCCACAGTGAATGAAATCTAGCTCTCAACGGCAAAACTCACAAAATTCGATAGGCAGACTGTCTTAGAATTCCACTTAATGAAGCTTATGTTTGATTAGCTAGCTGTTTTAATTACAATTTCAAGTCTTATAGATACAGAAATTCTATTTTTTCCGGAACAAACCTGCATATCCTTATAATACAAAAGGGAAGAAAACAAACAGATTTTAACTGTTGATCTCTTTTACTTTTTGAGCTTAGTGATTGACATTATTTTTCCTTTTCCTTCACAGCCTGGCATTCATCTGATTCATTAGCTTCTCCAATCTGATTGCTAGGGTCATGTTTCCTTTAATCTTCAATTTTCCTGACATGAATGCCATTGTTGGTTTTAGTTTCCCTAAAATGAGAAAATGAGGGAAGGAAAAGCATCCATTAGTGCCCTTAGGGAGATACCACTTCAAGAACATGCATTATAAAAAGAATCTTCTTGAGTTCTATAAACCTCTGAAGCACACAGATTTCTATTCCATATTTTTTATCAGTATCTTGGGAATCCCAATTCCTAGACTTAGAAGTTAACAATATCTTATAATATGAGAGGTAATGTAAAAACAATCAGCAAAAGATTATACCAAAAAGCTGAAGAGGCAGCATTTATATACTAGTTACAGTACATGAAAGGATACATAGCCCTCAGATGAATTGTAGTGAACAAATACTTAAATTTCCCATCTATTATAGTTCATTAAACTTTTAGCATTTCAGGTTCAGATCTGAAAAATCAAAAGGTATAAATGCGTATAATATTCTTAAGAAATTATTAAAAACATAGCGTACGGACAACAAAAGTATTTTAGCAGTATTTTAACCACAGAAATGCCAGGATGTAAGACATGAGCATTACAACAGAACTGTAGTTATAACAACATAAAAGGAACAGAAGCTCCATGGGGAAGGAGTTTATCTGCTACTCTTATTCCAGTGCTAGTACAGGGTCAGGCACACGGTGGAATTAATGAGGAAACCGAGGCTCACAGAGGACTCTGACTTACCCAATGTCACACGGCTTGTATATGACACATTACAATTCAAAGCCAGGTGTTTCTGATCTTTTTTTTTTAAGATTTTATTTATTTATTTATTTGAGAGAGAGGGAGAGAACATGCACACGTGAGCAGGGGACGGGGCAGAGGGTAAAGAAGAAGGAAAGAATCTCCAGCCGACTCTGTGCTGAGCATGGAGCCCAACCTGGGGCTCGATCCCATGATCCTGAGATCACGATCTGAGCTGAAATCAAGAGTGGGATGCTTAACCGACTGAGCCACCCAGGCGCCCCTCATTCTTATTTATAGTTTTCTGAGCCATATGATGCCAAATTTATATAGAGATCATATCTCCAGCAGGTATAACATGTGTCTGGCGCATTAGTAAACTTCTACTGGGCCACACACAGATGGGCTCTTTGTAGAAAAAAAAATGTGTGGGTTAGTGTATTTATGTATGTTGAGATATTAAACACCTTTAAATTAATCACCTTTAATTAATGTAGGGGTTGTAACAAAGCATTATAGATTGCTTAGGGATAGAAAAGAATCAAGTCCAATCCTTTAATGAATAAACAGCTGAGCATTATTCCATGGAAATGTGATGTTAAAATACCTAAATTTACAAATAATAAACTAAGGGATAGTTTTGATTTACATAAAAAATACTGGAAAATCTTTGTTCTTTACAGGAACAGAACAGCTCCTCCAGAAACTTACAAACACTGACATCTGGGTGCCCTTTGGCTGAAAAACTGGCTCCCTGTTCTGTCACCCTACAGTGAAACCCACCAGTCCACAAGCCATGGTCACACATACACAGCTTCCACCAGCTTTATGGAGACCTGCCTATAAAGATGGATAGACATCAAATGGAGACAAAAAAACAAAAACAGATAAAAGCCACTTGGCGGGAACTGAAGAAAGCTACAACAAAGTAAACAAAAAATAAAAAATTCCACAGTTCACATCCCTATCGAAAAGATATAACAGCAATGTATCAAGAACAGAACGCCAGAGAAAGGAGGAAGAAGAGAAGCACAGGAAAGAGGGAGCAACAGAGGAGATGACTTAAAGGGGTAGGGGAAGAGAATGAGAGGAAGAGAGAGAAGCAGTAGAAGAATGAAATGGGACCCAGTGACTGGAAAGAGGGCAGTAAGAGAGAAGAAACAGTGACCACAATGGTTAACTCCTACAAATTAAAAATCTGAGAGATAATATTAAAATACAATAGGCAAGAGGCACTTGCAGATCTTCTGGTCACAGAATTCAATCTTCTCCATTGCTACCGTCCCCCTCCCCCGACTACAAAAATCTCTCTCCATGTACCACTCCCCATAATACTCTTTACAAATAGTTTCTCCTTACTATTTAAAAAAGATAGTAGGTAAAATGAAGGTGAATCAATCTCCCCAAAGTAAAAAGGTTATATAAAGACATATGCAATAAGAGAAACAGATGGTTAAAGATCGAATCAAAGATCAAATGTCTTCTCCAGAAAGTGGGAACTGAGAGAACTACCAAAGAAATAACATATGATACATTCCCAAGGGGCCCATCAAGTACCCAGGAAAATGAAGAAAAAAAAAAAAGACCACACCACCTTGTATCATCATGAAATTTCAAGCCTCTACAGAGAAAGAGAGCATTCTGATTCCAAAGCTTTTGGAAAGAAAGGGGGGGGGGGTAGATACAAAAGATTAAGAAAAACAATAGTATAAAATTCTCAATGGTAATCTTAGAAGATGAAGCAATGGCTTCATGATTCTTTTCTTTCTTTCTTTTTTTTTTTAAGATTCTATTTATTTGTTTATACTAGAGAGAGAGGGAGAGCATGTGAGCAGGGGAAGGGGCAGAAGGGGAGGCAGAGGGGAAGAAATTCCAGCAGATTCCACACTTAGTGTGGAGACCAATGTGGGGCTCAATCCCACAACCCTGAGATCATGACCTGAGCTGAAATCACAAGTCAGATGCTTAGCTGACTGAGCCACCCAGGCTCCCCTTGGCTTCACAATTCTGAAGAAAAATTAGCCTCGACCCAGAAAACTCTACCCAGCCAAACAATGTTGTTTGTAGAATACAAGTAGTTTTAGATACTCACAAAATACTACCTCTAATGTATCCTCTCTCATAAAGCTACTGGAGAATGTGTGCCACCAAAAGAGGATGTAAACCAAGAAAGAACATGGAACACAGGAAATAAAGAGATTCAGTGCAGGAGACGGTTAAAAATTTCTAGGATCACAGCTGTGCAGCAGGCTTAAGAAGCATATCTATCTATTACAACAAGACAAAGGGCTCCAGGAAAAAATCAGACCTACAGGTAACCTGACATATTTGGCAGACTGGAAAATTGATCAGAAGGTTGTGGGAAGAGTATAGGAAGATTCTGCTTAGTTTCTTTATACCTATTTTAGTGGGGAAAAAAACAGGACAATTATTTATGTCTAGGAAAAAGAAAAGTTCTCTGAGAGGAAACATAATAGTATACTATTCGACTCAGCAGCAAACTACACCAGAATCACCATTATTTAAAACAGAGTATTGATTTTTTTTTTAAAGATTTTATTTATTTATTTGACAGAGAGAGACAGCGAGAGAGGGAACACAAGCAAGGGGAGTGTGAGAGGGAGAAGCAGGTTTCCCGCTGATCAGGGAGCTCGATGCAGGGCTCGATCCCAGGACTCTGTGATCATGACCTGAGCCTAAGGCAGACGCTTAACGGCTGAGCCACCCAGGCGCCCCTAAACACAGAGTATTGATTTAAGCAAAAATGGTGATATAATTATATTGGGGGGTGGGTGGGTAAGGGGGAGGTAAAGCAAAATCAAGGTGCTAGAAGAGAACTTAAATCTCACCTACCAGCCTTCAGGTTAGTGAATCTAAACAAAACAGTGTAAGTATACTTTGGGGCACTTAGCTGGCTCAGTTGGTGGAGTGTGTAACTCTTGATCTTGGGGTCATGAGTTCGAACCCCATGTTGGGTATAGAGATTAAATATTTTTTAATAAAATAAAAAATAGGCACTTTAAAAATTGAGGTGAAATTCACATGACATAAAATTAACCATTTTAAAGTGAACAATTCAGTAGCATTTACCACCACCATCGTACAACCACTACCTCTATCTAGTCCCAAAACATTTCCATCTCCCTCCCAAAGGAAACCCTGTACACACTACACATTAACAGTTCCCCTCCTTCTAGACCCTGGCAACCACCAATCAGCTTTCTGTCTCTATGAATTTACCTATTCTAATGTTTCATATGAAAGGATTCATACAATATGTCATCTTTTGTGTCAGGCTTCTTTCACTTATTAAGTTTTCAAGGTTCATCCACATTGTATGATGAATCAGTACTTCATTCTTTTTATGGCTGAATAACATTTCATTACACACATACACACATACACACACACACCCCAATAATTTATTGATTCATCTGTTGATGGCCATCTGGATTATTTCCAACTTTTGGCTACTGTGAATAGTGTTGCTATGAACATGCATATATACATACTTGAGTATTTTCTTTTGAAAATGGGAGTGGAAATGCTGGGTCATGTGGTAATTCTATATTAACTTTACCTATATATTTATGGGTTTAACAAACCCAAACATCTATGGTCAACTGAACTTTAACAAGGTTGCCAAGACCATTCAATGGGAAAAGAACAGTCTACTTAAATGGTGCTGGGATACCTGGATATCCACATGCAAACAAATGAAGTTGGGCTTCTACTTCACACTATCTACAAATATTAGCTCAAAATGGGTCAGAGACCTAAATGTGAGAGCTAAATCTAAAAACCGTCAAAAAAGGGGCACCAAGATTTTCCAAAATGCAGAAATTTATTGACATTTTGTTTTCAAGACTGTGGGGAAACAGGCCATTTCAGACGTTGCTGATAGCAATGTAAATTGATGTAGTATCTATGGAAGAAAGTTCGGCATTATGTTTCAAAGGAACAAATGTGTATGTCCTTTGACCTAGCAATCCCACTTCTAGGGATCTGTCCTACAGATAAACATGCACACACGTGAAGTCACATATGTTCAAGGTTATGGACTGCAGCATTGTTTTTCATAGCAAAAGGCTGTGTCAACCCAATGTCTACCAATAGGACACTGGTTAAGTGCCAACTGTGGTCTATCTAAGCAATCAAATACAAAAATTGAGCAATCTCTCTGTTTATCAATATAGAGTTCTAAGACACATGAAGAAAAAAAAGCAATGTGCTGAACAGTATGTACAATATGCTACCTTTTGTTTTAGGAGAGCAAAGATAAATGTATATTCATCTTGTGTAAAACATTGCTTATACAAATAATTACTCAAAGAAACTAATAAAAATTGTACTGTAAAAAAAAAAAAGGGGGGCACAAGGCTGGCTCAGTCAGAAGAGCATGCGACTTCTGATCGCAGGGTTGGTTCAAGCTCCCTGTTGGGTATAGAGATTATTTTTAAAAATAAAATCTTAAAAAAATAAAAATAGGGGCAACTGGGTAGTGCAGTCAGTTAAATGTCAGACTCTTGGTTTTGGTTCAGGTCGTGACCTTGGGGTTGTAAATGGAGCCCCATGTTGGGTTCATGCTCTGCACGGAGCCTGCTCGAGTTTCTCTCTCCCTCTACCCCTCCCCACTGTGTTCTCTAAAATAAATAAATAAGTCTTTAAAAATATAAATTAAAAATAAAAACCCTCTGGGGTGCCTCAGTAGTTCAGTTGGTTAAGTGTCTGACCTTTGATTTTGACTCAGGTCATGATCTCAGGGTTGTAAGATTGAGTCCCACGTCAGGCTCTGCACTGGGTGTGGATTCTGCTTAATATTCTCTCTCGGGGCCCCTGTGTGGCTCAGTCAGTTAAGCGGCTGCCTTCGGCTCCGGTCATGAATTTGGGTCCTGGAATCAAGCTCTGCCTTGGGCTCCCTGCTCAGCAGGGAGTCTGCTTTGTCCTCTGCCCCTCTTTTCCCACTCATGCTCTCTCTCTCTCAAATAAATAAAATCTTAAAAAAAAAGATTCTCTCTCTTCCTCTCTCTCTGCTCCCCCACTCCCTCTCTCTCAAAAAAAAAACCAAAAAAAAAAAAAAACCAAAACAAAACAAAACAAAAAAACAAAACCTCAAAAAAAAAGTGAATCGCAAATCTTTTTCACAAAGATTCTTAGATTTGACAATGGAAGCACAAGCAACAAAAGAAAAAAAAACTACAAACTGACTTCATCAAAATTTAAAACCTTTGGGTTTCAAACTATATCAAAAAAGTGAAAAGATAACCCAAAAAACTAAGAGAACATAATAAAGGTTGCTTGGAGCTGAAGACAGGTGGATGGGGGATATGGGGTTCACAGCTAATGGGTATGGGGTTTCTTTTTGAGGTGATGAAAACATTATAAAAACAACTGTGGTGCTGGATGCAAACATCTGTGAATATGCTAAGAACTATTTAACTGTACACTTAAAATGGATGAATTGTACGGTATGTGAATTATTCCTCAATAAGGTGTTAAAAAAATAAAAGCTACTGTTACATATAACAATAAATTGAATTAATAATTAAAAATTTTCCTACAAAAAATCCCAGGCCTAGATGGCTTCACTGGTTTTTCACAGAATATAAAATCAATACACAAAAATTAACTGTATTTATGTATACCAGGAACAGATCATTCAAAAAGAAAATTAAAGACAATAATTCCGTTCACAATAGCATAAAGAATGAAATACTCAGGGGACGAAGCACAAACCATAAAAGAAGAATTGCTGGATCAGACTTTATCAAATCTAAAAAACTTTTGTAACTCGAAAGACATCATTAAGAAAATGAAAAGATAAGTCACAGACTGAGAGAAAATATTTGCAAATCACATACATTTAGAATTTATAATCTTGCAACTTAATAATAAAAAGACAAGTCAATTTAAGGATGAGCAAAAGTTTTCAACAGTTCATCAATGTAAACAGCTATTAAGCACATGAAAAGATGCTCAACATTAAGGAAATACTAATTAAAGTCACAATGAGATAGCACCCCACACTCGCTGGAATGATTGTAGTAGCAAAGACACTGCCATTCGTGACAACATGGATGGACCTAGATCCAGAAGGACAAACACTGTGATCTCACTTAGAGTGGAATCCAAAAGCACAGAGTACAATGGTTGTTGCCAGGAGTTGGGAGTAAGAGAAGTGGAGAGATGTTGGTTAAAGGGTACAAACTTTCAGCTATAAGATGAATAATTCCTGGGGATCTAATGTACAGCATGATGACTATAGTTAATAATACTGCATGTATATTTGAAATTTGCTAAGAGTAGATCTTAAAATGTTCTCACTACAAACATAAAAAAGGTAATTATGTGGGATGGTGAATGTGTTAATTAGCTTGATTATAGTAATTTAACAATGTATGTATGTTTTATACCTTAAACATATATAGTTTTTGTCAAGTATACCTCAATAAAGCTGTAAAAAAAAAAAAACACTAAATAGGTTTTGGTGGAAATTTGGAGAAACTGGAAACTTCATACATTACTAATGAGAATGTAAAATCAGTGTAGCTACTTCAGCAAACACTTTGGTAGTTTCTCAAAAAGTTATCTACTTACCATATGACCCAGCAATTCCACTCTTAGGAATCTATCTAAGAGAAATGAAAATATACCTCCCAAACACATGTATGACCATACAAACTCAGAGCAGCATTATTCATAAAAGCCCCAAACTTGAAATAATCCAAATGTCCACCATCTGGTGAGTGGATAAATAATATGTAGTATACCCACACAGAAGAATACCATTCAGCAATACAAAGGAACGGAACTAGTGATACAAGCTACAACATGAACGGGTGAATCACAAAAGCTTTACGGTAAGTGACGCCAGATACAAAAGACTACATACTGTTTGATTTCATTTACATCAACTCTCCAGAAATCTATAGGGACAGAAAGCAAACGAGTGTTTGGCCAGCTGAGGATAAAATGGGGGACGATTACAAAGAGACATGAGAGAATTTTCTGGGGTGATGGAAATTTGTCAAACTGGATCATAAGTGATGGTTGTACAACTCTATGAATCTATACTGGGTGGATTTTATGATATGTAAATTATACCTCAGTAAACGGTTTAAAAAAATAACTTAAAAAATAGCTAGTAAGCACAATATCCTATGCATAGTATCTCCTCCCTATATATAAAACAGGTAATCTTGTACAATTCAGTGCCTTTCCATTCTAATGTTTTACCCTACAGAGGCCTCTACTGGCCAAAAGGAGATTTTGATTAGATGATCACTAGTTGCTTCAAGTTTTTCTATTTATGAAGTATCCACTGTATAAATTAGGTCAGAAATGGCTCTGGTGGGGCGCCTGGGTGGCTCAGTCATTAAGCATCTGCCTTCGGCTCAAGGCGTGATCCTGGGGTTCTGGGATCGAGCCCCACGTCGGGCTCCCTGCTCTGCTGGGAGCCTGTTTCTCCCTCTCCCACTCCCCCTGCTTGTGTTCCCTTTCTTGCTGGCTGTCTCTCTCGCCCAATAAATAAATAAAATCTTAAAAAAAAAAAAGAAAAGAAAAAAAGAAATGGCTCTGGTTTCTTAAAAGAGAAACCAAACTAGGGTATAAGGTCTCAATTGTGCCCCTTCCAAGGAAAGCAGATGGGATAAAGAGTAGGAACAAAAGGATAATAAGAAGCAGAAGTAAACTCACTGTTGCTATAAGAAACCTTGTAAGAATACTTGGTTGTTGTTTGTTTTACTCATTCATCTGACTTCCCCTAGTCAATCCAGGAGCACATTCACAGAAAGATATAAATGGAACGCCTATTATTATAGGTTGATGTTACATAAATTAAATGTAAATTAAAGAAGTCATTTGACTCTTTCACCTTTGGAGGGTGGAGTAGCATTAATGATTGAAAGAGCATGAGCCTAAGAGTTAGCTTGGATTCAAATTTTGGCTTCAACATTTCTTCACTGTGTGACCTTGAGTGTCTTATTTAATCCATCAGTGCCTCGGTCTTCATTTTTATAAAATGGAGGAAATATGTTATCTCAAAGCATTGTTTGGAGTATTGCTTAACTCATAGTAATCGTACAATGCATATTAGCTATAATTATTGTTATTTCAGTTTAGAAATTGACAATTTTTATTTTAAATGATCTTTAAATTCAAAATATTATTTATAAAATATAAATGTGCCAACATTTACTGAGCATCTAGTATGTCCAAAGCACTTTAAGTTTTATGAGGACATAGTTGTTCGAACACTAAAACACTAAAGATACTACTGAAAATAACTAAAGAGGTAATTGTTAACACTGGAAGATGTTATATAATGTGTGAGTGAAAAAGATTACCAAACAGAAGTAATGTTATAATCCTGTTTTTATGAGCACATGTGTATATTAACATACATTCACAGAAATATATATGCCTCTAAACCAAAACCAACTAATGGCTGATTTCTCAGTAGTGTGATAAAGTAGTATCTTTATTTTGCTTAGGGGCGCTTGGGTGGCTCAGGCAGGTAGGTGGCTGACTCTTAATTTCAGCTCAGGTCATGATCTTGGGGTCCTGGGATCAAGCCCCATGTCAGGCTTCACACTCAGCAGGGAGTCTGCTTGAGATTCTCTCCCTCTGCCCCTACCCCAATTCTTGCAGTCCAAACTAAATCAATCTTAAAAAAAAAAAAAAAAAAGGAAAAGCTGACGAGACCTCAATGATTAGTAACATACACAGACTGGCTCAGATACTATGTAGGCCATTAGCATCCTGGATTAGAACTGGAAAGCAATGAGCGCCTAGCTCAGTGGGTTGGGCATCTTCCTTTTGCTCAGGTCATGATCCTGGGGTCCTGGGATCAAGTTCCGCAGTTGGCTCCCTGCTCAGCGGAGAGTCTGCTTCTCCCTCTGCCCCTCCTCCCTGCTTATGCGCTCTCTTTCGCAAAAACAAATAAAATCTTTTTAAAAGAGGGGGGCGCCTGGGTGGCTCAGTCAGTTAAGCATCTGCCTTCAGCTCAGGTCATGATCCCAGGGTCCTAGGACCAAGCCCCACATCGGGCTCTCTGCTCAGCCCGGAGCTTGCTTCTCCCTCTCCATCTCCCTGCTGCTCCACCTGCTGTGCTCTCTCTCTCTGTCAAATAAATAAATAAGATCTTTAAAAAAATGTTTTAAAAAAAGGAATTGGAAAGCAAGATCTACAGGGCACAGGGTACACACTGTGATCTTCAATTTTCAAAGATTAAGAGAGAACAAAGAATGAATTACATTTATAGATTAAGTGAATTTTTTTTATTAGAATGTTATAATGTGTCAGTTTAGGGTGTTGTTTAGTAAGGTGATAATTACCATTTGGAATAGTATCCTGAGAGTAGAAAATAGAAAAAATTACCCTTAAAATTCTCTGGCGCAGTTAGAGGTACATGGGCAGAACTGAAAACTATGCAAAAGATTCTCTTGGTCAGGGGTCCCACAGAGAGCAGGATCCTGGGGCCATGGAAGAGGGCCTCTGTTTCCTATTAGTCGTGGCAAGATCGAAGCAGGACCTTGCTCTCAATAAATGAGGTGCAGCTGAGGTCAGCACCTCCTGTGTTCCGGGCGTTACTGGAAAGGCTGTCTTAGTCCAACTAGTAGAAATAAAGTCCACCTAGGAATCCTTTGGAATTACCTCTCTATTCCCAAGATGATCATATGGGCTTCTCAGTCATGCAAAAAGGAAATTCTGACTTCTACTTCCCACTTGCCGGCTGAAGAGTAAGAAGCACCTTCTGAGGACTATGTGCTCTTAACATCATTAGCTGCTAAGCTGCCACTGCTACAAATGCAAGTCTTGATTATGTGGAAAGGAATAAAGTTAGAACTAAATTTTCCTTGAACGATCAGTAAATCAATAAAATTGAAAACTCACCTGAAAACATTTTTACAAAATCATCAGTAGACATACTCATCACCACATCTGCCTGATCAGAGGGCTCTCCATATCCGACGTTCCCGCCTTTGCTTTTAAGATCAAGAAACCACGTTCCACCATCTTCGCCTGCACAAAATAACAAAGATCTAGGGGAAAAAAAATGCCAAAGAAGCCCCGTTCTTCTTAAACTTATTAACTGCTACAGTTAGAATAATTTTACATAATGCTGTTTTCCAGGCTAAAACCTGCTGGCCTCTATCAAATTCAGTAAATATTTATTAAGTACTTCCGTGCCAGGCACTGGGCTAGGCTCTGAAGCCCCTGCAGTAACGTGGTCCTTACACAAGATGAAGTGGAGGGTCATGTGGAGTCAGGCAAGCCCCGTGGAAGGTGAGATTGAAAAGTCAGGTAAGAATTAGCCAGACGAGGAACTGAAAAAACTACAGGAGGACTGAAGGTAGAAAGAGAATGAAGAGTAGCATGAGATGAGCTCACGAAGCAGTCCAGAGGCAGGGGGTAGTGGGTCATGTGAAATTCACTGACTTCATCCTGAGGGATAAGCCATGGAAGGAGAATAACATAAGGTTGGTATTCTAAATAGATCGCCCTAATAGCAGTGTGGAGAATATTTTGGAGAGGGATAAAGAGGATGCAAAAGGCAAGTCAGGATAGTTTGGGGGTAGACTGGGAACTTGAGGATGTGTGCCTGGCTTAGGATTGTGGCAGTGGGATTAGGGAGAAGTAGGCACATTTTAAGAGAACTTCAAAGCAGAAACACAAGACTCGGTAAACGAATATGAGGAAAACGTATGGAGCGTGCATAAGAAATGATTTGCTAGTTTTTGGCTCAGGAGACCAGGTAAGTATGGATGTATTTTGTACTGAGAGAGGACTACTGAATAGAGGGGATTGAATAGGCAGTGTCAGAGGCAGGTGTTGGGAATGGTAAGCTGTTTTAGATATTTTCAGATTGAGGCATCTTTGTGACAACCAAGTGAAAATGTCAGATGAGGTCTGACTAGGCTCGAAATATAGATACATAAGTAATCATTTCCTATGGTCATTGAAGCCATATGAGTGACTGAGGTTTCCTAGGCGGGTCTGTAACTGACAAAGATGATTACAGACAGAGGAGGAAAGCAAGGACAGCTGCTGTCAGGGAAGCCAAGGATGGGAGTCTTTCCAGAAGGCAAGAACGGTCGGTCAGCAGCTTCAAATGCTGCAGAGTGGTGACAAGGTAAAAATGACAAAGGCCCACTGATGGTATAGAGGTCACCAAGAATCTTGGTGACAGCAAGTTCAACGGAATGGAGAAATATGATACCAGAGTAGAGTTACTCTAGATGAAATGAAGTTTGGCTCTAAAAGGGAGAGGAATGGTGGTGGTAAGAAGTGGGATTAGGGGGCATTGTTTGGTTTCGAAGACGGAACAGACTTTTTTCCAAAGTGGCTGTACCAACTTGCATTCCCACCAACAGTGTAAGAGGGCTCCCCTTTTTCCACATCCTCTCCAACATTTGTTGTTTCTTGCCTTGTCAATTTTTGCCATTCTAACTGGTTGAAGGTGGTATCTCAATGTAGTTTTGATTTGAATTTCCCTGACCGCTAATGATATTGAACATTTTTTCATGTGTCTGTTAGCCATTCGTATGTCTTCTTTGGAGAACTGTTACTCAGCCATCAGAAAGGATGAATACCCACCATTTGCATCGACATGGATGGAACTGGAAGAGATTATGCTAAGTGAAATAAGTCAAGCAGAGAAAGACAATTATCACATGGTTTCACTTATACGTAGAACATAAGGAACAGCATGGAGGACATTAGGAGTAGGAAGGGAAAAATGAAGGGGGGGAAATCAGAGAGGGAGACAAACTATGAGAGACTATGGACTCTGGGAAACAAGCTGAGGGTTTCAGAGGGGGGGGGGTGGGGGGATAGGCTAGCTTAATATCCGGTGATGAGTATTAAGGAGGGCACGTATTGCATGGAGCACTGGGTGTTATATGCAAACAATGAATCATGGAACACTACATCAAAAACTAATGATGTACTGTATGGTGACTAACATAACAAAATTTTAAATAAATAAATAAATAAAATCAGAAAAAAAAAAAAGAAAGACGGAATAGACTTTGAGAATGTTAAATTATCACCAGACAGCAGGCTGCAGGATACGCAGGTGAGAGAGAGGGCATAATTAACAGCACTAAATCCCTGATGAGGCCACAGGAAATGGGACCTACAACTTCGCTACTCAAAGTGTGATCTGTGGACTGCAGTCCTGTCAGAAATGCAGAATTCAGACCCTACCTGAGACATGAGGAATCAGACTGCATTTTAGCAGGCTCTGCATTTAGCAGGGTCCCAGACGATCAGTATGAACATTAAAGCTTGAGATGCATAAATCTAGAGCTGAACTCTGCTCTACTGGGAAGGAAGAAAGAACGATGCTTGTAACAGCTGATTTGATATCAGATGACAGGAAGCTGAAGCACTTTGTCTGCAAGTTTCTATTGTCTCTGTGATCTCTGGGATTATCTGCTGAAACCAGCAGGGAAGTGGTGAAGGGAGAGATGGGAGATTTGTGGAACACCGAGAAGTTTTAAAATAGTCACTGTGGAAAACGAGGCAGTAAGCTGACCACAGAAATACAGAATTCTGAGGTGCTTACACCCCAGTGAAGAAGGGCGATGATGAACTTCTCCTACAGATCCACTGGTTGTGTGACGGGTTTTTTCCGTTTCCCCAGGAGGACCGAGCAGCTTGGATGCAACTGTGGGGCGCCCAGATAGTGTGATTCACCAAGGACACTTCTGACAGGTGATGACATAAGCACAAAAAGGCCAGGAAATTTAGGATACAGGGAAGAGAGTGATTAAAGCAATGGACCATGGGCTCTAAGGGAGAACAAAGGAAGAAGAGAGGAAACAGAGGAGACAAAGGATAAAAGAACTGATAATGTCAAAGTTTGCATTCAATGGGACTGAAGTAGCTAGTTCTTAAAACTATCAGTAATATGTGTTAATACTATGCTGAGAAGAAAAAGATTGAGGAGTTTGAAAACGCTGACTACATGCAGACTGACTTGAATAATTTCAAAGATAAAAATGGCAAGGTACCGTGGCTGATGATACATTACTGTATTACACCACCTGTCATGATCCATATGCCCTCCCAAATAGGATTTTCTCTCAACTACATATGCCAGAATTTATTTAACACTGGAAGTCTATGTAATGAGATTTTATTTTACATGTTTCCATATGCACTGATCTTAACTTAAAAATACCAATCAGCAGTTATTTACTATTCTTGAATGCCTACATTCTAGGGGTAAGGGTTCTGGATACAGCCAACTATCAAGCTGATTGCTACTGGGGGCTGATTTTCTTCCAAGGGAAATATCGTACTTTATTTCACAAAAGCGCCACATTCCCAGATAGCATCCTTACCTGAGAGTTCGAACTGATAAATTGCTTGAGTGGCTTTCACAACGTCATCACTGAGAGAGTCCTTAACAATTCTAAATGTTTCTGCCACAGCTCCAGAACGTGGTTTTGGTGGTGACTGTGACTTCTCTTCTTTCAACTCTGGAACAGCATCTGTGAAATATTGATATAAATTGTTTGAAAGCCTAGGCAGTGTAAGGCCACACACGGGATGAATTAACTAGCAGAAAAGACTTGCCATCAACGAGACTTGTTTGACAAAAATGACTTTAAATACATTTGGTGACATCAAAGAGCATAAATCAAACTGATGGAATAACATCCAAACACATCAGTTTTGATTATAAATGTAAATGGTTTATACTCTCCAAGTAAAAGGCTGACTCTCAGATTAGGTTTAAAAAAAAACCCAAACCACAACTAAACTATAGTGGCTTTTGTTTGTTTGCTTTTAAACAGACCTAAAGACACTTTTAGGAGTAATAATTAATCACTCCTTTATCACCCCCTCTGAGTTCTAAAACCAAATGAGAAAAGAAGACACTAGAGATCAGAACATCGACCATGTAAATCAATGGACTGAACTGGAGATTATAGCTTGAATCAATAGCCAAGTAACTTCCCAATAACTTTGCCTCTAAATTAAACTTAGTTTCTTCATCCCTGGATTGAACCTGCTTCCTCCCATCAGGACTTAGAAATGCCTTTGAAAGTAAAGATCATGTGAAAACCAGGGAAAACCTGCTCAGGAAGAAAGAACCTTCACAGCGGTCTAAACCACAAAGTTGTTTCCCCTTCCAATTTCATCAGGTTGGTGGTTCCTCCCATTACATGAAGAGGGAGGTGAGATTATCATCCTCACAAAAGCCCCCCGCCCTGGGCCTAGAAACACAAGGCCAGGGGAATGGAGGTTACAGTATTTTTTTTTTAAAGATTTTATTTATTTATTCGACAAAGATAGAGACAGCCAGCGAGAGAGGGAACACAAGCAGGGGGAGTGGGAGAGGAAGAAGCAGGCTCATAGCAGAGGAGCCTGATGTGGGGCTCGATCCTAGAACGCCAGGATCACGCCCTAAGCCGAAGGCAGACACTTAACCGCTGTGCCACCCAGGCGCCCCGGAGGTTACAGTATTTTAAACTTGTATCCACTGAACCCACTGGCCATAACCATTCCGCATATGATGAGCCAGGGGATCTGCAGTCCACAGGACAATTGCCATAGCATGAAGCTGTCCCTCAATACCAACCTCTAGTCCTTTATTCATCCCCCGGGGAATCACTTGTGAGTAATTTGGCAGTTGCCCCCAGAAACAAGTGAGAACAATTCATTAATTAAATTAACTCCAAGGCCAATCTGTGCTCTAGGCTGAAATTTAACTCTCCATCTATTTTCCAACTCAAATTATACCCAGCCATATTGTCCAATATAACTCACCAAAGGTTATTAAATGAAATCTAATTGACAGCATAAAGATACTCCATGGTACAACAGAAGCAATATAAAAGTATTTCAAATTTGCTAGATATAAATTACCTTCCATTATGATGATTCCAGAGACAAACAATAACAATAAAATCCTTCTCTTCTTACAAGTTAAAATCCAAACAGATATTAAAGCTGAAATCCGTAAGACCCAATGGAGCAAAGAAGATACACACTTTTTAAAAAACTTGTAGTTAGTTATTATTTTTAAATTCATTACAGATAGTGCATCCCTTTACTGCCTACACCCAGGGCAAACAACCCCGACCACCTTGCCCTTGGCATGGCGTTGCTTTTTACCAATGGATATAACACGTATGAACAATGACTGTAAGTATACAGCTCAAAAAGTTATCAGAAGAATTGGGGGATAGGTAGACAGGGTAAAGGGGAATGAGAGATACAGTCTTCTCAGTTATGGAATGAGGAAGTCACAGGGATAACAGGTACAACATAGGGAATATAGTCAATGGTACTGTAATAAAGCTGTATGGTGACACATGGTAGCTACACTTGCAATGAGCAGAGCATAACATATAGAGATGTCCAATCACTATGTTGTACATCTGAAACTAATGCAATATTCTGTGTCAACTATACTTCAATAAACTTTTAAAAAGTTATCAATAAGTGAATATACTGTGTCATCATCACCTAGGTCAAGGAAGACGACATAAGAAGTCCCCCAGAAGCCTGCAATGCCAAGGAGACAGCAGCAAAAACTTCAAAGTTTTTTATGTAAATTGCATAATTTATCACCTGGAATATTTAGACATGGCGTGATGACTTTGCACAAGAGAATAAAACTTCAGGAGACAAAAAACAAATCAGTAGTATATTTGAAAGGTACAGTTAATAGACTACACATATGGAAGCTTTAATGAGAAAGAGCATTTCAGTAACAACAACAAAAAAAGATACATGGCTAGTAGCCCCTGTCATAGCCTCTCCTAACTTCACAACTTAAATAAATATAAACACGTGAACAAAATACTAAACATCACCTAGATTCACAATTTATCTACTGTCAGAATCTAGGAAGAAATGTTCAGTAACCCCAAGGTAGACAGAGTCAGCCTAAGAACACAGGACTGCCTATGCTTTGCTTCATGCAAGACCTCAGAGAAAGAATAGCTCTGCTCGCCTCAACAAGGAAGATAGCTTTTCACATTTTTAAACCATTGGACCAGACTCTGGGCTTGTACCAGCTAGAAGAATAGGATCTGTCCCTCAGTTCTGTAATGATGCCTTTAAAGAACGCCTCCATCTTCCAAATCCAATTTCAAAGCCTGTAGTTCCCAAATATCAGAGGAGCAGACAGTAGAGGGAGCCTTGGTAGTGGTTCATCCTGGGAAGTACATGCCTCAAAGCATTACTGATAAAAATGGGGAGGGGAAGAACCCTGGGAGCAGGGCACACAGGGGACAGGAGGTAAAAGGTCCCATGTCAGTCTTGCACACTGGCACTAGCTATATGCCTAATAGGTACCACAACAGAAGCTACAGCTTCGAGAAAGGAATTCCACCAGATAGACAGGGAGTGGAGCCAAACACAATCTACACATCTCTGTCATCTGACTCTACTAGCTCTAGCGATAGCTCCTAATATGAAGATGAATTAACGGGAAAAAAAAGAACCTGATGCCTATGAAAAACAGTGCACCACAAGGAAGAGGAAAATTATCCTGAAGAGAAAAAAAAAATCTCTCTCTAAAAATAATTTACTATGAAACCCACAAGAATTCCTCCACATGAAAACTCTAGGAAACAGGGGCACAGAGCATATAACTGGCCGGGATGAAAATACAATGGAATAAAATGAAAAAGGAAATAGGGAACATGAGAAACCAAAAGTACAACAGCAAAATTAAAATAAACATTATAGGCCATAGGGAAGAGATGAAAGTGCCAAAAGTCTTTTTTTTAATGGAGGCTCCACACCCAACGTGGGGTTTCAATTCACGACCCTGAGATCAAGAGTCACGCGCTCTCCCAAATGAGCCAGCCAGGCACACCCGTCTAAGGTCTCACCAGTCAACAGAGTTCAAACGTGAAAAGGTCTCCCAGAATGCAGAAGGAAAGAACAGTAAGACAGAAATAATAAAAGATGGTAACAACCACAGGGTAAAGGAAAAGGACAGCCAGGCTAAGAGTAAGTGTTTCTGGGGAGAACCCAGCACAACTGGAATAGAAACAATTAAAGCTATAACTAAAGAAAAACAACAACAACAAAAATAAACTGAACAAACCAACAAAACTCTGTGGACTCCCCGTGTCTCAATGGGGTGGGGGAAGGAGGGGAAATCAATGAAGAAAGGACAGTACTGTTTTTAATAGGAGAAAAAAAAATGAATTTAAAATTATGTGCGTAGTTTATACTTCATAGTTAAACACCTTATATAAAACAAATATACATAGTACAAATAACCAGAAAAGGTACAATCAAATAGGATTATTAAATAGAAAGGTGAGCTGTTCCTCCTTGAGAAATGAGGGATTATACACAGGCCTCTGAGAGAGAAAGTGTGAAGCCAACATACAGTGGATGTGGATATGGACTAAAAAATCGCTGGAAAGAGATGTTAGATCCCAGGCCAGATATACTGGACGATGACCTATATGAATATATTAATATATTTACAGAAAATATTGAATAGAATTGCAATGAACGAGGAAGAATAGGGAAAAGAGAGCTACAGTAGCAAACGCTCTCTCCAGCACCATATGGGGAAGAGAAGCTTTAGCCAAAGGAATGTGACTATCGTGACCTTGAGGATGAGGGCACCCCGCAAGAGGAGATGGATATATGGATTGCAGTCAATGCACCTGACATATGCTGATCCCACAGGCAAAATCATTCCTATTGAAATTTGATGCTAATAAACATCTATCTTACATTCTCCTTATCTAAGCTCTCTTGTACCGATTCCATGGACGTGTAACAACCTTCTGATTATGATTCTGTTCCCTACGTTATTATGACCCAAGGGAGAGAATGGGCTGATCACAGCAACTACATGCTTAGTCCATGAGATGGTAACTCCTTATTATTAATTGATAAATTGGTTTACCGGGGGGAAATATGCTCATTTAAAGGACTTTAAGTATTCTGGAGTCAGAAAAGCAATTTAAATCTACTGGTTAAGGTTATGGGCTTTGCAATCAGACAGCTATAAATTTAAATCCAGGTTCTGCCACCTGCACGATCTCAGATGTAAAATGAAGATAATGATACTTGCCTTGTAGGCTCATACGTGTTAAATGAGACAATGAATGCAAAGGACTTAGCATAGTGTTTGATACAGAGTAGTGCCCAATAAATATCTGTTGAAAAACAAAATGAATATACATAATCGATAAGTGGTTCTTATTTAAATTTGGAATTTAAATGAGCTCAGATCCAATGTTAAGGTGATGAGCAAAAATCAGGATTTAGCTCTTGCCTAACCTGAAGACTAGACTCTCTCAGACTTTGATTAGCTGTATATTTTTCAAGTTCTTTATGATACAACAAAAGGAAAGTTGCCATTTTTATTAAGTAATTTATTAAACCAGCTCCAAAAATTTGGACAAACGAAAGATAAAGATAGAAAAGAGTAAGCTAGAAAAAAGGTAGGCACTAAAATGCACTGCGGTAGAAGGTTATATAAATCTGTTACAAAGGTATAGATGAAATTTGTTCTTGAGTTCTTCTAGCATCTAAAGAAACTGTGATCACTTAGGAGATTCACAGTGTCTAGAAGATAAAAATAAGGTAAGGGCCCAGGAGAAGCACAGCTATTCCTGCTAATAAAGCATGAGAGAGATTCTTCTCATGGGTATTTGTTAAAGAGTGTTCCTTCTGACATCTTTCAGTAAGCTAGTGGCATAAGATCACACACAAAGACTAAACTTTGGACCAATTATAAAAACAAAATAAAGCAAAACCAAAACCTCCTCTGGAGTTAATTTCTCCCATAAAGTAGTCACACAGCACAAACTCTGAGAACGGTGTTAGTTGTACTTTGATGTGACACATTTTCCCTCAAAATAAAATGACACATCAACATGAAATACCTAAAGATAGTGCCAAAGTAAAGAAATAAAACCTTAAAAAGGGTTCGTTTTCTTTTCAGACTTTAAAAAAATCAAACGAAAAGAATATGTTAAGAATTTCTTGCTGATAGAAGGAAAAGACAACCTTCCTTGCTTGAATTAACTAAGACCATATATTACTTGTCTAGTTTAAATTACAAAATGGTTTGAAAGCATAAAGCAGAAATGTCCAATTTTATATTCTGAAAGAAATACATAGTTAGCATCTTTATTTTGCTACATAAAATATGCTCTACATCTTACCATGTGATTCCATTTTCTTGGTAATTGTATCTGGGTGTTCATCTAAGAAGAAATCTGGTAACAAAGGATGGCCTGGAAAATTGACGCCAAAAATACTCAGGTTACTATGATAATGTCAATACATTAAGATTTTAACACCTGTTTAATGAACATTATATCTGTTTTTATTGTAATGATCATTCTAGTGCAATGGAAAAGACTACCAGGAGAACTGTCAAACTACTTGATCTTCACGAAGCTAAAATACTTTTCCCATCACCAAGTTATCCTCCTCTCCTATGGCAAACTTCATCTTTAAGAGCCAACCAAAGAGCCACCGGTTATGTTAAGCCCTCAACTGCTCTCCCAGGAGGCTTTGCCCCCTCCTCATCTATCCATGCAACCCTTCTGTCCTATATCCCTCCAAAGTGCTCAGGACTCATTTCTTACCTGGTCCCCTAAGAGAAGGGGTTGCTCATTAAGGACTTGTTTCCCATCTCTATCTGTCCATCTCTCCCTCTCAGAAGATTAAAAAAACTGGAGGTCAGAAATGCATTGGTCTTTGTTATATCCTAACACTTATCGAAGTACCTACTCATCTTATGGTTCTCAACATTTGATAGGATTTTTAATCTTAAATCAAATTTAAGATTTTGTGCATAATGACGCTGTGTCTTTAAAACCTAAAGTGACAATTACACTGTACCAGGACCCAGAAGACCTGGATCTGGTTCAGGTTCTGCCACTTAATTAGCTGACTGCTCTTATACAAAGACTAATAATCTCTTTGAGCCTGTTTTCCTACTGTAAATATTAACTACTGAATACTGCGATTGTATCATATGCCAGGCAATGTGCCAAGCACATTATACACATTATTACATTTCGTTCTTACAAAAGTCTTGTATGGAAGCTATTATTGCCTTAATTTTACCAGTGAGGAAAGTGAAGCTCGGAGAAAGTGCCTGAAGTCACGCCGCTAGTGAGCAGCTAACTGGACTCTGAACCTGGCTTGTCTTCTCCCAAACTCCACGTTCTTAATCCCTAAACAATACTGCTTCCCTCACAGGATTGCTGTGAAGGTTAAATAGATAATGCATATAAAACTGCTCTGTAAAACCGTAAAGAGCTATTTAATTCAGTTCAAACTGAAGAGACAGACAGGGATGACACAAATATAAACATGTGGAAGCACAACCTAACAAGTATTATTTAGAATACACTTTAGCCCCAATAAGTGTAACTCTTGCTTATGGCTATATTGTCTACTATTTAATATAGATTATGGTTTATGCATAAAGTA
The DNA here is from genome assembly GCF_024610735.1 of Ursus americanus. Lineage (NCBI taxonomy): Eukaryota > Metazoa > Chordata > Mammalia > Carnivora > Ursidae > Ursus > Ursus americanus. The sequence goes on from NC_142144.1 coordinate 20,687,010, forward strand.
AGAATGCCTGATCATTACCATCATGACCTGCAATTTCAGAGAGGAAAAATGATTTTTGAACAAGGGGGCCGTCTGAGAACTTCTCGAATCATAGTCTTGTACAAAGGGCAGACTGTGATCACTCGCGTCAGTAAGCTAGCTACTCTAAGAGACTGCACTTAAGAGAAAAACATTTGGGAAGAGTCCATATTCTTACAAAGTTTTCATAGAAAACTCACTCCTGTATCACCTACCACCACATCCTTGAATAAAGTGTTTACTCTGTGATTTTAAGATCAACTTTAAAAACCAATTTTCATTTTTAGTTTCAAGATGTGGAAATGGGTAAATAGCTCATGTGCCTTCTGTATCTGACATCACTTACAAAGCCCTCAATTCACTTCCATTTTTCCCTTTGCTTTTTTTGAAGCTGTGTTGGTATGGTCTTCCTCTTCATTGGGAAGATAGCTTTTAAAACAATATATTAATTTTATGATCACACAAACATGCACACAAAACAGATGTATGGTCCTTGCAGGAAATGTAGAAAAATACATCACTAGTTTTAAAAACTGGAAGCATTACCTGGTTTAATTGCATAGATGTCAAAATTTTTTATTCCTTCTTCTCTTAAGATATTTTCATCAATTATAAAGTTTCCAGTAAAAGTTTTTGGCTTTTTAAAAATGGAATAGGCAGCATCTGCAATGATATCAACTTTTCTACACTGGCTTTCAATGCCGGATCCTCCCAGCATATCCATAGCAGCGGTGTGGATGGCTGCAGAGAGAACACACACACGAACTCTAAATGAAACAAGAGGACTGTGGAAGTAACAAAAAAGACAACTGATCTCTTTACTTCACAGGTGATGAAAACAAGATCCAGAGAGCTTAAGGGATTTGCCAAATGTTCTGACATAACTGGGTAGAACACACATTCCTTACTCTACACAACACTGCCTTATAAAATAGAACTCCTGGGTAAGACTCACAGCAAAATTCAATTAGACTTCTGATTTAGAATGCTCAGGAATTTGCATATGATTCTGGAAAGCTAAGAAAGGCAGGGAGGTGTGACAGAAAAAGCACTGAGCAGTAAGTCAGGTGAGCAGGATTTTTACGCTATGTTGTGCTTCTTGGCAAGTCACTTTAACCTCTACGGGGCTCAGTTTCCTGTCCCTAAATATGGAGCTCATTCCCTAATTTATTGTCTCACCCCTTTATTAGAATATAGGGGCAGAGGGACAGGGAGAAGCAGACTCCCTGCTGAGCAGGGAGCCCCGCGCAGGGCTCCATCCCAGGACCCTGGGATCATGACCTGAGCCGAAGGCAGATGCTTCGCTGACTGAGGCACCCAGGCACCCTTGTTTTAGGTGCATGTGATTTTTAAATTCTATGTTTTTTAATGAAATAACTTGAAACTCTACCATTCATAGTACACTATTAATTATACATTGTCGAAATTGTGAACAGTAATTTATCTCAATTTTAGCTTATATTTCAAACAATGAAAGTCAACTTGTTTAAATGTACTTTAGGTTTCAGTCTCTAGTAATTTAAAGTTCTCTCCATACCACTGTTAAGCCATCATTTTAAATCATTACATCCTGGAATAATTTACATAATTCAATCCACAAGATGAAAAGTCTGTAGCTTTTAAGAGCCATTGACCCCTTTCCATTCATTCAACATATAGTGATTGAGTACTTACTATAAGTCAGGCATTATTGTAGGGATTGGGGACAAATAAGTTGATAAAACAGACAAAAGCACCTACCTTCATGGTGATTGTATTCTAGCATACATCCCTACTTCAAAGACAGCACAATTAATTTGCGGGATTTCCTAAAAGCACTGAGTTAGAAAATATGTCCCTACCTTATAACTCTAGTTCCTTTACTAGGAAGACATTTTTTTTGCTTACCAATAGTTCAAGAGCTCTGGTTTTTCTCTTGATGTGATACCTTATTAATAAAAAATGGCAGCTAATCTTTATCAAGTATGCCCTATGCTGGGCATGCTGCTACATACTTTACATAAGTTATCTGAATGAATTCTATGAGGTAGGTACTGTTATTACTCCCATTTTACAGAAGGGAGCACTCACGCACAGAGGGGTTTAGTAACTTGTCCAAGGTTACAGGAGCTAGAATTCAAACGCTTGACGCTTGACTTCAGAGCCAGGATCTTAACCACCATGAAACTAAAGAGTCATACTCTGCTAACCAACATAGAGTTCAGTTATCTCACTCCCATAAACTGCAGAATTTTTCTTTTTCTTTTTGAGAGAAAGAGAGAGAGCGAGAGAGCATGCACACGGGCAGCGGGAGGGGCAAAGGGAGAGGGAGAGAGAGAATCCCAAGCAGGCTCCATGCCCAGCACAGAGCCCGACATGGGCCCTGATCTCAGGACCCTGAGGTCATGACACAAGCTGAAATCAAGAGTTGAACACTTAACTGACTGAACCACCTAGGCACCCCAACTGTAGAATTTTTCTAAAAATATTTCAATATAGGGGCGCCTAGTTGGCTCAACTGGGAGGGCACGTGACTCTTGATCTCTAGGTCGTGAGTCTGAGCCCCATGATGGGTGTAGAGATTCCTTAAAATAAATAAACTTTTGGGACGCCTGGGTGGCTCAGTCAGTTAAGTGGCTGCCTTCAGCTCTGGTTGTCATCCCAGGGTCCTGGGACTGAGACCCACGTTAGGCTCTCTGCTCAGCGGGGAGCCTGCTTGCCCTCTCCCTCTGCCCCTCCCCCAGCTTGTGCGCTCACTCTCTCTCTCTCTCTCTTGGTCACTCTGTCTCTCAAGTGAATAAATAGAAAATCTAAAAAAATAAATCTTTTTAAAAATTTTCAACACAGTGTACCTTCAAACTATATGCATATGTGTATACTCTATATAGACTACATGAACAGTATAAGAATTCTGAGAAACTCTAAATTAAGAATATGGCATGGATGCATACATGTGTTATGTGTGTTCGTACGTATAGACGCATACACACAACCTAAGAACAATGAATGATTTCCCCAAACAACCTATCTTTATTTCAGTAATCTTTCTACAGAAGATACAAAGAAGGCACAGACGCTCAAAGTCAAGACATAAGCCAGATTCATTTTCAACAAAGGTTTTGCAACGTCATAGGCTACCCTAATAGGTTATAAAACTGACAACAGAAGCAGGTTCACAATAGGATACATCAAATGAAAATTCACTGATTTCTGGAAATGAAAATAAAAATGTTAATGAAATCTGATATGCCTTGGGTCACAAGAATCCTAAAGGTGACCCTAAAACTTAAGCATTATTAAGGAATAACTGGAGAAGTATCTAATAGCTTCCAACTGATTCTCCTGATTGCAGGCTGCACAAAACACAAAACAGTAAGAAGAGACTTAAAATCCACCGAAGAGGGGCACCTGGGTGGCTCAGTTGGTTTAGCATCTGCCTTCAGCTCAGGTCATGATCCCAGGGTCCTGGGATTAAGCCCTGCATCGGGCTCCCTGGCTCAGTGGGGAGTCTGCTTCTTCCTTCTTCCTCTGCCCTGCTCCCCCTACCCCATGCTCTCTCTCTCTCTTCTCAAATAAAATCTTTAAAAAAAATCAACCAAAGATGTCCTTCCACATAAACACACAGAGTACACATCAGACTTTAAGCATCAGCACTGCCTCTGACTCCTCCTCATCTGGAGAGAAAGCATGTCTCACCTCTCTAACACCTGTCAGGCACAAACACACACACATTCTTTGTGTACTCACTGAACCAAAGATATCATTGATCATAAAGTGTACTGGTAAGAAAAAAGAACACTTGACAAATTCAACGATGGTACATGATCAATAGTAAGAGCACCCTGATATTAAAGATGTAAGAATGTGAAAACATGGGCATCCCGGAATCAACAAAATATATATAAACTGTTATCTAAGCAAGTTGGTAAGCAAGTCCCTTAAAAGACAGGGCAACTAGTTTTGGTTTCTAGCACCAGGGAGACCAGCCGTTACCTTATTACCCTGACCTCCCTGGTTAGCTGAGTTCCCACGTCTGTTTGTAATGTGGTCCAGGTGACAGAGGATTGCAGCTGTTGTGATAACTTCTGTTATCTTCTCTCTGCTGCCAGTACCACAGTCAGCAGCTGGATTCCCAGGCTCCTCAACCCAGCCCACGTGAGCTCTATCCCAAAGTGGACTTCCCTCTTCTACCCTCTTCTACCACACTCATTCTGAACGCTCAAGAGGTAAGAGGCAGCAGGCATTTTGAAGAGCAGCCCACTTCCTTCCTTCCTCCCCTTCATATACACATATAAACTTATACTTCTGAAGCTGACCTTCTGGGGCTTGAGATCCTCCTGTTGTTAAACTACTTAAGGCCTGTCCTCTGACCCCTTCTCTGGATGTGTTGAATTCAATGGGGTGAGAAGTTCTAAATCCAGAAGGGAAAAGGTAGCCAGTGTACAGAAGGAACACCGAACCGGAGACGACAAAGAGTGGACCAGGACACTGTTCCGATTGTGGTTAATGTAAGTTATACTGTGTCCATTCCATTAGGTGCAATAAATCTCCTTTTCCTTGAAGGGAATAATGTTGGGAGATTACTTCTGGCTCCAGAAGCATAAAGAGCTGCTCTATACCGTATAGGAAGAGAAAACATGTTTTTTAAAATAGAAGCCTCGCAAACAACCAGGAGCCTGGACATCCTCTCGAATCCGTTTTCTTGCCTTAGTCACGAATAATGTAATATCTTAGCTACTTTCCTGCCTCCCCTCTCTGCGATCTCACAAGCCACCCTACATTCAGATGTCAAATTAAACTTCTTAAACCTCATCACAACCCTAGCACTCCACTGCTCCTATTTTCCCTCTGCTCTCCTGCTTCTAAAATTCGGAAGTGGCTCTGTACTGAATACAAGTTAAAATTCAAGCTCCTAAACTTGGCAATCAAGACCTGGGGCTTAGTCATCTACCTGCCCACAACAACCTCACACCTACCCTCAACATTCCAGACAACTGCCCAAGTTCAGTGGGAAATAAAAAGCCCACAGTCTATCATACATACACCATTACCAAATTCCTCGACAGTTCCACTAAACACACGGTATTTTTTTTCCTATACCACAGGCTTTGTGGTTCCCTCTGCCAGGAATGCCTTGTCCAATTCTTCTTCTTGCTAATTCCAAAATCCCCTTGAAGTCCTACTTGAAATGTTTACTTTCATTAGAAAGCCTCCTTTCTTGACTTCTAACCAGACTACATAGTCTTCCTGCTTTCTTTCAAAAGTATCCTGTACATAATTCATCATGTCATGTACTGCAAGGAACAGGGCTGTAAATTCAGTTTACTGTGCCATTAAGTCTAGGCCCCAAATAATGACAATGGTTCTAAGATGTCTAGTAAAACGTCTAAAACGAACATCTCAAAGCTAAAGCAAAGATGTTGGAAGTGAACTGATTTCTTTTGTCAATCCTGGTAGTGTCCTCCACATTCACTGTCATGCAATGCTCTGTTCAGAATGTCTGTTTTGGAGCTAGGCAGAAGGTAATCATACTGCACATTCATTAATTCATCAAATATTTACCAAATGTCTACAAGGACTACAATAAAATGAACAAAGCAGATACTGTCTCTACCTTTAAGAAACGTTCATCCTAGCAAGAAAAACATTAACGAAGTTATAAAATCAATAGTTTAATTACAAATGTTGTAAGTAATGTGAAGGAGATGTAGAGAGTACTATATCAAGGGGTCAGTTCCCATTTTATAAGATCTATCAGCAACATTTGACACAATGCATCACTCCCCTTCTTCCTTGAAACATGTTCTTCCAGTGGCTTTCAGGATATCATACTCTAATTTTCTTCCTATCTTACTGTCCTATATAGTTTTTTTTTCCCTCCAAATTAGTTTTTCTTCTTCCCAATCTCTGAATGTTGCAATGGCCAATGGTCATTTCTCTTGTTATATATCAATTACATGTTGATAATCCACAAATTTCTATCTCCAACCTGGACCTCTCTCCTGACACCCACACTTGCAAATCCAACTGTCTACTGACCATCTCTACTTGGATGCATAAACACAATGCCCCCAAATGAATTCCTAACCTTGCTCCCTAACCTGTCCCATCTGCAGCTTTCCCTATCTATTGGTTCCACCTTCAAAATACAGCAGAATCGGACCACTCTCCACTGCTTTTACTCCTATCACTCTGATCACAGCTACCAAGACGTATTGTCTAGGTAACTGCTATAGTCTTCAACCGGGTCTGTTTCCTGTTTCTCCCTCTGGCTCTCAAGAATTTACTCTTTCCCCGCAGGCAGGTGGCCACCATGCGCATGGGGACCAGGGTCCAGTGCAAGAGGCCCTCTTCTAGGGAAATGGGTGCGGCTGAAAAGGGGGCCGTCCCCTCACCCGAACCTGGTGCTAAACCATTCCCAGACAACCTGCTTCCGGGTAGGGGTTTCGAATGTAGTAGCAGAGCAACTCCCTCACTGAGATCTATTGAAAGTCAATCCTCGAAACAAGGGTTTGTTAAAACAAACAACAACAAAAAAACTATTCTTTTTTTGTTTTCCTTTTTCTTAAGTAGGTTCCACACCTAAGGTGGGGCTTGAACACATGGCACCTGAGATTAAATTAAGAGTCGCATGCTCTATCAACTGAGTCAGCCAGGCAGCCCCTGTACCCCCCCCACCAAAGAATCAATTTTTAAGAGCATCCAGACAGATCCTTTAAAAAATTCAAGTACCATCGCGTACCTCCTCTGCTCAACCCTGCCAAAGGGGTGCTTGGGTAAATCAGTCGGTTAAGCAACCAATTCTTGATTTTGGCTCAGGTCATGATCTCAGGGTTGTGAGATCCAGCCCCATGTCGCTCTCCATGCTCGGCATCAAATCTGCTTGAGATTCTCTCTTCCCTCTCCCTCTGTCCCTACGCCTGCTCCTGCGTATGTGTGCACACACTCTCTCTAAATAAATAAAATCTTTAAAACAAAATAAAACAAAACAAAACCCTGCGAAAGCTCCCCATTTCACTCAGAATAAAACCCCAAGTCTTGGCAAGGACCTACAACATCTGCTCCCCATTTCCTGATGGGCACCATCTCATTTTCTACTATTCTCCCCTCACTCCAGCCATACTGGCCTTCTCCCCGCTCTTTCATCATGTCAAGCATGCTCACTTCTTAGGACCTTTCCTCTGGCTATTTCCTCTGCCTTCAATGCTTCCCTCAGTTACACTGTAGCTAACACATCCCCAAGACGAACTCCAGCACCCCCTTCAAGTCTATGCTCAAATGTCACCTTCTCAAAAAGGCCAAACCTTTCTACTCTATTTAAAATTGCACTCTAGGGGTGACTGGGTGGCCCAGTAGGTTAAGCATTGACTCTTGACTTCAGCTCAGGTCATGATCTTAGGGTCATGAGATCAAGCTCCGCGTGGGGCTCCATGCTCAGCGGGGAGTCTGCTTAAGATTCTCTCTCTCCTGGCTTCTTGGGTGGCTCAGTCCATTAAGCAGCTGCCTTTAGCTCAGATATGTGTCTTTCCCAATTAAACTGTAAGTTCCAAAAAGACAGAGCTTCTTGTCCGTTTTGTTCTCTGATGTATCTTAAACTACTACAGCAGAGGTTGGCACATAATTGGTGTCCAATAATGATCTATTTTATGAATAAAATTTATAATTCTTAGAGTCAGACTAGGCTTTTTTCTAACTTTGTTACCCCAGGATTCCAAAGACCTAAAGGTTAGAGGAGTGGACATGAGGAGGGAAGGACAAAATGCAGATGATGGTAACCACCCTAAAGAGTAAACTCTAAGGGTAAGATATGCATCCATTCATCTTAGTACCCCTTAATGCCTTGTACACAGGTAGACACTTCATAAATTGTCTGTGGATACCTAATGAATAAATAGGACAGAGAACTGTGCCTGGCATATAAAAATGTTTGGAAGATGAATGAACAGAAAACGACAAGTAACATAATAGAGGTACAAAAAGGGGAAAATACTATGTTAGGACTTCGTTACCTGGGAGACCTCCCTTTCAAACTAACTTCCTGACTCTCACTATCTACCAACAACAGCAATGACTGAAGTGGAAGGAGGAGGAAGTTGAGAACGGATGAGAGAAGGAAAGAAGTCAAAGAAGAAGAAAGGCACGGTAAAGTGTGAGCTTTTAAAGTTTTTAACTGTGATCCATAATCAGTAACACTTTATGCCAACATGACTAAGAATACATAATACCCACATATACACACACTCACAAATACATATATATTCATTTACATAGAAACAATATCGACTGACTGCAATGCCCCCTAATATTCTCTATCTTATTCCACTAGAAATAAAACAACAAAATTCTGGCTGCTACCTTCTAACTCAATTTCACAATCCACAAAATTGATTTCATGACTCAATTGAGTCATGACATGCAGTTTGAAAAACACTATAGAAGCACTTTTTCAGTTTCATCTTTTGCCCCACTGCAAAGAATATCACTCTCCAGAAAATCTTGAAAGAACTGTGTCTGCTACAGAAACATAGGGAAAATGAAGAAGCAATAAAACATGGTTCAGGTCCCATATTGGGCCAGGGAAGAAAGGAATCTTGGTTAAAGAGCAGAAGAAAAGAATTTTTAAAAATTGATCCTCGGAGCCCTTAGAAGAAAAGAAAGGTGGTGACTACAGAGCTGGTTGCAAGAGCTAAGTTCTCTGAAAAGTTACATTAGCAACACGCCCCCGTGCTCCATACATTCCCACCCATAGCCTCCCGTTTCCCCCGCATCAATACCATAGGTCACTGGCCCTTTCACTTCTGCTTTGGAGTGGATAACATCCCTTCACCAGTAGACTTCAGATGGGAACAAAGATAAAAAGAAATCCCTCAAATGTCCCTAAGCTAAAACTCTGGGTTAGTTTCACATTGTTGTATGGGGCAATTTAGCTCAAGAATACTCGTAGGGCTATAATGCTTTGCAAAATGCTGGAATAAATGTCTTTCCATGGCCAACTCTTACCAACCTTGTCATCCATTAGGTGAAAAGGCTAAAGAAGTATCCAGAGTGCCCTGCACAACGTCTCCACATCATAACTGTCCAACAGATATTTGTTGAGCAATAAATGAATAAACAAAATAATTCCAGAAGGAAGAAGAGTAGAAATAAACAATATAAAGGTCCTTACACAATAAATAAACATGTTAAAAGATACAACGGGGAGAAATTAGGAAAATCCAGAATGTTGGAAACTATAAATGACCTGGTTTTTCAAGAAATCAGTGGCAAGGAAAAAATATTAGAAGTGTTAACCACTATAAATGAAAAACATGTCATGTAAATATAATGTGTGAAACTTGTTTATATCCTGATTTGAATAAACCAACTGCAGAGAAAGTATTTGAGACACATGGATAGAGCTAGAGAATATAATGCTAAGCAAAATAAGTCAAAGAAAGACAAATACCATATGATCTCACTCACATGTGGAATTTAAGAAACAAAACAAATGAGCAAAAGAAAAAGAGACAAACCAAGAAACAAACTCTTATTTGACAGAGAGTGAGGGCGAGAGAGCACAAGCAGAGGGAGAAGCAGGCTCCCTGCTAAGGTTGATCCCAGGACCCTGAGATCATGACCCAAGCCAAAGGCAGACACTTAACCGACGGAGCCACCCAGGAGCCCAAGAAACAGACTCTTAAGTATAGAGAACAAACTGACAGTTACTAAAAGGGAGGGGGGTAGGGGGATGGGTGAAATCGGTGAAAGGGATTAAGTATACACTTATCTTGATGAGCACTGAGTAACAGAGAATTGTTTAGTCACATCTCAAATTAATATAGCAATGAATGTTAACTATACTGGAATTAAAATAAAAAACTTAAAATAAAAAAGGTAAGTGGTTGTCTATAACTTTAATATTCAGAAGCACTTCTATACCCTAGCCCCAAACAGAAAATATAGTTTTTAAAAAAACATACCATCTAGTATTGTGGCTGCCCCAAGATGAGACTATGAGAATACTTTTTCTTCCCCAATCTTCCCATGTTCATATAAGCCCTTCAGAATTCAATTACTTCCATTTTGCCCTTCCCCAACTCTCAAGTTTTAAAAAGAGAGTTTAGGGGTGCCTGAGTGGTGCAGTCGGTTGAGTGTCTGATTCTTGATTTTGGCTCAGGTCATGATCTCAGGGTCGTGAGATCAAGCCCCAAGTCTCTCTCTCCCTCCCCCTCTGCCCCCCAACCTCCCCTGCCCCTCGCTTGTGCAGGCACATGCACTGGCTCTCGCCCGTGTGCTCTCTCTTAATCTCTCTCTCTCTCTCTCAAAAAAAAAAGTTTAACTTGTTTCCGATCTCAACCTACCTACCCAAGATGTATCTCAAAAGTGTCAAGGACAATAAACAAGAATCCAATAACTGGATTTTTTTTTTTAAATACATACCTGTTTTAGGCCATAATGCATTGACTGCAATTTCACCCTTAAATTCTTCTGCCATTCCAAGCACACACATAGACATTCCATACTTAGCAATGGTATAAGCTGAAAGAAACCACAAAGAATAGTGCTTAATTAAGAAACAACTTTTGTGAGTATAAATAACCACTCTCTTTCTTGGCTATACTGCTAGTAAAACAAGACCAAAAAGTTGCAAATTTAGTCAATTAAACAGATTTAGTTGCAAATTTAGTCAATTAAGCAGAACTTCTTTCAGTTTTGCCTTGTGGCTTTCGATTCTAATTACCTGTCCAAATTTTAGTGAATTATGTACAAAGAAGGATGTGATGTAACAATTTTAAAAGAGGCACCTCTACATAAAATTTGTAATTTAATGCACACTCACCTCAAATCATTAGTTTTCTGTGAAAGAAAAAGTACTTCATAGTATCTAACCAACTTTATTGAAGAATAAGTTATACACAATAAAACACACCCATTGAGACTTGAGGGAGCTTTCTGGAATGATGGAAATCCGTATCTTGATTTGGGTATTGTTTATGCAGGTATATACATTTGTCAACATTCATCCAACTGAACCATTAAGATCTGTGCATTTTATTGAATGTAAATTATACCTCAATGTTTTAAATTACAGATAAAAGTTTAAGAATCTAGTTTCCAAAGTGCTACTGATTATGCATAGAAAATTGAATGTTGAATGCTATGTAAAAACTGTGATTACATCACAGAAACACTGTGTTTTTTTTTTTTTTTTTAAGATTTATCTATTTATTTGACAGAGACAGAGAGAGAGAGAGAGAGGGAACACGAGCAGGGGGCATGGGAGAGGAAGAAGCAGGTTCCCAGCGGAGCAGGGAGCCCGACGCGGGGCCCAATCCCAGTGACGAGGGAACAGAAGGCAAACGGAGGACAAAGCAGAAACTGACACCCCACAACCCCCCCTCCATGGGATGTATGTGACATTCCTCAGGCACTCCTGGCTGCCCTAAAGGACAAAGAAATAGTTAACCTATAGATACCACAATCCTGCAAGACTTAAGTCTCCCTCAGTTTCACAAATGTCTTTAGCAGTTTACAAGAACGAAGCATTTCTATCAATAACCTAGCTTCCGGAAGGGAATGTAGATACGATTAAATGTCCTTATAATCTGCAGCCTCCAGGAAGTTCCCAACCATCTTAACGTTAATGCCTTGCTAGAGGGCAAAACCACCTTAACTTGACAATGGCAAGGCTCCATATCTTGTTAATCTTCTCTAACATATGAAAGTATTTCCTCAACCTCCCTTTTTCCTTACCTCCCCCAACCCCGTGGTATATAACCAGCCACCCCTCACAACCCTGGGGCAGCAGCTCTTTCTGCCCACGGGTCTTGTCCCCGTGCTTTAATAAACCACCAATTTTGCACCAAAGATGCCTCAAGGATTCTTTCTTGGACGTCGGCTCCAGACTCCACCCCACTGAACCTCACCTGTATTCCGTGTCCTCATCACCTGTATTCCGTGTCCTCATCACCTGTATTCCGTGTCCTCATCACCAGGACTCTGGGATCACGCCCCGAGCCAAAGGCAGACGCCTAACGACTGAGCCATCAAGGCACCCAGAAACACTGATTTAATACAAAACAAATTAACCAAACAAACCATCCCCTCAACCTACTACCTACCACAGTGCTGTTTGAACCACAATGGATTTAGGTTCAGCGGTGGGCTGAGATTGAGTATATGAGCAATTTTACTCTTTTTCAAATAAGGAATACATGCTTTAGACCTGAAAGCAAAAGAAAACACATCAAGTTAATAGCTTTCTAACAACTTCACCACTTCACTTATCAAAATTATATTTTATTTTTATTTTTAAAGATTTTATTTATTTGAGACGGAGAGCATGCATGAGAGCAGAGGGGTAGAGGGAGAGAGAGAATCTCAAGCAGACTCCCCACTGAGCACAGAGCCTAATGCAGGCGTTCAATCTCACCACCCTGAGATCATGACCTGAGTCAAAATCAAGAGTTGGCCGCTTAAATGACTGAGCCACCCAGGAGTCCCTACAATTATATTTTAAAGTACTTCTACAAAGCAACTAAAGTTGGTCAGGAACCTATAGGGTGCTTTTGTTTGAGTTTACTTTTCTTTTTTTTTTTTTTTTTAAAGATTTTATTTATTTATTCGACAGAGATAGAGACAGCCAGCGAGAGAGGGAACCCAAGTAGGGGGAGTGGGAGAGGAAGAAGCAGGCTCATAGCGGAGGAGCCCGATGTGGGGCTCGATCCCATAACGCCGGGATCACGCCCTGAGCCGAAGGCAGACGCTTAACCGCTGTGCCACCCAGGCGCCCCTGAGTTTACTTTTCTAAAAGGAAGGTAGGAAAAGCAATAATTTTCATTTTTTGAAAGTTTGCTTAATAGCCTGACAAAATGATCTGCTTGATGAAAATAACCAAATCTTGGCACATTAGCCTATCCTCAACTACATCCTTCCAATCCCCCCAACAAACACACACATGCATGCACGCGCGCACAATATTTTCAGCAAGTTAATGTCCTGGCCAGCCAGCACAGGTAGCACTATGTTAAGGACACGGTGCTCAAGCCAGGCAGACCAGGGTTCAAATCCTCCTCCTTCCCCTTCATCGTGTGATCTTAGGCAAAATATATTCTAATTCTCAGTTTTCTCATTTGTAAGTGTTGGTAATACCTGCTACCATCTAGGACTAACCAAGGGATTAAAATGAGATGATAAATATGAAATACTTAGAACAGTGTATATATTAAACATGAAATAAACAACTGCTATTATTAGTATGATGTATGCTGATTTAATTCATCTTAGTAGGTGTGGTAATCCTACTAATGCTGGAACTGTAGTTTAATAACACAACTCCCAATACATCCCCAAATTCAATTTGCACCAATATGCAATGCAGTATGCCTTCACGAGGAATATTTAGTTTTTATGTTTTTTTAAAAAACTGTTCAAAAAGGTAGGCAATTTATTTTTTTTTAAACTCAGGTTCAATATTTTTAATTTATTAATGATTAAGCTACACTATGTTATTAAGCTATAACGTACTGTAGCTTAACATCGTATAGCTTTAAGTTTTATTTCTATTCAATAATTTATAGGACTTTGAACTAGTTGATTCTTGTCAGTTTTTTTATTAACTAATGTACAACATTCTTATTACCATCTGCAACGTCTTTTCAGGTCTAGAAACCAAATACAATCAATATCACTGAAGGGTTTTATACATATTGTTTTTCCTTTCCAAAAATGCTTCACTGTCATGGGGGAGGTTAGGGAGGGGCAAACAATATTACAGCTGATTCATTAAAACAACGAAGCTGCACCTCAAAATCTCAACACGAAAAAACCAAATCTATTCCAGGCAATAAGCCCATGACTACATTTTACATTCAAGGAAAGAGCTCATTTCATTTACGTTATAAACATGAGCTTCTCCTTTGATCTACTAGACAAAAACTTTCCACCTGTGCTTTGCCTGCCTAGCCCTCAGCATTACTAATCCTAAATCAGCTGCCTTTTTAACAGCAATATGCTCAATCTGATATATTAAAGACTATTAGCACCACACTTAAATACTAATACTTTCAGCTTAATAAAACAGTTAAGCTTACTGAAAACTTACTGTGTGCCAGGCACTGCACTTATTACTCTTATATGAATTATTTTACTTAATTAGGGTTACAAGCTCAAATGCCCCAGAGGCATCTGAGTAGATGAATAAAGTGAGCTGGGTATAGGAAAAAAAATTAACTGTTCAGAAATACAATTAAAGGTTATTGCTGAATTTCTATAAGCATTTAACATGATACAAACACATATAACATTGGAGATTATATATTTAATTAAAGCTTAAAAATACAAATTAAGGGTTTGCCTTCTACCTCATCTCTGCCTTCCACCCCTGCTTCTCTAAACCTGGGACATAAGTCACAGGCCACAGGGCCCTGGGTGCCAGGGATCAGGAAACAGCTCTAGATCCTTGCTGAAACCTCCAAACAGGTCAGTTCTTTGGGCCTTGCCCCTACTCTCTCCCTGACGACGCTTCTCAGGCTTGCCTGAGAAAACAACCTATACTTTCCTCCCATGAATAAATGAGTGTCACTAAATAAGAAATAAAATCAAAATTAAAACAGAAATGTTTCATTATCAATTTTCTTTTTTATAACTTACAACTTTCACAGAGGGCCAAAAACCTGACACCTTTTCTTTGGTCCAAAGGTCAACATCAGGTCTTTCATTTGGCACTGCAATATGCCTTTAATTGGGAAAATATTTAGTAGTATTTAAAAAATAGCTGTTCCAGGGGCACCTAGCTGGCTCAGTCAGTATAGCATGTGACTCTTGATCTCAGGGTCATGAGTTCAAGCCCCACATTGGGCATGGAGCCTACTTTAAAAAAATAAATAAGATAAAATAATAGCTGTCCCTAAATGTAAGAACTTTCAACAATGAATAGAACCTTTGCTTTAAAAACCGGGTTTTACTTTAGGGTATCTCTTCCTGAGATATTTGTAGATCTGCTATTCCAATGTAGTCATATTTAGTTTTTAGTACATTAGAGCCCTATGGCTCATATGTTCCATCTGTAATTCTCCAACTACACAAGTAGTACTCATTGAGAAAGGTACCTCAACAAGGTTAGTTCATTTTCTCATAGTTTGAAATCAGGGTTTTTTTGTTTTGTTTTGAACTGAACCTTCAAATCTATAATTGCAGAAACATTATTTAAGCCATCAGTTTCATTTTTGGAAAATGATCACAGTATATAGGAAAGGGGCCAGGTTGTTCTTGCCAAACAGATTTTCCAAAGACATAATTTCACAAGAAATGAGCAATGAGAATCAGACATTTGTGTTTACGTTAGTCATGATGTTGACTGATAAAGCTAAGTCTCTGATCCAATCTTTGTGTGGGAATTGAGTTGGGAATTCTCTCATGGGTGGCAAAAAACAGTTGATTTCTTTCAAATTAAAACCAAAATCTCGGGGTGCCTGGGTGGCTTAGTCGGTTAAGTGATTGCCTTCGGTTCAGGTCATGATCCCAGGCTTCTGGGATTGAGCCCCACATCGGGCTCCCTGCTCAGTGAGGAGTCTGCTTCTCCCTCTTCCCCTGCTCATGCTCTCTCTCTCTCTCTCTCTCACACACACACACACTTGCTCACTCTTTCAAATAAATAAATAAATAAATAAAATCTTAGAAAAAATCTCTTCAGCAATACACCACAGCCACATAATCTTGTCACAGAGCAGACTATCATCTTTGTGGTCCACGTTAGTAAAGCACTTAACCGTGGTTCAAATCATGGAAGTGCATTTAGTTCTTAAAATTCATAACACAGTCCATTTTTAACTTTTTAGCAACAGCAATTCCTAAAGAACAGTACGATGAACAAAATTATTTTCTGCATCTCTGTGAAATATTTCTACATTAGTTTAATAAGTTTAAAGCTAACACGGACCATTACAGCTTAAAGTTAACCCTGACCATCGCAACAGTACTGTCTATAGTTATCGTTACTACAATTTTGACAAATCTGTATTAAACTTCCTAAGATGTTTCTCAACACTTAACAAGTCATTGCCGCGCTCATGTCATGGGTACCAGTCGGAAAGTTTTTTTAATCACATCAAAAATCTCCTGACACCTCAAGTAAATAAAACTTGGTGAGGAGAATATTTATATCCGTGGCTTCATCACCTACATTCGAAACTGCCACAAATGATTTAACTTTTCCCAAATCGTGTCCTTCTAAGCTTTAATTCAACATGCTGAGCAACAGTATTCCTGCTTAGGGTTATATTTTCAAATGCTTGTTGAAATGAGTGTTTATATTTAATCAAAATTCCTTCACGAAGTTACCATCTGTAAAAGATTTTGAGGCCCGGATAATTCCTTCATGTAACACATGCGTGCATCACAGAGCAGCACTGCTTCTTTTATTTGAAAATAAACACAAATCCTACTGAAGTGTTAGTCCTTCGTCTATGTAAGTTTTTCATCTGTATGTTTGCCATAGTTCTGACTGTGGTTTGGTTCACTGTGGTTTCCATTCAATAGAGATATACTTTACATACTGAATTTCTAGAAATATGCCCCACATCTACAAAGAAGCTCCCACTCATTTTACTTGAACATATGGCCCTCTTGGCATATGTCTCGTTTTCCCACTTTAGGCAGATACATGCGTATGAGAAATATTTTACTTCCCTCTTTAAGAAAAATAGCAGGGCAAGCACACAACAGGATAAAAATGGCAACCCGTCCTCAGTGTCAGTTGTCTATGCATCACACTGAAATGTGACAAAAGGCTAAAGCTAATGTCTCTAATGAGGCAGTTGATGCTCTGCCACTCAGCTACAGCAGCTAACTGTTGCCATGCGGGTATGCTGTGGCCAGATTTTCCAAAGTTTCAAGAGAAGCCAGAAATCTGGATTTTTGTGTAAGTCTGATCTTTTCCATATGGGCAACTAATAAAATTCTGAGCTTATAAAGGAGCTAATAAAAACAAATTGTTTTACACTGTCAGGGCCCAGTTTTGCAGACCCAACAAAATACATCTCTAAGAGAAAAGTTCCAGATTAACAACAAATTTTACATTTAACCCTCACAACCAATCCTACGACATACTTCATCATCCCCATTTTACAAATGAGGAAAGAGAATCTGCAAGGAGTTACTTGCACAATACTCAAAGGAGTCTAACTCCAAAGCCCAAGGTCCTAATCAGTCCTAACCCATTTTATGTATAACCGTAAGGCAGATAACATACATGTGAGGCAGACAAACAAGTTCTATGCTGATCTTTCCTTACCTCCACGAAAAAGTGACAGAACCTGACAATAAATAAATGGATAAAAAATGGACAAACAAGAGTGGACTGTCTGACCGATCCAGAACAGATCATTTGGTTTCACTCTGCATTCTGTATTTCCCCTCATATTCCCCAAGATAGCATTAACCTTTTGTTACATTAAAATGTGATTCATAGACACCTGAAACTAATATAACACTTATGTTAACTATACTGGAATTAAAATTAAAAATGTAATAAAAATGGGAAAAAATGTGATTCATAATGAGCTTATTATTTACATATCTATAACCAGTGTTTTTCAGAGAAAGGAAAGACTATTGCTAATTTGAATAATCAGAAGTGTTGTCATGCATGTATATATTTATTCATGCAAATGTGTGAAAACGCTTGAGCTATGTTTTAGACTTTATTAGATCCACAGAGAAAAGGAGCTCTGAATAAAACTATTTAAAATACCATTTACTGACTTGGAGCAATTTAGGCCTTTATAACAACTGACTAGGTTTTAAACTGTATTGCTAATCTGGTTCAAATCTGTTCACAACTAGTTCTCTGAGAACACATTGCAAGGTTCTCCCCGACCACTGTAACTCACGTCAGAAAGGTGCCTCTGGTGTTGACATTCATCATCAAATCCACTCTCTTCGTAGGTGTTTCCAATGTGTTGGTCAAGCTGATAGCACTGGCATTATTCACCAAAATATCAATTCCTGTTTTCAAATAATCAACTTCCCAT
This sequence comes from Ursus americanus, assembly GCF_024610735.1. Lineage (NCBI taxonomy): Eukaryota > Metazoa > Chordata > Mammalia > Carnivora > Ursidae > Ursus > Ursus americanus. The sequence continues at coordinate 20,705,018 of NC_142144.1, forward strand.
TAATATAATTTAAACTTTAAAACAACATTTATTCCATAGAGTTGAACTGTGAGTTGGTTCACAAATACTTCTTTTAGATAATATGACTGACAATACACCAATGTAAGATTTGATAGCTGTGTCAAAACACCCAAATGATTTTCACTGGCACGAGAAAGCCAATCGCCAGAGCTCCATGTGAAACTACAAGGAGGCTTAGTCCTCAGTGGTTTGTAGCTTCCATTCCTATTTGTTCTCTTACCTCCTAGACTTCCCTCCTTTTCTCCAAGAACCTTAGGTTAACTTCCTTAAAATTTTCCCTCCTCTCTAGCATCTGTCCAAGGCCCTCCCCCCTTCCAAACTCACTGGTCTCCCTCCTTTCTAAAACCCTTACTTTAATAAAAGAGGTCCTTCCTGGTCTTGGGAACTGGGAAAAGAAAAAAGACCTAGAGTGACTTTTCAATTCTAGGCAAATCATCAAAGCATATCAAGTTTGTTTTAGTAATTCATACAAAAATTAATCTAGAATAATGATTATTTATGCATATTCTGTCCAGTCCCTCTATATGTAACATATTTTGTTTACAAGTTTAGTTACAAGTTTTAGTTACAAGTTTAGTCAAATAATGTTAAATGAAAATAGTAAACTACAAAAGTATCTTAAACAATTCTCTGTTTTTACAATGATTCATAATTCTTTTTAAAGGGCATTTAATATTCAGTTAAATAGAAATATCACAACTTCTGCTGGCTTAGACTGTTGCAATAAACATTTTTTGTTATCCTCTTTACTATGATCCTCTCTCACAATATGTGGATAATGGTTTAAATAAGGCTATTATACTCACTAAAACATTTTAGTCATAAGCACCCTTTCTTCATACAGTATTATAAAATCTTGATCACATCCTCATTCCTCAATTTCTGTTTTCTTTTGTATAAACTCTGTGTTGATAATGTTCCTAAAATGTGTCCTTAGAATAACTTTGGATTCAACTACATTACATTTTATAGCTTTATTATAATAAAACTCAACTCAAGTAAGTCATCCATATATCTGAGACAAGTTCTAGATCCTGTGACTACCAGCTTTCTAGGATGAACATAATGACGGTTGCCTTCACAAGTAGCAAAGACCTATGAAGAGAACTTTTAAATCGAGGACATACTTGTCAATCCACAAAGCTATGAGCTGCTCAGCCACATCACTGGCAGACAATCAGCGAGTGGCTACGCTATGTAAGGCACTCCGCTACGGCCTATGAGGCAAGAAGGATGATACTCACTAAAGAAGCCAGGTGGGAGCAAAGTGAATTGAGTGTAGGTCTGAGTGAGATGCTGGGCTGAAGGGTATACACACCACCCTGTGCAGAATTACCCTCTTCAGAGAGATGAAGCTTGTAAGGGTTGATCCAATCGATAGATTCCTTAAGCAAATTCAGACTTTATTGACTTCATCTCTCTCACTATGTGATAACAAGTGACAAGTATGTTAGCAGAGCAAGCATCTGGGCCCAAAAGCAAAGAAAGCAGATGAGAAATGAGGATATACTGACATGGTAAACTATGTTTGACTTGCCAGTGGTAAAGAAAAAGATAGCTCCAATTAAGAGGTTAAAATTTCGAAACTCAGATGGCCCAAATTAAAATGAATCAGGGAGCAATAGTGAAAAATAATGCACAAACAGGCATATGTGTGTGTGTGTGTGTGTGTGTGTGTGTGTGTGTATAACTGCTGCAGAAAAAAAATGTAGTAGGAAAGAAGGATTCTGTGGTTTATGGAACAGCATAATTTACTCAATGTCTGGAAAACTTTGAAGGTGAGGGAAGGCAAGGTGACAGGGAGCACCCTGTGGCAGAGAACCCTGAGAGCACAGGTTTCAAAGTATTATCAACTGCTCAGGACTTTGTTAAAGACAATTCTCCAGCAGAGAGAAGTATCAGGAAAAGGTAAAGTCTTCCCAAAAGGCAGAATTCAAAGGCCTATAGAATTCCAAACCAGAAGGCCACAATAGTAGCAACCACAGTATAGAACTAAAACCAAACAAACAAAAATTAAAGGCTTGGCATCTTTGTGGATAGAGTACAGAGGGAAAGAAAAAAAAAAGAGCAACTTATGAATCATCTCCTATAAATGTGGCATCCTTAGTAATTATGAGAGTGGCAGCTGAGGAGTTGAACAGAGTTCCCTCTTCATTGTGCATTGTTATGTCAGGAAAGCAGAAATTGATGGGTAAAAGGAAAGCAAAAAATTTAAAATACAACAAAGTGGTTACTGAGGAGGAAAGGAAATCTTAGGAAAGACTTCAAAATAGAGGTAACTCCACTGCCAATCTGTAAATTCATTAAAAAGATAAAAGTGTTTTAGATGCTTTTCTCAATAATAAGTAGCAAAATAGGGGCAGGGCCTGGTGAAGTCCTTTGAGCATCCGACTCTCGGTTTTGGCTCAGTCTGATCTCAGGGTTGTGAGATCAAGCCTGCGTCGGGCAGTGCGCTTAGCATGGAATCCGCTTCAGTTTCTCTTACCCTCTTTCTCTGCCCCTCCTCATTGTGTCCACGTAAGCACATGCTTTCTCTCTTTCTCTCTCTCTCAAATAAATAAGTAAATCTTAAAAAAAAAAAAAAGTAGCAAAATATACTGGGAAATGTTTTTTTCTCCCTCAAAGGTATGGAAAACATATCCTATTAACTGAAAATTAAACTCTGTGCTCTGGTTGTTTATAACACAGTGCTCTGCATTGAGGGTTATGCTAGCCTACGCTAACCAAGCCACGCTAACAATAAAATACTACCTTTCTTCCCATTGGTCAATATCTTTCACATATACACACACAGTCTCTGGAATATTATGGGGGGAGCAGGGAAGAGTGGTAACAATTTGGGCAGGATTCGGACACGGCCAGGTGCCTTCTATAACACCATCAAAGCTTTAGCACAACCCCCAACACCTGCCTTCTAGGAGTTTATGAACAAATCGAGGGAAAAAAAATACTAAGATCTAAAGTAGTACAATAGAGGCTCCCGAGGGGTTCAGTTGGTTAAGTGTCCCACTCTTGATTTAGGCTCAAGTCATGATCTTGGGGTTGTGAGATCGAACTTGGTGTCAGGCTCCATGCTCGGTAGGGAGTCTGCTTGAGATTCTCTCCCTCTCCCTCTGCTCCCCCCACCCCCACTCTCTCACTCTCAAATAAAATAAATTAAAAAAAAATAAAGTAGTACAAGACAAGGATCAAAGGAATGTTTTAGGAATTCAGAGAAAGAAAAATACACTTCTGATTAGTTGGCATGGTGAGGAAATTGGTTTCACGAAGGAGATGAGATTTAACCACAGAAAGGTGGGATTTCAAAAGATAAAGAAGGAAGCATAGGCAGGACTGGAGATGGAGAGGTGGGCACTGGAGAAGCCTCAGGCTGGGGAAGAGAAAAAGTTAAGAGGCAAAAATTTCAAGGCAAGGATATGGAAGTAAACTATTTGGGGAAGAATAAAGTGTTTACATAGGGGCATAGAAAAAAGATGGAACTGAAAAAAGTCTGTTGAGATTGGAATGTGAAATATCTTGAATGACAGTAAATTACCTACACTTAATCCAATAAATATCAAAAGTCACCAAATGATGGTTACATTAGTTGAGGAGAGGCAAGAGGATGTGATCTGGGAAACTAGTTTGTTAGATATATGTTACTGTCAAGGGTCTAACTTTATAATGAATGGTAGATGTGCTATATTATTCAAAATAAGTTTTAACAGTAAAAAAGTCATCAGATGGTTTTAAGCTGTATTTCTACATACATGAATACTCATATCTGGTTATACTCTAAAGACTTAGGAAATTAAAAATAAATTTTTAAAATTTAAATGATAGTTACAATATTCAATAATATTTCAGAATTAAGGCACCACCTCCAAATTGCTCCACTGCCTTCTCCACTGCATTACTGATTTGCTGTTCATCTCTCACATCAACAGCGCATGGCAAGGCCTTTCCTCCAGCCGCTTCAACTACAAGGGATAAATAAACAAAAAAGCATTGAGACAGTCAAATACTAAACTTTTCATTCTGATATAAATCAAAAGAAAGAAGTACCCTAGTTTCAGAAAATTAATATGAATAACTATGTTCTTATAACTATTAGTGACTCCACCCTACAGTAGGACAGACAAACCCATATCCAGACTCCAACTAGAGAGACCAACTCTATTAAAAAACAAAAAAAGGGGGCGGGGGGGAGGGGGAGCGCCCAGCGTGGCTCAGTTGGTTGAGCATCCATCCTGCTCTTGGTTTCAGCTTGGGTCGTGATCTCATGGGCCACGGGACTGAGGCCTGCTCAGGCTCCACAGTCAGCAGGGAGTCTGCTTGAGGATCCTCCCCCCCACCACCACTCTTGAGCACATGTGCACACTCTCTCTCTAAAATAAATAAATCTTAAAACACCCAAAGACAAAAGGGTAATTTTTAAAAATTCTATTAAAAAGCAAAAAAAGAAAAAAGGAAGGTAATTTAAAAAACCTTTATTATGAAAAAATTCAAGAAATAGACAAAACTATAGAAAACAGTATAATAAACTACCATGAATCTATCACCTATCTTCAATGATTGTTAATGCTCTGCCAGTTGTTTAATTCGTTTAATTTTTCTACCTCCAATCCTGTTTTTGGATGGTGTGTATTTTAAAACAAATCTCAGGCATCATCTCATTCATAAATACCTCATGTGTCCCCCTAACACAACCACAATGCTATTAACGTCACTAACAAAACTATCAATATCCACTGAAGTTGAATTTTAGTCCTCCCTCCTGATACTGTGCCTAGCGCAATGCCTTGAATAGAAGCACTTGATAATTATTTGTGAACTGAAAGGGCTAGGATAATGAGTTTCAAATGGCACAAAGAATAAATAACATGGAAAACTTTCTCAAAGTATTAAAATCATCCACCTCTCACTTCCACTCCCCTATTCTCTGCACAGATCCAAGAACCATTGCCCTCAAGAGACACGATTTTTAAGGGGAGTCTCTCATATCATATGAAAGTGCTAGGAAAAAAACAGTTCCTGAATCACTACCCTAAGGTGACACAATATTTCTTTAACCAAATAAAATTATTTTTAGAGTAGATTCCAAATAGCTATAATTAAACTCTCCAGCAAACTCTCTATGTATTGAAACCATGGTTAGAACATTTTATGAAATGGCACTGTCCCATCCACTCACTCTCTTCAGCAGCAGTAAAGATTGTGCCTGGAAGTTTGGGGTTTACATGGGTGGTCTTCGCAGCAATGACAATGTTTGCTCCATCCTTTGCTGCTTTCAATGCAATAGCTTTGCCAATGCCACGGCTTGCACCTGTGATAAAAACTGTACATCCTGCTAGCCTCCTACAACAGAACAAATAATGACTTCATAAGAAAACTCAATGTTCTATTTACTCATTAGTAAGAGCAACTTCTGCATATTTTCACAATATGTATGTTTCTCCTCTAAAACTTTCTCTAGGGACACCTGGGTGGCTCAGTCAGTTAAGCGTCTGCCTTCGGCTCAGGTCATGATCCTGGGGTCCTGGGATGAGTCCCACATCGGGCTCCCTGCTCAGGAGGGAGTCTGCTTCTCCCTTTGCCACTCCCCCTGCTCATGCTCTCACTCTCTCTCTCTCTCTCTCTCTCTCTGACAAATAAATAAAATCTTAAAAACAAAAAACAAACAAACAAAAACCTTCCTCTAAACCGGGGTGCCTGGGTGACTCAGTCAGTTGAGCGTCTGCCTTCAGCTTGTGTCGTGGTCTCAGGGTCCTGGGATCGAGCCCTACAATGGGCTACCTACTTGGCAGGGAGTCTGCTTATCCCTCTCCCTCTGCTCTGCACTCCCCACCCCTTGCTTGTGCTCTCTCTCAAAAAAATAAATAAAATCTTAAAAAAAAACAAAAAACTTTCTGTAAACCTTCTTCCCTCCCTAATAGCTAATAGCTCTGTGATACTGCCACTGCACAATGATTTATAAATTATTACAACTGCAGGGGCACGTGGGTGGCTCAGTCGGTAGGGCGTCTGCCTTCAAGCTCTGCATCAGGCTCCCGGCTCGTGAGGAAGTCTGCTTCTCCCTCTCCCACTCCCCTTGCTTGTGTTCCCTCTCTCACTGTCTCTCTGTGTCAAATAAATAAAATATTTTAAATACATACATACATACATACAACTGCAGTTGGCCAGTCTTGCTGTGGTTAACAAAATCTGCCGGATAAGAAGTAAACCTTTTTTTTTTTTAAGATTTTATTCATTTATTTGAAAGACGGAGAGTGAGTGAGAGAAAAAGTATGAGCAGGGGGAGGGGGAGAAGCTGACTCCCTCACCAAGCAGGGAGCCCGACATGGGATCATGGCCTGAGCCGAAGGCAGTCACTTAACTCACTGAGCCACCCAGGCGCCCCCAGGTAAAAAGTAAATCTTAATGAGAAATGAGGAATAACCTATATACACATGTATTTTTTCCCCACAGAAAAAGTGTTAACAAAGCTTTTTGAGTGATTATGAATAAATTTTATCATATTCTTTATATCTTTCAGGCTTTTTCAAATTTTCTACAATGAATACATACCACTTAAAAGAAATCATCTAAAAGCAAATAATTGTATAACAGATGCTTACCATTGCTCACAATAGCCAGATCAAAAAAAATGTAAATGTTTATCAACTGATGAGTGGATAAATAAATTGCAGTATATCCATACAGTGAAATACATTCAACAATAAAAAGGAAGGAAGTATTGATCCATGCTACATGGATGAACCTTGAAGACATTATGCTAAGTGAATGAAGCCAGTCACAAAGGACCGTACATTGTATGACTGCATTTATATGAAATGTCCAGAATAGGCAAATCGTTGAGACACAAGGATAGTGGTTGCCTAGGACTGGGGGTGCAAGGGTTGGAGTTGATAGCTAAGAGGTATGGGGTCTCTTTTGAAGATGATGAAAAGGTTTCAAAATTGATTGTGGTGGGGTGCCTGAGTGGCTCAGTCGGTTAAGCATGTGACTTCTCATCTCAGCTCAGGTCTTGATCTCAGGGTTGGGAGTTCAAGCCCCATACTGGGCTGCCTGCTGCACGTGGAGCCTACTTTTAAAAAAAAGCTTGTCTAAGGAGAAGAATAAAGAGAATACAATGAAAGTGACAATGGCAAGAAGAAAAGGGGACAGTAACCAGATAAACGGTCTCTGCCAAGACCTATAGGATTTACGCTCCAGAAAAGGTCAGAGGTAAATATGGGGAAAGATTTTAAAGTAAGAAATAATTGTTTTGGTAGTAAAGAAGGTGAGTGGAGAAGAGGGAAAGAGAAACAGAATATTACCAATACTCCAGAAGCCACCAGCCTATTCCTCTAATTCTATCCTCCTCCTTCCTCTCCTACCCCACAAAGTAACAACTAGTTTACACATGATTACTCATTCCCCTGTTTTTCACTATTCCTAATACCAACACATCAATGCCTAAACCAAGGGCCAAATCTGACCCTCCATCTGTTTGTGTATGGTCCTAAAGCTAAGAATCGTTTACAGATGAACATTTATGATCAATTTGATGATAGGGAACACTAATTTTTTTTTAAAGATTTTATTTATTTATTTAACAGAGAGGCAGACAGAGAGTACAAGTAGGCAGAGTGGCAGCAGAGGGAGAAGCAAGCTCTCCGCTGAGCAGAGAGCCCAACATGGGGCACGATCCCAGGATTATGACCTGAGCCGAAGGCAGACCCAGAACCGACTGAGCCACCCAGTCGCCCCAAGAACACTAACTCTGAAACCCAGTGAAGCCAAACATTACCTCCGTGTTGTGTAATGAATTGATCTAACAAAAGGATATGCTGAAGTCCTAACCTCTAGTACCTCAGAATGTGACCTTATTTGGAAGCAGGATTGTTGCAGCTGTCATTAGATAAGAGGAGGTCATATCGGAGTCGGGTGGGCCCTGAATCCAAAATGACTGGAAATGAGGAGGGAAGACTACCATGAAGACCCACATACAAGAACATCGTGTGATGACAGAGGCAGAGGTGGGGGTGATGCAAGCTAAGAATGCCAAGGATTGCCGGCTGTCACCAGAAGCTCTCTCACACTGTGGAAGAGGCAAGGAAGAATTCTACCCAGAATTTCAGAGGGAGAACGGCCCAGCTGATGCCTTGATTTTAGACACCTAGCCTCCAGAACTGTGAGAGAATTAATTTATTTGCAGCCGCTCGATTTATGGTACTTTGTTATGGCAGCCCTAGGAAACTAATAAACACTCTCCCCCCAAAAGAATTTCATTCTTCTTATTGTATTGCCAAAAAAATTGTATTTATTTTGAATTTCACTCATAAAAAAATATTGTGGAAATTGGTTTCTCTCTTGTTATACATATGTCTCAGGTACATGCATACCCTTATTCATATATATGATGTTATATATACATGTCATGCCTACATACTACCTCCAATTTTGCCTCCCGCCCATGAAGCCTTAAATATTTACTATCTGGCCCTTTACAGGAAAAGCTTGCCCGGGGTGCTTGGCTGGTTCAACAGGAGAGCATGCAACTCTTGATCTTGGGGTCGGGAGTTCAAGCCTCATATTGGGCATAGAAATTACTTAAAAAAAAAAGTTTGCCTAACCAAAGTCTAAACAATACAGTTTAATTTTTGCTTAAATTTGAACTTTAATAATGGATTCACACAGTATGTTACTGTATGATTTGCTTCTTTCACAAAATATTGTGTGGCGATTTATCCATGTTGGTGCAGACAGCTACACTTATTTTAATTAATATGTATTATCTGCATATGAACATACTATGAATGATTTATTCATTCTACTATTTATAGATTTGGGTGATGGTTTCCAGTTTTCCTTTTTTTTTTTTTTTAAGATTTTACTTATTTATTTGAGATAAAGTGAGAGAGAGAGCACGAGCAGGGGGAAGGAACAGAGGAAGAGGGAGAAGCTGAGTCCCTGCTGAGTAAGGAGCCCAACATGGGCTCAATCCCAGGACCCTGGGATCAGGACCTGAGCTGAATGTAGACACTTAATCGACTGAGCCACCCAGATGCCCTGTTTTTGTTTTTTGTTTTTAAATAAGATTTTATTAAATCTCTTTAAAAATTATTTGAATTATTTTTTTCTCTGTATATTTGAGATAAACTGGATACATAGTTAAGTTTCTTTGTTAATGTCTGCATTCTATATTAGTTTATCTCTTTTCTCTCATCTTTAGTGAAGGATGTTATAAAACATGTACATGGTTTAAAAGTTACAACCTTGTAAATATGTACAAAGAAGTTCAATCTCTTACCTGTAGTTACCAGCTTCAATTATTTCTGGCTTATCTTTCTTGTAGTTTTTTTTTTTTTTTCAAAAATACACGAATATACACACATATATACAAAAACACATCGTGTGTATGTGTGGGTAATTTTCCTTTCTTCTTTTATATAAAAGGTAGTATACACATAGACTATTAAAATGATTTTTTTCAATGTAAGTATTGAGATGAAAATGTCTCAACTATTGCTTTAAAAGCCTCATCCTTTTGCCTTTGGTGTAGTTGGATTGATTCCCAGTAGGATAAAGGACACTCTTCTCCTCACAAACAGTTTCAGGCATTGGCAAAAAGAAAGGCAAAGAGAGTTCTTCCTCTTAACCTGAAGCCGTGGGCTGTACTACTAAGGACCCCCCTCCAGCTCAAAAGTGTTAGAGCCATAGGAGGCAAGCAAGCAAGAATCCAAATTTGTCAGTACCACTGGTGGACAGCTAAACTTGCTAATGTAGAGTTAATCTATACAACTTACCAAATTTGGCTGGCAGCCCAAAATCAGAGTAAATGTGATGAAATTTTTGTTGTTTTTAAAAAGAAAAGCAATCACTTTTAAGAAAAACTATACAAGCTACTCTGAAGTTCATTAGGAAAAATAAACATCCAAGAATAACTAGGAAAATTCTGAAAAAAATTCCAAATGAGGCAGAAACTCGCCTTCCCAGATATTTAAACATTTTATAAAACTACAGCAATTAAAATAGTTTGGTACTGGTGCATGAATAGACAGACTAAGGTAATAAAATAGAAAATCCAGAAACAGGGGCGCCTGGGTGGCTCAGTCGTTAAGCGTCTGCCTTCGGCTCAGGGCGTGATCCCGGTGTTCTGGGATCGAGCCCCACATCAGGTTCCTCCGCTGGAAGCCTGCTTCTTCCTCTCCCACTCCCCCTGCTTGTGTTCCCTCTCTCGCTGGCTGTCTCTCTCTCTGTCTCTGTCAAATGAATAAATAAAATCTTTAAAAAAAAAAAAATCCAGAAACAGACCCCTATCATACAAGTTTTCGGTTATATGATAGAGGTGGAATTTCTAACAGAAAGATACATTAACTAGTCAGTCAACAGTACTGGTACAACTGTACAGCCAGCCATCTGAACCAAAATGAAGAGGGCTTCCTAACTCACTTCCTATGTCAAAATACTAAGCAAAATAGTATTTCACCTCAGGTGGATGAAAATCTGAGTAAAAAAATAAAAGTAATAAAAATAATAAAAATACTAGAAGAATACTTACCAATTCAAAAGAAAATTCTACTTTTAAATGGCCCTATAGGTTTGTCACAAAACCACACAAGCCTTAAAAGACTAACTCTGACTCAATAAAAACATGTTTCTGCATGATAAACAAACAGTATAGTCAAAATCAAGGCACAGTGAAAAAAGAATTCAAAAATATTTGTAACACATATGATATACAACATTTTTTTTTCAAACGGAGCTCTAAGAGATCACGCAAAACCTAATTGTGCAAACCAGGCAAAGAAAAAGATACACAGATGGCTTTAAACCAGAATTACTCAATCTATACTTGTTGACATTTTAGACAAGATAATTCTGTTGTTGTAAGGGATTATGCCATGCACTGCAGGACATTTACCAATATTCCTGAACTCTAAAGATGCACATACCCCTATGCATACACAATTATGACAACCAAAAATGTCCCCAGATATTGCCAAAAGTCCTGTAAGGGTCAACATTGCTCCTTGATGTGACTACTTTAAACATATAAAAAGACCCCCATCTTCACTCATGATGCAAAATTTAACTGTAATGAAGTGCCTTTTTTTCAATAGGTTTTTATTATCAAAACAAATATTTTTATTATCAAACATTTTGTTGTTTGGCAACGTGTGGGATTAGGAAATCTCATTCAATCTTTTGGGTGTGCAACCTCTTTGGAGCACCAAGGATATTAGCCGTCAAAGTATAAAGTGCATATACTTTTTCATACAGGAACTTCGCCTCTAGGAATCTATCATACAGATACACTCAAATATGTGCAAACAGAGGATACAAGGTTAATCACTGCAGCAAATATGCAGTAACAAAAAACTAGAAATGATCTGGTATCCAAGATAGGGCACTGGTTAGACAAATTACAGTACATCAATAGAATACCATGTAAACACTAAAAGAGAAGATCTGCATATACATACCTAAAATACATGCGTGTCCCAAGACATATTAGTAAAAATAAAAAGGCCAGAAGGGAGTGTGCTATTTTTTAAAAAGTGGTCTGTGTGTGTCTGTGTCTGTGTGTTTAGGGTGGTGCACAAATGTTTATAAATGCACAGACTACCTCTGGAAACATACAAGATAGTAACTGGGAAACTGAATGTTAAGGATGGGGAAACCCACTTTTTACCTTACAACCTTTTGAGCTTTTTTAAGTCTTTTGGCCATGTGCCTGTATGTTTCAAGCAAATTATAAAACAGACAAGTCACTCTGCTCAAGACATCTACACTTTATAGATGTAATGGGAAGGGAGGAGAGAGGGTGTTGTTTGAAGTGTACAGTTTCTTTTGCAAGTTGAAAAAGTTCTGGAGAATGGTTGCAGGCAATGTGAATATACTGTACACTTAAAAAACGGTTAAGATGGTAGATGCTGCTACGTATATTTTACCAATATTTAAAAAAAATTTTTAAGTGAACCGCCCCCGGGAAAAGGTACCAATATTTAAGATTAATTTGTTACTAATTTGAAAATCAAGTTTTAAACACCCCATTATTATTTCATTATTTCGAAACTGAGCGTTCGGAAAAAGTGAAGAATCATTAGAGGTACAGTGACCTTTCACCCAGAACGTGCAAACCTTCAGCAAAACACGCGAAAACCCAAGGTATGGCCCGTCCCGCGAGCTGCGGGGTCATCTACTTTGGATCCTTTACTTGTGCAAGAGATTTGCACGTGGCTGCCACCGTGAGGTACACAACTCTGGGTTACTTTCACGCGTCACCGCGGATTCCAGAAACACTGCGTCCAGCGTGGACCAGCACTCCAGAGCGCGCCCTCCCACCGCCGGGGCCGCGACCCCGCGAGCTACCCACAGTAGCCCCACCTAGCCGCGCACTCCGCCCGGCCGCGTCTTCCCCCAATCCCCTCCCCACCCCGCGACGCCCCCAGCCCCTTACCCGGTGTTGGGTAACATGATTTTCTTAGAGCAGAGGCTGCGGCGACAGCAGCGGTAGCGACCTTATAGTGAAAGGCGGGGCTTCTCTCCTCATTTAGCCCAGTCCCCCGACGCTCCACCCCCCCCGGCCGCCTGCGGGGAAAGGGCGTTGGAAGTAGTGGCAGATCTCTGAGTGCGCCTGCGCACGCAGTACGCCTCCCGGCGCTCTGCGCTAGCTTCCACCTTCCCCGGCCTGGCCCCAGGAAACCAGCTCTCTGCGCAAGCGCTGGGAAAGAAAGGCAATTCCGCCCCACCCCTCTCGCGGGGCTCTACGGTGACAATCGGTCTCCCGCAGGCGTCGGTCGTAGTGGGCGCGTCAACCACTACGTACGTACGCTTTTCCCCGACGTGTGAAGGCTACCTCGTCGCGGCCTTCGTTATTTAGCGGGTGGGGTGGCCGTTTGAGTAGAGTACAAGGGACCTCGAGGGCTAGGGTGCGGTGTCCTCTGCAGTCCCTGACCTGCAAGTACTTTGGCTCTCGTTCTTCTCTCCCTCCGTGGCCCGAACCTGGGTGCCTGTCCGGCTGCACGCGTTCCATCGAGGGACAAGTTTTCCTTGCCAGATACTTTCTGTTGGACGTCTGCTGGCATCGCATTTCGACCCTCGCAAGGAATCTGGACTAAAGCCCGCCGGACCTCATTCGTCTATAGATAGCTCTGTGATGGGCAGCAGCTTCTGGATCTGAACTCTTTGCAGTAGCCTGGGGAAGAATGCATAGTTAGCTGTGGTCTTCGCAAAGAAACTCCCAAACTCAGTGCAGAAATAAGGGGAATTCTAGGATCTAGTACTGCGGGTTTTTTTTTTTTTAAGTTTTTATTTAAATTCCAGTTAACATACAGTGCTATAATAATTTCAAGTGTACAATATAGTGATTCAACGCTTCCATATGACACCCGGTGCCCATCACAAGTGCACTCTAGTATTGTTTTGCATAGTATACCTTGGACATTACTCAGGTACCCTAATGAACTGACAGACTGGTGTATCTTTAAGGAGACGTGAAGAAATTGTATTTTGAAAGGGTAGGATAGGACAACGAGGTGCTTACATGAGGACTAAACTAGCTTGGAGATGGTGTGTGTACTCTCCCATTTACTGCAAGCCCTAAATGGTTCTGTTTATTCATGTATATTGCCAGCCTCCCATAGGCATTTGAATTGGTGATCTACGATATTGTCTTGGAGACTCCAGAAGAATTTGTTTATTCAACAGAGAGTAGCACCTAGTGCATGCTGATCGCTGGAAATAGAGCAGGACAAACAAAAGACAAGGTCTGCCTGTGTGGGAGGAATGAGGTGTAGCCAATGTGTAACTTAGACTGCTGTAGATACTAGGTGTTTCAAAGAGTGTTGACAGGGACAATTCGATGAAAAGCTTACCCTCCACTCAAGAAAGTAAAAAGACAACCTACAGAATGGGAGAAAATAATTGCAATGATAAATCCAATAAGGTCTAGTATAGAATACATAAAGAACTCTTCACAACTCAGCAACAAAAAGATGAACAACCCAACTAAAAAGAGAACAGGGGCTCCTGGGTGGCTCATTTGGTTAGTCATCTGACTCCTGATTTCGGCTCAAGTCATGATCTCAGGGTGGTGAGATCCAGCCCCATGTGGGGCTCCAGCCAACCTCAGCATCAGGTTGGGGATTCTCTTTCCCTTTCCCTCTGCCCCTTCTCCCGCTCACACACATGTGCGCTCTCTTATTCACTCTCTCCCTCTCACTCTAAAATAAACAAATAAATAAATATCTTTTTAAAAAAGTGAACAAAGGATCTGAATAGACATTTTTCCTAAGAAGATATGCAAGTCAGCAAGCACATGAAAAGATGCCCAACAACATTAGTTACTAGGGAACAGCAAATCAAAACTACGAGTTTCCACTTTACACATACTAGGATAGCTATAATAGAATATACGGAAAATAACAAACGTTGGCCAGGAGGTGGAGAAATTGGAACCCTCATACATTGTTGGTGGAAATGTAAAAAGGCATAGCCACTTTGGGAAACAGTTTTGCAACTCCTCAAAAAGTTACAGTTACCACCTACTGGATATCCACATGCAAAAGAGCAATCCCATTTTTTGATATATCCCCAAGACATGTTCAGAAGAACCACCAGATGGCACTGTTATTTTAAAATTCAAAACTATATAAAGCAAAATGTCAATTTATTAACAATATTATGATATACTATTATAATCTGAGTTGGATTAAGGCAAAAATAGCATGAAGTTCTCTACAGGACTCCCATAAAGGGGAAATAAGAGGAAGCATATTTTAAATTTTAAATTCCTTAAAGAAAATTTGTATTTTATATAAAAAAAAAGCATCATTAAAAAAATATGGATGTGACAAAAAAATAGGATGTGACACTCTAATTCATTTTATTTTATCATTTAAATTAATGAATTAATATTACCAATATTAAAAAGTAATTTTCGGGGCACCTGGGTGGCTCAGTTGGTTAAGTGTCTGCTTTATGTTCATGGTCATGATCTCAGGGTCTTGGGATGGAGCCCCGTGTCAGGCTCCCTGCTTGCCAGGGAGCCTGCTTCTCCCTCTCCCCTGCTTGTGCTGTCTAGTAAATAAAAAAAATCTTACAAAAATGAATAAAATGTATTAAAAAATAAAAAGTAATTTTCAAATGCATGGGAAATTAAAAATGCATACTTAAGCTGAAATATTAAAAGATATGACATTGAGGGGTGCCTGGCTGGCCGAGTCGGAAAAGCATGCAACACTTGATCTAAGGGTCAAGAGTTCAAGCCCCATATTGGGTGTAGAGATTACTTGAATAAAAAACTTAAAAAAAAAAAAAAGATATGACACTGAGAACAACTTTAATCTAAAGGCATCAAATAAGGACTCTTCTAACTCTATCTTGCATAAGAATATATATATATATATATATATATATATATATATATTTTTTTTTTTTTTTAAAGATTTATTTTACTTTTTCAGAGAGAAAGGAGAGACAGAGGAAGAGGGAGAGAATCCTCAAGCAGACTCCCCGCTGAGCACGGAGCCTGATGTAGGGCTTGATCTTATGACACTGAGATCATAACCTGAGCCCAAAACCAAGAGTCAGACAACCAACTGAGCCACCCAGGCGCCCCATAAAGAAAAAAATTTTTCATCTAGAACCAGGACACACAGTTTTCTATTTTATTGACTCTATTACATTCTACCAAGTTGATCATAACCTACTAAATTATTTTGATGACTCATTAATTGATCATAACCTACTGTTTGGAAAACACTGCTTTAGTGTGGTGTTACCATTGTGATTTTTCAACTTGCCTTTTTAAGATATTCTAGGCTTCTCTAGTCAAATATAAAAATTACTAATGAATGGTCAGAGGCCAACAAACAATGCAGATGCTTTCAATGGCTTTGGAAGAGTCACAGCTCTTGAAACTTTCCATTTCTTTCACCCACAAGACAGCTCACCCTGGTCCAGGTTAAATGGGGGAAATCCCTGGGATTTTGAGGGTAGGGCAGTTCCTTCTGATAATGTACCAAATCTTCCCCATAGGACTGCTAGCAATACCTTTTCTTGCTCAAAGAATTATTCCCAGTCACTATTTTATTAGTAACTGTTGGATATTTAACCTCAATGCTATATTTTAATGTCTTTATCTTTCTGATAATATATGACTATTATCAGCAATCTAGAGAAAGTGAAAATTTCCCTCCTAATACCATTCTGCAGAGATAATCATTGTTAATATTTTGGCATGTGTCTTTTAAGACTTTGAAATTTTATATAGGTTTCAATTATTTGTAAATCATAGGGGAGATTATGTGTACCAAATTGTTTTGCAAACTGTTTTTGTTTTACTTAATGTATCACAGACATCTTTCCAAGTTTATACCTAAAAGTTTACCTTGACTTTTTATTTACTTATTTTTTTAAAGATTTTGTTTATTTAGAGCAACCATGAGCAGGGGGAGGGGCAGAAGGAGAGGGAGAGAGAGAGAATCTCAAGCAGACTCCTTGCCGAGCATGGAGCCTGATGCAAGGCTGGACCCCAGGACCCCAAGATCTTGACCTGAACTGAAAGCAAGAGTCAGATGCCTAACTGACTAAGCCACCCAGGCGCCCCTACCTTGACTTTTTAAAAACAGGTGCATAGTTCTTTTTTATATTAATATACCGAAATTAATTTTACCATTCTCATTTGTCATGGAAATTTTAATTGTTTCAACATTGTCTCTATCATAAACGGTTTTGCAATAAAAGCTTTTGTGCATGTATCATTGTTCACTACTCATTTTTCTCCAGAATACATTCCTAGAAATGAGACTGCTCAATGAATATAGACAATACAGTTTAGCAAGGTTGTGTTGATAGAGTTGACCCTTGAACAACATTGGTTTGAGCTGTGTGGGTCAACTTCCACATGGATTTTTTTTTCGATAAATACAGTATAGTATTATAAATGTATTTTCTCTTCCTTATGATTTTCTTAACATTTTTCTTTTCTCTGGCTTATTTTAAGAATACAGTATATAATACATAGAACATACAAAATATGTGTTAATAGACTGTCAATGTTATTGGTAAGGCTTCTGGTCAACAGTAGACTATTAGTAGTCAAGTTTTGGGGGAGTCAAAAGTTACACACAGGTTGTTGTTTTGTTTTTTTTTTTTTTAAAGATTTTATTTATTTGACAGAGATAGAGACAGCCAGCGAGAGAGGGAACACAAGCAGGGGGAGTGGGAGAGGAAGAAGCAGGCTCACAGCGGAGGAGCCTGATGTGGGGCTCAATCCCATAACGCCGGGATCACGCCCTGAGCCGAAGGCAGGCGCTTAACCGCTGTGCCACAGGCGCCCCACACACAGGTTTTTGATTATGTGGGCTT
This sequence comes from Ursus americanus, assembly GCF_024610735.1. Taxonomy (NCBI): domain Eukaryota; kingdom Metazoa; phylum Chordata; class Mammalia; order Carnivora; family Ursidae; genus Ursus; species Ursus americanus. The sequence goes on from NC_142144.1 coordinate 20,722,379, forward strand.
CAGTGTCCCTAAGCCCCGCATTGTTCAAGGGCCAAATGTAACTTAGGCCAGTATTTCTCAACCTGGCTGATATTGACCTTTTTGGTTGGATAATCCTTTATTGTAGGAGTCCGTCACATGTATTACAGTATGTTTAGCAGAATTCCTAGTCTGTACCCCTTAGATGCTATAGGCCCCACTCCCATGTATGTATATTTAAATACATAACATAAAATTTACCATGTTAACCTTTTTTAAGTATATCCTTAAAGTACATTCACATTGTTGTGCAACCAATACTACCATCCTAGCCCTTCCAGTTTTGACACTCCAGAAATTGCTGAATGTCCTCTGGAGGGCAAAATTACCCTTGTTGTTTATACCATCACAGTGGTAAATGAGAAGTCAAAAACGTCAATGTCATTAAAAGGAAAATGCAAAGCTGAAGAGCTGTAAGAGATTAAACAAGACTAAAAAAGGCATTACAACTAAATGCAACACATGATCCTAGACTGGATTCTATACAGAAAAAGAAAATTTGCTATAGCACAATTGACAAATCAGAATATGTACTACAGATTAAAGTATTGCATCCATGATAAACTTCCTGAATTTGATAACTACAGGGGTTATGTAAGAGAATATCTGTGTTCATAGTATGAAGTATTAAGGAATAAAAGGAAATTATTCACCTACTCTCAAGTGTGTGTGTGTGTGTGTGTGTGTGTGTGTGTGTGGTGTAGAGAAAGAGAGGGTATGCTAAAACAAATGTGGGAAAATGTTAAAAATTGGCGATTTGGAGTTAACATGTTTATGTTTTGTTTTAAGTGAAAGAAAATGCTTATAGCTGAGACTATCCATTGTCTGCCCATGCTTTTCAACTCCTTGTCCTTGCTAATTTTGTTAGTCCATGCTTCAGAAAAGTTTAGAATACAGTTTAGAATAAAATCCTGATTAGTCTAGGTCAGTGGTTCCTAAAACTTTCATGTGCACCAGAATCAACTGAAGAGCTTTGTAAAACACAGATTAATGAGCCTGAGCTCCAGAGTTTCTGATTAACTAGGTCTTAGACGGTGGAGTGGAAGAATTTGTAGTTGTAACAAGTTTCCAGGTAAGGCTAATGCTGTTCGTTGGGGGCACCAAAAGGTGTAGGCTAGTAGTTCTCAACCTCGTTTGCAAACTGGAATCACTTGGGGATCTTTAAAAAATTCTGATGTCTGGGTCTTACTGCCAGAGATTCTAATTAAGTTGGTATGGAGTACACATAGGTGGTATTTTTTAAAAGCCCCTCAAGTGGTTCTAACATGCAGCCAAGATTGAGAATCACCGACCTTAGTCAGTGTTAGCCCATTCCCCTCATCCATGCCTTGTTTAGAAGTGGACATGTCACCTAGTTCTGGCAAATGTGAGGTCTGCTGGGAAAGGTTTTCTTATTTTAAGAAAGAGACCACAGGGGCGCCTGCGTGGTTCACTTTGCTGAGTGTCCAACTCTTGATCTTGGCTCAGGTCATGATCTCGGTCAGTGCCATGAGATCAAGCCCTGTGTCAGGCTCTGTCCCCAGTGGGGAGTCGGCTTGCGATTCTCTCTCTCCCTCTGCTCCTCCCCCACTCAGATGCACATGTTCTCTCTCTAAATAAATAAATCTTTAAAAAGAAAGAAAGGGACCACAGAATGGGTTGCCTCTTTTCTTCTAGATGTTAGTACTGAATGTGATGCTTGCAACAGCTGCATCCATATTACATCATAGGGGGTTTGGGTCTTCCCCTTTCCTGCGACTTCCTCAAAGGTGAGCTTTCTCCTGTAACATTCGTGAAAGAAAGGTTAGGGCTGGGAGGCTCTTGTCTCAGTACCCTCCTGAGTTTTCCACCTAGCCTTCTCATACTCCCACTGCTCCAAGGTGCCCTGTGAGTTTTCCTCACTTTGCAGCTGCCATCTCTTAGAATTCCAAGAAACAGTTCCCTCAGTAACAACTGCTCGCTTGCATGAGTGCAAATCATGAGTGGAATGGGTATGTAGGAGTGTGGATCATGCCTTATTTCACTTTTCTGCTTGTTGGTTTATTTACTATACCATCTGCACACAACTCTTAGCCAAAGAGTTGAGGCTTACATGAGGGAATTACATATATATATGTATATGTATATGTATATGTATACACACACACACATGTTATATGCTTATATATTATAGCATATGTTATATGCTATGTAATATATAATTATGTTATATGATTACATATGTTATATATGTATATAATTACATACATATATGTTATATGTATAAAACAATTAACTTTATACTCTCTGGGACAACCGCTGTGTCAGAGACTGGTATTTGCCTACCTATAACGCTTTCTCCACTTCTTTTTACTGACAGTGTCTATTATTGGAGGTGTCAATATGCCCAGAGAGAAGCCTGCATCTCTTAGTCTGCCTTGTAACTAGGAGTGGCCATGTTACCAAATTATGGCTTATGAGACATAAGTGGAAGATATTGCAGTGGGCTTCTGGGAAGGCCTCTTCAAAGAGCTTCCAGCCATTTTGTGATCTTAAGAATGAAAATCATAGGCTCATGTAAAAAAAAAAAAAAAAAAAAAAAACGAAAATGGAGACCAGGTCTCTGATGAACATGGAATGTCATAACAGCCCTGAGACTACTACTTCTAGACTTCTTTCACAGGAGAAATTAATCTTTATCTAGTTTAAGAGACTGTAATTATTTTTTGTTTCCTGTTATGTGCATCTGGACCTAACTCTTAAATAATACCCTATTTCAAGGCAAAAGTATCAAAAGATATGAACCATTACAGGGGCTTCCCTCTTGAGCATACCCAAATCCCTAGCTTTGTTTCTTGTCTTCATATCTGCTGTTCTCCCTAAGAGTATCAATATTGTTCAAATTTCCTTCTTCAAAATTGCTTTTGGGGCACCTGGGTGGCTTAGTCGGTTAAGTGTTTGACTCTCGATCTCAGCTCAGGTCTTGATCTCAAGGTCGTGAGTTCTTAAAAACAAAAATTGCTTTTAGTATGTCCATCCCCTTTTAGGAGATCCCATGCCCCACTCATAGGAGTTGGTCTTATATCAGGATCCATCCTCCTTTCTCAAGTCATACATTTTCCCAAGCCTGAATTTCTCATTCTATTTAAATTATGACTTAAGCAAGAGAGTCTGGGTTGGGTGTGGGTATTCCAAGTCCAGTTCCCTTGAGATATTTCCACTAATTCTTCCTGGTGTCTAATAAATAACTATGCTGTCAAACACACCCACATCTCACAAAGTCAGGTATTAATTCTGTGGCACAATACTCTACTGTTGGTATATGTAGTCTTCGCAAGCTGAGAGAGAAACTTACTTGACTCTTCTATAATCAACATGGCTTCATCCCTGCTTACTATAAAGCTAGCATTTCATTTTGCAGAATAATGTCAATTCTTTATCTTCTAGCTTTCAAACTGTGTCTAAAAATTATAAAAGACAAATTAAAAAAAACCAAAGTTAGCGGGGCGCCTGGGTAGCGCAGTTGTTAAGCGTCTGCCTTTGGCTCAGGGCGTGATCCCGGCGTTCCGGAATCGAGTCCCACATCGGGCTCCTCCGCTGTGAGCCTGCTTCTTCCTCTCCCACTCCCCTGCTGTGTTCCCTCTCTTGCTGGCTGTCTCTCTGTCACAAAAATAAATAAAATCTTAAAAAAAAAAAAAAAACAACAACAACAACAAACCAGAGTTAGCTTAAGAATCAGGCCCGTAATTAAGCCATCTATCTCTTAATGGGCACTACTTTAATACACAAAGATCAAGCTTTGGAATTACCAAATGTGTTAACTCTGTGCCAAATTAAATTCTTGTTGGTATCATCCTACTACCTCCCTCTACTAAATTAAATTCTTGATTAGGATCTCACACTCCCACTTTTCCAGAAGAGAAGCTATATGAGGACTTATTATCCTCTGATAGAAGCAATCCTCCACCTCCGTGGATGGGGGAGGGGATGGGGAGATTTGTTTTTCTAGTTACCTAAGTAGCATATCTTCATAGAGAAGTGTTCCAGATTGTTCTTTTGTTTTTCTGCTATTGACCTTTTGCTTGTTTGCCTGTTCAAGGTTGAACATTTGCCTGGTGCACCCTGTGGGATTATCTGCAGTTCAACATTTTTTAGAAACATATTGGGGAGGGAGAACAACAGCTCTATTCAGTTGTCTGGCATCCTAGGAACCTTTCCACTGACCTTATAGACTATGATCTGCTTTTTTGCACAGGCTAATACTTCAAGAAAAGTCAAATGAGGGGGGGGCGCCTGGGTGGCACAGCGGTTAAGCGTCTGCCTTCGGCTCAGAGCGTGATCCTGGCGTTACGGGATCGAGCCCCACGTCAGGCTCCTCCACTATGAGCCTGCTTCTTCCTCTCCCACTCCCCCTGCTTGTGTTCCCTCTCTCGCTGGCTGTCTCTATCTCTGTCAAATAAATAAATAAATAAATCTTTAAAAAAAAAAAAAAAAAAAAAGAAAAGTCAAATGAGGAAAAAGAAAATATACTCTAAACAATCTATCTGGCTCCTTATTAAGCAGTTATGTCAAAAAATTTAGAGAGGGTTTGAATTAGTGGCCAAAGGGCCTGTTCTAGTCACAAACTAAAATTTATAATTTCTATTGGTGATATGTTCTCAGATGCCTAAGAAGGGACTATCTTGTCCCATATAAGAACTTTTACAATATTATAGGCGTCTGTAATATGTATCAACTTCACATATCTATAGACAAATGGAATATGAAGGCAGGAAAAGCAAATCAACTCAGTATAGTAGACTAACTTCAATTCAGGGAGGAAGAGTTGTAAGTAACACGTTAAATGGAAAAGAAGAAAAAAAAGGGAGTTGCCCCTTTTCCTCTTCTACCCTACTCACTGCTATTTCTTTCTACCTCCCGCCTTCTTTGAAAATGCTGAGGTGAATCACATGTGAGTTAACCAGTCAGGGACAGATAAAGTAAGGGACAATCATGTTAAGGACTGGTGAAAGGAAGAGTGGAAATACTTTAATGAAAGTCATTCATGGTTACGTAAATTCCAGGGAAGAGGAAAGTCTAGGAAAGTGAACAGAAATGAACCAAAACCAGAGAAGAAAATTTCAAGTATAATGAAACCAGGGAACTGCCATTATCCTAACACAGACCATGAAGAATGCCTTCCAAATTTGTACCCAAATTAAGGAAACCAGTGATACTTGGTAAGTATTTCCTCTAAATAGCAACTCAGTGCCATTTTTAGAAAGTAAATGAGATAGTTATAAAGGTCCATCAGTAATCTGAAATTTGGAGAAATAAGCACTAGGGACATGGGTGGACCATGGAAAAATTAAGGCCACCTTGGCATCCATTCTCACATGGCAAGGAAGTTAGAACTGAAGAAGAGACAATGTAACACACATTTTGATTTTCCAGAACTCAGTTTCCTGACTTGTAACTGAAACTGGGAAGTGAGGGGCAGCTTAAAGGTTAACAGTGACCCGCAAGACAGATCTGCAACTGTTGATCCAAGTAAACTGAGCAGAGTAGATAAACAGACTGTAAGATAAAAACCCTATAACATTCTAGAGTGAAACTCTCAAACTAAAAAAAAATCAATCTTAGTACCAGTAGAAATGAGAACACCTAGAAATCAGATTTGACTTCTTTCTTTCTCTTTCTCTCTTTTCTCTTTTCTTTTTTTAAGATTTTAAGTAATCTCTATACCCAATATGGCAGTTCAAATTTACAAACCCAAGATCAAGAGTTGCATGCTCTTCTGACTGAGCCAGCCAGGTGCCCCTTAGATTTGATTTCTAATACTCCACTCCAATAAAAAGAATCAGTGTTCCTTGGAGAAATGACCAATTCTAGAACTAGAGCAGAAAATATACAAGATGAGCCTGGAACATCTTGTAGTGGCAGAAAGTTAGGAAGTGCTGAAAAACAAAAGCCAAAACCAAAAGACTCACATTGAAGGAGGTATGTCAAAGGAGCATAGAAGTCAACTGGAAGACCTCCCAATGGCCAAAGCTGGAACAATTTGGGCAACAAAATAAAGTGGTTATAACCAAAATATAAAATAAATATTTGAGTCCATACTGATATAATTATATGATTGAATAAATAAATAAATGGGAAGAAATAACAAATTTCCTGTGTAGAAGAATTCCAAATAGTTTATGTAAATACTGCCCCCTTAAGAAGGTAGAGAATAACTCCCCATTCCTTAAGTATGGGCTGTATACAGTGACATCTCCCAAAGAGTACAGTAGGAAAAGGGGGAAAGATGACTTTACAATGAAGAAAGCTGACAAACATGATCTCAGTTAGGTGATCAAAGTCAACATCAACTGTGATAAGTCATGTCGATAATATATGCCCTTTTTAAAAAGATTTTACTTTATTTTTTTTTAAAGATTTTATTTATTTGAGAGAGAGATAGTACAGAGGGGGAGAGAAAGGGAGACAATCCCAAACAGACTCTGCGCAGAGCATGGAGCCTGACGTGGGGCTCAATGCTAAAACCCTGAGAGCATGACCTGAGCTGAAACCGAGTTGGATGGTTAACCAACTGAGCCACGCAGGCGCCCCGTAAAGATTCTATTTTTTTGTTATGTTTTTTTATTACATTATGTTAGTCACCATACAGTACATCCCTGGGGTTTTTTTTGTTTTTTTTTTTTAAAGATTTTGTTTATTTATGTGACAGAGAGACAGCCAGTGAGAGAGGGAACACAGCAGGGGGAGTGGGAGAGGAAGAAGCAGGCTCCCAGCCGAGGAGCCCGATGTGGGACTCGATCCCGGAACGCCGGGATCACGCCCTGAGCCGAAGGCAGACGCTTTAACGACTGCGCTACCCAGGCGCCCACATCCCTGGTTTCTGATGCAAGGTTCTAAAGATTCTATTTTTAAGTCATCTCTACACCCAACGTGGGGCTCGAACTTAGAACCCTGAGATCGGAGTCACGTGCTCCACTGACTGAGCCAACTAGGTGCCCCAATAATACGTACCTTTGATATGGCATGATGAAAATGGCACTGTATCTCTGTGGTCTCTTTCAAAAACCTAGAACCCTAGTCTAACCATGAAAAAACAAAACAAAACAAAACAAAAAAAAACCCCACAAAAACACCAGACAAATCCCTGCTGAAGGACATTGCACAAAATACCTGAGCAATACTCCTCAAAACTATCAAGGTCATTAAAAACAAGGGAAGTCTGAGAAACTGTCACAGCCAAGAAGATCCTTAGGGAATATGATGATTAAATGTAATGTGGTGTCTTGGATCAAATCCTGAAGCAGAAGAGCAACATTAGGCAAAAACCAAGGAAATCTTAATTAAAGTACGGTCTTTAGTTAATAACAATGTATCAATATTGGTTAATTATGACTAATCTACCCTACTATGTAAGATGTTAATGATAGCAAAAACTAGGTGTAAGACATGTAAGAACTCTGTACTATTGTCACAATTTTTCTGTAAATCTCAAACCGGTCTAAAAAATAAAGTTTACTTAAAAAGTTTTAAAATCTTAGGGGCTCCTGGGTAGCTCGGTCAGTTAAGCAACTGCCTTCAGTTCAGGTCATGATCCTGGGGTCCTGGAATCAAGCCCCACGTGTGGCTCCCTGCTTAGCGGGGAGACTGCTTCTTCCTCTGTCCCTCCCCCCCCCGCCCATGTGTGTGTGTGTGTGTGTGTGTGTGTGTGTACACATACAGGTTTCATTTACATAACATACAATGTATGTTTAGGCATGTTTCCTTAAGGTGTATGTGCCACCTTAGGCCTGCCTCTACACAGGTGACAAGTCTCCCCTACCTAAATAATCATTCTAACCCTAATTAAAAGGAACCCATTTTCCCTTGCTTGGGGAGTCTCAGCTTTGCACGTTATTCCCTGTGATCTCCTTATTTGCTGTAATTAAAGTTTCGTTTGTGCCACAACTCCACCTGGTGTAGTTTCTATCTGTGACTTACCAAGGAATGAACTCATGTTAGTTCGGTTAGGATACCTGCAAACCAGTAAGTAAACAACAATAGTCAAACAGGAAAAGAATGGGTCTGTTATAAGAGAATTGTCTCTAAGATTGTTTCTAGAAAAATTAATATATTCAAAATAAGGCATATTCTAAATTTCAAAGTATCTAAATTTCAAAGAGGAAGAAAGGTTTCTTTATGCCTGGGCCCAAAGAAATAGTTCATATAGAAGACTGGCTTGGGGTGCCTGGCTGGCTTGGTCAGTGGAGCATGCGACTCTTGATCTCGGGGTTGCAAGTTTGAGTCCCAGGCTGGATGTAGAGATTACTTTAAAATAAAATCTTAAAAAACAAAAAAAAAACCCACACACAAAAAAACCAAAACTTTAGAAGGAAAAGACTGACTTGAATCTTTTCCATCATAGTTTTAAATGCTAGAAGAGAGCAGGGCTATAGCATATAATAGGGTTTTCTGGGAGAGGACAGTGACTCAACTTCACTAAAACTTCACTAAAGTTTTAATGTAGAAAAGTAATAGATTCATAAGGGCTCAGGAAACAGATAATTCATGATGCCTTCTAAAAAGGTTGTTGAAGATATAATTCTGCTAATGGAAAGATTAATTTAAAAAACTATCAATGAACATTAATCCACTTAGATGTGAATATACAGTTTAATGTGACAGTTAAAATTCTTAACAGAAAATTTACATAATGTGAAAATGATAATACTCTGACAAAACTGACTATAACAAAAGAGAGTCATGAGAGTTAGAGTGAGGGCTAATTTGTTCATTTCTCAGAGTGGAGTCAATAAATAACATTTTTGCTTCTGAGGCTGATGATTTAAGTATATTATTTAAAGTTTAAAGATAACCACTAGTGGAATTAAAACTAGATCTTCTAATTTACCAGAGGAAGTTGCCGTAATTCTGATACTAAAACTGTATAGGCCACAAAAACTCTAGAGCAATTTCATTTATTAATAGCTATATTAAAACTATAATAAAAGTATTAACGAACGTACTAATGTATTTAAAAATACATACCTTGACAAAGTACATTTTATTCTGTGAACGCGAGAATGTATTGACATGAGAAAATAGATGACAATTTTCTACATTAAAAGAAAAAAGGATAGGGGCGCCTGTGTGGCTCAGTTGGTTAAGTGTCCAACTCTTGATTTTGGTTCAGGTTATGATGTCAGGGTTATGAGATCAAGCCCTGCATCAGGCTCCGCGCTCAGCAGGAAGTTTGCTTGAGATCCTTTCTCTCCCACTCCCTCTGTTCCTCCTCTCTCTCTCTCTCATATAACAAATAAATCTTAAAAAAAATAAAAGAAAAACTAGAAGCTATATGATAATCTTACTATCATATACTAGCCATCAAGATCTACTTGATACATTAAATTGAATATCTACCTGATGGAATTTTTATAAAGCTGGAAGTAGAAGAACACTTTCTTTTGGTGCTAGTATGCCTTTTACACCAACACTTGGTAAAATTTTTACCAAAAGAGAGGTAGGCCTTTGGCCAAGAGCTAAATAATAGTAACTAACTAGAATTTAAAAACATTTTCTGTTTTCATCGTATCTCTTTTTATTTATGATGGACTTGTATGGCAAGTGATACTGGTTTTCCATTTATGATAGTGATATAAAAGTTCCTTTTAAAAAATTAAGTAAAAAAAGGTGATTTAAAGAAAATGTTAAGTAAACAAAAGTAAAGATGGTTCGTGGATAGAGAAAGAATCATTGAACTGGTATTAGAATGACTGAAGTTTGAGAAACTGCTCCAGGCAAATGTTTCTTAAATGGGCCTCTGAATACATTCATGGATGTCTGAGGGTTTTCTGCAGGAATGTTTCAATTTTTCACATTTGTTGTTTATAAACCTAAAATGTTAGGTAATTACACTCTAGATTATGTGGACAATTATCTTACAATAAAGTACTGTCAGGTAAATTTAGTGTCTACATTTGTATTTACATTTGCTTCCTCATCTATTAATGTTGGGCAATTGAGAAAAGAATAGAGAGGCTTGGTATGTAAGTGATGAATCTGATTCAGATAGAGGACAAATGATATTATGGCATATTAAAAAATGAAGGTATATAAAAAGCTATATGATAACAATTGAGTCATTGTCACACACCTCACTGTAGTGAAGTTATATCCATGTAAGTACTCAGCTAATACACAAGGGTTTGGCCTCACTAGTTGTTTAAGGACATCTGTTTGAATGGGTGGTGCTCATTTAGTACCAGTTACTAAATATTCTGAGTATCACCTGTATCAGAAAACAAGTGAAAGAAAAATTTATGGACACTTAACTTGGGTTGCTCACGAGAAAAAGGAAAAAAGAAGCAAGAATATAAAGAGGAGACAAGGGGCGCCTGGGTGGCTCAGTTGTTAAGCATCTACCTTCGGCTCAGGGTGTGATCCTGGCGTTCTGGGATAGAGCTCCGCATCAGGCTCCTCCACTGGGGGCCTGCTTCTTCCTCTCCCACTCCCCCTGCTTGTGTTTGTTCCGTCTCTCGCGGTCTCTCTCTCTCTCTCAAGTGAATAAATAAAATCTTAAAAAAAAAAAAAAAAAGAGGAGACAAGGGCAAAAATTTGTTATCAGTTCTCAAGAAACGGATAGCCTAAGGGTAAGTCTGAAGACATATTCTGTGAGTTCAGGTTAGAAGAAAGAAGTTACTCGGAATATTTTACCTATATGTGTTTGGCAAGAAATACATGCTTTAGGGTAAGGGGTCCAATGCTTGGCGCAGGGATTGCAGAAAAATCTCAACCCTTTACTTCAATGATTCTCCAAGTTTGCTTCTTACACTATCAGCAGCATCAGCATCACATGGGAATCTGCTAGAAATGCAAATTTTGGGGCCCCACCCCTAAACCAGAAACTATCAATTTCTGTTCAACAAGTCCTCCAAGTGATTCTGATGCACATTATAGTTTGAGAATTGGGGCACCTGGGTGGTTGAGTGGGTTGAGTGGCTGCCTTCAGCTCAGGTCATGATCCTGGGGTTCTAGGATCCAGTCCCGGATTTGGCTCCTTGCTCGGCAGGAAACCTGCTTGACTCTGCTGCTCTCCCTGCTTGTGCTCGCATGCTCTCTGTCAAACAAATAAATAAAATCTTTAAAAAAAAATCTTTAAAGTTTGAGAATTACTGATCTACACTGATAATTTTTAAATTATCAATGATTTAAAATTATCAGCAATTGGTAGTTGGGGGTCATTAAACTTCTTCCATTTATTTTTATGTTTGAAATTTCCCACAGTAAAAGTTAAAAAACAACACTCAAATAGACAGCATATTCATATATTACTTGTAAAATAAGAAAATAAAACACTGAAATTAAAAAAATGGGGTCCATATATCTGAGAAATAGTAGACCAGTGCTTTTAAAATTGTGGTGAAGGACCATTTTTTTCAAAAAATTTCCAATCCTTTGTGGAGTAATACTTTTGTAAAACCATAATAAAAATAATTAAAAATTGAAATAAAAAACAAAGAATATTAATCTAATTTTTTAAATCATTAGATTCAACAGAAATAACATTTCTCTGTCAAATTCCTATGAATTCGCAGACACTTTTTCTCATCCCATTCTTTTGTTAGGGACTAGTCACAGTTTAGAGACCAGCACCATTTCACTGTTCACACTAAATGATAAAATGATAAATAAATGATTCTCAGATTACATTCTCCAGGAATTCTGTTGCTTTTTAAGTTCATAATAGTAATGCAAAGTAATAATTATTAATAACTGTAAACAAACTGAACATTACCATATGCCAAACATCATTTTAGGTACTTGTTTTAATTTAAACCTTCCGAAAAAGCTTTAAGTACTATCATTATCCCTTCTTTACAGTTTAAGAAGCTGAAGCATAGGGAGGTTAAGTAACTTATCCCAGTTCACACTTCTATCAAGTGCTGGTCTATAAACTGTTAAAAACTTAACACACAAGTCAGGAAATGGGAGTTTAGGAGTGGTGGTAATGCAAAGGAGGGAAGCCATGGGGCGGGGTTTGGGGATAGGTGACAGTAGTGTCTCCTTCACCCCCATACCTGGCGTTGTCTCTTGAAGAGGGACAGACTGACACGTTCCAGAATGGGTGGGCTAGTCCTGTACTGGGTCTGTTCAATGTCTGATGATGTCTATCACAACAGGCAGCTCACTAATACTCATCTCAAAGTGATCCTGCACATCATTGAGATTCATTTTCATCTGACACAAACATGATGGCCAAGACCGTGGTGCCAACGTGGCCTGCTCTGACCACATAACGGAGGCAGGTGTTGGAATCTTCAGGCAAGCCATTGTTAAAAGCAATGTTCACCAGCTTAATGTCAATGCCTCAGCTGAATGTGTTGGTAACCACAAGAATTCATCACTGAAATCTTTAAACTGCTGGTACTGAGAAAGCTTCTCCTACTGGAGCATCCCACAGTGGATGGCAGTGGCTGGAAAATTCTGCTCCATTAGGAGCTGGGCCAGTGCAATGCAATGCTACACAGACTTCATGAAGATTTAAGATTCTAAACGAGGCAATCAGGCTGTAGATCACATTCTTAACCATGACACACTACTGTTCATTTTATTACGTAGGCAGAGGTATTCTTCTACTTAACTCTAAGAGTGTCCTTTTTCTAGTTCTTTGATAATTTAATTCAGTGCATGGAACTCTTTTTGTGAGAGTAGGGGTCTCAGCTTGAAAATAAACAGGAGCAAATATTCTTAAGTATATTTGAAGAGGTGTGCCGACCTCTGTTTCCAAGAGATCTACTTCTAAGTGGGTCAAGGAATCTCCTAGGTTAAGAACCCACCTTCAGGGTAGAGAGTGGTGTGCACCAGTTTTAAGGACAAAATGCCAGTGTTAAGGGAATGATGACACTTGAAACACTGTAGTGATTATCACTCAGATGGTTCTCTAGCCTAGCTCCACAAACCCATGTCTAAATCCTAAAGGATTTTCTGTGAATAAAAATGGAAAGTACTGTTTTATTAAAAAACTTTGACGGACAATGGGGATCTCAGTGATACAGTATGACAAAAAGGGAAAAGGAATTCTCCCCTTTTCAGAAAAGTGCTCTGGAAAATTCAGTGCTACTTTGACATGGGCTGACAGGTCCTACTATAGGACAGTGATAGGTGACAGCACTTTCCATGCAAACATTGGAGTCCTCTGAACCAGGCATTGGTCATGTTAGGACCTTCACGTGAAGATGATTATGTCAGGGCCAGGCACAGGTTGAGGAAAATGGAAATGACTTATAGTGGTGGAGAAGTCAGGAGGAGACACTTCCAAGCCTTCTCCTCAGATAGTTAGGAAGGACTTTATTACTTTTTTAAAGACTTTGAGAGAGAGAGCGTGCATGAGCAGGGGTAATGGCAGAGGGAGAGGAAAAAGCACAGGGAGCCCGACGTGGGACTCGATCCCAGGACCCTGAGATCACGACCTGAGCCGAAGGCAGATGCTTAACCGACTGAGCCACCCAGGCACCCTAGGAAGGACTTCAGAGTAAGGCTCACAATTCAACAGATCGGTCAGTCTGTCAGACTCAGTGTATGTAAGCTATTATAACCCAATTTGACTACCAAGGTGATGTAGCCTGAAAAATATGAATTATACTCCCACACATTTTTCTTAAGCCTTTGAAGTTTGCTTTGCTTAACTACTGAACAAATAACAAGTGTTAAGGGAACATTCCACAAGATTTCTTTTATTTTGAAATAATTATAGAGTCATATTAAGTTTAAAGGCAGTACAAAGAGATCCTGTGTACTCTCACCCAGTTTCTTCCAATGGTAACATCTTATCTATAACAAAATCAGGAAATTGACATCAGTAACTCCCACAAATCTTATTCAGATTTTGCCAATTTTATATGCAGTTGTGTGTATCCAAAATTCTATGCAATTTTATCAGGTGTAGACTTGTATAACCAGTCCCATAATAAAGATACAAAACTGTTCTATCACCACAAACATCCTCTTGCTACTCTGTTATAGTCACATCCATCTTCTTGTCTTTCTATATTCTCCCACCCTGTTCCTAACCCCTGGCAACCACTAATCTGTTCTCCATCTCTATAATTTTTTCATTTTGAGAATATTACACATGAATGGAATCATACAATATGTAACCTTGTAAGTTTAGCTTTTTTCCCTCAGTACAATTTCAGATGTTTCTATTTTAAGGAATACATGTTAATGATTATAATTTTTGTCTTTATCATGGGATAAAATATTAAAATGTCCACCTTCCAGATTCACCTCATAGCTGATCTTATTTCTGACCTATATTGGTATCTTTGTATCACATGTATGTCTTAAGAAGCCTTCCCTATAAATGAATAGGGTAATATCAGTTAAATGTTAATTATCACTACATACTGGAATGCCTGAAAGCAAATGTTCCAAGGTTACATTTTGTCCAAACCATAATAGTGGGTGTGTGTGTAGGTCTCTTCTCAATGAAGGTGTTTCAGGGGAATTTCTTAGACAAATTAGAACAAAAACGCAAAGAAGTAAAATCTTAGAAAATCTATAAATTACGTTATTGTAACTGCTTACTTTTCAAAAGAACAGATTTAGCAAAACGAGAACAGGTTATTCTCTTCACCATCAAAAAGCAACTATACAGAACATAAAGTTCTCATGACAAGCTATTCCATCATTCTGGAAATGCAGAAACTTTTGTTAAGTTTATAGAAGGCCACGGTTTTCCCATGCCATACGGACTATGGGAATAGCTAGGATTCTAAAAGTGGTCCTAGAAGACCTAAATTCCATTCTGTCCACTGTTTTGAATCAGAGGGACTCACAAATCTAGGGAGCTTAATCAATGAACAGTCTCTTGAACTTATGACCAAGAGGCAATGGAAACAGAAGGGTTTTATCTTGCTTTCTGTTGTGAGCTGTTTTCTTCTATCTAGGCTTCTTTGTAAAATGGGATGTTAAGTATTTAGGAAATGCCATACAGTTTTTTTCATTTTAGTCAGGTACAGTATCTTGGAGACTTTTCAGAGTTAGTAATATGGACAGTGAGTTTCAGATTGACTTCACATTTATTTTTTACTACTGAAATTTGTCAACTATCTTAAGGCATGGGGCCAAGAGAAAGACTACTTTTTGTTCTTTAAGTAAAGAAAATGTAAATTAGTACAGCCTTTTTGGAATCATTTTGGCAATATTAATCAAACTTGAAAATGCTTATACCCTTTGTTCTGCAATTCTACTTCTAGGAATCTATTCCTTAGAAATAAACATGTGTGCAAAGATGCTCACACATACATGATGTTCTCTGCAATATTGTTATTTTGAATAATTAGAAACAATGTAAATTTGCACTATTTTGGAAAAGGTTAAATAAATTACGGTATGTGAAATTATGATATACTATGCAGTATTAAAATGAATTAAGTTGCAACAACGTGGGTGGAGCTAGAGTGTATTATGCTAAGCAAAATAAATCAGATAGAGAAAGACAAATACCATATGATTTCACTCATATGTGGAATTTAAAAAACAAACAGATGAACATATGGGAGGGGGAAAAACAGGGAGGGAAACAAACCATAAGAGACTCTTAAGGATGGAGAACAAATTGAGGGTTGATGGATGGAGGTGGGTGGGGGATGGGTCAGATGGATAATGGGTATTAAGGAGGGCACTTGTTATGATTAGCACTGGGTTTTGTGTAAGTGATGAACCACTGAATTCTACTGCTGAAACCAATATTGCACTGTATATTAACTAGAATTTAAATAAAAATTTGAAAAGAAAAAATGTACTTACAAAGAGAAAATGAAAGAAATGTAAAAAAACTGAATTAAGTAGATGAAAAGTACTGATACGAAAAAAAATCTCTGGAATTTTTAAGTAAAAAGAGTAAATAAAAAATGGTGAGGGTCTAGAAGCATGCTCACGGAACTGTTGGACTGGTTATCATGGGTAGGGAGTAGGTTGTGAAGAAATATAATCTTAGGTGTTTAATATTTCATACTATTTCAATTTTCCAAAAGGATCATGTACGTTTATGTTACTTGTATAGCTAAAAAAAAAAAATTTAAGGAAATTTAACCAACAGACTATATCCCCAAAACAACAATATCAAGATTCCATCAAGGGCTTGCTCATATTTTTAACATCCATCTGGCAATGTGGGGTGGCAATGTTAAAAACTGCAACTTAATACTTGGACTTAACATACAAAATATATTTCATCTTTTGGAAAGGGATTGAAGTTAGACACAGTTCTTTAAAAATAGGGTCCCCCCAGACCCGAGCTATCTGAAAACTGTTTTTGCCAATAAATAATAAAGCGATCGAGGAATCCATTCAACCATGAAGGCTTGAACAGGTTTTTTCTTGGTTATCCCTGAACACTCAATAAATAATGACTTAATGATGGATGAATCGACAGTTTAAGTCGTTTTAGTGGCGCCTACTTATTTAAAAGCAGGATATACTAGCAAGGATAGATGATGACTGAGGCGTCTTGTTACTTGCTTCTCAAATGAGGCTGAGGAGGAACAGTCCTCTCTTTCCAGTCAGGTTAGGAATTTGGTCTAGGGCAGCGTTTAGTGGCTTAAGTTTTGATGATCTGTGAATTGAAAAATCACTGAATTTCAGAACTAGACAGAATATAAAAGGGCAAACAAGCGAGTTGCCACTAATTATATACATAATTTTGCTCAGAGAAGAGGAAGGGGCTCCCCTGGCTGTGAAATTGTGGGAGAATCACTCCGTTAGTGTCTACATTTTCATCTGAAAAAAGGGGAATAATCACTCTCTCAGAGGATACGTTTGTTCTTTACATGGAAGGATATGAAAAACTCCATAAAACGCTGGCAACATAGTGGCCATTCGGTATTGTGCAACGAATGTTTCATATAAATTCAAACCCAGACTGTCGGGTCGAAAAGCACTCAGACTAAAACTGTACACAACTGAGAGGTTCTCAAGTTCCGGCAGTCTCTTTCATTCACCTCATTCATTTTAACCTCAACCACACCTGTCGACTCCCAGCAGTCGACTCCCAGGACCCGGGGGACGACACGCGGGCCCCGCACCGGCGGCACTTCGCGCCGGCCCGGGTCCCGAGCCCG
Organism: Ursus americanus; assembly: GCF_024610735.1. Lineage (NCBI taxonomy): Eukaryota > Metazoa > Chordata > Mammalia > Carnivora > Ursidae > Ursus > Ursus americanus. Next base: position 20,739,454 of record NC_142144.1, read on the forward strand.
GGCTTCCTCCGGTTGCAGGGCCCGGGGGGCTTCGAAGACTACGGCCCGCGCCGGGCCTCCGTGCTTGGGGTCCAGCCACCGCCAGCCTCGCCCACTAAGCCGCCGAGGTTCTGGTGTCCTGGCGAGACACTCCTACCTACACTCCAGAGCCGGGTCTCCAACGCTCTTCCCGCGGGGAGACGGAGGTGTCTGAGCCCGGCAGTCCCGGGCAAAGTCGCCGGAAGGCCGGCGGGGCCCGCGAGTGGGCGGGAGGGGCGGCAAAGAGGGAAGCACAAGGAGCGCGCTCCCGTGAACGCAGGAGGGAGGTGGGGGCGAGGCGTGCGCGTGCGCTGGAAAGAGAGGCCGGGAGGCGGAGTCTTCGGGCGACCGCAGGAAGAGGGCGCCCTGGAGCCGAGCGGGAGGCCGGCTAGGGGCGGGGCGGAGGGAGGGCGTCGACCTTAGGGGGCGGGGTGAGGCGAGGCGGGGACGCGCTTGCGGGGTGGGGAAGGCGGGGGCGCGGCGGTGGCGGGAGCGTCCCTGGTCTCCGCCCCTGTTTCCCACTCTCCTCCACCTCTCACCCGGCGGGGCTCCGGAGAGCCGCCGCTTGCCCGTACCCGGAGCCGCCCAGCTGCCGCCGCCTCCGCCCTCCGCTCGCGGTGAGCCCGTCAGTCCCCGCACCGTGCGCTCCTCCGTCTGGGCCATGGATGGGTAAGTACTCGAAGGCGCAGCGACTGTGCGGGGCTGCGTTTGCCCCGCTTCCTTTCGGCTCTCGGCCGGACGCGCCGGGGCCGGGGAGCCGGGCGCGGCGCCGGCGGCCGGAGGAGCGACCCCGGCCGAGTCCGACGGCGGGGTTTCCGGGCGCCCCGAATCGCGGAGGGGCGGTTCGCCGCCGCCTCTTCTCCCCCCCCCTGGTGCGCCCCCGTAATGTCCGCCCCTTCACATCTTCACACCCGGAAGCCGAGGAAAGCCGGGTGCAGCCGCCGGGCGCCGGGGTCCGCCCTCCGCGCGCAGAGTCCGGGGAGCCCGGCCCGGCCTGCCGACACTTCCTCTCAGAAAATGGTGCGCTGCGCTGGGGGAGGCGGAGGCGGCGCTCGGGGCGGGCGTCCTCCCCCTTGGGGAGTTGCTGTTTACCGGTGAGGTGGGGCGAGCGCTGGAGCTTCCCCTGGCCGGGAGGCGAGTGGCCGCGGAGAGGAGGACGGCCAGTGCACGCGTCGGGGCACGTCTGGGCGGCGACCTGGTCCCGAAGCCAGGCCCCCCCGCGGAGTGTCGACGTGCCGGGGGACCCGCCGAGGTCTCCGGACTTGGGCAGTGAGCTGTGCTAACGACCTCTGTATCCCGGGCGTCTGGACCTGGTGACCATGGACTCCTGCCCCCGCAGCCCCCCGAAAGAAACTTCGTTCATTTCTGCAATTTTCGGGAGCGTTCAGAGGCTCTAAAAGTTAATGAGGTCCGTGGCCAAAATAAAAAGATTTGGAATCACTGATATATTTCTCTGAGAACCCAGGGATATGGCGTGGGACCGGACAGATAATTTAATATTTAAAGAAACGACTAGATTAGGATCTTCGTGGACTAATTGTAGCACATGTGTATCAAGATTTTAAAAATATCTCCAGCTCTGTTAGAGCTTGCAAATCCACGTATTCATTTCTATTATATATTTGAGTTTTTGTTTGGCCTTTTACTTGCTTTTGAGGACAACATATCTGTGAACCCCCTGGTTGTAGAATATGTGGAACTCGAGTAAACAGTAGAAGCCTTGTTCATGTTACCATATAGTTGATGATTGTTGCCATGCTGTGTAAAGACAATGGAATCTTCCAACAATTTTTGCCTTCGTTAGACTTCATTTATCTGCTTTCATAATATTAAGTCTGTATGATATTTGGATTAACTCATTTGAATGCTAATTGCTCACTGCTACAGACTTTAGACAGTGCGGTTTTAGATTTCATTGATGGTTGTGATGTTCTGTATTTTATATTAATTTAAATTGAAGCCTTTTTTATTGTTTAATTGAAACTTTTCTGAGAACGTTGAAAACTCATTTCACATCACCTTATTCAGTTACACTTTATGTGTGTGCAAAGTTTTGCTGTTGTAATTTGTGTGATTATGCCAACATTTCAGTTCAGGAAGGCTGTGAAATTAGTGTCTCACTGTGCGTAGTGCGTTGTCGTTAGACGGTTTGACTTGAGCTAGGCTAGCTTTTTGTATTGGAAAATTTATAGTGATGACAAAGGACTCGAGTTAAACATCTTGGCTGTTAAACTCTTGGGTAACTGAGAAGTGCAAACTTACTCTTTTGGATAGTTTAATAACTCTCTCTTCACCCTATATGTTGTTTTAGAGCTAAGAATGAGTTTATTGGTTTATATATGTGGGGCAGTAAGACATTCTGGAAGGTAAGTTCAAGACCTATACAATCTTATTTTCCATGCACAGTTATTTGTCACATTTAAATTTCAGACAAATGAATTTCAAGTTTCAGAAATCTATAAGGAAAATTAAAAATCTACATGGTGGTTGTTTAAAACAATTAAATTTGCATCACTGAACAATCCAGATTCATAAATCTGTTTACTTTTATTAAGTAATGGCATTATAGGTTATTAACAATATATAGAATTTAGTTGGAGCTTTCTTTTAGGAGGTATGGAGGCAAACTGTAATTGAAGATGGGTTCTTTGGGGTGAGAAAAGATGGATTTTTGTTTGAGAGAACTTTATAGGAGTTTTTACACCTTGGGGTTAAGGGATGTGGTTTTGAACACAGTGAATATTTGCTTTCAGAAGGCTAATTAACTTTCTGCATTTTCCCACAGCCTGAAAAGGTCCTTTTTCATTATTTTGGATAGTTAAAAAAGAAACAACAAACCACCAGTCAATATATCTTTCTAGTTCTTCCTCAAATCCCAACTGTCTTGTGTGTGTGTGTGTGTGTGCGCGCGTGCGTGTGTGTTCATTTCCTCCTGAGATAATTTATTCTTAAACACAGTTTTGATGTGGTGTTTTTTTTTAAAGCGGATCTTTGAAAATTTTCATGTCTGAAATTTGATATTTGCATTTATTTTAGTTCTGAGACACTGTCTTAGCTGTATTTTGGTGAGCTTTTTCAGGTGGTAGGTGCAAATTTGCAAGATACCTTCTGTTTCTGTAAAAGCCACTCACTAGTTTTGTTTCATTTAAAACTTTAAAACATAATTCAGACCAGTGATTTAAAAGAATGAGCTTTGGCGATCTTAAGTTTTGATTTGGATTTGTTAAATAGAGGTAAATGGATAAACACATATTATTCCTTTTATTGAAACACAACTATACTTTAATAAATACCAGAAGAATTTGATTTACTCTTTGTTTCTGACATTGTAGTTAAAGCTGTGCTTTTACACTCTGCTGTTGGTAGACTGTCCCATCACTTTTCTTTGTATTAACATTTCACAACTCATCACATTCTTATTTTTATTAATTTTTATTATTATAATGCTTTTCCTTTTTTCCTTTAATCTTGTTATCTCTGTCTTTTAAAAACTTGTTCTCTAACTTTGTTTTCCATTTTCTCTTTTTACTTTTTCCATACAGTGTTGTTACAGATCTTATAGCAGTCGGTTTAAAGGTAGGACTCTTTTACTATCCTTTCTTAAGCTTTTTTAAATCTTGGTTTCAGCATTTTTCCCCCTAGTGGTGATATCATCTCACCTGTTCATAAAATTATCTGTTTTACTGTGTAATAGTATCTTTCATTTTTATTTAGCTCCAAAATAAGTGGACTGGTAGCTGATTTTGGATATTACGTATTTGTAAAGAGGGGCTACGATATTATCTTGTATATCTAAAATGAGAACAAAAAGTTAAGCGCAAAGTTTTACTTGAACTATCAGAGTTTGTTTGATTTGTTTTAGCAGTTAAATGTAGCTGTATTTCCCTATCATGTTTGTTCTTATATTGTCTCTTGGATGTGTTTATGAGTAATAAAATAATAATAGCAGCTAAAGTTTCTTCGATTCCTAGTATGTGCCAGCTGCTTTACACATATTTCATTAATTATAACAGTCCTTCAAGGTAGGTATTAATAAATTCCCATTTTAGAGATGTAAAAATAGGTTCAGAAAGTTTGTTTTCAAGGTGTGATGCACCAGAGTTCAAACCCGTATCTTCCTGGTTCCAAAGCCTGACTTTTTTTTTTTTTTTAATATAACTAGCTGCCAGTACTAAGGGTTCTGTCTAGAAAGTGAACAGGAGAGCTGGATAATTAATATTTTACAGTAATAACTCTTCTAAGTTAAGTCACATTAGTTTTACCGGTTTTCTCAGTTATTGAATTCTAAAATGTAAATCGAGGGGCGCCTGGGTGGCACAGCGATTAAGCGTCTGCCTTTGGCTCGGGGCGTGATCCCGGCGTGCCGGGATCGAGTCCCACATTGGGCTCCTCCGCTGGGAGCCTGCTTCTTCCTCTCCTACTCCCCCTGCTTGTGTTCCCTCTCTTGCTGGCTGTCTCTCTGTCACATAAACAAATAAAATCTTTAAAAAAAATAAAAAATAAAATGTAAATCGAGTAAACAATGTTCACCAATATGAGGCTTTTAAAATATAAATGGGTGTTTTAAGGTTTCCTTTAGCAGTTTGGTATTTGATATACCTGAATTGAGAATCTAGTTCTAGAGGCCACTTACAGTTTGGATTACTATAGAAAACAAAAATAAATAATTCATATTTATATTATATGTATTTTATGTAAAGTTGTTTCACCACTTTCTGTCCTCTTCATCTCTTCATCATCTCTTCTTGCTAGCAATTTCATCACTTCTACATTTGTAGTTACTGGATCTGGCGGTGGTGCTCATATTCTTAAAATACCTTGAAAAAAATAAGCACAATAGCATATGAAACTAACAATAGGATTCTGAGATTAACACGATAGGGAACTACTGCTTTTACTGTCTTTTGAAGTTGGGTGGAGTTAGCTTGCTTTGGCAAACTTTGAACATAATTTATGAATTGAAAATAAATGGAGGAAACTCTTTGGTGAAATATGCTTTTCTTTTTCTTGTTTTTCTTCTTCACAGATACTTGAGTCGCTTTCTCTTTTGGGAATGACACTAAGAGATTAGAAACTGCAGGCTTATATCTAGGATCCCTTTAGGTGTCTCTGTAGGTACCTCTGAGGGGAAGGATATGTAAAGTGAATGTTTGGTTTTAGAGTTTATCTGGCAAAAATGAATACATGAGACTTTAAAAAATTTACCATTTTTGAGTTGAGAAATTATACTTGAGGGGCTGTTATGCCTTTTTTATTATGGGGAAAATATCTTAAAGATAAGGATATGTAAAGTGAATGTTTGGTTTTAGAGTTTATCTGGCAAAAATGAATACATGAGACTTTAAAAAATTTACCATTTTTGAGTTGAGAAATTATACTTGAGGGGCTGTTATGCCTTTTTTATTATGGGGAAAGTATCTTAAAGATAAGGATATGTAAAGTGAATGTTTGGTTTTAGAGTTTATCTGGCAAAAATGAATACATGAGACTTTAAAAAATTTACCATTTTTGAGTTGAGAAATTATACTTGAGGGGCTGTTATGCCTTTTTTATTATGGGGAAAATATCTTAATGATAAGTAAAAGAAAAAGATTAGGCACGGCAACCAGATTTGAATACATGATTTGGATTTCTGACTACCTGTTTAGCAGCAAACGCTTTGAAAACAAAAGATCAGATTTTTCTTTTCTATTTTTTTCCATTCTGAAGAAAAGATAAGCTGATTTAGTTGTTTCACTAGGCAGTCTGTATTTTTATAGACTTATATACTGGAAATGTCTGTAAAATTACTCATTAAATGGAGAATTTCTCCTAAGATTGTTCTGCTTCTTTCTTGGATCCCATCCACGGAGTTTAGTTACAGGGAATAGGCTAATAAGGCTCATAATTCATCTAGATTGTGTAAACCAAAATTAGCAAATTTAAATAAGTCCTTCAAGAATGTCAGTTACTTACCTTCCTCTGTTACTCTCTGAATATGATGATACAACAAAGAGTTTCAGCCAGTGGCAAGAGTGGATTTCAGTTTATGCTCCATAAGTTGCTTTTCCGGATTCAGAAAAATAATAAGAATTTCATTTTTAAAGAATTAAAAATGCCCTTAAATATGAAATCCTTTATTTTAAGGAAAGAAAGCTAAATTGTTTTTAGAGATGACTGATAATGAACATGTGTCAAGAACTTTATTATACCAGATAAATCAAACTGTTGGCGTTGTGGGTGCCATAGCTTTTTGTGTGTGTACCTAAGTGTATTTCAAATTTCCAACTTATAATTTATTTACTAACTAGTTTATCTGAAACTCAAATATTTCCCATATTTGTGGTTATGTTTCTAAAGTACTATAGTAGCTATTAAAACAAATGATTTTTGGGCACCTGGGTGGCTCAGGCCGTTGAGTCCGATTTTGGCTTAGGTCATGATCAGGGTCCTGGGATTGAGCCCCCTGTTGGGCTCCCCACTCAGCAGTGAGTCTGCTTCTCCCTCTCCCTCTGCCCTTTCCCCAGCTTATTCTCCATTTCTCTCTCTCTCTCTCTCCCTCCCTCCCTCCATCCCCCCTTCTCACTCTCTCATGAGCTGGGGAAGGGGGAGAGGGAGAGGAAGAGGGAGAGAAGCAGACTCCCTGGTGAGCCTGGAGCCTGATGCTGCTCAGTCTGAGGACCCTGAGATCAGGACCTGAGCCAAAATCAGGAATCTGCCACTTAACCAACAGCTACCCAGGTGGCCCTAAAACATGATTTTTTAAAATGATGATACTCCATATGTTTTCTGGGTAGTCTTCCTATTTTAAATGGTGAGAATAGAAAAACTGATGTTTAGTGGACTGAAATTGGCTTCTAATAATTATCATGCCTGTCAATATAAAGGAAAGAACAATATAGCATATTTAAATTGATTTTGAAGATCAATTTTTTATTTGCTTGACCAGAGCTTAGCAAAGGACAGCTTGTGGACCAAATCCAGCTTGCCACCTGTTTTGTAAATAGTTTTTGTTGGAACACGGCCTTGCTAATTCCATACTGTCTGGTGACTTTCACAATAGAATGGTGGAGTTGAATAGTTGTAGCAGTGATCATATGACCACAAAGCCTAAAATATTTACTTTCTGGCCCTTTTCAGAAAAAGCTTGCCTGCTGCTGTACTAGAGCTATACAAAATATAGGAGGCTTTTGCTGGAATTTTTTTTTTTTTGGATTGGGCTGTAATTTACATAGAGTGAAATGCATAGTTCTCAAGGGTACAGCGCAATAAATTTTAACAAATGTATCCTCCGGTGTTTCCTACTCCCCAGTCAAGGCACTAGAACATCACTGAAAAATATTCTTTGTTGTCTTTTTCCAGACTTATTCTAGGCATGTGTTTTGATTTCTATTATCATAGATTATTTTTTTCCTGTTTCTGAACTTAATATAAATGGAATAAAATATTTGCACATCATATATACAGTGTAAGGTCTTTGATTTCTGGCTTCTTTTACTCAGCAAAATGATTGTTTGTTTGTTTATAGGTTTATTTATTTATTTTGGCGGGGGAGGGCAGGAGGGAGAGGGAGAAAGAGTCCTAAGCATACTCCGCACTGTCTCATGACCCTTGGATCACCACCTGAGCCGAAACCAAGAGTCAGTTGCTCAACTGGTCCCTTAACCGATGGACTGAGCCAGCCAGGCGCCCCTCAGCAAAATGATTTTTAGATTCAGCCATGTTACATGTAGCAGTACTTCATTATTTTTATTTCTGAGAGTATTCCATTATGTGAATGTATTATAATATTTGAAAACCTATTCTCATGTTGGTAGATGTTTGGATTCTTTCCAGATTTGGACTATTATGAATAAAGCTGCTATAAGCATTTGTTTATGTCTTTGGGTAGATATATGTTTCATTCTATACCATACCTAGGAGTAGAATTTGATAATGTGTATGTTTAAATTTGTAAGAAACTGTCAAACTATTTTGTTAAATGTTGTACCACTGTATACTGTAACTAGGTTTGTATTGGAGTTTAGGTTGCCCACATCCTTGTTTACATGTGCGTATCGCCAATCTTCACTTTTATCCATTCTCGTGGGTGTAACCAGAATTGCTAACATTATCTCATTATAGTTTTAATTTGCATTGACTTTATGACTGGTGGTGGTGCTTACCTTCTCGTGTATTTCTACCCTTTTGTGTGTTTTTAGCTATTTACTTATCTTTCGTGAATGTCTGTTTTTACCTGTTTTTAAAAACTATTTATTTATTGGGGCACCTGAGTGGCTCAGTTGGTTGAGCAGCGCCTTTGGCTGGGGTCGTGGTCCCGGGGTCCTGGGATTGAGCCCCGCATCGGGCTTCCTGTTCAGCAGGGAGTCTGCCTCTCCCTCTGCTCCCCCTTTCACGGTCTCTCTCATTCTCTCTCTCACATAAACAAAATCTTAAAAAAAAAAAAGATTTATTTATTTATTTTTAAAAAGAGAGAGATGGGGAGGGAGAAAGGGCATGGGGGGAAGGGACTGAGGGAGAAAGTCTTAAGCAGACTGGCTCTGAGCACAGAGCCTGAGGGGACTTGATCTCAGCATCCTAAGATCATGCCCTCAGTTGAAACAAAGAGTTGGCTGCTTAACCAGGTGCCCCTTTTACCTATTTTTTTTAATTTAAATTTTTAATTTTTTAAAAGATCTTATTTGAGAGAGAGAGCAAAGAGAACACCCTGAACAGTGGGGGAGGGGCAGTGGGAGAGGGAGAAGCAGACTCCCCGCTGAGCAGGGAGCCCCACACAGGTCTGGATCTCAGCCAGGACCCTGAGATTATGAACTGAGCTGAAGGCAGATGCTTAACTGATTGAGCCACTCAGGCACCCCACCTGCTTTTTTTTTTTTAAAGTAGATTTCTTGTTATGGCGCCTGGCTGGCTCTTTCAAAAGGGGCTGTGATTCTTGATTGATCTCAGGGTCTTGAGTTCCAGCTCTACATTGGGTGTAGAGGTTACTTAAATAAATCAATAGATGAAAAACTGAAAAAAAAAAGTGGGTTCCTGTAGGCATATAGTAAGACTGTTTTTAGAAAAATATTGTATTTTTTTAAGGATTTTATTGTCAGTGAGAGAGCATGCACAAGCAGTGGGGAGCAGCAGGCAGAGGGAGGAAGCAGGCTTCCCGCTGAGCAAGGAAATTCCACGCCCCCCCCCCAGCCGTTGGGTGGATCCCGGGATCATGACCTAAGCTGAAGGCAGATGCTAAACTGACTGAGCCACCCAGGGGTCCCAAGACCATTTTTTTTTTTAAAATATTTTTATTTATTTATTTGACAGATATAGAGACAGCCAGCGAGAGAGGGAACACAAGCAGGGGGAGTGGGAGAGGAAGAAGCAGGCTCATAGCAGAGGAGCCTGATGTGGGGCTCGATCCCATAATGCCGGGATCACGCCCTGAGCCGAAGGCAGACACTTAACCGCTGTGCCACCCAGGCGCCCCCCAAGACCATTTTTTAAAAAAGATTTTACTTATTTGTTTGAGAGAGAGTGCACAGAAGATAAAGAATAGCAAACCAGAGCAAGCATGAGCACATTGGTTGGGTGGCAGAGGGAGAGGAAGAAGCAGGTTCCCTGTTGAGCAGGGGGCTGGATCCCAGGACACTGGGACCCTGATCTGAGCCGAAAGCAGACAAAAGCCACCCAGGTGTCTCTATTAAGGTCTTTAAAAAATTTTCTCTGACAGTGTGTCTTTTAATTGGTATATATAGGCCATTCACACTTCAAGGTATGATTTGGTTGGATTAATATCTACCTTGTTCATAACTGTTTTCTATTGTTAAAAAACAAAATCAGCCTAGTAATTTTGAAGATCTAATTGGATTTATTAAGCAATTTATGAATCAGGCAGCATCCCAGCTAACAAGTAGAGGGGAGCTTCAAGGTATTATAGAACATAGGTTTTTATAGGAAGGAAGGTGGGGCAAGACGTTATTATCGAAAGAAAAGAAAGGATTGTTCAGGCAAGATCACCTTCTTTTACAGGGGTCTTATTATGTAGATTACCTCATCTTCCTTTGGGGGATTGAGAGGGCCCTGTGACGGATTACCTCATTGATGCTGATCAGAAAATTCCTGATTGACCAGTTAAGACAATTCTGGGGGAGGTTGAAACTGCTAGTAGGTTAGGTATTAAGTCCAGATTTCATGATTTGTCTTAAGTGATGCCACTTTGGGCCTGTGGTTTTCTTTGTTAACACTATTCGTTGACTTGTTCTTTGTTTTTATTTTCTTCCTCTCATTTTTTGCCTTCACTGGTTTTAATTGAACAATTTGTATGATTTCGTTTATGTCCTCTCCGCATATTATACTTACTTGAAACATTTTTTTAGTGGTCGCCCTGTACATTCTAGTGCATGCGGTGTACATTTACAGCTCCTCAAAGTCCACCTTCAAATAACACTGCACTGCTTTATATACACCTTATGACAGCATTTTCATTTACTTCTTCCTGTCCCTTCTGATATTGTTATCCTTCATTTCACTTAACCAAATGCAAGAATCATCCAGTGCATTGTTACGATTATGACATCATGTTACCAGTTATCCTTTAGATCAATTAAGAATAAGATGTATAAAATATTTTATTTTACCTTCAACTATACCCTCTCCCACAGTCTTCCTTTCCTTATGTGGATCTGAGTTTCCGATGTATATAATTTTCCTTCTCTCCAAAGAACAACTTTTTATTTTTTTTTAAGATTTTGTTTATTCATTTGAGAGAGAGGGCGTGCGCGTGAGCACACAGAGGAGAAGAAGAGAAGCAGACTCACTGTTGAACAGGGAGCCGGATGCGGGGCTGGATTCCAGACCTGGAGATCATGACCTGAGCTGAAAGCAGACACTTACCTATCTGAGCTACCCATGTGCCTCTCTGAAGAACTTCTTTTAACATTTATTGCAGAGCAGGTCTACTGACAATCAGTTCTCTTGGTTTTTGTCTGAGAAAGTCTTTATTTCTCCTTTACTTTTTTTTTTTTTAAAGTAGGCTTCATGCCCAGCGTGGGGTCCAGTGAAGGGCTTGAATGCACATCAGGACCTGAGCTGAGACCGAGTTGGACACTTACCTAAATGAGCCACCCAGGTGCCCGGTCCTTTACTTTTGAAGGATGCTTTTCATATAGAATTCTAGGTTAGTGGGTGTTTTTTTTTTTCTTCCCTTAATACTTTAAATACTTCATTCTACTTTCTTGATGCTTGCAGTGTTTCTGATAAGAAAGAAACCTGTAATTCTTACCTTTATTCCTCTCTATGTATGTAAGGTGTTTTTTCCCCCTGTTTTTTTCCCCAAGGTCTTTAATATTTTCTTTATATGAACTCTGTTATTTGAAATAGGGTTGAAAGTGTTCTTTATATATTCTAAGTATAAGTCCTTTTTCAGATATATGTATTGCGAATATTTTCTCTCAGTCTGTTGCTTGTCTATTCATTTTTTTTTTAAGATTTATTTATTTATTTATTCGACAGAGATAGAGACAGCCAGCGAGAGAGGGAACACAAGCAGGGGGAGTGGGGAGAGGAGGAAGCAGGCTCATAGCAGAGGAGCCTGATGTGGGGCTCGATCCCGTAATGCCGGGATCACGCCCTGAGCCGAAGGCAGACGCTTAACGACTGCGCCACCCAGGCGCCCCTGTCTATTCATTTCTTAATGGTGTCTTGATAAATAGAAGAATTTAATTTTGACAGATCTCTTTTCCATTTTTTGGTTATGGCTTTCTGTTCTTGTCTAAGAAATCTGCTTATCCCAAGGATAGAAAGATATTTTATTTATTTGTTTTCAGAAGCCTGTACTTTTGGGGCACCTGGGTGGCTCAGTCCGTTAAGCGTCTGCAGTCAGCTCAGGTCATGATCCCAGGGTCCTAGGGTCAAGTCCCACATTGGACTTCTTGAGCAAGGAGTCTGCTTCTCCCTCTGCCTGCTGCTACCCCTGCTTGTACTCTCTCTCTCTCTCTCTCTCTCTCTCTCTCATAAATAAATAAATAAAATCTTAAAAAAAAAAAGAAAGAAGCAGCAGCCTGTACTTTGAACTTTTATGAAAGGTTAGGTCTGAGATGAATCTCAGATTTGTTATTGTGTGTGGTAGAGGTAGAGATTGATTTGTTTCCATATGGTTATCTGGTTAGTTTGTGGCACCTTTTGTTAAAAAGATTTTTCTTTCAAGGGGGGGTAATCAGAAGGGGGAGTGAAGCATGAGAGACTATGGACTCTGGGAAACAAACTGAGGGCTTCAGAGGGGAGGGAGTGGGGGAATGGGCTAGACTGGTGATGGGTAGTAAGGAAGGCACGTATTGCATGGTGCACTGGGTGTTATACGCAACTAATGAATCATCGAACTTTACATCAGAAACCAGGGATGTACTGTATGGTGACTAACATAATATAATAAAAAAAATTAAAAAAAAGATTTTTCTTTCTGTAATGAATTGTTTTGGTACCGTTATTTGAAAATCAGCTCACCATTTGTGAATGTGTCTATTTATACACACTGAATTTTTATCCGATATCTATTTATTATGTTAATATCACACTGTCTTGATAACAGTGGATTTGTAGTGTGTCTTAAAATCACGTAGTGTAGGTCCTCTAACTTTGTTCTTCTTTATCAATATTGATTTAGCTATACTAAGTCATTTGCATTTTACTTAAAAATTTACAATTAGCTCCTCAGGTTTTACTTAGAAGCTGGGATAATGACTGGGATTGCACAGACTACATGGGTCAGTTAGGGAGAGATTGGCATTTCAGCCGTATTGAGTCTCGTAATCTGTGGAATAGATATCTCAGGTTTTAGGTCTTATGTAATTTCTTTTAATGCAGTTTTGTAGTTTTCAGTGTACAGGTTTACCTGTATATTTTAAATGTGTCCCTTTTTTCTTTGGTGGTAAATCGTGTTCTTGTCACTATACAGAAATAACTTCACACATTTATTTTGTAACTTATTGCTGTTACTGTATTTTTTTAATTGCTTAGGTTTTTTTTTTAAATGTACATGATCATGTTATCTGTAAATACAGTTTTATTTCCTCTTTCCAATCTGGATGATTTTTTTTTCTTGCCTTAACCCAAAATTTAAGACCTCCTGTATAATGCTAAGTAGAGGTGACAACATCCTTGTCTTCTTCCTGCTTATAAGAGAAAGCAGTCCATCTTTGTTAGCTGTAGGTTTTTCTTAGATGCGTTTCTCATGTTAAAAAATTGCTTTCTGGTCAGAATGGCTAAAACTAACAAGTCAGGAAACGACAAATATTGGTGAGGATGCAGAGCAAGGGGGACCTTCTTAAACTGTTGGTAGGAATGCAAGCTGGTGCAGCCACTCTGGAAAACAGTATGAAGCTTCCTCAAAAAGTTAATAGAGCTACCCTATGACCCAGCAATTGCACTAGTGGGTATTTACCCCAAAGATACAAATGTAGTGATCCGAAGGGGCACATGCACCCCAATGTTTATAGCGGAAATGTCCACCATAGCCAAACTATGGAAAGAGCCCAGATGTCGATCGACAGATGAATGGATAAAGAAGATGTGGTATATATATATGTATACACACACACACACAATGGATTATTATGCAGCCATCAAAAAAATGAAATCTTGCCATTTGCAATGACGTGGGTGAAAGTAGAGGGTATTACACTAAGCGAAATAAGTCAACCATAGAAAGACAATTATCATATGATCTCACTGATATGTGGAATTTGAGAAACAAGACAGAGGATCGTAGGGGAAGAGAGGAAAAAATGAAACAAGACGGCACCAGAGAGGCAGACAAACCGTAAGAGACTCTTAATCTCAGGAAACAAACTGAGGGTTGCTGGAGTTGAGGGGGCTGTGGGGATGGGGTGGCTGGGTAATGGACATTGGGGAGGGTATGTGTTATGGTGAGCGCTGTGAGTTGTGTAAGACTGATGAATCACAGACCTGTACCCCTGAAACAAATAATACATTATATGTTATTTTAAAAAATAATAAATTTTTAAAAATTGCTTTCTGTTCACTGTTTAATGTTTTTTATTAACATGAGTGGATGTTGGATTTGGATCTTTCAAGGAATTCGTATGTTGCAGCTAAATTGTTGAATATGTGGGCATAAAATTTTTCATATTTCCGTATCTTGTTACTCTCTAGGATCTGTAATGATTTCCATCCATCTTTTCAGTTCTGATATTGGTAATTCATGTTTTCTTTCTTTCTTTCTTTCTTTCTTTCTTTCTTTCTTTCTTTCTTTCTCTTTGCTGATTGGTCTAGATAGAGGTTTTCAGTATTACTGATCTTTTTCAAAAGGCAGTTTTTGGTTTCATTTATTTTTTCTTGGTTGACTTTTCTGTTTCATCACTTTCACTTTATTATTGAGATTTATTTTCTTACATTTTCTGTGGGTTAGGAATCTAGGTGTGGCTTAGCTGAGTCCTCTGACTTTGGGGCTCTTACACAAGAGTGTTATCAGGGTGTTGGTAGATGCTGCATTCATCTTCTATGGAAGAATCTGCTTCCATGCTCACTCATATGGTTGGCAGGAGTCCGTTCCTCCTGAGCTGTTGACCTGAGGGCCTCACTTCCTCATTTGTTGTTGGCTAAAGGCTGCCCTCAATTCCTTGCCATGTGGGTCTCTCCATAGTGCAGCTTGCCTCAGACTTGTTTCTCCCAAATAACCAATAGACAGAGTAAGAGTTAAGCAGAAGTCAGTCTTTTGAAACCTCTCTGGGATGGGGCAACCTATCACCTTTGCTAAAGTATTCTGTTCTTAGAAGCATGTCACTAGGTGTAGCCCACAGTGGAGGGTAGGATGTTATACCTGGGTGTGAATACTAGGCAGTGGGGACCATCTTAGAGGTGTTTGCTTACTACTCCAGAAGAGAAATTGCAGAGTGTTGTAGGGATAATGCACATGTTCAGCTTTACTAGATAGTTCCAGGGTACTAATTAACAATGTTTGAGAGTTACTGTTATAACAAATTCTCACCAACACTGGGTGTTTTTACTTGAGATATTTTTAATGTAGTCATTTTAATGCTATGAATTTTCCTCTAAGCACAGCTTTAGCCACATCCTGAAAGTTTGATTTGTTCTGTTTTCATTTTTATTGAGAGTCAATGAAACTGCAAGTAGGAGATAATAAGTAACTTAAATGAAATGTACAAATTCCTTGAAAGACAGAAAATATTAAGTGACCAAAACTGACATGAGTTAGAAGTATTCCCTTTTATGAAAAGAGTTTGTATAAGATTAATATTATTTGTTTCTTAAATCTTTGATAAAATTCAGTATAGCTATTTGTGGTAAAGTTTTTAATTATGAACTCAGTTTTTAAAAATAGATCCTGTATTAATTCAGATTTTAAATTTCTTTAGTTATATCCCACAGATTTTGATATACTGGTGCATGCAAGTGTGGGAGAGGGGCAGAGGAAAAGACTCTCCAAACAGACTCCCTGCTGAGCTGGGAGCTAGAGACAGGGCTGGATCAACTGAGCCACCCAGGCACCCCTCAACTTTTTTTTTCTAACAGTATAAACTTCAAGATATTTTTTATATCTCTTACATCATCTCTTAGCTTTCTTTTTCAATTGGTTTGAGTGCTTTTTTCCAAAAAAATATTATAACATTTTATATCTTTGTGTGGCAAATTTGGTGAAGCTTTGTATCTCTGAGAATATTTTTAGGGAGAAACAATTCAAAAAGCTTTCTTTCACCTTGTCCTCACACTGAGACCTTTGGGTGTTCAGCTGCAGTCTGTAGCTACTTGTCTCCATCATCCCTCCCCCATGTACTAGTTCGAATTGGCCTTCAGCTTCCTCAGGGTTTCTCTCTCATAATTTTGGTTCCTGAAACCCATACATCTGTAGGTTCTCCGTGTTTGCTTTGGAGATGGGAGTTAACAGTTCATGCTAATTTGCTAATTTCAGGCTTTAGACTAACCTGTTTATTACCAAGTACAGTGATTACAAAGGACCATAACCTAGACACATTATTGTGAAATTTTAGAATTCCATGAAGACATGACTGTGAAAGCTTTCAGGAGAGAAAAAGCAAGTCACCTTCAAAGAAATAAATGTCAGACTGGCATCTTACCGACCACACTGTGTGCTAACTGAAAATGCGACAGTGTTTATAATCTTCTTAGGACAAATAATTTTAACCCAGGATTTTTTTTTTTTTATACTAAGTCAAATGATTAATTATGAGGGTACAACTATGAAGACAGACTTTTCAGACATGCATGGATCCAGAGAGTTTGCTTTCTGTTTACCATAATTTAGGTGGTTACTTAAGGATATCTCTGGCAAAATGATAAAGTGAACAGTGAAGACACAAGTTCAAAAAAAAAGCTAAGCCAGCCCAGAAGACTAAAAAGAAGACTAGGGTTAACAGCTGTTCAGAAGGCCTAGAAAGCATTCTTGATTGAAGCAGGAGGAAGCAAAAAAAGAAGGGAAATCATGAGCTAACTATGAACCAAATTAGAATGTGGTGTTTAAGAGAGTGAATGTAATAAAGAAACCATTTGATCTTGATTCTAGGAGTAGTTTTTCTCAAGTGGTCCTAATTTTGTGACATTAGACTGTAGAGTCAAAACTGAAATGTGGTGAGGTATGTTTCCTTGAACAGTATTTACATAGTCATAAAAATGTAAATGCTGTTTTAGTTTTTAGCTTTGAGTCAAACTTTGGACAGGACATGGGTAAAGGAAGCCTAGAATGTTCTTGTTGCAGGGAAGAATGTAACAACTATAAGGATAAAAAATAAAAGTGAAGCTGGCAGAGGGAGGGAAGGAGAGAACAGATTAATCGCCCTAACAGCTTTGTCTTTCAAAATGGAGAATTAAGGGGTCGTCAAATTGACAAAATAAGCAATAAAACTATAAAGTTAGTATTTAAGGTTTAAAGGTAAATTATTTAAGAATTAAAATTAATAGCATATATTTCAAACACTAAGAGGGCAAGAAAATGGAAAAGTTTAAGAGATAAATTTTTAAGTTTTCATATTAGAGTTAAGTTGGTTTATTTTTAAAGTTGATAACTCAAAAGTAGTGGTACAACCATATTATCTAGGGTTATAGGGACAATCATTAGAAAGACTGAGAACTATTTAAAGATCAGGATTGGGGTGGAGGGATTTGCTTTATCATATAAACTTCTTTGTAATAGTTGATATAGAGCATGCATTTAATGAAAGTAAAAATTCATAAATAAAAGTTAAAAGAACAGAAGTAATTCAACAAAAAATAAATTCAACCATGTGTATATAGAGAAGTCTCATTTGCAGTGTTGTCCTAGTCTTTCCCCGCCAAAGGTAACAATTTTATTAGTTTTTCATTTACCTTCTAGTACCTTTTATGCAAGTAAAGGCAAGTACACATATTTTTTCTTCCTCTTCAGTACAAAAGGCAGCATATTTATATCCACTGTTCTTCACTTTGATTTTCTCAGCAAAACAGAGGGAATCTTCCTCAGAGTTCCCCCCTTTCTAATTTTTTAAAAAGATATTTATTTATTTATTCATTTATTTATTTAAGATTTTATTTATTTTTCTGACAGAACAAGTAGGGGGAGCAGCAGGCAGAGGGAGAGGGAGACGCAGGCTCCCTCCTGAGGAGGGAAGCCCAATGTGGGGCTTGATCCCAGGACTCTGGGATCACGACCCGAGACAAAGGCAGACATCTAACCAACTGAGCTACACCCTGATTTATTTATTTATTTATTTTAAGTAATCTCCATGCCCATCATTGGGCTTGAACTCACAACCCTGAGATCAAGAGTCGCGTGTTCTATGGACTAAGACAGCCAGGCACCCCATTCTCGTTTTTTGAACAGCTGCAAAATATTCTGTGAATATAGAAATTAATTCATTAGGTCTTCTATTGATGGACTCCTATGTTATTTATAATATGCTATAATAAACAGTTCCTCATGAATAATCTTTAGATATTTCATGTGTATGCGGGTGCGTCTGTGAAGTAGAGTCTAGTCATGGGGTTGCTATATCAAAGTTTAAATGTGTTGCAGGTAAATAGTACCAGAAACTCCATTGGGATAATACTATTTTGCACGATCCGGTTCTTGGAGAAATTGTGCTGTTGAACTTTTGGATTTTTGCCAGTCTTATTGGTGAGAAATGTTATCTCAGTATAGGGTTTTTAATCTTGTTTTGTTTTTTAATATATGAGTGAGGTAGAGCATATTTTTCTATCTTTAAGGGTTGTTTGTATTCCTCTTTCTTTTGGAGGTTGGTTCTTGTCCTTTACTTTTCTGTTGCCTCAATCAGTCTTTCTTTTCAGTTTAGAAGCTCTTTGTAGACTAGGGAGGTAAATCCTTTGTCCACAATGAATTGCAAATATTTATTCCCAGTGTGTCATTTGACCTGCTTATGAAACTTTCTGCCATGTGGAGCCTTTTGATTTTTGAATAATTGAATTTTATGTATTTGTGTGTTTGCTTATTTTTAGTATAACTGGATTTTGAATCTTAGATACTAGGCTCTCCCTATTCAAGGCTTATAAAGGAATTCATTTGTGGTTTTTTTTTTTTAAATAGTAGTATTCACATTTAGATTTTTATTCATTTGGGGTTTATCCTGGTGTGTGGTGTGAGATATGGGGTCAACTTTTTATCTTTTTCAAATGACTATCTTGTTTTCCAGGTATCATTTATTATAAAGTTCATTTTCTCTACAGTAAATTGATGTTATACTTTGGTACTTTAGCTGTTACAAATGTAATGTGACCATAGGTATAAGACCTTGGTCATTCTAATTGTCAGTTAACCTGAGAGACAACAATAGGCAGAGTGGGAGGGAAACTTCCTTCTAAATAATAATAGCTACTAAGTCCTTTATGTGTATTTTTGTGTGTAATCATCACAACACTATGAGGAAGATGTTTTTATTTTCCTCATCACAGATATGGAAACAGGAACAGAGAAACCAAATAATTTATCCTTCACTTAGAAAGTAGTGGAGTCAGGATTTAAATCCAGAGACTGTGATTCCATAGGCTCGTGCTGTTTAACACATTTAACGCTACAACATTGTGTCCCATCTCTCATCTTAGTGGAGGCAGCCCAGAGGTTCCGGTTTCTCCCCCTATCAAATTCATTGCTAATGCTGCTGTAGCAGCAATGGCTATGGAGATAGAACCTAAACTAAAGACGTGTGTCTGGGTTCCAGCCTTAAAAGAGAGGTGCAAGAGAAGTTAGGATTTGTTTGGCTGTTTGGGTTTGGCAAATGTACAGAAAATAGTTAATGTAGCAGGCTGGAGACTGCTATCCTTATGAGGTCTGTTTGTAAGGTTGGCCCTTGGCTGGAATCCTGGCTAGTAAACAGTTCCTACATTGATATGACCTGTCCTTAAATGATAAGAGTGTCTTATTGTTCCTAGAGTGTTTGTGTAAATGATACGGTTTATACT
This sequence comes from Ursus americanus, assembly GCF_024610735.1. Classification (NCBI taxonomy): domain Eukaryota; kingdom Metazoa; phylum Chordata; class Mammalia; order Carnivora; family Ursidae; genus Ursus; species Ursus americanus. The sequence continues at coordinate 20,758,876 of NC_142144.1, forward strand.
TTGGGAGTCTGGAATTTTGGTACATGCTGGGCAGAGGGTATCTGTGTGACCAGCTCCCAATAGGAACCCTAGGCAGTGAATCTCTAATGACCTTCCCTGGTAGATAACATTCTACGTGTGTTATCACAATTCATTGCTGGAGGAATTAAGTGTGCGTGGCTCCACTAGGAGAGAACTCGTGGAAGCTTGTACTTGGTGTCTCCCAGATTTTGCCCCATACACCTTTCTCTTTTGCTTGCTTTGCCTTGTATCCTTCCATTGTAATGAGTCTTAGCTGTGAAAACAACTTTATGCCAAGTCCTCTGAGTCCTTTTAGAGAATCGATGAACCTGGAGATGGTCTTGAGGCTAATTCTAGACATCGACATTAAAATGTTTGTTGTGATTTGGGCCATAGGGGTATGTGTGTATATGTGAGGGTGGGAATTGGAGAGAGGGAGGAAATTAACGTATATGAAATTTGAGGTTTTTATAACTTTGGGAGGTTAGCAGCAACAGTAGCTGAGACTAACACCAGAGGAGAGTTTCCTTCTTTACATGCAGAAGGAATACTGGCAGATTAACAGCGGTTTGTGCTCAGTGACTACTGCAGACAGGAACTTCATTCAGCGGTTGTATTGCTAGTGATGACACTTGGAGCGACAGCATCAACAACCAAGGAGCAGTGCAGTAGCTGCAGAGAGGTAGCCTTTAGACTGAGCTAGCACACCGCAGATTTTAGGATTTGTCATTCAAGAGAGGACTCCTGCTTATAAAAGTAAGACATTTTCTTGAGAAGTTGTATGACAGTTGTGGGTGAAAGAAGAAAGAGCCAAATCCATAATCATAGGTTTTAACATCTCTCTCAATTATTGCTAGAATAAGTAGACATAACATCAGCATTCTGTTTACAAGTACTGCTTATGCCCCTCTCCCTCAAGTTAAAGAAAATGCATTTTATTCCTATCTTGCTAGGTATCAGTATATAAGAAGTCTTTTCTGAAAAGGAACTTTGCATATTTATTATAACATTAGACCAATTTTACAGAAGAGGATACCAAACCTCTGATGTTACTGTAACCTAATACCTTAGATCAAACAGGCGGTAAGTGACGGGCTAGATTCAAAGAAAGGTTTGTTGGCAAAGCACATGCTCTGCTTTTTTATACAGTGGTGCCTGTATTGGGGCACCTGGGTGGCTCAGTCGTTAAGCATCTGCCTTCGGCTCAGGGCGTGATCCCAGAGTCCTGGGATTGAGCCCCGCATTGGGCTCCCTGCTCAGTGGGAAGCCTGCTTCTTCCTCTCCCACTCCCCCTGCTTGTGTTCCCTCTCTCGCTGGCTGTCTCTCTCTCTGTCAAATAAATAAATAAAATTTTAAAACAACAACAACAACAACAAAAAACAATGGTGCCTGTATTGGCTTTAGGAATACTAATATTCCATATGGCATTTGGTTAATAAATACCATTATTTTTAGAAATTGGTTTGTTCTAGGACAAATAAATAGTATACTGTTTTATTAGAATTAGAGATGGAAGCAGTTTCCAGTCTGCTTAAGTAGTATATTTGTAATTTCACTAAGATCAGAAGGAGGTTGGAATACTGCCCTATTTTTGTGATACTTTGGAATTCCATATTTTAGGGCTCATTACCATTCACTCTGATTTCTTGATGTTCTTTAAAGAAACATGAACGAGCTTAAGTCCATATAATGTGGCTCTTATAAAATTCATAGGTGCTTATAGGTCACTAAATGATGCAAAAAGAAATTTTATTTTATTTTTAATTTTTTTAAAGATTTTTATTTATTTGAGAGAGAAAGAGCAACGAGCGGTATGAAGGGTGAGAGGGAGAGGGAGAAGCAGGCTCTCCACCGAGCGGGGAGCCAGACGTGGGGCTCAATCCCGGGACTCCAGGATCATGACCTGAGCTGAAGGCAGATGCCCAACCGACCGAGCCACCTAGGTGTGCTTATTTTTAATTTTTAGAAGAAATTTCACTTTAAGAAGTATAAAATTGAGTGAATGTTTTGTTAACATTTTTGAGATGGTAGTATGGTAATAGTCAGTAGTAGAATTGGCCAAAAATCCTTGTGAAATATTTGATTGAAAGATCCAGTATGGAGCTTGAGACACATGGTGGCAAAGTATTTTATTTATTTATTTATTATTATTTTTTAAGATTTTATTTATTTGAGAGAGAGAGAACACGAGTGGGGGGAGAGGGGCAGAGAGAGAGGGTGAAGCAGAGGCCCTGCTGAGCAGGGAGTCCGCTGTGGGGCTCGCAGGACCCCAAGATCATGACCTGAGCTGAAAGCAGATGTTTAACTGACTGAGCCACCCAGGCACCCCATCAAAATTTTTGAAGTTCATTATTTTTCAAAATGAAAATAACTCCTTTCTCTCTGATTAATACTTACACATGACAAGTAGAAAAGCCAGGTATAATAATCCCTGTTAACATTTGGGTGAATTTGCTTTTCTCAACACAGTAGCCAGAGTGATTCTTTAAAAAGTAAATTGGATCATGTTACTCTTATGTTCAAAACTGTGTGTCTCACATTTCACACATTTCACGTTTTTTAGAATGGCCTTCAATGCCACACATGCTATTACCCTCCTAATGTCTTTATTTCTCTTTATCCCTTGCTCACTCCCAGTAGCAGTTGCCTTCTCAGAGCTTTCTAGAACACGCAACGCTTTCTATACCGGTTTCCTCTGCCTATAGCATTCTTCCCTCAGATATCTACATAGCTTACTCCTTACCTCCTTTATGATACTGCTTCAATGCCATTTTCTTTTAAGTCTTTCCTTCACTGCCTGTTTAAAATTGTAATTCCCCTCTTCATCTCTGGCTGCTCCTTTTCCTACTTTTTAAAAAGCACTTATGACTTTATTTATTTATTTATTTATTTATTTATTTATTTATTTGAGAGAGAGAGAGAGAGAGAGTGAGAACACGAGAAGGGTGAGGGGCAGAAGGAGAAGCAGACTCCCCACTAGGCAGGGAGTCTGACACGGGGATTGATCCCAGGATTACAGGATCTTGACTCGAGCAGAAGGCAGATGCCCAACTGACTGAGCCACCCAGGCACCCCAAAAAGCACTTAGGACTTTAAAACATATTACATAATTTAAAAATTTTGATTATTATCTGTTTCCTTCTGCAAGATTGTAAGCTCCATACATTAAGGGCAGGGGTTTTTGGTCATTCACTGGGATTTTCCCCAGTGGTTAAAGACCTGGCTCTCATAGTTGGGTGCTCGGTAAATATTTGTTGGATTTGTTGAATGAAGGAATGTTATTGCTAAGGCAATTATAGATGTTGAATTCAATATGTATGGACTATGCTGTATAGTAGAAACTAAATATGCAAATAAATGGCATTTTGGTTGCATGTCATGAATTAGAAGGCTTTTGGAGAAATAATTTAGTTACTTAAAAAGTTAATATTTTTTTTGCTAAGATGCCCATAATAAAATGAAGGCACTTAAGATCATTTTATTGAAACTGGTTCATAAATGGGATTTTGAACATTGCCACAGCTGCACGTTTGAAGAATTTGCCCCATCGTTGCCTTTTTGTTCTCACTGTCCTAAAATCTCAACAGTGGCAGCCTTGGAAAGGAAAATATTACTAATGAACAATGTGGTAACTATTTTGGGAGATGGTCGTGGTGGTAATTGTTTTCTAAGAAATATGTTTAGGCACAGTTACACATTTAACAGATGAAGAGTGTTGATGGGGCTACAGTGTTTGTGGAAATATGATTTCCAAGTCATTTGTAGGGTAGAGTTACCAATAATAGCTAGCGCCTTTGGGGTTGGATGTGCTTTGACTAACAGGAGGCTGTGAAAGGGTGAATGTTAACAAAAGGCTGCATTAAAAAAAATACTTGGAGTTACTGCCTCACGTCTGAAAGCCTCACTGAATATTCAGTTTATTCCCTCCTCTGTATAATTTTTATTCATTTTTTAAGCAAAAAAGTTTTGAACATAGATGCCATGTAAAACGTTGTAGTAGGTTCTGTGGAAGAGGATATAAAAGTGATCAGGAGACCATAATCAACAAGTATATATAGATAGTATGGTGAGACTTTACATAATATCACTTTTATTTCTGTTTATGGAAGAACATAGTTAGCAGGATTAACATGTGTTTTCTGTTCTGGAAAGTGTTCACAAAGCCTAAGACTACTAGAAATTTAATAGAGGGAGCTACCTTGGCTTTATAATAGAACTTGGATATTAATTTCAGTCTTTAAGATTCTTTTATTTAGAAAAGTACTAGGATCATAGACAATTCTAAGGTAATTTTGATAACCTCTTTTTTATGGTCATAGTATCTTAATAGGCTAAAACAAATATCTTATTCTTGAATTTCATATGCATTTTCGGTATGATCTGAAATTTAACTGTGATTTAATGGTTTACTATCAGAATCTTCCTTCCATGTTACTTTAGCGGCTGTTTCTCAGTTGTGTGGATTGCCATCTGTCATATTAATAATATCTCTTTAATGCTAACTAAAACCACTTCCCATCAAATTAGATAATGAAACAATTTATTTGTGCTGCTTAATTACAATATTCCTTTACTTTGTTGTCCTGTGTATTTCATTATTCTTCAACAAGAGAGAACTTCAGTAATTGATACTTAAGTCAGTGAAGCTGATTGGTGTGTTGACTTAGCCAGAGAGCTAACAAGTCCATAGAGCAACTGCTGCACTTATGTAAATTTACTGTGTGTTTCTAAGGAGACTGTTGATCCAGTGTTTTCATACAGCCCACCTCCCGAGATGGCTTCATTATCTGGCTTGTTAAAGCCTTTTTGTATGATGTTAATTTGTTTATCTGTAGCACAGGGGTCTTCATCCTGCTTATTTTCTACCCTGTCTCTTAAACCATAATCTCTCATAGTAGTCAGCCCTTGTGAGAGATACTCAATTTACGTAGGTCTGCATCGCTCTTTTCTGTAGTATAATGGAAAATTGCTTTTCAGGCACTTAGAATATAAATATTAAGAATAATTTTCAGAAATTTTTTTTGAACTGAAATAGTTTGTAATTATAGGTGGTGATGTGTTTTCAGGAGGAAGAATTTACGTCTAAGAAAGAAAAGTTTTTTAAAAGAAGAGAATGTTTAAAGTAATACTCAACTAATTGGGTTTTTCTCATCTTTTACAGAGCTTTACAAAGTAATACGACTTTTGGGATTCGAGCTTTGTAATACTAAACAAACCTTTGTTTTCTATAATTTGAAAATGAATTTTTTGGGGAAAAAGCTTAGCCAGTAAATTTTAATTATCAGAATACTGTTTCTGTGACCTTATTTTCAAATGTAAGCTCCTTTTGCCCTCCTTGTCTTTTACCAGTCCTGAAATTATTAGGATCAAAATAAAGTATCATAATTATTTGAGAGATGTGTGGTTTATTCTATCTGGTAGTCAACCCTTTTTCTGATATAAAACAGGATTTCCAGATATGAAACTGTAGGATCAAATCTTTTTTCTCGTGTATTAAGTATAAAAATAAAAATAGCCATTCCAGTACTTCACTTGATATGATAGTGTTTGCTTTCCTTATGTGTGATTTTAGGCATATTTTTTTAAAAAAGCTTCTCCTGTTGCCCTTGAAAAATGTAGTAGAATTATCAGACTTAAATGTTTGTATTTTGAAGACTCTGCATTGTTCATCATTTTCTTACTATGACAGTTTATATTTTGTGTGGAAGCATTGAGTGCGACAGTTAAGATATTTTATTAATTTATTTAAGATGTCAAATAAATTTAAATTATTCTGGTTTTTCTATACTTGAATATTTGATCACATTTTTAGGCTAAATTTTTCTTTTACAGTTAGAAGTCCAAATGGTAATTCAGAGATTAAGAATAAAGTTTAAAAAAAATCTGTTAAATGAATAGTTTTATTATATTTGATTGATTCATCATTTAACCATGAGAGGAATTAGGCCAACTGCAAAGTTAGGGGACACAGTTCACAGAAGACTACCCTCACTTCTGACAGCAGTTATAAGTTCTGGGGGTTTCCAAAACCAATGCTGAGGTCCCATGATTTGTTAAAAGGATTTATGGAACTCACTGAAAGCTGTTACAGTCATGATTACTGGTTATTACAGGGAAAGGATATAGATTTAAGTCAGCCAAGGAAAGAACACATTCAGCCAAGTCTGGGGAAGTACCAAACACAGAGCATCCTTTGTCCTCTCTTTATGGCGTTAAGACACATTATTTTCTCAGCTTCAGTGTGTGACAGTACTTAAGGAGTATTGTCAAACAGGGAAGCCCACTTGTGCTTTAATGATTAAGTATATTTTTTGTCAAGAAGCTCCTTTGTGTAGACATTATTGATTGCCTTTGGGGCTAATCTCAGTCTTCAGGCCTGACTAAAAACCGACATCCACCCTAAATCGCATTGTTGATCTTTTTGGTGGGGTCAGTACCTACCCTGAGACTGGCAGTGACCTAAAGCCCCCAGGTTAAAAAAAAAAAAAAAAAAAAGACACTTCTTAGGTGTGACCTTCCCAGGGTTTAGAGATTACCTCCCAGAAGGAGAGGGCAAAAGCCAGACTTCTCATTGGCAAGGTTAAACTCTTTACTACACAAAATGTGAGTAATATTAGAATGAGGTGTTCATGTGCTAATTCTAACAATATTTGAAAGACCCCTATAGAAATAAAAATACTTCTTACTAGTCACTTGTAGTGCAGTAGTAACTTGAAGTTACTCTACATTGTTGAGTAAGAATTAGAGATTTCTTGCAGTCTTACTTTATGCTCACAAAGGAAAAACTTTATTTCACTTCTGAATATTTATTTTGAATAGACTACAAGAGACAGACAATACTGCATTCTAAATGAAGTAATAATGTAGCATAATTTATGATATCAATAAATTGCAAGTAAAACTAATATTAATAATGGGATAGTTAAGTATGCCATTATAGAATTTTAAGAATCCATTAAAAATAGTTATGAAGAATATAACAGTGTAGCAAAAGCTTATCAGTTATAAAAGGATTACAGAGAGGAGCACAAATTCATATTATAACTTTGTAAAATGTACTTAAAATGAATTATACAAATAAAAATCCAGCTATTTAACATCTGTAGATTTATTCTGAGGTAGTTGAATGAGTCTGCAGAGCTGCTTAAATAAGGATGGTTATAGCAAAAAATTTTACTTCTTTTTTTCTCTTAACAGATTTTTTTTTTTTAAGATTTTATTTATTTATTTGACAGAGAGAGAGACAGCCAGCGAGAGAGGGAACACAAGTAGGGGGAGTGGGAGAGGAAGAAGCAGGCTCCCAGTGGAGCAGGGAGCCAATGCGGGGCTTGATCCCAGGACTCTTGGATCACACCCTGAGCCGAAGGCAGACGCTAAACGACTGAGCCACCCAGGCACCCCTCTCTTAACGGATTTTATCAGTGTTCTGCAGGAAAAGTCCTAATGCCCAGACTGATACATACTTTATTCTTTCTCATTCCCAGAGGTTAATCATAAATGGGACTTTATTAGATCTCCTGTGTAATCCTATACAAAGAGGGTTTCAACTTTATTTATTAGAAATGGATATATATTTTAAGAGTTTGTTACATAAAATGCAAAAAGCATTGCTTTCAGTTTTTTTAAAGATTTTATTTAATTTTATTTTATTTTTAAAGATTTTATTTATTCGACAGAGATAGAGACAGCCAGCAAGAGGGAACACAAGCAGGGGGAGTGGGAGAGGAAGAAGCAGGCTCATAGCAGAGGAGCCTGATGTGGGGCTCGATCCCATAACACCGGGATCACGCCCTGAGCCGAAAGCAGACGCTTAACTGCTGTGCCACCCAGGCGCCCCATAAAGATTTTATTTATTTGAGAGAGAGAGCGTACTTGAGCCGTGGGGAGGGGGGGCGGGAGAGAGAGGGAGAAGCAGAGTCCCCATTGAGGAGGGAGCCTGATGTAGGACTTGATCCCAGGACCCTGAGATCATGACCAGACCCAAAGGCAGACGCTTAACTAACTGAGCCACTCAGGTGCCCAGTTGCTTTCAGTTTTTAAGCGTGTTTTATCAAAACAAAGTCTTTTATCAATTTTTTTAATCAGTTTTTTTGTTGTTGTTAGAATGGGGAAGTGACATTTCTTTTTAAAACTTTAAAAAGTTTTCTTTATTGAAAGAATGTTACCTTTTTCACCTTTGGAGATTGTTACCTAATAATAATTACATTGAATACATGTGACTTTTGAAACAAAAGACTGAGTAATTAATCATCAGTGTTTATTGCCGCTGTTTAAGGGATACCTGTGTATTAGAAATATTAATCCTCAGAGTGACCCATGAGGATGGATACCATTATGATTCCTTTTTATAGATGAGCAAACCGAGCCTTAGAGAGGTTAAATAATATGTAGTATCATACAAAGGTAAATTTAAGGTGGAGCCTGTTCAAACCTAGATGTGGTCTACTCTGGAAGACTGTGTTTTAAACCACTTTACTATCATGTTTCTGTGTTTATTACAGCATCTCTTTATAGTAGTTTTTAGTTGGGTACACATTAGAGCTTTGGAAATACACAGGTTCTGCCTCAGCCTAGATCTATCTATTGGTTAAGAATTTCTGCTGTGGGACCTTATAAATAGTATTTATTTTATTTTATTTTATTTTTATTTTTTTAAATATTTATTTGAGAGAGAGTAGAGAGAGCACAAGAGTGGGATGAGGGACAGAGGGAGAAGCAGGCTCCCCACTGAGCAGGGATCCTAATGCTGGACTCGATCCCAGGACTCCAGGATCATGACCTGAGCCAAAGGCAAACGCTTAACCAACCAAGCCACCCGGGTGCCCCAAATAATATTTATTTTAAACTGGTTATATGATTGTAATGCATAACCAAGGCAGAGGGCCATTACATGTAATGTACCTGACATTATGCTATAGACTGTGGGGAAATATAATCAAGTATAAGACACAATAATAGACCTCAAAGTAGCTGAAAAAAAACTTTGCTTACATATTTGACAAAATGTGTGATATTCATAGTTACATGTATAGGAAGGTTATATTATGTAAGTGTGGTAAAATCCTAAAACATACACATTTTAATGCTGCAAGACAAAATTAAGTTCAACCTCTTTATTTTGGGGATAGAAAAATTTTCAAGGATGTGGTATTTATCTGTGCTCAGTAGGTAGGAATGGATATGTAGTGAAGGGAGGCAAGGATAAGGATGATATGTCTGGGACAAATTACAGGACAGGAGTGTTACCGTGAGTAGGAGGTGCAGGTTAGAAAGAGCTTTTAATAGCCATCACAATAACTTTAGACTTGATTCAGTAAGCAGCAGACGAAAATTTCATGTTAATAGTTGGTGATTTCCTGGTTAGGAAACTAGGTAAAAGTTTACTAAATGAGATAGAAATAGAACCATGAATAACTCAGTTCTCTCCCCAAATGGAAACTGAAATGACAAGTGTGCATTAAGAAGACTGCAGACAGTTGTTTTTGGATTCTTAGCTGTTAAGCACTGTGGGCCCAGTGTTAACAGTTTGACACCTTTGCTAGATGGATTTTAGGTAATCTCATGTGCCTCCAAGGGAGTGCTTTCCTGAAGGTTTGTTCTTTTTTTAAATTTTTTTTAAAAGATTTTATTTATTCATTTGAGAGGGAGCTGGAGAGTGAGTGAGAGAGCACAAGCAGGGGGAGCTCCAGGGAGAGAGGGAGGAGCAGACTCCCCACTGAGCAGGGAGCCAGCCCCAGGGCTTGATCCCAGGACCCCAGGAGCTGAAGGCAGATGCTTTACCTGTCTGAACCACCCAGGCGCCCCTGAAAATTTGTTCTTTGTTAGGTTGTTGATACTGAAATTCTAGAGTAAGAGCTGGTTCCTCTCAGGAGAGGTTGCTGCTTTGGGTGGCAGAACGGTGTTTTGCACTTTTTGGCTCTCCTCTCTTTGTAACGGCTGACACCGCTTTAATATTTTTTCATCAGTCTATCCTTAAGTCCTTTGGTAGAATTCTCACTTGCCTTTGCTTTAGCTGTTGTATCCTTTTGCATTTTATTTAGGAGAGGCTGTCATATTTTCTTGATTTTTTTGATTTTATAAAGCTCTTATTTGCATATAATTTAAAGTTGTGATGATTTTCTGGTGTATATTGTCTGCTTTTTGATTCTTTCCTTCCTTTATCTTAGGTATAGATTCCCATAAGTAACTCATATGATTGCGGGTTTTTTGTTTTGTTTTTGAATGTTGTCTGCCTTTGAAGGGATGCCTTCTGGATCACCATGGTATAGGCGTGAACTCTGAGAATTAACTGTAGTAGTTGATAGCTTGATCAATCTTTTCTTGTCCCTTGAGGGCTGATTCAGCATAGGTGATGGTAATGGCTATTTTAGGCTAGGAAGAAGTCTCAAGTCAGTAGGAATCCTCTGGCATAAAATGATGAATTTCTTGTCATTGTTTAGTTTTATTTTGTTGTGTTTTTTTTTAACTTTATATTTGGAAAAAAATTAGAGGTGTAGAGATACTGTGGAAGGGTCCTGTGTACCCTTCACAGTTTCCTCCAATGGTTGCATTTTAATGATAGTACACTGTCAAAACAAAGGCATTGATATTGTGCAATGCCTATTTATAATTCTGTTTCATTTTATTGCTGTGTATATTCGCATAACTATCACCACAATCAAGACACAGAATTGATCAAAGATCTCCCTTCTGGTACCCTTTTCTAATCACACCCATTACCTCCTTCTGACTGTCTCTGCTCCTTTGCAACCATCAGTCTCTTTTCTCTATAATTTTGTCATTTTGAGAATGTTATATAAATAAAATCGTAGAACATGTGAATTTTCATTTTGAGGTTATGGTCATTTGTTGTGTATGTTTCCTTTTAAAGAAATCACCAAACTGTCCAGAGTGGCTGTACCATTCCTGTCAGCAGTGTGTAAGAGATCCACTTTCTTCCACATCCTCACCTGCATTTGATACTGTCACTATTCCTTATTCTAATTGTTCTGATAGGTGTGTGGTGATGTCATAGTCTTAAATTTTATTTGAAGTGCTCTCTGTGGTTTTAAAATTTGCATTTCCTTAATGTCTAATGGTGTTGAGTATCTTTTCATGTGCTTATAGGCCATTTGTATATCTTTGGAGAAATGTCTTTTCAAATGCTTTTTGCCTATTTTTTACAAATATGAATATGTCTTTTTATTATTTAGATTTTGTAAATACTTTCTCCCATTCTCCGGCTTGTCTTTTCATTTTTGTGATGGTGTCCTTCAAGTACAGTAGGTTTTTTTTTTAAGTTTTTATTTAAATTCTGGTTAGATAACATACAGTGTAATACTAGTTTCAGGTGTACAATATAGTGATTCAGTATTTCCATACATCACCCTGTGCTCATCACAAGTGCTCTCCTTAATCCCCATCACCACTTACTAAACATGCCCTTCCACTTCCTTCCTTCCTGGTAACCATCCCTTTGTTCTCTATCGTTTAGAGTCTTTTTCTTGGTTTGCCTCTCTGTCTCTTTTTCTCTCTTTTCCCCTTTGCTCGTTTGTTTTTTTACTTACATTTCACAGATAAGTAAAATCATATGGTATTTTTCTTTCTCTGACTGACTTATTTTGCTTTGCATAATACTCTTCTAGCTCCATCCTTGTCAATGCATATGGCAAGATTTCATTCTTTCCATGGCTGAATAATATTCCATTGTGTATATATACCACAGCTTCCTTATCCATTCATTAATTGATGGACACTTGAGCAGTTTCCATAATTTGCCTATTGTAGTGATTAACACTACTATAAATACTAGGGTACATGTATCCCTTTGAATTAGTATTTTTGTATTCTTTGGGTACTCAGTGCTATTGCTGGATTGTAGGGTAGTTCTAGTTTTAACTTTTTGAGGAACCTCCATATTGTGTTCCACAGTGATTGTACCAGTTTGCATTCCCCCCAACAGTGCAAGAGGGTTCCCCTTTCTCCACGTCCTTGCCAACACCTTTTGTTGTTGATTTTAGGCATTCTGATACGTGTGAGGTGATATCTTGTTGTAGTTTTGGTTTGCATTTCTCTCATGATGAGTGATGTCGAGTATGTTTTCATGTGTGTTGGCTGTCCATATGTCTTCTTTGAAAAAGTGTCTGTTCATGTCTTCTGCCCGTGTTTTAATTGGATTATTTGTTTAGGGGGTGTTGAGTAGTATCAGTTCTTTATATATTTTGGATACTAACCCTTTATTGGATATGTCATTTGTAAATACCTTTTACCATTCCGTGGGATGTCTTTTAGTTTTGTTGATTGTTTCCTTTGCTGCTCAGAAGCTTTTTATTTGATATAATCCCCATAGTTTATTTTTGTTTTTGTCTCCCTTGTCTCAGGAGATTATCTAGAAAGAAGTTGCTATGGCTGATATCAAAGAAGTTAGGATTTTTAGTTTTTATGGTTTTTATTTTTTCAGGTCTCAAATTTAGGTCTTTAATCCATTTTGATTTTATTTTTGTATGTGGTGTAAGAAAGTGGTCCAGTTTCATTCTTTTGCATGTTGTTGTCCAATGTGTCATTTAATTTTGACCATATTTTTGAATTCAATATAGATGCAGTAGTATAGTATATATTCTTTTGTGACTGACTTCTTATGCTTGTGAGATTTATCTATGTTACTGTATAGAGCCGTAGTTCATTCTTATTGCTATAAATCACTTAATGCATTTACAAAAATCTATCCATTCTGAGAAGAAGGAACCCTGTTACAGTGTTGGTGGGAGTGCAAGCTGATATAGCCACTCTGGTTAACAGTATGGAGTTCCTCAAAATGTTGAAAATAGAGCTACCCTACGACCCAGCAATTGCACTACTAGGTATTTACCCCAAAGATACAAATGTAGTGATCCGAAGGGGCACCTGCACCCCATGTTTATAGCAGCAATGTCCACAATAGCCAAACTATGGAAAGAGCCTAGATGTCCATTGACAGATGAATGGATAGAGAAGATGTGGTATATATATATATATATATATATACACATACATATATATACACATACATATATATGTATGTGTATACATATGGAATAGTAGTCATCAAAAAAATGAAATCTTGCCATTTGCAATGACGTGGATGGAACTAGAGGGTAATTATGCTATGTAACTAGAGGGTAATTATACTAAGTGAAATAATTCAGTCAGAGAAAGACAATTCTAGTATGATTTCACTCCTATGTGGAATTTAAGAAACAAAACAGGAACATAGGGGAAGGGAGGGAAAAATAAAACAAGGTGAAATCAGAGAGGGAGACAAACCATAAGAGACTCTTAATCATAGGAAACAAACAGGGTTGCTGGAGGGGATAGGGGTAGGGGAATGGGGGTAACTGGGTGGTGGACATTAAGGACAGTGTGTGATGTAATGAACACTGGGTATTATATAAGACTGATGAATCACTGAACTCTACCTCTGAAACTAATACACTGTATGTTAACTAATTGAATTTAAATGAAAAAAATTTCTTCATTGACTTAAAAAAAAATCTGTCCATTCTGTCGTTGATAACATTTGGTTATTTCCAATTTGGTGAGTAGAAATAATGCTACTGAGAACATTCTCATATATTAAGGTGCACATAAGCATGCAATCTCTTTAGTGTATCCATAGAAATAGAATACATAAGAATTGTAGGATAGTCATATATTCATCTTCAGTATATTGAGTCAGTTTTCCCAAAGTTGTACCAACTTGCACTCCGACTAGTAACGTACTAGCTCTGATGCTCCACGTTGTTATCAACTCTTGATATTCAGTGTTTTTTTAATATCTGGTATTTTATTGTGGTTTTAACTCTCATTTCCCTGATGACCGGTGGGGTTAAGCATCTTTTCATATGTTTATTGGATATGATATTAGTCATTTAGATATAGGTTAGAAAAATGTTTATTTCTGGTTCACTTACAGTGTTGGTGGCTGTTGTGAAGCTGTATGTATTCTTAATCTGGCTGAAAGAGCAGCCCCTCTTGTAATATGCTCCTATTTCAGAGGGTAAGAGGAAAAAATTAATAGAAACGACTAATATCTTTTGAAGCTTCTGCTTGGATTTATCGAAGGATTTATCGAAGGATTTATTGATTTATTCTGTAGGCTAAAAAAGCATATCACAGAACTGTGCTTAGTGTCGATGGGTGAGGGAATTATTCTCTCACAGGAGGCATTGCAAGTCACATCACTCTGAATGGGGGTAAAAATCCTTTCACAGAAGGAGAAAGCACAAATACTCTGGAACAGTAATGAAGTCTGCCACTTTGTTAGGTGCCTGTTGAACTCTTCTGTAGTTTTCTTTTATCTTGACTTTTTCTTAGGGATTGCTAATGAGGTTTTTATCCCTCCTTTTTTCTTTTTCCTGATAAGTTCTGGATATAAAACTGGGTGGCTCAGTCAGTTAAGCATCTGACTCTTGGTTTTGGCTCAGGTCATGATCTCAGGGTCCTGAGATGGATCCCCACTCAGCAGGGAGTCTACCTGAGATTCTTTAACCTCTCTCTCCCTCCCCCTTTACTCTTTCCCTCCTCTTGCTTGCACTCTCTCTTTCAAATAAATAAATAAAATCTTTTATTTAAAAAAATCAATAGAATTTGTTGGTTATATGTAATGCAGGTATTTTCTCCCACTCTGTAATTTGCCTTTTAAATCTCCTACTGTTTTTTGTTAAATAAAATTCTTTAAAAGAAAATTGAAATGTAATGTTAGTTTCAGGTGTGTGATGTAATGATTTGGTAATGTATATATTATAAATAAAATTATTAATTTCAATGTCCTCTCATTTATCAGTATTTTTCCTTCATAATTGTGCTTTTGTGTCTTGTTTAAGAAATCTTTCCTTACTCCAAAATTATGAAGATACTCTTCTGTTATCTTCTAGGGTCTTTATTGTTTTGCCTTTTACATTTCAGTCCGCAGTTTTCCTAGAATTATTGCTTAGTTGACATTTTAACATACTTCTGTAAGTCTAGGAAAAAGGTAAAATGGTTTCTTAATGGTTTCAAATTAACTCAGTTTACATATAGAAGCATACTGATAGTAAACTGATGTATATGTAGAAAATATATCTATTAGTAACACCTCTTTTTACCAAATCCTCAGAGATAAAAACATACTGGGCATGTTTAAATTTTTACTGCATTTAAAACTGCAGAAATTCATCTTTCTCCATAGCTGCAGGTAGCCAGTGAACCACAAAGTCTTTCCTATTTCAAATATTATCAGGAAGATAACAGATGTTCCTTAAATGAGGCCTTAATCCTGGTCCTTATGGAAGTTGAGATTTTCATTTTTATTTCATGTGTGCTTGCTTAATTCCTTCCTCTTGTCCGAACTTGTCTGTATAAATTTCTAGTGAAGAACCAAAGAGAATCTTATCTGGATGTTTAATACAGGAATTGTTTAAATAATTGTATTTCTATTATGCAAACACACTGGTGGTTTGCCTTTCTTTAGCAAAGGCTGAAGTTGTTTCCTACTTAACACCTAACCATTAAACATCTTTTGGAGAATTATTACTATTCTAATATTTGTAGGATAATTTGGAAATTAAGTTTTATCATCCATTAGACCAAAATATTTGATCTTAAGAATTGACCAAGTTAAACAAACAGTAACATTTGGAAATTGTTTGGTTTTAACTTTGTACATGGCATTTATTGTCCATTGTAAATGTAAATTTTTTAATCTTTGTAATAGATCTTATAGTTAAAATGAGAAGGCTTGTCTGACTTGTCTTTTAGCATTGACAACTCAGCTTGCAGTTAATCAAAACTCCTTTTTTGTTTTTTTTTTAAAGATTTTGTTTATTTATTTGACAGAGAGACAGTGAGAGAGGGAACATAAGCAGGGGGAGTGTGAGAGGGAGAATCAGGCTTCCCACTGAGCAGGGAGCCCAGTGCCTGGCTCTGTCCCGGGACTCTGGGATCATGACCTAAGCCGAAGGCAGACACTCAATGACTGAGCTACCCAGGCGCCCACAACTGGTCAAAGCTCTTACCTGTAGAAAAGAGTAAGTTATTTAAATAGTAGTTGTTTAAGAAGTAAACATTAAAGATCATTTTGAACATTAGTGAATAAAAAAATCACTGATTATAAAGGATTTGGTCAATATAGAAATAAGTTGCATCTTTGTGTTCAACTTTAAAAAAATACATGGATATTAAGAAGTTGGAATTCTTAGTGGGTACTACACAAATTATTTCCATATGAGTACTTAGAAATAAATATATTCGGGGCACCTGGATGGCTCAGTTGGTTAAGCATCTGCCTTTGGCTCGGGTCATGATCTCAGAGTCCTGGGATTGGGTCCCATGTCAGAGTCCCTGCTCATTGGGGAGCCTGCGTCTCCTACTCCCCGCCCCCTGGCTCATGTTCTCTCTCTCTCTCTGACAGATAAATAAATAAAATCTAAAAAAAAAGAAACAAATGTACTATAAAAACTTAACATTTTAATATATTAAATACACTTACAATATACTAAATATACTTTAAATTACAAAAACTGTTTCAGGGTGCAACCCCTAAATGTGGTTTTTGGTACTTCAAATGTAACATCTGAAAATAGGGTTTGTTCAAAAAGGGTTGCAGGATTATGTTCCCCATTATGTGATAGCATTCTTTTTTTGTAACAACCATGTGGATATGCAGTAATTTTTCTTCTGTAAAGTTTACTTCCAACCTTTATTTAGATTTTGTAATTCTTGAGGACTTCCCCTTAAATGCCTTGATATTCAGACAAAGTGATATTAACTTTTGATATTTTTAGTAGTAAATGTGGACCATTATCCAAGATTTGTTTTATTAACATAATATTGTCCTTGCTTTTCAGCGGGGATCTGATGAGCTTCTTCCTTCTGGTGTCATTAACGGACCTTTTACCATGAACAATTCTACTCCTACAGGTGTGTATGGTGAGTTTTCATTTTTTCAAAATCTAAAATGTTTTCTTTCTGTGAGTTGCAAAAAAAATTTTTTTTACAGTATTCTTAGTTTGCTCATCTTATAAACATTTGTTGAAGTCCATTATTTATAACAAAACTAAAACTTATTGTAGTAAAGTTCACATGAGATTACCAGTTGTAGCTCTTAAGTTTTAAGAATTAATTTGTATCTAATTTGATAATTACTTTTTTGACTGATGTTCTTTGTGTTATATAGGTGTGATAAAACTGTCAATAAGTTGGTGACCCAGAACAATTGAGTAAAAGAGCTGGATTTAAAAGCTTGTGTTTAATGACAGTTTAGAATAATAGAAGTATTAAAACTATAAGATCACATGATTTTTAAAAATTGGAACATAATTTACATTCCATAAGTTGCCACATGGTTTAAAAATAAGTGTTCTTGAAATTTGGGGACTGTAAAATGAACTGGCAGAGTGCAGTACTGGAGGAAGAGTGAGCGGTTAAGAGGCTATTGCTGTATGGGATATCCCACTTAGGGATGATATTTTGTACTACACCACTAACAGTTGTGATAGAGAGAATGAGAGAATTCACAGAAGGTGAAATTGGTAGTGGCTGGTGATTAATTGAATGTTTGAATAAAGGATTCCATCAATGATTTATTTCCAGGTTTTGGACTTGGATAATTGAGTAGATAAATGGTGGTGCCATTCATATAGAAAATAGAGGAAGAAGTTGGACAACATAGCAGGTTCAGATTTTTACGTATTGAATTTGAGGTTCCTTTGCAACATCCAAATGGAAGTGTTGTGTAGTCACTGGGTTCTTCTGGTCTCAACATCAAGAGAGAAATTTGGAAATTAGTATCATCCACAGTTGAAAAGACATGAAGAGTGGAGAGTTTCGGAAAAGGCCAGATTTTTATTTTTATTTTTTTTATTTTTAAATATTTATTTATTAGAGCGTAAAAGAGCACACAAGCAGGGGAGAGGAAGAAGCAGGCTCCCCGCTCAGTGGGGAGCCCAACATGGGGCTCAATTCCAGGACCCTGGGATCATGACCTGAGCCGAAGGTAGACGTCCAACTGACTGAGCCACCCAGGTGACTCTGAAGGCCAGATTTTTATCCAAATGTTTTTGGAGTTGTAGGGAGTAGGAAATGAGTGGACCTCACTTTCCAGACCCTGAGCTACATGGTGTTTGGGAGAGTGAACAGCTTCTGTGTGAGGACTGTATGAGAGAAGTGGACTAGGTTCAGGTAGGGCAAAAGATGCAATGAAAATTCATGGAAGAGATTAAGAATATATGGGTATTGATTAACCATAGTACACTGCTCTGTAGTACTAAATGGAAAGATTTTGTGGGCAGGACAGCAGCAGAGGATTTGTTCATGTAGAAGTGTGAACAGAGCAATATGAGCATGAAACTAAAGCCGTTTTCTCAAACTTGAGCTGGCATCAGAATCACCTGGAGGGCCTGTTAAAGCACGGTTGCTGAGTCCATACCCAGGATTTCTATTAAAATAGATCTGAGGCGGGTCCTTAGAATTTGTATTTCCATAAGTTCCCGGGTAATGGTGATGTTGTCATTTGAGGAAGCATACTTTGAGAACTACTGTATGAGGAAATACTAAAATCTAAAGTTTCTAAACCTGATTATCCTCTTGGTCTGGTAGGCTTGTAAAAAAATGTCTGTCCTTAGGGTGCCTGTGTGGCTCAGTTGGTTAAGCGCCTGACTCTTGATATCAGCTCACGCCTTGATTTCAGGGTCGTTACTTCAAGTCTCACATTGGGCTACACACTGGGCATGGAGCCTACTTTTTAAAAAAAGTCCCTACTCCTAGAGTTACAGTACATCTAGGGTGGGCCCATTATATTTGTTCTTATTTTAAAAACAGGTCACTTTGTTGGGTCATGTTTATGAACTACCAGGATGGATGACCAGAAAGATTTCATGTTGGTTGATTGATTACTTAGGAAAAGAAAGAAATATGAAATGGGAGTTTAGCTGGCAGCAGCAGTTTGTTCTGTTTTGCTTTTATGTTTTGAGTTTCTTATATCCCATTCTACGTTCAGTGTTTCTCTTCCTGAAGCATATCCTCTTTAGTAGCTATTTCTGCAAAGCTCTATAAATGGTAACCTCTCAGACTTTGACTAAAAATGTCTATTTCATTATCACTATTCAATGTTAGTTAGCTATTTTGAATCTTAGGTTGACAGTTTTTTCTCTTAACACATTGAAGGTACTGTTCTATTATTCTTTTGGCTTCTGTTGTTAAGAAGTCTGTTGTCAGTCTTGGTTATTACTTTGTAGGTAAAATTACTTCTTTATAGTTATTTTTAAACATTTTTCTCTTTATTTTTGTTCAGTGGTTTAACTAGCTATTTGTAGGTATGGATCACAGGTTCTCAGCCCTGGATGCTCACTAAAATAAGTTGGGAAGCTTTGAAGAAAATAGAGATATCTTGACCTACCCCATACCAATTCTAAAATCTCGGGGTAGAGGGGTGGGAATTGGAGGTCTAGGCACTGTTTTTTGTTTATTTTTAAAGCTTCTTGGGCAATAATCTAAGGTTCAGCCAGTGTTGAGGACCATTGCTTGAGACTTACTTTCATTTATTCTACTTAGGAGTGACCCAACTTTTCCCAGAACTGCCTCCTCCTGGAACTCCAGTTCGAGGTGGTATGGGACCATTTATTTCATTCAGTCCTGCATTTGTTCTAACCTCTTACATTCATTGTCATGTCTTTCTCCTTAAGGTCCTATATTTTGGATAGTTTCCTTAAAATGGTTTTCTGATTCATTCATTCTCTCTCTGTGTGTTCAGCTTTGTCTAATGTGCTATTTAATCATTCTATTAAATATTTGATTAGTCTAATGTTTTTCCTTGTGTGAATCATAATTTTTAGCTGAATTGTTTTTTCTTCTGTGAGAATCTCTAGGTGTTTTGTGTTTGCTCTGCTAGACTTTCTAAGGTATCACCAGCCCGTAACATGTTCTAATGTATATGTTAGTTTATTGCCTTGGAGATTCTTATACTAGAGAGGAAGAGAAAATTCAGAATCCAAGCATTCACATTTCCCCATCAGAATCTGAACGGAGATAGGCTTCCTTTCTAAAGACTTTTGAAAGATGGGATTTCTTTTCTTTTCTTTTCTTTTCTTTTCTTTTCTTTTCTTTTCTTTTCTTTTCTTTTCCTTTCCTTTCCTTTCCTTTCCTTTCCTTTCCTTTCCTTCCTTTTCTTTTCCTTCCTTCCTTCCTTGATAGGAACTTTCTAATTTTAGTTTGCTTTCATTGAGGAGCTTAGCTGTTGACATGGCATCAGGAAATTTCCCCCCTTTTTTGTTTGAGGTCACTTATACAGCAAAATGTTTTTGTGATAGTTGATCTAATATTTGCAAGTTTCTAAAAGCACTAAAATTTCAAGATTTTGGTGCTCCATTCCTTGACTACAGTAAAGATTCCTAGTTGATTTTGAACAAATTTGGAGAGAAAGGTTTTAGGGCTCATTTACAAAAGAGTTTTTGTTTTTTTTTTTTTTTTTAAGATTTTATTTATTTATTCGACAGAGATAGAGACAGCCAGCGAGAGAGGGAACACAAGCAGGGGGAGTGGGAGAGGAAGAAGCAGGCTCATAGCCTGATGTGGGGCTCCATCCCAGAACGCCGGGATCACGCCCTGAGCCGAAGGCAGACGCTTAACCGCTGTGCCACCCAGGCGCCCCTGCAAAAGAGTTTTTAATCCCTGTGT
This sequence comes from Ursus americanus, assembly GCF_024610735.1. NCBI lineage: Eukaryota > Metazoa > Chordata > Mammalia > Carnivora > Ursidae > Ursus > Ursus americanus. The sequence continues at coordinate 20,779,543 of NC_142144.1, forward strand.
GAGGTAGATTTTCAAAGATATGGAAATTTTAAAAATCACATTGATAATGTGTAGGTGAAAGAGCCAGTGTGCTGTTGTGCTGAAGGAACTTCTTGGTATTCAGTATAATCTTATCACAAAATTTTTGTGGCTCATTTAACCTAAATGTGGATTTAAAAATAATTTCTAAAATTTGATAACTATAGTATCTCTGTATTAGTAGAATATTGCTTGTTTGGTGAAGGAGTTATGTATGTCCCAAACCAATAGCAAGTACACGTCGGCCCCATAGCACTATCAGAACAGTATTTTTATCATGACGCTGTTGTACCAAAACTTAGGTTTGTATTATTACCTCAAAAAAGTTGATCTTTAATGTAGAACTTTTTTTTTTTTTTTTTTTCTTTTGAGAGGGAGGGAGTAGGGGCAGAGAGGGAGGGAGAGAAAGAATCTTAAGCAGGTTCCATGCCCAGCACAGAGCCTGACTGAGGGAGGAGAATTGAACCTGACTAAGGGTTGGGAGATTGAACCTCATATCGGGCTCCTCACTCAGAGTGGATTCTGCTTGGGATTCTTTCCCTCTTCCTCTCCCTCCCCCTCCGTGTCTCCCTCTGCTCTTCTTGGTGCATATGCATGCTTGCATGTGTGCACCCTCTCTCTCCCCCTCCCAAAATAAATAAATAAAACCTGAAAAAAGAAAAAAAGAGAAAGAGACCTAGAAAATGGCAGAGATAATGAAATTAGCAGATTTGGACTTTGAAATGGTTATTAAAAGCATGTTTAATGATTTAAAGGAAACTATTAGCATAATAAGGAGAATGTGTCTAAAAAACACATGGCATGGCATTAATAGCACATATGTTCTGTGGAATAAATGATCAGTCAATTTAAAGACAGCAGTAGAGGGGTGCCTGGCTGACTTACTTAGTAGAGCGCATGACTCTTGATCTCTGGGTTGTGAGTTTGAGCCCCACGTTGGGTGGAGAGAGTACTTAAAAAAAAAAAAAAAGCAATAGAAACTTAAAGCACACAGACCAAAAAAGATTGAAAAAGAAATGAACAGAGTCTTTAGTAAACTATAGAAAAAAATCAGGTGGTCTAAACGTAAGTGTAATTCAGGTCCCAGAATGGAAGATGGGGGCAGGGAAGCAGATATACCTGAAGAAATGATGACTGAAAATATTCCAAATATGGCGGAAACTATAAAGCCACGTAACTAAGACGTTCAGTGAACCACAAGCAGGATAAATACAGTGAAAACCGCACCAAGGCTCATCAGAATCAAATTCTTGAAAACCAGGAATGCAAAACAAATCTTCAAAGTAGCCAGGGGAAAAAAAAGGTCCCATTTTATTCAGTAGAACAAAGGTAAGAATGATACAAAATTTTTTGTCTGAATCGTAAGCCAGAAGACAATGGAGTAACGGCTTTAAAGTGCTGAAAATAAATACAATCATCTATACTATTTAAGTTTTAAAAATGAAGTTAAAATTAAACTTGCTTTGAGGCACACAAGAGCTGAGAGCATTTGTCAGTAACAGATGTCTGTTACATGAAATGGTAAGGAAATTCTTCAGACTTGAGGAAAATGGTACCAGGTGAAAACTTGGGTCTGTACAAAATGGTAAATATCCACAAAGTGGATATATGACTTCTCCCTCCTTTTTTTTTTTTTTTTTTTGGTTTGTTTGTTTTGTTAATTTAAGATAATTGAAGGAGAATTCTGGGAATAGTGGAGTAAGAAGCACCCAGGAATCTGACTTCCTACCTAGACAACAATTGCACTGACAGACTCTTTCTGTAATTTGGAACTCTGGAGTCTATTGAAAGCTTGCAAGTTGTTCCAGAGGAAGACTTAGAAGGTAAATTGTGTTTAAATTTGGTCCATTTTAGTTCTTAGCACAGTAGCAGCTACCCATCTTCTGCTCTTTTTTAAAAATATTTTGTTTATTTATTTGAGAGAGATAAGAGAAAGCACGAGCCAGGGGAGGGGGGTGCGGGGTAGGGAGTGGGTGTGGAGGGAGCAGGGAACCTGATGCGGGGCTCTATCCCAAGACCCTGAGATCATGACCTGAGCCCAAGACAGACACTTAACTGACTGAGCCACCCAGGTGCCCCCATCCTCTGCTCTTAAATCACATGGAGGGTAGCTGCGTACATGTTCCAGGAGCAGCTCACAAATAGCTTAAGGGAGCCAGGATGGGTAGAAAGGACCCTGTCCTCTTAACTTTCAGGGATGTGTGTTCTGATTGTTAATTGCCGCTTCTGAGCACACAGTTGCAGACAAAGAGGCAGGCAGCCATTCATTGTCTTTGCATCTCCTCCTATTGTAGCAAACTCCTTCCAGCTCTAGGGACTTCTAGTGAATTCAGAGAGCTGGCACGCTTTCCCTCTCCCTTCATTTATCCTCTTTCACCGTTTTGGGAGTTAGATATTAAAGACTAAGACATTAAAAAACAAACGCATCTGTAGAGAAAATTAGGAAGTGATAGTACATGCCTGGGAAGAGGCTCAAAAAAAACCAGAGAAGACCTTAAATTTACATAAACCTAAGGCAACAACAGTCAAAAAAAGAAAAACAGTGTCAAAAACTAGAAGACTGTGAGGAAGGGGAAGAATCTGATTTCCAGAGTTACCACAGCCCCCAGTTATTTTTTAATAAAGATTTTATTTTATTTTAAAGATTTATTTATTTTAGAGAGGGAGAGTGTGTGCTGAGTGGGTAGAGGGGTGGAGGGATAGAATCTTCAAGCAGACTCCCCGCTGAGTGTGGAGCCCTGTGCAAGGCCCAATCCCATGACCCATGCCTGAGTCAAAACCAGGAGTCGAATGCTTAACCGACTGAGCCACCCAGACACCCCAATAAAGATTGCATTTTTAAGTAATCTCTACCCAGCATGGCTCTTGAATTTACAAACCTGAGATCAAGAGTCGCATGCTCCACTGACTGAGCCAGCCACGTGCTCTACCACAGCCCCAAAGTTGATGAAAAACATGATTATAAACATCCAAGAAGCTTAATGAACTCCCAAGTCATATGAACTCAAGGAGACTCACGTGAGACACATTATAATCAAACTTTCCATAGATAAAGAATCTTGAAAGCCAAAAGAGAGAATCAACTTATCACATATAAGGGATCCTCAATAAGACTATGAGCACGTTTCTCATCAGGAACTTTGGGGGCCAGAAAGCAGTGGGCCAATATATTCAAAGTGCTAAAAGAATTAACTGTCAACTGAGAGTCCTGTATTTGGCAAAACTGTACTTCAAAAGTGTCTTTGTGTTTTAGTTTAAATAAATTGAATTTAAAAAAATAAATTAGCTCATTTATGTGTAACACGCTTGACTCTAAAGTCCAGTCACAGATAAGAAAAAAGAGGGGTACCTGGCTGTCTTGATCGGTGGAATGTGTGACTTCCAATCTTGGGGTTGTAAGTTCAAGCCCCATGTTAGAGGTAGAGATTACTTAAAAATAAAATCTTAAGGGACACCTTGGGTGGCTCAATAGGTTAAGCATCTGTCTTTGGCTCAGATCATAATCCCAGAATCCTGGGATTAAGCCCCATGTTGGGCTCCCTGCTCAGTGGGGAGTCTGCTTCTCCCTTTCCCTCTGTCCCTCCCCCTTCTCTCTATACCCCTCCCCCCGCTCATGTACTATCTCGCTCTCTCACTCTCTCAAATAAATAAGTAAAGTCTTAAAAAAAGATGTGTGTGTCACACACACACACACACACACACACACACACACACACACACACACACGGGATGGAATATTATTCAGCCATAAAAAAGAACAAAATCCTGCCATTTGCAGTGACATGGATGGAGCTAGGGAATATTATGCTAAGCAAAACAGAGAACGATGAATACCATAGGATACTCTACCAACAGTGCACGAGGGTTCCTTTCTCTACACATCCTCACCAACACCTGTTTTTTCTTGTGTTACTGATTTTAGCCATTCTGACAGGTGTGAGGTGATAGCTCATTGTAATTTTGATCTGCATTTCCCTGATGGTAAATGATGATGAACATCTTTTCACCTGTCTGTTGGCCATCTGTTCCTTGGAAGAAATGTCTGTTCATGTCTTCTACTCATTTTTTAATTAGATTATTCGTTTTTTGGGTGTTGAGTTTTATAAGTTCTTTATATATTTTGGATACTAACCCTTTATTGGATATGTCATTTGCAAATACCTTCTCCATAGGTTGTCTTTTAGTTTTGTTGATTATTTACTTCACTGTGCAGAAGCTTGATTTTGCTGTAGTACCAGTAGTTTCTTTTTTCTTTTGTTTCCCATGCCTTAGTATGCATATCTAGAAAGAAGTTGCTACAGCTGATATCAAAGTTAAGTTACTGTCTATGTTCTCTTCTGGATTTTTATAGTTTCAGGCCTGGCTTTAGGTGTTTAATCCATTTTGACTTTATTTTTGTGTCTGGTGAAAGAAAGTGGTCCAGTTTTATCCTTTTGCATGTTGCTGTCCAGTTCTCCCAACACCATTTGTTGAAGAGACTTTTTTTCCCATTGGATAGTCTTTCCTGCTTTGTCGAAGATTAATTGACCGTATGGTTGTGGGTTTGTTTCTGGGTTTTCTCTTCTGTTCCATTGATCTATGTGTCTATTTTTGTGCCAGTAACATAGTGTTTTCATTACTGCAGCTTTGTAGTATAACTTGAAGTCTTGAATTGTGATGTCTCCAGCTTTACTTTTCTTTTTCAAGATTGCTTTGGCAGTTTGGGGTCTTTGGTGGTTCTATACCAAATTTTAGGATTGTTTATTCTAGTTCTGTGAAAACTGCTGTTGGTGTTTTGATAGGGATTGCATTAAATATGTAGATTGTTTTGGGTAGCACAGACATTTTAACAATCTTTTTGTTCTTCCAATCTGTGGGCATGGCATGTCTTTCCATTTCTTTGTATTCTCTTCCATTCTTTCATCAGTGTTTTGTAGTTTTATAGTTTAAAGTACAGGTTTTTCACAAGAGAACTGCATTTTTTAAAGTGTTATTCTAAAAGCTAGCGTATGACTTGTTTGTAGCTCTACATTTTTTCCGATGTATTTTAGGAGACCAATGCATTTAAAAGAATTTTTAGTTTGTGTTTTGGGGCACACGTGTATGGTTGTAATGTGACATCAGCAACAGAAGGGGGTGGGGATAGAGGTGTAAAGGAACAGGGTGTCTGTATATTATTGAAGAGAAGCTGGCATAAATTCAGATTAGAGTGTTATAACTTGAGGATATTAAGTATAATCCCTATGGTAACTACAAAGAAAATAGCTGTAGAATATGCACAAAAAGAAGTGAGAGTACTTGAAGTCATAGAGACAGGGAGTAGAATGGTGGTTGCCAGGGGCTGGAAGAAGAGGGAAATAGGGAGTTACTGTTTAGTGAGTATAGAATTTCAGTTTTATGTGATGAAAAGAGCTATTGAAATGGATGGCGGTGATAGTTGCACATTATGAATGTGTTTAATACCACTGAATTCTACATTTGAAAATGGTTAGGATAGAGAATTTTGCTATGTGATTTTACTACAGTAAAAAGAAAGAAAGAAAGAAAGAAAGAAAGAAAGAAAGGGAAAAAATGTATAGAGTGCTCTCAGTGGAAAGGGTCTACAAGATACATTAAGTATTGGGGCACCTGGGTGGCTCAGTTAGGCGTCTGCCTTTGGCTCGGGTCATAATCCCAGGGTGTTGGGGTCAGGCCCCAGTTTGGGCTCCCTGCTCATTGGGGAGTCTGTTACTCCCTCTCCCCCAACTTGTGCTCTCTCTTTCTTCCCCCTCTCAAACGAATAGATAAAATCTTTAAAAAAAAATACATTAAGTGTATAAAACATGATGTAAAAAGGAAAAGAAGATAATTGACTATTTAAAGCAGGATAATAGTAATATATATGGGGGGTTATAGCATATATGAAAAGTAAAATATATGACAGTAACAGAAAGGTTTTGATGAGGGAAATAGATACTTGAAAAGTTCTTACATTGTATCTAGGTGTTATCATTTGAAGATAGACTATGGCAAGTTAAAGATGCATATTGATGATTTATCTCTAGAGCAGTCACTTAAACAAAAGTAAACAGAGTATAAAGATTCCAGTTAAAAAACAGATTATCTGCCTTTTATGTTTATATGTTTCACTATGCATGACATATTATCTTTTCTTGATAAATTGATTGCTTTATTGTGAAGTGTCTCTTCATCCCTGGTAATATTCCTTTTCCTGAAGTCTGCTTTGTCTGATATTAGTACAGCCAGTCAGCTTTATTATGATTACTGTCTATATATTTATCTTTTTCCATTCCTTTTACTTCGAACCTGAGATTTTATATTTAAAATGAATTTCTTCTGGGGCACTTGGCTGGCTCAGTCAGTAGAGCATGTGATTCTTGGTCTTGGGGTTGTGAGTTCAAGCCCCACATTGGGTGTAGAGATTACTTAAAAATACAGTTTTTAAAAAAAAATTGATTTCTTCTTCACATCATATGATTGAGTCTTCTTTTATCAAACTGATAAACTCTGCCTTTTATTGGAATCTTTTGCCATTTCCACTTAATAAAATTATTTGACATGGTTGGTTTTAAGTCTACCATCTTGCTATTTGTTTTCTATTTGTCCCATTTATTCTTTGTTCTTTTCTTCCTTTGTTTCCTACCTTTCTTTAGACCATGTTTTTTGTATTTCATTTTATTCATTATTTATCATTTTGTGTTCCATTGTATCTATTTGTATTTCTTGGTAAGTGTATATATACCTTGAAAAAAATATTTACATATATATATAATTTTAATACATATTAATGTATAATCTATAAAATATATATGATTTTCATTTATAATATAGAAATTTATATATTACCTGAGTTTTATTTATAATATACAATTTTATATACTATAGTTTTTATTTTAATTAGTATATAATATGTAATATATTATAAAATACAGAATTTATAGAGATTATATATATATACACACTTAATTACGAGCTTCAAAATATATAAAATAAAAGCCAGTAGAACTAAGTAGAGAAATAGACAAATTCACAATTATAGCTGGAGATTTCAGAACTCTGTCTCAATAATTGGTAGCATAGTAAATAGAAAATCAGGGCACAGAACTGGGGTTGACAGACTGACATGTGGGCCAAATCTGTCTTATTTGCCCATTTTTATGTTTCCTGTGACCCAAGACTGATTTTTACATATTTGAATTGTGAAAAAAACAAAACGAAGAACAATATTCTGAGAAACATGAAGCTTATATGAAATAGAAATTTCAGTGTTTATGTATAAAACTTTATTTGAACCCAGGCACACTCCTTTATTTACATACCTATGGGTGCTTTCAGGCTACCACTGTAGAGTTAAATAGATACAACAGAGGTTATATGGCTCACAAAGCCTATTAATACTTACGTAGCCCTTTAAGAAAAAGTCTGTTAGATCCCCTAATATAGACGTTTTGAACACTAGCAACCAGCTTGTTTTAATTGACAATGGAACAGTTTCTGTAACGCTATCAGAATACAAATTTTTTTTAAGTTTACATGAAATAATCACTAAGATAGGCTGAATGTGGCTCCTAAAACAAGTCTCAATAAAGGTGAATGCATTAAAATTATGTAGCGTTAGTTCTCTTACTTCATTAAAATTATATTAGAAATCAAAAAAGTATAATCCTCAATATATGGGGGAAATTTCCCCAATTACTTATAAAAAAAGTAACACCCCATGGATCAAATATATCACAAAGGAAATTAGAAAATATTTTGAATTGAATTAAAATGAAAACAAGCAGTAGAGAAAAATTAATGAAACCAATAGTTGTTTTTTATAGGTCAATAAAATTGATAAACCTCTAAGTAGACCAAAAAATGAGAGAAATTACCAACATCAAGATGCTCATATACATTAAAAGGATAGTGTTATGGACCGAATGTTTGTATACCTCCCACATTCATGTGTGTAAGGCCCAACCCTCAATGTGATGGTATGTGGAGATGGGGTCTTGGAGTTGGAGCCCTCATGATGGGATTAGTATCCTTGTAAAGAGATACCAGAGAGCTTGCTCTTGCCTCTACCCCTGCCATGTGAGGACACTGAAAAGGTGCCTTGTCTATAAGCCAGGAAGAGTCCTCATTAGAAAGTGATATTCTGGCACCTTAATTTTGGACTTCTAATCTTCAGAACTATGAGAAAGTAAATTTCTATTGTTAAACCACCCTGTCTGTTGTATTTTGTTACAGTACCCTAAGCAGGCTAAAACAGATTAAGAAAATATTACGAACAATTTTAAACCAATAAAATGAATGAACAGGTGTTCGTTCAGTTTAGAAGTGGACAAATTCCTTGAAAAATACAAAGTACCACAACTGATGCAAAATGACTAGAAAACCCAAATAACTCTATACCTGCTTTAAAAATCAAATTGAGGGCATCTGGGTGGCTTAGTCGGTTACACGGCTGCCTTCGGCTCAGGTCTTGATACCAGGGTTCTGCGATCAAGTCCCACGTCCTTCTCCCTGCTCAGCAAGGAGTTTGCTTCTCTCTCTGCCTGCTCTGCCTGCCGCTCCCCCTGCTTGTGCTCTCTCTGTCTCTGACAAATAAGTAAATAAAAGATTTTTTAAAAGAAAAGAAATAAAATGCATACATACTGGAAAGTAAGGAATAAAAAGCTGTATATGTAGAAAATTCTAAAGAATTACTAAGGTTGCAGGATACAGGGTCAGCAATATGTGCAAGACCATTACACCGAAAACCATAGAACACTGTTAAGGGAAATTAAAGAAGGCCTAAATAAAATGCAGAGAGAAATCATGATGTGTATGTTTTGGATGACTCAAAACTGTTAGGATGTGAATTCTCCTCCAGGTAAGTACCTGATTTCAAGAATGGCTTTAGGGGCACCTGGGTGGCTCAGTCGTTCGGCGTCTTCCTTCGGCTCAGGGCGTGATCCTGGCATTCTGGGATCGAGCCCCACATCAGGCTCCCTGCTCCTCTGGGAGCCTGCTTCTTCCTCTCCCACTCCCCCTGCTTGTGTTCCCTCTCTTGCTGTCTGTCTCTCTCTCTGTCAAATAAATAAATAAAATCTTAAAAAAAAAAAAAAAGAATGGCTTTAAAGGGGGTCCCGGCTGGCTCAGTTGGAAGAGCATACAACTTTCGATCTCAAGGTCGTGAGTTCAAGCTCCACTTTGGGTATAGAGATTACTAAAAAAAAAATAATAATAAATAATCATAATAATTTTTTTTAAAAAATTGCTCTAAAGCTATAGTAATCAAGACAGTGTGGTAGTGTCATATGGTACATGTTTAGCTTGAGAGGGGGGTTTTGGAGGGAGGACTGCCTACAAAGGAGTACCAGGAAACTTTTGGAGATGTGTGGAAATGTTCTATATCTTGGTTTTTGTGGTCATATGGGTGTATACATTTGTCAAAAGTTGTCAAATTGCATTTGAAATGTAGGTAGATTTTATTATATCTAAGTGAGAGCAAGAGCATGAGCACGGAGGGGAGGGGCAGAGGGAGAGGGAGAAGCAGACTCCCTGCTGAGAACCCCAGGATCCTGACCTGAGTGGAAGGCAGATGATTTAACTAAGTCACCCAGGTGCCCCTACATCTAGTATTTAAATATGTTATCTAATTTAATTTTAAAAATAGCCCTGTTATTATACTCATTTTACTGGAAAAGAATTTGAGGCTCAGTTATGTCAGGGAACTTGGTTAGAACAGGTTGTCTGATTTAATAGTCCATGCTCTTAACATAGCTCAGGCACTTTTATAATTCAGAACAATTAACCTAAAATAGTGGGTTTCTATAATTGCGTATTTCTTTTCTTTTTTTTAAATATCTTATTTATTTATTTATTTATTTATTTATTTATTTATTTATTTATTTGAGAGAGAGAAAGCACAAGCCAGGGGGAGAGGCAGAGGGAGAAGCAGACTTCCCACCAATCAAGGAGCCTGATGCAGGGCTCAATCCCAGGACCCTGGGATCATGACCTGAGGTGAAGGCAGACGCTAAACCAACTGAGCCACCCAGGCACACCTAATTGTATATTTCTTGATAAAAATTTGTTACCATAGGTCTCTATTTGATAGTCTAACGTGAGCTCAAATAGCATGTATAGGCATTCATTTTTACTCACAGGTAATGATTAAAACCTCTGTTAAACAACCTTCTAAATGTTCTTTCATTTGTTTTGGAATATTCTTGGCAATCTGATAAAATCCTCTTTTAGGATGTTTTTCCAGTCTTTTAACACCTTGTGCTGGTTAAGAAAGCACAAAATAGTATTGTTGTCTGGCCATCTAGGCCTACCAGGAGGGTGCAAAAGGGCGTACCCCATGCCCAGCTTTCACTCCTATCTAAAACATGATGTGTAGTGTTCTAATTTAGTGACAGTGTTATCATTGTAATCCACATAAATCTGCACATACTTTGAAAATTTATGTCAGTATCAAGTTGCTTGCTTTTTTCTAGGAATGGTGAGACATTTTGAGATTTTTGTGCTAAAAAATAAACTTTAGTTTGAATGACACTTTTTACACTTGCTAGCTATGTACAAAAATCATTTATTCTCTGAACCTCTGTCTCTTCATCTGTTAAAATTAGTAAGATTTATCTCGTATATTTTTGTCAACTCAAATGAGGCAGTGTAAGTGAAAACAGTGTGAAAACTAGAAACTAAGGGACATTTTAGGTGGTTGGAAGCCCATCAGGGTGTTTTAAGCAGGATAATGATGTGATACTATTTTAGTTTGATTGGTAAGATATTGGATCTGAGTGGGGGCAGTGGGGAGTGAGGCTAGAGGAAGGCAGAGTAGAAGGGGGAGGATCATAGGTGAACTTAGTGACATCGAGAGTGGACATGAAAAATGTAATCAGTCATTTTGGAGGGAAAAATCGATATTTCTGGGTGATTGAGAAGAGAGAAAAGAATCTCTTCTCTCCCAGATTAATTTGCAATAAATATTTGACTGCCTGTTAGTTGCAGTCTTGCTAGGCATTTGCTATATACAGGCACAGCCAGCGAGGAGTTACAGATATTTTGGTAGTCTTTGGGCTCTGGATAGCATGCTGCCTGCATTCTTGGACAGAAATTTTAAGAGTGAGTGCTGGTTTGGATTATTAAGTCAGCTTACCCACTTGTAAGCAAGTTGAGTTCTGTGCCACAGATACGGGTATAGAATATTGCCTTATAATTTTTATGTGGTCTTCATGTTACTTGTTTCCAAAGTTCCATTAATGTTTGGAAAAAGGATAATTTTAGGCATTTGGAAAGATTGTATTTTCCTAGTAATACTGTTAAGTATGGTACTATTTATCATTTAAAAAAAAATCCATTGTAATGAAACTTAGGGCTTTCAGATAATTTGCATTCATTTAGTTATACATGGTGCTATTTTAGGGGGAAAACATTTCTGAGTCTTACGTACATAAATTTCAGTGTTCATTACAGGCTTGTCAGTTCTAGTTATTGTCAGTGTTAAAACAAAAGGATTTAAATAAAATTTAGCTGTAAACTGGGCTAATGGATTTCTTTATTGTACAGCAGTGGTTCTCAAACTTCAGATTGCATCAGAGTTGTCTGGAGGGCTTGTTAAAACATAGGTTACTGGGTCCCACCCGAGGTTCTGATTTAGTAGGTCTAGGGTAGGGCCAAAAATTTGCATTTCTAACAAGATGATGCTTATGTTAAGACCTACTGTTACATAATAAGGAATAAGATTATCTTAGGAAATCACAATTTAAAGCACTTCATAAAAAGATCATTAGAAAATACGTAATGCCTAAGAAATAAACAATTTTCATAATGGTACAGCTCAAATCCAAATCCCCTCAGGATGTGATAAATATAAAATTTCTTTTATAATCTTTACTCAGAGTTATTGTTCTTATTTAGCACTAGAACAAATTAGAAAAATATCTTTAAAAATACATTAGAGACATTATAAACATTGTTCTCTACTCACAACAAACAGTTGTCTATTTAGAGGTATGAAATACCTCTACATATGTAGTTTATTTATCCAGTACTTTTCCTTCAAGTTAAAAATCAGATTTGAATTTTTAACAGATACAGTACTTGCAGTGAAAAACCAACAACACCCATTCCTCGAAGGTGGATGGTTTGTTTTCCACTGTCCTTCTCTTCCCTGATCAGCCCCACAGTTTCCTGAATTTAAAAAACTGAAACTATTGGAGAATGAAACAAAACAACAGGGTTAATGTAGTATGTCAACCTAAATTAGTTTCAGTAATTTCAAAAAATCTTATATTTTTTTAGCTAATGGGAATGACAACAAGAAATTTAAAGGAGATAGACCTCCCTGTTCGCCTTCCCGTGTTCTCCATCTTCGCAAAATTCCAAGTGATGTCACCGAAGCAGAGGTCATATCATTAGGTCTACCATTTGGCAAAGTTACTAATCTTTTGATGTTGAAAGGAAAAAGCCAGGTATGTAATATTTAAAGATTGAACCACAGTGATTATCTCTGGGTATTAGTGTTAAAGATGACTTATTTTCTTGAACTTCTCTTTGTTCTCTAAATTTCATTTGCTTTACATAGTTTTTTAAATAGAATTTTTTTGTGTGTGTGACAGGAAGCAACAAACAAAAATATTAACATAGGACATAGAATTATCTCTTATTCAGTGACTTGTCCTTCTCTTCCTTAACAAAAAACATTTTATGTCTTAATTACAGAATAGTTTATGAAAATACCCTTGATTATCAGAAGACCGAGACAGAGAGAGAGGATATAAATTATACCTTATTTGGCAATTAAAGAATATATACATTTTCTAAAATCTTGATAGAGATGTGCAGTATATTTTAGTTGTAGAATTAATATATAGCTTCTTTAATAATTCAAAAGAGACTGTTAGAAGTTTTTCATTTCAGAAGTTAATAGGTTTTTCTTAAGATAAATAAGGAAACTTGCTTTTATGGTGACCATGACAAAAATGTAATACTTTTTATGTGAATTTGAACAATTGCCTGCTTTCTTGTTCCAGCTTAGACCCCACTAGGATGAATTCTTTAGGTCTTTCGTTGTCCTGAAAATCTTTTATACTGGGCATTGCTGTAAGAAGAAGACAACAAATGTATGCCCTAGACATTGTATAATACATTGTGATAAGTCTCTATTTCTTAGAATTTTCATAAATAAGTTTAAGAAACATATTATAAATAGATTGATATGCGTTGGATATGAAAGAGATTGGAAGATGTCAGATACTGGCCCTTTAGTAAACTTAATAAACATTCCCATTTAATTCAGATGAAGTTATTTAAATCTGGAGAGGTTAAATAACATGTCTTAGTATTCAACTTTTGTTGCATTTACACATTTACCTTATATCTTTTGGAGATAGTACATGCACTTGGATCTTTATTTAACTCAGTCGCCACTATTGAGAATAAGTATGGTTTGCGTAGTTTTAAAAGAGCGAGTGTGGCCAAGTCTAATGGCTGTGAGATGTATCATGTATGTGTATCATGTACATTATTGTGTTTCGTGTAGTGTATCCTGTACATTCTGTCAAATGATTATGAGGGGCAGCAGGCAACATCACACTTTGTCTTTGTCTCTACTATTGGTTCTGGGTTTATTATTTATCTGTAGTGGTAACTGACTGTTAGGTTAGTTGTTTGTCTTTGGACCATAAATCCTGTTTAGAAAATATTTTATTAGTAATATACTTTAGCTAGAGAGTGTCATGGGAGCCATTAGCACTACTTGGAGGTATAATCTTTGCTATGGTACTTAGAGGTAGAGTGTTGAGGGCAGTGTGGAGGATATTTACACCAGTCTTTCTGGGTAGTGACTTGGTTTTTTCTCCGTCCCTTATTATGAAAATGGATTTCTCTGGATACTTTGGGAAAACCTAAATAATTCCTTTACTGGGTTCCACATGGAAAAAGTTATTTTACATACGAATTTTTAAGTTGTATATACTTTTAGGAAGGATTTTCTGTAACAAGAATGATATATTCCAAAGACATTTAGCCTTTCTTTTGTGTGACTGTTAGACATTGAGTTTAGTTCTTTGCATTTATGAAGGAGTTTTCAGAAAGGCTTCCCCTCATATAGTGAATATTATTAGCAAACGGTTTACAAATTCTTTTTTTAAAAGATGATTAAAAACGAGATAGGAAGTATCGCTATAGCTAGTTTGGTAACCTTGATCATTTTTAACCTCTTAGAAAAACTAGTAAAAGTATATTACTGTAACAGTTGGATAGTGGTTTTAAATTGCAATGTGAACATTTGTTCCTTGAAGATAGTGGAATTTTATCTATTGTGGATTAATTAATTAATATTTGATCCATTGTCATGTGGCTAACAATACTACTTCATAGAATATTGTTAGTTCGTTAAAGCATTTAATTGGTTCCGTTGTGACATTTGATGATACAGTTAAGCATCACATTCAACATTTGTCAAGTTAATATTCCTTTACTGAAATATTTGCCAAATAGAAACGTTTAGCAAGTAATGTAACTATAAACAAATAAATAGTTTGTTCTATAGATATTTGCCATTTTCTGTGTTCAGGAAATTTTGTTGTTGATAAATACATATTTTTATAAACAAATTAATAATGTTTTATACATAATTTGATGTGGTAACTGTACACTTGCTAATTACATGCTCTGTTGTAGTGAAAAAGAATTGAATTGTCTAACTAGAAATTTGCATTGATTCAGATCAGGGATTCTTCCTGCATTTTAAATTTGAGATGTTCTTACAGGTAGTTCTGAGGGAGTCAGAATGGTTACTATTTCATCTTCCTAATTAACCATTAAGATAGGGTGGCAAAACCTGTCACAGAAGTTTCAGGAGTTTTGACAGCCAAAAGAAGCCATATATAGAGTAAGACATAAATCCCAAGGATCTTCTTCCGTCTCAGCTCTTCCTATATTATTTTTCAAATATCTGATATTAATACAATGATTACAGATGTTAAAAGATGAAATTCAGTTGAGTAAATTTGAAAGATTTTATTGGCTTTATTCAGCAATTCATGAATTGGGCAGCATCCCATCTGGCAGATAGGAAGGAGCTGTGAAGAGCAGTGCAAAATGAAAGACTTTCATAGGCAGAATAGAGTGAGACCGGGAAGTTACTAACAGAGTGAATTGTGTCAGACAGGATCACCTTCCTTTAGGGATGGTGGGGGTCTGTCAGGCAGATAACCTCACTAGTGCTGACCAAGTAATTCCAGATGGACTGGTTTGAGATTCCACTCTTGGGAGAGGTTGAAACTATAATTATTAGGTATTAAGTCTTGGTTTGGTGACTTTGGCTTAGTACAGGTGACATCATTTGAGGCCTGATGTCTCTATTTTTTTTTTTTAAGATTTTATTTATTTATTTGTCAGAGAGAGAGAAAACGCCTGTGCACAAGCAGGGGAGCAGCAGGCAGAGGAAGAAGCAGACTCCCCGCTGAGCAAGGAGCCAGATGTGGGACTAGATCCCAGGACTCTAGGATCATGACCTGAGCTGAAGGCAGACGCTTAATTGACTGAGCCACCCAGGTGTCCCTCTCTCTCTGTTTTTTTTTTTTTTTTTAAGATTTTATTTATTTATGTGACAGAGAGACAGCCAGTGAGAGAGGGAACACAGCAGGGGGAGTGTGAGAGGAAGAAGCAGGCTCCTAGCGGAGGAGCCTGATGTGGAGCTCGATCCTGGAACGCTGGGATCATGCCCTGAGCCGAAGGCAGACGCTTAACGACTGCGCCACCCAGGCGCCCCTCTCTCTCTATTTTTTAACACAGATCTCAAAAAAAGTCACTTGAATGACTCAAATCAATATTGACTTAATGTAGGAAGTTCTGCCATTTTTCTAATTTGAACAGTTGAGCCTTTGCACCTGAATACTCTTTTTAATTGCATCATAAACTTAATTGTATCTATAAACAGCTGTTTAGTAAAAGGTAAAGGAGAGCAAATCATTATGCCCCCCCATCTTTGAGAAGTTTTTGTTTGGGAAAGAACTATTAAATCCCAACCCCTGAGAGCATTCATTTACAGTGCTGATACTCACCTTTATTTTTGCCTTTTTAATTATTTTTAGATTTTAGAAAAACAGAAAAAAAGAGGAAAACAAAAAACCACATGAAATCTGTTTATTCAACTGGCAGTTTCCCAGTCCCAAATCCTTTATTGAACCCAACTTTTCAAATATGTTTTCAGTTAACATCAGTGATACACTTTGAAGCCCAAGTCTTTTCACAGTTCTTAGCTGTCTTTCAAAAACATGAGCTTTCACTTTGCTTTCTTGTGTTTATTGCAGGCTTTCTTAGAAATGGCTTCTGAGGAAGCTGCTGTTACTATGGTGAATTATTATACTCCTGTTACTCCTCACCTTCGAAGCCAGCCTGTTTTTATTCAGTATTCCAATCACAGAGAACTTAAGACTGACAATCTACCTAATCAAGCTGTAAGTATTAAAGGCATTTTAAAAATTAGTTACAAGAACATGTGGTATAATAACGTAAAACTAATTTTCTATTTTTCAGAGGGAAAAAAAATCTTGTGATTTCCTTCATGTTAGGATGCTTTATTAGTAAAGATCGTGCATGTAAATTCTTCCCTGAAGGCTTAAGTAGTACTACTTAGAAATAGGTTTGAAGTTATGGTATTAGGAATCGTGTTAGTTTTCCCTTGAAACTTTTCATGAGTAAAAGAAAAAACTTATATTCTTATCTATCTCTTAAAATTTCAGATCTAAAAGGAACTTTTTGCAGAGTGTACAGAATGTATAACAGAGGCATTAAGAATTTGAGTGAAGCTTCTATTGTGATGTTAAGTAACTGAACTTAACATTTAAAATGTTAGTAAGAATTTATTTAGAAATGTTCATTAAGTGAATTTTGACTCTTTTAGATGAATGTGGAATGTAGAATAACATCTCTAACCTCATTTTTCAGTTCTTATTTTTATATAGTTCATGTTGACTTTTTCTGTTTCTCTCCAGGTTGATATGTAGTAGCTAAAATAGTAATTTGAAGTCACTTAAGGGTAGAAAAATTGATCCACAAAGCAGAAAAGAGGTTTTTTAGTATGTTAAGAGCAAGTTTGGCCCCTATACTCTTGCTGTAGGCAAAAGAACTCCTCCAGCTCTTTGATTCTTAGCTGAAAGTCATTATGGTGCAAGCTACTGAATTTAAATGATAGTTTTCCACATTTTTAAAACAATAACTTTTCTTGTGCATAGTCCTTAACTTGTTCTAAGAGATATTAGTGGTATATAATAACCTATATAAACTTAGTAAATGAGATGTTAGATATTAAATTTTTTAGGTATTAGACTTTTTAAAATTAAAAACCGACTTATGAATTCTAAATAGCATTCATTCGCATAGTAAAACATTCAGACAATCTAGAAAAGTAAAAAATAACAACAATAACAACATCGAAAAACAATCCAGTCATGCAGAGAGAGCTAATTAGCTAACATTTTGCTAACGGTTTGGTGTGTACCCCTTCTCTATTCGGGTATATAATTGTCTATGTATATAATTTTACATCAGTGGGATCCTAATGTTTTAAAAGGTGTTATTTTTTCTGTATAATGTGTCATGGATGTTGTTTTATGGCAACAAAGGTAGAATTACTTCATGATTTTTAAATGAATGCATTATACTCCCTTCTGTAGGATAGCCATAATCTATCAATGTCTTGTTAATAGACACTGAAATTGTTTCCAATTTTATGCTTTTACAAAAAACACTGAAGCAACATTCTTCCATATCTTAGCACAGTTGCAACATTTTCTTACTAGTTTACACTTGTGGCCTCAGAATTGCTGGGACTAAGCATATGCATATTCTATATGTTGATATATGTTACATGATTGCTTTTTTTAAAGAATATGTTTTACTTAAGATAATGTGCGAGCAAGCAGTTTTCTTACCGTCTTTGTTAATATGCTAGCTGAGAAATTACGTCTTGTTGTTTACTTAGTATTTATTTGGTAACTTATATTTATAGTGATTTCTGTTAATGCAGTTTTTTTCCCCATTTTTAAAACTGGTAAAATATATATAAACAAGATTTACCATTTTAACCATTTATAAGTGCAGTTCAGTAGCATTAGGTCCATCACACTGTGTAACCCATCACCACCATCTTCTCCAGAATTCTTTCATCTTCCCAAACTGAAACTCTATACCCTAAACACTAATTCCTCATTCCCCCCCTCTCCTGGCCTCTGGCTACCATTCTACTTTCTGTGTCTGAGTTTTGTCTGCTAATACAGGTTTGGTTTTTTAAAAAATATTTATTTATTTATTTGACAGAGAGGGGGAGGGAGAGAACATGAGCCAGGGGGAGAGGCAGAAGCAGACTCCTCGATGAGCAAGGAGCCCCATGTGGGGCTCGACCCCAGGACCCCAGGATCATGACCTGAGCCAAAGGCAGATGCTTAACCAACTGAGCCACCCAGGGGCCCCTGCTAATACAGTTTTCAAAATATTTTTATGCAATAGTCAGATCTCTTTAAGATTGTATTATGGTTTCTGATTTTGACACCATGCTCATAAAGACCTAGCATAGCAATGTTTAAAAACTTTTTAACCTATTTTTCTTATACTTGTATGTTTTAGCTCTTTTTATTTTAATGTTAAAATTTTTGTTTTATTAGAAATATTTTGGAGTTGGGGAGTGAGGGTAGGCTTTGGTCTTTTTTCTTCTTTTTAATTCCCAGTGACCAGTTTCTCCCTTATTATTGTTTTGGATAACCCATTTATTATTATCCACTCATGTGAAACTTGTCCTTTGTCAAGTTCTAGTTTTCTATACACTTGCTTTTCCCTACTTACAATATACATATATACACTTACTAGACATTCATACACATTCTGCTTGCATGGCCCTGATACACCTGTATGTGTGGGCTGCTCATTTGGAATGCACTCAGTGTCTAATCCAGACTACCTTTTGGATTCCATTCTGTTCCATTCCTGTTTACATGTCCCTGGGCTAATGTCTCTAGTATTGATATATTGAATAGTGCACAGCCCTATTCTTTACTCTGTCTTTTCAGTCTTTAAATAGTTACTATAGTCTTTTTTTTTTTTTTTAAGATTTTATTTCTTTATTTGACAGAGAGAGAGACAGCCAGTGAGAGAGGAAAGAGACAGGGGGAGTGGGAGAGGAAGAAGCACGCTCCCAGCGGAGGAGCCTGATGTGGGGCTCGATCCCAGAACTCCGGGATCACGCCCTGAGCTGAAGGCAGAAGCTTAACGACTGAGCCACCCAGGCACCCCTAAATAGTTACTATATTCTTAAAATTTATTTATTCATTCACTTTTTTTTTTTTTTTAAGTAGGCTGCCTGCCTAGCATGGAGCCCAGTGCAGGTCTTGAACTTACAACCCTGAGATTAATACCTGAGCAGAGATCAGGAGTCGGACGTTTGACAGACTGAGCCACCCAGGCACCTCCAACTAGTTACTATATTTTATTTTTTCTTCATATAGGATAGAATTATTTTGATAAGTCCTCCCCCTGCCCCCTCCCCCCAAAAATTGGATTTGGGTTGATTTTATAGATTAATTTGAAGATAATTAACATATTTATATTACCCTCTGATTCTTTGGAGGAGGAAGTTATATTTTGTGTCTTGTCTTTCTTTAGAGTTTTTAATTTTCCTTCATACAAGTCATGGAAGTTTTCTTATTAGTTTGATTCCTAAATATGTTAATATAAGTCTTGAAGAAGTAATAAACAATTTAATAAAACTCTTAAAGACTGGATTATTCTAAAGGGAAACTGTGAGAAATCTCAGTTGCTTGGCAACCAAAGCCAGCTGAAATGACCTAGTTTATTCTTAGATAGCCTTGATTTCTTCCCAGTGCCCTTTCCATTTTGTTACTTCTGTGCAGTTTTTATGCATTGATGTTTGATAAAATAATAATAATTTTTCTTTTATTCAAAGTCCTACACCAAAGCTGAGGTCAGAATTGAAAGTACCTGTTTGCATATATAAAATGTACCAAATGTCTTTTTATTCTGACAGCTCCAGAAAACTGATAAATTACTATTTCATTATCTTTTGTTCTCTGTATAGCAAGATAACCCAAAACATGTACATAACTTCTTTTCCAGCCTATGGACCTACTTGCCAGAGGGTTAGGTGAATATCAAATATTTTTATCCTTTTATTTAATAAACTAAAATTTTAGATCATATTTTGAGGTACAGCATTTGAGAAATGGTTTTATTATAGTCGTTATGGTATAGACAGGTTTTTTTGACCTTGTGGGTGAACATTTATAAATCTGCAAAGAGATAACCATGAAAGGATTTTCCCTAAAAATCTTGTCCTAAAAAATCATCAAGCTGTACACTTAAGATCTCTGCATTTTATTGTATATTCATTTCCATCTCAATTTTAGAAATGTGTTTTTCACATTATCCAGGCACATTTAAATTTTATATGAAGTATATTTGCCCTTCCCACTGCGATAAAATATATGTTGATTTTCCCATCACACTACTGCAGTTTTCTTTATCAATAGTTATTACAACTATTCCAGAAAGTTTGTTTGTAAAACATTTAAAAATTAGGGGCGCCTGGGTGACTCAGTGGGTTAATCATCTGCCTTCGGCTCAGATCATGATCCCAGAGTCCTGGGATTGAGTCCCCCTAGTCAGGTTCCTTGCTCAGTGGGGAGTTTGCTTCTGTCTCTCCCTCTGTTTCTCCCCCCAGCTTGTGCTCTTTTTCTCTGTCTCTCTAATAAATAAATCTTTTTTTTTTAAAGCATCCAGAAATTATCTCCCATAGTAGGAATTCTGCTGTCTCATCATTTTTAGTATCAAAGACACAGAACATAAGTCAGCTATGTAAAATAATCTCTTTATATTAAAAAAAAACATTTCTCGAGGCGCCTGGGTGGCTGAGTCAGTTAAGTGTCTGCCTTTGGCTCAGATCATGATCCTATCATATTGGACAGTGTAGATGTTGAACGTTTCCATCATCACAGGAAACTCTGTCGGACAGCACTATTTGTTCATCTTCCATGTCTGTACTTACCTTTTGTTTGTGTGTACGTGTGTGAGAGAGACAGTTATAAAAACTACTTTAATGTTCTTGTCTTTTAATTTTAACTTCTGTATCAGTTCTGGGTCTTTTTTTTTTAATTGACCCCCACCCCCCTCATCTAATTATAGGCTCAAAGTGGAAATCTGAATCAATTTTCAAACTTGAAAGCAGTAGAACCCTTTTTCCAAATAAGCTCTTACGGAGGAGCCCAGTGTAAAATAGATGAGACAAACTGCTGTTTGAAGCAGGAATAGGATGCTCAGTTTTCCATACACATGGCTGTTTTATAAAGAGCATAGTTTTGAAAACCAGTGGTATAAAATTTTCAAATAATTATTCATATACTGTTTGTTCTCAAAGATGATGATTCTGTGGAAACTGCATGTTAGGCAGTTTGTACATTACCTGATACATAAAAATCTATATGGCCTAAAAATGCTGTTAAAAGGTATTTAAAAAAAGGTGGGGGGTGTCCCTGGGTGGCTCAGTAGTTTAAGTGTCTGCCTTCGGCTCAGATCATGATCTCAGGGTCCTGGGATCGAGTCCTATACCGGGCTTCCTGCTGAGCAGGGAGTCTGCTTCTCCTTAGGCCTCTGCACCCCCCACCGCTGGTGCACTCTCACTCTCTAATAAATAAATAAAATCTTTTAAAAAAAAGTTGCATATAAGTATAAAAGTGGAAGTTGTTAAACTATTAAGCATACAGAAAGTAAAAGTTAGCCAATTTTCCAAAAAGATATTTGTTTGGATGTTATTTATCATAGCGTAATGTTGGAAAAACCATTTAACTCAAATTAGAGAGATGATAAAGTAAAACTAAAATCATGAAAACAAAACAAGAAATGTTAATTTAAAATAATGCAAAGAGTACTGTGATCTTTAAAATTAGAAGTAAATACAAAAAAAAAGTGGTGGGATTTGTTTTTTGTTTGTTTTTTTGAGTTTTCATTTTGTGGTACAAGCATTTTTGACTAATTATCACCATTCTTAAGAAATGATAAGTATGGAACAGGAGATTGATGAAAACTTGCGTTTAATTTCATTTATCATTAACCATGGTTTTTTCCCTTCAGTTCTTCTTCTTTCACCTACTACATTTTCTAAATAATTGTTTTAATTTTTGAGACAGTCGCAATTGGAAAAGATATAAATAAAGCTGCAGATATAAAGTTGAGATATAAATTTTGATTTCTTCAGGCATTTGTGAATAAGTTGTTAACCTGGTCTGTCTTCGTCGTGTAATACTTTAGTGTACATGTCCCATAATCAAGGACATCCTCCTACACAACCAAAATACAGAGGTCAAAATTGGGAAATTGACATCGATATATTATTTCCCATCAGTCCTCAGTTCCCATTCAGGTTTTGCCCATCATCCCAATAGTGTCTGTTAGAGCAAAACATTTAGAATCACATGCTCTGTTTAGAAGTCACGTCTTTTAGTGTTTTTTACTCTGAAACAGTTCCTCAGTTTCTCTTTGACTTTCATGACCTTGATTTGATACTTTTGATAATTATAGGCAACCTGTCTTCTAAGATTTGCCTCAGTTTGAGTTTATCTGGTAATTTCCTTGTGATTGCATTCAGTGTATATAGCTTTGACAGGGACATAATATAAGTAATGTTCTTTTTTTCTCACTGCATCATATCAGGTATCACATAATTTCAAAATCTGTTGCATTACCGATGTTGTGCTCTTCACTTCCTTTGATTAGGCTCCTGTTTGGCTTCTTCACTGTAAAGTTATGACTTACAAAGGGGCAAAGAGGAGTATTTTGGGGGAAGGTACTTTAAGGCAGTGTAAATATATTACTCCTTATCAACTGTCAGTTTGTATCAGTATAGACTCAAGATTTCTTCATTTAGTGTGTTATTACCTGTTACAATCACTATTTTGATTCTCAAACTGTCCTATATTTGGCCAGCGGGAGCCCCTTCAGGCTATCTTCTATGTTCATTTGTCATGTTGCCATAATTCTTTGAATACTTCTTTGCATTCTGGTAAAAAAAAACAACAAAACCCCACAGAAACAAAAAAGTTACATACTCATTTTGTGCTTTCTTTGCTCCAGCTTTAGAACTAATCATTTTTTAGGGCACCCTAGTTCCTTTTAGTGGAGCATGCTGTTTAGAAACTTGTCTGCTAAACTGAGGGCTTCAGAGGGAAGGGGGGTGGGGGAATAGGATAGGCTGGTGATGGGTAGTAAGGAGGGCACGTATTGCATGGTGCACTGGGTGTTATACGCAACTAATGAATCATCGAACTTTACATCAAAAACCAGGGATGTACTGTATGGTGACTAACATAATATAATAAAAAAACATTAAAAAAAAAAAAGAAACTTGTCTGCTGAATGAAACCTTGCCATTTGCAACAACATGGATGGACCTAGAGGGTATTATGCTAAGTGAAATAAATCAGACAAAGACAAATATCATATGATTTACTTATATGTGGACTCTAAAAAATAAAACAAATGAAAAACAAAAAATAGACTCCTAAATACAGAGAACAAATTAGTGGTTGCCCCAGGGGGACATAGGTAGGGGGGCTGGCAAATTAGGTGAAGGGGATTAAGAAGTACAAACTCCCAGTTATAAAATAAAAGTCATGTGGATGAAAAGTACAGCATGGGGAATATAGTCTGTAATATTGTACTAGTTTGTATGGTAGCAGTTGGTGACTACACTTGTGGTAAGCATTGAGTCATATATAGAATTGTCAAATCACTGTGTACACCTGAAACTAGTATAATATTGTGTGTCAAATATACTTGAACAACAACAAAAATAATAAAAATTAAGAGTAGACCTGGGGTGCCTGGTCGTTCAGTCAGTTAAGGGTCTGCCTTTGGCTCAGGGTCCTGGGATTGAGCCCTGAGTCAGGCTCCCTGCTCAATGGAGAGCCTGCTTCTCCCTCTCCCTCTGCCCCTCCCCCTGTTTATGCTCTTTCAATCCCTTTCTGTCAGATAAATAAATAAAATCTTTCTAAAAAAGAAAAAAGACTAGACCTTTCCAGGAGTCTGACAGAAGTGGGGTTCAGAATTGTGTCTGAGAGATTTTCAGATTTTCGTTAAGTAGATTGTGTCAGGTGCCACTGTTTACAGTCTTCTGTGTGGCTCCAAACAAATCATCTAACCTATCTCAGACTGTTTTCTCATCTGAAAAACAGGAATGATAATAGTACATACCTCGGGGTGCCTGGTGGCTCAGTCAGTTAATTGACCGACTTGGGCTCAGGTCATGATCTAGGGGTCCTGGGATCAAGCCCCACATCAGTCTCCATGCTTAGTGGGGAGTCTGCTTCTCCTTCTCCCTTTACCCCTCCCCCTGCTCCTACTTTTTTTTTTCTTTCTCTCTCTCAAATAAACTAAATCTTAAAAAAAAAATAGTAAATACCTCATAAATTGTTGTGAGAATTAAAGAGAGATTTGTATAGTGAGTACTTAGAATGATGCCTGCACATAGTGCTCCATCAATGTTTAATTATACATAAATGTTGTCTCCTGCTAAGAAAAGAGAAGAAGCTTGTCTGCCTACCCCTGTTTGGGCCCTTACATCTCATACCAGGCTGTCCCACTATTGAATTACCTCCTTACCCCATTCAGACCCTCATGGGCCTGCTCTTCACTCTGCTCAGACTGTCTTCACTATATTAGTCCACACTATGTGGACCCTTTCCTGACTCTCCTTGGGCTCTGATACTCCTGCCCAGGCTATTCTCCTCTGGTTGTCTTTCTTACCTTTCTCATATTCCTCATGTTCTTATGTCTAGCAGTGAGCCACTCCCACACATAGATGCCTTTCATACCTTGTTTGGGCTCAGGTTCCCCTTGGCAGGCAGCCCTACCACAGAGATGATCTGCTGATATTGCTCAGGCTCTGATGCTCACGCCAGGATGCCTTCCTATAGGGATACATTCCTGACCCCCTCTGAACCACCATAGCTCCTCTCTTCCATATTTGCATCTATCACATGCCACCCAAAGGTATTAGGACTCAGTTGTTAGGGAAAAAAAAGAGGGACTTCAGTGGTTTTTAAGTCATCTTTAATGTTATTTTCACATTTTTTTTATTGTCATTTCAAAATTAGGAAATAAAAGGGCTACTGGGTGGCTCAATCGGTTGAGCATTCAACTCTTGGTGTTGGCTCGGGTCATGATCTCATGGCTCGTGGGATGGAGCCCCACATCAGCTCTGCGCTCAGCATGGAATGTGCTTAGGATTCTCTCTCTCCTCTCTGCCCCCACCCCAAACCCCATTCACGCTCTCTCTCTCTCTAATAAATAATTAAATCTTTTTTAAAGATTAGGAAACAAAAATCATCTCCAAATTTTCCTCTTTTTTTGCCATGTGTTTTTTTTTTCATTTCTTCAAGTAAATTTAAGCACCTTTCTTAAATATTGTGTCATTGTTATAAGAAAGCAAGTCTTTTGAATCTTAACTGATTATAGATTTAGAATATGTGCATCTAGAGAAAGGAGATATGTATATTTTTATTTAACCATATAACTTCATAGTACTTTACATCAACTGATGTTTAGGATTCATGTAATGCTTCGGTGTAACTAAAAGTTCTCATTTTGGATTGTTTTATAGAGAGCCCAAGCTGCACTGCAGGCTGTCAGTGCTGTCCAGTCGGGAAATCTGGCCCTTCCTGGAGCTCCTCCCAATGAAGGCACAGTCCTACCTGGGCAGAGCCCTGTGCTCCGAATAATTATTGAAAACCTCTTTTACCCTGTTACTCTGGAAGTTCTTCATCAGGTAAAGTGGAACAACACTCTTAAGAGGCACATGTGACCTCCATAACTTTTGATGTTTTATTATCTGTAGTGTCTTTTTGGTTATTGATTTTGGTTGGTGTATATGTTTAAATAATAATAAAAAAACCCCATCAACATTCCTATTTCATGTAAGAAATAGTATCAGAGATAATTTTTTTAAAGACTTTATTTGAGAGAGAGAGCACATTTCTTTATTTGAGAGAGAGGGAGAATGAGAGGGAGAAGCAGAATCCCCAGTGAGCAGGGAGCCCGACACGGGGCTCGATCCCAGGACCCAGGGATCATGACCTGAACCGAAGGCAGATGCTTAACCAACTGAGCCACCCAGGCACCCTAGAGATAATTTTTTGATAGCTTCCTTTTTCTAACTAAAATACTTGACTTAAAAGGGTATATAAGAAATTCTTCTTTTATTACATAAGCGTTAAAATGGACAAAGCATAGGATCCTATAAAAAGCAGCGGTAATAGTTATTCCTAGAAAGTAAAATCAATATACAAAACAACTAATTTATTTCTATTGACTCCTTCTTACATATGAGTATTTTCATTTTAAAAACTCTGAAAGAAAGGTATGTGATAACTCTACATATGTAAAATGGAAGTATCATATTAAATACTGACTGATTTTCATAGGCTACCCATTAATGTGTCCAACCTGTTGTGATAAAAGGCACTCCACCAAATCATGGCCTACTATGAATATATCAACTTTAAGAACTGGAAACTCACTTAGTTATGTAATTTTGTAGTAAATAAAACAGACTCCAATAATTGATTAATTGAATATTGTAGAGAGTAATCGAAGAGCCAGTAACACGCAAGCCTCCTAATATGAAGTCCAGTGTTTGTTTTGTATGCTTGTTATATTTTTAACTAATACTCCGTATATACATATCCTCAAGATGTACAGTTACTTGGTAATCTGTATGCATGAACATTGACATCTGGCCCAAAAACTTAAGTTAGTTTTTGTCCTCTTTTGCTACATATTGATTTCATCTCATTATATGTGTCAACCCATATATTAAAATGTTAAAAACACTAAAACATGTTTATTTTCATATTTATATCTCAATATATATTGCATAGCATGATACCAAGTCAGTCCAGAATCATTTAACTCTTTTCCAAGCCTTTGGATTTACACTAAGTGAAGAATTATAGGGGTGTGGATGTGCACGTGTATTTAAGAATTGAATTGCATTCCATCCTAGTCTCACATTTTATAAGTAAGGAAACTGGGGTTCTTACAAGTTTCTTTCCCACAGTCGTCGTACTAATTGGCAATAAAGCTCAGATATATTTCCCAATACAGTTCCCGTGCCATGCATGTATATATCAAAATATACCGTTTATTAGGCCTACTGTGTTCCCTAAGATAGCTTTTTGCAAGACATTTTCTAAATATATGCATTTGTAAAGGGTGTCTTAGGGCTTTAACAGTGCTATCCATAGCCACCCTCATTCCTTAAAAGGATTCAGCAGTTGCTTAAGTGATTGGCTTCTTGGTTCTGGTAGATTTTCTTCTCTTGTTTATCCAAGAGAGTCTTTGAACACTCTGTGATCCATCAGCAGCGTTTGTTTGCTTTTATAACCATAACATTAAAGCTACTGCTAACTTACACTGTTTTACAAAAGGTGTTCTTATATCTGTGGCTCAGTGATGCCATCAAACAGCCTTGAATTTAGTTACCGTCCTGTGGTCCTGTGCCATCATTCCGGTTATCATTTCCCTGGGAGCAGTAACAAACCTTGTTTCTCTCCCAAAAGATCATGGGGTCCTTCAGGGTGAAGAGGAGTGATTCCGAGAGTCCTTAGTAGTAACTATTGGGGTAGGATTCTCAGCCTTTCAGTTACTGCATTCCATTGTTAAATCCTCCTTCCCATTGCTGGTAGAATAAAACCAAAGTCCTTACCAAGGCCGTTCAGGTTCCCACATGCAGACCTCTCCACATTTCTTTAACCTCATTTCCTAATACTTTTCTGCTTTTTAGCCCAGCTTTCTGGCCCTTTGACCGTTTCTCCTCTTCCCCCCTCCCCCCCCCCCCCCCCCCAGTTAATTCCTGTCTTAGTCCATTTCTATTTCTTAGGCCTGGAACACTCTTCACTGAGATAGTCACTGAGTTGAATCTACATCATTCAGTTTTCAGGTCAAATTTACCTCCTCAAAAAATAGAAGGAATAAATGAAACATTTTGATTCTGTTGGAGCCAAAGGTGCTCAGAGAGGCTGTGAGGACAGAGCCTCTGTGGGATTTCCACCTCAGGGGGCTTCAGCATCACTCCCTAATTAGTTGAAGGAAATTTTCTAGAGGAGGTAGGTTTCAAGAGTGATCTGACAGATATGGTGACCCCGGTAGGCTCTAGAAAGATTTGCAAATAGAATGTTACCTGTCCACTCTTGCTGTCATTTGAAATCTATGTTCCATTTCCAATAAAATGTATAAAACTCTAAAAAAATTTTTTTTACCTCCTTAGTCCTTCTCTAATTACATCCAGCACTCTGTATCATTAGCCAACTAAAGTGTAGTATAGCATAATGATTAAGGATACAAGGTCTGGAGCTGGTTTGAATCCTGGCTCTATCACTTACTATCTCTATAACCCTGGGCAAGTAACTTACTCTCTCTGTATCTTTTTCTGACTTGTATGCATTTAAAGCCCCTAGAGAAGTGTACATAATTAAGGTATATATTAGAAAGGTACATATTAAGTGCTCAAGAAGTGTTAGCTGTAATTATCAGATGCTAGTAAATTGCATTGTAAGAAACTGATCCTTGCTCTTATTGTCTTGTGCTTAAGATATAATTTCATAAGCAGTAGTGTAAAATGTGATGAATATTGTGATGGAGGAATACATGGAAGTGTGGATTTGGTTGCTCCTGTTATAATTAATTAGCAGATTATTTTATACTTTTTGCTGGAGAGTTGGCATTAGCTTAACTATTCTCTAACATCTATTGAAGCTACTGTTTTTTCTTTAGCTCATGGTAAGGGGATTGAGTGAGATGGGAGCGGTGCTATTTCAGGTAAGGAAAGTTAAGGGAGCTTTTCAATATGATGACATTGAGCAGAGGCTTGAAGTATGTGAGGGTGTAAGTTATGTGTACATGTGGTAGAATAATGATCTAGTCAGAAAGAACAGGAAGTGCAAAGTCCCTGAAGTGAAAGTGTCATTGAGGCTATGTCATTGTAGTGTAAAAAGTAGGAAAGCCATACATGATAGAGAAGGGATTAAGGATCCAGCTGATGGGAAGCTATTAGAGGATTTTGAGTAGAGGAGTAAAATGGTAGATTTTTGTTTCAGTGGAATCACTCTTGTTGCTATGTTAAGAATAAACTGTAGGCATAAGTGGACGATCTTGGCATAGTCCAGATGAGAGATGGTGGTGAGACCCACATGAGGATGTGGTCACAGGAAGTGATGATTATGCATGTATTTGGAAGGATTTGCTGATGGGTTGAGTAGATGTGGGTTAAGAAGAAAAAGAGGAATAATCAAGAATGCCTTCCAGATTTTGGGTGTGAGCCTCTGGTAAAATACAGCGATCTTGTACTAAGATAGTGAAGACTGAATGAAGGGGCAAAAAGATTCAGGGCAGGGGTGGGAGATAGTGCTTTCGACATGTTAAGTTTCCTATTAGGCATCCAAGTGATAGATGTTGAATAGACTGTCGGGAAATAGGTCTGGATTGGGTGTAAGAATTCAGGGCTGGAGATTTGGTTATCAGCATGTGGTTGGTAACTAAAGCCATTGGATTAGATGGCATCACCTAGAGAGTATTTATAGATAAAGAAGGTATTTTTCGACTAATCCATAATGTAAATTCAACCCTGCATACTAAAAAATTTCTTTGTGCACAGAAATAGTTCAAAACAATGTTCTCACATAGTCCCATTACTTCCAAGTGCTGTTATTTATGGGGATCTTTAATCAATGTCCAATAGATGAATGTCTTCAGGTTACAGGATAAAGGACTGATCTTTTTGAATTGCATAGCAAAGAAAAATAACTTGCAAAAAGCAATTATTATGATATTAAAAGAGTCAGTGCTGGTAGTATAAAATTCTGGTTCTTATGTCTTACTGTTTTTTGAGTACAAAAACTGTTGTAAACAAATTATGGCCAATACACTTTTTACAAGTGAATATAAATGAACTTTTTCAGTTTCTGGTAAGTGCTACATTTATAAAAATTACCATGAAGATTAATTTTACCTGATTTTGATCTTTAGTATTCTCTTCATCCCATTTTAAAGTCTGAAAAGATTAAAATGCGCAGGAGACATCAAGAGTTGAGTCTATGTGTTTGTTTATGTTGATGACAGAAAAATAAATATATTAGGGAAATAGAGTCAAAGAGTCAAGTTATTATTGTAATCAATATTAATAAATCCATATATATTAAACTTTCCTGGATGTTAACTTTTGAGGCCAAATTTGTTTAAAATTCAATATTTTGGTAATTATGAAAAGATGTTAAAAATCACACTTGAGGCATTAGCCTGGATTCCTGATGTTGGTCCTCACTTACTTTATTCAAAAGTATCTGATTGATCTTTGTAGTGCCTCTCTCAGCAAATACAGTCCAGGGGACTCTAAATAACTGTCCATGATATGATTTCTCTCATCTATGGAACATAAGAACTAGGATGATCGGTAGGGGAAGAAAGGGATAAAGAAAGGGGGGGTAATCAGAAGGGGGAATGAAACATGAGAGACTATGGACTATGAGAAACAAACTGAGGACTTCAGAGGGGAGGGGGGTGGGGGAATGGGATAGACCGGTGATGGGTAGTAAGGAGGGCACGTATTGCATGGTGCACTGGGTGTTATACACAACTAATGAATCATCGAGCCTTACATCGAAAACCGGGGATGTACTGTATGGTGACTAACATAATATAATAAAAAATCATTAAAAAAAAAAAATAACTGTCCATGATTAGCCAGTTCAGTCAATTTATATTCTGTTAGCACATTCAGTTAAAAATCACACAGCCAAACAACAGTCAGAAAATCTGAAAGTTAAGTGAAAATTAACTAGGTTCTATGTGTAATTTAGTGTACAATTATTCCAAATTTGAGAACAAATTATATGTTCTTACTATTTCATTAATGAGATATTTTACATCAAAAATGTTTATTTTTTTTAAAGATTTTATTTATTTATTTATTTATTTATTTATTTATTTATTTATCAGAGAGAGGGAGAGAGAGAGAGAGTACAAGCAGGGGGAGCAGCAGGCAGAAGGAAAAGCAAGCTCCCCGCTAAGCAAGGAGCCAGATGTGGGACTCGATCCCAGGCCCCTGAGACCATGACCTGAGCCAAAGGCAGGCACTTAACCGACTGAGCCACCAAGGCATCCCAGTGTTTATTGTTTTTAAAAAACTGCATGTTGCCATAATTCTCCAATCAGGTCTGAGTATAATTCTTTATCAGTCAATAATAAGCATTTACCGTGTACCTGTTTATATGCCAAGAATTGTACTCTGTGATATGGAAATGATTAAGACAAGGTATATACCTTCAAGGAGCTTTCAGTCTAATTACAGGAGACAGCTATGTAAACAAATGTATAGTACAATGTAAGTAAAGCAAAGTAATTATATATGAGACTAAGAAGGAAATAATACTCAGGAAAGAGAATTAACTCTGTTAATAGTTGGGAGAAGCAGAGAATTTTCTGGTGGCATTACTTCCTGAGCTGAGTTTTAGAAAAGGTAAATGAAAATATACTAGGTTAGGTACCGAGTTCTAAGAAAGGGGAACACCCACATGTGTAGACTTAGAAGTCTGAAACCACTTGGCATATGTAGAGAACTATAGACAATTGCACATTGTTGGTGTAAATAATGTGATATAAAAAGTATCAGGAAATGTGTTAGAGAGGTACACCAGGGCAAAATTATATATGATATAATCTTGTAGTTCAGAATACTACCTGTAGCTGCAGTAAAAAGTCTGTTACTACGCCTTTAGCCAGCACTCATTTGATGCGCTTACAATATTTAGATTGGGGTGTGTGTGTGTGTGTGTGTGTGTGTGTGTGTGTGTGAGTGTGACCACAGTATCACCAAAGGTGGAAATGAAGAAAATACAAGACCTTTTCCCAAGAATACTTACATCTTAAAGAAGATACAACATCAAATCTGTATTCTTTGATAGCCGAAAAGAAGGCAAATTTGGTATTCCCTTTTTATTTTTTTTTAAAGATTTTATGTATTTGTTTGAGAGAGAAAGAGAGAGCATGAGTGGGGGGTGAGGGAGGAGAAGTAGACTCCCCGCTGAGCAGGTAGGCTGCTGCAGGGCTTGATCAGGACCCCAAGATCATGACCTGAGCTGAAGGCAGACACTGAACTGACTGAGCCATGCAGGCATCCCAATTAAAAAGGGAGGACCATTTGGCTATTAAGGACACTAGTAGATACTATTTGATAATAGCAATTTGGTATTCTTTTATAAATTCTAAGAATATTATCTAGAACACACAAGTGTGCTGAAGAAATGCTGTGACACAACCAAAATTTTTATTAAAAATAGAAAAGCGAATTCCTAATGTATTTCAAAATAAGTAAACGAGAGATTAAGATCCCAAAGTTCTAAATATGACCATTATTAAATTAGCTAAAAATTTTAAAGAATTTTAATAAAGAACCCTCAGACAATCTAACTTTAAGTAATAACATTTTTTGGTTAGCCCTTCTAAGACAAATTGGTTCCACAAATCTTATTGAATGGTGCAGTCTCCTCTAAGAAGTGTCCGACTCTGAGCTGATTATATGTGAAAGAATATTTTGCCAAAAATTAATATTTGGACTTTAGGATTGTTTATTTTATTTTGAGGGGTTTAAAATACATGTAAGTTTTACCATTTTAACCACTTTTAAGTGTGTGGTTCAGTGACATTAAGTATACTCACATTGTTTTGCAGTTATCACCAAACATCTTATATCTCCAAATATTTTTTTATCTTCCTAAACTGAAACCCATTACACAATAATTCCCCAGTCCCCCTTTCACTCAACCCCTGGTAACTAACATTCTACTTGCTGTCTCTGTGAATTTGACTGTTCCAGGTTACTCATGTAAGTGGAATCATGCATAATTTGTTATTTTGTGACTGGCATATTTCACTTACATGTCTTCAAGGTTCATCCATGATGTAGCATGTGTCAGAATGTCCTTCCTTTCAAAGGCTGAATAATATTCCATTGTATGTATTTACCACATTTTTGTGGATGGACATTTAGGTTGCTTCCATCTTTGCAAGTAAGGCTGTTGTGAACATGGATGTACAAATAGCTCTTTGAGTCCCTGCTTTAAGTTCTTTTGGGTTTATACTCAGAAATGGAATTGTTGGATCATATGGTAATAGTACTTTTAATTTCTTTGAAGAATCACCATACTATTTTCCACAGCAGCTACACCATTTTACATTCCCGTCAGCAGTGCACAAGGGTTCTATTTTCTCCACATCCTCCCCAACACTTGATACTTCTCATCCCTTTTCCTTTTATTTTTATTCATAACGCTTTTCTAGATGAGACATGTTATTTATTACTGATGTTTTTGTTTGTGCTTGTTTTTAATAATAGCTGTCCTAATGGGTGTGAAGTGGTATCTCATTGAGTTTTTATTTGCATTTCCCTAACGATTAGTGGTGTTGAGCATCTTTTCGTGTGTTTATTGGCTATTTAAGTCCTTTGCTGATTTTTAAATTGGATTTTTGTTGTTGAATTATAGGAGTCTTTATACATTCTGGATTATTGGGTGTATGATTTACAGATATTATCTCCCATTTTGTGGGTTGCTGTTTTGCTCTGTTGATAGTATCTTTTGAGCACAAAAGTTCTACATTTTCATGTAGTAGAATTTACCTAATTTTTCTTTTTGTTGCCTGTGCTTTAGGGTAATTATTATTTTTTAAAGATTTTATTTATTTATTTATCTGATAGAGAAGCCCAAGCAGACACCCCACTGACCCATTGAGTGCAGAGCCCCATGCGGGACTTGATCTTACGACCCTGAGATCATGACCTGAGCCAAAATCAAGAGTTGATGCTCAACTGACTCAGCCACCCAGGCACCCCTAGGGTATTTATTATTGATCATTTTTTTGTGGTAATTAAAAGGGAGGACCATTTGGCTATTGAGGACACTCATGGATAGTATTTGATAATAGCAAATTCTTACCAGCATAGGTAATACTTAGCTTTTTATTTTTAGAAGCAGAAGGACAGATTTTTGGCTCAGTAAGATCCAAATTTAAGATGGGATGTCAGAGAAAAACAAAGTGCATTGTAGTAACCCTGGCCAGGAACCTTTGTGGTGGTGGAATAGAGGAAATATTTTAAGAGCATTTTTTAACCAGGGATCCGTCAGGAAATCTTCCCCACACTCTGTTTATTCCTCTTTTCCAAAGACACTTCAGAGAGGTCTTCTTCGACTATTCTTGCACCTTCCCAACTTGCATTCCAGTTCACTCTCATCCCTTTTCCTTTCATTTTTATTCATAACGCTTTTTTATGATGAGACAGCATGTTATTTATTTATGGTCTGTCCTTCCTCAGGGCAGAGACTCTTGTTATTCACTGCTGATTTCCCAGGACTTAGAACAGTGCTCTCTAAATATTGAATGAATTATTAGAGCAGCCTCTAGAGGAACATTTGGTAGTTTCTCTGCCTATAAAAATCTCAAGAAATGGATGCTGATTCTCAAAGTGAAACAGATGATCCATAGGACTCTTCCACTTCCATTCATATGCTTTGTAACACCATTAATTCCTATTGTAGTATCAGGTTCTTAGTATTGTGCCATTTAGGACGTACTATAAAATAGGTTAAATACTTGAGTGCCTTTTGTCAGGCACTGTTTTAAGCCATGCATGGGTGTAAGTCATTTTTGTACCAACAGTTTTGTGGGGTTTTTTTTTTTTTAAGATTTTATTTATTTATTTATTTATTTATTTATTTATTTATTTATTTATTTATTTGTCAGAACCAGCACAAGCAGGGGGAGCGACAGGCAGAGGCAGAGGGAGAAGCAGGCTCCCCGGTGAGCAGGGAGCCCAATGCGGAACTCAATCCCAGGACCCTGGGATCATGGCTTGAGCCAAAGGCAGATGCTTAACCAACTGAGCCACCCAGGCATCCCTGTACCAACAGTTTTAATAGAGGAAATTATTTTCACTTAAAAATGGAATTCATGAATCAAGTTGTATTTTTAAAGCTGCATTAGCCTAATTTTTCCTTAGATTTAACCTAATGTGAACTTTTTCCAGATATTTTCCAAATTTGGCGCAGTCTTGAAGATTATCACCTTTACAAAGAATAATCAGTTTCAAGCCTTGCTTCAGTATGCTGACCCAGTGAATGCACATTATGCCAAAATGGTAATTATGATCTTTCATTTTTCATTTGTTAATCAGTCACTTCAGTGATACCAAAGAATGCCATCACATCTTCTCCCTTGTTGCAGTTCACCATGTGTTTTTAATTATAGTGAAGTATACACAATATAAAATTTACTACTTTTAAATGCACTGTTCCATATGCTTTTTCAAGTAATTAGCTAAAAATTACTTTCCTTATATGAAATGGTTTCAGATCATTTTTGGGACTCATGATCTTTGGGATTCATTTCTGTCATATGTAAAGTCTAGAGTTGAGCACAGTATTCCTGATAAAATCTGACTAATAAAGTAGAGTTATCTTTTTCCTTGTGTCTTCATTTTCTTCTATTAGCCCAAGATTGGTTGATTTCACTGTTTTTGTAACTATATTTACTATTGAATTTTGTTGAGCTCTGAATTGAAGATACTACATTTTAGGAAGTTTGCTGCTGTTGGTTTATATTGTCTTTTTTTTTTTTTTTAGTACACGAGTGTTTGACTTTTGACAAGATATAAAATTTCATATTCAATTTGGTTATATTTGACCCATGTCCTACTGAGATCTATTCCTAACCTTAATTCTTATCTTGTATCAGTATCTGAATTATTTCTTATTTCTTTTCAAAGGTAGGGACTAAGGTTTTTAGTAGTTTTGTGTACACTGTCTGCCTCTTGATTAGGAATATAGACTTTATATTTGCTGTACCCTTTGCCTGTATATATTATTTTATATCTTTATGATGATGTGTGTACTCATCAGTAACTTACTATAAGTAAGTGTTTTTTGTATATTTGCATTTCCTTACGTGTTTTGTTTTCTGGTTTCTGTTTTTATAAATTTGAGCATTTGTGGAAGTCAAGTGGCTGCAAATATCCCTTTGATAAGTTTTCATTATTGTGAAGGGAGGGATTGCTGATCTTTGGTCTTGTATCAGAACTGACTGCAAAATTTCCCTCAGATATTATTCAAACTATTATAAAATAACTTTACAAGAGAACAAAAACAAGAGATAGATACTTCATATGTTACAGTTCTGACAAGTTCTATTTACAAAGGCTTTATTTCATCTTAACCTATATAAAGTATACTAAAAAATTAATATGATGAAATATAAAATCAAATCATCTTTAAACATTTTTTGTGGATAAAATAGTCATAATGATAGCTAGTACAATGCTCAGTAATGTATATTTTCCCAAGCCTTTACATTTCTCTTCTTTCATTTGATCTTACCATAGACAAGATAGGGATTATTATAACATTGTGAAAAACTGAGATTTTCTTTTTCTCTCTTATGTTCACATAGTGAGTGGCAGAGGTAAAAGTAACACAGGTCTTTGGCTTTTAGTCCATTGCTCTCTGCTTTACACCTGATTGCCACTCTGTGTCAAAGTAGAGGCTACTTGATTTATCAGTGTTGTTGTCTTGCAAAACATCAGTCCCTTTCTTACATGCTTTAGGCTCTGGATGGCCAGAATATCTATAATGCATGCTGCACTCTGCGTATTGACTTCTCCAAGCTCACCAGCCTTAATGTGAAATATAATAATGACAAAAGCAGAGACTTCACTCGTTTAGACCTTCCTACTGGTGATGGCCAGCCATCCCTTGAACCCCCTATGGCTGCTGCTTTTGGTGAGTAGTTCCATTTTGGGTCACAAAGCAAGTTTTCTGAAGTTACAGGTTTATTTATTAATCCATGTATATCATCCTTATCTTCTTGGATTCTCTCAGGATTTCTAAAGGAAAGAAAAAAATCTTGGAACAAAATGTGTCCATTAATTAAATCTTAATATTAGTAGATTCTATTAGTTCGCAAAACAACTGAATATCTAAAATTGAGTTAAAAATTTATTTTCTAACATTAATCTTACTCATTCGTTTATAAGCCATACAACCATTTGCTACAAATTAGTAGTCTTACATATTAACATTGCTTTGAATGTGTTGATTTACAGCCACAGAATATTGATATAAGTGCTCTTGAGAGAAATACTTTTCTCTTTTGAAGTAGTGGTATTTTAAAACAAGTGCCTAAATTAGTGGT
Organism: Ursus americanus; assembly: GCF_024610735.1. Lineage (NCBI taxonomy): Eukaryota > Metazoa > Chordata > Mammalia > Carnivora > Ursidae > Ursus > Ursus americanus. The sequence goes on from NC_142144.1 coordinate 20,816,815, forward strand.
AAGTTCTTACTCTATTCAGAGAAGAGGATTTATTTTATTTTGTTTGGCTTTTTAAATATCAGAACTCCTGTCTTTACCTTAAATTTGTGTGAAGTTGCATTTTTTCATTAATAAAAACACAGCCTTCTGAATCGTCTCTGCACATATTGATCTGAAAAGTTCTCTTCTTTTATTGAAAATTAGTTATCAGTAGATTTATACTTTTAAAACAAAAAAGGAAGAAGCAGTGGATGGCCCAGTTGGATTTATCATTAGGTTAATGTATGATATTTTTTGGTTTTACAACCCTCAAAAGTGTGGTTTATTATCTAGATAAAGTATTAAATTTTATTACCCTTTGTGATTGGTTTCTCTTTCCCAAATGACACCATGAAATATTGCTCATTGAGGCCTTAAGTGGTACTTAGTCCATCTTTATTGTACAGGTGAGAAAAGTGAATCCTTAGCCAAATGTCCAGCATTTTCTGGAAAATAGTTGGTAACTTTATTTTAAAGTAAAAGCTTTTTGTTATTTATAACTGGAAAAGCCAAGTGAATTGTTCAGCTCATGCTCCTAAATGGCTAAAGTTTCTGTTTTGGTCTAACCAGATTTTTGTGTTATAATATTTGTTACCAGCCTCTACTTAGCATGTCCGATTTGGCAGAGCCCAAAGGTCTTTGTAATCACAATTTCAGTAATACATGATAGAAATTGAGGCTGTCATTCAAGCTACCAAAACTTGGCTATCAAATGCAGAACTGTAATTATTCCAATATTTGAATATATACTGTTGATGTAAATAATGTCATGCATTGTGGGAGAAGGACATTTAAAAAATACGATCAAGAATTTTTGGTTTCTGAATATAAAATATCAGAATATTAACATCTTTTTTCATTGTTTTAATAAATCTCATTGCAAAGTAGTGTCTACACCTCAAGATAACTGATTCATCAACAGAGAATAATAATTTTTTTTTGAGTATTATGTGAATATTTACTCTGCTTCTTACTGATATTTGACACGCTTCACTATTCCCTTCTTTTTTTCTCTTGGCTTCTGCAGTACCACTCTCCTGACTTTTTCCAACTTCAGTATCTGTTCTTTTTTTTTTTAATGTTCTTTGCAGTTCCTAGGGTTAATCCGTAAGCACTGTGCCCGTTTTTAGTGATACACATTATACCATTAGAAAAGCTTCTAAAATATGCAAATATATTTCTTAACACCCATGTAGTTATCACCCAGGTTAAGAAATAATATATTTATACATCCTGAAGATGCACTCTTTGTAGCCCTCTCATTGATTATGTTCCCTCCTTCCTGCCCCAAGATGATCAGTCTCAAATTTGGTGGTAATCATTCTTTTGCTTTTCTGCTTTTTCCTCGTGTGTGTTTTTCTTACCACGCATTATGCAGCCTTAAGTGCTAATTTAAACATTTTTCCTCCTTTATTTAGAATTTTATGTAAATGGCATCATGCTCCTCATCTTCTTTTGTGACTTGTGATTCATCCATATTTATGTATGTATATATGTGGCTATTGCTTATTCATTCTCAGTACTGTCAAGTGTATAGATATTCATTTTATGGATATATCACAGTTTGTTTATCCATTCCTCTGTTGATAGATATTTGGGTTGTTTTAGCTTGAGGCTATTATGGACAATGCTACTATGAGATTTTCCTGATCACCCATGAGGGTGAACATACTTTCGGCTATTCTCCCTTAAGAATTTTCTCTTTAACTTTGTTGCCATTTTTTTGTTTGGTTTCTTGTTTTTTTCTTATTTTCTTTTTGTGGAAAATTTTTTTATATATGTCCTACCTATTAGTCCTTTGTTGGTTATATGTGTTGCAAATAGTTTCTTCCATTTTTGGCTTACTGGTTTATTCTTGTCATGGTGTTTTTATTTAGTCAAATTTATTTGCCATTTCCTTTATATTTGTGTTTTTTATGTCTTGTTTAAGAAATCCTTTGTTACCAACCATGAGAAGCTCTTAATCATAGGAAACAAACTGAGGATTGCTGGAGGGGAGTGGGGTGGTGGGGGGATGGGGTATCTGGCTGATGGACATTAAGGGGGGCACATGATGTAATGTGTAATATAACCCTGAGTGTTATATAAGGCTGTGATGAATCACTGACCTCTACTTCTGAAACCAATAATACATTACATATTAATTTTTTTTTAAAGTTGAAGTTTGTATGTTAGGACCAAGAAAGTTTATAAGAAGGGATAGATATCTACCTATTATTTAATATGCCAAATCACTGCTGAATTCAGAGAAAGGTCTATACATTAAACAAAATCATTAGCTTTAGCATAGGCCATTGAGCTACAAAGCCAAGGAAAGTGTATTCTTTAGTTTAGAAGCCAGAGTCTAGTACCACTGCTTGATAGGGGTTGGGAAGCAGTTACAAATTAACAAGGAACCCATTTTCGCAGGTGACCTGAAAAAAATGTGGTTTTTTCCCCCCAAAAGGATCTAGGTCTGTTTTAGTAGCCTTGAAAACTGGAACTGGATTAATGAATTCAGTTCAAGACTGAATGAATGAATCCATGACTAAAACCGATTACTTTTTCTTTATCATTATTTTCATTGTTCAGTAGACTAAAATTAATGAACTGTAGCTTCATCATTTAACTAGCTGTGTGACTTTGAGCAAGTTGTGGAACCTCTGTGTATCCCAGTTTCTACATCAGTAAAATGCTGATAATAAAGAAATGTATCTCAAAAAAAAAAAAAAAGAAAGAAAGAAAAAGAAAAGACAAAGAAATCCTTTGTTACCCTGATATCATAAAGATACATACTTATATTCTAAAGTTTATAGTATTTTAGTAATTCTCTTTTGAAATAATTTAAGTTGCAAAAATAGTACAAAAAATTCCCTTATCCAGAATTATCCAGATTCCCCAATTCACATCATCTCACATTCACTTCATCATCTCTTTGATTATATTGAGGGGGTGGGTAGTTGTTTTTCTTTTTCCCCTAATATTGGAGGTTAAGTTGCAGGCATGATGCCTCTTTACAAAAACTCGGTGTGTATTTTCTAAGAATAAGGATGTTCTTACCTAAACACAGATTAGTTGATCAAAATTAGGAAATTAGCATTCATATAATACCATTATCTAATCCATAAACCTTTTAAAAAATTCACCTATTTCAAAAGTAATGTTCTTTATAGGAGAATTTTTTCTGGTAAAGATCCAAACCAGTATCAGGCTAATTTATTTGGCCTGTATCCTTAGAGTCCTTTAATTTGGAACACTTCCTCATTCTTTATCCTTCATGATCTTTGCATTTGTGAAGATTTCAGATTGGGTATTTCATAGAATGTCTCTCAATGTGAGTGTCTGGATTTTTGGCTGAAACAGTGTTGCCTTTTTGTCAGTTGATTAAATCAGGAGACACAGGATGTCAGTTTATCCAGTTCCTGGTGATACTAACTTTGATCACTTATTGAGGTGGTTTCTGCAAATTTTCTTCCCAGTAAAATTACTGTTGTTCTCTGTAATTAATTTGTAGGGTGATACATTGAGACTATATAAATAGACTGTTCTTCATCACTTTTCACTCTTTAATTTTATCATCCATTGCCAAAATTTGTTGTTACTGTGATGGCTACCTTATTGGAGATTGTTAATTCCGTCCTTCCTTTGGCACTTACTGGCTGGGATTTTTTTTATAAAGGACTTTTTTCTTTTTCTTTTTTATAATGATTTTTTATTATATTATGTTAGTCACCATACAGTACATCCCCGGTTTTCGATGTAAGGCTCGATGATTCATTAGTTGTGTATATAAAGGACTTTTTTCTTAACACCCTACCCTCCTTCCCTTCCTTTTGAATAAATTTGATACATAACATTGTGTGAATTTAAGGTGTATAACAAGTTACTTTGATACATTTATATATTGTAATGATTGGTGATGTAGTGATGTATATTACATTACATAATTATAGTATAATATGACTTGTAATATAATAAGTAAATGTATCAAATAATATTTGTCTCAAAATATATTATACTGTGCATTAGGTCTATATGGCTTATTTAGTACTTTTTTTTTTTTCTTGTCGGTATGGTCTTAGAGATTCTTATTTTGTTCTGTGGGTTTTGTACTATTATTTTTCATTGTATGTTCAACCTGTCCCAGGTTTGGCCAGTAGGAGCCCTTTCACACTGGCTTTTGTTGCTCTTTGACATATCCCTATCATCATTTGAACACTTCCTGACTTTCTGGCTGACAGTACTTCAGGTCTTCTTTACCTTCCCTGTCTTAGTGCTGCAATCGGCTACTTCAGTGAGTCCCGGTTCCTTTTAGTGGGAAATGGTATTTTGAAATCAATATCCAGGCATTAGATGTGCTCATTGTTAATAGGGGCATCATTGCTTTGAGGCATACTGCATAACTATATTTCTCTGTGTGTGCTTCATAACTGTATGTCTTCATGTGGTTAAAAACCCACAAATTTTAACTAATACGTCCAATTCCAGCCCAGCACCCTTTTCATACTCATCTCCCTGCTTCAAGAATGAGATGTCTAGTTTCTATTAGTCTCACCATGTTTACTTATTTGCTCAATCCTGTAATACACAAAAAGTGGTTTCAGAGTCGTCAACACATACCAATTAACTTCGGCTGAATATTTGCTTAAATAGTTTCCTGGGCCTTGTTCAGGGTCTGTTTATTAGTCTTTCCTTTTGTCATCACCACAGGGCTCAATATCTGATAGAGTAAATCTCTTCACCTTATTCTTCAAGAGTATCTTGGTAATTCTTGATCATCTTACCTATGAATTTTAGGATGAGCTTGTCGAGTCCTCAAAAAAAAAGCTATTGGGGTTTCCATTGGATTACACTGACTTTATAAATCACTTTGAAGATAATTGACATCGTTTTACAGTAGAGTCCTCCAGTCTTTGAACATTGCACATCCCTCCATTTTTTTGAGTGTTCATTAAATGTCTTTCCAGAGCATTTGGTGACTTTTCTCCATAAATGTTTCCATGCTTTGTTAGATTTATTCCTCAGAACCATACTTTTTAGATTCTAATTCTAGACCTACTATTTATAATCTGTGTGACTTTGGGCAAATTGCTTAACTGCTCTCCACTTTTGTTTCTTCATATGTGAAGTGAGCATAATAATAGTACTCAACTGGTAGGCTTGTGATAAATATTAAATGTGCTAATGTACATAAAGAGTTTAGAATGGTGCCTGGAATAAATGCAGTGTAAGGTTCGGCAATTATTGTTATCTCACTGTTGCTAATATAGAAATGCAGTTTTGCCATTTCTTAATTTTTATATTTAGCAACCTTGATAAAAATCGTATTCCTTATTTCTTTTTCTAAGCTCTTATTTTCTTTTTCCCTGCTTTAGGAAGTTGCAGTGGACTTCTAAAATTTATATAGAAATGGAAGCTATCTAGAATAGTCAAAGTAATTTAGAAGAATTTTTTTAAATGCAAGACTTAATGTAAAACTGCAGAAATTAAGCTAGTTTAGTAGTGTAAAAAAATAATATTGATTTACATTAATGAAGCAGAATACAGAGTGTAGAAATAGACCCATACATATCTAATTTGTTGATTTTTCAACAATGTAAAATTCCAAAGGGAAAGGAAATCTTTCAATAAGTTTTTGGACAGGTAGATATTCATATTGGAAAAAATAAACATTTTTTTCCCTATCTTGTACCATACTGACAAATTGACTTGAAGTGGATCTTTAGACCTGTAATGTAAGATTTAAACCTGTACAACTTCTACAAGAAAAAATAGAAAGAAATCTTTGCAACTTGGGATAGACAAAGGTTTCTTAGAACACAAAAAAACACAAACCAAAAAAGGAAATAATTTGTGTATTATCAAACATTAAAAGTTTCAGTGCTTGTGACATACTCAGAGTGCTGAATAGGAAAAACCTGCAGTAAAGAATACTCTACCTAGCAAAGCTATCATTCAGAATAGAAGGAGAGATAGAGTTTCCCAGACAAACAAAAACTAAAGGAGTCCGTGACCACTAAACCAGTCCTGCAAGAAATATTAAAGGAGACTCTTTGAGTGGAAAGGAAAGACCAAAAGTGACAGTATAAAGGTAGGAAACACAAAATTCATTTTTACTAAAATGAATATTTCTGTAAAAAATCAGTCAAGAAATCACACACACACACACACACACACACACACACACACACATACACAAAGATGTAATATAATAACATATATCTAAAATATGGGAAGGAGAGGAGGTAAGATTGGGTTCAAACTTGAACAACTGTTAACTTAATATATGCTATGCAGGAGAGGTTGTATGCAAACCTAGTGGTAACAGTATATCAAAAACCACTAATACACATGTAAAGAATAAAGAGAAAGAAATCCAAATATATCACTAAAGAAAATCAGAACATGAAAGAGAAAGACAAAGGATCAGAGAAGATCTTCATAAACAGCCACAAAACAAGTAATAAAATGGCAATTAACACATCTCTCAATAATTACTTTGAATGTAAATGGAGTAAACACTCCAATCACAACACATAGGGTGACAGAATGGATTTAAAAACAAGACCCATCTACATACTGCCTACAGAAGACTCATTTTATACTTCAGGACACCTGCAGATTGAAAGTAAGGGAATGGAGAAACATCTATAATGCAAATGGATGTCAGAAGAAAACCAGAGTAGCAATACTTACATACAAAATAGACTTTAAAACAAAGACTGTAACAAGAGACAAAGGATGCTATATAATTTAAAACTTTATATATCTTTTTATATCTTCCAACAGGAAGATATAAAAATTATAAATATTTATGCACCCAACATAAAGGGACCAAATTACATAAAATAATTAATAATAAAATAAAGGAACTAATTGATAGTAATACAATTATAGTAGGGGACTTTAACACCCCACTTACACCAATAGAGACAGATCATCTAAGCAGAGAACAAGGAAACAGTGGGTTTGTAGGACACACTGAAACAGATGAATTTAATAGATATATTCAGAATATTCCATCCTGAAACAGAATACACATTCTTTTCGAGTACACATGGAACATTCTCCAGGATAGACTACATATTAGCCCACAAAACAAACCAACAAATTCAAGAAGACTTAAATCATACCTTGCATCTTTTCTGACTATAATGCTATGAAACAAGAAGTCAACCACAAGAAAAAATTGGAAAGATCATAAATACATGGAGGTTAAATAACATGCTAGTAAATAATGAATGGGTCAGCCAGGAAATAAAAGAAGAAATTTCAAAAGTACATGGAAACAAATGATAATGAAAACATAGCAGTCCAAAACCTCTGGGATTTGGCCAGAGTGGTTCTAAGAGGGAAGTAATACAGGCCTAACTGAGGAAACAAGAAAGTTTTCATATAAACAGCCTAACCTTACACCTAAAGGAGCTAGAAAAGAACAACAAACAAAACCTAAAACCAACAGAAGGAAGGAAATAATAAAGATGAGGGCAGAAATAAAGGATATAGAAACTAAAAGCAAAGCAGTAGAACGGATCAATGAAACCAGGAGCTGGTTCTTTGGAAAAAATCAATAAAATTGATAAACCTCTAGCCAGACTTGTCAAGAAAAAAAGAGAAAGGACTCAAATAGGGTCACAAATGAGAGAGAAGAAATAACCAACACCAAAGAAATAAAAACAATTACAAGAGAATGTTATGAAAAACTATATGCCAACAAATTGGACAACCTGGAAGAAATGGATAAATTCCTAGAAACATAAACTTTCAAAACTGAAACAGGGAGGAATAGAAAATTTGAACAGACTGATAACCAGCCAAGGAATTGAATCAGTAATAAAAAAAAACTCGCAACAAATAAAAGTCCAAGACCAGGTGGCTTCACGGGTAATTTCTACCAAACATTTATAAGAAGAGTTAATACCTGTTTTTCTCAAACTGTTCCAAAAAATAGAAGAGGAAGGAAAACTTCTGTATTCGTTCTCTGAGGCCAGCATCATCCTGATACCAAAACTGGATGATGACACCACTAAAAGAGAGATCTACAGGCCAGTATTCCTGATGAACATGGATGCACAAATCCTCAATAAAATAGTAGGGGCACCTGGGTGGCTCAGCTGGTTAAGTGTCCAGCTCTTGACTTAGCTCAGGTCATGATCTCAGGGTTGTGAGATCAAGCCCCACATCGGGCTCCTCACTCAGCAAGGCGTGTGTTTGGGATCCTCTCTGCCCCTCCCACTTGTGCACAGGCTCACTCTTTCTCAAATAAATAAATAAGTAAATAAATAAATAAATGCCTTTTTTTAAAAAAAATCCTCAGTAGGAGCTCCTGGGTGGCTCAGTCAGTTAAGCGTCTGCCTTCAGCTCAGGTCATGATCCGAGGATCCTGGGATCCAGCCCCGTGTCAGGCTCCCTGCTCAGTGGGGAGCCTACTTCTCCTTCTCCCTCTGCCCCTCTCCCCTGTTTGTGCTCTCTCTCTCAGATAAATAAATAAAATCTTTTTTTAAAAAATCCTCAGTAAAATACTGACAAACTAATTTCAACAATACATTAATCATTCACCACGATCAAGTGGGATTTAGTTTTTTTATTTTTTATTTTTTTTAAAGATTTTATTTATTTGACAGACAGAGACAAGTGAGAGAGGGAACACAAGCAAGGGGAGTGTGAGGGAGAAGCAGGCTTCCCACCGAGCAGGGAGCCCAACGCAGGGCTCGATCCCAGAATCCTGGGATCATGACCTGAGCCGGAGGCAGACACTTAACAGCTGAGCCACCCAGGTGCCCCTCAAGTGGGATTTATTCATGGGTTGAAAGGGTCCTTCAATATTCACAAATCAATCAACATGATACATCACATCAGTAAGAGAAAGGATAAGAACCATATTATCATTTCAGTAGATGCAGGAAACACATTTGACAAAGCACATTTCATACATTCATGATGAAAACGGTCAACAAACTAGGTTTAAGGGAGCATACCTCAACATAATAAAGGTCATGTATGAAAAACCCACAGCCAACATCATCCTTACTGGGAAAACACTGAGAACTTTTTCCCCAAAGGTCAGGAACAAGACGAGGATGTCTACTGTCAACACTTTTATTCAACATAGTACTGGAAGTCCTGGCCACAGAAATCAGACAACAAAAAGAAGTAAAAGACCTCCAGATTAGTAGGGAAGAAGTAAAACTTCTGCTATTTGCAGATGGCTTAATACCATATATAGAAAACCCTAAAGTCTCCATTAACAAAATGCTAGAACTGATAAATGAATTCAGTAAAGTTGCAGGATACAAAATCAATATACAGAAATCTGTTGCCTTTCTATACACCAATAATGAAGCAGCAGAAAGAGAAATTAAGAAAACAATCCCATTTATAATTGCACTAAAAATAATAACTAGGAATAAACCTAACTGAAGAGGTGAAAGACCTGTACTCTGAAAACTATAGAACACTGATGAAAGAAATTGAAGACAACACAAAGAAATGGAAAGACAGTGCATGCTCATGAGCTGGAAGAACAAATACTTTAAAATGTCTGTACAACCCAAAGCAGTCTACACATATAATGCATTCCCTATCAAAATACCAACAGCAGTATCCACAGAATGAGAACAAACAGTCCTAAAATTTGTACGAAACCACAAAAGACCCCGAATAGCCAAAGCAATCTTGAAAGGAAAAAAAAAAGCAGAGCTGGAGACATCACAATTCCAGACTTCAAGTTTTATTACCAAGCCGTAATAATCAAAACCCTATGTCGTGGCACAAAAAATAGACACATAGATCAATGGAACAGAATAGAAACCCCAGAAATCAACCCACAATTATTATTGTCAATTAATCTTTGACAGAGTAGGCATGAATATCCAGTGGGAAAAAGACAGTCTCTTCAGCTTATGGTGTTGGGAAAACTGGACCTCATTCTTCACCATACACAAAAATAAATTCAAAATGAATTAAAGACCTAAATGTAAGGCCTGAAACTAGAAGACAACACGGACAGTAACTTCTTTGATATTGGCTGTAGCAACTTCTTTCTAGATATATCTCCTGAGGCAAGGGAGACAAGAACAAAAATAAAGTATTGAACTACATCAAAATAAAAAACTTCTGCACAGCAAAGGAAACAACCGACAAAACTACAAGGCAACCTAAGGAATGGGAGAAGACATTTGCAAATGTCTTACCAGTTAAAGGAATAGTATCCAAAATATATAAAGAATTTATCAAACTCAGTACCCAAAGAACAAAAAATCCAGTCAAGAAATGGGCAGAAGACATGAACAGACATTTCTCCAAAGAAGACATACAGATGGCCAACAGACACATGAAAAGATGCTCAACATCACTCATCATCAGGGAAATAGAAATCAAAACTACAATGAGATATCACTCACACCTGTCAGAATGGCTAAAATCAGTAACACAAGAAAGAACAGGTGTTGATGAGTATACAGAGAAAGGGGAACCCTCTTACAATGATGGTGGGAATGCAAACTGGTGCAGCCACTATGGAAAACAGTATGGAGGTGCCTCAAAAATTTAAAAATGGGACTACCCTATAATCCAGTAATCACATTACTGGGCATTTACCCAAGGAATACAAGAACTCTAATTCAGAGGGATACATGTATCCCTATGTTTACAGCAGCATTATTTACAATAGCCAAGATAGGGAAGCAGCCCAAGTGTGCATCGACTGATGAACGAATAAAGAAGATCTGGGGTGTGTGTGTGTGTGTGTACGTACCTACACAATGGAATATTCAGCCATAAAAACAAACAAAATCTTGCCATTTGCAATGACATGGATGGAGCCTAGGGAGTATAGTGCTAAGTGAAATAAGTCAGAGAAAGGCAAATACCACATGATTTCACTCGTGGAATTTAAGAAACAAAACAAATGAGCAAAAGGAAAAAAAATAAAGACATCAAGAAATAGACTCCTTTTTTCTTTTAAGTTTATTTTAATTTTTTTTAGTAATCTATTTACCCAATGTGGGGCTTGAACTCGCTACCCAAAGAACACTAGTTTCATGCTCTTCCAACTGAGCCAGCCAGGTGTCCTGACTCTTAATTATAGAGAACAAGCTGGTAGTTACCAGAGGGGAGGTGGATGGGAGGATGGGTTTTGATAGGTGATGGGGATTAAGAAGAGCACTTGTGATGAGCAGTGGGTGACGAATGGAAGTTTTGAATCACTATATTGTATACTTGAAACTAATATTACACTCTATGTTAACTAACTGGAATTAAAACAGAAACTTTCAAGTTTCAGTGCTTGAAAGATCAAGAAAATCAAAGGCAGGCTACAGACTTGAAGAAAAACCTTTGTAACATATATATCAGACAAATTAGTTATATCAAGTTATGTGAAGACCACTTATAGCTCAATAATAGTAAACTAAGAAAAAATACACAGGAGATTTGAAGAGATACTTTACAAAAGATGGTGTATGAAGGACAACAAGCACATGAAAAGATGCTCAGCATCTCTAGTCATCAGGGAAATGGAAATTAAGATCACTGCATGCCCATTAGAAAGCTAAATTTTATAAAGTTTACTGTACCCAGGATGCGGACCATCTTTCACTGGTGTTCTGTGTTGGTGGCAATATAAAATTTAGGTATGACATTTTGGAAAAGAGTTGGGCAGTATTTTTTTCTTTTTAAGATTTTATTTATTTATTTATTTGATAGACAGCCAGTGAGAGAAGGAACACAAGCAGGGGGAGTGGGAGAGGAAGAAGCAGGCTCCCAGCAGAGCAGGGACCCCGATGCGGGCCTCCATCCCAGGACCCTGGGATCACACCCTGAGCTGAAGGCAGACACTTAACGACTGAGCCACCCAGGCGCCCCAGGGCAGTTTCTTTAAAACTTAACTGTGTGCTTACGTTGTGACCCAGTCATTCTACCTGATCATTTATTTGCCCAAGAGGTTTCACAGTTCATGTCCACACAGATATTTGTGCAGAAATGTTCATAGCAATTTTATTTGTAATGACTGAAATCTAGAAATATTCTATTACAGGTGAATGAATAAACAAAGTATAGTTTATCCACGTGATGAAATACTGTTTAAACACAGAGGAATAAATCAATAAAGAAAACAGGATTATTTTGAATGAAAGAAGCCAGCAAAACATTTTTCTGAATGAAAGAAACCAGATTTTTAGAAGAACATCTATTGTGTGATTCTGTTTATGTGTAATTCTGAAAAATGCAAACTAATCTATAGTGACAGAAAGCAGATCAGTGGTTGCCTGGGGACAGGGTTTGGAGAGAGATGGATTTCAAAGGGACTCAAGGAAATTTTTGAAATGATGAAGTATTTGTTACCTAGTTTTGATGATAGTTTCACATGTTTTAAATATAAATATATGTCAGAACTTAAAGACCCACTAAAAAGGAGAATTACAGACCAATATCCCTGATGACCATGGATGCAAAAATTTTTACCAATATACTAGTAATAGGATCCAACAGTACATTAAAAGGATTACTCACCAAAACCAAGTGGGATTTATTTCTGGGCCGCAAGGGTGGCTCAGCATCCACAGACTAATCAGTGTTATACACCACATTAATAAAGGAAAGGACAAGAGCCATATGATCCTCTCAATAGATGCAGAAAAAGCATCTGACAAAATATAGCATTCTTTCTTGATAAAAACTCTCTCTGCCATGTAGGGGGATAGAGGGAACATACCTCAATAGCATAAAAGCCATATATGAAAGACCCACAGCAAATATCATCTTCCGTGGGGAAAAACAGAGAGCTTTTCCACTAAGGTTAGGAACAGGACAGGGATGTCCATTCTCACCACTGTTGTTCAGCTTAGTACTGGAAGTCCTGACCTCAGCAATCAGATAGCAAAAAGAAAAGGCATCCAAATGGCAAAGAAGAAATCAAGCTTTCACTCTTCACAGATGACATAATACTCTAGAAAATCCAAAAGACTCCACACCAAAAAAAAAAGGGAAAAAAAAGGCTAAAACTGATAACAGGAATTCAGCAAAGTCACAGGATAAAAAAGTCAACGCACAGAAGTCAGTTGCATTTCTATACACTAACAATGAAGCAAAAGAAGGAGAAATCAAGGAATTGATCCCATTTACAATTGCATGAAAAACCATAAGATACCTAGGAATAAACCTAACTAAAGAGCAAAGAATCTGTACTCAGAAAACTTAGAACAGTCATGAAAGAAATTGAGGAAGACACAAAGAAACGGAAAAACATTCCATGCTCACAGATTGGAAGAACAAATATGTTAAAATGTCTATGCTGCCCAAAGCAATCTACACATTCAGCGCAATCCCTATCAAAATACCATCAACTTTTTTCACAGAGCTGGAACAAACAACCCTAAAATTTGTATGGAACCAGAAAAGACCCCAAATAGTCAAAGAAATGTTGACAAAGCAAACCAAACCTGGAGGATTCACAATCCTGGATTTCAAGCTCTATTACAAAGCTGTAATCATCAAGACAGTATGGTACTGGCACAAAAACAGACACGTAGATCAGTGGAACAGAATAGACACCCCAGAAATGGACCCTGAACTCTATGGTCAACTAATCTTCGACAAAGCAGGAAAGAATATCCAATGGAAAAAAAGACAGCCTCTTCAACAAGTGGCATTGGGAAAATTGGACAGCCACATGCAGAAGAATGAAACTGGACCATTTTCTTACACCATACACAAAAAATAGACTCAAAATGGATGAAAAACCTAAATGTGAGATAGGAATCCATCAAAATCCTTGAGGAAAACACAGGCAGCAACCTCTTTGACCTCAGCCGCACCAACTTCTTGCTAGACACGACCCTAAAGGCAAGGGAAACAAAAGCAAAAATAAACTATTAAGACTTCACCAAGTTAAAAAGTTTTTGCACAGCAAAGGAAACTCACTCAGCAAACCAAAAGACATCTGACAGATTGGGAGAAGATATTTGCAAATGATATATCAGATAAAGGGCTAGTATCCAAAATCTATAAAGAACTTACCAAACTCAACACCCAGAGAACAAATAATCCAGTCAAGAAATGGGCGGAAGTCATGAACAGATGTTTCTTCAAAGAAGATATACAAATGGCTAACAGACACATGAAAAAATGCTACACATCACTTAGCATCAGTGAAATACAAATCAAAAACCACAATGAGATACCACCTCACACCAGTCAGAATGGCTAAAATTAACAAATCAGGAAATAGATGTTGGGCAAGGATGCAGAGAAAGGGGAACCCTCTTACACTGTTGGTGGGAATGCAAACTCGTGCAGCCACTCTGGAAAACAGTATAGAGGTTTCTTAGAAAGTTAAAAATAGAACTACCATCCTACCATCCAGCAATTGCACTACTAGGTATTTATCCAAAGGATACAAACAGTGATTCAAAGGGGCACATGCACCCCAGTTTTTATAGCAGCAATGTCTATAATAGCCAAACTATTGAAAGAACCCAGATGTCCATCAACAGATGAATGGGTAAAGAAGAGGTGGTCTTTTTACACAATGAAATATTACTCAGCCATCAAAAAGAATGAAATCTTTGCATTTGTAACGATGTGGATGGAACTAGAGAGTATTATGCTAAGCGAAATAAGTCAGAGAAAGACAAATACCATAGGATTTCACTCATATGTGGAATTTAAGAAACAAAACAGAAAGGGGCACCTGGGCGGCCCAGTTGATTAAGCATCTGCCTTCAGCTCAGGTCATGATCTCAGGGTCCTGGGATTGAGCCCCGCTTCGGGCTCCCTGCTCAGCGGGGAGTCTGCTTCTCCCTCTCCCCCTGCCCCTGCCTTGTGTGCTCTCTCTCTCTCTCAAATAAATAAAATCTTTAATAATTAAAAGAAACAAAACAAAACAGATGAACATAGGGGAGGGGAAAAAATGAGATAAAAACAGAGACGGAGGCAAGCCATAAGAGACTGTAAGTATAGGAAACAAACTGAGGGTTGCTGGAGGGGAGGGATTTGGGGAGATGGGGTAACTGGGCGTTGGGCATTAAGGAGGGCACTTGATGTAATGACCACTGGGTGTTACATGCAACTGATGAATCACTAAATTCTACCTCCGAAACTAATAATACAGTATATGTTAGCTAAAGTGAATTTAAATAAAAATTTAAAAATACATATGTCAAAACTTCACAAAACAACTTTTATGTACGTACAATTACTTGGGTGTAAATTAGAAAAATAAGTCCTATCAATTTCAGTCTAATGCTGACTGAAAGCCCTCTATAATTTCCTATTTCAGAATAGATGCTCACATCCTTACATTCAGTTACAAGGCCCTATACCATCCACTCCAACTTTACTTTTTGAATATCTTCTTTGATGCCCCTTCTGCTCTCCAAACTGACAGTCCCTCCAGTTTATAAAACATGTTAGGTATGTTCCTACCTCCGGATTATCCAGTGCGTATTTCCCTCTGCCTGGAAGTACTTTTCTTTCAGATACCCTATATTTTCTTCATGCTGCCTTCTTTGACCTACCCTGACCAGCCCTCCTTCAGTACTCCTGATTTTTCCTGTGGTATTTTCTGTAGTATTTGTCACCTTCTTTCCTGCAGTTAACTTATTTACTGTATTTATTGTTTATTTTGTTTTCATCACTAGAATTAAGCTTCAGCAGGTTAGGTTGTCTTCTATTTAGTTTACTTATCTTTATGCCTGACACAAAATAGGCATTCATGAATATTTGTTAAGTTAGGGGCCCCCGGGTAGCTCAGTCAGTTAAGCATCCAACCTTTGGTTTCGGCTCAGGTCATGATCTCGGGGTCATGGGATTGAGCTCCACACTCAGTGGAGAGTCTGCTTCTCTCTCTCTCTCTCTTTCTCTCTCTCTCATTAAAATAAATAAATCTTTTAAAGTATTTGTTTTATGTTTGTCATGCTGTTTTTCCTGCTGTTTTTGTAGTTTAATACTATTTTGTATTTTCATCTAGGATTTTTAACTTTCATACTTACTTTATTAAAATCTAAAGTTAACTGATACTGTCCCCTTTCCTTACATAATATAAGAACTTCAGGGCACGTTAACTTCTTTTACCCCTTTTACCTTCTCCTAACCCATGATATTATTGTTATGTTTAAAAAATTTTTTTTAATCTGGCAATTTGTTAGTATCGTTTTATGTAACAAGTATTCACTTAGATCAAACCATACATGACTGTAGACTTTTTATTCCTTCTTACAATTCATATATGCCATATGGGTTCACTTAACCTTTTTATCTGAAGGAATCCCTCTAGTATTCACTTAGGGAAGTCCATGGTAGCATATTTGAGGTTTTCATTTGTTCAGAAATGTCTTTATTTTGTTGTCCGTTTTATTTTATCTTACTTTATTTTTTTAAGTTTACTTATTTTTTTAATAATCTCTACACCCAGTGTGGGGTTCAAACTCACGATCCTGAGATCAAAAATCACATGCTCTCCTGAGTCAGCCAGCCAGGCACCCCTGCTGTCAGCTTTAAAAGATATTTTCCCTACCATAGAATTCTAGATATTTCTAGATATGAAATATATATCTAGGTGTATTTATTGTTCTTCATTCAGTGTATTAAATCATTTGATGATGTCTGGTTTCCATTTTTGCTCTTAAAAAATCAGCTGTATCAAGCTAACTATTGCTTTTTTCTCTCTGGCTATTCTTCAAATATTTTCTTTATCTTTGATGTCCTGTAGTTTCAGTGATGTGTCTGTTTAAAGATTTACTTACTCTGGAGCTTCCTTGAGCTTCTTGATATGATGGATCATTGCCTTTTATTGGTTCTAGAAATTGTCTTTTCATATATTTCTTCTTCTCACTGTTTCTTTTCTTACTTTGTAGAACTTTGATTTGGTCTGTTATACCCTTTTACTCTATTCTGAGTGTCTCAAAATTTTTTTCATACTTCCTGTTTCTTTATCTCTCTAAACTGCATTCTGAATAGTTCCTTAGGGCCTAACTTTGATTTCACAAATGGTCTCTAATCTGTTGTTAATCTGATCTGTTGTTAAATTTGTCCAGTAATTTAGAGTTTAGTAATTGTGTTTTTTATTTCTAGAATTTTTATTTTGTTCTTTTTTTTTTTAAGTGTCTCCTGCCCTACAGATATTTTGTGGCATATCTTTTATTTCTTCAAGTGTATTATTTAAAATCTTCATCTGATAATTCCTGTGTCTGATACCGTAGCATTTGTGATGTGTGTCTCTATTAGATTTTTCTTTTCTTTTTCCTTTCCTTTCCTTTCCTTTCCTTTCCTTTCCTGCTTGCTTTCTTTTTAATGAGGTATTCATTTTACTTAGAGAATTAATTACATGAGTTCTTTGAGGCTTGGGATCATGGTATACTCCTCCAGAGAGAATTTGTTTGTCCAAAACATTTTTTAAAGGCTCTGTGTTTGGGACCATTTCAGTCTAAATCCACAACTTTATTAATTTTATTTTGGACTCCTAAGAAATATGAATTTGAGCTGCACATTGGCAGAGCTTGCTTTTCGTTAGAACTTTGCAGAAACGTTTTTGTTCCTTCTCTGCTGGACACAAAGGCACCTTTTCTTGCAGTCTTCTCTCAGGGTGAGATGGGTAGATTATTTAGGCGTACACTTTTAGATTAATGCTGTAAGTGTCACCTATTGACTTCCTTGGGCCAATCCTGGAATTTACATCTTGCCTACTACTCCACAGGCTGACAAAACCAAAGCTCAGGGTTAGGTTTTTGACTGGTTATTCTTTATCATCTTTATCAGCTGTTAGGTTTTTTTTTTTTGAAGATCTTTTCACCCTTTCATCGGGCATTTTCTGCATTAAGATTGGTTTATATTGTTTATTCTGCTACTGTATTCACATTTTTAGAAAACATATGGTTGTGCTTTTTTTTTGTTGTTGTTGTTAGTACACACTCTTCATAATATTTTAAATGGCTCTGTTGGTTGGATAGTGACTCATGAGTTATTTTATCATTCTCCAATTTGGACAGTAAGCTTTTTTTTTCACGGTTTTGCTATTATAAATACTACTGATAAACTGATTTCATTGGTAAAAATGTTAACAATTTTTATTGCCTTAATTTTTGTTGTGGTACATTTTCCAAATGTAAAATATCTATTCTTGGTCATTCAGATCTTGAGCCTTATTCATAAAGGTTTGTATGATATTTTCATTGTCTCTATAGGTTACTCTGCTAAAATGCTTCTGTTTCTGCTTGAGGAGTGACTATTAATGGAAACTATCAATGATTCTTTTGTCAAATTTTAACAAATATTCTTATTATAATCATATTTTTCTTGGAAGAAATTACTTAAAATTTATCCCTGTTAGTTGTTTGCCACTTGTTTTATTCATTGCCGTTTAGCGTTCTGTGATACTTACCTCAAAATTTTTCCTTATTTCTCTAAAACCTACTGCTAGTCTTCTGCCTCACAACTTCACAATCCCTCCATAGCCATCTGTATTCGGTTTTTTGTGTTTTAAAAATACCTCCTTGGGGCACCTGGGTGGCTAAATTGCTTAAGCATCTGCTTTCGGCTCAGGTCATGATCTCAGGGTCCTGGGATCAAGTCCCGCATTGGGCTCCCTGCTTGGCGGGGAGTCTGCTTCTGCCTCTCTTTCTCTCTCTCTCTCTCTCTCTCTCTCTGTCTCTGTCTCTGTGTCAAATGAATAAATAAAATCTTTAAAAAAATATTACCTCCTTGCTCCCCACCCATCTCAGTGGTTTACAGCAATTAACATTTCTTTCTTTCACACTACTGACATTTATGCAGCTGTGAATCTGTTGTTGCAACAGCCTTTCACATGTATTTTATGTGTATCCAGGGCTCAGGCTGAAAGTGTCACCCCATTTGAAAAGTGACATTCTTGTGGCAGAGAGTAAAAAATAGAGCTGGTATAAACCCATAGTGCCTCTTGAAGCTTCTGTATAGAGACGTGGTATATGTCTTATGTGTTTGTGTACTCTTATCATTAAGTGCAATGAGGATTGCATAAAAATGGGTGGCACTGGGGGTTCCTGGGTGGCTGAGTCGGTTGGGCATTCAGCTCTTGATTTCAACTTAGGTCATGATCTCAGCGTCCTGAGATCAAGCTCCTCCTCCGGTTCTACGCTGTGGGTGGAGCCTACTTAGGATTCTCTCTTCCTCTCTCTTTCTCTAAAAAAAAAAAAAAGAAAGAAAGAAAGTGTTGTACTGCAAGTCACAGTACTAGCCAGAGTATATTATGGAAGGAACAAGTAAATACTTGTCAATAGTAATACAACCTGCTATATCTCTTATGTTTAACTTTCTGGTGCAAATTTTCGTAATTACTTGTATCCATATTGAAGTTTCTTTGTGGAGTCTTCCTTTATGCCTTAAATATAGTTATTTCTGTTTTAAAAATGATTCGTTTTATCAGTGATCTTGAATGTACTTGAATGTAAGTTTATCAAGGACTGATTCTTGTCTGCTTTGTTCAGTACTTCCTCAGCACCAGAAAAAAGCCTGACTCAGTGTGCTTTCAGTAAATGTTGTTTCCCTTCTTACTTCATCGCTTATTCTGTCATTTATCTCATTTTTTGTATCTTCATTCGTTGTCAGTTCTCCTTGCTAGCTCTATCCCTGCAGTCTCTTAATGACTATAGATTTTCTTGATTTATTTTAATAAATCACAACTACATATTTAACAAATTGTTAACGCTTTTTAATGAAGAGAATAAACTTTTGGAGCTTTTCACTCCTCTAGAGGTATAGCCTACATATTTCTTCCCATAAAATGCTCATCACACTCTCATTAAAAAAAGAAAAACAACCCTCCCCCTGACTCTTAAAATCTGACTTCTCACTATTGCTTTAAAATTTCTTTACTTTTTACATTTCTCGTTGTCTTTGACATCTCTTGAGTCCCTACCCCCTTAAATGCTATCCCTCTAGATCCTGAAGAGTTATAATTCACTGTTTTGTTTTTTCTAAGGCTGTCCTCTTTTTCTTAGAATGTTCTTCCTCTACCATTTAAGTGTACTAATACTCCCAGGTTCTACTTTTAACTCTATTTTTTGTCTTCTTTTGTATGTATGTATTTGCTTTTTGGAGAGAGTGCGTGCATAAGCGGGAGTGGGGAGCAGGGAGGAGGAACAGAGGAAAAGGGCGAGAGAGAATCTTAAGCGGGCTCCACGTCCAGCGTGGAGCCTGGACCCTGCACTGAGCCACCCAGGCACCCCATCTTCTCGCATGTTTACTGGAACTCTCATTCATATGTTTTTCACCTTTATTTCTACATAGGTGATTTACAAATTTGTGTCTTAACACTAGTTTTTCTGAGTTTGCCTTATTTCTACTTGTGTCTTAACCATCATGTCAACCTTGACATGTCCAAAACCAAATTGTTTCCTACCAGTATTGATTCCTTCTGTTGGAACTAACTCCTGTTTTTGTTGCTGGTGCATAGTCAGTCACCAGGCTTCTGAAAGGAAAGGGAACAATACCAGCATTTGTTTAGCATCTGGGATACACTAAGCACCATGCTTTTCAATTACATAATGTCTAGCTCAAGTTTTAACTCCTGAAAAACCTCCAGTGATCACAGTGGATCCTCTGTGATCCCTTCTTAGACCACGTACCGTACATTTGTGTTTAAACCACTAAATCCTCAGTATAGGAGTCTCTTATAATTCATACTTTTAGTCTGTAAGTCTTTCAAAAACAAGGATTTTTATTTCATATTTTTTTCATCAGCACAGTACCCTCTAGGTACAGTACATTTTAATAAGTATTTGACAGTTTTCACAGAGAAACCATGCTCTCATTAAGGGCATAAATCTCAACCTCAGTAACAAAACTAAATAAATGAAAATGAAATAACTAATAACACAAAACTAAATAACAGCTAAGCTAGACTCTTGAACCTTGCACTCAGTTGAGAGAGGTTAGCCTCTAGAAAGGGCAGAGGCTCTTTACTTATACATTAAGGATCACCTGTTGAACAAATCTTTACTCCATATCTTTATCAATAATATACCATCATAAAGCTTTTTTATATTGCTTTGATAACCATATTTATAGAGGTAGAATTATTTACTTTAGCTTCTCTTCCCCATTAGGTGCACCAGGTATAATTTCTTCACCCTACGCAGGGGCTGCTGGATTTGCCCCAGCCATTGGATTTCATCAAGCTACAGGTGATTTTTTTAAAGTTGAATTTGGAACAGTTTTGTAATGATCTGTGTGTTCTAGGAACTTATCAAGATGAAAAATAGCCCCATATTTGAATTTTATTTACAATAAAAGCATTATGTATATCAGCGATAGAAGTGGCTCATTGTATGATAAACAGCTTCCTTGTCCTTACACATAATGCTCTGTGGTTCCATTCTCAACCTGCAAGTTCCAGTATATGTTCTGCATTTTTTATACTGTTGGCACAGATTACTATAGGTTGACTGTATTAAGTAAGCTCATATTTGCCTTTTAGATTCCTGTATAAAATGTATGAACTGCTTCTGTCTTTGCTGATAAGCTTATCAATTGCATGTTGGACAGACCTATGTCTTACTTACATTTGTGTTCTTAATGCCTTTGATGGCATTCAGTACATACTATGCAGTCAGTAAATACTTGAATTATTTTTTTTAGAGATTTTATTCATTTATTTGAGAGAGGGAGAGATAGAGAAAGAGCATGAGCGGGGGGAGGGGCAGAGGGAGAGGGAGAAGCAGACTCTGTACTGAGCAGGGAGCACAATACGGGGCTCAATCCCAGGACCCCGAGACCACGACCTGAGCTGAAGGCAGACACCCAATAGACTGAGCCACCTAGGCACCCCAGTAAATACTTGAATTAATAAATATTTACTATGCAACGTATTTGTAAGTCCTTTCTTATGTCACTGACGGGTTCAGAGGATTGCTGTAGAGAGTATACATGCTGCTTATTTTAGGGGATACATATTTTTTAGCTAATAGAGTTAATAGATAGCAGTTGGTTAATATTTTCCTAATGACTTTCTCACTCTTCTAAATAGTAAACACAGTGAATTTGATCATAACTTAAGGAAAAGAAAAAAATTACTTAATGGTTTTCTCTCTAGTGCCTAAAGAAAACACTGAGGTTGGTGATTTAGAAGAGTGATATAGTGTTAATCCTGGTGTACATATTACATTTCCAGTTTCCACCTGATTAATGAGTATAACTCTATTTTAAATTGCAACATAGCTGCTTTCTGTCACTAATCTTTATATTTCTATCCCTCCAATTTTGGGAATTTTAACTATTCTTTCTTTGATGGAGAAGATGAAGTTTGACTAAAAGGGGAAGAGTAGTAAGGTTGACACAAATAGTGGGACCTTCTGAAAGAGTGTGCTATTTTAAGCATAGTGTGTAGTGTCAGTATTCCGTATTATGGAACTTGAAATAATTCTGGAATATCTAAGGGAATAGAAACCTCTGAAAATTCTTACTATAGAAGAATATTGAACTCTATAAATCAGTTGTTGGTGGTTATAACATTTATACAGCACTTTGTAAGGTTACAAAATGCTTTTCTAATATAGACTGTTCTGTATTCTGCACGCCTGTTTTAGGTATACAATTCAGTAATCTTTAGGAAAATTTTCAGAGTTGTGCTGCCAATGCCACAGTCCACTTGTAGAACATGTAATACTTCCTAGTCATAAATATGACTTCTGCTGAAGGGCTTTTTTTTTAATATATCTGATTTTATGGTAGAAACCAAATGAAAAATTGCATCTACCTTACAGGCATGTGCTAGAATATCTCTCTTTCAAGAAACAGAATACTTAGAGTTGTTATACCCTCCAGAAACCTCATGGCTCTGAGATCAGTGAATTCCGTTGCTCTTCCAAACACTGTCTTGCAAATAATAGAGTACTGCGTATGATGATGTCAAAGAATGAGGAACTTGACTCCTAGACTAACTCTGTAGGGCAGGAAACTGGCCTTTGATATCCTTATGGTAGCTTTGACACATTTTCTTCTTTATTTTTGCTTTCATCTTCATTTATTTACTTAAGATATATCCAGTGTTGTAATTCCCTAGATAACCAGTATATGAAATGCTTTTGATGTTTTAAAAAGGATTATCAGTCCCAGCTGTTCCTGGAGCTCTGGGCCCTCTCACAATCACCTCTTCTGCTGTCACTGGAAGGATGGCCGTTCCTGGGGCTGGTGGTATGCCAGGAAATTCTGTTCTGCTTGTCACCAATCTCAATCCTGATGTGAGTTGAAAAGTATTATATAATTTTAGTCTTTGAGGAGGAGGTATAATAGTTTCTGGTCTAGGGTTGTATTCAAATGAAAATGTTTACGTTTGTTTCAAGGATTTTTTTTTTTTTAAGATTTTATTTATTTGACAGTGAGAGACACAGAGAGGGAACACAAGCAAGGGGAGTGGGAGAGGGAGAAGCAGGCTTCCCGCTGGGCGCGGAGCCCGACGTGGGGCTCGATCCCAGGACCCTGGGATCATGACCTGAGCCGAAGGCAGATGCTTAACATCTGAGCCACCCAGGCGCCCCGTTTCAAGGGTTTTTATTAAAGTTCATCCCTAGTATATATAGGAGAATATAAAATCAGTGCTTTAAACAAAGTCAACTGCTGTTTTTACATGTAAACTTAATTTTAAAGTTTTACTTAAATTAGACACTTATATTTTGTGTTATCCTTTCCAAACAGCTTATCACACCACATGGGCTTTTTATCCTATTTGGTAAGTTCTTCCTTGCTGGTTTTAATGTCTGTGATGTGGATTAAACATATTTCATCATTTAGTAATATTTATCGATTATCTCTATGTGCCAAGCAGTGTGTTTGACACTGAAGATAGAGTAGGAAGTAAGACTTAGTAAGTAATTACTAATAAAGTTTTATTAAAAGGAAAATAGAGATTGTAATGGGAACATGAAGCTGGAAGACCTAACCTAGCTGAGGAAATCAAAGATGGTGTACCAAAAGAAACGATAGTTAAGCTGACTTGTGAAAAATGAGTAAGCATTAGCCAGGCAGAGAATGAAAGGGCTAATGTCCTTTCCCAGATACTAGCAGTGGATGAGAGAGCTCCTGGAACATGGAAGTGAAGGAAGTGCCCCCAGTGGAAAGTGTAGGGGAGAGACACGTTGAAGCTGGGCAGGTGAATATGGGCAAGGTCATGGAGAGCTTTGTAAACTAAATTAAGAAGCTTGATTTTTAACCTAAGAACAGTGGGAAACTATTGAATAGTTTTAAGCAGGGAAAAGGCCTAACGAAGTTCAGGTTTTAAAAAGTCTCCAGACCTCCTAATAGTGTTCTCTCTCAGTTAAAAAAAAATATTCAGTATGTACTCCTAAATTTATATGTGATTATTTATAAACTTTATCCGTCTTTTACTGTACTCAGATACAGTATAATATGTATAAATATAAGAGCAACAAATAAGTAATAGCGTTTTAAAGATTTTTATTGATAAAAATTTTCATAAAAAACATTAACATTTAGTGAGAAGTATGATTTAACATGCTTCATTATTTTCAAAAATCTTTTCCATTTTGATTTGGTATTCCTGGATCTGATTCCATATTCACTTTATTTTAGTCCTTGATCTTAATAGTTGTCATAACTAAAAAAGATACCTCATAAAGATAAGTGATTTAAGTGGAAATGTTTCATTGTCATTGTACCTAATTAATTATGATACTAATTTTTCAGTCTAATCCACTTATTTTTGTGGTACTTTACCTAGAGAAGTTCCATTTTTTCCTCTTGTTAAATTGGTTGATGTTGAAAACAGTTGCATTAGAATATTTTTTGACAAATGGGGTTAATACTGGTACTCTTTATTTGGAAGTTTTAATAGCATGGAAAATTGTTTCAAAATTTTGAGTGGATAATAGGTTTTTTAAACAGTCTTTTTGAGATACAATTTATAGGCATACAGTTTACCTGCTTTAGGGATATATGTCCTTGATTTTTAGTAAATTTACATTGTTGTACAGTCATTATAACAGTCCAGTTTTAGAACATTTCCATCACCCCATGGAAATGCTTCGTGCTCGTTTGGAGTTACTTTGGAAGTTTTTATTCATGACACATCCATATAATTTTCAGTAACAAAATTAGGTATTAATGACAAATTTTCACATGTCTCTTTAATAGCTAAAGTACATTTCTTTCTAAAAGTAGCTAATTTCTTACTCTTTAAAAAAAAAAAAATTTCACCCCCAGCTTGAAGAACAAATTGTGTGTGTTATTTCTTAAAGAATATCTGGTTAAGCCACTCATCATTTCTGAGAAGGATAGCATGTTTGGAATACTTGTCTTTTTGTTTTAAATCTTAAAAGTACCATTCATCTCTAAGTTCACTTGCTCTTAGGTGCTTGCCCACAAGATAACCAGCACTCCTTTGTGTACCTTGAAGATTTTCAGTTGTTCTCCCATCACATTACAAAGTCTGGTCGTGGTGCTGCGTACTTAAGGGTCTTATTTTGTGATACCCCTAGCATATAAACTGCAATATATTTTGATATACCGAATTTTAAAAAAGATTAAATACTCTTATTGTAGAAACTTCGGCCTGTAATTTCATGTTATATATTAAAAATTAGTAAGATATAGTTGTTTATGTTGGCTTATATAAACAAATCAGTATAAATATGAGTTTGATTATTTTCCCCCTACACCTCAATGAATCATTTTGCCAGTCCTTTGGAATTTGGGAACCACTTTGGGGAAGACAGGAATAGAAAAATTGGTTGTATTGAGGTCAGTTAGGAGGCTATTACGATAATGCAGGTGTGAAGTGATGATGGCAGCTTTGATGGTAATGAGGATGGTAAGAAATAGACAAATGTAAGAGTTAATTAGGCCATAAAAATCAATGGGTGCTGGTGATTGATTGGATGTAAAAGTTTAAGGAAAGAGATTAAAAGATGACTCCCAGGTGTCTGGAGCAAATATGTGGATGATGGTAATATTTAATAGCAGAGTTAGTGAACACTGGAGGCGGGGAGAGGAAAGGGGAGATGCATCTGTTTGGGACATACTAAATTTGAAGTGTTTATGGGACATCCAAGTGAAAAGGGTTGAGTAGATTAATAGATCTGAAACAGAAGAGATAGAAATTGGGATCATATGTATGAAGTTGCCCAGAGAATATATATAATATGAGAAAAGCCTTCTTTAAATGTATTAGTAAAATTAAACATTACACAGTCAGGCATTAAAATTTTTTAATAAGTTTTGTTTTGCCTTTCCAATAGGAGTATATGGTGATGTACATCGAGTGAAGATTATGTTTAATAAGAAAGAAAATGCCTTGGTTCAGATGGCAGATGCGAGTCAAGCTCAACTAGGTACTAATGATTAATAATAGTAACGATAATCTGCTCCTTTTGTATGTGAATTTTCCTATAAAATGAATTCATAGGTAGTAGGAATATAATTTTACTGAAGAGTACCTTCTTATGCAAATGTCTTCATTATTATTTGGACCTGCTTATAGTTTAAGATTTTAAAATATTTATTACTCTTTGAAGTCTGAAGTTCATTCATCTATTTGAACATATTGTTGATGTTTAGAACTTTGACTCTAGTGTTTTTCCATGAAGTATAAACTAATAAATGTGACTTGTTTTGTTTCATTTAATTTTTTTGTTTGTTTTTCTTCCAAATTAAGTTTTCTACAACTATTTCATGGCTTGAAAGTTGGGCAAACTTCATAATGATGGTGCAAGAAAATGGCATACCATGGCCTTACTGTTCATTGTTACAGTGGCCGTTAAAAATATTACTACTTATATTTTTTATTTAAAAAAATGTGTTGCCAAGGGATACCTGGCTGGCTCTGTTGGTAGAACATGCAACTCTTGGTCTCAAGTTTGTGAGTTCAAGCTCAAGATTAAACTACCTTTATTCAGTAACCATTTCCTGAGCGCTTGTTATGTTCTGTGCACTATGGAACTTTCTAGCACTCTGCTAAGAAGATAGTTATTTTTTTGTTAAGTTGCCTCTCTTTCATTATAGTCAAGTAAAGTCATTTAATACATTTCTATGTGTAAGAGTTTTTTAATTTAAAATCATTTTAACCCTCAGAACTGACATAATTTTAAATGACTAAATAAAAGGAATTTGTGATAATTTAGACAAATTTTACAGTGACTTTATCTTAATACCCAAACTTTTCTTATTTTCTTCCTATGCTCCAGCAATGAACCACCTGAGTGGACAGAGACTTTATGGAAAAGTACTTCGTGCTACACTGTCTAAACATCAGGCAGTTCAGCTTCCTCGAGAGGGACAGGAAGACCAAGGTCTGACTAAGGATTTTAGCAATAGTCCTTTGCATCGCTTTAAAAAACCTGGCTCTAAAAATTTCCAGAATATCTTCCCACCATCAGCTACTCTGCATCTTTCCAACATTCCGTATGTACCTAATTATTATTCATTTAGATGATTAATTGTTGTTTTGGGAGGGTAGAAACTCTGAAATTATTCTAATGTAGCGGTTGTCCTAGTCACTGATTTCTTGTGAGATGGTTTATTGGCCATGGTGTCTTAAGGTTATATCTCTAGTCATACATTCCAAAAGTGAAAGGTAACAATTTGTTTCTAAATAGGGAATTAGCAACTAGTTAGCTCTCAGTTTCAAAGAGCATAAAAATAAGTTTGTGCAGGGGTGCCTGGGTGGCTCAGTGGTGGGCATCTGACTCTTGGCTCAGGTCATGATCTCAGGGTCCTGGGATTGAGCCCTGCATCGGGCTCCATGCTCAGTGGGGAGTCTGCTTGTCTCCCTGTCTTTGCCTGTCCCTCAGCTTATACTCTCTCTCTCTCTAAAATAAATTTTTTAAAAGAAAAGTTTGTGCAGAAATATGCCATTGGCACGTACTTGTTCATCTCTTTGTATAGAAGTAAAGGATTAACCAACCAATAGCAAAGTCAAATACTTTGTGTCTAAAAATATGGGGAAAATGAATTCTCTAGTGTATCTACAAGTTGCAAAGCCATATATATGTTAATTACTTAAAAGCTAAAAATTACTTTATTGTGACCACTCTGTGTTAAGCAGTGTTGTAGTAGACTTGTTCTTTACTCATCTTCTAACTCAGGGATTGACAAACCACAGCCCACGAGCCAAATCCATCTGTTTTTATATGGCCTGTGAGCTAAAATTGATTTTTACATTTTTAAATGGTCAGGGGGGGAAACGCAAAAGAGAAGTATTTGTGATTTGAGGAAACTATATAAAATTCAAATTTCACCTTCCAAAAATAGTTTCATGGAAGATAACCACACTCATTCATTTACATAGTGTCTGGCTGCTTTTGAGCTACAACAGCAAAGCTGAATAGTTGCAGCAGAGACTCTGTGACCATCAAAGCTTAAGATATTTACCATGTGGCCCTTTATGGAAAGCATCGTGCAATCCTTGTTCTAATTCTTGAAATCCTTGACCTTTGAAGATGGCATTTGTGCATAACTTAATCTAATACATGAGGGGAAATGAACTTTGGAAAGAGTGAGGTAAAAGCTGTGGGGTATGGTTGTATATGCCCCTGTGTGTGTGGAAATTTAAAGACTGAGGGAATGGAGAAGGGTAAAATTCTAGAACATTATTGAGAATGAGAATGGGGATGAATAGGAATAGAAAATAATCGCTCAAAATAATGGGGAATGCTCAGGTTGCCAGCTAGTCTCTGGTTAGGCTACCTGAAGGAACTTTGAATCTGAATTGGGCAATGGCTCAAAGCTCATGCCAACTAGGAAACTGGAGGAGTCACTGAAGGAAAAACTCGAGATTACATTGATCTAGAAGTATAGCAGCTCATCACTATGGAGTCAGGTAGAGGGACAACATCCTTAAGATACTGAGACAGGCTCCTGTCATTATTACTTTCTTAAATACATTATCTAGGGGCTGGTCTCAAGTTGCAACCTACAGAAGACATGTAGGCAGAAGAGGGAAAGGACATGAATATTTTTTGAACCATCTACCAAGTCCTGGGCACCGTGCTGGTAACTTACATGTGTTACCTCATTTAGTCTCCATATAATAACCTTTTTTTTATGTGGCAAAATATACATAACATAAATTTATCATTTTAACCATTTTTGAATGTGCTGTTCAGTGTACATTCACGTTAAGTGCATTCTGTTTTACAGCCATCACATCTGACCATCTGCAGATTCTTGTCATTATCCCAGACTGAAGCTCTGTACGCATTAAACAGTGATTCCCCATTTCCCTCTACACCCCAGTCCCTGCTAACCACTATTCTGTCTCTGTCAATTCATGCATAGTAAGCTTTGAAGTAAAGTTATTAGTTTCATTTATCAGTGAAACTGAGAGTCTCAGGTTAAGTACCTTACTCAAAGTCATATACCAATGAATGAGAAATAGAATGTGAGTGCAGATCTGTTTCCCTGCAGAACTAGTCATTGTTCTCCTACACCGGTAGTAGAGATGAAATACAGTCTTCCTAAGACATTATGGCAATTAAATCATCTCATAAGAAATTAATGAAATAGGACAACTGCTATGTTAGAATGATTTAGTCAGTTGACCTTCATGTGATAGGCCACTGTGTTAGTTCTCTGCTGCTACATAACAGATCACCCCAAAACTTAACAGCTTAGCAAAATAGTAAATGTTTTTTATCTCATACTGTTATGGTGAGTCAGGAATCCAGAAATGGCTTAGCTGGGGGGTTTTGACTAAGAGTCTCATAAGTTTGAAGGCTTGACAGGCTAGAGGATCCACTTCCCAAGTAGTTACCTTACTTACATGCCTTGTTGCTGACAGGCAGCCTCAGCTCCTTGCCACATGGTCTTCTCCATGTGGCTGCTTGAGCGTCCCCATGAAATAGTAGCTGGTTTCTTCCAAAGCTAATGATTCAAGGAGGGCAGGGTGGGAATTGCAATGTCTCTCAGCCTTAGAAGTCAGACATGTCATACAGTATCCTAAAGGTTACAGAGGATATCTCTTCATTATGGGAGAGCAGTATCTAAACGCCTGAATACTGGGAGGCAGTAATAATAGGGGACCATCTTAGAGCCTGGCTGCCACATGGATGTATTCAGAATTACCCTAAAAGCCATGAAAATGTAGAACTCTGGTGGTCGATAGCCAACAAGTCAGAACTGGGAAGTAACTTTGGTAATATTAGAAGTAGCTTCGGAAATACTAGAGTTAATTACTGAAGTCAGTGATATGGGTAATTATCCCTTTCAAAGAAATGTAGATAGATTTTCTTGTTTTTTATATACCTGCTCATATCTTATGCAAAAGATTTGAGACCAAATTACATTGTTTGAGGACATGTGTGTGTCAGCCTTGAACATCTTTCAGGGCACTTCCAAATCGTGTTTTCATTGTATGGCTTTATTGTCTTTGAAATGTGAGATACTTTGCAGATTTGACAGTTGCAACAGTTAATCTTTGGTTCATGTGAGAATGGGGCTAAGATAGTTGACACTCTCTGTGATGTTTTCACAGCCCTTCTGTTACAGTGGATGATCTGAAGAATCTTTTCACAGAAGCGGGATGTTCAGTGAAGGCTTTTAAATTCTTTCAGTAAGTCCATGCTTTCAAGAAATACATTAACATTATTTAATGTGGTATGCAAATTTTTCAAGTAGTTTAATGAAGTCTTGGTTGGGGAGAACTGTAGGCAAAATTAATTCTGTATACTTTTTATTTCTTACTTTATTTTCAGGAAAGATCGCAAAATGGCACTCATTCAGTTGGGATCCGTGGAAGAAGCAATCCAGGCCCTCATTGAGCTTCATAACCATGACCTTGGAGAAAATCACCACCTCAGAGTTTCCTTCTCAAAATCTACAATCTGATTTTTCTGTGAATTTTTCTCCTAAGACTGGACCATAATTTCAGTAAAACCTTCAGACATAGACTGAAGCAGCTCAAGACCAATTCTGCCTCTTTCTCAAAAGTAACTCTGGTTTGATATTTAAGTATATTCAGAAAATCAAGGGATGTTCTTTTTTTCCATTTTTTCCCCCTTGCCAGTATGTGATCAAAGGTTTGCTTTTCCTCTGTAACATCATTTCTATGAAAATAACCTTCAGGAAAAAAAAATGAGGAAAAGAATTTTTTTCAATAATTTAATTCCCTATATTAAATTGTATTTCAAGAGGACAGACTTTCTTTTAGTTTGGGTCCAGATCAGCCTTATACAAGATTTCTAAAATCCTCCTTTGTACTTCAGAAAAATTTAAACATATAGACTTTTAAAATTACCTACAACCAAGTTTTTAACTTTATGATTCAGAAGTTCAACCCCTGTAGAAAATTATGTTCACTTATAAATTATATTAATTATTTGGCATATATCGATAGGTATACATAAACAAATTGGGTTGTATTGGAAGAAAATTTATAAACGTGTATGTTTTCCTTCAGTGGTTTCTTTTTTTCACTGTAAGACACTCCTTTGAATAATACATATCTTTAATTTTTTAAGACTCTTTGGAGAAATGATGTGTCTCAATCGTCCCCAAGGAAATTAAATAGAATCCAAGATCTAGTAAGGTGTCAAAATAATTATTCGTTTTATTAGGAAAATCATGGTTTAAATTTCAAAATGACATGATCTCGGAAAATTTAAAAAGAAAAATAATCCTACTTATAAACTACTTTTTTATAATTGTTTTCAGAAAAAAAGTTTACAGTCTTAAGGAAAATATTCAGGTCTATCATATGGTTTGACAGATTTTTTAAAAGTTATTTTTGGTAAGGTCTTCTTTTAGAAAAAAATTAATCTCAAGGGTTTTTTGTACCACTATACTCTCTAATACTTATTCAGAATTACTGTGTATTTACTTAATTTCTTATTATGTGCCTTATTATGTGCTTATGATACAATAGGTTAGAATTTTATCTAAGTATCTTGAAAGCTATATCGTGGGCTTGGTGAGCATTTTGTTTTTTCTTTCCCTGTTTTGGTAAGGATTTTAAAGTTTTTTCATTGCAATTTTAAGTGGTTTTCAATAAGTAATAGTTTTTATTCAAATTTTTGGTGCTTTGGTGCAGAGATGGGGTGGGGAAGGGTGAATGGTTTGGGGAATGACTCAGTGCACACCTGTAGGCCTCTTCACATGGTGACCAATGGTGGTCGTGCAGTCATTTGACAGAGCATACCAGTTTGGGACTATAAAATGCAATCTCAGTTTCTGGATCTTGTCTAACCTTTATCACTCATTAGAATTTGTCTCAGGATTACTTGATTTTTCTCAGTACTCAAGTGAGATGCTTTTCTTTGTTAATACAACTTCATTACCGAGTGCCCACATACATGGAGTATGACAAGGTGGGGTCCTTTTTCATACTCTGTCCCTCTCTACGGTTAAGTATAAGAATACGTTTTAATGTTGCTTCAGTGATTCTGTAATGTAAAATTATTTCTTTTTAATGAGAAACTTTGCATTTGTTAATTATTTTTTTCAGTGCTTGATTGGGTTTTTTTAAAAGCAGAATTTGTCAAAGGGGTCATTTTTGTCCATCCCTTTTACAGCTTTTCAGATCCTTAGAGTGTAGCTCATCTCACCTTTAAAAAGAATATCTCAGTTTCTTTGCTATATTCTAGCCATTAGTTTGAATGTTGGAAGATTTTTACAAAAAAATGGAGACTACAGAAGATACTATAGGTTATTAAAAAGCAGAATTCACTCAACACTGAGCAACAGGTAGTTGGTAGATAGAATAGGAAGGAGGACACTAAATTGAAACCTTTCAAATGAATCCATTTCAGCATTGACTGAATAGATAGGTATAATCATTTATATAGTTTTTGTTTTTTCACTTAATGTGTTTTTAATAAAACACTTAAGTAAGGGGGGAGGGGGAAAAAACAAAACTTTTCTTTTTGAGAAATCTCCCAAAATTTGCTTCTTTTTTCCTAGCATACAGGCACTATTATAATTGTCAGTGACACATTAAATTGGATTGTTTGTTTTGAGTTAGGAATTACTGTGTGATTTAATTCATGATTCTCCTAACATTCAGTGTCAGTGTAGCAGAAGGGAGATCATAATAGCATTGAATGTAATTTTGAAGTAGGGAATGGCCTTTAAATCTGAGCGAGAACATTTGAATCCTTTTCAGGGAGTGTGTGTGTGTGTGTGTGTGTAGGTAAATATTTATACATACATGCACTCTTCTAATGTTGTACATACATATGCACAGTACATACATTTTAATTTATTGACAAAATCAAATTAAGATTTGGAAAAGTGAGATATTCTTATCTAAAAGAGTATGCTTGAAATCATCAATTTGTGTGTGAAATTAGCTGTAGTGCGTGGATATTGTCCATATTGGGTTATTTGCTCTTCGAATTATAGAGGTCTATGGTATTTGTTTTGGCATAGTTTCTGTAGAAACATTTAAAAATATCAGGGTAGTGGAAAAACTACATCTTTGTACTTTTGTTTTGGCATGCGTTTATTCAGTATCTTCTGAGCAATGTTTATTTCCGCTGTTGAGCTGTCATAGTATCCTATTTTTAAGTTTATTTACTTTATTTTAAGGAGTATTGTCTTACCACTTTTGGAAGTGTCTTGACTTTTACACAAAGTATATGTATTCAGGTCTTCAAAAAATAGCAGCACACGTTCAGCAGTAGCAATTTATGCCAAAAAGTTTTACTGTGAGATTTAAGTAACTTGCATAGCAGTAAAATGTGTTTTGTGTGAGATACAAATAGAAAAAATGACCCAGTCTCTTAGTATCTTAATCGACAACTTACTGGAGAGTATCAGAATTCCCAGTAGCTCCTGTAGAATGCCATAAATGCTTTAAGACTCGGTAATTGGTTATTTATAGTAATGTTTCTGATTCTGTTGTTAAAAAGTTGTGGATCTCACAATATTTAGAGACAGAATTTCTGCCTGCTTCATTCCTTATGGAAGCAATGCCTTCTTTGGCTCCACCTGGGATGGTGATCATTGGTTCTTCTTCAGAAGATAAAAAGTTAACTGTCATAAATGTCTCTGTTCATTTTCATACAAACTTTTCAAAGCTTCCATGTCATTAGGCAGTGAAATTTATGTAGTGAATATATTATTATGTAATTTCTGTTCCCACTAAATATTTTTGGACAAAAGATGACAAACTCAAAAGTATGTGTTTTCCCCCCAGTGACTCACTTAAAAACCCTAAGTTTGCCAAACCATCAGTCTAGCTCTTCGAAAACCAATGTGTACTGCTATTTTTAAAACCAAAAAGACAGCATGACTATGCGTAAAAGCATTTTTCTTAGCCTTTCCTTTGTCTTGATCACTTGTTAACGAGAATAAAACTGCCAGACTTAAAATATTCTACTATTGTGCTAAAAGAAATACAGTTTAGATTGCACAAAAGTTTTCCTTTAAAGAAAATAGAACTCAGCTGTCCTTCAAAAGAGCTGTGTTATCTATAAGACTATTTGCAGTCTTTTTTCACAGCAGATTCTAACAGTTATGAATGGTTTAAAAAGTAGAAAATTACTAAAAAGTTTGGGGGGCTTTATAGAGGGAGGAAAACAAAACAGGACCAAAGTTTATGTGCCTTCTTCAGTAGTCTTAATTGACCTTTTCTTCCTATTTGAGACTAAGGTAGTATCAGTATTCTGGTTTTCAGGATATATGTACTATATATAGTTTTAAGAGAATGTTATCCCACGAACTATTCATACAAGCAAAGAATTGTAACTGTATAAATGAAGTCTCAGTTACACTTTTGCCTTTATCACATAATACTCATTCTGTAGCATTGTGCAGGTCCAAAAATGAGCTGCTCTACATCTTTGTGGTAGTCATTTTCGTTTTTGTAACCTGAGGCATATGTTCCAGAGAACAGGGATATTTGTCTGGTCCAGTGACCTTGGTGATAATAGTCATGATTGAAAGCTGCTTATAGCCAGCAAGCTTAAGTCAGCACTGTAAACATTTTGTTGTTGTGTTATTTTCAGTTTTTGAATCTATGTAGTAGCTGTATTAACAAATATTTAAATAGATATTTTTGATGTCACTTAAAAAAAAAATGTTCTGGCCTTCCCCCCCCCTTACCATTGTTACCCGAATCTTTTAAAAATTCATCCCACATCCAGAAAGTAGTAATTATAGATTGCTGACCAAGCAAAATTTTGCATCAAAATGTCACCTCATTGCTCTGACCAAAGACTTAACTATTCTGGTTTTAACTCCTCTCATTAAGCATTTTTTCCCAAGCTCCTTTCTGAAAGAAGACCCAGTGCAAAGCGGCCTTTACTTTCTATTTCCTGTTGGTGAATAGACTACTTAGAGAAAATGGGAGTATAAATGTGAACAGAATGGATTAGGATGACAAGGGTTTGATGGGCATTTTCAGTACTGTATCTAAGAAAAACAAAAATAGCACAGCTAGGAGCCTCTGACATTGTCTTGTGTTTTTATGTGGTCTGTTCATAAAATTCCCTTTTTCAGTTTATAAGAATGTTCATCTAAAAGAAGAAAATGCTGTAAATATTTGTAACAACATTTTTTTTAACCAGGCCAAAAAAGAAAAAAAAAAAGGTTTTTGGGAACAAGTTAACATATAAAGTGGTTTTATATAAAACATCAATTGTCTTGTATATTTTGATAAGCAGCAGTACCAGCTTTCATTTGTAACGCAGTTTGTGGTGTTGGAAGAAAAGGATTCTGTGATTGTTTAAGTGAATTATGTTATAAATGCAAAGAGAAGATAAAATATTAAAAAACATATTTTCTAAATGCGTAGTGCATGGTTAATTCAAGCTTCTGTACTCTACAGTATATTCCATTTTCTTTCAGTTTGTATATTTGCTGACTATTACTTGATAATCTCTAATCTTTTTTCCTAACAAGTATAGCATTGTAGCATGCCTTTTAATAAATGTCATGACATCTGTACTCTCTTAAAATTTTTCTGTGTTCTTGTGTCTGTACTTTGGGTTTCTTCTTGTCTTACCTGTAATTCTAATGATGTCATACTTTCTTTTCTTTTTCATAGCCATCCATCTAAACTTTTCATAGTTAGAGGGAATAACAAGCACATATTCGTACTTTAAAAACTGTTAAAGCCCTAAGTCTCCTAACCCCCTCTTTTAATTAAGGAATGATTTTATTTTGAGAAGCAAAGTGCTTTTCTAATCGTTCTACAGTGCAACTTCTATGGCCTTCTCCCTTTAGTACAAGTACACATTGACACACTGTGTGAGTTCTCTCTCTCCCTTTCTGTGTATCTGTCTCTCCCCACCCCACCTACGCACACTCTTCATATAAATGCAATTGCCAGACAAGAGTCGGAACACTTTTTCCAGTTCAGTTTTTGGCTTACCAATGTATATGTAAATTTGAAAAATGAGGTGTGATCTCAGACCACGTTAGTGTTCTTTTTAATTAAAAGGTAACAGAGTTACCAGCTGCCAGATACTGCTTTTCCTTAGACAAAAGTTCTGTTTTTAAGTTCTTCAAGGAGTTATTGGATTGTCGGTGTTTATTTTAATCTTTTGCTTGGGATCTTTTGGAAGTAGGAATTTATTTTGAATGGAATAGAAAATTAGGTAACCACTATTGATCTTTGCTGGCTAACATGTAAAATCTATTGTGTCCATAAATGGAATTACTTTTTTTTTTCAGTGTAAGGTGCATTTTTATCAGGAAAAGATGAAGTAACTATGGCCAAATGAGGTTTTTTCCTTAAACTTCCTTCCTGAAGTGCTCATTTACATAGCAGAGGGCTTTTAACCATCACTGAGTCATTCAGGTTTGAAATAAATGGATCTAAAAAACCTAGTTCAGTCTCCACTTTTTAAAGATCAGCAGTGTAGAGAAGGAAGTGACTGGCCCAAGGCTACATGATAGTTAATCGCAGAGCCTGGACTAGAACCCAGGACTCCTTGGTATTACCCAGTACCCAGCGTTGCCCTTAGGGGTTCTGTCCTGCCAACTGTTATGAAGATTGTCATCTTGGTCTGTAAACAGAATTGAGGTACTTATATACTCTTCTGAACACTACCAAAACCAATTTGAAGACATTAGATAGTGCTAGGGGTGTTTTTGCTAAAGGGTAAAAAATGCATAACTACTTCGGAAAAATTTAAGCTAAAAATATAATTTCAAGTTGCAAATTTGAGAACTCTTCAAAAATGTAGTTGGTATTCATATTCGTTTGCTAGGGCTCATGTAACAAAGTTCCACAGATAGGTGGCTTGAATAACAGAAATTTATTTTCTCACAGTTCAAGAGACTAAAAGTCCAAGAGTGTCCTGAGACCACTTTCCTTGGCTTATAGATGGCCCTCCTCTCCCTATGCCTCGACACAGTCTTTCCTCTCTATTTCTTTGTCCTAATCTCTCTTTTTATAGGGACACCAGTCGTAATTGCATTAGGACCACCCATCTGACCTCATTTTACCTTAATTACCTCTTTAAAGA
This sequence comes from Ursus americanus, assembly GCF_024610735.1. Lineage (NCBI taxonomy): Eukaryota > Metazoa > Chordata > Mammalia > Carnivora > Ursidae > Ursus > Ursus americanus. Next base: position 20,854,206 of record NC_142144.1, read on the forward strand.
CCCTGTCTCCAAATATAATCACATTCTGAGATACTGGGGTTTAGGATTTCAACACAAGGATTTGAGGGGGACACAATTCAGCCCCTAGCACTATTTAGTAAAGATGATTCTTTCAGCTCACCAAGTACTGATTATACCAGCAGTGGGGTTAGGTGCTGAGAAAGATAAAGAGTTAAGGACATGATTGCCTTACTTTTTAGATATAAGAGTATAGATGTAGTGTAGAATGTCAGCCTACATCCATAAACTAAATCACTTTGAACTCTTGCCTTCAAAAGGAAGCCCCCAAAATGAAGCATGAGCCCTCTCTAGGCAATTCTAGTCAGAATACATACGGCCAAAGCTATCCTGTAGCTGATTCCGAATACGTAGGAGCACGTACACTGCAGTAATTATCTACTCTTCACTCTTAGAAATGAGCCGTTTCAGAGCAGTGACCATTTCTAAGACATACCACTACTTAAAGGACACTGAAGAAATAAGAGGACACTGTCAAACAAACTGTGTCCAATTTTTACTGACCAACATTTGTTGATTGAGCCGGGACTTAAATAATTGAACTTGGAAATAGTTCAAAGCGTTAAACTCCACTCTTTACAATTTGAGTGATTGTTCCTGCATCATCAATTTTTTTCTGTTGTCCTATTTCAACTTCTGGAAATTCGTCACTGTATATTTCTATCAAAACAATTTATGCTGAATGGTAAAATTCTAACAACAATTTTGTTGGAATCCTGCATTTGTAAGCCATTGGGTTTAGATGTAGAACTTCCAGCTGTGCTAGCATAAAGTATAGTTGACCAGGAAAAGTTAATAATTCTGATGTTCCATGCAGACCCTGTTAAGAGATTGTCTTTAATCAAATGAAAGCTGGTGTTAGTTATATTAATTAAAGTAAACTTTAGGACAACAGGCACTATTAGAGATAGAGTTCATAATGATAATTTATTTAATGGAATACTTTATAGTTATGCAAAGAATATAATAAAGCTACATGAATCTCAGACGTGATGTTTTGCACACAAAAGAATATATAATGTATAATTCTATTTACATCATGTTCAAAAACAGGATAGTGGTTACCTTTGGAAAGGAGGTAATTGAGGGTGTGAGAGGTTCTGGTGTGTGGTTAAGGTTTTGTTTCTTAACCTTCGTACCAGTTATCCAGGAGAGTTTACTTTCTGATTATTCATTGAACGTGTACACAGGATTTGTACATTTATCTGTATGTTATACTTTAATTAAAAGGATTTTGAAAAATGATCGTAATTGAGCAAGGAGGTATAAACTGTTCTCCTTGCTTCTTAAGTCAGCTGATTATTCTACCCAGTAAGTAAGACCTTGTTATAAAGTACTCAAGATACCATGAACTGGGTTTCTGACATAGGTATGGCATTTCTCTGAGCATGGCATACCTATAGGAAAAATCTTACGCAGAACAAAACCACTACAAACTATTTTCAAGTAAATTTTACTTTTTTGAACAGTTTTACACCCAACTCATTCAGAGAAGATTTCATTAGTAGTTGTGTTTTTGCAACTATAAGCTTGATTGTGTGGGCTCTTTGATACCTAATCCCTTAATATATTTCCATCAGGAAAAGCCAGAAAGACCCCTAGCTAAGTAGCATCCTGAGAGGAGAGACTATACAGAAGGCTTAGCAGAACTTCTTGTCATTAAGATGCTTAAATATATACTAATTAGTGGCATGAACTCCACGTACCTAAGACCCACTGCAACTAGTGGCCAGTCTTGCTGCATCTGTTCTTCATCCCATTCCTTGGATGATTTTGAAACAAATCCCAGTCCTCCTATGATTTCGTCTGTAAACATTTCAGTATGTTAAGTCCGTATGTTGTAGTTGCTGACAAAGTCTTTCCGTAGATAGCTGTCCTTTTATCGTTTTGTTGTTCCCTTACAACTTATTTGTTGAAGGAACTGAGCTATTTTCTCTAAAAATTCAAAGTGTGGATTTTGCTGAGTATGTATGTCCCTGCGATGTTACTTCCTTAATATGTCTCCCCACCTCCAGTTGTCTGTAAATCAGAAGCTGCTACTTTCCTTACCTCCTTCCTGACACCTTCCTTTTTTTGGGGGGAAGCGAGGAGCTAAGAATACTTCATAGATGGCATTGGACACTTAATGTGTCCTAATGGTAGTAACCATCGATCACTATTACGTAAATCCATTCATTTTTAAGGATAACAAGATCCCAAAGTTCTATCATGCCTTTTGCACGTATTATTTTTATTGCTTTTATATAATAAGAGAAACATCCCTTATCAACTATTTGGTTACTCTGAGGTACAGTTTCTATAGGAAAGACAAGATAAACACTTGATTCTTTCTGTTTATTTGCCTGTTTTTGAAATGATTATTTTCTGCCTTCCAAAACTTTGTTTACCTTGGGTTTGGGTTTTTTTTGTTTGTTTGTTGTTTTTAAGCCTGTGCTTTTATGGAAAATTCCAAACAGTGGTGAGAGTAGACTAATGTTGCTGTCACCTAACTCGTGCAGTTCATATTCAGTGTTTTCTCTACCCTTCCCTACTCACTCTGCTTCCACTTGGAAGATTATTAACTATTAAATCATTTTATATAATACTTTTTAAAATGACTGGTAAAAAGTTGTTTATAATATTTTTAAATCTTATCTACCTAGTTGGTAATTATAGTCTTTTTTTTTTAAGAGGGAGAGAGAGAGAGAATCTTTTTTTTTTTTCCTAAAGGGAGAAAGTGACAGAGGGAGAGAGAATCCCAAGCAGGTTCCACACCCAGCACAGAGCCCAATGTGCATCTTGTTCTCCCGACCCTGAGATCATGACCTGAGCCAAAATCAAATTAACTCACTGAGCCACCTATGCCCCCCAATTAAGGTCATTTTTGAATCTCTCTTTTTTTGTTGTTGTTGTTGTGCCTTTTTTTTTTCTCCATCTCGCCAGAAGTATTTTCGAAGAACCTGCTTTTCAGTTGTTTTGATCCCCCCAAAAGTTTGTTTTTTGGTATATTAATCATAACTGTCTACTTTGATTGCCTTGTTTATCTTAAGGATTTCCACTACATACCTATCCTTCATGATAAAAACAACAAATATGAGAGAAATAAAATTAGGTAGGAATAAAAGCTTATTTAGAAAAATTAAAAGAAGGTTTAGGATTGAAAAAAGTTACTCTAGCCACACCATCGAACGTCGTAAAGTGTAAAACGCTGGGGTGCCTTTTTTTGTAGCATGATACTGGCTTACAAGCTAGTTCAAAAGAATCTGCCTGAAAAATAGACAAGGCAAGAAACAACAATTGTTGGAGAGGATGTGGAGAAAGGGGATCCCTCCTACATTGTTGGTGGGAATGCAAGTTGGTACAGCCACTCTGGAAAACAGTGTGGAGGTCCCTTAAAAAGTTAAAAATTGAGCTACCCTATGACCCAGCCATTGCACTACTGGGTATTTACCCCAAAGATACAGACGTAGTGAAGAGAAGGGCCATATGCACCCCAATGTTCATAGCAGCAATGTCCACAATAGCTAAATTGTGGAAGGAGCCGAGATGCCCTTCAACAGATGACTGGATTAAGAAGTTGTGGTCCATATATACGATGGAATATTACTCAGCTATCAGAAAGAACGAGTTCTCAACATTTGCTACAACATGGACAGCACTGGAGGAGATAATGCTAAGTGAAATAAGTCAAGCAGAGAAAGACAACTATCATATGATTTCTCTCATCTATGGAACATAAGAACTAGGATGATCGGTAGGGGAAGAGAGGGATAAAGAAAGGGGGGGTAATCAGAAGGGGGAATGAAACATGAGAGACTATGGACTATGAGAAACAAACTGAGGACTTCAGAGGGGAGGGGGGTGGGGGAATGGGATAGACCGGTGATGGGTAGTAAGGAGGGCACGTATTGCATGGTGCACTGGGTGTTATACACAACTAATGAATCATCGAGCCTTACATCGGAAACCGGGGATGTACTGTATGGTGACTAACATAATATAATAAAAAATCATTAAAAAAAAAAGAATCTGCCTGATTTATGGATATCTAGTGTTTTTAAACATCTCTCAGTATGATCCAAGAGCAGTGGCTATCAGCGTCAGATTTTCCAAAACGGGCATAGTATCTGTATTTTCAAAACATGGCTTCCAGGGTTTTTTTCCTTTTTCAAAAGAGATACAGAATCAACTGCTTGAGGTTCGCTCACTTTTAGATTAATTACCCTGAATTCATAGCAAATAAAGCTATGAAGATTAAAGAGATTATAGAACTCTAATATCCCCTGCTTAAGTAAGTAGCAGTTTTTCCTTAAGCAAAACACCCACGCAGAGACCAGTATACAGTAGATTATCTATTGAATAAAGAAAGACTTGCCATTTCTTTGCAGTTGGTAGGAGTTTATGGTGGAACCAGCCCTAAATTCTTTCCTTTGGCAGTCCCCATCCTCCACTCCTGAAGTAAAACTGTTAAGACCATTATGGATAGAGCCCTAGTGTTTCTGGTAACTTTGTGGACAGCAAACTGGTTATTATAGACCACACCTTATCTAAACCAAGCTGCTAGCTGATCAATGAAATATACAGAAAGCAGAGTGGATACTCAAAGAAGGAAGTAGGAGCCCTGCCTCAACCTACAAAAAGATCTACTCTCTACTTCAGGGCTTTGGGAATTTGGTGACAAACTCCCAACAGCCCAACTATCTTTCATAATATATGTATTTGCAGACCTCTACCCTTACAGAAACTATTGCTTCTGACCTGTACATTTTTGGGGTAGCCATAACTTCTTCCATGATGTCCCCCCAAAGCATGGAATTTCCTACATACGGTCAATCCCAAGGAAGCCAAAATATCCCCCTGCACAATGTATTAGTTTGCTAGAGCCGCCATAACAAAGTGCCACAAACTGGCTGGCTTAAGCAACAAAAATTATTCCCTCAAAGCTCCGGAAACTAGATGTCTGAGATGAACGTTTCAGTGGTTTGGGTTTCTTTTCCCCTTGACTTGTAGATGGCTGCCTTCTGTGTCCTCACAGTTGTGCATATGTGTGTGTGTCCTAATTTCCTTTTAAGCACACCAGTCGTATTGGATTAGGGCATACCCGTCTAACCTCCTTTTACCTGAATTACCTCTTTAAAAGCCCTGTCTGCAAATACAGTCATATTCTGAGGTGCTGCGGGTTAGGACTATAACATATTTGGTGGGCGAGGGGAGGGGGCATAATTCAGCCCATAAACATTTTTCCCTAGGAGCTCATGACCCTGCTAAGAGAATCTTCAGAACCTTAGGAGGCAGAGTCTCAGAAAAACCATTCCTTAATCTTACTGACTGGGGTCTGTGCTATTTGTGTAGGAAAAAAAAAATCAGAATCGAGACTGTAGAGGTTTGAAAGTAAAATTCTTAAATTGTTAAAAACATAATTCTTATATAAAAATGTGGACATGAGTTAAGGTTTTATTTAACTCATTAATGAAGGAGCTGGCAGGATGACATGCTGTGCAGAATGATGTTTCATGTCATCAGTGGGGGAAGGAATTCTGAAGTGAGATTTCTAATTTAGATATAAAACCAGTTAATCTTCAGGCAATTAAACCATAACACTTGGGGTTCTCTTCTCTATTGGATATATGTTTTTTTAAATCACACCCTTAATGGTATTCCACAAGTTAACCTCTAATTTACAGGATTATTAATCACATAATCATCAATTATGCATTATTTCAAAGTTTTAGATACTTTCCTTGCATAAATAAAATCGCCACTTAGAATCTAATATATGCTGGGGCGCCTGGGGGGCTCAGTTGGTTAAGCATCTGCCTTCGGCTCAGGTCATGGTCCCGGGGTCCAATGCAGGATTGAGCCCTGCAGTGGGCTCCCTGCTCAGCGGGGAGTCTGCCCCTACCTCTCCTTCTGCCTCTCCCCTCATGCTTTCTCTCGTGCACTCTCTCTCTCTCTCAAATAAATAAATAAAATCTTAAAAAAAAAAAGAATCTAATATATATTGTCCTTCATCCTGAGTCTCTCTGAGCGACTTCACCAGCCCTGGATCTTAAAAGAAATAGTTCTGAAGGTTGACTTCTGGCATGATGGCATGAGGAACTCCACTGACTGTGAGGGCTGGAAGAAAAAAAAAAAAATGAAGGACTCTGGAAATGGTCCTAAAGGCATACAGCAGCACACAAGGAAACATTTACTGAAGAGCATCTAGGTAAGAAAACTTGATAAAAAAGGTGAGTCTGTGGAATTTGAACCAAAATAGCTCTTTCTCCCCTCCCAGCTCCCACGCCGCTGAAAGCAAAAACATCCCTCAGTGGCAGAACAATACCTGTCCCCGTCCTGTCCACAGCCACCCACTGCTGAGGCTAAGTCTCAGTGTGGTCAAGAGGCTTTCCTCTTCCACTCAGCGCCCCTCGGGATGGAGGATCACCCGCAGGTGGCCCAGTGAGAGTACTGGGACCCTGTCACGTTTGCCCCGGCTTGCGAAACGATGGTTCCATGCCAGGAAGGGCAAGCCAAGGGAACCCTGGGATGCTACCCCCATCGACAAAGACTCTCCTCTTGACCAAACTTTAGTCAGATTCTCTTAAGCTCTTTTCTTGAGTAGGTCTCATCCTTGGGTTTGTCCTCGCAAGCCCCAAGTTAGCCAGAATCCTGCTAAGTCAGTTTAGGGAGAGTCCTTTGTCTTCATTAGCACGGCTTTGCTCTTCTTCTGTCTTCATTAGGGTGACTTTATTTTTCCAGGAGTCTCCTGTGTAGGTAAATGGTTTGATTTTTCATATAAGATCTTACAGAAGTACTCATCAAGTTTCCAGTGGAAAGCAATAATTTGTGCCGATCCCTTGCATCCCGCCCCTTGACAGTCCTTACCTTGCTATGTCCACCAACCCTGGCCTGTGAAATTGGGACTTTTACCTAATCCTAATTAAGATCCCCCCTCCCTCCCTTTCTTTGAAAAACCTATCTTAAATCAAACTTCCACTTAATTCTGACCTTACTTCCCCCATCTGAGACCACCGGAGACACTGCCAAAGCTTTTTCAAAGCTTACTGAGGTAAGCAATAAACTAGCTTTGTCTTCTCAACAGGTATGTCGGTGATATTTGGAGAGTCAACTTTTTTTTTTTTTTAAGATTTTATTTATTTATTTGACAGAGACAGCGAGCGAGAGAGGGAACACAAGCAGGGGGAGTGGGAGAGGAAGAAGCAGGCTCACAGCGGAGGAGCCTGATGTGGGGCTCGATCCCATAACGCCGGGATCACGCCCTGAGCTGAAGGCAGGCACTTAACCGCTGTGCCACCCAGGCGCCCCAGCAGAGTCAACTTTTGACACTGTTTTTGCCTAGAAAATTTGATTTTACTTTGACTTTATGTTTATTTAAGGAGTCTGATGGAGACTACAGAGACCTTAACAGCACCCCCCCAATACACATTTACCCCTTGGTAACTCTAGTGCCCACCCATATTTCCCCTGCAAGAGAACTGTGCCTGGTTTCCTCATGATTTGGGGAACATTCTGGTTTACCAGGATGAAGAAGCCTGTGTACCAAAGCATGGGTACTAAGTTCAGTTCAACTCCACACATGTTTACTGGAGCCTGCTACATATCAGATTCTCTGCCGGATACAGAGATAAATAAAGTACATCCTCTGCTATTGAGCTCACGGTGTAATCAGGGAGACAGACACATATACAAATAAGTATAACAAAAGGAGCTAAATGTCAAGATGAATTAGGATGAAGTGTTATGAGGAAACACGTAGAAGAGGTATCCAATTTGCTGTGGGCTGTAGGAAAGGCTTCCTGGAGGAGGGGAGATCTTAGTAGGGTATCATCCAATGGGGAGGAGGAGGCCAGATGAATGAGAGGAAGGGCTTCCAGACAATGGGGAGGGCATGAACAGAGATGCCATGCTGAAAAGCAGCTTGATGTGAATGGAAGGCGAACGTTTAAGTATTGCCAATTTAAGGAGCTTAAAAAGTGTGAAGCTAGGACGGGCATCAGCTGAAGCTAGAAACATGGGTGGAGTCTTGGCTTTATCTCTTGGGCACTGGAGAGCCATGAAAGTGCTTAACACCTGCACCGACCAATATGGTAGCCGCTAGCCATGTGTGGCTTATTGAGCACTTGAAATGTGGCTAGTCCAAATTGAGATGCTCTGTAAGTATAAAATAAGCCCTTGATTTTGAAGACTTGGTACAAAAGAGAGTGTTAAATATCTCATTGATAATTTCATATTGGTTACATGCTGAGATAATATGTCGGTATGTTGGGTTAAATAAAATACATTACTAAAATTAACTTCATCTGTTTTTTAAAATGTGACTCCTAGGAAGTTGTGAATTACACATGAGGCTCAAATTTTTGGCTTATGTTATGCTTCTGTTGGGAAGTGTGGCTTTAACTCATTGGTAAAGACAGAAGAAGGTTGAGAGTATGATTTCTGAAGCCAGACTACTGTTCAAAATCTTAGCTCTACCACTTAGGAGCTGTGTGATCCTGGGCAAATGTCTTAGTGTCTTGGTATATTAGTTAGCTAGCTGCCACACAAAATTCCTTAGACTGGGTCATTTAACATTTTGTTTGGGGGGAGGAGGGACAGAGGGAGAGAGAGAATTTTAAGCAGGCTCCATGTCTAGCCCACAGCCAGACACAGGGCTCGATCTCACAACCCTAAGATCATGACCTGAGCCGAAATCAAAAGAGTTGGATGCTTAACCGACTGAGCCACCTAGGTGCCCTAGACTAGGTGGTTTAAACAACAGAAATTTATTTTCTTACCGTTGTGAAGGCTGGAAGTCCAAGATCAAGTTGTCAGCACATTTAGTTTCTCCTGAGGCCTCTCGGCTTGCAGATGGCCTGACTCTTGCTCTGTCCTCACAGGGCCTTCGCTCTGTGTCCATGTATCCCTGATGTCTTTTCCTCTTATTCCTGTAAGAAGGACACCAGTCCTACTGGGTTAGGGCCCCACACTTACGACCTCATTTAACCTTAATTACTCTTTAAAGGCCGTGTCTCCAAATACCGTCACATTTGGAGGTTAGGGCTTCAACATATGAATCTGGGGGGAAAAATTCAGTCCATGGCACTTGAAGCTTTGGTTGCCTTCCTATAAAATGAGGATGATAGAGGTGCCCAGCTGACTCAGTTGGTAGAGCGTGCAACTCCTGATCTCCGAGTCATGAGTTCAAACCCCACGTTGGGCATAGAGCTTACTTTAAAAAGAAAAGAAAAAAGATGATAATATGTTTTCATATAGTTGTTGTGAGGCATTAGTGAGTGACTATATATAAAATACTCAGGTTAGTGCCTGCAATATAATAAATGTTATCCAAAGTTATCTATTACTGAACAGTCATCCAACAGTCCAGGAAATGATCCAGGAAGTTCTACATTTACCTCTAGTGAACAGATATTTCCTCTTTCCCTAAGATCCTAAGGATGTAGTCCTGATACAAGGATGAAGCTAGAAAATCTAGTTGGGGAGAAAGATTGTTCCTTTGTCTCTGCCGAAGAGCTCTTTGTCTTAGCTAGGTGTTTGGAAGAAGTCAACGATGTCTTAAACTGGGGGGGTGGGTTCTCGTATTATACCATCCTATTAGAGACGTTGTCAGGTAAACATTGGTTTGGCCAGAAAATGATGGAAATTTGCATAAAGCTAGAGGAAGCTTCACGATTTGCCATGTTCCTACTGTGACACCAGGCGATCCACAAAAGGTCTGGGGAGTCATGTGGAATTGATGATCTCAAGTGGGCATGAAAGGGTCTGCTGGACAAGGGAAACCCTGCCCACCTACCTCAGACCCAAAGCCTGGAATCTAAAATGCCTTCACACTACAATGTTGCTTATCCTGAAGTCATCCTCCTCATGGAACCAGGTCCGCCCTCGACTTCAGCCAGGAATTTGAAGAGAGGCTTCCCCGGACAGCTATTCCTTATCCCTCCACCCATGTTCCTCCTCAGCACTACCTTTTGGTATTTAGAGCAGTTTTTCTCGACTCTTTGATAAACTTACCAGTCTCATTCCCTTACCCTCCCTTTAGGATGATTAGAAAGTCTATACTAATATAAACATCACGGCTAAAAACAAAACAATGGCAATTTTTTAGAACAAATGTATTTTGGTGTTTAAAAAATGTGTGTTTTTCATCTCAGCAGGGTGGTATCAGTGTGAGCCCTGGGCGTGTGCATGAGGAGCCTTCCGTCTTCTGTGGACGGCACAGCCTGCCCCGGCTCAGTTTACCCAGCGAGAGGTGCAGACGGATCACCTCGGCAGCGTACACTGAGAAAAATGATACAATGCTGTACAAAATCCGTTCTCTTTATGATAAACAGGCAACAACTTTATCCCCAATTCAAATGTTTTCTTATGCAACTAACTCAAAGTTGCATCACTTAAGTTCTTGAGGCTTTTTCTGGCAAAGACTGAGTATGAGGAAGGAAGAATTCTGCCCCCTCCCCCCACCAAGTTTCACAAAGGAAATTTGGGTCTACCTCCCCACACACAAGGAAAAGTTAGCCTGAGTTTATCCTGCAGCTGGACTAGAATGAGGTTGGAATTTGTTTTTCTTGGAAACCAATTTCAAAATTCTTGTCTTTTAGAACATCGTGAAGATGAGAAAATGAAAAGACGTTCTAATATCAACTTGAATAATCTACAAATGGATTTTTTATAAAACAAATGCTTAAAGGAACAAACGCAGCTGGTATTTGAACCTTTATATCTCAGATTCGATGTCTTCAGGGCTTCAATTCTATATTCCAAACAAAACAAACTCAATTGCAAGTTGGTCTTTTTGAAAAGTTTGAAAATGTTAGCCTCACCCCAAAGTAAGATAATAGTTTCTAAATTTAGCCAAGTGACTTTCTTTGGCCACCCACAAACTTCAGTATGAAGCTGCAGAAATTTATACAAATTTAGTATTGGCACTCAGATATTCATAAAAATACCCAAATAAATCCAGTTTCCTACCTACCCCCTGATTACCACGGTGCCCTGCAGTCCCCAGTAACCTGCCAGGGATTCTCAAACTTAATGCAGTCACATGGAGTCTTTGTCCCTTTTATCCCCTTTCCCTCTTCTGGTCAGTATCTTGTCCCTCCCACCTCCCCAGAGATCTTGCTTTATCCACAACCCAGTTATCTGTACCCATCGTCCATTCTCTCCTGCTTCTTCCCCTTCATCTGATGCACTGAGTTTTCCTCCTTAAAATGCTCTCAAGTTTCTCCAATCTTAAAAATGAGGAAATAAAACTCCCAAAGCTCCTTTGCTTACCCTTCTATTTCTCATCTTCCCTTTCACAGGCAAACCTGCAAATAGAATTCCCTCTGCGTCTTTATCTCTGTCTATGCATCAAAACCCTGTCTTTTTTTTTTTTTTTTTTTTGGCCACATCATAAGAACTGCAAATCAGAACTTGCTTGAAAATAAAAACCTCCACTCCCCTTACAGCAAAGAATACTTACTTTGTGTTTGCAGTGGGAACCGTAGCACAGATGGCACCAAACATAACACGCAAATAACACCCTTTGGCTAACAAATGGGTACTGAGCGCCACCTCGGTTCTCCAGCTTGCTCTCACTGCTTTCCGTTCCATAGCTACCCCGTGCCTAACAGCCTAGAACGTCACCCTTAAATCTCTGTATTCTGTGTTAAAAAACGAGTCTTTAAAGTAGAATCAAAGTATTTGTTGTTTTCCCCCATTCTGAGATTCTGAGATGCGTGCACCCTTCCCACTTCCTGGTTGAGAACCCCAGATCTAGAAGGTATAAGTATTTAAGGACATAAACATATGATCTCAGGCTTTCTGCATCCGTAGTAATGACATCCCCACAAAGTAGAGATGATGAGAACAGCTTTGCAGTTAGGGCTTCGGCATGCCAGGTGACCTTTTCTCTCCCGGTGGAAATGTCATTGTCATGTTTCTCTTTTAATTTGTGACTAAGAATGAATGTCGTCACCCGCAATCTCTTGCTCTTCTGATTACCAGTCACTATATAAATAACACCGCTACATGTAATTACATTTCCCAAGATTGCAGACCTATTTAAAGAGAGGCAGTCCTTTATTTAGGGAATAATGGAGATAAAACCTACAGAGGTACCGTCCTTCGTGATACCAAGGCGAATTTGGAGATAACTCCTGGCTCTAACGTTGGGAGATTATGGGCTGTTTGTTCATGCAGCACACGCTAAAGTACTTCCTGTGTGAGGTCCTGTGGCCACAAAGTCCAATAAGGCAAGGCCCGTGTGCCCTGGTGAGAGGGAGAGAGATAACTGAGCAGGCATTTATGAAGCATTTAAGTGGGGCGCCTGGGTGGCTCAGTCGGCGAAGTGTGTGCCTTCGGCTCAGGTCAGGATCCCAGGGTCCTGGGCTGGAGCCCCACGTCGGGGCTCCCTGCTCAGCGGGGGAGTCTGCTTCTCCCTCTCCCTCTGCCCCTCCTCCTGCTTGTGCTCTCTCTCTCTTCCTCTTTCTCAAATAAATAAACTTTTAAAAAATCAAAAAAAGCATTGTAAGAGAGGGGTTCATAAAAGATTAGAGGAGCACAATGGAAGAGGAAGGAGCCAGAGTGACATCTGGGCAGCATCTTGAATGATATAATACTCAGGAAGGCCTAGCCGATGCTGTGGTAACAGATAAACCCTAAGAATTCGCGACTTTCCAACTATGAATAAAAGTTCATTTCTTTGAGCTGGGCAGCCATCTTCCAACTTGTCATCTAAAACACATAACCTGTAAGGTCTGCTCAGGGGCAGAAGAGTAATGACTCTTACATGTCCCAGTTCTTCAACGCCTTGTCTGAGAAGTGACACATGGGACATACTTATAATACACAATATTATTGCATGGGATATACTGATACTGAAAGAGCATTTGTCGTTTTTTCTGAGAATCCTACATTCTTATTTGCTAACCCCATAGTTAAGGAAAAGTTTGCCAACATTTTGGGAATGGTTGCCTCTCCCAGGAGTGGAGACAGATGGGCCCTAAGCATCAGCCTCACATTTTGAGCTATGCAGCCACCACAGACACCAAGAGCCCTTGCTGGCGTGTAGGCTCTGCTAGGCAGGCAGAGAAGAGCTTGGGCAGTGGCCAGAAGACCACAGCGGTCGGAGGAAATGCAGGGCTGCCTGTGTGGGTGGGAGAGCCGTCCATCTCCTTAGGAGCTCTTCCCCATGCCAGAGCCTCCCACACACCTGGCCTGGAAACTCACATGGGCTTCTAGGGTCAAAGCCGGTCCCATCTGGTCAATCGCAGAGGACGAGTCCTTCCGGGCACTGAGTCTGTCCAAATGTCTTAGTGGCCACCCAACCTGGAGCAGGGCACAGGGTGGGTGTGTTAATGTCCTGGGATCGTGCCCTCCGTAAAAACTCCCATCAAAGGCACAAGGGTCCATCTCCTAAGCTCCAGCATCCAGGCTCAGCCTTCAGTATGGCAGAATGTGGGCATGTTTCAGAACACATGCTGGCAGGCCTTCCCCTTATATTTGCAGAGCCCAGGGCAAGAATAAATACAGCTCGTATTGAAAAACATACCTTCCTAAATACAAAATTGAAAAATATGTGAAAAGAACTGACTTTTACACAGCTGAAAGTTGGCAGGCTATTAAAGATGACTTTACCAACTATGACACATGTCTGGCTGTTCTGTTGAGAAGCCAGTGATGTTTAGATAAGTAATAAAGTAAAGACATTCATAATTTATAATTTATATATATATAGATAGTCCATAAATTTTTAAAATTTATCTCAGCAAAATCATGTTGACATATTAAAGATTTTCACATAATTTGTATTCCCTTGGCAGTAATCATCCAAAGCAGAGGTTGGCAAACTTTTCTATGAAAAACTAGATAGTAAAAATTGTAGGTTTTGTGGGCCATATGGTTTCTGTGAAAACTCTCAGCTCTGTCACTGTTATATGAAAGCAGCCACAGACAACATGTAAATGATGAGCAGCGTGGCTGTGCTCCAATAAAACTTTATTTACAAAACAAAAACAGGTGGTGGACCAGATTTAATCCTAGAGGATTAAAAATCTATTTTAATTGTGTTCGCAGGGTACGAAATTTGAATATATTTTATCAAAACAGTAGATCACAATTAAAATGAAAATCTTCTATTATTTTAGTATATCTTCAATAAGTTGTTTACTAAAATATTTAAAATCTTCTGTTAAAATTAAGAGTAAAATTCAAATTATAATTCGTCAATATCAATATTTTAAGTCAAAATCACTTAAAGGTGACTTTTAATTTTTAAAGATTTGATTAAATCTTATTAAATAAAATAAAACTTTTCACGATTCTAGCCTTTAATACTCATTTTGTTGCTAGCATAGAGACCTGGTATTATGCTCCATCTGCATTAGATCTAGACCTCTATATTTGTAAATGTAAAAGTCATGTGAACTGTTAATGTTGCAAAATGGTTCTCAACTGTCATGAGCAATTGTTGCAAAAACTGTGCAAACTTGTGAGTACCTTTAGAGCCATGAATTGGATAAAACATGAAGAAAAACAGAATATGGACACTCAGCACTGGGGGAAATGGTACTTCATCGTGCTAGTATCTGTTACATTCGTGCCATCCCAGAGGAGGGATCTAATAAGTTAATTAATCTGTCTTCTCTCTCTTTTTTTTTTAAGATTTTATTTATTTATTTGACAGAGAGAGAGACAGCCAGCGAGAGAAGGAACACAAGCAGGGGGAGCGGGAGAGGAAGAAGCAGGCTCATAGCGGAGGAGCCTGATGTGGGGCTCGATCCCAGAACGCCGGGATCATGCCCTGAGCCGAAGGCAGAGGCTTAACCGCTGTGCCACCCAGGCGCCCCTGTCTTCTCTCTTTTTTATATACTTTCAGTTTTCAATCCTTCCTATAGTTTGAAGTATCAGCCTCTTATGTCAGCAGCGATACAGTGAGAAACCTTCAGGGCAATTGGAAGCTGCTGCCTCTTGTTTCAAGAATGTGGGGCAAGAGAAATGGAGAAACATTTCCTGAGTCTGAATGGGCCTGATCATGGTCTGGGTGTTTAGATTACAGGGTGCTTCTGCCACCCTAGGAGTAGGATCCTGTGTGAGAGGGCACTTCTGTGACTTTGGATAAATTGATTTTCATGTTTGTGCCAAATCTTTCTTTTCTTCCTTATAATTTTTTTTGTATTAAAACATTCCACTTTCCCAGGAGACCTGGTGCTCAATGACCCAGGCATCTCCCAGGGCACCTGATAGTCATTGTGGCCAAACAGGTACCACGGGGACAGGAGATAATGGTCATGTGCTGTGAAGGCATCAGCATTTCTGGCAATTTCTACAGAAAGAAGTGAAAGTACCTGACTTTCTTCTGCAGGAGGATGATTGATAGCCAGTGGCTACTCCCACTTCTGTGCCCCCAGCCATTCTTAATGAAGGTGTGAGGTCAGGCTGCCCTAAATACCTCAAGGTGTTCAATGGGCCCCACGGCCCTATGACAAGAAGAAGCAAAGGGTTGTTCTTGCTGCCCTCAAGGTTGTACGTTGGTAGCATACGGGAAAGTTTGCCTGAACCCGGCACCTGGCTCTGAGGCTGGCTGGAAGAACCAGGCAGTGACAGCCACCCCCCGAAAAGAGGAAGAAGGCCAAGATCCATTACCTGAGGGAAGAACAGCTTGCAAGGCTAGTGAAAACAGTCCTAAAAGAACATTGAGAAGAAAATTAAATACACAGAGGTCCTCAAGACTCTCAGACTCCTGATCTGAGCCTAATAAGGACTGTTTACTCCTCAAAATGTATTTTTAAAAAAATTCCATAATTTACCTGCATTGCTTTTATGATCAGATGATGAAAATGCTATTTTGTGCATTAATAAATCTAATTTGGGGGGCAGCTGGCCGGCTCAGTCGGTAGAGCATGCAGCTCTTGATCTCGGGGTTGTAAGTTTGAGCCCCACATTGGGTGTAGACATTACTTAAAAAAATAAAACATTTTTTTTAAAAATTAATTTTTAAGAATATGATTGTAACATGCAGGGCCCTCTGAAAAACAGGGTTCAAGGTGGAGGCTCGTCCTACTACAATTAAAGAGCATCCTGGACTGGAGACATTTCCTAGGGAAGCTCTTTGAGAGAATGAAGGCTTAGGGCTGGGAGCAAGCAGGAGTTTCCTTTTAGCTTAATGTTATTTTCTGACTTTCTTTTCTGTGAGTCCATGGCAAATAAGACACCTCCATCCCTTAGCAAATTTCTTTATGTGCAGATTTTTTAGAGAAAAGCCCTTTTCCTGTCTATCTCATGTTCCCTTTTGGGTTCCAATTTTCACCTGTTGAAAACCTACCCATCTTTTAGGGTCTCGCTCAAAGGCCTCCTTAATATCTTTCCTAATCTTGGCAGCCAGAAGCCCCTTTTTTGAGGCCCCATAGGCCTTTCTTTAAGCCAGACAGAAATACTTCTTAAACGCTGGTTTGGCATATAAGCCACGATCCTTCCTATATCTTTGCCGAGGTTACAACTGTAGTGTGTGGCTCAAAGAGGCCCTGGAGTCTCCTTGCCCAGTACCTCCCCTTTCTAAAAGACCAGAGGGCACGTGCCATAGACTGCATCTAACAAGGTCAAGTATATTGGGCATGCATTAAAAGTCATACACCTGAGTTATACAAAATTTGAGTGTCTTACAAGCGTTTACCATCAGCACCTGGGGGAAAGATCCACTGGATTCTACGCTAAGTCAGACTATTCCCAGAATATTGTGTTCGGTCCTGGATATAAACAACTCCTTAGATAGATATAGTTTAAAACAATAACAACAGGGGCGCTTGGCTGGCTCTGTCAGTAGAGCGTGTGACTCTTGACCTCAGGGTCCTGAGCTGAAGCACCACGTTGGGCATGGATCCTACTTAAAATAAAAATAAATAAAACAACAAAACCAGGGCGCCTGGGTGGCTCATTCTGATTAAGTGTCTGCCTTCGGCTCACTCATGATCCTGGGGTCCTGGGATTGAGACCCTGTTCATCAGGGAGCCTGCTTCTCCTTTTCCCTCCCCCCTGCTCGTGCTCTCTCTCGCTATCTCTCTCTCTCTCTCCAATAAATAAATAAAATCTTTTAAAAAATGAAAATTAAAAATTAAACAACAAAACCAAAAGGAGTTACTGAGAATGATAAGAGATGTAAAGCCACATCCTAGAACATCAGATGGAGAGGGAGGCCAGGTCAAATGAGTTGGGATTTGTGGAAATGCATTTTCACTAAATGAGGAGAGAGGGATTCTTGTGAGCCAGCATGCTCTTAAGCTATATCACACGTGCTGTGTTTGTGCCTTGCACCCTTTATCCTGCTGATAAAATGTTGCTCTGTATTTCCGTCAGGAACCTCTCCTTTCCAGTTGGGTCTTTGCGACCTGGACCTGGAGGAGGCTGACCCCACACGGGGCGAGCCCGGTGGTTCTCGGCTCATTATTGGCCCTATTATCTGGTACAGTGGTGTGGTTGGCTTAGCTATGGGCACTTGGGATATCAGGGATAAACAGGCTCAAAGCTTTTGTGACACTTTTGGGGAAGAGAAGCTGTCTCTGTCCCCTTCGTCTGAAGCTGAGAGGATATAAGAACAGCCACGGCGGGGACCATGTTATAATTGTCAGGGGAAAACCTGACAAGGAACAAGCAGAGCCAAGAGGAAGAAACTGGATTCCTGGGGCAACATTTGAGTTTGGCCAAGTCCCACCTTCTGTCAGATCTGTCAATGACTCTTCTAGGTTATGGGAAGCCAATAAACTCCAGTTCTGCTTTCAGTATTTTGGATCATTTGAAATCACTTGACCCAAAAGTCTCCTAGACGCTACACAGCAGTGCTATGGAGGAGAGGGACCGCGGAGCTGGTTAGCTAGCCTGTTCGGGCCGGCGCAGCAGGTCCGATTTACTGATGTGCGACAACCTCACGTGACATGTGAGCATCTAAGATTTCTGGCCTGTCAGCCCAACATTGTGGCTGATGTTGGCAAACAGAGTTTCAGAAGGAGCTACCGTGATGAGAAAGAATAATCTGATTTAAAAATTACCTGTGAGCACATAGGGTTGATTCCAAAAACCTGCCAGGGAAAATCAAAGCATAAGAAATCTTTTGAACTGACTGATCCATGCTTTCTTTTCCATTACCCCCTTTGGCCCAGATTCAAAGTTTCTCGCTCAGATCCATTTTAAAAACGACTGTATGAGCGAGTCAGTAGAATGCGAGGTGTCACAGAGTCCCGGAGACAGTTCGGAAGACAGTCACCTGTGGATATATCATCTAGGAACCACGGAGCCCTTGAATGCACAGGAAATTAGACATGTCGGGAGATGAGTAATCTGCAGCTTTTCCACATTGGCTTGCTCCAAGGATGTGCTGCTGAGCTGAATATTAGCCCCCAGTGGCAACCTAGGACTGACAGTGACTGACTCCACTCCTTCTTTCCTTCCTTCCTTCCCCAAATATGTAGAACACTTTCGAGGTACCAGGAGTTTGCCAGATACAGGGATAGCTGGTTAACACAGCACTTGCCATGCCCTTGACCAACTTAAAGTCTAGTGGGAAAGACATACGAGTCAGTGCTAAAAGTAACTTATAGGGGGACTCTAGAAGTAGAAACGCAAACTTAATATTTGTGTTTTTCACTGAATGTAAATTAGACCTCAATTTTTTTAAAGTGGGGGGGAGGGAATCATTTGAAAACAATACTGAAAATCCTGGCAGGGAATTATCTGAGCACCAACATAGAGATGACTTGTGGAAATATAAAGCAGATGTGATCAGATCAATAAAAACGTGAAGGAGCCAATGCACGTGCAACCCCATGAATGCAGAAAGAGAGGATCTCCAAAAAATTGAACTTTCTAATTAGAACTCCAGAAAAACTCCAAGTGCAGAGATAGCAGGGACATGGGGAACTGGTATAATGGTGAGGTGGTAATTAATTCATAACTGCAAACATCTGCACCCATTTTCAGCTTTAGAAGCAGCTAGTTTTGAATTTTTTCCTCAAGTGAAAATTGAAGTAAAGCCTATTGTTTACTAAATAAGATGAGAGTGATGACACAAGAGGCCCCCAGAGAAGGCACTGGAGCCCGAGAAGGTAGCCATTGCCCAGTTTCCCCCTCGCACCCCCAAGACAATTGGAGCTAGGACCACTGTAACCAAACCTCACTTACTCCTAAGAAAGCAGAGATTCTCAGGTGCCTGGCTGGCTCGGTTGGTAGATTCTGTGACTCTTGATCTTGGGGTTGTGAGTTCAAGCCCCATGTTGGCCCTGGAGCCTACTTAAAAAAAAATG
This sequence comes from Ursus americanus, assembly GCF_024610735.1. Taxonomy (NCBI): domain Eukaryota; kingdom Metazoa; phylum Chordata; class Mammalia; order Carnivora; family Ursidae; genus Ursus; species Ursus americanus. Next base: position 20,873,474 of record NC_142144.1, read on the forward strand.
ACTTTTTAAAAAAAGGAATATTTATTTATTTATTTGAGAGAGAAAGAGAGAGAGCTTGATCGGGGTGGGGGTTGCAAGGAGACAGAGGGAGAGAATCTCAAGCAGACTCCCTGCTGAGTGTGGAGCCCAATGCGGGGCATCCAATGACCCTGAGATCATGGCCTGAGCAGAAATCGAGTCAGATGCTCAACTGACTGAGCCATCGAAGCGCAGCCTCCCCAAATAAAACTCTTTTTTAAAAAGAAAAGATTTTATTTATTTATTTGAGAGAGAGAAAGAGCAGAGTGAGAGAGGAGAGAAAGAGAGCACGAGCAGGGGTGAGGGGGAAGAGAGACAAGCAGGGAGTCCGATGTGGGATTTGATCCCAGGAACCCGGGATCATGACCTGAGCCAAAGGAAGACACTTAACCAGACTGAGCCACTCAGGCGCCCCCAAATAAAACTCTTAAAAGATAAAAAAAAGAGAGAAAGCAGAGATTCTCACCTAGGCAGCGTAAATATATCCAAACTTCTAAGTAGACAAGATTCCCATGGGAAAAATAATAGTCAAAAACATGAAACAGGGGCACCTGGGCGGCTTAGTTGGTTAAGAGTCTGACTCTTGGTTTTGGCTCAAGTCATGATCTCAGGGTCCTGGGATTTAGCCCCACATGGGGCTCCCTGCTCAGCGGAATCTGCTTGAGATTCTGTCCCTCTCCCTTTGCCCCTCCCCACACACACACGCTCTCTCTTTCCCTCTCAAATAAATAAAATCCTTAAAAAGAAATCATGACACAACTGAGGAAACCAGCAGAAGTCATCAAACTACACGTGTGTGAACAACCTCATGATGGAACAGTTAATCAGGAAAGAAAAGAATTTTTAAATACGATAGTTGATATACTCAGGGGAATTAAAAAATTACCACATCTATAGAAATAAAAACCATTCTATGAAAGGAAACAGAGTTCTTGGAAATCAAAAGATGATGGCTGAAATAAAAAATATTTCAACGGGGGATGCCTGGCTGGTGCAGTTTGTGGAGTGTCTGACTCTTGATTTCAGTGGTTGCGAGTTCAAGTCCCATACTAGGGGAGGAGACTACTTAAAAAAAAATTCAACAGATGGACTGAAGAGCAGATTAGGTATGGATGAAGGTCAAATTAGTGAACTGGATGAGTTAGGCTAGTCTTAGGTGGAATTGGTGAATTAGGGTGGTCTCGCACATTCAGTGGATAAAGCTGAAGAAGAGGAAGAGAAGATAAATACTGGGTCATAGAGGCTGGAGGCACACTTTTAGAAATTGCTTACCATAACTTCCAGAAGGGATATACATAAAAAGAATTGAGAGAATGAAATAATCAAAGCATTGAAAGGAAAAAAATGCCTCTGCCAAAGAAAGGCTCAAATCTACGAATTGAAAGGGTCCAATGAGTGCTGGGCAAGAAAAATGGAAACCTACGTCCTCATGAAATTTCTGCTGAATTCCAAGGGGAAAGAGAAAAAAATCTCCAAAGCTTGCCGTGGGGGTCAGGGAGACACACCACATGGAGGGAGTTGATAACCAAATCAGCCTGGGGTTCTCCTCGGCAACTCTATTGTGAGAAAGCTAAATTTTGAGGGAAAATTCCAGACCCATTTAACTATCTTTTAATTATTTTGAATTCAGAATTCAATATACAGTTAATCTATAATTAAATTATGAAAGCAGAATCAGGACATATTTAGACATGCAAAGATTCAGAAAGTTTACTATCCAGGAAAACTTTACTCAACAATCTACCAGAAGTTTAAAGGAGGGGGTGGGGAGGGGCAAGAGGAAGACATAGGACAAAAACAAAACAAAACAAAAAACAACCGTAAGCTGAGACACCAGTAGAACTTGTAGCTAAGTCCATTGCAGCATAATAATTGAATAAAGTGTTTCTATTTCGAAGATTGCACTGTTTGCCAAGGTCGGTGATATGGGGCTCCCTGTCAGCTGGTCCTTATCACACACTGTCTGTTGTGGGCTTCCTCAGCAATTGTGTCTGTCACTGCTGGGTGTGCCCCACTTCTCCTTAGGGCTGTGGGTGGCTGGCTAGGGTCCTGGGGATGATCCTGGGCCCGGAAATGGGCCGTCAGCAGGCTTTGTTTCAGGGTCTGTGGAACAAACAGACCCACAGCTGAGACTTCCTCAAGTGGGGCAGGTGACTCTGTGTGTGTGTGTGTGTGTGTGTGTGTGTGTGACAGACGGGCTGACAGAGCCCCAGTCTCACTTGGGGTGTGTGTGTGTGTGTGTGTGTGTATGTGTGTGTGTGTGACAGACGGGCTGACAGAGCCCCAGTCTCACTTGGGGTGTGTGTGTGTGTGTGTGTGTGTGACAGACGGGCTGACAGAGCCCCAGTCTCACTTGGGGTGTGTGTGTGTGTGTGTGTGTGTGTGTGTGTGTGTGTGTGTGTGACAGACGGGCTGACAGAGCCCCAGTCTCACTTGGGGCTGCCCCACCTCTTGAGGTCAGGGCGAGGACGGGTGAATCTTGCGCCAGCTGGAACCTGAACTCAGTCTGTCAGGTGTTTGGAGTTTGTTCCCCAATCCACACCTGCTCTGCCAGCTTCCAGGGGTGGGATCTCCGCGTCTGAGGCCCATCCGAGAGACCAGCGACGGGCCGGGGGAGGGGAGGAGGAAGGGCATGGCTGCGCCCGGGGCCTTCCCTGTTAACTGAGCCCTCCCTTCCCCCTTGCTTGTTCTGCTTGTCCGCCAACACTGGCGTTTTGCGTCGGCTGCCCGTCCGAGGGCCACGGGTTCGAGCACAGCCATGTGCAGCAGCAGATAGGGTATTTGCTACCCACGTTCCACAGACGAACTTCAGGCGGGCGTGTTTGGTGGGACGCAGAGATGTGTTAGAGGAGGCAGAATAATCCGACTGTTGGTGACAGGGCGATGAGGGACCTGAGCGTCGCTGAACGTCCAAGAATGAGAAGTCTACCTTCGCTTGACTTAGAGACAGTCATCAGCGAGGTGTTTCTCCCCCGAGACAGGTCCCTGCTATCAGTCCTGACAAATCTGCTCGAGATGACACCTCTGTTCTGGAAGGGTCCGTGTGGCTTCTTCCAGGTGGCCTTGTGGTGTTCTTAGGGAGGGGTGGCTGTGTGGGAACGTGCAGTGCGGTGTTATAAAGGGACTCACTTTTCTCTGTTCCGAGCACAGCTTTTCAGTCAGCACAATCGGAAGTGTTAAACAAAATTCGACCAAGTAAATTTGAAGATTTAATTGGCTTTATGAAACAGTTCATGAATTGGGCAGCATCCTGTGTAGCAAGCTGAGAAGAACTCTGAAGAGTTGCGCGGAATGGAAGGATTTTATGGGATGGAGGATGGGGCAAGAAAGTTATTAGTAGCAGAACAGAATTGTTCCAGGCAAGGTCGCTTTCCCTTAGGGGGAAGAGCAAGGGGTCTTATCACGCAGATTATCTCATCTTCCTCTGGGGCTAGAGAAGGCTCAGGTGACAGACTCTTTGGCTCTTCTGAGAAAATTCCTGACTGACCGGTTAAGACTACATTTCCGGGGGAGGTCGATACTGCAATTAGATTGGGTATTAACCTGTATTTGGGAATTTGGCCTAAGGGACACCATTTTGGGCATGTGGGGTTTTTTTTGTATTTTTTTAAACAAAGTCTTCAAACATTAAAATCATTCCTGTTAATGCAAACTTCAAGCAATAAGTTTAACACCAGAGTATATCAAGCTCATTACAATGAGAGATTCAACCCATTCCTGAAATACCACATGTAAGCAATTAACATTTGCAAACCTGCTAGTGGTATTCCCAAGCCACACTCGGGGAAAAACAGTACATTATCTCTGGTCAGTAGTGTCATGATCAAGCAAGGGATTTTTTTCAGAAGAGTTCCAGAATATTTGGTACCCAGCTTCCTTGTCCCCTTCTCCTTCTGGCCTTGTACCCAGATGGGCAACCACTGGGCAAATTCCAAACTTTGCATTGGAAGCAGACATAGTGAAGGGCAGCCTGAGGAAAAACCCGAGGGAGAGCGGACCGGTGTTCACCTTCTACTCGCCTGTGTCTTCCTCCTTCCCACCCCTTGGCTGCCCCAGAGCCCACTCGGCGCTCTCTTGGGATCCCATCCACTCGTGTCTCAGGGGTTGGGGGATGGGGCTTTGCAAGGGACCTTTCCTATAATTCTAATCCCAAATAGAGGCACCAGCATCCAAAATTGGAAAGTCCTACATGTTAATGCTTGTCTGGTAAAATAAAAATAAAAATTAGCACCTCGAAATTTTTTGTCATTGACTTGAAAGATTTTAACCATTTTTAAATGTAGTGTAGCGTTCAGTGGCATTAAGTATGTTCACATGGTTGTGCAGCCATCACCACCATCCGTCCGCAGAACTTTTTCATCTTGTAAAGCCAAAACTCTCTCCCCCTGAGACATTTACTCCCCCTTTCCCTCTACCCCCCACACTTTTACTTTCGGCCTCTATAAATTTGACCACTCTACGGACCTCATATGAATGAAATCACACTGTATTTGTCCTCGTAAAACTGGCCTATTTCACTTGGCGTAATGCCATCAAGGTTTATCCAAACTGAGGCATAAGTCAGAATTTTCTTCCTTTCTAAGGCTGAACAGTATCCATTGTTGGATATACCACCTTTTGTTTCCCCATTTGTGCAGTCATGGGTCTTTGGGTCCTTTCAACCCTTTGGCTATTGTGAATAATGATGCTATGAATATACAAGTTGCCAAGCGTACAAGTTGTCCTTGAATTTTCAACTGGGCAGGAAGATACATTAAGACAGACTTCAGTATTTCTTAATTTTGATGAAGGAGGCAGGAACAAATCAGCAATCCTAGAACTATCAGAAACTTCTTTCCTGTGCTTCCAAAGGGTAGAATAATCTTGTTGTGGAGGGGCTCTCTTTATCTTGTATACCTCTTTGAGGTCCCTTAAGAACACTTCAGATATTGGTCAGTAATGTCAAGATTTTAGTTGTGATTTAAACATTTTGTCTAACTATACAAAGGCCCTCTGATGAATAAATTACTATAAAAAACTTTTTAAAACATTTTATTTAGTTATTTATTTTGAGAGATCACGCACGCACGCACAAGTAAGCAGTGGGAGGGGCAGAGGGAGAGAGACAATCTTGAGCAGACTCCACACCCAGTGTGGAGCCCAACTTAGGGCTCGATCTCAGGACCCTGAGATCATGACCTGAGCTGAAATAAAGAGCCAGATCCTCCACTGACTAAGCCACCCAGGTGTCCCTAAAACAATTTTTTTTAGATTTTTTTTTTTTTAAGATTTTATTTATTTATTTGACAGAGAGAGAGACAGCCAGCGAGAGAGGGAACACAAGCAGGGGGAGTGGGAGAGGAAGAAGCAGGCTCTCAGTGGAGGAGCCTGATGTGGGGCTCGATCCCAGAACGCCGGGATCACGCCCTGAGCCGAAGGCAGAAGCGTAACCGGTGTGCCACCCAGGCGCCCCTAAAACAATTTTTTTTAAAAACGAAGTTTAAAATATTTTTTTTAGGGGCATCTGGCTGGCTCAGTCAGTAGAGCATGTGACTCTTGATTTCAGGGTTGTGAGTTCGAGGCCCACATTGAGTATAGAGATTATTTAAAATTAAAATTTTTAGAAAATAAAAAATAAAATGATTTAAAATTTTTTATTTTTTATTTTTTAATTCTAATTATCTATTTACTTATTTATTTATTTTTAGAGAGAGAGAGAGCAAGCACAAGCAGGAGCGGGAGCAGAGGGAGAGAGTGTGAGAATCTTGAACAAGTTCCATGCCCAGCGTGGAGTTCCACATGGGGCTCAGTCTCGTGACCCTGAGATCATGACCTGAGCCAAAATCAAGAGTTGGATGCTTAACGATTGAGCCACCCAGACGGTCCCTAAAATGATTTTTTTTAAAGTGTGGAAATTGACAGGTTTTTTTTTGGAGATCCAGGAAACTGGTATTTGGGTAGCCTGAAGCCTGAAGAAGGAGCTGTTGGTAATAAACAATATGTACACAGATGAGCAAAACAGAATGCTTTGAATTGGTAAGAAGTGTACTTTGTATTTTTTTCAACAGTTCTTACATAGTGGTTCTGAATTAAATTTTAAGATATTATAAAATCTGCACATTAGACTAATATGTACAAATAATAACTTGATGTGTACATATAATTTAACAAATTTTTAAATTGCATATTTTTTTTTCTTTGCTCTACTTCCTGTCTCTTTTGGTAGATGTTTTTTTGTGGAGGACATGTGGCAAATGTAACCTAATTCACTCCTCAAAGCTATCGGTTCATTGATGTCATCCTTTCTTGTTTGAAAGCACTGTTGCATATTTAATTTTGTCTCCCTGTGTGTGTGTGTGTGTGTGTGTGTGTGTGTGTATCTTTGGCCATTTTACTGAAAGAGAGAACTTTCAGGGGTTACAATGCCATCTTGAAACCAGAAGTCAAAAGTTTCTGATGGGAAGTCATTGAACTCTAGATATGGACAAAAAGAGGTCTCTCTAAATTGTGTATAAGAAGATGTTGGTGTATTGGCCATGCTCTCTTTCTTAAGTAAAGATTTTCTCAACAATAATCTCACTGCTGCAAATTTAACACTGGTTTAATATTGTTTTAATTCTAGTGACACATACCAACCAGGAGATAATTTTTCATTCTGTGATTCCATGAACTCACCATTGGATAGGAAGTAATTCTTTTTACCAAAAAAAAAAAAAAAAAAATTGTTTGAAAGCAACAAAATGAGTCAATAAAAAGAACTGATGAGAGTCACACAATCTAATGTAGACTATGAACGACATGGATTGTGCCAATATACAATTTTCAAAATATTAAAAATGTGATTTATGCAACTATAAAAAGAAAACCTAAGATTTTATTCAACTAATTAATTCATGAGGGACTCAGCAAGATGTTGACTTCAAAGGAGTACTAGTAAGATACCAAGGTTCCCAGGAAAATTTGAAAAATACACTATACATACACATATATTTATCTGTTAGGTGTGATAAGATGAATTTGCTAAATGCAAACCTGGCTGACATCATATAAGACAAAATCTTATTATTAGATTTATCTTATGTTCACCTGGCAGAAATCACTTCTATCTCTACTGGAAAAATTAATTTGCATTGCTGCGGACAAGAAATTTTGCACTCTCCATTTTCTGCAAGTAAACTTCTACCCCTACTTAGAGGTGTAAAATAGCCTCATTAATAAAAAGTCCATCAAAGGTGCACAACCCTATAGAATTAGATAATCCCCAGAAGCGTTACAACACCCAGCACCCCACTGAAAAGTAAACTTGCCCATTTCCAAGTTTTGGACTATTTTTCCCAATATCACCAATTAAAAAAAATGTGTATACACACACACACATACACAGATGTATTTAAATTTATTTATTTACTCTGCAGGGGACATGGTGGAGAAGAAGTATAGGCTGGCTTAACAATGTCTTAAATGAATGTATTTTTGTTGAAACAATGACATGGTTTCAAAGTTCATGAAGAATTGAGCTTAACAACAACTTTGTCTAAATTATAGAGGATAGACCCCCCGTAACCCCACTGCCCATCTACTACTCCCCAAAGCAGGCTCTTATCTTTGCTGAACAAAAAATAATTAGCAAGAAAGCCTGCTGTAAAAGAGGCGAGGCAGTTTATTTTTAACTACTTCTTTTTAAGGCTGCACAACAAGTTTGGCCCTTATATGGGTGTGTTCATGGGTGGTTAGATTTATGGCAGGCTCATGGTAGAAAGAGAAAGCAAGCGAGGATACGGGTGAAGTAGTGGGGGGCCCTGCTCTTAGACATGCCAAGCTCAAAGCCTTCAAACTGGAACTTATTCTCCCCCGCCCCAGCCTCTCCCTACCCCAACTTGCAAATAGCCCCTTTGGGTCTCTATCTCAGTGACTTCACCACCATCATCCACTGAGCTGCCCCAACTAGACATTCAGGTGACATTTGTAATTTCTCTTTCCTTCTCCTCCACATTCTACTGGTCATAAAATCCAGTGGATTCCACCCAATACCACTCTCGTTTGCCACTTCTCATTGCTAATGCCCTGCTCCTGGACGTGTCCTCTCTTGCCTGGATTACTGCAGCAGCCCCAGGCCGCTCTTCCCGCCTCCCCAGCCCCAGTCCCAATCTCACAGAGCAGACATGGGAGCTTTTCCTAATGAGGTCACTGCTTAAAACCCTGTTACAGCTTCTGAACAACCTCCTTCCCTTGGTTTATGAGGTCGTCCTTATCTCTGCAGCTTAATGCCTCTCTCCAACCATCTGTTGCCACTCTAAGGAGGTCCTCCCCATTTCTAGACTATGCTCTCGAGCTCCTGTCTCTCCGTACAAGCCCTTCTCACTGCTTAGATTCCCCTCCCACTTTTTTTCATTCTCTGGGTCTTAGCTTACTTCCTCAAGAACCCTTCCCAACGCCCCAAGCTGAAAGTCCTCGGTGCAGCAGGAAGCTCTGTCAGCTCCTCCCCCAGCACAGCCCTGTCGCCCCGGGCAATCCTGTCACCTGGCGGTCTGTCGTCCTTGGGTGGACTGCACCGTTGGCTTCTTGCCCGACCTTGCTTGGAGCACCAGTCACTTTAGCCCAGTACTCTTTGCCCTCCTCAGATTCCCGCTCCTCTGCCCCTCACCCCCCTTCCTCTGCCACCCGGGGTGCCCCCCCTGAGCCTCAGGGAGGCTCGGATCTCCCATTCGTCTCTCGTGCTTGAAGCACGGCGGACGCTTCGTCCTGGCACGGTCCGGGACTCTAGGGTCAGCTATGTCATTCTGTGTTGGATGTCTGTCCCTATTAGCAGAATGTCCGCGCGAATATGCCGGACCCTGTCGCTCTGCCCGCCGCGTCCTCCGGGCCACCGCGTGCCGGGCGCGCAGCAGGCGCACGAGCGAGTGAGGGGCGCGTAGCGAATGAGCGTCTTGCGGGCGCGCAGGTCACGCGGGGAGGAAGGGCCGGCGCCCCACCACCTCCCCGGGACCCCGCGGCGCCCTCGGCTCCCCAGCGCGGCGCCGGAAGCGGCCGGGCCGGCCCCCTCCCCGCGGCGCCCGCCGCCTTATCTCGGCGCCTCGGGGCCGCGGGAGGAGTCGCGGGCGCGCTGGGAGGGACGCGGCGGCGGCGGCGGCGGCATGGGCCGGGGGCCCCGGGGCGCGGGCCGCCCGCCTCGCCGCCTGCTGCCGCTCCTGCTGCTGCTCGGTCTGGCCCGCAGCGCGAGCGGAGCGCCGGGCGCCGACGGTGAGTGCGGGCGGGGGGCGGGCGCGGCACGGGGGCGCCGGCTGGGTGCCCGGCCGGGCCCTCGACGACGCCGGGCGCGCCCGGGACGCTTCCCCGCCTCCGGGCAGGGCCGGCGCGGAGCCCGGGCGTGGAGCGCAGGTGGGGCCCCCTCTGGCCGTTGGGGCTCGGGAAGGCGGGGCGCACAGAGGCAGGACGGGCTCCCCGCCCCCGCCCCGGGCCTCTGGGGTGGGGTGGGGGGGAACCTGTCGTAGGCGGCCTCGCCCTCGGCGCCCAGGACCTGGAGCGAGGCGGGGGTGGGCGCGAGCCGGAGCCCCGGGGGAGAGCCGCGCCAGGCGTGGAAGGGCGTGGAAGGGCGCGGAAGGGCGCGGAAGGGCGTTCCGGCTGCGCTGTCACGCTTCCGGCTCTGCTGTGGCTTTTGCACGACAAATTCTTGACCCGAAGCAATTTTCTTTCCACCTTTTAATTCTTTTCACCTAAATGAAGAACCAGATGCTAATGTGGTGAGAAGGAAGTTGAAGGAAGATGACAGGAAGAAAGCATTCCTTAATCAAGTCATTCATTCCACAGATGGTCCTTGAATCGTTTTCACCGTGCAGGATATGAGGGCGCTGCGCTGGCCCTCATTGAGCTCATGTTCTGGAGGCGACAGACAAGCAAATCACCCATTTCCAGGCAATTGGAACGCACTGTCACATGTGGTAGGAGTTACACAGTCGACTCAAACATGTAGGGGAGGTGGCATTTACCCACTTACCAAGTTACCCTAATAGAAGACAGAATGCCCTAAGTGCTCTGAGAAGGTGCACGTGGTCAGAGGAGGGCAAGGTTCATTCTAGCTTGGTGAGTCTGGAGGCGTTAGGGATGAGGTGACTCTTGAACTGGGCCCAGAGGTTTGGTAATATTTGGGTATGGGAAGGTGGGGAAAAGGCATCCCAGCTCATGGCAGAGGGCACAGTCAGCTCTCCATAAATATATGCAGAATAAATGGATTGCACCTGGAAGGGACAGTGTGAGGAAGCACACGGGGGTACAAAAGCCTGGGGCCTGTGGTATGTGGGAGGTGGGTGGGAAATGGAGGTGGAGAAGCAGACTGGATTAACCAGAGGGCAGGATGCCTTGGTTGGCAGACCAAGGTATTTCGACTTAGCTGTTCCTGGGTGGTGGGAAGCCACTGGAAGTCATTGCAGGCTTTTGTACGGACGGGGAGTGATATAAAAAGTGGGTATAAGGAAATCCTCCAGCTTTCTTAGTAAAATCATTCATCTGAAGTAGAAGGGAACTTCCATGTAGGAAGATGGGGGGGGGATGGGTTTTGTGGCTCACACTTCTGTTTCCTCAAATTCTTTTGATCTTTGGACTTTTACCATCACTGGTGGGTGTTTCTCTTGATGGCTCAACCTTCTGGAGTGGCCATTTTTGTACATCAGATATCCTGGTCGGCTTTCTGACTTCCTTCCCTGACTTGGTTTCCCACAGCAGTGTGCGTAAAATCCTGTGGTGCTCTGGACCTCTTTCAGAACCTGTGTTAAATAAAGCTTTCTAGCCAAGGCAACGGTCCGACATGGGCCCGTTGAATTACTGGGCTAAGAGGGTGGATCGGAGTAACTACCTAAAGGCTACGGGGTGAATTTTGGGAAATGGAAGTCAGGGTTGCCTCGTGGAGCCTCCTCTCCCTATATAGGCATTCTTTCTTCATTTACAACCTTGAAGAATCTGATTTTATTAAGGGCAGGTTTCCTTCCAGTGGACAATGTGGGGAATGCCTGGAGGCTTAGAACCACTGAGGAAGTTGTAAGGGCTGGCCACAAGTTCGGAGGACTGGCCCCACCGTAAAGATAGCAGGAGAAGGGGATTGAATGCAGATAATAAGGTAGAAATGGAAGAGAAGGACTTAACAATGGGCATTAAGGTGCCAGTGAACAGACGAGAAAGGGGACATGAAGGTTTGGGGACTGGGTGACTTGGATATATGGTTCTGTAGGAGGAGGAAGAAGATTGGGGAAGAAAGAGAAGTCATTTTGGATATCCCGAATTTGAGGTGATGTTAGGGCTTCTGGAGAGGTGAACTCAGTAGGGAGTGAAGACTGTGGACAAGAGGTGTGTGCCAGCAATGGAGACTTGGTGGTCACTTGAAGCCTTGAGGTGGATGAGAGGAAGGAGACCTAGGGCAGACTTTGGGGGAAGACCCATTTTCAGTGGTAGGTGCACATGGTAGAGAAAGAGCAGCGGCCACACAGGTAGGAGGACTGGGCCAGTCGAGTGTCCAGGGAAACCAGCCCAGGCGAGCTGTGGGAGCGGAGACTGAGAGAAAAGCTTTGGATTTGGTGGCTCTGCTCAGGTGAGCCAGGGCTCGCAGGGCAGTGAGGGCGAGAGCCAGATGCAGAGGGTTCTCGTGAGTGCGGAGATGGTGGTTGACTCTTAAAGACACTCTTTAAAGAAGTTAGAAGCAAAGGGAAGACCCATTCAGCTGGGCTGGCCAGGTCAGAGCAAGTAATTTTTTCCCCCCGGGGTGGTGGTTTTGGTAAAGCAGCCGCAAGCACACTGTAGCGTGAAGGGCATTACTCAGTAGAGACGGAGACATTGCAAATGTAGAAATAAATGAGGTATTTAATGGAGCGTGTCCAAAAGCGAAATTGGTCACCAAGGGGGAAAACTTAGTCTCTGCGAGGGGAGAGGAGGAGAAGAATGGAGAAGAACCGCTCTTCCTTTTGCCCACAGCTGTCTACTTAGGGAGGGCTCTTCATATTTCAAAACCAGCCCAGTTGGCCTCCCTCCCGGGAGGTTGTCGAGTTCCCTGCAGCGCCAGCGATACCGTGCCCGTGCCTCTGAACCGTACGTGTAGGGGATACTTACACACTAGCACGCATCTGTGTTTGTATGGTACCCTTACTCTACACGCTTGTGCCATATTGCATGTCACACATATTGCATAGTGTCGATGTTTCCTAGACTAAGAGCTTCATGTGAGTTGGGGACTGGGGCTTGGATTAGGAATTCGGTATGAAAGGAAATGAAGACCACCCAAATGGGAACAGGCAAGAGCTCCTTATACAGAGTTTGCTATAGCAGGAGAGTCTTGAGAGCGGCTCAGAGGGGAAGGCTTCCGGTGTGCCCCTGGTCCGAGGCTGTTGGCATCGAGAAGCTGGAGGTGGCTTACTAACAGCAGACAGTCTACGTGATTGGTTAGGGGAGTGTATTTGGTCCGTTTCTCTGATTGGTCCTAAATGGGAAGCGAGGGCAACAATTAGGGAAGCCAGCTGTTAGCGATTAAGTCCTGACCATTTGGGTCTTACTGCTACGGAGGTTGTGGTTTGGCTTTCTGGACTGATGATGGCTGCCTCATGCATCGTGTGGGTCTGAGTTGTTCTATTTTTATATATGGCCTGGCCATTGTCTATTTGTGTATTCAGTGTCTCGCTGGTAACATGTGCTGAATTACATTGAATTGTTATCAAAGATGTTTCAGGGAGGAGAGAGTGGCGTTGCTGAAGTCAGGTGGCCTGGGTGCGAGGCAAGTGTGAGACACATAGTTGGTAGAGCAGGAGGGTGTTGATGGGTGGGTGGGGTGCCAAGCCCAAGGGAATGGAAGGTTGGGAATGGGCGAGGAGGGGTAGAACCAGTCAGTCCTGTTTCTTAACCTTCTCTGGCATGGCACTGAGTCAGGAGTGGCTGGGGACTTGTTGGCTCAAGACGGGCTGGGTTGGGAAGGCCAGAAGGAGGACAGGCAGAGGCCTTGAGAATCTAGGGGGAGTGATGATGGTGGAGAGGCCTGGGAAGTTGTTCTTGCGGTATGACTGCACATGACATCATCGGGCATGCATTTCATAGGCCTGCTCCTCACTCTGTCATCCTGAGTCAGAGCACATAGTCACTCCTCAGGGTGGGAAAGAGGAGACATGGGGGGCGTGAGTTGTTTTGGAGGGACTTATAGTTGCTGAAAGTGAGGGAGCAGGATTCAAGCTGATGGAGAAGATCGTCCCATGGGTCTGTCTTCCACTGCCGGGGTCTTGGCCCTGGGCGTGTCCTCAGCCTTCTGGTCCAATCCTAAAATGGGTTCCTCCATCTCTGCAGCCCCGGTACCAAGTGGCCTCTTGGCCTTTGCTCTGCAGAGGAGACAGGAAGTTAATTGCATGGATTGAAAACAGTTTTCTGCCTGCTTGAGAATGTGAGTCAGGTGTGAGGGAACGCTTAGTGGGTGACATCCTGGGCAGGAACTGAGGGCGTGGCCTAAATGAAAGGCTGCTTCACTCAAAGCTTGAAAGCTTTGACATTGGGGCACTTGGTGAAGGTTGGTTCCTGGTCTGGAGGCCACATGTGGGGGGCCCCACTGCAAGGTGGTCTTGGTCAAGCAAGAAAGTGGACACAAGAGGGCAAAAGGAAGCCAACCTTTACTTGTGTAAAATGGTTATTTACTTGTGTAAAATGGTTATCTTACACAAGTAAAGGTTGCAGGTTCTTGACGGAGATGCCAGTCCTGGGTTGGGGTGGAGAAGAGAAATCTGTGGTGGTTCCCATTGCCCTGCAAGGCTCCTCTTGCCTGAGAGAGTAGAGTGCTCTCTGTCTTGGGGGATTTAAAGCAGAGGCTATGGTTTTGTTTTGTGTGTCAGCGATGGGGAGAGGTGAGAATTCAAGGTTTCTCAGTTTCCTTCCATTTCTGGACTTGATGCAGTAAGAGCAATACAATTTTACATCATGTGGAAGACTGGGTAATGCTTTCTCTTCCTGAGTCCTGAGTTTTAGGCCCCCTTTGCTTATTTCCTCAGGTCATCTGCTCCGTCCCCACACATCTCCACAAGGTTATCCTGGGAGACAGGCTCTCAGGAAGGAAGTGCAGGGCCTTTGTCTGGTCCGACTGTGAATAGCTGGGGATTCGATTACGCTTTAAATGCAAGCACTCCGTTTGTGCTCATAAACCCCCTTCTTCCCCTGGCAGCGGGCAGACCTCTTCATTGTATTGTCAAAGTCCCTGTGCCATTATTTCATTTAAATCGCTGCTTGCATATTAAAATACCAAGCGAAAGTGGCTTGCTCGGGCTGCCAGCCCCCAGACCAGGCTGAGGTAGAGGCCTAGGTGGTGCGTGCAGGGGAGGAGGGCGCGATGAGCAGGCCTGGAAGCGAGAGGACGCTGAGCTTCCAAGGTCTGAGTCAGGTGTTCCCAGAAGGCTGGGAGGATGTGGGGAAGGCAGAGGGGTGATTACGTAAATTAAGGTATTATGGATCCTAGAGTATCGGCCCCATGAACAGGTAGGCATCTGTCTATGCAAAGATACTGCTTTGGGTTTTTGCACTCACGCAGCTCTCCATCACGCTCTTCGTTAGTCTGCCTGGGGCTTGGCTAGCTGTCAGTACCTTCATTCATTCATCAACGGAGTTGCCCAGTGCTTGTTACAATAGCATCTAACATATTCTAATTGCTTTACATATAGGGACTCATTTGTTCCTTATTCCTCACAACGGCCATATAAGGTGGGTTTTATTATCTTCACATTCAGATTTATAGGACACCGAGGCGCAGAGCCCGATCCACGATGGCACAGCTAGCCAGTGGCAGAGCTAGGATCGTATCCCCTTCGTCTTCCTCACCCCTGCTCAGAGCCACCAGCCCCGCCTCTTGCATGACCTGTTTCCAGCCATAATAACACTCTCTGTGGAGAGAGACATAAATATTCATGTAAATTAGCCCTTTGCCTAATGCTTTCGAGCTCATACAGCATTTCTGTTTCTCATTGACTCCTCACAACACGATTCCATCTCGCAGATTAAAACGGGAGGATGGGCAGGTTAACTTGCCTAAGATCACTGAACAGGGGAGCAAGAGAGAGAAGTCTCCCGGCCCCGGTGCGTACCAAAACCTGTCTCGCCCTCTCACCGTTGGCTGTGGTTTTAGCTGGCTTAGTTGATACAGAGTGCTGAAGGGAAGTGGGTCTAGGTGGTCCTCGCTGGGGTACAATAATAGAGACAAAGAGTGCTTAGCCTCTTTTGTCCATCTAGACTCTGGAATGCTCACTGTCCTGTTTCTCTGCCAGTAATTCCAGGTACCCCTAGGCCAGGGTGGTGACCCTCTGCAATAGTTCCCTCAGTCACCACAGGGCAGCCAGCTCTCTGGTCTCCTGAGCAGAGGGCTGATGACAAAATTAGGTCCTCCTTGACACGGCCGTGAAGATGCCCCCCTCCCCCCACTTCCCCTCAGGTTCTGTAGCAAAGGCACGGTGATCTTTCTATTGGCCTGGAGAATTTCCATTCCTTGGGTTATTATCTCTGTCACCTTGGTCCAGCTGAGCTCTGCATCGGTCCAGACTCGGTGAAAAACGTCTTCCAGTGTTGCCTTGTCTTTCCCCAGGGTTCTGACCCACGTTCTTGAGGTTGAACTAGACTTGCAGTGCCACTAGTAGTGTGGTCCGCCTGGGAGTGTCTTAGAAATGCAGATTCTCAGGCCTCACCCCACACCTACCGAATCAGCATCTCTGGGGATTCTGTTTTAACAAGCTCTCCAGGTGGGGTGACCAGCTGTCTTGGTTTGCCCCGAAATGAGGGGTTTTCTGGGTCACAGGACGTTTGTTAAAACCAGGACGAAGTGGTCGCCCTATTTCTAGGTGATTCTTCACTAAGCTAGGGGCTGGTGAATGGTGGAAACTGTTGTGTGGTTAGAAGCGACCCTCCCCGCCATGTCTTTTCTTGGATTAGGATTGTGCTTCCTGTCCCTTTCCTTAGAATAAGTGTGTCATTGTCCCGAGAACCGCCCCCCCCCCCCCCAAGAGGCTACTTAGTCCCTCAAGCAGTTAGAACTCAGAAGCTGCCATATAGGCCCTGCAGACTAGGTTAATGATGGCTGACTAAGAAGCTTTAGTTGAGGCCCTTCTTCCTCGGAAACTGCTTTCCCTCCTGCAGGTGGGCTGAGAAGCCTTTGGTAGCCTTGTTGTCTTTTTTGCCGGTATGGGGAACGGACATATATTGATCCGAACACGCCAAATACTGTCCTGCTGGGGTTACACTTTTTTTGTCATTAAAACAGGTACCCAAAGGATGAAGTGTCTGCCAATTAGGGGGCCAGGACTATGGAGGCCACTTAACCCCTGCTGCTCAAAATATGGTCCCCCTGGGAGCTTGTAAGAAATGCAAAGTGCAGGGCCCCACCCTGAATCAGAGCCTGCCCTATCCCCAGGTGATTTGAATGCCCTTTAAATTTTTTTTTTTTTTAAAGATTTATGTATTTATCTTAGAGAGACAGAGAGACAAGCAGCCTCCCTGCTGAGTGCGGGGCTCGATGAGGGGCTCAATCCCAGGACCCTGAGATCATGACCCTGAGATCATGACCTGAGCCACCCAGGTGCCCCTGAATGCCCTTTAAAATTTGAGAAGCCCAAAGCCCTTGTTTTATAGATGAAAAAACCGGGATCCAGAGAGGTTCTGTGATTTGTTAAAGGTCATTCAGTGAGTTAGACTCAGCTGGATTTAGGATCCGGTTCGGATACTCCGCTCCGGTGCTTGCTTCCCCCTCTATCTGTCTGCCTTCTTACAAGGCCTTGTTTTGTTTGGTTCTGATTATTGAATGAACTTCAACTTAATTCAATTTATTTAAAAACTTTACATTTTGTCCTTCACTAATTCAGACTGGACTTCCGTTAATTTATCTGAGTGGGTGGCACTACTTTATTTCTTATTTTTGTGCGTGTGTTTATCAGATTCACTCAACAGTTGAATGAAATAATCCTTTTTTTCCATCTGAGGTAAGTTTCTGGAACTGGATGTATATAAATGCTGCCATCTTTATAAAGACCAATATTCCATATAAGAAAAAAAATCAGGGGCGCCTGGGTGGCACAGCCGTTAAGCGTCTGCCTTCGGCTCAGGGCGTGATCCTGGCGTTATGGGATCGAGCCCCACATCAGGCTCCTCTGCCATGAGCCTGCGTCTTCCTCTCCCACTCCCCCTGCTTGTGTTCCCTCTCTCGCTGGCTGTCTCTATCTCTGTCGAATAAATAAATAAATAATCTTAAAAAAAAAAAGAAAAAAAAAGGAAAAAAATCAAACATGTTACCATTTTGTTGTCGATGATTTCATAAATTCGGTACTTATTTTTGGTTACTGCACTATACGTACACACCGGGGAGTGTGTTCGTCATTCTATGGCTGATGACACTGAATTTATGGACTTGACCCAGGATCCGTTATTTAAAAGGTATTTCCAGGATTTTGGTTACACGTGATTATGAACTGACAGTGTCCTACGGCACCATTTAAAAATGTTATGTGTTAAAGTGTTAAAATGGTTACATGTATTGACTCCACGTGGATGGACATTGAGGTAGGGAGACCCATTCTCACTTCAGCTCTGCCTGTCGCGCCTATAATCAGGGGCCTCTCTGATCCATTTCCTCCAAGTTGCAAATTCCATCTTACACCAGGGTTAGTGAGGGGAGCGGGGTATCTGCCTTCTCCTTGTCCATATTTGCACCTGGTTCCTTGAACTTTGAGTCCCAACCCTGACACCTGCCTTCTGAAGCACTCAGTGGCCCCAATTCCTGAGCCTTTGGGGTGGCTTTTTGTTCTTCCTCTCCAGCCATTCCCGGATGGCCATCTCTTCCATCTTCGGAACTATTATTGACAACCTCATCTGCTATCATCTTGTCCGCCAGGGTTTATACCTTTCTGGTCCTTGACGTCACTGGGGGAGGGGGAGCTTTGAGAGTGTGCTAAACCTGCAATGTTTAACTGCAAGTCTTTCATCTGTAATAAAAAACCTTTTATGTATTTTTTTCTTACAGGCTCTTTCGTATTCCTAATGTTGTGTATTGGTACGTGCTCTTTGTTCCTCTCACCAATCCCACTTGAGTCACGACTACTGGTCTTTATGATGTACTGACTTTGGGGAAACTTTTTTTTTCTTCAGTGAATTTGAATGTATTTTCTAATACTTTTCTTCTAATAGAGGGGTTTTTTGGGGGGGAGGTTAGGGGTCAGGAATTAGTAAATTTTCTTTATTTTTTTTTAAGATTTTATTTATTTATCTGAGAGAGAGAGCACAAGAGAGAGAGCAAGCATGAGTGGGGGGGAGGGGCAGAGGGAGAGGGAGAAGCAGACTCCCTGCTGAGCAGGGATCCTGACCTGGGACTCGATCCCAGGACCCTGGGATCATGACTTGAGCCAAAGGCAGATGCCTAACCTACTGAGCCACCCAGGCACCCCCTTTTAGGAATTTTTTCCCCCCAAAATTTCTTGCATTAAAATTCTAAGGCTTCCCTCCACCCTTGGGCTGCCTGCTTTTCTTTCTCTCTTTTAAAGTGCAAAAACATGAAAAACTCACATTTTCTGGAGTAGATACATTTTTATATCTAGTATTAAACATTTCAATTTAAAAAATATTAAGTAATCTCCACTTCCAACGTGGGGCTCAAACTCACAACCCTGAGATCAAGAGTCACACACTCTACTGACTGAGCCAGCCAGGTGCCCCTAAACATTTCAATTTTGCTATCCTCTTTGTCCTAAGAATTATTTAGGAGAGTGGTCTGTAGTCTTATAAGTTTCTTTTGGGGATGCTAGTCTTATGTTTTATTTTGTAGTCTTATTACATTATTACATGGTAGTCATATAGTATGACTTCTACAGTTTCTTTTTTTTTTTTTTTTTGCACTTTGTTGCATTTTTTTTAATGCTCTGGGATATAATAAATTTTGTAAATATTCTATGGTTAATTTAGTATTACTTAGGGATAAGCAATGGTGTATCTCATTTCTGTGTTATGTTTGTTTTAAAAGAAAAAGCAGAGGGTGCCTGGGTGGCTCAGTCGGTTAAGCATCTGCCTTCGGCTCAGGTCATGATCCCAGGGTCCTGCGTCAGGCTCCCTGCTCAGCGGGGAGCCTGCTTCTCCCTCTCCCTGATCCCCCCTCCACTCATACTCTCTCAATATCTCTCTCTCTCAAATAAATACGTACATACATAAAATCTTAAAAAAAAAAAAAAAAAGGAAAAAGTATGGTCAACAATCAGTATAGATCCTCCTGAACTTACCGTTGGGTTACATCATAATTTGGAAATCTCATAAGTTGAAAATGCATTTAATACTCCTAACCTGTCGAACGTTATAGCTTAGTCTAGCCTACCATAAATGTGCACAAAACCCTTATGTTCACCTACAGTTGGGCAAAATCACCTGACACCCAGCCTATTTTATAATAAAGTGTGGACTGTCCCATGTAAGGTATTGAATACTGTCCTGAAAGTGACAAGCGGAATGGTCGTGTGGGTGCAGAACGTTTGTGAGTTTATCGGTTGTTTGCCCCTGAGATCGCGTGGCTGGCTGGTGCTGGAGCTGACTGGCACTGCCCAGCATCACACCGCATAGCCTTAGCCTGGGCAAAGATCAACATTCAAAATTTGAAGTATGCTTTCTACTGAATGTGTATCACTTTTGCACTGTTGTGAAGTCAAAAGATTGTCAGTCAAACCCTTGTAAGTACTTGGAAATCTCCCCGTCTCAGCCGTCTAGAGCAACCCGAGGGCTGAGCCTTTATTAGCTGGGTAGTCGTGGGGCCGAGGCTAAGATGGAATTCTGGCGCTGAAAGACCCTCCTGCCGAGGGCCACTCCTGAAATTACAGACACTGAGAGGACAACGCGAGAGCCCTCATAGCCTCAGGCAGACATCCTTGTTTGACCTTGGGCCATCTATCAGTCACCCCTGGTAGGTTTTTGTGTGTTAGCCTCACACATTTTGCTGCCTGTCCAAGTAATTGGGATCTGGTCACCCAGCTGGGACCTGGCTGTTCATGTCACTGACATTTTAAACTCATTCACTTTTTCCCTAAAAGAAACACGGATAGGGTAATAGATGAGTTCTTCTCCCTTCCACTTGCTTTTTGAGTTGTGGGAAGTCAGATTGCAAGTTCCTTTATCCAGTTGGTCAGTAAAAGTATCTTGAATGTTCATACTGTGCCATGATGATATATGGGCAAATGACATAATCCCCGTCCTGGGGGGGAAGCTCTTTCACAATCCGCAGCTTGGAAGACAGAGCTGGAACAGTATATACTGACAAATTAACATGGTTGACGTGGGAATGTGCAAGTGTTAGTGGAGCCCAGAGGAATTTAATTTTCCACAAGAATGGAGGAATGGGGACGATACCAGGGAGAATGTGATGTTTAAGGTGAGTCTTAAAGTAGGAATGGGTGCTAGGTGGACAGAGAAGGAGGGATACGCATTCTTCTTGAAGGGAACATCATGACCATGGCATGAAGTAGGACAGGGGACAACATGTGTGGCAAAGAGTAGTCAGCCTCCTGCCTAGAGAATATCGTGTGTGGTTTGGGTTTGGGAAGAGTGAGGCTTAGAAGGGTTAGCGTAGGGTGGGACTGTTAAGAGCTTTGATTGCCAGGTAGAAGTATTTGCACTTTACTCTGTGGGCAATGAGTAGCCATTGCAGGTTTTTAAGGATGGGATCAGATCTACCTTTTATAATTCTTTTTTTAAAAAAAATTTTCTTTTTCTTTTCTTTTCCTTCCTTTTTTTTTTAAATTATGTTCAATTAGCCAGCATATGGGACATCATTAGTTTCTGATGTAGTGTTCAATGATTCATTAGTTGCCTATAACACCCAGTGCTCATCACCACATGTGCCATCCTTAATCTCCATCCCCCAGTTACCCCATCCCCGCAGCTCCCTCCCTTCTGTAACCTGCAGTTTGGTTCCTGGAGTCCAGAGTCCTTCATGGTTCGTCTCCCTCTCTGATTTCTTCCCCTTCAGTCTTCCCTCCCTTCCCCTGTGGCCCTCCGCGCTATTCCTTCTGTTCCACATATGAGTGAAACCAGACGATAATTGTCTTTCTCTGCTTGACTTCACCTTTCATAATTCTGCTATTCAGATTTTGGCTCTCCACTGTACATGTCCACTCCCCAAAATGTGACTTGTATAGAGGAGGTGATTACATTTTTCTTTGCCTGTAACCTATGATTTATGATTCTGGTTTAGATGTCTGTGTCACTTGCCATGAACACGCTACCTGCAAGCAAACAGAAGGGGTGAAGATGTGTATTTGCAAATACGGATTTGTGGGCAACGGGAGGACTTACTGTATTGGTAAGTTCTGGACCTTGGGTGAAGTTGAAAAGTTGAATCAAGGAACGAGATTCTCTAGGGTTAAAGAGCCAGTGTCCTTGTGGGGAACACACTGTTTTATTCACACGTTTTTATTACAAGAAGCTTTGTCCGTTATAATATGTCTTTGTTCTACTGTTTGGATGTAGCCTTTCCGTGGCGTTTCCAAGGAGGTACCTTTCGTGTCAGAGGGTCATTGAACTGGAATCTCTGGAAACCCTCTGACCCAACACAAATTTGAAATCTGTTTCAAGTCTTGAGTTTAACTTAAGAACTCGAATGAATATTGCCTTCCTTAGTTTCTCCTGGTGGTTTTGGTGTAAAATGATTTGTATTAGTACCCTGAGGAAAAACAAAACACGATTGCCTGTTGGACTTTCTTGGCTAATTGGTGAAATACTGTGACTTTGAGTCTTACGTCTACCAGACCCCGTCCTCCAAATTTTTTGTAGTTGTAGCCTTTTGGGGTCTCGGGTGGCTTAAAAGAATACAAAGACCTTTAGGAAGTATCTGAGGTTATTTTTTGGCTTCGTGGCCTCCTCCGTGCCATGAGAGTCAGGCCGTATCCAGGTTCAAGCCCGACTCAGAGAGAGGGAGACTCTCACGGCACATTTAATAATAGTGGATGTTATGAGAATCACAGTGTTCTCCCAGCAACCTTGTTATGTGCAGTACAAATATTGACAGTTTGCTCTGTGGTTGTGAACTGACAGTGTATACAACCTTGTGATCTATCTTTGGGTCTTTCCTTCCTAGAGAAAAATAACAATTCCGAGTTCCAAAAGTCCTATTCTACTACCCAGATAGAAGCTTTCACAGTCACACACCGTCGCCCGTTCCCGCGGGCTGGATTTGTGCCCCCTTTGACCCTCTCTCTGTAGGATTCTGCCCAGGAGAACTGTGGCTGCCCCGCAGTCTGAGGTTCCTGGGGCATTTGTCCCACCCCTCTCCTCCCACGGCTTGCTAGCAGGGGCTTGGAAGTGAGGTCGGCATTGAGCGCAGACAAGTCTTGTCTGAATGCAGCCCCCTCCTGTGGAAGCTCACCACGCTCTTGATTGCTCTTTGACTCCTGCATAGAAACTTCTCTTAATGGGAAGAAGGGATTTATTAATGTATGTGGTACTTGCTCTCGGACACTGGGCCCTGTGTACGCCAGTACGTGGCCTGCTGAGACCACACCACAGGTCACAGGTGACATGACCTGTGTGCCCTGCATGCTGTAATGTGGTCTGCAGTCAGGGGACCTCAGAAATGTAGAATTCTCTACAAACCCATTGTCCCTTCTGGTGAAGTCTGCAGGGGAAACCTGTCTCAGAAACAGTAGTCAAGGACAGGAATGTGCCATTTTATGGGTGGCTGGACTTGTGTCCGAAAGCCCCGGGCAGTGCTTATAAGTTGGGGCGGGACACTTGGCCAGGCTGTGGCTTAAGGGTTGTTGCTCTCAGTTCTCATGCAGATCTCACCATAGACAGTGTTAACGATGAACTGTGTTCCGTGTTCAGTTACATTTCCAAAAAGATAACACCTGTAAGGAAAATGGGAGGGGGGAGGGGAAAGAAACACCACATTTTCAGAAGGGTACTTTTGAGTGGGCAGGAATCGAGGGCAATGGTGAGAGGCGAACCAATGCTATAGTAAAACACTAAATAATAATCAGAAAAACTTCAGTTCATAAATTGATGACCCTGCCCCCCCAACCCAAACCAAACCAAACCCAAACAAAACAACCAGTAGGAGAGATCAGCCCTGAAAGACTGCATAAGAAAAATTGGTCACAGGAATTCTGATGGTAGAGGCCAGGGCAGCGTCAGCAAAGGCTGTCCTGCAGGCCAAATTTGGCCGCTGCCTGTTTTTGTAAATAGAGTTTTATTAGAACACAATGTCGCTTATTTGTTTCCTTATGGTCTGTGGCTGCTTTGTGCTCCAAAAGCATGGGTGAGCACCTGCCACCGGAGACCGATGAGTGGCCCTTCTCAGAAAAAGTTTGCCGAGCCCTGAGCTACAGGACAGAGACAGGAGGGAGACATACTTTCATTTGACATCTGTGTCAAATGACTGAATTCAAAATACTCAGGGCGGGCTTCTGCGGACTCATCAAGCACCCTATACGTCAACGTCTTCTCACTGGGTGACTAATGATATTCACGTGGGTCATTGACGATTAGCAGGAGCTGTTCCTGCCACAGTATTAGCTCTGCTCCCGGATGAGGCTTAAGCACTAATTCCATTGTGTTTCCTGGTAACCCAGAAGTAACAAATTTTCCAGTTAATCACTGGATGCAAAATCGTTCTCCTCTGCCTTTCATGAAAAAAGCAAAAGAGCGTGGCTGGCTGAGCTGGAAAAATGGGATGCTGCTGGATTTGTTTCTTTCACAAGATCTTTTTGAGTCTGGAGAAATTGAAAAAGAATCTCAATCCGCAGCTTGGAAGACAGAGCTGGAACAGTATATGATGACAAATTAACACGGTCGATGTGGAATGTGCAATCCCCTTCTCCCAATCTTCAAATAAGATGAATGCTCAGATTAAGATGTTGGCTTTCTCTTGTGTGTGTGTGTGTGTGTGTGTGTATGTTTAAGATTTTATTTATTTATTTTAGAGCGTGAGTGTGCAGGGTCGGGGGGCGGTTAGGGGAGCGTGGAGGGAGAGAGAAACTTTAGCAGACTCCATGCTCAGCGCAGAGCCCAACAGTGGGCTCCATCTCATGACCTTGAGATTATAATCATGACCCTGAGCCAAAATCAAGAGTTGGCCACTTAACCAACTGAGCCCCCCAGGCGCCTCTCTCTTGTGGTTTTATATACACCTAGCGCACAACTACAAGGGACCCATGTGCTGCGAGAAGCATCGTGAAAAGAAAAGAGGCTGCGGAAATAGACCCTTGAGATGTTGTCACGGAATAGCAACTCCCGAGTCTGTAGCACAGGCGAACGGCCTGGGTCGTGGAACATGGTATGGATTGATAGCCCTTTCTGTGCATTGTCTCAATGTATCAACAGATAAAAATGAGTGCCAGTTTGGAGCGACCGCAGTCTGCGGAAACCACACATCTTGCCACAACACGCTCGGAGGCTTCTACTGTGTTTGTCTAGAAGGATATCGAGCCACAAACAACAACGAAACGTTCATTCCCAATGATGGCACCTTTTGCACAGGTACTCGAGGGGGGGCTGCCGTGATGGCAGGACTGTGTCTGGTGAGCGGAGGAGGGAGAGGACAGGGCCAGGACAGGGTGTGATTTCAGGGAGGGACTTTCCCTTGAGAAGGTCCATGAGGGACATTTGGGACATGGACTGAACATTAGTTAGTGTTAGGAAACTATTGTTAGTGTTGTTAGCTGGCATCACGGCCTCGTGACCCTGGGGATGATATTCTCATTTTGGGAGATGCCCAAGTATCTGGGGGTGTTCTGAGGTATCTAGTGTTATTACGATCCCTAAGGGATCTTCAATGACAAAGTGTGAGCAGTTGTTCCGTCTTGGGGGGTGGGTCTGTGGGAGTTCACGGGAATACTCTCTCTCTTGTTCTGTGCATTTGAACATTTTTATATCAAACAAGGAGGGGCTCTCAGAGATGGTGTACCATCTGCAGGTTTCCATAATCCCAGCTGGGTGTTCTCGGGGTGACTCTGGCACTCCCCACGGTGCCCACTGCCCACTAAGGGCCCCGGGGGTGGGCATGATGATGTTGGCTTCCGGGAGCTCAGGGTGGTGCCCTGTTGGAGATGGGGCTCGCCTCAGAGGAATCCGCAGGGCAAGGAGGGCAATGTTTTGGATCTCAGTAGCTCTGAAGCTTTGGGCACAGGTTGGTTGAATACAATGGGTGGGCAAAATCCTAATTTTCCGTGGGTCCTGGAACTCTTGGCTGAACTCTGTTTTACAGCATGTCATGACATTATTGCTCTTTGGTTTTCTAAGAAAATCTAGGAACAGTAAGGAAGAGGAAAGGCAGGAAAAGACTCCCGGTTCTGTGATGGTTTTGCATAGACTTAATGAGTCTGCTTAAAAGCTTTGTGATATTTAAAGGTTTTCGGGGAAAAGGAAGGGAGGGGAGAACATGTTTTTTCTCCTTACCCACCGGGAAGCACAGACTCTAACGCTCTGATTCATTCTCCCTCTTGACCTGTACCAAGCAAGGTAAAAATCCCTCACGGGGTCCATTTGATTTATTCTTGGCATGAAGGAACTGCATTCCCTCAGAGAAAACAGTCTACGATACACTGTTGTTTTCGGTAGCAAATAGCTCGTTGTATGGCTGCAGAAGGGCACAGCTGCAGAATTCAATTAGATGCGTTAAAAAAACAACATACCAATTTTTAAAAATGTTTTTAATTTAAATTCTATTAAATAGTGTATATATATATATATGTATAGTATAGTACATCATTGGTTTCTGATATAGTGTTCAGTGATTCATCAGTTCAATATAACACCCAGTGCTCATCCCATCACGTGCCCATTTTTAAAAAAAACCTGACAAGATGATGATGATAGGGTGTTCGGTTCATTCAAGGCACATTTCTCATGTACCTCCCATGTGCCGAGGACGTGCCAACGGGAGGTGTTTTCAAACAGCTAATTTCAGTGTAAAGTGTTACTCATAGGTAAGCAAAGGGCACTTAGGGAATCTGGAATCCATGGGGGCTCTTATTTTGGAAGTTGGGAAGAGATCAGGGAACTTTCTGGAGGACATGATACCCGAAATTGTGTTTTCAAGGCTATGGGAGTTTGCTGGGGAAAAACTTACATTAATGTATCTATTGCTCGAGTTCCAAGGATGCACTGACTTAACAAAAATACAAAAGAGGAGAGAAGAAGAAGGAGGAGAAGAAGAAAGAAATACTTTATGCAAAGGCCAAATCGATGTCAGCCTAGTAAGAACCAGTCTTCCCGGAACAAAATCCTGATCTCGGCTCGGCTTCTCTTTCTTCTTCTTGTTGTAATTATTTAATGACCTTTTTCTTTCTTTCTTTTTTTTTAAATGCGATATAATTCACATACCATCAGATTCACCCTGTTAAGGTATACAATTCAGTGGTTTGTAGTATATTCATAAAGTTGTGCAACAGATCGTGGACGATCTCATTTCAGAATACCTCCGTCACTTCAAAAGAAGCCCCGTATCTGTGGGCAGTCATTCTCATGACCTCTCCTTTTGAGGTCTCCGGTTATCACTCTGTAAAAGCTGATGGGTGACTTTTCTCGCTGATACCGAGTGTCTCTTAGCATCACAGTTGCCACAGAAACATCAGTGGACTCCAGCGGGGGCAGAGGCTTCACACGTTTTGGGGGTAGCAGCAGTTATGCAGTGTTTGTCTTGAACCACGGGATATGAATCCTGGTTCCCCAGTTCCAAGAACTCCTGTGACCGGGTGTTGGTTGTACTTTGCAGAGTCCAGGCCAGATTCAAGAACTGGGTGCAAGTGGGTGTCTTTGGATGTCACCAATGAGAGATGATGACAGAATTGCAAGGGTTCTAGTTCCGGGCAGCTTGCAGATGTCCTGGCCCCCAGGCCTGCCCCCAGACAAGTTCTGGGGCTCCTGGAAGCTTGGCAGAGGGAGAAGCTCTGTGGCGTTTCCAGTGTGAGGGGGGTGGGAGAGAGATGAAACTGATGTGGGAGCAGGCCTGGGGCTGTCCTGTCCTTTCCAGCGTGAGTCCAACGACGCATGGCCCTGCCACGTCCGCTGAAAACTGCAAAATGCCTTTTCTGCGCCTTTCAATTTCCCAAGTCTTGGGGATCCATCTCCACTCTGACGGCAGCTGCAGCCTTCTTTTTCATCAGCTCATTTCCTCCAG
Source organism: Ursus americanus (assembly GCF_024610735.1). Taxonomy (NCBI): domain Eukaryota; kingdom Metazoa; phylum Chordata; class Mammalia; order Carnivora; family Ursidae; genus Ursus; species Ursus americanus. The sequence continues at coordinate 20,900,601 of NC_142144.1, forward strand.
TATCAAGGCCCTGATGCCATTTCTTCTGGAGAAAAGTAACAGCATTTCGGCCTTGACTAGGAAATGGGGAAAAGGGAAGGAAAAAAAAAGAACTTAGAGGGAGTGAATGCCTTGCCCATCATCAGTTTCTGGAACCTTCTGCTCGGAGCCTGTATCCCATAGGTCTCTCTGTGGGAAAGTAAACACCGTCATTCCTAGATGTAAATCCCTACCCCTGCCAAGACCAGTCTGTTGGTTTCTCTCCCAGGTTGGGAGCCTGTTTTCCATGGGAGCCTTTGCTCACAAGCTTCTCAGCTGTCCAGTTGTTTCAGGTCCTGGAGCAGCCGGCTCTGGGCTCAGACACAAATGTGTGGTCCCGCTGGGCTTCTGCTGGCCCTGTGTGGGGTATTGCTCAATCGACTTGCAGCTGTCCCGAGGTTTCTCTCAGTGCTCTCTCCAAATGCGATTTTGCTCCCCAAATCCTAATCCTTTGTTTTAGCTGGGTTTTATTCCAAAAGTGGCATGTTTTACTACTCTGAATGAAGGAAGACACAAGGAAAGATAAACCTAAGGAAGAGCGTACTAGGGAGTTCTTGCTACACTCAGCAGTGCGCTGCTCATACCAGGGGCTTCTTGACTGTTTTCCCTACGGAATACCCTGGACTCCTGCGTAGTTAGGCCTCTAATGGCGGTGGGTGATGGCTTCAGACCCCCGCTACTGCTCCAGCTCCTAGGAAGGAAAGAGAAGCCAAAGATTCTGAATCAGAAGATGGTTAAACTAAAGCACCCTTCCCTTAAATGCCAGAGGCCTTGACTGAGGCACCGTTGCTTCTCTTTGGGAGTGAAGGGACATGCCTGAGCTCCCCCCACAGGTGAACAGCTCCCACACTTGACTCTTGCCTCTTGCTTCCTCAGGCCCCAGGATATGGGTATCCCAGGTTCCTTCCCAAGGCCTTGTGGAGTGTAGTAAAATATGTACCCATGGTTCTCTTTTGCTCCACTAATTTAAAGTTTTGGGAGGAGTAATTGGGCAGGAGCTTTGAAGCATTTATAAAGTAGGCAAACTACCAATACTGGAAAGATTGTGAAGGAAATCGGTAGCCCTTTGAGTTCAGGCTCTGCGCTCATGACCAGTGCCTCTCTGAGCATGACCTTGGAAATGGTTCTCCATTCATTCAGCTATTGCTTTAATAAAAGTTATGTGTCCAGGATGGAGCTGTTACCCTAGGCTAGAGCTCAGGGATAGAGTAAAAGCGAATGGGTCATTTAGTCCTGATTGTGATGATCCGTGATTGTTCTTCCTGAAACAAGACAGAAGAATAAGCCAATATGTGTTTCCCCATAAGGAGTAGAGTTTTGTTTTTTCCATTTATGAAAAAAAACCACATACTCATGTAGAGTGGTTAAGCAGTTATGCAAAAGCATAAAGGAGAAAGAAAAAAAAATCACCTAATATTAACTCAGAGGCAACAGTTCTTAGTATTTTGGTGAAGCTTTTTTTTTTTTTAAGAGGATGGGGGGAGGGTAGAGAGAGAGGGAGGGAGAGATTCCCAAGCAGCCTCCACACCCAGCCAGAGCCCGATGTGGGGCTTGATCTCACAACCCTGAGATCATGACCTGCGCTGAGATCAACACTTAACCGACTGAGCCACCTAAGCACCCGGTTCATCTCTTTTAAGATGCCTCTGTGTATCTGCACTGCAGTCATGCTTTTATTTATTTATTTATATTTATTGGCATTTAAAGATTTTATTTATTTTAGATAGAGAGAGGGAGCAAAGGGGCAGAGGGGGAGGGAAAAGGACAAGCAGACTCCACGCTGAACATGGAGCCTGACGTGGGGCTCGATCCTACGACTCTGAGATCACGACCTGAGCCAAGACCAAGAGTCAGACCTTCAACCAGCTGAGCCTCCCAGGTGCCCCTGCAATCATAATTTTAGATTAATAACATGTATACATATGTTGTTCCACAATATGGTACTTATTTCTCTAGCACATGATACTGTTTTCTCCATATGTAACTCCATGAAGAGAAGACAGAATTTATTTTAGTCACAACACATGATCTTTCCATTTCCATAAAAATAAATATAGGGGGCACCTGGCTGGCTCAGTCGGTAGGACATGTGACTCTTTTTTTTTTTTTTTATTAATAATGATTTTTTATTATATTATGTTAGTCACCATACAGTACATCCCCGGTTTTCGATGTAAGGCTCGATGATTCATTAGTTGTGTATAACACCCAGTGCACCATGCAATATGTGCCCTCCTTACTACCCATCACCGGTCTATCCCATTCCCCCACCCCCCTCCCCTCTGTAGCCCTCAGTTTGTTTCTCATAGTCCATAGTCTCTCATGTTTCATTCCCCCTTCTGATTACCCCCCCTTTCATTATCCCTTTCTTCCCCTACTGATCATTCTAGTTCTTATGTTCCATAGATGAGAGAAATCATATGATAGTTGTCTTTCTCTGCTTGACTTATTTCACTAAGCATTATCTCCTCCAGTGCCGTCCATGTTGTAGCAAATGTTGAGAACTCATTCTTTCTGATTGCTGAGTAATATTCCATTGTATATATGGACCACAACTTCTTAATCCAGTCATCTGTTGCAGGGCATCTCGGCTCCTTCCACGATTTAGCTATTGTGGACATTGCTGCTATGAACATTGGGGTGCATATGGCCAGGACATGTGACTCTTGATCTCAGGGTTGTGAGTTCGAGTCTCATGTTGGGTGTAGAAATTACTTAAAAATAAAATCTTAAAGGGGCACCTGGGTGGCTCAGTTGTCAGTTAAGTGTCCAACTCTTGGTTTTGGCTCAGGTCATGATCTCCTGGGTTGTGAGTTCGAACCCTGGGTTGGGCTCCATGCTCAGTGGGGAGTCTGCTTGAAGATTCTCTCCCTCTGCCCCTCCCCCCACATACTCTCTCTCAAATAAATAAGTAAATAAATATTTTTAAAAAAAGATCAGTACTTTTAAAATATAAGTCATAAAACTTTAAAGTTAATATAGAAATAGACATATAATACCTTATATGTTAACTATGCAGAATTTATTACATTTCTGTATTGTGTTACTTAACTGATTACGTTTTTCCCTCTCATGGTTGTTCTCCTGTTTTTTTGTTTTGTTTTGTATTTTTGTGGGTGTTTTTGTTTTGTTTCTTTGGCTATCATAAGAAATGCTATAATGAACATCCTTGTACCTACATCCTTACAGATAATTATTCCTTGTTATAAATTCTGGAAAATAATTTCTGTGTCAGAGGTATACCTACACATTGTTACTTTTTGGTGCATCATGCCGGACTGTCTTCCAAAAAGTTCACACCAGTATTCCCTCTCACTAATCATTTCACGAAGGTCTTCATTTCTTCACGTCTTTGCCAACACCAGACATCAGCGATGAATGATGTGGATTTACCATCTTGATTGTAAACGGGTGTGTGTGTCCCTCCAAATGCGGCTTCTTACGACGCAGGCTTCTTAGCCGAACTTGGCATTTGAGGAGGCAAGACGGCAGGAAAAAGCCGTAACGTTACTTTCTAAGATGTGAGGAAGTAATTTTGGTCTCACCTGCACGGAGTCGGAAAGAACTGGTAATTAGTTGGCTTCAGGGAGAAGAACAGGCTGTGAGCGCATTTTCGTGAATGTGTCACTGCACTTTTGTCACTGAGTCATTTCTGAGTCTTCAGATTGTAAAGGCTTCTCCAGGCAAGAGCTTGTGTGTCTTGGGGCGTTCGGACACCTGCCTCTCTGGCACGCCCGCCACAGCTACGCCCTTGCCTCTTTGACACTCCTGTTCTCGCTAAGGGTTCTCCAGATGGACTTTTGAATTCTGTCCAAAAGCATTCAGATCCAGGGCGACAAGCCATGGGGCCACTCCCCAGACCGCAGCCAAGAAACCCATGAGCGTGTGTGAGTGTGTGTGTGTGTGTGTGTGTGTGTGTGTGGGCATTGCTCATGGTCACACTGAGGGTTAGGTGCAGGCTCGGAAGGAGTGGCTTGTGCTCCAGGGAGAGCTGAGTCAGTAGAAAGGCAAGGCCCATTCATGTATTAGCCAACATGGATTGAGGACCTAATTAGCTTCATTTTACAAAAGTGGTTTAGAAAGGTTAAGGAACAGACTTGAGTACATCTAATATGTAGCAGAATCAGTTCTCAAACCTGGGTCTGTTTGACTTTCAAACCCAGGCTATTAGATGAAAGGAGTAAATATAGAACACCAGGGCCCTGGGACCAGGTCAGCGTGTCCTGCTCGGTTTTGCTACTTTCTGGCAAGGAATTGTTCTGGCTGTGGATAAGGTTAAATCGTCCGGTATATACAATGGGGCAAGGGGAAATTTCCCCCTTGATTAGTTAGGTATGTTCCTAAGTTTGCTCAGTTGCTCGGAACGTTTTCCCTTCCCAAGCAGACACGTTACCACCTTGGAGGCCCCATGGAATCCACCACATGGAGAAGTTATTCTAATGAGCTTAACATGTTTACCCAGCCAAGATTCTAGAACAGGCTAGAAAAGGAACAGTTTGTGAACATTAAGAGGTAGCAGGGCATTAAAAGTCAGAATCATGTCACTGATCTCAGGGAGAGATGGAAGCAAGACATAGGGAGCCCGATGTGGGGCTTGGCAGACTAGGGCATTAAAAGTCAGAATCATGTCACTCATCTTAGGGAGAGATGGAAGCAAGACATAGGGAGCCCGATGTGGGGCATGGTTCTAGACTTCATTAAGGTGATGGATATCTTTGACAATGTCTGTGGACAAGACGGAATTATTGATTGGGTGATGGTACAATGCGGTTGTAATGGGAGACACAGCGTGGCTGGTGGTTAAGGGTGTGGTCCCAGAGCCGCATACCTGGTTTCCAACTCTGGCTTTCCCACCACTTAACCTGCATGATTTCAGTACAGTTACGGACCCACTCTGCTTCACGTACTTCCTCTGTAAAATGGGGATAATAATAGCATCTACCTCATGGGGTTATTGTGCGGAATAAGATGAAAATAATTAGTAATAAATAATGAAGTGTTTAGAACAGTGGCTGGCATGTGCCAGTTGACATGTAGGAGTCATTGGGATTAGCACTCAATTTAACAATCATTGTTATTAGGTTGTTGAATGACTGGACACAAAGCAAGCTGATTAATGACTGTAGTGACTCATACAGAGCTGATCAGTATCTAGAAACTTCAAGTCTTTTCCCTGCCATCGCTACCTAACCACATTTTTGCCCTGCAGTACTGGTACTGCCTGTTTTTAGCAGTCTACTGAAAAATCCATTTATTCCCACTCACTGTCTTTTCAAGAGCCTGGGGTAGATGGGCAGGCTGGAAGACGATTACTGTGTCAAAGGTATATGTACACATCCCACTTGGAATACAGATCTCGATAAGCTAAAACGATGGATCCAATTCTAGGAACACATGTTGGATCCTGCAGTGTTGAAATCATCTCTAAAGTTTGTGCTGGATTGAGATTGATTTTATTTCATATTATTTATATTTTAAGAATTCTTTGTTAACTTTCCCAATTACCCAAAACTCCATGATTTTATTATCAACATGCTTTTTTTTTAAAGATTTTATTTATTTATTCAAGAGAGAGAGGGAGAGAACAAAGGGAGAGTGAGAGGGAGAAGCAGACTCCCCGCTGAGCAGGGAGCCTGATGTGGGGATCGATCCCAGGACCCTGGGGTCATGACCTGAGCTGAAGGCAGTTGCTTAACTGACTGAGTCACCCAGGCACAGTATTATCAACACTTGTTTAACTGAGTTTTTATTGGTTTCATTTCTTACCTCTTTGTTGTGTGTTTTTTTTTTTTTAATTATGTTTCCCCCTTCTTGACATTATTTATTCTGATGTTTTTCACTGGCTTGAATATTTTTCAAAATCTTTCTCAGAAAAGAAATGTCAGGGGTTACCTGGGTGGCTCAGTCAGTTGAGCTTCCAGCCCTTGATCTTGGCTCAGGTCTTGATCTCATGGTTCTCAGTTTGAGCCCCACATTGGGCTCCGCTCTGGGTGTGGATCCTGCTTAAAAAAAAAAAAGATTAGGGGCACCTGGGTGGCACAGCAGTCAGGTGTCTGCCTTCGGCTCAGGGCGTGATCCTGGCGTTATGGGATCGAGCCCCACGTCAGGCTCCTCCGCTATGAGCCTGCTTCTTCCTCTCCCACTCCCTTTGAGCCCCGAAGGTAGATGCTTAACGACTGAGCCACCCAGGTGCCCCATAGAGAGAGAAAATCTTAAGCAGGCTTCACACCCAGCAAGGAGCCTGATGCAGGGCTTGATCTCATGACCCTCAGAACATGACCTGAGCTGAAACCAAGAGTTGGATGCTTAACAGACTAAGCCACCCAGGTGCCCCATCCTTCAGGTATTTTAGTATGAGGTAGAGGCCATCCTTATTTTGTAGTGAGTGAATTTTTTTCAGCATCCTTTTTTTTGGGGGGCCCATTTTGTTGGGTGTCAGAGATTTGGTGATGGTCGTTGGTTTTTGTAAATTTCCCAAACACATTGACAAGGATTTATTGAACACCTTTTAGTACCGGTGGTGTAAAGGGTATATGAAAAGAATCTTTGACAAATGAAATAAGATTCATGGTGCCATTGCAAGCAAATGCGTCCGGTTCTGTAAGGATAGATTGAGAATGTGAGAAATGGCTGTTCCAACGCCCCCCTGCCCTTGTGTTTCCCTTTTTCTGTTTTTTCTCTCCCTTCTTATACCTGGGTCTCAAGACATAGATGAGTGTGAGGTTTCCGGCCTGTGCAGGCAAGGAGGACGGTGTGTGAACACTTACGGAAGTTTCGAATGCTACTGTATGGATGGATACTTGCCAAAGAATGGGCCTGAGCCTTTCCACCCAGCCAGAGATGCCACGTCATGCACAGGTGGGTTTCTGCCAAAGAAGGGAGCTTTCTGAAAGTGGGATTCTGCTCTCAGATGACTTTCTCCTGCTCTGAGCCTGTGTCTGTGGGGCCCGTGTTGGGGATATGAGTGCAGATTATCTATTCCTTTGTGCGTCTGTGTAGCCTGTGAAATAAAGTCAATATTACAAGGTGGAAGGGGCTGGCTATCTTATATTTTTTTTAAAAAGCTACAATTAGTACACTTCTGGGGTTTTTAGCAGTTAATGGATATTCTCCTATTACACGTGATTTTAGATAGTAAACATAGCTGCCTTGGTAAGAGCCAGTAACAGAAAAGTGACTCAAAATGACAAAGCCATATATATCTGAAGGTATTTTGCAATTCAAATTTTTTGCTTCACTGGGCGAGGCTTCTCTTTAACTAGAGTGAATTAGTGAAGGTTGACTGCCAAATCCCATCAGCTTCGTGCATGTGTAGATGCTATTACCTACGGAAGGCCAAAAGATTGAATAGAGACAGTCATTGGAAACATGCCCAGAAGTCAAAATGGAAATGAATCAGTCTATGTAAAATATCGCTCAGGTGTGTGTGTGGAGGGAAAGGGAATGATGGGGTAGAGGGGGAGAGAGATGATGAGTTTTGAAAATTCATATTCACATAGTAATGAATTTGACGTTAATTTATTTTCAGAAATAGACTGTGGCACCCCTCCTGAGGTCCCAGATGGCTTTATCGTCGGAAATTATACTTCTAGGCTTGGCAGCCAGGTTCGTTATGCTTGCAAAGAAGGATTTTTCAGTGGCCCAGAAGATGCAGTTTCAAGCTGCACAGCCTTGGGCACATGGGAGACCCCAAACTTAAATTGCCAAGGTGAGTTTTCAAAAGGTTCAGGTTCCCAGCTTCTATCATTTTGAGATTGTTTTCATATTTCTCTCTAAATTTCTCTTTAAGGCAGTGAATGAATTAAATAGATCCGCTAAGTTCCTGTTGTCTCTAATAGGCATGCAGTTGATTCTCTGGGTATTTCCGGGAATAGTTATCATCTGCAAATTGTAATTCCATCTTTTATAAAACATACGTTTTATACATTTATAAAACATACGTTTCTCTTGATTGACCCACTTGGTTAGTATTTTCAGAACAAAAATTTAAATAGTAGTGTTGACTTTGAGTATTCTTTTCTTATTCATGACTTTCATGGCAGTGGTTTTAGTTTTTCATTATTCCTTTGTGGTCTTGGCTCTTTGATGTTATGAATATCTACTTATATTCTTATGCACACTAATCTAGTGCTATGTGCCAAGTGCTGTTCTAAGCACTTTGTATATATCGACTCATTCAGTCCTTACAGTATACCTATGAATGTGTATTATTATTATCCCATTTTACAGATGAGAAAAGTGAGGCATGGAAAAATGAAGTAATCTGTTCAAGGTTATACAGCTAGTGATAGAGATGAACTTGAACCCAGGAATTCTGGTTTCAGAGGTTGTATTCTTTTTTTTTTTTTAAGATTTTATTTATTTATTTATTTATTTATTTATTTATTTATTTATTTAAGAGAGTGAAAGAGAAAGCTCATGTGCCCGTGTTAGGGGGAGGGGCAGAAGGAAAGGGAGAGAGAATCTCAAGCAGACTCCATGCTGAGCTCAGAGCCAGACGTGGGGCTTGATCCCATGACCCTGAGATCATGACCTGAGCCAAAATCAAGAGTGCAACGCTCAACTGACTGAGCCACCCAGGTGCCCCTGGCATGTCATAATCTTAAGGAAGACTCTATCTGTTCTCACTTTACTAGGGCTTAATAAAATCAGAAATGAGTTACTTTTATCACGTCATTTAGACATGTGTTAAAGTGATCATGTATGTTTCTGCTTTAAACAAGTCATATGGTAAGGCTATATTTTTAGATTTCCTGATAACGATCTTACATATTAAATCTGGAATGGAGTCTCCTGGGTCTTTGGTTTTTTATTCTTTTTATCTGGATTTTATTTGCTAAATTTTATTTAGAAATTTTACATTGATATTCAGAAGTGAGGTTGGTTTATTTTGTTTTTTTTATGCCACCTTAGTTGGGTTTGGTGTCAGTATTATTCTAAATTTTAAAAAAAGAATGCAAAATAATTTCTTTCTTCTTTCTCTGGACTACTATAAATAGAATTTTTAAAGACTTGGGAGATTTCACTTGCAAATTATCTGGATGTGGCTTTTTTGGAGAGGTAGTCCTTCGGCTATTTTAAAAAGCCCTACACTTAGTGGTCTAAGTTTCCTATCCTTTTTGGTGTCCATTTGATAATTTATATATTCCTAGAAAATCATCTATTTTATCCGGATTTTCAAACTTATTTGTGGAGAGAAGTAGAAAGCACTCATATTTATAATTTTCTGTAGTTATAGTTGTTTATAAGTGAAACATGGGAAACAGTCCCAAATGTCTAGCAATAGGAGATTGGTTAAATCATGGCATATACATGAAATGGAATATTATGTAGCCAATAAAAATTACATTGGAAAATAATATTTATCGACATAGGTTAGCCTTAACAGTATATTACTGAGTTATCAACTATATGAATAACATGACATTAATTTGGAAAAGCTCATATGCATATATATGCTTATAAAAGTTTAGAAGGTGATATATCAAAATATTAACAGTGGTAACTTCCACTGGGGGGGATCCTGGATGATTTTCATATTTGATATTCTTTCTGTATTGAAAGAATTTTAAACACATTAGACAAAGTAACAAAGCTGTTTCCATTTTGGAAAAAAGGAAAGAGTTTTCATTGAATTTACCGCATAGCTAGGAAATCTCAGTGATGCGCTTGGCTAAGTTAATTCTTGTGCTGTTCTGATTTGCGATTCAGGCTCTAAACACATTTTAATAGTTAATTATCATCCTGGGGGTTAAGAAATTCTAAAAGTACATTTTAGTTCTCACATTATCTTTCAGCAGATCAATTAAAATGCAGAACTTGGATTAAAATGTGCCATAATGCATATCAAAGATCTCCCTAAGGATTTATGTAGGAAAACCCAAATAAAAGAGTTTGTGTGACTTTGAGAACTAGTAGTCATCTGGATTATTGGACTGAGAATGGAGAAATTTAATTTAGAGGAGAGTACTTGTTACATCCCCCAAAGAACTGTTATTTGGAAGATCTTCACTTCTTTTTTCCCCTCCTCTAATAACCTCTCCGTCTGCCCGCTGACTCCCTCCTCCTCCCCCGCGTCACCACATGGCCGCCAGCTTCTCAAGGCTGCGTCTGCTCCTCTGCGCTCACCCCTTCTTATTTATCCTCCATCATGCCTGGGGCTCCAGAAGCTGGGCCGCGTGCCAGCCGGCACTGTATTTTCAGCTCAGAGGTATAAAGCCACAGGAATTGGGAATTCCACTAACAACACTAGCAAACTGTGAGCTTGGATGTTGCCGAGGAACAGGTACCCGGAAAGGGAGCAGCTGTGTGTTACAGACCCGGCTTGTGTGTCAATTTCACCGACCTTCCTGGTCACAGAAGGTGCAGTTGATGGATCCTGTTGTTTGCCTCCTCCCGAGTACCGTGTCCCTGGAGGCTGTGCCGCCATGGCCAGGACCCCGAGACATGGGTCTCTGTCCGAGCGGGCTTCAGAGGCCAGCGCTGGAAGCGAGGAGGAAAGCTTCTAATGCCAGGGGCTTCTGTGGCTCCCTCTTCTGACTTAGGTAGGGATTTATGGAAACATCAGCCCCCCATGTCCGTCAACTCTCTGGAAAAGACAGCGTCAATCTCTAGTTTGTGCCTCCTATTATTTTACTATGACTTTTTTAATTTTCAGAAAAGATGCAAGTTGTACGTGGCAGTCTAAAGAAATTAAATTTTTTAAAATTCAGCCAAGCCAGAAGTAAAGTGAAGGAATCACTTCAGCTGTGTTGTCATCAACAATAAATCCAGAGTCCAGGTCTGATGCTAGATATACTGTAGCCCTCGTGACTAAGAACATCTGGGGTCTGGGAGAAGAGAAAACACAGGTACATCATGAACTATGATGTAAGGGTGAACCCCTACATATTATGTGAGAAGAATGGATAAACACAGAGTTCTGATGGGAACTAGGGTAGTGCCAGGGAAAAGGTGACACGTGTGCTCTTCCCTTTGTGTAGTTTGCTAGCTGTGTAAGAGTATGGTTAGCACTGGTTTGTAGTATAGGTAGACCAGCTGAAGGGTTCTGGGAATAAACATCTGTCTTCCAAGATAAAATCCAAACTCCTAACTTTGGCCTCTGAAGCCAACAAGGTTTTGGGCCTTTTTGGCTTCTCTACAGGTTACATCTGCCATCATTGTCTCCCAACTAACATGTCAGGCTTTTATCGACCTCAGGGCCTTTGCACATGCTTCTCTCATTACTTAGGATACTTGGCAACCAGCTTTAATTTTTTTTTTTATTGTGGTAAAATACATGTGATATAAAACTTACCATTTTCACCATTTGTAAGTATACAGTTCAGTGGCATTAAGTACATTCACAGTGTTGCCCAGCCATCACTGTTGTCTGTCTCCAGAATGTTTTCATCATCCTAAACAGAAAGTCTGTACCCATTAAACAATAACTCCTCACTCCTGCGTCCCCCACTGCCTGGTAAGCTCTGTTCTACTTTCTGTTGCTGTAAATTTGTGTTCTAGTTACCTGGTTACCTGTGTTCTAGTGGACCTGTACGATATTTGTCTTTTTAAGTCTGGCTTATTTCGCTTAGCATAATGTCTTTAAGGCTTATCCATGTTGTAGTAGGTGTCAGAACGTCATTCTTTTTTAAGGTTGAGTGATAGTCCATTCTGTGTATACACCACATTTTGCTTGTTCACTCATTTGTTGATGGAGTCTCCCTGTTTTTGGCATAACAAGCGCCTTCTCATCATTCAGGTTTCAGCTTCAGTGTCACCTCTGACATTGTTCTCTTTCTTAGCACGCGGTATGCAAGTACGTTGTTTATGACTATTTTTGTGGTTTATAGCACTCCTACTGGACCGTGAATCTAGGAGCCCCGCGACCATGGAGTCTTCCTCCGCATGATCTCTCCAGCACCTGACACAGTGCCCAGCATACCTGAAAGCATACCTAAGGCCCGTGGAAGCACCCTGAATCCCCTTCGAAAGGTGGCGCAGACCATGGCAGGCATTATGGAGTTGGCTCCCCAACTGCCGTCCCAGCTTATCATGTGGCTGAGCCTTGCCAAAACCCTGGCCTCCTCTTTTGTTTCAGTCCTCCAGCTTCCTGTCTTTTCCTGATTCCACATCTTCTTACTTTGTCTTCTATATCTGCACTCTTTCTTCTCACGTGGTGTGACATCTCTGTGCAAGCGAGGCCTTGGGCTGACTCCTGGTTTTTCCCGTATGCACACATGTGGCCTTCACAAGCTGGGGTGGCCCAGCACGTGGGCTGATTGCAGAGGCCGAGTTTCTGCTTCGAATTGGTTAATGAAGATGGGATGCAGTTTCTAAAGTCTACTAATAGCAGAGCCTGATTCTTTAGAGGTGGCCAGCACTTTAAGGTGGACAAGGTTTTCTTTTTTTTTTTTTTTTTAATAATGATTTTTTATTATATTATGTTAGTCACCATACAGTACATCCCCGGTTTTCGATGTAAGGCTCGATGATTCATTAGTTGTGTATAACACCCAGTGCACCATGCAATATGTGCCCTCCGTTCTACCCATCACCGGTCTATCCCATTCCCCCACCCCCCTCCCCTCTGTAGCCCTCAGTTTGTTTCTCATTGTCCATAGTCTCTCATGTTTCATTCCCCCTTCTGATTACCCCCCCTTTCTTTATCCCTTTCTTCCCCTACTGATCATTCTAGTTCTTATGTTCCATAGATGAGAGAAATCATATGATAGTTGTCTTTCTCTGCTTGTTTTATTTCACTTAGCATTATCTCCTCCAGTGCCGTCCATGTTGTAGCAAATGTTGAGAACTCATTCTTTCTGATTGCTGAGTAATATTCCATTGTATATATGGACCACAACTTCTTTTTTTTTTTTTTTTTTTAATTAATAATGATTTTTTATTATATTATGTTAGTCACCATACAGTACATCCCCGGTTTTCGATGTAAGGCTCGATGATTCATTAGTTGTGTATAACACCCAGTGCACCATGCAATATGTGCCCTCCTTACTACCCATCACCGGTCTATCCCATTCCCCCACCCCCCTCCCCTCTGTAGCCCTCAGTTTGTTTCTCATAGTCCATAGTCTTTCATGTTTCATTCCCCCTTCTGATTACCCCCCCTTCCTTTATCCCTTTCTTCCCCTACTGATCATTCTAGTTCTTATGTTCCATAGATGAGAGAAATCATATGATAGTTGTCTTTCTCTGCTTGACTTATTTCACTAAGCATTATCTCCTCCAGTGCCGTCCATGTTGTAGCAAATGTTGAGAACTCATTCTTTCTGATTGCTGAGTAATATTCCATTGTATATATGGACCACAACTTCTTAATCCAGTCATCTGTTGCAGGGCATCTCGGCTCCTTCCACGATTTAGCTATTGTGGACATTGCTGCTATGAACATTGGGGTGCATATGGCCCTTCTCTTCACTACGTCTGTATCTTTGGGGTAAACACCCAGTAGCGCAATGGCTGGATCATAGGGTAGCTCAATTTTTAACTTTTTAAGGGACCTCCACACGGTTTTCCAGAGTGGCTGTACCAACTTGCATTCCCACCAACAATGTAGGAGGGATCCCCTTTCTCCACATCCTCTCCAACAATTGTTGTTTCTTGCCTTGTCTATTTTTGCCATTCTAACTGGCGTAAGGTGGTATCTCAGTGTGGTTTTGATTTGAATTTCCTTGATGGCTAATGATTTTGAACATTTTTTCATGTGTCTGTTAGCCATTTGTATGTCTTCATTGGAAAAGTGTCTGTTCATATCTTCTGCCCATTTTTTGATTTGTTTATTTGTTTCTCGTGTATTGAGTTTGAGAAGTTCTTTGTAGATCTTGGATACCAGTCCTTTATCTGTAGTGTCATTTGCAAATATATTCTCCCATTCCGTGGGCTGCCTCTTAGTTTTTCTGACTGTTTCCTTGGATGTGCAGAAACTTTTAATCTTGATGAAGTCCCATAAATTCATTTTATCTTTTGTTTCTCTTGCCTTTGGGGATGTGTCATGAAAAAGGTTGCTTTGGCTGATGTCGTAGAGGTTGCTGCCTATGTTCTCCTCTAGAATTTTGATGGATTCCTGTCTCACATCGAGGTCTTTCATCCATTTGGAGTTTATTTTTGTGTATGGTGTGAGATAGTGGTCAAGTTTCATTCTTTTGCATGTAGCTGTCCAATTTTCCCAGCACCATTTATTGAAGAGACTGTCTTTTTCCCACCAGATGTTTTTTCCTGCTTTATCAAATATTAGTTGCCCAAAGAGCTGAGGGTCCATTTCTGGGCTCTCTATTCTGTTCCATTGGTCTATGTGTCTGTTTTTGTGCCAGTACCATGCTGTCTTTGTGATCACAGCTTTGTAGTACAGCTCGAAGTCCGGCATTGTGATACCCCCAGCTTTGTTTTTCCTTTTCAACAGTTCCTTGGAGATTCGGGGTCTTTTCTGGTTCCATACAAATTTAAGGACTATTTGTTCCAGTTCTTTGAAAAACGTTCTCGGTATTTTGATCGGGATAGCATTGAAAGTGTAGATTGCTCTGGGTAGCATGGACATTTTAACTATGTTAATTCTTCCGATCCATGAGCATGGAATATTGGACCACAACTTCTTAATCCAGTCATCTGTTGCAGGGCATCTCGGCTCCTTCCACGATTTAGCTATTGTGGACATTGCTGCTATGAACATTGGGGTGCATATGGCCCTTCTCTTCACTACGTCTGTATCTTTGGGGTAAACACCCAGTAGTGCAATGGCTGGATCATAGGGTAGCTCAATTTTTAACTTTTTAAGGGACCTCCACACTGTTTTCCAGAGTGGCTGTACCAACTTGCATTCCCACCAACAATGTAGGAGGGATCCCCTTTCCCCACATCCTCTCCAACAATTGTCGTTTCTTGCCTTGTCTATTTTTGCCATTCTAACTGGCGTAAGGTGGTATCTCAGTGTGGTTTTGATTTGAATTTCCTTGATGGCTAATGATTTTGAACATTTTTTCATGTGTCTGTTAGCCATTTGTATGTCTTCATTGGAAAAGTGTCTGTTCATATCTTCTGCCCATTTTTTGATTTGTTTATTTGTTTCTCGTGTATTGAGTTTGAGAAGTTCTTTGTAGATCTTGGATACCAGTCCTTTATCTGTAGTGTCATTTGCAAATATATTCTCCCATTCCGTGGGCTGCCTCTTAGTTTTTCTGACTGTTTCCTTGGATGTGCAGAAACTTTTAATCTTGATGAAGTCCCATAAATTCATTTTATCTTTTGTTTCTCTTGCCTTTGGGGATGTGTCATGAAAAAGGTTGCTTTGGCCGATGTAGAGGTTGCTGCCTATGTTCTCCTCTAGAATTTTGATGGATTCCTGTCTCACATCGAGGTCTTTCATCCATTTGGAGTTTATTTTTGTGTATGGTGTGAGATAGTGGTCAAGTTTCATTCTTTTGCATGTAGCTGAAAGGTGGACAAGGTTTTCTGTAAACATTGTCTCATCTGATCTTTAGAAATGCCTTCTGTGGTGCTTAATAGGTTAGTTCTCATTTCACATATATTTTTTTTATTTTTTATTTTTTTAAAAAGATTTTATTTATTTATTTGACACAGAGAGAGAGAGACAGTGAGAGAGAGGGAACACAAGCAGGGGGAGTGGGAGAGGAAGAAGCAGGCTCCCAGCGGAGCAGGGAGCCCGATGTGGGGCTCGATCCCAGGACCCTGGGATCACGCCCTGAGCCAAAGGCAGACGCTTAATGACTGAGCCACCCAGGTGCCCCCACATATATTCTATTTACAACGAATCATGGGCATTATTTCCCATTAAGAACCAGAGAGAGGAAGTGACTTACCTTGTGTCACTAATTTATGTATCAAGATGGGAACCCAAAGCACTTTCTAGAAGGCGCATTCCATGTAGAAGCAACCGTTGCGAGTGCTGGAGGTAGGAGGCGACGAGGAAAAGCTGGAGGGCCTGAGAATACACGGTGTGGTCTGGGACCCACCCTGAAGAATAGTGTTGTTATGGACTCAACTTTTCTTCTTTTGAGATTTTCGTAGTAGAGCTCCATCTCACCTCTGCCAAATTGAGAGTGTTGGACCTAAGTCGGGACACACATGAGGGCATTCCGGTGAGGGGTGGCACACAAGTTTTGTTGCACTGCTGTCTTGGAATTTTCCATCAGGCTGTGGAAAAGATTCACATCCAGACCCGGCGGGAAAGAGTGCTGTGATTGGCTGGGGGTGCCTGCCGTGGGTGAGGGTGGACGCAGTGGCAGCCCCCATATCTTGTGTTTATCTTTTGTGTTCCAGGCAGTCATTTGAAGCAGATTTTTGGGCACCTCACCACATACTGATTTTTTAAAACATGTAGGAATACCGCATTGACTTCCTGGCGGCATGCGACACATCTCCTGTGTTATCCTTCTGCCGAGTAAATGCCATTAAAATATGTCACTTACAAATGGTTGGAGTCATTGGAGTGTGCAGAATGAACCATGACGCTGGTTATAAGACTGCCACGGGGTAAGGAAGTGGGAGCCTTAGAATCAGAAAGACTTGCGTGAGTTTTGGCTGAACCACGTGGGAGTTCCGGAACCAGCCCTAAACTTCTCTCCACTGCAGTTTCCCTCTGTAGAAGGGCATATGCTTGTTTCCGTCCTGTAGGACTATTACGAAGATGTAATGAGATGATGATAGAAAGCACTTGGTGCTGCGCTCGAGGCAAAGTAACTGCCAGATACGTAGTCACCATCATAATAAGAGGGTCATGATTGAGCGGGGAGTGGCAGGTAGTGTTTTTAACAAAAATGTAAGATCTTTGTGAAACTTCCCACCGTAGAAGGGGAAGGTCTAAAATTCTCCAGCTTTCATGTTACCTAATTTATTAGTCTTCAAGTATTCTGCTTACAAGGAGAGCATTAAAATGAAGAGTTTTAATGTTATTTTTTTTGAAAAAAGAAAGATTCCTGTGCGGCTCAAAGCGTCAACCATTATCACCTCTACAAATGGAAGATCCTTATAAGAGATACACTGATAAATTCTTTTTTTCTTTCCAGTGCTCATGCTCTCACCCAGCCTGTCACCCCTGCAGTCTCTGAAGTCTTCAGATTCTAGCCGTTTCATACCAGACGCTATTTGTGGATAATAATTGCTGTTACGTAGAAATGGGAATTTTTTTCTTCTTCCAAGTGAGCTTTCTCTGTGAATAGGATCTGAAGGAAATGCATTGTTTGTCAAGGCTAAAGTTCATGGAAGACTTGAGAATACAAAATGCATCAAAAAGTTATTATTATTTTTTTCCCTACTGCCTTAAGGGCGAGTGGACTTTTTGGTACTAATGAGCTCATTAGCTTAGTTACCACAGTTAATAAGCTCTCCTTGAGAAGGTGCTTCGTGGCTGGCATAGTCCAACCCTCCCATTTTCCTTTGATGATCATAATAACTTTTTCTAAATGCAAGTTGCCACATACCAGAGATGCTAGATTCCAGCCCCCCACGTTGATGATATATGGAATTCAGTACTCAGGTGAGCCTGGAATGAGGCTCGAACTACATGTGGCCAAATTACGAGCATGGCATACAGTACGTGAAATTCTGTCGTAAGGTTACATTTGCAGCCCCATTCCTTAGGCCATATTTCTTTTTTTTTTTTTTAAAGATTTTATTTATTTATTTGACAGAGAGAGAGACAGCCAGCGAGAGAGGGAACACAAGCAGGGGGAGTGGGAGAGGAAGAAGCAGGCTCCCAGCGGAGGAGCCCGATGTGGGACTCGATCCTGGAACGCCAGGATCACGCCCTGAGCCGAAGGCAGCTGCCTAACAACTGCGCTACCCAGGCGCCCCTTTAGGCCATATTTCTTACGGGTACAAATCGCAAGGATTTATGTTGGTAGTAATATTAATAACTCACATGACTGCGGGGGATAGTCTAAAAATATGGGATGTAGGTGTAGCCCACGGAGAGCTCACCACTAAGGGGGGGAAAGGACATTTTTCCCAATGAAGCAAATGAAGACAATAGAGGTGTGAGGGCTGCATGATCTGACCCGGAACACGAGTGTAGTGGAGAGGCTGGTGTTAACCGGCTTAGACCATTTGGACCCTTACAACCGCCACATCCCACTGATTTCTAGGTGATCTGTGACTCTGCTTTGACTCTAAGGCACAAGAGAGACATTTCTGTTATTGTTGCGTAAATGAAAACCGACTTTAATACGATTTTCTTCAGTTTTCATACTTGTTTCTGCTCCTCTGCCAGAGCTTTCCAGCTCGTAGTTTATTTCTCTGGGAAGACTTTTCTTGAGTCAATATCAGCATGTGGAATAGGTCTATCATTCATTCCCCTGGCAGTTGGCAAAACGTCTGCCTCAATTTATGGGCATTATTGGTCTTTTTTTTTTTTTCTTTCTCAGCTTGGTATTTATTGCTCTCGAAAGCAATCTTAGATGAAGCCTTATATTACTGTGTTATTTCTGAAATCAATCACATTATTGTGCTGATGTTTCTAATGAGAAGAAGCTAATGGGGATGACATTGGTGACATAGCCAGTTGTCGAATAGATACCATAAATTGTCTATACCTTTCATCAAACAGATTTCCTTCTGGAATATTTTCTTGGGTTGAATATTAAAGCTAGTAGTGTGGATAAACATGTTTACCTTCAAGATATGAAATAGAGTTACAGTATGAATGTGGTCCTTGAAACTGGGACAGCACAGCCCCCCCCCCCCCCGCCCCAGGGAGACCTGTTTTGAAGTTGATTATTTGAATAAAATCACAGATAGTAGGACAGTAAGGAAAAATTCCCCGCCATGGGGCTACCTGGGTGGCTTATACTGTTAGGCATCTGACTCTTGGTTTCCGCTCAGGTCTTGCTCCCAGGGATGGGAGATCAAGCTCAGCGGGGAGTCTGCTTGGGGATTCTCTCCCTCTGCCCCTCCCCCAGCTTGTGCCCTCGAAGTCTCTCTCTCAAATAAGTCTTAAAAAAAAAATTTCCAACCATGTTTATAATTAGTTGACTGTATTGCTGATACATAGCCAAATGTTGTTCCTTCATAACATAATTAGCCAGAGAAATGTGTGCTTAAATGAACACCCCTAATGCATATCTAATTTGTGCTCCTTATTTTTTTCTTTCCTTTGGATATAAACTGTTTGTAAATGGCTTATTTCCTTGTGATAGTGAGAACTTTGGGCATTTCGTGCAGAACCATATTTTTATTACCACCTATTGCAGCCTCCGTTGGATTGATTTTGGAGTATTTCTTAATAGTAGCCACCTGCTTTCTTGGGTGCCATTTGGTCTGAATAGAAGTGTCAGTGGCTGCCATCTCTCTTAGGCATGATGGGAATATCTGTGACAGGGCCATGTGCCAGGCCAGACCCCCATGTTATGGGGTTAAAAATCATTACTAAGAAGGCTTCAGCGTATCACACGGATGTGGGGGTAAGTCTGTTTCCAGCAGCTGTCTTGCTCTGCGAAAGCTGTTGGGGACAAGATTTGGAAGAAGGAGTTGTTACAGAACTCTCCCACACTGATTTGAATGCTCCTTTATGCCACCTTTTCTCCTGAGGTTTTAGCTAACTTCTAAGCTCAGTCCTATCAGGGCCTAGACTGGACGCCTTCACTGCGAGGCTCCCCAGATTTAATGGACCTGGACTTTGGGGTCATACATCCCACGGCTTGAATACTGACTCTATGTTTTACTAGTGGTGTGACTTTTGAACGTGACTTAAGCTCTTAGGGGCTCTTAAGCTCCATATTCATATCTATAAACTACATGAGAAGAAACCGTCTACCTTGCAAGGTTCTCTTTGAGGAATAAATGAGATAGTCTATATCTAATAGACTTATGTTTAGTAGGATTTTGATGAATGCTATTATGATTAAAATGATTGGGGTTTGAACAACATTCCCAGAATTCCCTGGTACTGGGAAAACTGATGCTAGTTTTTTGAGTCTATTACTCCACTTTCATCTACTTGGTGTGAGTGACTTCTCTTGGATAAAAAATGCAAAGATAATGTGTACCTGCCTTGTTATTTATACTTATAATTTACTGATGCCTCTTTCCTTCCTCAGGGGCTGTTATTCATATCAAAGGAACATTTATTGCATCTCGAACAATGATAAAGTAGTAGCAAGCTATCAATGAACGATTATTTATTGAGTATTTACTATGCAAAACATACTATTTTAAGTAGGCATTGTGGGGGTGCAGGAGACGATCAAATAAAGATTCTGTCCTTTACAGACTGGCCATATATTTGGGGAGACATAATATATTCATAGAAAGACATTAAACCCTCAAGCATGTGATGATAAATGGTAGCTATTCATACTAGTATTTAATTTAGGTTCTGAGCTGAGCATGTGCATAAAAATCAAACTTGGAACCTTGTAGAAGTGCGGATGCCAAGAACCCAGCTCAGTACTACTGATTCAGAAGAATTATCTCTGGGTAAGGGGAGAGGCTATGAGCCGCCAGCATGGGTGTTTTTCCAAAGTTCCCTAGGCAATTCAGATGTTCAGCTGCTGTTCAGAACCAGGTCTTTAATCCAAGCCACGCTAGGATCCTCTCTGTCTCTCCCCGAGGGACTATCCAACTTGAGTAGCTATGGTATGGGAACTCGCAGAGTCATGGTTGCCCACACTGGGCATCTCCCTGAGTCTCTCAACCACAGCCCCTAGAGACTGATCTCTCATCAACTCCCAAATTAATATTTTTGGTATTAATTTTTAAAAATCTTATATTTTTGCATGCCTTTCATTATTCTGGGTCACGTCCAAGAACAGAAGCCAATTTAAGTATCTTCTGTACTCTCATACCTTTAGAATCTGTGCTTCTCCCTTAATCCAATGATCTATCACTGGGTTCCTTTCCCAACCTCTCCAATGTGCTGTTTACAATTCCAGCTTCAAGGTCCACAAACCTACATGAATCTATACCCTCAGTCTCTTCCCTGCTGTTCCCTTTATTTCCTGCTATAACTGAACCCTGGCTTTAACTAGAAGATATTTTAATGTCAGCAGTGGCTGGCCAGCCTCATGAAACATCAACCACCTGTTCGGTTGGCTGCCCAGGTACACACAGATCTACTCATGTCTTGGAGTGTTTTGGGCTGGTTGATATGTCTAGAGGTTTGATGCTGGGAAAAACATGATGAGGGCCAAGAAGCCTTGTGTCTGGTAAACAAGTATAAAAAGGGAATAAACCCTCTGAGCAAATATGGGACTTGTGAGGTGGGCAGGTTTGGAGGATTTATGAAATGGTTCTGGTCCCAAAACTGCTCATGATGTGGATCTTCACTGACCAGAGACTAACTCTTCTTTTAAAATCTCAGAGCCAGGGCATCTGGGTGGTTCAGTCGGTTAAGCATCTGCCATCGGCTCAGGTCATGATCTCAGGGTCCTGGGATCGAGTCCTGCATTGGGCTCCCTGCTCAGCGGAAAGTCTGCTTCTCCCTCCCCCTCTGCTGCTCCCCCTGCTTGTGCTCTCTCTCTCTCTGTGTCAAATAAATCAATAAAAATCCTTAAGAAAAATAAAATAAAATCTCAGAGCCAAGTGACTGGTCCGGTGGGTTGAGCTGTTGTACTGACATTCTCATACGAGCATCAGTGACAACAGATGAAAGCCTGCTCTGGGAGACCTCCCTCAGGGAAAGAACTCTGGGGTTCTGCACCAGACCAGGCATCCATAGCAGGATGGAGCCATGTGCAGGTCCATTCAATCCACCAGTTCTGTATCAGACGCTCATTTAAGAGAAGCTGCCTATTTCTAAGGGCAAGAATGGTTGATGGAGAGTTGGGAACAGATCATAGTATTTTCTCTGTTTTGAGTTCTTTATCTCAATAAATGTACTTATATTTTATTTTTTTAAAAAAGATTGATGTATTTGACAGAGAGCAGTTGGGAGGGGCAGAGGGAGAGGGAGAGAGAAACTCAAGCAGACTCCATGCTGAGCACAGAGCCCAATGCAGGGCTTGATCTCACGATCCTGAGGTCAGGACCTGAGCCGAAACCCAGAATCAGATGCTTAACCGTCTGCGCCACCCACACGCCTCACACTTACATTTTAAAAGCCTGCATGTCAAGAGTGCCCAATTTTCTTGGCTTTCTCCAGATTGGGGAGAAAACTAAAAATCAGAACGAATACCAAAAGTTATATTTATTTTTTCTCTGTATTTGGGTGTAACTGGGACTCTCAGCTACATTTGGAATGGTTATGGCCTCCTTACGTTAGACTTATTATGCTTTCTCAAATAGAATTCTATCTATGAAGTCCCCACGACTGCATGAGGAATTTGTCATGTTCATTTCTTCCCTTTGCCTCATTGTACTGAGTTTTTGAAATAATTTGGAATTTTATTTTCAAATTATTCCTATTTTTATTTTAAAGATTTTTATTTATTTGATAGACAGCGAGAGAGGGAACGCATGAGGGGGGAGCGGGAGAGGGAGAAGCAGGCTCCCCGCTGAGCAAGGAGCCCAACACGGGGCTTGATCCCGGGATGCTGGGATCATGACCTGAGTCGAAGGCAGCCACTTAACGACTGAGCCACCCAGGCGTCCCCAAATTATTCATTTTTTTACACTGTTCCACTTTTCGTTGTAGAATCCTTTACTACTAGTTGGATCAAGCTCTGCAGTCACGTTTAAATGATTGGGGAGACGTAACCTGCACATCACGCTGATTTCATTGCTTGCTGGTGTATCTTCTAGAACCTGTCCTCCACTTTCCTTAGCATATTTATTCTGGTTCAGTTTTTTTTGTTGGTGGGCTGGAGTTTTTTTTTTTTTTTTGTTGTTGTTGTTGTTGTTTTCCCGGAAAAGTTAAACATACGGATTTTTAAAAATTGCAAAATACCTGAAGGTGACTTTCTTTTACTCTTACATGAAGTAGAGTTTGGCTGAGTCTAAAATGGTAGCATCACAATCCATTTCCTTCAGATAGTTTCTGTAAACATTCTAGTATGTTCTAGTTGTCAGAGTTGCAGAGAAGAAATTTCATATCAATTTTATAATTCTAGGCTCGCCTCCCTCTATGCAGCTCATTTTTTTTCTTTTATAGGAACATAAAGTGAATGTTTAGACTGTATGTACTTTCCCTGTTAATTTGCTTTTATTTATTTATTTATTTATTTTAAAGATTTTATTTATTCGACAGAGATAGAGACAGCCAGTGAGAGAGGGAACACAAGCAGGGGGAGTGGGAGAGGAAGAAGCAGGCTCACAGCGTAGGAGCCTGACGTGGGGCTCAATCCCAGGACTCCGGGATCATGCCCTGAGCCAAAGGCAGACGCTTAACAACTGAGCCACCCAGGCGCCCCTGTTAATTTGCTTTTAAAAAGTTCAAAGATTTTATATCTGTTTCATTTAATAATCAGTTGGCAGCAAAACTACAATTACACTATCACCTACTTAGGAGTTTGTGATCTCATGATACAGAGGAAAAGGTACATGAAAATCTTAATATTTAAAAGAACCCCAGGATGGATTCTTTCATTGACCAAGGCATTCTCCACAATGTAAATAATCTTATAATTGGAATATTTTCTATGTGTACATGTTTGTAAGTATCACTGAAGTCAGGCATATCTATTTTCTCTACTTCCAAACAGTTTTCTAGGTCTGCAACTGGATTATTTGATGGGATTCATGTTTTCTTTCTTTTTTTTTAATAATATTTTTTTATTATATTATGTTAGTCACCATACAGTACATCCCTAGTTTTTGATGTAAAGTTCATGACTCATTACTTGCGTATAACACCCAGTGCACCATGCAATACGTGCCCTCCTTAATACCCATCACCGGCCTATCCCATCATGTTTTCTCTTTTCGCATATGAGGGGACTCTGTCATGACTAAATGTTTTTTTTTTTCTAAAATGTGAACTCTAGGGATAGAAGTTGGGGGTCATAACTAGTGCTGTGCTTCTTTCCCTTGCAGAGATCAAGTGTGGCCATCCTCCGCACGTGCGGCACGCGGTGATGGTGGGAAATCACAGCTCCAGCCCAGGCAGCGTGGCTCACTATGTCTGTGAAGAGGGCTTTGAGAGCCCTGGAGGAAAGGTCACTGCTGTTTGCACGGAGAAAGGCACTTGGAGACAAAGTACTTTGACATGCACAGGTATAGACTGTTCTGTGGAGCTTCTGTTTCCTGGAAGCAAACAGCCAGCAGGAGCCTGGGAGCTCCAGCCGTCCCGTCGCTGCGCCTGGCTCTGCCATTTACCTGGGGGGGCACCTGACTTTAGGTGTGTCAGCTGAATCCTGAAGATTTAGAGAGCGGATTGGGAAAATAAGTTGCATAGAAAATCTCACGCATCCATCTTTCGCAACTCACCTTAAATCACAGTGATTCCTGTCTCCTCTACTTGGCTGGCTGAGAAGTGTGTCTCCATGAACCATTTTCTCAGGGGGAGCATACTGAAAAGGCCTAACGTAGCCCACATTGGCAGCTTTTCAGAGAAAAGGTGGTATAATGGGTAAAGAGGTTTTTAGTGTTTATTTTTATATTTTTAGTTGTGGTCAGACACACACAATATAAAATTTACCACCTTAACCATTTTTAAGTATTAAGTATATTCACACTGTTGTGCAACCCATCTCCAGACCCGTTTCATGTTGCAAAACTGAAACTCAGTACCCATTAAACAGTAACTCCCCACTTCCTCCTCCCCACAGCACCACCATTTTACTTTCTGTTTCTGTGGATTTTGACGAATTTTTGATACCTCACATAAGCAGAATCAGGTAGTATTTGTCCTGTGACCGGCTTACTTCACTTAGCGTAATGTAATGCAGGTTCTTCTGTGTTGTTGCAAATGGAGGGATTGCCTTCTTTTTCAAGGCCCAATAACATTCCGTCGCATGTATTTACCACATTTTGTTGACCCTTTCATCCACTGATGGACCCTTGTGTTGCGTCCACCTTTTGGCTATTGTGAATAGTGCTGCTGTGAGCGTGGGGATACAAATATCTCTTTGAGACCCCGCTTTCAATTCTTTTGGGTATATACCCCAAAACAGAATTACTGGTGAGAAGGGGGTCTGAGACATCGGTTCAAAGTCTAGCAGTGTCATATATGGGCCGTGTGTCATCAGGTAAGGCGTTAGTTGCTCAGATCCTCAGTTTATTCATCTATAAAAAGGGGGAAATAAAGTCTTCTTTTCCTATTTCAGGAGTTATGGAGAGGGAATCAAATGAGATCATCTATGGGGAACATTTTGAAAAGTTTAAAGCACCATGTGCATGTTAGGTCTTTTACTGAAATTATCGGCCTGTCTTGAAGAAGGGCTTCTGATGAGTCACACGTATGCACTTCCGCACGCTTTAGTTCACGAAGGTGGGAGAAGGCAGTGACTCTGTTTGTGGTGGTTGGGCACATGGTGTTGAATGGCTCTGGGAATGTGTTTCTAGGTGTTGACTTGCTTGGCTCAAATGACAGATCTCTGAAGAGTGGAGTCTCACGGGAGCTTTGATCTGGGTCCCTGGTTTGACCTGCAGCAGAATTGTGGTAACATGCCTTGGGTCTTGCCGTTCAAAGTTTTCCATGGGAAAGTCTAGCCAGAGCAAGCAAAACATGGGGGCTGCTGGTGATTATTTGTCCCTAGAGCAACGGTTCCTAACCATTTGGGGCATAGGAATTTGGTGAAATCTATCAAATTGACTTAATAGATATCTATTTAGCATACACTGCGAGTGAGGTACTTTGCTAGACTCCACCTTCTTGGAATTTATGGGGCAACAGGGTAAACTGACTTTTCTCCAAAGAAATGCTCATACACATACATAGAACGTCTTACAAATTCAGGGTGTTCATGGACTTCCGTGAAATAGATGAAGACTTTAGCTCTGCTGCTGGTGGGACGTGTGCCATGTGGTTCCCACGTTGGGTCAGTAGGTAGAGACTGCAAGCATAGAAACAAAGAAGGGTAGCCGTGGGTGGGAACCCAGAGATCTAGTTCAGCCTGCTCTTGGAGAGTTCTCGTTGACTTACCCTACTTGCACAGAGGAGCAAGGGCAGTCCTGTAACTAACACCAGGGACTGCAGAGTTCCAGTCTAACTAGGGAAACTGAGAAGAGCTAATGCCATCTTGGACCAGACTGATGGCCATTCCACCCTGTTAGTGTGTCTCTGATGGCACTTCTAAAAATTATTTGGAAGCAGTGAGGCAGCTGTCTCATGGGATGCTGGACTAAACATCTGGGGAAGTGTTCCTGGCCCTGAAACACCTGTGGGGCCCCTTGACAAGAGAGCGGGGCACAGCTGCGGGACCCTCAGCCTTTTGCTTCATTGCTCAGGCTGCTCTGTTTCCACCGTTCAGAGTTCAGTGGGTACAGGGATTAGTCACTACATTAAAAACCAGTGGATCTGCATGGGGCACAGTAAGCTATTAATTAGCTGATGCTTGTAGAGCACTTTGAAGAACAAACATGTTATGTAACTGCTAATTATAATTACCGTCCTCAGCCTGCCACCTTTCACAAAGTCTGTGGCTCCCGCGGCAGCTGTTTCCTTGGGTTGGTGCAAGCTTTGATTTAAGGAGAGAAAAGGCATTTTCCCTGAGAGCTGTGATCTTTCTGGGAGGAGGCCTCCAGGCCCTCAATCAAGATTGGCAGCTAAATTCAATTTCCGCAGATAAAGGGGGTGATTTACATGCTGATTAATTCACGGTGCAGCGCACACACGATCTGGGTGGGTAGGTAGGGGAGAGGCTTCTGGAAATGTAGTGAGAAATGCTGATTAACATGGCTCTTGCCCAGCTGAACCCCCTGCTGCCTTCTTTACCCTGTTTTTCACCCATTTCCGCTCGCGTCTCCTGTACCGACTCCCTCTGTGTATTTTGTGTGTACCTTCTTCCATGTCCACGTCTGGGTTTTCCTCCCGTCGTCTGCTTTTCTGCCTAACTTCTCAATGCCTTCTGCCTCGGCTCTCTGTTTTCATTCTGTTTACCCCTCTTTTTATACTTGAATGGTTAGTTCCAAATTGGGTGGAATAATTTATTTTCACTTTACCTGCATTGTTTTTAGTTAAAAATATTTTGGGAGGCCCTATTTCTTTGGATTAGCAGCACGGATCTGTATATGTTTTTTAATCGAGCGTGAATGCTGGCAAGGTGGTGGGACTTTTTTTTTTTTTTCTTTAAGGCCAGTTTGGACTGGAACCTCCAGACAGCTGAGCATTAGGCAACCATTTTAGTGTCTGGAAAAACCCCAGGTGGAAGCTTAATGTTTAGTGGGTTGGTTTACCTCAAGATCAAAGAGGCTGATTCATTCTTGATAAGACTGTCCCTGGCTTTCCTTCTGCTCAGGTCATTTGGCTTTTCATGTTTAGAATCCGAGTTAATAATTATAAGGTTGACGCTCACTCACGCCAGGCTCTTGGAAGGGTCACATGGCTATTGAAACACGGACTGTTTATCGGCTGGGATCGTTCTGAGCCCCCAACCCGACTCATGCCCGGAGCCCAAATGCCTCTGGGCGTCCTGGTAGTCTCTGCCCCTCTGTTGATCTTCCTTTTCAGCCTAGTGAGTGCTCACTTGCAGCCGTAAGGCAATTCAGATGGAAAACAAAGGTCAGCTGGAATAAATGGACACATTGATATAAATAGCCCCGTGGCTGGGATTTGTTTGAATATGTTTAGACTGCCAAGCATGATAGCTGCCGTTGGCTGTGTACCAACTTACAGGCCCAGGGCTCTGCTAGGGGTCTTCGTGCTTGGTTTCATTTTGTCCTCAGAGAAACCCTTGTAAAGTAAGTATTGTTATTTTTCATTTCATAGGTGAGTAATCTTGAGGCTCATTAGGCAACTTTCACAGGGTCCTTCAGTAACGAGTAAGTGGCAGAGACGAGATTTGGACTTCGGTCTGGACGCCTGAAAAGCCCACGATCTCTCTCCGATTGGTGTTTCCCAAGCTTGAGTGATTGAATTATTATTACCCTGATGGTGTCTGCCATAACAAAAGTATTATTTATTGAAGAAGTTTCTTTAAAAAACCTTATGTTTAAAATCATAATTTAAATTTATTGATCAAAGACACTTCGTAGTGGGTGTGATATTATGGGTTGGATGAACTATGTGTGTTTTTTTCTAATATACACAAAAGTCACTACAAGCAAACATATATGAATTCATTCATGTGCCCCAAAAAAGTCATCCTAAGATGTATAATGCATTGGAAGAAAGCACTCCTCTAAGTCCTGCTACTTCTACCTATTGTATGTGATTCTAAAGACTTAAAAACAGGAAAGGCAATAGAGCAGAACTGTTACAGCCAAGCAGGCTCTTATTCAAAGTAGTCCCTTTGATTTCAGTGATGCTGCCATTATCGGGATGTATCTGTTTGGTAATCTCTGTTTGGGAATTGCCTTTGGAAGTGGTTTGTGAGTCATATTAGAAGACCAGTCACTTAACTCTTGAAATCAGATACTGTTTTTGACTAGCAATGACACTGAGCTTGACCATCAGCTTGGGTCACCTGAGCTTACGCTCTATGATCTTTTACTGTTTCCAAAAATAGAGAAAAACGGTGTAAAATTGGAAACCAAGAGAGTCTGCTGAATCAGTCCCTGTCCACAGTGGCACTCCTGAGAGTGGTGTGTGCCCACTGCCTCTGTCGCCTCCCACCCTACCTCTCTTCCCAGTCTACAGAAGGACAGTCAGGCACCCGGAGCCTTCACTCCACTGTAGCTCTCTCACCAAGGTCCCTAGTGACCACCTGTCAAATTTATGTTCTAGTTTCAGTCCTCAGTCCTCTTAACCTTTCCACAACATTTAGTATTGTTGATCACCAATCCATACCTTCCATCCATCCATCCAGTCAATCAGCCAAATAATAAATTAAAAAAAAATCTGAAGTATTCTCTTAGGTTCTGGGGATAGAGAGATAAACCTGGTCTTTGCTGTCATAGAACTTACATTCAGGAGAGACAGACACTAAATAACCAATTACAAAATTATTTAGTTATAGATGTGATAAGTGCTGCAGAGAAATGCTGGGTGCTAGTAGAATACTAAAACATATACCTATGTATATATATAGGTGTGTGTGTGTGTATATATATATATATATATATATATATATATATATATATACATTTCTATACATGCACCCACCGCATCCAAAGCAAAGCAAAGGTACTTTATGACCCACCGAAGCTTTGGTTCCCCAGATCTAATGGAGAGTTCAATTGGATGGGGTGGGGGCCTCCATTTTTTTCTTTTTTTTTAATCCAGAGAGGCCTAAGTGTCCTCTAACTGGACAAGGCATAGGCCTGCTCTACCTACCTCTTCCCAAAGTCAAACTTTAGATCTCATCATGACGCTTTGGGCGCTCTGTCAGGGGGCCAAGAACCATGTGAGGGAAGAAAGAGGTGGAGATGTTCTCTGGTGCTGTGACGACCTGCTTCCGGTGCTCCTTGGGTCGGCGACGAGGAGGTTGTGGGGAATTGGTGGGAAGGAAGGAAGATAACTTTGGAGGAATCAGACTCTCCTTTACATCTTCTTTCCTTGACCTTGAGGCGTCCCAGCAGCCAGTCTCCTCCCTCTCTGCTGCTCTGTGTCCTCTGGTTTCCCCTTGGGTTCCATGTTTCTCACTTTCTGCCCTTGGGCTGCTCTCTGTGTCCTCCCTGGATGTTACCCCGCACCCACGGCGTCAACGACCATCCACACCTTGCTGACTTTCAAGGTGATTTTTTCACCTGGGTAGTCTGTAGATAACTCCTATCTAGCATGTTCTAAACACAGTTCGTTAGTCCTTTTCTCCCAAACCCGGGGTGCTTCCGCCTGTGTTTCTCAGGAGAACAGTACAAGGCAGTCCATTCAGACTCTCAAGTTCAAAGGCTGGCAGTCAGCGTAGACTCTGGCTGTTCCTTATCACTCACCTCCCGTTGCTTCTCCTTCAGAGTTGTCTCATGGCTTTACTACCCCTGAGGCCTCCTCTCCTTCTCTCTGCTGCGTAGCCATCACAGTGCCCCCAGCTCCTGGCCTTGGAGTCTGGCAGTTCTAGTTTTGAATCCCGACTTGACTGCTTGAACCCACGTGGCCTTTGGCGGGTTATGTAACTCTCTAAGCCTCAGGTCTAGAAAATGCACACAATAATATCCAGCTCGTGGGCTTATTTTAAATTAAATTAATTTTAATATATTTTTCCCCAGTTTTACTGAGAAATAATTGACCTACATCACTGCATAACTTTAAGGCACCCAGCGTGGTGGCTAGCTTACATGTGTTGTGAAATGATTATCATGGAGTTATTTTGAAGATTAAATAAATGGCACTTCTAAAGTTCTATACATACCATAGGTCCATAGTGATCACTCAATAAATGTTCACTGTTGCTTCTTATGACTGCTCTTCAAATGAGATCTGGTCTTTAAAGATCTATCAGCGTTTTGCATATTATTATCGCTGGGTAAACCGAATCCTGTTCTTATGATCTCCAGTTCTACTCCAATGTCTACTTTGCAAAACACCAGAATTATCTTTCTTAAAAAAAAAAAAAGTGCCATTGTTTTCCTGCTTTTAGCTACCCATTGCTCATAGGAGTAAGTCTGCACTTGGTGTGGCCAGCGGGGTCGTTCCCCATCTGATCCTGTCTTGCCTCCTTCTCAGAGCCCTGAATCTGCCACAGCCCCTTATGGTGACAGCCATTAGCCTTGCTGTCTGACTGCTCAGGTGTCTTCCCCACTCTTCAGGCATTCATCTGTCAAGGTCATGCCCTCCACAAAGCCGGCTTCCCCAAGCCCTCCAGTGAGAGTGGGTGGTTTCTTTCTCTCGACCCCATGGTCCTTGTGTGGAGCTTTGTTCTAAGATTTATCGAGTTGTAATTTCCCTGCTTATATGTTTGCTCCCTCCATTAGACAACATGTTCCTGGGGGAAGGACTTTTGTTCTGATCATCGTCACAGCCCAGTGCCTGGCAGGGGAGGATGCTTGGCATTTGGTAATCATTCAGTGAATGGTGCCTAAAGAGCCCTAGAGTCAGTTCCAAAGAGAACTCCCAGAACTGTCTTTAGTTATCGGTACTGTTAGAATTAGGGTATCTCTTTTAAAAGGGCAGCATTTATGGGGATATTTAATATCTGATGGGTTTATAAAGCGGTCTTTCCAGCTGGTTTGTAGACACCTGGAGGGGAAAGCAACTGCATTTTGTTAAACTGCTCCTTGGGATGAGATAGCTGACATCCCTGTAATCAGATCTTGGTCCCATCTGTGCAAGAGAGCATGGCACAGGCAGGAGGCAGATGGCAATTTTGAGATGTCATTTGCTGTTGTCATAGAGAGTGAACAAGAAGGAAGGACAAGAAAGGAAACTTTCATGTCTCCTTTCTCATCTCTGCTTGGGTGGCAAAGGGGTCCCCAGTGAGAAGGAAATTTGCTCTACGGACAGTCAGAGACAAGGTGAGGGGTGGGCTGTTTCCTTTTCCTTCTGGACCAGGTGGTGAGTTAGTATCAGAGGGATGTGTGAGTGAACAGAGGAGTCCAGAGCTCTAGGGCCTTTGCAGGGCGATGGGGAGGGAAGGGGCCAAAGTATTTGGGGCTTGTTCAAGCTGATAAAAGACTGACGCCAGTGTTGTCGTCATGCTCCCCAAGGGGGTGAGCAAATAGGATCTTTGTATCTGGTAGGGTACCCATGTCCATAACTGGAGTATTTCTTTGATTTCATTTTATCTGTGCTCTGGGAGCAGGATTGATGTAGAGACCTGGGAATGATTTAGACAGCCATCAGTGACCCTCTGGTGTCTCTCCAGGAATTTGTCTGTTTTCCTTTGTCTGCCTGTCTTTATTCTCACTTGCTGGGCCTGACCTGGGCTTACCCAAGACCCAGTAATGCTGCTGATGGATGATTTAGTAAAGATGTAAAATCTTGTATGGCAACGAGATCATCAGTAGACCAGGGTCTGTCTAAAGGTAGCACTGGTCCCGGGGAAAGGGGAAATGAGTCAGTCCTACAGGTGCCCGACATGCTGGCTCTTTCCCACGTTGGACGCTGAGAGGGGAGAGAGGGGGCTGAGTTGAGAGGAGGCATCTTCTGAGATGGAAATTATCTTTCTCACCCTTCTTGATGGGAGTCTTACCTCGAGTTTCCCAGAAAGCGGAGCTCGAGGCACAGGGCTTATGTTTATTACAGTGGGGAATGACATCCCGGGAGGCAGGGGTGAGGGGTGCGGTGAGCAAAGCAGGGAAGGAAAGAGAGCCAGTACAGTTCATTGGCAACTGTGACCTCAGAACCAAGGCCCTCATACGGTTTCCCACATTGCCAAAGTTATTACATGAAATACACACAGAATATTTAAAAGAAGCAGGACCACTTGAAGAAACCAGTGGCTTTCTGATAAATCAGAATTAAATGGCTGCAGTTAGAGGAGTCCCAGAAATATCCAGGGACCTTATGGAGAATGTATTTAGTTTACTCCAAGCCTCTCCTGAGGAATGGTCCCGTGTGGGGATGCGTGTCATTTCCCTCTTGGGAACAGCAGTGACCTGGAGTGACCTGGAAATAAGAGCATTCTGTCAGCCAGGTGGGGTGAAGCCGGAAACACATCGTTCCTCTGCAGCTACAGGGAAGACTCAGGGCGCAGCTCTGGGCCTCGCTCCATCCCACAGGAGTGGAATGCCAGTGGCATCCAGCGGCTTGCCAGGCCAATCACAGGTTGGAGTTCTTCGCTGTTCTCAAGCTGGTGTCTATCTTTTCTTGTCCTCCAAGTCAGGTAATGGGCCAGGCTCATCCTTTTTTTTTTTTTTTTAATGTTTTTTTTTATTATATTATGTTAGTCACCATACAGTACAGCCCTGGTTTCTGATTAAAGTTCGATGATTCATTAGTTGCGTATAACACCCAGTGCACCATGCAATACGTGCCCTCCTTACTACCCATCACCAGCCTATCCCATTCCCCCACCCCCCTCCCCTCTGAGGCCCTCAGTTTGTTTCCCAGAGTCCATAGTCTCTCATGGTTCATTCCCCCTTCTGATTACCCCCCTTTCTTTATCATTCCTGATGAAGATAAGTGGGGCGATTGGCCCTGGGGCAGCTTGAATGGCCTGACCTGGTTTCTGAATCAGAGCATGAGTGGCGGTTAGCAGAGATGGGAGCTGCACAGAGAAGCTAAGTCATGCCAAAGGCCACTGACGGATTTTGTGAGTGGACTCTCTTTTTCTGTTTTAGAAGTAATTGCAGAAATTAGTGATGTATCAGTGTTTAATAACACCTGTGTGAGGTGGCTCATAAACCCAGGAGGCATCGTCTCCAAGACTGTCTACGTGGTAAGTAAAATGCTCTGCTTTTTCCTGCGAGGAACATGACTAGGAGAGACTTCCTTTCATGAGGGCTTCTCCATCTAATTGTCTGATTGTTCTTTTAAAAAGTGATCGGATTTTTGTAAGATATCTGGTTTATTTTATTTTACGTTCTGTGCGTAATATACGTGTCACTCGGCGGGGTGTGTGTGGGGGGGCTGTATTTATATGTGGCAGCGTCATGAGCGCCTGTTTCCCAGCACTCGTATCTCACTCCCCCAGAGGAGGCCTGGAAGCATCTGCTTCCTCGGGGACAGGATGCAGCGAGTGGTTCTCAGGTTGTGACTGCCTCCGTGGATGGCTGGTCACTTGTGGGACCCAGTAATACGTCCTCCCTAGAGGGACTCCTCATTTTATGTCACTTCTTAGGGTTTCTTGGTTACTGGGCTGGTCAGATTCAGCATCCGAGAGCTGACAGCAGAGGCTGACCGTATTCATCTCCCCTGCGTGCGCGGTGTGGTGTCAAAGGGAAGAGTAGGAGAATGGGACTCAGCTCCACAAAGTCTCTTGGCTGTTTTCACCAGAGTCACGGTGGGTTCTTTTTTCTTTTCCCCTCCCAAAGATATACATAAAAGGACAACGGTTGCACCCTGTGGAATCAGTTCACGAGGAGACAGTCAACGTAACCATAGACAGCAGGACCCCGGAAGTGTGCCTAGATCTGTACCAAGGCACCAACTACACCGTGAGCATTTCCACCGCCCCTCCCACGCGCTCCGTGCCGGCCATCGTTGGGTTCCAGACAGCTGGTAGGTGGAGGTGAAGTCTCATGGCCTCCCAGAAAATGCTAAGCACAGGATGTGGGGAAATGTCCTTCAGAAGCAGCTGGGCACGAGAGTTCATAGTTGCTTTCTGAGGTTGGTAGCCAGGAGGATGCAGTTCTAGTAGGCCTAGTAGGAGAGATTCCTGTCCTATTGATGCCAGGCCGAATGAGCACGGATGGTTGTTTCCCAGCTGGGTCCCTGGTTGAAGTGGAAGATAATAAGGCATTTAAAAGAGGAGAACATTAGGTGATGAGGCAGTCAATTCTCAATTATCCAGGGCACTAGAGGGTAGCCATGTGACATTGTTGGTAGGAAACACAACAGTCCTTTCTTACTCTTGGCTATGGGGGACGAAGAGCTGGGAGGGTGACTCAGTGGCTTTACATCTAGGATGGAAACTGACCCCAGGCCTGGCTGGGGGTGCGAATCAAGTTGACAGTGAGCGAGTGGATAGGGAGAGGCAGCCCTAGGATGCAGGAAATGAGATATTAGGTGAAAAGAGAAGTGGACAGGAAGGAGTTTCAAAAAGTAGTAATAAACCTCATTGCACATATGTATGTCATGGATTTTTATAATATTGTGACAATTATAATAGTTTTTCATAATTCTCATGATGGGGTGTCAGGAATAATTAAATACCTTATAAGCAAATCTCAAAAAGCCATTGGTGTCATTTATTATTTTGGGCGACTTGAGGTAGTTCTCAGCTAGCTGTCTGATGTCTCACTTAAAAGGTGCCTCGGCCTCCAGGTATTGGGAAGTGACATGGATTTGGCAGAAATAATGAAATAGTCTGCCAATCTTAACAATAGAGAGCCAACTACAAAATTATACAAATTAGGTGTATATAAATAAAACAATATATTGCTTTCTCAGTAAATAATATGTAGGGAAAGGTGTTGTAGAATGAAAATGCAAAATCTTGTTCAAAATTAATGGTAAACTGCTATGGATTTATCAGGAATACGTCTTCTTCTTCCTTTTTTTCTTATAAGCTTTTAATTTTAATTCCAGTACAGTTAACATACAGTGTTATATGAGTTTCAGGTGTACAATATAGTGATTCAGCCGTTCTCTACATGACTCAGTGCTCATTGTGATAAGTAAATTCTTTAATCTCCATCACGTATTTCACCCATCCCCCCACCCACCTCCCCTCTGGTGACCATCAGTTTGATCTCTGTGTTAAGTCTGTCTCTTGGTTTGTCTCCCTCTTTCCCTTTTTTCCCCTTTGCTCATTTGTTTTGTTTCTTAAATTCTACATATGAATGAAATCATATGGTATTCATCTTTCTCTAACTGACTTATTTCACTTAGCGTAATACTCTCTAGCTCCATCTGTGTCATGGCAAATGGCAAGATTGCATTCTTTTGTATGGCTGAATAATACTTTTGTGTGTGTGTGTGCGCGCGTGCACATGCACACACCACATCTTCTTTATTCATTCATCAGTGGATGGACACTTGGAATGCTTCCACAGTTTGGCTATTGTAAATAATGCTGCTATGAACATAGGGGTGCATGTATCCCTTTGAGTTAGCGTTCTTGCATTCTTTGGGTAAATACCCAGTAGTGCGATTACTGGATCATAAGGTAGTTCCATTTTTAATTTTTTGAGGAACCTCCATCCTGTTTTCCACAGTGACTGCACCAGTGTGCATTCCCACAGTGTGCATGAGAGTTCCTTTTTCTCCACATCCTCTATAGCGCTTGTTGTTTCTTGCGTTGTTGATTTTAGCCGTTCTGACAGGTGTGAGGTGATATGTCATTGTAGTTTTGATTTGAATCTCCTGATAATAAGTGATGTTGAACATCTTTCAATGTGTCTGTTGGCCATCTGTATGTCTTCTTTGGAGAAATACCTGTTCCAGTCTTTTGCTCATTTTTTAATTGGGTTATTTGTTTTTTGGGTGTTGATTTGTATCAATTCTTTATATATTTTAGATACTAATGCTTTATCAGATATATTATTTGCAAGTATTTTCTCCCATTCCATAGGTTACCTTTAAGCTTTGTTGATTGTTTCCTTTGCTCTGCAAAAGCTTTTCATTTTGGTGAAGTCCCAGCAGTTTATTTTTGCTTTTGTTTCCTTTGCTTCAAGAGACATATATATCTAGAGAAATGTTGCTATGGCCGATGCCAGAGAAATTACTCTGTGCTCTCTTCTAGGATTTTTATGGTTTCAGGTCTCACATTTAGGTCTTTAATCCATTTTGAGTTAATTTTTGTATATGGTGAAAGAGAGTGGTCCAGTTTCATTCTTCTGCATGTTGCTGTCCAGTTTTCCCAGCACCATTTGTTGAAGTGACTTTTTCCCATTGCATATTGTTTCCTGCTTTGTCAAAAGATTAATTGACCATGTAATTATGGGTTTATTTCTGGGTTTTCTCTTCCGTACCATTGATCTGTGTGTCTGTTTTTATGCTAGTACCATACTGTTTTGATCACTACAGATTTGTAATAAAACTTGAAGTCTGGAATTATGATGCCTCCAGTTTTTTCCTTTTCAAGATTGCTTTGGCTATTTGAGGTCTTTTGTGGTCCCATACAAATTTTAGGATTGTTTGTTGTAGTTCTCTGAAAAATGCTGTTGGTGTTTTGATAGGGGTTACATTAAATCTGTAGATTGCTTTGGGTCATATGGACATTTTAACAATATTTGTTCTTCCAATCCATGAGCATGGAATGTGTTTCCATTTCTTTGTGTTGTCTTCAGTTTCTTTCATTGGTATTTTATTGTTTTCAGAGTACAAGTCTTTCACCTCTGTGGTTAAGTTTATTCCTAGGTATTTTATTGCTTTTGATGCAATTGTAAATGGGATTGTTTTCTTAATTTCTGTTTCTGCTGCTTCATTATTAGTATATAGAAATGCAACAGATTTCTGTATGTTGATTTTCTATCCTGTGATTTTACCAAATTAATTTATTAGTTTTAGTTGTGTTTTGGTGGAGTCTTTAGGATTTTCTATATATAATGTCATTTCATCTGCAAATAGTAAAAGTTTGCTTCTTCCTTACCCATTTGGATGCCTTTTATTTCTTTTTGTTGTCTGATTACTGTGGCTAGGACTTCCAGTACTATGTTGAATAAAAGTGGTAAGAATAAAAGTGGTGAGTTCTTGACCTTAGGAGAAAAGCTCTCAGTTTTCCCCCATCAAGTATGATGTTAGCTGTGGGTTTTCCAGATAAGACCTTTATTATGTTGAGGTATGTTCCCTCTAGACTTTTGTTGAAGGTTTTTTTTTTTTTTTTATCATGAATGGATGTTGTATTTGTCAAATGCTTTTTCTGTGTCTATTGAAGTGATCATATGGTTCTTATCCTTTCTCATTTCACATTGATTGGATTTGTGAATATTGAACTACCCTTGCATCCTGGGAATAAATCCCACTAGATCATGGTGAATGATTATCTTAATGTATTGTTGGATTCAGTTTGCTAGTATTTTGTTGAAGATTTTTGCATCCGTGTTCATCAGAGATTTTGGCCCGTAGTTCTCTTTCTTCTGTGGTGTCTTTATCTTACTTTGGTATCAGGATGATACTGGCCTTTTAGAATGAATTTGAAACGTTTCCTTCCTTTTCTATTTTTTGGAGTAGTTTGAGAGAATAGATACCAATTCTTTAAATGTCAGGTAGAATTCTCCTGGGAAGCCATCTGGTCCTGGACTTCTGTTTGTTGGGAGTTTTTTGATTACTGACTCAACTTCTTGGCTGGTTATTGGTCTGTTCAAATTTTCTTTTTGTTCCTATTTCAGTTTTGGTAGATTATATGTTTCTAGGAATTTATCCATTTTTTCTAGATTGTCCAATTTGTTGACATATAGTTTTTCATAATATTCGCTTCCAACTGGTTGTATTTCTGTGGTGTTGGTTATTTCTCCTCTCTCATTTGTGATTTTGTTTGAGTCCTCTCTCTATATCACTCTTTTTTTTTTTTTTTTCCTGAGTCTGGCTAGAAGTTTCTCAATTTTGTTGATCTTTTCAGAGAACCAGTTCCTGGTTTCATTAATCTGTTCTATTGTTTTTGGTTTCTATATAATTTATTTCTACTCTAATCTTTATTATTTCCTTCCTTTTGCTGGGTTTAGGTTTTGTTTCTTGTTCCTTTTTTTTTTTTTTTTGCTCCTTTAGGTGTAAGGTTAGGTTTTTATGTGCGATTTACTTGCTTCTTGAGGTAGGTCTGTACTGCCCTAAACTTCCTTCTTAGAATCATTTTTGTTTGGGCGCCCGGGTGGCTGAGTTGGTTAAGCATCTGCTTTTGGCTCAGGTCATGATCTCAGGGTCCTGGGATGGAGCCCCGCATTGAGCCCCACGTTGAGCCCCGCATCGGGCTCTCTGCTCAACGGGAGTCTGCTTCTGTCTCTCACTTTCCCTCTGTGCTCTCTCTCTCTCAAATAAATAAGTAAAATCTTTCAAAAAATCATTTTGCTGCACCCCAAAGATCTTGGATTGTTGTGTTTTCATTTTCATGTAATTCTTTATTTCTTCTTTGATTTCTTGGTGGACCTGTTCATTGTTGAGTAGACTATTATTTAACCTCCACTGTATTTGTGGTCTTCCAGATTTTTTCTTGTGATTGACTTCCAGTTTCAAAGTGTTGTGGTCAGAAAAGATGCATAGTATGACTTCGATCTTTTTGAATTTGTTGAGACTTGTTTCATGGCCTAATATGTGGTCTGTTCTGGAGAATGTTCTGTGTGCACTTGCAAAGAATGTGTATCTGTTGTTTTAGGATGGAATGTTCTGAATATATCTGTTAAATCCATCTGTTCCAGTGTGTCATTCAAAGCCACTGTTTCTTTGTTGATTTTCTGCATAGATGATCTGTCCATTGATGTAAGGAGGATGATAAAGTCTCCTACTATTATTGTATTACTATCAGTTAGTTCCTTTATGTTTGTTATGAATTGCTTTCTGTATTGAGTGATCCCATGTTGGGTGCATAAATATTTGTAATTGTTTCATTGTCTTTTGGATTGTCCCTTTTATTATTATATAGTGTCCTTCTTTGTCTCTTATTACAGTCTTTGTTTTAAAGTCTGTTTTGTCCCAGTGCACCTGGGTGGCTCAGTCGGTTGACCATCTGACTCTTGATTTCAGCTCAGGTCATGATCTTGGGGTCGTGGGATAGAGCCCTGCATTGGGCTCCATACTCAGCGGGGAGTCTGCTTGGGATTCTCTCCCTCTGCCTGTGCTCTCATGTGCTCTCTTACCCTCTCTCTCTTTCTAAAATAAATAAATAAATCTTAAAAAATAGTCTATTCCATCACATATAAGTATTACCACCCTCAGCTTTCTTTTGACATCCATTTGCATGATAAGATGTTTCTGCATCTCCTTTCTATAGGTCTGAAATGAGTCTCCAGTAGGCAACATATAGATAGGCCTTGTTTTTTAATTCATTCTGACACCCTGTCTTTTGATTGGAGCTTAGTCCGTTTACATTCAAAGTAATTATTGAGAGATAACTATTTATTGTCATTTTGTTACTTGTTTTGTGGTTCTTTTTGTAGTTTTTCTGGGGGAATATGTCTATTTTATTTTATTTTCGTATTTTTTAAAGATTTTATTTATTTATTTGAGAGAGAGAGAGCACAACAGGCAAAGTAGAAGGTAGAGGGAGAGGGAGAAGTAGACTCCCCACTGAGCAGGGAGCCTGACATGGGGCTCCATCCCAGGACCCTGAGATCATGACCTGAGCAGATGCCCAACCGACTGAGCCACCCAGGTGCCCCAGAATATGTCTTTTTAAAAGACTTTAAACTTATGTGTCATTATTCAGTCAGAGTAACAGCTTGCTGTTCAGTGTCAGCTGTTTTTACTGATATCCAGTTACCTCTGCAAGGTAATTTCCCCTGGGAAAAGGATGGTGGTCTTTGGGGTCAGACAGACTTGGTTTTGCATCTTAACTCTGAATTGAAGAGTTAGGTGACCATGGCTGGGTTTTTTAAATGTTTCCAGAGCTCTTTCCTCTTTCTGAAATTTTAAGTGGAATTGGATTAAACTTGGAAGTCAATTTAGTGAGAGCTGGGGTTTATGTGGAGCCATCCCAACTGGGAAAAAAGCACGTTTCTACATTTATTCAATATGTACTTAATTTTATCTTTTCTGTTTATATATGCATTGTTGCATTCTTTTCCTCTAGAGTCTGTACATTTGGTGATCTGATCTCATTTAAACTTTACACTAGTTCTCTTAAAATGAATTGGGAAGTTTTCCATATTTTTTTATGCTCTGGAAGAGTTTTTATCACTTTGAAGTTAGTGCCTTCCTTTTAAAGTTGGACACATTTGCTCGTAAGATCAGTAAGTTTCACCCCTTTTGGGATGTAAATCTTTGATAACTTTATAATTTCTTCTGTGATTTTCTTTTGATCTGTTTATGTTTCCTACATTTTCTTCAGTCAATTTTTATAGCTTGTATTTTCCCCAAAAAAGTGTTGATTTGGTTGGGATTTTAAATATATCAGCAGAATGTCATATGGAATATTTGTTTACAAGTGCTCTGAGGTTACAGGTTATGCAACCCCAGGTTATTCTGATTCCTAAGCTTGGTTTTCTCTCTCTTTTAAAAAATTGATAAGCTTAGCTTGAGTTTTCTGTCTTATTGCTGTTTCTTTCCCCAAAGAATAAACTCTTCGGTTTTTAAGTGTTTTTTTCTATCTCATTAATTTCTCCCCTTAGTTTTATTACTTTTTTCTCCTTGATTTTCTTAAGTTGGTTGTATTGTTCTATTACTAAATTCTTGAGTTGAATGCATAATTCAACTCATTTCCATTCTTTCTTGTTTGATAATAAAAGTCTTGGGGCGCCTGGGTGGCTTAGTCATTAAGTGTCTGCCTTCGGCTTGGGGCGTGATCCCGGCGTTCTGGGATCGAGCCCCACATCAGGCTCCTCCGCTATGAGCCTGCTTCTTCCTCTCCCACTCCCCCTGCTTGTGTTCCCTCTCTCGCTGGCTGTCTCTATCTCTGTCAAATTAAAAAAAAAAAAATCTTAAAAAAAAATGTCTTAAATGCTTTTGGACTTGAGCATTGGCAGAATTCTCTAGGCGTTGATACATATTCTCTTCATCCCTACTGTCAAGGCAGGATATAATTGTTCTTTTGATTTTCTCT
This sequence comes from Ursus americanus, assembly GCF_024610735.1. Lineage (NCBI taxonomy): Eukaryota > Metazoa > Chordata > Mammalia > Carnivora > Ursidae > Ursus > Ursus americanus. Next base: position 20,941,769 of record NC_142144.1, read on the forward strand.
TTGATTGGAGAATTATTTATGAGTGTGTTAATATATGTTCTCTTTATGTTTACTTTCAAAGCATTACATAATTGCTATTTGATTTCCCCATTGATTGAGGGATTAATTACAAGTGAATTATACAAATGGTAGGTTTTCTTTTTTTTTTAACATTTAATTTGCTGTTAATTTCTACTTTTATTACATTTTGGTATTTTTAGGGGGATTTATTGTCATTTTCTTGGGGCTTATCGTTTGGGAAAGTTTTATGATAACGAGGTAGTACATTGGCTTGTAAGTAGAATAAGATCTAGTCTTCAGTCAACTCTGTTAATAAAGGCATTCAGGACTTCTGTTTTTTGGTGGTGGTGGTGGTTTGTAGATACATGGATTGCCATTTTTCTCAGTTTCTCTCAGAAATTCTAATTGTTTGGATTCACACATTTTGAGTTCACGGTATTTGTCTTCATGACTGATGTCTTAATTGTAGATTCTAACTTTCATTAGTAACAAATGGCTAATTTTATCCTGTTTAATATTTTTTGCCTTGACTTACAATTTGATAGCAATATTGGTTTTCTTGATTTCTTTGTACATCTATTTGCATAATATGTTTTGCCCACTTTTGTTCTTTTTAAATTAAAAAAATTTTAATTTCAGTGTAGTTAAGATACAGTGTTGTATCAGTTTCAGGTGTACCGTACAGTGATTCAGCAGTTCCAGGAGGCAGTATATGTTGCGAACCCTTTTGAGAAAAGTTTTGTTTTTAGGTAGATAAGTTAAGCAATTTACGTTTAGTGGTCTTTGTGATATGATTTTCCCTTCTTCTGCCACCTTGTTTTTTTCCTCCTGTTGCTTTGCTATGTCCATTGTTTTCTATCTTTTTGCTACACAGATTTTCTTTTTCAGTGATTCAAACAGTATAGGTTTTTTAAATTCTGTATTACACATTAAAAAACAAACAAAATCCCCTTTGAATGTGTTTTTCTCTGATTACCGGTGTTCAGACTGAAATAATATTAACTTCTTCCTGAGTAAGATAAGGAAGCTAGGGGCTCCTGGGGGGCTCAGTCGTTAAGCGTCTGCCTTCGGCTCAGGTCATGATCCCAGGGTCTTGGAATCAGCCCCCTCTGGCTCCCTGCTCAGCAGGGAGTCTGCTTCTCCCTCTCCTGCTCCCCCTGCTTGTGTTCCCTCTCTCTCTGGCTGTCTCTCTCTGTCAAATAAATAAATAAAATCTTTAAAAAAAAAAAAAGGTAAGGAAGTTAGCATTCTCTACTTCCTTTTTTCCCTTCCCCTCTTGCTTCCTTTATGTTATTGGCTTAATAGAGCATTTTGTTGCCAACTTCTTATTTTTAATTATTTTTAACATGTATTGCATCTTTAAAAAAATTATTTTTATATTGATTTATAGCAATATTTATAACACTTAAATAGGTATATATTTTACAGTTTCATAGCCCTTTCATACCAAAGTTTCTCTGTTTTTTTCTCTATTTTTATTTCACTGCACAATGATTTCTATCTTTTCCTTACCAAGGAATGGGATACTTTCTGAGCCCATGATTATGTGAGAATGTCTTTTTGCTGTCTTCAGGTGTAAATAAGAGCTCAATTGAAGATAAAATCCTTGGTCCATAACTTCTGTTGTTAAAATTCTGAGGCATTTCACATTGATTTTGGGGAATTTAAACGTTTGAAAGAGAATATGAAGAAGGTGTGATTTTTTTAGAAAAAATCCTATTATAGATAATCTGATTTTTAAGCCTTGATATCACAGAGGCTTTTTTTATGTGTGAAACTCAAGACGAATTATTTATTCATGCACATGTTAAGTGTTTATTGACCACTTGTGTGTTTGACATTATTTTAGGCATTGGGAATTCAGTAGTGAATGAGATAGAAAAATCACTTCCCTCATGAAAACCAATCAGGTGTGATATAAATGTTACTGTTTTTCACTAAATTTTCTTAGTCCTCTGAGAGTTTTTCGATCTTCAGATTTTGGTCCATTTGATGTAGTTTGAAGTGGTGGGGTTCGGAGCCAGTGCTGTTTTTACTAAAGCTTGGGGATAGGACCTGTGGGCAGAAAGAGCTGCATTGGGGTTGTGACGGGTGGCTGATTATATAGTTTCAAGTTGGGAGGGGGTTAGGGATACCACAAGCCTCCAAAGTATTTTGGAAACAAGGCTTCCAGGATCCTGAGGGGACTAGTTATTGTTAGGAGAAGGTTATTTATTACTACCTAGTAAACCCTTAGTCATGAGACCCTTCAGATGTGTATCAGTGGGCCATATGCTTGGGGGATGATTGCTCACATGTATCTTGGTGGGGTAGAGATAAAGGAAGTTTCCAAAGGAATGTATGTGTTCAAGGAGACTCACAGATGGGGGTGGGGGGCAGTTGGGCTAAGACTGCCTTTTGCCCTTAGCAAAGTGTCAACATCCAGGCAGCTGAGCTCCCAGGGGAAGGTCCCTCGAGCTGTTTCAAGGACTTGTCAATGGGCTCTAGGCAGTAAGGAAGCAATTCTTTCTTTTGCCTTTGTTTCCCACATCACATTTACACATTAGAAATAGTTTCTTTCATGAAATCTCTGATTGCTGCTTTTTTTTTCCATTTGGTATTTTGGCTCCTCACATGCTCCTGTATGGAATTCCTTGTTTGTCTGCCCTGGTCTTCACTCTTTCCCTTTTTATATCCCTGCCTTTTTCCTCTGCCTTCTGTGAGAGTGCAGTGGGTTTAATCTGTATAGACATTTATGCGTATGTGCATCGACCTTTCTGGCCTTCTCTATTTCTAATGCATGTTATATTTTGTTGTTGGACTTGCGTTTCCTTGTCTCATCTAGTTCCTTTTTTTTTTTTTTTTTAAGTCAGCCCTACGCCCAATGTGGGGCTTGAACTCACGACCCCAGGATCAAGAGTCACATGCTGTATGGACTGAGCCAACCAGGCACCCTCATCTAGTTCCCTTTTTATTTCTGCCTCTCTCAACCAGTTTCCTCTCTTGCATTCTCTTATTAACTCATCCTTTATCTGTTTTAATGCATCTTCAAAATTTTTTACTGAAAATGCAAAAAAGATGTTGCCTAATTTTACTATTACTTTGCTCAATATATATTTTTTCAAAATAATATTCGTTCTTTGCCTCTTAGGCACAATCTTCTTTGTAGAATCATTTCACAGGCTTTTCTTTTTATTGTTAGAATATACAAGTTTTATCTAGGTTTGATATTTCATAATAAAATGGATGACATTCTCTTTAATCTTACTTTTTATTGGATGATATTACTGTGCTTATCTCAGATCTCATCTTGAAGGATTTACTGCTGATTGGATAATTCAGCGTCCTTCTGGGAGCAGCTAGCTGTGAGAAAGCCCACTTCCTGAGCTTTATTTCTGAGCACTTTTTTTTTTTTAAAGATTTTATTTATTTATTTGACAGAGAGAGAGAGAGAGACAGCCAGTGAGAGAGGGAACACAAGCAGGGGGAGTGGGAGAGGAAGAAACAGGCTCCCAGTGGAGGAGCCCGATGCGGAGCTGCGGGGCTCCATCCCAGGACCCTGGGATCATGCCCTGAGCCGAAGGCAGATGCTTAACGACTGAGCCACCCAGGCTAGCCCCCCCCCCTTTTTTTTAAAGTAGGTTCCACACCCAGCGTGGAACTGAACACAAGGCTTGAACTCATGACCCTGAGATCAAGACCTGAGCTGAGGTCAAGAGTCAGACACTTAACTGACTGACCTACCCAGGCGCTCTTATTTTCTGAGCACTTTGCTATCCTTTTTTAAAAAGATTTCTTATTTATTTGAGTGAGACTACAAGGGGAGGGGAGGAGGGGCAGAGGGAGAGAATCTTCAAGCAGATTCCCTGTCAAGTGCAGAGCCTGTGGGAGGGTGCGGGAATGTGTGCGGGGTAGGGGGCTGGGGGGGTGAGGGCAGTGGTGCTGGACCTCACCACCCATGAGATCATGACCCAAGCTGAAACCAAGAGTCCCACGCTTAACCAACCAAGCTGCCTAAGTGCCCCTCAGCACTTTGCTGCCTTGACTGGTGAAACTGTTGCTCTCAGACAGCATCGTGTTGTCTGACTTCATTAGGATGCTATGGTCTACAGAGGCAGGAGAGAACCAAGTCCCTCCTTCTACCCACCCAGGCTCTCTGTCAGGTGGGACCTCTAGGTCCCTACGCGTGCCCATAGAAGTCCTTCCATGTTACTGATCTCCAGCATGCTAAGGAGGGACTGTTATTATTATTATTACCAGTAGTAGTAGTCGTAGTGGTATATATAGTTTTTACCCTGGCTGCCTATCAGCACTGCTTGGCGCATTAAAACAAAATACAGATGTGTGTTTGTACCTCAGATCTGCTGTGTCTGGATGATTCTGATGTGCAGGTAGGATCAGCAACAATCAGGCTAAATTGTTCTAGATGGAGCATCCATCACTTATTCGTCCTGTTGCCGTCCTCACTTCTAGTCCCCGCCTCTGTGGGCCCCAGTCCTTCCCCAGTTCCTTCCTTGAAGACTTTGAGACCATGCTCCTTTGCTTGAGGGCACGTTATACCTCATTGCTCTCAGCGTCTTTCTTTAGTCCGGTCTCCTCCACACGGTGCTAAGCAGAAGCGTCTTTGTGTTGGTGCCTCGTGTATGTCAACCAACCCTTCCTTCCATCCCAGATGCAATTTTGACCCATTTTTACTACTCTCAGTCACTTCTGTCAGGATTGGGGGTGGGAAGTGGGAACCAGATGCTTTTGTTGACATTCCGTCTTCGCCTGAGTTCAGACTCTCATGGCTGTGAGGGAGCCAATCGTACAGAGATGGGAGCTGTGCAGACAGAACTTCTGCTTTATGTCTGTTTGAGAACAGACATCCTGCGTGTGGTATTTCTTACATACATATGTTTGGTGTGCCTGAAAATCATATGCAAACACGTAGCAATTGTCGTTTCTGATGTCTTTATGAAATCCTTAAAAGTTGTGAAGATAAAGGGGAACCCATGTGATAGGCCTTCACATTCTCTCTCGTAACCGTGTTTTTACGTTTTCCAGTTACAGCGAAGAATATTTCCCCCCCAGCTAATAAATAGCCTTGTGTTGCATGTGTGCGTGATACGTAATACGCTGCGGGCAGTTTTGATTTTGAATAGAATAATTTCTTGTCCTTCTTCCTTCTTAGGGAGCAGAGACTCCCATGGGAGTAATGTAGTTTTCTAGGTAGTTTTACAAAGTTTCTCTCTGATAGACATTTAAACTTTTTCTCATTTGTAGAAAATGTACCGGCTTCTTGGGAAATTTGCTCTTCCTTAAAAATTAGCCGTGGTATTCCTGGACACTCTGTGAGTTTTTTACGCATTAGTAACAAACCTCTTCTTTCTTCATGACTACCTGAAGAAAATAGAACATTGAAGGAATAAAGTAGATGTAGGAGGAATGAAATCCCCCCCCTTTTTTAAATCCAGTGGTTGAAATAAGTCTCCTCTCTGATTATTTTACTATGCCTGCATCCTTACCTGAGTAGCTCTTGGAATACTGTCTGCTGCGAAGCAGACATCTTGCCTGGCCATCTCCTTTCAGTTGATCTTCTAGGTTGGAAACACCCACTCAGAGTGCTGATCCATAGTCTTTCCCTTTTATTCACCTTTTCCTTATTCTCAGACTTTCTAGGTGTTGACATGCTTACCTTCAGGACATTTAACATAGGGGCTATCCAAGTGATAGGATGAACTTTCTAAAAATATCACAGCTTTATTAGTTTATGGCGATTTTAAACAGATTAACAATAACCCACAACCCTCGGACCAACTAGTTTATGGCGATTTTAAACAAGACTTTATTTATGTATTTGAGAGAGAGCGAGAGCAAGAGAGAGCATGAACGGGGGCGGGGAGAGGGAGAAGCAGGGAACCCGACGCAGGACTCGATCCCGGGATCCTGGGATCATGACCTGAGCGGAAGGCAGAAGCTTAACTGACTGAACCACTGAAGCGCCCCTAGTTTATGGTGATTTTTAAATATGAACTATTTCATCTGATTCTCTCAGTAGCCTGTGATGTCAGAAAAGCAAACCGGATTACTTGGTTCACAGAGAAGAACACGGAGGATTGGAGGGGTTAACTGACTTACCGACGGTCATGCAATTAACTTATAGAGCCAGGACTTGAAGCCAAAGGGGGCGCTCTTGCTGTTAAACACCCTGTTGGCTCTTGTAAGACGTCAGAGTTTCAATTGTACTTAGCCAAGATATGTTTTGCTAAGATATGCGACCTTTCCGTATGTTTTATCTTTTAGAAGATGTCTTAGAAGATGATGGAATTTTCAATATTTCAGTATTCAGTGAAGCTTGTTTGAAACTGAACAGGCACCCTAGGAAACTTGGATCAGAACAAATGTACCAAGTAAGAAGATCTCTCATGTTTTCTGTCAAAGTATTGCATCACTTGAAAATTTGGCGGCTCTCCAAGTGAGGATCCAAAGTATTTAAAAACACGAATGGCATGAACTCCTAGACAGTTTGGTTTTTGTCTCTAGACTTGGATGTGAGATGGGTGCCACGCTGGGGGCTGAGGGGGAGGAAGACACTCGAGTGGGTGACTTGCTATCGGTTTCCCTGTCTGGTATTTCACATGTATGTATTATATTTTATTTTAGTGCATTTTATCATTACGGCTGATTCTGTCATCAAATTCACACTGGCTTGTAGATTTTTTTTTTTTTAAAGATTTTATTTATTTATTTGACAGAGAGAGAGACAGCCAGCGAGAGAGGGAACACAAGCAGGGGGAGTGGGAGAGGAAGAAGCAGGCTCATAGCGGAAGAGCCTGATGTGGGGCTCGATCCCATAACACTGGGATCACGCCCTGAGCCGAAGGCAGACGCTTAACCGCTGTGCCACCCAGGCGCCCCTGGCTTGTAGATTTTTAAGAAACTCATTGAGTGGCTATTGGTCCTCATTTAACTTGATTTTTTTAAAAATCACACCTCTCAAGTAAAATGATTCCTAAATTCAGGTCCGAACTGATTCATTATTTTGTGTCACTTTTAGTGCCTGGCAAATCTTCTGGCAGAGTAGACTAAGTATTAAATTAAAGTTCATTCATTCATTCATTAGCCATTTATCAAAAGAATATCATGTATCAGGACCTGTAACTTTCAGTTCACCCTGATGTAAATACACCAGTAAAAGACACTGTGGTATGATGAGTGCTTTGATAAAAGGTAAATAAACGGGGGATTGCGTGCATGTGTGTATGTCCAGATAGGGTTTTTTTTTGTTTTGTTTTGTTTTTAGCAAGAAGCAAGGACTGTGCTAAATCACAGAGAATGAGCGGGACTCAACCAGATCAAAGATGTGGGGTGATGGTGAAGAAGGGCACTGTGGGCAAGCAGAGAAGCATCTTGAATATTAGGGAACATGGTTCTCTTAGGGAACAAAGAAAGCAAGGGAGACTAGGAAGAGATGAGGCAAAAACCTGAGCAGTGACTAGATCAGGAAGGACCCTGTAATTTGGAGTTTGGATCGTATTTTGATGTCTCTGTGGAACCCCTGAAGGATTTTCAGCAGGTGAGCCAAATACTCCAGTTTTCATATTTAGAAGGAACCCAGGGGCTAGAAACATATTCAGGTACCCAGATAAAGTTTAGATGATTTTAAAAAATGGGTGTAGAAATAAATGGTCCTGGGACAATTGGTTAACTACTTGGTTAAGAAAATAAATGATTCTTTGCATTTACACTAAAATGATTAAAGAGTTAAGTCAGAAAAAAAAAAGTAATTTTTTAATACGTTTAAGATTCATTTAAGTAGGGGTGCCTGGGTAGCGCAGTTGTTAAGCGTCTGCCTTCGGCTCAGGGCGTGATCCCGGCGATCTGGGATCGAGCCCCACATCAGGTTCCTCTGCTATGAGCCTGCTTCTTCCTCTCCCACTCCCCCTGCTTGTGTTCCCTCTCTCGCTCGCTGTCTCTCTCTGTGAAATAAATAAAATCTTTAAAAAAAAAAAAAAAGATTCATTTAAGTAATGTGGAAAGCACTCTTCACAAGTCGATTGAAAAATGTGAACATTCAAAGACAGTTCACAAAAGAGGATATATATATGTATGTGTGTGTGTGTGTGTGTGTGTGTAGCCAAAACACACATGAACACGTTATACCTCACTAGTAAGAAAAAAAAGAAAAAAAATTAAACCATAAGATACCATGATTCTTCTATAATCATAGATAACAGTTTTTTTTTTTTTTTGAGAGAGAGCACATGTACAAGGTGGGGGGAGGGGCAGAGGAAGAGGGAGAGAATCTTAAGCAGGCTCCACGATAGGCACGTGGACTTGATCTCACAACCCTGACACCAGGACGTGAGCTGAAAACAAGAGTCAGATGCTTAACTGACTGAGCCGCCCAGGCTCCCCAAGCATAGAGTACTGTTACCTACAGTGGCTGGCCAGTTAAACTGGCATGACTTTTCTGGAATAGTTATTTCTTATTTGTTAGCCTCAGTAAATTTTTGGAAATGAGCTGTAATTAAGCACACATATACCAAGAGATTAAGCTGTTCCTTGAAGCTTTGTTTATAGTAGGGGAACTTGGAAACAACTTAAGTGTTCACTAGGAGGGATTTGGCCAAATAAACCATCACACATTCATCTGACAGAACCCTATGCAGATATAAAGTATGTCGCACCTCATACTGAATAACATTTGCTGCTGTTGACCAGTATTCCTGTTGAAATGGTCTCTGTTTCTCCTATCATTTTGTCCCCTCTCTAGCTCTCCGTCCTAGCATTCCCTTCCTCTGCCTGTCCCTTAAATCTGAGCACCCTCAAGGTTGTACATTGCCCCTTCTCTTGTTCTGTACCCCTCTTTGGGCCATCTTACCCAGTCTCTTTACTTCCTTCACTGTCTCTATGCTCATAAGTCCTAAATCTGTCTCTCCAGGCCTCATCTGTTCTATAAGCTCTGGGCCCATACTCCCTGATTAACTTTTTGTGTTCTTCTTCGCACTGTCTTCACATATGTGACTCTCCCGCCAGCAGTGCCCCTCCTTCCCTTACCCTACCTGGCTGACTCCTGTTTATCCGCAAGGCTCAGCTCAGTCGTCTCCCCTGGGAGGAAAGCTGACCTTCTGCCCCAAACACTGTCCCTGCTGGCTGAATTGTTTTTCCTGTCTGCAGCTCACCTGGTTAATGCTAATTTCTCCTCGGGTTCATGATTTAGATAGGGAAGCTTTCCCTGATCCCCAAAGAGGAGGGTTAGGTGTCCCTCCTGAGTGCTCCTACTGCCTCATGCCTCATGGATTCTAACACTTATCCCTGGGTATTTTGTTTGCCTGGAAACTCGTCTGTGAGTTCCTTGAGTTTAGGACCTGTACCTTATTTGCCATTGTATACCCCACACTATATACTCTGTATATCTATTTATAGAATGAATTAATGACAGCGAAAAAAACTTCACAATATATTTTTAAATAAAATAATTCTACTATAAAATCATGCATACAGTGTGATTTAAAGTTTGTAACCAGAGAGTTATTTTTTGTTTGTAGACTAAACCATATGGAGTTTAGGATGAAACCGAGTTTGTAGAAAAATTATCTACGGAGTTGTGAGGTCTTTTCCAGCAGACGGCAGCAGTCTAAGTGTAGAACTGGGGAAGCCAAATATCTGGATTGAGCCAGTGTGTTTCAGGTTTTCTAGGATGGGTGAAATTGAGAACAGAGGGGCAAGGGCATTGAGGGTGTCAGGCAAGAGAATAACGAAAGTGATAGGGTACCTGAGAGCTGGGGAAGATGAGGATGGGAGTGAATATGGGTAGAAGATCTCGAGTGAGGAAATCTTGGGGGAGTTCTTGAGCGAGATCAGGCATAATGGATGAGTGGGCCAGAGGAATAGGAGACTGTGAGATCTTGAAGCTGCTCTGAGGTTGACACAGCCTGGGATGTGGCCGTGGATATGAGCAGCGAAAGTGGAGTGGAGGAACTTCATAGCATTGAGCTCAAGGATCTCTGAGGCCAAGGTTTGACGGCTTGTCTATAAGGACATTTTCGTTACCCAAGAGAATGCTAGAAATTGGGGGAGAGAGGAAAATCCCAGTGAGCCACGTGTCAGGGTCTTGGAAGACTGTGGAAGAATGACGGTGGTGAGGAGGGATGGAGGGCGGCCATAGCCTATGACATGAGCATCAAAAGAAATGCTAAACACAGATATGTCCAGCTGTAACACACGGATTGATCAGGGGTCAAGCATATTCCTTCCGGGACCTTAACATATTTTTTCCCTTATAAGTCCCTATATTAAACATACATCTTGGGTTGGCAATGGATAGAGTATTATGGGTTAATACCACGCACGATGAATCCGTGGACCAAAAACACTTTTACCAGAGCTCTCATAGGAAGGACCAAGTGAAGTACCATTGCACAGTTGCTTTGAATGCATAATTGGGAGGAGTCCTCATAAAGTTCAAAAATTCTGTTTCATGAGGCTTATCAATGGATTCTTTATGAATGAGAAGAAATTAAAAGAATTTTGCCCCATAGCTCCAGTGCCATCTTCTTTCCTTGGGAGGGCATCAGAGTTTCTCTTAGAATAGCCTACATTTTGTTCATCTGAGATGCGGTTACGCATTTTAATCTTTGTCCTGTAGTGGTGGAAGGGGACGTTGAAGAGGATAGGGAGGGTAGATTTGTAAAGTCCATCCCCAGTGTAGCTAGCTATTGTGTTAAAAAGAATTCTAAGAGCATGGACCTTCTTGCTTTATCTCTGTTTTGCTTATAATCTAGATATCTGCAAGCCAGCAGAAAATTTAATGCAATGCTTTCTTTTAATCTCTTGACAGTTTAAAGTTCTGGGTCAGAGGTGGTATCTGAATAATTTTTATCATGCAACATCATTTAACTTCACAACGAGGGAACGCGCTCCAGTGGTGTGTTTAGACCTGTACCCAGCAACTGATTACACAGTGACTGTCACTCTCCTGGGATCTTCTGAGCAGCACTCAGCGCAAATAGTGGTGACAACTGCACCAGGAGGTGAGTGTGCGTGTCTCTCCGATTTATGGCTCAGGGCAGGTGAAATATGTGAATTGCACAATGTGGGGGACTGTAAAGAATACTCATCTGGGAGTCGCGAGACTTGTGTTCTAGTTCTAATGACTACCAACTTTTTTCTGGGCCTTAGGGTGCCTGACTCTTACCACCCATCCCCTTCCCCACAGGGGTTCTGGCTCATTGTGGGTAGAGACCAAGAATGGACTGTTTTATTTAGGGCTCCCCGATGGTGATGGATTGAAAATAATGTAAGGCTTCTATCTCTTACTCCGGGTTTCAGATCGCTGAGCCCCCAGGGTAGTCATTATGGACAAGTAGAACCAAAATCCTGGAGATCAGTGATGTGAGCCGCGCTGTGCTGGCACTGGTGAGACAAAGAGGTCTTATGACTGGACCGTGTCTGAGCACATGAACCTGATATAGAGAACAGTGGTCTCCTGAAGGTCAGGCTTCCTAGAAAGGCCATGTGGTCTTGTGAGGAAGCCAGACAGAGGCCAGCTGTATCAACTCCACAGCTCTCTCTGGTAGGAAGGGACACAGAATTTTTTTTGCTCTCTAATCCATGGTGTTTAATGGACAAATTTAGGGGCAACCAGGTGGAGGGGCTGCTGCCTTTGAAGGAAGGCGGTTGAGTAGGTTAAGTCCTGCTCCTGTCTTCCTGATGCTTCTCTCCCGTATTCACCGTTGTTCTGAGAAAAGAAAAGCAGAATTATGTGATCGTTGCCCCACACTGTGAACGTAAGAAATGTCACTAAAGTGTACACTTGAAAGTGGTTAATTTTATGTTGTTTGAACTTGACCCCCATTTTTAGAAAACAGCCAACGAATTAACTATGTTCTTCTTGTCTTCTGGGCCTCAGTTACCTTCTGACTGATCTTTACCTGCCATAATACAAGTAAATTGTCTAGAGTAGTGTCCAGCACATAATAATGTTGATGACAATAATAGCTATGTTTATTGAGTACTAAGTATGTGCTGGGCACTGTTCAAAGTGCTTTCTTTGGGTTAGAATCCAAAATATATTAAAAAAACTTATAAAAAACTCAACACCCAAAAACCAAATAAACCAGTTAAAAAATGGGCAGAAGACATGAACAGACGTTTTTCCAAAGAACACATGCAGATGGCCAACAGACACATTGAAAGATGTTCAACATCGCTCATCCTCAGGAAATGCAAATCAAAACTGCAGTGACATACCACCTCATACTGTCAGAATGGCTAAAATCAACGACACAAGAAACAACAGGTGTTGGAGAAGATGTAGAAAAAGGGAAACCCTCCTGCACTGCTTGTGGGAATGCAAACTAGTACAGCCAGTTTGCAGAACAGTTTGGAAGTTCCTCAGAAAGTTGAAAATAGAACTACCCTGCAATCCAGCAATTGCACTACTAGGTATTTACCCAAAGAATGCCAGAACACTAATTCAAAGGGATACATGCACCCCAATGTTTATAGCATTATTTACAATAGTCAAATTATGGAAGTAGCCCAAGTGTCCATTGATTGACGAATGGATAAAGAAGGTGTGGTATTTATATATGTACACACACTGGAATATTACTCAGCCATCAAAATGAACAAAATCTTGCCATTTGCAACAACACGGGTGGAGCTAGAGAATATAATACAAAAAGAAATAAGTCAGTAGGAGAAATCAAATACTATATGATTCCACTCGTATGTGGGATTTAAGAAACAAATGAGCAAAGGAAAAAAGAGAGAGAGATGAATCAAGAAACAGACTCTTAACTATCCAGAGCACACTGATGGTTACTAGAAGGGAGGTGGGCGGGGGGTTAAACAGGTGCTGGGGATGAAGGAGGGCGCTTGTGATGAGCACTGGGCGATGTATGGAAGTGCTGAATCACTGTATTGTACGCCTGGAATTAAGATCACACTGTATGTTAACTAACTGAAATTAAAAAAAAAAACTTGATAAAGGAAAAAAAAAAGAAAAAATGGAGTGAGCAAAAACCAAAAACCAAAATAAAACAAAAAACAAAACAAAACCAAAAAACCCCCAAAACAATGTGCCCTGTTTGAATCAACTCAGGCCTACCAAACCCCCTGAGGAAGGCATCGCCGTTATTCCCGTTTTGTAGACAAAGATCACGAGGCACAGAGAAATTAAACAGTTTGTCCAGGATCGCTCACCTAGTGATTTGAATGGGGGCTGGTTTGACCCTGGCTCCACGGCCCTCATTCTTAATGTACTTCTGCTGCTTCTCACTAATTATCTAGTTATTCAAAAGAAAAAAGCAAAATTATATTCTCAGAACCCAGTGCATGGTCAGTCCAGACCCACCTTGCTTTTGTCAACCTTGGACCATGAGCAAAATCTTCAAATGCCATGGATGCATAAATGCATTCATTGAATAAATATTTATTTCTTTCCTGCTCTGTGTCAAGCAGGTTCTGATAGCTGACATTGCGGCAGCAATAAAACACTCCCAGCTGACATGGCATTGGAGTTGTTGGGGGGTCATGGTGGAGAGAGAGAAACAAGTAAGGAAATAAATCACATATTAGGTGGGGAAGAAAGCATGGCAAAAGGAGTGACAACTAATGGTCAGGGAAGGCCTCTATTTTATATATATTATATATATATAATATATATATTTATTATATTTAGGCCTCTATTTTATATATGTATAAATACATATATAATATATATAAATATGTTTGTATTTTACTTTTATTTAAATTCATTTAATTAACATATACTGTATTATTAGTTTCAGAGGTAGAATTTAGTGATTCATCAGTTGCATATAACACCCAATGCTCATTCCATCATGTGTCCTCCTTAATGCCCATCACCCAGTTACCTATCACCCCCAACTCCCCCCCGCTCCAGCAACCCTCAGTTTGTTTCCTAGAGTTAAGAGTCTCTTATGGTTTGTCTCCCTTACTTTATTTTTCCTCTCCCTTTCCCTTTCCCTATGATCCTCTGTTTTGTTTCTTAAATTCCACATATCAGTGAGATCATATAATAATTATCTTTCTCTGCTTGACTTATTTTGCTTAGCCTAATACCTTCTAGTTCCACCCACATCGTTGCAAACGATTTATTTTTTTGATGGCTGAGTAATATTCCATCATGTATATATACCACATCTCTTTTATCCATTCATCTGTTGATGGACATCTGGGCTCTTTCCATATTTTGGCTGTTGTGGACATTGCTGCTATAAACATTGAGGTGCAGGTGCCCATTTGGGTCACTATGTTTGTATCCTTTGGGTAAATATCTACTAGTGCAATTGCTGGGTCATAGGGTAGCTCTATTTTTAACTTTTTGAAGAACCTTCATACTGTTTTCCAGAGTGGCTGCACCAGCCTGCATTCCCACCAGCAGTGTAAGTGGGTTCCCCTTTCTCTGTATCCTTGACAACATCTGCTGTTTCCTGACTTGCTAATTTTAGCCTTTCTAACTGGTGTGAGGTGGTTTCTCATTGTGGTTTTGATTTGTTTTTCCCTGATGCTGAGTGATGTTGAGCACTTTTTCATGTGTCTGTTGGCCATTTGTATGTCTTCTTTGGAGAAATGTCTGTTCATGTCTTCTGGAAGGCCTCTATTATAAAGTGACATTTAAGCACAGATCTGGAGGAAGTGAGGGAGTAAGCTATGCACAGGGATGACGCCAAGTGACAAGGTCTTGAGAGAGGCATGTCCTTGGCATGTTCTAGGAACATCAAGGAAGTCAGTGTGGCTGGAACAGAGTGAGATGCAGAAAGTGGTAGGAGATGGGGCCTAAACTGTAGCTTGAGTATGAATCAGGGTCTCATGGCATCAAATTTAGAAAGTAAGTCCATTGTTACCTTCTCCTTTACGACATGGATCCTGAATTACCAATGGTAGGTATAATCTAGCATGTGATATTTCAGCCTCTTGAGATTACAGGCAATTTGGAGTCCACCACTTGTGAATTTGAACTTAGTTTGGGAAGTGATCTCGTCTCATAAGGTTCCTGGATTCTGTTGGACACTAGTCTTGCCATATGTTTTGCAGGGAGGGAAATTCTCTTCCCTTGAAAATTTTAGAACTTTGCCATGGTGGCTCTGGGTCTTTCTTGGTGCCCATCCCAAGGATTTAGAACCTTTTCATTTTCATACCTCCTTCAAGCCCTCTTTCTATCCACCGTTCACCATCGCTGAAGATCTTTCTCTCTAGTGAAAGAGCCCCATTGCTCTTTGGGCGGGATACCCCACGTTATAGTGAGAGGAGTAGTAGGAAAGTCTTCAAGACAATTGCACCGTCTTGCATGCCTCCTTCACGGTCCCAGTTTCCTGCTTTTTTCTCTAAATTTCTCTGTCCCCAGAGAGATCCCGAGAATTGTTCTGCGCTTCAGGGGTTCTTATTACTGAATGCCTTGCCTCTGAGTGCTACTTCCTGCTTAGGAGTTTCCACATATGTCTTCTGGAGAAATACCCTCAGTGGATCCTTGAGCTGCTTTGAGTTTCTGGAACTTGTGCTGTTGCTGGTCTAATGACGTCCAGGAAGTGCCCTAGGTTAGTGGTTTTTCACCCAAGCCCCACCTTTCCTTAGAACTGACTTTTAAGACTCAGCTGGGCTGCTTTGTTGGGCACCACAGCATCCCTTCTGGCCACCATACCCTTTTCTGCATCGGGTAAGCCTCCGGCGTTCAGCTCCCTCTGATGCTGTAAGCCTTCCACCTGCCATCCCCCTCATTTCTGTTCCTTTCCTGTCCCCAGGTCTGGCCAATTCCTTTTGCTAGGTATTAGGACTCTCCTTCCCTATATTTGGTTTTTGTTTTCACACTTAGATTTTTGTTCTCCTAACATCCCTACTTTGGATTCAGCCAGGGAATTCATGGAGAGAGAATGATACCAGAGGGTTCTGGATCTGCTATCATCATCCAGTGTTCAAATAAATCCCGCCCACCTTTCATTTCATTAGAAGGTATATGTTTCTATTCAGTTCAACCTATAACCCAGGCCTGGGTCTGATCAGTTGTCATTCTCCCTGGGTCCTCCATGCATCTGTTTTTCTGTTCCTTCTTCCTCAAGTTCTAACTCCCTGTATTTCCCAGGCAGGTTTCCTTCAAGCCAGTGCTGCACCTGCTACAAGAACAGTGTCTGTCACCTGAAGCTAATTTAACAAGGCTTGAAGAATTCTACTCCGATGTTTCTAGCCATTCTCTTCTTAAATGTGCCCACATTTTCTGAAACTACATAGCATCACAATTGCAGTTACTGAGGAGTGTCCCATTAATGTTGATGCTAGTGTCCCCATTTAAAACTTTTACAAGACCTTTCTTGATAGAATGATACCTGGATCTGGGCACCTGTTGGGGAAAGTGTCCCTTTGAGTCTGTCTTCCAAAAAGTCCCATTATTCTTCTCTTTGATGATTTTGAGCCACTTTCCCTGAACCTAGTAAATATTCCTATCTTTTCCGGGCTCTTCAGAGTAGTTACATTTGGAATTTCCTTTTCTGTATCATATTTTTTTCTAGCTGGACCAATAGGATTTCAAATTATCTTCTCCTTGGTGTGATTTCCTTCACTTTATTTCATTCTCTCCTAGTCTTGTCCTATGTGCAGGCCCCAGAAAGCAAGAATCTGTATCTTGTTTGGGCAGTGACCTGTAATACATGAACTCTACCTAGTAGGAGATGTGACCCAAGGAATGGCAATCTCTCCTACCAGTCAGATTACATATTTACTATTCCTTCCTTGAGGATTAGTGAGTAGGGAGTGGAGAGAGGCCACGATTGTGTTTTCCTTTGTGGAAATGGGAAGACAGGTAAATAACAACCTTTAACACACTTGAGCGAGGTAATTGGCCTCTGCAGTGTAAGAGGGTTGAACAAGAAAGTTCTCCTCTGGTTCTAGGAGTCTGTGTTAAGAAAGCAATTCTGGGTTCCTTCAAATCCATTTACTTCAACATCCAAATTTCTTGACCACTTAATTTACCATCATTATTTCATCTGTCCAATTTTTTGTATTCTTATTGATATATACAACTTATTCACATAATAAGGGTTTCATTATTATTTGTGTCAAATATTTTTCTTGATTAATAGTTTCTTTTAATTTTGTTTATGGTGTTTTTGACATTTAAAAGTTTTAGATTCTATGTAGTCAATACTATTGATCTTTTCCTTTGTGATTTATTACATTAATATTAAATATAGAATTTTTAAAACAGAAGAGTATTTATTTATATCCCATCTTTTTTTCAAGTGACCTGCATGGGTATAGAAAATAAAATAAGTTAGATATGTAAGCTAAAGAAGAATGAGGGGCTTCTGGGTGGCTCAGTAGTTTATGGCTCAGGTCATGATCCCAAGGTCCTGGGATCGAGTCCCACATCGGGCTCCTTGCTCAGTGGGGAGCCTGCTTCTCCCTCTGCTTGCCACTCCCCCTGCTTGTGCCCTCTCTCCCTCTCTGTCTGGCACATAAATAAATAAAATCTTTTAAAAAAGAAAAAAAAATGAACTTGCCCTGCACAGTTGAATGAGTGATTGAACCCCTCCAAATTACTGTCCAGATAATATGATCACATAACTTTTAGCAAGCAAATTTCATGGTAGTTGTAACCAGATACCAAATTTGTCTCAAGAAAAATTTCAACAAAGGAACAGTAAAACTCCCAACAATGTTATATCCTCTTGTTCCTTCGAAGATAAACTGTTTGCAAAATGTACATCAAGGACACCTAAAGGATAATAAAATGATACCACAGTTTATAGAACAGTTACAAAAATAGTGACTTTGTTGTCAAAACAGTTGATTCTTAGCCATTCTTTCTGACACTGTTTCCCTTGCAAAGTCAACTGTCTATTTAGACTGCTCCTTCCTAATTAGGGTTTTAAAAACTCTATCATTTAGGAATAAGAGATTTCTTATTTTTCTGTTCTCTCTAGCAGAGGATTACATGCATTTACTTCTAAAATAGTGTTGGTACATTTTTTTAAAAAATCAAAAGAAGGGGGAAACAGAATAGCTTTCCTTCTATTGCCTGGTCGAAAACCATGACTGGTTACTGTGGTTTATGTTGCAAGTGTTCTGATAGCATGCATAACTTGAGATCTATGTTGACCTTATAAAACTTCCTCCCCCCCCACTGATTCCTGTTTACAGAATTGAAGTCCAAAGAAAAGATAATAAAGACCATAAAAAATTTAACGTTGTTTTTGACCATTTCCTACAAAACGATAAATACTATAACAGTATTCTGTGGTAGTAGAGTTACGTCTGAAGTCTTTCTGCTTCCTTTATAAACCATCAACCTGAGAAACTCTTACTTGCAATTGGCCAAGCCAAAAAATGGCATTTATTTTGCATGGAATCCCGGGGCATTTGCAATATGCCAAAAAGGGGATGGGGCAGTAAATGGCCGTTTCTTTTTAAGATGATATAAGGACATTGTAGACCCAGCTAGGCAGACTTGTACCCATGGGGTAAGTAAAGGTGAATAAGTTATTTAGAATTGGAGTCCTACACTAAATGGGACCTAAATGGTTTTGGAGGCAGTAGATCCATCTTATTCTTTTTGGGACCACCCCATATTCTAATCACGGTACATGGAGAGACTCCAGGGCTGCCATCGCGTCGGCTGAAATCAGAGAAAAGATCACGTAACTCCCTAGTCTAAAATGTCCATTAGGGGCGCCTGGGTGGCACAGCGGTTAAGCGTCTGCCTTCGGCTCAGGGCGTGATCCTGGCGTTATGGGATCGAGCCCCACATCAGGCTCCTCCGCTATGAGCTTGCTTCTTCCTCTCCCACTCCCCCTGCTTGTGTTCCCTCTCTCGCTGGCTGTCTCTATCTCTGTCGAATAAATAAATAAAAAATAAAATGCCAATTAATACAGTGCAAAGGAAAGCTAACTACAATATATTCTTTTTAATTTCATTTCCTTGTAACTTTTAAATTTTGATATGATTTCAAATTTCTCTGTCTCTCTCTCTCATTCCTCCTCTCCCCCATTCTCTCTCTCTTCCTAAAATAAATCCCACTTGGTTATGGTGTGTTTGTTTCTTCTATGGTGTTGGATTCTGTTCACTAATATTTTCTTTAGTCTTTTTGCATCAGTATTCATAAGTGATATTAGTTTATAGTTTTCTGTTTGTATCATCTTTATCAAATTTAGGCATTAATATTTTCCTTGTTTCATAAAAAGAATTTGAAAGGTTTCCTTCATCATTATGTCCTTCATTATTTGAAAGGTTTTCATTATTACAGTTCACATAGCATTGGGACTATCTGGTCTCCAATGGGTAGGTAGAATTTCTCCACAAAACAGCCCAGGCATGGGGGCTTTTCTGGGGGGTACTTCCTTGATAACGTTCTCAGTTTGTCTTTGTTTTTGTTTTCGTTTTTTTTCCCCATGCAAAATGGTCTGTTTAAACTTTTTAAGTCTAATGGGGTCAGTTTTAGCAAACTGTTTTCTTAGGAATTATCCATTTTCTCTGTTTATTCAAATCTATTTGCAGAGTGGTCTGCGAAGTACTTTCATTTATTTTTTTTTAAAATTTTCTTCTGTTTCAATGGTTAGTTCTCCCTTTATTTGTATTTTCTTCCTTTTTTCTAGATTAAGTTAGCCAGCAGTTCATGTGTTTTATTATTTTCAAAAAGCCAAGGTTTTGTTCTATTAGTTGGATCTGTTTTCTTCCCCCTCTACATCAGGGATTAGCCAGCTATGGCTCGTGGGCCACATCTGGCCCCTTGCCTGTTTCTATAGTAGAGTTTTATTAGACACTGAAGGCGAAGTCATTTGTTTACAGAATGTCTGTGGCTGCTTTTGTGCCACAAAGAGGGAGTCAAGTAGTGTGACAGAACTGGCCGAGAAGGTTTTTACTAAAACAGTTACTCTGTGCCCCTTTATAGAAAAAAGTTGTGCTTCCATATTTATTATATTCCTTTTTTTTTTTTAAGATTTTATTTATTTATTTGAGAGACAGAGAAAGAGAGAGAGAGAAAACACAAACAGGAGGGAGGGGCAGAGGGAGAGGGAGAAGCAGATTCCCTGTGGAGTGGAGATCCTGATGCGGGACTCAATCCCAGGACCCTGAGATCATGACCTGAGCCAAAGGCAGACGCTTAACCAGGCGCCCCTGTTATATTCTTTCTTATGCTTTGTTTTACTTTATAAAGGTGGTTGTATTTTATCTTCATTGTGAATTGTGGCGTTTTGCATTAAAAAGTGTTCTTTGTCATATTAAAGGCTTTTGGGCTTGACTTCTACTTATATGAGGATTACATCCCCTACTTTCCTATGGTTTGCATTTGTCTGCTGTACTTTATATGTCCATCACTTTATATTTAGTCTCTCTGAAGCACTTTGTTTTAGGGGTTCCTGTAGTACACAGCACACGGTTAGATCTTGCATATGTTGAGTAGTGTGTATACATATATTTAAATTCTAAAAGTCTCAATGGGGGGCCCCTGGGTGTCTCAGTCATTGAGCTGCTGCCTTCGGCTCAGGTCATGATCCCAGGGTCCTGGGATTGGGCTCCCTGCTCAGCAGGCAGCCTGCTTCTCCCCCTCACACTTCCCTTGCTTGTGTTCCCTCTCTCGCTGTCTCTCTCTGTCAAATAAATAAATAAAATCTTAAAAAAAAAAAAAGTCTCAATGGCCTTGATACTTGAAAGATAGTTTTGGCTGGATGTAAAATTCTTGGTTCACATTTCTTGATTTGAATTTTCATGAAATTACCAGTTCTTTTGTTGCCTTGCTTTTTACATAGCTTTTGAGAAGTCTGATGCCGCTTAATTCTTTTGCTTTTGGATCTTACTTATTTCTTTGAGTGGAGATGCGGAGAATTGTTCCCCTTTATCTTTAAAGTAGAATAGTTTTACTTGGCCGAGTCCTGGTGTGATTGTTCTGGATGAGCTTTCTGAGGTATACAGTGGGCGCTTTCAGTACTTACGGCCAGATCTTTAGATTTCTGTAGACTTAACCTGGATTATAGTTTTAAATATTGATTCTGTTTTAATGTTTTTCTTCTTTAGGGACTTTAATTATACATATGTTGGGTCTTTGCTTATATTCCTTTTCACCCACTTGTTTTTTGCTCCTTTTTACTTCTTTTTAATATCATTTTTATTCTTTCCAGTTGTTTTCCTGTATTTCTTCAATTTCATCATTAGTTTTTAATTTTAACCTATCCTTCCTTGGGTACCATGACATTTTGACTTTGTTTTTCTGATATGAATTTGTCTTTTCCTTTTGTTTCCTGAATTCAGTCACTTTTGTTTCATTTCCTGCCTGTTTTGTGCTCATTTATGTTCTTAGTTTTTGAACTTCTGACGCAAGGTGTTTTCCTCATACCCCACAATGCTTATTTGAGGATCTCTAGTTCAGTTTACTGTGTTACAGAGTTACTGGTGTGTGTGTGTGTGTGTGTGTGTGTGTGTGTGTGTGTGTGTGTGTGTGAATTCTTGTTTGGGCATTATTTTAAAAAATGTAGAGTTTTTCACAAACTGAGATGTTTTGATTATCACGTGACTTCTTGGCTGGCTGATTTTCTTCTTTCTTTCTTTCTTTCTTTCTTTCTTTCTTTCTTTCTTTCTTTCTTTCTTTCTTGTGAACACTGTTTTTGTCTATTAATTCCATACAATTGGTAGTTTAGACTAGTTAATAGTATTTCTAGGTTAAGAGTGCCCTCTTCTGTCATTTAATGAAGTGCAACTCCTTTAAAGGATATTTTTGGTTTTTGGTGAGAATGAGAATGAATGGCATGTTCTTTTATTTTGGGTTCTCTTGTGCCTTATAGGATCTTGCAGTCCCCTCTTGCTTCTTTTTCCATCACTACTTAGTCTCCCCAGGACACCAATTCTTTCCATTTAATCATCTTTCTTTCCTAGAAGCAATGCCTTTCTCATACCACTACCTGAAGCCTCCTAGGCTTTCATCCTTTGCTTGCAGTCAGTACCCTGGTATACCAGATCTTCTTTTCAGTATTTTCATGGCGAAGGTGGAATTTCTCTTTCTGGGAATGACTTGAGCTCATGTTCAGACCCTTTGTTTCCCTCTTCTCTTTCCCATGCTCTTCCAGAGCCCTCTCACTCTCGACAGTGACTTGTGGGAGGTTGAGAAACGGCTTTGCTAGAATTTGGTATTTATTCTTGTATGAAAAGGTAATTTAAAGTTTCTTATATTCTCTGTCTTCTGGTTATGATGACAGCACTGGTTTTATGTTGTTTTATTTGTTCTTCTTGTTGATCTGAAGAGTATTTTGGGAAATGTGTTGAGAGACTTGGATTTAACTGGCCATCATTATCCTTGAACAAATTGCAACGCTAATGTAGAAAAACCTCTCAGGTGCTAACTTTTCCATCCCCATATCTTTGCACATGCTATGTCCTCCACCTGGAATCCCCTCCCCGTTTTTCTTCGGTTCCTAATATTCCCTTCATCCCTTCCTCCACAGTCTCCCCAACTTCTTGAATTCCTATTCTCTGCTGCAGGAGAAAGTGTAGGTAATAGGGTGGCCCAGTTGCTCTGGAGTCGGGCTGTCTCATTCAAATCTCAGATCTCTTACTATCTGTGCGCCTTTGGGCAAATTACTTAACCTTTATGTGCCTAAGTTGCTTTAACTGTAAAAATGGGACTAACAATACCGGTGTCATGGGTTTGTTGTGAAACTAAGTGGGTTATGGGGAACCAGCACAATACTGGAGGCACGTCTATGAAATGTTAACTGTTACTTAAATTTACTTGATAACATTTGTTATATATGCCCTTGTGTTTTTGTTCTACTGATAGAAGGTGTAACTCCTTTTCTGGATTAAGTAGTAGTAAGGGCAGAAACCGTGCCTTAGACAAAGCACCTGTATTTCATTGGGTTAATATGCTCGCAGTTGCTCAGCTTTCTCCTTATTGCTGATTGTTTACATTGAAAAAACCGGGAATGCTGTGCCTGCCACCGTCTGGGACATGAGGAGCGCAGAGATGAATGAGACATTGGTCTCTCCCCTTCAGGAGCTCTCGGTTCAGTGGGGCGATAGACAGGATCAATAATAATACAGTGCATAACTGTGATTGAGGTATTTGAAGGAGCTAGGGGAGCCCAGGGCGAGTCATGATTGGCTTTGCCCAGAGTGGCTCCGCCATGTGAGTGAAGCAGAAACAAAGTTTCAAAGAAGTCCATGAACTAAGAGCCAGCTTTTCTCTTCTCTGAGGACTTCTTGCATATCTGGTTTTTCAGCTTCCGGATTCTAGGTTAGATTGGCCTTCTGGGTGGGGAAAGGAGAGAGAGAGAAGGCAGAGTGACCCCTAAAAATGATCCAGGAAAGGATATTTGTATGAGGGACAGGGCATGTACTTTCCATAGCAGAGGGTCAGCGAGCAGGGTAGGAAGGGATTTAGGACTAGCTCTGTCGGGGACTCTTTTCTCCCCAGTGAACACATCAGGGTTTCAGCCTGCCTGTGGCTCCCACCATAACCCCCCTGAGTGGAGGGAAGGAGACTCAGGGTGAGAGTCACTCTCTGACCAACGTGGAACGGAATTTAACCAGTGAGACAGTTTTATTTAATTGCTCTAGCCTATTCTCAGTGGGGGTGATGTCACTCCTGGGAGGCAAAATCACCCACAAAGGGGCAAAAATTGGTTCTTGAGGGGCGAGAAAATATTGTTCTTTTTATATATGAAGCATAGATAAACATATAGTACATAAGAAACATACAGCATGTCGGGGGCATTAAAATTTTATAGAAGGTGAGAGTGTAGGGGGAAAATGTTTTAAAAGTCTCCTTTTAAAAATGATAAAAGGTTGAGATACACTGTTGTCACTTTATAATAGGTACTGATACCTGCTTATGGCCTCTTCCAGTATTTTTAATTCAGGTTTTGTTTTTTATTTTTTCTAGTCTCGTTAATCTTTCCAAAGAAATTTAGCAGTAATTGCTTCCTGTTCTGGGAATGTGCCAGGCTGATTCCTGCATCTGGGATGTTGACCTTGGAGCTCCCTCTTACCTTCCTCCATTCTTGGTGACTCACCCACACCCCTCAGTTCTCTGCTCACAAATCATCTCCGCAGAGAGCTTTCCTGGCCATGCTTTCTATCCCCCTGCAATGCTTTTCTCAGTCTTTACCAACACACAAGACTCTATTTTTTTATTTATTTGTTTACTTATTTATTTTCTGCCTTTTTCACGAGGATGAATTCCCTGAGATGCAGGGACTTTGTTTCCTCTCCACTTTATCCTTAGCCCCTAAAGCATGCCTGTGCATGATAAGAACTTCCTAAATAGTCATTGAATGAATGTGTAAACTTCACATGTTCTTAGAAGGTTCACTTTTGAGTCTTTCCATTCATGGGGGCGGCATTTCTCTATTGTTTTCCTTTCTGTCTTTCAGGGAAAAAAAAATCTTCCTAAGTCTTGGACATTTCTAGTTAGATTTATTTCTAATAGATCTATTTCTATTCTACTTATTTGAAGTTTGTGGTTTCTTCTCTCGTGGATAGGGATCTTTTTAATTTAATATAATTTTTAAAAGTTTTAATTTTAGTTAGTTTGCATACAGTGGTATATTAGTTTCAGGTGTACAATACAGTGATTCAACACTTCCATACATCACCCAGTGCTCATCACGACAAGTGCCCGCCTTCATCCCTATCACTTATTTCACCCATCCCCCCACCCACCTCCTGTCTGGTGACCATCAGTGTGTTCTCTAGAGTTAAGAGTCTGTTTCTTGATTTGTTTCTCTCTCTCTCTTTTTTTTTTCCCTTTGCTCATTTGTTCTGTTTCTTAAATTCCACATATGAGTGAAATCCTATGGTATTTGTCTTTCTCTGACTTACTTCGCTTAGCAGAATACTCTTTAGTTCCATCCATGTTATTGCAAATGGCAAGATTTCATTCTTTCTTACAGCTGAGTAATATTCCATTGTGTGTAAGTACCTCATCTTCTTTATCCATTCATCAGTGGATGGACCCTTGGGCTGCTTCCATAATTTGGCTATTGTAGATAATGCTGCTAGAAACATAGGGGTGCATGTATCCCTTTGAGTTAGTGTTTTTGTATCCTTTGGGTAAATACTCCGTAGTGTAATTGCTGGATCATAGGGTAGTTCCAGTTTTAACTTTTTGAGGAAACTCCATCCTGTTTTCCACAGTGGCTGCACCAGTGTGCACTTCCACTAACAGTGCACGAGTGTTTCTCTTTCTTCATATCCTCACCAACACCTGTTGTTTCTTGTGTTGTTGATTTTAGCCATTCTGACAGATGTGACATGATATCTCATTGTAGTTTTGATTTTCATTTCCCTGATGGTATATGATGATGAACATCTTTTCATGTGTCTGTTGACCATCTGTATGTCTTCTTTGTAGAAATGTCTGTTCATGTCTTCTGCACACTTTTAAATTGGGTTATTTGGTTTTTGGGTGTTGAGTTTTACAAGTTCTTTTTATGTTTTGGATGCTAACCCTTTACTGGATATGTCATTTGCAACTATCTTCTCCCATTCTGTAAGTTGCCTTTTAGTTTTGTTGATTGTTTCCTTTGCTGGGAAGAAGCTTTTTATTTTGATGTAGTCCCAGTAGTTTATTTTTTGCTTTTGTTTCTCTTGCCTCAGGAGACAGAAAAAAGTTGCTACAGCCAATGTCAAAAAGGTTGCTGCCTGTGTTCTCTAGGATTTTGATGATTTTAATGTCTCACATTTAGGTCTTCCATTCATTTTGAATTTATTTTTGCGTATGTTGTAATAAAGTGGTCCAGTTTCTTTCTTTTGCATGTTGGTGTCCAGTTTTTCCAGCACCATTTGTTGAAGAGACTGTCCTTTTCCCATTGTATGTTCTTTCCTCCTTTGTCAAAGATTAATTGACCATAAAATTGTAGGTTTAATTCTGGGTTTTCTATTCTGTTCCATTGATCTCTGTGTCTGTTTTTGGCCAATATCATGGAAGTCTGGAATTGTGATGTCTCCGGCTTTGCTTTGCTTTTTCAAGATTGCTCTGGCTACTTGGGATCTTTTATGGTTCCATACAAATTTTAGAATTGTTTATCCTAGTTCTGTGAAAACTGCTGTTGGTATTTTGGTAGGGGTTCCATTAAATGTGTAGATTGCTTTGGGTAGTATAGACATTTTAACAGTATTTTTCTTCCAATCCTTGAGCATGGAATGTCTTTCCATTTCTTTGTGTCATCTTCCATTTTTTTCACCAGTATTTTACAGTTTTCAGAGTATAAGTCTTTCACGTCTTTGGTTAGGTTTATTCCTAGGTATCTAGTTATTTTTGGTGCAATGAAAAATGGGATTGTTTTCTCAATTTCTCTTTCTGCTCTTCATTATTGGTATATAGAAATCTAACTGATATCTGTATGTTGATTTTGTATCCTGCAACTTTCCTGAATTCGTTTATCAGTTCTAGCAGTTTGTTGGTGGAGTCTTTAGGGTTTTCTTAGTATTATGCCATCTGCAAATAGTGAAAGTTTTACTTCTTCCTTACCAGTTGGGACACCTTAATAATATTTCTTTTTGTTGTCTGATTGCTGTGGCTAGGACTGCCAGTCCTATATTGAATAAAAGTGTTGAGAGTGGACATCCTTGTCCTGTTCCTAACCTCAGGGGAAAGGCTCTCAGTGTTTCCCTGTTAAGGATGATGTTAGCTGTGGGTTTTTCATATAAGGCCTCTATTATGTTGAAGTATGTTCCCTCTAGACCTTTGTTGAGGATTTTTGTCATGAATGGATGTTGTATTTGTCAAATGCTTTTTCTGCATCTATTGATATGATTATATGATTCTTATCCTTTCTCTTATTGATGTGATGTATCCCTACATTGACTGATATTTGAATATTGAACCATGCTTGCATCCTGGGAATAAATCTCACTTGATCATGGTGAATGATTATTTTAATGTATTATTGGATTCAGTTTGCTAGTATTTTGTTGAGGATTTTTGCACCTATGTTCATCAGGGATATTGGCCTGTAGTTGTCTTTCTTAGTGGTGTCTTTATCCAGTTTTGGTATCAGGATGACAATGGCCTCTTGGAATGAATTTGGAACTTTTTCTTCCTTTTCTATTTTTTGGAAGATGTTGAGAGGAATAGGTATTAATTTGTTTTTAAATATTTGGTAGAATTTGCCTGTGAAGACATCCGGTCCTGGATTTTTGTTTGTTGGGAGATTTTTGATTACTGATTCAATTTCTTGGCTGGTTGGTCTGTTCAAATTTTCTTTTTATTCCTGTTTCTGGTTGTGGTAGTTTACATATTTCTAGGAATTTATCTGTTTCTTCTAGGTTTTCCAATTTATTGGCGTAGAGTTTTTCATAATATTCTCTTCCAACTGTTTGTATTTCTGTGGTGTTGGTTGTTATTTCTCCTCTCTCATTTGTGATTTTATTTATTTAAGTCATTTCTCTTTTTTTCCTTGATAAATCTGGCTACAGGTTTATCAGTTTTTTTTTTTTTTCCAAAGAATTAGTTCCTGGTTTCATTGATCTGTTCTATTGTGGGTTTTTTGTTTTGTTTTTATATCATTTATTTCTGCTCTCATCTTTATTTTAATTTTTTAATTTTTTTTTAAGAGAGAGAGAGTGAGAGAACGAGAGACCGAGAGAGAGAGAGAGAGAGAGAGAGCATGCATGAGCAGGGGGGAGAGGCAGAGGAAGAGGGAGAGAGAGAATCTTAAGCAGGATACATGCCAAGTGTGGAGCCTGACATGGGGCTCAATCTCACAACCCTGAGATCATGACCTGAGCTGAAATCAAGATTTGAACACTTAACTGACTGAGCTACCCAGGCACCCTGTGCTCTCATCTTTATTTCCTTCCTTCTGATGGTTTTAGGTTTTGTTTATTGTTCTTTTTCTAACTCCTTTAGGTGTAAGGTTAGGTTGTTTATGTGAGGTTTTTCTTGTAGATCTGTATTGCTATGAACTTTCCTCCTAGAATCGCTTTGGCTGCATCCCAGAGGTTTTGGACCTTTGTGTTTTAATTTTCATTTGTTTCCATGTGCTTTTTTAGTTCTTTTTTTATCTCCTTGTTGACTCATTTATTGTTTAGTAGCATGTTATTTAACCTTCATGTAACTGTGGTCTTTCCAGATTTTTTCTTATGGTTGATTTCTAGTTTCATAGCATTGTGGTCAGAAAAGATGCATGGTATGACTTCAGTGTTTTTGAATTCGTTGAGGCTGGTTACGTGGCCTAATATGTCATCTATTCTGGAGAATGTTCTGTGTGCACTTGCAAAGAATGTGTACTCTGTTTTAGGATAGAATGTTCTGAATATATCTGTTAAATTCGTCTGTTCCAGTGTTTCAATCAAAGCCACTGTTTCCTTATTGACTTTCTATTTAGATGATCTGTCTATTGATGTAAGTGGAGTGTTAAAGTCCTTTACTATTATTGTATTATTATTAATTAGCTCCTTTATGTCTGTTAGTAACTGTTTCATGTATTTGGGTGCTCCCATGTTGGGTGCATAAATATTTACAATTGTTATATCTTCTTGTTGGATTGTCCCCTTTATTATTATATGGTTTCCTTCTTTGTCTTTTAGTAGTCTTTGTTTTAAAGTCTATTTTGTCTGATATAGATATTGCTACTCTGGCTTTCTTTTTCTATTCATTTGCATGGTAGATGTTTCTCCATCCCTTTCCTTTCAATCTGCAGGTGTCTTCCTGTCTGAATTGAGTCTCTTGTAGGCAGCATGTAGATAGTTTTTTTTTTTTTATTCATTCTGTCACCCTATGTCTTTTGACTGGTGGAGTGTTTAGTCCATTTACATTTCCCTTTTATTTGGGATAAATTCTCTGTCTCTTCATTTTGTCTGCCTCTCTGTGTCTGTTTCTGTGTGTTAAGAAAGTCATCTATGTCTTAAACTCTTGAAAATGGTGACTTTATGAAGAAGCTGACTTGGAGTGCCCTACAGTGCAGTGTCCCCTCTTCACTTCAGGAGAATATCCTCTGTGTGTTGCTGTGTGTAGCCTGCTGTTGTGTCTGAGTCACTTTTCCTTTCCATGCAGTTGTGTGCACTGACTCTCTGCCTGTTGTGGGCTGTGTTTGCTCTCTGTGGTGTTAGTGGGACCCAGGCAGGGTAGGCGTGCCTGCTGGGGAACTTGAGAGTGGGCGGTGGTGTTAGCAAAATTTGCACTGGGTCACTAGTCCTCTGCTGGATTCCCCAAAGTGCTGCGGTAGCTGGGGGCTGGGAGCTGGTGCTGCTGGGGGCACGAGGCTGGGTGCAGCGTGCATTGGTGGCTTGGGGGGGTGTGCACTGCAGTAGTTGGGCATTGCGCAGTGGGTAGACACTGCACCTTTTTGTTGTATTTTGTTGTTGTTTCAGTTTCCTATGCTAGTATGACAAATTACTGCAAATTTAGTGGCTTGGAACAATGTGAATTTATTATTCTTCTAGAGGTCAGGAATCTGAAACAGTTCCACTGTGTTAAAATTACAGTAACTGCAGACCTGTATTCATTCTGGAGGCTGGAGAAGAGAATCCATTTCTTTGTCCTTTGCAGTTTCTAGATCCCACCTACATTCCTTATCTTGTGGCCCCATCCTCCATTTTTGAAGCTCTTTGGCATAGCTGCTGCTTTTGTCCTTAAATTGCTCTCTAACCCTGATCTTTTTGTCTCTCTCTTATAAGGACTGTGGCCACTGCATAAGGCTTATCTAGATAATCCTTGATAATCTCCCTATAGTAATCACATTACAAAGTCCTTCTGCCATGTAAGGTAACATGGTCACAGACGGATGTGGACATTTGGGGGGGGGGTTGTATTTTCAGCCTACCATACTTGTTCTTGCAGATACATCAAAAACTACTAGTTTTTCTATGTTCTTGTATTTGGGCATGCTTTGCCAAAGTCCCATTATTTGTATTTGTTTTAATATTGTTTTCAAACTGTTTCATATTTGTTTTTCAGTGGATTCTGTTAGAGTTACTGGCAGTGGCATCATTTGTTCCCTTTCTTCCTGGCATTTATAGCTCGTTTTGTTCTCGCCTCTTTCCGTGTTGTCTAGAATCTTCTAGCTAATGCTAAATAATAGCTATGAGAACATGCATCCTTGTATTGTTCTTAACTTTACCAGAAATTGCCTCATTGTTTTACTACCCAGGATGGTGGTTTCTGATAAACACTCTTTTAAGTTAGGACATTTCTATCAAATTAAATCCTAGTGGACTAAGGTTTTTAGTCAGGAATGTATATTAAGTGTATTAACCATTATGGTTATAAGAGTAACCATATGGCTTTTCCCTTTTAATCTATTAATAGCTTTTCTAATAATGATCATCTCTGTATTCCTGGGATAAATCTTCCTTGGTCACAGTGTATTGTTCTTTGAATGTACTGCTGACTTCTATTTGCTAATATTTTATTTCAGATTTTTGCAGGTATAGTAATGAGTGAGTTTGGCACAGTGCGTTTAGTAATTGCTTGTGGCATTCTTGAGCAGTTTTGGTGCTATTGTAGGTTTTCTAGTCATCTTGAATAAATTGGGAAACTTTCCACCTTTTTGTATGGTCTGGTACTGTTTAATTAATTAATTAATTTTCTACCACCCCCTCCCCTGGAACTGTTTAAATAGTATTGAGGTTTTTTGTTTGTTTGTTTTAAAGATTTTATTTATTTATTTGAGAGAGAGAGAGTGCATGTGAGACAGAGAGCATGGGCAGGGGGAGGGGCAGAGAGAGAGGGAGAAGCAGACTCCCCACTGAGCAGGGATCCTGACACACGGCTTGATACTAGGACCCCAAGATTATGACCTGAGCTGAAGGCAGATGCTTGACTGACTGAGCCATGCAGGTGCCCCAAGGTTATTGGTTTTGAAAGTTTTGTAAACATAAGGTTCCTTGGGCCACTGCTACTTATCTCTAAAACCTTCTATACCCAATGGTGAGATCGCGTTATTCTGAATCACATGTACTTTCTTATCTACTCTGTCTTACAACATTTGAAGTGCAGCTTATGACCTGTGGAACAGGTTTCTGCTGGGCAAAGCCGCCCGATCTGTAAAGAAGGGTCACGTCTACCAACATGGCTTCATTCATGGGAACCTGTCAGGCCAGGCGCTTACCCAGCAAAGGCTTGGCTCCCGTGAGACTTCTTTTTTCCTGTGCTTTGGGAGTTGTCTTGATCATTTATTAATCATTGCTGGGTTGCTATGAAACCTCTTTTTTTTTTTAAGATTTATTTATTTATTTGAGAGAGAGAGAGAGAACTCGAGTGAGAAGAGGGGCAGAGGGAGAGAATTTCCAGCAGCCACCCAGACACCCTTGCTGTGAAGCTTATTAGCAAATCTTTTTCAGTTCTTCAAAGAGCCCTTCTCAATTCTCTGCTGAAGTGTTGCTCCCAGCTCAGAATTGGAAATTGATACTTATTTGTATAAAGGAGGTTGTCCAAGGCTGAGCTGCAGTTTTAGGTTAGTAGATGAGGGGAGTTTGTGGTGACTGGATTTAAGTAATTTTTAAGAGGGATCCTCTGCTTGGGTATCTTTTGATTTTCAGTCTTTTATCAGGACTGAGTTTACATAAATATAAAATGCTGCTAGCACTAATTTCTAAATTAAAATACTGCTGAAATCATCCTGTGTGTAGGATTTGATTAAAAGGTAGTATTTTTTGGGGGGAGGGTGCCTGGGTGGCACAGTTGGTTAAGCATTCGACTCTTGGTTTTGGCTCAGGTCGTGATCTCAGGGTTGTGGGATCGAGCCCCTCTTCAGGCTCCACGCTCTGCGTAAAAGACTCTGCCCTCTCTCTCGCTCTCTGCCCCTCCCCCCCCGCAAAAGTGCTCTCTTTCCCTCTCTCTCTCAAATAAATATTTTTTTTAAAAGGTAGTAATTTTTAAAAGATTTTATTTTTTAAGTAATCCCTACACCCAACATGGGGCTCTGACTCACAACCCCAAGATCAAGAGTTGCATGCTCTATGAAAGGTAGTATTTTTGTGTAGAGTGTAAGTTGATTTTTCATTCTTTCCCCCTGCAGTAAAACAGATCATCAGTAACATTTCAATATTTAATGAAACCTGCTTGAGATGGAGAAGTGCAAAGACAGCTGATATAGAGGAGATGTATTCAGTAAGTTTCCGAACATTACTCTATGTATAGATGTTGTCTAGTGTGGGAGGTTTCAAAAAATATCAGCAAAGCTAAAAATCTATATAGCTATTATCATCAATGGCAGATTTACAGTAAGAATTGTGAGCAAAGGCAAGAAAATGGGCCCTTTGACTACGTATTTGAGAAGAGAGACCTTGGGGATTGCTGAGTAAGCCGTGAGAGTTTCTTTGCACACATGGCCTGATGCAAAGCCAGTGTCCACACAGTATCCGTGGAAGGAACTCGTGGCTTTTGCCTGTGTGTGTGTGTCTCTTCAGACCAGTGTCTCTGACCAGGATCTGGACATGGTGTCTAGAGAGTCCAAGGGAACTTTCAAAGCTGTTGTGGTTGTGAGTAAGAAAGGTAAACACCATGGGATGAACTGCTATTAGAAGAAATTGAGTGGGCAGAGAAGTATGTGTGTTGGGCCAGGTGCTGGGATGTTACAGGAAAGTGTGGGGAATGTCAGAAGGGGGCGGGCAGAGGAGAAAAGCCCTGCCGAGCTTCATCCAGGCCAGCAAGGAGTATCCTCACTCAGGTCCTGCTTTGGAGAAGCCTTAGTTCAGATTGCTCATTTTCTTTCTAGGAGAGTGTTCTGTGGCCTTGCTCCTGCCCACAGACTTTTTTGCGTTGTGCATTGTAGATGTGAGAATAAGAACAAGAGCATTGTTAACCCTGGGGCCTCAGCCTTTTGTACTTCTTGCTTTAAGAATATTTTTATTGTCCTGATCTATTGTAATGACGGTGCTTAGGGTATGACGACTCTAAGATTTCCTTACTGTTCTGTTTCACTTTTTGAAGGATCTTTAGAGTCGAGAGCAAGATGGCTCCTGAGAAAGGGTAAGTATCCAGGCATTTGGAGCCTTCCACGCTAGCCTTTCACCTAGTGCACTTTTCTGTTTCAGTTCCACATTCGGGGCCAGAGATGGTATCAGAAGGAATTTGCCCAGGAAGTGATCTTTAATATCACTGCCAGCAGCCAGGCTCCTGAGATGTGCTTGGACCTGCGTCCGGGCACCAACTACAGTGTCAGCGTCCAGGCTTTGTCTTCTCAACGTCCTGTGGTCTTCTCCCTGACAACCCCGATTACAGGTAAATCTTGAATGGCAGCATTTGAATGAACCAAGTCCCCACAGAGCTGTAGGTGGGCCCAGATGAAGAGGAATGCGGTTGCTGCCTATCGTGGAGTGAACCTTAAGAGCGAGAGGATGAAAGGGTCCTATAGTTGTGACTTAGAAAGATAGTCGAGACAGAATATTAACACGAATTAATTCCTGGCTAGCGTGTACATGAGTGCTGGGTGCATTGCTTTGGGGTATTTGAAATATTTAACATATTTCATACCTAAAAGGAATTTTTTCTCATTACCATTTCTCAGGTACGTGTAATTGTCATTTTGTCACAAGAGTTGTGCCTCGACAGTTGGTTACTCTCAGGGAAAAAGGATTGGCAGTCTTGCTTTGGTCCCTCAGCAAATTCACTTTCCACTCATTTTCTCATCTCTCTTAAAATTTGGGATGCCGCCCCTCCCCCCGCTACCCCCCCCCACACTCTGTGCTAATACGCGGAGTATTAGCTTCTTGTTTCTGACTTCATTGAGCAATGAGAAGTAATCATGTGAGGACTTGCCTCTCCCAGGTCTCCCCTTGCTACCCACATGAAGAACCGTGTCTTCTGTCTTCTCTCTTGTCCCCACTCCTCAGGCGACCGCCATCCTCAGGTGCATTGGACCCCATTCTTTCCTGCCTAATCATCATGTCCCCCCAACAGAGAAATAGTCCCAATGCTGTGTGGGCTTGTCGTAGTATCTCCTTTTTAAAAATGAAAGCGAAGAAACAAGAAACATACTTCCTTTGATCCCATATTCCCTCCAGGTACTTCTTTCAGCGTCCCCTTTACAGTAAAACTCCTTAAAAGAAGTGCCTGTTATGTAAGCTCCACGCCCTTATGTCTTGTTCTCCCTTTCACTGGTTCCAGTCGGGGGCGTTGTCCCGTCTCAGCGCTGCTTTCCTGAAAGCGTCTCCATCTTACAAAATCCACTGGACAGTTTTGTTTGTATCTGATTTTCTTCCCCCCACAGCATTGGACATCCCCTCCTTCTTGAAACACCGCTTCTCTTGTCTTTTGGGTCCTCCTGCCTTGTGGGCTACTCCTCAGTCTTCCTTGCTGGCTCTGTCTTCTTTTATCGATGGCTTCCCTGCCTGCTTCTGTTCCTTTTTCATCATTCTACCCCTTCTGCTGAACCAGTCTCCTGGCTATAAATATTGCCTGTATGTGAAGGATTCCCAAATATGTAACCTAGTCCCAGACTCTCCCCTGAGCTCCACACTTGCATATCCGGTCATTTTTTAAACATCTCTTCATCATCTGGCAAGTCCAAGAGGATTTTGATTTCTCAACTTTTCTCTCACCTCCAAAGCCATTTTCCACCCAGGCTTCTCTTGTCTTCGGTATTGGCATTCCCAGTCACTCATTACTCAGGCCAAAAAGATTCTACCCCCTACCCCCGACCTCTAATCTGTTGACAAGCTCCATTGGTTTCTTTCCAAAATATATTCTGTATCCAGCCACTTCTCCCCACCTTCCCCTTCCCCGCAAAGCAGCCTTATCCAAGCCAGCCACCTCTTGCTTGGACTTCTGCAGTAGCTTTCTTATTGGTCTTTCTGCTTTCATGGGTGCCTTTCAGTACCCCCCCTCCACCAACCAAGTTACGGTGAAGACCATAACTTTAAAAAGATCACTCAGGCGTCAGAGTGATTTTTAAAAAAATGCATAGGATAACATGCCATCCCCAGCTGAAAACTGTCCCTTGGTGTTAGAATAGAACCCAGGTTCCTGACCCCCACCTTCCTCACTGACTGCATTTCCTCTAAGCATCTGCTGCCTCCCTGCCCTCCTTGCTGTTCCTCAGACGGGTCAAACCTGTTCGTGCTTCCAGGCCTTTCCATCTACTGTTTACTCTTCCTGGGGCGCTCTCTGCATGTGGCTTCTTTATAATCATCCGGGTCTCTGCTCAGATGTCCTTACCTTAGAGGAGCTCTCCCGGCCTGGCCTTGCAGAAATAACCCCTGTCTCCACTCCATCCCTCTCCAGCCACGTATCCTGTTTGAATTTCTTCACGGAACTTGTTGTCAGAACTTGCATTTTTTAATATACCTGTTTATTTTCTTTCTCCCCTCCAAAAATAGGAGCTCCTCAAAGGCAGAGATATAAAGAGTGCTGGCCCCTAGCACAAGCCCTGAGGGGCCCCTGGGTGCTATTGGTGTTGCGGGGATGCCTGGTTAGTGAAAAAAAGGCTCTCAAACAAAAGGAATTCACCAGCGTTTGGGCTGGAAAGAGAAGTAATGTTTGATTGGGCATTCCTCCCTATGGTGACTTCCTGAAATGAAAAGCTGTTTAGTTTCCTGCTCTTTGGTCCTTGCTGTGTTTTGGATGGTTTGCGTTGCTGATTCAAATTAGTGTATCATATTTTTTGAGTTGGGGAGGGGAGTTTCTTCTTGAGGAGACACTTATTTTCTACCTTGTTTTGTAGGCGCAATATAGCCCCAGCAGCTCAAGCGCCCTGTGCTCATGGCCGCCAGGGGACACTGTTGAGCTGTTTAAGTCTATTGAGACCCTTAGCTGAGCTCTTTGAGACAATGGCTGCATATTTTCCAACTCTACCCTAAAGAATTTGAGATTTTTAAAAAAAGTGTGAAAATTCAAGTTGTTACAATCTTCTAAAAGGGTAAAACCAACCAACCAAACAAGAAACCGCCCAAGCCCTCTCTTTCATAAAAGGGGAGAAAAGAGAGACTTGCATGTTGATATGAAGAGAGGTGTGCCTGATTGCCTAAGATATGGCTTTGTTTCAGTAAAATCGTGAACTCTTTAATTTTACCAGAAATATGAGGCAAGGGATTTGGGTCTGGAAAACGCAGCAGCTGATTTCCCAGAAGAGAAGTGAGTGGAATTTCCCTCCCGCATGTCTTACATTAAACTAAATCTTACTGATGGGAACAGGATGAAGGCAAGTGCTTTAAATATGTCGCTGACCTCAGAGGAGGGCTCAAGTTTTGGCATGTTGAGGGACAGAGGCAAGTGTCCCAGTGAGAATGGGAGAGCGAGCTGGTCAGAGGCAGGGTGAGACCAGATCCTCTCGCGGAGTCTCTGCCTCAGGGCTGACAGGCTTCCTCAGGTAGAGCCCAGTGAGCCGAATTCTTCAGAAGAGCTCCACCATTTCTACTCCCTTCAGGACAGAGTCAAGAGCAAACCTCCATCCTTCGTGTAAATCCAGAGTCAGAAGAGCCTTCCCCCGTCAGCTATGCTATTTTCTAGCCAACTCATAAAGCTGTTGGCAAAACTGTCTTCCCATAGGGAGTGAGAGAAAACCAGGGAGGGGAAGGTGGGGGGAGAGAGAGAAACAGAGCAGATGCGTACAGAAATGTCAAGCTAAACCACTGGTGTACACAACACGGTGATCTTTTGAGGCTGAATATTTATTATAGAATCAAGAATTCCGGGGGCGCCTGGTGGCTCAGTCGGTTAAGCATCTGCCTTCAGCTCAAGTCATGATCCCGGGGTCCTGGAATCGAGTCCTGCATCGGGCTCCCTGCTCCCTCCTCTCCCTCTGCCCCTGCTCGTGCTCTCTCTCTCGCTCACTCTCTCTCTCTCAAATAAACAAAATTAAAAAAAAATAAAAGTTTTAAAAAAAGAATCAAGAATGCTGGAGAAGAGGGAAGAAAAAAGTCAAGGAAACCATTCCTTCCCAAGTTTGCCTTCAGTACCAAGCCTGGCAACTTATCTGGGAAATTCCCCATCTCTGCCTGCATTCATGAGAAGAAGAAGAGAAT
Organism: Ursus americanus; assembly: GCF_024610735.1. NCBI lineage: Eukaryota > Metazoa > Chordata > Mammalia > Carnivora > Ursidae > Ursus > Ursus americanus. Next base: position 20,978,651 of record NC_142144.1, read on the forward strand.
GTACTTTTTCAGATGTTCAGCAAAGCAATTGAAAACACATGTGTGTCCCGAGCATTATCAGACTGTCCTCTTCATGGAGGAGGTATGTCCAGCTGGGGGAGCTTCGATTCCGCCTCCAGAATTAGGAGCCACAGCCCCTGCCTCTGATGCTTCCTCTTTGACTATTGGGCACCCCCAGGAAGGACCAAGTCTGCAGAGTTCTTCTGCAGGAGGAGTTCTTCTTCTTCCGTGGTTGGCGACCCACAGACCATCCAAAGATGGTGCGCTCCTGTGTCCTCTGAGAACCCTGTCTCCTTAGGCTGGTTCCAGGGTACCACATGTGTTCCGGCTGGGCCCCCTGGTTCCCAGGGCTGAAGCTGCAGTAGAGGTTGGGACAGGGACTGGCCTTCATCCCCGCTGTTTCCCTCTTTGTCCAGACTCTCTCAAAGCCTTTCATGAACACAGGTGTTTTGACATCTGGATATCTAATGTTGGATCAGGCCAGAAGGGAGGCTCACATGCCCTTCCACACCTCCATGGGACACCTACTGCTCTCATCCCCAACGATCTCCCAACTAGTGCAAATCAAACCCCAAATCCCCAAGTGAATGGCTACATGGGGTTGGATATCTCCCAGTTCCCCCACCGAAAACATCCACATCTGGGCCTTAGGCCCACACCGCAGAGGAAAATAGGCTGGATACCGTTATTTTCTTGTATTAATGTTAGCTTTTACAAAATACGAATGGGAATTTTTTTTTTTTTTTACATCATATGCCTAAAAACCAGAGATTCTGTGTGTGATAGGAGTGTGGGAAGGGCATGCTGTGACACAGCAATTTAATCCAGCAAATGTTTATTGACTTGTTATGCACAAAGACCTGGGCTAAGTGCTGAAGAGGGGATATAAAGATGAAAAGAGGATTATTCCCTCTCCCTGGAAGGCCAAGTCTCATAACTTCATCGATAGGGGAGATGTGGCCAGCCATGTGATAGCTGATGACTTATGGTGTAGCTACCATTTTTTCTACTGCTGTCAGTTTCAACTGATCATGCCTTCAGCATGGGGCATGGTCTATCTGGGGAGGTGCCAAGGATTAGAAAAGAACCATCACGGTGCCTTCATATGCACTCTGCACTTTATGTGGGTTAACTCCTTGCATTTACTTGAAGTTTATAGTATAAGGTTGGGACTTCTGTTAGTTTTGGTGCAGATACGATTTTCTATTTTTGGTTCTCTTTGTTCATTTTGGTATGTTTTAGAGGATTTTAACACATTTTCACTTACATTACCACTGTTCTCTTATTGATTTTAATAGTTTGTCTACATGAATGATATTACTCTTTTGTTATACAAATCATAATCCCCCATGCTATTTACTGTTTAGTTTTCTTGTCAATATTCTTTTCAACATTTGGACATTGTAAGTTTTCATGTAATCAGTTCTATTGATGCTTTTTTAGTTTCTGCCTCTGGTCATGCCAAGAAAAGCCTTCTCCACCCTGTAATTAGATGAATTCTTATTCTTTAATATTTTCTAATGCTCTTCTTCTTCTTTTTCTTTTCTCGTTAGCTAAGCACCCAGTGTGGGGTTTGAACTCACGACCCCAAGATCAAGAGTTGCATACTCTACCGACTGACCCAGCCAGGCGCCCCTCTAATGCTTCTTAATGGTTTTGCTTTGCACCTTTAAACGTAGACCCATTTGGAATTCATCTTGATATATGATATAAAGCTAAATTTACATGGGAATTTTTTCCCCCTAAATGATAAGCCAGTTTCCCTCCATGTTTGGAAAGACTGTCCATGTCATATGCTATATTCTCATTTACTTGTTTGGGTCTCTTTCTAGACTGTCTAGCATCTTCCGTTGCTTTCCCTGTCCTATGCTTGCACCTTACTATTTCAATTATTATAATTTTATACTATATTTAATATTTTGTTGGGCACATTCTCCTTCACTGCTTTCCTCCTTACTCTGCAGGGTTTTCTCACATGGCAGCCCCTCTATTTTCCTTTGCTGTTTGCTTCTAGTAGAGGATGGATATTGTCGACACCTAGGAATGATAATGAGGGTCACCATTCTGGGTCTTCCCGCACCTTACATACCCAGGGTGGAAGAGTTACACTCTCCGGCTCAGAAGCGACCCGTTTCTGGCCTTGGGTCTGATCTGGTTTAAATCAGGAATGAGGCTCATGGAAAGAAGAAAACACATCTGCCCAGGACACCAGTTTGGGGGATGGAGAACAGCACCCTGGAAATTAAGGTTATTTAACCTTGATATGTGGCTAAGAACTAGCCGGATGAAGTTCAGGCTTTGATATTAGAGAGAAAAAGTCACGGGTTTAAAAGACAAGGTGGGGAAGGCCTCAGAACAGAAAGCAGTCTGGAAGTCACATGTTGATGGAATCAGCTGGACAGCAGAAACAACAGCAGGCGCAGGGTGGGGGGGGGCAAGGGGGGGCCTTCCGGCTCCCTCTGTGGGCCCGCCTTCCACAAGCCCAGTGAGAACTTTGTTCTGCTTTGACCGAGGGCAGTGAGAAACGGGGTGGTTTTAAAATGTTAGCCAAGAGATTAGAAGAACTAGAATTATTAATCTCAGAGAAGAGCAAATAAAGGAAAATCTTAAAAGAACTAGAGGAGGGTTCTCACAGAGTGAACAGTAAATCTCCCTCTGGGCTGAAAACAGGAAGTGTGTGATAAAACCACTTACTCTACTGACGGCAAAACATCACAAATGAAAGGGCATTTCCATGTCAGCGTGAAGGGCTGAGGGCAGAACTTCTCAAACCAGAAGGGGCACATTCCCCTGGGGGACCTGGTAGGGGCTTTTCAAACCTCAGCCCCCTCTCCCCATCACCACTGCAGGAAGCTAGAGGCTGTCTTCCTGAGGGGTGTTGGGTACGGAATCTCTTGGAAACGGTGTAAACCTTCAACACCTTTTATGAGATGTAAGCAGGGGCCATTCCAGGCCACCGCCAAGGGTCCCTGGCAATCCCACAAGCTTATGGCAACCAGAGTTTATGTGACCATATCTGGGCAACTTTGGAAGAAATTCTAGACTTGGCAGTGTGTGATAGAGATTACTGGGGGCTCTCGCTCTTCCATTTGATATCAGATGCCTGGGCTTCCTGGTGGTCGTCCCTGAGCTCTCTGCTCGGGTGCCATTTTTGGTGCCCCTGGGCAGCTGTGGCCTCTCCTACTGACGACTGACTCCGTTTCGCCATCAGTTTGCTCCTGTCTGGACCTGTATTCTCACTGCCTGTTGGACAATTCCAGGAGCACGTCAGACTTATGAGGTCTAGAAGTGAGCTGCTTCTGAACTTCTCCCCGGAGACCTTGATGAATGACGTCATGACCGACTCAGCCACCAAAACCAAAGCCCAGATTCTTTCCCCTTCCTTGTCTTCCACCACATTCTGTTCTCTGCCCCCCCGAGTGTCTCTTCCATCTGCCCATTCTCCTCCATTCTCAGTCCATCCCTTGCTCCAGACCTCAGGCACTGCATAGGTAACTCAGTCTTGGACAACCTGTACTTTTGTTCTTTTCCAGTTCATCCCATGACCAGCTGTCTGAATTGTATTTCTAAAATCCACATCTGCTAAGACTCTGTTAATGACTTCCTGTTTCCAGGACCTCTGATCCGACCTATCCCCCCATCTCCCACTTGGTTGTGTGCCTCTCTGAGGCCGGGACTCCGCCTTCCAGCCCCCCTGAGCTATGTAGTAGGTCGGGCCGAGGTTCTGTCTCTGCCCGCTCTCCTACAGCCTGCCCCCGGCTACATGCATTTCTGCATCCGACGGTCTCTCTACCCCCTGCCCCTGGTCAGGTGTTCTTTCTCTGCACTCCGACAATGCCCCGTGTATGACTTTATCATAGCTCTAAGCACCATGTGTTTACAAAACTGTCTCCACTGTGAGACTTTGAACTCCTGGAGAGCAGGAACTGTGTCTTCCGTGGCTGTTTATCCCAGCCTCCCATGGTGCATGGTATATAAAGGTGGCTAATAAATGGGTTGGTTGGTGATGTATGATTAATATATTTGATAGAGCTTTTTTATGGAAGAATAATTGACATACAAATTGTATTAGTTTTAGGTATACGACATGATAATTTGATATTTACATACATTATGAAGTGGTCACCACAATAAATCCAGTCACCATCTGTCACCATACAGAGCTGTTAGAATATTATTGACTGTATTCCGTATGCTGTACACTACATCTCTGTGTCTTAGTTATTTTGAAACCAGATTTTAACTCTTAATCCCTTTCTCTTATTTTGTCCACCCCCAACCCCCACCCTCTGGCAACCATCATATTTGATAGTGCTTTAAAAAACTATCTAGGGGCACTTGGGTGGCTCAATCAGTTAAGTGTCTGCCTTCAGCTCAGGTCACAATCTCAGGGTCCTGGGATTGAGTCCCGCATGGGGCTCCCTGCTCAGTGGGGAACCTGCTTCTCCCTCTGCCTCTGCTGCTCCCCCTGCTTGTGCTCTCTCTCTGATAAATAAATACATCTTAAAAAAATTTTTTTTTAAATAAAAAACTAGGCAGTTAGGGACGCCTGGGTGGCTCAGTTGTTAAGCGTCTGCCTTCAGCTCAGGGCGTGATCCCAGGGTCCTGGGATCAAGCCCCACATCGGGCTCCCTGCTCTGCTGGGGGCCTGCTTCTTCCTCTCCCACTCCCCCTGCCTGTGTTCCCTCTCTCGCTGGCTGTCTCTCTCTCTGTCAAATAAATAAATAAATAAAATCTTAAAAAAAAAAAAAAAGATTCTCTCTTTTCCTCTCCCTCTGTCCCTCCCCCACCAAAAAACCCCACGAACTATCTAGGAAGGTATAAGTTTTTATTTATTATAATTTGGATTGGGAATTTCCACCCCAAGTCTATTTTCTTATTTATTTATTTATTTATTTATTCATTCATTCATTCATTTATTTATTTTTAAAAGATTTTTATTTGCGAGAGAGAGAGAGCATGAGCAGGGGGAGGGGCAGAGGGAGAGGGAGAAGCAGACTCCCCGCTGAGCAGGGAGCCCGACGTGGGGCTCGATCCCAGGACTCTGGGATCATGACCTGAGCTGAAGGCAGACACTTAACCAACTGAGCACCCAGGTGCCCCCAAGGCTATTTTCTAATTGGGTAAATAAAGTCTTGAGTGTTTCTTTTGGCCTCCTCGTCCTTAATTCACTATAGCAGATTTCAAGGCCAGGGTTGAGGGAGCACTCATATTTTTTTTTTATTTTTTTAAATTTAATTTAAATTCAATTAACATATAGTGTATTATTAGTTTTAGAGGTAGAGCTCAGCGATTCATCAGTCTTATATAATACTGGGGGTGGGTATTCATATTTTATTCTTTCTCTTCCTTTCTCCCTCTATAAATCTCATGCACCTGATAGCAATGTTGAGAAGAGTATATGAGATGAAGCCCGTGCGGGACACAGCCTAGTGCATCCGAGCTGTGGTACCCGTAAGGCACAATGGCGGCCGGCGCATTCATACTATGAACGTAACTACCAGTTAGATACTGGAACACTGGTGTCAGCCGATACAGTCCCCTCCCAGGAGAAAGTCTATTTGGGATATCTGGTTGCTGGGGAGAACAAAATCAGGACAAGAATGCTCTGTGACTGGAAAGAATCTAGAAGTTGGAAAAGCTGGTCTTCCTCACCAAAGAGGAGCCTGTCCAGCAAGTTAGCTGTCAGGCCTGCTGTGTGCAGCCTCTGTCAGCACTGGGGCATCACTTCTTTAAAAAAAAAAAAAAACAAAAAAAACTTTTATTGTGGTAAAATATATAAAATAAAATGTACCATTTTAACCATTTTCTGGCACAGAATTTATTGGTTAAGTCCATTCACAAGGTTGTAAACCATCACCACCCTCTGTTTCTAGAACCTTTTCATCACCCCAAACAGACACTCTGTTGATCAGTAAGCAACTAACTCCCCCTTGCCTACCTACCCTCGGTCCTCAGCAACCTCTAATCTACTTCTCTTTCTATGAATTTGTCTGTTCCAGATGTTGCATAGAAAAGAGCTCATCCTTCTAAGTCCGGCTTATCTCACGTAGCGTAATGTTGTCAGGATTCCTCCATGTGGTAGCAGGCGTCAGAAAATGCTCATCGCTTCTTATATTAAAACTTTCCTTTCGATGGCCCCATGAGGACCACTTCTGTCGTGCTTCCACACATTCTGATCACACCCTTTTCCTCTTTTCCACTTCTTTTTAGAGCCTCCGCTTCCGGAAGTAGACTTTGTCACGGTGCATGGAGGGCCTCTACCGCGTCTGAGGCTGAGGAAGGCCAAGGAGAAAAACGGACCCATCAGGTGGGTAGTGGCCCCTTTTCCCTGGTTGCCCGGTGGTTCTCATGGAGAGTCTTGGAAACTCTGGTTTGGTTGAGGAGGGGACCTCTTAGGTGCTGCACTTGAATCGTTGGGGCAGTGCAGTGAGGGCCCCTTGTGTTTGATTCCTTGGGCACAGACTGGGCCTTTCGTTCTAACCGGCATCCTTCCAAATGAATAGAGAGACTTCTAAGGGGCCAGAGACAGGCACTGGGCAGCGCAGCTCAACAAACGAAATCCCCTTCTTTGGCCACAGGAGAAGCATTGATGGTGTGTGACGTGTCAGGTGTTGATCCTTTACGCTCACCTCTTCACGTACGTCTCTCCGTGATGGTGGATCAGGAGTATCATTTCATTTAAAGATGATCTTTGGGTGTGTGGAGTGGATCTGAAAGGGCCATTTGGGTAATTCTCATAATTCGTTCACACATTGGGTTGTGGGCAGGACACTGTGTAGCTAATGACTGCTTCTGGGATTCCAGGTAGTATTAGGATGGAATTAATTCACCTGACTTGGAGAACTACATTGTGTGCCATTAAGCATTTTATTTACAGGGTCATGCTTGGATTGGGAAAGCAGAATTATTCTGGTTTTTTGTTGTTGTTGTTGGAAAGGAAGATAGAGGTTCCCTTGGAGAGATAAGCACCTTGCTCACAGGAATAAGGCAAGGACATGGCAATAGCCTTACTATCCTTGACCTAACCTTCATTGCCTTATGTCATTCTTGACCTGTTAGTCTAATGACCCTTCAGTACATTCAAGGTGAAAAAAATGTGAGATATTATAAAATTATAAAAAAGTCTGGATATATTACCTGTGTGTCCTTTTTTTTTTTTTTTTTAAGATTTTATTTATTTGAGAGGGAGCGAAACTGAGAGAGGTCACAGAGGGAGAAGGAGAAGCAGACTCACTCCTGAGCAGGGAGCCCGATGTGGGGCTCGATCCCAGCACCCTGGGATCATGACCTGAGCTGAAGGCAGACGCTTAACCAACTGAGCCACCCAGGTGCCCCCCCCTTTTTTTAAATTTTAAGTAGGCTTCGTGCCCAGCATGGAGCCCAGTGTGGAGCCCAGTGCGGGGCTTGAACTCATGACCGTGAGATCAAGACCTGAACTGAGACTGAGTCAAACACTTAACTGACCAAGTCACCCAGGCACTTCTGTGTGTCTCTTTATAATGAAACTTAGGCTTTTCCTGTCTTTCCAGTAGTTTAAGTGCACTAAGTTCTCAAAGGTCTTTCCAGGCATGGATATTGCCTACATTGTTCTGTTTCTTGGTTCCTGATGAGTTACTGGAAGGCACTGCCATTCTGTTGCTCTGAGGAGAACAGAAGTTATGATATCACTGTCTGAGAGAATATGCAAGAGCAAATGTGATATGTAGGCCAAATAATTACGTAAGGCAAAAAGAAAAGCCAAATGACAATCTATCCTTGTGGCTAATGTGCCCTCCAGTGCCTCCAAAACAGGAAGTGGAGATCTGTGAGTCATACTAGGGAGGGTGGCGGTGAGAAAGAGGGGAGAAGTCTTTCCAGAACAGTCATGTTCCAAACAGCCACAACTGCTTCCCTAACGTCATCAGGGTTAATTACCAATAGGCAAGTAGAGTGGTTTCCGCTCCCTGACTACCTGGTTTGAGCTGCGGGAGCAGCTTTGCCAGTGTGGGAGACAGGCCAGAGTCTGCTTTGTGCATTGTTTGGGGAGGGGGGCAGTGGCTTGGGGCACATGGTGGAACGGTACCCTGGGACCAAGGCTCCCCTCCTTAGCCTGGTGATCTCAGGTGAATGATGCAGCCTGTCCCTGGGCTCTCTTAATGCTAGTGTCTCCCCCACTCGCCAACTTATAGAATGATCTAAGTGCCTTTTCAGCAGTACCAATTCTCAGACTCCACTCTGGAGATTTCGATTCGGTAGGTCTGTGATGGGGGGCTGGAAATCTGTATAAGTATCAAGCAACTCAGGTGATTATGATCATGCTAACTGGGGAGACTGCTTTCTGCCCCATGAACGGAGCCTCTAATGTCCAGAACTGAAGGGGAGCCTTGCAGTTGCACTGGAACGCCACCATCTACATGGAAAGGCAGGACGGATTGGAAGAGGAGCTTGTTGGTGGCATGGAGCTTCTGCACCATTTACTCTTTTACCTGCAGCCACGGTTCACAGGGGTGTCTTCAAGTCGCCAGGAGAGTGTGTTGCTAGAAGCGTTCCCTTGGAGGCAGTGGATGCTTAGTTGATGTTCACCAGCGGTGGTGGCAGACCTCACCGCCCTGCAGGCTTTACCTTGTACCTTTTGTAGAAAGCTCTGCTGAACAGTGAGCCCAGACTTCGTGGAAATCAGGGCCCTGAGGTCACATAGGATGTTTGGGATGGAGACTTTCCAAGTCCCAGACCTACTGTGGTGGAGGGCTCCCTTTTCTTTAAGCTAGTGACTCACGGACTTTTAGGAAGCAAGAGATGGGGCATTAGGAATGTGGAACAGGAAGTGTATATTTACTAGTAAAATAGATTATGTGGCCTCATGGTTTGGAAATTACCCTCATTATCTTTGGTTCCAATGCATGTTTTTCCTCTTTACGGAAATGTCAACTCAAGAAACATTAGTGGGGAGTCAATCACAGCCAAAGAACTGGGTGAGGATTTGCAAGGATACGGGATAAGTCATTTAAATCCCTGCCGTCAGGCCTAATAGAGAAAGCAGATGTTCAGACATGGGCTCTTCTAGAGGCAGGAGAGAAGGATGGCAGGGAGGGGCTGAAAAAGGAGGCGTGATTCATTCTCCCTGCAGTTTTGTTCTTACACGTCCTTTCACGGACAGGTTTTGTATTTGGTGGGATAAACAATAACAAAACACGTGCAAAAGGATACTTGCTGGCTAGTGTGCTCCTCTTTCCACATGGGGGAACAGTTTCACAGTGTACACGAGACATTTTACCTTTCTGCCTGTATTTTGGGACATGGTCAGACTAGATTAACGCATGGTGACTTGGCGCTCCTCGCTTCTCATTGATTTCACACGAGCTTTGGTATCTGTGAACTGGAGGCAACGCAGATCACATGAGTTCCGTTTCAGGTTACCATGTGATTGGAGCCTTTTTGCAGACTTGGTACATTAACGCTTGTAGGCAGTCAGCCTCCATGTGACTGCTAAACCCTTTCCACAGCTGGGCTTGATTTGCCCCCGTGAAAACCACTGATGAGATCAGCTGCATGGCACGCAGTCCATCTGCGGTGGGAACTTGAGATCCCTCACATCGCGTCGTGGGGCATTAGCACTGTGGGTCCAAACTGGAGTTCCCTAAGGGTTGGAGCTGTCAGACTGGAAATCCCCCCAGGGGGCAAGGACTTTTTCTTGTCCAGTGTTGCATCTCCAGCACCCAGAAAAGTGTTTCTCTCATAGCAGGTGCTCAATAAATATGAATAATTGAATGAATGAATCTCCCAAGCAAGGGTCTGATAGATATTTTCTTTTTTCTTTTTTTTTCCAGCTCATATCAGGTGTTAGTGCTTCCCCTGGCCCTCCAAAGCACATTTTTTTGTGATTCTGAAAGGGCCACCTCATTCTTTAGCAACACTTCTGATGCTGAGGGATATGTAGCTGCAGAACTACTGGCCAGAGATGTTCCAGATGATGCCACGGAGATATCTCTTGGAGACAGGCTATACTATGGGAAGTACTATAATGCACCTTTGAAAAAAGGGAATGATTACTGCGTTATATTACGAATCACCAGTGAATGGAATAAGGTATACTTCTTTAAAAACTCGTGAATTCTCGGTTTTCTTCTTTGCGTGAAATGTTAATGTTCGAACATTTGTTTCCCTGGTATTTGGGATGGACACTGCATGTACTAACCATAAAAATGTGTTGAATACTTTGCCTGTATAAATGATGGGCAGGTGAGACCTTTAAGGAGGTTGATGGTCTGAATTTCCTGTGGGACCTGGTTGGATCTGTGCTTAGACTGACCTAGTTTTGGTTCTTCCTCTTAAGCTTCACGAATCTCCTCATCCTAATGCCCTGCTGAAGCCCGAGTTGAAGAGGAACGTCTAGATTTCTCTGTCACTTCCCTGTTCTCCTGCCAGGCTGCTGCCTCCCCCCACCCTCTCAGAAGCAGGAAGGAGAGGCCGCTGAATGTCAGCGCTGCCCTATTTACTGCTTCCATGACTTCCTCGGCCACACCCACCTCTCCTCATCCTTAGAAAGCCTATGTTATTCCAGTGGTGGTTCTTTCATGAGACACAGAACTATAGATTCATTGCATAATGAGTTAATATAGGGAGTGGGACAAGCAGAATAGCAAGAGCTGAATCAGTGAGTCAGGGGTGGAAGATCTGGAAAAACCATTGTGATGGTTGCCTCAGGAGAACTCAAAGTGTGATATAAATTCATATAGATTGGTAATGGAAACTAGAAGAAAATGATACTAATAGAAACATCTCTTGACTGATGAATTGGAGCCATCTTGAGTATAAGGTTCTTTATTTATTTATTCATTTGCTCATTCATTCATTCATCCATTCATTTTGAGTATAAGGTTCATTATTCATTCATTCATTCATCTTGAGTATAAGGTTCATTATTTATTTATTCATTTACTCATTCATCTTGAGTATAGGTTCATCATTCATTCATTCATCTTGAGTATAAGGTTCATTATTTATTCATTCACTCCATTCATTCATTCATCTTGAGTATAAGGTGATTGATTGATTGATTGCCCAACACAGGGCTTGAACTCACAACCCTGAGGTCAAGACCTCAGCTGAGATCAACGGTCGGACACGTAAGTGACTAAGCCAGCCAGACGCCCCCATTCCATACTTAAAACTGATACGTACCCTGTTAAATTCTGTAGTGGACAGAAGTCTAATGTGCCATTATCATGCTTGATAGTAAACCAGTGGTTACTTTTAAGAATGTGTGCAAGTAGCAAAGAGATTTGGTAGTATTTTGTGACAATAATGTAGGAATTAAGAATTGGCTGCCTAAAGCCCAGAATATACTTCCCTGAGCTTGTTTAGAAGGTGTTTATGAGTTAGACAGGGCCTTCTTGGTAGAAGCTTACCTAGAGACCCTGCCTTGGCATTTCTAGCCACACACATAGCACTAGCAGTACCATATGAATACAGTTTAGGGAGTGCTCAGAGAGCAGCTGTCCCAGACTGAGATTTTGGTCTAAGAGGTACATTAGGACCCATGGGCTGCCATAACAAAATACCCTAGGCTGGGTGGCCTAAACCACAGAAATGTATTTCTCATAGCTTTGGAAACTGGGAAGTCCAAGATTAAGGTACCAGCTGATTTGGTTCCCTGGCAAGGCCCTCTTCCTGGCTTTCAGACAGCGGCCTTCTTGCTGTGTCCTCACATGGTAGAAAGCATGAAGTCTAGCTCTGGTCAGTCTTCTTCATCTTATATGGACACTAATCCCATCATGGAGTCTCCACCCTCATGACCTCACCTGAATCTAATTACTTTCCAAAGGCCCTACTCCCAAGTATCATCATATTGGGGGCTAGGTCTTCAATATATGAACTTTGGGTGACTCAAACATTCAATCCATAATGCAGATAATTGAGAGTTTAGGATAAGCATCCTAGTTTATAGGAAACTTTTCCATGATGTCATTGATACTTCTTTTTCATATAGCTTAGCAGAACATGTGCTTGGTCTTTGGGATGCTCAGGAGATGAAGGGGTTTTGAAAAAATTTATAATGGGACTTGCATTTTTTAATTGCAATTACTTTCCCTGTGGTTTCAAATCTATTAGTCACATTAAAATTAGTAGCGAACCATTTATTTTTCTTTTTTAAACAGCTTGATGGAGACAATTCACATACATATTAATCACCCATTTAAAGTATATAATTTATAGCGTAAGGAATATAGTTAATGATATGGTGATAGTGATGTAATGGGACAGATGGTAGTTACATTTGTGGTGAACATAGCATCTTTTATAAACTTGTCAAATTACTAAGTTGTACACCTGAAACTAATGTAACATTGCATGTCAACTACACTCATATAAAAACTTTTTAAAAATAAAAATGGTTAAGATGGTGAAAAAAAGGGGCACCTGGGTGGTACAGCAGTTAAGCGTCTGCCTTCGGCTCAGGGCGTGATCCCGGCATTCTGGGATCGAGCCCCGCGTCAGGCTCCTCCGCTATGAGCCTGCTCCTTCCTCTCCCACTCCCCCTGCTTGTGTTCTCTCTCTCGCTGGCTGTCTCTATCTCTGTCGAATAAATAAATAAAAAATCTTAAAAAAAAAAAGATGGTGAAAAAAAATAAAATATACAAATCAGTGGTTTTTAGTGTATTCAGAAGGTGGTACTGTCTTCTTACGACTGTTGTATTTCACTTAGCCTCATGTCCTCAAAGTTCACCCATGGTGTAGCATAGTGGCAGAATTTCTTCCCTTTTTAGTATTCTGTGTGTATACACCACATTATGTTTAGCCATTCATCTGTGGATGGATACTTGGGTTGCTTCCACCTTTGGGCTATTTTGAATAAGGCTTCTATGAACATGGGTGTAAAAATATCTCTTTGAGTCCCTGATCTCAATTCTTTGGGGCATTTACAGTTGGAATTGTTGGGTCATATGATAATTCTCTTTGTATTTTTTTGGAGAACTGCCACACTATTTTCCACAGCAGTGGCCCCATATTACATTCTCACCGACAGTGCATAAGGGTTCCATTTTCTCCACATCCTCCCCAAGACCCGCTGTTTTCTGTCTTGATAATGGGCCTCCTAATGGATGTGAGATGGTATCTCACTGTGGTTTTGGCTTCCATTTCTCTAATGATTAGCGATGTTGAGCATCTTTTCATGTGCTTTTGACAACTTGTGTATCCTCTTTGGTAAAATGGTTATTCAAGTCCTTTGCCCATTTTTAAATTGAGTTATTTATTTCTTTGTTCTTCGGTATTAGGAATTCTCTATATATTCTAGATATTAATCCCTTATGAGATTTGCAATGTGCAAATATTTTTTTCCATTCCAAGGGTTGCCTTTTTTACTCTCTTGATAAGTGTCCTTTGATGTACAAAAGGTCTTAATTTTTTTTGAATGTTCCAACTTTCTTTGTTTTTTAATTCCAGTATAATTAACATGCAGCGTTAAATTAGTTTCAAGTGTACAATATAGTGAGTGAACAATTCTATATATTACTCAGTGCTCATTGTGATACATGTCCTCTTAATCCCCTTCATTTATTTCACTCATCCCCTACCCTCAACCACCAGTTTGTTCTCTATATTTAAGAGTCTGTTTTTTTGTTTCTCTTTTTTAAATTTGTTTTGTTTCTTCAATTTCACATATGAGCGAAGTCATATGGTATTTGTCTTTCTCTGACTGACTTATTTCACTTAGCATTATACTCTCTGGGTCCATTCATGTCATTGCAAATGGCAAGATGTCATTCCTTTTTATGGCTGAATAATATTCTGTTATATATATATATATATATATATATATATATATATATATATATATATATATATATATATACCACATCTCCTCTATCCGTTCACCTGTCCATGGACATGTGAGTTGCTTCCATATCTTGGCTACAGTAAGTAATGCTGCAGTAAATGTAGGGGTGCATGTATCTTTCCAATTCAGTGTTGTCCTCTTCTTTGGGTAAATAGCCAGCAGTGACATTACTGGATCCTGGTTAGTTCTATTTGTAATTTTTTGAGGACCCTCCATACTGTTCTCCACAAAGGCCACACCAGTTTGCATCCCATTAACAGTGCACGAGGGTTCTTTTTTCTTCACATCCTCAAAAGTTCTTAATTTTGATGAAGTCCAGTTTGTTTCTTTGATTTTGCTGCCCATGCCTTTGATGTCACGTCCAAGAAATCGTTGCTAAATCCAATTTGCTGAAGGTTTTTCTCTATGTTTTCTTCTGTTCTGGGTCTTATATTTGGATCTGATCTGAGTTAATTTTTGTATGTGGTTTTCGGTCAGGGTCCCACTTCATCCTTTTGCATGTGGATATCTAGTTTTCCCAGCACCATTTGTGGAAAAGATTTCCTTTACCCATTGAATGTCCTTGGCCACCCTTTTCAAAAATTATTTGACATATGCAGGAGTTTATCTCTGGGCTCTCTATACTACTGGATGGGTCTGTATGTCTGTCTTTATGACAACTCCACATTGTTTTGATTACTTTGGCTTTGTAGTAAAATTTGACACCAGGAAGTTTGTTTTCCGATTCTCCCTGTTTGTTTTTCCTTCTGTGTATCTGTCCCAGTAAATAGCATCACCATGCTCCCAGTTGCTAAGACAGAAATCAAGGAATAATTCTCATCTCTTCCCTCTTTATCTTCTTGTCTAGTGCATCATCAGATTCTGACAATTCTATCACGTTCATGCCATGTAAAATCATCCTTTCCTCTCCTTCATCACCATGTTTAGCCTTTGACATCTCTTGCCTTCACATCAATTTTCTAACTCATCTTCGTGTCTCTTATTCTGTCTCTTTGCTCCGTACAACTGCCAGAATGAGTTTCATCAAGTGTAAGTCTGGTCATGACATGCTATTTTAATGAGCTTCCTTCTTCACCTGGCCCCACCAATTTCTCTCCTTCAGTGCACTCAGTTCCCTAGTACCCACCTTACTCCTTGAGGTCCCTTTCACTGGTTATTCTTGGATATGATTTTCCACTAGATGCCCTTGATGCACTTAGCTTCAAGGCAAAATTTAATCACATTCAAGAGCTTATGGCCATTTCAAGCTTTCCCCAGCGTTTTTCAGTGTAAAAATATTTTTTTTTCAATTTTTAATAAAACCAGACTACCCAAGATTATCACTTGAAAGAGAATCTCCTTTTGAAGTTGGAGGGATCTTTCTCTGACCCCTGCTATTTGGTTGCCTCTGGGGAACATTTTGCTGAGTAATCCCAGCGTTCCTAACAGACAAATATGCATGCAATAACTGGATGAGAAGGAGAAAGGTATCTCATTCCAATGAGTTTGTGGGTCGTGGCCAGATAAGTATCATCTAGACATGTGAAGTATAATTATTTACCAGGACTTCCCATAGCCTTGCCTAGCACATGCATCACTGTCACTGTCACATCCCTGTCACGTGGATGGGACCTTAGAATCTTTTTCAACATCGTTTGTAGGCAGTCAATGCCAGTAGCACAGAACTGGCAAGGGGAGTGAAACTCATTGCCATTTCGATTGTTTACCCATAGTGTGTGCATTCTGAGATCTATTGAGAAGCTACTGAATTGGTCCCTAGGGTCACTTCCGTCCCTGCTACCCATGCCAGTCTCTCGAATACTTAGTGACCACATGGCTCAATTATAAGATGTTAGAACTAGATGAGGATATTTTAATCCAAATTAAGAGGGAAAAAAAGCCCACTAAACTTTCCAGGCTAAAATGTATTATTTAAACTGAGGGTCTGTGCTGCCTCATTCAATGTGTTGCTGGTTTCTCTTTATAGGTGAGAAGATGTTCCTGTGCAGTTTGGGCTCATGTGAAAGGTAAAACCATTTTCTGCCTAAGCATCCTGTCCTTCTTTCTCCTGTCCAGGCTGCAGCATCAAGTTTATGTGAATGAGATTTCTTTTTAAGTTGTCACAGGGGACAGAAACCCAAACCCATCTCATACTAGCTTAAGTGAAAAGCCATGGCTGAAAAGGATGGTGGGTGGAGAGCTTATGGACCTAGCCCCAAGGGGCATCACCAGGATTCCAGGAACTGACACTTGGGTCTCGATGCCATGAGTGGGACACTCTGTCTTTGTCTCTGCTCTCTTGTTTCTGAGTTGGCTTCATTTTCTTCTACAGTAGAGCCACATGATGGAGAGGGATGGGCACCAGCTGCCCGGTTTAGCAACTTCAGTGGGAACAGAGGTTTTTCAATTCAGGGAAAGAATCTTTCCATCCGTGGGATGACTAGTACCCCTCCAAAGGTACTGTGTGCAATGAACAGCCTACCTTGGATTTTGGGCTTACTCATATGGCTGTTTGGGGGCAGATCAGTGTGATGGACAGCCATACCAGGGTTGCATTCAGAGGTGGACATGATCCCTATCAGGAAAAGAGGCACAGAAAAACATGCTGGCGGACCAGTACAAAGAGCCACAAGAGCCCACTACTTTCAGCCACTTAGCTGCTTAGCATGTGCACACACACGTATACTTTTTTAAAAAAAGATTATTTATTTTAGAGAGAGTGCAGGGTGGGGAGGGGCAGAGGGAGAGGGAGAGAGAGTCCTAAGCAGACTCCATGCTGAGCTGGGAGCCTGACACGGGGCTCCATCCCATGATCCTGAGATCATGACCCCAGACGAAACCAAGAGTTGGGCGCCCAACTGACTGTACCACCCAGGTGCCCCACATATACTTTTAGGAAAAACACCCTCCGTTATGGAAGAATTATCCTCCGTACCACCAAAAGTGGAGCTCGATTGGAAGACAACTTAAAGGTGGGTCTGTTACTGCACCCAGCTCCAAGACCAGGATTCCTGGCAATGGTCCATGCCTCTTGATCCAATGCAGATGGACTCCTCATGATCCGTTAGTAATCGGTGACTAGATGCCAAATGTAAGCATTCTCAAGCCACAGTCTGTAACATGAAAGGGGAGACTGGCTAAGCACCACAAGCACTTTCATTTAGAAAGGAAGAAAAGATAAAGTGTGATGCAGTGGACAGAGGGCCCAGAACAATGACCACATCCTGCTGGCTGGGAAAAGCAAGCATCCCCTGGCCTGGCAGCAGAGTGAGTCACTTGGTCACTTAGTTGGGCCGCCTCAGTCTTTTCCTGGGAAAGCACCCTATCCCTCTGCTCTGAAGCTGTCTGTGCATCAGATGCAGCAGGGAGGAGCTCCGCGGGGTGCTCTACAGCCTCAAACTTCTTCCTTGTGCAGGCAATTGGCCAGGTGGGAGAACTGCCTCGGGGATTGAGCAATCGCAGCTCTGTGGTTGCCAGACGTGGGATTTCCCTGGCAGTACATTTCTTTAAACCAACAGGCAACCAGCCAGTAGATTTGATTCCCAGGAATTCCATGAGTTTGTAGCTAATACCAGAAATCTTGTCAAGTTTATGACCTTTGAATCTGGACCTTTTCTTTGTGGTTTATGAGTCCTAGCAACAGCCTGAGGAATTTTGCTCTTAGCTTGGAGTATCAGTTTAACCCCTTACATCCTGCCCCTTACCTTAGAGCAGCATGAAACAATAGGCTGGGGTAGTAAGGAAGTGCCCACATAACCCTGCTTCCAGAAGGATTCCAACAAAGGGCACTTTACAATGGGGGATCTGTTACCTTGTCAGTAGAAGGTGCTTAGCAGGAAATGATTGGGAGGGACCTGGAGAATTAGGCTTCCTTCATTTGTCTGCTTATCTTCTAATCTTATTTCCCATCTTTTTTATCTCTTCTCACACCAACTTCAATAAGAGCAGAAGACATGGTTTTTCTACTGGGCAAGGCATATTACCTGACCATACGCCATCTTGGATTGTGGTTGCCAGGCGGCAAGGGTCTCCCCCACCCCACCCCTCCACTTTCTTGAGATAGAACTTACATAACATTGAGTTTAATGTGTACAGCATGATGATTTGATTTGTACTGCAAAATGATGACCAAAATAAGGTTAGTTAACACCTCCATCACCTCACATAATTACTGTGTATATATTTGTACATGTGTGAACATTTAAGATCTACTCTCCTAGCAACTTTCAGTCATATAATACAGTATTGTTAATTATAGTTACCATGTTGCACATTAGATACCCAGTACTTATTCATTTTATAACTGGAAGTTGACCAACATCTTGGCCAACATCTCCCTATTTCTCTCCACCCCCCAGACCCTGGCAACTACCGCTCTACTTTTTATTTCTATATAGAGTTCAACCTTTTTAGATTCCACATATAACTATGATCATATAGTATTTGTCTCTCTCTGTCTGACTTATTTTACTTAGCATAGCTAGTGAGGCTCTCCCTTCACAGAGCTGTGGGCTATTACACTGATGTGTGTGGATAGGCTAAGCTTCCTGTCTTGGAATTTAAGTGAAGGCCACAAGAAACAACCACATGTTCCAACATTTGGAAATTTTTCAGCCAATGCACTCCCTGAGGCTCTAAGGGTGGGAATGCAGTTCCCACAAAGAAAAGAGGTGCTTTTATCAGAAGAATGGAGATGTGCAAGCCTCTTGGACAGGCACAGAAATAGCTTCCAGAATCCACTGCGTTCAGCAGCTGTTTGGTATGATTAGCAAACACTCGAACTGGGTGGAAGAAACGGCCAAAGATCTGGCTACCGTGATGAAGTTAACAGGAAGGATTTTGCTTTGGAAATATCCAAGTGGCTTTTGGTAGTGCCTTCTTTACCCTCTCAGCCTAAGAACCAGTGTTGAAAGAGAGCTCAAACCTTTGAATTCCAACTATTGGAAGGCTCTGGAGGTCGTAGAGAAGTCCACTGTTTTTTGACACGCTGAAGGCACTTCTGACATAAATAGCTACATGTTGTGCCCTTACCTCTGGCTGTCCCCTTTTGCAAAAATGTTGGAGCCTGCCATCTCAGAAAGTAATTTGGAGAGAACTAGGATCCAGATTAGTCCTGAACTTGTTCCAGTTCATCTGTGCCAAGCCACTGCCCCATTCTCACCTTTGCCCTGTGACGAATTCTGCTATTTACTTTATGCAGATTGCCTCTAAAAGAGTTTTGTGATGACTGCCAGGGAACCAGCCGTTGGTTTGAGGGGAAATGCAGAGGCCTGGGCTTCCTTGCTTGAGCCTTGCTACTCATCAGCCGAGTGTCTTTGCAATTATATTTAACTTGGCTGGTTCTCAACTGCCTCTTACAGAGATCTCTCAGATCCCTTCCAGCCACAAAGTACTGACTCTTTGATTTCTTGAGTCACAAGGAAAGGTCATTTGATATGTGTAAGAGGATCACAAACCGTATTCATGGTACACTCTTCAGTCATGGGGTGAAACCCCTGAGTCATTAGTGACTACTCCCGTTTCCCTTTCAGCCCACATTTTACACCTAGGGTGTGCCCATCTCATATCTGGGTTCACCCCCTGAGCATAGGCCTTTATGCCTGTAGCATAGACAACTGGCAGCGCCTCCTTTCTCCTCTCCCACCAGGGGCTCCTTACTCACTCCAGCCTACACATCTGACTCATATTTCTAAACTGCAGTGCTGATTTGATTATTTCCCCTGATGGTTCTTCCAGAGTTCTCCATTATGTTTGAGACTGGTTTCTAAGGCTTCAGTTTGACATCAGCATACCCTTCTAGTTGCCTCTCGTCTTCTCCGTTCAAAGTGATGTGTCAGCTCTTCTCTGGTTATGGTCCTTGCTTACTTTCCTTAATGTCTTTGTTTATACAATTACCTATTTATTTCTACCTGGATTGCCCTATAACCTTCCTGTAATCTCTGTTTATTAGCTTATTACAATCCCACCTGTTCGTCAAGGTTAAAATCAAATGCCGTGTCCTCCCTGAAGCATTTTTTATTTCCTCAGTGGGGCAGGATCTCTCTTTCTCCCTCCCTCTCTTTAGCCATTCTGCCATGCTCTAGGACAGCTGGTGCCCTTGTCTTCTCTTACTGGATTTCATACCCCTGAGGGAGAGCATTTGAAGAACGGGACTAGTACCTGGCACACACAGGTGCCAGATCAGAATTTAGTGAATTGGTTTGGAGGATTACTGGTCAACCAGCAGTAGAGTCGGATGAAAAATGAAGCACAGTCAGTGCAATACTTAAGTGAGCCAGAGAAGATGTATGTCAAGATACAAGCCTAGCGTGTACGTGTTTGCGTATGCTGTGCACCTGTATGTATACACACATATACAAACACACACACGCATACTTCAAACCTTCATATTGTGGTTGGGAGAATTAGGATATGGCCTCACAAATTCCTGGCCGCTGGTATACGTGCACCTTCTCTCAGTTACTCATTCAAAGGCTATTCTAAGTGTTGCTGGGAAAGAATTCGAAGATGTAATTAAGGTCCCAAGTAGGAAGATTATCCAGATGCACCTGACCTTTACATGAGCCCTTTAAATTTGGACCTAGAGGTCAGAAATGGGAGATTGGAGATTCAAAGGGCAAGATGGATCTGACATAAATAAGGGTCTTTCCTGCTGTCTTTGAAGGTGGAGGGAACCACATGGCAGGAATGTGGGTGGCCAGTAGGAGCTGAGTGGCCGATGGCTGACAGCCAGTAAGAATATGGGGACCTCAGTCCTACAACTGCATAGAATTTGGAAACAAATTCTTCCCCAGAGGCTCCAGAGGGAAATGCAGCCCACTGGACACATTGATTTCAACCTTGGAAGACGCTGAGCAGAGGAGCCAGTCACAATGTGCCTGAACTCCTGGCCCACAGAACTTTGAGCTTATGAGTAGGGGGCTAGCTGCTAAGTTTATGGTGATTTGTTAAACTGCAATAGAAAATGAATTCAAAAATGTTGCTGCTGCATCAGGTGTTATGTATTTCTACATTAATCTCCTACTTTGATCTCCTTTGTCATCTCCCACTCTGCCTGGAACTCAAGTGAGGAGACCTTAGGATAGCAGAGAGGAATTTAACACACTAACTGGATGTCACGGTGCAAATTATTTGTGCCTTTTGGAGAACAGGATTATCGCTTTCAGGAAGTGACCCTGCTCGTATAAATCCATGAAAAAATGTCCACAGCCACAGGAAGTTCTCAAGCCGTCCAGAAGCTTGAGATTAGGCATGGAGTCTTTCTAACTTGCTCTTTAGCACCTGTAATATTTGCATTAGTGGGAGAGTTAAAAGATAAGCCCAGAGAGGCCCTGTCACACCTCATGAACGCTATACCTCCTCTGGGAGCCACCCTGAAAAGAACGGCAGCGTTTAACCTAATGGATTTACTCTCTCCAAGAATGAGTCACTGCGAATCTGTGATATAACACATGATTCACTCGAGTTTCCAAAAGAATATTCTACACATGATTCAGATTAAAAATAAGCATGATTTTATAGCATGAAACCATGAAAGGGAGGGTAACCAGAAGACGGCAAAGCTCTAAAAAATGTAATTCGAATTGGCCAGCCGTAAATTTTCTCAGTGAGGAATTAACTGGGAAAGTCCCTAGAGAAATCTTGTGTGGCTGCACTGTGAGGGCTCTGGGTTGGACGGACTCAGATTTTCACAGAGTACACACACAGAGTAGATCAAGAGACCTATACCAGCAAGAATCATGCCTGAAGCCAAAACTCAAGTCATGTTATGCAGAATTTTAAAAAAAAGATGATCTTCCAAAAAAAAAAAAATGGTGATCTTCCAATATTTACATCTAGAGTAAGGAATAGTTGGGTGGGCCCATTGCTTAGCGTGAATGATGTCTTGCTGGTGGGTGGTCAAGAGAAAGGTCCAGCAGCTCCTACTTTGCTTCTGTACTGTTGGTTTGTGAGGGGACATTTTAAAAGCAAGAGAAGAGCTAACCGCTTCACATAAAGTAAAGCCTTCTGACCCGGATGAAGCACATTCTAGCAGGTTCATACAATTTGCAAGTGAGATGTTGAACCACGCAGGTGATCTTGAAGAAATCTTGAAGAGCAAACTTAAGTAGACCAGAGATGAACAAAGAACGTGGAGCTTTATATGAGGAAGATAGAGTTTGTAAAGCGTAGTTGATGATAACTTGAGGTCAAGGCCAGGCAAGATCTTTTAGGAGGTGGCCCTGGTAGAAACAGCAGCAGATCCCAGCAGTGAGCATTATGGGTTCTGCATGAGTAAATACACTTAGACAGTTTGTACCTGCTTGAGATAAATATTGTAGATAAGTATTCATTTACCCTTTGTTCTAACTCTTTTAGGTTTCCATTTAAGTCTTTAATCTGTCTGGATTTTATTTTGGCATGTATAGTGTAGGCTCTAATGATCAAAATGACTTTATTCTGAACGGTCAGCCAATTTTCTCAACACGAATTACGAATAATATATAATTTCCCCTAATGACTTGAAACAGTAACAAAACAACAGTAATGAACCATAGCTAACATTTGCCCATTGCCTCCTGGGTCCCGGGCACAGTCCAAACATGACTTATCTCATTTATTTCTCACAATAACCCTATAAGGTGGGTACTGTTATTATCATTCCCATGTTACTAGATCATCACTCAGTGGGGAAATCGAGGCACAGAATGGCTGAATAACTTGTCCAGAGTCCACAGGGTGTTCAAATACAGACTTGGACAACCTGACTTAGAAAGTTTTTGATATACATGGGTTTGTTTCTACGCCATTTTGTTCCAGTGTATTCATCCCTGTGCTGACACCGCACTGTTTTAATAGGTAGTCATTCAAGTCACTCCCCTGATTTTTTTCTCTACTCATTTGTAGTTTAACCACAGCTCCTCCTTCCATTCTGTAGTATGGCTTCTTAAAATGTCAGAGCCGTTTTCTTCTGAATACTAAAGGTAACCAAACAATATAAGCCATGTTTTTCTAGAAGGTCTCTTGACAACACTTTCTGAGGTAATGGGTTTTGCAGAGCTTTTTAGCAAGAAGCATATTCCATGGCTGCTTTTGCTAGTGCCACCTACCCTGTTAGAGAATAGAACCAAACTGCTCTTAACCTGGTTGTGGAGATCAAGCAGTACCCATCAATACAACTCTCTGCAAAGACTGAAAGATTTTAAAGCACTGCTGTCTAATATGGTAGCAACTAGCCGCATGAGGCTACTGGGCACTTGAAATGTGTGCTTGAAATTGAGCACTGGAGATGATATGATTAAGAAACTGAATTTTTAATTTCGTTGGAACTAATTTAGATTTAAACAGCCCCATTGTGGCCAGTGGCTACTGTCTTGGGTAGCGCAGATTCAGTGATGAGAGATTTAAGGAGAGGGAACTCTTCTTGGATGAGCGTCATTCTCCAGGGAAGCGAGTCTTCTCTGTTTTGAGGGTCTCTTTCAAGTCCAGAGGCTATGATTTTTCCTCTCAAGCCCCTCCTCCTTACTTAGCAGATCTTTGCTTTTGCTGTTTTCAGCTCTTTCCAGGCAGTACTGGATGGCCCAGAGGACAGACTAAGCATATGCCCGGGGCATCAGTAAAAGGAGGGTACCGAAAAGTGACATAATTTGGTATTCCGACAATAACAACCACAACAAGTCATCTGGCAAAATTTGGACTTAGTTGCACTTTCTTACACTTCTTCCATGGCGGGCACTGTTTTTCTTTTTTAATTCTGTATATGCAATGTCAGCCCCCAAGATCTTTTCAATGTCTGGTGGGACCATTGCGTGCAGACTTTTGTTCTTTTAAAGAGGAACTTGAACTGCTACAGTCCGAGGCCCCATCATCATCAGCCTGTGCAGGGAAGGGCAGGGCCTGCACCCGTAACTTCTGAGGGGGAGTGTGACCTGCTCTGCCGTAGGCAGAACTGGATTCAGATCTGCACTGGGAGAGCATGGTGTTGTGGTTAAAAGCAAAGATGCTGGGGTCAGGCAGCTCGGGTTTGGACCCCTACTCTTGTATATTAACTGTGTGATCTTGGACAAGTTGCTGAACCACTGCATGCCTTGGTCCCTCATCTGTAAAATGGGAATAATAATAGTACACAGTGTGTTGTTATTACGCCAGGCACTATTATTGTAATACCCAGTACTATGACTATAGTACTCACTAGGTAGTTAGGAGAAGTCATTAGAACAGTGTTTGACATATCATAAGTGCTAAATTAGTTGTTTGCAAATTAAAGCGAGGCCTTTGGTGTAGAACATGATGCTCTGATTCGGTCACTTGGCCCAAACGTGCAACTCAAGTGTGGGTGTTTTTCAGTGTATAGCAAAGGAGCTCCCTGCAGTCGACATATGATAAGCCCCAAATAGAACATATGTATGTCTTTCAGAGAGCTTTTACCTCGATTTTGTTTTTTTAAAAAAGATTTTATTTATTTATTTGAGAGAGAGAAAACACAAGCCAGGGGAGGGGCAAAGGGAGAAGCAGACTCCCCACTGAGTGGGGAGCCCGATGCGGGGCTTGATCCTAGGACCCCGGATCATGACCAGAGCCGAAGGCGGACACTTAACCGACTGAGCCACCCAGGCACCCTACATTAATTTTCTTACTTTATCCTTATGGCAACCTGCTGAGCAGAGCGGGGGAGGTACTAACCGTGTTGGTGTGTCGGGAAAATGACAGACGATTCCATCCATCAGAGAGGATTCATTTGCTATATTTGCCCACTGGCGCTACCTATCATTTTTGGACCAAAAGTCCATATGATGTCAGAATGACTTCTTCCTCAATGCAAAGGAAAACTGCCCATAAAAACTTTCAGGTGCCGTTGACCGAGAGAGGACAATACAAGCAACACAGTCCGCTGTGTTCGTGTGCACAAGATGAGCTTCTTTATCCCTTGTAACTTGAATGTGGCCTGGTTTTCCATTTCCTTTTCAGAAATACCCTGGGACTGTGTTTTCCTGAGGCCCTACACCATCAGGGCCAACTCAGGGGACGCAGAGGCACTCTGGGCATTCTTGGGATGGTTTGTTAAATGGGGCCAAGCTCTGGGTTAACACAGAGTGGGCACAGGTGCACGTGTGGCTCCCAGGAGGGCCGTGATTGCGTGCTGTGGGCTCAGTGTGTGGTTTTGTCCTGCAGATTCGTCATTCGTGCTGCAGCAGATGGTGGGCGTCGGGCTGGGCTCCATGGCTGTTGTGATTGTTCTCGCATTCCTCTCCTTCTCAGCCGTGTGGTATGTGAGACTGTCATTTTTGAGAAATGAGTGGAATGGAGGAAGGATGGGGTTGGAGTCATGAAGAACAGCTGGGATTGAGGAGGGTCAAAGGGGCTGTGAGTAGAGGTTGTCCTGGGCTCAGCACTCAGCAGGTGACAGGCATGAGTAGCTCTGCACCTCAGGGCGGGGAGGGGGATGCCCTTCTGGTGCAGAAAAGGAGCAGAGTCAGTGATGGCTGCCCTGGCTACTCAGAGAGCGGTGGCTCATCTCCCATCCTGCTTCCCACGAGGGCACGTGAGCTGCACATACAGATGCACCAAGGGAAAACCAAAGTGTGTCAATGGACTCTTTTCCTCCTCCACGTCTAGATTGCAGATGGGCGCTACGTGTGGAGAATGCAGTGCTGCTGGGGCAGGTGTAATGACCGCTTCTCAGGCGCCTGCCTACACAGAGGCCCCGCGTGGCTTCCATCCAGGCGTGTGTGGGTCTGCAACTTTTTCCATTCCCAGCCTGGCCCCATTTCTGGATTCAAGATGGTGGATACCTCTGTGGAACCCCCCAAGAGGAGGAAACTCAGGAATTGCTGACGTCTTCTCTGCTTGCTGCACGACCAGTTCTGTGTCTGTGAACTGGAGACCCTGGAAAGACAATGCAATATTGGTCGCAAGCTACAGATCATGTGGGCTGGACCTTTGTCTTCCTCTGAGTGATTCCCGAGAGTCAGCTCTTCCAGACATTGAATGCAAGAGTCTCTGCACCTTCCTTTACAGCCTCTCTGAATTAATTTGGAATCCATCTTTTTACAATGAGCAATGAGATGGACTTAAGTTTGGGCTGGAATTTGCCTTTATGAAGGAGGTCATTGAAAAGGCTAGAGATCATTGATAGAGGCAACTTGTCAAACACTTGAGAAGCAACCCCTTTCCTACAATTAATTGACATACTAGTAGAAAGTATACTAACCTGGCCACTCCAGTAAGTTCCCTGCGATGTTTGTTAGGCAGCATTGCTTTGATACAGATCCATGGGTCTTATAGGTATTCAAAAGCCGTAAGTTTTCATTCCAATAAAAACATTCTGTTAATTTAGGCAGTGCTTCTCTTCCACACCAAAGTCTATAGCAGTCTTGGCTAACTTTTTTTTATTACTCTCTCTTAAAAATGCCCTGTGTCTTCCTTTAGATCTGGTGCTCATGTAGTGACAATGGACTGAAACACTGGCCAGCGTCCATGTGTTTACAGGGAAGGGGGAAGAATGTGAGTGATATGATCTCCCCCTTTACCTACAACCTCAGTAACTATGACTGTTACTTTTTCATGACCCATGACATATTAGATGTAAGCCGTCCTGGGCCCAGTGTCAACTTGCTGAATTTACAGATGGAGTGTATTAGATTGGACTTTTAAAGCCTGAATCAGTGTTCTTTTCTTTCCTCCCTAACCAATGACGTAATTCCAAGGCTCAGTAAGAAACGAATGGAGCAGAGGTATGTGGCTTTCCTAAGTAACAATGGAATTCTCTCTCTTCTCCCTCTTTTTCGAGGCCTGGAGAATAAAAAGCATGCGGGAGGAAAGCAGGGGACAGTTCTAGTATACAACCTCAGGGTGCAGTGGATATGAACGTGACCCTGGAATCGTGCAGGATTGCAGTCTTGAGGAAGAGGGACAATGTTCCTGATGCAGTGAGCTGGTGTGTTCTCTCTCCGCTAGCTCACTGGGCATTGGTGGGAGTCAGATCTGAGTGATCTGGGCTGGTGGGCAGAGGAAGAAACGAGAGGAACAATAGAAACAGGTGGAAACTGTCCGTGCGGCTACCCTGTCCTGGGACACCTGGCTCCAAGTATATCCCCTCAACTGGGAAGAGTCAGAGAGAGGGAAGTAATATCCTGACACTTGGGTGTTCAGGGACAGCCGTCAGCCCCAGTCCCGTCAGCATTAGGCAGTATTCGGAATAATTGTCCTTTGTCCTCTAAGGTACTACTTCAAATTATAACCTAGGATCACCATTTAGAACCTTTCCTGCTCTCATCTTAGGTGACTTACAGAGTAGAGCTCTCAAAAGACTATTACAAATAGCTTTCTATTTTTAATTTTTATGTGCAACTATTCAAGCTCATACTGTTTTCACAGCCTTTGAATGAAATTTGGAATCATTACAAAGTATCGTGGCTAGTGTAGGGTAAGATCTCTGATGAGTAAGGCTTTGCTGAAAGCCTCCTCTATCCAAAAAGAGAATCCTATTATTATTATTATTATTATTATTATTATTATTATTATTATTATTAGTTCTGTAAACACCATATGTTTCTGCAGGCCCCTTAATTTCTAGCTTTAGAATTAGCTGCCAAAGAAGTTCTTGGGGGTCCATAGGGGAGCTTAGCAAAATTGTCATTGAAAGGAAGAAATCCCACTTGCTTAGTATCAGAAGTTTCTGGTTAAAATAACTGACTAAATATTAAGTAAAATATTAGGTAAAATGTACTTCTGGGTACAGTGAGGAAGTGTAGAATAGTTTATGAAAGAATACTAAAATATTAAAAACATGGACTTTTTCACTGCCTCTAAATGTTCCAAATGGTAGCCCAGGGTTGCTCGGAGGTTTATTTAACAAAAGCAGGTGCTGAGCATTAGCGAAAGGATGTACCATCTTTCTGCAGTTCTAACTGTTTTCTCATAAACACAAGGGCAGCCAGAAGTTCTCTAAATTTGCCTGGTAGCTTTGCCACAAGACTCTTTTTTTTTTTTCCCAAGGGATTCGTGGTTAAGGTGGGGAGGGCATCTCAGGAGAGCAATAGTGGGTCTTCCTGGGAGAACGCAGGGTCTGTTTGTGGAAGGACTGGTTGGGTAGCACTGGAGTTGGGTTTGAGTGCCACTAAATAAAGCTAGGTCCAAGCTGGGGATGGAGGAAGGATCTTCCCCTTATTAACTGTCTGGGGGACAGTGTGTTGAGGTGAGCACTGAAACTGGTTGTGAGCTCCCTTCTAGATGAGGAATCAAAATTGGGGGTTGCCCAGCCATGGGGCAGATTGTCCCCTGGCTGGTTTGTGTGTGTGCACGCCTGTAGTTTTGAGTTATCTCCACTGGAATTTTTGTTTATACACATCCTTCCATTCCCTCCTCATGACACTTATGTATGGTGGGAAGGTCAGGGGTTACCGTTTTCCCCACTTTAGGATGGAGAAATGGGTTCAGACAAGTATGGGACCTGAATTGTGGGGTCAAGTCTTCTGACTGCAAGGCTAGTCCTCATTTCTGGAATTGGAGCTAACCTTTGAACAGCCCTTTGGGTTTGGGGGAAAGTCAGGTCGTGTGTGTGTGTGTGTGTGTGTGTGTGTGTGTGTGTGTGTGTGTGTATTTTTTAACCATTGTCCTTTACTGTAGCACAGGCCTTTTTATATCTGTCTTTTCACTATAAGGTGTCTCCCCCTCCCTCTCTCACTTCTAGAAGGAAACACAAACCACCAAACAGAGGGAGCTTAATTAGGGGAAATAGGTAATGTCTGTCTCTGACTCAAGACCTGAAATTGCAGCTGGGCACTTAACCAAGACCAGAGAGAAGTGATTATCTGGTAATTCCACATTAGCTTGGAATCGAGTTAATATTTAAATTGATTTTAAAGGAAGTAAAACAGAATTCTCAGTGCTCCCTTTTTATTGCTAATCTCACATTCAGATTTTCTAAGCCTTCTGTTTTCCCATTCTATTCATCTAGGAGAAAACGAGTCTTAGTAACAGTAGTCAATCAAATAGTGTGTTAGGGGTCTTTTGCCTGCCACAACCATTGTCGCTGAGCTGAAGTGCACGATTTGGGAGAGGAAAGAGGGTGTGGCTTTCTCTGCACCCACGTTTGTGGGCGGGTGAGATACATTGAAGCAAATCAATTTAAAAAAGCAGTGTACTCATTGTTCGGGAGAAAGAGGATGAACGAATCATTTTGGCGATGTGCGTGTATGCGTGCGTATCCGTATCCATAGATTTTGGGCACAACTCGGGGTTAGCAAAATGGGGTCCAGCTACACGTGTTGTTTTGTAAACCACTGCTTCTTTCCTTCCTGGGCACATTCATTTATTTGTTTTTTCTATGTCAGTAGTGACTATGTTAAAGTTTGTGCCCTGGTTTCTTTAACCAATACTCTTCCGTGCATGGTGCATTTAGAATGTTTCCAGATGTTTACTATCCTTATACAATTCATATAATTATATGTAATTATCATTTAGGCTAAATTCCTAGGAGTGAAATAGAAAACGATATAAATTTTGAGCTTACTGCATATTGTCAGAGGAATCTCAAAAGAAAGTTTATACCAGTTGATATGCTCACCAGTAGAAAGCCTCAGCATCGCTGGGCACTGTGGACGTGTTTCATCTTGATTAATCTGATGGGTGAAAAATGATGACTCAGCGTTTTACTTGCATATCTCTATTTTTGCCTGTGGATCGGTCATTTGTAGTTCTGTCTTGGTGAATTGCTTTTTTTTTTTTTTCCTCAGTCCTTGGCTTGTCTTTTATTGATATGAAAAGCTCTTTGTAGCATAGTAATTTTTTCCCCCTAGCTGTCATATATTTTGTAAACAAACTTTCTGGTTTATCATCTCCCTTTTGACCTTGTTTGTGTCAAACGTTGCCACACAAAACCTTTACATTTGTATAGTCAAATTTATCAATCTTTTCCTTATATATTTTGCCTTCGGTGCCATGCTTAGAGGGACCTTCCAATCTCAAGGGAATAAATCTAATTCAGCAGTTTTAAAAAAAACATTTAAATCTTTAATTCATCTGAAATTTATTTTAGTATAAGGAATGAAGTTTGGGGGACGGGGTGGGTCTTTTTTTTTATTAAGTTGCTAAATGGTTTAGGGGCGCCTGGGTGGCACAGCGGTTAGGCGTCTGCCTTCGGCTCAGGGCGTGATCCCGGCGTTATGGGATTGAGCCCCACATCGGGCTCCTCAGCTATGAGCCTGCTTCTTCCTCTCCCACTCCCCCTGCTTGTGTTCCCTTTCTCGCTGGCTGTCTCTGTCTCTGTCAAATAAATAAATAAAATCTTAAAAAAAAAAAAAGTTGCTAAATGGTTTAGCCAGTTGTCCTATTAACATTCATTGACTTTTTTCCCCTCAGTGATTTGAATTATATACTGAATCATATACCAAAGTCTATTTCTGAACGTTCCCCTTTATTCTACTGATCTATTTCTGTGCCAATACCACCTGCTATAACTTATTAAAATAGGGTTTTTTATACCAAGTAAAAAGTAAGTTGCCACTTTTTCTGTTAAATCTCAGATTCTGCTCAACTTTTATTATATATTTATTCATGAATACATATTTATTGTAGATAAACTAAAGAATTATTTGGTCAGTTTTCCCCTCAAATCTTAACATTTTTTTGGGGGGGGAGGGATGTGTTACATAAAGAGTGCTCCCATCCCATAACATGGTATATATCTCCATTTAATTTTTTGTGTGTGTCCCTCTCTAGAGTATTCTAGTTTTCAACTTACAAGGTAGTTTATGCTTATTTTTCGTATGTCTAGGTATTTTATCTTTTATTATCCTGGACTCTTGAGTCGCTACCTCAGTTCCTGCGTCTGAAAGTGCATCCCACACCCTCTCACTGCTGGCATTACTGGAGTTCTCTTGCCCTGGAAGTCTGTCCTTTTTCGGGAAAAGTCACATCAGGGTGGCTCCTCCAACATAATTACTTTCCCAGGTATCTGCTGGACTCGTGGAAACTCACAGATCCTTGCCATGCCAAATGGAGGACTGCCTGCTCTCGTAGCTCGCTCCAGCCACAGACCAGTTTTCTTACTCATTTGACCCTTTGTCCACCCGTTAGTGAAAGTGTAGCTTGCTCCCGGTGTGGTTCCCACTTTTTTGTCCTGCTGTCTGGCCTGACAGCCTCAGCTTCCTGACCCTTGAGTTTCTCACCCTTGGAATCAGTTACCAGGCCAGTGTGTCTTCTAAAGCTTTAGGGTACAGAACTCAGATTTTCGAGTGTGGGGTTCCCTTGAAGTTTCTCTTTCCAGGCTTGCCATGAGGAAGGTCCCCTTACCCCCCTCCCCTGTGGTGGGGGATAGAAAATGCTCAGCTCACCAACGGCTTTCTCCAAAGAACTTCTTTCTTTTGACCTTTTCCATTTAAATCACTTTATATCCTACATATTGGGCTAAGGGTCACAAGACTATTGGAAAAACCTCCTTTTAGAATATGGAAGTACTTGCAACCTATTTTTGTTTCAGGGTTTTGGAACTTTGGTCAAAACAAAAAGAACAGTTTGGGGTCAAAGCATATGAAAGTATAGCTCACAGAAAAGGAAATGTAAATGGCCCTTAAATGTTAAAAAAAAAATGTTCAACCTCCCTTTTAAGAAAAATGCAAATTAGTTAAGATACCATTTGTCACCTATCAATCTGAAGGAAATCCAAAAGCTTAACAACACACTCTCTTTTAAGACACTCGAACACTGTTAGTGAGGGTACAGAATGGTACGACCTCTATGGAAAGGAAGAGAACCTGGCAATACTTACGTTGCCTTTGTCCCATACCTCCTTCCATCCCACTTCCTGTGGGCTCACCTGCACACGTTCAGAATGACACAGGTACACAGTTATTCACTGTGATATTGTTTATTGTCGCAAAAGCTGCGAAACAACCCCCATGCCTCTCAGGAGGAAACCATTTAAATGAACTATGATCCTTCCTCATAACACAGTGGAATACCATGCAGTCATGAAAAGGGTACGAGGAAGAACTCTGTGCGCTGATATGGAGAGATTTCTAAGATGTATTTTTTGTGTATATGGTATTTTATCTTATGTGTAAGGGGGAATGAAAATATGTATTCAATTTTGCATAAAGAAACACTGGAATAATAATGAATTAATGCACATGGTTACAAATAGAGCAAGGGAGAATGGGGTGGGGTGGACAGGGCGAAGGTGAGTCTTTTGAGTGTTTCTCTTCTCATTTCGTTTTGGTTTCGAACATGTGAGTATATTACTATTCAAAAACATAAGAATAAAGTTTCATAAGAAAAGGTGTTCCTTTCATATCCAGTTACACGTGTCAAATCAAAACCTGACGGGGACGGTGTGGCTTCGTTCTCAGCCTAATCCAAGACACTGAAGATTTGGGTAGGATTGGTTTAACTCCTTATTCCAAAATCGGCAGGGCGTTCAGTGCTGTCTTTTACAATTTCTGCAAATTTTATGAGGGAGTAGAGGTGCCTGTGGTACAACCCTGGGATCAACCGTAAGGTCTAGTCTCTGCTTCCTCTGAACTGGTTCCGTGGATGGATCGTCTCACTGTCCTGTGTGCGTCCCTGTTCCGCCCCCACTGACCCACCTGTAGTGCTTGGCTCCTTTCCATGATTTCCACTCAGAGTCTCACTAAGGACTTCGGGCGTTTAGAGAACATGAATAGAGAGTGTATCATTTTCAGTTGATGCTGTAACGAACTGCCGTGAACCCAGCGGCTCACAACCACACACACAGTTATTAATTTACAGTTCTGGAAGTCACAAGTCTGTCATGAGTCTCTCTGGGCTAATGTCAACATATTGGCAGAACTGTGATGCTTCTGCAAGCTCTTGGGAAAAGACGTTTCTTTGCCTTTTCCAGCTCCTAGAGGCCGCCTACATTCTGTAGATGTGGCCTTTCCTTCATCTCCAAAGCCAACAGTGTGGCTTTTCATGTCACTCTCTTCACTCTGACTGGCTGCCCACCCCCTCTTTCACTTACAAGGATCCTTGTGATTACCTTGAGCCTGCCTGGAAAATCCAGGATAATCTCCCTACCTCAAATTTCTTAATCGCATCTATAATGTTTCTTTTGATGTGGGAGAGAACACAGTCACAGCTTCCGGTACGTGGACATCTTTGGTGGCCCTTATTCTGCCCACTACAGAGTATTATATTTTAGATATGCAAATTACAAATGGATATTAGTTACCCCTGTTCTTCAAAGTTCTCTTCCCTTCCCATCTTCATTCTTTATCAAACATCCTAAATTCCAGAAATACAGAACAATATAGTTCTGTCCTTTTCTTTCTTTTTTTTTTTTTTTTTGCTAATCCATGTCATAAGCATCCACTTGACCCAAATGGTTTACCGAAGTTCTTTTGTTGCTGTTACCAAAGTATTATTTTATTTGTTTTTTTAAGATTTATTTATTTATTTTAGCCAGAACGTGTAGGGGGAGGGGCAAAAGGAGAGGAAGAGAGAATCCTCAGGCAGACTCCCTGCTGAGCACAGAGCCCGATATGGGGCTTGATCTCATGACCCCGAGATCATGACTGGAGCCAAAATCAAGAATTGGGCTTAACCGACCAGCCACCCAGGTGCCCCACCGAAGTATTATTTTAACCAAAAACTTTTCCTCCTTAATTCTGTTGCCGGCTGTTAACTTCAACTTTACATATATTTGGCCTTCTGAAAATTTCACAAAGCTTTTTATTATTGAGTGTATTTTTCCTTGTTCCACAGTAGTGATTGAATGATTTTTCTTAAAAGTTTTTTTGTGAACCTTTGGTCATGTGATTTTGGGGGACAACTAGAAACTAGAACGTGAACTGTTTGTCAGAGAAGTAGAGCAAAGACTATGTATACTTGTAGCCATGTATTAGTTTTCTGTTTGCTGTGCAGCAAATGACCACAAACGTGGTGGCTTCACACAGCCCATATTTATTCTGCCCAGTTGCTATGGGTCAGGATCCGGGTGTCATTTAGTTGGGTTCTCTGCTCAGGGTATCACAAGTCTGCAGTCAAGGTACTGGCTAGGGTGCATTTTCTTTTCTTTTCTTTTTTTTTTTTTTTAAAGATTTTTTAAATTTATTTATTCATTCGACAGAGATAGAGACAGCCAGCGAGAGAGGGAACACAAGCAGGGGGAGTGGGAGAGGAAGAAGCAGGCTCATAGCAGAAGAGCCTGATGTGGGGCTCGATCCCATAACGCTAGGATCACGTCCTGAGCCGAAGGCAGACGCTTAACCGCTGTGCCACCCAGGCGCCCCTAGGGTGCATTTTCATCTGCAGGTTCGACTGAGGAAAATTTCTCTTCCTTGTTTAGATTGTTGGCAGTGTTCATTTCCTTGTGGTTGTATGGCAGGGGGTCCCAGCATTTTGCTGGCTGGTGGCTGGTGGCTCAGGTCCTAGATGCCACCTACAGTTCCTATGGGCCAACTGCAGTTGTCTACCTTGTGGCCTTCCCGAACACAACTGCCTAAGTCATCAAGCCAGCAAGGAGAATCTATGACTGCAGGGAGGACATAGTCCCTCTTTTAAAGGGCTTTCATCTAAGTCAGTCCCACCCAGGACAATCTCTCTTCCTTTTAACTATCTACAAATCAACTAATTGGGAACCTTAATTACATCTGCAAAGTCCTTTCACCACCTGGCAGATGGGGCAGGGAAGGGGAGGGGTACAGGGGTAGAGAAGAGGAAGATTATATAGGCTGTGAACAGTAGGGGGCAGGGATTGTGGGCCATCTTAGAATTCTGCCTACCATAAGAAGCTAAAGAAAAAAAAATCAATTATGAACTTTAAACTTCACCACAGTATTTCCTGGGTCCTTCTGATGGGGCTATTTTGACTTTATAACAAAACCCTAGGGTATAATTTTGTTCTCTCTAGGGAGAGGTGCCAGGGCTGCCAGGAGTAGAAATGACCAATGGCTCAGAGGTTTTAAGAAGGCAGCTGGGTCTTTCTCACCCTTGACTGCTTTCTCATCCTTGACTGAATGCATTCACTTGAGTGAGGCACAAAGATTTGGGGGAGGGAAAGGGCACCATTTCTCTGGGTCCATGGTCATGCGTCCTATCTCCTAGCCTTTGGGTTAGCAGGATTCAGGGTTTGTGAACATGGCCTGAAAAAGTCTATCTCTGCCAATCTTGAGAGAGTAGTGTGTGGCCCTGGAGGGTTAGCTATGATCCCTGGAGGTGGCCATGCTGAGTCTTGGTGGGCTAGACAGGGTAAGACAACATTGACCAGACTCAAGGCTTCCAGAGGGTGGTGAGAGCTCCCGGGATCAGAGCTGGAGAGCACAAAGGTCATCCCCAGCCCCCAGGACCCTCCCTAGCCATGGACTTGGCAGTAGGTGTGTACAGGAAAGAGTGGCTGGGGCTGAGGGCAAAGCAATCACAGCTCTCAGCCACTGGACATGACTTCTGGTGAGGAGTGGACCCAAGAACCTGAAAGAGGCCTAAGTTCCAAGAGTTAAGGGAACTTGGCATTTTTGGGCTTGATCGCTGTGGCTTGGGATCTCACAGAGATGAGCACAAGATGAATCCAGGGCCTCGTGGTTTGCACAGGCTGTGCCATGCTGGTGATGGTCAGGGACACAGGGAGGCTCTCCACTGTGCTGCCTCCTGGTTAAAAAAGGGCAGAGCCCAGGACAGGGGAATTGTTATCACAGAGCCTAGGAAGGGGCAGTAGCCGGGCTGTGCATGTCCTGAGCTGAGCAAGGAAGACTATGTCCCAGTCCTGGCCAGAGAATGTAACTGTCCACACTGCGCATAGCCCTATAAGGGAGATGGCACACGGGGCTGTCAGGCTCCAAGAATCCAGCCTGTCTCCAGCTTGCCACCAAGACTGCAAAGCAGCTGAGTCCGACTTGGCTGCCTGTGATCTGCATTCATCAATAGTCTTACTGGATTTCTCTTGGAAAATTAATGCACAGCCATCTGGTCTATCAGTCTGAGTTTGGTGCATCTGAAACAATTTGCTGGATTAGATGGGGACTGAAGGAACTGCACAAAGGCAAAAGGACCAGCCACCAGACTGCTCTCACAAGACTACATCTCCACCTCCAGCTGTAACACACCTCTGGTGTCAGCCACTTTCCTCCCTTTCCCCTCATTCCTGCAGCCACGCCTCTGACTTCCTCTCTGTACCTGCAGGCTGCTGCTGCTGGCCCCTGCAGGCCTCATGGAGAGGCCACGCAGATGGGGTTGCGGTTCCATGCAGAGCTGGAACCCACAGTGGAGATAGAGCTGGAACCCACAGTGGAGATATAGCTGGGGGAGCAGGTGAGTCTCAGTGAGAGCCAAGCATAGAAAGCCAAGGCTTACAACTGAGATCAAAGAAAGAGACCCACTTCTGGAGGGAAACGGGCAGTCTGCCTTCCTGGAAGGACACACGAAACTGAACAGCCTTGGGGAGTCGACAGACAGCCTTGGGAAGTTGATGGACAGCGTTAGGAAGGTGGCCTGGTGTGTGGTCTGTATTGATCGTACTGCACACTTAGCTTTCTAAGGTTGACCGGTCAGCTCATTGTCCTCAGCCTCTGCCTGCAAGTGGGTTGCGAACTGGCCCTTCATTCCCCACGTGGCTTTCGTCAGTTGGTCTCCCAGGTCATTGCCCTTAATCCCTGGGATTTCACCAGTTTCCCAAGAACATAGGATTCATAGAACCTCTCATCTGCCACTGCCAGTTTGCCTGCATTTTAGGAAACTCTGACAAAGTTTCCAAATGGACCTTTTTTTTTTTTTTTGCTGTAGGACTTCTGCTTTGCATAATTGCTTGCTTGGTCAACCACCATGCTGCATGCTGATAAACCAGAAGTAAAATAAGGTGTTTGAACTGAGTAACAGGAAAAAGAACTTATTTTGAGCAGATATTTTCGGAGTAAAATGAGAGCCTGAGACTTGAGTCTGAAGGAGAGGATGACCAGCTATCCCCAACTGTCCAGCGTTTCTACAGGGAGGCTCCGAAATTCTCTGATCTCAGTGAATTCCCATCCTGAGAGGCTCCTCAGGAATAGCCTTCTGAGGGTGGTGATAGGTCACTGGCGTTGTTTGCGTCTATTTTTATAAGATTTATAGTGAATACTTACAGTGAAAGAAAACTTTTTTTTTTCAAATTGTAACACACTCCGAATTGTAACACAAAGGGATGGGGTTTGATGCACAGTAAAAAAAAATCATAGCTTAAATTAGTCTGAGTTATACCGTACTTTGGAAATGCTCCAAATAGTTAGGCCACATACTCTAAGACCAAGGTGTGTAGATAATGACGGTGATGGTGATGATGGTGATGATGGTGATGATGATGATGGTGATGATGGTGATGATGGTGATGATGATGATGGTGATGATGGTGATGATGATGGTGATGATGGTGATGATGATGATGATGATGGTGATGATGATGGTGATGATGATGGTGATGATGATGATGATGGTGATGATGATGATGGTGATGGTGATGATGATGATGATGACGGTGATGATGATGATGGTGATGATGGTGATGATGATGATGGTGATGATGATGATGGTGATGATGGTGATGATGATGGTGATGATGATGGTGATGATGGTGATGATGATGGTGATTATGATGATGATGATGATGGTGATGATGATGATGGTGATGATGGTGATGATGGTGATGATGGTGGTGATGATGGTGATGATGATGATGGTGATGATGGTGATGATGGTGATGATGGTGGTGATGATGGTGATGATGATGATGATGGTGATGATGATGATGGTGATGATGGTGATGATGGTGATGGTGATTTATTCCCAGGAATAAACTGCTGAATCACCACAGGTTTTTGTTTGTTTGTTTGTTTGTTTGGTTGGTTGGTTGGTTGGTTTTTAACTGCTATTTCCTGAATGTCATTGTCCAGTTGGAGCGCTCTGGGTCCACCCTTGACCCCACCTTTATAGCCTGTGTGGCATTTGGAGCCGTGCATTATTGGCAGTCCTCCCTGCTAAGTATAAAGCTTTGGTGGCCATTTCAAAGTACTGGGGAAGGATGGATTATTAGGAAAGGGTGGGAATAAATGTCTAACCATTTGGGAAAAACTTGTTTGCAATAAGCATAGTTAATAAAAGAGTTAAGAGGCCTACTATGTGAAAGTCTTATCCATCAGTGAGAAAAACTGTAAGCTCCTCCTACAAGGGGGAGAAATGATCAGACAGTTCACAACAAGTCTGCTGATGTTTTTCTCTGGAAGTCATACCTGTAGTTTAGTTTTTCTTGCACTACCAAAAATGGAGCAACCAAAGAAGAACCTGAGAACACTGGAGTTGGGAGCCAGGTGAGCATCAGACAGCTGACCAACATTTTACTATCTAAAGGCGAGGTGTGATTTTCATCCTGGCTCACACGGTGTGTGTCTTCAATTTCTCTATTCCTAGATATTATTATTATTTTTTGCCTATTACTAGTCTTCTCTAATTGATGGCTTCCAATTGATCATATCTCTCTGAGTCCTATTTCTTCAACCCAAAGGAGGAACTTGGTGTGTCCCCCATATGGAGTGTGCCTGGGAAACTTCCCCATACAGTTTCAAAGGAATGAGACTGGAAGCGTAAAATTCAGTCCCGTCTGTTGTTAGTTTATCATTCATTCTGAGCAAATTGGACATTAGCCAAACTGAAACAAACTGATTTTTTTCCCCTTTCATTTTGACCCTGAATTTCCCCTGTGATTGAGAAATCAGTCCAACCTTTATTTCACAACACCCAGCAGATATCTGACTGAATGCCACCCGGGATGGAGTTCCTACACTACGCAATGGTTCAGAGTGACAAGCAGAATGACAGGGTGCAAAGCAGGAGGCCAACAAGTCCACTACTTAGGTGGACTGGGGGCTGGACCTGGGAGGATTAGGAGGGTTTTGTTAGGCAGAGAAGACTAGGGGGGAAATTCCAGTAATGGGGGCAGGGGTATAAAAATGTGAACAAAGGCATGAAATTTCAATAAGAGATGTTAAAGATCATAATGGAGAAAGTAGTGAGGAAGGTCCAATGTAAGGCAGATGTTATGAAAGAAAAAATGAAGGAGACGATGGTGCACTAGTTGGCTGGTATTGGAGGGTGCAGGGAGTAGGTCGAGGAAAGGAAGGTTTGCTTATTAAACCTTTCAAAATAACATTAAGAAAGAAGAGAACATCAGCTAGACAAATTGTGACTCTCATATGACTTTTCCCCCAAAACCAAACCAGGTATTCATGGTTTCCCCAAAAACAAATTAGATTATCCACTTGTGATGCTATTAGTGTTTAAAAAAAGTCTTTAGAAGTCCCCTTTGGGAATTGCCTTCCGAATGTGTTAATTACCTATAACGAGCATCAATTAGTGTTGCTGCCTTATAGTTTTCTCTCCGTGTGCTTCTGTATATGATGAAAGCATCCTATATGCATCTAAGATACATATCTTTAAAACTTACCAGTTGCACATTCCATGGAGAATGTGGCAAATGGCTTTTACCTGTTTCCAAAAATCGAATACAGTCTAAAAAGGATTTCATTTGTGGGCTCTGAACACCAGAACAATGCGCTGCAGGCTCTGATGAGAGTCCCTGAGGAGATACTCCAGCGGTACGTGGAGCAGCCACCGCGCTGGTCAATGTTGGCCTCCACAGCGTCTATAGACAAAGGGACCATGTTCTATGATTATATATATTCTGTGGAATTTTTGTCACCCCGAGTAGACAAGTCATTATGTGACAGTTTATGGTTCACGGTGACTTCCAGTGCAGTCACTCGTGATTAGAACCTCTTGCTAAAGCACCCATGAAGACTGACAGAATTGGGGAAGGCAGGGGATTTCCTAGTGCCATCAAAGATGGAGACAGGCAACCTAGTGGCGGAATCAGCTCATCGCACAGTCTGGCTTTGTTTCACAAACGCAGAACCCTTGTGCAAAGGGAAGAAAGCCCTTCCCAAGACTTGAGCCAGGAAATAGGCAGCCATGCTTCTCTATGTGCTGATTCCACTTTGAAGAGAACCGTCCCCTCCACAACCCCATTCGTGGGCAGTATTCTGATTCAGAAAGAACATTAAGCTTAGAAACAGCTGAGCAGTACACTAGGAAGCCACATGCTACAGGGACGCAGGTGTGATTCCTCAATAAACTGCCCAAGGGGTGTGTGTGTGTGTGTGTGTGTGTGTGTGTGTGTGTGTGTGTGTGTGTGTGTATGAAGGGTGCTCGGAGAATCCTGGTAGGAGTGAGTGGTAGGAACTGCCACTGGTCATACCTCTTCCCTTCTACAGAGGTCAGTAGAGTCAGGAGAAAAAATTTTATCGCTGTAGACACTATATTTTTTTGTTGTTTGTCCTTTTTCTTTGTTCGTTTTGTTTCTTAAATTCCACATAGAGTGAAATCATATGGTATTTGTCTTTCTCCGACTGCCTGATTTCCCTTAGAATAATACACTTGAGCTCCATCCATGTCATTGCAAATGGCAAGATATCTTTCTTTTTTATGGCCGTGTAAAATTCCATTATGTAAATATCCCACATCTTCTTTATCCGTTCATCTCTGGATGGACACTTGGGTTACCTCCATATCTTGACTATTGTAAATAATGCTGCTCTAAACATACGGCTGCATGTATCTTTTCAAACTACTATTTTCGTTTTCTTTCTTTTGAGGAAACTACTGGTTCTTTATTTTACTGGGAGGAATGATTTATTCTTAAGTGCCCAACTCTTTATATTAGAGTAGCAGCAGATTGTCTGTTATCCGTATTACGCCTATTTCCCCACATTTGTCCTTTGTCTTTCAGCTTTATTTATAGGCTTTTGTTTGTTTTTGTCATTGGGAAGTTCTCACTGTTCGCAGTCAAGGTTATCAGTCTTTTGTTTGTGATGGCTGTTTTTCATGATGTGCTCAGAAAGACCCTCCACCCAAGATTAGAGAAGTACTTGTGCAGTCTTTCTTCTAGGTCTTACGTAATTTTAGTTTTTACTTTAAAGTATTTGTTGTATTGGAATTTCCTTTGAGTAATGAATGAAACAAGAGCCCACATTTTATTTAAAACATTTTACACCAAACCTGTGTTTATCTCTCCTACTCGTCATCACAGTGACAATAGCACAATTATTTATGTGATTATCTTTTCCCAATCGTGGGTTTGGATTATCACCTTTTACTATGCAGTTGGGATACTTTTTAAAATGCTCCCTCCCACAAATATCATGTTGGGATTTTGACCAGAAATGAGATGATTTTCTAGATTATTTTGGAAGAACTTATGTTTTTACAACCATACTGAATATTTATTCACAGGTATGCCTTTTCACTTAGTCACCTAATGTCATAGACATTATGACATTGCTTTTATGTGATAGATATTCCAATCATCCAAGGATGATATTGGCTTTTGGTTTAAGATATGTCTTGATGTTAAGGAAGTCATTCACCAAATCCCATTTCACAAAGAGCACTTATCGGGAGTGGACATAAATGTTAAGAATTGTTACTATCTACCATAAGATCATAAGATTTCCACCCCTTTGGTCAATATTAATATAGATTTTCTAATATTTAGCTACCTTTGCGTTATTGGAATACACACTCACAGTCATGGTGTATTGCTATTTAAATTTACTCCTAGATTCTATTTGCTAATACTTTATTTAGAACCTTTTATTTTTTTTAATTTAAATGAT
This sequence comes from Ursus americanus, assembly GCF_024610735.1. Classification (NCBI taxonomy): domain Eukaryota; kingdom Metazoa; phylum Chordata; class Mammalia; order Carnivora; family Ursidae; genus Ursus; species Ursus americanus. Next base: position 21,020,081 of record NC_142144.1, read on the forward strand.
TTATTTATCCATTTTAGAGAGAGAGAGTGAGAGAGCACAAGCAGGAGGGGCAGAGGGAGAGGGAGATAGAATCTGAAGCAGACTCTGCACTGAGCTCAGAGCCCCACGTGGGGCTCGATCCCACAATCCCAAGATCACGACCTGAGCCAAAACCAAGAATTGGACTCTTAACCAACTGCATCACCCAGGAGCCCCTAGAACCTTTTACAAATCAGTTTGATATCTCTAGTTTTCTCTTGTACATTATCTGTTTAAAACAGAATTATAGTGGTATTTGTTAGTTGGCAAGAATTCCTTCTTTCTCTAACCTAGAACATTTTAAGTAACCCAGGAATCTCTTCCCATCTAGTTTTCCAGTTATGTCAGACAGGATTATTCGGTGTTCTCTGTGATTGGGAAGTAGGCTTTGCCTCTAGACATTGCCCCAGTGGGAGAGGAAACAATGAAGAAATGGTGTGCTTGGCAGGGCAGTCTCTCTTGCAACACCACGTACCTTAGCAATCAGTGGTGGACCAATGGGCTCTATGGGGGAGTGTTTCTTATTCTTCCAGAAGCTTGTCCATACCTCCAGAACTCATACTGGTGGGAACCTTTGGAATTTCCTTCACTTGAGACCTGCAATCCTGCATTGAGTTGTGAGCTAGAGACTGGTGTTAGGTCATGGGATTCTCAATTTGTTCCACATGGCATTCTATCTGGTTGTATTCTTCAGAGTGAGCTGATAATGCTGATGGGAGATGGTTACGTTTCCAAGGGAATCTTAGAAAGTTTAAAAATAAACCAGTAGCTTGTACTGTTTACTCAGTGTATTTTTAGTTTTTCACTGGAGAGAGGGCACTAGGGTAGCTAAGACACAGGAGCACTACTTCAAAAAGAGAGTGGTCCCAGCTGAGGGATCAGAATCAAGAATTGAGATTCAGACTAGTGCATCTCTAAATGAAACCATGTGTCCTTTATTCAGGCCAGAACATTTCAGCTATTTCTGTATAATCTTTACATATCAGAAAATGAGAGGGACACTTCTAAATTTCTTAGTTTATAAATAGAATATGACTTAGAAGAATGATTATGATCAATCGAATGCTTTCCGAGTGCTGGGCATGGAGCTAAGCCTTCGTAAACACCTTATGTAGGTGTCTTCCTCCTCCTCCTCCTCCTCTTCCTCCTCCTCCTCCTTTTCCTCCTCCTCCTCCTCCTCTTCATCATCATCATCATCATCATCATCATCATCATCATCATCATCCCTCTTTTAAAGATGACAAAACTGAGATTTAGACTGGTTAAATCATTATCCAAGGTCACCTACGAGTACCTAGCAGAGCCGGGATTCCAACCCAGTGCTTTGTACTCTCAATCTTGAGCTAGGGAATTACTTTGAATACAGAGTTACATAAGTGCAGACATTTGTCTCATTCTGAGATGAGTTTCTGGATGATAAACTCAACTTCCTGTTCCCTAGTTAAGGGATCACAAAAAGACAACCCCTAGGAATAAAAATCAAACACTAGCAAATACTTCTTTTTGTTTCTCAGATATCAGGGTGACACCCTCGTGTTCTGTTTTCCAAATTTCAATACGATTCATTTTGTTTCCCTGTAAATATATTTTTAGTTTTGCAAACTTTGACCTTAGAGTGGGTGTGAATATGTGTTTGTTCTAGGTGTTTGTATGTCAAAACAGTTTGTCGTACAGTTAATTTTTAAATTCCTCTTGGCCGTTGGTTTAAACAGCATTCCAACCAGTGGAGAGTTGACAAAAGAAACGAGTTCACCTCCTAGGAAACTCCCAAGTGAACAACTCTTTTCTCGCTCTTAGTAATTAAATTCTCACATTCAGCTTCATCTCAGGAGTAGCTTCTCTTTCATTTCCTGTGATATTTTAACCTTTTTTTCCCCGCTGCATGGTGACCAAAACACCCCCATTGTGCAAACACTGTTGTGCCTTTCTGAGTCTTGCCCATGTTAGAAATACCCTGGAAAGCACCTCAATTCAAGGTATCGCTACCTCGAATTCTCCTTGGAGGACATCCTAAGTAGAGAGGCAGGCAGAGAATATGCCCTGTCACATGAAGGAGTGTCGGTCATCTGTCTCTAATATTTTTTCACACCGGATCTTGCCAAGGCTCACATGTGCCAGTTTCAGAAAACAGCATTGCGTTGTTGGCTGACTCAGAAACTCCAGGTCAGCAGTTCACAATCTTTGCTCTACACTGAAATCATCTGGGAAGCTTTAAAAAATACTCGTGCTCAGGGGCACCTGGGTGGCTCAGTCAGTGAAGCATCTCCCTTCCGCTCAGGTCATGATCCCGGGGTCCTGGGATTGAGTCCCCCCTTCAGGCTCCCTGCTCAGCGGGGAGTCTGCTTCTGCCTCTCCCTCTGCCCTGCCCACTCACTCTTGTGCTCTCTCTCTTGTGCACCCTCTCTCTGATAAAAAAATAAAATCTTTAAAATAAAATACTCATGCTCAGTTCTCACGTGACTGATTTAATTGGCCTACAGTACCACCTGGGCATTGCCTTTTTTTTTTTTAAATTAATTGATGTATTTATTTATTTATTTTTAAAACTCCTCAGCTTACTCTACTGTGCACGTCCCTGAGGGCAGGAGCGTACACTTAGTTGGTCTCTTGTTTGGAGCAGAAGAAAAGGGAACAGGAAAATACTAGGTAAAACCATTGCTGCTACCTTAGTTATGCCTCAGAATCCAGTACCTTCCATTGGCCTCCTCCCCCATTGTCTATCCTCAGAATTGTATTTTACAGAGAAAAAATGAACTTCATCCGTTTTTACCAATAGGGAGAATGCAGATATTTGTTATCTATTTATTTATCTACTTATTTATAATTGAAGTGTAGCTGACATGCAATATTACATTAGTTTCAGGTGTACAGCATAGAGATCGACGTTTATATGCATTACTACTCACCACACTAAGCATAGTTTCCGTCTGTCACCAGACAGAGTTATTACAATGTTGTTGACTGTATTCCCCATCCTGTACTTTTCACCCCCATTACTTATTCTGTAACGGGAATTTGTACCTCTTTATCTCCTTCAATTGTTGTTGTGTTTTTTTTTCCATCTGTGTTTTTTAATATGGTGTTTAATGTTGAATGGAGAGTACAGGAAACCTTAATGGCAATACATATGATACAGAGCCTGAAACTAAGTCACACCATTTATGATAATCACAGTATTTTAGTTCTTCTGGGAAGAAGTTTATGGATGTTTATAACTCTTTGGTAGATGTGTATCCCCTTCCACTGACACCTTCCTTCTGGGTCACAAACATGCAAATCTTCCCTGGGCTTTAAAACATCCCCCCCCTTTTTTTTTGCTTCTCCTTCCATCCACCGTACCACCTTCTTACATCCTCTCACTGCTGAATTCTTCAAGAGCACAACAACCTATACTTTCTACTCTTTCCCAAACATCGCTAAATCTAGCATCCATCTCCGTATCTCCATGGAAACTGTACTCACAAACGTGATCAAGGTTTGGGGACTCAAATCCAAACCTGGGAGCTTCTCACTCTTCATTTTGCTTGACCTGTAGTTACTTAACACCTTCTAAATTTTATTTTTATTATTTGTTTTGAGAGAGAGCACATGTGCACCCAAGAGCAGGGTGAGGGGGAAAGAAGGAGGGAGGGAGAGAATCTCAAGCAGACTCCATGGTGAACATGGAGCCGGACAAGGGGCTCAATCCTACAACCCTGAGTTCATGACCTGAGCCGAAACCAAGAGTCAGACGCTCAACTGACTGAGCCCCCCAGGTTCCCCTACTTAACACCTCTTAAAGTTCTATGAAGCGATGGTGATAAAAACACTATGAACTTGACACAAAAATCTATACATAGATCAGAGAAACATAATTGAGTCCAGAAATAACCTTGGGTACATGTGAGTAGTTAATATAGGACAAAGCTGGACACCAGATTAAGTGGGAAAGAATCCGTCTATTTCATTAGTGGCCGGGCTGTGAATCATGAGGAAAATCAGGTTGGATCTCCTCCCCACGCATCACATACAAAAAGTATATCTCAGATGGGTTAAAGTTTTAAATGTGAAAAAAAGAAAATTTAGGAGAATATATACATACACTGGGATAAGGGGAGAATTCTTTTTTTTTTTTTAAGATTTTATTTATTTATTTGACAGAGAGAGAGAGAGCCAGCGAGAGAGGGAGCACAAGCAGGGGGAGTGGGAGAGGAAGAAGCAGGCTCCCAGCAGAGGAGCCTGATGTGGGGCTTGATCCCAGAATGCTGGAATCACGCCCTGAGCCGAAGGCAGACGCTCAACGACTGAGCCACCCAGGAGCCCCAAGGGGAGAATTCTTAAACAGATCAGAAAACCCAGATTTCATAAAGGAAACATAGATAGCGTTGGCTACATTAAAATATTTTTTTGTATCTTGAAAAACACCACAAAAAGTCAGAAGACTCCCAGCTAGTAATACATGTAATAGAGACTTAATGTTCTAATACACAAAGAGCTCCTACAGATTGATAGGATAAAACCAAGTCAAATTTTAAGTGGGGAAGGACATAACTAGACAATTTATAGAAAAGGAAATGCAAATGCCCAATGAATAGGGAAGACAGTGTAATACAAATTAAGGCAATTAGGAGATACCATTGTCCATAGACATTGGCAGAACGTAAAGCATTGATGAGGCGGTAGGAATAATGAACCACTGCGGTCTTTAGGAATGAAATTCAGATATATCCAGTACGAGGCAACACGTATTTGTATTTGGCCTTGAAATCTCACATTTGGTAATCCACCTCCAGGAAATAGGGACACTGATATGTAAGTATATGCATACAAAGATCTTTGCTGCGCCTTTGCTACTCTTATATGTAAGAGAAGGGAGGCGTGGGGTCTGTCCCTTAGAATTGGGGGACTGGGCCCAGAGACAGATCTTACAAATACCCTTCCGACTCGATCCTCATCTTATTACTTATTATTCAGTTCCTCTTTTCCTTGCTTCTCTTACCTTTAGTGCAGGTTTGATTTGTCACGTAATGATAGACGTATTTTACACTCTCTTATTTTTCTTCTATTTTTATCATCTTTTCCTTAGTGTTCAGCAGTTTGCACTTTTCCGTGTTGATACATAAAAGATAATGGCTGTTATATTTCAGTCATAAATGATGTGCCTTTTTCATTTTAGTTCTTTTTTCTTGAGTTCTACTTTATCTAGAATAATGACAGTCTCTACTTCCGTTTAACTCGTATTTGCATCATATTTCTTGGTCCATTTTTTATTCTCTGTCATTTTTATGTTTTTCAAGGTTTAGGATGTCACTGATCACATTGTAGTTCTACTTACGGTGTTCTCTAAGATTTCTAAACGCATTCCTGAAGCTGTAATTCCCTATTTGTCCATGATGGGATTTAAGGAGGGGGATTTGCTTTTCTTATGGAATATAAGGAATTCAGAAAACATCTGATTCCTCCTGTTCTTGACAGAGCACTTGAAACGCTGCAATTCTGGGCGCATCTGGTATGTAGCGGTGTCCTCATTTTTATACACTGCAGGTGTTTCTTTTTTTTTTTTAATGTTTTTTTATTATATTATGTTAGTCACCATACAGTACATCCCTGGTTTCTGATGTAAAGTTCGATGATTCATTAGTTGCGTATAATACCCAGTGCACCATGCAATACGTGCCCTCCTTACTACCCATCACCAGTCTATCCCATTCCCCCACCCCCTCCCCTCTGAAGCCCTCAGTTTGTTTCTCAGAGTCCATAGTCTCTCATGCTTCATGGGAGATTGCCCTTCTGTTTACCCCCCCTTTCTTTATCCCTTTCTTCCCCTACCGATCTTCCTAGTTCTTATGTTCCATAGATGAGAGAAATCATATTATAATTGTCTTTCTCTGCTTGACTTATTTCACTTAGCATTATCTCCTCCAGTGCCGTCCATGTTGCAGATAATGTTGAGAACTCGTTCTTTCTGATAGCTGAGTAATATTCCATTGTATATATGGACCACAACTTCTTAATCCAGTCATCTGTTGAAGGGCATCTCGGTTCCTTCCACGATTTAGCTATTGTGGACAATGCTGCTATGAACATTGGGGTGCACATAGCCCTTCTCTTCACTACGTCTGTATCTTTGGGGTAAATACCCAGTAGTGCAATGGCTGGGTCATAGGGTAGCTCAATTTTTAACTTTTTAAGGGACCTCCACACTGTTTTCCAGAGTGGCTGTACCAACTTGCATTCCCATCAACAATGTAGGAGGGACCCCCTTTCTCCACATCCTCTCCAGCAATTGTTGTTTCTTGCCGTGTCAATTTTTGCCATTCTAACTGGCGTAAGGTGGTATCTTAGTGTGGTTTTGATTTGAATTTCCCTGATGGCTAATGATTTTGAACATTTTTTCATGTGTCTGTTAGCCATTTGTATGTCATCATTGGAAAAGTGTCTGTTCATATCTTCTGCCCATTTTATGATTTGTTTATTTGTTTCTCGCATATTGAGTTTGAGAAGTTCTTTGTAGATCTTGGATATCAGTCTTTTATCTGTAGTGTCATTTGCAAATATATTCTCCCATTCCGTGGGCTGCCTCTTAGTTTTTTTGACTGTTTCCTTGGCTGTGCAGAAGCTTTTTATCTCGATGAAGTCCCACAAGTTAATTTTATCTTTTGTTTCTCTTGCCTTTGGAGATGTGTCATGAAAAAGGTTGCTTTGGCCGATGTCATAGAGGTTGCTGCCTATGTTCTCCTCTAGGATTTTGATGGATTCCTGTCTCACATCGAGGTCTTTCATCCATTTGGAGTATATCTTTGTGTATGGTGTGAGAGAGTGGTCAAGTTTCATTCTTTTGCATGTAGCTATCCAATTTTCCCAGCACCATTTATTGAAGAGACTGTCTTTTTTCCACTGGATGTTTTTTCCTGCTTTATCAAAGATTAGTTGCTCAAAGAGCCGAGGGTCCATTTCTGGGTTCTCTGTTCTGTTCCATTGGTCTATGTGTCTGTTTTTGTGCCAGTACCATGCTGTCTTTGTGATCACAGCTTTGTAGTACAGCTCGAAATCTGGCATTGTGATGCCCCCAGCTTTGTTTTTCCTTTTCAATAGTTCCTTGAAGATTCGGGGCCTTTTCTGTTTCCATACAAATTTAAGGACTATTTGTTCCAGTTCTTTGAAAAATGTCATCGGTGTTTTGATCGGGATAGCATTGAAAGTGTAGATTGCTCTGGGTAGCATGGACATTTTAACTATGTTAAGTCTTCCGATCCATGAGCATGGAATATTTTTCCATCTTTTTGTGTCTTCCTCAATGTCTTTCAAGAGTGATTTATAGTTTCTAGAATATAGGTCCTTTACGTCTCTGGTTAAGTTAATTCCAAGGTAACGTATGGTTTTTGGTGCTATTGTAAATGGGATGGATTCCCTAATTTCTCTTTCTTCAGTCTCATTATTTGTGTATAGAAATGCAACTGATTTCTGAGCATTGATTTTGTATCCCGCCACATTACTGAATGGCTCTATAACTTCTAATAGTTTGGGAGTGGATTCTTTTGGGTGTTCCATATAGAGTAGCATGTCATCTAATGCAGGTGTTTCTTATTAACCTATGAGCTGGAAGGAGTCAGGAAATTCAGATATTTAACTTCATGCTCTCTCATTCCAGGGAGGACCATCTCTCCTGCTGTTGGTGTCAGGTCTCTCTCTGCCAGCAGTCAGTCTGTTAGATCAGGGGCTCTGCCAAAGAAGGTGGGAGAAGCTAAGGGTTAGGGGTGCAAGCGCTGGGGTCTCTCCACCAAGGCTTGCATCCTGACTTCATCACTTACTAGTTGGGTCGCCTTGGATGATTAACTTATTTAGTTCCCTCATCTGGAAGAAAAAAGCTAGGGGGATGGCAATAGCAGAATTCCAAAGGGTGGTTTTGAGTATTAAATGATATAATCCATACTCCTGGCACGTACTAAATGCTCATGAAATGCCAGCTACTGTTATTATTTTTATCATCATCATTATCATCATCATCATCCATGAAGAGGACTGATGAACTCTCAGGATCATTTCTGCCAGGACGCGACAAAGTAGCATAACAGTGGTTGCCCTCTCCTTCTCTAGAACTTTCTGTTCACAATTTTTCCCACAGACCAAACACATGCTGGCTCATAAGGGGATAATCACAGATCTATGAATAAGGAGTAAATTTACTGTCACAGAACAGAAACCAAGACTTTCTTCAGTTGACTCATTCTTCTTATGTAACATAAGGGGCAAGTCCTTACCACCTCCAGAAAGGTCTTTCACACAGAGTCCTCTTTTCCTTAAGAACACTTCTTTCTTCCCACTTCCCTCTGTAGCCTCTACGAAGTCCCTGCAGTTCCTAGTTCCCACTCAGTTTTCTTGGAAAACTGAACCTCGTTTCAGGAGAGATAGAAGTCACAGCCCCCAGGATCTTCAAAAGGCACCTTTAACATCACCTGGATGCTCGTGCGGGCATCCTCCGCTCATGCTTTACTGGCCTCGAAGAGGGGAGGGGTTGGCCTGTCAGCATGACAGATGGTGGGTTCCCCTCTTCTTGGGTTAACTTCCCTCCAACAAGAGCCACAGCTCATTCAGAGTCGCAGTTCCCCAAGGAGCAAACGGACTTCATCGTCCAGCCCAAGGGTCAGCAAATTTTTTAATTAAAAAAAAATCATATATTGAGTCATTATATATATATATATATATATATATATATATATATAGTATATGTGTATAGATAGTATATGTGTACAGATAGTATATGTATATATATAGTATATGTGATATACATATATACAGGTTAAATATATAGAGATATAGATATGTATAATGTGTATATATCCTATAATATATATGTTATATATATTATCTATGTATGATCTGTTTCTGGGCTAGTTCTTCTTTTCTATGAATCTCTGTTCAGATCTTGGGTGTATCACTGATTATATTCCTGTGGTTTTATAATGTATATCAGTAGAGAACAGAGCCAATTTCCTCTTCAGTGCTCTTGTTTTTCAAAATTGTGTAGCTATTTGTAGGAGAATTTCAGGTTAACCCCTCCTCTATGTTTCTAGATCCTCCTTCTCTTCATTAGACTCTAGAGACGCCAAACACTCAGGTTCGCAACCTCCTTCGTTGCCCTGGGTGGACAGAGGATACAGTTCTAGTTAATTAGGCTGATGTAAGGTCTACAACGGGACTTCCTGGGGAAGCTTTTATTTTGCTGATAAAGGGTACAATTGGGGCTGTTGCCTCTCCTTTCCCTTTCTTCTTGTCTTGAAAGCAGATGTGTGGCAGCTGTTTTGAACGTAAGAATCATTTTGTCAAGAAGTAAAAGTCAGTTAAGCAAGGGGGCTTTGTACAGCTCTGTGGAATAAGAGGACTATTGTTTTTTTTTAAGATTTTTATCTTTAAGTCATCTCTACACCCAACGTGGGGCTTGAACTCACGACCCCGAGATCGAGTCACATGCTCCAGCGACTGAGCCAGCCAGGTGCCCTGAGAGGGCTATTTTATAAAATACTTTTTCTCTAAAGCTGTGGGAAAAATTAGGCAAAATGTGGCCAAACTCCTGGGAGTGAGTTTCATTAATTCATCCATTTTACAAGGCTCAGTTGAGTCTTTCCTGGATGATGTTTGTGGGCATAAAAAATGATGTCTTTGGGGTGCCTGGCTGGCTCAGTCAAAAGAACATGTGACTCTTTTTTTTTTTTTTTTAAAGATTTTATTTATTTATTCGACAGAGATAGAGACAGCCAGCGAGAGAGGGAACACAAGCAAGGGGAGTGGGAGAGGAAGAAGCAGGCTCACAGCAGAGGAGCCTGATGTGGGGCTCGATCCCATAACGCCGGGATCACGCCCTGAGCCGAAGGCTGACGCTTAACCGCTGTGCCACCCAGGCGCCCCAGAACATGTGACTCTTGATCTCGGGATCATGAATTCGAGTCTTACACTGGGTGTAGAGATTACTTAAATAAACTTTAAAAAATGATCTTGTTGTCAAAGGTTGATGGGTGCAAGATAAGGAGCAAGAAAGCAACCTGGATGACAATCGTGTTTTCCACTTGAGCGAATAAGTCTGGGCAAAAGACACCTGCTTCCCATGGACTCTTTACAAGAGCAATTTCCCAGCACAAGCCCTTTGCATTTCCCAGGCTCTAGTGTTCACCCAATCCTTACCCTCCGAGGATGACTTTTCCTATCTCAAATTGCCTTGCGTAGAGAACATTCTCTTCCAGTAAGCCTGGCCATCCAACGGGGGAGCAGGTGGCGCAGGAACCATGCTTGAAGCCAGTGCTATGACTACGGGGGCCTGAGATAGGCCAACAGTACAACGATGACATGAAATAGCAGGCTCTGTTGAGTGTGTGCTTTGAATTCAGGAGGGATGAGGCCTTTTGAGGCTGGGGGATTAGAGACAAGTTCACAACTAAAATGGCATAGGTTCTCCCATTCTGGGAATTATGGCTCACATTCCACAGAGCTTAAGCAATTCACCCAAAGCAGAAGCAAAACAGGCTTTTGTGGGGAAAGTGGAAACTGGCTGGTAGGTGTTCTTCATACCACAGCTATGCTGGGAGTCTTCCTGGAGTGGCAGCTGGTAGGGAACAGTGGTTTGTCGAAGTGATTAGTAAAGTTGCTTACAAGCCAAGACTGTGAGTCACCTTCATTGGAGCCTGGTATCCCAGGGAGGGCTGAATCATGTACTTCCCCTCTTTGTCACCAGAACCCTGACCTCCCTTCAGATGATTTCCGGGGACACCCGAATGCCAGGACCCATTGAGGTGCGAAGGGTCAGTCTAGACTTGTAAGTTTGAAATGTCAGGCCTGAACTTGCTCTGGGGCTAGAAAGTTCTGGTACTAGGCAGGAAAATTTATTGAATGAAGCGGTTGTCTTTGTTTTCTTTGTATATGACTCAGCTTTCCAGCAGGTGCCAAGTCTTTGTGCTGCCTTGCCGCGGGGCCTCTAGAAGAAGTCGTTGGCAGGCCATCTCCCTTCCTGATTTCCCCCCTTTCTTCTGAGGGATGTGATCATGTTATATCAGGGAAAGGAGCTGAGAGTGGCTTTGAGGGGTGGAGTTTCTAGTAGTGAAAGAGCAAAGATTTTTGCCCAGGAGAAGGAACAGATGTTTGCAGGTTTTGCAAGTACAGGTCCCCCCCCCCACCCCCCGCTATCCAAAAGTAGAGCATTCCTGTGAAAACTTCCCGAAGGAAAAATGGGGTAAAGTGAAGAGGCATTACCAGGAATTTATATGAAAACATTTTTGAGCAATCCTAGACCCCCAAAATAACCCTCAGGCTTTTCTGATACCTTAGGCCACATCTTGCTAATGGAGGCACAGAATAAATCGAGATCAAGCACAGATGCTCACGGACGCAGCTCAGAGCTCTGGCGGCCTGATGCTGGGATGCTGAGTGTAGTTCCCGGGGAAGGAGCTTGGGGGGGCCGCTTGCTGCTCAGAGCACGCGCTGCCTCCATAAAGGCTCACTGCAACGCGAACGCTGAACGCTATTTTTGCTTGTTGTCTTTGTTCAGGAAATGAAAAAAATCCCTTTTTGGAGAAAACGGGTACTAATGTAGGTCTTTCATAAAAGCGGTGTGGCCCAATGTAAACTTTCGAAAAGCGCGGGCTACCTGGGCTCCAGGTACTGGGGCTCTCAGCCCTGGCAAAGGGCCCCCCAACTGCAAGGATCTATGTAAGTTTGGCCTTTGGGGATCTTGGTGGAAACCCTGGGTCAAATCTGGCCCGCCATCTGTTTTTGTTGACCTGTTAGCTAAGAGTGGTTACCTATTATTGTCTGCGGCTGCTTTCAAGCAATAATGGCACGGTTGAGTAGTTGTGACAGAGACCGATCTGGCCTGCAAAACCTGAAATATTTACTCTCTGGTCCTTACGGAAAAAAGATTGCTGGCCCTTCATGACCAGAGATGCCTCCTGAATGTTTGGCTTCCCATCCCAACTCCCGATCATTAAGTCTTGGAGTGGTGATGGCAGCGGGAGGTGGGGGTGGGGGTAGAAGAGAACCCTCTCAACCTTTGACATTAAATTAAATCCTGCAAGTGGAAGGGAAAGGGGGAGGGGCTCAGTGTCATACGTACCCTAAGTTTATGTAAAGTAAATAGAGCAATGTGCTCTTTCTTGCAAATTCAGGTTGGGTTTACAAATTCATTCCTATCATGCTTCAGCTTCTAGGCCTTTTGTTTGACAATCATGGCTTTTGTTTTCCCCACCCTGTTCTGGAAGTAACATCCATAGGTCTTCTCTATCTCTGCATATCCCAAGCCTACCATTAGGTCCCAACTTCAATGTTCACCCTCCCCTCCACCCCTGGAAGTCTCACGTTGTTTCTTCAACTTCTAAGTTTGCCTAACAAGATTTTTTGAAACGGATTTGCTTCCAGATATCCTGACCGGTTTTTCCTCAGACAGTTGGACCATATCTCCCAAATTAAAAAGTTTAGATGTGGGGTCTCCATTCTCTCAATCCCTAGTGGATTCTTTTTCTTTTTTTTTTTAAGATTTTATTTATTCATTTGAGACAGAGAGGGCGAGTGAGCACAAGGGGAGGGGAGAGGCAGAGGGAGAGGGAGAGGGAGAAGCAGGCTCCCCACTGAGCTGAGAGCCTGATGCCGGGCTCCATCCCCGGACCCTGGGATCATGACCTGAGCCAAAGGCAGACGCTTAACCATCTGCACCACCCAGGCGCCCCTCCCTCCTGGATTCTAATGCACATTCACATCCTGGTAATTTGTGTACATTCCTTGTTCGTTTCTTGAGTACTGGGACTGAGTCTCAGGCAGCTAAGTTAGATTGGACAAGAATCAGCTTGATCCGGGTTCAAATTCTGACTCGTCCACCAGCCTGTAAAATCACGGACATGTCATTAACATCGTTGGGCTTTGGTTTCATCATCTGAAATGTAATCCCCTCTGTGCCTCCAGAGATGTGAGTATTAAATAAAATAGTGCAGTAAAAGTGCTTCTTAGGAATCCGTGATCTCAGTACCCTTTGCTGTGCAACTCGTAGCCTGGAGCGCAGGAGGTGAAATCCCTGACATACGGATCTTTCGTGATCACCCTGGGGGCGAGATGAGGCCCTGGCTTGGGAAACAGGCATTCGACACCAACATTTCCTCCTTCTTGGAGGGTGGTGACTCACGCTGAGAATCAGCAGCATTCCCTGACCCCCACCTAAACCCTCACAAGCACATCGTAATCACGTGACCATCGTGCTGGGAACACCCAGGAGGGGAGGAGGGGAGAGCCTGAATGCGATCGGTGGGACCATCATGCAAGAGGTGGAGGCCTGCGGAGGCTCCAAAGTCGAGGAGGCTGAGCAGAGCCCCCTGAGTGCTAGGGCTGGTGTGTTTCAGGCTGGTGGGCTGCCTACCCTCCGCCCGGTCACCAGTGCCACTGCTGATCATGTGTCTTTGCAGAAGCTGTGACAGTTCCTTCTCCACTCCTATCGGGCCCTGGCTTTTGTGTAATCTCGTTGGAAATGGAGCCAGCTGTCCCGGGGAGGACAAACAAATCTCAGGATGTACATCCTGCAGAGACAGGATAATTAATGATTCAGAATCCTCCAGATTTATTTATTTTAAATAACCAAGATATTGTTTGAGCTTCTTCCTGTGAAACATGCTCTGCACCCTTATTTTGATCATTTCCTTTGTGCATTTAGTTGGCCCCCTCCTCATGCCTGCTCCGTTGGAGGGGCGTTGCCTCTGTCAAAAGGGGTGGGAATCAGACGTGGGGAGTCCGGAATCCTGTTTTCTGGCTCTTGCTCTAATCCACCTTTTTCCACTCATTACTATCCCTTTGCACAATGCAAGACTCCCAGACAGAGGCTTTGTCTGCCTGTAGGACGGCTGTGAGGGAGTCCCTGAGGGAGCCGTGTTGACGGAGCCAGGCTGGCTCTGCCCCAGTTCCTTGTCTGAGACCACTTATGGGAAGTCATTTGAATGTGAGGACGGACCAGTTCAGGGAGGAGCCCTCCACCCGCCATTTTCTGTGCCCACACCGTCACTGCCAGGGGTCTCCCAGCTTCCAGATGTGTTTGACAGACTGTGTGCCTGGTGGTCTTCCTCCTAGACGCTCATGGCTGCAGCAGATCCGTCCTCAGGAAAACTCTGGTCTGGCTCCGTCCTCTGCCTTCTCAGGGACCATGATATGCGGTCGTCCCTCTCCTGCATGCCAAATCTCTCCTTTATGGAAGACTCCCCATCAGCATGAAAACATGCTCTTTCCTTCCATGCCCCAACACAAAACCCCAAAGCAACCCTCCTAAGACCCCATGCCCCTTTTTAGAAGCAACCCACTTTCTCTTCTCTCCTTGGTAACCAGACGTCTTGACACTGAGTACCCTCATGTCTGCACCCCCTCACCTCCATTCCACTTGCAACCAACAGCAATCTGGCCTCCCCTGGAGCTGCTCTCCTGAAGCTTGCCTATTCACACTCAGCTTCTTTGAGCTCTGTTGACTCCTCTCCTTTTCTTGAAACCTGCTTCCACTGGCCTCTGTGACATCTCACAATCCTGGGTTTTTCTCTTATGTCTCTGATCACTTTTTCTTAGCCTCCTTGTCAGTGACTCTGCTAACCAGTGTCTTCTGTTGGAGTTCATTAGAGCTCTGTCCTAGACCCTCTTCCCAGCCAACACTCATTCCTCAAGAGGTTGCCTCTACTTCTTTGGCTTCAAATAGCATCAGAGAGGGGCGCCTGGGGGGCGCCTGGGTGGCACAGTCGTTAAGCGTCTGCCTTCGGCTCAGGGCGTGATCCCGGCGTTCCGGGATCGAGCCCCACATCAGGCTCCTCCGCTATGAGCCTGCTTCTTCCTCTCCCACTCCCCCTGCTTGTGTTCCCTCTCTCACTGGCTGTCTCTATCTCTGTCGAATAAATAAATAAAATCTTAAAAAAAAAAAAAAAAAGAGAGAGGGGCGCCTGGGTGGCTCAGTGGGTTAAGCGTTTGCTTTCAGCTCAGGTCGTGATCCTGGGGTCCTGGGAGCGGGATTGAGCCCCGTGTTGGCCCCCCCGCTCAGTGGGGAGTCTACTTCTCCCTCTGTCCCCACCCCAGTGCTCTCTCCCATGTACTCTCTCTCTCTCTCATGTGCGTGCTCTCTCAAATAAATAAATGAAATCTTTAAAAGAAAAATTGCATCGGAGAGCTCAGTCCTTGTAGCAGAATGGCCCCTCCACAGTGTTGGTTTTTATGTGCAAGACCAGGTTGGGTCAGGATAAGCCTGGAGAAAAGGGAAGATGGGGTTTCAACCCATAGAATCGCTGAAAAAGCAGCCCAGTCAAATATCTTTCCTCATCTGAGAAAGTCATTGCTTGGGTCAGTCAAGGTGGGCTGGATGGCAGTGCAGTTGGTGAGCCTGGGGATCCCTGATTGGCCTGCACGCCTCCCAGGCCAGGACCCCTCAATCTGATAGGTTAGCCTTAGCTCTTAGAGATACACTATCTATATGATTCCATCTATATGAAATATCCAGAATAGGCAAATCCATAGAGATGGAAAGTAGATTGGTGACTGCCAGCCTGTGGGGGGAGGAGAGAGGGAGGAGTGGCTGCTTAATGGGTTTGCGGTTTCCTTTTGGGGTGACAAAAATATTCTGCAAGTCTAGATTGGTGGAGGTTGCACAACACTATAGAGGTACTATGTGTTGCTCATGGTATAAAAAACATGCCTGGGTTTTCTGCAGAAGAGGAACCACGGCTACGGAGCCAAGCCACGTAGCCCACCGATGGGCACGGGGGCAGCTGTGAGCAGCAGAGAAGGAGCCGTAAAGTGGAAATGACTCTTGCCACCGGAACGACTGAAAACCACACAGTCCCCTCAGATAGTGTACTGAACGTGCTATTCTGAAAGATAACCAGAGGATTTCTAAACTATATTAGTGAACGATACATGACAGGTATGTGTTGTGATGGGAGAATGCAAGTCGAAAACTAAATGATACGTTTTCTCCCCCTTCAAATCTATTTTTCTGTGACTATGATGGAGTCAGGTTGGATGTGTTGGTGGAGCATTCTGGTAGCCTGAGCTGAGGCTGGGGAAGGAAGCTGACTTGCAATATTAAAGGCTTGGAGCTGGCCGGACGCTGTAACCATTCGGAGAGTCTAGAATTACCTTTGGCCAGTGACGTGAGTGAGCACTACTGTGAGGTGGTTTTTCTTCAGATGTTGTCTTAGTGCAGGTCTCACAACAACCCTGTGAGGGGACCCAGTGGAGCCAGGGTTTGAACCAAGTATGTCTGCCTGTGAAGTCCGCTGAGTCCTACTGTGTCTGTGAGGCTGTGTGAGCCCATGAATCAGAAAGGGAGGGACTGGCTGGGGGAGGGGCTGCTGGTGCCCCAGGGGTTCTGCTGACCATTGCTGAGCCAACATCTGTGATTTCTTTTATTGGGCCTGCAGTCTGGCGTGGCTTTGGGAGACGTGGCCAACACACTCATCTTGCAACCTTCTAGAACCTTGACAGTTTATCTATCCTGCTGATAACAAAATGAGACAGAGCCGTACTGCTGAGTGAAAGCTCTAGAGTTGGCTTGCTTGTCAAGTTTCTCCTCACACTTGCCATCCGCACTTCATTTCCTGACTTGTAAACAGGCAGGATGAGAGCAGGTGACTGACGAGTTTGATAACCAGAGAACTCTGCTGTGCTCAGCGTATCCTGTTATTGTGAATCTCAAGTCCTGCTTTGGCATCGACTGTCCTATTTCCCCCTCTTTTTTTTCTGGCTTACTCAGAAGATCACAAACCTTGAAACCAGCACTGGATTCAAATTCCAGTCCTGACGCCAAACTTCAGTTTCCATTTTACCTGAAAATAAATAGAAATATTGAACTCAGAGTTTTTTCGTTTTGTTTCTTTTTTAAAGTAGGCTCCACGCCCAGTGTGGAGCTTGACACAGGGCTTGAACTCAGAACCCCAAGATCAAGACCTGAGCCGAGATCAAGAGCCCAACGCTTAACCAACTGAGCCACGCAGGCACCCCTCAGAGTCATTTTGAGGGCTATGTGAGCTCATGGAAAAGGACTCAGCTCTTGTCCTGACTTTTAGTAGGCATTCAAGAAATTATCTTTCTTCTCTTCCCTGCACCCCTTTGCCCCCCATCCCACCCCCAACTGTTTTAATTTTAGCAGAAAACCCAGACTAAACATTTGACCATGGGACAGTCTCCATCAGTTGTGGTGCTCAGAGCGGAGGGAGTGAGGTAAGCAGGGTAAATCTGGGAAGTCATGAAGAATACGATTCAGCTGGAGACGGGGAAGCAGGCCCCCATCTCTCCCTCACTGACGAGCAGGAAGGTGGCGGAGCTCTAAAGCACATTCTGCCTTTTCCCTCCTCTCTTCCAAAGTGCAGTTTCTGCCCGGAAGCCTCAGCTTGGGTCTCAGCACAAGTCACCCTACAGGCTTGCCCCACTCTTTCCCTCCCTCTGCCCGGTGTCAAGACTGAGGGCAGGTGGGGCCCAGAATTCTGAGAAATGAGAAAACAAGTACTTAGTTCCTGGGGCAACCAATATCCTGAATTTGGTCCTTTCTCTTGTTAAGGTTAGCTTGCCTCTCGGGGCCCTTATGTCTCCACCTTCCCCCCCCCCCACACACACATCTACGCCCAGACCTCAGCTTCCAGAAAGTATGTGGGTCACGTCAGCCGCGCCCCAGTCCTGCCACAGCATATTAGGACATGGTTGCCCAAGAAATGCCCAGCAGGGCAGCCAGCAGTAGAGTCAACAGACAAGTCCTCGCTTTCATTTATTAACCTGAATAAAAGAAGTAAGCTTGGTACTTGGATGACAATATTTCTCTATTTCTTCCTTTCCTTCCTTCTTATCAGCCTCTTATAGAACAAGAACACCCAGAATAATAATATCAGCTAGCGCGTATAAGCGTATGATATATTCTCAGTTATTTATGTGTATTAGTAGTGACAACTCTATGAGTTAGGAAGTTATTATTCCCATTTTACAGATGAAGAAACAGAGGCATGGAAAGGTTAAGTCCCTCCTCCAAGGTCATACAATTAGTGATAAATGAAGACTCAAACCCAGGAAATTTAATTCTACGTCCTGGGCTTTTAGCATTACACGAATGCAGGATAGGATATAACATGACTTTAAGTCAAGTGCTGAGGTCTGAATTTTGGGTCACGATGCAATCAGTATCTTTTGAATGAAACTAGTTATTTGTACTTTTTTTAATAACCAGAGTATGTGGGTTGGGGTATATATTGGTATAGCCATCTTTGGAAAATATAATTTGCCCCAACATATTTGAGGATGTTATAAAAATTAGGACCTTTATGTAAAATATTAAAATTTATTCCACTAACAAAACGTAGAACCCACAAAATTTCCTTCTTATTCTAGGTTCTACTTATCTACCTTCAAAGCATTTCCTATCTAGAGGGCGGGGGGACCCCAAAGCCATAGTCCTTATGTACAGAGAAATTTAAAGGACCACATTAAAAGCTTCTGCTTTTAAATGTACGTGTTCTCCCAAGTAAAGAACATATTCCAATCCCTTAGCTGACATTTAAAAACCAAGAGGGGAAAATTACTTTTTCAACCATAAGGTTTAGAGAGAGAAGCCGAAGCCTTTGGATTTTCCCACGTGTAGGTGTGGTCGCAATAAGGAGTGAACTCGACCGTGTGGTGGTCCCCACGCCGTCTCAGTTTTTCTGGGCGAGGCCTGCACTCTCTGACCATGACTGTCACCTTCTTCTGGATATTGCTGCCTGGCAACCTGCCAAGAGCATTCCTGGTGACGCTCTCGCGCAACGTACAGACGCATCGCATGGCATAGGCTCTGTTATCACCAGGATCCGAGCAAAAGTGGGGGCTCCAAAGTGATTTCTCCCCATCGAGATAGGTATGATCGAGCACATATCTTTGCGTGCGGACTGGAGAAACAGACTGATTAACTGGCATGGATATGGAAACATGAAACTTAACATATCATCAGAAAATAATCCGTCCTCACCACAAAGAGAGTGAAAGTCAACTCGAAAACACAACACAGTGTGGTTGAAAGAAGAATATGATAATATCAATTGAGCGCTCCACACAGGGTGTTTTACTTAATTTTGACAAGGAGCCCTATTAACTGGGTGTTAAAATGATCTCCATGTTTATGGGTGGAGCAGCGGAGGCTTTGAGGGTTGAAATAACTTGCCCACAGTCACACAGATGTCCGTGGTGGAACTGGAATTCCAATCCAGACGGTTAACTCTGACGTTCACAGTTCACATTCTTCACTGCGAAGCAATGCCCTGGGCCCTCCCGTGGCTGTTACTCTCCGGAAGCCTGATCGAGTTAATGGTATCACCTCCCCATTGGTCACCAAACTCAGGAGTTATCTTTCCCAAGGCTCCCTCCATTTCCCTCACATCCACTGTTTGTCTAACACATGGACTAAGGCCCTCCCATGGGCCAGATAGTGTGGACAGAAGGGGGAACAGGGCAGTAATGATTCCTGCCTGAGTTAAGCTGATCTCTGCGGCTTTAAAATTGGGAACCAGACAGAGTAAATATCTGTCTCATTCTGGCGCTGAAAGAGGGAGACACCAGGCTGGGGAGCCTCTTGCAGCCATGTCTCCCGTTGTGCGGAAAAATCTGGAGGGAAGTAAACTGACATTCGGAGAGAACCGGAAGTGAGAGATGGTCCTGGCAGAGTGTCCAAGATTCTGTTTCCGGCTGTTCCTGAGACAGCTGTACCCTGCTGTCACTGCACTCATGTTAGACTTTTGATGATTTTCACTTTCTCCCTCAGCTGGTTAGAGTTGTGTTTCTGTTTCTTGCAACTAACCCGTTCTTGAATGATACAAACCAAAACAAAAAGACATCCACAGTCCCACCCTCAGAGATAAGCCGTTTTCACGTTGTGGTGTATTCTCGTAGTAGTTCCTCTTAGAGCACCTGCCCAGCTCGCCAAGAGTCTCTTCCTCGCCACGGTCCCCTATTCACAAGACCTCTTGTTGCCATGTCGGTAGTACTTGGCTCTCCCCACTTGATCATAGTTTATTAATCCAAACCATCATTCCTGCCCCAAGTTGGGCCGGCCAGAAACTCTCTCTCAAATTTTTCATTTGGACTCTTAAGATGTATATTACTGTCTGTTTCAGGAGTTTCTAACTTCCAAGTGCAGCCTCTGATCTTGCTACTCATGACACCCGACTCGAGGCCTCTTTGCGCTCCTTCCTAAAGAAAGTCCATTTAACAAAACATTAATGATCAATGTGGATTCTACTAAATATTTGCTAGGAAAGACGGAGGAGTGGGTTTCCGTCACACACCAACATACAAACCAGTCAAAAAGCCCCCAGTCCCGGCTGGGCTGAGCCACCTCCAATGGCCTCATGTGCTCTATGTTTCTCCACATGGGTCTGAGTCCTGATGGGGTTTTCAAATATTTGTTTCATAATTAAAAGTCAGTTCTCTAGACCTGTACTTCCACTCAAGCTCTTACCCTTGGTGATCAAGAAATGTGGGTGGGTATGCTACTTCCCCTCGTTGGCTGGGACAGCTGGACTTTCTGACTTAAAAAGGGTCTTTTACCTCACAGCAGCCTACTTGCAGCTCCAAGCGGGTCCAAGGAGACCAAGGAGGACAGTTGCATTTGGAAGCTGAACGTCATGACTGTCCTGGAACAGATTCAAGGCATGTGTTGTCTTATCTCATCCCTCACTGAGGAGTGAAAGCCCTCTCCCCGCACTACCATCCTATCAAGCATTGTTCTTTGCAAAGTGCTTCCACATATGCTACCTTATTTCCTCTAACAATTCTGTGAGGTTAGTGATTATGTCCAATTTACAGAAAAGACAAAATCAGAAGTCATACAACTAAAATAGAAAAGATGGGACTAGATAAGAATTGAACGGATTAGTCTGGTGCAAAATTGTTTAGCTTTTTCCCATGGAACACTTACGATCTTTTCCCCCACCCCAAACCCAACCTCCACCCCCATTTGCTTTCTCCTGTAACAAAGTCTTTCGATCAGTATTCTCCAGGTCAAACACTGGGCACTACGCCCTTTAATCTCCAGGTTTCCCCAGCTTATTTTATAGTTAAGCTTTCTTGCAAGGCTCACAGTGGGGCTGCAGGTCAGCTTGAAGAGAGACAAGATCAACACTACTTGAAAGGAGTGGGCATTGTGCCCTGAGGTTTGTAATGCAACCTTGTATTTTTTTGCATTGTTAGAGAAAGGGGTTGAAAAGTCTTGCCAAGCCTTAAGGGCCAACGGCCTTGTTCTAAGAAAATTCCATTGCTCCAGGGCTGTTGACGTGAAGAGTGAGGTCTTAGGGTGTGATGGGGCGCAGTTGGTGGCAGGGAGCTTGGTAGAATGAGAATTGTGTATTTCATGGAGATCCTTGTATTCATTAGAACACAGAAATTTATGGTATTTGTCGATGATTTCTAAATCTTCATGTCACTAAATAAATCCTTTTAAAACTCAGGATAAATCTTATTATTTGTGTTGCCTTAGTGTTATTTTTAAATAACTAGATAACCCAAAGAAACAGCTCTTGGGTTTACTTACCTGTTCTGTCCAATTTTGTTTCCTTACTCATTTCTACCTTTATCTTTATTATTTTGATGGTCTTAATTTTTTTCCAATGGATTTTATTTAAATCTGTCTCGTTAAACGTTAACACATTGTTATTCTTTGTTTGATGTAAAAAAAAAGTCATTATTAAATGGAAGCATCTTATTAGTTGTTTTTTTTTAACAAGAAAACATTTTAATTTAACAGCAGAATCACCATCCATACATAACAGGTACTGAGTGGCATTTTTCCTATTGTTTTGGATCTGTGGCTGAAACTGAGGGCAAATGGAGCTAACTAAGCACCATGTATTCTAAGTTCAAAAACTTCTAGAAGCTGGGGTCAGATCCCTCACAGACTGCTCTGTGACACATGGAAGAATAAATCTGGCCCTGCCACTAACCTCAGTCTCCCAACCCCAGGTCAGTACAAGGGGAGGCCTGAGAAGCACCAGGAAGTTGACATCTCTTTGAGAAAGGAATGCTTCCAAGTAGAGGCTCTCCTCACATGCTTCTGAGGAGGAAGGAGCCACTGGCCCTTTCAATGGCAAGGTGGTTTCAAAATAATCACTTTTAAAGTTCAAGAACGGAGGATTGGCATTTTATTCCTGCTTGGATGTATGCTTACCAGTGGAGAAGCTTACATTCTCAACATCTTCTGTGGTAGAAATTTCCCATGGAAAGAGTGAGCACTGACTGAAGAAGGTCCTTAGGCTTGAGCCTTTTTCCTGGTACACTACCAATAGGGCCATCACCCAGACAAGGAATCCTAGGAGATGGGAGCTCTCCCGTGGGGGTTAGGGAATGGTGGAAGAGGTCACACGTAGGCCGGAAGACTCATGTCGCAGAACAAATGGGAGGGAGGGGCAACTTTTCGTAGGGCTTTCAAAAGATCTGCCCTGCAAAAGAGCTTGCATTTTGGATGGTGCCTTAGTTTCCTGGGGTTGCCTTAACGAGTCCCACAAATTGTGTGGTTCAAACAACAGGAATTCATTATCTCACTGTCTTGGAGGCCAGAAGTCCAATATCAAGGTGTCCACAGGCTGGTTGCCTTGTGGGCTGTGAGAAAGAATCTGCTCCATGCCCTCTCCTAACTTCGGGTGATTTGCTGGCAAATTGTATAATTCCTTGGCTTGTAGATGCATCACTCCGATATCTGTCTTCACTTTTACCTCACGTCCTCCCTGTCTTCACATCATCTTCCCTCCATGTAGGTCTGTCTCTGAGTCCAAATGTCCCTTCTTTATAAGGACACTGGTCATGTTGGATTAGGGATCACCATTATGATCTTATTTTAATTTGATTACCTCTCTAAAGGTCTGTTTTTTTTCTTCCAAGATTTTATTTAAATTCAAGTCACTTAACATATGGTGTAGTATTGGTTTCAGGAGTAGAATTTAGTGACTCATCACTTACATATAATACCCAGTGCTCATCACAACACGTGCCCTCCTTAATGCCCATCACCCATTTAGCCCATACCTACCCACCTCCCTCCAGCAACCTTCAGTTTGTTCTCTATAGTTGAGACTCTTATGGTTTGCCTCCCTCTCTGTCTTTATCTTATTTTATTTTTCTTTCCCTTCCCCTATGTTCATGTTTTGTTTCTTAAATTCCATATATGAGTGAAGGTATATGGTGTTTGTCTTTCTCTAAGTGACTTATTTTGGTTAGCCTAATATACTCTAGTTCCATCCACGTCATTGCAAATGGCGAGATTTCGTTCTTTTTGATGGCTGAATAATATTCCTCTGTGTGTGTGTGTGTGTGTGTGTGTGTGTGTGTGTACACACCATATCTTCTTTATCCATTCATTAGTCAATGGACTTTGGGGCTCTTTCCATAATTTGGCTGTTGTGGACACTGCTGCTATAAACATGGGGCTGCATGTGCCCCTTCAAATTACTATGTTTGTCTCCTTTGGATAAATCCCCAGTAGTGCAATTGCTAGGTCATAGAGTAGCTCTATTTTTTAACTTTTTGAGGAAACTCCATACTGTTTTCCAGAGTGGCTGCATCAGTTTGCATTCCCACCAACAGTGCAAAAGTGTTCCCTTTTCTCCACATCCTCGCCAGCATCTGCTGTTTTCTGAGTTGTTTATTTTTCATTTTAGCCATTCTGACAGGTGTGAGGTGGTATCTCACTGTGGTTTTGATTTGTATTTCCCTGATGATGAGTGATGTTAAGCATTTTTCATGTTAGTCTATTAGCCATCTGTATGTCTTCTTTGGAGAAATATCTGCTCATGTCTTCTGCCCATTTCTTAACTGGTTTATTTATTTTTGAAGTGTTGAGTTTGATAAGTTCTTTATAGATCTTGGATACTAGCCCTTTATCTGATAAGACATCTGCAACTATCTTCTCCCATTCTGTAGGTTGCCTTTTAGTTTTGTTGATTGTTTCCTTCACCATGCAGAAGATTTTTATCTCGATAAAGTCCCAATAGTTCATTTTTTGGAAGCATCTCATTAGTTTTCATAAGTTCTATTTTATAAATAGTTTGTAATAGTATTTTAATGTTGGGCAGCACAGAAATCTTTTCTAGTCTCCAATTGGTAGCTATTAAAAATCAAGATGGAATGTTAGTGAAACTTGCCAGTAATATTTATATCTGGGATTGCAGAAATGCATAAATCATCCTCATCCAGTCACTCTATACTTCTCTTTGAAGATTCCCACAGAGCTTTACAGAAGAAACATGAATCAAATGGGAATAAAATGGAAGCACCATTTTATTAATAGCTGAGCCAGTTCATAATAATGTTCATCAAGAGGCCCTGGAGAAGCTAGAATGGAGCACATAACTCAGGGTCAAACCCAACAGAGACCGTGCTCTAAATCCTGGGAGCCAATATTCAGGCATCAGGCTGGGAGAGCTGGCTGGGTTCTACGAGGTGCCCTGATGGTGCTCACCTGGGCATCAGCGGTCCCCAGACATGCAGACCTGGAAAAGGCCAAAGAAGTGAGCAGAACTCTGCAGCCACCTGGCTTAGGGGAGGAGTGTGGGGGAGGAGGAGGGTGGGCAGAGAAGCGTGTGGCGTGGGGAGAAGACCTAAAATTTCCCTTCCTCTATAGTAGAGGTTTTATTTTTGTGTCATAGTTTTGTTATTAATGTCTCCTTATGCTCCGTGGTCAGAGAATATGGTCTGCAAAAGGTCCGTGTTTCAGAACTTGAGATTTTCTTGCTGGGCTGTTCCTCTGTGCAAAATTTTCCTGGACATTTAAAAAGAAACGATTTTATACATATTTAATATATCTAAGAATTCAAACTTATATGTATTATTTGACATTTTTATAAACTTATTTGTTGTCCGTTTGATTGGTGATAGACCAGTAGGAACAGTTACAATCATGTATTTAGAAAATCAGAACATGATAAACTTTCATATTTCTTCCCTGCATCTTTTACCTTTTATTCATATAAAATGCTTCTCTTTGTCTCGTCGAAGGCTTAGCCCTCGAATTCCACTTTTCTGCTATGAATATTGCCAGGCTTTTATGTGTTTGCTTGATGTACCTTTACCCGCATTTTATTTAAAATTTTCTGAGTATTTTTGCATTAACTCTGTCTTAATCTGAAATTTCCGTGTTACTTCTGTCACCCTGTTTTATATTTTTTGTGTTAAAAAATATTTCTTTCTGTTTCAATTCTTCTCTTCCTCTTTCCTGCCTGCCCTCCTCTGGCGTTCTTCCCCCCTGTCACTAACTGAAATGTACACTTCAGTAATTTTTCATACATTCATAGAGCTGTGTGACCACCACGGCAGTCCGATCTTAGAACTTTATCAACATTCCCCTTTTCTGTGAAATTCACACAGGTGAAATCATAGAATATGTAGTCTTTTGTCTCTGGCTTTTTTTTTTTTAAGATTTTATTTATTTATGTGACAGAGAGACAGCCAGCGAGAGAGGGAACACAAGCAGGGGGAGTGGGAGAGGAAGAAGCAGGCTCCCAGCGGAGGAGCCTGATGTGGGACTCGATCCCGTAACGCCGGGATCACGCCCTGAGCCGAAGGCAGACGCTTAACGACTGTGCCACCCAGGCGCCCCTGTCTCTGGCTTTTTTGCACTTAGCATCTGGCTTTTTTGCACTTATTTATTCGACAGAGATAGAGACAGCCAGCGAGAGCGGGAACACAAGCAGGGGGAGTGGGAGAGGAAGAAGCAGGCTCATAGCGGAGGAGCCTGATGTGGGGCTCGATCCCATAACTCTGGGATCACGCCCTGAGCCGAAGGCAGGCGCCCAACCGCTGTGCCACCCAGGCGCCCCCATATTTTACTGTTCTACTCACCACGGGGTGGACCAGCTTTCGGTCATCACGAATAATGCTGCTAGGACTATTCTTGTACAATTATTTGTGTGGCCATATTTTCATTTCCCTTGGGTGGATTCTCAGGAGTGGACTCTGTGGTAAGATGTGTGGTAAGATTCTGCCTGACTTTATTTTTTGCTGATGAACACAAGTCGATCAGTAGACCATTTTTATCAGACACCACTGGTCT
Source organism: Ursus americanus (assembly GCF_024610735.1). Lineage (NCBI taxonomy): Eukaryota > Metazoa > Chordata > Mammalia > Carnivora > Ursidae > Ursus > Ursus americanus. The sequence goes on from NC_142144.1 coordinate 21,046,122, forward strand.
TCCGATTTCTCTCCATTCCTTTTTTTTTTTTTTCCAAACTGAGAAAGTCATCCTTTATGTAATTGGATATACATATAAAGTTGTTGCTTTAATTCAGACCTTTTGGAATGTGGGGCCCCAGTGTTTTTAGTTTTAATTTGTTTTAACTGAGATATAATTCACATAACATGAAATTTACCATGTTGAAGTATACAGTTGTGTGGTTTGGGGTATATTCACTATGTTGTAAAACCATCACCACTATCTGATTCCAGAATATTTTCATCATTCCAGAAAGAGACCCCATACCTATTAGCCATCAGTCCCAATTCCTCCCTCTCCCATCCCCCGAAAACCACACTAACCTACTTTCTATATCTATGGATTTGCCTATTCTGGAAATTTCATGAATATGGAATCATACAATATGTGGCCTTTTGTGTCTGGCTTCTTTCATTTAGCAGAGCGTGGTCGACGTTTTAAGAAATAGTGTATACCAGTTTACATTCCGGATTAGCAGTATATGAGGGTTCCAGTTCCTTTGGATAGTGCTGTAATGATTGCAACCTTTGTTATTCCCATGAAATCAAAACAGAAGAGATGTGCCTGCTTAGGAGTAAACACTTCCCTCTGACTTGTGTCAATATGGCAGGAGTGTGGACAAAGAGATGGGAGGAGGAGACTTAGCCTAATCCCATGTGGCTGGTGACTTTGTGTGGGGCCTTCTAGTGAGGTGGGAACACTCTGGTTTCATTTCCTTCCAGGGCTTCCTTGAGCTTTCAGGAAAGTCTTTCTAGTTTTTCCCACATTCCAGGTCTGGATTGAAGTGAGGAGAGAAATGGTACACTGGCTGATTTAGGAAATTCAAAAAGGCAATATGAAATAGCATCCCTCTCCAGGATGACTCCTCTCTCGCTTTTCTTTTTTTCCTGGAAGGAATGAACGGTGCTTTCCAGCTGAGCTTGCAAGAGTAATCTTTGTGATTTATGTGATGATCTGAGTTAGTCAGAAAAAAGAACACTTGCAATTCTGATAACCACCACTCTTCCCTGCCGCACGGCTCTCCCAGAGCCAGTCCCGTGGCTTCCGACTCCGGAGAACCGCGGCAGCACGGTGTTGCAGGAAGAATTCTGAGTTTGGCAGCCAGATTTGGTTTTGTGGGCTAGCTTTGTGAGGTGCCTTGGGGAATTACTTCCCTCAATGTCATTGCTACTGAGGTCAGTTATGACAGGTGTTAGAAGAACAAATATAACACAGCAGAAAAAGGAAGGGTGTTAAACCTGTGATTCGCTAAAGGGAAGCAAACAAACAAACAAGATGAAAGTTATGCCAGCATTTATTTCTTAAGTCTTTTGTGTTGGGCCCTAGAGCAATTAATAAAGACAAGTTGGATGGGTTTCCTTACAAGTTGAAAAACAAATATCTCTGATGCAAAAATATAGTGACAATGTCCTTGAATATACGTGGGCGGATTTTCCCAAAACTCACATCACTTTTTGGCTATCAGCTACAGCCTATGGGCTCTTGGAGGTGTCTTCCTGGAGGACAGTCCAGGCCCTATTTAAATCACTGTTTCCCTTTCTTACTTATTCTGTAGGTTTGGGTAGAAAGAGCAGTTCGAGAATATGTTCAGTAACCCAGTGCAACTAACAACATATGGCATGAAAAATAACGACATATTCAGAAGGCTACTCTCTCAGTGGAAAACACTGAGTTTGGAAGGAGGGCGGGCCTTCTCCAGTAACTGCAATTCAATTCAAATCAACTCCAAAGTATTTAAGTAAATTTATAAATGCATTTTTAAGAGTTCGTATCTCTCCAGCAATTTTGTGGGGACTTTCCTCCTAAGGCTATTATTACACATTATGATTTGCAGAAATATTTATTTATAAGCTGTTAGGCAGCTCTAAATTGTGTTCTATCATCTTCTGTCTTGAACATCAATATGTTAGCATTTTTCAAGTGATATATCATCAAAGGTGGCTAATGGCATCTGGTTCAAGGTCTCTTTCTTTAAGCGACGTTCTTCCCTGTGATCTGGGACATTTGAGAGCCTCCAGGTGCTCAGGGAGTGAGCATACACAATACTTAATGAGAGTCAGACAAATGTTCTGGTGAAAGAATTGTCTAGAGGTTGTATTGCTTGGTTCAACAGCTGTTTTTATTACTTATCATTTATATTATTTGATTTATTCTCACAATTGATTGTGATAAATGCCACAAACTCATGAAGGATATGCAGGAATAATTCTGTACGTTTGCCTCTAACTAATCTTCATTCTAGCAAATGTTGCATTCATGTAAATCAAATTCTCTTATAGCATAACAAAGAGTGTCTGATACTTGAAAATTAATATAAAAAAAAGAAACTATAGTGACATGCATTTCCCATTTACCTTTTTTACCTATTGGGAATAAAGATTATCTACACCTAGATTCTTTCATTTGCAGAGAAGGTCTCCAGTTAGCTGCCTGGAACTTTCTTTGTAATCTTATTAGTCAGAAATAAAATGCAAAAATTAAAACAGTAAATCAATTTATTTCTAATATTCAAAAATTTCAAAGTTATGAACCATGGGTTTTGTCTGCTTTTGATGACATTACACCTGGCGATTTAGTTCTTCATTTTAGTACGTGCTTGATCCCCAACTAAACTCAATATAACATGTTGTTTAAGTTTTTTGTTTAAAATTATGATTTTTGGGGGGCCCTGCGTGGCTCAGTCAGTTGAGCATCTGACTCTTGATTTTGGTTCAGGTCATGATCTCGGGGTCATGGGATTGAGCCCCGCAGCAGGCTTCACACTGACCGTGGAGCCCGCTTGGGCTTCTCCCTCTCTCTCTCCCTCTGTCCCTCCCCCTGCTTCCACTTGTGCACTCTCTCTCTCAAAAAAATTATTTTTGTATATAATCAAAGAAATTCAGGGGCACCTGCGTAGCTCAGTCGGTTAAGCATCTGCCTTCAGCTTAGGTCATGATCTCCGTGTCCTGGAAGCCTGCTCTTCCCTCTCCCTCTGCCTCTCCCCTCTCCCCTCTGCTTGTGCTCACTCTCATGCTCTCTCTCTCTCTGTCAAATAAATAAATAAAGTCTTTAAAAAAAAGAAATTCATACTATGTCATTTGTTAAGTAAGAGAAAATAGAGTTTTGCCTTTACATATTATGAAAATTATCAGACTATATTAAAATCAACTTTTACTACACTGATAAGATACTAAAGAAATTATTTTAAAATTAAAATTGCTTCTATATTATATACCATGCAAAAATGATGTTTTTTAATTCCTAAAAAATAGGGAAAATATATGAGTAATTAACAGAACGCATTAAATGAACTTTATAAAGAGCTGTAAATATATAAAAAGTACATATATGTGTATACAGATAGACAGATGATGATAGATACATAGATAGATAGATAGGAACCCTCTAGTTCCATCCACATGGTTGCAAATGGCAAGATTTCATTTTTTTGATGGCTGAGTAGGATTCCATTGTATATAGATAGATAGATAGATAGATAGATAGATAGATAGATAGATGATAGATACATAGATAGATGATAGATAGATGATAGATAGATAGATAATAGATAGATAGATAGATAGATAGATAGATGATAGATAGATAGATAGATGATAGATAGATAGATAGATAGATAGATAGATAGATAGATGATAGATAGATAGATGATAGATAGATAGATGATAGATAGATAGATAGATAGATAGATAGATAGATGATAGATAGATAGATGATAGATAGATAGATGATAGATAGATAGATGATAGATAGATAGATAGATAGATAGATAGATAGATAGATAGATGATAGATAGATAGATGATAGATAGATAGATGATAGATAGATGATAGATAGATAGATGATAGATAGATAGATGATAGATGATAGATAGATGATAGATAGATAGATAGATAGATAGATAGATAGATAGATAGATGATAGATAGATAGATGATAGATAGATAGATAGATGATAGATAGATAGATGATAGATAGATAGATAGATAGATAGATAGATAGATAGATAGATAGATAGATAGATAGATAGATAGATAGATAGATAGATAGATAGATAGATAGATGATAGATGATAGATAGATAGATAGATAGATAGATAGATAGATAGATAGATGATAGATAGATAGATGATAGATAGATAGATAGATAGATAGATAGATGATAGATAGATGATAGATGATAGATAGATGATAGATAGATAGATAGATAGATAGATAGATAGATAGATGATAGATAGATGATAGATAGATGATAGATAGATAGATAGATAGATGATAGATAGATAGATAGATAGATAGATAGATAGATAGATAGATAGATAGATGATATCTAAGGAAATACCTTTTGCTGAATATCATTGTGAATACGGAGTCTATGTTTGATGAGGAGCAGTGGAAGAGAGGAGAGGAGAGAAGTAATGGTGGAAACAAATCCTTGGTTTATGCTACCAAACTTGTCCTACACATCTCCTTTTAGTAAATCCTTGTGGTCCCACATAGAAAATTTACCTCTTCTCCAGGTGTCTCCACCACCTTCCCCCAGAGAATGGGATATGAGGCTCTGCCCCAAATACCCCACATGTGTTTTCTTTTTTCTAGGACTAACTCCTATTTGAGAAGTGAAGGGTTTGTTGGCAAGTGATACTCCTCTAGACCTTTCGAGGGTCAAGAGAGTAGGCCTGAATATTGGGTGCTTTATCTTTTTTCTCACGCTAGCTTCTTTTCTCTTCTACCACCTCTGAAGGTGACCCACATAGGCAGGCAGGCAGAATGTTCCCAGAGTCAGATGGACCGCTAATATGCATTGTATCACCAAAGAGTAAACAGCTGTCTTTGACATACGGACAGGGGTGTACAATGTTGGCATGGAACTTGGGCTGGTTTCCTGACATGAATCTCTTGACATGCTCTCTTGATTCTCAGAATAATATTTATTTCTCCAGTCTCTGGGTTCTACAATTTCAGAGTTGGCCTCCTGCTTATATTTGTCTAGATTAAGTATCTGTTCATAAAACCAGTCATTATGCAAGTGTCTAGTCGTTCCCCTCACCCACTATCCTGTGTCAGGTCCCAGATGTCTGGTTGAGAGAGGAAACAGGTGCCATCTCTGTCTAGACTCTGTGGGAGCAGGGTCCATCATTTCAGTTCCTTTCTGGTTTCCTGAGACAGCCTTGCCCCTGCTACGACTACCAGGTATACCTCAACTTGGGCATGGCTAACTATGAGATCTCATTGTGGGTGCAGTGAACCTTGAAATGGTCATAAGCAATGCATAAAAGTTACTCCAGTTCCTAAAGTCAGAAAAATGTCCCTTTCAAAACTGAGCAGTGGTCTTTAGAACTTTGCTAGGAAGTTTTGTTTTTCCTAATGTATCATGGTCCCCTGATGGTAAAAATCATGAATGTGTCAGTTTTTCATGGTATTGAGTTCCCTTTGCCTTGCTGGCTGGCTCTTGGAGGGCCCATAAAAGAATCCCTTTACCCAGCTACTTGAATGACATGTTATAGCCTACGAGAGATAAATAAAGGACCCAATAATGGGAACATCATGGCAGCCTGAAAAATCATTACTATCTATCATAAAGGGAAACTCACTTCCAAATGGACCACAAAAGCCAAAGATTATTCTTTCAATTGATTGTATAGTTAAACATGTTTGACAATAACCTGACTATAAAGCCTGTATCTGGCCTTATTTTACTTTTTTTTAATGTTAATGTCAGTCTTCTTTGCTAAAATATAGGCTCTGTGAGGGAAGAGACTGTTTCTTTTCTTTACCATTGTGTCATCTGTGTTTTCTGTTTACTAGGTGGTCAGTAACCAATATTGAACAGTAGGAAAAAAGAGTGGTCTAGTCAAAATTTTATTTTATTTTTTTCCATTTTTTAAAATTTAAATTCAAGTAATTAACATATAATGTATTATTAGTTTCAGAGGTAGAGGTCAGCGATTCATCAGTCTTATATAACACGCAGTGTTCATTACATCACATGCCCTCCTTAATGTCCATCACCCAGTTACCCCCTCCCCCCACTCCACCCCCCTCCAGCAACCCACAGTTTGTTTCCTATGATCAAGAGTCTCTTATGGTTTGTCTCCCTCTCTGATTTCGTCTTGTTTTATTTTTTCCTCTCTTCCCCTATGCTCCTCTGTTTTGTTTCTTAAATTCCATATATCAGTGAGATCATATGATAATTGTCCTTCTCTGATTGACTTATTTCGCTTAGCATGATGCCCTCTAGTTCCATCCACATGGCTGCAGATGGCAAGATTTCATTTTTTGATGGTTGAGTAGTATTCCATTGTATGTATACACCACATCTTCTTTATCCATTCATCGGTCAATGGACAGCTGGGCTCTTTCCATAATTTGGCTGTTGTGGACATTGCTGCTATAAACATTGGGGTGCAGGTCCCCCTTCAGATCACTACATTTGTATCTTTGGAATAATTACCCAGTAGTTCAATTGCTGGGTCATAGGGTAGCTCTATTTTCAACTTTTTGAGGACCTCCATAGTATTTTCGAGAGTGGCTGCACCAACTTGCATTCACACCAACAGTGTCAGATGGTTCCCCTTTCTCTGTATCCTCACCAATATCTGCTATTTCCTGACTTGTTAATTTTAGCCATTCTGACTGGTGTGAGGTGGTATCTCATTGTGGTTTTGATTTGTATTTCCCTGATGTCAAGTGATGTTGAGCATTTTTTCATGTGTCTTTTGGCCATTTGCGTGTCTTCTTTGAAGAAATGTCTGTTCGTGACTTCTGCCCATTTCTTGATTGGATTCTTTGTTCTTTGGGTGTTGAGTTTGATAAGTTCTTTATAGATTTTGGATACTATAGTCAAAATTTAAAAAAGGTTTTTTGTCATGAAAAGATATAAAGATAAGTATGGATAGAATTAGAAACATTGATTTATTTTCCAAAACACTATCAAAGGTCTCTCATACAAACTTTAAGCTAAGTATCAGAAGACAGAAAACAAAGGGGAAAAAAGGAAACATAAGAAAAAATGCAAAACATAAAATTTAAGACAAGATGCCAAATTTATCAGTAATGACAAGAAATGTAAATGGGTAAAATTATCCTATCGAAAGACAAAAATATTTGTACTAATTTTTTGAAGTTCTGCTATTTATTTATACTTAACATCACATAAATTTTATTGGTGTCAAACAGGCCATTCAAAAAGAGCTACTGTTATAAAATCGAAGCCATGAACACAGTGAGAGTGCTGGAGGTGTAGAAGTTTTAGTCTTTGTGAATAACCAATCATTTAAGTTGCATCCAAAAAGAACAAAGGAGGCAAGATTGAAAGTAGGAAGATAGAAACGTGTCATAGTGATACATTTTTAGAAATAGTACCACCTTCACCTCTAAGTAACTTTCAGGTGATAGCTATTTTATGGGCACCGGAAATTCATAATCAAAATTAAATTACCCAAAAGGCATAGATGAAACATTCACATAAATACAACTTTGTATAAAATGCTTCTAAATAGGGGCACCTGGGTGGCTCAGTTGTTAAGCGTCTGCCTTCGGCTCAGGGCGTGATCCCGGCGTTATGGGATCGAGCCCCACATCAGGCTCCTCCGCTGGGAGCCTGCTTCTTCCTCTCCCACTCCCCCTGCCTGTGTTCCCTCTCTCGCTGGCTGTCTCTATCTCTGTCAAATAAATAAATAAAATCTTTAAAAAAAATTTAAAATAAAATGCTTCTAAATATGTAGAACTATACTTAAATCCATCATACCGTCTGGGTTGAGGGTGGAAATATAGGCAGAGGTTGGGTCCTGAATGGACTTGTAAACTATGTTAGATTTTTCCTTTTAAAGGCAATGGGAGCTATGTAAAAGCTTTAACTATAGGAAGAAACATAATTAAATTTGCCTTTTAAAAGGATCATGCTATCAGTCCTACAGAGAATAAAGAAGATCTAGAAGTACCATGGAAGCCAGTTAGGACGCTAAGACAAGAATCCAGGAGGGAGACAATGCTGGCCTACATAAGGTGGTGATAGTGGAAAAGGAGAGGAGTAAATGCATTTGAGAGGCAGTTAGAAAGTAGAACAGATAAGATCCAGTGATTGGTTGTGTGGGTAAACACAGTAGATTTTATTTCCTAAGATGGGTCCCCATCCATATCAAGAGATGGAGCCTTTCTCCACCCTCTTAACTCTGAGTGCTCCTAGAGGCTACTGTGACCGATAGAACGTAGAAGTAACTGTGTCGGTTCCAAGTTAGTACCCAACTAGCCTGGCCACTTCCTGTCTCTTAGAACCTCTGGGTAGGAAATATGACTATGCAGAGAACAAGCTGTGAAAAGCCCAAGGCATTGGAGAGACTTTGGAGAATGAGATGCCATGCGAAGAGAAAAAGATTGAGGAGTACTGAGGTGTCACACAACGTGAGTGAAGAAGACATCTTGAAAGTAGATCCTCCACCCCAGGAGGTCCCGACTGATACCACGTGGATCAGAGATGGACTGCCTAGCCAAGCCCTTTGTGAATTCTGACCCACAAAATCACGAGTAAAATAAATACCTATTTTTAACCACTATGCGTTGGGAGTAATTTTTTATGCAGCAATAGATAGCAAACACAGGGAGGGAGAGGGGAAAATGTAATAGGAATGCCTAGTTTATGGTGGTGCCTTTTTCTGAACTAGAAGATGGTTGGGAAGATGATTAATTCACTTGAGTGTCATTCATCAATGAGAAACCCTTGTGGACTCTCCAGTAGGTACAGAAGGAGTTGGCAGAGTGGCTAGAGTGAAACGAGAAGATGCAGAATCCCCAGGAAACCAACATAAGAGAGAGGAAAAGGAAGAGCTTGTTAAGAAGGTCATGAAGGAGAGGCCAGACCTCAGAGGAGTGTGGAGATTCAGAAACCAAGGGCAAAAAGAGTTTAAAACTTTCTTAAAGAAGGAGAGAAAGATGAACAATGTCACCTTAACACGGAAGAGATCTCAGATTTATATGGATGCCGAAGTGCCCATCGGATTAGCGACTGCAGGATGGGCTTTAGGCAAAGTGATGGGAGAGAAAAGCAGACTGAAGTTCATTAAGGAATGGGAGGAGGTGAGGACATGAAGACGGAACGCTGACAATATTTAAGATCAGTTTGACTATAGGAGAGAAGGAACAGAGGGATGTATCTTGATGAGGACAGGGTGGTTGAATGGTGCTTTTTTTTTCTTTAAAAAAATGATATTTGTCGCAGTTAGGGCTGCTATTGTTTACTTGTCTTCTGGCTTCTATGTTGCTGTGAGAGGTATGAGTGTCTCCAAGCCCTAAGCCTTTCCTGGGTGGAAATCATCTTGCTTCTTCTTGGCTTCCCCTGACAGGCTCCCCACTTTCCTCCCATCTTCTTTCTCTTCCGTCAGCTTTCCATTTAAAAAAATAGTTCTGACACCTGAGTCTATTATTTCCTCTACAATTCTCTTTGTGGGTTTATGGCTTTTGAAAAACATTCCTTTTACTGTCATTTGAGTGGGTTTTTAACGTGTCCCATTTGCCTTAATTGGAATCCCTTGCTCATGGAATACTACCACCACCACCTATGGGGCCAGAGAGGCAACCATCATACATTCCCCGAAACAGAAATCTTACGGGTCCTATTGTCTCATGGCAATGGAAAAGGAGAGGTAAAAGCAGAGATAACAGGACTTAGCTGGGACCTAGAAATGAGGCGCAGTGGGTTTGGTGTAAACCAGGGGCTTCTTTCCCTCATGGTCCTTTGGTACCAGCAACTACCAAATGTGGGCACAGTTGGTGGCCGTGAGGAAGTCGATCTGAGCCAGATGGCCCTCCCTTCGTGGTCTTGTTTTGGTCCCCTCCCTGAGCTACACAGAACTTTGTGGTGAGTGGAGAGGTGTCATGTGGTGGCCTTACTCTCCCTTCTCTGGTGATATAACCAGTCCTTCCTGCCCAATGCCCTCAAGAACGCAATTACTCTGGGGGAGGGGATGAGGGACCCTTGCCCAGCAGACATGTTGTTAGTTCGTGGCCTCATTATTATGGTAATGATACAGGTTTTTTAGACCTTGTCACAGGATTCCCCTGCCGTGACTCTGCTTCTGCTAGGCAGTGGCTCCTGTTCTCCGGGCTGAGTCTAGACAGGGACCAGACTTCTGAATCCTCCCTGGCATGGACCAAGTGTGCTCATCTCAGCTCCATGCACCCGTCTTTCTGGCGTATCCTCTGACAGCCTCCTCGCGACCATCCTCCTCACCAACTCAACCTCCGCTTCTCCATTCTGCTGTGGGAAGCGAATTATTCTTCCTGAATACAGCCTCTTATCTTTCTTAGGATTAAATCCCAAATAGGAACAGCCAAGATACGTCAACAATTCAAGTTCCTAGTTAACATTTATCGGAGTTCTCCCGGCGTGTCAAATGCTGCCCAAAGCACGCTGTGAGGAGTGACCCCTTTCATCCTCACAACACTCGATCAGTCATGTTTCATTGATTCTGTGAATTCGTTTTCACATTTTAACATCTCTAAAACCCAAATGCATCTTATAACAAAGAGAACACTTGGTTTAATTGATAGCATTTTTTTTTTCTTTCTCAATGGTACATAAAATAGTGCTGTTATTCACTTTAACGACGTCATGGCATCTTAGAGTTGATTCTAACAGCTCAAATGTGCTACCTTTGTGAACTCCAGTCTGGGAACCACTAAGTTAGAGAAGGTCTGATGTCCCATTGTGGGATTCTTTTATATTTTAAGGCCTCAGCAAGAACAGACATTTACTCTAATACTGGGCCCTGCATTGTCCTTTTAATTAAGAACACTGGGCTTTCCGTTTGGTGAGGGGCAGAACTCTCCATCAAGCCTGCTTTTGCTACCAACAGCTGCTGGAGGGCTGGGCAGTTAACTTTACAGATGGCATAACAGAAAAAAGGAAGAGAAGATTCTCACGAATCATTTATAAACCTCAAAGACTGTTCTTTTGGCAGTCTTACTTTTAAAGGCTCTGCCCCATATAACCTCGTTAGAAATTATAAATTAAATCCCTTCTACTACAGTAGAGACACAAATTAAAGATTTGGCTTCCTTTTAAAAATTCTTTTCACTTGTGGAATGTGATTTTTAAACTATGACTTCATACCTACTTGGGTTTGGGATTCATAAATGCTGTCTGTGTTTTCCCAGAACTCCCGCCATGAGGATATTAGGCGGAAAGAGGCTTTGCAGGGTTCTGGGCATGCAGGCAGCAAAAGTGAAAGGAAAACTAAGAGGGAGAAGAGTGCCCACGAGACTGTCATGGGCCCATCCTCAACCCACCAGGACCACGTGCTCTCCCGCATGAGGGTCAGGAGGAAATATCTCGTGAGACCCTTCACCTTCCTCCCACTGCTGGAGCCGAGCCTGCCCCTCATGCTCAGATTACCCCTCATGTGAGGACAGGGGTCCTTGACCAGAAGTTGGACATCTCTTGCAGTTGCTGAGCCTTGTGGTGGTTCCTCGGTGTTTCTGCGTGCTGGCTTCTGGCCTGAGTGGCAGCTGATATGTGAGGTTTGCTCCTCTCTTCACAGGGAGGTGTGGCAGCCAGGAGAAATGGGGCAGACAAGTTCTTTGGAGACTATGTTCTTGAGTTCTTTCTAGAACCGAGTCCGTAGTCCAACATCATTCCATTCCTGTGCCTGGCTAAAGAGCCATAACCACGTAGCAAGAGAACCCGTCTATCCCCAGGCTGAGCCTGCAGCTTAAGACAGTGACTCTCTTTATGCTGGATAAGGCCATTGAACATGCATCTTGCTGCTCCAGAACCAGGGGAAGCTTGGAGCAGTGGCCTGCCTGGTCAGAGAAGTACCATCCTTCTCTCACCTTACCTGCTAAGAGTAAAATGAGGAAGGGGGCTCACACTATCCATCTGTAAGCCTGTAGCATGTCTGTTGGAAAAGAATATTCTGTGGGAGGGGTGGAGGTGTGTCTGAGGGTTTTAGTAGAGTGGGTGGGTGCTATGGCTTTTTGTTTTTTTTTGTTTGTTTTTTGTTTTTTGAGATTCAGTGCAGTACAGAGGTTAAATCACCAACTTTGGAACCAGACTTCCTGGGCTTCAAGCCTGGCTTTATTCCTAACTGGCCGTGTGACCTTGGGCTAGTTACTTGATCTCTCCGTGCCTGTCTTCTTATCTGTAAAATGATGGTAATAATAATAATGCCTCTCTCCGTGGGCTGATGTGAACATTAAATTACTAATCTATGTAGAATACATTATACAGTGCCTAGCAACGGTGTTAGCAATTGCTCGGTGCCCTTAGCTGTAGATGCATCGCCGCCACTAGAGGGAGCCGTGAGCCCTAGGGGCACGATCCCTCCCCTTCCCCGGATTTCCGGGCTGAGGAACTCGGCCAGGAAAGAGCCCCGGCTCTCTCCCTCGTTTGAGTAGGAAGAATTTGTCATTGCTGGAGAATCAGCTGACCGTGGTGCAGGAGAAGGGCAGGGTGAGGCCAGGCCGCAGAAAGGCCAAGCAAGCCGGAGTTGTCCTCTCGAGCCCGAGCTGGGGCCTGGGATAAATGTGGACCCCACCCCACCCCCACCCCGACTCCGGGGCAAGGGGGGTAACTGTGGAACTTGGGCTTTTGAGAGAGTAGCGCCCATGCATTCCCGCCTAGGCTCCCTGAAGCAGCCAGAGAAAGGGAGTCAGCAGGAAGGACCCCTGGCCTCAGAGTGAGGAAAGAGCATCACGAGGGAACGCGGCTTGAGTCCGCATGAGGGAGCTGGGAAAGGCAAGAAGAGACGAAACATGGAAGTGGAGAACTGAAACCAGATACAAGCCAGGACCTGCAGGGGAGGTGAGAGGCAAGACGAGAGCGAGTGGCTTGAGGAGGATTGTCTGAGAAGCACACGGCGGGCGACAGGAACATTGCAGGAGGCCTGCTTCCAGAGGCTTCGGGGGGCGGAAGGAGCCCTCCTGGGAGTCTCTCCCGGGCAAGCCTCCTCCCCTGCTGTGTGACCCTCCGTGAGGGCCTGAGGCCTCGTGGGCCGTCGCCGTGGTCTCTGTCTTGTAGAGAGCTTTCTACAAGATAGCAGCGGGCCCAGACCGGTGCTGCCTCTCTTCTCGCGGCTTCGTTTGCTGTGCCCCTGGCAGGAACCAAACGGGGCTCCCAGCCGTGGCCTGAGACCTTTCGCAGTTTGCACAGCCAGTGGCTCCCGTCTCACGGATTTCCTTGCTGCGCCTCTTTTGGACCACTTGCCCCCTCCCCGGCTTGCTCTGCCCGGCAGTCTCGGGACTTGGCAGCATTTTCTGTGTGTACGTGCGAGTGTGTGGTAGGGAGATGCTGACATGAGAGACGGAGCGTCCGGATTGTGACCGTGATGGGATCTTCGTCTCCGCAAAGTGGGTGAGGGCCCTGAGAAAACTCATCGTATTTATAGAGACAAAGAAATGTGACATTTCTCACACCCGAGTGTGGCGCTGTGAAGCTCGCATCCGCTATCCTGACTTCCCAAAACTGCCTGTGTTCCGATGGGGGCACTTTGGGGTCGAACTTGCCAGGCCTTGCTAGAGGTTCCTCCTCTGTGCCTGGCGTTTTAGTCCTTAGCACTACTCCTGGCTGAGAGGTGTTTCTGTAAGAGGAGGCGAGCTGTACCCCCGTTGCCTCGCTGACACACAGCCTGCAGAGAGCTGGGCCCCGGCAGCCCTCGCGGGGCAGCTTCGCTCTTGTGGTTTCTCATCTGGTGTAACAGCTGCAAGGGGGTCGGTTTTCTCATGTTTTCTCCTCGGCTCAACGGCCACTCAAGGCACATGGCATGGTGTGGTGTGGCCTCCTTCCTGGCTTCCTGCCTCCTCTTGCTGGCCCAGAGTCTTCTGTTCTCATAGAAGCCGCTCTGACCTTGGTTGATCCACAGCGACACAAATGAGGGAAACACCGTGGGTCCCCGCGTCCCACGGCCAGCCTTGCTCCCGGGTCCCTCTGCTCCGTATCAGAAGGTGGGAAACACTTCCCAAATTTCTTCATTTTGTCTTGGAGAGAGTAGCCCCGTTTCAGGAAGTGGGACTGTCAGTTGCCTATCAGAAGCTTCCTTCCTTTAGTCTCTATATCCACGTGCTCAGGCCAGGAATCTCCACATCATTCCAGATTCCTCTCTTTCTCTGACCCTCCTCATCCAGTCCCTGAGCAAGGCCTGGCGGTTCTGTCTTCCTGAGGCATCTCAAACCGCAATGGACGTATTTCACTTTTGTGACAAGAACAAAATAAGCATGTGGGTGTGTGCAGGGAGCAGTTAGGGGCAGTTTTTCTAGTTAAAAAAGGCCAGAGACAAATAACCCAGTCAAAAAAATGGGCAGAAGACATGAACAGACACTTCTCCAAAGAAGACATACAAATGGCTAACAGACACATGAAAAAATGCTCAAAATCAGTAGCCATCAGGGAAATACAAATCAAAACCGCAATGAGATACCTAACCTTACACCAGTCAGAATGGCCAAAATTAACAAAACAGGAAACAACAAATGTTGGAGAGGATGTGGAGAAAGGGGAACCCTCTTACACTGTTGTTGGGAATGCAAGCTGGTACAGCCACTCTGGAAAACAGTATGGAGGTTCCTCAAGATGTTAAAAATAGAGCTACCCTATGACCCAGCAATTGCACTACTGGGTATTTACCCCAAAGATACAGATGTAGTGAAAAGAAGGGACCCATGCACCCCAATGTTTATAGCAGCAATGTCCACAAGAGCCAAACTGTGGAAGGAGCTGAGATGCCCTTCAGCAGACGAATGGATAGAGATGTGGTCCATTTATACAATGGAATATTACTCAGGCCCATAAATGTGAGGGTGGAATTCTGCCAGATTGTGTTAATCTCAGGTAACCTGGCGGTTTCCCTGGAGACAGAGTAGCTCAGGCAGTGCCAACAGAGGCCCGCCCGGGGCAGGAGACTGATGGGTGGTGAGGACTTCTTCCTTGGGTCTGTGGCTCAAGGGCTGGTCTCCTTCAAGGCAGGGACTCTTTCAGACAAGGCCCAGGAGGGGGGGCCTTTCCCGAGGAAGAAGGTGGGGGCAGGGAACACAGGGTGGAGGAGAGGAGTTTGCTAGCCCCACAAGACCATGACCCCCTGGGAGCTGGTCAGAGGCTGGGTCATGAGAGGATCCAGTGAGAAGGGCCTTCTTTCTGATCTGAAGACTGGGGTAATCATGAGGGCACGAAGAGATAGCCTGCTGCCATACCTGCTAGGTGCTGGATTCTAGCTGGCGCAGACATATTCCCCAGCAGCTGGGAACTGGGGAGACCAGATAGCTGCCTCAGGTTCCTCACGGATGTTGGTTTCCCACCCCTAGAGATGGCTTACTAACAGCCCCAAAAGGAAACCCTTGTACTGACCCCCCCTCCTCCCCCAACCCTTCGGCCCAATGAGAGGATACGGAAATGGTGACAAGACCTAAGACTTTGGAGTCTCATTTCCTGGGTTCAAATTTCCAGCTCTACCACTTATTGGCTGGTGAGTTTGGGCCAATTACCTAACTCCCTAAGCCCTTTTTTTTTTTTCATTTGAAGAATGAAGGAAATAATATCACATACCTTGTAGATTGTTATGAGCGTCAAATGAGATAATGAAGTGTTTGGTGTAAGGCCTGGTCAAACAAAATAAATGCTTAACAAATTTTAGCTGTGATTACCAGCTCCGCAAGGAGATGCCTAGGGCAGAGCGTCTGTTCTAGATCCTGAGTAACAAACGAGAGGGCAGAGTTCTTTTTTTTATATATAATTTTTAATTTTTTTAAATTTAAGTAGGTTCTTCGCCCAACGTGGGGCTCGAACTCACAATTCCAAGACCCAGAGCTGCACGTTCCACCGACTGGGCCAGCCAGGAGCCCTGAGAGGGAAGAGTTCTAAGGTAATGCAGGGCCTGTTGCAAAGGGCCTTCCCTGGCGCCCCCCAACTATAGCATCATCGTGGTGGAAGGGAATGGATGCAGAAGGAGCAGCATCCCAGAGGCCTAAAGCTGCTTGGACTCTGCTCCCATCCCAGACCTTCGGGGCACCCCAGGTTTGCTGTGCCCCAGAAATAGAAAAGCTCAAATTTCCAGAAAAATCATGGTGAAAGACAGTCAACCTCAGGAAGTTGATAGAGGTTGACTGACATTAACTTGAGCCCAAAGAGGGAGACACATGGCCAGAAGAAAGGGGAGAAGTAGCTATCTGCTGGCCAGTGCTTGGGGCTGCTTCTTTCATCTTGGCTTCCACTGCCCAAAGGGGTTCATGGCTCATCTCTGGGGACACATGGACAGATGGGGGCAGTGGGGAGGAGGAGGGGAAAAAATCCACGTCTGGGCTCACGATGCTGGCACTGCTCCACGGGAAGGAAGTGGTTTCATCGGTCTGGGGCTTGGTAAGCCCAAGCTGCCATAGCTATCCACTTAGCACAGAAAACAGGCAGGAAGAGCAAGAGAACTGAGAGGAAGAGGAAGGTCATGTACTGTGGTGGTGATGCTGTTGGTTTTACATCATTCAGGGCCAATTACTAGCTACATTGATGAGGGGGCTGCCTTTTGACAACCCCAGAGCAGGGCCCCAGGTGACTCACCCATAAATGGAGTGAGGGTCTTGTTTAAGGTCAGTAGCAAATCAGAGTTAGGGTTTGTGGGGCAGGCATTTCATTAGTGGTGCCCACGGGAGGAAAATCCCAGCAGGCCTCTCTCCTGCTTGGCTCTCGGTGGCTTCTCAATCCCCAGTGGCTCCCCAAGCTGTCTGGCCTTGCTGTGCTGTGGGTGCTCCCCTCCCTCCCTCTTTATCCCTCCCAGCTTCTTTGGAGGTCACCGTCAAGGACCCCATGCCCTAGTTAAGGCTTGAGTGCAGTGTAGAGGGAAATCTCCCTGCTTCTTCCCCTAGAAGGCCAGCACACAGACTGTCTTCCCCTTAATGATTTTATCCCTACTCACGAAAGAAAAATAAGCAGCCTTGCAAAACCAACCCATCTGGGAGAGTTACAGAATTTATGCGATTTTTCCCACTCGGGTCTCTGATCCATTTCATTCACTCCTTCATTCATTCATGTGTTAATTCATTTATCCGTTCAACAAGCATTTACTGAGCACCTGCTGTGTACCAGGGACTGGCCTAGGTGCTGGGGATACAGCAGCCAACAAGGCAGACGCGGACATGTCCCTGCCCCCGTGGCGGTCCTCACTCCCCTGAGAGTCAAGGAGCCTCTGCATTTGTGTCCTCTGCTATCTTGATTCCCACTGGGAGGCACTGCCTCCAAGAGCTTGCATTTTAGGCCTGGGGCAGGAGTAGGCAGCCTGAGCTGTTGACCTGGAGCAGCGAGGAGCAGTGCAACCGGGGATAGACGTGCTAGTCTTGTTGGAGAAAAGCCAGAAGTTAGGGCCAAAGGGGTGGGGCCGTGGGTAGATCTAAGGTGTGGGTGCGGGGCTGCAAAGTGAGTGGAGGCATTTGGAAGAGGTCAGGAGACAGAGGGTAGTGGAGGTGGCTGTTGAAAAGCAAGGGTATCAGGAGCCCATCCTGCTGCGAGCTGGCTGAGTGGCAGGAAATCAGGGGTTTGGTTATGGTAACAACAAAAGCATCATAACACTTGCTGTCAAGTGTGCATGCAGTGCCCCCAGTGTCTGCGTGGCCACCAGCCCGAGCAGGTTATATTCACCGCCTCTCGTGAAGAGGTAAAGGGCTGGGCGGGTCTTCTGGTCTGAAGCATAGAAAGGAATTCACCAAACCTCCCCTTCCTAGACTCTAGCCAAAAGTTAAGACCAAGCTGAGCCCACCGCCCCCCAACCGCCCCTACTCCCCACTTCAAGCTCTTACTATCGCCTATATTTTGCAGTGGATATTAAGATAAAACAAAGGCAGAGTAACAGCGGCCTCACCTCAAGTGGGCAGTTAGCATCTCTGAGCAACTCACCTCTTTACTGAGCCTTTGTACGTTCCAGGAATGATTCTCTTTGGGCATCTCTGTTGAAGGGGGCACAGATTCAAGTGCGTCAGGGGCCAGGCAGGAAATATAAATGAGTGTCGGTGAAGAGAATGGACCCTCGTCTTCAGAGAAAACCCATGGGGACTGAGGCCATTTGGGAAGTGCTTGCCCTTCAAAGCATGAAGCCCAACGGCCAGGTCTTCTGTTTTGTTTTTGTTTTCAAGAGAAGACAGAAATCCAGATTATAATATGAAACCTCTACATTGTTAAATGTTGACAATTCCTCTCTGGAACTTCTGTTATAGAAATCAAATGAAACACAGCTGAGAACTGTCCATGTGCCCCTCGGCCTTGCAACAGCTCAGCAGTATCCACTCGGAATCTGTCCTTGGAACGCCTTCCCCTAACAGGTTAAATCCTTCCACAGAGATAGTAATACCTTTAGGATAGTGATAATACCGCTTTTTACCAGGTTCTAAAGTAGCTTGGAATTTCCATTATCTACTGACTTTGGGAGAGGTAGGACGGGAGGAGTAGGGAGAAGATGGAAGCACTGCGGGGAAGGCGGCTGCGGTGTTCTGGGCCTGCGTTATTGATACCTTATCTCATTCAGTCCTCCTAGCCTGTGGCGGAGATACTTCTCCTGTTTTCCAGAGGAGAAACCGTTCCTGAGGTCACTCAGACTCAGAGCTTTTGTATATTCTGGAGAACTGAATATTTCCAGTATATTCTGGAGAACTGACTGGAGGGATATCCGGGCCCATGGCCTCAGGAGAGCTGACGCAGCCAAGCTCTCGCCCTGTGTCTTGCTGGACTCACTCAGTGTCGCGGTGCTGAGCATGCACTGAGCATCAGGCAGCTGGGGCCGAAGGGACGGAGGGAACGTGGGCATCGTCCACAGTCCCTGGGGCAGCCTGGCTTCGCACACAAGCATCCTTCACACATACCTAATGGGCACTTGCTTTCTGCTCAGCACTGTTCTTGGAAGACTGAACAATGTAGAAGCCGCTGAGGACCCCATTTCTCCCTGCAGAGAGCTTTCAGTCTGACGAAGGAGACCCAGGACCGCAGAGGACATTGGGTTGAGGATGTGAAGAGCAACCTGTTTCCAAGTGCATGATGAGGGGGTCAGATGGGCCCTCCCACGAAGACAGAATTGGAAGGTTACTCAGAGCTGGGGGAGGCCCCGTGAGTAGGGCCATTGGATGTCTTCTTCAGGAATGAGGCCTAGAGGAAGGAGCCAGGCACCAGAGCTGCTCATTCGGTCCCGTTCAAATCACACATCTGGAACACTATTCATACAATAAAAAGGAACAAAATATATACATGCTACAACACAGATGAGCCTCAAAAGCATTAAGCTAACTGAAAGAAGCCCGACACAGAAGGTCACACGTTGAATGATTCCATCAATATAAAATGTCCAGAAAAGGCCAATCCATAGAGACAGAAAGTAGATTAGTGGTTGCCTGGGGTTGTGGGTAGAAATGGGGATTAACTGTAAATGAGGATGGGAGATCTTAGGGGATGATGGGAATGTTTGATCCTCGGTTGTGATGCTAGTTACACAACTCAGTAAAATTATTAGTGAATCTTAAGGTATCTAAACTCATTTAGACACACACAGGCCTTGAGGAAGGCAGAAGCACGGCATCTTTTAATACAAGACGAAAGAGGAAATTAGCTCAAGCCCAGATGGGCTCTGGGTCTCAGATCTCGCACCATGTCATCAAACCTGATCGGACAGTTGGACAGTTTGTAGCCTCGAAGGAAGAAGAATGTGGGTGCTACATGACTACGTGCCAGACTTGCAGGAAGGAGGCAGACCCCACCTCAGCAAAACTGGTGAGAACAGCCCCATCCATGAGCGGGTCATACCAGAGCCTTCCCTGGATGTGCAAACCTACTGTTGGCCACGCTTTTAATCCAGGAAAGCGTTGGTATTTTGCTGTTTCCACAACAATGGCTCCCTGGAGAAGGCAGGGCTGACTTTGGGAATAAAAGAGTTAAATCTTTCCTTGGAAGAAAGAAATAAGGAACCCAAAACATGGGTGGTAACCGTAGAGATGATGAAATCAATCACTGGATCCTTCGTTCACTGGCTAGCTATGTGACCTTATGTCACATGAACTAAAATCATCGTCTCGTAAGCCCACTGAGCTTCAGTTTCCTTATCTGTACGACAGGGGTTGAAATCATGCACGCAAAGCACTTAGCAAGATATCTCCTAGGCAAGTACTTTATTCATTTAACAAATATACTATGAGCTTATACTGTGTATCAGGGACTGAAGGGAGATCAGCGAATATAGAAACAAATAACATAATTTCATAGAGATGAGTGTTTTGAAAAAAGCAAAACAGTAATGGAATAGAGAGTAACTGGGCGGGGGTGGGGGTGGGGCTAGGGAGGGCGATTTTATAGCAAAGTCAGAGAAGAGAGGGCCTTTCTGAGCTGATGACACTAGAGCAAAATCCCATATAATGAGAAGAAGCCGGCTATGCAAGGATTTGGGAGGAACATTCCAGGCAGAGAACAGCAAGTACAAAAGCCCTAAAATTAGAATGAGTTTGGTTGGAGCCACGACTAGGGTGAGGCGAACTCAGTGCTCACTCTCAAGGTCCAGCCAGTACAGGATTAGATTCCGTCTTTATTTAAAATATTTTGGTTTTGTTTTGCTTTTAGTTGTTTTATTGAAGTATAATTAACACAGTGCTATATTAGTTTCAGGTGTACGATATAGTGATTCAACAGTTCTCTACATTACTCACTGCTCATCACCGTAAGTGCACTCTTTTTTTAAAATTTAAATTCAATTTAATTAACACATAGTATATTATTAGTTTCAGAGGTAGAATTTGATGATTCATCATTTGCATACAACACCCAGTGCTCATTACATCACATGCCCTCCTTAATGCCCATCACCCAGTTACCCCATCTCCCCATTCCCTCCTGTCCAGCAACCCTCAGTTTGTTTCTCTATCATTAAGAGTCTCTGATGATTTGCCTCCCTCTCTGTTTTCATCTTACTTTATTTTTCCTTCCCTTCCTCGATGTTCATCTGTTTTGTTTCTTAAATTCCACATATGAGTGAAATCATGTGGTATTTGTCTTTCTCGAAAATTTTGCTCTTTTATTCATCCTGGGCTTTTTTGCATCAGTGTATTAACATATTATTTACTGTGATTGCTAAGTTTTGGGGCACCCTGTAAATTTTGCAAGGCCAGTGCCTCACTTATCTTCCTCTAGTCCTGGCCCTGTGGGCCGAAAGCAATGGAGTGAAATGGTAGCCGCTGTTGATGTTGCTCTTAGGGATACTTTCTAAAAAAGTTGGAATGGGCCTCTGGGCAAGACCTCTGATTCTGTGATTTAAAAAAAAAAAAGATTTTATTTGTTTGTTTATTTATTTATTTATTTAGAGAGCACATGAGAGCAGGGGCAGGGGTAGAGCTAGAGGGAGAGGAGAGACCTCAGGCTGACTCCCCACTGAGCGCAAGATCTGATGTGAGGCTCAGATCTCACAACCCTGAGATCGTGACCTGAGCTGAAATCAAGAGTTGGACGCTTAAGAGACTGAGCCACCCAGACGCCCCTGATTCTGATTCTATGATTTGAGCATGAGGTCAGGATTACTGCAAAAATAATCTAATGATAAATATTTCTCTGTTTTCCTTTTTTTGGAAAAATTAAGACCCTGGGTTATACTCCGAGACATGTTTGCCAGATTATCCTCAGACTCCGTCATTCCAAGTCCATCGGCGTCCCCTCTCCCTCCTCCTCTGGGGCCACATTTGCTAAAGGGCTGCACCAGAGTCTTCCCCCAGTCACTCCAGGTGGGGGGAGAATCCTGGGGCTGCCCACTGTGGGGCCCTTCCAGCCAGTCCATCCCAGGCCCGGCCCCATGCTAACACCAGTAGTCTTCCCCAGCCCCCAGGTGACCTCCTTGTTCTGCAGAATTCCTTTGAGATTAAGAAAATGCGTATAGCACAGCTCTAACAAAGCCTCATCTGCTGGCTCTTGCAAGGCCTCCGGCATCTCCGATGCCATTGGAAGAAAACCCTTCCACGCCCTGTTCTGCCAAACCCCTGGGAGGGCTAACTTGGGGTGTTCAGTGAAACCATGGCCCCCCCAGGTAGCTCTGCTTTTGCACGTTGCCAGAGCCTTGTGTTGGAGATCTAGGCCACGTCTTGTTTTTGCTTCTGGCCTCGTTTATTTTCCCTTGCTTAGGGGCTGGAGAGAAGCAGCTTCCTTCCTTCCTGATTTGTAGCAATTTTTAGGACTCCTAGCAATCTTTATGCAAATAAGAGCCCAGTAGCTAGCTGAGGTATCTTATCCTCCTTCCCTCCTTCCTCTCTCTCATCCAACAGATACAGTTTTTGATTGCCTATATGCGTGTCCCTGTAGTGGGGACGCAAGAATAAATAAAGACAGACGTGGCTTCTCTCATACTGTGAGCTCTCAGTCTGGTCAGGGACACAGAAGAAGCAGTACAGTTGCTATGATGAGGGAGGTGTGGGGCCCGGAAAATGTTCCTAGGCGGGAGGGGGGAAATCTAGTCTCTGATTCTTTTAAAATACAGAAATGAGGTTCAGAGAAAAAAAAAGTAGTGTCTTTGGGCACAGGATCCCAAAGCTCTGGTCTACTCATTTCCTGACTCATGTTCTTTAGTTCCTCATTCAGATCTCTCTGGGGGCCCAGAAAATCTCTAAAGGGAAAGGAAGGCAGGTGTGTGACATAAAAGCGGAGGGATTTGCTGGGGAGTGTTGGGCGGATGGCAGTCTGAGGAAGCACAGTGCCTAAAACACTAGGGGAGGGCAGCTCCTGCCAGCCCTGGGCTCCTCCGTGGTCCACTGCCCCTGGGGTGGCAGGCCTGCAGGAGGGAAAGGCCTAGACCGGGCTGGGACCTTTCTGAACCTTCTTATTTTTTCTCTGCGTGCTTCCTGCGTCAACTCTCTTTTTACCTGTAATGCTTAGTCCCACAGTATCTCTTCCCTAGCAGGGGCTGCAGAAGTCAGGGATGGGCGCTGAAAGCAAGCAGTGTGTCCACATTGAGCCATCAGATAATTCTTTAAACCCATCAGTCAAACCATTCCTGTTTGCAGCCTGCCCTCACCTCCCAAGGGGCAGCTTTCACAGGTTTCCGGAAAGACCTGAGATGTTTTGTCATTTCTGGCTTGGTAACACATCTCCGTGTTACTGCACGGCTCGCACCGTGGGTATGTAAACGAGGGAGTCTAGCAACTGATCCTGTGCAGCCTTATCGTCAGTGGTCTGATCTTACGCTGCTCCTCTCCCCCAGTGCAGTGGTCGACAGGTGTTTCAGTGTGAGCTTTCTTCTCCCCTGCCCAGAAGATGGTCATGCTTGACAAGGGAAAGAGGCCAAGGAACGTCCTCTCCACAGGCAAGGTTGCTTAAAGTTTCCCAGAACATTTCTGGCCTAGAATAATCTTTTTCCTTCCTTTAATTGTTTAGTTCTTGGTGAAAGCTGAGAGCAGGTGGCTGGCTGCTTGGAAACCAGGAAGAAGTTCTAGAGATACAGCAGAACTTTCTGGTCTTAGAAAGACTTTTGGTTTCCTCGTTATCTCAGCCTCTATAGTGGGGGCCTGGTGATTTCTCGGTGTTGTTAACTGACTCTATCCTGCATTTTTACTGGTGCACAAGTCTGGCAATTGAACAGGACCACTGGGGCGCCGGGGTGGCTCAGTCGGTTAAGTGTCTGCCTTCCGCTCGGGTCATGATCCCAGGGTCCTGGGATCACGTCCCTCATGGGGCTTTCTGCTCTGTGGGGAGCCTGCTTCTCCTTCTCCCTCTGCCACTCCCTCTGCCTGTGCTCTCTGTCAAATAAATAAGTAAAATCTCTAAAAATAAATAAAAAAACAGGACCACTTACTTTGCTGAGTTTGGGGGGCTATCCAAATAGGCATAGAGGTCAGAGTTCAACCATGTTGTACAGATCCTTCTCTCCTACCAGGGATAAGTAAAAATTCCATCCTGTTATGATAGCTCAAGCAATTAACATTCCCGAGGGAAAATCTAAATGCAAAGTGTACCTTCCAACTAGGATCCCCTACGGGGAGGAATGCAGGAAGAGCGAATCTCTTAATAAACAACTTGTGTGAGCTTTTGTTCTGAGGAAATGAACCTTTAATATAACATTTTGGTAAAATTATACCCTGTAAAATAGTGGTTAATAATCCTGACTGCATGCTAGAATCATCTGGGGGAGTCTTTGAAGAATGCTGATGGATTCGGCCCTATTCCAGATGATGGTTTAAATGCACAGGGTGGGGCCCGGGCCACAGTCATTTTAAAGGCCCTCCACGTGCGTCTGCTGTGCAGCCAGGGCTGCAAACACTGTCCTAAGTGGGCTCTATCCACCTGACTCCCAGCTTAGGTGGATACTCTAATTCAGAAAAGGGAAGAGGAAACGGCCATATTAGCGGCACTAAATTAAACCAGCTCGCTGGTCCACTGCAGACAAGCAGGATGGCTCAGTTAGCCCAGCCCTCGCCCAGCACCTCTGCAGAAGGAATGCAGGTGCTTTGTTGACTCCGGCTTCGGTTTTCTCCCCAGAATAGCCACACATTTCCCCCAAATGGCGAGATGAAATAGCCCCTACTTTCCGCACTGATTCCGCATTCTTATTATCTATTAATATCCCCAGATAATGGGGACTTCTCTGAAGTCTCCAATCTAGTTCATTCATCTTCCTATTTCTGCATCAGTATCACATGGTTTTAATTACAGTATTAAAATTTAATAATATTTAATTATTCCTAATTTAATAATTTTCCTTGATTACAAAAGTAACAACAGTGAAATGTTCTCCAGAAATAGCCATTTATAACAACCAAAGTAACTAGCAGCTGCCCTTGGTCAACCACTCGTCCATGTAGCGACTGGTTTCATCTTTACAGCCCTGGATTAGGTACGATTATTAGCCCCATTTTATGGCAAAGGAACTGAGGCCTGGAGAGATTATATATCTTGCCGGAGGCTACCCAGTTTGTAAATGGTAGAGCTGGGATCCAGTATATGCAGTGTGACTCCAGAGCTCTTCCCGGGCTGTTCAATCTCTCTCTGTCACTCTCTGTATCTCTGTCTCTCTGTTTCCCCTCTCTCTATATATAATATATAATTTTATTACATACTTACTATAAATATGTTAAAGTTAAATAGATTTATATACAATAATTATAAATTTATATAAATAAAATATATTATATATTATATGATATAATATGCACATATAACGTACGTTATGATTTTAAAGGAAATATTTTACATACTATTTTTGGAGTAAAAGTCCCTCCCCCGCCTAACAATGTATCTTGAGCAATTTCAAAAGGAGTATATAGAGAGCTACTTCTGGTCTCACCGATGAGAGGCGTGTTAATGGTCACATGCTTCGGCTCTTAGAGTGAGATTCACTAGATTCAAGTACCTGGTCCATCACTTCCTACCTCCGTGACCTTGGGAAAATTCATTAACCCTCCCTAAGTGAGATTCCTCAATTTAAAAAAATAAATATAATGGGGGCTCCTGGGTGACTCAGTCAGAGCAGAGCCTGCTTGGAATTCTCTCCCTCTCTCTCTTAAAAAAAATAATAGATATAATGATAATATTACCTCTCATATTCTAATATTCAGTGTATTTTAACTGGTTACTTATAGCCATTTAGAAGTTGGGTAACCTTGAGAAAGATAATTTCTCTGTGCCTCAGTTTCCTTTTCTATAATAATGGTGCCTAGCTCACAGAGTTGTTGTAAGGATGGAATAAGATGAGATACGATGTGAAAGAGCACTTGGCCCCCAGTAGGTGCTTACTAAATACTAGTTCTAAGAATCGAAGGAGATGAGTTAGGGTTAGCCGGGGTCTAGACAGATAATCCATGATTACATCAGAGTCTCATTCTTGTTTGGCCAACTGTCCTAGAATTTTATCTCTTTCCTTGCAGATTTTTAAACTTTAAGACTCGCTTTTTCTGATTCTATAAGTTTCCTTTATCATCATTAATTTTATGAATTAGCACCCTGTCTCTTTCTCAACGAGACTTGCCGTTTTGAGAATCACTGCTATAGTGAGCCTCTTCCTTCCGCTGTGCTGAGAAAAACTATGTTGCTAAGTCCTGGTTTAAAAATGTCCAATCCTCTATTTATTAAATCTTCTATACTGTAGTTAATTTTTTAAATCTGTGTGATCTAACAGTTTCTGAGTAAGTGTTAAAACTTCTTCTAAAAATGGTGGTTTTCTCTCTTTCTGCCCTGCTTACATCAGGTATGGCTTTATCTACTTTAAGGCTCATTAGTCAGATGTATACATGCTTTCGTCTTTTTGGGTCTACTATACTTGTACCGTTTTATGACATCATTATTTTTCCCGCAGTCTGGTGTTTTGTTTTGAGGGGGAGGAAGGGGAATAAAGAGTTTGAAATCTGTGTTGCCAAAAATTAAACTGCGGCTCCAGCTTTCTCCAGCCCCTATCATCTATGCGTTCCTCCTTGTCCCCTTATCTCCTACCTTTTACATTTCTCCATGCCTTCTCCCCAAATGAGTCAAGTCTCTCAGCACAATTGCACATCCCTGTGACCCAGCCTTCTCTCCCACAATGTTGGAATTCTCTAGTTGTAGTCATGCATTGTCGTGAACACGCATTTTCTTTCTTAGTTTTTGCCATTATTTAGTTAGGTGGTGATAAAGTTAAATTTACTGAAGTCTCACGTGACATTGCTTCTTTCTCACAACATCTATTATTCTTTTCATACCGTGGCTTTTCTAATTCCTCCCCTGCACTTCTGAGGACATCCATAATCTTAATTTGATATTTATTTTGCTGGTCCTTTAATTCCTCTGCTGTCGGCTTTTCAGTTTGTCATCTGTATTTTAAAGTGTTTGCGTTCCTCGGATGGCTCATTGTTTTTTTCTTGGGAGCGCGTGTTGCCCTGTGCCGGCTCCCCACTCGGGCTGACCGTGTGTCTCCCAGGGAGGGATGAAGGCCTGAGCACTGTCTTCTTGTCCACATGAGTGGGATGGGGGAGCCCCAGGTAGGCTCAACCACTCCACAGTAGTGCACCCCCGAGGACACCCCCCCCCCCTCCGCTGCCCTGCCGGCCATCCCACTCTGGGCAATCTCTAAACCACTGTATCCAGGCACAGAGCTTTTGCAGGGGTGCTTTCCCAGTTTATCACTTCCTAGTCACAGACTGGGGAGAGAAGCAGGGTGATGGTCAGGGGCCAACCGCCCGCCTCACCTGTCATTATCAGAAGATGCTGTGGAGGATGGAAGGGCCCTCTCCAACTGACCTTCTGTGGGCATCGCCATCCTCCTGCCATTCACCCAGGGAGGGCAGCATGGGGGAGAGGGAATGGCAGGGGGAGAGTATGCTCCTTCAGCCATTCCCTCACCCTGCGTCTCCTGACACTGTAATGGGAGGGAGCAGAATACAGAAACAAGAGCCCTGAGTCTGGAGCCGGGCTGACTGGGTTTAAATCCTAGCTCAGCCCTCACTAGCTCTGTGACATTCGGCACACCACTTATCTTCATCCTGCCTCGGTTTGCTCATCTGTAAAATGGAATTCCTACCTCATAGAGTTGCTCAGGGGATTAAATGAGCTAATATGTATACAAGACTTAGAAGAGTGCCTGGCAAACAATAAACATTTTGTATTACTTCTGGACTCTCTCTTGTATTCCATTAGTTTATTTATTGTTTGGGGTTTTTTGGTAATCTTCTGGGAAGCGGCATTTCCTTTCAGGAGGCGTTAAAAATCCCATAGCTGTGAGCAACTTCACTGATTTAGGATCTTGTCTTTCTGGTGGGGGAACACTGGGGTGAGTCTCCATACTTCTGGTTGATCCCAACTTTGGGGAAGGACAGCCATTTTGGAGGAGGTCTGGCCAGGGAGATGCTGGTGCTTGATTTTGTTGGTTGGTATATCTTCCCCCCACACCCCACCCCGTCACTCCTTTACAGCTTCCCTGAAGACCTAACCTGTCCCGGATGGAAGCAGCGTCAATCAACAAGACGATCTACTTGCCCAGTGTTCTCTGTAACTTTTTTAAGACCTTACAGAGCAATGTGTCCCGAATGTACTATCCCACAACCCACCCCAACTCTCTGTTGGGTAGTAATAGTGGGACCCACAGAATTTTGTCCCCTACCAATACCAGCAATGCTCACCAACTCAAATGTTAATGCTTTCAATCCCAGCACCAGTTTTCAATTTGGTATGAATTGAATCCTAGCCAGCCAATTTTCGTAATATGTATGAGATAGGGGCCTTCTCTATTTGGGGATATTTTTGTTTATTTAATGAGTATAGGCTGGAAGGGAACTTGTAAATTTGCATTGAAATGACTGTTTTCCCAGAAGTGGGAAATATCTGATATATTTTCAATAAGTTGCTTCTTAACTTTCTTGTACATTCTATTTTTAATGTGAGCTTGGGTCAGCTGACATCATCCCTGGCATGTTGTTTGGCTTTTTTGTTTTGTTTTGTTTTGTTTTTGATTGGCACAATTTCTTTAATTCCAAATTCAATGGGAAGTTCAATGTCCATTCAATTTTGTTTGCAGATTCCTGGCGAGTTTATTGACCCCCCCTGGTCATTTCTGGTTTTGAGTTCAAGTTCCAGCTCTCTTGCACTCATGATTTCATTGACATTCCACCTCCTGAAGCCTTCCTCTCTTCTCTACTCCATAACGCAGCTCCTTTTCTGTGATTCCTTGCCCCACAACTGCCCCCCCACCCCGAAACTTCCTACAGGCATTTGTTTTTTTGTATATGGTCCAGTTGTCAAAGGTTGGGGGTGAAGAGGGAGCCGGGGGCAGGCACTTGACTCCCTGCTCCTGAAGTTTCCAGCTCCTTTCTTCTTAGACTCCCTCCAGCTCAACTCCCCTTATTCTAGTAGGCATGATCATGACAGCTGTATTTGTAGTCGTAATAGTAAATGTACGCAGAATTTACTGTGTGCCAGGCACTTCTAAAGCACGGTACGTACAGCAGTAACCACGTAATCTTCACCACAATCCTGTGAAGAAGCTATTTCGATTAGCCACATTTTACAAATAAAAAAAAAATGTAATCGTATCCAACCTGCTCTGCTTAAAAATGGACCATTAGAAAAACTAGCAGAGGTTTTGACATTTTGTTTATTCCTTCTCTCTCCCCACTTGTTTCTGGGAGGTAAACTGAGAAATACAGCAATGCATTTTGCCAAAGATATGAGTATGCCAGTTCCTTTGAGGGGCAAATGTGGGCATAGCCAGTGACGTTTTGGAAAACTACAAGACGTCAGCTGGGTTCATTGTGCTTGCAAAATTTAGTGTACTTTAAAGTCCCCATTTTATAACTTGTAGAAATCAATGATCTCACGAAGTTTTTGCCATAGTTTGAGGCAGGTCCTGCCTGCGCATTGTTACCTCTGTTTTGGTTCATATTTCTGCTGAATAAGTTTAGATTATGGACATCCATGACAACACATAGACCTAGATATGAACACAGCTACTGTCCTCTACTCCTCTCTCCACCCCACTACACGCAGGCTTTTCATTTGAGGAGCAAAGGATGCTGAGAACTTGGGGAAATGGGCGAGTTTATGTCAAAACAATACTAACAGGGGCACTTGGGTGGCTCAGTCGGTTAAGCATCAGCCTTGGCACTGGGTGTTATACGCAAATAATGAATCATGGAACATTACATCAAAAACTAAGGATATAATGTATGGTGACTAACATAACATAATAAAAAAAATATTATAAAAAAAAAAAAGCATCAGCCTTGGGCTCAGGTCATGATCTCAGGGTCCTGGGATCGAGCCCCATGTGGGGCTCCCTGCTCAGCAACGGGTCTGCTTCTCCCTCTCGCTCTGCCCCTCCCCCCACTCCCACTCCCTCTCTCTCTCAAATTGAGAAATAAAATCTTTAAAAAAAAGTAGAATACTAACAACTCAACTTTGAATATTGGATATCTTCTTCAAAGTGCATTTAGCTCTCCCAGCCCTGGGGATTTTACTGTATCACTGCTTTCTGCTTTTTCTGTCTTCCTTCCTTGTTTCTGTCTTCTCCTCATGAACTCTAAATAATTCCTTTTGTTGTCATAAAGCAATCGAACTCCCTTTTTGCACCTCATGACTAGGCTTTGGTGACCGAGAGCCAACTTTATCTATCTAAGTGGACTATGAAATGTTTTTTAAACAGAGTGCTCCCTCCCTAAGATAAATCCTTGGGCCACTTGTTTTGATCATTTGAAGAATGATCTATATAAGACTTGACCCTGTCTGTTATATGAAAATAAAGATTTGATAACTTCAGATAAATTTCTCACTCTTGAGTCACAGCATGGGTCCCTGTGCCCTGCTCTAGCAGCCTTACCCACAGGTAGTAGAGGCTGTCCTAAGTTTTCCTGTTTAAGGCATATCCATTGTGCTTTAATCAGGTCAACATTCTGACTAGACCTTGTCCATGGGGTCTCAGTGGGAGGTGAGAGCAGTGGAAGCTTTTATTTAATTTATGCAGCTTTTAATTTCTTGTATTATAAAGCTGATTTCATATATATTATATATAATAATATAATATAATGCAATATAATCTAATATGTTTGTGAATATACATTAGTGTTCTGACAATAGTTATAGCCTGAAGAGCTATTTTAGTGAGGCTGAAAGAAAAGCCTAGAAA
The DNA here is from genome assembly GCF_024610735.1 of Ursus americanus. Taxonomy (NCBI): domain Eukaryota; kingdom Metazoa; phylum Chordata; class Mammalia; order Carnivora; family Ursidae; genus Ursus; species Ursus americanus. Next base: position 21,076,698 of record NC_142144.1, read on the forward strand.
AGTTCTATGTCTGTACATTATTTGGTATGTTATATACACTATGTGTAAAAACACCATCCAGCAAATTATACAGGTAGGGAAGATTTGGATAATTTTTAAAATGATATTGGAAAAGTTGGCTAGCCATTTGGAAAAAAAAGTGATAAGTATATTTCCATACATGGATGAACATTTACATAATCTTGAAGTAAGAAAATCTTTCCTAATAATGACATTAAAGACACTAAAATAGATTCGACTGACACATCAAAGCAATGCTCCAGGGGCCTTAAGGAGCCTGCAAACGGAATGAGCTTCACCTCAGGTTGGGAACACTCTAAAGACTGAAGGCATGCCCAAAGGATGGGCCCTGACAAGGTCAAGGAAGAGAGTTGAGACAAAATTCACAAACGCATGCGTGCACACACAGACTTTTGACAGCAAACAATAGGGCATCAATGTGCCTTTTTTAGTACAAGGGGCAGAATATACAGGGAACCCAAAGACACAAGGAAGTGAGTAAAGGAGGAACCACTTGCACTACTGAGAGCCAAACAGGAGACTTGGAGAACACGTCCCAGGGAGCAGTAGGATTTTCAGATACCATATGCCTTGCACTTCCCACAGAAAAGATAGAGCATGTGACCTCTGTGGAAAAAAAGAGATAAAAGATAAGAGTAATAAATCAAAGGAATGAGATGAAACAAGGAAGCCAAAAGAGCTAAGAAAAGAAAGCAAGGACATAATAGCATTTTTCAATGAATACACATCATAGAAATAGCACACAGAGCAGAATTTATGCAGTAGCCAACTTAATGTGGGATATGGAGAAAAAGCAGAAGAAAGTCACATGAACTTTAGATGAAAACACAAAGCAATAAAAGCAATTAGAAGAAGGAAGAGAGTCAGTGAAGAGCCAGCATAGCTTCTTGACGGACGCTGTTGGTTGTTGACCAAAATGGCCCTTCCCAACCTCTTCTCTCTTGCTGTATATGTATAGGAGATGAGAAAGCTAAATACTCTATCTCAGCCTCCTCAGGAAGATACACAACCTTCTGACTTGAAAACGTGTTGAAACTACTTTAAGTGAAAAAACCAAGTTGCAGAACTCTGCAGAAAAGGAATTGTTATATGTTGTTGCGGGCGGAATTGTATGCCACCCACCAATTCCTATGTTCAAGCCCGAATCCCCAGGATTTCAGGATGTGACTGTATTTGGAGGAAAGATCTTTAAAGAGGTAGTTAAAGTTAAATGAGGTCTTTAGCGTGGACTCTAATCCAATAGGAAAAGGAAAGGAGGACGCAGATGTACACAAGTGAAAACCGTGTGAAGGCAGAGGTGGAAGATGACCATTTGCAAGCCAAGGAGAGAGGCCTCAGGAGACACTAACGCTGCTGACACCTTGATCTTAGACTTGTAGCTTCCAGAACTGTGAGAAAATTCATTTCTATTATTTAAGTCGCCCAATGTGTGGTACTTGGTTATGGCCGTCCTAGCAAACTAGTACAGTGTGTGTATGCAATAAAATAAAACTGAAAAAGATCTTGCTGAGGTTATTTCCAAAGAGAAGGTTCTAGAAGGGATTTTAATTATACATTTGACTTTGCACACTTTTACTTGAACATATTACCAAAGCACAATTTCTTTCTTAATGGAAGTAGGGAATTGTAAAAAATCAGGTAGGATAAAAGAAAGAAAAAAACAACCCTAAAATGCATAGTAACTGATGCGTCTCTGTGTGTGGCCACAGAGTCTCCTCTGTGCTGTCAATACTGCAGTTTCCACAAGTACAGGTTGTTGGGAACAGTTCACCATGTCCATGAGATAAAAGCTCAGGCTGGGGGTTACAGGTACCCACCCAGTGTTGATAGCATTATCAGTCAAGAATTGATTCATGTGTCCCCACAAAGGTGACATTGTAAGTGTTTGTACAATTCAAACTACGGCTGGACCCATAATGGCTGTCTGTCTGCCAGCCCTCAGCACCCCAGGAAGTGTAAGCAAAGGCGATTTTATGAGGCCAGGATCAAACTGTACTCTCCAATTTGTCACACATCTCACCTGGCCTGCTTCACGTGTTTATATACGTGTCTGTTCTCTGTGGATATTTACAATTGCAACCCCAGTGTAAACAGAGAGAGCGGAGATAGAGGTGGGGCTTGTGGAATTAGGCCCTCTTCTCCCTCCCCTCTCTGACCCGTGCTTTGAGCAAAACCAGAGTGATGCCTATGACCAGCTGTGGAAAACTCAGTATCAACCACCGAGTGGTTCGTTCTGGCCCAAGAATTGGGGGTTGAAGGTGTTTATTCCAGGCTGTAGAGAAAAGAAGACTGTACTTTGCTCCCTGAACATGTCCTGAGCACTGACTCTGTTGTGAGTCAGTTATGTTGTGTGTCGGTTATTATTTCATTTAAGCATTGCAGCAACCCTCTGCGGTGGATTCTATTACTGTCTCCATTTTGATAAATGCAGCAGCTAGAGCCTGAAAGAGGTTAAGTTGGTCAAATTGCTCAGCTAGGTGTGGAGGAGGCAGGATTTGACGGTGTGTTGTCCGGCTCTGAGGCTGATGTTCTCTTAACCACTATATCTTGTATAAGAAGGCTTGGTGTGAAGTTCTAATGCAGCTAATCCTTTCCTGTCTCTGAGCCTAATTTTCCTCCTTGGTAGAGAGAGGTCTTCACTTAGGTACCCTCTAAGAGCCTTTGAGCTTAGCCCTGCCAGGCATGGCCCCATACCATCCTTTTGGTCAGTGGTCTGGATGGAAGACTTCAACAACAGATGGGGCCTTGGCTTAGCTTTGAGAAGGCACCTGTCTCCAGAGAATAGAAGTTGTTGCCAGGGAAGATGTGAAATCTTCCTCAGGGTATGACTCACTCAGAGCCAGGCTATGCTGTAAGATCTGGGGGAGCTTTTAGGACCCTGTATGCCTCCTCTTCCTTTCCCGTCCCTACTTCTACCTCCGCTCTCTCTCTATGGCCATCTTCTCAGCACTGTGCTGCCCCCTCAGAGGAGATAGCGGATACCAAAAGATTGATGGCTGCACTTACAAACCAATCAGATACGTCTTCCCAGGCCAACCTGCAACTCCAGGTATTGGGGCCAGGGAATCTGTGAAGAGTAGAACCCCTGTCAATGGGCCATTTTCCAGTGCTACTTCCCATCCAAGACCTGACTGTCATCCCCATCCCACCTGACACTTCACAACTTTACATGACCTCATTTATTCTATCAAGCCAAGCTTTTTCTAAAAGCCACTTTCTTACAGTACTCTCAGGCAGGCCTTCCTTAGAGGAAGGTTTTTAGCTGGTTTCCTTCAAGGTTTCCTCACCACAGCTGAAACTTCTCTCCAATGCATGTCAAAACCTACCTGACAAAGTAATAGAATTAGGGGGCCTAGAGTTGACATTCCCTGAATCTAGAGTTCTATGTGCAGCATTTAGAACAAGAGAAGTCCCACAGATCAGGCCAGAAGCATGGATGAGGTACATTCATTTCAGGTCCTTTTGGGAGTAGAGACAGAGGGAGTGAGACATTGCAGAAGCTAGCAGGACAGAAGTCACTGAACCTCCCATATCCAGGGATCACTGTGATGGACCCCCTCGGTGTCCAGATGGGAAACTGAGGCCCACAGAAGGGAAGGGTCCTGTGAATCAGTGACAAAGCTAGGTTCCTGAATGTCATTACAAGGTCATTTCCACTGCAGCACCCGCGGCATTTGCAAGCTGCCTCCTCTTCCTCTGTCTCCAACTGTACGGCTTAGGACAGGCCTCTGCCTGGTGGACCTGGGTAAGGTTTTTGTTTCCAGCCTTGATCTCTGGGGTGCACACGGGCAGGGCCTTTCAGGACCTGAGTTACACTTTCTTCACTCTCCCCTTTTAATTCAGAACTTTTGTTAAAGAAAAAAAATTTTTTGAGAGCTATCAGTGGTTAGGCAACAACCTATATAACTTAGTTAAATTACTGAATACCAATTTTCTTTTTAATGAGTGGTTATTATACCTTTGAAAAAGTATGTGATTTTACTCTGTGCTTACCAAACTTTGAAGACACCCATTGACTACAGCCGAAAAGCCAAATCCTGTTTGCTGACTTGACAATCTTCCAAGGTCTGGCCCCACCTACATTTCTAGTCTTATCTCACATTCTTCACCCACCAAGCTATGCTTGTCCAAGCCAAACTTCATTCTTCTCCATGGATACACCCAGCCTTATCACAACTCTGAGTTTTGGCTCACAGGATAGCCCCTTTCTTCCCATCTCTAAATTGTTCGTACTCTTCGAGGCCCTGCTGGAAAGTCCCTCCTCCTTGAAGCCTGTCTTCAAATTGGAAGTGACCTTTGCCCACATCAGCGCTCCTATTGGACCTTATCGATTCTTTTCTTAAAGCACATACCACTTCCTACCTCACAGCATAGTTACCTGATAATGTCCCAACTAACAAGGAGGATTCAGGTCACATGGAGCATTTTCATGTCCCACAGCCCCTAGGACATATTAATGATTGATGGAACTCAGGGTACTTGAGTACAGAGCATGAGTAATAAACTCATTGAACACAGTTCCAGAGACTCTGAAACCTGAAGTGTAAGGCTGGAACCAGAGATAAAAGAGAGCAGAGTTACTCAAGGGAACATTTATGGTGGTGTGGAAATCAATTACCTTAGTCTAGAGACTCAGTGGAGGGCACATAGGTAAGGAAGGATAAGAAGGGAGAACATACAAGAACTTCAGTTGTGGGAAAGAACTGCATCCTGCCCACCCAGCTGAAGGGAAGCAAAGGGCAAGATAACGGCAGTACATGAGCTTTCCACCCTCTCCTGAAAATCTCACTCATGTAAGACCCAAATATGGGGTCATCCAATTGAATGAGGGAGGCCACCAAATGTGGGGTGTCCCAGTTGGGTGGGGGCCAGTGGTTCAAGCAGTGAAAGAATTCACCCAAGGCAGAACAAAAGAGATAGAAGTTTATTGAATACATTGCTAGGGAGAGGTGGGCAGGACAGCAAAGGAGAGACTGCCATGAGGCAGTGGTGAGAGACCACAGTTATACGGTGGAGTGAGGGAGTATGCGATGGTATGGAATTTTCCCTTTTTTGGTAATCTTAGGAACTGTGCCTGGTTGTAGTTGGTAAGTTAGGGTCTATGGCTATTTTGACGTGGGTCACTTAAGGATCCTGTTTGCATTCAGCCTGGTGGTCGCCATGGGCCCTTTTGCCTTGCTCGGGTTTCCATTGCTCAAGCCTGCTGTCTGAAAGTGGCCTCTCTACCAAATATGTGACAAAGTTCTTGTTTTGCTTTCCTGATGGTTTCATGGTGGAGAGAAAGTTGGGGGGTGGGGGAGCAATGCGTTAGAAAAGCAAGGGTAGAGAAGCAGAGGGGTTGTGTGGGTACAGAATGGTGGTAAGTGTGTCAGTTGTTTGCACCTGTGATCGCATGGCTGACTGGGAGCTGTGGCTGCCACTACCCAGCATCATGAGAGACAGTCCTACCAAATATCACTAGCCTGGAAAAAGATAAAAATTCAAATTTTGAAGTATGATTTCTACTGAATGTGTATTGCTTTCACACCATGCTAACGTCAAAAGATTGTGAGTCAAAACTTCGTTAGTTGAGGACTGTCTGTACTGGACTCTTGGGTCTTGATAGTGGAAGAATGCAAGGAAGAAGGCCTGGAATAGGTTGATGTATGAGTTTTCTTTCCCTTTCTTCTTCTTCTTCTTCTTCTTCTTCTTCTTCTTCTTCTTCTTCTTCTTCTTCTTCTTCTTCTTCTTCTTCTTCTTCTTCTTCTTTTTCTTCTTCTTCTTCCTCTTCCTCTTCCTCTTCCTCTTCTTCTTTTTAAAGATTCATCTATTTATTTTAGAAAGAGAGCGTGCATGAGCAGGTGTGGACAGAGGGAGAGGGAGAGAATCTCAGGCAGATTCCCCTCTAAATGCACAGCCCGACACAGGACTCGAACCAAAGACCCTGAGATTATGATCTGAGCTGAAATCAAGATTCGGACGCTTCACCGACTGAGCCACGCAGGTGCCCCTCATGTATGAGTCATGGCTACTACCGCAAATCTACCTCAAAGTTGGTAGTTTAAAAAACACAAAGTTATTGTCTTACAATTCTGGGGGTCAGAGTCCACAATGGGTCTCACGGAGCTAAAATCAAAGAGTAAGCAGAGCCCTTTTCCTTCTGGAGGCTCTAAAGGAGAATCTGTTTCCTTGCCTTTTCCAGTTCTAGGGGCCACCTGCATTTTCTGGCTCATGGTCCCTTCCTCCATCTTTAAAGCCAGCAATGTAGCATCTTTAAATCTTTTCGGCCTCTCTCTTCCAAATTTAAAAAACCTTTGTAATTACACTGGGATCATCTGGATAATCTAGAATAATCTTCTCATTTTAAGATCTCCTGTTTAGCAAGCTGCATTCCATATACTACCTTAGTTCCTCTTTGCCAAAAAATGTAACATATTTACATATAAGATAACACATCCCTCCTAATGCAGGAATTAGGATGAGGGCATCTTGGGGAGGGGGAGCTTATTCTGCCTATCAGTTAGCAAATATTATCTGTCATGAAAACATGGAGAAAGGATCCTTATCCTTATTTTCCTTTTATCATTCTCATCAAATAGAAACATCTTTGGATCCAAAAGAGAAGAATAAACAGCTCAAGGTGGGTGAAGAGGCAGTATGTGCTCTGGGCTCTCAGATTGGAATGGAATTCACTCCAAGATAGTGAGAATTTAGGAATGAGATTTCCAAATTGCTCATGGAGAGTTTGAAGGACTTACAGAGAATTGTAAACATGTTAAAAGATTAGAAATGTACTGGTTTTTATAAGGGAGAATATAGATTCCTTAAACTATAGGTGAATGAGTTCAACATTGGTTCTGGAAGTAACTTTGGATGAAACATTTAGGTTCATGAGCACTTAAAAGGGTCCATTGCAGTTATGAAATGACATGGGTTCACTGAGAAGAAATCACATCAGACAAATCGTATTTCCTCCACTGACATGGTTTCTCCATGGTAGGTCTAAAGGGAAGACAGGCATTGTGCATCACCAGACTATAAGAAACTCTTGGAGCTTTTCTACAGCAGAAACCATCTATGGTTCAGGGAACCTGGGTGGCTTGGTCAGTTAGGCATCCAACTCTTGATTTCGGCTTAGGTCATGATCTACCATCATGAGATCCAGCTCTGCCATGAGCTCCGCACTCAGCGTGGAGTCTGCTTGGGATTCTCTCTCTCCCTCTGCCCTTCCCACAGCTCTCTCTCTCTCAAAATAAAAAAAAAAAGTCTTAAAAAAAAGAAACCATCCATGGTTCATGTGTACATCATCAGTGGTGTGCTGGAGTTGGCTCACGATGGCTCATAAGAGCTGATGATACACATGTCCTCCCAATTCCATGTTCAGTGACATCACATTAATAGGTTGAAATCAGCCATTTGGGAAGTACTTATGTCATGGAAATCAGCAAATGCTACAAACCAGGAATTTTTTTTGGCAGGGGTGGTAGTCAATGTTAAACATTTTCCAGCACAACACTACCTGTAATCTAGGTGTCTACTACTGCCAAGACACAGCAGGTGCCCAATACTGTTGTCTGAAGGAATAAATAACTTGAACAAGAAACTCAACAAAGTCTCCCATAGTGAGGTTGGGGTCAATAAAGAGACATTTGAACTGGGTACTAGTGCAACAAATATCAAAAGCGAAAAAGAAAGAGAAGGAAAGAAGGAAGGAAAGGAGAGGAAGGAGAGGAAAGGAGAGGAAAGGAAAGGAAAGGAAAGGAAAGGAAAGGAAAGGAAAGGAAAGGAAAGGAAAGGGATAGAAAATAAAGACATGGAGAAAGAAAGAAAGAAAGAAAGAAAGAAAGAAAGAAAGAAAGAAAGAAAGAAAGAAAGAAAGGAAGGAAGAAAGAGAGGGAGGAAGAGAAGAAGAAAGGAAGAAAAAAAGAAAGAAAGAAAGAAAGAAAGAAAGAAAGAAAGAAAGAAAGAAAGAAAGAAAGAAAGAACTAGATTGATTCTATGCCAAGTTGGAGGGCATTTTCTAAGAATGGAATAAAGAGCTCTACCTGTTGTCCTGTGAGTCTTGAGTAATCTTTGTACCAACATGAGAGAATGAGTATGTTGCATGATACAAAGATGTCTTCATCATCTGGAATGATGAGTTGCACCTAGCAGTATGAAATTTCACAGGGCAAGTGTAGGAATTAAGTGAGAAGTAAAATAATAAAAGACATCATGCAAGTCAGGATGGAGTAGTGGAAGAACATAGCTTAGCAGCATGAAATGTGAAAAGTGGATCTCATTTCTCCCAACTGGTCAGATGATGACTAGAGCATTATGCCCAGATCAAGGCAGTACTTGGTTGAGCACTGGGAGAAGAGTGACTTGAGTGGTGGTAGATACAAAACTTGTCATGTGAGACATGACAGAAGGAATTTGGAGGTTTTCATTGGAGAATAAAAGACTCAAAGAAATATGAGATTGACACCAAATATTTGGATGACTGTTACATAGACAGGGCCATCACACTGCCAACTCCTTACGTTGCAGTCCATGTGAACAGCAACAAGTCTGCACAGCCGGAAGCACTACTCTTGTATGTGGGCAAGGAGTTGCTATTCCAAATAGAAGAAGCCCCTGAGAGTGGTATTTCAGCTCAGTTTCAGCAAGAACCTCAGAATTCCTAAAGAGTATTTTCTCTTGCCCTGGATAGACTCAAAGCAGAGGCTTGATGGCCACATGTGTTGGAGGTGCAATAGGGGATTCTGTCAACAGAATAGCAGAAGGAGGGTTTTATTGGATGACCTTTAACATTTTTCAAATTGTGAGACTCACTAATCCCAGAGATGAAAATCACCATTTATCACAGTGCCTGGATGGCTCAGTGGGTGGAGTGTCTAACTCTTGGTTTCAGCTCAGGTTGTGATCTCGGGGTTATGAGATCAAGCCCCTTGTTGGGCTTCACACCAAGCTCAGAGTCTGCTTGGGATTCTCTGCCCCTCCCTCTGCCCCCCCTGCTCCTGCACATACTCTCTCTCTCTCAAATATATAAATAAATAAACAAAGAAACAAATAAAAGTGTTTAAAAAATAAAAGTAGGGGCACCTGGGTGGCTCAATCAGTTAAGCATCTGCCTTCGGCTCAGGTCATGATCCTAGGTTCCTGGGTTGGAGGCCTGCAGTGGGTTCCCTGCTCAGTAGGGAGTCTGCTTCTCCCTCTCCCTCTGCCCCTCCCCCCACTCATGTGCTCTCTCTCTCTCTCTCTCTCAAATAAATAAAATCTTAAAAATAAATAAAAATAAATAAATAAGAAAACCACCATTTATGGAGCTTCAACTTATGCTTGGCATTGTGTTAAGTACTTTATATACCTGATTTAATTTAATCTTCATAACCACCCAACAAAATGGATGTTATTATTTTTAATATACAGATGAAGAAATTGAGACTCAGATTATTTGTCCATGGTCATCCAATTATTAAGTAGCTTAGCCAGAGATTATCCCTGGGAGTATATGACTCCTTGATTCTTCCTGGAGCACTGAGGATTGGAAAGAAAGCTAACCATTCTACCCACTCCATGACGACTGGGTAGCAGGGCAATCAGGGCTGGTACCAATATTACAATCAGGGGACTTGTGGGAGGAAGTTCACTGGAGGGAACACGGAACCACAACTGTGGGTGCTATTGACTGGTCAGTGGGGTTGTGTCTTGTAGGTAAGATTTCATACCTTACAAGAGCTGACTTTGCTGGACCAGACTCTTACTTTCCTCCTTCTCTTGCACTGTCAACACAAATTCACAACTTCTTGATGAAAACGAAGATGCTCACAGAAACACAATCTCTGACCAAAACTTCCTCATTGGATTCAAGGATGTGAGTCAGGAGTATTTTGCTTCAGTGCTTAAGACACTGAAATCTGAGTCTCGATGATGACTCTGTGGGCTCATAACCAGCTCCAGGATTGCTTGCATGGAGCCACTGGGAGTCTGGAGCAAGTTCCTGGGAGCTACCAAGTAGCTAACAAACTAGGAGGCATGATCTTTGACTCATCCACCCATTACACAACTCATCGGCACTGCAGAGCTTGGGTGTTCACCATGTGTCACCACCTGCCGGAGCCACACCTCTCCATTGCTGGAAGAGCTTGCCTGGCTAGCCTTTGAAGCATCAGAAGATGTTTGTTGACTTGGAACAATCAGTGCCTCTTCTGTTACCTCATGAGCTGCATTAAGACTGCCATTCCTACTTGCCGGTCATTTTTCAGTGTGAGAATTTGGTTGTGGGCTCATGTTGTGTCTTGGGCAATTACTGTGGATTTCTCTGGAACCACCCCTGTTGACATGACTTGTACTCACACCTAGGATTAAAGTCTACTCATTATCAGAGGGCAAACACCTGTCCTCACAGTGAACATAGCTAACGTTACAGCCAGGGCACAACTTATTTGGGGCCTTGTTATTTTTCTGTCTGAAGTATCTCCCGGCCATCCAGGAACTTTAGACCCCACCATTATTCTGTTCAACTCCCTCCCTTCCTCTCCTGTTCTTTCCATGTCAGAAAATTTATCTCAGAATCATAAAAGTTGATACTGCAGATAAGGAAATAAAGCACAGGAAGGCTCATTCTACATAAAATAGCAAGTGAAGTGGTCTTTTCACCCCGTTACCATGCCCCTCAAATGAAGAACTGTTGTAATATGTGGCAGGAATGATAGGAAAGGCGGTACATGGCTTTATTTTTCTAGAGGACTCTAACATTGCCTTGGAATTCACCAAGCTCAGAACTTCATGGAAATGGCAAAGTGAAATATTGAGAATAATTGAAGCAAGGCCATAGTATACACTGGGTAATAGCCCATGGTGAGTTCTGAACCCCAGCTCCAGCTCCTCTTTAGATGATTCTGGTGATGACCCTAAACAGAGGGGCAGGTGGGGTCTAATTCTCTGTAGGCAGCCCACGTCTCCCCATCTCACACAGTATGCCCTGCACTGGGATGTCTGCCTCTTTCTTTTTCTTTTTTTTTTTTTAATATTTTGTTTATGTATTTATTTAAGAGACAGAGAGAGAGAGAGAGCACATGCGCATGCAAGCAGGGAAAGGGGCAGAGGGAGAGGGAGAGAATCTCAAGCAGACTCTGATGCTGAGTGGGGAGCCTAATGCAGGGCTTGATCTCATAACCCTGAGATCATGACTTGAGCCGAAACCAAGAGTCAGACACTCAACCACCCGAGCCACCCAGGCACCCCAAGGTCTGCCTCTTTCTGTAAGATACAACTGCTACATGTCATCTCTCGCACATGCTTAAAGGTACAGTGTTTTGTTGCTAAGTGTGGGAATAGTTGAGTGAGGCTGGTGCCCTGAATGTCTTACCCAAGGACTCTGAGTGTACACTCTGCTGGGACTCCTCTTTTCTGGTGGCTGTATTCATTACAAATTGTGGTGGCAAAAAGGGGTTTTAAAGGCTCTCTGGGCAGAGAAGTCCCTTCCTCCTTGAGGTCAGAACTGAAAATGAGTTCCCCATTTACACAGCACTCTGGAATTTCCTATGCAACAATACTGTCACTTTTTGCCCAATATCCCCTATGACACGGTCACAATCCTCTTGCACTCTTTCATTCATCAGAAAGGCAGAATAATTAGTGGATAGTTTGAGTTGTCTTCAGCTGCGATCTGTAAGAGATGTAGCGAAGTGCTCTCTGTGTCGTTCTATGGGAAAAACTTGATTGGAGGGATCCATTCTTGATCCAGACGGACTGTTGGCTACAACACTGCTTACCCCATATCACAGGCTGCAGAGACTTCCAAAGATTGCTTCTTCCTCATTGGAGCCATTCTTAATGGATACTTCCTGAAAGAAAGAGAATAAATATAAAGTTTGCTACATATATATCTTTAGGATAAACTCCTAGAAGTGAAACTATTAGGTCAAAGGCACGTGATCTGTAATTTTCATACTGAAAACGGCCAATTTATACCTCCACCAGCAATGTATGAGAGTGCTGGTTGTTCTATACCTTTGTAAAGAAAACGGGCATTTAAACTCTGCCAATTTTATAGATGAGAACATAAAATAAAGTTTGCATTCAGCTGTGAAAAATCCATGCTTTTATCACTGGAGACTCTTTGGCAGAAGGAAGCCTGGATTTTGCAGAAGTTTTGTTGAGGTTTACTTATATCACCCCAGGGTCCTATAAAGAGGCTGGAGAGAGGGGCATTGGGGAGGAGAGAAGAGTGGTACAGAGCAAAAAAAAAAAAAAAAAAAGGTGAAAAGGGTGAGGAAGTCAAGTAGTAGTAGGTTGGGGCACAGCCAGCAAAGCTAGTGATGACAGTTCCTAGCTCTTAGGTGCATTCCTCCTCTCTCCCCACCTGATTTACTTCCCTCTGTCCAATGCATACATTCCATCCAGCCGCTCCGCATCCATGAATAGGTAGTCATGCTCTGGGCACTTAATCATCCTGACTGCTCATGCCATGCTTGGACCTCAGGACGGACACTAGACATGGAGGCACCCACTGCCCGGTGGGGGTGGGGGGGTCCCTGCCACGTGTGCCAGGAGAAAAGGAGTTGTTTAGGCTGTACCAGAAGGTTTCTAAGGCCGCATTAGCAATTACTTGGGATGGAGGAAATGATCACAGGTGGGATTCTGGCTTATTAAAAGACCTTAGGTCTTCCTGCCAGGGGGGATAAAACTATTAGATCAAAATTTTTAATTCTAATGTATATAGTTTGTACAGGGGCAGTTGCCTGTGGAAAAGCTAATGTGTTAGCCTGTTTGGGTTGTATTACGCAAAGAGGCTTATCCAGGTTACCCTGAGTGTTGGTGGTTTATGAAGCTACATGTTTTAAGAAAGAGTGACATCTTGGCCATATAACCAGGTCTCTGGTGAACCTATGAATAGCTCAGTAGCTAACCTCCCCAGGGTTTAGAACCTAGTCTGATGATGGGAAGGTACAGGATCCAGTGTGGGTCTGGCAACTGGGTGATGTTGACCGTCCCTCTGCAGCAGGAGGAGCTAACTGCCGCTCCACAGCTTCGCCATGCTCTGGACCCGGCTTCTCCATCCTGTCTTCTGCTGTCCTCATCTCTGCCAATGCAACGCTCTTTACCCCACCTGACCTCACACTCTGCCCGCTCATAGCTTCAGCTCATGTCTTCTTCTGTTCTCTATGTCTTCTGCTCTTCCTATTAGTTGCTCAGTGCCCAATGTCTCCTATTCAAAAATCCTCAAAAGGCAGAGTCTGGTGGGTTCACTTCGTCACTGGAGTCCCTTCTGCTCAGTTTATAGACCAGCATCTAGGCTGGCTACCGTTCCATCAGATGCCCATTCAGTTCTGGCCATGCCAGAGGGGTCAACAGTGGCAGCATGGGCTCTAACGTGAGAAAGCCTTAGAAGGGGTCGTGGGTATGGAGCTGATGTCATTAGACGTCTTTAGGACACCAGACTAAATGCCTGGACTCACATCCCAGCTCCATGAATTCCCATATGACCTTGACAAACAAGCCTGTCAGGTAAGCAGGGATTTGTTACACATGGTCTCCAAGGTTCTTTACAGCCCTGACAATCTAATTTGGTGGTTATACCAGTCTGTAAATAACACATCTGCTCTTCCTGGTTACCAGTCCTTCCTCCTATATGATTGTCTCATTTACTTACCATTTGAGATAAGACATCAAAGACCATTGTCTTTCCTCATCACAATGGATTACATATTGCATCTGCTGATGGTCCCTGATAGACTCAGGATGTTGCAATGCGGAAGCACAGTGTTGAGAGGAAGGAATGCTTGTTCCCCGTTCCTGACACTGTCATAGAGAAAGCATGTTCAGACACGTTCAGCCTGTCTCTCCACATAGTACTCCCCAAGGGAGGAGGAGTGACCAACTGGAAAATTCTCTTTTGGAGCAGCTTACTCTCTGAAAACACAGATTCTCTGCTTCTCCATGCAGTGAACTTACCAGAACATATTCTTCTCCTCAGAGAGAGAAAAGACTACTATTTGGGGGGGTACATAGTAGGAAGTCTGGGGAGGTGAAGCCATGGTGTCCTTTGCAGCCATAAAGCTCGTATTTTGATCTTTGTCTTTGTAAAATCTTACAATTATGTCTCAGTCACTTTGGAAGGTGGCTTAGGAGGGAGGAGTATGGTCAATGAACACCACCTTGTGTCCCAATATATGGCCATCGTTGGGCCTGGATGCTTGAGAAAGCATGCCGCCAGCTTTGATACAGCACAGAGTGATTTGTCTCAAGGGTCCCAAAGCAACCTGAGGAAAGAAGGACACCCTGCAGGGATACTCGCCTCCTACCAGGGAATCCCAGGCCCCTGACTCCATCAGAAAGATGCTCCATCCTTCATTTTCTTCTGTAGCTCGGTGCAGTGGAGAATGTTCTGGGTTCGGAGTCAGAGGATTTGAATTCAAACCTCAGCTCTGATGGTTATTAGTTGCATAATTTTACGTATATGTAAGTCTACTGAGTCTCAGTTTCTCCCTCTTTAAGATGAACCTCATGATACTCAGTCCTTGTGAAAATCTCATTCAATAAGGAAATAAGTGGGAACGCGTTTGTCAACTCTACGGATGGGAGTGGTTGCCAGCAACCGCACTGAGAATGAGTGCATTGTGCTCCTCTCACCCACCCACCTCCCTCTGCTTTCCCTCCCGAGTTCTGGTGGTCCCAAGCTGGAAATGAAAAAGATGCAGTAGTTTTCTGATGACTACAGCATCGCTAAGTTTTCTGTGAACCCCTTCTTCTGGAGCAAAAGGAGAACAGGGGCCTTAGCTAGGCCAACTGGGGCTAAATCAGCCTGGCAGGTGGGAATTCTGAAAACTGTGGGGAATTCACTTGTCAGAATCCCTGGGTACCCTTATCATCTCTAAAATGAATATAATCATTCCAATCTCATAAAGTTCTCAGAGGGAATAAATGGGCTCAGCTCTCTGGCACATGATTAGAAATTTAAATGTTATCTCTTTCCATTAAACACTGGGTAAGATGCTCCTCACACGTGTTTCTTACAGAAATAACTTGCTTTGCAGAAATGCGATTTTTGAGGACCACACGACAAAGAAAGCTCACAGGATGTCAGGTCCAAACTTGAGTCCACACAGAGAACTGTCATGTGACATCTGGACAGATTTGAGTTTGATAATTTTTTTCATCAAATACCAGAAAAACAATTAGTAGTGACTTTTTTTTTTTAAGATTTTATGTATTTGAGAGAGAGAGAATGAGAGCATGAGCAGGGGAAAGGGCAGAGGGAGAAGCAGACTCCCCACTGAGCAGGGAGCCTGATGTGAGGCTCCATCCCAGGACCCTGAGATCATGACCTGAGCCAAAGGTACACGCTTAACCCACTGAGCCACCCAGGCATCCCAGTAGTGACTTTTAATATTAAAAGTTGAGATTACAAAGCCATGTGAGTTCTTTGCCAACAGTCAAACCAGAATGAGACTTCTCCAATTCTATATCCCTGACCTAGATCCCCATGGGGTCCAAGCCTTCATGTCCCACCTACACCAACACAATGGTCTCTTCATGGGCCTTGTCTTGGCCTTATTTGGAACTGCTCTCAAATTCCTCCTCAATAAAGCTTCCCTACTGTTGCCAGGTGAATTTTTCCCGACGCACCACTCTGACGGCATCAGTTCCCTGCTCAGAGACCTGCACTGTTCCACAATCACACTTTGCAAATTGCCGTCCATTCCTTCTTTTTATGCAGCCTTCAACCCTTTCTAGCGCCCTGCACCTGTATGGATCAGTGGGTCACCGGGTGCAAGTGACAGAAACAGTCTCTGGGTATTGGGTAGTTTGCAGACTGATCAATAAGACCAGAGAGTCAGCCACAGCTCTGTATTTCTAGAGCCTGAACAGCCGAGCCACAGAACTGGCTTTATGAGGAAAACAGCTTGGTCGTTTTCCCGAGCACTAACCAGACCTGTGGTTTTCCCTGCTGCCACTTCTGGGTCTGAAATTCCATTTTATTGTAACTGTTATTTCTGCCAGCATCTGTGCCATCTCCTCAGCAGGAGCTCAGTCTGGAGGGCTCTGGAAGCCAGAGTTCTGCTACCCTATGGACAGAAAAAATAAACATGGGTACACTACTGTTTCCTTATATTACTCGCTTCAAAATCACTGTCCCTGTGGGTAAGCCTTACAGATGGGGTCTGGATTACATGTTTGGGCTACCGTTGACAGGAACACTGGGAGAATTCTTTTGGCTTTTACCTGGGGATGGGGTGGGCTGAGATTCATAAGGTGGCAAATTCCCAAAACGTAGCAAGGGTGCTCAAAAATGGCTGGGCAGCTAGAAAATACGACGAGTATTTACGATACAGTCAACCCTGTTTGCTCACCCTTCCTGCTTGCTTAAGCTTACCAATGACAAGTCTTCTGCCTCGAGGTAATGCAACTATCCCCCAAATGAAAACATCCTCTGTTCAAAAAGGAGACAACTCGAGGTCTCACCATTTAGGGCATCCAGCTTCAAGTCCTGGATTTCTGGGTGATGTACATTCTTTCTCTAGTTTCATCTGGATTCTGACTTTATATCCTGTAACCTGTGGATTATATTGTAAAGATCACCACCAGCACTACAACCCTGCATATAAATTAGTAAGGGTATAGGAAGGAGGAAAAAGAACAATTCGTTATGACACAGGAAGGAAAAAATACAAGTACAGAATATAGCTTTTCCCCCCACTATTGATTAAATGGTCAGAGTTGGTGTTTATATGTCTTCTTTCCTCTGCCGATCCTGTGCTCCTTTGCCCTCAGTTAGCACGTTGGCTGGATGATTCTATTCGTGTTTTTCATTTGACTGCTCCTGGGTGAAGAAATACTGGGAGGTTGTGAAATATTAAGAAAAATGTATTTTGGTTTCTGTCCCCGGTTGCTGACTCAGACTGTACATTCCTAAACGATCAGAGCGCTAGGAGAATCTTTTGTTCTACTGAGATGACTCTTGGTGGGTGATAGGGGATGGTCACCAGAAAGACCAGGCCATGATTAGAAGCTTGCAATTTTCAGTGCCAATGAGGGGAGAAGGGCTAGACACGGAGTTCATGGTTGATCAGGCCTACGTGACGGATCCTCGGTGGCATCCCAGTAGTACGGGGTTTGGGGAGCTTCTGGGCTCGTGAACACATCCATGCACCCGAACTTGGTGAGGACAGAAGCTTCTGAGTGTGGCACCTCCTGGAGCTCACCCAAAGTATCTCTTCATCTGGCTGTTCATCCGTTCCCTTTATCATAGCCTTCAATACGCCGGTAAACATAAGGGAAGGTTTCTCTGAGTTCTGTGAGCCATTCTAGCAAATTGAACTGGAGGAGGGGAGCCATGGGACCCTTAGATTCATAGCTGATCAGTCAGCAGCACAGGCGACAAGTGGGACTTGTGACTGGCGCCGGAAGTGGGGTGGGAGCAGTCTCGGGGGGCTGAGCCCTTAACCGGTGGGATCTGATGCTGTCTCCGGGGAGTGTCAGATTGGCATGAAGTTGTAGGACACCGAGCTGGTGTCTCAGAGAATTGCTCAGTGGGGGGAGCCTCCACATACCTGGTGTCAGTAGGGCCGTGAGCGTGGCGGGGTGAGGGCGCAGGAGATACAGAAGATTCCGGAAGACAGGGTCTTTGCTTACGTAGACCTAAGGTATATCTGGCTTTCAGACATACCTCCTCCCTGCCTCCGTTGCATAACGGCATCCCTCTTCCTCCTTGAAAATCAGGGTAAGTCATTCAAATCAACACCATGACCGCCTTTATGCCTGTTCTTCAAGTGATAGGAAGAGCCCCAAATGGCCACGTGACTGTTCAGCTTTTACTTCGGTGTCATCGTTTTTGTGTCCCTGGTGGCAATGTTCCTCGTTTGGTAGGAAGCCTGCTAAACCAGCACCCGCATAGCTGTGCGAGTGAGCGTCAAGCTAAGTGGTATATGCAGCAGTGAAGATGCTATGGCCCCCATTTCCGCTTTTTCTTGCTCTGGATCCTGCTCACTCCTGGAAGGATTGGTCACACAGTAAAAAGGTCAAAACAGCATGCTTGCATGTGGCATAGAGTGCCTCCCGCATCTAAAGAGGTCTGCCGAGCGATGTGCTGCTTTCTTAATGGTAGAAGTTGCCAGGCCACCTGCCTCCTCCTTTGAAAGTGGTATCCCAAGCCTTGGGGCGCCTGGGTGGCTCAGTGGGTTAAGCGTCTGCCTTTGGCTCGGGTCATGATCCCAGGGTCCTGGGATCGAGCCCCGCCTGGGGCTCCCTGCTCAGTGGGGATGTCTGCCTCTCCCTCTCCCTCTGCCTCTCTGCCTGCTCATGTTCTCTCGCACTTTCTCTCTCAAATAAATAATGAACAAAAATCCTAAAAAAAAAAAAAAAAGCGGTATCCCAAGCTTTATATTTAACGCGGCGGGCAGCAGCCTCTGTATCTTCCTGGCGAGCGTCTCTCACTTTAGTCACATCTGTATCTTCCCCAAGGTACCTGAAGCGCCTGCATCCCGGCCCCAGGTTCTATTAGCTTGACGTCATCCATATAACGGGCAGCATCACTCCCTGCGCAATAGGGAGAAAGCCAAGCACGGACTAAATTGTGGCACGGGGCAGAGTCCGTGTAATCCCAAAGCAGACTGGCGAAGGTGGACAGCTGTGCCTGCCGGGTGAAAGCAAATCGCAGCTCAACGCTTTCTCCTTGTTAGAATGGACAAGCACAGCTACCACGCCCGTGGGTGCCCACCAGATGTTAGGAACTGGGCTTGTTTGCTCCGGTGAAGAGACCACATCTGGAGTGGCAGATACAATTTGAGTCCCGACCTAATTACAGCTATAATAATACTTGGAGTTTATCTGACAGCTGCATGGGTAAAACGGATTTGTTTTAAAAAGAGCTATGAAAGGAACCATTCCCACACTACCATAACCACAAACAAATCTTTTTCGATTGCATATGCATTTCTGAGAATCTTCCTGAATGTGTCATTGCTTCTGGCTAGCTCTCGCAGTGGGGGGAAAAGCTGGAGAGCTGAGCTCTCCGATACCATAGCCACTACCCGCGTGTGGCTGCCGAGCACTTGACACGGGCTCGTCCACCGTTAGATGTTCTGTAAGTGCAGCTGAGGACAAAAATGAGTGTTTTAATAAGTTGTGTATTGATTTCACGTTGAAAAGATACTATTTTGGATATAGTGGGTTAAACAAAAAATACGACTAAAATTAATGACCCCTGTTTCTTTTTACCTTTGTCAAATAGGGGCACTAGAAAATTTAAAATTAGATGTGTGCTCACATCCTATCTCTCTTGGACAGTACTCCTTGGGGCTTGATTTGCTTCTCTTACCACAACAGCCCTCATGACAGGGGTCAGGAAGCAAACTTGGAAATTACGCTCATTGCTACATTTATCTGTCCCAGCTACACTCAACCACAGATAAGTGCGGGGTTTCACAGGGCCCAATGTGAGGCTGATTCGAGTTAGAATATTTACCATCTGATCATGATAAGGCTGCCACTCACTGGTAATCCACAGAGCCGTCCTAGTTTGCCATGATTTCAAAGCCAAAGGTTTGGAGATTTTCTTTCCCTCAGTGTATGTTGATGCTGATAAGTAATGGTCCCTCCGGAGAAGACGAGGAGAGAGAGGCACAGTATGACCCTGACATGTTATCATAGAGGCTGCTGTCGGGGATATGCACCCTTCCTTTCATTTAAGGGGCTCAGAGTTTCTGGAATAAATCAGGCCTGTAAAATGAGTGAGGACACGGGGTTCTCTATGGCAGTGGCTCAAGGAAGATCTCTTTCCTCTAGGCCGGGGTTTTTTCAGTTCCAGAAATCAAGTACAACCTTGGAGGAGGCTGCCCATCTGTTTCACCCCTGGATCTGCTTATTAGATACCGTCAAAGAGTCAGACCATTCCGGTTCCCACCGTAGTACCTTGGCCACGTACATTAATTACAGATACCATGCCTCTGATGGATAAATGCCATGTTTGGCCTTGCTCAAGAGACCTGCCCTGATTCTACCATCCTTACTGAAATCAGGAAGATATTTTGTACAACCAGTTCCTCCCATCGGCATCTTTGGCCAAATACCTTTACAAAGATCCTTGCTCTTCCTGAACAAATATGTTTTTCAGTGCTTTGGTGATAGGAGTACATTCTTGCTCTTTAATGGGAGATGGACTGAATCACGAATGATAAATGCATTCCCCAATTCCTGTCTTCCTAAATCTCTCTATTCTGTCCTTGCTGTTGTCCCAGAAATTTCTGACTTCCTGGCCTTCATTTGATGTGTTCCATCTGTGAGGCAGTGTCCAGCCAGCCAATTGAGAAAAACAATCAGATGTGCTCCCAGCTGTTGGAGCTAGTATTTTCATCCAGAATCTCCGGCAAGAATATCATCTCGAAAAATGTAGCCTAATCTTTATGTCCCTCTCTCTTTGGCCAAGCCCTTCATCTCACACACATTGGCCAGGGTTTTGCTGATAAAAATTAGCCAAGATTTAAAAATTCCTTTGATGTTTTAACCATCTTCCTGGTTCTGGGCCCCTGAGGACATACTAGGATATAATTCTAGTTGTAAGTTTGGAGATAATCAGAGATGATAAGGGTGGGGCATGAAGAAACTGGCTTCCCCTTGCAGAGCAACTCCCTAGAGAAGATCGGTGTGGGATCCCCGCTGGAAGAGGAGGAAGAGAAGCTGCCTCTGCTGGCACGAGGCTCCGTGGGATCTGGGATACTCTGAAGCACGCGAATCCCCCCAGATCAGTTCTTGGGGACCTACTTCCTTCTGGTCAATGCCGTAACTTTTACAATAGACCTGATGAAGCTATGGATTCAGCTACAGTTTTAATTTAATAAGCTTCAGAATCAAATTTTGAATATTAGGTAGCAGCAGAGAGAGCCAAGCTATGAGTAGGAGACTGGAACAGGGAAATAAAGTTAGTAGCACTGAGAGCCCACCATATGCAGGAACAAATTGGAGAGTGGTGTCCTTGAGAAGTCAGGTAAAGCAGGAAGTCAGATGCAGTGGGCTGTCATCCTGACACGGATTTTTCTTAGGTGTCCGCCTTCTGGGAATTTGGGAAGTCAGACCCTCATGAATGCAGGCTTAGGGTCAGTATGGAACATGAAAGGGTTCCCAACTGTAGAAAGCGAGCAGGTTGTAAGCGGAACATTCCCATGTGACCTGCACAAAGGGAAAAAAAGAAAAGTTTCTAGCCATACAGTGGTCATAAAGGTGGGATGGTTTCTATAAACGAACAGAATTCCTCTTAGATTAGAGCAATAACTTTCCTTCTGGTCCCTGCTGTCAAGGTCATTATCACTAAAAAACTCTTATCTCCATGTAGCAACCAGAGAAATCTTTCTAACACACAAAACGTTCAATGGCTCCCTACTGCCTTCAGGATAAAGCTTAAATTCTTTATGTAGGATTTCAAGGCTTAGCATGCTCCTGCCCTGTCGTTGCATCCATCTTCATCTCATGGTCCCCACCTCCCATCCCTACCCCTATTCTCAACCCTATTGCTTCCCAATGACCCTGAACTTCATCCAGGACTCTGTCACTAAGGGGGAAAACTGTTCTTTAAAAGTGCACAGCCTTCTAATGGGGTGGATTCTATCAAAAGAAAGACCATGATCACAAGGTTTCTGCTAGTCCTTTTTATTTCTAAGGGAGAAATTGTTCCTTTTGTCCAATTGAGCGTCTTGATGGGTTTTTGAGCTCAACGGTGGGCCTGGACTAAGTGTGCGGTCTGTAACTAACCTGCCCGGTGTCGAGAGTAAGCAGAATGTGACTAGGAACAAAAACAAGGATGGGGAGCTGAGAAGGTAAAGAAAGGACACCACTAGGTGAGAGAAAGAGAGCCCCAGGCGGTGAGTGAGAGAGAGAGATTGAAGGGGTACCACTACTACCATTGAGAAATCCTCAGTGGAAGGAAGGACGGACAAAGGACTTTGCATGTCTGGGGAGCAAGTTGAAGTCATTTGTTGTGCACCGTGACGTGGCCCCACAGCCCGTCCCTCGCCACTTGGTAAACCTCAACAAAGCTTGAAACCACTTTCACTTCCCCATTTTCTTTCACGTCCCTACTCCTAGGTTTGGAGATAAGTTAGAATTTTAGCCAAGACTATTGAACTTTCCCCTATAAAAAGTCTTATCTGATCCCAAAATTTCTCACTAGTCCATGCCACACTAGCACTCTCCATTCAGACCACGACTAACCCAAGGTTCCTTATCCACCACAGGTTCCTTGAATTCTGTCAATTCTCCCTTGCAGAGATTTCTGATTGGGGTTATTTTCTTGAGTACTTTCCTGATGAATTTCTTCAGAGAACATGGCTGGTGTACTTTCTGAGGCCCTACGTGTCCAAAAAATGCCTTTTTTTTTTTTTTTTTTTTTTTTTGCCTTCCTGTAATAACGTTTTGACTGGACGTGAGCTTTTCTGACCTAATCCACTTCCCCTCCGGACTAGCCTGTAGATACCATTCCTGTGCCTCCCAAGAGCCTCTGGTATGGCTGAGAGTCCAATGCTGGCCTCACCCTCTTTCCTTTGTCAGTAACTTGCTCTTCCTGGCTGATGAAAGTGAAATTCATCCTTGAAGCTCAGAACTTTCACCAGGATGCTTCTTTGTGGGTGTGTCTTTTCAGTAAGCCCACCTGGGCCCTTTAAATAGAAATCATCATGTCTTCAGGTTTCTTCTCTCCTCCCCTTTCTCCCGGGCCTCCTACTTTTGGACTAGTAAGTCTCCACCCAGCCGGTCCTTTAGTCTTGGATCTGTGCATTTTTTCATTTAGAATGCTTTCTTTTGTTTTGTTTGGTGCTGGGTTATTAAGACACCCTCCCATCCCGAAACACAAATTTGGTTTTTAGATGGAATCACTCTTTCTCTACGTCTAAATTCTAAGTTTAGAAATCTTGCCGTTTAGTTCCATAATTTCATTTGTTATGCTCTAATTCGGTCTTCTTGAAAGTTCTCATTGTGTTTTCCCACTCATTATAATGTTTTTTAATTGAATTTCCCCTGTTTCTCCCATTAATTCTGCCTCCACTTACCCACATCTTCTGGCCAGCTTGGTCTCTTCCCTTGCAAACGACATGTTCTCTTCCTCTGCAATTTCTTTTGCCTGATAATTTGGCAAGTCAGCTGTTGGAATCCCTCCAGCCGTGGTGGGCTGACTGCCACTGTAATATGGGCCAGCTGTAACAGGGACAGGAAGCCTGACATTTCTGTTGAAGGCTTTGGGGGCGGGGTCTCTGTTCTCCAGTGGAAGAAAGCTCAATCTTCTTTCTAAAGCCACTGCCGTCAGTGAGATCACACCAGTTTCTCCCAGACAAGATCACAGCAAGGATTTATGGCAGTCAGATTTGGATCCTCGTGCCTAGATTTCAAGCAACGAGCTTCTAGAAGCTGTGTCTGGACTCTTTATTCTGTGGCTGAGTGGTCCTAGCTGGGAGGGACTGAGATCAGAAGTGACTATAACAGGGGCGCCTGGGTGGCTCAGTTGTTAAGTGTCTGCCTTCAGCTCAGGTCATAATCCCAGAGTCCTGGGACTGAGTCCCACATTGGGCTCCCTGCTTGGCGGGAAGCTTGCTTCTCCCTCTCCCACTCCCCCTGCTTGTGTTCTTTCTCACTCTCTCTCTCTCTCTTTCTCTGTCAAATAAATAAAATCTTTTTTAAGAAAGTGACTATAACAGGTTGTCATTTTCCCAGAACTCCCTGGGATGGCAGGTGCAGTTCATGTCTTCAGACACAGCAATGGTAGTCTTCCACACATTTCCCCACCTTGGGCTAATCCAAGAAAACAAGTAAAAATTTTAAGTTCCGGCTACCCTCGTAACAAAGTTGAAAATTCGTTTCTAAGAAAAAAATATTTGAAAACTTTGTTAGCTTTTCAATGTGTTTTCCTCTGTGTCTAAGTTCCCATGACCAGGTCTCTTGTTCGCCAGTCAACATCTGCCATTCTGTACAATCTGCCTTGAAGTTCCTGGGTGTTGTGGCAACCCCTGGTGATGACACGTCCATGGGGCCACTATTTGGTTCCTGATCACCATTCCGCCATGTGGCAGGGGCGGTTCCCCCACACGCCAAGCAATGCTCAGGACACCAGCTGGGTGTCCCACAACTTAACTCCATTGTGACACTGTCTACCCAGAGATAGCATGAGATCTCACAGGGTAAGGTTTCAGTTATGGGACCGTTCCCCAACCTGCCCCCTGCCACTTCGGAAGCCAGTCCAGGTTATCACCTGTGATCCTGACCAACTGGCTATAGATTGGAGTTTCCAACCACCCTGGCCTTGGGTTCCATTAATCTGCCAGAGTGGCTCACAGAACTCAGAGAAACATCTCACTTACTAGATTACCAGTTTACTAAAGGAAATAACTCAGGAACAGCCAGATGGAAAAGATACGGGGCCATGGCGTGAGGAAAGGCTTGGAGTTTCCATACTCTCTCCAGGCACGTGGATCTCCCCCAAATCTCCATGTGTTCACCATCCTAGAAATTCTCTGAGTCTCATCCTTTAGGTTTTTATGGAGGCTTCATTACATATAGCACAATTAATTATATCACTGGCCATTGGTGATTGATTCAACTTCCAGCCGCTCTCCCTTCCCTGCAAGTCGGGGTGGGGGGATGGGACTGAAAGTTCCAACCCTCCATTCACAAGTTTGGTTTTCCTGGCAACCAGTCCCAACCCTAGGTGCAGTCTGAAGAGTCACCTCATTAATATCAAAAGGCCTCTCTTCAAGTAGGAAATTATGAGGGTTTTAGGAGCTCTGTGCCAGAAACGGGGATGAAGATCAAATATGTTTATTATTATTTTCTAAAGTAGACTCCACGCCCAGTGCAGAGCCCAACTCAGGGCTCTAACTCACGACCCTGAGATCGAGACCTGAGCTAAGACCAAGAGTGGACACTCAACCGAGTGAGCCACCCAGACGCCCCTATGTTTCTTATTATGAATCACAGCATCTCAGCCACCTCATTTAGACATCAAAAAAATTAAGTCCTCAGGGCTGAGCCTCAACTCTCCTGCCCACAAGGCCACCACCTTCACTCCACTGTCCTCGACTCGTGTGAAATCCATCCCATGCTAATATAGCTCTGCCGAAATATTCCTTGAAGTGTCCCAGAAAGTGCCTGCAGCAGAATCTAAGGAAAGCTTATAAAGGTATAGAGTTTTTGGCTTTAGGACACGGGAGTGGAGCACAGCAGTTGGCATTTAAAATAACTCTTATATGGGACGCCTGTGTGGCTCAGTTGGTTAAGTGTCTGCCTTCGGCTCAAATCATGATCCCAGGGTCCTGGGATCTAGTCCCGTATCACGCTCCTTGCTCAGTGGGGAGCCTGCTTCTCCCTCTGCCTGCTGCTCTCCCTGCTTGTGCTCTCTCCGACAAATAAATAAAATCTTTAAAAAATAAAATAAATCTTATACTACAGTTTGGGAATCGCGGAAGGTACAAAGCCATGCGAAGAAAATTCCCCTTCAGATGGCCATTCTCACTGCTCTCAGTGCCCAGAGTCCGAGAACACCCAGGAAACTCTCTTTGAATGATACAGAAAATTGTCCTCGAAAGGAATAATAGCTGGAAACATGCCAGCCAGGTAAAATTCCTTGAATGTTGCCCATTTCATGGGTACACCTCATTCCACACAGAATGTGTTGCAGTGCTCTGCTGTGAACGCCAGGTTCTCAGCCTTCTAGATCCCGTGGACTATTCTTGTCGGAATGCAGTTCTGTGCAGCGAGATCTTGCATATTCTGCCAGGCCTTGCGGCTCAGGCTGTTGGCGCTGACATTCTGAACAGTATTATATGGGCTACAATAGCACTATTTAGTTTAAACAAGTCAGATTGATTTTCATCTAGAATGCTAGAATATTTGCTCTGAACCACCCAGGGCTGAGGGGTCAGTTGGCCTACAAAAGACAGTGCAACCCTCTCCATCAGATTGTGAACAGTTCTTTTCCTCAAGCCTGGAAGAACGGCTACTTTGTCGACTGTGTAACTAAGCTTTCGTTTTCACTGACTCGAGATCCTTATCACACAAGCTTTTACTGAGAACGTGGCTTTCCAAACGCAGTATTTCCTTTAATGCTCACCCTGACCCTGCGAAGTACATCACTTTGGTGTCCACCGAGGCACAGACGTGGTGTGCAGGAAGCAAATGGTCGATGCTGGAAAGCGGACCCAAGCAGGCTGGCACCACAGACGGCATTCCTGTTACGTGATAAGCCACAGGTTTAAGATTAGTGACACGGTCAGGCTTATCTGTGTTCATTCATTCATTCGTTCATTCAGGAAAGTGGACTTTGTATCAGGTCCTAAGCCAGGAGCTTGGGGCACAAAGTCAAGTACGTTACTGACCCTCCCTGCCCTTGGTATTTCCAATTTAATGATGAACACAAACAACTCTAGGACCAATTAAAATAACTAGTATTAGGTGCAAGAGCAGAAGTGCAGGATGAGGCTGTGCAGACGGACACAGGGTACACAACCCGTGCAGATAAGTCACGGAGGACCTGGCACCCGAGTCGAGTCCCAAGGGCAATGTGGAGGTTGGAGGAATGGAGTTTGAGGAAGCAACATGCGTGAAGACCCAGAGCAGGAAAGAGCCGACGTCAGGGAAACTGCAGTCAGTTCACAATGCGAGTTTAATGTGAGTGGGTTTGGCAAAACGCAAGAGGGGAGGTGCTGGCAAGAATGTAACCAAAAATGGCCTTTCTGCCATGAGTAAACCTTGGGCTTTATCCTGAAGGGAACATCGAGCCATTAAACTGTTCTAAGAGGAGGAGTCATGGGGCCAGGTTTTCTTTACACTAAGAGGATACTGGTGGCCTGGGGAGGGAAGGCCTTGCCTGCAACCCTGCCCTCAGGCCAGAGGTCCAAGTTCAATGCACACAGGGGCTGCAAACCTCCTGCCCGACAGCGTGAGACTGAAGAGAATTATGAAAATGCTGTGTGCATCTCTATGGTGTAAATGACGAAAATGGACTTTAAAAGACATAGAAAGTATGAACTGATTACTTATCAATGAAATAAACTGAGAAGGTTTTTCAAGTGTCAGGCCCCTAAAGCATTATGGATAAATTCTTTCAAACTTCCAAGGAATAGATCATTCCTGGCTAAATAATTTCTGGAGCACAGGTGGGGGGGGGAAAGCCCAAATGACTTTGCAGTTAGCATAATCCAGAAAAACCTAGAAAATATTTCATTAAATACTAGAAAATAAAGTTCAGAAATGTATTGAGAAAACAGTATCCAAAGGCCAAGTAAGCTTTGTGTCAGAAATGTGACTGCATATAGACTGTGAAAATATTGTTACTTCAAAGCTGAAAATGGTTCTGTTCTAAGACAGGGAAACCACATTTGGAAAGGCTTATCTTTGATCGGGACACTGGTGTGGGCCACTTAGTCGCACAAACAGTTCATCAATTATTTCCATGTCCAACCCATCTTGCCTTCGGAAAACATTATCCTAAATGCAAAGATTTTAACAGTGTCCTGTCTGGTAATGTAAACTGTTTATTACGGTTAAGAAAAGAGACATGGAATGCACAATAAGCATTAAGACCCTCAAGTAAGATCAAGAAACGGAAGAAATTCCAGTGGTTATAAATCATACATACAAAAATAATTCTGCCAGTCATTAAAAAAAATCCATATTTGAGGGGTGCCTGGGTAGCTCAGTGGGTTGTCTGACTCGATCTCAGCTCAGGTCTTGATCTCAGTGTTGTGAGTTCAAATCCTGTGTTGGGCACCATACTGGGCATGGAGCCTACTTTAAAAAAAAAATCCATGTTTAAACAATGAGGTACAATATTTTCATCTGTCCATTTTAGAAAGATTTCAAAACTGAGCAAGGATGCCAGACATGACCAGTTCTGCATGCTCTCTCGAATCCATCTCAGCAACAGGTGTCAGAAGACTGCAAGGAAAGAATACATTAACAGTGGTTTCCATATTTCCTTTATTTCAAAAAATTCAGATATAATTAACAGACCATAAAATTTGTCTTTTAAAGTATACAATTCATTTGTTTTTTGTATATTCATAAGGTTGTGCAACCATCACTGCTGTTTTATGGCAAAACAGTTTCATCATTTCAAATTCCTTTTAGACTCTTCCTCCCCTGGGATCTGCTCTCCAGTTCAAAGTAGTCTTCCCTCACAGGCTGATGGTGAAATAAGTCTGCAAATGCCTGCAGCTTGGGAGGAGCCTGGCCCCGGACAGTGTGTGGGTCGGCTTAGTCAGTCTCCCATGTAGGTCTCCAGCAGCAGAGCCATTCCTTTCCTGTCCTTGGTTGGGCCTTTCCCAGCCACTGGAGTGGTACCATCTAAGAGGCTGAGTCAGGTTGTGAGCCAAGGCGGGAGGGGGCCAAAGGGGCCAATGGGTCTCTTCTCCAGGAGATTACGGGCCAGTGTTTCTCAGGTCTGCCTGCTCAGAACAAGCAGAGCTCAGGCCTCACCCCAGAATAACTGAACCAGAATCTCTGTAGGCAGGGCCCAGGCATCTGTATTTTTTAAAAAAGAGTTCTCCGGGTGCCAACAAGGTAGAAAAGCCCAATGTTAAGCCATGAGGCTGACTGTAGTGTAGGTAAAAAGGAAGATTTCAAATTTAACACTTGACAGAATTCTCCCAGTAATTCTGATGTGAATGGTGGAACACGTTTTTATAAAAATATAAAATAAGAAAAGGAAAGACAGTAAACAAAAATACATTATTGTTAATGTTTTGATTGTATTTAAATTTTTATTTTGAACAAAAAACTTAATACAATGATTTTAAATAATAAAACGTGGTATATTCTAGACACTTTTTTTAAAACGGTCTATTAAATTTGGACTCCTACAGTTCTGTTGTGATGCTTTCTTCAACATTTATATTATTTCTTACCATATTATCACCACTCTAAACTTGCTAAACAAAGAATCACTCTAAGTGAAGCTTCACTTAAGCTTCATTTTACCACACAAAACACACATACAGAACAGTGATTTTTTTATATTTACAAAACACAAGAAGTCTGTCCAGCCATTTGGATTTGTTGTTACATTGCCCATACTGAGATTAGCAAAAAGCTAAGTAATAAGCAAGATTTCACTTCCGCAGTGCAAAAGATGGCATCAACCAAACTTCGTTAAACAAACCAACAAATTACAAACATATTCAGCAAAATTCAACCTGTGTAATAGAGATTAAAAAAGACAACACAAAGTGGGTCACAACTAGACTGGTTTTCACTGTGCAACTTTCCTCAGGGAACAATACTACCCATTTCACATAGAAAGGAATATGCATCAAAGCCTTTGTTCATGAAGAAAATGCCCTTCAAACAAATTCGTCATAAGGCGCAAAAAAACAAAAAAAAAATATTTTTTTTTAAATGAAGCAGTCTGGCCCAGAGAAAAGCTTATACATAATGTGTATACACGGTATATACACATTAATAGATATATTACAACTGCGACTATGTTAGTCATTAGACAATTAAATGAATTGGCTCAGTGAAGTGAAAATGTGTCCATTTTCTATAAATATGTAATTATTGCTGATATGCTACACATTATGCTTTGACACGGAAACTGTAGTAACTTAGAATTTAAAGCTGCCATATTGCCAGCGTCAGCCCTGCAGCAGGCGTTCATGTGGACAACATGCCATCATCTCCTGGAAAAAAGCAAAAATTCCATGACAGGAAAGGAAAAAAAAAAAAAAAAAAAGGCTTATGCACTGTCCCTTACATTTTTGCCTATTTAAAAAAAAACAAAAAACAAAAACTAGTCCAGTTCACCACAAGTTAAGCACAACCTGACAAGCAAGTTCGGCGGCAAGATGAGGAGAGAAGAGTGAGAGGCAGCATGCATTTACAACTAGCGCTGGTCTAGTCCATTCTGTCATACAAACTGGAGTACAAAAATCCAATTTAAATAAGACCAGACTAACTGTAAGAGTTAAAAAAAAAACAACACACACACACAGTAGACTTAGTTTGATACTGATTAATTTTAAGAGTAAAACTCATCCTGTCCCCACTTAATACTCTACTGCAATTTATTTGATGGCTAGAATATTTACTTAAAAAAGATATTAAATACCTGTATCATGAAATTACATTCTTTTTAACAGTAAGACATACTGTGTAAGAAAATAGCTCATGTGTGAAATGTGTCTGAAATGCATTTTTCCTCACGACTATCAAAACATCCACTCACACTAAAACAAAACCACCCAAACCCCCTCCCTCCCCCCAAGAAAAAAAGTTCAGGA
Organism: Ursus americanus; assembly: GCF_024610735.1. Classification (NCBI taxonomy): domain Eukaryota; kingdom Metazoa; phylum Chordata; class Mammalia; order Carnivora; family Ursidae; genus Ursus; species Ursus americanus. The sequence goes on from NC_142144.1 coordinate 21,106,940, forward strand.
AAGATGGGGTGGGGTCGGGTAAGGAGCAGGGAAGGAAAGGTTTACCAGCACAGTGATTAACAATGGTTCAAGACAGAACCAACACGAGTTGGTCAAAAGGATGCCTTCGATACATGGCTACAATTAAAAACCAAACTCAACCACTTTTGGTTCATTGCAGTGAGACCAAAAAAATATCTCTCACAGATTCATATAAATACTAGACTCCAGCTCTTTTATTATTATTATCTTTAAAGTTTTCCCATTTGTTTTCGCAAGGCCTAGCTACCTTATTACAATTTATACTTGCTCTGCAACAACTACAAGAGGTAGGCATAGAGCATGAAAAAGTTTCTTAGTTAGTACCTCGCTGTGGGCTGCTCACCACGTTCATACCTTTCCCTTTAGACATGTCAAGGGGTTACTTTCGAGTCTTTCCTAAACCCCAACACAAAGCTGCTGCCACCCCATGAATGTTCTGGAAGAGTGTACTCACAGTAAGAAACTTTCTCTACTGAAGGATACTGTCATAGTGTTTGCTGCAGAGCGTTCATATATTTATATATATATTTTATTTTTAAAAAATAAACAAACAACAACAAAAAACCAAACCCAGGTTCCTAGAACCAATTCTCTTGATTCACTACGTCCACAAAATAAAGTGTACCATTTGGCCAAGACTACAGATGTGTTTTTGTTTTTTTTTTTTTTTCTTCACAGATGCAAGTGCCATGCAAAATAAATTAAAGAACAGATATCAAACATACATGTGATAAAACTACTGAAGGTAGATCTTTTAAAAGTATTTATAGAAACATAATTTATAATACTTCTCTTCTTTCCTTTCTGTACAGTCACAAAGCTGTGGTTATACATCTAGAATCTCCTCCGCCGTGCCTCCACACCGCAATCTATAGCGACCAGTTCTCCAGCTTATGGTAGGGTCCCACAACGCCGACAAAAAAATGTATATTGTCATGGACTCACGGATGAACCAGGCTACTGCATAATCAAGCTTTGAGAAACACAGTGTGCCACCCTGGGGATTTAAAACAAAACAAAACAGAACTGATTTACCGACTGTCGAATGAGACACAGTTAAAAAAAAAAAATGAGATGCTTCAATTTCACACTTTCAAATATATATAAACTATATAAAAACCAAGCCTGCTTCTTTATATAATTTAACTGCCATGCTACAGCCGTTAAAAAGTGTTAATGATGAGTAGGAAATGCATTCAAATCATGGCTAACCTGAATATCTCAGTTTGAATACTCGATTTTTGGGAGAAGCCTTAATAAAAGTCATGTAACTGCCAACTGAAAGGTGAAAATCAAGTTAAATTTTGCATCCGTATTCTACTAAGGAACTCATGTTTAAACATAATATTAACCTTCAATGGGAAGTAAAGAATGGCTCAGAGAGATTTCTTCAACCCTTTCTAAATTAAAATAGTTTTAGTTCTGCCAAACGACTGCCAACCTTTTCATGCCTATCCACATACCTGGACACCCCTGAGTTGAATGTAGTCAAATATAAACCATGCCAGGCAATGACACATGAAAAATACCATAATATCCCATCTGAATACATGGTGGGCTGCCCATCCAATAATTAAACTGGCAACAAAGCACTCTGAAATTGGCTCACAAATTATTGTAGCAGGAAGCATGTTAATTCGCAATTTGGTCCACCTAAAAAAAAATAAAAAAAAAAAAAGATTTTCTTTAAACAACAACCTGGTTACAAGACTAATCAATTTCTCCCCCAAAGGATCAGCTCTTTACCCTGGTTACATAAAGGCCCTCCTCTTTAAAGAGTATTTAATGAATCTCTATTTTTATTTAGTATATCAAAGAAAAAAGTCTATAAATTCATTTGTATGGCCTACACTCTAATGAATAAAGATTATAAAAGTCAAAATACAGAAAGTCAAAAATAGAGATCAGCATACTAAAGGAATCAAATTCTCAACATTTCTTTTTAAAAATTCTTTATTCAAATTCAATTTAGTTAACATATACTGTATTACTGGTTCCAGAGGTAGAATTTACTGATTCATCAGTCGCATACAACACCCAGCGCTCATTCCATCATGTGCTCTTCTTAATGCCCGTCACCCAGTTACCCCGCCCCACCCACCCCAGCATCTCGTTATTAAATGTTTTCAGGGTTACACAGCAAAGAAATATTTAGACATTAAATTTATTTTAATAAAGATGCTAAACGCTTTTTTCTGGAACTAAGCAAAATTTGACTTTTAGGTATTTTAAATACCAAGTTAGACCATGTAAAAATTACTTCCCCCACCCTTTTTAACGAAGTATAAAAAGAAGAAGACCAGCGGATTTACCTGATCATCCTGGACTGAAACTGGGAAATCGAGTAAGAGCCAGAGTTTTGCATTGCAACCTGAGTGGACATCGCAAACCTCCAACCTCTGAAAATGAAGACAATTATAAAATGATGAACACATGCAGGCACGGCTGATTACGCAGCTAGGCATCACTATCGAGGACACAACCGCTGGTGTTCACGGGGAGCCTGGTTCTCGGGATTAGCACACGACCTGCGGTTTACCATACTTACGGATGTTTTAGCAAAGACACAGGCCCACGGACAGTACCATCTACGCCTGGAAGGAACTCCAACCCCTCCGTTTACAGTTTAAGAAACTTAAAATACAGACATTCTGAAAGTACTAAAGGGTGTGGGTTCTGTATTTCATAATTTAGTCCCTGATCACTACTAAATAAAACCAAAACCAAAAAAACCACCAACTCAAATGGGGGGTGGGGAGATATGTGGTATCAACAAGCTATCCACGTTGTGGATATTCAAGAAATGCAAATAAAAAGTAGCATTATGTATTTCTCGGGAAACACTATGAAACTATGAGCCACATGAATACCATCATGAAAGAATTTTAAAAGCATACCTCCATTTTTAAAATCCTATCTCTAGTAAATTATCACACAAGGCAATGAACCCCTTTAAAAGCAAATAAGCACTTTGCGATAGAGAAATGCCGTATGTCATTCTGTGAATTGTTAGGTGGCTTTCAGCAAAGCATCAAATAATCTGAGAAATTCCAAAATGTGAAATCATATTCTTTAAATTTTTACCTGCTGGCTTATGACTGCACTAATATTTTTAATCCTTCTAAAACACATAGAAATTTACGTCTATAATAATGTAAATTTATAATCACAGAGAAGCTTCCTTTTAATGTCAAACCACATTAAAGAATGTAAAAGAGAACACTTATTTTCTTCACTTAATTCTTTCATATCTATGAAAAATAGGAATTACTTTCTAAAAATATTCACCTATTCTGTACTCACTAGCAAGAAATAAAATAGCCCCTTAACCAGTGGGTTTAACAAATACAATAAACCAACAGAAGTCAGGTACTAAAAACACTATAGCCTGATGTAGTTTTGTTTGCTCACCTGTCAGCTATGGCTTTGGCCATAAAGTAATCTTCAGCAATGTACTGAGCAAAAGCTATAAGCCCTCCTGCTTGATCTAACACATCCTTTCTCATTAAACAAGACATTCCCGTCACACACTTGAAGCCAGTTACATTGGCAGAGATATACGACCTTGGATGAGAAGTTCCAAAATACACCTGCCAAACAAAAGCAAAAACACATATGTGTAATTAGAATGTTATGTTAAAAGTATGGTATTTATAAACATTCTTTCCCTAATGAACTTCCTTTAAGTATGACTAAGTATCTTATTATTCTTACATAAACTACCTCAATAAAAGTTATTATAAAATAGTGTTTACATATAGCGGGTAATCAGTAATTTCTTATTTGATTGACTATTCTTTTTCTTTTTCTTAAGATTTACTTGTTTATTTTAGAGTGAGAGCGAGCACGAGAGAGAGAGAGCACATGCGCAGGGAGCAGGGGCAGAGGGGGAGAGAATCTCAAGCGGACTTTGCACTGAGCAAGGAGCCCGATGTGGGGCTCGATCCCACGACCATGAGATCATGACCTGACCCAACACCAAGGGTCACACGTTCAACCAACTGTGCCACCCACACGCCCCTAGATTGACTATTCTTGTTACCACCATTACAAAGAAAAATAATACTTCTGGGTAAAAAAAAGTGTATTCTATTCTCAAATATAAATATTGTGTTCTGTAAAGCTGCAAGATTCAAAGATTTATCCAAATAAAACTTAACTGGGATATAAAATAAGTCAGATAAAAATATCTCTCACTGACATGTGAAATATTAACAAATATTTTATACAGCCTACTTTCAAATGTTTGTGTAACTACACACACACACACCCCTACACATACAGGTGTATGTATGTGAATATATGTGTGTACTCTCCCCCCCACACACACACACCCCTACACCACCTACAGGTGTATCAACCTACAGGACAATCCTATTTTAATTCCCTTCACAGCTGGCTGCCTCCTGCCCGAGTCACGGAGCTTTTTCCCGATTTCCCCAATGCTATTTTTCAATGTATTTTTTCACCAGGGTAGATACTAAAATTCTGTCTCCCATTTTACTCCCCCTTTCCCTAGATATGCTTTGACGTCACGAACTACGCAAGTTGCTAAATTAGCGGCAGAACAAACTGGTCATCACCCTAATTATTAGACATAAAACCCTAGTATTTACATCTGAGATATGCTGCCTTTTCTAATTAGCTTGAAAGGAGAACGGTGATTTTTCTCAATGGCAGCAGTTACACGCACAGTGTGGAACAAGAGAATTATCAGGGGTGATGAAAAAGATGATTCTTGGTATCTACCCTATGTCCAGACTGCAATGAAGCTCTGGTGCTTATAGGACTGAACTGAACCAAATATCTAAGACCAGAAGCTCACATCTTATTTCCTTTAGCAGTTATTAAGTGGGGGTTTTAAGAATGAGGTGGAAATAGGGACTACGTCAACGGCTCCCAGGATTTCTTTACAGACTGGAACAATCCCTCTGTTTCCACTTAATCTAAGTACGGCAAAAGGGGCCTTTCAAGATTAAATTTAACCTAAGGGACTGACCGTAATCTGGGAGATGTTTACCACTGCCATATACACCAACTTGGATATTTCTAAAGCAAAAATACAATGTGGCAATAAGAATAAAAAGTATTTTTTTGAAAGTAGTTAGCTACTCAGAGTTTCTCTTACTAAACAAAAATCTGGTATTTAAAGACTTAACAATTTCTTGCAATAGGACAAATATATTCGTAGGCAGTATTAAGAGCTCATGGCTCAAATTGCCAAAGGTTAAATTCCACTCACAATGTACCTTTACCCCCTCAGATCTGTGGTAATCACAAGACTGCAATTCAAAATAATATAAGTGCAGATACGCTTAAAAGCAAGTTGATATGTTTAAAAGACTACAACCATGTATCCCTCCCTGATGACAGTGAGGCAAGTTTTTCTTCCTAAATGTGTAACAGCACAGGAATGGTGCAGTCAGATATAGAACATACATACGATAGACTGTTTTATAAAAAGTTATTAATGACATGGAGAAAAGCTAACGAAGTGCAAAACTCAGATGCAAAGTGTTCTTAGAGTACCATCTCAACTTGTTTTTAAAAAGGCACATAGAAAAAAATGGAAACTTCCTCTAATTGGTAGGTTATGGGTTGTTTTTTATTTTTTGCTACTTATATTTTCCCACAACCTACAGTTTACATTTCTGTTATAGGATGAAGAGGAAAAAAAATAAGTTTCTCAGGTAACTTTTAGAGATCTGTTTTAAAAGGAAATCAAATAGGGGCGCCTGGGTGGCTCAGTCGGCTAAGCACCTGTCTTTGGTTCAGATCACGATCTCAAGGTCCTGGGATCGAGCCCCCCCTCCAACGCCAGGCTTTCCTGTTCAGTGGGGAGTCTGCTTCTTTTTCTCTCCCTCTGCACCCCCCCACCAAGCTGCAGCATGCTGGTTAAAAAAAAAAAATCTTTTAAAAAAATAGGAAATCAAATGGATTTTATAATGACTTGTATGAATAATTTTCCCCTTTTTGTATATTTAAAATACTCTGGGGACACCTGGGTGGCTTAGTCGGTTGAGCATCTACCTTTGGCTCAGGTCATGATCCCAGGGTCCTGGGATCGAGTCCCACATTGGGAAGCCTGCTTCTCCCTCTGCCTGCTGTTCCCCCTGCTTCTGCTCTGACAAATAAATAAATAAAACCTTTAAAAACTAAAATACTCTGTGATATTTAAAAAAGATTCTTTTCAGATTGGATCTCTGAAAGAACTATATGCCATGTGCTTTTATGTAAGTCAGTAGTCTAGAAGCGAACTCTAGAACTGAGAGTGAGGGCCCTACGGCGAGGGAATATATTGTGTTCAGCTGGTAATGAGACCCCACGATGTTGGGGTGAATGAGACCCATTCCCTGCCGGAAGGCAGTAACCTCAGCTGTGAGTGATTCCAGGGGCCCAAAAATGTCTTCACTAATAACACAACTACTCTCCATCTTGAGGATGCCAGTACCTAGCAGGTTAAAACAGGTTTAATTACAGTTAACTTCGGGTACCTCATCCCAACTCTCAGACTTAAACTAGTCTCAGGTTTCTGGCAGATGAGGGATGTGACAATAAGAACGTTACGTATGACCACCATACTTACCTGTTCTAAGGTGGCGGCAAAGCCCTGTCTGTCTGCTACATAAGGCAGACCATGAACCAGGCCTACTTTCTCTGTCATTTGGTTAACCATGTCAGTGAGTGTGTCTGGAATTACTACAATAAAAAAGACAAAAAGGTGGCAAGGGAGAGAGAGAGGAAAAAATTCTTTTTAGTAAAATGCCCACTAATGTGAAATACATTTTGTGAGCTATTATTAAATTATTTTTTTGCATTTGAATCTAATAGAATCATTCTCAATCACTTTTCTAAGTAGAATACAAAATCTCAAAAAAGGCATAATATATGGTAAGCTAATGTACACAATACATTTTCAGGCTAATATATACCTAATATGCACCACAGACAGGATATACCTTGAAAATGTTTCTCCCCCTATTTCAAAACCTCCAAACCAGACTAGAGACAATGTGTCCTAACAGAAAAGGTAGAGGAGCAGAGGTCAAAGGACCTCAGTCCTTATGCTGGTTCCTGCATTCTCTAACCACAGGAAATGAGCTCCACTTCTTAGAGGGTATGAGATATCCCATCTCATAAACTGCTAATGGGAACTGAATGAGATGATACTTGACAGAAATGTGTACAGATGTTATGAAAATGTAATATATGATAAAAAATAATTTAAGATAGCAAACATGAAGAATGAACAGAATCTCTGACCATGAACTGAGAGATCTGTAATGATCCTGAATGCATGCCACACTTCAATTAATTTTTAAATCTGCATTTTAAGCTAATAAAAAAAATTTAAATCATTGTCCCCTTTTCAAATAGCAAACATCTCGTATCTTTTTACATAACTTTATATTTTTATTTCCTTCAAGTCTTTACGAATGAAATTTACCCTATAAAAGTGTATTTGCACCTCAAATACACGTATCACAGCGCAGTGGTTCTCAACCGCGGCCCCGCAGGGGACATTCAGCTATGTCTGGAGACAGTTTTTGGTTGTCACAACCGAGAAAGGGGCGCTACTGGCATTGAGTGTGTATGGGCCCGGGATGCTCGCTAACCAGCCCACAGGGCAGCCTCAACCACAAAGAGTTATCCAGCCCCAAATGCCGAGGTCGGGAAACTTGTGGTAATCAGAATATAAATATTTAACAATGCAAAAATGCAAATTATAATTTCAGTATATCAACACCTTCCTACTAAAATAAGCCACGTATGTATTTTCTAATATATACACCTATTAATTTTTGTCCCTTTGTGCAAGATAGTATATTATTGGTGCCACGAACAGATTACAGTAAAAGATAAGGGTTATAGGAACAAGGGAAAATTTACAACTATGAAAAATCTGGTATAAGGGACTGTAAAATGGACTGTGACTATTTTTTTTTTTAATAGCTGGAATTTTTTTCTTCAAAGCAAAAATGTTTTCATACATGTTAACATTCTAGGTTAGCAATAAAAAATTCCAAATCTTAGTAAGTAATAACTTGACATTTTACCATGAAATAAGATGAAATAAATTACTTTGTGAGGCAGACAAAAAGGATTAATATATTTTCAGACTGCTTTTGGCATTTTATCATCAAATGAATAGTTTTGTGAAATAAATAAAATAAAGAGAAGCTCACCTCTTATTCCACTATCACAAATCCATATCAGATCATACTTTGCAACTTCATAGCCTGGCATTAAATTATTAATTTTAGGATTAATGCCAACTTTTTTGCCACCTAAAAATGTAAAGGCAACAATGAAAGATTTATGCAACCTTGAAAATATTTTCTATAATACAAATATAGGGTAGAGAAGTGAAAAGTACTTTCATACATAATAATTTAAACAAACATACTTTAACATTATGCTTTACATTCCTTATTATTCATAATGTATTTAGAAAGAAACTGTTCATTCTCAAAGAGAATTAATTTCTTTGAAAATGTATTAGTTTCAGTTTTTTAATTCTTAAGTTAATGCATCAGTAGTAAGTACGAATCAAAGTTTAATGGCAAATATCTCTCTACAAGTCTTGAGAATACGCCTATAGGCTTTAAAAAAAAAATTTTTTTTTAAATATTTTTTTGCATTATCAAAAAAGTAAATTCTATCGCTCACTTCCAGTGACAGTGAATGAGATAGAGGAAAGCCCACAGAGTGAAAATATTAAAGAAACAAGAATAACAGATTCTCACATCTGACAGAAAACCGTTAACAGGGTAAGGGGGGGAGGAATAGGGTTTTTTGGTGGTGGTTGTTATTTTGTTAATCCCAGATATGAAAAAAACCTGTGTTTTTAGAACTTAAGTTTTCTCAAAAGGCTAAAACATATCCTATCACTACTCCAACATGCATAAAGCAAACATGCTAATAACTTCACTCTACTTTAATACAAAGATTACTGATACTTAATATTATTAAAGCAAAAGGGTTATGGCAGAATTAATCTGTTACCTACCAATAAACAATCTAGCATCAACATTTGGGTATTTTCCAAGAAGCTTCTTACATACATCAATGGCTGGATCATCATGATCTTGTACACAAAGGAGGACTTCATACTAGTCAAAGAACACATTTTATGTAAATTAATCTCTTACAAAAATAAGCACATTATTAGTATTTACTGACTGATAAAAAGGCGTTAAGAAAAACAAGCAATTGTACACACACAGCTTAAAAGTTAAGAGAGTACTCATGAGGGATGCAAACACTTATGGTATCAAGTGTTGCTTTAATCGAGGGCAGCTTCTCCCAGAACAGGGGCCTATTCGCAAGCAAAAGAGATAATGAAGAGACTGGCAGCTCTCACAGCTGAAGTCCTGCCATTCCCAGACAGGCATGACCTGGTAATTAAACTGGATCTCGGGCTTCTCCTTGGCCTTCATCACTGACGCTTTACCGAATACTCACAGGGTGCCCAGCAGTGTAAAAGCAACATAGAAAGCAAGCAGAATAAACACCCCCTCTGTTCTCCAGAAGCTGGGTCTCTGAATTTAGTATTTCGTGAAGGTGCTATAAATTACATATCAACTTCCATTATGATCAATTTAAAGGGCTTTCCCAAACTCTTCACATGAAAAGGACAAAGTGAGATTAGATTTTGGCTGTATAATAATTTTTTGAAATAAAACAGAATTTGACTGAAAATCTATCATTCTGAGAAGCATGGTTAGCCTTCTGAAAAATGAAAATACCCAGGGTTCTATTCTGCTCAGTAGATTAGGGAGTCATTTCTTTGCACTTGACTGGCTGTGCCTGTTACCCTGGATATTTATTTAAAGAAGAGAATACTGGGCCCCACTCTTAAACGTTTGAATTAGAACTCTGGGGGTGATTCAGACATGTAACCAGTTTTATAAAATCTTGAGCTAAACTTTAAGTTACCGTTTAGTAAATTACAAAATTTTTAAAAAGTATGTGCTTTCACATACAAAGATGCTACTTTAATATTTTATGGGGGAAGTATTCTAAGTAGTAATTTTTTTTTCAGAAGTGCTGCTAAATTCATGCTGACTCCGTGACAAATTTCCTACCAATCCTCTTTCTAAAATGGGGTGGGCATTTTTAAGCAAAGGAGGGAGGTTAATTATGTTCACGAAAAAATAACAAATCCATGGGTCCTAAAAAATAAAAAGAGCTAAGGACATAACTGTTTAAGTGTCTAACATACAGGGACTAGGCTCAGGTAAAGGGGAAACTCAGCAAAAACTGGCATTATGGAAATTAATGGTTGAGTAGGAAAAGGGCCAAGACTAAGGTCAAAGAAGAAGGTAATGCGATTAAGTGGAAAAAAAAATGTTCTCTCAATAATTAAGTAGAAGGGAAAACAATGTATACTTCCCTCATACTTTCTACCTACTACTATACATTCTATCAACTCTCTACTTCAATGATGACTGCCCAAAAGTGTCACTCGGGAGATATCGAAACCAACTTTACAACTACCTAGTCTCCAGGGACCAGATAAAAATCTGAGAATGGGAAGGACACCATTTCCGCCCGCGCCCTTGAATTTCCCAAAGAGTTGACTCTTAAATCCTATAAAGCATCAGTCATCCTCCCAACCTGACTCTCAAAACAATGTTTGGTTGAACCAGCCAAAAGGCATTGATTTTAACAATGAAGATCAGAAAGATTAAATGACCTTCCAAAGGGTAAAAGTAACAATTGGCTTCCCTCCTAGAGCAAGTTGTTCAGCCAGGCTTGTGGTAAAGAATTCCTTGTTCGTCTAAACACTACATAGTTACTTTAATGCTTTTATAATTTATGCTGTTTTGCAGGTATGAGCGAATGCAGTGAAAGGAAATGTTCATAAGTGATATAATTCCATAAAATATAATCAAGAAGTCAGTCTTAGCTTTTTTCCCTAGCAAGAGAAAACCTTGCAAAATATAGTTCTAGGAATGATTTCAAAGGAGGCAGAGTTTACCTTCCTTCAAATGGAAGATTTAAAGTTTTTATTTTAGGGGTGCCTGGGAGCTCAGTCAGTTAAGTGTTCAACTCTTGATTTCGGCTCAGGCCATGATCTCAGGGTCCCGAGAGCCGGAGTTCCACGTGGGGCTCCCTGCTCAGCGGGGAGTCCACTTGAGATTCTCTCTCTCTCCCTCTCTCCCCTCTGCAAGGGGGGGGGCTTGCGCTCTCTAAAATAGATAAATAAATCTTTTAAAAAAATAAAGTTTTAATTTTTATTGATTATACTTCTTAAACTTAATTTCAAACGAAAATAAAAAACCTCCTGATTAGCCAGAGTGCAAATAAAACTCATTCGCATTGTCTAAAAAACATTCAGACTCTTATTAAAAACACGTAACTTTTGCTTGTTTCTGATATTGAAAACCATACCGAACAGGAGGTAAGCATTGCAAGTATTTTCTGAAGTATCAGATCTTAGCCAGGAGCTCACTTTTCAGCTATGATGAGCACCTGTGTCTTCAGTTTGATCATTTTATTTGCTAGGAATCTCTGTATTGGAATAGTTAAGTCACTCCAACTACCCGGCAACTGGTAAAACACAACATATCAAATTGGTTAAAGGCTTTCTTAGCTAATACAAAAAAAATTTCTGAAAATTTTTTAAAGACTGTGTTTATTCAATTATTTAGACAGAGAGAGAGTGCCTGAGTGTGGGGGGGAAACAGAAGGAGAGGGACAAGTTGACCCTCCCCCCTCCACGCAGAGCCTGATGTGGGCTCGATCTCACGACCCTGAGATCATGACATGAGTGGAAATCAAGAGGCGGAGGCTTAACTGACTGAGCCGCCCAGGGGCCCCTGGATATTTTTATATTATCTAAAGGATCGGGCATAAGTATGTATGTTCAAAAACATAGTGTTTATTAAAACTATTAGACTTCAAAAATATTTCAAGAAAACATTTACTTTATAGATCCAAAAGGGCTATAAGATATAGTGAATTCCATTATAAATCAGCATAGTACGAATACATAAAGTCTACAGATAAACCCCAGAGTAGTTTAGATGAGGTTAGTGTCTGACAATTCTTTACTAAGGTTACTATGCAAAATAGCTAAACTGGCTAATTTTCCCTTCTCCTTTTCAAACAGTGCAATGACTAAAAGGCTAAGTACGAGAGAGGTGTAGGAAATCCACAAACTGGGATTCAGCCGTCTGATACTTAAGAATGCTACTTTTCAGCTTTTATGAATAAATTTAGATGCATATATAATATTAGATTTAGGTATATAAATAACATTAGAAAACCTCACTGATTCAGCCCTGTAGACATTAGGAATATAAACTTTGTATTAAAGCAAAGAAGATAAAACATCCTCTTAAAATAGAAAACTGTTTTAATGATATTGATCAATTATATTGCATATCAAGTAGGAATATCTTGAATTGTTCTATAAATAACTACACGTCATTTTTACAGAAAAATTTTATGATGGTATTTGGATGACAGCAGAATATGAATTTTCTATGATGGAACAGATTTAGACCCCAAATACCTAGTACATTCTCTGGCATGGAGTGATTAATACACTTATTAATTTAATCCATTGGTCCTTAGGATAACTTTTTGAGTGAAAGACAGATGCCAGGAAGGAGAAGTTTCGTAGACCACAGCTCTGAATTCCAAGTCTAGACAAGTTAATATTATGTACTTCTCCATTTTCAAGAAATCATCTATACAGTTTTCCAAATTTACTTGGCAAATTCCTATCCTGCAGATTTACTAGTTTTACCACATATGCTGTGCTTGGTCTTTTGATAATGGATTCGATTTTCTGTCTTTTCTAATTCTTTGTTTAGAAGACCATTCAGTAAGAAAACAATTCCTGTTAAGGATAACTATACCACGAACAAGAAAGAGTCCAAACATGGCACCGGGTTTGTAACATTTTAAACCAATTCTGTAATTGCAAAAAAGGCAAAAACCACCACTATTACCATAGCCTCACTCTGGTATGAACTCTGATCATTTAATTTAAAAACACTTCATGTGGCCAGAATTTACTAACATAAAGCTGTCAAGCCATCTGAGACAGATTGCTGCATCTTCCCTGTACGGCTAAATCTCTCCCTAAAATGCCATCTATGCTGACGCCAAGCTGACTGCTCAATTTTGTGAAAAATGAATTGTATGGCCTTTCCATTCTTTTGTTTTTCCCCCCAAGGAATAAACATCAAAGTAAGTGGACTGGGGCTCCTGAGTGACAGAGACAGTTAAGTGTCCCAACACTTGGTTTCGGCTCCAGTCGTGATCTCGGGGTCCTGGGATGGGGCCCCAAGTCAGGCTTTGAGCTCAGTGCAGAGTCTGCTTAAGACTTCCTCTCCCTCTGTTCCTGCTCCCCCCCGCCCCCCACTCCCATGTGTTCTCTCTCTCAAATAAATAAAATCTTAAAAAAAAAAAACCAAACACCCAAGTTAAGTGGATTGACAAGATACGAAGAGTACAGAAATCTTTCAGGGCAATTAGTATAGTAACGATTCTCACCAAAACTTAAACCCAGAAATTCAGAACAAGTACCAGCAGTAAATTGTCTTGCACTCGTCCAAAATTAAATAAAATTTCTGAACTTCAACATGTTCTTTTTCCAGAATGGCCTATAATGTTCCAAATCAAATCAGGAGGAAAAACTTATGTCCAGAGTGAAACCGGACATCCTTCCGGAAAACAATGTTCACAGTCCACAAAAATGCCAACAGTCAAGCTTGCTGGGCCTGGCAGTCACACAAGTGCTCGTTTCAGGACTACGTGCCTCCTGGGTGACACGAGCGACTTGTCCACACTCAAATTTGGGGGATTTCAGTGGTTTAACTTCAGTTTCTCGTGGAACATTTGCCACTGGACTTGATCTTTTAAAAAGCCAATAAAATGCCATGAGGTCCAAGTTTTCCTTTAGATTACAGGTCCTTGGCTCTTTCTCTCCGCTTTCTGTATTTTCTATTTACACAGCTAACAAACTACTTTTCTAATTAGTAAAGTTTTGAAAAAAGAATAAAAACAATCTCTTACACATGCGGTTCCTCATTTTTATAATAAGTATCAAAACAGCTTTCTCCGCAACCAATTTAAATACCTCAATGGCGTTAAGTGGAAAAAGAAGCGAAAACTAGAGCTCTTGAGATAATCTCAAATTATAACAAAAAAAATCTTCATTCAGAAGAAGAAATCAATTACTGACTTACCCAAATGTTCAGGATTAATGGATACATATGTTCCTGGCTTATTTTTAGAAACACTTTCTACAACGAAAACCCACACTAACTTCGGCAACCAATTCGATTCCATGACTATCATCTCCCAAGGACCCAAAATAAAAGTTCCATAACTAAGTTCTGAGAGTGGGTGAATGGGGAAAGGGTAGGATGATAATTAAACAATTGAAATGTGACATTAAGTTTCACAAGGATAAATGCCTGATTCTAAGCTATTCTGAGATTTAATAATAATAAAAGTATTTTTCATTAAAAAAATTAATTCTCTTTGCATTTCCTTACATAATGTGGGGATTGAAAACCTCCCATTTTTCTTATTGCAAAGCTTATTTTACAACTGATTTTATTGTATCATCCTTTCTAAATTACAAAAGGACACTTTTTGCACTTTTAGTTTGAAAAAGATCAAGTATATATCTTCTTATTTTTACAAAATTACATATTCAATTTATTGGATGGTTACTGCATGCATGATTCAGATCTCCAAAATTAATACACACACACACACACACACACAGAAAATAGAAGAAAAACACATAATTGTTTTGCTTCAAATTAGCTTCAAATACCTAGACTTCCAAACTTTAAAGGCACTAATACAAAAACAACACTAAAAAATAACCGAATTATACTCATGTCTACATACTTAATAAGAGCTGTATTAAGGCTATCAAACTGTGTCTTCTCTATTCATTTCATTAATGCTACCGAGAAAAATAAGGGCTAAAAGAAAAGAAATGAGTGTGAAAATGAGAAGTGTGGTGTGTGTATTATCTTCTTTCTCACAACTTGGGATACACTGACCTAAAGAAATAGGAGGGGAAGAGTCTCCAAGTGGCAAAAACTATGGACAACTGGGACAGTCAAGGTCAAAACTGGCACAACAGAAGAGGGACCTTGGAGGAAAATTCAAATGGACTGAAAAATCAAGCAGGTAGAAATGTAAAGATACATTCAAAAACAGTTTCAAAGAGGCAACTTAAAAGACTGCAATAAAGCTAGATACATAAATCCAGAAAGAGTAAGTTCTCCCAAGAAACTACAGGTGGAATACTAAAGGGAAGAGATAAAAAGAATACTGTCATCCTAAGAAAACCGGGAATTCGCCAATGAAGGAGTACGTTGAGTTCACAGACCTACAATACAATTAGGCATTAAAACCCAGAAAGACAAAGAAATTAGAAATTAGGTAGGAGGAAGCCCCATCTTACGGCTAATTATAACCTATTTTTGGCTCAAAAGACAGAGTCTCGAGGGAATTTACGTTTACTTCTAGCTCTCCTGAATCTCATTTCAGACCACGAGACACTGCTTTTTCTCCCACTGACTCTTCCTCCGGTCGTTCACATACGACTCTCATGGAACAAGATTTTTGTGTCAAACTATCAGGCACCTAACAATGTCTGAGCTCCAGGAGCTCAACTCCGGGATTTCTAATTCAGATGGACAGGCAGGTGGTCACAAGGTTACAAAAGGAATCTGCAGCCCTTCCTTAGCCCCATTTCTGTCCGGTGACGGCTGCTATTACGGCATCAATTGTACGAGGCCGACGGCATCATGCATTCTTAATTCTGCCACCGTTTACAGTCGAAATGCCTTTTTAAGTGTTTACCATGAGAGAAAAGGGAAAAACGTCTCACCCATCCCTAAGGAGTACCAGGCTGTACCTACTTTGGGGTAATCCAATTCGAAGAATGTCTCCAAGTTGTTGATTAGGTTAGGGTCTACTCCTTTCAGGGGCTTCAGAAGAGACACGCCTGGGAGCTTGCTATATGGCTGTTTGTCCGTCGCCTTCTTGTTAAGGTGTAATCGGCTAAAAAGCAAATGATATATACATTATTTCTGGAAAACACATTAGTGCCAAATCTGTATAAAGTATGTGTTAAGCTATCAAGAAATTACTAAATTCTAAGTTTTAAAAAGCGATCTGAAAATGAAGATAAGTAACCAGATAAGCGTCCAGTTTAGGAAAACCAGAACTAAGCAGAATGAATGTTCTGGTGAGGGCTGGAGCCTAAGACTGTTGTTTACGGCTGTCCTCTCAGTGCTTAGAGAACTATGCCCGGCAGAGAGCAGGCATTTGATAAATACATGGTGAAGAAATGAATTACAGTGTTAGCCCACATATGAACTGCCCTTCCTCCCAAACTGCCATCAACGTGGACCAAGAACTGTAACAACAGTGGGGGGGGGGGGATCCCTATCTTCCCCCAGAAAGAGAAATGTAACCAGAAAAATCTGGGAAATTTCTGTAACAAGCAGTCCACACAACACCGGACTGAAAGAAGTACTACGCTACCGGCATGGCAAGCAAGAAAATGGGAAAACTAGCAGAACTCCCGACATTCACAAGATGAGAAGGGCAGGCAGGCGTGGAACAGAGGGAATTTGAAAGTAAGAAAAAAAAAATCTCAATGATGAGAAAAATGTCTATGACAACATTGGAAGATATACCAGTGCCACCAATACACAGAGAAGCTGGCCTAGGTTCTCAGTGCTGGTGCAATCCTAGGGCACTCGAGCACAGGACTCCTGAGGAGCGGAAGCCATGCCAAATGAGAGAATCTGCCACAGTTAACGTGTGTGGTGTGACAACAAGAGGAGAGATGCCTTTCAGCAGAGTGGTGGTGTTTCTGAAGGAAGTCACCGAAGTCTTTCCTCCTCCTCATGAGCAAGTCTCCAAGCACTCAACAGTAATTAGAGGTTAGAACAATCACGAGACCATGCGCAAGATATTTTAAGACACGCGTTCTTCCACAGTTTAACACCCCTCAAATCGATGGCATCTTAACAATTGGTCGCAGCCAGATGGCAGTCCTAAATTAGTAGCCTGAAAACCAACCAATGAAACCTTCTAGAAGATCAAAAAAACACTGGCATCAATGCATCTTTGACCTGATGAAATACACTGTTCATCCATGACTGACTCCTGAAAGTACAGCACTAACACCGCGCAGTCAGCCCTGGGCTCGCGCTCAGCGAACTGCAGGCAGGGAAGGCCACGGAGAACATCTCGCGTGTCAGACACGGCCACAAAACATTGTACTGAAAGAAAACGGGTTACCTACAATGGAAAAAATTTAAACCAGTAAGAGATGTTTTAAAGAACAAGATTGGTATCAATATCCGATCTACAGCTCCCAAACGCCGGAAAATAACAGGGCACCATTTCCAGGAGTGCTGCTCAATGTGGTTAGTGCCTAAGTCGCTTTTTTACTGGTCTGCATGCGATGAGAAGAAATGGAGAGAAAGCATTTAGAAACACTTACAGCAATTTGACATTTCCATGCCATCTAAGCACGTGATGAGTATTTATTTTTATTGTAGTTTACCAAAGTATCCGTCCCTGCCAGACTGGAAAACTTTTAAAGAGCTGATCCTCTGCCAGAGATAGTTTGGAAAATAGTCATCTAGCAAGTTCATCTAGAGGTTGGACAGGGGTAAAACCGCGATCTAAAATTTACATTTTAGAGCACCAGGGAGGCGCAGGTGGTTAAGCACTGGACTCTTGATTTCGGCACAGAGTTCATGATCTCAGGGTCGTGGGATCAAGCCTGCGCTGAGTATGCAACCTGCTTAGGATTCTCTCTCCCTCCTGCCCCCTCGCAAGCACATGCATGCACTCTCTCTCTCTATCTCTGAAAAATTAAAATAAGGGGTGCCTAAGTGGCTCAGCCGGTTAAGCATCCGACTCTTGATTTTGCCTCAGGTCATGATCTCGGGTTGTGAGATTGAGCCCTGAATGGGGCTGAGCATGGAGCCTGCTTAAGATTCTCTCTCCCTCCCCCCAACGCCCCCCCCCAACCGCCTACCCAATACAGAACATACAGACTGCTGGAGAAAAAAAGTTTATATATTTAATTGATTGACAGTAATACAGACATGGTTCAAATCACTGAAGCTATTAAGACAGTCACATAAAAAAGTCTCCCTGTCACCCCTGTCCCCCATTCTCAGCATTATTAGTTTCTTTTTTTTTTTTTTTTAAAGATTTTATTTATTTATTCGACAGAGAGAGAGACAGCCAGCGAGAGCGGGAACACAAGCAGGGGGAGTGGGAGAGGAAGAAGCAGGCTCATAGCAGAGGAGCCTGACGTGGGGCTCGATCCCAGAACTCCGGGATCACGCCCTGAGCCGAAGGCAGACGCTTAACCGCTATGCCACCCAGGCGCCCCAGCATTATTAGTTTCTTACTCATCCTTCCAGAGACTTTTTAAAAACGCATATACAAGCCAACACACATGCACAAATTCTTATGTAATATTTATAATGTTTAATATAGATGCATTAAAAGCATTATTTTAAAATACATAACTGAACTGTTAGGAAAATAAAGGAAACCTCCCAGGTCAGAAATGAGGAGAAATCTCTGAGGGAGGGAGTGCTGGCTGCTTGGCCCCAGGGCCATCTGTTGGTCCCTGATGATCGAGAGATGGAGACAAGCCTGAGACAAGAATGAGGGAACTCTGTTCTGTCCACCTTTGTATAAATATGGAATCTCTGAAAGGCAAAGTAGAAAAATGCTGGCCCACAGTGGGAAGATGGGGATGCTGCCTTCTTAGATTCGCTCCTGAATGAAGTGGAGTAAAAGGAAAAAGTCTTCCAAGAGAACACCCAGCCACATGGGTTTGGAACCCAAAACGCAAACTACCTGTGCTGCTTGAACAAAACCCAAGAGAAATAAAAATTATAATCACTGACATTAGAAATTCAAGAGACAGCTAGGACAGAAGAATGCATATACAGTTTAAAAGAGAACTGGAATCTAGATTTGAAGAAATTACTCAGGATGTGGCACGGAGCGAATGGGATTTCTACTCAAAATAACTATAACCTAAACTATATCACAGGACCTTAAAACAAAAAATTCTCATTTATGTTTCTCTCATATCTCTCTCTCCTCCCCCATCCCCCAATATTTTCATTCACACCCCTAGGAGTCATCTTGTGGAGTATACCCTAGGATACAAGAATCCTACTTTGGAGAATATTGTTTCGATTTATGTAATACAACTGACAAAGCCCCTGTTACAAACTATGTGAAATGTTGATCAAAAACAGTAAAATATCCATTAAGTGACACACCAAATCACTTGGCACTGTGCCCAGCACACAGCAGTGCTGCACGACTACTTAGCGTTCCCTTGCTGAACACTCATTTCTGAACCCCAAATGTACACCAGGCATTATCCTGTGCACGGGAGACACAGCAATGAACAGGAGAATTCCCGACTGTCAGGGAGCTCCTGTCTAATGGGGGAGCCGCGTGCGGATAGAAGCTCTTCCCCGTATGAAACTTTTATAGTCAACCAAGCTACGTTCTAAAGCCAGAAATATATTAACTTGGCCTGCCACCCAGAGAAATGATGCTGATGGGTGCCTTGGCCATGGCCAATGTTTTGTAAACCAATCTGTATTTTTCAAAATATGATCAGCAGCCCATTTGCCCAGGGTCTCGAAAGTGGCCTAAGTGGTGGAGTCTTCCGAGTGGGGTGGCTCTGATGGGGTCTACCGGTTTACTGATTCCAAATCAGTTTTCACTTTGGTATCTCAGGGAAGGGGTATGACTTAGAATTTGAGCTCACCGCATCCGCACATTGCACAGGCTTTATCATGGGTGCCCATTTCCATCCTCGGCCTAGAGCAGCTGACTTGCTTTCTGTCAGGATCCTTTGTACAGAGCTTCCTGGTTCCGGCTCTACACTGGGAATCCAGTTCTACCTCCCCATCACACATTTGGCTTGCGGGGCTTGTCCTTTCTTTGGGGGGGGGGTCTATTTTTTTATTGATGGGTAACACACATATAGTAAAGTCACATGTAAGTACGCAGCTCAGTGAATTTTCTCAGAGTGAAACACCCATGTAACCAGTACCCAGATCAAGAAGCAGAATATTACCGGAACCCCAGAAGCCCTTGCCGTGTCCTCATCTACCAACTGCCCTCCTCCTCAAGGGTCACCACCATCCCGACTTCCAACACACGAACTCTGCCAGCAGTAAAATCTTATCTGAATGGAATCCCATAGGATGTACCCACTTGTGTCTGGTTTCTTTGACTTCAATGTTCGTGAGATTCATCTTTGCTGTTACATTAGTTCTAGTTCATTCATTTTTTTGGAAGATTTACCTATTTAAGTGGGAGAGCGCGCATATGCACGCACAGGCAGGAGCAGAAAGAACCTCAAGCAGACGGCACTGCACGTGGGGTCCGACACAGGGCTCGATTTCACGACCCTGAGATCAGGACCTGAGCCCAAACCAAGAGTTGGATGCTCGACCAACTGTCCCACTCGGGCGCCCCTAGTTCATTCACTCTTATTACGGCATGTATTCCTGGTATTAATATACCACGCTTTACTTAGCTGCTTTCTGTTGCCGGGCCTCTCGGTTATTTCCTATTTGGGGCTAACACAGTCTGCAGCCCTGTCTCTGTCATTGCAAAAGTATCAAAACCCTGGCCTAAACCCCACCACACCCCTGGACTTAAACTTTCAGACAAGATGAAGAAAGAGGTGCTGGATTTGCTTGCCCACCTGAAGCAATTTTTAAAAAAATCAGACAAAATATGGGAAACAACGGTTTTTAAGCTACTGGACACAAGGTAAAGAAGGACACCGATTTCCTGCGACGTGGAAAACAAATGAAGCCAGCCCTCCCACTGCCCCAGCTTACTGCTTTGAAACCATTTCCAGGCCAGGAGACCAGTGTTCTTCAACATTTATATACATAACGCCCAGAGGTAAAAATCACAACTTAATGGACCAGCTGCAGAGCTCATGAATCTGTATTTTTACAAGCATCCCAAATGATCTGATGCAAGCTAGCAGTGAACCACACTAGACTATAAATTCTCCAGGCTCCAGCAAAATAATGATAAACAGTACGTTTATCTCAATTAAAAAAAAAAGCAGACTAAATGAGAGTAAATGAACGTATTCAGAACTCAGAAGGTAAGGTCAGTCTAGAGATAAAAATATGGAGCCATCCAGAGTTTGTCAAATGCATAAGCTCTCCCAGGTAGAGCATGCCATTAGCAGGTCGCCACAAATCAATGTCACTGATAGAGGCCGGTAATGCATGAAGGAGACTGAGCCAGTAACCCAAGAAGCAGAAAGATAGGCAGGAAGAGAGGTTTTAGTAAAGAAGGCTTTATTTGGCTAAGCTGTTTTCCTTTTTGAAACTGTTCAAGGAAGAGCAACAGTGAATGCAGCTGAGAGGTCAAGACCAGAGCTGAAATGTCCCCGACTGTGTAGGCTTGGGGCCCTTGGAGCGCTGTGGGCAGGGCAGGTAAATGGAAACAGGCTAAGAAGCAAATGAATGAGAAGTGCAATGTGGTAACAGGGAGTCAACACCAGTCTCTCCTGAAACCTGACCCGAATAAAAGTTACTCTGGCCAGAAGAACCAGATGGAGAAAGGCTTTTCAGTTTAATTTTGGGGAAAAAAAAATTTTTTTCCTTAATACTTGAGTCTATAAAGTAAGGGGAACAAGCTAGTCAAAGGTAAAGAGAGAGAAAATTTAAAATAATTAACAGCATGACAGGACCTATGGTGTGAAGCAGGAGTTAGGCAAATCTGCCAAGACTGAAGGTAGAAGGGTGGAGTTAGACGAGGTTCTGCCAGTAACAGGTGACAGAAGCTAAAGAAAGAAAGTATTGCCAGATAGCACCGACGGCTCGGCGGCGATCTGAGACCATGAATGTGTAGTAGTACTAACCCACGTGGCTGTGTGACTGACTGCACTCTGCGCGGATTTTGAAAGTTGAGAAGCTATAAATTATGAGATAACATAATTCAGGATAACAAGGCAGACTGATAGGAGGGAAGGTGAAGGGCAAGATGATCGAGTGATGAACTCTGAGTTCTGGCTAGATGGAGAATTCGACAAAATCAGGAGATAACAGGTGGAGGCCACAACAGTGGAGAGACAGCCTAGGGCAGTTGTTCTCAACCTTGACTGCACAAGAATCACCTGGAGCGTTAAAAAAAAAAAAAAAAAAAATCCCGCTGCTCAGACGAATTAAATCAGAATGTCTAGGGCTAAGACCTAGGCAAGCAGCAATTTTTGTTTTTTTAAGGACTCCCCTGGTGACTCCAAGTGCAGTCAAAGCTGAGAACCATGGCCCTAGGGAAGACCAGATCACTCTGAGAAGAGAAGAACGCAAGAAGGGGTGGAAACTCAGGAAGATCATCAGTTATGGGATGGCTGGGAACCAGGAGGCCCTGAAGGAGCAGTTCTACTACTGTGACAATGGGGAAGAGCCGCAGAAAAGGAGTAGGGGGTCTCTCCATGGTACTCTCAATGTTGCCAATCACCAGAAACTTAAGATTCACACCAACTGGAGAAAGTCCCGTACTGATACTCTATCCCGGATTACTTCCGGGGTTATTTTTAGGTTATCACTGGCTGTATAGAGCAGCATGCTGGTTTAAGAACCTGGGCTGGAGCCGATCACCTGGACTGTTATACCAGCTTCACAGCTAACTGAGTATCCTTGGGTAAATTACTTCTTTATCCCCTTTTTTAAAAAAAGTGTGGACAATTAGCACCTACCTCATAAAGTAGTGAAAAATAGACGAGATTAAGCCACAACGTGAACATTCAATGATAGCTATGACTGATAATTTTTTAAAAACTGCTTATTTTAAGGACATATTCCACTTCTCTGAGTTACCATAGTTTTAGTAAGAGATTTAGAAATGTCAAACATTGATGAGGCTTATATGCCAGAATGGAAGAACTGGAAATTCATATTTAATAATTCAATATTTAAAGATTCTTTCAGAAATAAATATTAAGCCATTAGGGTTGGGTGTTTTTTAATTTATTTTTATTTTTTAAAGATTTTGTTTTTTATACCCAATGTGGGCTCAAACTCACAACCCCAAGATCAAGAGTGGCAGGCTCCACAGACTGAGCCAGCCAGGCACCCCTATGTTGGTGTTTTTTTTTTGTTTGTTTGTTTGTTTTAGAGAGAGCGAGAGAGCATGAGCACTTGCGGGGGGGGGGGGCAGATGGAGAGGGAGAATCTTAAGCAGGCTCCAAGCAGCACTCAATCTCACAACCCTGAGATCATGAACTGAGCAGAAATCAAGAGTTGGACACTTGGGGCGCCTGGGTGGCACAGCGGTTAAGCGTCTGCCTTCGGCTCAGGGCGTGATCCCGGCGTTATGGGATCGAGCCCCACATCAGGCTCTTCCGCTATGAGCCTGCTTCTTCCTCTCCCACTCCCCCTGCTTGTGTTCCCTCTCTCGCTGGCTGTCTCTATCTCTGTCAAATAAATAAATAAAATCTTAAAAAAAAAAAAAAAAAAAGAGCTGGACACTTAACTGACTCAGCTACCCAAGCTCTTGAGGGTTTTTTAGAACATAAAACAACCCTTGTGTATTAAGAAAGATTAAAGAGGAAAGGGGAATCATCAAAAGTCCCAAATCATGGTTAAAACAGAGTAAGTCAAAACATGGCATAAAACACATTTAATGCAAAGTTTAAATTACATGCAGTATTTAGGCTAAAATTATATTCAAAGTTTAAATTACGCCCAATATTTAGGAACCGATTCAAAGTTCTACAGAGATCATCCAAAAGCACAGAGGCAATGGAAGTACAACAGAGAGGAATCAATATCACCAATGATCCACGGAAAGTGGCCTGAGCTGTCCTTTTAAACCGCTAGAGAGGTTCTCAATGGGGCAGAGGCGCTGTGTGGTCCTAGCTTCTCTGGATTCCTCTGCCCTCAGAGCCTCACTCAAGACGTGGGATTCCATTGCCCCAAGAACCCTTCCCTTGCCTCTGCTAGAGGGAGAGCTTGCCACGCTCAGAGCTGAGAGAAGACCAGACACGATGGGCAAAGTAACTCCCAGTTACTATGTAATCCAAGCACATGCCTTCTAGGATGGAGATGTTTTGAGGGAGTCCAGAAGAGAGTGTTTTGTTCACCATTAAATCGCCATGCCCAGGGCAGTCCCCAGAGCAAATGCTACAAGGCAGCCTTCTCACCCTAATCCAGGCCAGGGGGAGGCCCTCCGCACAACGCCTAACACCCAGAAAGCCCTGAATCAAGTGGTAGCACGTCCCAGGCCTCGGGCCCGGCAGAACCGTAACCTGGGATTTTCATCATAACCTTAGTTCTTTATGAAACAGAATCTCCCCTAACACCTACATCCGTTTGATTTTCAGAAATTTGATTTTATTACATTTTCAGGAACACACTGGCTATAAAAGGAATGCACCTCCTCTATGTCAGGTCAATGGTTTTGATTTGTTTCATTTTTAAAGAATAACATGGTCCTGGAATGTGAGTGAGCAATGCTGGGGAGACAGCACAGGAAAATTTCAATGTGTCACTCTCGAGGAATGATTTCGAAATTAAATTCTCAATCAGAAGCTAGTCACTCCGTCACAAAACTCACATTCATGTAATTAAGGCCCTGCACCCTCAAGGGCAGGGGGAGGAGGGGCTCACGGCAGGGAGGAGTACAGGTACACCATCTGGGGTGCTTCCTCGGAGTAAGTGAAGCCCAAAAGGTCGTGAGGGATGAATCACTGGCAAAAGACAGAGGCCTTCGGGGTCCTGCTTTCCATTGTGAGCTAGAAGGACATCTATTCAGGGAACACTTCAAAGAACGCCAAGGAACTGGCAGAAAATACTCAGGGATTCCACTGCGGGACTTTATAGTAGCTTTAGCTTGATGAAGCCTAATCACCTCTCAGCACAAGGATTTTCAACTTTTTTTTTTTAAGATTTTTATTTATTTATTTGACAGAGAGAGAGACAGCCAGCGAGAGAGGGAACACAAGCAGGGGGAGTGGGAGAGGGAGAAGCAGGTTCCCAGCGGAGAAGCCCGATGCGGGGCTCGATCCCAGGACTCTGGGATCACACCCTGGGCCGAAGGCAGACCCTTAATGACTGAGCCACCCAGGCGCCCCGGGTTTTCAACTTCTGAGCTGATGGAATGACCTTCTTTCATCTTAGGTGATTTTTATTTCCTAAGAGCTCAGTCTCTGAAATTGTCGCTCTTTTTCATCATTGTGGCCTACTGTTTTATCCGTCTCATCTTGCAGTTCCCCTCCCTGCTCGCACTCTCTCTCTCTCACAAGTTTTTGGTTTGATAGTGTGTACCACTTTAAATGATTCATTTTACCGGTTCATATTCTAACTTCGCTCTGAGCAGGAGGGAAGCCTGGTGCGACGGGAAGCTCCCTGGAGAGAGGGCAGGCTGTGCCCCTTCAGTGGGCTGGCGGCAGCCCCTGCAGCAGTCTCGGTGCAAAGCAGACGGGCAGCCCGAGAGCCTCACAGAGGCTTTCAAGGGAGACTATGGATTCCTTGAGGGCAAAGTTCACTCTGCATCACGCTTTTTTTTTTTTTTTACAGTTCTGCTGGGTGGCTCAGTTGAACCACTGTATCTGATTCTGGGAATTTATCTCCTCTGCTCCACGCCACCAAGCTTGTTACCTACCATGTTGTGTAAAATGAGGCTGACTGCCCTATCAGTAGGTCCCCTTCTTCAGAGTCCGTGCCTGCAATGTCCCATAATGAAAGGCTTCTGGTGGTGGTACTGGCGACTGTGCCCTGGAAGGCTGTTACCGTGTGTTTATGATCAGTATGTGTCATGACTCATGTCACTTCCATACTGCACCTATCTTTTCCACATGGTACGGCATCAAAGTGGGCTTCTTCGGCAACACGAAGCACACCTTCTGGTTCAACCTCAACTCTGCAGACGTGAGATTCCCCACAGAACACAGAATAACCAATAGTGAGTTAGCTTTATGGGAAAACACAAACTATTTCCACTGGACAGTAGACTTATATACTACAAAAGATTCCATTACCATTGAAAACAAGTAAGAGATCTTCATCAATTTTATCATGCCTCCCCCCCCGAGAACCCCCAACTCACTATCCTTTGGTGACAACAGAGCTGGCCCTAGTGTATGGGAAATGGATAGAGCACGGTGCTGTGCTAGAGCAACAAAGTAAGCCAGGCGCCCAGCAGAAGCTGTGGTCCCAGCACACAGTGCTCAAAAACACAGGAGACCCTCAAACATGCCGTATGCTCAAACTCTTTTAAAATCAAAAGGAAACTAATGGCACTACCCCAATGCTCTTCTACAAAATTCCCTAAAGCAGAATGTGATGTTTATTCTGTGCATAAAATAAAATTGTGGATGGAGGGAAAGTGGGGACACTTATGATTTGCACATCAACCAACTCAGGAGAGCACTGGGCTCTGCATCCCCTGAAAGCCAGATCTTAGTGTAGAGATTACTTATGAGGAATTCCCATAGGAAAACCTGGGGGAGGGGGCTCAGATTTGTAGGTAATCATGTTATTAATAGAACCCTGTTTCTATTTTAACGTGCTATTAATTAGAAATACTGAAATAAAGATTCCATTTGGTCCAATAACTTTCATTAAAGTCCATCACCACTGGGGCGCCTGGGTAGCGCAGTGGTTAAGCAGCTGCCTTCGGCTCAGGGCGTGATCCCAGCGTTCTGGGTTCGAGCCCCACATCAGGCTCCTCCACTAAGAGCCTGCTTCTTCCTCTCCCACTTCCCCTGCTTGTGTTCCCTCTCTCGAGCTGGCTGTCTCTCTCTGTCAAATAAATAAATAAAATCTTTTTAAAAATAAAAAATAAATAAAAAATAAAGTCCATCACCACCGAAAGCATCCCCAAATCTGACCATCTACTTCAGATCGCAAGGGCCAATGACACTGAACTAACAACACTGAAAAATCCACCATTACTACTGGAAAAAACTGAAAGTTCATTCATTCAACCAGCAATAATTAAGTGCCTACTACACACTGGACACAGAACAGTAAAACACTATCCCTACCCTGGAGAGCTTACAATCTAATTGGGAAAAGAGACAACAGAACACACATCTACAATTTGGATGGGTAAATTCAAGGCACCAAAGAAGGATATAAGAAGAGGTTTCTGGGATGCCTGGGTGGCTCAGTCAGTTAAGCGTCTGCCTTCAGCTCAGGTCATGATCTCAGGGTGCTGGGATCCAGTCCCGCATCTGGCTCTCTGCTCAGCGGGGAGCCTGCTTTTCCCTCTGCCTGCCACTCCCCCTGCTTGTGCTCTCTCTCTCTCTCTTTGTCTCTGACAAATAAATAAAATCTTAAAAAAGAAGAGCCTAATACAGTAAAAAGCAAAGTCTAAATAGACTTGAATGAGTAGAAGTTAGAAGAGAGGGAGGGAAAAAAAGGAAAGGAAGGAAAGAATTCTAAAGAAAATACACAGCATATTCAGGGGAATGTCAGTAATTCAATACTGCTGAAGAATTAGGTGCAAGGGCTCAGCTCCTGAAGAACTATGCATGTCTTGTTAAGGAACCTGAATGTTAACCTGAAGGCAATGAGGGAACCAAGGTAAAATTTTAAGCACATGATCTAAGATTAGTGCTCCAGGAAGATAAGGCTACAGTAAGAAAAAAAAAGTAGAAAGGGAACGAGGCTGTTGGTAGAGATACCAGTGAATAGAGACAGTTTCAATTATCTCGAGTAGAGAGAAAGGGTACTGCACTCAAGATATAGGAAAAGGGTGGGATGATGAGTTGGAACCATCACTGAATATTAACACTGAATTACAATCGTCATTTTGCTTTTTAAAGCTGTCACACTATCATCCAATTCCGTATCTTTCCAGGCTCAGGTTAAGGGGCTCAATTGCCTCATTCATTCTCCCAAAAGTGGTCTTGGCAGCAACGGCCCTGACTGATCAACACGTGACCAAAGTCCAAGAGCATCCTCAGAACTGAACCCAGAAAGGAAGCTCTCAATTTACATTCCACTACAGCTCAGAACACCACCGTATTAATGAATTTAAGGTAAAGATCATACTATCTAAAATTGCACTCAAAAGCTATGCAGCAGGTATAAAAGTTGTTGCACTACAAAGGTTTGAAAAAGTAGAATGAACCTGAAAGGAAACTCCAGGGAAAGACCTCTGCTTTAGAGGGCAGTTAATATTTACAGATACAAAAAGTATTTCCACACTAGCCCAGCACCTCCAGTCAATCAGAAGATAAAGCCTAGCACTGAACATTAGAACATTACAAATAGAGGACAAAAAATAGTAATCCAAGGAGAGGGAGAAATGGGGAGAGAGAGAGAAGAAGAAAAAGGCAGATGGGAGGGAAAAAAGCAAGGTGCCTTGCTCAGATACCCTTATCATCCAGCAATATGGCTCACAAGGGCTAAAAAGAGAAGAAAACGACTGGTCCAGACTTCTGTAGGATTTCACCGCAGCTCCCAAGCTATCAAACCACACTAGCTCTCAAAAAGGAAAAACTCCAAGATCACTTAACCAACTCTGCCTACTGAGGCTAGAATCATTAAGGTTTTTTTGAAATTAAAAAAAAAAAATCTTGGGCATAGGAGCCCTGAATTTTAGACTCTAATCTGAATATTATAGGTAGAAATCCCACAAGTGTCTGCCATCTAAAATGTATTTAAAAAATGCTAAGCATCAGTTCAATATGAAAATTGGAAAGGAAGGGTGCCTCAGTGGGTTGGGCATCCCACTCTTGATTTTGGCTCAGGTCGTGATCTCAGGGTTGTGGGATCGAGCCCCACATGGGGCTCCCTGCTCAGCTGGGACCAGTCTGCTTCTCCCTCTCCCTCTGCCCCACTCTGCTGCTCATGGTCGCATGCCCTCGTGAGTTCTCTCTCAAATAAATAAATAAAACCTTTAAAAAGAATGGCTTTCTAGCTTATAAATTATCTCCATTTCTAAATTAAAAAAATTTTTTTTGAAAGATTTTATTTATTTATTTGACAGAGAGAGAGAGAGCACAAATAGGCAAAGTGGCAGGCAGAGAGGGAGCGGGAGAAGCAGGTTCTCCACTAAGCAGGGAGCCCCATGTGGGGCTCGATCCCAGGACCCAGATCACGACCTGAGCTGAAGGCAGATGCTTAACCAACTGAGCCACCCAGGCGCCCTTTTCTTTTTTTTTAATTGCAGGCTTATAGGAATTGTGAGACATTTGTGAAATCTGAATAATTTGAGCAAGAGCCATTCATTATATTAATCACACTGAGCTCCATTTTTTGGAGTTAGTTTGTTTATGTATGTATGTATGTAATCTCTACACCCAATGTGGGGCTCGAATTCACAACCCTGACATCAAGAGTTGCATGCTCTACCAACTGAGCCAGCCAGGTGCTCCTGAGCTCCATTTTTTAACATAGGCCAATACTTAGCTCTCTTTCTAAGAGAGGACACGATTCAATAGAACACCGAATCTAAATTAACTAGATACCATTACACACTGTATTTAATTTTAAAAAATAACCATTTGGTTTTTAAAAGTTTTATATCTTTCCTTAGCCATTTACTATAATATTTGCATGACTTAAATGCTTTTAACAAGTAGGTGTCCATGATTAATCTCTTTAATGTGACATAATGGAGCAATGTTAAGTTTTTGAAATAGGCTCCATTTCCACCAGTTGCAAGCACAAAGTGGAAGGAGAGTTTCAATATCTGCTTATTTTATGTACACTTTACCTTATTGCAAAAAAGATTTGAGAGATACAGAACATGTGTTCAGAAAATATATTCTTCAATAAAATACAGAATGTGAACACACTATTTTAACCAAAATATTGTTGCCAGTGTTCTTTAGCTTTCCTTGTCAAAATGTTAGATATCAGGTTTGCAATTTCACTAAGTACAGTTGTGGGGGGGCACAAACCGTAGTTCTCTGCTGAAAATAACTCATTTAACTGGGAAGTATCTTTATTTCAATAAGAAAGTAATCAGATCAAACATGTAAGTAATTTTGAAGGTGGGACCAGAAGAAAGGAAGCTACCCCCAAAAAGGTTAAGATTTAATTTATAAATAAAGCTGTTGACTATTTGCTCTATGTTGAATTGCCCATTTCAGAACGGTATTCACAAAATTCCTTTAATTAGCTGTTCATTATCATCTGTTATAAATTAATTGCATTTTTTTTTCATTCTGTTTTCAGGATCCTGTTACTATCAGTCACAAAGGTTAACTATATGGGGCATTAGAAAATAAATACACAAATAAATACAAAGCCTCCCTACAGTATTTTAACCAAGCTAAGTTATTCTCAAACCCAAAGTATTTAAAGAGAACTCTGCTGTTCATCATTAAACACAAAATAAATAACTTAAAAGAACTGTGGAGTTGTCTCAAGTCTAACAGCACAGGTTACTTGGAATATTAGGCTATATCACTAGTGTTCATTTTAATTAAAGAGGTATGACTTTATCATTATGTATGAATAATTGAGGGAAGGGGATATATCACAGTCCTATGTTGAAAGAAGTCAAATTTTTCCAAACTGAGCTGTAAATTTAATAACTCCAATTTAAAAACAAGATTTAAAAATTGCAGTTAAAAAAAGAAGATTATTTAGGGTCTTGTTAAAAATTTTAAAGTACATCTTTAAGTAAAAATGTGTAAAAGCCAATGAAGTTTGGAAAAGAATGAGGGGTTTGCCTCACCAGTAATAAGGTAATAAAACTTCATTAATTAAAACAGTGGACACTAGTACAAGAATAGATCAGTGAAACAGCACTGGGAGCCTTGAGACATATGCAAGTATACAGAAGAATTTAGTCTATAATACAGTATTTCAAAACCATGGAACAATCAAATAATAATTCACTAAGTGATTTTGGGACAAGTGGCTAAATATTTATATGAATCTAAAATTAAGGTTCTGGCTCTCATCATATAATGAAGTAAAATGAGTACATTACAGAATAAAATGTAAAAAAAAACCCAAAAAACAATGGAATTCAAATTACTAACGAAAAACAGATATTAACTATATAATAATTGGAGGACTACATATAAAATTACACAGATCAGAAACATTAAAAAAAAAAAAAAAGCCCTGAGAACCCAAAACACAGGCACACATACTTTTCTCTATGTTAAACATACGAACATAGTTGAAAGACCCCAAAAAAAAAAAAAAAAAAAAGCTAGGGAAAAAACTGCAACCTACCACAGAAAAACAATCTTCGTATCAAGATTAACAGAGCAATGGATTGCATCACAAAGGATTATGAGTATATAATTTACAACTAGATGTAACTAGGATATCAATATATGAAAAATGTTCAATGGAACTAGTAATTAAAGGAATGAAAACAACAGAAAATAGTGAAGAGCCTGATACTCAGTAAGGGGAAATGGGCACCATCATACATTGTTACCAGGACTATGAATAGATACAACTTTCTATAGGGCAATATGTATCAAAGTTTAAAATGCGCAAGCTTCTGGCCCAATAATTCCTCTTTCAGGAATGTAAACTATGGAAATCCTCTATCAAAATGTATCCATATGAATTCACCAGTGTTTGTAATCTTGATGAATTGACAACCTAAATGCCAATTAATAACAACAAACACATATTAGTACCTCATAAACGAAAGTGCCATGCATCTATTTAAAATGATGCAGAGATCATACATTTATTGACATGGAAAAAAAGGGTCATGACACTTTACATGGAAACTCCATGTGAGCAGATTGGGCAAAGCCTGGACGCCTTGTTCTTCAACCTTACTTCCATCACCTAGAATAGTGCCTTGTACAAGAGCTTCCCAAGAAGCATTTACTAAATAGATTAATTTTAAAAGCAAGCTACAGAACAATAATCATAATGCTGACCCCCACCTTCCTCTCTCCTTCCTCTCTCTCTCTCTCTCTTTCTCTCTCTCTCTCTCTCCACATACACACAATTGGAACAACAGTCACAAAAGGTTAACAAGGTAGTGGAGTTTTGGTGTGTGCGTTTAACTTTCTTCTTTATTCCTCTCTGTATTGTCTAAATTCCTTATATAGTAGGCATTTTTAAAAATTATTATGATTGGAAAAAAGTAACAAAATTGATTTTTAAGAACTCATATATTTAAAATGAACTCCAGAAAGTGTTCAGTGACAAGAGCTCACAAACTACAAACACTGATATCAGCAAAATCCAAATGGCATGTTTTCTTTCACCTCCAAAGAAGTATCGGTATGTCTTCTACAATGTAGCATCTTTCTCCAGTACCACGAAATGCCACCCTATACTACTAAAATGCAGAATTTCCAAAAGAAAAAGCACATTTTTCTGTGGTAAAAAAAAAAGGGGGGGGGGGAAGCAACGAATTTCTTAAAAGTCCTCCCATCTCTCTATTAACACATGCCCTCTTCTAGTTGGCGATAGATTACTATGTATTCTTTTTTTTTCAGGCTAAAATGCCAGTGAATCTATATCAGAAATGTGCTCTATGCAATTCTTTCACTTCTTTGGAAAAACAGATTTTATTTTAAAGACATTTAAAAAATTGAAATATCAAAACTAGACACATACCTTCTGTCATTATTCATCCCACTACCCTGGTTTATATTATTCACAGACTTTATCACTATCTGAAATAACCTTATTCGAATTTTTATTACCTGTCTCTCCCTTCTAGAATGTAAGCTCTATGAGGACAGGAATTCTGTCCTTCTCACCACTGTGTCCCCAGTGAATGGCATCTAGTAGGCCTCAAGGAGAATTTGTTGAATAATGAAAAGGGGGGGGGCTATAAATAAGGAATTGGAAAAAGGAAAGAAAACCAAAATGAAATGTACAAGCTGACATGACTCAAGGCTATAACGTCAGCCCGGAGGTTTGGTGGACATTTTTCAAGGTGGACAGGTGCTCCATACCTATCTAAAAGCACAGAGCTCTTCCAGGAAGAAAATCCACAGGGAGGTCTCCGGGTAGCTGTGTGCAACTCCCAGAAGAGTGGGAACGATCATCATAATAGAAATGTCGTCCAGGTCGAGAAAACAACAGCAGCAACAACACAATATACATCTTGGCCCAGATGAAAATCAAACGAATTCCCAACACAATGAAACCAAGCAAGCAACCTTCCGCCCGACACGTAGAAAGAGCACAGTCTCCTTTCCCCTGGCCGTGCAGTTGCCCGCAGCCCAGCAAAACCCCTCACTTATCACTTTTCCCCCTCAAGGACCCTCGCCCCAGCTGGTCCAAGGGGAAAGGGAATGGGGGGGGGACAGTAAGAGAATTAGCTTTCTCCACCCCCACCCGAGTCCAATCCTCTCCAAAGCGCAATGCCTCCCACCCTCCCACCCCGAGGCCCTGACCCCCGCGCCAACGGCTCCTCCAGCAGCCCCTCACTCACGTGTAGATGATAGCCATGAAATGCATCAGCCACAGCACCAAGAAGAGGACGAACCCGAAGACGGCCATTCCCTCCAAGGCCAGGTCCAGCAGCGCCATCCCCCGGCCCGGCCCGGCCCGCTCCGGCCGCCGCCGCGGACCGCGCTCCCGCAGGAGGACAGGGTGGGCGCCCGGCGCGGGGGCGCAGGAGGGGAGAGGAAGATGGGGAGAGGAAGGGGCGGAGGGGGGTGGGGACGGAAGGGGCGGGCAGGGCCTGCGCGCCCCGCCCGCGCGCACTCGTTCGCGCTCTGTTCTGGGCGCGCTCGCGGCTGCGGGCGCTGCGGTGGCCGGGCTCCGTGGTCAGAGGGGCCGTGGCCCGCGCTCAGGCTCGCCTCTCCACACCCTCGCGGTCACCGGCCGGACCCCGCGCGCCGGCGCCCCCGATGCCAACGCCCCGCCGCCCCGCCGCCCGACTCCGGGCCGCACAACTCCGCACCCTGCTCCGCCGCCGCAGCTCCGCGCACTAATCGAAACCGGCGGCCAGCGCTCCGACTCCCCGGCGCGCCCCGCCCCGCCCCCGCCCTCCGGAACGGCGGCGCCCGTCCCTCTAAGGGGCGGTGCGCGCCGCTGCTCCCCGCCCACCCTGCCGCCCTCGCGCCCGCTGCGTCACCGTCACCGTCGGGAGCGCGCCCCTGGGAGGCTTCTGCTGGACGCTAGCCCGCCTTCCCCGCGGGCTCCTGTCTCCGGCCGCGCCTAATTCTCGGCGTCGGGCGGCGGGGGCCACTGCGCCTCTGGGCCGGCCTCCTTCGGCGGTGGCGGCACGTGACCCTGTGTCCGGCTCGAAGACTGCTTGCCCTCTGTGGGCTCCAGTGTTTCCAGGCGTCCCAGAGAAAGACACGGAGTTCCAGGCGGCCCCCCGAGTTGTCTGGAAATCCAGCTTCCAAAGCTGTCTCTGCAGCTTCTCTGGCCGGCACTGCTCAGAGAGGCTTAGGCCCTCCTCCAGGCCACGTTCCTGGGCGCTTGGCTGTCCCATTGCCTTCCTCCCTCACTGCTTCTCATGCTGTGTTATCTTTGACCGCAACCGACCCGAGAGCAAAATAATCTTACTCCTCACAGATTCGTAAGCACCATAGAGACAGCGTGTAATGTAAAAGAAATTCTCAAACTCGGAATGTAAGGAATCAGTTAATATCAAAGTCCCCTAAGACTACTGTTCAACACGGTAGCCATACGGGGCTATTGAGCGCTTAAAAGGTGGGTGGTAGGAATTTGGAGGTCCTGTGCGTCTAAACCGTACACTGGATGTCAAAGACCGCCTCCTTAATAAATTTTATATTGATTACATGTCGAAACAATATTTTTGATATATTGGGTTAAATTAAAAATTATTAATTTCACTTTTTGTTGTTTTACTTTTTAAATGTGTCTAGCTACTAGAAAATTTTAAATTACACGTGGGTAGCACTGCTCTAAAATGTAAACAAGTGACACTTTGGATAGTAAGTCAATTTAGCTGTTATCTTAATTTTAAATCAGTTCAGGGAGATGTTTTAATCTAGTACTAAATGTTTCTGTTTGTTTCTTTAGCCTAGATGAGTTTATATTGTTTCTTGATTGTTTTATGTTTAGACAATGTTTATTATTTCCAGTGATTTCCTTTTAAATAATCCATGACCTCCCTTGAGAGATTTCAGAATTGAATTCCATTTTGAAAAGGTTATTTTATCGTTGCTATTTATTATGTTTGATATTGATTAAACGAAGTACCTTAATCTACAGTTAAATGGTAAACTACAATCAGAGAAGAATTTCAATTAATGTCTGTACTGAGTCCCAATTCTGCATTCACTATACTCTGCGTTTTACTGGGGTGAAGTCAATGAGAAGGAACAATGTTTACAAATGAAACTTCCACTTGTTCAGAGTAACTGGTTAAGGAATTAAAGTTAGAGTGGGATAGAATGCTACCAGCAGGGGCGCCTGGGTGGCACAGCGGTTAAGCGTCTGCCTTCGGCTCAGGGTGTGATCCCGGTGATATGGGATCGAGCCCCACGTCAGGCTCCTCTGCTATGAGCCTGTTTCTTTCTCTCCCATTCCCCCTGCTTGTGTTCCCTCTCTCGCTGGCTGTCTCTATCTCTGTCGAATAAATAAATAAAATCTTAAAAAAAAAAAAACTACAAATGGAAAATTTTTAAAACATCACCATTGTAGTTCATTAATTCTAGGATTCACTTTAAAAAGATTTTATTTATTTATTTATTTATTTATTTATTTATTTACTTATTTATTTATTTATTTATGAGAGAGATGGCATGCCCACACCAGTGGGGGGAGGGACAAAGGGAGAGAGAGAGAATCTCAAGCAGACTCCATGATGAGTGCAGAGTCCTACTCCCCACCCACGGGGCCTTGATCTCACAACCCTAAATCATGACCTGAGCCAAAACCAAGAATCTGATGCTTAACCCACTGAGCTACCCAGGTACCCCTAGGACTCACTTTTAAAAACGCTTTAATGTGGGGCACCTGAGTGGCTCAGTTGGCTAAGTCCCACTTTTGGTTTCAGCTCAGGTCAAGATCTCAGGGTTGTGAGATTGAGCCCCCCGCCTCCTTAAGATTCTCCCTCTCCCTCTGCCCCTCCCCCCTCTTTAAAAAAACACTTTAACATATTTTAACATTTCTGAAATGTATCTCACAGTCAGTAACATCTTAACCCTAACTAGTAGATGTTTTTTCTTGATAAGATGTAAATAACAGTGCCTCTTACAATGACTGCCCTCTTAGATTCAGTGAACTATATCAATTGGTCAATTAAAGCATTTTGTTATATTCTGCTTTTCTCTAAAATGTTTTCTTGGAACCTTACAACAAAAGATTTTATACAGTATGAACAATAACATGGAAAATGAGGCCAAGAAAAGTGAAAGAAGCACATATTCATAAGAATCAACAGAATTAGTATAATTGAGTATAATCAGTAGATTAAAGACCAGCTATGTTGTACTTAGGCCTAGTTAAACTTGGTCGTGTCCAAACCATTCTATAGTATCTACAGAATATTAGGATTGCATATTCTAAAATGAATATGCATGAATATATAATCCTAACATTAGAATATATAATCCTAACATTCTATAGATACTATAAAAGTGTACATTTCTTCCACGTAGCACAGCAGCATAGGAATCTAGCAACGACCCTGTCCACTGATCTTACTTCTTGGCAGTTAACATTTTTGTTGTTGTCTTCTAAAGGGCCCTCCTCTCTTAGAAAACCAATTTCACTGAGGTCAGGGCTTCTGATTCTTTCCAGGGACAATCCAGTAGCTTTAGTATATATTAGAATTCATACAGTTTGAGGAGCAATATTTTCAGAGACAAACAAAATCCAAATTTGATTGTCATTTAATGGCCTGAGATATTTTAGTTTATAAAACCTTAACAAGAAAAGAATTCAAAATATCTGATTCAAACCAAGTAGTTAGAACACATTTTTGGCTTGAACCAAACCCAAACCAAAATATTTAGCTGACTGGAAACTGAAAGTGAAATGAAATTTTATTGGTTCTAGCCCCATGTCCCAGAAAAGATAGGGCAGAAGGCTGGGAGAACATAGGTACATAAGTTACTCCAGAGAAACAAAACAATTTATCTTTGGCAAGTTGATACTCTTAGTTACATTATGCCCCAATTGCCTGTATTTAAAAGTTGGTATTACATTTTTTAAAGTTACATTTTCAACAATCAGGATTCCTGATTTGGGTTGTTTCTAAGAAAAACATCATCTTTGGTAAGATTCTAGATAAATCAAGTTTAAAATGTGGCACTGAAAGGCTATGCATAGAAAAAAAGACAAAAAAATTACACCAGATGATTATAAGTATTTGTCTTTGAAGAATGAAATGTGTTAATATTTTTTACTTTTTATGTTGTTGATTTCCTATAACGAGCATTATTGTTTTTATGGTGAAAAAATGGTCAGTTTTCTATTTTACAAAGGAATTGATAAAAATCAAGTAGAAATTTTTCATAATTTTTTTTCATATTACGAGTGGTACACTTTGGAAGATAGTTTGGCAGTTACTTACAAAACTAAACATACCCTTACCATATGATCCAGCAATTGTATCCTTGGTATTTACCCAAGTGAGCTGAAAACATGTCCACACAAAAACCTGCACACAGATGTTTATAACAGCTTTAATCATAACTGACAAAACGTGGAAGTAACCATGTCCTTCAGTAGATTAATGGATAAATAAACTGTGGTACGTCCAAACAATGGAATATTATTCAGCACCAAGAAGAAATGAGCTATCAAGCCATGAAAGACATGGAGGAAGCTTAAATGTATACCACTAAGGGAAAGAATCTTTCCAACTATATGACATTCTGGGAAAGGCAAAACTATGGAGACAGTAAAAAGATCAGTAGTTATCCAGGGAGGAGAGGAGGGATGAATAGGCAGATCACAGAGGATTTTTAGAGCGTTGAAACTATTCTGTACAATACTACAATGGTGGATACACTATTACACATTTGTCAAAACCCATAGAATTTACAACACTAAGAGTGAATTCTAGTATAAATTGTGGACTTTGGATGATAATGATGTGTCAGTGGAGGTTCATCAGCTATAACAAATGCACCATTCTGGTGGTGATGTTGATAGCAGGGAGACTGTGCATGTGTTGGGGCAGGGAGTATATGAGAACTGTCTGTAATTTCTGCTCAGTTTTGTTGTTAGCCTAAAACTCCAGAAAATAAAGTCTATCTTTTAAAAATTAATAAGTACTCCACTCAAAAACATATATATTGAAAATGTTGTGTCAGAATAAGTGAGATAAACTAGTTGTCATCAGATACTAGGGCTTTGCACTTTCTAGGCACTCAAATATTTGTTGGACAAATGAATAAATAATCTACACTGAGAGAAGTCACTGGAAAAATTGCTCACCTTTCTCCTTTGTTTGCAAATACTTTAAAAATATTTTTTCTTTGTGGAAAAAATATGCATGTACACGTTAACTACCATAACCCTTCCTTCATATTATACAAATAGATCACAGAGTGAGAGTAACTACACATTAGTTTGCCTAATCACAACCTGAAGACCTGCTCCAACGCCCAGGCTCTACTTGACAGTCAACAGCATGATGTGTATATCAGCATCGGACATATTTTCCATCTTTGTCATTATTATAAAGAATCTTTCATATAAACATTTTCAAAATCACAATTCCATTCCCTATGGTGAATGTGTTATTTTAAAAAGGCAGGTATACTGTAAATTTTCAGCCCTATAAAAAAAGTTTTAAAAATAAGATTAAACAAACAAAAAAAGGTGATCCTCCAGAAATCGAGTAAATCTGAAGTTTCAAAAACAAAGTTAGAATCAATTGATTTGAAATCTGTGGTGCTAATGCCAAAAGAAAGAATTTAATTCTTGTTCTTTTTTTTCCCCTAAGCATGTTTGCAATTAGTTAGAAAAATGCTTTATCTACTGTATTACCTCAGGTGCTTAACTTACGCTGGTTTTGTTACCCATGAAATGGGTAGGAACAAATCCTAAGATACTATATATTACTGTGAATAGCCCTCAAATGCGCAAAGGTTCTAGGTGAACTCTCAGTTCAGGGCCTGATCCTGACAATCCACAGGTAGAGTGTGTTTGTATGTCTGGGTGTGGTCCAGGGGAGTGCCTGGAGTTCACTAGAGTTCATTTCATTCACAGGTGTTTTGCTAACTCACATCCAAACGACTAATTAAAAAGATTTACCTCACACTCATTTCTTTTCAACTTTCGTATTTGATTTTATTTTAATCCATAGGGTGCTAGCGTGCTAGGCGGAAGCACCAGTGTTTATTCTTAAAGGCAGCTAAATTTAAAATACTTGCAAATATGTCTGATATAAATGTCAAGTATTTTCTTTTTCAAAATGTTTTAAAAATTGCTTTTAAAATTTTTATTTATTTTCTTTAGACTTTTGTTTTGTTTTTAAAGTAATCTCTACCCCCAACGTGGGACTTGAACTCATGACACTGAGATCAAGAATTGCATGTTCCACTGGCTGAGCCAGCCAGGTACCCCTAAAATCGCTTTCTTTTTAGATAGACTCAATTCAATTTATTTATTGAAGTTTATAATGTTAAAAACTTCACCTAAGCTGCGTGTGTGTGTGTGTGTGTGTGTAAACAAACTCCACAGTTTATTGAAAGAGACACTAATATTTATTGAACTGAGGATGAGACTCTTTTATTGAACACAAGAACATGAATTATATACCAGAGAGTTTTTGAAATATTAACTTGATTTTCACAAAAGTCATGAAATGTATAATTAGAAGCCAAAAGATTAAGTTAGCTATCCAGGTGACACACCTTATAAGTGAGGGAGCTGGAGTTTGGACCTAGGTCTGTCAGACTTCAAAGCCAATGCTCTTTATATAAGCAAGTAAAATATTAAGTTATTTTAAACAACATATAGTAGATAATCAATCCTCACAGTTCAGAT
The DNA here is from genome assembly GCF_024610735.1 of Ursus americanus. Classification (NCBI taxonomy): domain Eukaryota; kingdom Metazoa; phylum Chordata; class Mammalia; order Carnivora; family Ursidae; genus Ursus; species Ursus americanus. The sequence continues at coordinate 21,146,875 of NC_142144.1, forward strand.
TGTGAAGTAGATTTTTGTTTAGCATTATTTAGTTTGGAAACCAAATGTTCTGTATAGGTCAATTTCACCATCGGAGATGTAGGAAAATATAATAAGAATAGATCATATATTTTATGCTGATACACTGGCAATTTAAACAGCTTGCTCTTTTCTTTTACCACATGTTTTGCTTCAGTTAAGAGGAATTTCGTAAAATATGTTGTCATTTCAGAACAATTCATCTAAGAGAGTAAACAACAAGTAGAAGAATAAAAAAGAACAGTCTTTTTCATAAGTGCTTTCTTCCCATAAAATAATTCAGGGAAATGACAATCAAATCTGCTTCTTCTGGTAGTATTTCACAGCATTAACAATATAATTCAAGAGTGAATTTAACTTTTACTAAGTAGCAAAGGCTATTGAGATAACCAGTATCACCTGAGCTTAGGATCTCTACAAAATACCTTTTATCTTAAGAATGCTGTGTTTTAGGATTCCGTGTAGACTATCAGTTAAGCCCATCCACTGTGAACGTCAGAGTGATGGGGTTTGAATCCCAGCCCTACCATTTACTGGCTATATGTTGTGGGGATTAAATTTAACACATTTTAAATATTCAGAACAGTTTTAAGCACATGTAAATTCCACGAAAGTTTTATTACTATTCCTTAATAGAGCTCATTCATTCTAATTTCATCTAGATCACTTGTTTTCTCCACTTCTTCCTCTACTGTTTTTACATATAAAAAAATAAAATTGCACTTATAAGGATTTTTTTTAGCAAATCAGTCTATCTGTAATAGAAGCGTATCCCATTCCACGAGTCTTGCATTTTACACAAGAATATCCTATAGCTCTCATTTTCTTGCCAACAAACTGGTTTAGTCAATCAGAAACAAGTGCAATTAGATGACAATTGTATGGAATAGGAAAAATATAATAGTAAAGAGCAAACAAAGATACTTTTATTCCACGAATAAATTCCTTTTATTTCAGGCCTTGAAATGTAATATTATATGAAGCACAGAATAAGATTAAAAAGGTATTTAGATATACAGAGGGCCTTCTGACGCATAAGAAACAGAGATACTGAGTAAGTGTTCATATTATTTGGTGTAATAAATACCTTTAAAATACTCAGAATAAAATGCATCAGGCTATCAGGATTAACAGAAGGCAAAGCTTCCAGAGTCTAGTTTACATGACAATATATATACATATTTTGTTGTGTTTTGTTTTGTTTTGTTTTTTTAGCTCAGACTTGGTTTTTAAAAAAAAGATGACAAGAAGACTGAGCCTGGGTGGCTCAGTTAGTTCAGCAACTGCCTTTGGCTCAGGTCATGATCCCAGGGTCCTGGGATGGAGCCCCACATGGAGCTCTCTGCTCAGCGGATAGCCTGCTTCTCCCTCTCCCTGTGCCTCTCCCCATGCTTGTGCTCTCTCTCTCTATCAGACTGATAGATAGATAGATAGATAGATAGATAGATAGATAGATAGATAGATGTGTTAAAAAAAGAAAAGATTACAATATTTGCATAGCACCAAACTAAGAATAAATTTGTTAAGATGAGCCCTCCATCCAGCTGGCGATTTTATGTTTCAAAAATCCTTTCAGATTACTGTTAAACCTTTATTTTGTTGTGGGAATAAGTTTGAAGTGTTATCTCAAGTGTGAAGAAGCATCAAACAGCCCATTGCGCAATTTCAGGAAATAGAAACAACTATTGGGGCCTTTTCATACTAAGCTCATCCCCAAATTCAATAGCCCATTGTAACTATTTTGTAATCATTTGGGTTTGGGAGACATCATTAAGGGCCAGTCGCTGTACAATGGAAAATACTGAGCAAAATTATATGAATAAGACTGTTCAGGTAACAAGGTAAACAAACGGCTTTCCTATTCAGTTATTTCTTTTCCTTTATTCCTCAACAAATTTTAAAAGAAACTATGTTCCAGGAGAACATTGTTCTCATGCTTTGGATACAAAGTTAAAATTGATGTAATTTTTTTTTCAGAAGTTCCCAGTTGACTATGAGGATAAACATGACAACAGATCATTGTATGCAATGTTAGAAGTGTTGATAAAGAGGTATAAGGAAAATTGTTTGGGATTGGGAATGATTATTTCTATTTAGTAAAGTCTAGAAAGACTTCATGGAGAAGTCCTGGGTCCTGAAGAAAGAGTAAGAGATTAACAGATAAAGTGAGAGGAAAGGAACATGTCTTATGTGGTTCCTTTGTGACTCCAAGTATTTTAAACAACTGAATAATCTGAGGGAGCATGCTGGGAGTTGGCCAGAAAACAGTTTGAATGGACACAGTCTGAGAAACAGTTGGCCTTGGTTAACTAAGAATTTAATTGATATGAAATTGAAAATCCAGTTATGGGGAATGTGATCATATAAATGATTGTCTGTCTAAATCAGGACCCTTTTGAGAAAGCAAGGGGGCACTATTACCAATCAGGCTAGGAGAATTGGTGTAAACTGAGACTGTCTCAGGCAACTTAGTCATGTGGCCACACACAATTTAAAAGACACGGGAGTCACCCAAGGCTCCATTAGGGCTCTTGCTCCATTTTTCTGTGATAGTCTTGGCTTTCTCCTTCTTAATGTGTCAGTTTTATCTTTCAGCTGACTTCTCTCATGGTTGTAAGATGGTGGCTAACAATTACCTGTACCTCATAGTTTTCCCTTCACATGCAAGATGAAAGAAAATGTGTTATTCAAACCTATCTAACAAAAACCCTTGATGTCACTTGTTAACTGGCTTAGGCTATGGCAAGAAGACTAAAATGGTCAAGTCAGGACCCACTGAAGCTGGTAGTAGGGATAAATCACACCCAAACTGCATAGCAGCTATGTAATGAATGGGGAAAAATAGAACTGGAGAGATAACCACAATACCCACTACAGAGTTCTTCTCAAAGAATGGGAAATTTCTAGAAAGTCTTAAATATGAAAGATCCCTTTTAACCTCTTTCAGCTTTTATTATTTTTTATTACATCTTTATTGAGATAGAATCACATACCATAAAATTCACTCTTTCAAAGATTACGGCATTATTCATAATAGCCAAAAAAATGAAAACAATCTAAATCTAGCTCAACTGATAAAAGGATAAATAAAATGAAGTATATCAATACAATGGAATATTATGTAGCTATAAAAAGGAACAAAGTACTGATAAACGCTACAGTGTGGATAAACCTTGAAAACATTATGCTATGAAAGAAGGTGGACACAAACTGCATAATTCTATTTTAATGAAATAGCCAGAACAGGAAAATCTATAGAGACAGAAATTAAATTAGTGGTTACCATGGGCTGGAGGGAGAGGGAAATGGGAAAGGACTTCTAATGGGTCTGTGGTTTCTTCTTGCAGTGATGAAAATGTCCTGAAGTTAGGTAGTAATGGTTGCACAACTTTGTGAATATACTAAAAATCATTGAATTGAAATCACATTTAGACCATAGAAACAACATTAGCCATTAAGGAAATGCAAATCAGAACTATAATGAAATACCATTTCACATATACTAATATGGTTATAACAAGTTTTGGTGAGGATGTGGGAAAATGGAAACTCAGATATATTGCTGGTGAGATTGTAAAATGGTAGAGCCACATTAGAAAAAAGTCTGACAATTCCTCAAAAAGTTCAAGTTACCACACAACTCAGCACTCCTAGATTTGTATCCAAGAGAAATAAAAATATATGTCTACACAAAAATCTTTTAACTTAAATTTTTGTGACCCCCTAAAATTCATATGTTGAAATTCCAACCTTCAAAGATGACGTTATAAAGAAGTGGAGCCTTTGGGAGGTGAGTAGAGCATGAAGATGAAGCCCTCATGAATAGCATTACTGCTCTTATGAAAGAGATCCTACAATGGTCCCCAGCCTCTTCCACCATGTGAGGCAGTCAAAAGATGCCGGCTACGAACCATGAAGAGGGTTCTCAATAGTAACACGACCATGTTGGCCTCTTGATCTTGGACTTCCCAGCCTTCAGAACTATGAGAAATAATTTTCTATTGTTTATAAGTCACCCAGTCTGTGTATTTTGTTTTAGTAGTCTGAATGGACTAAGACACATGGTGAACATATTTTCATGTGTTTATTGGCTATTTATACATATATTCTTTGAAGGAATGTCTATTAAAATCCCTTGTTGATTCTTAATTGGTTTTTTATCTTTTTATTATTGGGTTGTACGAGTTCTTTATATATCTTAGATACAAGTCCCTTATCAGATATATGATTTGTAAACATTTAAGCCATTTTGTGTCTTGTCTTTTCCTTTCTTGATGGTGCCCTTTGAAACACAAAAGTTTTTCATTTTAATGGTCCAATTCATCTATTTTTTCTTTAGTCACTTGTGCTTCAGTATCATATCAAAGACACCATTTCCTAATTCAAGGTCACACGATTCACTCCCCTGTTTTCTTCTTTTATAGTTTAGCTCTTATATTTAGGTCTTTGATCCAATTTGATTCAATTTTTTAAATTAATTTTTTATATGATGTGACATAGGGGTCCAACATCATTCTTTTGTACATGGACATCCAGTTGCTCCTGGCACCATTCATTTAAAAGACAATTTTCCCCCCTTGAATGGTCTTGGCATGCTTATTGAAAATCTGTGGACCATCAATATATGGATTTATTTTTAGACTCTCAATTCTATTGCTAGTACCATATGGTTTTCATCATTGTAGACTTGGCAATAAATTTTAAATTGGGATGTGTGAGTTCTCCAAATTTGTTCTTTTTCAAGATTGCTTTGGCTCTTGAGTTTCAATATGAATTTTAGGATCAGCCTGTCAATTTCTGCAAAAAAGACAGCTGAGATATTGATTGGGCTTGCATTGGGTCTATAGATCAATTTGGGTAGGATTGCCATCTTAATAAAAGTCTTTTGATCCATGAACATGGGATGATTTTTCATTTAGTTAGGTCTTCTTTAATTTCATTCAACAGTGTTTTCTACATTTTAGTGCATAGGTCTTACACTTCCTTTCTTAAATTTATTCCCAAGTATTTTATTTCTTGGGAAATTTATTTCCAAAGTATTTTATTCTCTTTGATGCTATTGTAAATACAACTGTTTTCATTTGTGGATTGTTCATTGCTAATGTATAGAAATACAGCTGATTTTATATATTGCTCTTGTATCCTGAAGCCTTACTGAACTTGTTTATTAGTTCTAATGGCTTCTTTGTGGGTTCATTAAGATTTTCTATATATAAGATCATGATCTTCCAATAGAAATAGTTTTACTTCAAAAAAAAAAAAACCACAAAAAACAAAAAGAAACAGTTTTACTTCATTCTTTTCAATCTGAGTGCCCTTTATTTCCTTTCCTTGCCTAAGTGCCCCAGCTAGAACCTTTAGTATAATATGAATAGAAATGGCAAAATCAGGGTCACCTGGGTGGCCCAGTCATTAAGCGTCTGCCTTCGGCTCTAGGTGTGATCCCAGGGTCCTGGGATCCAGCCCTGCATCAGGCTCCCTGCTCTGCTGGGAGCCTGCTTTTTCCTCTCCCATTCCCACTGCTTGTGTTCCCTCTCTCACTGGCTGTCTCTCTCTCTCTGTCAAATAAATAAATAAAATCTTAAAAAGAAGAAAGAAAGAAAGAAAGAAAGAAAGAAAGAAAGAAAGAAAGAAAGAAAGAAAGAAAGAAAGAAAGAAAGAAAGGGCAAAATCAGAAATCCTTCTCTTGTTCCTGATGATGGGAGGCTGGGGGGGACACCTTTCAGTCCTTCATCACTAATTATGATATTAGCTGTGAATTTTATCAGGGTGAGGAAATTCCTTTATATTCCCAGATTGTTGAATATTTTTATCATAAAAGGGTGCTGAATTTTGTTATATACATTTTCTGCATCTACTCAAAGGATCATATAGTTACTGTCCTTTATTCTATCAGTACGGTATATTACATTGATTTTCAGATGTTAAACAAACCTTGTGTTCCTGGAATAAATCCCACTTGGTCATGGTGTATAAACCTCTTTAGATATTGCTGGATTCAGTTTGCTAGTATTTTGTTGAAGATTTTAATGCCTATATCCATAAGGGATATTAGTCTGTAGTTTTATTTTCTTACAATGTCTTTGGTTTAGGTAGTGATAATATTGGCCTCATAGAACAGCTGGTTAGCATTCCCTCTCTATCTAATTTTTGGAAAGTTTTTGAGGGATTTGTGTTAGTTCTTCCTTAAATGTTTGGTAGAATTCACTAGTGAAGCCATCTGGGCTTGGATTTTTCTTTTGGGTTTATTTATTATTATTATTATTATTATTATTATTATTATTATTATTATTATCATTTTGGTGTCTTTACTTGTTATAGGTCTATTCAGATATTCTATTTCTTCTTGAATCAGTTTCAATAGTTTGTGTCCTTCTAGGAACTTTCTATTTTATCTAGGTTATCTGCTTTGTGGACAGTTGTTCATATCACTCCCCTGTAATCCTTTATTTCTGTAAGCTCAGCAGTAAAGTCCCCTCTTCCACAGCTGACTTTAGTAACTGAGTCCTCTCCTTTCTCTTGGTCAGTCTGGCTAAATGTTGTCAATTCTGTTGATCTTTTCCAAGTACCAACTTCTCATTTCACTCTCTACTGTTTTTTTATTCTCTATTTCATTTATTTCCACATTCATTGTTATTAGTTTCCTACTTCTGCTTACATTGAATTTAGCTTGCTCTTTCTTTTTTTCTAGATTTTTAAGGTGGAAGTTTAGATTCTTGATTTGAGATCTTTCTTCTTTTTTAATATAGATGTTTACAGCTATAAATTTCTCTCTGTAGTGCCTGAGCTGTACACCGTAAGTTTCAGGATATTGTAGTTTTGTTTCCATTCACCTCAAAGTATGCAAATAGGGCAAACGAAAATGTCACAAAACCAACTGTTCTTACCCAGATTCAGCCATTTTTCTTAAATAAAGTCTCCTTAGATGGTTGTAGGTTTTGATTAATTTACAGAGTTCTGAAAAAAATTAATTTTGACAGTTTCTGCTAGTGTTCACGTTGCTTTTAGTATTTCAAAAAGATAGAATTTTTTTTATTATGTTAGTCACCATACAGTACATCATTAGTTTTTTATGTAGTGTTCCATGATTCATTGTGTGTAACACCCAGTGCTCCACGCAACACATGCCCTCCTTAATACCCTTCACTGGGCTAGCCCTCTCCCCCACTCCCCTCCACTCTAAAACCCTCAGTTTGTTTCCCGGAGTCCATAGTCTCTCATGGTTCATCTCCCCCTCTGTTTCTCCCCCTTCATTTTCCCCTTCCTTCTCCTAATGATCTCCCTGCTATTCCTTATGTTCCAAAAATGAGTGAAACCATATGATAAAAGTTTTTCTCTGCTTGACTTATTTCACTTAGCATAATCTCCTCCAGTCCCATCCATGTTGATGCAAATGTTGGGTAATCATTCTTTCTGATGGCTGAGTAATATTCCATTGTATATATGGACCAAATCTTTATCCATTCGTCTGTTGAAGGATCTCAGCTCCTTCCACAGCTGGGCTATTGTGGATAATACTGCTCTGAACATTGGGGTGCATATGGCCCTTCTTTTCACTACATCTGTATCTTTGGGGTAAATACCCAATAGTGCAATTGCTGGGTCATAAGGTAGCTCTATTTTTAATTTTTTAAGGAACCTCCACACTCCAAAGTGGCTGTACCAACTTGCATTCCCACCAACAGTGTAAGAGGGTTCCCCTTTCTCCATATCCTCTCCAACATTTGTTGTTTCTTGCCTTGTCAATTATGTCTCCAAAGGCAAAGGAAACAAAAGCAATAATGAACTTTTGGGACTTCATCAAGATAAAAAGCTTCTGCACAGCAAAGAAAACAGTCAACAGAACAAAGAGCCAACCCACGGGATGGGAGAAGATATTTGCAAATGACACTACAGATAAAAGGCTGGTATCCAAGATCTTAAAGAACTTCTCAAACTCAATACCCAAGAAACAAATAATCAAATTTAAAAAATGGGCAGAAGATATGAACAGACACTTTTCCAATGAAGATATATGAATGGCTAACAGACACATGAAAAAATGTCTAACATCATTAGCCATCAGGGAAATTCAAATCAAGAGCACATTGAGATACCACCTTACACCAGTTAGAATGGCAAAAATTGACAAAAATATAGAATTTAATATTCTTACATTGTGATATTTAACCATTTAGCATACATTGTAAAATGGGAGTTAGGTTATGTCTTAACTTAAGACTGTTTAGGAAAGGGTAATTTTTACTAGCATTTATAACCTCCTATGTTATAGTAACTTTTCCAGTCTCTTCTTATGTCTATGTCCTCCTAACACCTTGGTCAGCTCGTCTCGTACACAGGCCTTGATGATTTATTCCATGGTTTACATTATCAACTAACGTTGGCTAGGATACATACATTTATCAGTAGAACGGGAATCCTGTCAGAGGACTATAAAATGTATATGCCAGAAAGAGATAGGAAATAATCTAATATTCTAAAGAAGGAATAAAAGGAAAGTAGTTGTGTTAATGTTGGCAATTCATAATTCTTCCAAGAGGACTATTGTTAGATCCCCAGAAGAGAATGAATGAGAGGTAGATTCACAAATTTTATACCTTTATTGGATTTACAGTGGAATCTCGTTATTAATATTAGGGAAGGTGCTGCTCCACATTGAGCCAAATTACTCCCAAGATTTTATTGAACATCCTCTTCTGGCTCCAAGTGTTGGATCACCCAACAGGCAGACTAAGCATATTTATCTATTCACTCACTTAACAAATATTTGTTGAGTACCTATTATGTAATAGACACTGTTTTGAGTGATGGGGAAATAGCAGTGAGCAAAACTAAGTTCCTGTTCTCATGGAGCCTGTTCTCATGAATGCAGGCAGTAAAAATATATACTTAGTATAGTGTGGTAGAGGGGGTAAAGAGTAAATATCTCTGCAGTAGTAGAGAGGGCTTCTCTGAAGAGATGACATTTGAGTAAAGACCTGAACAAAGAGAGGGAGTAAGCCATGTAAATATGTAAAGAGGGAGAGTTCCAGTTAGTGCAAAGTGTAGGTGCAAAGGCCCTGCAGAAGAGCACATTTGGCTTCTTGGAGGAAGAGCATATAAGCCAGTGGGGGTAGAGTATAGTTAGTGAAGGGAAGAAAGGTAGGAAATTGGTCAGAGTAAGGGCCAGGGCCTAGACAATATAAAACTCTGACAGTCATAGTAAGGATTTTGGATTTTACTTTGAGATTGAAGCCACTGGAACATTATGAGCACACGGGTGACATGATTTTGATAAGACTTTAATAGGATATCTCTGACTGTTGTATAGTGACGAGTCCATGAGAATAAGAGTGGAAGCTAATAATCCAGTTGGGAGACTATTAAAGTAGTTCAGGAAAAGGATGATGTGGATTGTATTAGGGTACATATATTTTTTTTATTGCTTGCCTTCTCCATTAAAATATAGATTCCATGAGAACAGGAACCGTGGAGGTGAAGTGAATAAGCAATTAGACTTAGGATGTATTTTGAAGGTGGTGCCAACAGGATCTGCTAATAAATAGGACAGAGAGTATGAGAGAAGAGGACAGTCACGAATGGCTCTAAGATACAGAGCCTGAGTAACTGTGTGAACAGTGGTCCAATTTACTGGGATGGTGATCACCACAAGGAACAGATTTGGAGAGGAAATTAAGAGTCTTGTTAGGACATGTTACAAGTGAGATACCTATTAGGTATTTGTGATAGATTAAAGATGGCCATGGATCCTCTGCTTCCCTTCGCTTTGAGAGACAGAGTCTAAATTCCTCTCTTCTTGAATCTGGGCTGCAATAGAGAATTGCCTGACCCACAAACAGTAGTAAAAGTGACATTTTGGGTTAGGCCAAAAAGTGACACCCTAGGGTTAGGCCATGGGAAGCCTTGGAATTTCTACCGAGGCCTGTTGGAACATACTCTAGGGTGCCCTGATCCTCCATGTAAAAAAATCTTACCCTCTCAGACCACCATGATAGAGAGGCCACAGTAGGTATTTTAGTCAATTATCCCAGATAGGTTCAGCTTTCCAGCCGTCACTGTCAAAGTGAAGCTGTCTTAGACTCTCCACACCTGGCCATCTGCCAACTGAATGCTAATGAGTGATCTCTGTCAATGCCAAATTCTTCACCTACAAAATGGTGAAATAGAACAGTTGCTGTTTTATGCCGCTACGATTTTTGGCAATTTGTTACACAGCAGTAAATAACTGGGATAAATTCCAAGTATGGAAAATATAAATCTGAGGGTCATCTACATGTAAATAAACTTTAAGAGCATAAATGAAATTATTATGTAGGTGTTCTTAGCCTTTTGTATGACACAGAACCCTTTGTTAAACTAGAGATTTTTATGGATCCCTCCTCAAAAAACATTTTTTAGATGTAAAATATTAAATATATAGTATTACAAAGGAAGTCAATTATAATGAAATATCATTTTATCCACATATCCAAAAACTGAAAAGCCATCACCATTAACAAAAATAATGATGGGTAAAGTCATCAGCATTGATAAAGAAGAGGCCTAAGAACTGAACTCTAAGACTCCGACTCAGATGTTTAGAAGTTAGCAAACTGAATTAATCCAACACATAAAACTGAGACAGAATAACCCGAGAAGTGGGAGGAAAATTAGAAGACTTCAGTGTTATAGAAGCCAAATAAAGAAAGGGATGAAAGGGAAGAACATGATTAATTAGTAAGCTGAGAAAATTAGGTGAGAGGTCCTGAATACGTAAGGGTGTGGCACATGGAAGTGCTGAGTTTGAGCTCAAGTTCTAAAAAGGGCTTGGCGTTAGCATAAGAGGCTATAGAATGTGTGATGGCCTCATCCAAGGTCATGTCCTCTTCCCAGGGCGACCCAAAGCCAATGGATGATCACTATGCGGGATATAAAGACCCAGCCCTCTCACTCCAACTTGGGACAATTCTGATGGGTCATCCCAGCTTCAGATGGAGACATATTGGTAGCTGAGGCCTCCAATGTGACCACATCACAGTTTAACTTCCTACTCCGTTCAATCTTACTTCTCCCCTTCTCCTTCACAGATGGAGCGCAGCCCCCAAGAAGACTCCTAATAAACTTCCTGCATGCTAATCTCTGAGTCAGCTTCCTGGGGAAATCCAACCTACAACAGTCTTTCATCCTGCTTTGGGATTTAAAGACTTCTTAAGTCAGGTTAAGAGTCTGGACATTAGTCTGAGGATAAAGTGAAATCATTGAAGGATTTTAAGAAGGGGTAATGTGATCAGCTATGGTTATTAAATCCTCAGGCTACAGTGTGGAGAGTAGATCCAAGAGGGCTTGACTGGAGGCAGGAACACCATATATGCAGACACTGAATTACACAGACACGTGATAATGCCATGAATTTGGAGATGTGACAATAGAGATGAAGATAAGTTGACAAATTTTAAAGATATTTAGAAAGTTCAAACAAAAGGACTAATTGATTATGTGTAGAAGTGAAATAGTGGAAAGAGTCAGAAATGATGTCCAGTTTTCTGGATTGAACAACTAGTGATGCCAACTAGTCACAGCTTTTAAAAAAGAGGACACTTCTTACTTCCTATTGCATCCAAGCGGCACTGTAAGTTGGTAGGCAGCCTAATTTCCTGGGTCCAAATATGGCGACTCTTTCCCACTCACTCCTGGTAGAACATATAGCCAGCCATTCTTCCAGTGCCTCACAACCAGTAAAAGAAAGAGGGAGGATTGGACTCAACTATTTTGTGTCCACAAAACATATGTAATTACTTATGCCCAAAAGAGAATGAAAATTAAACATATGAAAACATTAAGGAGATGCAATATAGTATAGAGGTTAAAAGCATTCATATAGGAGTTAGACTGAATTCAAATCCTAGATCTACCAGTTGTATCAATTTGGCCAAGTTATTAACTTGCCAAATTATTAACTCTGTGGCTTAGTTTATCTCTGAAATATGGATAATGATGGCACTACCCCAAAGGATTATTGCAAATATCCAATAAATTAATACAAATAAAATGTTTAAAACCATGTCTCATGTGTACTAATTACTTAATAAATGTTATCAATCACTATTCCACTGGAATGTAAATTTAACGAAGATAGAAATTTTTTTTTTCCCTGATGAAATCCTAGTGTTTGGAATAGGGTCTGGTGCCTAATAAATAGAGTCATACAATAAATATTTTTTGGATGAATGAATCCTGGAGGCTACAAGTTACCTACTTCAAGGTGAATTCTTTCCTCCATCCTTAGTAACAGAATCTGGATTTTTGTCCTCACCACCTGGAATTATGTTTTCCAGCTTCCCTTGCAGCTAGTTTTGGTCAATGAAATGTAAAATGAAATGTTTTATGAAATTTTCATGAAGGCAACATAAAGAAAACTGCCCCATCTGCAAGTGTTCCTTTATTGCTTTTAATGCCTTTTCTTTTCCTTCTGGCCTGCAACTAAGACAAGATGCCTGCAGCTGCAGCTGCCATTCTGAATCACGAGGTGCCTTAAGGATGGCAGCTACGTGCTAATATGGCGGACAGAAATACAGTAGCTTGAAGCCCATATGTTATCAGATTGCTGCTGCACTAACCCAGGAATGCCTACCTCCAGACTTCTTCTACAGGAGAAATACATTTCTGTATTTTTGAGTCATCATTGTTTTAGGGCATTTAGTGAAATACTGCCCAACTAATCCTAATTAAATACATTTGTCAAATTGATATTTTAAACTATAGTAATAAAACCAATTTTTCAATCACTGAGTCCTATGCAACAATCTTTAACAGCATTTTAGAAGGAGAAAGATGGCAGATCAGAGCTAGAATGGACAAAAATAAAGACTATAGTGCTTAAGGGTTACTTTCTTATACCATGCATTATAGCGAGAAGATGATTGCTTTACACAATTAGAAATGGTTGCAGAACAGGATTTGGAAAACCAATGAACAAAAGGCACAGTGGTATCTGGTAAAGTGGTCTGAGTGGGCCATTTTACCCTTGGGAATCTCTATATGATTTTAACAGGAGACATTTTATCCATAAGAAGAAAGGGAAATCCATATATATTTAATACCCATAACGAATTAACTTCTTCCACATACATGAAATTATTTAAATCTCACACCTGGGAGAGTGGGTATTATTTGCTACATTTTCAAATAAAGAAATTGAGGCCTATAGATGTTTAATTGGCTTGCCTTCAGTCATAATGTAAATAAGTAGTGGTGGTGGAGTTTGAACCTATGTCTGTTGGGCTCCAGAGCCCTTGTGCCTCCCCTCACCCCTCATTCCACAAAACCAACCACATAAACTCATTCTCAAAGGCCCAAGATCTGTGTTCCTCATCACATGTCTGAAGATGGTCTGCGCATTTATTTCCTTTGGCATAACCTGCCTTTACTTTTTCATTTTCTGACATTTTAGAAACTTGAGGCCCCCATTGCTCTAAATCAATCTTTACTTCTCACAGGCCTTGTTTTCAAACCACAGATTCCTATTCACAAGGTGACAGAGGCTCCTAATATCTCCCTCAACCACTCTGACTGGATGGAGCCTGTCCTTCCAGTGCTAACCAAACGCAGGTGACTCAAATTGAGATTATGACCCTCTCACCGAACCAGCCAGAGACAATGGATGGACTGCCTTGGTCACACCCATTTCTCCTTCCCAGACCTTTTCTCATTTACTAAATATGACTTCAAGTTTGCTCCACCTCTGTGCTCTTTCTCTCAGCAAATGTCATCACCATCCATCCCATTGCTTAAGCCAGAAACTTCTGAACCATTCTGAACACTTCCTTCTCTCTCATCCACCACATACAAGAAATATCAAGCTCCTTCTTCCTTACCTTTTCGGTGTAAAATTAATCCATCTCCTACTTCAGGCCACCACTGTCTTACTGATATTATTGCTAATTTTTCTTCTTGCTTCCAGTCCATTCTACAACTAGAGCGGCCACTTCAAAATGCAAATCTTGTTATGTCACTCCCCTTTTGTATTTTTATTGAGGTATGAACTTAATAAAGATGTTATTAGTAAAGTGCCCACAGTGTAACCTAGTAACATGCCCAAATCTTAAATATATGACTTGACAGATTTTCAGTTATGTATAGCAGATCAAGATGTAAAACATTCTGGCATGCCAGAAGGCTCACTCATGTTCCCACTTGAGTCATGCTCCACCTCCAAGGTAACTACCATTCTGACTGCTGTCACCACAGATTAGTCTTGCCTGCTTTAAAAATTCGTATAAACGGAATCATACAATAGGTTCTTTTTTGTGTATGACCCTTTTACTCAATGTCTGTGATATTCATCCAGTATATAGCACATATAAGTAGTTCATTCTTCTTTATTGCTATGTAGTATTTCATTCTATGAATATACCTCAATTTATTTACCCTTTTTACCATTGATAGCTATTTGGGTCATCTGTAGGGTTTTAGATAATATGAACAAAACTGTTTCAACATTTTTGTGTGTATCACTTGTTTAACACATGCACTCATTTCTTTTGGTACGTAACCTAGGGTAGAACTGCTGGGTCGTAGAGCATTATTAGTAGGTATTGCATATGAGAATTCCAGTTACTCCATATCCTTATCAATTCTTGGTGTTGTCAATATTTTCAATTTTAGTCATTCTGACTTTCAAAAAATCTTTCTATGACACCCCACCTAGATAAAGTGTAAAGTCCATAATGTGATGGATGGAGTTCTTCATAATCTGACTTTCGCCTATCTGTTCAGCCTCATATCCCCCTTGAATTTTAAGCTGTAGTCCTGCTGAACTACTTGTGGATCTTTGAGAATTCTTTGGTTGGGTTCATTCTGTTTTCCTTCTGGCCTTTGCATTATTCATTTCTTCTGTCTTTACATTCAGATTGAGTCCTTCTCATCCACTGAGTCTCAGCTTAGACAACGCTTTCTAAACTTTCCAACTTTCAAGATTCAGTAAAATGCCCTTCAGTGAGGACCCAGGGTTCCATGTGTTTACTCTTTTATTAATATGCCTCACACTATATTGTAATTGCCTACCAACTTGTCAATTTTTCCTGAGGGCAAGGACTGTATCTTGTTCACTTTTATATCACCAGTGCTTAGAAGAGTATGGGCACATAATAAGTGCTTAAGAATGCATGAGTTAATGAATAAATTAATGAATTAATCAACTGAGTGTCAATGGAGTAATTCAAATTACTATTATTAGGAACTAAATTATCAGGCTACTCCAGATTAATACATTGGTTTCTAAATTCTCATTCTTTAGGTTGTGCTTTTGACAAGTGATAGTAAGGGAAAAAACACAGTAAGTCTTAAATAATTAGTTATTCAATCCATAGAATTAAATAAATCTCAACTGATAGGAGGGGATGAGAATTTTTCAAAATACACATGCCTCTGAAGATTCAGTTCCTGCAATTTTCAACTAAGGCAAAACACTGGAAAAATCTGGAAAGCGTTAAAAAAATACTGATGCCTGGAGCCCTAACTCTGGAGTTTCTGATTTGGGTTGGAGTGAGTCCTTTTGAGGCTTGCCCACTGTAAAACAGAATAGGGCTAAAGTCAGAAAGTTCTGGGGAGGGGGGGCAGTGACTTATTGACAAGAAACGAGTATAGAAAAGCCAATAGATAGTTATCTTCACACCTCTTGAGTGCTGTGAAACTATAGGGTCTGTCATGGTTCATATTAAACCATCATTTTCAATGGGAAACCTTTAATGTGGAAAGAAGAGAATCATATATACAAGGTAATATTGTAAACATCTGCTCTTAAGTTGGAACATCTGTTAGGAAAAGAAGAAATTTGGTTATCTAGCTGGGATCTTGAGCTTAATATAGATTCTAATATCTTGAGTGTGAATAACCCCTTGAGATGTGTCAAGTAATAATGTAAGTATGAACCTTAGAGAATTGGGCCCCAAATATTTAAACTGAGTCTATTGAGGCAATATTGGTGTCAATTCTTCTTTCTTCCAAAGGCCCTTTTAGATATAAGTAGAATGTATTGGCAAGATTCTCCCTACTCTTCCATTGGGCCCACAGATGCTTTCCAAATAGGATTTAACCCTGTTTAACGGATTTAATTTTAACAGATCTCAGATGTGGCCTCCCTGGTCTTTGAGAGATAGATAGAACTGACTCAACTGTCCTAATTCCATAGCCAGCAAGAGTTCAGAGCCCTTTGTAAAGCTTCTGCAGTCTAGGGGGCTTACATCTCATAGTCTTGCCTGCATACTGGGCTTCAGCCTCTTCTGTCCCATTTTCCATTCTGAACAGATTACTCTGTACATAAAATTCAGTTTCTTCACTGGTTCCCATGCAAACCTCAACTATACACATAGATTTTATTTAAGAGCAGGGGCTTGTGGGGGGGGGAGAATATAACACACAGAACACATCAAACAACTTTTAAAAGCACTTTAGATATTCTTGTTTTTAAAAGTCCTGATTTAGGGGACATCAATCTACCTATGCAGACCCCAGTCTCATATATTCCCCAGGGTCCCTCTTTTTCGTCCATTGTCACAATCAACTATTCCGTCCTGTCCCGCTGCTGCTACCCCATCCTCTCCAGACAAACAAATTCCTCTCTTTGACTTAGGAAGCAAGGCTGGTCTCTTAGCTTAGCCAACAGGCTGACACCCATGCTCTTACGACCCCATCTTCTACCCCAAACAATTTTGAGGCATTTTTCCCTCCTTACATTTCCTCCCTTAGAAACTGTTACTTGAGTACTTTCCTCAGTTTGTTAATTGAGTACTTTCCTCACTTTATTACAAACATTTGCCAGAGTTAGAGGTGGTCCTGAAATAAACAGGATGGACTTGCTTTCCTCACTCCATCTAAACTTAGCTCCTGGCCTGCTTCTTTCCCCATCTCCCCTGCACTCCACTGTAAACTATGGAGCAGAGAAAGGAAAGGGAAGGAACAAACACGGAGAGGACTGTTCAAAGAGGAAATCAGGGGAAGTTAGTGTTTGTGGCTTAGGAAAGAAAAATTGAAACTACAAAAAGGAGACAGAGAAGTATTTGTTCCTCCTTGCTGTATGTGGGCCCTTCTCCTTCCTTCTCCCACCTTTTTCAGGCAGTACTGGTGGTCCTGAGATCTGGAAACTGGTACCCTCGGGTTTGGGTGGGCTCCGGTCTGATCCTTACTTTCATTAAAATTTTGGTATTTAATTCATCATGAAGTTGTGTGTGGGGTTTTTTGTATTAATTTTTTATAACAGCTTTATTGAGATATAATTCACATACCATAACATTCTTCCTTTTAAAGTGTACAATTCAGTGGTTTTCAGTATATTCATAGAGTTGTGCCGTCATCACCGTTATCTAATTTTATTTTATTTATTTGTTTTTAAAGATTTTATTTCTTTTTATTTTAGAGAGAGTGAGACAGAGAGTGCATGAGCAGGGGAGGAACAGAGGGAGAGGGAGAGAATCACCAGTGGACTCTGTGCTGAGCACAGAGCCCAATGCGGGGCTCAATCCCAGGACCCTGAGATCATGACTGGAGCAGAAACCAAGAGTCAGTCATTCAACTGACTGAGCCACCCAGGCACCCTACTATTATCTAATTTTAAAACATGTTCATCACCCAAAGCATTAATTTTTATTTAAAGAAATGTAACATTAAATATTACTGAGTGTATTATTACATACACACTGCCTCTACTCAGCTTTCACATCTGACACACACATCTGGAGCTGTCACACACTCTCTTATCCCAACCCCAGGAATATCCCTCATCTTTTTTTTTTTTTTTAAGATTGTATTTATTTATTTATTTTAGAGAGAGAGAGCATATGGTGGGGGTGGGGGCAGAGGGAAAGGGAGAGAGAATTTCAAGCAGACTCCATGCTCAGTGCAGAGCCTGATGAGGGCTTGGTGGGAGGTGGTGGGGGTGGGGGGGGGGCTCAATCTCATGACCCTGAGATCATGACCTGAGCCAAAACCAACAGTCTGATGCTTAACTCACTGAGCCACCCAGATGCCCCATCACTGTTCTTGCCTCCACTCTCCTATACCTCTTTATCTCCCTGCTGCCCCCTGCCCCCTGCCAACACCATGCATTGCTCAAACATAACTCTACCATAGATATCTCATTCTTTCCCTCACATTACAACATTAAAAGAGTGAAGGGACATATAAGGAGTCCAGGGTTGCTAGATGTAACAGTTATGTTTACTCTACATACAAATACTCTCTTTCATGTTGAAGGACTAGTTTGGGTTTCCATGAGTGACTGTACTTTCAGGTGACACTCATAACATTTCCCCCATGGACATGTAGTCATTTATTTTCAACTGTTAAACTGTGTTCCTTTTGAAAAAGGCCAAGGAAAGCCTGGCCATATACAGACACAGAAACTTATAAATCAAAGATAAACTGAAAAATTAAGAGTCTTTTGTGTTCCATTAATAGGAATCCCTTTCTTGTCTTCATGTCCTACAAGATCTGAAACCAAAGGTAGTTGGCACATCATTAATACATGGATGCAACCATTATACATCCTAGGTCTCAGAAGGGCAGCATTCAATAGCATAGGCAACTTTAAAGCTGCAAAAGAAAAAAAAAAGTGTGTGTGGAGAGTACATCTGCATCCTTAAATTTTAGGACTAGAAGTAATATAGCAATTCTGACTGCAATCCAGGAATTTTGTCTATGGCAACAGCTTCTTACCAGGGGGGAATCACCCTTCTCCTCCTGAACACTGCCAGGGTTGGGCAGCTCTCGCCTTCTCAACACTACCACTCAGACCTCTGATGGTAGGAAATTTTGGGGGGTGTTGAAGCCAAAATTCTTTCCCTAAGCATTAATACTATTGGCCCTAGTGCTTCTCCTAGAATAAAATAGAACACTTTATTCCATTTGTTCTAACAGTTCATAGGGAATTTATTCTTTACTTAACTGATTTGACAAATATCTATTGAACTCCACTGGGTGCCATACAATACAGTAGCTACTGGGGAAATAACGGTGAGAAAACTACTCACAATCTCTGTTGCAAACTTGGAGATGGAAATGAAGAAGAACTTGAATAAATGGGAAGAATTGGTAACATGAATTGGGAAAGAAAAGTGATTGTTTAATAAACTCAGGATGCATCTGTTAGTTATTTCTGCATTTCTGCTCTCTTGTTGACATGGGAATCAGAGAGGAGGCAGAAACTGCAGGAGCCAGGATTTGGCATTAGACAAGACCAGAAGACAAAAAACTGAAGACATGCCAATGGATTCCAAGGAAATTAGATGGTAGGCATATCACAGATGTTCAGCACAGCCCAACGTCCACAGGTGTAAATGATTCTAGGGTTCCAAGATAAAATACAGGATGTTCAAATAAAT
Organism: Ursus americanus; assembly: GCF_024610735.1. Taxonomy (NCBI): domain Eukaryota; kingdom Metazoa; phylum Chordata; class Mammalia; order Carnivora; family Ursidae; genus Ursus; species Ursus americanus. Next base: position 21,166,248 of record NC_142144.1, read on the forward strand.
TTGAATTTCAGGTAGACAACAAATTTTTCTTTTAGTGTAAGTATATGTCCTGCCATATTTGGAACACATGCTAAAAAATTACCCACTATTTATCTAAAATTCTAATTTAACTGGGCATCCTGTACTTTTATTTGTTATATCTGGCAACTTTACATGATGCCAATAATTGGTGAGGAAGACAAGATTCTCCAATTTGTGTAACTGGACTTTTTAATTCGCTAGTAAACAGGAAGTAAATGGAGTCAAACTGAAGAAGCCAGAGCTCCAATCTCCAGTGAGTATAAAGAGGCAGAAGGAGGAGGTAAGAAATAGGGGAGTGACACGTGGTAATTAAAGCTAAAGCCAGTGACCTAGGACCCATTTCTGACATGGAGCCTGTATTATAGATCCTAAGGCTTGGTTTTATTGCTAAACCAAAATCCATTTCAGATCATGTACATATCTTATTTTAACATTCAGGGCAGCTAAAAATGAGGTGGAAGGGAGCCAGAAGCTATAGACCCCCTTAACTGTCCTATCACATTTTTTTGGCTGAGTTCTAGTTCACTTTGGGATTAACCTGTAATCTGAAATTTTATTCTTTTCTAGCTATCAGTACAGCTGACATTGTTTGCTAACTCATTTTCACAGCAAATCTTCCTTGTAGAAAACTCCAATTGGTCTAAGAAGAAAAGGTTGTTTTCTATACCCAGGATGGGCTACATAATTTGTGGGTCTCAGTGGAAAATGAAAATGCCAGGCCCCTTATTCAAAACTGGTTATGAGTTTCAAGGAAACATTAAACCAAGCACAGGGTCCATCTAAGTGCAGAGCCTTGTGCAACATCACAGATCATATACCCATGAAGTGAACCCCTCCCATACCTTAGTCATGATAGAGAGATAAAATCTGTGTTCTAGAGCTAGGGCCAGGGATGAAAGAAGTCTGAACTCATTTTAGAACTCACAGGGATAAAGGGAACTGGGCAGAGACAGGGAGCACAGGAGGACGGAGACGGGGATCAACTTTAGCTATTGTTACATTCTTGAGTTGTTGTCTGGCTCACACTGACCTTGGGATAGCAAGTCTCCTCCTACTTGTTATTTTCCAAGTTTTTTTCACCACTTCCACCTGACATAGTGGATAGACCCCCTTCTAGTTTTCTGACCTCTCACTGTCCTTCCCCCTCCATCTACCTCACCTATTTTGCCTCACCATAGAAAACCATGTTTCAGATACGACAACACACAGTACAGTATGACAATTCCTTCCTTTGATTTGGACCCTACTTTTAATTCGGTCTAATAATATGTTAGCCTTTTCAACAGCTGCTTCATGCTTTGGGTTTATATTAAGCTAATATTCGATTAAAACCCTTCAATCTAGTCCACATGAACTAATCCCAGTCAGGACTTGAGTTGCTGCCGGTTCTCTTTAAATTTAACATACTGGACTTTACATCTGCCTGATTTAAATTTCAGCTTGTTGATTTCATACCAGCATTCCATCCAACTGAGATCATTTTGGAAACTGATTCTGTCATCTATGCCTTCATACACATCCCTGTTAAAAGTGTCAAGCAGGGCAGGGCCAAGGATAGACAGGATCCTCCACAAGAGACTTGCTCCTGAGTGACACAGAAACAATAATAATCCCATTCCTCTAGGTGTGGTTCTGTCAAGTGTGGGAATATGTGAGGAATCATAAGAGGAATTTATTGGACATTCCTTGACAAGTGAACAGTCTGAAGAGTTACTTGAAATCTTTTTTAGGTAAAATGTTAGAGACCCAAATCACTAGCAGAAAAATTTAAATGCCCAAAGAGATACTGGTAGGCATAAGACATAAATTAAGAAGAAATTTACACAAAAGAAAAAGAAAATGGGCAAAGAGGAAGGATGAGGGTCAAAAGGAAGGATAGAGATCAAGAGGGAGAGAGGACGAGAGACCTCAGTGACATCAGCTCTAAAAGCCATGTGACCCTGTTTTAAGGTTTATCACTTCCTGCCTTTGAATGCAAAATGAAGCTAATAGCCAGTCCTTAAAGAACTTCTCTCATGAATATAATAATTGAGTTTACGGGCCACAGTGGATAAAAACCAGGATTTCCTGAGGCTAATCCAACGGACTCTTTGAGGTTGGGATTCTACTTGCTACAACTGGTCATACTCCTCTATCTTATGAAAAATAGAATTAACATCCTTCTGATTTGAACGAAATACTGCCAGGAAGATTGGCTGAGAATAACTGAGAAATTATTCCCTTGACTATTCCTATTAATAACCATTGCCCACAGCAAATAGTAAGAGTAACTCTTAAAAGTTGAAGAGATGAAAAATTTTCTTTGAGTTTCTTCTTCCTATATTTGATACTAAGGCACTTCTAATTAAATGGTATAGACTCAGATTTTATTCTTATCAATTTTTTAAGGATTCTGCTAAGGAAGAGGGTTAAAATTAAGGTCTAGTTTTCTTTTTACTGAAATATCATCAGAATAGGTGACCAGACACTCCTTTACCCACATTTGCACAATATGCTCATTTGCATTTCACCATTTACAATTTCACCATGTGCTCTCACTCTTCCATGATGCTGTTCATCGTGTCTCTTCTGTTGGGAATCCCTGTTCCCCCCCTACCTGTTTGGCTACTTGCTACTCATCCTTTAAAGGGTGAATTCAAGCATAACCTCCCTAGAAATATTTCCTGATCACTCAGTTAAGGAATATAGATGTCCTGCCTAGTCTCCTGGATGTAGTAACATGTTCACTCTTTTTCCTACTAGATAGTATTAAAGATAGGAACTGATTATTGTTCATCACTAAATCAATACTAAATACTAATCAGTACTTAACATAGGAACTGGCACATTGTAAGTGCTCAGTAAATGTTTATGTAAAGAGGAGGACAAGGAAGAAGAGAGGAAAGGAAGGAAGAAAGGGAGGGAGATAAGAATATATTATATACAGATGGCCAACAGACATGAAAAGATGCTCAATATCACTCAACATCAGGGAAATACAAATCAAAACTACAATGAGATATCATCTCATACCGTCACAATGGTTAAGATCAAAACACAGGAAACAACAAGTGTTAGAGAGAAAAAGAAACCCTTGCGCACTCTTGGTAAAAGCGCAAACTGACATAGCTACTGTGGAAAACGCTATGGAGTTCCTCAAAAAGTTAAAAATGGAACTACCCTATGATCCAGCAATCACACTACTGTGTATGTACCCAAAGAGTGCAAGAACACTAATTCAAAGGGATACATGCACCCCTATGTTTACAGCAGCATTATTTACAATAACTAAGATATGGAAGGAGCCCAAGTGTTCATCAACTGATGAATGGATAAAGAAGATGTGATGTGATGTGATGTGATGTGATATGAATGTAAAATATTCCATTATATATATATAATGGAATATTTGGCCATAAAAAAGAATGAAATCTTGCCATTTGTAACAACATGGATGGAGCTAGAGAGTATAATGCTAAGTGAAATAAGTCAGAGAAAGACAAATACCATATGATTTCACTCATATGTGGAATTTAAGAAACAAAACATATAAGCAAAGGGGAAAGAAAAGGAGAGACAGACAAACCAAGAAACATACTCTTAACTATAGAGAACAAACTGATGGTCACCAGAGTGGAGGTGGGTGGGGGGATGGGTGAAATAGGTGATGGGGATTAAAGAGTACACTTATCATCATGAGCACTGAAGAATGTAGAGAACTGTTGAGTCACCTATATTGTATACCTGAAACTAAGATAACACTGTATGTTAACTATACTGGAATTTAAGAATTTTATTAACACATTTTTTTAATTTTAAAAGAACATATTATAAAATCTCATCCTACAGAATGACTTATGGTCCAGTGTCTGAAAAGAATAAGGTGACTTCTTTTTTTTTTAAGATTTTATTTATTTGTCAGGGAGAGAGAAAGAGAGCACAAGCAGCGGGAGCGGCAGGCAGAAGGAGAAACAAGCTCCCCGCTGAACAAGGAGCCCGAAGTGGGACTCATGGCACTCCATCCCAGGACCCTGAGATCATGACCTGAGCCGAAGGCAGATGCTCAATGGACTGAGCCACCCAGGCATCCCAAGAGTAGGTGATCTTTAAAAGACTCTTCTAGTCTTGTAATTCTTGTCTTATAAATCTAATCTTTTTATTTGTAAGTTTTCATCTCTCCAAATCCTGTATAATGACCCATGACTCAAAAAGAAGACAGATGACCATTTAGCAGAGCTTCACTGCGTATATTCAAGCACGCTGATGAATGTCATCCTGTTAGTTCACGTGAATCCTCAAGTTTCTGATGAATGTTCAAATGCACTTTGTGATGATATTTATAACCAGTGTGTTATCATCAAAAAAGTCTGTTGATTATGGCAGTTCAAAGCAACATAAAAATTTTTAAATATATAATGAGGTAATTGAGACTGACAGCAATGATCCATCAGAGAAACAAAGCTCAACTTTATCAAAGGAATTTGGAATATGATAAACTTCTGAGGAGTAGTTAAACCAAAGGCTAAAGACATGCTACTTAAAGTTCATCAGCATTTCTCAGCTTCTGCCTATTCTACTCTAAATATAGTAGATATTCTGTTAGGAGGTGGTATTCAAAGGGGGAGGTTGAAGCATCTAGAGAATAATGCACTTTCACTCCCAGAGAAATATTAAAGTCATTTTCTTGTTGTTGTTGTTTTTTTTAAAGCAAGCCCTAGAGAAAGGAAGGAAGCGAGGAAGGGAGGGAGGTAAGGGAGGGAGGAAGGAAGGAAGGAAGGAAGGAAGGAAGGAAGGAAGGAAGGAAGAGAAAGAAAGGAAGGAAGGAAGGAAGGAAGGAAGGAAGGAAGGAAAGAAAGAAAGAAAGAGAGAGAGAGAGAGAAAGAAGGAAGGAAGGAAGGAAGGAAGGAAGGAAGGAAGGAAGGAAGGAAAGAAAGAAAGAAAGAAAGAAAGAAAGAAAGAAAGAAAGAAAGAAAGAAAGAAAGAAAGAAAAAAGAAAGAAAGAAAGAAAGAGACAGGACAGAGGGGGCGCCTGGGTGGCTCAGTCAGTTAAGCATCTGCTTTCCGCTCGGGTCACGATCCCAGGGTCCTGGGATCAAGTCCTACATCGGGTTCCCTGCTCTGCGGGGAGTCTGCTTCTCCCTCTGCCTGCTGCTCCCCCTGCTTGTGCTCTCTCTCTTTGTGGCATATAAAGAAATGAAAGTGTAAAAAAAAAAAAAAAAGAGGGAGGGAGGAAGGAAGGAAATGAAGGAAGAAAAAAAGAAAGCAAACCCTGCTTTATTATTTTTTTTTAAGTACACTCCACACCCAACATGAGGCTTGAGCTCACAACCCTGAGATCAAGAGTTGCATGCTCTACCAACTGAGCCAGCCAGGTGATCCAGTAAAGTCATTCTCTAACAAGAGTTTGGGGAGCCCTTCTTTTAATAAATATGGCTGCACATTGACTCTAAGGGTTTCCTCAATTATATAAAATTATATAAAATATAAGAATTCCTAATAAGGATCCAGAGTTACACTGTCATTTTCTGCTATAAGACTAGAGAAATTTTTCTGGATTCCACATCTGGAGATGAGATGAAATTCAAAGTTTTAACATCTTAGTTTTCAACACCATGGAAATACCTTTAAAATAAATATGTTAATATGCTCAAAACTTAGAGGGCCTTCATAGAAAAACACTAGGAAAAGAAATACTTAGGGATAAGCCCTACCCTTGTCCTATTCAAGTTAATGGATAGTTACACACCCTCAATGTGTTAGAGAAAGGAAGAAAGTTGGATATCTAGGATTGATCTCTCTCTCTTAAAGATACATGTGTGTATCTACAAACCTCCTACTTTACATTTCTACTGGAATAGCCCATCAAATTCTGTACTTAAAAAACTAAAGTCCCAGGGACACCTGGATGGCTCAGTCTGTTAAACGTCTAACTTTGGCTTAGGTTGTGATCTAGGGGTCCTGGGATCAAGCCCTACATCAAGCCCTGCGTTGGGCCCCGTGCTCAGAGAGGAGTCCGCTTATCCTTCTCCCTCTCCCCTGCCCCACCCCCTACTTGTGCTCTCTCTCTCTCTCTCAAATAAATAAAATCTTAAAACAAAACAAAACCCCTAAAATCCCAATTCCTAATTCCTGCTCCTAAAAATATTTCCCCTTTTCGGACTTTCTTATTTCTATCAATGGTACCCCTGAAGTGATGCTCAGAGTGCATATTTCCCAGATGAGGCAAAAGCCTAGGGAACAGAGACCTATCTGGTATTGAAGCTTCTGAGATGCAAGTCAAGAGGGAGACATTAATGATACCAGAGAGTTAACTGATGTAGTAAGGCCCATGAGAGGGTAGAGAGGGATAAAATTCAGACCACAGGTAGCTTTGGCTTTAGATTAGCATTAGATCAGAGAATTAGCTTTAGACCAGAGGAGGGCGAGGAAAGTAATTTTGCATACTGGAGATGAGGGACAGAGACTTAAGGTAATTGCTCTTTAACACTTTTTATTTTCTGTGTAAGATATTAAATGTGGCTATTTTGTAAGAGTGATGAGGTAGGGTGAGACACAGAAGGGGTAGAGAGTTTGCAGAGAAGAGAGAAATTAAAAACAACCCAAACTTTGATGAGGAATAGGACAGCTGATCAGTGATGTGTCATGGAAGGTCCAAATGGTTTTCCAGGTGGGTTAGATAAAAAGTTAAGGGGACAAAAGAACAGAAAATTTTGCCAATCAGTAGTTGATCTGAAGAGCTGAGAATTTAAGTTAGATAGGGGAGAGACAAACAGACTGGAAGAAAATGGAACAATCAAATACTGGAGGTTTTGTTAAGATCAAAGAGCAGGTTTAGAAAGAGCAAGGAGTGAAAGAAGTGGGGTACTGAAGCCAGAGGGTACTAGAGTTTCGATTCTGGAGGTGTAGTTTGGGGCAGTTGACAAGATCCAAGATTTGTCTGTGACTGGGGGGAAGGGGGTGTGACTAAAATTACATGGAGGTCATGACATCGAGAATGTCAAGAAGTTATTGGATAGATCATCCCCACAGACATTGTGGTCACCCACGGTTATTAAGGGACTGGACATGGATCAGGGGCCAGAGGTAAATGTGGGGGAAGGACTAGGAAGATGATAGTTTGAGTGAGGGAAGGGAACTGTGGTATAATCTAGTGGCCTGAAATTCAACAGAGGAAAATGTTCTACTTGAGTAGAACTAGAGTAGGAGTAATAGCCTGAAAATGACATTGGGATGTAAGAATGATGCTCTTTCTTCTGGCACTTGTGGTTGACAGAGTATGGAAAGGGCAGTAGGGGAAGTAGTGTCCTTTGGGGAGAACCCGTGTCTGTTAGGTCAAGAGGAAGAGGTCAAAGATGTAGAGGACATGAGTTAACATGATCCGGGTGGAGTGAGGGGAAAGTGAGGAAGCTGGTCTTGGAAGTAGAAGTGGAGAGTGTGGATCCCATAGGGAACTTTTCCCCACCAATCCGGTTTTTATTTATCCTTTATTCTCTGCACTTCTAAAAATTAATGTCTTCAAGTGCAGAAACTGAAGGGCATCCCTCAGTATCCAGACTACCTGAGTCATTGTAGAATACTGCTTTCTAGGCATCCTCCTAGATTCTGATGTTACACACCTGAGTTAAGACTTTGTGAATATTCCAGCTTTCCTCAACTGGTCCAGCAAGTTGAGAATGATCAGGTGTGGGTGGTTATTGCGTGCTCTGACTACCAAGAAGCCTTAGTAATCCTAACATACCCTGATTCCTGACCCCCCCTTTTTTAAATATTTAATTTATTTATTCATGAGAAACAGAGAGAGAGAGAGAGAGGCAGAGGCAGAGGGAGAAGCAGGCTTGCCGCGGAGCCTGAAGCCCGATGTGGGACTCGATTCCAAGACCCCGGATCATGACCTGAGCAGAAGAGAGACGCACAACCAACTGAGCCACCCAGGTGCCCCCACCTTTTTTTACATAGTAGGGTAAACCAAAAGGCAGATAAACCTTTACCAACAGTTTCTTTTTGTCCTTTCTAAAAACTCAGGCCTTCAGCACCTAAAAGCAAGCATACTCTTAGAATTTAGGCATGAGGTCAGAGCCAGGGGCATCTCTTTTTCCTTTTCTCCCAAGAAATTCACTTAATCAGGTTCTCCAAGTCCTGGTGGAGCCATTTGGTAACTGACACAAGTTGCATAGACCATTCATAGAAGCTGACTGAGGTAAAGGACATAGCCTAGGAGTTCATGGCCATCAAACCAACAATGCAAAGATGGCTGATTATCCCAAGAAATTCGCTTAATCAGGTTCTCCAAGTCCTGGTGGAGCCATTTGGTAACTGACACAAGTTGCATAGACCATTCATAGAAGCTGACTGAGGTAAAGGACGTAGCCTAGGAGTTCATGGCCATCAAACCAACAATGCAAAGATGGCTGATTATGAGGAATTCACAGCCATTCTGACCTTATAGTGTTCAGGTATCCCACCTGGCAGAGTGAGGGACTTGAGCTCTCTTATATGATCAGGCAGGAGATAAATAAGCAGAAAACTGCTCTTCACATTGAAATTATCTACCTACTATTTATGGTCTTTCCTTCCAGTTAAAATGGTTTGTCTCAAGATAAGGTTTCTAAGCCCTGCAGCTGGGTATATCTCTGAAATGGATGGTTCAAGTTCTAGGTACTGGCTCCTCTCACCCATCCAGTTCTACTGCAGTTAACTGAGCCATTCTCAGCTTCATGCTAGGATATGACAACTTATCATGTGGAGAAGAGACCTTTGCCATTATTATTAGTATTAGACATTAATGAGAACTTAATATGTATCAGACATTTATATATACTGATGCATTTAATCTTTTCAGCAATCTTCTCAGGTTGGCTCCATTTTTGTAGATAAGGAAATTGAGAAATTAACTATACCCAAGGTCACAAAGCTAGTAAGTGCAAAGTCAGTCTTCAAAATCAAACAGTCTGAATATGGAGACCTTGCTCTTTACCAGTACATTATACTAACTTGCTTGTTTTATACAGATAGGAGCAGTGGATGATTGTTGCAGATGGTACATTTGACTAAAAGAGAACTCTTCACAGATGGAATGGGCTGCCTAGTGGAAGGAGTGAAATTCTTGAAGAATTTCAAATCATAGATAGGTGATGGGAGATAGTCAACTTACAAGGAAGCATTGAGGTTGAAATTTAAGGGGACTTCCCAATGGCATTTAAGTGGACTAACCTCTTCCACACACACACACAAAATTATCAGGTCCAGCATAACTAAGGGAACCTATCACTTCAGAAGAAAAAACATACATTTTTTTTTTAATCATTCTAATGAGACATCGTTTCGGATGAAAACGTAGTGAAAAATTGGCAGGAGTGAGATTTCAAGCCACAAATAGCCAAGTGCATACCTGTTTCATGCCTGAACTTGTGTCATTAGACAGTCAATTCACCCCTCCAGGGTGCAAAATTTTAATAGTCTTTACTGACAGGTGCACACTGATGGTGGGGTGGTGGGGGGTAGGGGGTAAGTGGGTGGTAAGAGTGGAAAGGAAGTTATCATGTATCAGCCAGGCCCTGTGCTATACCCTTTTTAGACAGAATCTCATTTAATCCTTACAGCAACTCCACGACATAAACATTATTATCTCCACTTTACAGATTAGGAAACTGGGAATCAGTCACATAATTATTAAGGGGTGAAACCAAGACTTCAAAGCTCCTGGGTTTTTACTGTAGCAACCTGCATACTCATGTACAGGTGGGAGGGATGGCAACTTCCACAAGGGCTTAACAAATAAAAGGAGAAGCTGAACTGAAATAAGTATAGTAATGTTTGGTATGCAAAGGGCAATTATATCCTTGATTCACTTGGCATGAGCTGAATAGGAAGAGAAGACAGGGCTCTGTGTCTTCCAACCATATCTTTCCTCTTGTCCTAGATGTGGGCTCCATGGGACTACAAACCAGCCCTTGCTGCCAAGTCACTTGTACGGTTCCAACCTCTGAAGGCCAAGCAGGGTATAACTACAGCCTGACAGAACAATAAAGACCTCTTATTGTATAGACCAAGAGACTGATGCCCAGAGAGAGGTAAGGACTTATTCAAGAGCAGGCATAGAATTAGGATCAAAACCACAACTGGAACCTTGTGTTTTCCAGGCAGTTTTTTTAGGGGACAACAAGGTTGGCCCTGGGAAATCAGCAGTTCTATGCCACACTTCCTCAAATGCTTAAGTGTTCAAGTTCAGTTGCATCTTCCTGGGGATTCTCTAGAAATTCCCCATACAGAGATGTCAGTGAGAATAAAGAGCATATATTCACATTCAGGGGAGAGAAATATCCATAGGACTAATGTGAGGAATGACTGGCTGGAAACCAGAAGACCCATTATGAAGGCTGAATTCCAGGTTAGAAATGGATCTTCAGAAAACCCTGGCTCTAGGCTGTTTCAAAGCAGGGGGACCTGATGTGCATGGTGATGTCCACTCAGTGCCTCGCTTCATAAAGTCTGTACCTCACCACATAGCCAGTGTTCCCACTCTGGCTTAGAACTCCTTGACCTTCCCATCAGAGAATTACAATCAGAGAACATGGATCTGCTTCCTACAACATACACTACTTTATGGGAATGAGAAAAATGCGCCCATGCCCTGCAGCCCTCGCCTCACGGGTTAGTGCACTCAGAGCACAGGCTAGATTTCTGCCCGGACTCTCCTCCTCCAGGCACTCGCTTGCGTAGCAACTTACACAACAATACTGGGCAGTGGCCCTTTCTGTTCCTCCTTCAAAGAGCCCAGATAACTCAGGGGAATCTTTCTATCCCTGTACTTAAACCTGCCCACAGGATCTTATCAACAAATCAGGTGTGGGTGTAGGGGAGGGCGTTACTCAAGCATATGCAACTCTGATGGGATTTGCTCAGTCTTAATTGGAGTTTTTTCCACACATTCCTCAGAGTCTGATAAAAAACCCACTTCAGCTCCTAATATTGGAGTCTTTCAGACTGTCCTGATTTAAAGTTGGCTTGTGGGACGCCTGGGTGGCTCACTCAGTTATGACTCAAGTCATGATCTCAGGGTCCTGGGATGGAGCCCCAAGTAGGGCTCCCTGCTCAGTGAGGAGTCTGCTTCTCCCTCTCCCTCTGTGCTCTCTCTCTTTCTTTCTCTCTCTCTCAAGTAAATAAAATCTTTAGAAAAAAAAATAAAGTTGGCATGTGATTCTTACCACCTTCTTACTGAGTTGTGTCTGACACGCATAGCTCAAAGCATGCCTAATGAGCGAAGGAAGGCAAAGGGGAAGAAAGAATAGAGGAAGAGGTAGAGGAAGGAGCAAGGATGGAAAATCCTCTGTAACAAAGACCATGTCTATGTGATGAAGAATACAGAATTCCAGGAGCAGCCTTGGGCCACGCTCTATTCAGAGAGCTGATGCAGGATTAATTGGGTTAAATGGTATGCTATGTGGCAATGATCTTCATATGTCTCTGCCCCTACCCCTAGTCTGCATGTCTGCAATTGCCAGACAATGCTGTAGTGGATGTGTTTGGCCCCTGAGAGATAAGAATGCATCTCTTAATAATATGCTTTCTGAGATTCTTCACTTGACTTGTGAGCACATACAGCTTTCTGAAATGCAGGTTCCCCAAATGCACGGGTCACTCTCAACCACGGCATCAGCTACTGAATGGAGAGAATTATGAGAGTCATGGCTACCAGATTTAATGATATCCAAAAACCCATTAGGGGGGCAGAATGATATGCTAAGGGAGTACACAGGAGAGACTCCTTATAGCAAGTAGAAGTCATGTTAAGGGCAGTGCCCGGCCCTGAAGCAAATGGGCAATGACATTGTTGACATGCCATTCTGGGGAAATTAGGATGTTGACTCTTCACAAAGCTCTGGTGCTTTGGCTTGGGTAGTGTTGAAATGAGTTCCTGCTCATCTCATCATTGGCACTATCGTAATCGTTATCAACAATAACAACACCAATGTCAGCAAATATTTACTGGGTGCCTTCTCTGTAAAACCGTCAACAGGATCTTTGGGTTGAGGTTCTGAAAGATCTTCTATTCTTTAAAAAAACCTTCCAGAGAGAGCCTTAAAAATAAGGAATATTATCAATTTAAGATTTATAGATTGAAGCAGGTAGGTTTTCATAGACCTTTTTTAAAAAGAAAATTCACTCCCCAAATTTGAAAGGTACCAAAGTGTAAACTAATAAAAGTCTCCCTTAGACTGTAGTGGCCACCTTTTTTTTGTAACCCACCAACACTCCACATCCTCCTATCCACCCTCTACTTAGTAGTCATCTTTATTAGCAATAAATTTGTGTCTTAAAATTTTGTTTTGTCTTAAGTGAGAATTTATCATTTATTTTATGGCTCTCTCTCTCTCTCTTAACCTCTCTCCGTACCCTTCCTTGCCTATCAGTTTTTTTTACCTCCATTCAGCCCTCTGGGTCCCTAATTCAGAACTAGGTCTCATAATAGTGGCTCAGAGCTGATATTAAGGATAAGGCAGATCTAGTCATGTACTATTGAGTGTCTTGGCTTATACCCTGGTTGCAAGGCTATGACCTCGACCTCGGCCTCCTTAGGCCTGCAGTTCATTAGAAGTTATGGTCCCAGGCAGCAGTTAGCAGTAGTTAATTTTCACTCTCTTTTCACGGTTCTGAAGATGCCCCACTATTGCTCAGGGTTCTGAGCTATGTGTCTAGTTCCAGTCTCCTGTTCATAGGCGTATTTTCAATCCCTTTCACTTTATAAAAGGCAAACTTCAAGATGCCCTGGCTTTAGTCCTTTTTTACTGGTTTGAGTTTCTGTTCCTTATAAAAGGCAAACTTCAAGATGCCTCAGCTTTAGTCCTTTTTACTGGTTTGAGTTTCTGTTCCTTTTTGGATTTTTTGCATTTATCTGGTATTTGAGCCTACTTATGCCTTTTGGTTTTCTTTCTTCATATTTTTATTATTGCTATGTATATGGAGCAAAGTGGGATTTCATGGTATAAATCCACTGTACCATCTTGATCTGAAAGTCTTTTGCTTCACATTTGGGTCATGACTTTTTTCTATATTTCTTAATTCTTTTCCTGGGATTTCTTTTTTTTTTTTTAAAGATTTTATTTATTTATTAGACAGAGATAGAGACAGCCAGTGAGAGAGGGAACACAAGCAGGGGGAGTGGGAGAGGAAGAAGCAGGCTCATAGCGGAGGAGCCTGACGTGGGGCTCGATCCCATAACGCCGGGATCACGCCCTGAGCCGAAGGCAGACGCTTAACCTCTGTGCCACCCAGGTGCCCCTTTTCCTGGGATTTCTAATGGCATTTCTTTCTTCTTGATTTATTTGTATTTATGGTTTCCTCAAGTTTTCCAAGTTGTCAAAAATATTTTAATACTGAGTTCCCTTTATTTCTATAAACTTTTGTCTAAGAGCCCTCAATCTTGCAGTTTCAATCTGGAGTATCTGTTCTATAGACTTGCTAATTAGCTTCATCCAGGAACTTCTTTTCTCCGTGCTTTTTTGAGTTAGAGTGGTACACTGTTTTCTGGATTCCATATCTCATCTTTCTTGGTCTGTTTTCTAAATTTGCTGGGGTATATCCTCAAGTAAGTTCTAAGAACAGTTACTTGGAAGGCAAAATTTTATTCTTTTCGTGTCTGAAAAGTTTTCTTCCTTTATCCTTGATTAATAGTTTGCTCAGTGTTGGATTGTATTTTGAAAATAATCTTTCCTTAGAACTTTAAAATTCTGGAAGGACTTTATATGGAGGGACATGTTCTGGAAGTTGGCCCAGAGACATTCATGATCAGAAATAGGTAAGCAGTTCCTTAGGCCTTGGAGGCCTGTCTTTACACCTGGTTAAGGTGCCGTAAGTGTGAGTACATTAGAAGGGGGGCTGTGTCAGGCTATCAGATGTCTCTGTGGAGCATGTTAAGGGCTTTGGATAATCTGGAGAGGTTGGTTAGATTCATTTTAAGACAAAAATAAAACACCCAGAAATGGCTTCTCTGGACTGAATTTCATTTCATCCATAACTGTTCCTGGTCAGAACAGTTCCCCTCTGAATTCTGCATTCCCACAGACAAGCTCTGGATGGCTGGGTGGTCATAACCAAGCTCAGGTACACAGCATCTGCATGTTTCCTGTACCAAACAGTGCCAAGTCATCACTGGGGCTGGACTGATGAGATATCACAGGATAGAGGGAATGAGGAATAGAGAAGTGTTTGTAATGTTATTTCCCTTGTTTGTGAGATAAGGAATTATCTACCTGCCTGCGCAGTGCCTACAGGACAGAAACAAAAAGCTGGACCATCTTGTAGGACATGAGGTAAGCCTCTATGTCTATCTCAGTTGCTCCAAGCTTACTCCCTGAGATTAGCCCTCATGCTTCTAAGGCAGCCTTTAACTCTCACTCCCAATAGCGCAGTTATCTGTGCCTATATGAATATGATAATCCTATACCACAGATAAAAGTAAAGCTTCCAACAGTATGGGCGTGGGGAAGGCTTGGGACAATGGATGTTTTTCACGGCTTAAAGATGCAGCATGTTTTCTTTATTAAGGTGATTTGGATAAAATTGGGGTGATGAATTGTTCATAAAACAATAAACCCCAAGATATGCTAAATGCTTTTGAAAAAGTCCTATTTCAAAACCATTGTTAAATTATTAGGTATCACACGGAAGCCTTGTTTATGTGGATCTGTAATCATCCTGTAAGTCCTTAAACACAAAACTAACAGTTAAGCCAGTTCTTACTATACTGTATCCAGGAATACCCATGTCAAGCTAGATTTTTAGAGTAGGAGGGTGTCCCCAAACAAAAAGCAATGTACTGTCATGGTTAGCACTTGGGCTGTCAAGTCAGGTTTTTGGGTTGTTCCTCGCTCTGTTATTTACTAGCTGGGTGACCTGGAGCAAGTTATCTGCCTTTATTAATCTTCAGTTTCCTTTTCTGCAAAATATGATTAATACTAGTACTTAACCTCACAGATGTGTATTGAGGCCTAAATGGGATAATCACGTAAAGTTCGCAGCACAGTGCCAGCAGAGAATACGTATGTAATACAGATTAGCAGTTACTAATAGCTTTTACTGCAGGAGGCCGTTCTGTATCCTTATCTCTAACCACTGGAAGATGATGGTAGGAAGGTTATCCATTAGTCCCAGTAGTCCAAGAGTGTTCTTGAGGCCAATGAGTATCATGAGACTTGGAGAGTCAGGTTTGTTCACTGTTTAATTGCAGGTACCCCAAAGATCCAGCTTCATGAACACCCACGTTCTGGGATTGGTCTTGCGGTTGGTCATCAGTGAAACTGTGTGGCCATCTCTGATGGTGAGCCCAAGGAAGCTGAACTAATCTTGCACCAGGCAGAACTCCCTGTTCCTTACAGAACTGCTTCAAAATTGCCATAGATTTGAGAAGCACCTTAGTTTTGGGTTTGGAAAAGGCATATAGCGATGTAATGGGAATACATCTCACCGTCATTCACATTCATGCATGCAAAATGGAAATAATTTACTTATAACTCAACTTACTTTAGCTCTGGAGTCCTTATTGCACTGATGATGGAAAACCTAACCCTGTAATCCAAAGTAATCTTGGTAAATTCTATTTAAACTCAATCTTTTTTGGATAAATGGTCAAATTAGTATTTTTTCCCCTTCACTTTTTTCTGTCACTTTTTAGTAGTCATCTAAGATCTGGATGATCCGAGTCCTGGGTAGTCTATCACCCGGACTTTGGGGGAGAGTAATATGTTTTGCAGTCATTAGCAAATCACCCAGTGGCTTCTGCTGAGAGAAAAAAAATCTATTTCCTGTGTAGTGGTTGCCTATTCCCACTATAACCATGCCAAGCTGTGTGTCATCTTGGCTTATCAATCATCAGGGGTTCACAAGTCACTCTATACCCCACTGTCCTGACCTACTGACTTGACTTTCAGTCATTTTTGTCTTCCTACTAGGGGCATGGTAATTTTTTCTCCCTCGATTTTTAAGAATTACAGTAAAGTATATATCACATAAAAATTTCCATTTTAACCATTTTTAAGTGTACAGTTCATTGGCATTATTGTTCATATTCTCATTTTTAAAAAGATTTTATTTATTTATTCAGAGAGTGTGTGTGAGTGGGAGGAGGGGCAGAGGGAGAGGGAGAGAGAGACTCAAGCAGACTCTGTGCACTGAGCGCAGAGCCCAACGTGGGGCTCAAGCTCATGATCCTGAGATCATGACCTGAGCCGAAATGGAGTTGGATGTTTAACCAACTGAGCCACCCAGGCGCCGCTCATAATGTCATTTTCGTGCAAATAACACCACTATCCATCTCCACAACTTTTCATCATCTCAACTAAAACCTAATACCTCTAAAACTCTCCATTCTCCCTTCCCCCAAGCCCCTGGTAATCACTACTGTCTCTGAATGTGACTATTCTAAATAATGCCATATAAATGGAATCATATAGTACTTGTCCTTTTGCATCTTATTTCACTTAGCATAATGTTTTCTAGGTTCAATCCTATTGTAGCATGCATCCGAATTTTATTCCTTTTTAAGGCTGAATAATATTTCATTGTGTGTATATAACACATCTCACTTATCTGGTCACTTGTCAATGGATATTTGGGTTGTTTCTACCTTCTGGCTATTGTGAATAATGCTGCTATGAACATGATTACAAAAATGTATGTTTGAGTTTCTGCTTTTAATTCTTTGGGGTACATAGCTACAAGTTAAATTGCTGGATCAAATGATAATTGTGTTTGCTTTTCAAGGAACTATCATACTTTGGCATAGGAACTTTCGAAGGTTCTCTCACGCTACACAGAGGTGTGCAAACACCGAGAAGCTGCCTCAGGCCCAGCTACCTGGTGACTCATTTAGCAATTACTCCTCCTCAGTTCAGATGCTGTCCTAGAGACTAAGCCTTCACAACAAGGTGTGCCATCTCATCAGGCAACATTCTGGGGAGTTCGATGGTGGTTCTCCTGCTCTGACAGCCCCCTAAATCTCAGCAGAATAGCCAGCTGATGAGTTTCTTCCATATCCCTCCTGGGACTCAACCTGAAAAGTGTTAAGGATGGAAACTGCACCCATAAAGACAAGTTCCTTTCATGTCCTCTCCAATTCTCTTTCTCCTGCCAAGTGCTGGAAATCTTACTTTCCTTTGGCTAGGAAAACTGCTCTTTCAGCATCCTATATTGTTCCAAAATCTGATAATTATGGTATAAACTTTGTATTTGGATTTCGGCTCTTGGTTTTCAATGACAAGCTTCTGAACTTAAAAATACTTTCACTCTCAAACAGCCCAACTATTGCAATTTAAAAGTCTGTGCTTGCAAGCCCGTTTTCTCTGCTATCAATTTCAACAGTCTACTTCAGAATTCAAAGCCAAGAATTTGACTTTTTGTTCTTGACTGTATAAGCCAACCCCTCTAGATCAGTACCTTTAGAAGTGATTGTAGCCATGCAATAGCTTGTTTAAGAAAGCTAGGAAGAGGGTAGCTTGTTCAAAAAAGCACAAGGGCCAAAAGGAAAACAATCTTCATTATCTCAAAATAGTTTACAGCTGTTTGCTTGGCTCTACCACAGTTCATAGATACAAAGTGTGTTACTTATTACTAGGGGTATGAAACCAGTCAGCCAGAAAAGAGCCTGAGACAGTTTCTCAAAACCAGAGTACAAGAGAACATGAGAGAATTCCGAAAGCTGAGAACTCAGAATAATAGGATACTCATGCATCCTGGGATGGGGATCCTAACTAGGCAAATGGCACAGGATCCTAGGCAAATACCACTGGTATTGAGAGCTGGTACTGGTGACTGACTTTGACACACTCTCTATGGGTTGGCTAAATCAAAAGGGCCAGAAACAGGGTAACACACAGCATGGAAGTGAACTACCTTACATCCTAAATTGTTCCTGGTACCTCTATATAACATTTTAGTCTAAAAGCCCCCCTAAAGGGACTCAGCAGGACATACTTTTGATGCACTTATCCTTTGATTATCTAAAAGTACTTATTAGTAGGTTACTGTTTAGGAAGGAATTTTCTCAATAGATTGTGTGTGTGTGTGTGTGTGAGAGAGAGAGAGAGAGAGATTGCTTTTAGGCACAATTTGCTTTGCTTCTTTATTATACATACCAAGGAACAACAATAAAGCCCCATTCTGAATCCCACAAACACAACCACAGAAAAGAACCATAAAATTGCTGAAGGTTAACAAAGGTTGATTATACAAGGCAACTGTGATTTGATTTTCCGGGTTTGCTGAAGTCTAGTCTTTATCCTTGCCCTTAACTTGTGGCTTTGGCTTGGTCACATTGTTTCAGTGCTCATGTTCCTTCACTTGCAAAATGAGGTTAATTATAAGGACCAGCCTCACTCCCAAAGTGGTCTGTGGCTGTTGACTATTTTAATTAGCAAGTCTTTTAGTACTAAGAATTATCAGTATAAACCATCTATACTCTTTACTGGTAATTGTATGGGTGGGGATGCAAATATCACATACCTGAAAGTTTTGACAAAAAGAAACCATGTGAGGGTCACTCTCCTTCAGTAAGTGCTAGTTCACAAGAAATAAATGTTTCTGTTTATATACTGCAGACACTTAGATATCTCTCCATGAATGCTCTTCTGGGAAAATTAAAATCTTAAATCTCAGGACCCTAGAAATGCAAATTAAGTTCATCATCTTCATAATTTCAGTCTTTGCCATTCTTGTAATGTCTCCTGTGGCTTTGGTGAATCCTACCAGGCTCTTTGTTTCCAAACTTCTCCATGTTTGCAGAAAACAGGTCATAGAAACAGAGACTATTTTTCCCAAGCAGAGGGAGACACATAATCTTTTCAACGTTAATGGGCATTCATGTGAATGTTCCATATCATGTGATATCAGAATGGCTAACTACTCCCTGGCCTTCGAAGAATGCTCACTTAGCACCAATTTTTGTCATCTGAGGGTTCACAGGGTAACCAATAAACACAAGAGGGAAAGGACCATAATGTGCCAGCATGCTACTAGAGCTTATACATACCTGATCTCATTTATTTCCACAACAACCCTAGGAGTACTTTGCATTTGAAGAAACTTAAAATTAAAGTTTAAGAACCTTCTTCCTATGACCACGCAACTATACACTGACAGAACCAGCATTCAGACTCAGACCTGTATGACTCCAAGCCCAGGTTTTTCCTGAGGTAATATATGAAAAGTATTCATAACAGCTCCTGAATAATAGTAAGTCCCATGTAAATTCTGGATATTCTTTAAGTCATTATTACACATTACAGTGTTTCTCAAGAGTGCCCCCTCTTTTTTCTGACAATGATTCCCATGTGCTGGGACAAACGTGGAGACATTACTTGAAGATGACTTCATTCTGTAGGGGAAGAAATTTTTTCCTTCTTCCTTTCTAGGTTCTTTGGACTGTCTAATAATTAAATTGACACAAGACAGATTAACAGGAGAAAAACAAATTTAATTTTGTACATACAGAAGCTCCAAAGACATATGAGACTCAAGGGTGAGTAGAGCAGTTGAGGCTTCTATGCTATCCTGAGCTAAGGATTGGGATAGGCACCTGGGGTTTCAAAGGGAAGGAGGGTAATTCACAGGATGATAAGAAGATATGTTTGGTAATTAGATGTTTGCCCTGCCCTACAGATAGGTCTTTTAGATAAAAAGTTATCTCCGGTAAAAAGGAACCTTCATGCATTGTCAGTGGGAATGTAAATTCGTGTAGCCTCCAAGGAAGACAGTATGGACACTTAGTTGGCTCAGTTGGTGGAGCATGCAACTCTTGATTTTTGGGTTGTGGGTTCAAGCCCACGTTGGGTGTAGACATTACTTTAAAAATAAGATTGTGGTGCCTGACTGGTTCAGTCAGTAGAGCATGTGACTCTCAATCTCTGGTTCATGGGTTCAAGCCTCATGTTGGACATGGACCCTACTCAAAATTTTTTTAAAAAATTAAAAATTGAAATGCCATATAATCCATTAATTCTACTACTGAGTATTTATTCAAAGAAAATGAAAATACTAATTCAAAAAATATATGCACCCTATGTTTACTGAAGCATTATTTCCAATAGCCAAGATATGGAAGTAACCTAAGTGTCCATGGACAGATGAATGGATAAAGGAGATGTAGAAGAGAATGAGGTCTTGCTATTTGCAACAATATGGATGGACACAGAGAGTATTAGATTAAGTGAAATAAGTCAGACAAAGAAAGATAAAACCATTTTTCACTTATATGTGGAAACTAAAAAATAATAAGTTAACAAACAAATAAAAAGCAGAAACAGACCCATAAATACAAAGAACAAACTGATGATTGCCAGAGGGGAGGAGTGGGGGGATGGGCAAAATGGGTGAAGGGGAGTGGGAGCTACAGGCTTCCAGTTATGGAATGAATAAGTCACAGAGATGAAAAGAACAGCATAGGGAATATGGTCAATGGTATTGTAATAGTGTTATATGGGGATAGATGGTAGCTATTCTTGTGAGCATAATGTATACAGTTGTTGAATCACTACGTTGTACACTTAAAACTAATGTCACATTGCATATTGACTATACTTCAATTTAAAAAAAGAATACATTTTTAAAAAGTTATCTCTGGTAATAGCTCTTTTTCTGGGCCAGTCCCCTTTTCTAAATTCTTTTAGATATTTGAGAGGTAAAAGTTTTTCTTGAGTCTTCTGGGTCTTAACTGACTTCAGCTCAAAATAATCCACATTTTGATTATTTTGTGGCACATTCTGCTCCCCTTCAATTCCCAAATGCCATTCATACCAGGAACTTGAGAACAAGTATCTGTCCAATTTATAGGCGAGGACAACCTGTTTCCCATTTAAAAAGCCAGTTTTCAAAAGTTGTTTGAAAGTACGTTTTCCCTATATTACAAAGCTGTGTTCACCAAGGCAGCATGGTACTGGCATAAAAAGAGAGACACACACACCAATGGAACAGAATAGAGACTCCAGAAATGGACCCTCAACTCTAGGATCAACTAATCTTTGACAAAGCAGGAAAAAACATCCAATGGAAAAAAGACAGTCTCTTCAATAAGTGGTGCTGGGAAAACTGGACAGCTACATATAGAAGAATGAAACTGGACATTCCATTACACCATACATAAAGATAAACTCAAAATGGATGAGAGACCTCAATATGGGACAGGAATCCATCAAATTCCTAGAGGAGAGCATATGCAGTAACCTCTTCGACATCGGCCACAGTAACTTCTTTCAAGACACGTCTCCAAAGGCAAGTGAAACAAAAGCAAAACTTTTGGGACTTCACCAAGATAAAAAGCTTCTGCACAGCAAAGGAAATAGTCAACAAAATTGAGAGGCAGCCCATGGAATGGGAGAAGATATTTGCAAATGACATTACAGATAAAGGGCTGATATCCAAATCTATAAAGAACTTCTCAAACTCAACACTCAAAAAACTAATAACCCAGTCAAAAAATGGGCAGAAGATATGAACAGACACTTCTCCAAAAAAGAGACACAAATGGCTAACAGACACATGAAAAAATGCTCAACATCACTAGCCATCAGGGAAATACAAACCAAAACCACAATGAGATACCACCTTACACTAATTAGAACGACCAAAATTAACAAGACAGGAAACAACAAATGTTGGCTAGGATGTGGGGACAGGGGAACACTCTTTTTTAAAATTTTTTTATTATATTATGTTAGTCACCATACAGTACATCCCTGGTTTCTGATGTAAAGTTCGATGATTCATTAGTTGCATATAACACCCAGTGCACCATGCAATACGTGCCCTCCTCACTACCCATCACCAGTCTATCCCATTCCCCCACCCCCTCCCCTCTGAAGCCCTCAGTTTGTTTCTCATAGTCCATAGTCTCTCATGCTTCATTCCCCCGTCTGATTACCACCCCCCTTCTTTATCCCTTTCTTCCAGGGGAATACTCTTACACTGTTGGTGGGATTGCAAGCTGGTACAGCCACTCTGAAAAACAGTATGGAGGTTCCTCAAGATGTTAAGAATGGAGCTACCCTATGATCCAGCAGTTGCACTACTGAGTATTTACCCCAAAGATACAGATGTAGTGAAAAGAAGGGGCACGTGTACCCCAATGTTCATAGCAGCAATGTCCACAACAGCCAAACTGTGGAAGGAGCTGAGAAGCCCTTCAACAGATGAATGGATAAAGAAGATGTGGTCATATATACGATGGAATATTACTCAGCCATCAGAAAGGATGAATACCCACCATTTGCATCGACATGGATGGAACTGGAGGGGATTATGCTAAGTGAAATAAGTCAAGCAGAGAAAGACAATTATCATATGGTTTCACTTACATGTGGAACATAAGGGATAGCATGGAGGACATTCAGAGAAGGAAGGGAAAAATGAATGGGGGGAAATCAGAGGGGGAGACGAACCATGAGAGACTAAGGACTCCGGGAAACAAACTGAGGGTTTCAGAGGGGAGGGGGGTAGGGAATGGGTTAGCCCAGTGATGGGTGGGTATTAAGGAGGGCACGTATTGCATGGAGCACTGGGTGTTATATGCAAACAATCAATCATGGAACAGTACATTAAAAACTAATGATGTACTGTATGGTGACTAACATAACATTAAAAAAAAAAAAAAAGTCTTCCTCCCATCGTATGCCCTCCCTCTGACCTTTCTGTCAGTTGTGAAGTTGATGACATTTTTTGGAAGTTCCCAGAGGGCACTGGGCTGGCTGTCACAGGTTTACCTCTTTCTTCAACCTTATGAAGACATGATTATGTCTTGTGACATGCACAGTGTGTACATCTAACGCATTCAGCATGGATACATCAATTTATGAATAAGGCAGACTTGTTCTCACTTTGCTTGGGGGAGATAGGAAAAGCCATGCGAGTGCCACATAGGATAGAATCAAGAGTACTTTCACCACAAAAAAGAAATGGTAATTATGTGACGTGAGGGAGATATTAGCTAATGCTTCAGTGTTAATCATATTGCAGTACAAAAATGTATCAAATCAGCATGTTGTATACCTTAAACGTACATAATATTATGTCAACTATATCTCAATTAAAAAAAGAATCAAGAATACTTTATTAATCTACAAGCTATTACGCATAAAACTTTATGTGATTTTGGATTAACATGCTAATCCTGTTGACTTTTTATACATCAGACGGGGGGGGGGTGCTAACGTTCCTTCTCTAAAGGAAAATAGGAAATACAGATTAACCTTTTACATAAATGCTGTTCCTCCAGCAGTCATACTGGGAACGCAAAACTTTTGTGGGAACTCAAAACTACATCTGTTTTGCTGCTAAGTATAGAGAGCAGCTGAAGTTCAAGTATGTGTGAAACTAGTTTTAACGTTTTATTCACTTCACATTCTTGTAGATAATAATGAGAAAAGGTGGCTGGTATGTTGAAGGAAACATTAGAAAACCTTAGGCAAGTGGGTTGAGGAAGGAAAGTGAGAACGTAGATACAGAGAGAGAAATTCTCCAGAACTCCATCCTTAACTTGCGAAATCCTAAATATGTTTACACAAAATGTAGTTTATACTTCGGGTGACTATATTCCCTGTTTGCCTGGGACAACCTCAGTTTGTTCCTGTTGCCATGGTATGATTATTAATTTGCTTCTTTCTTTCTTGAAAGTGTCGGATTTAGACAATAAATTACATGATCATTTTATTTATAATCTAATCTCCCAAATTCTGATTTCATGTCAATGTAGTATTTTTTAACTGTCGAGGATTACATTTCAGCAAGTCAAAATTTGTATTTACCAAAATTTGTCTAACCTTCCTCACACACAGGTGATTACATAAATGTTGGCCCCACTCTAAAAAGGTTCTTGCAAACATTCCAGAATTAGCTGAATTAATGTAAGTTAAAGAGCTCTAGTAGAACTTGGAGAGCACATACTGCCCTATCATATAAAATGTTCTGTTTCCTTAGGTAGTTGTATGATATCCAAAGTCAAATTATGTAGAGGGCTATTTAGAACTGTTTTCTTTTCTTTTTTGGTGGTTGCCTTCTGTCTTCATACCTGACTGGTTGAGATAGGATGGTGTAAGAGTGGAGAATAGATAGTCATATTCTGTAAAATAGATGTGTCTGCTGGAATAGAGTGGTACTAGATCAGAGCTCAATCACACAACATAGTTCAGCAATTAAAAAACTGAGTAGTAGTAGACTGCTTGAGCAATCCTTATTAGACAAAGCCTACCTGCCTGCCTGATAATCAGTCTCCTATTGTTAGGTGGTCCTTACAAAGCAGTTAGTTAAATCTTTCAACATTCCCACTTTAATCCAAGGTAGTTTTACCAAATGGCCAGATCAAATTACTGTTGACTAACAGGAACCTCAGCACATACAAAAAATCATGGGGTGATTATATTACAATGTCCTTTAAATTCCCTCAATTCTGGATTTAGTGGAAGTCTCCATAATTACAGGAAATCAGTAATAGGCCACCTAAAGCCTATAGAAGCATTGTTTTCTTAGTTTTTCCTAACCAGGGTTTTGGATTATTTTCTCAAAAATTACTCAAACGGTGCGTGTGCTGCTAAGATTCGACACTGAATTCTAATGTATGGGTTTTTCCCCCACACCGAGCAATTTCTGACACCAGCTGGGTATCCCACAACTCAACTCAATTCTGACACTATCTACCCAAAGATAGAATCAGATCACACAGGTTAAGGGCTCGGTCCTACAAGACTGCACCCCACCCCAACCCCACCACACACACACTTCAGACACCAATATCAAGTACAGGTAGTCACCTATGCTTCTGATCAACTGAGTATAGATTGGAGATTCCAAAGATCTGTCCTTAGTTTCCATTAATTTGCTAGAGTGGCTCACAGAAGTCAGAGAAACATTTTACTTACTACATTACCAGTTTACTATAAAAGGACAGAACTCAGAAACAGCCAAATTGAAGAGATGCGTAGGGCAAGGTAAGGGAAAAGGAACACTAAGCTTCCATCCGCTCTCCGAACACACCACTCTCCCACAATCTCCATGTGTTCACCAATCTGGAAGCTACCTTAACCTTGTCCTTTGGGGCTTTTATAGAGGCTTCATTACAGTCATGATTGATTAAACCATCAGCTACTGGTGACTGCACTTCACTGCCAGCTCCTCTCCCCTCCCCAGAGGTGGGGGAGGAGTAGACTAAAAGTCCCAGCCCTCAAATCACAAGGTTAGCTCCACAGGCAACCAGCCCTAGTCTTAGGTGCGGTCCAAAAATTCCCTCATTAACATAATGAAAGACACCTTTATCTCTTTCTCCACACTTAATTCCAAGGGTTTAAGCAGTCCTATGCCTGGGCGCCTTGGTGGCTCAGTCAGTTAACCTTCTCCCTTGGGCTCAGGTCATGATCTCAGAGTGCTGGAATTGAGTGTCGTGTCAGGCTCCCTGCTCAGCGGGCTTCTCCCTCTCCTGTCAGCCTCTCCTCCCTGATTGTGCTCTCTCTCTTAAATAAATAAACTGAATCTTAAAAAAAAAAAAAAAAGAGAGCGAGCGCTATGCCAGGAACCAGAAGAAGACCAAATATTTATTTCTTATTGTAAACCACAATATCACAGCTTCATTCTTTCTGTGATATTTTACAGGGATATTTAGTATTTATTTCCTTTGAGGAGAGTTATACTCTTCCCAACTTCCTCTCATCTCAGGCATCACTATATGTACTGACAATCCAATTAATTTTTTCATTGCATTTTTCAGTACTCTCCCTACATTCACAGACGTCTGTTGTACCCTAATACCACTGATAATTTTCCTGAGGCTGCAATACTCTCACTTTGCCACTTAAGGAAGAAGCTACCCATATTTGTATTAAATCAATACAGAAAAGAAGAAATGACATGAATATGAAGGGGAAAGTCAAAGAAGGAAGATGAAGAAGAGAAGTAGAAAAAAAAGTTATTTAAGAAGAGGAATAAGAAAAGAAAACACTGGGGAGGAAAGATGTAAGAAGAGAAGGCAAGAAATAAGAGCTGTCCTCAATAAGATTTGAGGGTTTAATGGGGCACCTGGGTGGCTCAGTCAGTTAAGCATCTCAGGTTGGGTCATGATCCTAGGGTCCTGGGATCGAGCCCTGCATCAGGTCAGGCTCCATGCTCAGTGGGGAGTCTGCTTCTCCCTCTGCCCCTCGTCCTGCTCATGCTCTCTCTCTCACTTGCTCATTCTCTCTCTAATAAATAAATAAAATCTTTAAAAAAACTATAAGATTTGAGGGATTAAGAAAGTTGCTCTCAAACAGCCAAAGTAATCTTAATGAAGAACAAAGCTGGAGGCATTGTAGTTTCTGATTTTAAACTATATTACAAAGCTGTAGTAATCAAAACAGTAATGGTATCATAGATCAATAGAACAGAATAGAGAGCCCAGAAATAAACTCACACATATATGCTTAACTAATTTATGACAAAAGAGCCAAGAATATGCAATGGGGAAAAAATAGTCTCTTCAATAAATGGTGCTGGGAAAACTGGACAGCCACATGCAGAAGAATGAAACTGGACCACTTCCTTACACTACCCACAAAAAGAAACTCAGAATGGATTAAAGACTTGAGCATAAGACCTGAAATCATAAAACTCCTAGAAGAAAACATAGGGGGCGGACTCCTTGATGTCGGTCTTGGCAATGATTTTTTTGGATTTAAAAACAAAAGCACAAACAACAAAAGCAAAAATCAACAAGTGGGACTACATCAAACTAAAGCGCTTCCACATAGCAAATGAAGAGGTAACCTTACTGAATAGGAGAAAATATCTGTAAATCATTTACCTGATAATGGGTTAATATCCAACAAATAAAGAACTCATACAACTCAGTAGCAAAAAGACAATCCAATTAAAAAATGGGTAAAGGATCTGAACAGACATTTTTCCAAAAAAGAATACAGATGGCCAACAGGTACATGAAAAAGTGCTCAACATCACTCATCATCAGGGAAATGCACATCAAAATCACAGTGAGATATCACCTTACACCTGTTAGGATGGCTACTGTCAAAAAGACAAGAAATAACAAGTGTTGATGTGGAGAAAAGGGAAAAATTGTGCTCTATTGGTGAAATCCAAATTGGTGCAGCCACTATGGAAAACAGTATGGAGGTGCCTCAAAAGATTAAAAATAGAATTACCATATGATCCACCACTTCCACTTCTGGGTATTTATCTGAAGGAAACAAAAACACTAAATCAAAGATATCTGCATCCCCATTTCATTTCAGCATTATTTACAATAGCCAAGGCATGAAAACTACTGAAGTGTCTAAGAAAATGTGATTTCTCACACACACACACACACACACACACACACACACACATATACATACACACACAGAGGAATATTATTCAGCCATAAAAAGAAGGAAATCTTGCCATTTACAAGAACATACATGGACCTTGAGGGCATTATGCTAAGTGAAATAAGTTTGACAGAGAAAGACAAAACATATGATGTATGACAAGAATATATATATGTAGGTATGAATGTATGACTTACTTATATGTGAAATCTAAAAATCAAAACAAACAAAAACTAACTTCCAGATACAAAGAACAGATTGACTGTTGGCAGAACAGGGACTGTGGGGTGGGTGAAATGAGTAAAGGTGGTCAAAGGGAATGAACTTCCAGTTATAAAATAAATAAGTCATAAGGGATGTAATATACAGCATATTGACCACAGTTAATAATACTGTATTGCGTATTTGAAAGTTAAGAGAATAGATTTTAAAAGTTCTCATCACAATAGGGCACCTGGGTGGCTCAGTCGGTTAAGTGTGTCTGCCTTCAGCTCAGGTCATGATCCGGGGGTCCTGGGAAGGAGTCCTGCATCAGCCTCTCTGCTCAGCAGGGAGACTGCTTCTCCCTCTGCCCCTCCCCACCTCAAGCTCACTCGCTCTTTGTTTCTCAAATAAATAAATAAAATCTTTTTAAAAAGTTCTCATCACAAGAAAAAAAATTGTAACTCTGTGTGGTGATGGATGTTAACTAGACTTATTGAGGTGATTATTTCACAATATATACAAATATTGAATCATTATGCTGTCCACCTGAAATGAATACAATACTATGTGTCAATTAAATCACAATAAGAAATTATAGGTACACAAGCCATAAGACCCAGCCATTCACTCCTAGGTGTTTATCCAAGAGAAAATGAAAACATATCCACACCAAGACTTGTATACAAACATTCACAGCAGCTTTATTTGCGATAGTTGCAAATAACCTAAGTGTCCATCAACAGGTGAGAACAAATTCTGATATATCTTTATTTTATTTTTCATTGAGATATAATTGACATGTAATATTGTATAAGTTTAAGATGTGCGATGTGTTGATTTGATATGTATATATTACAACATGATTACCACCATAGCTTTATCCCGTCTAAAACCTCTATCACGTCACGTAATTACCATTTCTTTTTTTGTGGTGAGAACATTGAAGATCTAGTCTCTTAGCAGTTTTGAAGTATACAATACAGTATTGTTGACTATAATCACTATGCTGTGCATTAGATCTTCAAAATTTATCTACTAGTTGTATTGGTAGCAGAGAGAAAAAGCTAGTGAAACAAATGTTAAGTGAATGGACTTATATTCTAAAACTGTCCTCACTCTCTGACTTTCACTGGCCCTTCCCTCCTCTGGCAGTGTTAGCAGAGCATACTATTAGATTGAGGAGATCCAGGATATACACAGATGACAATTCCTTCTTATTCCATTTCATGAGGCAACACAAGGAACAGTTCACCTGGTTAAGAGTGCCTTGAAAGCGATCTTGCATTAACTAGAAAAAAAATACAGAAAACATAATAGAATGCAAATAGATTTGTGAGGAAATTTTACATGTCTTGTGGTTACTTTTCTTACCCCGTCTATTCTAACAGAAATTTGAGGAAGCACACAAATCAAATTATAAATTAAAGAACAAAGTCCTGCTAAGTTAAATGAGAGCACTCAGGCTAAATATAGTTACTGCAATTGAAATGTTTTCTCTGAAATTGTAGGCAGCTAAGTTCTAAAGGAAAATATTCTAAGTTAGGTAGCTATTACAGGGGGTATGGTGTATTTCTCTGGCTTCATGTCCCCATGCAGTATTTCAGCTAGAATGATACTCCTGGCCTTTCTCTTAACCATAGGAAGAACGACTGACTTGATTAGTACATTTGATTAGTACATTAATAAATACATTAGCATCTTCTAGGCTCCCTACAGAAAAGGTTAACACTAGCCTGTTCTTAACTATCTGGTAAGAAGCTAGTGCCTTTCAGGGAGGCCTGAGGTTGCCCAACTTTTCTATAAAAGGATAAGGAAGTTTGATTTAAAGGTGAAGCATTAAGAAGTCCAGTCTAGACATCAAAATCATGTCCTCCAATATGGCTTTTATAGTAATTAGCTAAAACTTTTTATTTCCAGTTTTGATCTATGTGTATTTCTCAATGGATTCTGCCCAATTTTTGTATGTCGGGCTTCCAAAACACAGAAATAAATTGACTCTATCTCCAGAGTTCACAGTTTGGTGGGGGAGACAAACGAGTTAACTAGCATTTACAGAACAGTATGATAAGTCTGTAATAGAGGTAAATACAAGGTATTGTGGAAGTATACAAGAGCAGCAGCTTCTTAGCCTCAGGTGGGGGGGGGGGGGGGGGGGGGAGACGAACCAGAAGTGACCGGAGATGAGTCTTTAAAGAGGAGTCGGAGTGTACTGGATGGAGAAGAAAATGTTCTAGGAAGGGATGATTAACAAGGTAGTTAGGAGAAAAAATTCTATGAAATTTTTAAAGATTTACTTATTATTTAGCTGTAAATCGTTAGAGGTTCAAGTCTTACTATATTGAATTATCTTTGCATTCCTGAAATAAAAATCCATTTGGGTCATGCTAACTTTTAAAATGCTGTTGTATTCAATTTGTTAATGTTTTATTTAGGATTTCTGCATTTATTTCATTATTAATTGGCCTATTGCTTTTTCTTTTCTTCTGCTATTCCTCACTAATTTGGTTTCATAGTTATGTCAGCCTTGTATAATGAGTTATAAAGTTTTCCATCTTTTTCAAAGCTCTGTAAATAACATTGCTCCTAAAAGTTCTGATAGAATCCACGTTTTATTTATTTTTTATTTTTTTAAAGATTTTCATTTATCTATTGGACAGAGAGAGAGACAGCCAGCGAGAGAGGGAACACAAGCTGGGGGAGTGGAAGAGGAAGAAGCAGGCTCCCAGCGGAGGAGCCTGATGTGGATGGAGCTCAATCCCAGAACGCCAGGACCACGCCCTGAGCCAAAGGCAGACGCCCAACGACTGAGCCACCCACGCGCCCCAGAATCCACGTTTTTAAAACATCTTGACCAAAGGGCGCCTGGTGGCTCAACAGGTTAAGCATCTGACTGGATTTCAGCTCAGGTCATGATCTCAGGGTCATGAGACTGAGCCCTGCACTAGGCTCCATGTACAGTGTAGAGTCTGCTCAAAATTCTTTCTTTTTCCCTCTGCCCCTCCCCCTGCTCTGTCTCCCTCTCTCAAATAAATAAATGAATAAAATCTTAAAAAAAAAAAAAAACCCACCTTGACCTAGTGCCTTTTTCAGAGGTAGAACTTTGGTAACATTTCCCATTTCTTCTGTTGATCAGTTCAAATTTTCTGCCTCTCCTTGCATCAATTTTCATAATTTATATATATATATATTTTTTTAAAAGATTTTATTTATTTATTTGACACAGAGAGACAGACAGCCAGCAAGAGAGGGAACACAAGCAGGGGGAGTGGGAGAGGAAGAAGCAGGCTCCCAGTGGAGCAGGGAGCCCAATGCGGGCTTGATCCCAGGACCCTGGGATCACGCCCTGAGCCGAAGGCAGATGCTTAACGACTGAGCCACCCAGGCGCCCCTATATTTCTTAAGTAATATCCTATGTTGTCAAAATTTTCACTTTATTGATAGGTTAAACTTTGAGTATTCTTGTAATTTTTAAACTTCTTGGATATCTACATGCATCTGTTAATTCCTTTTTTTTTTTTTTGCATTTTCAGCTGTTTTCTCTTTCTTCAGTTTTGCAAGAGGACTGTTTGTCTTATTAGTATTTTCAACGGACTGGCTGTTGATCTTATTTATCTTACTTGACCTTTCAAATGCATCATACACACATTTTCTTTTTCATCACTTGGCTCTAAGTGACATAAAATTCTTAAAAAAAAGTTATAGGAAATGATAGTAATTCACAGGAAAGGGGAGCCCTCTGGAGGCTGAAATTTCAAAGTTTAGTGTTTATTGAGATTGCACTCCATAATCAAAATTAATAAAATGGCCACCAATAAGAAGAGAATAGGGGGGAAAATCCATTTTTAACAACAGTACATAAAACACAAATAAATTTAGTAAGAAATTATTACACACATAAAATGTGTATATATACTATACAATCATGTAATCATACATAGTACTCATATGTTTTAAGCACTTTAGATATATTAACACATTTAATCTTCATGATAACTCTGGGAGGCACTATTATTATCATCCCCCATATTATAGGAGGGAGAAATAAAGAACAAGTACACAAAGGTGAAGGAACAGGTTACATGGCTAGTAAATGGCATAGCTGAGTTTGGAATGCAGGCAGCTGATTCTTGCATATATGAACTAAAGCACTATGCTCTATTAAAGTGTTCACGCACACACACAAATTGTAAAATTGGGCGCCTGGGTGGCTCAGTTGGATAAGCATCTGCCTTTGGCTCAGGTCATGATCCCAGGGTCCTGGGATCGAGCCCCGAGTTGGGCTCCCTATTCAGTGGGAAGCCTGCTTCTCCTTCTCCCTCTGCCACTCCCCCTGCTTGTGCTCTATCAAATAAATAAATAACATCTTTGAAAAGAAAAAAAAACTGGGTGCCTGGGTGGCTCACTCGGTTAAGTGTCTGCCTAGGTCATGATCCCAGAGTCCCAGAGCATCTCACTCTCTCTCTCTCTCACATAAATAAATAAACTCTTTAAAAAATAAATTTAAAAAAAGAAATTGTAAAAGTATAAAATCATTGGGGAAAATGACAGAAGACTTGAGTAAATGGAAAACCATATTAGATTCTCTGATTCTGAAGATTACATGTTAAAATGAGTCAATTCTCCAAATTAATCTATCACTTCTATTTCATCTTAATCAGAATCCCAGTAAAAGAAAATGTGGGAGCTTAACAAAATATTTCTTAACAAAATATTTCTTATGCCTTTTTTTAAAGAATAAACCTTAGAGGGGTGCCTGGCTGGCTCAGTCAGAGGAACACACAGCTCTTGGTTTCAGGGTCATGAGTTCAAGTCCCACATTGGGTGTAGAGACTACTTAAATAAATAAACAAATAAATAAATAAACTTAAAAAAAGAATAAACCTTAAAGAGTAGCCACGAAAAAAAATATATATATATATATTTTTTTTTTTTTAAAGAAGAGCAGTTGGGGCACCTGGTTGGCTAGGTCAGTTAAGCATCCAACTCTCGACTTCCGCTTAGGTCATGATCTTGCAGGCGTGAGCCTAAGCGCCAAGACGAGCTCTGTGCTCAGTGCAGAGTCTGCTTGTCTCTCTCCCTCTGCTCCTCCCACCATTTGCTTGCTCTCTCTCTCTCTCTCTCTCTCTCTCTCTCGCTCAAATAAATAAATAAATAAAATCTTTTAAAAAAGTAAAAATAAAAAAAATAAGAGTAGTGAATGAGACTGCTGCCCAGAAAAGAAAACTTTAATAATTAAAACTGTAAATAGGGGCGCCTGGGTGGCGCAGTCGTTAAGTGTCTGCCTTCGCCTCAGGGCGTGATCCCAGCATTCTGGGATTGAGCCCCACATCAGGCTCCTCCTGCTTCTTCCTCTCCCACTGCCCCTGCTTGTGTTCCCTCTGTCGCTGGCTCTCTCTCTCTCTGTCAAATAAATAAATAAAATTTAAAAAAAAAAAGTGTAAATAAGTAAATAAAAACAGCTCAGGAGTAAACTATCAATAGAATAAGTTACAAATCTGGAAAGTTTAGTTTACATATATAATAATCTGTATGTGGACATATATAATAAAGATGTAATTTAAATCAGAAGGGAAAATCATAACTCACTAAACTATGTAAGAAAAATATTAAATTATAAACCTATTTCATGC
The DNA here is from genome assembly GCF_024610735.1 of Ursus americanus. NCBI lineage: Eukaryota > Metazoa > Chordata > Mammalia > Carnivora > Ursidae > Ursus > Ursus americanus. The sequence goes on from NC_142144.1 coordinate 21,199,414, forward strand.
CTTACACGCATGCATGGAAACACACACACACATGCACAGACACATAATCCTAGAGATTCTAAATGTAAAGAATGACATGATAAAAACAGTAGAAGAAAATATATTTGAGTATCTGTATAATTCTTGGGATAGAGGTGATCTTTCTAAACATGATCCAAAAAGTAGAGACAATAAGGAAAGAGAAAGATAAATTTGGCTACAGAAAAATGAAAAACAAAAATTGAAAAATTACTCTCAATTTTCTTCCTACCTACTGATTTTAAATAACATAAAAACTTGTTTGTTAAAGGTGTGTGGCACGAGTGTTCTTAAATGGATAATAATACAGACTTGAACCTAATGTTGCCTAAGATACTTTATCAGAATGGGAGGGTTTGTTTTCCTTCTACCTAAATACTATGTGTGAGGATGAGTCACATCCTAAAGTGCTGTTATTCTTGGTGGCCGATAAACCTCTCATGACTTTCAACCTCAAAGAATATGTTCTTAACAGACATTTACTCATTCATTCAGCTCATATTCAATAACTACTATGACCAAGGCATAGAACTAGGATATACCGGGGAACCAAAATTCTGAAGCCCTAGGTACTATAGTAGAAAGAGCCCTCAATCAGAGATAGAACTCTTGAGTTAGAGCTTGGGTCATAGTGGAATATTTCTGCCCTTTGGCAGGTAACTTGATCTCTCTGAGCCTCAGTTTTCTTATCTGGTAGTAAAGTATAATAATACCTTGGAGAATTGCTATGAAGATTAGAACCAAACAAGAAAACAAACATTTATTGAGCTCTTGTTCTTTGCCAGGTTCTTAACATACTTGAAACAGTGCTTATAAAATTCTACACAAAAATATGTTACTATCACATAATGAGTTTCCTGTTCTAAAGGACGTAAAAATAAAGAGCAAAAAAGCATATACATACTTTATAATATCAAAATTTGTGAGAAAAAGGCCACAAGGAGAAAAAAAAAAAAGGAAAAGATCGGAGATTAGGGAACTCAGCTGGGAAGCTTGAGTTGGTTTTGAAAGTGGGTGGTATTTGGACCTCTAGAGACGCATGAAAAGGATAACATAGAGGGTATGATATAAACGGAAGCAAAGAGAAGAAAAGAAAGCAAAGAGTATGCAGAGAACAGCAGTACTTTAACACGAGTGTAGGGTGGATGAAGGTCAGCAGTATCTGGAAAAAGTTTGAAGCCAGATCACAGAGAGACCTGAAGGCCAAACTGGGCAGTCTAGACTTGATGCCTTAGGGAATAAAGAGCCGTGTAAAATATATGCCAAGACTTTGGCATAAGACTGACTTCAATTTGAATCAGCTCCTCACATCCTAGCTGTAGAGTTTTGAGCAAGACGCTTAACCTCTCTAAGCCTCAGTTTCTCATCTATATGATGGAGATACTAACTTAAGTCAAGTTTCAAGCATAGTATCTTGTAAATAAAAGATGCTTGATGTGGCATAGCTATTGTGTGCAGGCACTGGTTGACTACTGAAGGACTTTGATGAAAGTAGTTGACATAATCTAAATTCTACAGCACAATGCAGACTAGATTAGAGGCTGGGAGAACAGTTAGGAGAAAATTATAGGAGTCCTAGGGGATACAGATAAGCTAAAAAACAGAAGGATCAAAATAAGTGTTTTAAAGAATATTTTAAGATAGAATATAATTAGGTACTTTTTAGACACAGAGAGAACCCACTGTAGGGGAGAGAATGAAGATACATGAGAGGAAATAACCTGTGAACTAAATTCTGGAGCTGGTGAGTGGGGAATGAGGTAAAGAATCCAGAGAAAACAGTACTCTTTGCTTGATTTCTTATCTGTTTTATTCTGTGATACAGAATGCATTCTTGTCAGCAGCGTAAATAATTTGGAAAATAGGTAGGGCATAAATATTGGAAGAGATTAGTCTTGGAAAGAAAGAATATTTATCTACAGAAAGAATTAAGAAAATGCCAAATGAGACTATATGGACATTTTGATATAAAAAGAGAAAAGTGAAGGAACACAATTTCTCATTCAAGAAGAAGATGAAGTCATCTCCAGGGAATGGAGTAAGTTATATATGTATGACTAGAAGAGTGTGGATATAGTTTAGTCTTTAATCAGCTAAGATCACGATTTCTCAACCTTTGTACTATCGATATTATGGGCTGGATAATTCTTATTTAAGGGTAGTGATAGACTTCCTTTTAATTTTAGGATGTTCATAGCAGGATCCTGGCCTCTGCTAATTAGATGCCAGTAGCAAACCTTCCCCAAGTTATGACAACCAAAAATGTCTCTAGATAGGCCCAAATGCCCTCTAGGAAGCAAAAATCATCTCAAATGAGAACCACTGCTCTAGCTGTTGGAACATGACAAGGGGCCCATAGGTAGGACATTGTCTTGAGACTCTTTCTCACATTCAGAACATTGCTGGCACATACAGACTCTCTCTCTCCTATATATATATATTCATATACATTCTCTCTCCTATATATATATATTCATATATATATGAAGGAAAATAATGATTGACAATTGGCATTGAGGGACTAGCTGAAGTTGCATAACATATATTTGTAGTGGAACCAATAAATCTGATTTTATGGTTTTATTATTTTCTCCCCAAATTATACAGGTGGGAGAAATCAGGAATCTAGAAGCCTAAAGAGAAAGGTATTTAAAAGAGAAGGAGGTCTAATGGAACAGAATAGAGAGCCCAGAAATGGACCCTCAGCTCTTTGGGCAACTAATATTTGATAAAGCAGGAAAAAACATCCGGTGGGAAAAAGACAGTCTCTTCAATAAATGGTCCTGGGAAAATTGGACAGCTACATGCAAAAGAATGAAACTTGACCACTATCTCACACCATACACAAAAATAAACTCCAAATGGATGAAAGACCTCGATGTGAGACAGGAATCCATCAAAATTCTAGAGGAGAACATAGGCAGCAACCTCTACGACATCGGCCAAAGCAACCTTTTTCATGACACATCCCCAAAGGCAAGAGAAACAAAAGATAAAATGAATTTATGGGACTTCATCAAGATTAAAAGTTTCTGCACATCCAAGGAAACAGTCAGAAAAACTAAGAGGCAGCCCACGGAATGGGAGAAGATATTTGCAAATGACACTACAGATAAAGGACTGGTATCCAAGATCTACAAAGAACTTCTCAAACTCAATACACGAGAAACAAATAAACAAATCAAAAAATGGGCAGAAGATATGAACAGACACTTTTCCAATGAAGACATACAAATGGCTAACAGACACATGAAAAAATGTTCAAAATCATTAGCCATCAAGGAAATTCAAATCAAAACCACACTGAGATACCACCTTACGCCAGTTAGAATGGCAAAAATAGACAAGGCAAGAAACAGCAATTGTTGGAGAGGATGTGGAGAAAGGGGATCCCTCCTACATTGTTGGTGGGAATGCAAGTTGGTACAGCCACTCTGGAAAACAGTGTGGAGGTCCCTTAAAAAGTTAAAAATTGAGCTACCCTATGATCCAGCCATTGCACTACTGGGTGTTTACCCCAAAGATACAGACGTAGTGAAGAGAAGGGCCATATGCACCCCAATGTTCATAGCAGCAATGTCCACAATAGCTAAATCGTGGAAGGAGCCGAGATGCCCTGCAACAGATGACTGGATTAAGAAGTTGTGGTCCATATATACAATGGAATATTACTCAGCAATCAGAAAGAATGAGTTCTCAACATTTGCTACAACATGGACGGCACTGGAGGAGATAATGCTTAGTGAAATAAGTCAAGCAGAGAAAGACAACTATCATATGATTTCTCTCATCTATGGAACATAAGAACTAGAATGATCAGTAGGGGAAGAAAGGGATAAAGAAAGGGGGGGGTAATCAGAAGGGGGAATGAAACATGAGAGACTATGGACTATGAGAAACAAACTGAGGGCTACAGAGGGGAGGGGGGTGGGGGAATGGGATAGACCGGTGATGGGTAGTAAGGAGGGCACATATTGCATGGTGCACTGGGTGTTATACACAACTAATGAATCATCGAGCCTTGCATCGAAAACCGGGGATGTACTGTATGGTGACTAACATAATATAATAAAAAATCATTATTAAAATAAAAAAAAAATAAATAAAATAAAAGAGAAGGAGGTCTGTGTTGTGATGAGCACTGGGTGTTACATGCAGCTAATGAATCATGGAACACTACATCAAAAACTAATGATGTCCTATATGCTGGCTAACTGAATATAATTAAAAACAAACAAACAGGGGCGCCTGGGTGGCGCAGTCATTAAGCGTCTGCCTTCGGCTAAGGGCGTGATCCTGGCGTTCCGGGATGGAGTCCCACATCGGGCTCCTCTGCTGGGAGCCTGCTTCTTCCTCTCCCACTCCCCTGCTGTGTTCCCTCTCTCGCTGGCTATCTCTCTGTCAAATAAATAAATAAAATCTTTTAAAAAATAAATAAATAAATAAATAAATAAATAAATAAATAAATAAATAACAACTTATAAAAAAATAAATAAAAGAGAAGTTGCTTCACAGTGTTAGATATTATTGTTTCCAGGTACTTTTTTTTCCTTTTTTCCTGTAAGAGACAATACAAGTTGCTAATCTACTAAGTTTGTACATACCAAGCATGTAGTAGGTGTTCAAAAATTATTTGTTAAATTTACATTGTGAGGTACGAGATTCGGTCCAAATTCAAAATATGAAGTTGTTAGAATTGCTGTTTATGAAACAACATTAAGACTTCTTTTGGAGAGGGGTGCCTGGGTGGCTCAGCCAGTTAAGCATCTGCCTTCTGCTCAGGTCATGATCCCAGGGTCCTGGGATCAAGTCCTGCATTGGGCTCTCTGCTCGGCTGGGAGTCTGCTTCTCCCTCTGTCCCTCCCCCTACTCATTCTCTCCCTCTCTTTCTAGCAAAAATAAATAAAAACTTAAAAAAATAAAGGCTTCTTTTGGAGCGAAAAAGAGAAATAGTTTTCTCATCTTGTATAAGGATGATATTGGCTACCCTGGATATTGGTGATTTGTTATAACTTATTATAGTTTGAATTTGCAGTTTAGACCTTAGGAAGTTATTTATTTTATAAGTTGGTTAATTTTCCATTAGGTACACAGTGGTGCTGTTATGCTTTTGTGGTTCAAACAGCTAGATTTCCCATAGGTGTGGTTAATCTGGTAAATATCTAAAAGAGCTACTTACTCAATTATTCTGTATCTCTACAACTTATTTGTTAAAACAACAAAGCATTATTTCCTTTAAGCTCCCATAACTCTTGTAACATTAATTTCCTCAGGGAATAACTAGTTTTTATGTAAATGTCTTATTTCCCCTGCCACACTGACAAGAGTAGAATCATTTGCTCTCCCCAACTAACATAGTTCCTTGCACATAATATGTGCCCCAAAATAATTGATGGATAAGGGCACCTGGGTGGCTTAGTCAATTAAGCGTCCAACTCTTGATTTCACTCAGGTCATGATCTCAGGGTCATGAGATCCAGCCCTGTGCTGGTCTTTGCCCTGAGCATGGAGCCTGCTTAAGATTCTCCCTCTCCCTCTGCCCTCCCCCCAAGAAACTGATGGATAAATCAATGAGTGAACAATTACACCTCACTGGGTGGAAGTCAAAAGACCTATATTCCTATCCCACGTATGTAATTTTTGGCAAATGCCTTAATTTCACTGGACCATAAAATATGAGAGGTGGTAGGGTGAATGTTACCCAGGGAAATATTAAAGCATAGAGTTAGCCCTTCCATTTTTTCAGAAGGAAATGGACACTCAAGTATAACTTTATTCCAGCTTTAAGGCTTCTTTAGGGGAACAGAGTCAAGTCTAAGCATGGATAATGTTTTTATCCTAGCCAGAAGCTTAGCTTAAGTGAATTTTTCAATGTGTGTATAAGATACAATAAACATATAAGGTATGAGATGACTCATAATCAGAAAAATGTTTAGGGGTTCAGCATGTAGAAAAGAAAAAAGTGATAGTGTTTATAGAGACAAATGTTGCAAAATTAGACTACAATAACATTTGGCTTCTGTATTTGAAAAAAAAGGTAAACTACATGAAATATGAAATATGAAATATTAGGTTTCCCTTGTATACTTGTGAAAATTTGTTTACATGCTGATGCCACCACAGCTTGTTTCTAGCATTATTATCTAGTTTAATTAGATTAAATATGTTGTGCCAAAATATTTGCTCTCAATCTACTGATGTACAATAGTTCCTTACTGATCAAAAGATAGTATGTGAGACTACACCCATAAATTAGCAACCACAAGACAAGTTACTTAGGCAACACATTTGTGCAATATTATTTCATTCCATATATCCAGATTTTCTGCATAATCTGGTTCAGACTAATCTGCAACTCTGTTTCCAATTGATTATCTGCCATATTTATGCAATGTCTGCTTTGGCTGATGTGTGTGTAATACTTCAAACACATTAATGCTCCTGCAAAAACACTGAAAACCTACATTTAATAGAAAATGCTAAAAAAATTTTATTTCAAAATGACCTAGTGCCAAATTTTAACTAGTGAATTAAATACCTATTTTAGAGCTTACTCTAGATAAGGCATTGTGCTAGTATAACCAAAGTGTGTAAAGATAATTAAGACATGGTCCATGGCCCATGATCTCAAGAAGACATCAATCTGGTAGGAAAGGCAGGCATGAATAAAACAATTATAATGTAAAGCATGAAAACTACCCAAAGTGGGACACTGAGAAAAACTGTAAGAGTGCCAAAAACGTAACAACTAATTCTAAGATTATCAGCAGGAAGAGGAAACAGTTGAACTGCACCCTGTAGAATAAATAGGTTTTCAACATGTGATCAGAATACAAATAAAAGAGCAGGAACAAAGACTTGGAAGTTGAAGGATCTGGGAGATGTTCAAAGAATGGCTAATGGTTCAGGGTTCCAAAGTAAACGGGGTGGAATAATTGTTCCATGCTAAGAATTTCAGATTTCATCCTGTATGTGCTAAATTATGAAGTCTGAGCAGGGGAGTGACATTCTCAATTAGTTGTTTCAGAAATATCATCCTGGCAGCAATATATAGAATTGTCTGAAGAAAACAAAAAATGAAAAATAAGAATAACATCAGACAAAAATTCATGATTTTTGCATCTTCAGTGCCTAACATTATGCCTTACAAAAAGTATGTTCTCAGTAAACATTAAACATTATTACTCTGTCCTCAACCACATAGCATGTGAATACAACAATGAAGTTTAATATCATTATAAGAGATTTCCACAAATGTATGGAATTGATCTGGATAGTAGAGGGTTTTTCCACCTTCCTTTACGGCTCCTCAGCTTAGTTTATATTCAAGTGTGTTTAGAGGCGCCTAGGTGGCTTAGTTAGTTAAGCATCTAACTCTGTTTCAGCTTTGATCATGATTTCAGTGTTATAAGATCGAGCCCTGCATCAGGCTCTGTGCTCAGTGTGGAGTCTGCTTGCGATTCTCTCTCCCTCTTCCTCTGCCCCTCCCCATATGTGCTCTCTCGCTCACACTCTCTCTCAAATAAATAAATACATAAATAAATAAAATCTTTATATTCAAGTGTGTTTAAATTTACTTCCACCTATTACAAAACAATAGTAACATAAACAATGGTGAATTAAAATTTATGGGGAAAATTGTTCTAAGATTCTTTTCATATGCATAATTTTAGAAATAATGCACAAACATTATCTACTGAGAAAAAAACACAGATGACTTAGATATACAGGTGAAATTCACTATAGCTATATAAAGAAAACTTTCCAAAGATAAGCAGGAAGAAAATATTTGTAATATATATGGCAGACCAAGAGCAAATATTCCTTTTAAAGAGTGCGTGGCCTAGCTAAGAGCATGGACTCTGAACCAGCCTGCCTGGGTTTGCAACTCTGTCTCATACTTTCTAGCTGTTTAATCTTGGGTAAAACACTTAAGTTTTCAATGTCCCAGTTTTCTTACCTGTAAACTGGGGTTTGTGATATAGTATTTAGTTTATAAGTAAATTGAAAAGTGTTTAGAATAGTGCTTGGCACATAGTAAGTGCTCAATAAAAGTTAGCTGTTTTTAAATTATTATTCTTAATGTAGCAGAAACTATATTTCTCAAAATCTGTTCTTTCCTTCTCATTTTAATAATAGAATCTCCAAGTTGTAACTATGCACATGACTGTCCAGTATAAACAATGAGTCTTCTAGGCTTTACTACAGCTAAGAGTGACTAGGTGACAATCACTTCCGAAAATAGTTTGCCATTACTGAATAAATGTGATGATATGCACACTCAATAACCCAGAAATTCATTCCTAAAATTATATTCCAGAAAAATGTTTATGTATACTGGGATATATGTACAAGAATATTGATAGCAGCACTATTTGTAATTGGTAATAATCTGAAGGTCCATCAACAATAGACTGGATAAATAAACTGAGGTATATTTATACAAAGGTGTATTCAGCAATGAAATTGAATTAACATACATACATACAACAGCATCCACTGAATAGAAACAAGAACCAAACTAACACAAACAGCAATATTTAAAAATAAGCAGAACTGTATCATTTAGAAATGCATACTTGGGTGAAACTAAAGAAAAGCAAAGCAGTGATTACCAAAAAGTCAGGATTATAGTAATCTCTAGGTCTAGAGAGAGACTTCCTCAAGGGAGAGCTGTGATTAGAAAAGGAAACACAGCTTCTGAAACTCTTGCCATGCTCTGTTTCTTTACTTTGAGTGGAGGCTGCATGGATATTTCTTTAAAATAATTTTTTAAGCTTTAGATTATCTTATGCATTTTTCTATATGAACATTATATTTCACAATTTTAATTACAGATACATAAAGAAATATTATGCCCTTGGCCTCTCCTATTCCTTGCTCCATCTTGCTGCCTGAAACATAAATATTGCCACCTGAAACCATGAGGCCAAGGACCATGAGACCAGGGATACTCAGGAATATCAGAGTAATGAGCTGGATGGTTAAGTCCCTGAGGACTTTGTGGGGCACAGCTGCCATATCAGACCAAAACCCTTTGCTTCTGTACCTCATTTACATGACAGAGAAATAAGTTTTATATTGCTTGGAAATCTGAATCTACATATTTGAAATCTACATAGTCAAATTTGATACTAACTAATGTACCTATATACAAGATCTTCAAAAGACAACCTACTGAATAGAAAAATTGCCTGATCTTGCACACACACACACAATTAGGCAATTAATGGGATTCATGCAAGAAGAAATCCAAAGGGCTCATGACCATCTAAAAAGTGTTTAATCTCAGCAGTAATGAGGAAAATGCAAATTAAAACAATAATGAGATAGTATTTTTCATGTGTCAGAGCAGCAAACATTTTTAAAGAGCAAAATATTCATTTCTGTTGAGTATTCAGGAAAATGACCCCTCTCAGGCATTGTTAACATAAAGTGCTATAAATTTTTGGAAGGTAAATTGGCACTATTAAATTTGAAATGCTCTTACACTTAAGGCAGCGAAGGAGCACAAATCTGTATCATAGGAATAACAGCAATAATATTTAAAACTCTATGTCTAAGAATTCTTATTGCAGCATTATTTGTCAAGATAAAAAAAAAAAACCTGAAAACAATCTGTTAAATCCATTAGTACCAGAATATTTGGATAAATTATGGCATAGCTTAACTATGAAATATTATGCAGCTGTTAAAAATGAGTTAAATCTATATATTTTTATCTGGAAGGTTGGTCATGATATATTGTTTAGTGAAGAAGGGTGAAAAATAAGTCACCCATTTTTATATAATTGGCCAAATTATTTTGTGTGTGCATGTCCATATAAATTTGTGTGAACATACAAGAAGGTATGAAAAGATATACCCCTGGGTGGGGAGATGGGGTAACTGGGTGATGGGCATTAAGGAGGGCACTTGATGTAGTGAACACTAGGTGTTATATGCAACTGATGAATTACTAAACTCTACCTCTGAAACTAATAATATAATATATGTTAATTAATTGATTGTAAATAAAAAAATTTTAATTTAATTTAATTTTTAAAAGATACACCCCAGATTGTTAACATTGGTTATCCGGGAATAGGGTCAGTAACAGAGATTACTTTTTCTATATTCATTTTAGGATGGTTTTACTGGTTACAATGAGTCTAACTATGTGTTACTTTTGTAATTTTTACAAAACTATTTAATTTAAAATTAGTTTTAATAAAAGGTATACATCCAAGAATGGATAGTAATGTACCTCAATGCCAGATGCCAACATCTTTATATTGATTACCGCCAAACGTTAAATCCATATCAGTGAAGCAAACTGCACAAACCTGTACAAAATAGAATGAAGTCAGTAACTTGGGAGAGTAATGTGGCTTATCCACTACTGTTTCATAATTAGTATTTTGTTAGTGATTAACTAGAAAGACACCCATGTGTTAGTAAAATAAATGCACGTTACTTCTTGTAATATTCTAGGAAGAAATTTAATGCCAAGGTATGTTATGGAAAGAAAGACAGGAGTTAAGAAATACAGCGACACTTCTTCCTGATCAGGTGGGTCTAGCGATTCCTAAATGAGTGTGTTTGTGAAGCGGTGGCTATCAATCAATGTGTACAATCTGCATGTCCCAATTCTGTCTTCCTGCCCCTCCTCAAATGCTCTTCCGCCGTCAAGGCACAGCCAACACCTAGCCAGACACCTGAATCAGGCTGGCCTCCTCCCTTTCGCTTTCCGGTCTCCCTGAATCTGATGGCTAAATCCTCCGTTTTACTTCTGGAACGCTTCTGTCCTTGCCTTCCCTCTGGTCCTGTCCCGTTTGGTGAGGATTAGCTAATAACATTAGAAGTCCAGATTCCCCGGCCTGGTCTTCCCTGCCTTTCACACCCGCTCCGTCCCGCTTCCCGCCACCTTCTCCGCTGTCACTCTCCACTCCGTGCCTCAAAGATTTCGCTCACCCGCGAGGACCCTGGCACCCCAGGCATTGGGCAACCGCAAGCGGAAGTGGCGGGAGCCCGAGGGGCGGGGCCTGGCCTGGCTGGCCAATGCCAGCGCTGAGTCCAGGGCCAGAGGTCACATGTTCAGTAGGCGGGAATTTTCTCAGGCGAAGACCTGTAGGTGGCGATTTTACCTCCGGTAGCAGCCCTGAGAGGCTGAAGAGAGGAGAGAGGGAAGGTGTTCTTCAGCAGAGGAGAAGAAAAGGTCAGGATGGGGCTAGCGTAAGGCAGCTCTAAAATTTCTGGCAAACAGATTTGTGAGGCCCGGTTGATGTGGCTCTGTGGGGACGAGACCTCCACAACAAGGGTCCACGTAACTTAATGAGGCGGGGATAGAGGTTGTGACGGGCACAGAAAGGCCAGTGGGATTTCAGCCCGCTAACAAGGAGTTGGGTAGATTAAACAATACGAGAAAATGTGTGAACCTTGCCTCCTCTGCGATTTTACATGGTTAAAGTGTGGTTTTTAGGCAAAGGAGTGAGGAAGGGGAGAAATCGCCATATGCCTTAGCCTGGTGAGAGGAGATGGGAAGCCAGCCCTAAAATTCACATTCATTCGTATGTGTCTTAAATAATCTTGGAAATAATATTCCATTATATATGCCTACACTTTAAATATGTAAAATTTTTATCTCAATCATACTTCAGTAAAACTGCGTGGAAAAAAATCTTGTGCCTTACTTCTCTGGCCTTGTGCATAAGAGCCTAACTTATTACTTATATGCACTTCCATTTTGGCCCCGATTAGGAGGTAGTACAAGAGAAATAAAATCTTTAGAAACAGGTAAGGAAAAATATTTCAGGAATTGCTGTAATTCCTTATTGATTGATTGATTGATTATTTTTAAAATACCTAACTCTTTAGCCATGATTTTGCTTGTTTTCTCCCTTTGACTTTAGAAATAAGGCCAATTTATCTCTCTTCCTATCCATCCACTATTATAAGATGGGGTCAAATACCTGTAATGCAGTGAAGTAAGGTTGACAGGTGAAAGGAATTCTATGAATATATATGATATATAGTATCTTATTTAAGTACTGTATGTTCAGCATAAATTTAAATGATTAACTTCAATACAACAGTAATTATTGTTTAAGGTAGTTGATGAGAATGATGAATCTGAAGCTGATAAAAATATTAGGCTTCACAAGAAAGGAAATTTTAAGATAAATGCTGACAATAACTGAATGGAATAACTAAGTAGATCGATTGTTTTAAACTTTTTGAAATGACTTCTAGAATGAAGCACAATCAGATAATGTTTTTTGAAAGCACAATATCAAGAAATGGAAATTCTAAATTAATATTTGCCTCAAAGATAGTGACACACTGTATGGAAAAGGTATGGAAGTACAATGATTGGAAAATATTTCCAGAGAAGCAATCACCAGTAAAATGCTATGTTGACATTGTTTAATTAAGAGTGAAAGAGGGCACCCACACTATGTACTCCCCACATCTGTTGATACCACAGAACCTAACAATATTAAAAATAATTCAGATAGCTTATTGGGTTTGTTTTCATTGGAAAGCTTATTGTAATATCCAAAATGTCTTCTGATTCATTAATCAAATAAAGTAATTGTATTCCAAACCAGTTTGCTCTTAGTTTTTTTAATACAGTAGTTGAGTAGTTAAGAATGTTCACTCGATGATGACTGAAAATAGGAGTAGATTCATAGCTAATTAATGTAGATGAGCTCTTAAGGTCTTCTGGGGCAGTACCTTCATCATAGATAAGGAAACAGGTAAACCTCAAACAAATTTAAAATAATAACAAAACTAAGGCAAAACCATTCAGATTAAAATGTTTATTTCACTCACTAAAAACTTACTGACAAACTACTATATGAAGATTCTATCTTACATCTGAATTCCCCAAAACATAACTGATCAAAATGCTAAGAACTATCTGATACACTGGACTCTGTTCTAGAGTGACTCTTATAAGCTGTAATTGCTCTGGTTCTCACATAAATGAGAATCATCTTGGACTCTTTCAGCATTCTAAATTTTACTGATTCATTAGATGAATTTGTTTGTTTATCCATAATGACCCATTGACCAGGAATAATATGTTTTAGTGGCTTTATTCCAAATGAGCTATTAGGGAATTCTAACTTCAGCCTTTTTATTTTAAGTTTTTATTTATTTTTTTTAGTGAACTCTACCCCCAACAGGGGCTTGAACTCATGACCCTAAAATCAAGAGTCACATGTTCTTCCAACTGAGCCAGTCAGGCACCCCTGAGGTTTTTATTTTTTAAGAGACTGAAATTTCCCAGATTCTTCTCCCCTGCTTCAGCACAGTTTTTCCTGTGGTTATTCTATTTCAAGACCACTTAAGAAATATGGTTATCCTAAGAAAACCACTGTACCAGTCTTGCGAATTCCTGCCTCTTTTGCAACAAGATGATCACAGAATATAGATTTCAATCCACCAACCAGAAGTTGTGTGGATTAAACAATTATGAACATGTGTGAAAAATAGATGAATGATTTTTTTTTAAAGATTTTATTTATTTATTTGACAGACAGCCAGCGAGAGAGGGAACACAAGCAGGGGGAGTGGGAGAGGAAGAAGCAGGCTCATAGCGGAGGAGCCTGATGTGGGGCTCGATCCCATAACGCCGGGATCACGCCCTGAGCTGAAGGCAGACGCTTAACCACTGTGCCAACCAGGCGCCCCAGATGAATGATTTTATATCAGCATTCATTATTTTCATATTAGATTTAAATCATAATAATAAGTGTTATTTTTATAGTTAATGTTTTTATCATTCAGTGCCTTTAAAAATGAATGAACTGAAGTTTTGTGATTAAGAATGGTTTTCTTCTCCTTGCTTTGCTATTTTACCAACATTTGATTTTAATTTTTATATTTCCAGATACGAAATTTGTACTGCTTTCAAGGAAAGAAGACATGTTTTCAACATTCAAATATTGTGCAATAGACTATTTATATGAGGTAGAGTGTTACTGGGTCACTAACTACTAAGAATTATGATATGAAAAGTACTATCTGCATTCACTACATGATGATAATTTTGCAGTAGTCGTTAGATTAATCCTTAGTCTAATTACTTTGAGATTTATTTAAAATTTCTTCCCACTTCCAATGTACCTTAAAAACACCACTTTTGGAAGGAAATTGTTGACAACGTATTGTGAATTTGAAGTTGTCAGCAGAAGAAAATGGAAACTTGACATATTTGGGCTGTTTTTATATGAACATTCTTGAGTGATCTTCCTTGAAAAGAGTGGGGGAAAAGCAGTCTCAGTTATCTTTATGAGGAAATAACAATAACAGCATGTATTGACCACTTGCTATGGGCCAGATACTTTGCTCTTTTGCTGGATTATATCATTTGCTCTTTTGATGGATTATGCCATTTGATCATCATAACTGCTCCAAGAGCTAGATTTTACAATTTTACAGGATAGGAAAATGATGTCTAGAGAACTTAAACAGCTTATACAAAGCTGAGATTCAAGTCCAGTACATTGTTAAGAATCTAATTGGAATAGTCATCATACAACAATTCATTATTCTTATGATCTTAATTGACAAGTTAAATTTTGATTTTCTTTATAACCTTCACCTCATTACCAGGAAAAAAAAATTATTCCAATGTACCTAAAGCTGTTACATTTTATAGGAAATAAGAAAGATATTTAGACATCTTCAGGTTTTATTATTTCTTCATAACTGGGAGGTAAATGTGTTATTATAACATATACATGGTAGGGAATCAGAAGTTATCATTAACTGGGGCGCCTCGGTGGCACAGCGGTTAGGCATCTGCCTTCGGCTCAGGGCGTGATCCTGGCATTATGGGATCGAGCCCCACATCAGGCTCCTCCGCTATGAGCCTGCTTCTTCCTCTCCCACTCCCCCTGCTTGTGTTCCCTCTCTCGCTGGCTGTCTCTAACATGTCGAATAAATAAATAAAATCTTAAAAAAAAAAAAAAAGAAGTTATCATTAACCAAATATATTTGTGAATATATTGGCCACTTCAAAATTAGTCTGTATTCAAACATCCTTAAACTTTTATCCTTGCCCATAATGTCTTAGTTTCTCACTGGTGGATTACACCCCCTGATATACTATAAATATGATAGTGATTGATGGCAAATCTTGCAAAAGTTGTGGAATTTTGTAAAGTTCATGGAAACAGTGTTGAGGAACCACTCAACGGGTAAAGCTATTGTCAAATGAAGACCTTGTGACATTAGATTAGTTACAGATAAGAGGAAGAGAATGGTTCAAATATTAAAGGAGTCAGAGATGCCTTGAGAATATTTTGGTTAAATATTTTTTAAAAATATCTTATTTATAATCAAAGGTGACAAAATGACTAATATCATGCATATCATTATATAATACAGTTTGTGGGAAATTTTTGACAAAAAACTAGCTATGGTTACAAGCTAATTATAAACAAAATTTTGTTAGCTATAAAATTTAATTTTTATAACTTTACTTCATTTTTCTTAGACAAAGTATTAATCAAGTTTTTTTTCTGTTTTGCAATGAATCTTTGGTCCTCATTTTATATAAATTAGTTTAACTCATCTTTTCTTTCTTTGTACCGTTTATTCTTGGGTAATTAAGACCTCTTATTTAATATGTATAACACCTTCAGCAAACATAAAACTCTTGGGAAATAATGCAAGAAACTATCATTTGTCCAAATACATAGAATAATGAATTTTGTGGGAAGTTGAGAGTTACTGAGGAAAAGCTTCATAGAGGAGATATTGCTTAAGATGGGCCTTGAAAGATAAATAGGATTTTGATAATCTGAGAATAGTGGGACATTTTTCAGAGGCACACCATAGACAATGAGGTTGAAGAAATAGTTTTATTTGTTGATTTTTTTTAAGTTAGAAACTTATTTATTGGTTGTCACAAGTTTAATAATGCAAAGACATGCTAAACAAAATTAAGACAGCCATATTATACTGTTAAGTGAAAAAAAGCACATTGCTAAATGGCATACTGTATAAATGATGTGATCTTGTTTTTGTCAAACATACACACACACACACACACACACACACACACACACACACACTTTAGCCTAGCCTAGGAAAGGAAGTCTGTGGAAAATATGCCAAACTATTACTGATATCACTAGGGACCTTGATTTTCTCAGTTATGTGTTCTGTGTTATTTTATATCTTATAATGAGCAGGTATTACCTTTAAATAATATGAATTTAAAAGAATAAAGAATTTTAATATTCTGAATATTGATAGTTGCATCTGTTAAATGTATTAAAAGATTTTATAATCTTACTTTCCTACATAGAATATAGTTAGAAAGAAGTTTTGCAGAGATGCTTTATTGCTTCGAGTCCCTTCATGTTTATATCAAGATGCAGGAGTTACTGATAATAAATTTAGGAGGCCATGGATGAGAGGTATGTTTTATTTTTATTTCTCAAAAGTCTATCTTAAAAGTGATATCAGAGTGTAGCACAATAAATTATTAAGAAAATGTGCTTTTCTTATGAATAAAACTACATTGCATTTATTCATATCAGAACTCTGAGGGGCACCTGGGTGGCTCAGTCAGTTAAGCATCTGCTTTCGGCTCGGGTCATGATCCTGGAGTCCCAGGATTGAGCCCCACGTTGGGCTCCCTGCTCAGCGGGGAGTCTGCTTTTCCCTCTGTCCCTTCCCCTCTCGTGCTCTCTCTCGCTCTCTCTCTCTCAAATAAATAAAATCTTAAAAAAAAAAAGGAACTCCAAGAAGGTTACAAATTAATATTTTTATGACAGAATTTAGGTGACAAAGTAGGGAATTGGGACACTTATACTAGATATGAATAGAACAAATAAAAGATATGTAGATGATGAAGTCTTAAAATACTCTAGCATTGTAAACATTTGTTGTGTTGTAATAGGATCTTGCTCAACCGTAGGAGGGCTACTTTAAAATGTTATGATATACTGCACATAAAACTATTTTTAAATGTATATGTACAAAATATTATCTTTTACTCTTATCATGTCATGGATTTAAGAAAGAGGTAGCTTCCATAGAGAAGTCAAGTCAGTTAACAACATTAATTTAGCATATATTATGTACCAGGTACTGTTACAGGTGCTAAAGACAGTTACTAATAAGACAGAAGTAGTTTCTTCCCTCAGTGGGTTTTCAGACTGGTAAGAAGGATGCAGCAATAAAACCATTACATATATAAGCTAATGTCTGGTATTAATAAATGTGTAGAGAAGACACAATAGGGTAATGTGATACAAGATTGATTAGGGAGCACTATTTTCTAAGATGCTTAGGGAAGGAAGTGGACATTTGAGTTGAGATCTGAATGATGAGAAGGCAACAACAATAAAAAGATATGGAGGAGAAGCCTTTCAAACAAATGCAGAGTTGACTCAGGAATAAACTTGATGAGTTTTAGGACCAGAAAATTAGGCCACTGTGACAGGTTAATGAAAAGGGGATATCTAAGAAGTAGGCAGCTTCTAAAAAATATAAGGCATTGTAGGCCATAATATGGAGTTTATTTGTTTGTTTATATTATGGCTAATGTGGCAAATGATTGGACAGTTTTTAAAGGGGGAGTGACATAATCTGATATATGCTTTAGAAAAATCGTTCTGGGGGCACCTGGTGGCACAGCGGTTGGGCGTCTGCCTTCGGCTCAGGGCGTGATCCTGGCGTTATGGGATCGAGCCCCACATCAGGCTCCTCTGCTATGAGCCTGCTTCTTCCTCTCCCACTCCCCCTGCTTGTGTTCCCTCTCTCGCTGGCTGTCTCTGTCTCTGTCAAATAAATAAATAAAATCTTAAAAAAAAAAAAAAAAGAAAAATCGTTCTGGTTGTCTGGAGTATGGAAGGGGTAGGAATTGGGAAAGAGTAGGAATGATAAAATCAATCAGAAAGCTATCATATTGGTGGTTCAGAATCTAGATTGATAGGTGAATCTACACTCCACATAAAAGATGATAGTGTCTTGAACTAGGCTTAGATCAATGGAGGTGTGAGGAGTGGTTGAATTGAGATTATTTTAGGTCCAGCCAACAGTGAGAGGGATAAAGAAAAAATAGAACAATAAAGAATTTCTTCTAGGTTTTTGACCTGAGCAGCTGGGTGGGTGGCAGTGCTGTTTCCTAAGATAAGGAGTCTCATGGGGAAGCCAATTTGTGGCTAGAGTCAATAGCTCTGCTTTGGCCGGGTTAAAATGTCTATTTAGGCATCTACATGAAGACATCAAGGAGACAATTCATTATACAGATCTTGAGCACTGCTGGAGTTTCAAATTAGGGTAATCATATATGGATTGCACATAAACTTATGGAAGTGGATGAAGTCACTGAAAGCATGAGTATTCATTGAGCAGAGCACCTAGGACAGAGCCCTAGAACACTCCAACAGTTAAAAGGCAGAACCAGATAAGAAGACAAGTGAGATAGGGACACCTGGGTGGCTCAATCCGTTAAGCATCTGCCTTCAGCTTAGGTCATGATCTCAGGGTCCTGGGATGAAGCCCTACACTCAGCAAGGAGTCTGCTTGAGATTCTTCCTTCTCCCTCTGCCCTTTCCCCTGCCCACACACTCGCTTTCTCCCTCTTTCTAAAATAAATAAATCTTTAAAAAAAAGAAGAAGAAGAAGAAGAAGAAGAATGAGAATGCCAGTTTGCTTAGGAAGGTGTACTTTAAAAAAAAAAAAAAGATTTTATTTATTTATTTGACAGACAGAGAGACAGCCAGCAAGAGAGGGAACACCAGCAGGGGGAGTGGGAGAGGAAGAAGGAGGCTCTCAGCGGAGGAGCCTGATGCGGGGCTCGATCCCAGAATGCTGGGATCACTCCCTGAGCTGAAGGCAGACACTTAACCACTGAGCCACCCAGGCACCCCAGGAAGGTGTACTATTATCATCTGTCAATGTTGGATGCCCATTTGAAATTTATGGTCATAATCTGAAATGAGTTCATTCAGCATGACTGGATGATCTTTTTCCAATAATTTTCAGCTGTTCTAGTGTATGTACACAAGGTGGAGAGTTGTATGTACACAAGGGGTTTTCCTAAGTTAGTACAAGGGAAAGAGAGGCAAAGGAATCCAGGGTCTTTGTAAGGTAGTGGTTATGGAACTAGCTATGGAGACTAAACTGTGTAAGAAAGGAAGTAAGGACATGAGGAAGGAATGTCTTCATTTTGCAAAGAATATTATAAAAATGGAATGAATCTCAATCAGGTTGGAAATAAAGAATAGCTTTCATTAAACTGCTTATCTAAAAGTACAGGAGGAAAAGTAAATAAATAAATGTACAGAAGGAAAAATGAGTTCATCACTTTTTCCTACTTCTTTTTCTTTTTTTGAAAAAGGTAATAACATTAACAGCCAAAAATTTTTTTTTAAGATTTTGTTTATTTATTTGCCAGAGAGAGAGAGAACAAGCAGGGGAAGTGGCAGGTAGAGGGAGAAGCAGGCTTCCCGCTGAACAAGGAGCCCAATGTAGGATTCGATCCCAGGACCCTGAGATCATGACCTGAGCTGAAGGCAGATGCTTAATGGACTGAACAACCCAGGCATCCCCATTAGGGATCCCTAAACTTTGTTTACAATATGTAAGTCACTGTCCTAAGCAATTTATATGTCTCATCGTATTTAATCTACACAACACTACGAAAAGGCCATTATTATTATTATTCCTAATTTGTAGGTAAGGAATACAGGTACAAAGGGGTTGAGAGGTTTATCCAAGCTCATACACTTAATAAGTAGCAATACAAGTATTAAAATCTAGTCAGGATGATTCCAGAATCTGTACTCCTAACCACTAAACTTGAATTTTTTTCAACGACACACAGACTCAGATGTTCAAGATAACAAAACTAGTAAGATGTAACATTGGTGGCAGAATACAGGTCCTTTGACTCTTAACTTCACTCAGTTGCTTCTTCTGACATTAGTATGTGACATGATCTCTCTCTTAAGGAACCAAGGGTCTAATTTGAGAGACAAGCTATAGATATCTAAAATTTTAAAATATGGCTGTGTATGATGATGTACCAGAGTGAGTGCTACTGACAATTATGGTCCTTCAAGGAGAATATGTCAGAACAAGCTGAGATGGTTAATAATAAAAGTTTATGAGGAACAATATGAGCTGTTGAACAGGACTATCTAGGATGGTAGTGCTGTATTAGCAAAAGAGAGGATGTAAAAATGAGGATGATATGTTCAGGTGATATTGTTCTGACTATAATTGAGGGGTTTTGGGGGGTGAATTGTAATCATGAGAAAGGTTATTTAAATACTTGGAGTCTGGTAAAATTTGGGGAAAAATTACATTTGTGAACAAATAAAGATAACACCATAATGTAAAAGGTTCATGTTTGGCTTCCTTGTATTAGCTGCAAAAGAAAATTCTAGAAACTTATGTTTATCGTTTTCCTTTCTAGTTTCAGCTGTTTCAGTGTGGGGAATGACAGATGATATTTCAGTGTTGGATCAATGGAAAGCAAGTCTCTTTGTGGAGGAGTTCCTAGAGAAGTATGTGTCCTTAACCTCAATTTCCTCTTTACATCTAGGAAAGAAATTGTAAGTTCTCCAGACACCTGCAGAGAGAAGATCCTTTCCTTTGTATCCTCACAGATTTTATTCTTTTATCTGAAGGAAAAGCCCTAATCTGAGCCACGAAAGAGAGGTTAATAGAAGTGATTTATACCCTTCTTATTTTAGCCTCATTTATCACAAATTAACTGTTCTCTATGCATTTGTGTTGTAAAACACACAGAAAAATAAAGCAAATATGTTATACTTTTAATCAATAAGTAAACTTCTTGTAGAATGTGTCTATAGGACACTTTATATTAAAATTGGTCTTTTTTTCTTGTAGTATAAATGCAGATTTAAGGCTATTTTCTAACATAAATTTGTCAAAAGATTATTTATTATTTCTTAAGTCATTCTTCAAATCTTTATTATATACAATCCTGTGTGCTGGATACAGGATACACAAATGAATAAGACACAGTCTCTACTCTCAAAGAACACAAAAAAATAGGGAGTAGAGATTTATAAATAAATAATTACAACACAATATGGGAAGTACGATGAAAAAGATAGGAACACAGAGCATACATAATACAAGGAAGAACATCTAACCCAGTCTACCTTGTTAATATAGACATAAATTAGAGATTTCAGTTCAAAGGTAAATAATTTACTCTGTTGCTTCACTTTGTACAAAGAGTGCTGATCAGACCCAGGAAGGATTTAGTTATTATTCACATTTTCAGGTTTTAGTAATTTAAGTTTTCCTTAATGTGCTGGAAAGAAACAAATAACCAATTTAAATGTGTCCAGACTCAAAATGCAAAGAAACCCAATATACCATTTCCATCATCTAGGAATTTAAAAGTCAGGTTAGGAAGATAATATATAGACATAAAAAAATTAACCATGTAAGAATTAAATGATAATATAAGATGACCATCATAAAGTCTATCACAAGGCATAAGGCCAATACAAAGTGCCTATTCCATGACTAAACCGAGCAGTGAGGAAGCAGGAATGTGTAGTGAAAAGAACTCTGCTCCATGAATTTTTAAAAAATGTGGATTTCAAGTCTTGATTTGAAAAGTCAAGTACGCAGTCATCTTCTCTCTCTGACCCTCACTCTCTATCAGTGTAATGATACTGGATCAGTGCTTCTCAAACTTTAATGTGCATATGAATCACCTGATAATCTTATTAAAAACGAGATCCTTATTCAGTTGGTCTGTGTTGGGGGCCTATGATTCTGCACTTTTTTTTTTTTTTTTTAAAGTGGGCTCCATGGCCAGCATGGAGCCCAACACAGGGCTTGAATTCATGACCCTGAGATCAAGACCTGAGCTGAGATCAAGAGTTAGATGCTTAACTGACTGAGCCAACCGGGCACCCCAGATACTGCCCAGATTCTGCTCTAAGGTGTGCTGATACTGCTGACCGAAGAACCTACTTAAAGTAACAAGAAACAAGATGATCTCTAAGATCTCTTCATTTTATGAGTTAGATTGGTAAGGCTGTGCATTTATAAGCAGGAGAGATTAGCTTTACAAAGAAGTAGGAATTGAGCTTGAGCTGGACATTGAAGGAGAAACTAACTTGAGAGAAAGTTTTTCAGGTAAAGGAAAGAGCAAGTCTGAAGGCATAGAGCGAGAATATGCAATAAGTCCTCAGTGAAGGCAATGATCTAGCTACTTTGACTCAAACAAGATTCATGTATGGGAGAAATGGAGGCCCTGAAAGAATGGATGCCCAATCTTATCTGACCTTCCATTCATTTTGCAGTACCAAGATAGAGTCCACGGCAAAGAAGGTGGACCTGTGGCACCACCTAGAATCACATTTACATTTCTCAGCCTCCCTGTAACTACACATACCCATACGACTAAGTTCTTCCCAATGGGGTATTAAGCAAAAGAGGCTTATGCAATTTCTGGGGAATGTGCTTAAAAGGAAGCAGCATGTTTTTCTCCTTCACTTTTCTTCTTCCCAATGCTGGAATAGAGATGTAATGACTGGCTCCAGCAACCAGCTTGGACTATACTGACAAGAACTAAATATAGGAGTGAAAGAGTGGAACAAAAGGAGCTTTAGTCTCTGACACACTGCAAACTGCTTTACTAGCCATGAACTTCTAAATGCCACTTTTTATGTGTGTTTAAGCTATTAATTTCAATTTTGTCTCATATAGCAAGATTTAATTTTTAATAGGCTGTATTTTTAGAGAAGTTTTGGTTCATAGCAGAATTGAGCAGAAAGTATAGAGATTTCCCATGTTAAAATTTAATTTTAAATAATTCTGCTACTACAGTTTTATTACCTAATGGATTTTAGGAATAAGCATTCTGATCATTAGCACTACCTAGAGTTCCTAAATCTTGCTTTTCCTCTCTTCCTCCCGTCTCTTTGTTCCTTGTGTCTATTTTTGTTACTTCTTAATATCGATCCTAAGGCCTCAATTCTTTAACTAACTTGTTGGTGTACTGTGTTTTAACATATATGGGCATTTTCTGCCGTGTGTTCTTAAGAAATCTTATGTTCTACAAAATTACACACTAGAAATAACAGGACATACAAGAAAATTGGCTTCTGTAGTCAAAGCTATAACTTGAGACAGAGCACTAACAAAAATAATAACTATTTTAATTTTTAGAAAACCACCGGCAAAGAAAAAAACAAAAGCAGCATAGTTTAAAAAACATATTAAGCTCCTAATAAATACATACATATTAGAGTAAATATAGCACTTTTTTTAGCTTGATGGACAGGATAAAGAAGGGGTTGAGGCTATCAAATTATGGAGACAAGGGCAAAATGCAAAAAAATTGGGAAGAACCATGCATAAACTTCCTAGCTTCCAGGAGGGAGCACATGGCTAAGTAGAGTAAGAGGAAGAATGTATAACAATATCCCCTATTCCTCTGTGGCTTGTTATATTCAGATGAATGCAGTTGAATGAAGGGCATTGCGCATATATTTATTTCCTGTATACCTCATAACTATTATGTGAGGTGGATATTACTATCCCAATGTTATATATGGGAAACTGAGACTTAGATTAAATAACTGTCCCACAGTCAATAGTTGGAGCTATTCAAATACTCAAACCCTAGTCTGTCTGACTTCAAACCCTATACTCTTTGGTTTGGTTTGGTTTATAGTAGTGCTTTATTGAAATATGATTCATATCCATATAATTCACCCATTCCAATTCAGTGGTTTTTAGTAGAGTTGTGCAATTATCACAATCAATTTTAGTGCATTTTCATCAACACAAAAAGAAATCTTATACTTATTAATATCCACTCCCCACTTTTCCCCTTCCTCCAGACAGGCAACTACTAGTCTACTTTCTGCCTCTCTAGACTTGCCTATTCTGGACATTTCATATAAATGGAATCAAAGTAAAATCATACAACAATTCCAACATAGGGAGGGGGCGTAGTTCCCCAAACCACAAGCAGTGTTCTCATACCAGCTGGGTATCCTACAATTCAACTCAATTCTGACACTATCTACCCAGAGATAGTATAAGATACGTCCTGTTAAGGGCTCAGTCTTGCAAGACTGCCTCCCCTCTCCTGCCACTTCAGACTCCACTTGAAGTCCAGGTTATAACCTATGCTTCTGACCCACTGGCTATAGATTGGAGGTTCCAGCAACCTCCTCCTTGGATTTGATCAATTTGCTAGACAGACTCACAGAATTCACAGAAACATTTTACTTACTGGATTACTGATTATTATAAAAGGATATAACTCAGGAACAGCCAGATGGAAGAGATACGTAGGGCAAGGTATGGGAAAGGGGCACAGAGTTTCCATACCCTCTACCTCCACACCACTCTCCCAGAATTTCCATGTATTCACCAACCCAGAAGCTCTCTGAACCCCATCCTCTTGTGTTCTTGCAAAGGCTTTATTGCATACACGCGATTGACTCTATCATTGGCCATTGGCAGTTGATGCAACCTCCAGCCCTTCTTGCTGGAGGTCAGAGGAATGGGGCTAAAATTCCATCCCTCTGATCACATGGTTGTTTCTCTGGGCAATGGAGAGGTTTTCCAAAAGTCACCTCATTAACAACTAAATATACCTTTATCATTCTCAACACTTAGGAAATTCCAAGGGCTTTAGGAGTTCCTTGCCAGAAATGGGGATGAAGACCAACTATACATCTCTTGTGTTGTAAAACACAGTATGACACATACAGTATGGGATCTTTTGTGACTGGTTTCTTTCACTTAGCATAATGTATTCAAGGTTCATCTGTGTTGTAGCATGTATCAGCACTTAGCTTTTTTTTTTAATGGCCAAATAATATTCCATTGTGTGGACATAGCACATTTTATTTATCCATCCATTAGTTGTTGGACATTTAGGTTGTTTTCAGTTTTTAGCTGGTATGAATAAAGCTATTATAAGTATCTGTGGGTAAATTTTTGTGCATACATATGATTTCATTTCTCTAGTAGTAGAATTACTAGATCATATGGTAACTCAGTGTATAACTGTTTGAGGAATTGTGAAATTATTTTCCAAGCAGCTCTACCTTCTTGCATTTCTGCCAGCAGTGTGTGAAGGCTACAATTTATTTACATCCTTGCCAACATTCCTTATTATCTTTCTTTTTTATTATAGCCATCCTAATGGGTGGCTTATGTATGTCATTGTTGTTTTGATTTGCATTTCCCTCATAGCAAATGACGTTTAGCATCTTTTTGTGTAATTATTGTCCTTTAGTTTATCTTCTTCAAGAAAATGTTTGTTTAAGTACTTTGCCCATTTTCCAGTTGGCTTACATGTCTTTTTATAGTTGGATTTTAAGAGTTTGTTATATAATCTAGATACAAGTCCCTTATCAGATACATGATTTGCAGATATTTTCTTCTGTGGATTATCTTTCCGGTTTCTTGATAGTATCCTTTGAAACACAATTTTTAAAAATTTTGATGAAGTCCAATTTATCTTTTCTTTTCTTTCGTCACTTAGGCTTTTGGCACCATATCTGAGAAGGCTTTGCTAATCCAAAGTCGTGAGGATTTACTCCTCTATTTTCTTCTAAGAGTTTGCCTGGAATAATTTTTTTTAAAGGTTTTATTTATTCATTCATTCGACAGAGATAGAGACAGCCAGCGAGAGAGGGAACACAAGCAGGGGGAGTGGGAGAGGAAGAAGCAGGCTCATAGCAGAGGAGCCTGATGTGGGGCTTGATCCCAGAACGCCGGGATCACGCCCTGAGCCGAAGGCAGACGCCTAACTGCTGTGCCACCCAGGCGCCCCTGGAATATTTTTTTTTTAAGTCACAAATCAGATCATAAACTGTCTCTGTTATAACCTACTGACAGTATCCTATTGCACATAGAATAAAATCCAAAGTTCTTACCAGATATTATAATGCCCAACATGATCTGGTCCCTTCCTACCTATTTAACCTTATTCTGTTCCGGTCACCTTGACCTTTCTGCTTTTTTTAGACTATGCAAACCTTATTCCCCCACTTTAGGCCTTTGTATAGGTCACTCCCTACCATTATTCAGGTAGCTGTGGAATTATCAGCTCCTCAGCTGGCCGCTTTCTAAAATAGACCTTTTACCAACTCTCTGGCTGTTACTTGATGTCCTAATATTTTATTTTATTCATAACAGTGTTTCATCACCTGACATTATGTTATTTGTTTGTTTGTCTATCATCCCATTAACAGGTAAGCTTCATGAGGGTAAGAACTTTGTTTTGCTCTACCACTCCATTCTCAGTGCCTAAAATGGTGTTAGCACACTGTGAACACTCAGTAAATATTTCTTTTAAGTTAAGTAATTAGTGAATTGGAGTGGATGAACCTACCCAGATAGAATGTTATGGAAAGAAAGCAAACACCATCTAGATTAGAATCCTGCGAAATGTCAGTACTACAGGTTAGGTGGAGAAGGAGACACCAGTGAACAAAGAATAGATAATATTGGACATGGAGGTAAGAGGACATCCAGGAAATACTTTTCTTCATAGAACATGTATATCTAGGGAAAGGGAACTGACTGGGTTTTCTCAAAACTGTAGTACCGAGGATTATTACAAAGTGCTGATCCTATTAGTAACATTGAAAACAAAAAAGATAATTGTGATATAAATGCTGAATTTAGAAGTCTGTAAAGATTCACATAGGAATCAATGGTCTTATGAGTAATATGGACCTAGGTGAGTTGAAATATTTTTTCTTGTGCCTTGTATTTTCTTAAAGAGTAAAGGAGAAACTTTAGAGATTTTTCTATCTATGATTTGAAGATATACTCATTTTTCTTCAATTACATTAGGGAGTTATATTGATTTTGGTTCTCTCAGTCTGTGTAGAAAATTATTGAGGCTAAAATATTTTAGGATATTGGGGGGGAGGTATATTAGAATGTGTAGTTAAGTTGCCAATAATATATTTATTTGTCAGAACATTCATTAAAAAGATCTCTTGTAAGTCCAAATCTCCCAGTGTTAGAGACAGTGGCGGATATACCTGGATGAATCAGGAAACAGGCAAGGTATGGACAAGGTCAAGGGAGCCAAAAAAAAGTGCCCCAAAACAGCAGGAAGTTGTTAACACTCTAAGGTTGTAGGAGCAAGGAGACTGAACAGTAATCAACCCAGTAAGAACTACAGCTAGCTGTAGGAGAGAGGCTGTCTCACAAGAGATATAACTGTTGGTAGACAAATGCAGCCACTTCCAAATTGTGGCCCAGGAAGGATTTGGGAACAATAATATCCCAACTTGTCTCTCTTTCCACCTTTGATCCTGTCAATGCTTCCTATTGGCTGAACCCAACCAGAAGCCAGAGACCAAGGGAGCTTAGTTCAGTCATGGAGATGAGCCTCCCAGGTTGAAGAACAGAATACAAAGGATTGGATAATGATGTGGAAAAGCAAACATTGAGTATTCAATACAAAGGCAACTTGGCAATGCATGGCAAAGTCTAAAAATCTGTATACCTTTAACCTCATCATTTCTGTTTTTAGGAAACATATTTTGAGAAAACAGTCAAGTGCACAAAGATATTCCTTGCATTATAATGGCAAACGATTACAACAAATTTAAATTGCCAACAATAGGGAACTGTTTGAGTAAATTATGGCCTACTGATACAATAAGATCCTGTTCATCCATCAACAATGAAATGAATGTACATCGATTGACATATAAATGTACTCATGCTTTATTGTTTACCAGAAAAGGCAGGTTTCATAATACTATGTACATGAATCCACTTTTGTTTAAAAATATCCAAAAGTGATTGAGAAAATACATAATTTTTGAATTTATCTCTTGAGTGTTGGGGCTATGGGTAACTTTTCTCTGTATCTGTTGGAATTTTGTAATTTTTCTACAATGAACATATACTATTTGTTAATAAAGATGTTTTAAAATAGGACATACATAAAATCAGTAATTTTATAATGTTATAGAAAAGCAATTACAGGAATGGTGATTCAGACTGACTATGGTTTTGAGGAAGTTGTTCCAAGTTCAAACCCAAACTCCCAAACTGAAATAGAGGAAGCCAGTTTATATACCCATAAGGACTACACTGAAGTCTTTACACTTGTCAGCGGTTTAGAAAAATGTCCAGCACTTCAAATACAGAACAGAGGTAAAATGTTTATTATTTCTATTGTTATAAAACATTTCTTACTAACATACAGATTTTCATTTTTGTGAGTGTTTTTCTGTTTTATTGGATTTTTAATTTTTCTGTTTTATTAAAGTTATCCACCTGCAAAATTATAATTCTAAGCTTTGCCACATTAGGGAGATACTTTCTCTTTTATATTAATCCCCTTTTTGTCAATTTGGTTGTTTTTGGAGTTTATGTGAGCTGGGCATCAAAATAGCGTCAGGGATTTGATCATAGTGTGCTCACACCATATTACTATAACCAGATTTGATGACATAGCAATCTGGCATAACATTCAAATAGTAGATTACTAAATGATGGCTGTATTTTATTTTCAAAATATGCTCAAGATTTTCAGTCTCATCAAATTGATGTGAAACCATAATTCAAAGTAGAGATGGAATAGTTGCAGTATTAGATCAGGAAATTCACCTCATTTTTACAAATTTACCATAATTAATAATTAAAGCACATTTTATCCAAACTATATTCCAAATTTTCATCTTCCTAGAGGGTGCTGAATTCTTCCAATTGCATAAAAATTTGCTGAGAACTACCTTTCTTGTATGTGAAACAGCCTATTCCTTTTAAAATAAAAAGTTTAAGATATGCTATAGCTTGAACTATGATAATCTAACAGATAGATAATATATAATAATTTGGTTCTTTTACTGCTGTTTTTATGTAAATACGTAAATTATGTATAAAATTTTTGGTGTTGGCAAATAGGTGTGTGATGATATAGAGTTAGATCCCTCTTAGTTTGAGATGAAAGAGAGAGTAAGAGATTGCATTAAAGACTAAACTTGAGGGGCACCTGGAGGGCTCTGTAGGTTGAGCATCCAACTCTTGATTTCAGCTCAGGTCATGTACTTGGGGTTGTGAGATGGAGCCCCAGGTCTGGTTCTGTGCTCAGTGGGGAGTCTGCTTCCCTCCCTCCTCTTCTCCCTCTGCCCCTACGCCCGCTTGCTCATGCACGCACTCTCTCTCTCTCTAAAAATAAATAAATAAAATCTTTAAGAAAGAATAAAGACTAAACTTGAGAACATGATATATTAGGAATAATCTGAATTTGTTCATAGTCGAAATCTACTCTTAAAAAGTGGTGCAATTTGAGGGCAGTTATTACAAATTTTATGGTTTTGAATTTTCTTCTATAATTTCTTTTTAACTTATTCTTCTAATTTCTTATAAAAATGTTTGTGAGGATCAACTAATGTATTTGCACATGTAATGAGATTGTAAAAAATAACAGATATCCAAACATAGCTATTATTATTAATGTGGAAAACTAGAAGCCGTTATTGGCAAACTTCATAATATCTATCATCAACCAAAGTCAGAAGCTTCCTTAACTACTATTCACTGAATGAAAATATGCTTGGGTTTCCTAAATGCATATAAATTGTCCATATCCTATATTGCCTTAAGGGTCCTGTGTCATTAGACATCATTTTATAAATTCAGATTTGCAATTTCACTTATTGTCTTTGCAGCTAGATTGATTGCTGCCAGATTTATAGATACTTTGGTCTCAGTGTCTAAAACCAAAGGAATGCATTGTTTTGAAATTCAATTGATACTGTAAATTTTCTGTCTTAAAAAAAATGTAGTTAATTACTAAATTATAAGTT
Source organism: Ursus americanus (assembly GCF_024610735.1). Lineage (NCBI taxonomy): Eukaryota > Metazoa > Chordata > Mammalia > Carnivora > Ursidae > Ursus > Ursus americanus. The sequence continues at coordinate 21,229,245 of NC_142144.1, forward strand.
AATTTCAAAACATCTATTTCTTTAAGACATGAAAACAGTGGGTGATTTTCTTTTATTGTGGAGTGTCTGGGTGGCTTAGTCGGTTGAGTGTCTGCCTTCAGCTCAGGTCATGATCCTATAGCCTGGGATCAAGCCCTGCATCAGGCTCCCTACTCAGCGGGGAATCTGCTTCTCCCTCTCCCTCTGCCTGCTGCTCCCCCTGTCTGTGCGTACACTCTGTCTCTTTCTCTCTCTGTTAAATAAATAAAATCTTAAAAAAAAATTTCAATTATACACTGCAGTAGTATCAGCTATAGTCACCATTTTATACATCAGATCCTCACACCTTATTCATCTTATAGTTGGAAGTTTGTATTGTTTTACCAACCTCTCCCTATTTCCCCACAGCCCAGCCCCAGTCCCTGGCAACCACCATTCTACTCTCTGTTTTCATGAGTTCTACTTTTTTTGTTTGTTTGTTTTGTTTTTAAGATTCCACATATAAGTGATACCATGTAGTATTTGTTGTTCTCTGCCTGGTTTATTTCACTTAGCAGAAAGTCTTCCGTTTTCATCCATACTGCAAATGGCAGGATTTCCTACTTTTTTAAAGTTCAACAATATTTTCTTGTGTCTGTGTGTTTAAAACATATTTTCTTTGAAACACATTTTTTTATCCATTTATCTGTGGACAGACACTTATTACATGGTTTCCACACCTTGACTATTGTGAATAATGCTGCAGTGGGAGTACAGATATGTCTTTAAGACAGTAATTTTGTTGGCCATTCTCCCTTTACAAAATTTATATCTTTTTTTTTTTTTTTGGTCTTATTGTGCTGACTAGGACCTACAGTACATTGTTTAATAGAAGTAGCGATGTTGCCATCCTCGTGTTGTTCTTGACAGTAAAGGAAATACTTTAACATTTCATCATTAAAAATGATGTAATATCACTTGAATGGTGAATCATTTACAATGTTTACGTCAGTTTCAATGGTTAAATGTTGGAAGAATTTATTTTATTGGGTCGAGGAAGCTCTTTCTGTTCTGAGTTTTCTAAAAGCTTTTGATCATGAATGAGGAGTGAATTTTATTAATGTTTTCTACATCTATTAAGATATCTACATACTAAATATGTAGAATATCCCTTTATTAAAAACTTCCAAACCTATAATCTAAACAGAAATCATTTTACTATTGGGATCAGATTGTGTCTGCATTATATTATTGTTTTTGTTTTTGTTTTTAAGATTTTTATTATTTATTTGACAGACAGCCAGCGAGAGAGGGAACACGAACAGGGGAAGTGGGAGAGGAAGAATCAGGCTCCCAAGGGAGGAGCCTGATGTGGGGCTGGATCCCAGAACGCTGGCATCAGGCTCTGAGCCAAAGGCAGACGCTTAACGACTGAGACACCCAGGCGCCCCTGCATTATATTATTGTTAAATGTTAACATTATCTTGGAAACATCTCACCATATACTTGTCTTCAAAAGCATGGCTTTTAATGACTGCAGTTTTAAATATTGTGTATGCATCATACATTTCCCAATTTAAGAACACTAATGTTTTTAATTTCAAATATGGACATAAATGTATGCTTCCATTTCCAGTTCTTTCCATAGAGTAAATTCATGGAAATGGAATTACTTGATAAAAGTATTTCTTTTAGCTATATGTCCACTAGCATGATATGAGAATATCCTGTTCATACCAGCCTTATCATCATTGGATATATTACTACTGATACTGTGTTAATGCATTTTAACCAATGTGATGGGCAAAAATTATATTTTTACTTGGATTTTAAAAATTATTCATATCTGTGGTGCCTGGATGGCTCAGTTAGTTGAGCATCCAACTCCTGATTTTGGCTCCGGTCATGATGTCAGGGTTGTGGGATCAAGCCCTGAATGGGACTCCACACTGGGCAGAGAGTCTGCAAGAGATTCTCTCACTTTCCTTCTCCCTCTCCCCGCCCCCTCGCACTCTTATGCCCTCCCACACACACACTCTCTCTCTCTCAATAAAAAATAAGTAAATATATACATACATATATACATAAATAAAATCTTTTAAAATTATTCATGTTTATTGGCCATTTGCATATTTTTATTTTGTGAATGATTCTTTTATCTATTTTTCTTTTTTTTTTAAGATTTTTTTTTTTAATTTATTTATTCGACAGAGATAGAGACAGCCAGCGAGAGAGGGAACACAAACAGGGGGAGTGGGAGAGGAAGAAGCAGGCTCATAGCAGAAGAGCCTGATGTGGGGCTTGATCCTAGAACGCCGGGATCACGCCCTGAGCCGAAGGCAGACGCTTAACTGCTGTGCCACCCAGGCGCCCCTTTTATCTATTTTTCTATTCTTATATTTTATCTGTATATGTCAAAGATATAGTTAATGTTTAATTTAAAACTAACCAGTCCCATGAATGTTTTCCTTTAAGGGTTCTTTCATTGCTTTTATACTTAGAAAATTCTTCCTTAAATTAGATAAATATTTATTCAAATTTTCTTTAAGGTTTTCCTTAAGATTTTGGTATATGTTTCAAAGTAAAGATAAAAAATATTTTTTCCAAATGTTTTGGCAGTCATCTCAGTATCGTTTATGGAATGGTCTTTCCTTTCTCTACTGATTAGAAAAGCCATTTACAAAATATGCTAAATCCTTGCCCACATTAGTGTTTTTGGATTTTCTGTTTTGTTCTATGGATTTTGTCTATTATTGTATCATACAGTTTAACTATTTAATATGTAATTATAACATGTATTAATAGTCTCTTTTTTGTTATTAAATTTTTTCCTAATCTCATGTTTTTATTCTTCTAGATTTACTTTCAGTAAATCAGTTTTTCAAGTTCCAAAACAGATCTCTTGAGAAATTGAAATGTCATTGTGTTTTTTTACTTTTTTTTTTTTAACCATTGTTAGTCTTACTAGCCAGGAAAATGGTTTATCTTGCCTTTTATTCAATTTCTTTTAATGATCCTCATTAAAATTTTGTAGTTTCCTGCATATACTATCTGTACATTTTCGTTAGGTTGATTCCTTGATGTTTGTATACTTGTCACCATTACGGATGAATTTTTTCCATTAATTTTGGGGTTTTTATGTATGTTTAAAAACCAGAGGATCTTATAATTTTTTTATCAGACACCTAGTGAACTCCTTTATTTGTTTTCATTTAGTTACCTTGGGTTTTCTAGGTAGACAAAGGAATCTTCTGCCAAGAATAAACTTGTCTTTCCTGTCAGTAGACCTCTATTTTCTGTTTCTTTTCATAGTTAACTAGCTAAAATTTTGCTTCTTTGTAAGAATTTAACAGTTATTTACAATAGAGGAGAACAGTCTCCTCATATCTGTGTTGGTAATAGAAGAGCTGTAATAAAGTAAGAACTCCAGGAAGTGTTGTATAACCGTAAGAATATAAGGAAGTAGCACCCTTCTTAAAACAACTTTTGTGTTGTTACAAAGAACATTGGTTGTGGTGTGATGCTGCCCTCAAGTGGCTCTATCAAATATGGGTGGTTGGAAAACAAGACCTCATAATTCCTTGGACTTGCAGAAATACTAGGATGAGCCTGTAGGAAGGGAAGATGGCTGGAGGACCTGTGTTTGGAAGTGGAAGGTGGAGACAGGGATATAAAGAAATGCTGTTTGGGTTTTTACTATTAATATGAGTTCATTAATACTTTCAGAGTGGATGTACAGATAACCATCTTTAATTGTCCCACGTGAGCCCTGTTTAGATATGGAATTGATTGGCTAGCTCTCTTTGGTATATAAAAGAACTATGCCAAATTTGTCACGGGAAGCTCTTGGCCACAAAATTATCAGGAACTTAGCAGGTTCAGATGAGTAATCTCTTAGGAGGCTAGTTTATGGAACAAGTTCTCGTTTAGCATTTCAAGGTAGCACCAGGCAAAGGGATGTTTCCTGGCTGCCTGCTGAACACCACATATTTATTAAACATATGCATACCAATGGTGTAATTGGTCATGGAAGACATCACTCCATACTATTCCTCTCTCATGTCATTTTAAATTTACTTAACTGAAAGGTCACTACCCAGAACAAGAAACTGTTGCTCCCTCTTCAATGTAGATTTCACTTTGGAGAGTTTGGCTTTCTGAGCATTTCCTCATCTGAACTTATATTTTCCTTTTTTTTCCACTCAGGAGCTTATTGAAGAATGGGAGCAGGTTTTATGTTCCCTCCCTTGGCTCAGAAACTGTTAAAGCCCTGACACAGTTGGCTAAGATTCTAAAGTAACATGAACATAGGGTGGGGGGAGACAGGAGAAATTTATTCCAGCAATTAACTGTTAGCAGTAGTGTTTCCTGATATATAAGATATATCACACTTCTCAAGTAGATACTTTGCCATATAACTTTTATTGTGATCAATTTCACAATGAAAGTTTTATTTCTATTTTACAATAGATACAATTTTTTTATCATTACAATGGTAGCATCTGAATTGATCTCATTTGTAGGTTTTGTAGACCTTTTCCTTCCCCTACATCTCAGAGTCTCTAGGGATGAATTAGAGACTTTAAGAGGCAAAATGATGCAGAGAAAAGACTAGGTTCCATAAAAGTCAAATGCTTTTATATCTTTACAACTTTGCTTAGGCTACCCCTGGTTGTTTTGAAGCAAAAGACTGCAAGATATTTTCCTCCCTTGATTAAACTAATCTTTGTTGAAAAGAAAATGAGCCATTATAACTTTTTCAGGACGTTTGGTTACTAGTCAGTGTACTAAGTAATACTAAAATTTATTGAGCTTTTACATATATGCTAATCCTATGCTGCATACATTATATGCGCAATGCGACGAAGAACTAAAGAATTTAAAGTGTGTTTGAGTGGCTGACTGCAGTAACTGTCTAGATCCCTTTGTGTAACTTTTAGATTTTTTCTTATTCCTTTATGTTTCTTTTTTTTTTCAGATTTGTCTATTGATGAAGAAATACTTTTTTTAAATAACTTGATGACCTATAAAAGTCAGCTACCAACTTCTCATACTTTGTTGAGTAGGCTAAAACTATTTTTGGTAAAAGACCCCATTTTAGATTTCAAAGAACAGATCTTCACAGAAGCTAATTTCTTCAGGTACTTAATTGTCTGATGTAAATATTTCTAAAGGAGAAAGTATTCTTCGTATGCTCACAAGTCTAGATGTTATCAATAATAATATATTATCATTGCTTTACATCAATTCCAGTTTTAATCATTGTATTAAATTATTATTTAATTTGATTTGCTACATTTAGTATGTACCTTGCTTTTAGTAAACACTAATTTAGTGTTTTATTTTTTGTTAAGGGAATGTTTCTCTTTTCAAGGAGATTTGAAAGATCTAGTAAAAGAAGATTTTTACATGGATAAAGAGAACTTTTGTCAGGAAAAGCTAGAAGATACGGTAGGTTTAAATGAAACTGTAATACTTTCAGTAATATCTTTATTAAAGTTAGTAATATAATTATACCCCATAATTTGCTTAATTAAAAAAATAAATAATTAAGATAAATTGCTTTAAACTGTTCTTTCAGAGAATCCTGTTGTCATTAGAGCTCAAATAATATAATTTTAGTAATATGTATTGGCCATCTACTCTTGTCAAGTTAAAAAAGACTTGGTAATGGGTTGACTATATCAATAGTGAAGTCAAATTTACTTTAAGGTAGTCATTCTAAACCTTTGCTACACATTGGAATTATTTGGAGAGTTTTAATAAAATACTGAAGCCTGGGTCCTACTCAGATGTATTCTGATTGAACTGGTCTGTTGTACAGCCCAGGTATAGTGAATTTAAAAACGTCTCTTAATGATTTTAATTAATGTACCTGGTATAGGACATTAAGTGCTCATATTCTAATTAAAAAATTGGAAACCAGAGCTAGAAATGTTGATTTTGATTTGTGAGTTATACACAAAACAGCACTTACACTATGTAAGAGAAGGGATCTCGCTGAAGTAGTAAGAAAAAAGATGGTCCAAGATTTCATTTTAGGTGCTGCCAGTGGTTAATAAGGAAGATAGCACCTTCACATATTAAAGATCAAATTCGTCAAAGGAGCCCCCCTTTTTTAGCATACAGTTCCAATAGTACACGAAATAATTATTATGATATTAGTATGTAAAGAATTTTAGCAGTTGAGAGTGCAAGTAACTTTTTGCAATTTAACAAATTCAAAAAACTAGGCCCACATAGATTAGATGCATTTACAAAGTTACTTTAAACATTTTTTTGAAACAACTGAAAATATTTCATATTTGGGGCTTTTCTTAAAACATTCAAAGGAAATAGAGTTGTAGATATAGATAAAGATACAGATATAGATATCTTAAGGCATTTAAAGGGTCTCCTTACAATTAAAAATTTTAACACACGTGGTGACAATATTAATTCACTAATTAGCCCTTTTCTCTAGTCCCCCTCTCCCTCACCCATTAGCTCTGAGCATTGTGCACATAGAATCTAGTTCTGTAGGAATGAAAGAGAAGCATATTTAATGAGTGTAGTGAAGATCCATTCCATTTCATCTACCCTTTTTACTTCTCCCCATTCGCCATCTCTCATCTATTGCAGTGATTATTTTTAATTCAGAAGTTAAACAATTTGTTATTACCCCAAAAGATTTCTGCATCAAGGGCACTGTACACCACTAATGTAATCAGTGGCCATAAAGGACATTACTCAGAACATTGCTTGTAATATATTTTTGGCTACTACACCTCTGTTTTTAAAAATGCTTTCATAACATTAAAAATTTTGAATGTTTAGCTTAAAATTTGATACACTAATTAAACAAATTTTATCTGTTTATGAGTCCAGAAATATTTATCTGGAAAACCTCCCTAAAAGCTTCTTTTACTTAAACTATTTCAGCCATCAATTTTGCCTGAGTGTGAATTCTTAATACCTACAAACCTCAAACAAGAAGTTGATATTCCATCACTCACCGAACTGAAGGAATCCTTAAACTTAATGCCAGAAATAATAAATTATGCAGATGAAAATGAAAAGCTTTTCAAAATAGGTGAGAATAAATTCAAAAATCTATTACTTGTAAAAACTACTTAATAATGTTTGTTATAAAAATATGTTGATTAAACTGTTTTCTGAACCTCCAGGTTTTTAAGAAGTGTTCTTCAGGTTCCGTGGTAAAATCTCAGAATTATTGTTGATAAGACTCTTTTCTCCTTGTCTTTCTCTTTATAATTTAACATATATATGTGTGTGTGTGTGTGTGTGTGTGTGTGTGTGTGTGTTAACTTATATAACAGCAAACTTACACATCTCTGAAATCAACAATTTCAAGATAATTATACAGATAAAGCTAAATCGCCTATGACTATACTAATTTTTTAAAGTTGTTTTCTTATAAACGACGACAAAGCACTAACAACTTCTGTGCTGACTTTAGTTAGATATGGAGAAGCTCAGTGAGGTTATGATTCATGGAATCAGATGACTGAGAGAATCATAACCTAAATTGTATATTCTTTTATCCCAGTTAGACTTAGTAAATATTATTGAATTCTTTCTAATGACAATTTAAGCTCAAATATTTAGCTACCCTTTTATAAATTCCAGTTGAAATCATCAAAGATATATAATATTAGGGAGGAGTGAAGGGTGATTTATGACATCCATTGAGAACAGGGATGCTTGCCATTACTAGACCACAAACTTGAAGGAATTCTTGTAGACAAGACTAAATCAAGTGAATTACTGATTAGCCTACAAGTCAAAGCAAAGGAATGAAAAGTCAACCTGAGTAAGATCAAATTCATACCAGAACTTGAAAATATAGCAGAGCTTAAAACTGCAGGTTGACCTATTGGCTTATTAGCAGGACTATTATAAAGGACATGAATGCTATTGTAAAGGACAGTTGACTTTACTGAAGGACTGTGGTGGTACACGCCCAGGCTTCAGTTGGCTCTGATGGTATACTAAGTAAAACAGTCATTGCCACAGAGGAACGGACAACATTACAAAAAAACTGAGATAGTAGTACTTATGCTGATAGTAGACTTTCTTATTTTTCTTTTCAGAACTTACTACCAAGCATGGAATTGACATTGAGGATATAAAATGCAGCTCCACAGAGATTTTGGCCATTCAAAGCCATTGTGAACCAGAATACAGTGAACCAGGTAGAAATTTTGGACGAAACATTGAGTTTATCAGTGGTTAATATATCTGATGTAAAAGTACAATACATTCACATGTAAGGTCTACTAGAAGACAGTTTTCATGTTTAAAATTTGATTATTACAATCCAAGTTGTCATTTTTTCTCTTATCTGTCCATTTACATTTGTTACTATCACTAACTCATTATCCTTCTAGCATCAAAACTGAATAATATACAGAGGTTACAAAGATTGAGGAAGAGGAATGGAGGAAATAGCATTAATATTAAAATCAGAAATCTTATAATATTAGAGTTCAGTAAATAAAATTTTATATTTTATCTCAGTATTAGTGATCTCGCTGACCCTTGTTACACTTTTGTAAATTTAACTTTTTAATCACCCAAAGCAATCCTATCATTACTATTACTATTATTATCATACCAGCTTTGGACTCTGAATCATCTTTTGTTCCAATGTAATGCCAAGTTGTGTTGCTTCTTAACTATGTTGATGATACTATTATTTAGTTACATGTTTTTTATTGGTTTGTTTATTTATTTATTTATTTATTTATTTATTTATTTATTTATTTATTTTAGCGGGTGTGGGGAAAGGTAGGCAGAGGGAGAGGGAGAGAGAGAATCTTAAACAGGCTCCAACACCCAGTGTGGAACCTAATCTCGCAACGCTGAGATCATGACCTAAGCCAAAATCAAGAGTCAGACACTTAACCAACTGAGCCAGCCAGGTGCTCCTTTAGTTACATTTATAATTGAATCACATTAATCATCTATTTGGAAGTTTATTGCTTTATTTATGAAAGTGATAGGAACACACTGACTACTTCTGAATAGTCATACCAGACTGACTGAGTTTCAGTTTCTCAAGCCCACCCTATAAATATGTAACTGCTGGGCCACCCAGACTCCAGACTTACTAAGGTGAAGACTTAGTCTCCATTAATACTATTTACTTAACATCACCAATATTTAGTATGAAGATGAAAATAGTACTGTCTCCTAAGTACTGACAACATAAGTTGTCAGAATTGAAAGCATTATTACACATAAAACTCTTAGAATTTATCTCATACAGTAAACAATAAAGTTTAGTTGTCAGTGTATTTTTTTAAAATCACCACTATCACTGTTGAGATAGCATGTGATATATGTGTAATTCCTTATAGATGGAAATTTAAAACTGTTATTTTGTATTTCAAGTAACCCAAATGTCTTTTTACTGAAAATTTTTGTTATAACAGAATGATCAGCATCAGAGTTACTTACAAAAAGTTCTAAACTATACTTAATTTTATTCAATGTTTATGTAATTAATTATTTTTTAAACTTTTTGTATTCTAGTAGAGTTAGAAATGCCATTAACTCATCTACATCGAACAAACCAACATTCTTCCATGACTTCATTATGTACAGGACTTCAGACATTTCCATTTTCTCCTGTTTGTAAAATGTAAGTAAAGATTATAGCTAGAACTTAAATTGCAATTCAGAATAATCAGTCCTTAGTTAAATCCCTCCATATAAAGGCAATTTTCAAGATACCTCTGTGAAAAAAATGTTAGAAAGGATAGTGTCTATAGTAAGCAAATAGAGAGAATATATGAATATATATGTACATACTTTAAAAAAATTTTAATACTATTTTTAATTTAAATTCAATTAATTAACATATAGCATATTATTAGTTTCAGAGATAGAGGTCAGTGATTCATCAGTCTTACATAATTCACAGTGCTCATTATATCATGTGCTCTCCTTAATGTCCAGCACCCAGCCTCCCCATCCCCTCACCCCCCCCCTCCCCTCCAGCAACCCTCAGTTTGTTTCCTATGATTAAGAGTTTCTTATGGTTTGTCTCCTTCTCTAATTTCATCTTGTTTTATTTTTCCCTCCCTTTCCCTATGCTCTCCTCTGTTTTGTTTCTTAAATTCCACATAGGAGTGAAATCATATGATAATTCTTTCTCTGCTTGACTTATTTCACTTAGCATAATGCCCTCTAGTTCCATGCACATCATTGCAAATGATAAGATTTCATTTTTTGATGGCTGAGTAGTATTCCATTGTATATTTATACCACATCTTTATCCATTCATCTGTCAATGGACATCTGGGCTCTTTCCATAGTTTGGCTATTGTGGACACTGCTGCTATAAACATTGGGGTGCACATGCCCCTTCGGATCACTACATTTGTATCTTTGGGGTAAATACCCACTAGTGCAATTGCTGTGTCATAGGGTATCTCTATTTTCAACTTTTTGAGGAACTTCCATACTGTTTTCCAGAGTGGCTCTACCAGTTTGCATTCCTACCAACAGTGTGAGAAGGGTTCCCCTTTCTCTGCATCCTTGCCAACATCTGTTATTAATTTTAGCCGTTTTAACCAGTGTGAGGTGGTATCTCATTATGGTTTTGATTTGTATTTCCCTGATGCTGAGTGATGTTGAGCATCTTTTCACATGTCTGTTGGCCATTTGTACATACTTGTTTTTATATTTGTAGAATATTTTTAGAAAGACACATAAGAATCAGGTAGCTTTGGTTGTGTCTGGAAGGGAACTGGGTAACGTGGAAATATGGAAGCTAGTAAGTGATAGAGCCAGGTTCTTTTATATTTTTAGTATTTTTATGTGAACATATTACCATTAAAAATAAACAGCTTGAAAAATTGTAAAGATTCTGGCACTAGAAGAATTTTTTTAGGGTATTGCCATTGGATACCTGGTAATGGTATGCCTCTATTGGCACTCTGCTACAAAAGACAGTGTAGTAGTATATTCATTTGCTCAGGCTGCCTTAACAAATACCATAGACTGAATGGCTTAAACACCCAGTCTATGGTAAATAAATTTAAATTTATTTAGTCACAGTCTGGAGGCTAGAAGTCTCAGGTTAAGATATTAGCAGGGTTGAATTCATTATGAGATGTCTTTTCTTGGCTTCATCTTAGGTAACTGTCTTCTACCTTTCTCTTCTTTTTTAAAAAAAAAGATTTTATTTATTTATTTGAGCTTTTATTTTTTTCTTTTTCTTTTTAAAATTTTTTGGTTTAAATTCAATTAATTAACATACAATGTATTATTAGTTTCAGAGGTAGAGGTCAGTGATTCATCAGTCTTATATAACACCCGGTGCTCATTACAGCACATGCCCTCTTTAATGTCCATCACCCAGTTATCCCGCCCCTATGCCCCCTTCCCCCCAGCAATCCTCAGCTTGTTTCCTATGATTAAGAGTTTCTTATGGTTTTTCTCCCTCTCTGATTTTGTCTTGTTTTATTTTTTCCTCTCTTCCCCTATAATCCTGTTTTGTTTCTTAAATTCCACGTAGGAGTGAAATCATATGATATTTATCTTTTTCTGATTGACTTATTTCACTTAGCATAATGCCCTCTAGTTCCATCCATGCATTGCGAATGGCAAGATTTCATATTTTGATGGCTGAGTAGTATTCCATTGTGTGTATGTATGTGTGTGTATATATATATCTCTTCTTTTTTCCCCAGTTATCTCAGATGTCATAGTTTATTTAATTTATTTCTTTTTCTATTTTCTTTTTTTTTTTACTTTCATTTCTTTTTTTTTTTATTATGTTCAGTTAGCCAACATATAGTACATCATTAGTTTTTGATGTAGTGTTCAGTGATTCATTGCCTAATTTCTTGGCATATAGTTGTTCATAACATGTTCTTATAATTGTTTGTATTTCTTTGGTGTTCCTTGTGATCTCTCCTCTTTCATTCATGATTTTATTTATTTGGGTCCTTTCTCTTTTCTTTTGATAAGTCTGGCCAGGGGTTTATTAATCTTATTAATTCTTTCAAAGAGCCAGCTCCTAGTTTCATTCATCTGTTCTACTGTTCTTTTGGTTTCTATTTCATTGATTTCTGCTCTAATCTTTATTCTCTTCTCCTGCTGGGTTTAGGCTTTATTTGCTGTTCTTTCTCCAGCTCCTTTAGGGCGTAAGGTTAGGTCGTATATTTGATACCTTTCTTGCTTCTTGAGAAAGGCTTGTATTGCTATATACTTCCCTCTTAGGACCGCCTTTACTGCATCCTTTTGAACAGTTGTGTTTTCATTTTCATGTTTCCATGAATTTTTTAAATTCTTCTTTAATTTCCTAGTTGACCCATTCATTCTTTAGTAGGATGCTCTTTAGCCTCTGTGTATTTGAGTTCTTTCCTTCCTCTCGTGATTGAGTTCAAGTTTCAAAGCATTGTGGTCTGCAAATATGCAGGGAATGATCCCAATCTTTTGGTACTGGTTGAGACTTGATTTGTGACCCAGTATGTGATCTATTCTGAAGAATGTTCCATGTGCATTCAAGAAGAACGTGTATTCTGTTGCTTTAAGGTGGAATGCTCTGAATATATCTGCAAAGTCCATCTGGTCCAATATGTCATTCAAAGTCCTTGTTTCCTTGTTGATCTTCTGCTTAGATGATCTGTCCATTGCATGAGAGAGGTGTTAAAGTCCCCTATAATTATTGTATTATTATCAATGTGTTTCTTTAATTTTGTTATTAGTTGGTTTATATAATTGGCTGCTTCCATGTTAGGGGCATAAATACTTACAACTGTTAGATCTTCTTGTTGGATAGACCCTTTAATTATGATATAGTGTCCTTCCTCATCTCTTATTACAGTCTTTGGTTTACAATTTAATATGTCTGATATAAGGATTGCCACTCCAGCTTTCTTTTGATGTTCATTAACATGATAAATTGTTTTCCACCCCCTCAGTTTCAATCTGGAGGTGTCTTTGGGTCTAAAATGGGTCTCTTGCAAACAGCATGTTAATGTGTCTTGCTTTTTTATCCAATCTGATACCCTATGTCTTTTGATTGGGGCATTTAGCTTATTTACATTCAGAGAAACTATTGAAAGATATGAGTTTAGTGCCATTGTATTACCTGTAAAGTCACTGTTTCTGTATATTGTCTTTGTTCCTTTCTGGTCTATGTTACTTTTGGGCTCTCTCTTTGCTTAAAGGATCCCTTTTAATATTTCTTGTAGGGTTGGTTTAGTGATCACAAATTCTTTTAGTTTCTGTTTGTCCTAGAAGCTCCTCATCTCTCCCTCTATTTTGAATGAAAGCCTAGCTGGATAAAGTATTCTTGGCTGCATATTTTTCTCATTTAGCACCCTGAATATATCATGCCAGTCCTTTCTGGCCTGCCAAGTCTCTGCGAATAGGTCTGCTGCCAGTCTAATGTTTCTGCCCTTGTAGCTGTGGACCTCTTGTCCAGAGCTGCTTTCAGGATCTTTCTCTTTGTCTCTGAGATTTGCAAGTTTCACTATTGTATGTTGGGGTGTTGACCAATTTTTATTGATTTTGAGGGAGGTTCTTGTGCCTCCTCAACTTGAATGCCTGTTTCCTTGCCCAGATTAGGGAAGTTCTCCACTATAATTTGCTCTAGTATACCTTCCCCCTTTCTGTCTTTCCTCTTCTTCTGGGATCCCAATTATTCTAATATTGTTTTGCTTTATGGTATCACTTATCTCTCAGATTCTCCCCTCATGATCCAGTAGTTGTTTATCTCTCTTTTTCTCCACTTCTTCATTCTCCATCATTTTGTCTTCTATATCACTAATTCTCTTTTTTGCCTCATTTATCCTAGCAGTTACAGCCTCCATTTTTGGTTGCATTCATTAATAGCCTTTTGATTTCAACTTGATTCGATTTTAATTCTTTCTCTTCTTACAGTCTTTCCTCCATGCATGTCTGCGTCCTAATTTCTTATTCATATTGGATTAGCACCCATCTTAACCACCCCATTTTAACTTAATTGCCTCTTTAAAGGCCCTCTCTCCAAATGTAGTCACATTCGGAGGCACTGAGAGTTAGGGCTTCAATATATGATTGAAATTTAGCCCATAAAAAGTAGTTAAGTGCCCTGAACTATAGCCAGATTGTCTGGCTGTATCACTTACTAGCTCGGACCTTAATTGCCCTGTGCCTCAGTTTCCTTATCTGTAATATTGGGATATTAACAGTATATACCTTTTAGGATTGTTATAGGTCTTCTAAAAGATTGTCATAGCTCTCTGACCAGGAATAGCCAAGGATCACAGGGCAGTGTGGATAGCGTCCATCAATAGATTTGTCTATCAAATTACTTTCCTAGGAGTACTAGGAATCACATCCCATCTCTAACAGAGGACATCCTCTGACCTTGTTTACCTCTGTCAATGTGGTATTGGTGTTGGGGGAACTAGACATGTAGAACCAAGTATTGATCCACAAATCTGTTCAATACCCCATTGTCACTGCACAGAATGGTCTGTAATCTCAGAATTGATATTGCAAGGCTGGATCATTGTATTCTAGTTTGAGGCAAAATTGTATAGCTTAATGGCCCAGCAACTTTGCCCTCCGGTGGAATCTGAGATAGCTTTGGTTGCTATCTTCTACCATGTGGCATACATGTAACTTAATGTGTCCTAAGTTAGATTAGTCTGCTATCCTGGAATTGTCATTCCATTCCCGTGCTCTTACACCAGTTACAAAACTAGGAGCATAACCAGCACAGCTCTTTCTTCCCCACTGTAGTCCTGAAACTAAATGAGTCCTAAAATAATACATTTTCAGGAAAATTACAAGAAAGTCTACAAGTCTCTAATGAATTGTTCCCAGAATGGGTGTTGTGGGAGCTGAGTACTGAGTTTTGAGTTTTTAGCTATGATTGGCTGATCTGTCAAATGAGAATTCTGTTGGATATTTGGGAGCAACTGGAACAACTCATCACTAGCTGCTCAGGTTTCTACTAATGATCTCAGGAAGGTGTCACAGCACACAATGGAGGAGCCTGGTATTGAGGGCCCCAGTTACCTTCATCTTCTGGCAAAGAATTGTGTCATTTGGGGAATAAATCTGTGATATACAAAACTCTACCATGAACCAGAACTGCCCATATCAGATATGAACTCTAAAAAATCTCATGGAACAAATACAGAAACTACTTATAATTTGTTTAAATACTTTTAGTCCCTTTGCTGAGGGGCAGATGTTTATTTGCAGGACCTGTACTGTCTTTTCTAGTGCTCTTTTACTCCATATACCCTAATCCATCTGTTAAGGCAGATTTGCAATCAGAAACAGAAACTAGCAGAAATTAGTACAATCTTGAATTTCAATCTGATATTACAAGCATTTACTTAACTATCATAAACTCCTGTTAATCACACAAGTGATATATCTACTTATTGTTGTAACTCAACTATCTAATTAGAATTTATGAAACTTAAGTCTTATTTATGTATTATGATTTGGCTAAGTTAGAACAAAAAAGCATTTTAAAATTAGCCAAATGTTCTAGGGCCATCTAAAACAACTTAAAGAGGTCATCTCATCACTGCTATATTCATTAGCAAGAGGTAAATCACTTCCGTTTGGTTTATGAGTATGAACACCTTAAAATTCCTATCTTAAAAATGGATTTTCACCTCAACTGTGAATCTAAAAGGAAACAAAAAAATGTTAAAATAAAAAAACAACAGAAGGGAAAAATAATATGTAATGTTACTGTACTCTTAATTTGCTTTTATGTCCCCAATTACTTTTATTTCAGAACACAACATTTTGGCTGGAAATATATCCAGTTAACAAATATTTTGGGTACTTACCACATGTCAAACTCTGCTAGATTTTATGGAGCTAAAAAGAAAAGCCTGTGTAACACCAGACTTTGTTTCTACACTGATTACTGAATTGTGAACATATTTTTATATATGACCTAAGAATATATCAAATTCAGACATGTCTTCAGAAAGTTCCATTAAGATTAAGAGTATTTGTTTATATTATGGCCTCCTATTGGACTTGGCTTGCCTTCCTTTTGCTTTAAAGTAATTGCCTATAATCTGAGGTATCTGTTTGTCAAAGAAATCTTGGTAAGGTTCAAGAATTATCTAGAATCTCACAGTTTGCCCCCTCTTCCTAGATTTTGGGTTATGTAGGTAAATTGGATAGCTTAGACATAAAACAGCTTTCTGCTGCCTAGGACTGTGAACTCAACTAGCAGTACTTATAAGTAGCATGCTCACATATGTTCTATATGAACAGAGAAACAGAATACAATTAATTCTTGCCTTGGAATGAGAGGTTTGGGGGCATAGATTAAGGGGTTTGTGAATTAATGTTATCTTCTCTATCAAGGCTAGTAACTTCATAGCTACTGATAAGCTGTGATTTACACTAATTGTCATGCATCTTTCTTCCTTTCTCTTCCTAGCACCTCAAAACACACAAACAGACATACATCACTCATTCACACACCCACTAAGATTGAAGGACCTGAACTAAACTTTAGCGCTAAACTCTTACCTTCCTAAGAAAGTAGAGCAGACAGAACTTTTTCATAATTCTGACCCTCAGCCAGTAGAGGCTCCAGAATTTGTTCAGAATGGACTTGGGGGACAGCAATTTTGTAAAAAATTTGTGTTAAAGCGACTGTTTTGTATGGAAAGCACATTAATTTTACTTAAATTATATTTTTAATTTAAAAAATAACCAGTATAACCAGTGGCTTATAGGGTTGATGTTGGCACACTTCATGGAAGGAAGTGCTAAAATCCTCCTGAATCAGCCTCCTTTGGCTCCAGGTTTCGTTGAGGGACAGAGAGGTAGGAATTAAGGTATAGGCAAGCAGGAGCAATTAAGAGGCTAACAAATTGCCAAAACTTCCAAGGGGAGGAAAATTAAGTGTATGAAATTTGGTCTATGAAACTCTCTACTTCAGTTTACACATTTATAGAGTAAATTTTTCACTTGCTTTTGAATGTAAAAAAATACTTAGAAAAATAATTTTCTTAAAATAAAATTTTATTACATGATGTGATGAGCACTGGGTGTTATATGCAACTAATGAATCATTGAACGCTACATCAAAAACTAATGATGTACTACTATATGTTGACTAATTGAATTTAAATTTTTAAAAAAGAAGAAAATAATAAAATTTTATTATACAAGAAGGCTCAATATTATTAATATATTAGGCTTTAACTCCTCTTTTTCAGTAGTTTGCTTACCACTGAGGAATCAGTTAGCAAAAACTGGATGGTGTGGCAGTTAGAAAGCTGCAGAAGCTCATTGAAACCATTTTTGCTCACAGGTAAAGATTAATTGATTTTGAAGGCTAAACAAAAAGTAAAGGTGAGAAGGTATAATTAGTAGAAATGTATTGTCAGCTTTATTATTTTTTTATTATTGTTACTGTCATTATAAAAAACACAGTTCCAAAATTAGGATTTTAGAATTTTTCATCTTAATTTTGGGTTGATGCTTATAATGCAGATAATAATTTAAGTAGTTATGCTATTTCAGTTCCTCCATACATTATGATTTGTTATTATTTAGGTTAAAAGTAATGAGGTGGACATCTCTGTGCCACAATATCTAGGATGATAGTCATCATAAAATCTGATCAAATATATCTTCTAGTTTAGGTTCATATTAATAAAATAGAATTTCAAATTTAATAAATCTAACTTTAATTCTTCAAAATGTTATCAAATGTATTAATTTAGTAATTACTAAAATGTTCAAACAAAATAATGGTTATATCTCCTAGTAAATATTAGAATAATTTTAACTTTATGATATTTCCACAGTTTAAAATAAATCCCTTATGTGACTTCTATTGCTATAATATTCTGGGCTTTTACAAGTACTAGTGTCTTGAAGACAAAATACTAGCTATATAACTTCAAATTTCACTTTTTTCCCCAATGTGTGAAAATCTATTTTATAAGGGATTTTCAGTGTGGTTCTGTTTATTTTGTTTTTCATCTCTTTTGCCCTATGAACTGTTTCTATTTGTTTTTTGGTTTGTTTTTGTTTTTGTTTTTTAAGTGCCAAGGACTGAAGAGCCCAACAGTCAATATTCTGCTATGGATTTGAAAAAGATATTTTCTATTGAAGAAGAAAGGCTTGTAGTTAATCCTGTAAGCACAGAGTGGTGGGAAAAAGGAAGACTAAATCTGAAAGAGGCAGAAACTTTGGAACATCTGAATACATATTTGTGTCATGATGATCTATCTTCTGATGATACTAAAATGGAGATATTTTTGCCAATAAAAGTGATTCAATTAGAATGTAAGTATGCAATAGTAAATATCACTTGTGTGAATTTTTCAGAATGAGAAAATGTTAGATACTGGCTTTCCATTAGGTGATTGGGAAAATAAAACTAAATTCCAGCATTCAGTATTAGACCTGGCTCTGTTAGAATTTATAACTTTGAGCTCCACTAAGCCCCATTTTGTTCCTTGAAAAAAATGAGGACGTTTGACTAGCTCATCCTAAAATCCTTTGTTGTTCTAAAATTCTATAGTCTCAGTTTTTAAATTTCTAGCCATTTTCAATTAAAGTGACTTTGTTTGTTTTTATAAATGATTAATTACTAGCCCAGTGTTTATTTACATCAGACTAGACTCAAAGCAGCGCTGTTATTTTTCATCTGACAGGTGAACTCTGGGTGTTTAATTATATCTAGTAACCTCTCCGTAACAGTAGATAATCTTCCTTTGTTTCCAAAGAGTTTACTCAGTTAACATTTTTTACTTATACAATTTAAGGCGGCAAAAATGTGTTTTGAGTATCTATCTTTTGAGTTATTTTGGTTGTTATATATGGCATTATAATAAATGGAACATACTTATTCTGAATTACATCTTTTTGAAGTATATATGGATTGTTTTTATTTTTTTATTTTTTTTTTAAAGATTTTATTTATTTGACAGAGAGAGAGAGACAGCCAGCGAGAGAGGGAACACAAGCAGGGGGAGTGGGAGAGGAAGAAGCAGGCTCCCAGCAAAGCAGGGAGCCCAATGTGGGGCTCGATCCCAGGACCCTGGGATCATGCCCTGAACCGAAGGCAGACGCTTAACAACTGAGCCACCCAGGCGCCCCTGGATTGTTTTTTAAAGTCAGTTTGTGCAATAGCTTTAGATCTTAAAGAAGTTGGGAAAGTTCACTTTTAGTTTATTATAGACTAAATAAATATATTTAAAAATGTGTTTTAGAAATTATTATGTGTGTTGGGAGACTGCTCTAAGGAGATGGGAACTGGGGCAAGAATTGTTATCAGCAAGAGATGTCTCAAAGACAGAAGACAGAGGGCTTTGGTAGAAAGGAAAATAGACTATGTCAAGGAAATGTACACCAGTCTATCTATCCTAAGGCCCAGGTGGGTATTCGGGTAGAAGAAGAATTTTAAAAGAGATTAAGTCAGATTGCTAGATAAAGAAAAGGGAGAGGAAGATTTTATGGGGTCTTCAAATATCCAGAATAATGTATTAAATCTGTAAGACTATGTAAAGTCTTTATTATGATATGTAACTATTTTGAGGTTAAAATAAAACATATAATTCATTTTGACATCTGACAGAATTATGATGATAGTTTAATTATGAAGTTTAAAAAGCAATAACTGAAAAAATAATAAAAAGCAAGAACTATATCAGAAGCTCATTGCCAGGTTGTCAGGATAAGGTTTATTAAACACAGAGAAGTAGAAGAAAATAATCAGAAAAGGGAAATAATAAATAGTTCCTATTTGCCTGCTAAACATACCAGGATATCTCTAGAAAATATCTCAGAGGTTGCTAATTGGTAACCTCTGGTCCTAGTCAGCCCACATATTTTTGACCCATATAGTGTTTTAATTAGTTACCAACATTTATAGTTTTGGGGGTTGCAGATAAATGATCTGTATTTTGAGCTTGTTTTTAAAAATTCCAAAAACCAGACCCATACTCTTATGTGGCAACAATTTGTTGGAACCAATAGCAGCTCACCACTTTAGACAGGCCATTAATAGCTCACCCGCCTCCAGTTCACCATAGTTCCCAGCACTCATAAATTGAAACCAGGTGTTAGTTGGCTTTTAGCATTACTCTTGCACTTTTGTCTTACATTTAGTATAGTTAGGAGGGAAGTAAAATGTTTCTTAAACCAGTATCTCTAATAAAAGGAAAAACAAAAAAATTACAGACTACGTTTGGAAGAAAAAACTCAAAATTTATATTCCTAAAGATTATGATTTAAGCACTGGCCATATACTTCATTCATTTACATACCTTATTTATCTGGCTCCTAGACATTTAAGTTTTTCTCAAACATTATAAGGCATAATTTACATAAATAAAATGTACCCATTCTAACTGTACAGTTTTATGCATTGTAACAAATGTGCATACCAATGAAACAACCCCCACAATTAGGATATGGAATATTTTTTATGTGTTTTTATTTAAATTCAATTAATTAACATATAATGTATTATTGGTTTCAGAGGTACAGGCCTGTGATTTATCAGTCTTATATTATACCCAGTGCTCATTACATCACATGCCCTCCTTAATGTCCATCACCCAGTTACTCCATCCTTCCACCCCTCTCCCCTGCAGCAACCCTCAGTTTGTTTCTTATGATTAAGAGTCTCTTATGGATTGTCTTCCTCTCTGGTTTTGTCTTGTTTTATTTTTAACTCTCTTCCCCTATGATCCTCTGTTTTGTTTCTTAAATTCCACATATCAGTGAGATCATATGATAATTTTCTTTCTCTGATTGACTTATTTTGCTTTGCATAATACCCTCTAGTTCCAGCCATGTCATTGCAAATGGCAAGATTTCATTTTTGATGGCTGCGTAATATTCCGTTCTGTATGCATATATACATATACATATATACATACACATATATACATATATATACATATACCTTATCTTCTTTATCCAAGGATATAGAATATTTCTATCACCAAAAAAGTTCCCTGTGCCCCTTTGCATTCTGTAGTCATTACCATTCCTCTCTTCTTCTAACCTTTACCTCTGATGCCAGGTCAGATCCACTGGTCTACTTTCTGTCACTATGTATTAGTTTGCCTTGTTCTAGAATTTCGTTTATGGAATCATATAGTAACTCTTTTGTGTCTGACTTCTTCCACTCAGCATAACACTTTTGAGATTCATTTATGATGTTATGTGTATGACTAGTTCATTTCTTATTACTGAGGAATTTTTCATATCGGTGTACCCCAGTTTGCTTATCAACTCTCCTGGATTTATTTCCCAGATTTTTACTATTAGGAAAAAATTTTCTATAATATTCGTATAAAAGTCTTTTTGTGGGCATATGTTATCATTTCTCTTGAGTGAATGTCTATGAATATAATTACTGAGTCTTATGGTAGGTATATATTTAACTTCATGAGAAACTACTAAAGGGGTACCTGGGTGGCTCAGTCAGTTAACTGTCTGCCTTCAGCTCAGGTCATGATCCCAGGGTCCTGGGATCAAGCCCTGCATCAGGCTCCCTGCTCAGTGGGGAGCCTGCTTCTCTCTCTCTGGGAGTGAACTCCGAGAGCTCATGCTGTCTCTCACTGTCTCTCTCACCTATCTCTGTCTCTGTCTCTTTCTCTCAAATAAATAAATAAAATCTTTAAAAAAAAACTACTGAATTGTTTTCCAAAGTGGTTGTACCATTGTGCATTCACATTAGCAATGTGTAAGAGTTCCAGTTACTCTATATCCTTGTCAACAGTTGGTATTGACAGTCTTTAATTTTAGCCATTCTAATGGGTGTGTTGTGGTATCTCATTGCAGTTTTAATTTGTATTTTCTTGATGACTAATGATGATGAACATCATTTTACCTGGTTGTTGGCCATTTGTATATCTTCCCTTAAAAAATATATTATGGGTCGCCTGGGTGACTCAGTTGGTTAAGTGTCTGACTCTTGGTTTCGACTCAGGTCATGATCTCATGGGTCATGAGACAGAGCCCCAGGGACCAGGCTGCATGCTGAGCAGGGAGTCTGCTTGAATATTCTCTCCCTCTGCCCCTCCCCCTACTTGCACACACACTCCCTCTCTAAAATAAATAAACCATATATATATATATATATATATATATATATATAATAGCTTTATTGAAATATAATTTACATACCATACAATTTATCCATTTAAAGTATACCATTCAATGGTTTTAGTATATTCACAGAGTTGTAATCATCACCACAAAAAATTTTAGAACATATTTCTCATCCCCCAAAAGAAATACTGTACCCATTAGGAGTCACTTCCCGTTTTCCCCAGCTATGGAACCACTAATCTATTTTCTGTCTCTATAGATTTTTCTTATAAATGGAATCATACAATATGTGGTCTTTTGTGATTGGCTTCTTTCATTTAGAATGTTTTCAAGATTCATCCATGTTGCAGTATGTACATATCTTATGTGAAGTATTGTTCAAATATTTTGTCAAATTTTAAGTTAGCTTTCTTTTTAAATATGAAGCCAAAAGAGTTCTTTTTGTATATTGGATACAGTCCTTTTTCAAGTATATGTATTGCAAATATATTCTTCTGGTCTGTGGATTGCTTGGTACCTAAGGTTTTGATCTTTAGAGTTAATTACAAGCCTATTGGCAATAAGGCTTTTCTGGAATTCTTTCTTTGCTTGGTAACCTAGCCTCAGGATTAAGAAAAACAGGTGCTGAATTTTTGCCCTTTTTAAAAATTTATTTTATTCAGGCCAAAACTGATTTTCAAAGCAATAAAGTACTTCTAAGGATCAAACTATATTAATAAGAACTTACAAATAAAAGTTACTCTAATACACTAGTAGAACACTCATTTATGCATGGCAGTCATTTGGATATTTTTATTTTCTGTTTTCAGCATGGCTAGAACATAAAAGTTGTTCCTCACCTATTGTACTTACTAATGAGAAGTCTACAAATGATCATTTATTACTTCCACAAAAGATTTCATCTCCAGCAGAAGAAATACCAGACCTGTGTTTTTCTGATGACAATTCATCTGTTAAACAACCAACAAAAGAAGAAAAACCAAAGAATGATCTAGAACTAGTTTATAGAATAAGCCAAAATAAAGAAAATGAAGATTACTTGGAACTTGACTGTGCAGTACCATCTATTGAATCATCTTCCTCTCCAAAAATTGAAAAACCATCTTTTAAACATGGTAAAAAATGGGAGAATGATTTGGATCTTTTGAGTGACTTTATTATGCTGCGAAATAAATATAAGACTTGCACCTCAAAGACTGAAGTCACAGGAAGTAAAGAAAATGATGGTGGGTAATTTAGCAATATTTTGGCACAGATATGATAGCTTTAGGGACTAAATGTATAATTTATTACAGAAGGTAAGAAAATTTAAAGCTCTTTTGAATAGAATATATTCTTTTTCAAAGTCAAAGAAAACGTTGTTCATGCATGATACTTATTGAGTATGGAGATAGATGTGGCTGTTTAGATAAAGACGTAGATATGTATTTTCCAAAAAATTTAAAAGTACATTTGAACTTGTAAGAAAAGCCACTATTTGTAAAACTTGCTTACTGCAACTTGGCGACAGAGTCAGTATTTCTAACTTTTATTGATCATTCTGCCATTCTTTTTTCTCTTTTAGCTGACAGTTCTCAGTATTACATTTTAATGTGTACTTAAGAACACTTTGCCCATTTGATTACTTATTACTCTTCTTAAATTTACCGAAGAGTTTCTGTGTGAGTTGTAACTGTTTTACGTTCACTACTTATAACCATCAAAGGTAGTACGTGTCATATCATTTCATTTCTGGTAAAGAAACAATAGGTATTCTAGAATATGTTTGACATACGTTACCCAGAAGGATTAAGTACAAAAATAGTTATGTGTGAGAGTTACGGCATAGTTAGGTCTTACAGTCTCATATGTTATTAACATACAATGCTGCTATTTAGTTAGTAAGCCCATTTGATCTCAAACTAAGCTCCTTCTCAAGCTTAGCCTTTATTAGTAACAGAGGTAATATTTTGGTATATATTTTACTTCTTGCCTTATTTTATAGTTAATTCAGGGGCAAGAAAGAATGTTACAACTTACTAGGCCCCCTCAAAAACTCTAGTAATTAGTATTTAATCCTAGCTATTCCAATTATTTATAGTTAATTAAAAGTATACTTGAAATTAATAACATAATCTAGTTTAGGATATTTTACTCCATTATTTTTCACCATGTATTTAAAACTCATATATTAAAATGTTTTAAGATGGTGTTGTGTTTCTAAAATTACCCTGTAATCATATTATTAATAGATAACATTGCTATCTAGTTAATATAAGTAACTATAAATAAATTAGTTATATATGTATTTGTAATCCTCTACAATACTTACGGAAGAAGGAAGAAACTGACATTTGTTGAATGTTGTATGCAGGGACTAAAATACATATTAGAGATAAAAATGATACCATTGCTGACCTTGAGAAGCTTACAACATGGTAGACTAGGCTTATAGAAAATGCCTGAGAACAGAAGGGTGAGTGGTAAGAACTGACCCAATTAAGAAAGGATGGAGCCAGGGAGGGCTTGGGGCATAGGAAAGAATTAGTAGCAGGAGGAGGGATATGTGGAAAGTCACAGAGAAATGAAATTGAGCCGTTTGGGCCTTTTAGGTATCAGGAACTATACTTAGTGTTTAATCCTTATAACAATATTCAAAATAGGTATGTTTATCTATATTTTACATATGAAGACACTGAAGCTAGTGTCAGAACCTAGACTGAAACAGTGATTCGATGCCAAGATTCTTCCCGTTATTGCCATTCAGCACTGTGCAACATCCATTGACCTGAATAGTTGTTCAATTTAATACTGACGTGTTTCAAGAAAGAACTTTAACAATTGTGATCATATTACATGAAAACATTTTAAGTAAAGCAACATTAAGTTTCCCTGAATAATGCAAATTAATATTTTTTATTAGAATTTCAAGATGAAGAACATTGTTTGAATCTTCAGGAAGAAAGTCCTCCTGTTTGTACTAATAAAGCCATAGAGAAAATAAATCAGGATAAGGGAGTGGATAATGTCATTAAAATTCAAGCGTCAGGTATGCTGTATGCTTTAAAAATACATTCAAATTAAGTAAATTTGAAAGCCCTTTCCTGAGTATCTAGGACATACCTGCTTTTCCATGTAATTTTCTTCCCTTGTTTCAGATGTTTCTTCGTTCCATTCCTACTTTTAAGATATTCCCACACCTGAACACCCCATTCACTGCCTCTGCCCCTT
This sequence comes from Ursus americanus, assembly GCF_024610735.1. Taxonomy (NCBI): domain Eukaryota; kingdom Metazoa; phylum Chordata; class Mammalia; order Carnivora; family Ursidae; genus Ursus; species Ursus americanus. Next base: position 21,254,490 of record NC_142144.1, read on the forward strand.
TCCATTGCCCTAATCCAGTCCACTCGCTGTTACTTCTTCCTTCATTTAAACTGCTGCTTCCCTAAATTCATCAGACAGGAAACTGCAGCTACTCAGACTCTTCTGCCCAGTCAGAAAAAATGAACTGCTGTGGCTTACTCCCTCTGTTCTCTTACCCACCCTCAGGGTGATGTTAAAAAAGCTATTATTGTTTCCTATACTGATTAAAATTTTTGCTTCTGCTGTGAAGAAGAATATTCTTTGACTCCTAAAGAATAGCCTGCTTAAGAACATCATGCTCATTATTAAAATCAATAAGGAAATATGACACTAGTTTTTAATATCTTTTCATTTTTTTGGTTTAGTTTTATTTATGACCTTTAGCTGATAATGCAAATCTTAAAGTATTGATATTCTGGTGAAAACTAGAAACAATTTGTCATTGTGGTAAATTTGTTCAGCTTAAGGTTGTAAGCTAATTGTGGAGGGAAAAGAAAAAAAAATATGTGATCTCTTTATATGGCTCTTCACACTTCCATGCCAAGTTAGTTACTGAATAAGTATTTTCTAACAAGCAGGATAACCATAAAATTATACAAATTCTACAGACGGTTTTTGTTTTGTTTTGTCGTTATTAGTTTATTTAGAATAAATATCCTAAAATGAACCTCTATATAATCTCATGATTTTTAACTCAGAAAATAATTTGGATGTAGTTCAGTCTTCCATGAAGTGACATGTTTAATTGGTTTATCAAAAAGAGTATGCCATCCTTAAAAAACACTATCTTTAATGCTTTTATTTTCACAGACAGCCAGTGCCAAGCATTCTGTCTCCTAGAAGCAGCAGCTACTCCTATCTTAAAAAAACTCGTATGCCTCTGTACTCTACCTACAGCTAATTGGACATTTGCCACTGTCATTTTTGACCAAACAAGGTTCCTCTTAAAGGAACAAGAAAAAGTAATAAGTGATGCTATTCAGCAAGGTGAGTACAAATAAAAGTCATATTATTTAAAAGGATAAAAATGTATGGGTTGTTGTATCAAATGAGTAAAAATTGAATATAGAAGGTATAGAAATTAGTCATGGATGAAGGCATAACTTTAATTCAGAATATGACACCCATAAACTAATACTGGAGGGTCAGCTAAGTAAGGAGAAAAAGGTAACAAAATCATCGGCATTGCTTCTCAATAATGCTCCTAATTGGCATATATTACTTGACAGATCCTATTGCAAAAACCAAATTAACCCTATTATTGTTAACATCTGAACCACCTAGTTCCCTCCCAAATTAGGGGGAAGGTCAAAAAATAGATTAACTAAAGTCATTCCTGGACTTTTCTTCTGGCCAAGATGGAGTAAGAGGGCCAGAAGGATTTACCCTACTTTCAGGGAAAAAAAAAAGAAAAGATAAAGACAAAATACATGAAACCAGTTAAGATCCTAGGCTTCAGGCAGTGAAACACAGTGATTCTCGAGAGATGGGAAACAAGTAAGGTGAGCCCTACCATTGCCCTAGCTTACTGCCTTGAAAGAGTCGCCAGGCCATAGCACAGGAAGCGGTAGTAGGGGCAGAGCCCAGTGGATGATCTGTGTTGAGGAAACAGAACTCAGAGTCCAGGGAGACCAAGGCAGCTAGAGTTCAAAGGATAGAATATGAGAGAGAGAGCTTCACACAGAGTATTGAGCAGAGTACTGATCAGAGTGTATGTGAGGAAACCACCTGAGGTTGGGGAAGCAAACCATCTGAAAGGATTAGAGGGAGTAGTACTCTGCACTCACACAGGGCAGGGAGTAATGCCTGCTCTGATCAGCTAGATTAGAAAAACTCATAATTTGTGGGACACCTAACATGGTAAAATTCATAATGTCTGGCATCCAGTCAAAGATTATCAGGCATGACAAGGGATAGGAAAACATAACTCATAATAAGAATAATCCATCAAAGCAAACTCAGAACTAACAAAGATGTTAGCAATATTAGAGAAAGGCACTGAAACTTCTTATAACTCTGTTCCATATGTTCAGTAAGTTAGAGACATAAAAAAGACAGAAATGAAAATATGATGTATGAGATGAAAAATGCACTGGCTTAATGGCAGAGTAAATATTGCAGAAGAAAAGATTAGTAGACTTGAAGCCATAGCAATAGAAACTATTCCAAAATAAAACACGGGTAGATAAAATAATCTGAAAAAAAAAAAAAAGAAGAAGAAGAGGAAGAAAGAAAAGAGCATCAGTGTGCTGTGAAACAACTTCAAATAGCCTGACATAATAGTAAGTGAAGTTCTCAAAGGAGAGGCAGAGGGGGTTCGAAAGACACGTTGCATACGGAAAGCAAAGATAAGGATGACGCAATTTCTTGTCAGAAGTAATACAAGTGAAAAAAAAATTAAAATATTTGAAGAAATAGTGACTGAAAGGAAATATTTGAAGAAATAGTGACGGAAAGGTTTCCAAACTTAGTTAAGAACTACAAACCCACAGATCCAAGAAACTTAGTGAACCCCAAGCATGAGAAGCATAATGAAACTACATCAAGTCATACCATAGTCAAATTGCTCAAAACTGGTAGTAAAGAGAAAATTGTAGGAGCAGCCAGAGGGGGGAAAGACACGTTGCATAAGGAAAGCAAAGATAAGGATGACGCAATTTCTTGTCAGAAGTAATACAAGTGAAAAGACAGTGGAGTAAAATCTTTAAAATACCGAAAGAAGGGGTGCCTGGGTGGCTTAGCCGGTTGAGTAACCGAGTCTTGATTTTAGCTCAGGTCATGATCTCAGGGTCCTGGGATTGAGCCCTGCATCTGGCTCTGCATTTAGCTGGGAGTCTGCTTGAGGTTCCCTCTCTCCCTCTGCCCCTCCCCCACTTTCTCTCTCTCTCTCTCTTTCTCTCTCTCAAATAAATAAATCTTTAAAAAATAAAATGAATTACTGAAAGAAAAAATCCTAGTTTTCTATACTAGGCAAAAATATATTATGAAAGCAAAGGTGAAATAAAGATGTTTTCATACATACAAAAGCTGAAAGAATTCATCAGCTGCAGACCTGCACTATAAGAGATGTTCAAGAAATGTTCTCCTAAAGAAAGAAGAAAAATAATACCAAATCTGGCTTCTTTGCCCTGTTCTTATCCCTTCCAAGTCATGACTGAGTTGTTTCTGCAAGTCCTTATGGGAGCTGGATATACTACCCATAAATGGTTCTCCTGTTGCCTCTTTGTTCCCAGTAACTACTTCATATTTGCCTTGATCTTTATTGATTGATTAGATGAGCAGTTTTCAAAATTTTTAGCAGAACTTTTTGTACAAATAAATATTTCATGGGATACCACTATATAAAACAGAGAAAAGTAGAGCTTTTCTGGTTGAATCAGGGCAATGGGCCTAAATTCCTATCTTCTTGGTTTCACTTTTGCACACAGTAAAATCCAATCTATTATCTTCAAAAAGCTCTAGAACTATATGGAACACATTAAGTAGATAATTGGCCTGTCCCTGTGAATGTATCTCTTGTTTGAGTCATATTTGGACAATTATTCCCAGGTGTCTCTACCTCCATTTCAAGGTATTGCTTTATGTTATGATCACCCATCTTTATCTTCACCAGCCGGCAAGTTATGAGTTTAATTTTCTTCTTGTTTTATAACTGGGAATCACTGATCTTTTTTCTTACCCAAAGTGGGAAAGCAACAAGAGTATGAGCACTAAGGTTAGCCGTCTGGGTTTGAATGCCAGCTCCATCGTTTGTTCACATATTGACCTTGGACAGTTACTGAACCTTGTTCAGACTATTTCCTCATCCAAAAAATGAGCCTCATAATAAACTTGTCTGACAGGGTTATCATTATAGATTCAGTGAAATAACCAGCATACATACAGCCCGGCAATAGTAAGCACCTGATAATGAGTGTTAACTATTATTGTTAAGCATTCTGATACATATTCTATAATTATGATGTATATCTTATGTTTTTAAATATGTTTCTGCTTGCTTAGGTACAAATAATGAAAAAGAAATGACGTTCAAGCATGCTGCTGTCTTACATCTTCTGGTAACAATTAGAGATGTCCTTTTAACATGTAGCTTGGACACAGCATTGGGTTAGTGGGAGAAATTTTTATTTCCCTTTTTCTTCCTATTGAAATATTTCATCTGAAATAACTTTTACTTTTCTGAAAAAGATCTACCTTATAAGAAATTATGTAGCCTCTTTTACTTCCACACTATACATTATATACATTTTGACATAATTGCAATAGAATATATTTTTTATTCTGCCTGTATTCTTTAAAAGAAATCATTTGTAACAAATACCATCACTTAGAAAAATAGGTTTAGAATTCTCTAATCTAGGCCCGAGTTATAATGGCCTAAACAAATTTGATGCTATAATCATTGTCATGCACTACTTTTTAATGTAAGGTGATATTTTGCCATGTACATTTTAGGTCTTCTTTGAATGTTTGTGGCTTTGAATCTTTGCTAGGTGAATATATATAACTAATATAACCAAATTATTAGTAGCAAGATATTTTGCTATTTCTTTTTTAGTTTTGCCTATAAATTAGGATATGAATTACTGGAGGAATAAAAATCAAGCTATTTTGAATACATTGGAAAATTTAAAGATTTTAAAAATTTTTGTAACCTATCAAAATCATTTAAATATCTGTCTCAATACATTACTGCTTTAGGCTCCTTATTGCAGGATTATTTAGACTTGCTTAATAATGGTATGCTTATAGAATTATTTTATAATTTAGAATTTCTAGAACCTATTTAAAATATAAAGTGAAAATAATTTTAGTCTGATCTGTGACCCAGAGGTTTTGTTTTATAACTGTGACCCAGACAAGTATTTCTCTAATCCAAGGTTTTGATAAGTACTGAAAAGCAGTGAATTACAACTGTACTCCCTCTACAGCACTGGGAGTTATAATATTTGGCCAAGTATTATATTAGTATTATCTGGCCAACTATTATAACTAAATTACAGCTACCTTTAGAAAGCCCGACATGGTGCTTTTCCTTTCCACTCCAATTAAACTACTTGGGTGTTGATACTGGATTGGGTTGTTTTACCTCCATCCTCAGACAAGTATGGATTGAGGGCTCTCGCCCTAGTTTACAGTACCTGAAATTGGTATAAGGGTGTAATATTACACGCCCTTCTATTTAGTCACATGTCTTCATTGTACTTTTCAGGCTTCCATAAAAGATCCTCAGTTCTATCTAAAGCGAGGCTGATTGTTAAAGTGTAATGTAAGTCAAATGTCAGAATCTAGAATATCTGAGCTCCTAGTGCTGTAAAGAGAGTGCAGTTGTGATTCACTGCTGCTCAGTACTTATTGGTATTAGAGAGTTAGAATTAGAGAAATAATATTTACGGAGGATTGCTTGAGGTATATGCACTTTTAAGTACTCTTACAATCTACCCTAGATTAGGTGAGACCATTAAGAACTATGTACTTGGGCTGAATTATTTTTGCTCCTCAAAGAAATACTTTCACCAAATCAAACTTGGTCATTGCTGTTTGGCCACCTTGAGGAATACTATGAAAGTAAAATCCTTGTTGGAAAATGAACTTCTTAATAAGCCCTATATACCAAGCCATAAGGAATAACCTAGCCACCTTGGACATTTTTAGTGGAGAGATTTCTCACTCCTCTAAACCTCTCAAAATCAAAGAGTGAGTTAGATTGTCCTCTTTTCTTCTTCTCTGCATAGTGGGAGAGAAAGAAATGTCCATGGGGGTCTGGCTGTCTGCCCTGCCTCCTTCCAGAATTCTGTATTTTTCTCCCAGCTTCTAGTTTGCTACCTCTCCCAAGTTAGCAGGTTAATGAGTTTCAAGACTAAAGGTATAGAGTTTCACTTCTGGGCTTTAACCCAGAAATAAATTCAGTATTGTGTGATGGGTATTATAGCAGCAACATGTACCAATGGCACAAAGGATGGAGACTGTTACCCTTAAAGCTGAATATTTGTTTAAAAACAAGTAGGAGTTTGCCAAGTAAAAAGTATGTAAAGGGTATTATAGGCAGAATTGAGTCCAGAAGAATGACCCAGTGGGTGTGCTGCATATAGTTCCATGTAGCTAAATCCAAGAGTATAAGGTAGAAAGGAATAAGAACTAAGCCTGAAGACATAACAAAGAGACAAATCATGAATAGCCTTTTAAGCTGCACAAAAGGGTGCAGACCTTATTCTGTAGATGACAGAGAGCCATTGAAACGGGAATGCTACTGGATTAGGCTTCTCTTTCAGGTTAGATCTAGAGAATCAGGAAGAGCTTTTAGGCAGAAAACCCTGGGAAATATGAACTTTCAGGGATTGGTGTCAGGATTCTGTGTTTAGAAACTGCTTTAGTGAGTCTGAATTTAGGCTCTGCTGTTTTAGCAGCTATATAAGTGAATTATGCATATCATGGATTATATCCCAAGAGTTTATAAACTAATGAGGTTGTCATATAAGCAAATAAGAAATCAATTACAAAAGCTCTATAGACCAAGGAAATTCCAATGAAGTGACATTTCCATAGGACTTGCATGTAAGTGTAGACCAAGCCAAAAGGCAGGAAAAGATGGGATATATTCAGAGGATATATAGCATATGTCATTATGTAGCTTAAAAGGAGACATTTGGTACATATTTTTCAGCTTCACTCAGGTTTAAGGTTTTCATTAGTCAGTATCTTTCATCAAAATCAGAAAAGGATTAAAGAAAATTTTAACTCTACTATGACTCATGGAACAAAAGGATGTGCCCTCCCCCCCTACTTTTGTTTTTAACAGGATATTTGTCAAATGCAAAAGATATCTACAAAAGCATTTTAGGCTTCTATTTGGATGACATTTGGAGACAGCTGGAGATTGTACAGTTTATTAGGGGGAAAAAGCCTGAAACCAATTACAAGATACAAGAACTGCAAAGTCAGATACTAAATTGGATGCAAAGTGAGCAACAGATTAAGGTAAGTGCTGGATTAAAGCAGATAACAGTAATCAGCTTAAATAAGAATTGGATGTAAGATAAATTTTTGCATTTAACTCTGAAATTATGAAATAGTCTAGATTATTTGGTCCTTTGATAGTTTTCTCCTTAAGTAAGCTAACAAAACAGAATCAGACCCAGAGAAAGGATGATTTGCATCATTGTTCATGTATCTTGAATTTAAAAATACTTTACTTTTTTTACACGCAGTTTTCTATGGATTGGCTCTCCAGATCTCAAAACTGTTGTCTGGTACATCTAAGTTCATGAACATATATCAAATAATAGAACTACAATAATTATTTTTAGATATTGAGCCAGAATCTCATCTTATATGATTCTATAAAAAAAGCATTTAGCTTATGCTTTGGATTATATTGGAAATTTTTGCCCACCCTACCTCAAGCACATGAAGGTTATATAGATAAAGACTTAAGAGTAAACACTTTCTTAAATGTTTTCAAGCTGAAAAACATTTCAAATGCTTTATGCTAAATCTGTATACAAATTTGGCCTTTTTCTTCTTTTTTTCTTTGTCTCCCCTGTGTCTTTATCTCCAGCTCTGTGGTTACTTAGATAACTTGCTTGTCATTAAAATAAAGTAAAATGTAAGAAATTTAAAAATTGAAATTTATTTGTTGTCCTCCTCCACTACCACCAAAAAAAAGCTATAACGATAACTAGGAAAGCATAGCAACAAATCATTGCTTTTTTCCAACCAATTCAAACTTGTCTGAGTTGCATTTAACACTAACAATGCAGGTAGAGACAATTTATGTATACAGTCACCCATATGGGAGTATATGGATGCTAAGAATGCCCCACTCCAGAATATTTTCCTCATTGATATTTGATCTTACCAGAATTTATTCCTTTGTGTTTAAGCACTGACATTTTTTACAGCACAAATATTTACTTGGTAATCTTTTTGTATGTAACCAATCAAGCTTGTTATTTTGTCACAGTAGCAAAACTATGAAAAAGAATAATTATTCAGAGATACATGAAATTCTTATTTTTGATCAGGTGCTGATTATAATAAGAATGGACTCAGATGGTGAAAAACATTTACTCATTAAAATCCTTAACAAAATGGAAGGTAGGGAGTTTTAAGTTATGCTTCATTTGATAAGATGTTTGGAACATATAGAAATGTAGTGATCTAAGTTTTAAAATAAAGATATAATAACATACCATAAAATACATTCTTTAAAAGTATATAACTCAGTAGAATCTAACCAGTTTTTAAATAAATCTGGACTTTAAGTCTGCAATATAAATATACTATAATGTACTTACATGTACATTAAATGTACTTTTGTGTATATTGTTATTATCAATTGACACCTTTTATTGATTGCCTCCTAGTTGCTTAATTCTATATACTTACAACAACTCTATAAATCAGTTTTCCAAATAAAGAAACTAAAGTTCATAAAGGTGTTGTAACATGCCACACCTCACAGGTAGTTCAGTGAGGAAATCAGGATTTGAACCAAGGTCTGTCTTGTTCTAGTGTTATTCTTCAACTCTTCTACCCACTATTGCCCCCTCTGCCAACACTTTCCACCTTCTGCCATAGAACCCATTGCTTATATATAAACTCTTTTCCTTTTTTATCTCCGTGTCTTAAGCCAACCCAGCTTTCCACGATGATACAGCTTCCCCTGTATCCCTTTCATATATAAGCTGATAATTCTCTCCCATATATATATATCATAGGATTGAAAGGGCCATTTCTTGCTTTCCATTATCCTTTCCAAAACATTATTTCTCTATCCTCTGAGGCTATGCAATATTGCCACACCATTCTCTACCACTCCATATTGCCATCATCTAGTAACCACCCAACATTTCCCATCATCCATGGACAGTTGTGCACCTGGTTCGTGGTATTCTTTTCACTCCTAGTTTTGCCATTATCCTAGGTGTCTTTAATGTGAATGACTCATTCAACACCCTGACCTTATAGTTTCATTTGCTTCCACAGAAGAAATGATATTCACTCCTTGGCTATGCCATTGACCTTGTAATAATGCAGAACTGTGCTACTTCTGGACTTTAAACTCTGATACAGTGCTCACTGTCCACAGCTGTCTTATCTCTTCCATGATATTCAGCAACTTAGAGATCTGTAATCAGTCAACTCCTGTTTTTTTTTTCTTTCACATTTTTATCTTTCCAGACTTGGTGATGTGCCCATAACTTTAATCAGTCTTGTCCTTCTAGTGTACCTTCCATTTAAATCTCAGCTCTGAATCCATCAAGACATTTTTTTTGAAGATTTTATTTATTTATTTGACAGAGAGAGAGACAGCCCAGGGAGAGAGGGAACACAAGCAGGGGGAGTGGGAGAGGAAGAAGCAGGATCCCAGCAGAGCAGGGAGCCCAATGCGGGGCTCGATCCCAGGGCTCCGGGATCACACCCTAAGCCGAAGGCAGACGCTTAACGACTGAGCCACCCAGGCGCCCCTGAATCCATCAAGACATTTAACCCATCTGTTCCTGTACCTGAGCTCCTGAGCAATATTAGAGAAAATCAGATAGTTTAGTACCACTACAAACTTAACTTCTCTGACCTTGTATGGGCTCTTAATACCTCTTAACAACATTTCATCTTACGACCTTGCCATCTACAAACTTACCTTCATTTCTTCTATTCTTTTATCTTTTCCTCCTCTTTATAAAGGAGGTGAACCTCCTCCCTTGGAAAACCAATTTTTCACTTCTGCTTTGGATCCCATCTCTTCCCACATCAGTGTGTTCCCATCAGTTATTTCCTCGCCCAATCTTCCTCTCAAATGACTCTCCCTTAATCATTAAGCCCTCCAGTATTAAAAATAAAATACCACCCTCAACCTATGTCACCCATTGTTTACTGTTTCTCTTCCCTCCATAAATTGTATCTTCGGCCATCTCCAAAGATGTCTTTGCTGTAACCCCACCAGACTATTTATCATGCTGTTTCCTATCTCCTTTGCCTTTATGCCTTTCCTATTTCCTATGCCTTTATGCCTCCTGTTCCTGCTATAGTAGCACTCCTCTCCCTTCTTTAGCAGCTAACTGCTACACATCCTTTAAAAATTAGTTAAAACATTTGCTCAGGAAGCTTTGATTTAAATGCTTTCCCTTGTGCTCTCAGTGTATTATGTGCATACTTCTAAGGCACTACTTACCATCCTAGGCTATAACAACTGAGTCTCTTGCCTCTTTCCCTCACTAGCATGTCAGCTTCTGGAGGATAAGGACCATGCCCTAATTTGAATTCCCAACACCCACAAAAATGTCTGGAATATAGAAGGAACTTAATAAAAACAAATTGAATAATTGCAGTAATGAATACCTCTCTATATACCTAGTAGACTGAGACTAGTGAAAAAGATTGAACTGAACTGTATACAAATATTGCAAATGTCTGCTTAGCAAAATTAATTAATTATAGTAATGTGAGAATGGAAGACTTTCAAGCAGAACTTTATAAGGTGCTATTTCTAGACATTATCATGTGTCTAGAGTCCAGATTTGCAAACTTAGATTTTATTATTTCATCCAGTTTTCTTGTCCTGGGAAGATGAGGTCTTATCCACTAAATTCACAAGATTTTGCTGGTACCAAAATGTTAAAATAGTAGTTAACAATCATGAGGCTGAACTTGCTACACCTGTCTGGAATCAGGGTAACTGAAAACATTTTTTTTTTTTTAATTAGAAAAGTGCTGAGCAATGTAGCATTGTGAAACAAAGGGATTTGGGTAACTGAAGTAATACTTTTGTGAAGAGACTGAGGAAATATTCCTGCCCCACAGAGAAGAATACTTAAACCTACTTAATGGGGCACCTTTTCCTTTGATGTAATTAAGACACAAGGACAAATTATTACTGTATATATCACTTTCTTATGTAGGCTTCATGCTGAACATTCTATTTCTTTTGGCTTTTGGGATTATGTCATCACTACTCTACTATTTTATTTCAACAAGGTTTACTGACACAAAAATAAATTTGACTCTCTAAGCTGAAAAAATGTTTTTCCCATCTTTCTAACAAGCAGCTCTCCTCTGTGTCTAGGAATGAGGTCTTTTTCTTTTTCTGTCTAGTGTTAGAAAGTAGAAATATGGTTTTATCTTCTCTGTGCTTACAAGATCTAGTAATGCACTTAGTCAGTAATCTGCTTTGAGCTTACAGCTAAGACAAATCAGCTAGAGATTAGGTTTTAAATAGTATGAGCCTGAAGTGCCTGGGGGGCTCAGTTTATGGACCATGCAACTCTTGATCTCAGCATTTTGAATTTGAGCCCCACGTTGGGTGTAGAGATTGCTTAAAAATAAAATCTTTTAAAATAATACTAATAATAGGGGTGCCTGGGTGGCTCAGTCGTTAAGCATCTGCCTTTGGCTCAGGACGTGATCCTGGAGTTCTGGGATGGAGCCCCACATCAGGCTCCTCCACTGGGAGCCTGCTTCTTCCTCTCCCACTCCCCCTGCTTGTGTTCCCTCTCTCGCTCGCTGTCTCTCTGTCAAATAAATAAATAAAATCTTTAAAAAATAAAATAAAATAATACTAATAATATGACCTTATAAATATATATACAAAAGAGAAATACTACTCATCCTCTTCTTACTGCTACCAAAACTATTGTCATATCAAGCCAAGTAAACATGAAATTATTGAGCATTACTCTGTCATTATCACATTATGCTTTTGTCAACTTTACAACTGACAAAAATACACCAATAAAGTGTAAAATTTATTTTAACTAGAATTAGCTATTCTTAAACCAATGATGTCTACCAAAAATAAACTGTATGTGTGGCTACAGAATTTTTTGAAATTTATTGTATTTTGTTAAAAAATCAGTAACATAAGAAACTTAAATTATAATTAGGCAGAAGTGAATCTAAGGAGCAGATGGTGGGTCTTCTGCTTCTCATACAGCCAATAGAAAGGAAAAAAGACATCAAAATGTAGTCTCTTGTGATTTAGTTATGTACTTAAATTTTTGACTAGAGAAAAAAGGTGAAATCAACCATGATTTTTAGCAAAGTAAAATTAAATGCACAGAATTGATGAGTGTTTAATTTGGCTACTTTAAAATTAAGATTTTGATACATTTTATTATTTTACATAATAAATTCAGAATTTCCATGCTTATATATACAAAACATATACACACACCAGAAATATTGCCCATGCTTCAAATTTTCTGATACCCACAGACAGAAAAATAATCCAGCAAATTGTATTTTAAGCAGTTTCCTTGTTCACAGATCTTTAATTCATTTTTATGGTAGTGAAATATATGAACACCTAAAAATTATATATGAACAAAACACTGAAAAACACTTTTTTGTATTACTCTTTTTTTCCCAACAGGTTTAACATTGACTGTCTTACATTCAAACAAAAGGAAAGATTTTCTGGAACCTGAACGTGTTTTAAATGGGTAAAAATGTATTTCTTCACCTGTGGGGAATAAGCATACCAGTTCCACAGGAAAAGCGCAATTTCTCCTGGAATTTAACTTTTTAGAAGGTTTAATAAAAAAAAAAAGTTAAGTTAAAATTTAAAAAAAAAAAGGTTTAATAAAACCTGAAATGAATCAGTGTATCTCTCCTTGTCCTGAAAAGTGTTTTACATTAGAATATTTGAGCTCAGGTCATTGCCTTATGTATTATATAATATTGTTGTCCAGAATTTTAGTTCAATCTTGCTTTAATATTCCCAACTTATCATTATCAGTGTCACTGTTAGTACAGGAAGTACCCATTTAGATCTACCCTTGTTTATACCAGTTTCAGGGGTTTTTTTTGCTCAGCATTTTTTCTTATATCTTCTTCCTCTCTTTCAAGTTCTCCTTCTTCCTGAAGTACATCCTTTAGAAATTCTTTTAGTGAGAGCGTGCTAATAATAAAATTAGTGTTGACTTGTCTAAAAATGTTTTAATTGTGCCTTATTTTATGTAGAAATTTCTATTTCTAATACTGGGATCCAGATAATAAAAAGAGAAGTTGTAAATCAAATAGAAGCCCATAAAAGCATTTAACTTATGTCTATTATCTATCTAGATTGCTCTAGACAGAAAGCAGCAGTAGAGAATTTTCATTACAATGAGTGCTATTATATGGAATTTGAAGATAGGAAAGATAAACATGATATTTAAGTATCCATGTTTTTTGTTGTTGCTAAATCACCTATGAAGCTCATTGAGAAAAAGAAAAATCATTTCAAAATTGTCAGATAATATTCTATTATGTAGATCCTCAAAGATGAAACCTCACATGTGTAAGAAAATGAATTCTCACAGTGACTTTTCTGTTATTGATAGGACTCAGTTAATAAAATTAGGGCCCCTTGCATTTCAGAATGTGAAGTAGTCCACAGATCCTGTTCTTTTAAAAAAATGTATGACCATAGGGGCACCTGGCTGGCTCCGTTGGAAGAGCACACAACTCTTGATCTCGGGGTCATGAGTTTGAGCCCCACATTGGATGTAGAGATTACTTAAAAATAAAATCTTAAAAGGGACACCTGGGTGGCTCAGTCAAACGTCTGCCTGTGGCTCAGGTCATGATCCCAGGGTCCTGGGATCAAGCCCCACATCATCATCGTCATCATCATCGTCGTCGTCGTCATCATCATCATCATCGTAGGGCTCCCTGCTCAGTGCGGAGTCTGCTTCTCCCTCTGCCCCCCCCCCCCCGCCTTGGGCTGGCTCTCTCTCTCTCTCTCGAATAAATAAATAAAATCTTTTTTAAAAATCTTTAAAAAAATTTTTTTTTAGTGTATGACCATCAAAAAGAAAGATAAAAAGGAATTAGCACAATTGGAAAACAAATCAACAGAAAATACACCAGTGCCTTTCCAAGATAAGCAGGCACAGACTAGAGAAGAATACAATAGCCAAAAACAGTACTCTTTTGGCCCTCCAAATAATTAATGATGCAAATATAATTCCATTTTCTTGGCTTTGTTTTGTCTTCAGTACAAGTTCCTGTGTGGTTGTACATAATCAATATATTGGATCAGATTTTCCCTGGAGTAACTTCTCATTTGTGGTGGAATACAATTTTGTAGAAAACTCTTGTTGGACTAAACACTGCGAGAAGTTGAACATTCCTCACAAGGTCTTCAAAGTGATTCTTCCAGACACAGTTTTAAAGAGTAAGGATTTAAACTAAAATCCTTCTGTTGTGGTGATAGAATGGAAATTGTCTGTTTTCTACTTCTTATCTGTGGAAAAAGAATGAGCAATGGCATTTAAGGACTTGAGTTCAAGCTCTAACCTCAGCACTCCATGTGACCTTGGGCCAGTTCTTTACCCCTTACTTCATAGTCCTCATTTGAAAAGTAAACTTTACAGTTATATTTGTCTTCATCCCTTTACCTTCTAAATTTTACTTATAATAGCACAATTTATTACCATTATATCTAATCTTCACCTGATACTTCTATGCAATAGTATTTTTATTGAATTTTAGGGGAAAATTCTGTCGTAGTATATTGACTGATTCAGAAAACTGAGTGTGCAAAAAAAATTTTTACACAAACACTTTGAAAAGAGTCTAAAACCACTTTGTATATCATTTGGTTTCTTTGTATTTCTCAGCAACACTTCACATGACTCAGGTTGTGAATTCTCACATTATTAAATTAAAAACCCTGTACACTTTAAGTCCCAATGCATCCCTTTCAATACTTGCCATAAGTTATTTTCTATCCACCTCAAGTCTGAGTGGGAAGTTTGAATTCTGAGATATTCCAATTCAATTCTAAAAATATAGTCACCATAATGATTACTTTGGAATTTTTGATATATAGAAGTAAATGTTAAGTTGATTAAATAAGGGCCCCCAAAAAGATAAAAGATAAGTATCCCAGTTTATATGTAGAGGCTTCTTCCATTCTTTCAAAGATGAACTTAATTGATTCAGCCAGTTCCTTATTTGGAGCATTCACAATCTCTCAATTTTCCACTATTATAGTGTAAGATTTATAGTAGCTCATAAATCTTATTTATTTTTATATACTTGTTCTAAGAAATAAAGTGAGTTGCTGGGTCAAAGGTATACACACATTTATATATTGCCAAATATCCTTCCAGAAATGCTATCTCAATTCATATTTGTGCAGAAAGTATAAGAGAATACTTTCCCCAATATCTTTACTGTGAGTAGGTATTATTATTCTTTTAAGTCTTTGACAGAATTATAGGCATGAAATATTTTATAGCTATATTACAGATAATGTCTTTGATTATCCATATCTTTCAGCTGTGAATTGATCTTGTATAGCCATTCTTTTGTAAGTTGCCTATTAATGTTCTTTGTCCATTTATCTATTGAGGTATTTATTATTTTCCTGTTAACGAATCATATGGTAGTTTTAGTAAGTTCTGTTAATGCTGTTCTATTTTTAGGTGGTAGGATAACATATGGTTTTTATTTTATTCTTCAGACCTTTCTGTATTCTGATTTATGATTTTTTACAATGAATATGTTTTATTTTTGTACTGCTCCTTGAACATACACTTGCTATTCTCATGTTTAGTAAAAAAGAGAAAGACCTGAAGGATGAGAAAAAGGAGAAATATTTATAAACTTTCTCTTATTCAGGAAGCAACCTGCTGGATAGTTTTGGTGGATTTCTTTTGGAAATTCAGGTTCCATATGTGTTTTTTGCATCTGAAGGACTTCTTAATACTCCAGAAATACTTCAGTTGCTAGAATCCAAGTAAGTTATCGATTTCATAACTTTAGCAAAGGTATATATATCCTAAATGGAAAAACATTGTGCTATATATGTGGCATATTTCTCTCTTATTGAAGCATGAAATTATATCACATAGAAGTAGTTTTCCAGAGAGTTTATGTCAAGTTACACTTCTCTCCCTATAGTACACCATCATAATTACTGAATATTATCTTTTCTGGCAATATATGTCAATCTTGTGAAGAAAAAATATTTCATTATTGTCTAAATTTATATCTTAATTTCATTTCTTTCGTTACCAGCAAATATGAACACTTAATGTGTCTTTTTTTTCCTGTGAGTTTTATGGTCATATCTTTGGGTCATTGATAATATTGAGAATGAGTGTTCTTATTTAGAGGGCTTTAAATATTGCATGGGAAATAGGACTGTGAAGTTCTAAATGAAATACCTAAGGCAATGCACATCTCAACTAATTTGTCATATATACTGAATAAATCATTATTTCATTCCTCAAATTTACAAAGTAGAATAAATTGATGTATGAAAGAAAAAGCACAGTAGTTCAAATAATTTAATATGCAAGAGGACAATACAGCTTTTCTTAAAGAATTTTTCTTAGCCATTTCATTATGTCACCCAAAAATATGGTATTTTATAGGTATAATATCACACTAGTGGAGAGATGCTGCAGTGAGTCGCTGAAACTCTTTGGAGGTACAGAGTGTTATGTAGTGGTGACAATTGATGAACACACTGCCATAATTTTGCAGGTAAAATTATACAGTAAAAAATACAAAGTAAATAGAGTACAATATATATAATTGTGTAATTTATTATTAGCTTGACTATAGAGAGCTTAACTATAATCCATTAGTGTTTTCTTCCAAAACTTTGCAAATGGACAAGTATTAAAATTATCACTATGGAAAATGACTATTACCAAGCTTCTTTAAGGCCTTGTAATTTTTAACATACTTTAAGGAGACAAAGCAAATATGGAATCTTTAATGTTATATATTGACCTATTTTAAAATATATTTATAGAATAATTAGTGTTGAAAACCTTAAAAATCAAATCCTAGCCACTATGTTTCTTAAAAGGTGGTAGTATATTAATCCATGATAAGTAATATGGGATTTCCTCTAAGGTAAGTGAGGAGTGCCTATAAGTAAGCCGGTTTAAAAAAAAGAAGAAAGAAAAATTCTCTTTAAAAAATCCCTATAGTTTGGGTTTAAGATGTACAAATTCTTTTTTTTTTTTTCGGGTTTTTTTTTTTTATTGATTTTTTATTATATTATGTTAGTCACCATACAGTACATCCCCGGTTTCCGATGTAAGGCTCGATGATTCATTAGTTGTGTATAACACCCAGTGCACCATGCAATATGTGCCCTCCTTACTACCCATCACCGGTCTATCCCATTCCCCCACCCCCCTCCCCTCTGAAGTCCTCAGTTTGTTTCTCATAGTCCATAGTCTCTCATGTTTCATTCCCCCTTCTAATTACCCCCCCTTTCTTTATCCCTTTCTTCCCCTACCGATCATCCTAGTTCTTATGTTCCATAGATGAGAGAAATCATATGATAGTTGTCTTTCTCTGCTTGACTTATTTCACTTAGCATTATCTCCTCCAGTGCTGTCCATGTTGTAGCAAATGTTGAGAACTCGTTCTTTCTGATAGCTGAGTAATATTCCATCGTATATATGGACCACAACTTCTTAATCCAGTCATCTGTTGAAGGGCATCTCGGCTCCTTCCACGATTTAGCTATTGTGGACATTGCTGCTATGAACATTGGGGTGCATATGGCCCTTCTCTTCACTACGTCTGTATCTTTGGGGTAAATACCCAGTAGTGCAATGGCTGGATCATAGGGTAGTTCAATTTTTAACTTTTTAAGGGACCTCCACACTGTTTTCCAGAGTGGCTGTACCAACTTGCATTCCCACCAACAATGTAGGAGGGATCCCCTTTCTCCACATCCTCTCCAACAATTGTTGTTTCTTGCCTTGTCTATTTTTGCCATTCTAACTGGCGTAAGGTGGTATCTCAGTGTGGTTTTGATTTGAATTTCCTTGATGGCTAATGATTTTGAACATTTTTTCATGTGTCTGTTAGCCATTTGTATGTCTTCATTGGAAAAGTGTCTGTTCATATCTTCTGCCCATTTTTTGATTTGTTTATTTGTTTCTCGTGTATTGAGTTTGAGAAGTTCTTTGTAGATCTTGGATACCAGTCCTTTATCTGTAGTGTCATTTGCAAATATCTTCTCCCATTCCGTGGGCTGCCTCTTAGTTTTTCTGACTGTTTCCTTGGATGTGCAGAAACTTTTAATCTTGATGAAGTCCCATAAATTCATTTTATCTTTTGTTTCTCTTGCCTTTGGGGATGTGTCATGAAAAAGGTTGCTTTGGCCGATGTCGTAGAGGTTGTTGCCTATGTTCTCCTCTAGAATTTTGATGGATTCCTGTCTCACATCGAGGTCTTTCATCCATTTGGAGTTTATTTTTGTGTATGGTGTGAGATAGTGGTCAAGTTTCATTCTTTTGCATGTAGCTGTCCAATTTTCCCAGCACCATTTATTGAAGAGACTGTCTTTTTCCCACCGGATGTTTTTTCCTGCTCTATCAAATATTAGTTGCCCAAAGAGCCGAGGGTCCATTTCTGGGCTCTCTATTCTGTTCCATTGGTCTATGTGTCTGTTTTTGTGCCAGTACCATGCTGTCTTTGTGATCACAGCTTTGTAGTACAGCTCGAAATCCGGCATTGTGATGCCCCCAGCTTTGTTTTTCCTTTTCAACAGTTCCTTGGAGATTCGGGGCCTTTTCTGTTTCCATACAAATTTAAGGACTGTTTGTTCCAGTTCTTTGAAAAATGTCCTCGGTATTTTGATCGGGATAGCATTGAAAGTGTAGATTGCTCTGGGTAGCATGGACATTTTAACTATGTTAATTCTTCCGATCCATGAGCATGGAATATCTTTCCATCTTTTTATGTCTTCCTCAATGTCTTTCAAGAGTGATTTATAGTTTCTAGAATATAGGTCCTTTACGTCTCTGGTTAAGTTAATTCCAAGGTAACGTATGGTTTTTGGTGCTATTGTAAATGGGATGGATTCCCTAATTTCTCTTTCTTCGGTCTCGTTATTCGTGTATAGAAATGCAACTGATTTCTGAGCATTGATTTTGTATCCCGCCACGTTACTGAATTGCTCTATAACTTCTAATAGTTTGGGAGTGGATTCTTTTGGGTTTTCCATATAGAGTATCATGTCATCTGCAAAGAGAGACATTTTGACTTCTTCTTTGCCAATTTGAATACCTTTGATCCCTTTTTGTCGTCTGATTGCTGTTGCAAGGACTTCTAGTACTATGTTGAATAATAGTGGCGAGAGTGGGCATCCTTGTCGAGTTCCTGATCTTAAGGGAAAGGCTTCCAGCTTTTCCCCATTGAGAATAATATTTGCAGTAGGCTTTTCATAGATGGCTTTTATGAGATTGAGAAATGTACCTTCTATTCCTACACTCTGAAGGGTTTTAATCAGGAAAGGATGCTGTATTTTGTCAAATGCTTTTTCGGCATCGATTGAGAGGATCATATGGTTCCTGAGTCTTTTCTTGTTGATATGATGTATCACGCTGATTGATTTGCGAATATTGAACCACGCTTGCATCCCAGGTATGAATCCCACTTGATCGTGATGGATAATCCTTTTAATGTACTGTTGGATTCTATTAGCAAGTATCTTGTTGAGGATTTTGGCGTCCATATTCATTAGGGAAATCGGTCTGTAATTCTCCTTTTTGAGGGGGTCTTTGCCTGGTTTGGGGATCAAGGTAATATTGGCCTCATAGAATGAGTTTGGTAGCTTTCCTTCTGTTTCTATTTTTTGAAATAGCTTTAGGAGAATAGGTTATTATTTCTTCTTTGAATGTTTGGTAGAATTCCCCAGGAAAACCGTCCGGGCCTGGAGTTTTGTTATTTGGAAGGTTGTTTATCACTGACTCAATTTCTTCGTAATTAATTGGCCTGTTTAAGACGTACAAATTCTTGACTGAATCTCCCTGATATGTTTGCTTGATTGGAGTACAAATTACAATGAAATTAATTCAGCAGGGTGGAAGTGGGAAGCAGAAACCAAGTTTGATGGTATGGAATATAAATTCGTGGCAAGTATGGTAAAGTAGAAGTCTGATCATGAGCAAATGTTAGCAATCTAAGAATTATATAATGGAAAAACAAAGCTCTGTTTAAAGGTTTCTTAAGAGCTACCATGTCTTACATATTTAAAGCTTTTTAAAAAGATTTTTTTTTATTTATTTGAGAGAGAGAGCACAAGCAGGGGAAGTGGCAGAGGGAGAGGGAGAAGCAGGTGCCCGGCTGAGCAGGGATCCCGATGTGGAGCCCTATCCCAGGACCCTGGGATCATGACCTAAGCCAAGGGCAGATGCTTAACTGGCTAAGCCACCCAGACACCCCTAAAGTTTTTTTTTTTAAAAAAAAACAATTATTTAGGGAGAAATACCATTTGGGAAACTTTTAATTTTAATTCATAGTTACATAACTTGTTAGAGTAAGACACTTCCTGAATCATTCATTCTATCAAAAATTAATTGTAGACCCAAGTTGAGCTCCGTGCAGCCTGCTTAAGATTCTCTAAGATTCTCTGTTTCCCTCTCCCTCTGCCCCAGCCAACCCCACTTGTGCATGCTTTTTCTCTAAAATAAAATAAAATAAAATAAAATAAAATGTAACTTTGAAAAAAAAATTAATTGCATTAAAGGAAAAAGAGGATCCTAGACCTGAAGTCCATGATGGCTTCTTTATCATCTTCCTTAAATAAGCATTCAGCGCAGATTATCCCATGAGTTTTTAAACATATTTTATGAGTAGCCAAATCCCTGTCTACAAAGGACTTTGCCCAAATAGGGGCAGTATATAGGCTGCTTTCTTCATATCTAGGACTTTGGGAGATTCATGAGCCTTCCTTGCTGAAGCTATCATTTGCTGATTGACATCTACTATAGCTTTTCCCCTACTACTTCCAGTGCGATTTTAATTTTTCCACAAAATGGAAGCCCATACCCATAACTCTTCTCAAGTTGATATATATCATATATATATGATATATATAAAATAGAATATTGAAATATGTTAATAATTTCATAACAACTATTCAACCTAGTGAATCTTTTTATTGTATTTATTTTCTGGTAGGACCTAGAAGAATTGAATTGTGAGAAGGCATCAGACAATATCATTATGAGACTGATGGCATTATCATTCCAATACAGCTACTGTTGGATAATCTTATATACCAAAAAAACATTAAACTCAGAGTAAGTAAACATTTCTTCATCCAAAGTCACGTTTATATTTCTTAAGTTATTTGGTCCTCTTCCTTGAATAAAAGTAGCTATGCAAATTTTCCATTTGCTCATCTAGTTTGCTTTGAGTCAGGGATCTTCGAGGTGGAATCATGCCCATAGGAAAACAAATCAGAATTTTGGAGATGACGTATTTCTGCTGGACATTCTGTGCAAATCAATCTCCTCTAGTTCACTAAGAGTCGCTGCTTTATGTGTTTCACTTTTTATTACTTTTTAGTTCTGGAATTGTCTGTTAAAAGATGCCATTCTTATATCATTTCTCTCTAAAAGCTCATTAAATTTACCAACTAAGTAGCACCTTGCAATTCTTTGTTTCCTTGATGTGCTTAACTTAAAAATTACCAAAAATCCATGCCAACATACTGGCTCAAGTTATCATTAAATGCCCCTTCTTTCCTTCATCTCAAAATTTTATGAACCCACAGCTTCCACCTCCTTTTTTAATTCTCTGCAGTCTGACTTTTCTTCCTACGCCTGTACTAATCTTTCTCTCAGGATCACTTCCACCTCCAAAAGTATTTTTATCTTTCTCTGCTCTGAAGTATTGAAGACGTTATCAGTGCTTCCTTACTTGAAGCTCTTCAGTCCCATGACACTTCACAGTTTTGATCTTCTCTCTACTACTCTTTCTTTGTCTTTACCTCTTCTTCCTTGTCCCAGTCTCCAGATACATCTGAATTCTCTTTCTTCTATTCAATCCATTAGAAACCTTACCCACTGCCATCGCTTCGATCAGCATCTTTCTACCTATAATTTTATATTTATATCTGCAGCTTCAGTCTCTCTTTGAAATTCCTGACATGTATTTCTAATTTTCTATTACATATTTCCACCCTGATATTTTATAGGCTCTCAAACTTAACATTTTCCAGGGTGAATTCATTATATTCTCTGTCTCCTCCAAAACAGTGTCTTCTCTTTTCTGCCCTTTGGCTATTTATGACCATTGCCTTTCTTTTAGTCACCAAAATTAGAAAACATATCTTATGGATGTAACCACTAGCCTCTTTAATCTATCCCCTCTCTCCATGTATTACCAACATCTTAGTTCAGATCTTATGTGGACTGTTAAAATAGGCTACCAACTGTTTTCCCACCTCATGGCTCTCCATGTTACCCTCCATAATCTTTCATACATTCAATTAATATTCCCAAAACCAGGCTTTCACTGTTTCACTCTGATAAAAAGCCTTCACTGACTTCCCTATTATCTACTGTATACATACATACTATTCACCCTAATATTCAAAGTCTTCAGAATATAATCCTGACCTATATTTTCAGGCTTAATTTTCACTGTTTTCCATTTCAGCCAGAAGGATTGCTCATTGGTTCACAAACATGGTCCTTACTTTCCCACTTCTACTTTTGCTGATACATTTCTCTCTTTCTACAGTATTCTCTATTTCCAACAACTGATCTGGTGAAATTGTGACTATTTTTCAAAACCTGCCCCCAAATATCACTTTTTCTATTCTATCTTTCCTTAATACCCCCATCTCATGCACACAAATAGTTAATTGTGACCTCTCCATCCTTTGCACTCCTTAGCTTGCTATCTTTTCCTCATCTTTGATATTTATCACATTTTGCTTTGTATTATCATTTTGGAGTACTTGCCCCATGGCACTGCATATTGTTTCATATGATAGATGCTTGGTAAATATTCCTTGATCAAGTGAATGAATCTTTCCCACTAAATTGCAAACTAGTCTCCTTTTTTTTTTTTTAAATCTCTACAGTATCACATCACTTATAGTAGAAGTTTTTAAAATATTATTTAGTCTGGTTAGTTTGGCTTCCTTTGGCTCAGGTCACCATCCTGAGGTCCTGGGATTGAGCCCTGTATCGGGCTCCCTACTCAGCATGGAGTCTACTTCTCCCTCTGACCCTCCTCCCGCTCATGCTCTCTCTCTCTCTCAAATAAATAAAATCTTTAAAAATACATTATTTAGTTATTAGAGAAGGTATAGAGATCTTTCCTTATTTGACATTGAATATGTGATGACTTTCCACTTTGATTCCATTTTTGTTTACCTACTGTACCAAGCTCTTTGTATACAATTATTATTATGTGGGGATAAGTATAAGTTAAAATTTAAGAGTCCAAACAGCTTGGTTATTTCTTTTTCTATTAACAACAACCTCTAGCAAGTCATATAACTTTGTTTTTCCTTTCTACCAAAATTGAAAAATAAAAATAATAATTTAGGTCTGAAATCTTCATTTTGAATATTAGTAAAGGCTGTATAGCATTTTAAGCTTGGAACTTGCTTGTACAGCATTTAAGCTTTATCAAGATCTTGGAAGTATCCTATAGATGAAACTGTTTTGGAAAAAAATTTAAGTTGTTTTTAGATTGCTATTCACCTATGTTCCAGAGGTGTAATTGAAATACAGCAAAAAAGACGGGATTCAAACTTATTTTTACCCAGATTTTCATGGGAAAAAAACCCCAATTATGTAATAGTCTGAGATAATTTTATGTTCAGGATATGAAGTTATTTATTCACAATAAGATGTTATTATAAAACGTAGTTATTTTCAGACTTCTAGGTATCTCAGTTCTATATTTTTAGATGTATGAAACATTTAAGAAGTATCTTAATCAACTGACCAAATGAGGAAAATTCAACATACAAAATAAAATTGCTTGAATTACCTCAGTAGTTCATGCCATTAGTTCCTGTTTAAGAAAATGTATTAGGAATCCCTAAGACTGGGGCGCCTGAGTAGCGCAGTCGTTAAAGCGTCTGCCTTCGGCTCAGGGCGTGATCCCGGCGTACCGGGATCGAGTCCCCCATCGGGGTCCTCTGCTAGGAGCCTGCTTCTTCCTCTCCCACTCCCCCTGCTGTGTTCCCTCTCTCGCTGGCTGTCTCTCTGTCACATAAATAAATAAAATCTTTAAAAAAAAAAAAAAAAGGAATCCCTAAGACTACCCCCAAGTTTGATGATTTGATAAGAGGATTCACTGGACTCGGCATGTACTTGTAATCATGACTATGATTTATTATAGTAAATGCTTACCAAGCAAAATCAGCAAAGGGAAAAAGTACATGGAACAAAATCCAGAGGAAGCTAGAAGGAAGCTTCCAGGAATCTCCTCCTAGTAGAATCACACAGAATGTGCTTAATTTCCACAGGAAAGAGTTGTAAATGTTGTAAAATGTTGTGTACCAGGGAAACTCTCTAGAGACTCAATGCCCAGGGCTTTCACTAAGGACTGGTCATATAGGCACCCTCTGCCTAGCACATATCAAAATTCTAGACTCCCAAGAAAAAAAGCAGGTGTTCAGCAGAAACCACATTGTTTGTACAAACAGTTTAGGCACAGTAAACCGCTCTTGTCAGCCACTCTTATGGAAAAAGCTTGCCTGAGAAAAAAACTAGCAAGAGAAAGGAGAGCCAAGAAATTAAGAGAGCCCTTGTCTCAATGACATAGTTTGAGTCCCTGGATCTAATAATGTCTTCTCCTGGACTTCCTACTAATATGAGCCAATAAATTTCCTTTTGGGGGCTTAGGGTACTTAATGTGGATAAAGGCAGTAGAAATATCTACCCATAGCTCAAGACTCACATCTGATCTCCTTAATAGCCATAGGGGGGGAAATGCGTTCTTTTAATTGAGATATAATTGACATACCAGATTGTGTAAGTTTAAAGTCTACAACATGCTGATTTGATATATTTATATATTGCAATATATATTAGCTAACAGCTCTATCACATCACGTAATGATTATTTTTTAAGAAGTGTTTTTTCTAACAGTTCAAGAAAAAGACCCAGGGAGGATTCTAGTTATCCTAGCTCTGGTCACATGTTCATATCTGAACCTGTTACTTTGGCCAGGGGTATAGAGTATTTTAGTTGGTGTCAGTCAGATAGCCATCCCTGGAGCCGGTAAGGGCTCTCCCCTCAAACACACTCTCAGCATCCCCTAGATGCAACTGGATTGTTAAAGAATGGAGGGGGGGGACCATCTTCTTAAAAGAGTTCTGAGTCTGTCACACAGCTTTATCTTAGCCAGATTATTCTCATAACATGAAATGTGGAAAATGAAATGATCTTCTAATAGGTATCAAATGAGTACAAGTATAGTAATATAATTTTTTTTTAGGTACCATCTTACAGAAAAAACACTTCATCATCTAGCATTGATTTATGCAGCTTTGGTAACATTTGGGCTAAAATCAGAAGAACTGGATATAAAGGTATTCTTTTCTTAAATGTTTGTTTGTATTTTTCATTAAGCAAAATTAAACTCAGGTGCCCACTGCAAAGAAACATTAAATTAGTAAACTAAAAAATGCTTAAAAGCCTTTAAAGTACAGTTTTCAAATTAATAAATATTCTTTCCACTTAAACTTCTGTTCTAAAAGAAGGGTGCCTTGGGGCACCTGGGTGTCTCTGTTGATTGAACATCTGCCTTTGGCTCCGGTCATGATCTGGGGGGTCCTGGGATGAAGTCTGCTTCTCCCTCTCCCTCTCCTGCTCCCCCTGCTTGTGCTCTCTCTCTCAAATAAATAAATAAATTTTAAGAAAAATTAAACGCCTTTTATAAATTTATAGTCATATTTTATCTCTTAATTACCTCTTGGCAGGATATGAATAAAAGTAAATACCCATTGATGAAAAATGTTCACTTAAGGAACATATACTCTTTTTATCTGCTGTAGTGATCTCTAACCAGTGTCCTTTCTTGGTTCTTTTTTCCATGTCCCACTATGAAATTTAGACATGCCCCCAAATTCAGGGCTCAGTCCTCTTCTGTTACCACTGTACTCTTTCCTTAATAAATTCAGAATTCCCACAAATTTAGCTTTCATTTCTGAGTACAATCCTTAAAATTTTCCTGGCTTTTCTTAAGATCTGCACCGATATTCTAGCATTGTACTGGGAATCTCCACATGAATATCCCACAGGTGCCTCAAACTCTGCATGTCCAAAACACAACTTCTCATCCTCCCCACACTTAGTTTATGGGATTCCTACTGTAACCTAATCAGTAGCTGCAGTGTCTACAGTATACGTCTCTCCATTCTCCTCCCACTGCTTTTTCCCAAATTCAGGCCTTCACCTCTCTTTTGGAGTTTTAAAGAAACTTCTGACTAATCTACTTATTTCTAGTCATCCTCCTTTGATGCATCATATACATTGACATCAATTACATTTCTGAAATACAGCTCTGAACATTTCACTTCCTGAACTCTAAGCCCCTGAAAGAAAGGAAACATGTTTGTCTTCATATTCCTGGCACCCAGCACAGTACCAAGTATGTAGTAGGCTCTTGATAAATACGTGTTGTTAAACTGAATTTTCTTGCTCAAAAGACCTTCCGTAGCTTCCTACTTGGTTCAAAATAGAGATCAAACTCAGCTGGATTCAAACTTCATGATTTGGCCGCTAGTAATTCTTCTTTTAGCATCATTCTACTCACCGTTTCCTGAATATGTTCACACTATCACAGTTCAGCCCATGCACAAACATGTCATCCCAGCCTGTCTCCCTCTTCCTCTTACTGCTAGCCTTTAGAGTTCTCTTTTGTTGCCCCACTCAAACACTATCTCCTTTAAGAAATGTGCCCCAAGTATGCTCTCTCAGGATAAACCTCTCCTCCCATTCTCCCAAGAGCACTTCATACCTTTATTGTAGCATGACATAGTCATTCATATACCTTCCCCCCTGGAGGGTAAGAAGCAGACCCTTTTTCTTTGAAAAAATGTATAGCATCCAGCACAGTGCTTTGTACACAGTAAAAATGTTCAACAAACATCTACTGAATAGAATTAAATCAAAGCACAACCTGTTAAGAAAATTAACAAATGATCTATTTGAAGTAGAATCCTGATCACTTTGAGCCTGTGATACATATTAAACATTGAAATAAAATTCTTAGGAAAGTTATCAATGAATGGCAAATATAAGTTTTTTCCCTTTACCCATTCAAGCATGGTTTCACCACTTAACCAGCCTCTTTTCAGGTAATGGTAAGCAGTTAAATGCAAAATATACTTCAAAGAATCATTTTACTCCTCTATACATGGGTTATATGATACCAGTGAGCAATTCTATATTCAGGTACAGTGATACGGCCCATAGAGGACATGTTCCAAAGAAGGCATTTAGGGATGACACAGGAAGTATGCCCAGGCATAATCCATTCCAAACAAAAGTCTGCTCCCACCTGGATCAAACTATTCCAAAAGCTTTTCAAGTTATACATAATAATCTTAAAAGTAGGTCAGTTTTTCCATAGAATTTGAGAAACAAATACCAATTTGCTCTGTTATCAATATGTCACCAGTACTCAAGCCTCCTATTCTTCTGACTTGATGACATTACCACCTTAAAGGAGGTTCCCTAGACTCATATTATTTTAGAGTATATTTTTGCTTTACTTTACCATTTTTAGTAATAAGGCTTTGGGCCTGTATGGATTTAAAAAAATTTTTTTCAGGCATCTGAAGAGTCTAGCCATAAAGGAAGCATTAGGAAGTTTAAGTACATTTTCTTAAACTAAAAGAAAATACTGCTAGTAGCATTATGCTATATTTTATTCTAATGTCAAAAAAAGTTCTATAAATTTTTTATGAACTCCTTTTGCAGAAAAATGCATAGATAAACATATATGCAAAATTTTGAAAATAATGTTAGGAGGTTCCTGAATCTCCCATAGTCTAGCCATGAGCTCCAGAATCCTTGTCCTGATAAATTAAGGTAATATTCATTACCATCACCATAAAATTTTGCCTTTTTATATTTAAATAGAAGTGTCAGATCTTCTTAAAACATCCAAAACTGCAATAAAACTAATTTGGAATCAAACTGTTATTTCTGTGCACTCTATACATATTTGGGGTGCCTGGGTGACTCAGTCAGTTAAGCAACTGACTTGATTTCAGCTCAGGTCATGATCTCAGGGTCGTCAGATTGAGTCTGAGTTGAGCCCTAGTCAGGCTCCCCACTCCACTGGGGATGGAGCCTGCTTAAGATTCTCTCTTTCCCTCTCACTCTGCCCCTCCCCCCACAGTGCTTGCTCTCTCTCAAAAAAAAAAAAAAGAAAGAAAGAAAGAAAGAAAGAAAGAAAGAAAGAAAGAAAGAAAGAAAGAAAGAAATTTGTGCATATTTAATATAATTTAAAGAAAATCTTTCTTTAGAATACATGTACTCCCCAGGTATGTACTAATAGGTTTGCATTTGTTACCCTGTGAGAGAAAAAAATTGTCATAATTATTTATGAGGTTTGTACAGTCTTTGTTTCTTGAATTTTCACTACAGGACAGGATGTTTATATTTCTAAGATATGATTGTTTAAGGCAGTGTTCCCTATTCACATTAAACTGCTAACCCATGGACTGGGGTGCCTGGGTGGTGCAGTTGGTTGCACCACTGACTCTTGGTTTGGGCTCCACTCCTGATCTCAGGGTCTTGAGATTGAACCCCCCCCCCCCCCGTCGGGCTCCTCACTTAGCACGGAGTCTGCTTAGGACTCCCTCTCCCTCTCCCTCTGCCTCTTCCCCACCCCCTTCTCTCTCTAAAATACATAAATATATCTTTAAAAAAAAAAAAAACCCTGCTAACCCATGGACTATATTTCCTTCAACTGAATCTAAAAGATGAAGAAGATAAAAATAGAACTGAAAGCAGAAGAAAAAGCCTGGCATTTCGAAAGAGAGAAGGGCATGGAGGAAAACACAAGTGACAGGAAGTAGGAGATACTAAGAAACTTTTTTTAGAGTTAAGTTTAACACACACATAAGCCAATATGGTATGAACAATTCCCAAAATATTCTAAATTAAAACTTTTTTTCTTTTTGCAGGTGTCTGGATGGCTCAGTTGGTTAAGCGTCTGCCTTCAGCTCAGGTCATGATCCCAGGGTCCTGGGATAAAGCCCCGCAGTGGGCTCCCTTCTCCTTCTCCCTCACCCTGCTGGTGCTCTCTCTCTGTCAAATAAATAAATAAAATCTTTAAAAAACCCAACTTTTTTCTTTTTGAATACAGTCAAATTCATCTGTAAATATCCTTTATCTTTAAATGTTGTTTTGAAAAATCTTACACTATGTTTTTTAAATTCTTACTTTTTTAAAAAGATTGTATTTATTTATTTGACAGAGAGAGTGCGTTAGCACAAGCAAGGGGAGCAGCAGGCAGAGGGAGAGGGAAAAGCAGGCTCCCCATGGATCAGGGAGCCCAATCCCCAATTCGATCCCAGGATCCCGGGATCATGACCTGAGCCAAAGGCAAACGCCTAACCGACAGAGCCACCCAGTCTCCCCTTAAATTCTTATTTTTGAGAACTATTAATTTGGAAAAAACCAAAATATTAAACATTATTGACATCCAAATTGCAAATAAATTTATTAATAAATACAAAATGGAAGTGAAGAAATTTAGCTCCAAAAATTGGAAAACTATAAGGATATCATATTTAAAGAAGGAAAGAAAATTGCTTATCCTCACAAATAAAATATGCTGGATTTCACATAGACATTTTAATAAATTATATCTAAAATTGTATTCAAAGATTAAAATCTGCTGGGGGTTTTTTCTTCTAATTACAAATAATTCTTGAATGATATATTTTGCTTCCTAAAATTTTCTATAATCTAACATATAAAAAATATATTTTAGCTTATAATTGCCCCAGGAGTGGAAGAGGCTGCACTGATAATTCGGCAAATTGCTGATCACAATTTAATGACCTCGAAGAGAGATCCTCATGAATGGTTGGATAAATCTTGGCTTGACGTTTCACCATCTAAGGTTCATTTCCTAAATATGTAAATTAGATATTTGCAAAGCAAATATAAATACATGTACTTGAGTTCTCTTTTTGGTAGCATATTTTTGTCCTATAATGTTTGCATGAGCATATATAGCAGTAAACATAATGTACAACATTTATTTAGATCATTTTCCAGAATCGTGTATTTTTCAACTTCACAGAAGTACTTTAATGAGATCTTTTATAATGAACTATCAATCAAGTGTATTATAGGGTGATATAATGACTTCAGTGCCTAATATTTTCAAAACATAACTGTTTTCTAGTTCCTAAATTTAAACATTTAAGAGTAGTAAATATGAGACTAGCAAAATTCCACCATTCCATTTTGCCAGTTACATAATTGAAGCTGAAAGTAGAATCGTAAAATATTTGTAAGACTGAATAGTAAATTTTTAGAAATTCCTTTTGTTTAAGCATAAATATTTCCAAGTTCTCATACCAACCGAGTATCTCTGTTACCTTTATTTTTTTTATATATTCAAATCATGAAAACATAAAAAAGGAATAATGAAGCTTTTTACATACTAACATGGAATGATCTTTAAGATATATTACATGAAAAATGAAGTTGCAGCATAGAGCTTGTAATCTACCACTTGTGTAAAACAAGGGGAAATTAATATTTATATGTGTTTGTAAATGAATAAAACATCTGTGGAAGGATACCAAGAAATGATAACATTAGTTATCTCCAGAGAGGAGAACTGGGATAATGGGGTGAGGATGAGAGTTTTTACTGCATAACTTTTAGTACCTTTTGAATTTTGAACCATGTGACTATTTTACCAATTTAAAAAATAAAATTATAAAGCAAATAAGTTAAATAAAATATTAACGTATTCATATACATTCATCATTCATATATTCATATATATTACATTACAGAATTTTTATATGCCTAAACAGAACATAATACTATTGGCAAATATGGGTATAATTAATTAATTATGGGATGTATGTATGTATGTGCAGTTTCCATCTTACCAAGTTATGTCTAATCTACTCACATGTCTGTTATTTGGTAAAATCAAAGAGGGTGCAAAAAGCCAGTGTAACCCAGAGAGAAAAGGAAATATAGTAATAGTAAAACATGGCTGCTATATTCCTAGACTTGCGTGAGATCTTTCTGAAAACACACATTTTTAGACCATCAAGGTCAGTTCTGGCCGACAGAAGTTCTTCCTACACTCTTCACAGCAAGGCTTTCCTGAAAGTATCATAAACATGGTTTATCATAAACGTGGTTCATCTTAATCAAATAGTGAAAGTAGTATATGGCCTACAAAGAGAGAGCTAAAGAAAACTTGAGGTATAAAAGTCCCCTAAAATGTTTCTCATTAGAAAATCTACCATTAGGTGAAACAATTATCATTCAAAGGGGATGAACTGTAAGAAATTTTTTTGGATGAGTGATTAAAATGAATGAACTTTAAGATCTTTCTCAATTCTGAGAGCATATGAATCTTAACTGCCAAAGAAGTTCCTTTCCCTACTAGCCATACTTTTCCCCAAGCATCTCAAATTGAGTGATAGATGCAATGACAAAAATTTTAAACTGCTAGATTTTCAAAGGTGGCTGATTATTCCTTTAAACTCTTTTCTAGGAAGAAATGTACTTACTTGATTTTCCATGTATTAACCCATTGGTGGCTCAGCTCATGTTAAACAAAGGACCTTCACTGCACTGGATATTATTAGCAACTCTGTGTCAACTTCAGGAGCTTTTACCTGAAGTTCCAGAAAAAGTGTTAAAGGTTAGTTATTTGAATTCCATCATCTTATATGAGTTTATTTCCTTTCCATTTGAGTACTGATTCTTACCATAGCGGTTTTCAAAAGGAAGGTATCCAAATTTAATTGTTTGGGACTTCATGTAGCAAAGAAATAATTTAGTTGAACTAAATTTCAAATAGAATTCTCATTGGCTGTCAATCACATTATACATTTTAAAGCTCTTATACAGATAATTCAGTACAGTCAGTTTATCACACTTTAAATTATTTTGACATGTTATCGTGTCCACAAGTACGTGATCACACACTCTATTCATATGTGCTTACAATCCTGATGTCCTTTATTACAGTAGTAAAGAAAACTTTAGCCTTATTGGTAAAAATTTTAAATTTTTATCAAGCAGATGGTATTCATGTATAACTTGTGTAACTAAAAATTCTATTACAAGTGATTAGAAAATGGGTTTTCTAATTATAATAAATTTTTCTTTTAATGGAGCCTAATTATGTTATGTTCTTATGACATGGATCACTATAATACCCTACTTATTTATATTTTGCTTTCTTTACATATATATATAAGCATTGTTATTTATCTTTACTTGACTGATGTATATATTGTATTTATTTATATTACTTGACTGATGTTTATATTGTATTTGTATTATATTAATTTTTAAAATTTTTTAGCATTTTTGTAGCATCACTTCCTTATTCAAGATTAGTTCTTCTTCCATAACAAACTCATCTCAAAGTCCATCACCTCAGGAAAATGGGAATCAGACTAGTACCTTTACCTCCCAGAACTCAGCTTGTGACTCTTCAAACTCTGTCTTTCAAGAACATAATGAGTATTACCACTATTCAGACATAGGAGAGACAGTGCATGGAGACACAAACAGCACTTTAAACTATAACTCTTCCCTTATGGAACTAAGAGAAATGCCATGCATTTTACCACCTGTGACTTCTTATAATCAGGCCAGCCACTGGAAGGACTCCAGTTGTAACCCTAACATAGTGCATAACCCTTTCCTGATTAATACAGAATCAAGGAATGTGGCTGGTAACTCCTTTCAAAACCAAAATGATTCAGAGTCAGATGTCTTTTATTTGGATCTAACACAAATGAACTGTGAAAACATAATATCACCAATTGACACTCAGAAGAGAGTTGCCCCTAATTTTATAAATTACAAGAAAAAAGGAACACATGATGCAAAAGGACCTATAAATATAGAAGTGTCTGCCCCTAACTTTTCACTAGAAGGCTCCCCATCTCCTCTTCCCTGGAACTTTAAGAAAAATGTATGGGAACAGCAGAATCACTCATTCAACTTAGAATATGATGCAGGGGAGACTACATGTGACAAATGGTACTCTCAGAAAGATAATTTAATCACTAATCAGCAAAAATGTCTATCGGATGAGTTAGAAGGCTTCATATGTGAAAGTTCAAATGCTGGGACTAAAAAGACCTTCTGGAAAGAATTACCATCTGTCCCCAGTTTGGATTTATTTTGTGCTTCCGATCCTAATGTAAATCAAAAAGAATTCAGCAGTCTTCGTTTCCACCAAAGAGCTGGAAAATGTTCAGGACAGAAAAGGCACTCTGAATCCTCACCTAACTCAGGAGGCATGAAATCGTTACCAGGTAACACTATCTAACGTCAATAAAACTGCTCACATATGTAATTTTTTTAAGTTTATTTATTCTTTTAGCAATCTCTACACCAAGTGTGGGGCTCAAACTCATGACCCCAAGATAAAGAGTCACATGCCCTCCCAACATGAGCCACCCAGGCACCCCTTGCAGATGTTTTAAAAGATAGAATCATCTCTAAATTTTTTTTAAACGTTTGTTTTAATTACTATACTTAAAGAATCTTCAATAACTTTGGGGTCAAAAAGAAAATCAAAATTCTAATTATAGACATCTAGGAAAATAAATGCAAATAAAATATGTCAAATCCTTGTAGCTTTAGATGAACTAAGCGTTCAATTTAAGAAGTTAAAAATAAAACCTCAGAACAGTCTAAGTAAAGCTGAAGACTAAAATTAGCAAAGATTAAACTGAGAAATCAGTGAATTAGAAAATTAGCTTCTTTGGCAGGCAGGAATATTTAATGGGCTAACATTTATTAAGAGCTTATTATAGGTCAGGTGCCCATCTAGGCCCTTTATGTGGATTATTGAATTCTGACAATACTATTAAATAGATACTACTATTAGCTCTACAATCGATGTTTCTGAACACTTAATCCTATCAATTTTTAAAAGGACAATTTTATTTTCTCTTTTCTAGTAATGATACCTCTTGTACCTTTATTTTCTATGTCATTTCTTATTACATTGGCTTGAACATCTATAACAAAATATTAAGTTCTAATAGCCATACAAATGTAGACTTACCATGATAGGGAAAAATAATAATAAAAAAGGGAGAAGCTTAAGCTTCAAAGCTCCTTTTTTGCATAGGCCCTTTTGTGAGGCTTGAGAGGGGCCCAGAAAATCCTGTATTCTTTGTTTTGTTAAAAGAGGACCTCCCCAAATACCATATGATCTTACCCATATGTGGATTTAAGAAACAAAACAAATGAACAAAGAAAAAAAAGAGACAAACCAAGAAACATACCCTTAACTATAGAGAACAAACTGATGGTCACCAGAGAGGAGGTGGGTGAGGGGATGGGTGAAATAGCGGATGGGGATTAAAGAGTGCACTTGCCATGATAAGCACTGAGTAATACATAGATTTGTTGAATCACCTGAAACTAATATAACACTGTATGTTAACTATACTGGGATTAAATAACAATAATAAAGAAAGAAAAAAGAAAATAAAAGAGGACCTCCCAACCTGTACAGTTGACCCTTGAACAACACAGGTTTGAAATGCATGGGGCTCCTTATACACGGAGTTTTTGATAAATACAATATGGTACTATAAATGTATTTTCTCTTCCTTATGATTTCTTAGTAACATTTCTTTTCTCTAGCTTACTTCTTTGTAAGAACACAGTATATAGTACATATAACAAACAAAATATGTTAGTTGACTGTTTATGTTATCAGTAAGACTTCCAGTCTACAGTAGGCTCTTAGTAGTTAAGTATTAGAGAAATCAAAAGTTATATATAGAATTTTGAGATGCCTGGCTGGCTCAGTCAGTGGTGCATGTGACTCTTGATCTCAGGGCCATGAGTTTGTGCCCCATGCTGGATGCAGAGCTTACTTTAAAAAAAGTTATATATAGATTTTTGAGTAGGGGGAAAGAGTCAGCATCCCTAACGTCCACATTGTTCAAGGATCAACTGTATAAACCCCAGGACTCACAAAACTTGGATTTGGTCCTTTTTAATAGTCATAATTTGTTTTGTTCCTGATCTTAATGGGAAATATTCTATCCCTAGTTTTGTAAACTTTTGTGAGGAATAGATGCCAAATTTTATCCAAACTTTTTTTGGTAGCTATTGGGGAAAATCAAACATGTTTTCTCCACTGATCCATTAAGGTCAAGGATTATATTAACAGGTTTACTAATATTAAATCATTCTTATTATTCTTTAATAAACAATTGGCTTTTGAAGAGTGATTCTTTTAATATGCTGTTGTATATGGTTACTAATATTTATGATTTTCATATCTATATTCATAATGCAGTTAATCTATTGTGTTCTTTACTTGTGCTCTGTCACATTTTGACATGTTTATTCCAGCTTCATAAATGAACTGCATTAAAAATTCCATTTTTTTTCATCTTGAACCAAATCAAGCATGTGAATTACTACTATATGTTCTTGAACATAGGGCATCCCAATGTATAAGATAATCCTCCCACTTTCTTAATGAGAAGATCTCAGAAATTATTTCTAATAACTTTTAATATTTAAGCTTTTGGGGATATGGATGGAATAGTCAAATGTCTACTTACATTTTAATTCATTAACTTAGTTATAAATATATTTTTAAATATTTTATTAGATAAATAATGTTAGTTTAGAAATATTGCTTTTTTCCACTTTCAGACTTCTTCCATAAAATAATCTTATTCAAACAGTTCACATGAATCTTTGATACTAGTATCATTATCACTATGGAAACTTTTGACATTTTTACTGTTGTTTCCCATAGCATATCATTACCTGCATTGTTTAAGATATAACACTTTTAGAATTCATATTAATGCAGGGTTAGACAATTTACCCAAAGCCATTGGCATAATCCCAAGATAATTTTCCATTTGTCTTATAGATGTGTATTGTGACCTCTATGGTAAAAATTACCTACTATACTGCTTTCTAAATTTGCTTATAATGGCATCCAACTCTTATAATTATGAGATTATATTCCCAGGAATAATTACTAAAAGTTTTAAATATTTTAGCCTCCTTTTTTACTGATTTAATTAACTAACCTCTATAAGAATCCAAATCTAGGATATTTCAGGCTAGTGTGTCATATATAATACAGCCATAGAAAGTGAGTCCATACATGATCACCACCTATCATATATCAGAGCTCAGGATAAATTCCACAACATTACAGATAGGAGGTAAAGAACAGGCTTAATGAGGGAAAACTTAAATGAAGGAATCTTAAATCCAGGGCGATTTAATTATTTGTGCAAAGCATGAGCATACGAATATGTGTACATGACACTAATTAGTATTGGGCCATTTAGTACAAGTGCATTTATGCTAAAAATGTAATTTTTATAGTCATTTTATCTCAGTTTGGAAATTTTAACACTTTGTAGATAGATGAAGAGATAGGATGCACCAGAATAGCTGGAAAAAATGGCTACACTTTATTATTGTCAGAAATAAAATGGTTTTCCTTTTTCTCCTTTTAACAGATTTCATGTGCTCACAACTACCAAAATTCAAAAAACGACGTCTAGTGTATGAAAAAGTCCCTGGTAGAGTTGATGGACAAACTCGTCTGAGGTTTTTTTGAAAGAAAGGATAATGTTCTGTGCCACATTCCTTTGTTTTTGATGAAAATCTAGTAACAAAATGATTAGGTTTGCTCATTCATTAAAGAAAATACAGTTGTTAGATGTTCTTGGTGTTTCCATATTAAATTTTCAAAATATATATTCTGTCCTCTTGTGTGCATCTTCGTATGTAAAATATTCTAATTGGCATAATTGTCGTAAGATCCAAATATCTTCCAGATTCACCTGAACATTGCAAGCCTTTTTTTTTAAAGCAGTAGATACAATATATACATTTAGAGCAATAGCAGTATATACAGTATTGTGTGTGTGTGTGTGTGTGTGTGTGTGTGTGTGTGTATAGAAGGGTTATTTAGTTGTCTTCGGAAGGGCTCACTGCTTCCCACCTTTCCTCCAGCAAGCCTTTTAAAATAAGTCCCCATCTCTGTCTGACCCTTTAAGTCAAGAAGTGAAGATCACTAGACTCAATTCTCCGATCGCCAAGAAAGTTAAAATCTAGGCAAAGTTGAAGTCAGAGAACTTCCCATTTATTTTTTTTAAGATTTATTTATTTGAGAGAGAGCATGCACAAAGGGAGAGTGAGAGGGAGAAGCCAACTCCCCGCTGAGCAGAGAGCCAGATGTGGGACTTGATCCCAGGACTGTGAGATCATGACCTGAGTCGAAGACAGACCCCTCACCAACTGAGCCACCCAGGCACCAGAGAAGTTCCCATTTAAAGTGTTGCCTTCAGGGATGCTTGACTGGCTCAGTCGGAGGAGTGTGCAACTCTTGATCCTGGGGTCATTAGTTTCCTAAGCCCCACACTGGGTGTAGAGATTATATAAATACATACATATATAAATACTTAAAAAAAAAATAAAGTGTTGCCTTCATAAGTAAAAATTTAAAACAAATCACTAAGAAAATATTTGCAACCTACATAATAAAAAAAAAATTACATTCCTAATATACAAAGAATCCTACAAATTGATAGGAAGAAGACAACCTAATAGAAGGGTGGGCAAAATACATGAACAGATATTATACTGAAGAAACAAAAATAGCCAATAAACATTTGAAATTATATGTAGCTTCATTACTCATCAGGCAAATGCAAAGGAAAACAGATCACCTATCAGGTCAGCAAAATTTTTGAAAATTAGTAATATTCAATGTCAACAAATTGAAGAAAGAACACTTTCTTACACTGTTGGTACAACATTTTTGGAGGATAGTTTATATTTTTTTAATGGATGGTTGTAGGTTTCTAATTACTCTGGTATTTATATTCCATTATTTTTTAAAGATTTAATTTTTAAAATGTCACAATTTCTAATAAAGTTATATTCTTTGCAACTATTCGGTTATTAACAAAACTTTTATATGTCACCTCTAAAATGGAGGTATTGGGTTTTTGACATTATTGTAGGTGGTACACCAGCAAAAATGTTTGAAGACCACAAGCATACTCTTCTTTCCTGGCTTCTGAAATTATCACCCGATTACTACCAAAATTGACCTGTACTTTCTTAGATCCAAGAGGCACGCAGACATCACCCTACTTGACTCCTCTTCAGTGTCTGATACTGTTAATCATGCCCTCCTTTTTGAAACAGGCTTAACACCACCTCTTACTTTCCTCCTCCTACTCTCCTCTTGCTATTATACTTTTATTTATAGGATGTTTGGTTTTGCTTGGGTATGTAGCGGGTGGAGACTTTAAAGAGAAACTATTTCCGGAAATCTAGTTGGAATTTCTGTTCTACATAAAGTTTTGGCAGGATAGCTTCTAAACTAAGGTAAGGCTAAGGCTTCTCAGCTTGCAGATCTCCTTCATCCTGCCTTTAATCAGCTTCCAGGGGAAAGGAGTTTCTTCATAGGCCATCAACTGCAGCAAGCCTTGAGGCTAGGCTATCAACACTCGTGTCCCTGCTTCCTCATCAAATGGAGTGGAAGTATCTGAGTCCTCCTGTGGGCATTTCTCAATGGTGCTTGCTGTTTAAGGACACATTCTGCCTGGGCCTAGAACAGCCTTTGTCAGAGGTATTGGGAAGCAAGTCTTGTGTTAGAGGAGTCTGGGAACAATGGATAATGTAAGTGAGCTCTGCTTCAGCAGAGCACTCCCTGGGAGCCATGGTCACATGACAGGTTGGGGTGATCCATAGAAACCCAAAGGGTCTGGTTGGGCCCTTGTTAGGAGACCAAAAGTGTCAGTCCAGCCTCCAAGATCCTCTTCCAAACACCCCATCACAAGGAATTATTTGGAACAGACTCAACTTCTTCCACCCTCTTATTTTTTGTGGTAACACCTAACATAAGATCAACCCTCTTAGTAAATTTTTCAGAATATAATACAATATGCTAACCATGGGCACTATGCTGTAGAGTAGATCTCTAGGACTTGCTTATCTTATATAAGTGAAAATGAGTTTTTTAATGGAGATTTTTAAAAATGCTTATTGTGTTAAGATGGAGAATGGACCATGTTTAAATGTTGACAGAAAAGATCCAATAAAGTATTTGAAGATAAAGGAGAAAGGATAATTGATAGTGTGATTTCAGAGAAGGTGAAAGAGATCCAGAGAACAAATAGCAGGGTTAGAAGAGACACTTGAATTTTGATTGAATGGAAGAGATTCAGATCACTTAGATTTAGAAGTTTAGTGGCCAGAAGTTAAGGGAGTTTCCACATGATGGCTTCTATTTTCTCTATATAGTAACACTAATTAGGCTAACAGATATTTTCATTTATTTATTTATGGATTTATACAATTTTCAAAGTGTAAATGTCGCCAGAAATTGAGATGTTTCTGCAAGTTATACATATATATATTGTGTGTACACAATATATATATATAAAATTTCTTTTACAAAGTTCTACAAGGACTTTTTTTTTTTTTTTTAAAGATTTTATTTATTTGACAGAGATAGAGACAGCCAGTGAGAGAGGGAACACAAGCAGGGGGAGTGGGAGAGGAAGAAGCAGGCTCATAGCTGAGGAGCCTGATGTGGGGCCCGATCCCACAACGCCGGGATCACGCCCTGAGCCGAAGGCAGACGCTTAACCGCTGTGCCACCCAGGCGCCCCTCTACAAGGACTTTTAAGAAAAAATTTCACTTCCCACTTCTAGCACTCGATTTCACAAGCAAACAAAAATCCATGACGCCTTAAAACAAAATCAGACACAAAATGTTGCTATCATAGAAAATGATGAATTAAGCAGAAATTTTATTTCCAAGCTCATCAAAGATTATTACAAACACAAATAATCCTTTTAAAAGTGTCCCAAATTAAATCAAAGGCACATCATCAAAGCAAAATAATCGTGACACGAAGAATTCATTTAGGTTGTAGTATTTTCACATTATTTTGTTTTTAATCATTTGCAATGTTCTAAAGATCACATTTAAACATTTTTTTAAAGACATGAAATAATGTAGGTTTTGTGTGTGTGTGTGTGTGTTTTAAGTACAACCACAACTATAAAATACAGGAACTTAAGAAGACAAACACCAAATCTTCATACACAGGATGGGGCAATCTAATACACAACACAACATGAATCTTTCCAAACAAGTTTGCTAAGAAACAGCTCCCATGTTTAGTTACAAATAAAACAATCTCCTCATTTAGAAAAATCAAGACATCATTTGATTAATAAAGCCTATTCTTCCCCCAGTTTTATACTTGTTTGTCTTCATTTAGAAACTGTAAATTCAGGAGAAAAGAACAAGTTTTGTTATGTATGGTATAAAAATCTTAGTAACAACAAATTACAAATATTCAATTTTCTAACAAACAAAACGTTTGCCTTCCCAAAATGTAAACATCCAGTAAATAAAACAAATATTCCAGGTATAGAAACACTAGTAATTTGCTTATGAAAGAGGTGTATTTGGTGGTAACATTTTTGTTTGTCTTAAATATAAAAGCACTTTACCAAAAGAGTCTGGCCATTATTATCTAAAGTCTTTCCCCTCACCCAGTTTCCTTATCTGAGTAGAAACTCATCAATTTCCATAGAATTTTGGCTATAGGACCAGGCCAAGGAAAGGTCTGAAATATCTAAAAGTCATTTGGCTGGAGAAAAGTGTTTTCTTGAGACTTGGAGGCAGTTAGTTATTCATCACTTTGCGCTTAAAAGCATTCCTCAGTGAACTTCTTCCTTACTGGAAAGAGAATTGGTAGGTTTTCCCGTTAGTAAGACATACATAAAATTAACTAGTGGTCATTTCAGGTCACTTTAGTGTTCTCAAAGTAGAAAGTAACAATATAAAAAACATCCAAGCTACATTGTTGAATGAGTAAGACCCATGAAGGTGCTCTGTAAAAAGGAAAATACTATGCCACCATAAGACTATTATTTTAATACCATAAATGTGGACATTTTCCATTAAAAGGTACAGTAGTACCTGATAGCATGATTACTTCCTTCTGTTAATATGAATAATTTCCTTTTGCAAATATGTGAAAAAGGGCCTAAGATGATTACTTACTGCAGGAAAACCCCCAGAATACATAATTTGAAATATGTTGGCCCCCAAAGACTCCAGTAATCTATGCCCTGACCTCTTCCAAAAAGGGGGGGAAAAAATGAAAATGTGAATGAAACACAACACATTAGGACCCATGAAATTTCTAATATGCCACCACAGAGGTATTTTCATTTCAGTAATCAATTTGTAAAGCTCTTTGAACTCTACCCACGCTTTTCCCTAGTAGCTACATTTCTTCCTCTATTAAAACAAATATATTCTGAAAGCCTCTGAAAGAAATCACAGCTGGTGGTAGGAACAAGTCTCCTCTGGGGAGTCCTTAGTCCAGAGAGCAGCAAGTCTCCTTGATAGCACCAAGCAGCAAATCACAACTCTGGGATGGTGTTAGGACAGAGATGGGGGGATTAAGGTCATGAAATTACTATCAGCCAATTCAGTTAAAGAGCTCAAGTATATAAGAATATTAACATCCCATGAGTTAGTGCCCAAGAGGATTGAGACTCTCTTAATGAGATGTATTCCACAAGCATGCTGACTAGAGTCACCCTTCAGGTGCGTTTTGCTGTTTCTTATTTTAATTTCCCCAACAATAGTAGATATTCAAAACTCAGGTACCCAATCGCTTGGGAAGCCCTGTGATAATGCCATGGCCCCAAGATAGCAGGGTGTATCATTTACTCACCAGCCTTTAGAATAAAGCACAGGATCTGGGCTCCCGGAAGGGGTTGCTTCCAGCTGGAACACCTACCAGCAGGGCATCCTTGCAGGCATTCTGCATGCAGTACTGTTGAAGCTCTGCAGCTGCCTGCGAGACCTGAAACAAAGGGACAACAGCTTGACGCGCTGCTCACAGCCAGAGCCATCCAGCAGCCATTTGAAATTCTGAAAAATGATCCTACAACTTGATAAAGGTCCCACACCTTGTGATCAACAAAAGTGTCTTTTTTGCTGAAAGTTCTAATAACTGAACTCAAAAGAGGAAATATTACAATTTCCATGATTTAGGATATTTCTTATTCATTTGCTTCTTCAATAAAGGAACAATAAAGCTGTATCTTTGATCCATTTAGAATCCTAAGTTTTGAGAATAAATTGGTAAAGAAATAGTGCTTCCTTTACAAATTTTCACTTATAAAGAGTGCATTTATATAGTCAGGTTTGCCATGTGAGCAAACTGTTTTGTTTACAAAGCTGGAACCTTATCCAGTCTGCCCAAAATAAGACAAGTTTTCTCCACCAAGCTTTTGAGGCAGGATAGCTTATTGGCTAAGAGTGCAGCCTCTGGAACCAGAATGCCTGGACTGAAATTCAGCTCCATCATTACCTGTATGATCTTGGGCAAGTTAACTTAATTTCTCAGTTTTTGTTTTCTCACCTGTGAAATGTATTTTTAGTACCTGACTCAGTGAGTTGATGAGGCGATTAAATGAGCTAAATGCATGTGAAACACTTAGAATAGTGTTGACACACAGTCAGCAATACATTTGTGGCCAACTACAAAAACAGTCACAATATTTTGCAAAGCTCCTCTCACCAGGAAGTAGAGTCTTTACCTAACACCCCTTGAATCTGGGTTGGCCTTGTGACCTGCTTTGACCAGGAAAATGTGGCAGAAATAATGGGCAAGTTCTAAGCCCCAGGTCTCAAGAGCCTTTGCAGCTACCTCTCTTGCTGTAGTTGGAACTGTAAGACCATCCAATGAGCCCAGGCTTGCCTACTGGAGATGTTGTGGGAAGAATCAGTGAGCCAGCTCCTGCCACCTGCCTACAAACCTCCCGACAGGTACGTGAGGCCAACCTAGATCATCCAGGTACCAACCAACCCTGCATTTGACTGCAGATGCATGGAAGAGCCCAGCAAAGATCAGCAGAACTACACAGTTCAGCCCAGCTCAAATTGTTGACCTAAGAACTACGGATTAATAAATGTTGCTTTAAATCACTAAGTTTTAGAGAAGTTTATTAGGCAGCACTGATAAATATTATTCTGCCTTTCTTCTTAGCCTCCATTTGATGCAGATTTGTACATTGAGGCTTTCCTCACATTCCGTTTTATGTGTACTGAGAAGGTATTTTGTATAAAATCTCACTCTTATTGTACAAAAATGGTTCCAATTGCTGTTCAAGTATTACCACTAGTTTGTGTTAATTTTCCAAGCTTCTAAATAACTGGAAAATCAACTCCTTATGTTATAACTGGAAAATCAACTCCTTATGTTACAGTTACCATCTAGTTTCCAGAATGCTTTAGGAATTTCGGTTTCATAATGTAATAACAGTTTTTATTACATAAATATAAAAACATAATATAATATTATCAAACTAATATTATAATTTCATGTTAATTATAATTGGAATTAATGGTTATATACAACAATTATTAATTCACAAGGAATTTAGAACCAACTATGCTCATGCTTACTATCTCTCCATCAGAGAGAACAGATGAACTTACACATGATGGGTAGAAAGAGACTATCTTCCAGGACCCCTGGAGAAATGGGACTAAATGGACCCTCGCCTAAAGAACATGAGCAAAAAGTTAAGCTGAGTGGATATGCAGAGAAAATAAGAGAAGAATAAAAGTGGTCAGCATTTCTCTAGTACTTTTATAGGAAAGAGACTTTGGGGGTGGAGTACAAGCCCAAACGCTTAGAAGCTGTCATTTGCCATGGGAGGTAGTATACCCAAATTATATGGCTTTCCTTGGTTTGAGTCCACGCTCACCATGCAACTTCTCAGAGATTTCTCCAAAACAGAGAAGGGGCCCTTGGAAGGATATCGAGTATTCCAATCACTGGGAAAAGATGCCCTCCATTATAAGCTAGGAAACTGGTGTCCTGGTTTATTTATTAGTTAGCAAGTCTGCTAAAGAGAAGACATCTTTGGGTGTGCTGAGAGCATCCATTCATCAATGAGCCCTGAAATGAGGCAAACTAGACCCTGCAACGTTGTGACTCCCTGGGGTGCTGCCTGAGAGAAGCCCACCAAACACCTGAAACCACACTATCATGAAAATACCCCACAAATAAGGTATTATCTGTGTGACCTTGAGCAATTCACTTGAATTCTTTGGGTCTGTTTCATCACCCGTAATTATTTTTGAAATGTAGAAAATATCTTGCCTAGCTACTCCACAGGGTAGGCAGGCTTCTGGCCCACAGCTCTCCTTTCCCTCTCAGGTGCCAACATCATCCTGAACACTTTCAACAACCCCAGTTTCAG
This sequence comes from Ursus americanus, assembly GCF_024610735.1. Lineage (NCBI taxonomy): Eukaryota > Metazoa > Chordata > Mammalia > Carnivora > Ursidae > Ursus > Ursus americanus. The sequence goes on from NC_142144.1 coordinate 21,298,755, forward strand.
TTCCCTGCCTTCCTTTCCTCAGACAGCCTTCTCCTCAATGCCAACAATTACAGCCAACACCTATAACCGCTCCACATCTGAAATTTTACACTTCAACTTCCTACTTTCTGACCACATCTCTCCTACCCATCCAGAATGTTGCTTCCTGTTCTTTGACCTCAGGGAGAAAACCTCCTCCCCTTTTGCCAGGCCCACCACCAGGAGGCCAGCTCAGTTCCTTCTCTATCCAACCTGTGTTTAAGCCTCTTTCTGGCCAACCCCTCAAGCTCCTTGCCCTTTGTCCCCCCTCCATCTTTGTGGTATACCGCCTCTGCTAACCCAATAGTTGGATCAACTCAGATTCCTGGGTGGCTAAATGCTAGTGGAGAAAAAAAAAAAAAATCCACAAGCAGGGCAATCAGTCTCCAATCTCAAAGTAGCTGGGTCTTCAGGGTCACAAGGTTTCTATGGATGTGCCTGATAGGGGCTTCTCTCCAATTCCCAACGGCCCTCTCCTCCACCCTCACTCTTGTGACTCCATTAGCTCCGTCCCCTCTGCCCTAGAAGAAAACTTGGCCTTCTGTTTCACAAAGAAAACTGTCATCATACAAGTCCTTAAGTCCATATGTCTAAAATCATCTATCTTCACGAAGGTCCTGATCTCTTTTCTTCCTATCTCAGAAGGCGGCCCTCCAATCCCATGTTCCCATAGGCAGACTGTCTGTCTCCTCTACCTCCAATTCCCCTTCTGTAGTTGGTCCCCCTCAATCTAAAAATAATTTGTTTCTTTCCCTCAACCTCAAAATAAGGCTTTTTCATTTCCTAAATTAAAAAAAAAAAAAAAGGTTGTTTCCTCTTTAAAGCCAGATCTCTTTTTTAAAAAGGCCTGTATACCCTATTACAATCTAGATTCTGCTTCTACTACTACATATGTTACGAAAACCTCTTCTGCATTCCATAACTCTCTACACCTTGTTTTAGAATCTCCACTTACGGTCCGAAATTATTTTACTTATTGGTTAATGCGTTTATTGATGATCTCCGCCACTATTATCACATATTCTCAGTGTCTACAATAGTGCCAGCTGTAGAGAAAAGGCAGTATGGAGGTACACGGAATATCCACAGCAGTGTTCATTCATACACTCGGACATACATTCTACAAATAATGCCACCCTAGTCGCTCCCCACAATACGCAACACACGCTTTTCAATCAACTGAAACATTAGACATAGTAACTAAGCCCTACATTTTTGAAATCCCCTCCTTCCTTGCTTTCTCTTGGTTCTCCTCCCCTCTTAGCCATCTTTTGGCTGGCCCTGGGTTCCACACTCTGGTCTCTTCGTTAATGCACTTTTTTTTTACTCCCACACATTCTAATGACCTCTTTCAGCCTTGTTCTCTGAGCCTGGATAGCTCGGCGAAGTCCACGTGCAACACTGAACTCCTCGTCCCGCGAACCCGCTCTGCCTCCTCTCCGCCAGCGCGAAGGGCAGCGCCCTACACCCTGTCACCACGCCAGAAACCTGAGCCCCGTCTTCCTCCGCGCTTTCGCTCTCGTCCCATCAACCCTTCACTAAGGCCGGTCCTCGTCGCCGCCGCAGACTGGGACCGCATCCTCCCGCAACAGCCCAGTCAGGCCGGCCGCGCGGCGCCCGCATCCGTGGTCTGCGCGCGCGCGCCCCGCTCCGCAGCCCCCACCCCGCCCCCACCCCGAGTCCGGGTCCGCACGGGCGACTGGGAAACGCTCCCGGGGCACTCGGCCCGGGCCACGCTCCGGAGGGCTCGCCCGTCTCCCCCGGCCCAGCAGGCCCGGCTTCCTCTCACTGGCCGCATCCCCGCCGAGGTCGGGCAGCTGGCCGGGACCGGGCCGCCGTCTTCACGGCCGCCCAACCACGACCCAGCCGCGGCGAGGGGCAGCCGGCCTCTCCCCTCACGTCTCCCGGGCGGCGGCGGGGGCGCGGTTACCGCGCCCCGAGGAAAGGGCGCCGCCGCCCGCCTCACCTTGATCCTCTCCACACCGGCCTCCAGCTTGAGCTGCTCCACCAGCCGCTGCAGGGCGTTCACGCTGGCCCCGGAAGACATGGCGGCGGCGCTGGGCTCCGAGGGCGGGGGAGCCGGGCTGCGGGAGCCGCGAGGCCCCGAGCGCGAGCACCGCCCCGGGGCGGGGAAGCCGCTGCGCCCGCCCCGCCGCCCGCTGCCCCGCCTCTCCCAGTGGCCGTCCCCCGCGCGACCGGAGCTGCAGGTAAGCGACAGTGTCGGGTCCCGAGTCGCCTGACACTTAACTCTCTCTGCTCTCGGAACGTGGAGAGTACCCGCACCTGCGCCTGGACGCGGAGCCGCGCGGTGGGCCCATCTCCTCAGCGCGGCGGGGCTTTTGGAGGAGCGGGCGCGAGCTGCGGGTGGCGGCGGGGACCCTGGGGCTCGGGAAGGTGGAGACGCACTCCTGAGAAATCGGCACTGTGACTCCGTGTGGCTGGAGCCCAGGTGGCAAAGGAGTTGATGAAGTAAGCTCGCGAAGGCTTCCGTGCCTTGCTGTAATGAGGGTGGGGGAAGAGGGGGACGGTTGGCAGGAGCCCCATGCAACGGTGACAGGTCTGTGAGTCCCCTGTTACTGTTCCGTGGGAATCCCGTCAGTTGACTCGGTAGGTAAGTGAGGTAAGCAGGGCTCAAATCCCAGGCCTTGACATCTTTGCGGAACCTATAGAAGAAAATCAAATTCAGCCTCCCCGCCCCCCGTCCCATCTCACCACTTTATGTATGTAACATTGTTTCTGTTGTGCTGCATTCTTTTTTTTTTTTTTTTTAGATTTATTTTATCAGAGAGAGAGAGAGAGAGAGCAGGGGGAGGGGGAGAGGGAGAGAATCTCAAGCAGACTCTGCCAAGAGAGGGCCTGGATCCCAGGACTCTGAGATCATGACCTGAGCCGAAGTCAGACTCTTAACTGACTGTGCCACCTAGGCGCCCCTCTTTTTTTTTTTTTTTAATTATTTTTTTAATGGTGTACATTAGTTTGTTCTACAAAACCGGCATCATTACTATATGTAAAATGTATGTCTTGCGTTAATTTTTTTCACTTAATGTATCGTGAATATTGCCTTTATTGTTGTATACCATTGTACAGTAGTAGATCCTTGAGCAACACAGGCTTGAACTGTGCAGGTCCACTTATACATGTTTGTTTTTTTTTTCAATACAGTACTGAAAGTATTTTCTCTTCCTTATGATTTTGTTTTTGTTTTTTTTAAGATTTATTTATTTATTTATTTATTTGAGAGAGAGAGAGAGTGGAGAGTCAGAGGGAGGGGAGGAGAGAAGCAGATTTCCCATGGACCATGGAGCCCAACTGCGGGCTCCATGTCAGCACCCTGAGATCACCATGAGAGCCAAAACCACGAATCAGTAGCTCAACCAACTGAGCCACCCAGGCACCCCCTTCCTTATGATTTTCTTAACATTTTCTTTTCTCTAGCTTTATTGGAAGAGTACAGTATATATTACAGCATACAAAATATGTGTTAATCAACTGTTTATGTTATTAGTAAGGCTTCTAGTCAACAGTAGTCTATTAGTGGTTAAGTTTTGGGGGAGTCAAAATTTATATGTGAATTTTTGACTGCATTGGGTCAGTGCCCCTATTCCCCCGTTGTTCAAGGGTCAACTGTATATGTCAGAACTCGTTTGAATCGAGTAATGCAAAAAGGTAATATAGTGACTTAAATAACTGAAAAGCCCAGGGACTTTAAAGTAGTGGATTTAATTGCCCGAATAGTAGCCTTTGGGGCTCTCTATCTTTTGGCTCTGTTTTTTCTGGGTGTTGGCCTCACTTTCTTCAGTGGTAAATAGACTCTCTCTAAAAGGTGCTGTGAAGGAAGTTTCGTTCCATGCTTTCATTGTCCCAACCTAGCAAACTCAGGAGCAAGAGCGCCTCTTTTCCTTCTCATTGTTCCAACAAAAACCCCCATATTGAATCTTACCAACCTTATTCAGTCATGTGCCCCCCCCCCCCCGAACCAATCATTATTTGAAAGCAAGCATTATGTAGGGTTGGAATGCCCAGATTAGCTGTGCCTGGCCAGGAGGAGGATGAGGATGCCATTTAGGACTGAGGCACTCATTCCCCCAGCTGCTGGGAGTAGCTGCAGCTGATGCCTCAGCTAAGTCCCTCTCTGGGAACTGCCCTTAGCTGACAGGCATCCCTCCCAGTGTCAGCACTCATCCAAATTGATGTGGGATGTATAAGACCTGAACCCCAATCCCCTTGCCTCAAGTTGGAACAACACTGAAAGATGATCCCAGCTCCACAGCTCCTTGCTGGGATCATCTGAGGCCTTTATGGCAACTACTTCACAGTTCAATTCCACCCTCTGCCCACATCCCCACTCCCTAGCCTCTCCCTCAGGTGTTGATTTTGACACTCCCCAGTAAACTTTCTGCATGAAAATCTCTTAGAGTCTATTTCTCTGAGGAACCCAAGCTAAGACACCCAAACTACATGGACTGAGGGGGGTAGGGGAAGAGTGGTTCCCTAAAGGAAACCCAAGATGCTGATACCGGAAGGGGGCCGGGAGCAGTCAGAAAAGATATACCCTACATCTATTACTTTTAATGACTGCATGATATTCCATTGTAGAACTGCATCATAACGTACCTACTGCCTGATTACTTAACACTGCAGTGGCCTCCTTAAACATACAGCTTTGTGCATGTTTGGTTTTTGGGGGGCAGTTTTTTGGATCCATTCCTAAAAGTGGAATTGATGGACTAAAAATATAAACGGTTTCTTACACTTTTTCCAACTTGATCCTCCAGAAGGTGGTAGCAGTCAATTGCTGTTTCCACCAGAACACTGCTTATTTCTCTGCACCCTCACAATTCTATGTTGTGGTTCTTTATCTTTACTAACCTAGTAGATGAAATATGGCATCTCACATCTTTTAAGCATCTTAAGTGTTGAGACTAAACATTTCTTCTTTTTATTTTGTGAGCTATGTGTTCAGTCTTTGCAGTGTTAAAGTTTTTCTTATGATGAGCAAATTTGCAAATGTTAAAGCCCTCTCTAGTGACAAGTTTCCTTACCACAAAGAACTTAAATTACATTTAAGTTAAAAGATGAAACTACATGTTAGAAACATTACTAGGTTGGTGAGTAAGGTGGAGCAGAAAGGTCATGTGTCAAAAAAGTGTGGCAAAGAACTCAGAGCAAAGACAGACTGGAAGGGTTAGGGAAAGCTCCCGTAAATGGCAGGACCAAGACTTTGAAAATATGAATCTTGCACATGGCACCAAGGACAGGGGAAAGCATTCCAACGAGGGGAGAGCAGGCCATGTATATATGGAATGAATAAATGAATGAATTAAAGAATGGAGAAGGCTCTAGTGAGCAATAGAAAATACAAAGCTGTTAAGACTCAAAGTCACAGAAAACCTCAAAAGAAACAGAAAAGTTTGTAGCAAACAGCGGCATAGCCACATGGTAACATATTTTAGGAATATTAATCTGGAATGAGGATACGAAATGAACGGAAAGTGGAGAAACAAAGACTTCAATAATGATTTTGTTTTGTCTTTTTGGTGGAGAGAGTGGCTGGAATGAGGCCCTAGGTAGAACTACGAAGGTAGGATGGAGAATAAATTTAAAAGACTTAATCAGGCATATTCCATGGCAGTTATAAAATGCAAAGGAAAGGGGATAAAGGTTCTGAAGCAGAGAGCAGGCTAGAACTGGAGCCTGTGACAGATGTTAGGAAACAGGCCTAGGTTTGAAGGGAGGAGTAAAGAACAAAGATGAGTTTGGCTTAGGAGAAACCAAGTCTTCAGCTGTAATGCTATGTGCCTCTAGGCTGTTAGAAATGTTAAGTGGCAAGATGTTCATATGGGAGACATCTGCACAGCACAATGACAGCCGAAGCAGTGAGATTATCTCCAATTAGAAAAGGCAGCTTTGGGGCCACCCACAGTGAGGGGACACATAATGTAATACTTGTGTATCAGCCATAGGTAGCAGAAAATGTTTAGAGATGTGTCCCATATCCCTCTTTCATGCTGTACACACCCACCACTCCTGCCCACTTCCATATGATTGATTGTGCTACTCTTGGAGAGGAGTGGTCTGACTTGGAAAGAAACAGCAAGGTTCAAGCATAGTGCCTCCCACAGTGATCCATGGACAGACAAGTTTGGTGCCACTGACCATCTGTGTTTTGCTTTATACTTTACCAAAATGTCTTCTCATCCATTATTTTTGCATCATGGAACTTCAGAGTGAAGAGACCTTCATATAATGTAATCCATCCCAATTTTAGAGATGAGGAAACTAAAAGCCACTAAGGAAAGTGACTTACGTAACATCTCACAAAGTGGGAATAGGGAGAAGAACTTTCATTTTAGCTTCCAAGAAAAGTCACTGCTCATCTGGAGTAGAGTCTGTTCCCACAGATGTAGTTATTTCTAGAGCTCTGAAAGTAGGTGAGGCCCAGGGCCAGAGAATCCTTTCCTGCTAAAATGCACAGATCACCAATATATTATTATAAACATTTGTTATACATTTTTTTCTTGGTTAAAATAAGAACTTATAATACACGTCAAAACCACAATGAGTTACCACCTCACACCTATCAGAACGGCTAAAATTAACAACTCAGGAAACAACAGATGTTGACAAGGATGTGGAGAAAAGGAACACTCTTATGTTGCTGGTGGGAATGCAAGCTGGTGCAGCCACTCTCGGAAACAGTATGGAGGTTCCACAACAAGTTAAAAATAGAGCTACTCTATGACCCAGCGATTGCACTACTAGATATTCATCCAAAGGACACAAACATAGTGATTCGAAGGGGCATGTGCATCCCAATGTTTATAGCAGCATTATCAACAATAGCCAAATTATGGAAAGAGCCCAAATGTCCATCAGCTGATGAATGGATAAAGAAGATGTGGTATATATATCCACTGGAATATTACTCAGCCATCAAAAAGAATGAAATCTTGCCATTTGCAACAACGTGGATGGAACTAGAGGGTATTATGCTAAGCGAAATAAGTCAGTCAGAGAAAGACAAATATTGTATGATTTCATTCATATGTGGAATTTAAGAAACAAAACAGATGAACATAGGGGAAGGGAAGAAAAAAAAAGAGGGAAGCAAACCCATAAGAGACTCTTAACTATAAAGAACAAACTGAGGGTTGATGGAGGGAGGTGGGTGGAGGATGGGCTGAATAGGCGATGGGGATTAAAGGACACTTCTGATGAGCAGTGGGTGTTACATATAAGTGATGAATCACTAAAGTCTACACCTAAAACCAGTTTTACCATATATGTCAACTAGAATTTAAATAAAAACTTGAAATAAAAATATAAGAACTTACTAATTTCCACTGTTTTTAAGAATCTCAGTACTTTTTAGAAATGTCAGTGTCCTTGTAAAGACAAAAGTTTTATTTCCCTGTTATGATGTATACAATTCTTCACTCCTTTGACCTGTATTTTTGTCACCGTTTTACTAACCATGGGCTATTTTTCAGAAAAGGGTCTTCAAATAATTCTTCTCCATAAAAATAACGAGGGGCACAAGTGTGGCTCAGTTGGTTAAGCAGCCAACTCTTGATTTCAGCTCAGGCCATGATCTCAGAGTCATGAGATTGAGCCCCACCTCGGGTTCTGCACTCAGTGGGGAGTCTGCTTGAGATACTCACTCTCCCTCTCTCTGCCCCTCCCCCACTTGCTGGCTCTCTCACTCTCTCAAGTAAATAAATATATCTTTTTAAAAAATGATATATATGATATATAATGGGAAGGTATGTCTTTCCGCCAACGTTATGTCAAAATGACAATATATACCTTCAGTTTTCTAAAATGATTTAAAAGAAAAAGGAAACACATTAACAACTGTATTTCATGTGACAGTATAATGTACCATAAAAAAACTATTTCACTTCTTATACCCATTGCATTATTTTTAGAACTTAGTGTAATGAATCAGGAGCTAGAGGCTCACTGGCAGGTTTGTAGGTGCAGCTTCTCCAGAGATTTTCACAGGCATTTTTGAGACTTTGGGAGGCAGCAGAACTTAGGGCTACTTGTCTTTTTGAACAGCTGTTCCAAGCCTGCCTCTTTATCTCATTGACAGTGTCCCTGCAGTAAATATAGGCCGTAAACTAGTTAAGTAGCTGATGCTGTTTGTTGTCCCTGAAAGTACAGTCTTTCTTGAGTTGTCATCTCAGCTGCTTCAACTTCTACCTCAAAGGCAACAAGGGGCAGGTAGCTGCCACTAAAATACACAATTCCAGTCCTAAGAGGCATCACTTTTCCACTCTATCACAGTACCTTGCCCAAGGTAAGGGATTCAAATACCTATTAAAAGAATAAAGAAACAAGGGGTTTGTAATCATCACTAAACACACTCCTATTAACGTGGATTTTAACAAATGAAAATGACTCTTCCTTGTTTCCTCTAAAAGCAAGAAAACCCATTTATTGAGCACTTAACATACACCAATACTTTACCCCTATCTTGTTTAATTCCCACATGAATCCTGTGAGGTAGTTAGTAACTGTACTATTAAAAATGGGACTTGGTGTTATACACAAATAATGATTCATGGAACACTACATTAAAAACTAATGAAGTATGGTGACTGACATAACATAAATAAATAGAATAATAATAATGATGATGGGAAAATGAGGTTCAGAGGTTAACCTGCCCAAAGTCAAGTTACTGGGTCAGTTACAGAGCCAGAAACGAAATCTTGGTCTATCTGGCTGCAAAGCCTGAGCCCTTCCACTGCATCTGGCTCACTCTTCCTGAGGTTACAAGAGAACTGTCAAATGGGAGGAAGTTTCTCCATCCCTAATGACACCCAGGATGGGTCTGTAAGCAACCCCATTTGTTACTGACCTAAGACCATGTGATCCATTCCATACATAATTGTCAGGGATACTCTGAATCCTTTAAATACTAAGAATCTGATTAAAGTTTACAACTAATTAGGTAGCCTTTTTAATACCCATAACATTTCTCAATTGCAGGTAATCTAATCTACTTTGGACCCTAAACCTATATGAGTTTGCAGGCTATATTAGAATGTTAAATCATAATTATCTAAAAAGATCCCCTCATTTCACAGATGAGAAAACCAGAAAGGTAAAATAATTTGTTTAGCAAATTTTTTAAGAATTTTATTTATTTATTTGACAGAGAGAGAGCACGCGCACAAGTGGGGGGAGCTGCAGGTAGAGGGAGAAGCAGACTCCCTGCCAAGCAGGGAGCCCAATGTGGGGCTTGATCCCAGGATCTTGGGATCATGACCTGAGCTGAAAGCAGCCACTTAACCAACTGAGCCACCCAGGCACCCATTGTTTAGCAAATTTTATTTAGTTATTAGGTTCTAGAGTTGGCCTTAACCCACACTTAAATGTGAAGAGTATTGCATTTTGCAAATAAGATTAATTATACTCATCCATATACTAGTTTGTGTCAATACCAGTATTTATCTCCCTCAAATGCGCAATTGCAACTCAACAGAGATCATATCTAACTTAATGTCTTAAAAGTAGCTAGATCTATTTATAATAATGTCTAATAAAAGCCATTTATCTTTACTTTTCACAAAACTTTCGGTTTGGGGCCAGTAGACTGGTTCATAATACTAGCTGAATGTTAGCTTAGCTTAGCGATGCCTTCCAGTCAAGCAAAATCTCTCCAAGGTTTGGAAGTTAAACGTTTATTGCCCTGTCCAAAGTAAAAACAAAACAAAACAAAACAAAAAAGAAAATGAACTATGATTTTTCTAAACATAAATTCAATAGTACTAAAATACTTGTTAATTCTCTAATCTCAAACTCTTTTTTCATGTAACATTTAAAAATCCTATTTACCAATTGTAATTATTTTTTTTTAAAGATTTTATTTATTTATTCGACAGAGATAGAGACAGCCAGCGAGAGAGGGCAGGGGGAGTGGGAGAGGAAGAAGCAGGCTCATAGCGGAGGAGCCTGATGCGGGGCTCGATCCCAGAACGCCGGGGTCACGCCCTGAGCCGAAGGCAGACGCTTAACCGCTGTGCCACCCAGGCGCCCCACCAATTGTAATTCTTAAGACTATATGAATATGAGCAATGAAACAGCAACCTCTGATTTGCAGAACTTGGAGAATTCATAAAGAAATAAGACCACTGAAGGGCACCCAGGTGGCTCAGTCGGTTAAGCATCTGTCTTTGGCTCAGGTCATGATCCCAGGTTTCTGGGATCAAGCCCCACAGCGGGGAGCCTGCTTCTCCCTCTCCCTTCTGCACCCCCTGCTTATGGTTTCTCTGTCAAATAAACAGAAAAAAATCTTAAAAAAACAAACAAACAAACAAATAACACTGAGGAAAGGGTTAGTAGTAGAATCTCTTATGAAGATATTTGACATGAATATTATCCTAAGAGTGATTTTACCACAGACCTCAATTATATGGAGTGATAATAGATACCAATGAACAGCTATGCACTATAAACCCCTACATGTCAAACAAAAGGAAATGGTGATAGGATAGCCTTAAGAAGCACAAGGAAAAGTATCTAACTAGTGAGGTTGTGGGATCCTCTATCCAGGTTTCTTCTCCAGATGGTTCTAAAATTGAGAAGCGTTTGGCTTTTTGGTGAGGGATGGGCAGAATATAAATAAAGATATTCATAGTACTTGAATGACACTTGCAACTAATGGCTCTTCCTTCACTATAGGATTTTGAAGCATATTTTGTTGAGGGAAGGAAAGAGAAGAATAACAGTCCTTCCGTTAAGGAGAGTCCATTTATCTTGACCCATGCAATGACCCTGATTCCAAATAACGACCAAACTTTTACCAAGAGAGAAGGCTGCTGGGGGTGATTCCAGAAATGAGGTTTCTATAAAGCCAGAGAAAAATACAACAATCTAGCAGATATTCAAAATAATTTCCAACACACATTGTTTGTATCAGCCAACCTTTATGAATGCTAACATACCCAGTCCTTTTATTATGCCTTATTACTAGGTGTAAAAAAAAAATACTTAGAGTATCAGAAGTTTGAAATTTTAACAGAGGGGTAAGTGCTTTAAAAAAACAAAACTATTTCAGAATTTAAGAACAGCAAAGGGGTCCTACTGATAATCTAGTTAAAGTCCTCTCCCAACTTTCTATCTACTAAGGTAACTGAGGCCCTCACTCACAGATTAAATGACTCACAAGGTCAAAACTCTTCCCTCCTGCCTCTTTGTATATCACATATTTGGGCTGAGCTCCTGAAAGCACTAGTTTATTTTAGCTAGAAACAGACTCTGCGTATCTATTACCTACACTAATCTTTTTAAACTACATACTACAAAAGCAATTACGTTAATCCTTGATTTAAAATGTCATACCAACAAACTTGTGATATATTGCAACCATTTTATTAATATGAAGCAATGAGATAAATCCTTTAACAGGAGTACTGATTCACTACCATGATTGTGTATCAATACCTTGATGCAGTATCATACTTGCTTCTGTCAATTTATGTGTGAATTACTTTCACTTCCACATGTATGAAACATATTTCATTGTTTGAAAGTACAGCACACAGCCATGCACCTCCTCTGTCTTGTTTAAATGCATGTAAATACACTCACGTATGCTGGATTTTTAATGGCTCAAGGACTTCATAATACATGAACAACTTTTCAGTACACTACTTCTGCTCTGTCATTTTTTTTTTTAACTGAAGTGGGTGGGGAAAGCAATACTGTGGTACAAAAGACCTTTTTAAGGTCTCTTCTGGAAAAACGTTTTGAGAATACAGTTATAGTCCTATAATGACTGTAATCAAGATCATCCTACAAGGACGTGAAGGTTGATTCACTCTCCTGGAGAGTTTCTGATCATATTAAGAACATTATGACAGGGGGAAAAATAGTTTAAGCACATTCTGGCAGAAGACTCTCCTAGAGAGATATTTTGAACGTATTTCAATCCTAGAATGACTGTAATGAAGATGACATGACAGTTGAAATAATTTTGCTGAAGAAGTTCGTGTCTAAAGACACTCAAAATGTAATTAAATGCTGTTATAATTTTTTATGTTTTGTGAAAATATCAGAGGCCATGGAAGCAGAAAAATGTAGCACTGTAACAAAGAATAAGGAAACACTTTTAAAGAATAAACACTTAACACGTAAAAATTTTAAATGGTATCTAATAAATTTTCATGTCAAATCTTTTAACTAAACATATAAAAATTTAAAATGGCAACAAGTAAATCTTCATGTCAGATCATTTAACAAAATCCACAAATAGATTATAAAAATTGAACAATCATAAATGTCTTATGTATAAAGTTTTAAGGGAAAGTTTAAATTTCTACATTATTCTGTTTAATCAAATATTTGAGAAATTTTAAGTACTGCTGAGGAGCAGTTGATACATTTCTAAAATAATTCAGTTATGAAAATATCACAATTAAGGTTTGGCATAGTAGCATTCAGTAATCCTCAGTCATCCACAAACGTTAACCGTCCAGGCCCTTCATTCTTCATCCATCTCCTGTATCTCTTCCATCTGGGGTCATTTGCCAATTTTTTCTTTAGTTCTTCCTCTTGTTCTTGTTTATAAACCTGTAAGTATAAACAACACTAAATGACTTTACCATCTAAAGGGAAACATTTGTCATTACCTTTATGGCATATTTACATTTTTCAAATATAACTTTAGGTAAAAGTTTCCTATGAATGTACTGGTTTGTCTTCCGAAGACCATCCATCTAAAAATACTAAGGAGTTAAGCACCTTAACACTCAATGTTAAATTAAAAACAAAGAAAAAATTGTACAAGAACTTAGTAATTTTTGTCACTGATTTGTCACCTGAGAATACATTCTTTTCCTCATTGACATCATACATCAGCTGAGCTTAAAGGGTTTAAACACTTTCTACAACTAATGTCCAATCTTAAAGAATCACACTTTATTTCTTTAATATGGTACTCTGAAAATTTAATTGATGACTTTCAGTATTTACTGATCCTAACCAAGGAATAAAATGACCTTATATATACAACTGTCTCCAAATTCAAAGATAATTATTGGTTTTCCAAGTATTTTATTAAGATTCCCAAAGACGGTTAAACAAACCATGCAGGTTAAGGACAAAGAAAATCTTAATTTCTGTAACTTTTTGTGGATGTCAGTTGAAACTAAATGGAAAAGTTTTCATAACCAGTTTCATCAAATTTTAGAAAGAAATGACTTTATTTCCAAATTTTAGGAAGTAATGACTAAGATCACCTCATAAAATAACGTGATAATTCAGCCCAGGATAGTACTCCCTGAAAGATAGAGTTTTGTGAACTGAGCTGCTTACCCTACTTAAGAGAAAAATTTTCAAGTACTTTAGAAGCAAAATAGTATGTTACTTTCCATTTTTATGTTATTTACAGGCAGGCTAACTATATCTACTTGCCAGAACATTCTGGCAATTCATAGTAAGTTACTTATATAATTCAGACTGGAACTCTACTTCAGTAAAATCTATTTAGGATACCACATATAAAAAGGAATGCCTATGAAACTAAAAACACAAATATATTCAGATTTCTTAAGAAATCTTTTTGTTTTGTTTTGTTTTGAATAAACTCTACCCTGACCTGAGGCTCAAATCACGACCATGAAATCAAGAGTCACATGCTCTACTGACTGAGCCAGCCAGGTGCCCCATCACTGTGCTTTATTCTTATCTTTAATACATTAGCCAATTAATTTTATGCAAAACCTAAAATAATATCATTATGATAAGATAAATAGTTCCTTTAAGACTTGAGCTAAGCAGCGATCACCTCAAGATAACTGATGTAGCTGACAATTATAGAATATAATATTTATTAAGCTGCCCAAAGTTTAGAGACATTTTTAAAAAAATAAAAGTAACTTTTCAGACATGTTAGTTATTATACAGAAGATTTTGTGCTCTATTTTGAAATGAAGTTATTTCAACAAAATTTCCATGTCTTATTCCCTCTGTTTTGTTTTTTAATCCCTGTAGCTAAGTTTACATGACTGAAAGAAAATTTGGGGAAGAACAAATTTAAATTAGAACAATTAACAGAAAGTTGTGACATCCTTGCAAACATACATATTATCCCACTGCAGTTTAACATAACAAATCAGACCATTCTTAAGATTTTCAGCATGAGTCAGTTAAAGTATTTGAAGTTCACCTTTTAAGACAAATTACAGGTCAAAAACCCACTGTCCCACTACCAAATATAGTCACACTTTCAATAAAAATAAGGTCTTTATTCATTATTTAAATCTTGGATTTCAGAAACTGGAAGGCATTTCTGTGATCCCTTCCCCTACACCAAATTTTAACTTCATAAGTAAGATGACACAAATATCCCAGCAAATAATTACCTCATAATTCTCCTTTATCCAGAGCTCTCGTTTAAGAAAAGTTTCTTTCTGATGATCTTCTAGACTATCAAACTGAGATTTTGACATCTTCATGGATTTCCGTATGATGTATAGTCTTTCTTCTTCCCCATATTCTTTGCCTTTGATGTTAAAATTATAGATCCACCGACAATACCAGACTATATATGAGCACAGGTGGAAAGGTGCTAAGAGAATTTGAAACAGGAGAAGATCACATATCTGGGGTTTCTGATAGCCTCCCTTTATATCTATTTTACTTTTTATAATGTTTTTTATGATATTCTCCTCCTCGTCACGAATTTCTTCTTTGGACTTTTTGTTTCTGCCCTTCTCTTTGGCTTTTCTGAGTAACCCCTGCTGCTTGGCAATCTCCATGGCTTGGATACGGTATTTGGGCACTGTGGCTAGGTAGCTGATTGCCTTGTCATAGCTGTTCCACCAGCTGAAAAACTGAAATATTTAACAAAGAAAAATGGGTTATTTTTACTACCAAAATGCACCTTGGTGAACACCATACCCCACCCCCCACAAAGCAATTCTGATTAAAAATAGGGACCTTAAGGGGTGCCTGGCTGGCTCAGTTAGTAGAGCATGCAACTCTTAATCTTGGGGTCATGAATTTAAACCCCACAGTCAGCATAGAGCTTACTTAAAAAAAAAAAAAAAATAGGGACCTCAATCATCTCTCTCTGTAAGTAAAAGATAAAGCTGAATAAGACCCACATGTACCTGGGACCTGAGGCTGGATAAATCAGGTAAGCCTTACGCTAGGCCAAAAAGCCATTAATTCAGACAGGAAATACCCAAGATTAGGGGATAAATCAATAGAATCACACCATACCTGTGATTTCATATCTACTATTTGGCTTTCCCTAGATCACTATTAAGAAATCTCTCTCTCTCTCTCTCTCTTTTTTTTTTTAAGACTATGAGACTGTGATCTACATTCTGGGGGGAACAGTTAAATGGTAAAACTAGCCAATGAAGAACTTGTTTAAAAAAAGAAAAATGACAGGATAGACTCAGGCAACTATATTCATTCCCATCTCTTCCCTAAACCGTCTCAATATATCACAGTAATGTTCATCATATTCTGAGGTAAAGGATTCTAATATGTTTGAACTCTTATTTGACTGGAAAATACATAACTTACTTCATAAATACACACAAAGGGTTTTGTTAATTGTCAGAAAAAGTCCTATTCTTCACATTACCACACATTTCATTTGCTGTTTTACTGAATGAATATTGCAGTTACACCAATAATATCTTGAAATATTATAATAGCACTCTATTAGGACTAGGGGAAAAAAATGTTACCAGAGTATTATCTAAAACAGGTAAAATTATTACTGCTTTCCCCTTTGAAAAGAAAATATTTCTGCAAAAGCAGATACATTTAAAATCCACAACCTTAATTTTCAATAGTAATTCTTTATGTCATATAAAGTGAATCTCATTTCTGGGCATTAAGCTAGAGAAGCACTTTTCAGACTAGCAAATTGATTCATTCTAGTCACCTGACATGTTCTTTCCCTCCAAAAGTAGACATGATAGCTGTGGTTAGTTTAAGGATAATAGTAGGAAAAACTCATTTCAAGATGAAGTGAAATTTTTGTGACATTTAAAACAACATGAAAGATTACTACTCTTTTAATCTATTTCAGTAGTTTTCAACCAAAGCAAAACTGCCCTTAGCAGGCAGTGGAAATGTGTGGGACATTTTTGGTTGTTACAGTAATGGCAAGCACTCCTAGCATTTGGTGGATAGGTACCAAGACTTGTTAGGTCATATTAAGAAGTTCAGGTTTTTAACAAATTTAATGGGAAATCATTGAAAAGTCCTACAAAAGTAATATTATCAGGTTAGGAGAGAAATACTCTAAAGGGAACAATGAGAAAAATATCTATTGTTGGGTTTTCTTATTATATAATGGCATTTATCATCAATTTCTTAGATTTGCCATTGACAAAGATTCCATTGTTAATCAATTGGTTGAATAAATGAATATTTTTCTACTCTAAAAAAATTAGTCTCAACTACAAGTAAAATTTTATTAAAAGGTACTTCTAATTCAGTTTTAGTGACCAGACTAGGCAACGTGCACTAAGCACACACGTAGACACACACCTCCATCAATACACACCTGGAACACTGAAATAGCACATACACTGACCAAAATCACAACTCTAACATCCACTTTAGGGGCTAAGCGCCTGCTGTAGTAGTGGTAGTAATGGCTATAGTACTCTTCTGGGTGATCCAGCATGTAGTCATAATCTTTTCGTGTTTCTTCATCCTGTAAAATAACAAGATACCCAGTCTCATAGGATATTTCAGAAAATGGCCTTAGTTTGTTATCTGTTAAGTCAAACAATTTTATAACCATGTAAGATTAATCTGAATAAAAGTGAAACTATCAAAATCAAAAAATTCCCTACCACTCTTCAAAAGCACACATATATTTGTTTCTAGAACTTTAATATTAGGTATAAGCATAATAAAAGTAATCTCTCCAAATTCTTAAGTATTGTTAGTCCTCCTAGAAAAAGAAAAACATTTTAATAACAATTAACCATGCTGTTTTAGCCAGTGTTATGTTGGTAATAAGGATGTTGTATTCTTGTAATTTCAGAACTTGTTGATACCTCTTCTCAATAATTGTTGATAGGAACAAATGTTCCTATTATAGGTATTCACAATCATTTTCCAGCCTTGTGTAAAAACTTTTCTGTTAAGCAATGATTAAGACAATAAAAAGCAGATGAAGCCAGTCTGTGCCTATAAAACTGAATTATGCTCATCTCAAAGAAACCCTGATTCAGTATAATGGTCAAAGTTTAACTCTGTGACTTCAGGTGATATTTTTAGCCTCTCTGAGCCTCACTCATCCTCATTAGTAAAACAGATAATATCTGCTCTACTAATTTTAGTGTTTTGAATATCAAATGACATTATACATAAATACGTTACAAATACATAATACATATTATGACATTATAACATATTGTCACAGCCCAGTTCATAAATAAGTTAACATATACATCTTTCTTAATCATACAAACATGTTGAAAAAAAATCAAAGCATTCTGAAATGCTGCTCTGATGTTCACAAATAAAACATTTCTTAAAACCTTTAATTTTAATCAATTTCAAATAGGGATAAATGCCAATCTCTTACTGAGCTACATACGTTGAAGAACTATTACACTGGGTTATGATTTGCTTTTTTTATCACACGGGAAACCTATTTTGTCTTTTTGGGGTTTTTTTTAAGCAAACCCTATGAGCTACATTTGTTGAAGAACTATTACACTGGGTTATGATTTGCTTTTTTCATCACACAGGAAACCTATTTTGTCTTACTGTTTGTTTTTTTTTTTTTTAAGTAAACTCTACCCCCATGTGGGGCTTCAACTCACAACCCAGAAATCAAGAGTTGCATGCTCTACCAACTAAGCCAGCCAGGCACCTCTATTTTGTCTCATGTCCAAAAAATGTTAAAGAGTAAAACCAACAAATTCTCTACTCTAAGGAAGTACAATACAAATCATTATGAAAATAAAAAACCTTTTTTAACCCAGAGGACGTCTTTCTAGGATGAATTATTCAACATTCATAAAGTTGCAAATACTTAACTAAAGGCATTTCAGAATCTAAACCTAGTGCTTTCCTACCACAGACAGAGGCTCTCAGGTCTATTCAGATCTCCTGATCTTCCAACATGCAGTTTCTTAGATTTAAAATAAGTTTGCTAATGACAAAATCTCCTCTGTACCCATTAAAATCATGTATTTTCTATTAAGAATTCTGAATTTGTGGGATACTTGGGTGGTACAGTCGAATCGGTTAAGCATCTGACTCTTGGTTTTGGCTCAAGTCATGATCTCAGGGTCCTGAGATCGAGCCCCACATTGGGCTCTGCACTCAGCATGGAGTCTGCTTGTCCCTCTCCCTCTGCTCCTTTCCCTGTGCACCGCACTTTTTCTTTCTCTCATAAACAAACAATCTTTTAAAAGAAAGAATTCTGGGGGTGCCTGGGTAGCTCAGTCAGTTAAGCATCTGCCTTTGACTCAGGTCATGATCCCAGAGTCCTGGTATTGAGCCCCGTGTGGGCTCCCTGCTCAGCAGGGAGCTTGCTTCTCCATCTGCCCCTCCCCCCCTTGTGTGTGCGTGCCCACGCTCTCTAAAATAAATAAATAGAATCTTTAAAAAAATTTTGAATTTGAATGACAATTCTCTTAGGTTCAGTACATTCAAAATATTTTTACCTCTGACTAGAATTCGAAACTAAACTAGTATCTAGTAGAATTAAATGTAAATATATTTAAAGTCTATTCCACAGCACTATTTGGAGGGCCAGTATGAGAACTGTCTGTTATATAAGGAGGGCTGAGCTCAGGCTGTTATCATTCTCAAATTCGCTTCTTGAATGTTCCTTTCTGTCAAAAAGGATTTTCTGTGGCAACTGCCACACACCTCAATTGTCAATCTATTATGATTTCTATAATTATCATACTTTAGAGCTTCTAACCTAAAGAGGGTAAAACTTTATAGGACATACAGAAACTTTATAGGTCATAGATAGCTCTGAAGACTTAAAGCCTACAACTTTTTTTTTTTTTTAAGATTTTATTTATTTGACAGAGATAGAGACAGCCAGCGAGAGAGGGAACACAAGCAGGGGGAGTGGGAGAGGAAGAAGCAGGCTCATAACGGAGGAGCCTGATGTGGGACTCGATCCCAGAACGCCGGGATCACGCCCTGAGCTGAAGGCAGACGCCCAACCGCTGTGCCACCCAGGCGCCCCTAAAGCCTACAACTTTTGATACATCTCATTTTGAGTACTTCAAGACATCTTTTAAGAATTTTTCGATTTTCCCTCCAGTTTTTGCTTTTTGGACTAATTTTATAGAAATGTTCTGCTTTTGGCTTGAAATCTTTGACTTTTAATTCAGCCTTCCAATCTTGGCAGATGCCTTTTGAAATGTACTCTTCAAATATAATTCTTTTCCTTGCTCCAACTAGATTACATGTAGTTTTGAAACTAATGGCCACAGTGAGATCAGATTCCGACAGATCTCCAGCATCATTATCTATACAGAGCTCTTTGCCCAGCCTGACTGTACTCCTCCTGGTTAAAGTATACAGCAAGATCTTTGAGTGTCACTGAAATCTACTGTTTGAATGTCATGGGTCCTTGGGGCGCCTGGGTGGCACAGCGGTTAAAGCGTCTGCCTTCAGCTCAAGGCGTGATCCCGGCGTTATGGGATCGAGCCCCACATCAGGCTCCTCCGCTATGAGCCTGCTTCTTCCTCTCCCATTCCCCTGCTTGTGTTCCCTCTCTCGCTGGCTGTCTCTATCTCTGTCGAATAAATAAATAAAAATCTTGAATGTCATGGGTCCAAAAATTATCCTTCCTTCTTTGTTCTCTTATCTTAGTGAAAGTCACAATCCATAGAATACAGATACCCCTATTCAAACATTTCACCCAGATCTTCCACCAGGGTCACCATCTTCTCACTGGTCCCTAAATATGTGACTTACTTCATTGAGTCTTGAGCTCCTCTGACAGGATGGTCAACTAATGCTCCAGCAACTGGCCACTCCAAATTATGTACCTTGTATCTGGCCTCTCTACTGCAACCAGGGCCCTCCAATGAGTCCTCAAATTAACTAATTCCCGCAGAAGGTTTCAGGATCAAGTCTGACTTCTCTTAGGATGATTTTCTTTTCCTTGGGGTCACCATAAACTTATGACCCTGTTTTTGTCAAGATTAAAGACAAGAAACGTTGGCCACCTCCTTGTTACAGCATTTAATCAGCCAGAATCTTTACTCTTGGGTTTATAGCTTTCTCTCCAGAATGAGGAAAATTATTTTAGGTTGAGGTATGCATAATACACTTTGGAAGGTGTTCAAGGTTGGCACAAATTGGAGAGTTAGTTCTCAATAGTCTAAATCAAAATCCTACTCTCCAGTAACCTACAAAGTTTAGAATCAACCTAGTAAGAACACAAGGATATGAGGAATATTAGCAAAAAAGAAGAGACAAAAGACTGGGACCCAACTGAGAGCTATAGGTACATACTTATTTTAAAACTATTATACTTATTTTTTCTCCTACCCATCTTGAAACTCAGGTAGTCCCACAATTTTTTTTCATCTTCAGTGCTTCCCCATGGCTAATAAGTAAGTTAAAATTTCCTTGGCATGCAACAAGACCTCCATAACTAGTCCACTCTCACCTAGCAACATCTCAACACTTGCTCCTCTTCTGCTCCATAGCAAACATCAGATAGTAATTTCTGCAATTTGGTGTGTTCTTCCAGCACAGCACACTTTTTCATTCCTATGTCTTTAAACATATAATTCTCTCTACTTCAAATGCCCATCCCTTTCTTCCAACCTCATGAGCTTCCATTCTTTAGGACACAACATTACTCCTTCAGATTTAGACCACTCTTATTACACATATGACCTATTTATTATAGCACTTATCACATTGTAATCATCAGGGTTTTTTTCCTTGAATGAGAACTTCTGGAAGATAGGGAGGGTGACTGACATATTAATCTCTGTATATCCAAGGCCTACCACAGTGCCTGGCATTCAGTAAATGTCATTTAAAAAATGAGTACAATTTTGTAAAGGCTCTCCCTCACTATAAACGTCCCTTGAGCCATACAGGTCTCTATCTCCCCAGGAAGGCTGGATGGGTGATTATTTCACAAAAACTTCGGCTTCGCAGAAATGACTGCTTGATTTCACAGCTTATGAAAACATGCTAATGTGGCTAAAACGGCTTAAACCTTAAAACAGTTTAATGTCTTACCTTTCAATAAGGTAGTACTTTTTCTTTCAGCAATTTTGTGGATCTTAAGGTCCCAGGGTCAGGAGATTCCAACTTCTTTCCAAAACCAAAACCTTTATACTTGTTTCTTCCTCCTCTCTGTCCTGAGCCTTGACAAGCAGGGCAATAAGCTCCTTGTTTCTAATGTCTACAGGAAAAAATGGTGCTTCTGCTGGTGTCCACTCCACTCCCAATCCTCTTGGGCACATGCAGGAGGACTGGAACATAACCACCAATATCTAGATCAAAAGTGAACAAGAGGAAACCCACAAGCAAAGAAAGCACTGAATCCTTCCTTCTCTTACGAAAATGATCATTCTCCCCCCTCCCCAGAGGCAAAATTATATTACGTTCTTGCCCTTGAAAGAAATAATTGTTTGATCTCAATATACATAATTGCAATAATTTGATATTGCAGCCACTTTCACATTAAAAATTTTCAGTTACACAGATAGTAGAAACCATTTTAGGATGTTAAAGGCCAGGAATCAGTAATATATGAAAATGTAATAATATTTTGTTCATTTTTTTTCTTTTTAAAAATTCTTTATTTAAATTCAATTTAGTTAGCATATACTGTATTATTAGTTTCAGGGGTAGAATTTAGTGATTCCTCAGTTGCATATAACACCCAGTGCTCATTACATCAAGTACCCAACCTTAATGCCCATCGCCCAGTTGCCCCTTACCGCCACCCACCTCTCCTCTAGCAACCCTCAGTTTGTTTCCTATAGTTAAGAGTCTCTTATGGTTTGCCTCCCTCTGTTTTGATCTTATTTTATTTCTCCTTCCCTTCCCCTATGTTCATCTGTTTTCTTAAATTCCACATATGAGTCAAATCATCCAGTTTTGTCTTTCTCTGACTTATTTCGCTCAGCATAATACCCTCTAGTTCCATCCACGTTGTTGCAAATGGCAAGATTTCATTCTTTTTGATGGCTGAGTAATATTCCAGTGGATATATATACCACATCTTCTTTATCCATTCATCAGCTGATGGACATTTGGGCTCTTTCCATAATTTGGCTATTGTTGATAATGCTGCTATAAACATTGGGGTGCATGTGCCCCTTCAAATCACTGTTTGTGTCCTTTGGATAAATATCTAGTAGTGCCATCACTGGGTCATAGAGTAGCTCTATTTTTAATTTGTTGTGGAACCTCCATACTGTTTCCCAGAGTGGCTTCACCAGCTTGCATTCCCACCAGCAGCGTAAGAGGGTTCCCTTTTCTCCACATCCTCGCTGACATCCGTTGTTTCCTGAGTTGTCAATTTTAGCCATTCTGATAGGTGTGAGGTGGTAACTCATTGTGGTTTTGATTTGTATTTCCCTGATGCTGAGCATTTTTTCATGTGTCTGTTGGCCATCTGTATGTGTTCTTTGGAGACATGTCTGTTCATGTCTTCTGCCCATCTCTTGACTGAATTTTTTGTTCTTTGGGTATTGAGTTTGATAAGTTCTTTATAGATTTTGGATACTAGCCCCCTTTACCTGATAAGACATTTGCAAATATCTTCTCCCATTCCACAGGCTGCCTTTTAGTTTTGCTGACTACTTCTTTTGCTGTGCAAAAGCTTTTTATCTTGGTGAAGTCCCAATAGTTCATTTTTGCTTTTGTTTCTCTTGCCTTTGGAGATGTGTCTAGTAAGAAGCTGCCACAGCCAAGGTCAAAGAGGTTGTTGCCCATGTTCTCCTCTAGGACTTTGATGGATTCCTGTCTCATATTTAGGTCCTTCATTCATTGAGTTTATTTTTCGATATGGTATAAGAAAATGGTCCAGTTTCATTCTTTTGCATGTGGGTGTCCAATTTTCCCAGCAACATTTGTTGAAGAAACTTTTTTCCACTGGATATTCTTTCCTGCTCTGTCCAAGATTAGTTGACCATAGAGTTGAGGCTCCATTTCTGGGTTCTTTATTCTGTTCCATTGATCTGTGTGTCTGTTTTTTTGCCAGTACCATACTGTCTTGATGATTATACTTTTGTAATACAGTTTGAAGTCCTAAATGTGATGCCATCTGCTTTTTCTTTTTCAACATTCCTTTGGCTATTTGGGGTCTTTTCTGGTTCCACGCAAATTTTAGGATTCTTTGTTCCAGCTCTGTGAAAAAAGTTGGTGGTATTTTGATAGGGATTGCATTCAATGTATAGATTTCTGTAGGTAGGATAGACATTTTAACAATATTTGTTCTTCCAAGCCATGAGCATGGAATGTTTTTCCATTTCTTTGTGTCTTCCTCAATTTCTTTCATGAATATTCTCTAGTTTTCTGAGTACAGATCTTTTGCCCCTTTGGTTAGGTTTATTCCTAGGTATCTTATGGTTTTTGGTGCAATTGTATATGAGATTGACTCCTCGATTTCTCTTTCTTCTGTCTCATTGTTAATGTATAGAAATGCAACTGATTTCTGTGCATTGATTTTATATCCTGCCACTTTGCTGAATTCCCGTATGAGTTCTAGCAATTTTGGGGTGCAGTCTTTTGGGTTTTCCACAGAGTATTACATCATCTGGGAAAAGTGAGAGTTTGACTTCTTTGCCGATTCAGATGCCTTCTATTTCTTTTTGTTGTCTGATTGCTGAGGCTAGGACTTCTAGTACTATGCTGACCAACAAAAACAGTGGTGATAGTGGACATCCCCGCTGTGGTCCTGACCTTAAGGGGAAAAGCTCTCAGTTTTTCCCCATTGAGAATGATATTCGTTGTGGGATTCTTGTAGATGGCTTTTATGATATTGAGGTATGTATCCTCTATCCCTACACTGTGAAGAGTTTTAATCAAGAAAGGATGCTGTATTTTCCCAAATGTGTTTTCTGCATCTATTGAGAGGATCATATGGTTCTTGTCCTTTCTTTTATTAATGTAGTGTATCACACTGATTGATTTGTGGATGTTGAACTACCGTTGGAGCCCAGAACTAAATCCCACTTGGACGTAGTGAATAATCCTTTTAATGTACTGTTGGATACTACTGGCTAGTATCTTGGTGAGAATTTTTGCATCCATGTTCATCAGGAATATTGGTCTGTAATTCTCCTTTTTGGTGGGGTCTTTGTCTGGTTTTGGGATCAAGGTAATACCGGCCACATAGAAAGAGCTTGGAAGTTTTCCTTTCATTTCTATTTTTTGAAGCACCTTCAGAAGAATAGGTATTAATTCTTCTTTAAATGTTTGGTAGAATTCCCCTGGGAAGCCATCTGGCCCTGGACTCTCTTGTTTGTTGGGAGATTTTTGATTATTGCTTCACTTTTCTTGGTGGTTATGGTTCTGTTCAGGTTTTCTATTTCTTCCTGTTTCAGTCTTGGTAGTTTATATGTTTCTAGGAAAGCATCCATTTCTTCCAGATTACCGAATTTGTTGGCATATAGTTGCTCATATAATATGTTCTTGTAATTGTTCGTATTTCTTTGGTGTTGGTTGTGATCTCTCCTCTTTCATTCATGATTTTATTTATTTGGGTCCTTTCTCTTTTCTTTTTGATAAGTCTGATTAGCAGTTTATCAATCTTATTAATTCTTTCAAAGAACCAGCTCCTAGTTTCATTGATATGTTCTACAGGTTTTTTGATTTCTATATCATTGCTTTCTGCTCTAATCTTTATTATTTCTCTCTCCTGCTGGATTTAGGCTTTATTTGCTGGGTTTTTTTTTTTTTTTAAAGATTTATTTATTTTAGAGAGAAAGAGAGAGTACATGTGTAAGTGAGGGGAGGGGCAGAGGAAGAGAGAGAGGGAGACCAGCAGACTCCCTGCTGAGCGGTAAACCTGATGCAGGGCTTGATCCCAGGACCCTAGGATCACAACCTGAGATGAACTCAAAAGTTGGTTGCTTAACTGACTGAGCCACCCATGCACCCTATTTGTTCTTCCTTTTCCAGTGCCTTTAGGTGTAAGGTTAGGTTGTGTATGAGACTTTTCTTGTTTCTTGAGAAAGGCCTGTGTTGCTATATACTTCCCTCTTAGGTCTACCTTTGCTGCATCCCAAAGGTTCTGAACTGTCATGTTTTCACTTTCATTTGCTTCCATGTATTTTTTTAAATTCTTCTTTAATTTCCTGGTTGATGCATTCTTTTTTTTTTTTTTTTTTTTAGATTTTATTTATTTGAGAGACAGAAAGAGATAGCAAGAGAGAGTATGAGCGGGGGGGAAGGGGAGAAGCAGACTCCCTGCTGAGCAGGGAGCCCATTGCAGGGCTCGATCCCAGGACTCGGGATCATGACCTGAGATGAAGGCAGGCCCTTAACCAACTGAGCCACACAGGCACCCCCTCCCCCATTCATTCTTTAGTAGGATGTTCTTTAATCTCCATATATTTGTGGTCCTTCCAAATTTTTTCTTGTGGTTGACTTCAAGTTTTAAAGTATGGTGGTTTGAAAATATGCATGGTATAATCTTAATCTTTTTGTACCAACTGAGACCTGATTTGTGGCCCAGTATGTGATCTATTCTGGAAAATGTTCCATGTTCACTCAAGAAGAATGTGTATTCTGTTGCTTTAGGATGAAATACTCTGAATATATCTCTTAACTCCATCTGGTCCAGTGTGTCATTCAAAACTTGTTTCCTTGTTGATCTTCTGTTTAACTGATCTGTCTGTTGCTGTGAGTGGGGTAAAAAGTCCCCTATTGTATTATTATCAATGAGTTAAATTTTGTTAATTGGTTTATATATTTGGCTGCTCCCAACTTAGGGGCATAAATATGTACAACTGTTAATCTTCTTGTTGGATAGACCCTTTTATTATGATATAATGCCCTTCTTCATCTCTCATTATAGTCTTTGGTTTAAAATCTAGTTTGTCTGATATTGGGATGGCTACTCCAGCTTTCTTTTCATGTCCACTGGCATGGTAAATGGTTCTCCACCCCTTCAATTTCAATCTGGAGGTGTCTTTGGGTCTAAAACGAGTCTCTTGTAAACAGCATATCGATGGGTTTTTTTTTTTTAAATCCATTCTGATACCTTATGTCTTTTGATTGAAGCATTTAGTCCATTTACAGTATTAAAAGATGAATTTAGTAACTTTGTATTACCTGTCAACTCATTGTTCCTGTAGATTGTTTCTGGTCCTTTCTGATCTTTGTTACTTTTGGGCTTTCTCTTCACTCAAAGGATCCCCTTTAATATTTCTTACAGGGATGGTTTACTGTTCACAAATTCCTTTAGTTTTTGTTTGTCCTGGAAACTCTTTAGCTCTCCTTCTAATCTGAATGACATACTTGCTGGATAAAGTACTCTTAGCTGCATATTTTTCCCATTTAGCATGTTGAGTGTATATCATGCCAGTCCTTTCTGCCCTGCCAGGTCTCTGTGGACAGGTCTGCTGCCAGCCTTATGTTTCTACCCTTGTAGATTAAGGACCTCTTGCCCCAAGCTACTTTCAGAATTTTATCTTTGAAATTTGCAACCTTCACTATTATATGTTGAGGTGTTGACCTATTTTTATTGATTTATTGATGGGGGGGGGGTTCTCTGTGCCTCCCGGATTTAAATGCCTGTTTCCTTCCCCAGGTTAGGGAAGTTCTCTACTATAATTTGTTCAAATAAACCTTCTGCCCCTCTCTACCGCTCTTCATCTTCTGAGACCCGTATTATCCAGATATTATTTCGCTTTATGGAATCGCTGAATTCTCTAAGTCTCCCTTCCTGATCCAGTAGTTTTCTTTCTCTCTTCTTTTCAGCTTCCTTATTTTCCATCATTTTATCTTCTATATCACTGACTCTTCTGCCTCTTTCATCCTCATTTTTATAGCCTCCATTTGGGACTGTATCTCAGTAACAGCATTTTAAATTTCAGCCTGCCTAGACTTTAGTTCTTTTATTTCTACAGTAAGGGATTCTCTAGTGTCTTCTATGCTTTTTTCAAGCCCACTAGTATCTTTATAATCGTTGTTTTCAATTTTAGTTTAGACATCTTACTTATATTCATATTGATTAAATCCCTGGCAGTGAGTACTACCTCCTGTCCTTTCTTTTGGGGTGAATTTCTCACTCTCGTCATTTTGTCCAGAAAAGAATAGAAGAAAGAGGGGAAAAAGTACAATAACAACAACAACAGAAGAAAAAAAAACAAAACAAACCAGAAAACATAAAACAAAACAAAATGAGAAAAAAAAACAAACAAGAAGCAACAAAAAAACCCCACTAGATCCTGGTGTTTTGGTCTGCTTGTTAAAAGAAACTAGATCTCAAAATAAAAAAGAAAGAAAACTTACATATATACAAAAAATAAAATACGATAAAAAAACAAAAAAATAAAATATATAATGTATATATAAAAAAATGAAAAAAATAATTGAAAAAATAAGAAAATAACTGAAAGAATAATACTGAAAGACTAAAGAATAAAACAAAACCCCACAAATACTATATACTGTTTTCCCCAAGAGCTGAAGCTCTGCAGCTGTCTATGATCAGTAAATTTGTGCGAGCCAGTTGTTCCTGCTCATCTTCTCGGGGAGGGGTCTGTTGTGCTGATTCTCAAGTGCCCTTGCCCTAGTGGAAATGTGCCTCCCTTGCCAGGGGGCCAGGCTCAGTGTAAGCCGCTCTGGGTTCCACTATGTGGCACTGTTTTGCTCCCTGAAGGCTTTCAGCACCCATAGGTGGGAAGAAAATGACAGCTCCCTGCTCTATAATCCGGGAGCTGAAAGTTCACACCAGTGAGCCCTCACAGAAAAGCAGTCAATCACTCTTGGCTCCCTGGTTTCTGTCTGAACTCTGTGTTCACCCAGCCTGTGACCAAGCATTTTTATCCCAGGCACACAACTGAGTTTCAAAACTCCAAATTTTACAGATTCCTGCTGTATAGACCTGTGCTGTTCCTCCCACCATGCTTCTACCTTTTGCTTGACACTGATCGTCAGTAGTTCCCAGGTTTATGGCAACCCAGAGCAGAAAGCTAGCACCTAAACTCACTGTTTTCAGCCAGCGTCCCCACTCTTGTGCCTAGGAAATCTGCCACACTCAGGCACTCCCATTCTTCTTGTGATTGATCCCAGGATCCTGATACCAAGCTATCCCTGCTTCACCACCTGAGCACCTTTAAGCCAGGGACTACCACACTGTAGCAGACTTCTAGAAGTTTCGATTTTGTGTTCCGCTGCTTATAATAATTTATGGTAGCCTTCCTAAGCAAGCTCCCTCCCCTCCACTGTATCCTCTGATATATCACCCCAGATCCAAGTCTCCCCACCTCCTACCTTCCAAAAAGTGATTGCTTTTCTATTTGTAGAACTGCAGCATTTCTTTTCTCAGATTTCCAATTGATTTTGCAGGTGTTCGGAATGATTTGATAACCATCTAGGTGTATTTGAGGGATCAAACTTAGGGTCCCCTACTCCTCCACTATCTTAATTCCCTCTATTTTGTTCATTCTTAAAAATACATATTAATCCCATTGGGGCGCCTGGGTGGCACAGTCAGTTGAGCAGCCAACTCTTGGTTTTGGCTCAGGTCGTGATCTCGGGATCATGAGATTGGTCCCCCTGTCAGGCTCCATGCTCATTGTGGGTCTGCTTGGCACTCTCTCTCCCTCTCAAAAAAAAAAAAATAAATCTTTAAAATATATATATATATACACACACACACACACACATACACACACACACATATATATATCCCATTTTAAAAGAAATACACATACACAAATGATCCTTAAAAAAAATCACGTTTCCCTCAATTTTTTTTTAAAAAAAGACTCTTGTTTCTTTCTTTCTTTCTTTCTTTTTTTAAGATTTTATTTATTTATTTGACAGAGAGAGAGAGAGCCAGCGAGAGAGGGAACACAAGCTGGGGGAGTGGGAAAGGAAGAAGCAGGCTCCCAGCAGAGCAGGGAGCCTGATGCGGGGCTCAATCCCACAACCTGAGCTGAAGGCAGACATTTAACGACTGAGCCACCCAGGCACCCCTATTTCCCTCAGTTTTTTTCCAGGCCATTACATTCTATTAAAGAGGAAGAAAATTAACTGCTATCAGTTTTATTTCTCTTCTTGTTCTCTGTCCCTAGTCACTAGTACAACTGTCTTCTCATATGTCTTCTCTTCTGTCTACATGTGGCCTCAACAACTTCCATGATTTGCAGTATCACCTCATTACTAGTGACACTCAGATCTGCTTTTCCTGTGTCCTATTTTCAAATACCTCCTAAGCATTTCCTAAATGTAACATAAATATCTCAAAGTAAACATGCTCAAAACCCAAATCTGTCCCTCAGTGTTTTAATTAATAGTAGAGTATCACCATCTAGTTGGTTACTTGAGCTTTTAGAAACTTTTGTTATTTCCAATTCAGCAAATAATTACGCAGGGCATTAATCCTTGTGCTGGACCCAAGGGAGGATAAAAAGACAAGATAATGTCCTGGTCTCAAGAATGCTCCATCTAGAAGAATCTAGCAAGCAAGAATAATGCAATTTGATGTGCTAAGCAAGAAAGAACTAACTAACTCTGCTTGAGATCACTGGTAATGGGATCCATAGCAGAGAAGAAATGAGTACTGGATCTTGAAAAGCAAGTACGATGTAGTAAAACTTTTTCCAGATAAAGGTAACAGGAAGTATGAAGGTACAGAAGCATCACTGAATAAGATGGATTCATTAAAGCTTGAGCACTAGGGAAATTTAGGAAGAAAGGTGTAGTAAATGTGACCAGGAAGACTGATTTGGATAAGAACTACAGAGAGGACCTTATATGCCATGCTAAAGTGCTAGAGTGTTATTGTCTGTGCTATTCAAAAATGAAATGTTTGAAAGCATGAGAACAAAAGCACTGAGTAGGTGTGTTTATTTTTGAAAGTTGACTCTGACATTATTGTAAAGAATAGAACGAGGGAGAAAGAGATTTTAGGGACCAAGAAATAGAATAAATAGGACTTAATGATCAAGGGAGTTTAAGAACCAATCATGTTGAGGATTAACAGTGAAGTTTCTAATTATAGTCACTGTGAGACCCACGTTACTCTGAGATAAAGAATAAAGGAACAGGGCATCAAGTTTGGAGAAGATGCTGGGGAAAATAGTGGAAGATTCTGAAATAGGGACAAATAAAATTTCTGGAATCTTTTCAAGTCCTGGAACCTCTGGGATTATCTATTCCTGTAGACGGGGTGCAACTTTCTAGAGACAGAAGTAACTTGTAGAAAACTGGAAGTAATACAAATAATTTTTCACAAAAAGAAAAATCATGTCCAGTGGAATGCAACTGATTACTGCCTTGTCATATTGGCCAGTTTTACAGGCACTTTAGTATTCCCCGTTTTGACACTGAATGTGTAGCACTTTTTCCTCTTCTGAACTGGTTTTATTATCTTACTGGTTCCTTTATTAGTTAATGAATTAAATAAAATCTGACAGATGTTCGTTTTGTGTCCATATAGGAGTCATGATTATATCCTCTTTTAAAACATATGCTTTGGGGCACCTGGGTGGCTCAGTTCCACCCCG
This sequence comes from Ursus americanus, assembly GCF_024610735.1. NCBI lineage: Eukaryota > Metazoa > Chordata > Mammalia > Carnivora > Ursidae > Ursus > Ursus americanus. The sequence continues at coordinate 21,329,462 of NC_142144.1, forward strand.
TTAAGCATCCCGTTCTTGGTTTCGGCTCAGGTCATGATCTCAGGGTGGTGAGATCAGCCCCGCATCACACCCTGTGCTCAGCACAGAGTCTGCTTCTCTCCTTCTCCCTCACACTCTGCCCCTTTCCCACCCCATGTGTGTGCACTCTCTCAGATAAATAAACAAATCTTAAAGAAAAAAGTATGCTTTAACAAACATAACAAGATTGATTTCCAAAATGTTTAATTTTGGGTAACTGTCAGACAAATGAGACACAACTGAAAATATGAACCTAGAGAGCGCACAGATTTTAGAGTTGTCTCAGATGTGGTTGAGTTTCATCAGGAAGAGCTTAGAAAACAAAAAGACCCAAAGGACAGAACTCTAAGGAAAAGCAATGTTTAAGGTGTAGGCCGAAGAAAAGAAGATTATAAAGACTGAAAAGACATGACTAGAAAGACAGGAGAAACAGGAAAGAATAACACTGAGGGGGTCAAGGGACAGCAGCTTAAAGAGCTACATGATCAACATCAGATGTCACAGACAGTGCCAGAGGAGAAAAATGAAGAGCAGCACTCAAATCTGACATTGGAACACCACTGTCCACCTTAAGAACAATTTCATTATGTGTGCTGATACACGTCAGTCTACAACAGCTTGAAAGAAAAGGAGATAAAGTGAAGATAGCCAACAGTAAAAAAGAAGAAAAATGTGACTGTAGCTTTAAAAGAAGCAAAATTAAGCAAAAGGAATGTGAAATACACCAACTAAGAAGTTTTCAAGTTACCAAAGAGGAATGATGAGATTCCAGAAAATGGTGGAAATGAATTCAGACAAGAACCTTCCAGCCTTCCCCAACCCATTCTCAATATTGTTCCCAGAATTTTCTTTCTGAAAGAAACCTCTGATTGCGTTATTTCTCCACTTTAAAACCTCTGGTCACTATTCAATACATAAAGTTCAAATTCCTGAACACAGCTTAAATGGCTGTTCATCACCTGATCCCAAACTATGTTCCAGTCTCCTGAAACATTCTCCCTACCAGGCATCTGACAGGCTTCTAACCCAGAAGCAGTAGCTCCTCTAATATCTGTGAAAAATGCAATAACGATCTTCGTGCAGTGAATATCTCAAAATGTTCTTTTATCTATGATAAATCCACACAAGCTAAATTAAAATCTCAAGTGCTCGGTTTCTGGCCAGAATTAAATCAACACATGTTATATCAACTCATTAACTTATGTTAATCAGAAGCTCTGATTGGTTGTTAACATCATGTGTTGTCACAGAACTAAAATTAAACATATTTGGTGTTCAGTCAACCTTTGCCTAAGTAGGGAATAACAGCTGAAATTACGATATCAGTAGAAAATAAAGAGCACTTATGGGGTCACAGCAGAAATAGCAAATGTGGTACATAAAGTACCACACCCTTCTTCTGGGCCCATGGGAAAAATCACTATCAAACATCTCATCTTTCCCACTAAACCCAGACAAGACCTCAAAACCTTTACAAGTGTTTAAAGGAGTCATGACCAATCAGAGTTGACATGTGAAATGAAAACTATCTGCCATCAAGCTTACTTAATTTCGCTGTTTATCAGCATCACAACTGTAATAGAAATTTACATGTTTTTTATTATTTTTATGAACACCCAATTATTATGAATGACTGATTAATGTGGATAGATGGCGAAAAAGAAAAACAGTATTAAGAAGTACAATTAATTGTTTTTCCCAAAAACAAAGAGTCCCTGGGAGAAATATAATAAAAGTGATCATTGGTGGAGAAAACACTAATACCTCACGAAACTACATCTTGTTCCTGGAACAAGTCTTGCACATTCATGACTCCATGTTTTTGTTGATCAAGTTTTCCCTCGACCAGAAATGTCCCTTTGTGGTCAACCTTTGGTGACTGTTCTAGATCCAGACCAAAGACTACATTCTTCTCCAATCCCCGAAGAAGCAGTAATTGTATCCTCTCAGTGCTGTAATATAATCTACACATATCTTTATTATATAACTTAAATAAATAATAACCGAACAATTAGTATCTGTCTCCTTGTTATGTTAAAAGCTTAAAGGCAAGAACTGTGCCTTCTTCATTGTTATGGTTTCCTCCCCCAGCGCCCAACTCAGTACCGGTTACAGAAAGGATTGAGTAGAATAAACTAGGAGAGAACAATGAACAGTAACATAAAAGGGCAGGGCATTCAGAATCCCCCCTTTATGCCAAATTCGTCATAAGTGCTAAAGCCCTGCTACATCAATCAGACTGATAAAAAGAAACTGAAGTATTCTTGTGACCTCCCTGCCAAGACAAGGCTAGGGTAGTAAAAGGCTCTCACTACGTTATCTGTCACCTTAACAGATAACCTTCATGCCAGTAATACTGCCAAGACCTTTTCTGTTCTTTTGTGATTTTCCAAAATGCCGTCAAAGTCTATTTTCCCATGTTCTAAGTGCATTCTTTGCACATGTTCCGTCATCTGTTGATTTCTAGGCCGTCCATATTTCATCTGCTTCATCCAACTCTTATCTATATTCAAAAAGGATTAATGTTCTCACTTGAAAAAACAATTTCTCCTTAAAAATAGAAGTGCAGTTTTTATCTCATGTGGAAATTTTTCATTCATAGCCATCCAATCTACTTTATCTGTACCATTCTTCAAAACTACATTTAGGGTAAAATGCCAAAGTAGGCTTCACATAACAATGTCAAAATGTCAGAAATCCACTGAATCTATCTCCAGATACCAGTTTTCATTTAATGAACATTCATTATCTGATGTGCCAGACACTGGGCTAGGTGCCATGGATATACAAACAAAAAGGCAAGGAGATGGTTTAGTGGAGAGGGGAGGGCTACTCAGTATTTACAGCGCAGTGTGATAAGTGCTATATCCACATAAAAAGATCCAATGTTGACACAGCAAGTGAGAGTCCATTTACTTAACTTCCAAAGTCCATGAATTCCCTGAATCCCCAGTAGTCAAACACACTAAATACTATTTTATTGTCTTAACTTTGCTTATATTATGAAGCAAATATAAAGCAGTGTGTGAAATCATAATGGTCTGAAGTCCTGCTGAGAACTGTAATTTTAAGTTATTCGCGAATATGAACTAAGCATGACATGATGAAAGCATCTGACCAGTGACTTTGCCTTCCATTATTACCCATCCTTCTTTTTCTAGTTTTCCTCTCTCTCTCTCTGCACAGGTAGAATCTGTGTTTCTAAAATAACAATGATCAAGTGTGATAATATCTTCTCGTCTTACCGACTGTACTTAAATCATGTTAGTGTACTAACAACCACCATCAAAAAAGACCCTCTCTCAAAGAGGCATGTATTTGACCAACACAACCTCAGAGTCATAAATCCACTATATTTCACGAATATAAATTCCCATTTTGGTGATGTACATATTATCAACATTCAGAGACCTTGGTTATTAGAAGTTTTGATGAATACCACTAGAACGTTATAATAAAAATATAATATTGCTTCTTATATCATATACATTAAAAATATTAAGAGACTTGAACAAACTAATAAGAGAAATTAAAAGGTTATCAAAAAATTATGGGGGGAGGGGGCGCCTGGGTGGCACAGTTGCTTGAGCCTCATACTGTTCAGCTCAGGTTGTGATCTCGGGGTGGTGGGATTGAGCCCTGCATTGGGCTCTGCGCTTAGTGTGCAGTCTGCTTGAGATTCTCTCTCCCTCTCCCCTTGCCCCTCCCTCCCCACTCGTGCGCTCACTCTAAAATAAATAAATCTTTAAAAAAAATTATGGGGGGAGAAAAAAAAGACTCCTAGCTCCAATGAATTTACAACTAAATGATCTCAGATTTCAAGAAAGGAACAATTTCTGTTAGATACACTGTTCCAGAAATGGAACCTGCCTGTGCATTTTACAAAACAAACATCAAGTTAGCTTCTTCTTCCATATGCCAGCAATAACTGCACATGGCATGAAGGATGACATAGTCTTCCCAAGTCCCTCCCTCCTTTTTGGCTGGCTCTGTAGATAAGTACACCTTTACTATTATTATTTATGGAGAAAGATATAGCATATAACAAAAACAGCCAACAGAAATGAAGTGGTCCCAGGTAGACATCTGCTACCTCCATAAGATGATATGTGGAATTCTATATAGGCTTCTGTATCTCCTCTTTATTCTGGAGCCACTGGAACTCATCAACTTCTCCCGCTATTCTATCTGACCTGGTCTTAGCAAAGGCCACATGGACCTCTTCTTGCCCTCATTCTAGCCGGCAGATAAAATTTGAGTAAAGTAGTGGTTACAAACTCATTGCCTCAAGGGGATAATTTGGAAGGCTGAGGCTGTCCAAATTGGATGACTCCAGTTCATTAGGTCTCTGCATTACCCAGAAATTATATTCTCTGGCAGCTTACTCACAATTTTCCATTATGACAAATAAAATCTGACCACCCTCTTTGTTTTTAACAACTTCCACATACAGCAAATCAAAGTCCTTTTCCTTATTCCAGGAGAGAGCATCTGCAGTGAAGTCTGAAAAAGAAAGTTTCTGGAGGTGTTCCACTTAGAAGTCCGTCTCTTTAACCTTAAAACAGCTTTCATGGAGCTCAGTTAGGTCTGGTTTTCAAGGGTCCAAACCATCCCCACACATCCCTGTCCTCTGACAGTAACACTGAATGGGGCTGGGGAAACTACAGCACATTCTCTCACTCCCTCCTCCATCAGTATAACTCAATTTTTGTTTCCTGTTTGGAGACATCAGTAGTACCACAAACCTCTTGTTGGAATCAAGATTAAAAGTGTTACTTTCCCCAGACATACCAGTTTTTAACTGCCCAAAAGTGGACAAATTATTTTATTGAGCTTTTATTTGCTGACAAATCAGCACTGAACTTTAGAGGCAGAAACTTTTAGAGGCAACCATTACAGATTCATCAAATCAGCCTCCAAATCTGTCTGTTCAAGAAAATGGCAAGAATAGAGTCTTGGGGTTCCTCCCAGCAAGAATTTCTCTACTGTCTCTCTTTCTTGGCTCATGTCTTACTAACATGTTCACCACTCTCATGCCAAACCTACCCATCTCCAACCCCAACAGAAGGCAGCAGTTGCCAGTGTTTCTGCTGCCCTCTCTTCTGGAAGTTCTCTATCCTCCCAGTGCTTCCCTATGTGTCACCAGAGCCTTCTGCCTGCTTGTGTGGACCACTGTTTTTCTTCACTGCAGAAAAATAAAAATTGGGATTTTAGATGCTGGGTTGCCCTGGATAGAGAAGTTCTTTCCCATTGTTCTGAAGTCTTTTCTCAATCCCTCTATATCCTAAATAACAAGCAACTAAACCCCCTGGTGTCTGCACTTTCCCCAGCCCCCATCCATTCTTCAGTCAACTGCCAATAAGAATTACAATCTCGCCAATGCTCGGGAGAATTCAGTGAACTTGGCATACTCATTAATAAGACTCCATATTATATAAACTGCTCTGGAAAGCATGAATGAAGAGACTTTAGCTCCTTGATTCAGTATTTTCAGCTCTGGAAAGCTATTCTGAACAAATAATCCATGGTTAAATTACAGTATACCCAACTCAAAGTAGTCATTAAAAACAAGTTACATAGCAACATGGAAAACTTTGCCTAACAAAAAAAAAAGAGGCCAGAAAGAAACACCTTACACCTACAATTACTGTTACATTAGCATGATGGGGCCCTTGAAGCAGTAACACTTCCATCAAATATGATTTATACTTTGTGATTCCTTATATGGTTTGATTTTTGCAGTAGCAGAAGGAAATAGGAACAGGTTAAATCTCCCCATCCCCAAAGGACTCGATAAAACCTTTGTCAAATGACTACACCAATATTCACAAATTTTTCCTGACAGAACTAAGTCTTGAACCCCAAGTCATTAAGCATGTATTTACAGGTCCTGTATGGGGATTTCTCACATTTATTCAGTTCTCATTGACTGAACCCTGTAAGGATGGCTTTAATTTTGCATATGAAGAAACAGCTACTGTGACATATTAAGTCACTATCCAAGGTCATAGTGGGGTAGTAGGAGCCAAGAGTCAAATATCCGGTCTTCCGACTGCTTGTTCATTGTTCTTCTCAGTGTTTTTCTAAGTCCTTAAACCCAAGCTAAATGTCACATTTATTTTTACTTTTTTAAAGATTTAGAGAGAGCAGGGTGAGGGGCAGAGGGAGAGAGAGAATCCCAAGTAGACTCCCCACTGACAGCGAGCCTGATCTCACGACCCTGAGATCATGCATGACCTGAGCCGAAATCAAGAGTCCGACGCTCAACCCACTGAGCCACCCAGACGCCCCTAAATGTCACATGTAATACCATCCCCAGAAATCTAGTTTTTGTCAAGTCAAATTGGCGCCATCAGTCATTCAATATTGGAGACCTTTCCTGGGTTCTATCACAGATCCTTGTAATAATAATCACCCTGCATTCCAAGTGTGAGCTGCACGTTTTTAAAGTGCTTTCACTAAATTGTAAGATATCCAAAGCTTTGCATAACAAAAACTGTCACAAAAAGGAACGGGGTAGCTGTCCTCCAAGACCCGAGGGGGTTCCCATCTTTGCCAATGAGCCGCGTGCGGGTTCTTTCGCAAGGCCACGTAGGAAATCGCGAACATCCTAGGGGTCGTGACGGGGTCACCGAGAACCCTGCTCCGCCGGCCAGAAGTCCTCGCTGCCCATCCGCGTCCCCAGACCTCACCTTAAGAGTCTCGTAGGCGGTCGCCACCAGCAGGAAGGCCTCTTCGGCGCTCTGCGGCGTCCGTCCGGGCCCCTCGTCGCCAGGCTCAGGCCGGTAGCGGTCGGGGTGGTAGCGCCGGGCCAGCTGGCGGTAGGCCCGCGCGATCTCCGCCTTCCCCGCCGTGCGGCTCACGCCCAGCACTTCATAGCAGTCGCGCGTGCCGCAGTACAGCCCCTCCACCAGGGCCCCCGCGGACCGCGCTAGCAGCACCACCAGCAGCAGGGGCGGCAGCAGCACCAACCAGCACCGGCCGGCAACGCCGGCTCCCCCGCGCGGAGCGAGCGGCGCCGCCATCCCGGCCTCGGCCGCTGCTCCACCGCCCCAGCCGCTCTCCCGCACACCGCCGGGCTCGGCCTCCGGGACCTAGCTCCACGTCAGCAGGCGGCGCTTCCGCGCAGGCGCACAGGACGCGACTGCAACAACCACTTCCTTCACGACCGTTGCTAGGGGAGAAGGACGCCTCAGCCGCCCGGCAGCTTCCGGTGTCTCTCTGCCTTCCTAGCCACAGCTGCTACAGGATTTATTAGTTGGAGCTAAAGGATGTCTCAGTGTCAGAGGCGCACGTAACCAACGTGTGCAGAGCGCATTACCGTCCACCGTGGCCTTCACACGCGATCTTTTCTGCATCATTACTTCACCTGCGGCAATTGGTAATCTGGCTTTCTTGCCGTCTGGTTATCCATGTAAAGAAGGTGTGTGCACAGAAATTCAAAGCCGAGTCCCCAGCCCCGGATGCCTTCCTTTCACTAACCTCATGCTGTCTTTCCAAAAGGAAGATGAATTTAGAAATTCTAGGGGCTGTCTCTGCCTGCTAGGGACCTTTGAAGTTCATGAACATCTAGTTCAGGGTTTCTCAACCTCCACATCGTTAACATTTTGGATCTTATAATTCTTTGCCAAGTAAGAGCTTGACTATGCATTGTAAGATGGTTAGCAGCATCCCTCTACACACTAGGTACCAGTAGTACCACCACTCCAGTCCTGACAATCAAAAAAGTCTCCAGATATTGCTTAATGTGTTCAGGGTATAGGGTTGCCAGAATGAACACAGGTCACTCACTTAAATTTGAATTTCTGACAACAACAAATAATTTCTTGGCATAATTATGTCCCAAATATTGCATGGGACTCTACAACAGCATGAAGAATTTGCCTCAGAAAAATGTGCTTCTACCATTCGCTCAGTTCGTATTTATTGAGTCTCTAATATGAGCTAGGCACTGTTGGAGGCTCTGAGGACATAGTGGTGAGTAAGGTAGACAAGATTCTTTTTTTAAAAGATTGTATTTATCCATTTATTTGACACAGAGAGAGAGCACAAGTAGGCGGAGGGGCAGGCAGAGGGAGAAGCAGATCCCCCACTGAGCAGGGAGCCGGATGCAGGGCTCCATCCCAGGATCCTGGATGGTGACTGGAGCCTAAGGCAGACGCTAAACCGAGTGAGCCACCCAGGTGCCCCGGTAGACAAGATTGTTGATCTCAGGAACATATATTCTAGTGCAGGATGACAGACAATAAACAAGCAAATAAACTTTAAGATATAATAAATTCCTTTAAGAAAATTAAACAAGGGAAAGGTACATACGACATACAGCATACATATATAGATATCAAGAGAAGTAATGCAAACACATAGGAGAGTCACCTAAGCTGAAATTACAGTCAGGGTCAATCGTTAGAGTCAATTCTGGGACATCTAAACTGACTCAAAGGACAAATAGAAGATGACTTGAGGGGTGTGAGGGAGTTTTGGGATAGGAGAGTTGTGAAGTAAGTACCAAGAGGGGAAAAGAGGCAGAGGCAAGAAAAGAATGTGAAGCTTTTCAAGAAATAAAAGGCAGCCCATATGCCTGGGAGTGGGGGTGAGGAGTGGAGGGCATGAAACTGGAAGAACCCAGATTGTGAGAGGTCATTTTCTTCCATGTTGAAGAAGTTGCTCTTTATCCTAAGAGCAATGGAGAGCCAGTGTGGAAATTTAGGTAGCAAAGTGACACCTTCAAATTGGCACATCAGAACAATTACTCTACTAAGAGAATGAGTTGGGAGATGTCAGGACTACCATTTTGAGACAGTCTTAAGAGTCCAAATAAGAGATGCTACCTGTTTCAAGGTAGTAGCACTGAGAATGGAGAAAGCATAGTGAAAAGTTGAGACACATTTGTGAAACAAAATGGGAAGTTTGGGGTCATCGACTCTGGAAGAGTGAAGGACAGGAATAAGTCATGATAATGCCCAGGTTCCGGATTGAGCAACCAGGTGCCATCTCTAAAAAAAAGGATCGCAGAAGGAAAGTAGTCTTATGGTGTAAGATGATGCATCCATTTGAGACATGTTGTGTTTGAGATCACAGCCACGTCCACATCAGAGTATGTCATGTCCGTATTTGAAACATGTGATGATTCTCATTGAACCTTGCCTCCCGTGAGGCTCTTCAGATACACAGGTTTCCTGGTCCACTTCTTCCACGCAAGCTCTTATAGAGGCTCACTGACACCTGTTCAGGGCTCTGCTTCCCAGATGTAAGAAGCTCCCACGCTACCTTGAGTTAAAGGAAATTTGGTACACTAGAAATTTGATCATGTTACTCTCACCCAGCTTTACTCTCAGTTTAGTGTTCAAATACTTCAGCAGGCTTTCAGGATTCTGTGACAATCTAGGGTGTGTATGCTCTGCTTTTGCTTATACTGGTCTCTCTGCCTAAAATATCATTCCTCCCCTTCTCCAATTCCCTCCAACCCCTATATCCTGCAGGATCTAGCCGAAGTTCTCTTCTATTTGGAATCTTCCCTTGTCAGGTCATAGTCGCACAGCTGATTTAGAGCTTTGTAGTCAAGATCAAACTAGCGTAGGGAAGGCCCACTTCAAAGCAGACAGGACTTTGGTCGTGGCCGTAATTAATGTACTGCCTCTGAGCTGCAAACTCACCACTCTTTGCCCTGGGGAACAGACCTCTGCAGACTGCATTTCCGGCGTTGCCAGCTGGCCAATGTTAAACTCTGCCTGTAGAGGGTGCTTGAGGCACACTGCAAGGCTGGGAAAGAAAAAGGGCTCCCCGCCCCCCCAAACAGATCAGTGTGCAGTGTTCCCTGTTCAGCACTGGTTTCTTTGTCACCACATTGGTGATGGCTCCTATTGTGGATTGAAATGTGTCTCCCCAAAAAGACACGTTCAAGTCCTAACCTCTGGTACCCGTCAATGTGGTCTTTTTTTGGAAATAGAGGCTTTGCAGATGTAATTAGTTAAAACGAAGTCACACTGGATATGGTGGGTTCTGATCCAATGACTTGTGCCCTCATAAGAAGAGAAAATAGCCATACACAGAGGGAAAATGACCGTGTGAAGACAGAGGTAGAAATTGGAGGTGTGCTTCCACAAGCCAGGGAATGCCAAGGATTGCCAGCAACTGCCAGAACCTGAGAGAAAGGCCTGGAAAGATTCTCTCTCAGAGGCCCCAGAAGGAACCCACCCTGCCAATACCTTGCTTACAGAATCATAACCTCAGGAACTATGAGAGAATAAATGTCTGTGGTTTTCAGCCAGCCAGTTCGTGGCAATTTTTACAGCAGCCCTAGGAAACTAACGCACCTCCAGTCAGGACCTTTGTCACCAGAGGGGCAGCAGCTGTCAGCTTTCAGCAGAGGCCAGTTTCTTCACCACAGCAGCAGGCAGCATGCTTCTGTGACAACCGCACTCTCGCCCCAGAGCAAAAGAGTCATAAAAATATATAATAAAGACATGCTTGATGGGTACTGGATTATCTTTTGGGGTGATGAAAAGTTCTGGAACTAGATCATGGTAATGGTTGTGCAAAATGGTTAAGATGGTAAATTTAATTAGAAAGAAATAGTAGGGGCGCCTGGGTGGCACAGCGGTTAAGCGTCTGCCTTCGGCTCAGGGCGTGATCCTGGCGATCTGGGATCGAGCCCCACATCAGGCTCTTCTGCTGTGAGCCTGCTTCTTCCTCTCCCACTCCCCCTGCTTGTGTTCCCTCTCTCGCTGGCTGTCTCTCTCTCTGTCAAATAAATAAATAAAATCTTTAAAAAAAAAAAAAGAAATAGTAAATGCAAAGGGCAGCTACTATCCCTAGGGCTGAAGGAAAAGTAAACGAGGAACTCAGAAACTCAGAGGAGGCCCTTGCCCCAAGTCTGAGATTAACTTTTTTTATTGTGGTAAAATACACATGAAATTTGCCATCTAAACGATTTTTAAAGTGTACAGTTCAATGGTGTTAAGTACCTTCATAGTGTCATGTAACCATTTCCACGATCTAGTTCCAGAACTTTCCATCACCCCAAAAAGAAATGCTATATCTGTGAAGCATGCAGCCATTTCCATGATCTAGTTCCAGAACTTTCCATCACCCCAAAAGGAAATGCTATATCTGTGAAGCCCCACTACCTTTTTTTTTGCTCTGTACCCCTTAGAGCTCTCTCTTGTGCCTCTTAGTTGCTAACTATAGCCAGCACCATAAAAGAGTATGCCTAACCCAGAGGTAGAACTCCAAGGGAAGATAAGGCAAACCAAAGGGCAGCCAGGGAGGACCACAAACAGGCCAGGCCAGGCCAAGGTCAGATGCTAGACTAGTCACCGGAAGCTGCATCCTGGAAAGAATTACCCCAGTCAAAGAGGTGGACAGTATGCTTGCGCAGTGTTGACCCACTCATGTCTCCCTTCCTCTCTCTCATTGTGGGAAACTCCATGAAACAGAATCTGGAATAAAATATTAGGAAAACTACTGTATGGATAGTAAATTGGAAAATTTGGACGAGATGCAAAAGTTCCTAGATATTTTTTAAATGCCAAGATTGGTGCTTGTGTCAATATTAAGGAAACTGAAAAGTCGTCAGACTGTCTTTCCTGAAAAGAACAAGTTGTTAGAAAATAATAGAAGACTGACTTTCAAAACCTGCATCCTCATTTTATGAGGTTACTGTAATTTTGATTCCAAAACCAGATAAGGGCAATACAAAAACATAATAATAGCGAATTGAATCCAACAGTGTTTGTAAACAGTTTTACATCTTGATCTAGTAGGAATGGATGTACTACTAACTGCAGCAGCAGGGTTTATGTCATTTATAATGTTCTCCTCATAATCCTTGCCCTCAGAGCAGAACTTCTTTCTTCCTGGCTTTCTTTCCTTAGGCTGTAATAGAACAAGTAGGGGGGTGGCTTATCATTCATTGGTTTATTTCATGCTAGAACCCAGGAGTGGGGTTTGTGGCTATTACCACCTATGGCTCAACTGCTTAGGTAAAAACTGTTCAATAAATCAGAACAATCTTCTGGGTAGGTTGTGTTGACCAGTGTAAATTATCTGAGTAATAACAACTTAATCCAAAACTCTGGCCTTTGATTCCATTTCTTTTATTATTTTTTTGAAGATTTATTTATTTATTTGAGAGAGTGGGAAGGGGCATAGGGAGAGGGCAAGAGAGTCTCAAGCAGTTTCCGTACTGAGCATGGAGCCCGACATGGGGTTCAATCCCATGACCCTGAGATCACCACCCCAGCCAAAACCAAGAGTTGGACCCTCAACCAACTGGGCCACCCAGGCGCCCCTGATTCCATTCCTTTAATCCAAAGTTCAAGATTAGATGAGCATGGATGGAATATTGAAATGTAGTCTCTACATTCCATCCCAAAATTATCTGTACCTTGAATTTCTTCATAAGGTATATGAAATATGAAAGGAGGAATAATAAGTATAGTAAATAATGATTTCTTCACAGATAACCTTTCACCAAATGACTTCAATGAGTTAGTAGATTCACAGGTTAACAAAGTTTGTGATTAGAAACTTGATGACCACTGTACTTAGGATTCTGGTAATTGAGATTGATCTCTACATCATTTCTAAGTTTTGATAAACAATATCGGAAGGTCATATGGAATACAAGTGATTTTATAGTGTCAGCGCAGTCTTGAGACTTCCATAAACTTAACTTTATTTCATTTGATGTTAACTTGTTACATTTGGAATAAGCACACAAACTTATTCCAAAATATAAGCCTCTATTAATAGTAACATTTGAAATTTTGCAAGTACAAGCACAATTAATTTACACACATGGCAGAATGTCCCAAAATTAAAATCTTTCTCTTCTAAGTGGAGGAAGAAATGCCTTAATTCATATATACTTAAAAAATGAGATTACAGGGGCGCCTGGGTGGCACAGCAGTTAATTGTCTGCCTTCGGCTCAGGGCATGATCCCGGCGTTACGGGATCGAGTCCCACATCAGGCTCTTCCGCTACGAGCCTGCTTCTTCCTCTCCCACTCCCCCTGCTTGTGTTCCCTCTCTCGCTGGCTGTCTCTATCTCTGTCGAATAAATAAATAAAATCTTAAAAAAAAATGAGATTACAGTTTAATGGGGCACATGGGTGGCTCAGTGGGTTAAGCATCCAACTCTTGATATCAGCTCAGGTCTTGATCTCAGGGTCATGAGTTCAAGCCCCACCTTAATTCACATATATTTTAAAAATGAAATTACAGTTTAAAAAGCTTATTCAACTAGAGTATGACAGTGACTTTAAAGATAAACACCAAAGGCGGTATCCATGAAAGAAATAACTGTTAAGCTAGACTTCATTAAAATTAAAAACTTCTGGGGCACCCGGCTGGCTCAGTCAGTAGAGCATGTGACTCTTAGTCTTGGGGTTGTGAGTTCAAGCCCCATGTTGGGTGTGAAGATTACTTTAAAAAATTAAAAATCTGGGGCACCTGGGTGGCTCAGCCAGTTAAGTGTCTGCTTTGGCTCAGGTCATGATCCCAAGGTTCTGGAATGGAGCCCACTTCCACCTCCCTGCTCAGCGGGAAGCCTGCTTCTCCCTCTCCTTCTGCTGCTCCTCCTGCTTGTGCTCTCTCACTCTCGCTCTCTCTGTCAAATAAACAAATAAATACAATCTTAAAAAAACAAACAAACAAAAATTTATGCTCTGTGAAAAACAAGGTCAAAAGAATGGAAAGACAAGCCACAAACTGAGAAAAAATATTTGCAAAGAACACATCTGACCAAAATATACAAAGAACTCGTAAAACTCAACAATGAGAAAACAAATAACATGATTAAAAGGTGGGCCAAAGGGGCACCTGGGTAGCCCAGTCAGTTAAGCACCTGCCTTCAGCTCAAGTCATGATCCCAGGGTCCTAGGATTGAGCCCCAATTTGGGCTCTCTGCTCAGTAGGGAGTTTGCTTCTCCCTCTCCCTCTGCCCCTTCCCCTGCTCGTTCTCTCTCTCTCTCTCTCAAATAAGTAAATAAAATCTTTAAAAAAATAAAAAATAAAAGATGAGCCAAAGATCTTGACACCTCACCAGGGAAGGTATATAGATGGAAAATTAGTATATGAAAAGATGCTCTACATCCTATGTCACCAGGGAAATGCGAATTAAAACAATGAGATATCACTGCATACTTATTAGAATGGCCAAAATCTGGAACACTGCCAACACCAAATACTAGCAAAGATGTGAAGCAACAGGGGCTCTCATTCATTGTTGGTGGAAATGTAAAATGGTACAGTCGCTTTGGAAGATGTTTGGCATTTTCTTATAAAACTTAACATACTCTGGGGCACCTGGATGGCTCAGTGGGTAGGGTATGCAACTTTAGATTTTGAGATCATGAGTTCAAGCCCCACGTTGGGTATAAACATTATTTTTTAAAAAACCTAAAAAACTAAACATACTCTTTTTTTTTTTTAGATTATTTATTTATTTATTTGACAGAGATAGAGACAGCCAGCGAGAGAGGGAACACAAGCAGGGGGAGTGGGAGAGGAAGAAGCAGGCTCCCAGCGGAGGAGCCTGATGCGGGGCTCGATCCCATAACACCGGGATCACGCCCTGAGCCGAAGGCAGACGCCCAACCGCTGTGCCACCCAGGCGCCCCAAAACTAAACATACTCTTACCATATAATCCAGTAATTGCACTCCTTGGTATTTACCCAAAGGAGCTGGAAATTTATGTCCACACAAAAACCTGCACATAGATGTTTAGAGCACCTTTATTCATACCTGCCAAAACCTGGAAGGACCAAGCTGTCCTTCAGCAGGTAAGTGGATAAACTGTGGTACCTCTAGACAATGGAGTATTAATCAGCACTACAAAGAAATGAGCTATCAAGTCATTAAAAGACAGAGAAGAACCTTAAATGCATATCATAAGTGAAAGCAGCTAATCTGAAAAGTCTGCATATTGTATGACTCCAGCTATATAACATTCTGGAAAAGGCAAAACTATGGAGACAGTAAAAAGGTCAGTGGTTGCCAGGGGTTAGAGGAAGGGATGAAAAGGCAGAGCACAGAGAATTTTTAAGGCAGTAAAAATATTCTGTATAACATTGTAATGACAAATCCATGTCAGTATACATTTGTCCAAACAAATAAAATGTACAACACCAAGAATGAACACTAGTATAAACTATGGATTTGGAGTGATTATGATCGTCAGTGTAGGTTCATTAATTAGAGCAAATGTACCTACCACTCTGGTGGGGCTTGTTGATAATAGGGGAGGCTGTGCATGTGTGGGGCAAGGGGTATATGGGAAATCTCTGTACCTTCCCCTCAGTCTTCTGCTGTGAATCTAAAACTGCTATTAAAAAAAGTCTGTAAAAAAAAAAACCCACTAAGGCCATGCCTTGTAATTCTCTGTATTCTTACTGTGTCTTTATGTATTTAGCGTTCAATAAATATTTTCCAACTGAGCAACGAATTGACTCATCTACCAGGTGAATAATCTGGGTAAAATAATTTGGAGTTGATTGGCTTTTTCTGTGTATCCAAAGGTAAAACAGTAAAGATAATAAACTACTCTAACCATAGATTTTAGCCTAGTGGATCAACACTGTCCAACTAGAGCAGTGGGCTGTCGTAATTCATACTCCCAGATAGCTGACATTTGTACCACTGTGCTGGATGACTACTGATCAGTCTGACCAAAAGTCATAGGCCAGTGAGAATGTATCTACAATCTCCATTCACCTGAAACAAGAGAAAACCTCCTTATAATTTCTGGATATGAGACTTTTAAAAGGTCTTTGCCTTCAAATTGAGCATACTTTTTTCATACTTAGATTGACTTGCTTGGCTCAAAAGTTGATTTGAATTAAGTGAACAAAAGTTACACCTACATACCCACAAATCAATAAATGGTTGAAAAACAACCATTCCATATACACCTTGGGGTATGTATACTATTTTAAAGTTCTCTGTACTTATAAGACAAGGAATAGGTGCTACCAGATCTGTTTTTTAAAACCTGAAAAATATTGTAAAATTAGGAAGGAAAAAAAAAAAAAGCTAATTCAAAACCAGCATTGCTTTCGATCTTCCTTTAGCTCATACCTACTAGCCCAGAGGTCTGCTCATGTGAACAAGGTGGTTTATGGAGTTGGAACACCACCAATTTCATTGCCAAACTCATTTGGGGGGGCGGCAGAAGGAGATGGGAAGAGAGAATCTTAAGCAGGCTTCAGGCCCAGCACAGAGCCTGACCTGGAGCTCAATCTCATGATCCTGAGATCACGACCTGAGCCAAAAGAGTTGAACGCTTAACTGACTGAGCCACCCAGGTGCCCCTGCCAAAGTCGTTTTTAAATTTTGTCAGAATTCTATGAATATAACCTCTCTTCTGCTTTCTTGATATGCCTGCTTATTAAAAAGAGGTAATATCTGTTTCTTCCCTGTCTCTTCTATCAGCCATCCACTTGAAGAATGAGGGAGGGGAAGTTTCTGACTGTATCAGTTCTTGTTGTTTCTCACATCCATTTGCCTTTTAACTGTTCAGCCCACTCAGTCACTTCTGTGGAGAAACTCATTTTGCAGTTCTCCCCTCATCTGGTATTCTTATTTAAGAAGAAAAATCGTACAGTTTGCACAACTCACATACCCGACTCCTACTGGGTTTATATCCTGGACGCGCTAGGTCATCAGGTAGACAGAAGCCAATTTTTCATTTGTTGACCACCAGAGAGCCACAAACAAAATCTTGTTGAGCAGAAATTCTGGAGAGAGTTCGTCCTGGCTCTATACCTCTGACTGGTTCCCATGAGTTAGACAGAGACTATACCAGTTCCATATTGTCCACCAGAGGGTGCTACCCATTTCTGCACAGTCTGTTATAGCCGTCTGATGGCTAAATTCCACAATTTACAATGGCTTCAATTTTTCTTGGCCTTCCCTCAGAATTCTTGAATGAAGCACTTTCTAAAACCAAGGATCTAAGAAGGGAAAATAAACCTGATTGGTTGCACAGACAAAAGAGGAAAACTAAACATAGCTCCAATGCCCACTCCCCTGGCATGCTCCATAACGGGATGGCAGTTATAAGGATTTTGGACCAACCATATAATTTAAACACTAGCATTTGGCTCTGTTTTTAAAAGGAAGAAAAACATTTGCAAAGAAAGATCTCCAATATGCAAACGTATATCTATTTACTTTTTGTCTAAATAATGTGTGAAATTAGGTAAAGAGTCATTTCAGAAATATTCTCTATGATAAGGTTTTACATGGGAAGTTTAAGGACATATGCATCTACTAATTAGCATAACACCCACTCAGATCTGTCTGGCTCCAGAGTGTGGGCAGGGGATATAAATTTGAGAGCTTTTAGTCTACAAGTGGTTTTTGTCTTTTTATTTGTTATGGAAAGCATTCTAGTTGATACAGAAGAGGTTGATCATGCAGGAGAAAAGAAATAACCCAAGTAGCCTAAGAAAGTTAGAAGAGATACGATCCATGTTCATTAACCTTTAATAGGAAGAGAGAGCTTCCCCATTATCAGAGGAAGAAAAGGGAGGATGGGTACAGATGCAGAGAAGTTTGTAACTTTGACCATGAAAAGACAAGGTCTCTGATCTAATGGTTTCTATTTTCTCAATGAAGCCAAAGGTAAGATTATCTCTTGGGAGCTGAGGTTTGAGAACAGAAGCAAAAATATAAAACTGTTATCACACCGTGTGAGAAAGTAAATTTACTGGAAAATGATTGGGATTGCTGGGTGGGGTTGAGTGTGCCAATACATTGTTTGTGATCAAGTAAAAACCAGTGTTCAGCTGCTCATGAGAAGGTGTGGAAAAGGCAATAGTTGGTTTTATTCAGGGTTAGTATTATGCCAAGGTGACTGATAAAGGCAGAGAGAAGCAAGGAAGCTGAAGGCATTTGCCAGGAAGTAATTATAATGAAGTGCCTTGAAATCTTGTATGAACTAAATTGAACTAAAATTCATACCCGCTATGATAATGATAATGAAAGGCCAGCAGGGAAAGAAAAACACATCAATAAAAGATCTATAGGTTATGAAAACGGAGTCTCCTAGATGCCCTTCTTGGCAGCCTGTATTTCTTTTAGGATGTCAGTGGTACTGAGTGGAATGAAGAAGTGACAGGGACAAAACTCTATAGTTGCTATGAAATTGGGTGTTTGGGAGGAAGATGCTGGGAATTGTGCATCACATGCTAGGACGCTGACAAAGGGGTCAATTGAGATATTGGAGGGAGTTCAGAAATGCCAATTCTCTTAAAACACTCTGCAATTCTACCACTTGGCCACTGATCAGTGGTTTTGGATAATGGCCAGATTGATTTAGATTCCACGGGTCGTTAATAGTATCCTTCAAACCAGAAGATGGGGACCATAACTGTGTGTGGGAGAGGCTACATGGTGCCACAGTTGTGCAATAAAGTAATTATGAATTGAATCCTTTAAATATTCATTTAGGAGTGAAAAATGAAATTACTTCTTAATCACTTTTGGTTGCCAAATTGTGCTTCTTTATACATGACTGCATATTTTTGTACTTTACAATTGTCAAGAACTGTGAAGGCATGCAGATTCTTACCTTCTTTTGCAAACTAGCAAGTTAGCCTGGCACAGTTTCACAGATGCTGGCAGAAAACACAGACTCCAGGGTCAGAGACACAGGACTTTATCACTCATGGCACAGCAAGCAGCACGAGGTTCATGTCCACGTTGGCTCCCCACCTGCACCCCCACCCCCACCCACAGGGGGTAACCGAGGGGAGCCCAGGTGAATGCTGTGCATGAAGTGGATTTGCATCACAGCTGAGGAACTCTGAGCTTAGGGAACCCAAAGCTTTTATAATAGACACTTGCACCAATGGGAGATGTTACACTAGACAGAAAACAAACCTGCCCTCCGCTCTGAAGGGAGACCTTATGTTTTCCCAGGTTGTTTGCCGTTCAAATATCCTGGAGAAAATAGTCCAGAACACTAGTGGTCAGTGCCCCTGTTCACAAGCATGAAGAACAAGGAGAATTGTCTCCTGACAAAAATAATAGTAGTTACACTCATATAGTGATTACTATGTATTAGGAACAGTTCTATGTGCTTTAATGCTTTATATATATTATGCCACTTACTCCTCACAACAACTCTGTGAGGTTTTCCCCATTTCACAAATGAGAAAATGGAATTTTGTAATAATACAGAAGGTAGAGAGTCTGTAATGATTCAGATCACTGGAGACACTGACCTCCTAAGGCCTGAAAGGGGCATGATGTTTGATGTTTGTTTGTTTGTTTGTTTTCAAAGTAGGCTCCACCCCCAGCATGGAGTCTAATGCAGCACCTGAACTCACTATCCTGGGATCGGGACCTGAGCTGAGATCCAGATTCACCCACTTAACCCACTGAGCCACCCAGGTGCCCCAACATGATGTTTATTTTTAATAAGCCCACAGGTGATTCTGATAGACACCAAAGCTTGAAAATCAAGGATAAGCATTGTGCCTGGCTGGCTGAAGTGTGAGACTCTAGATCTCAGGGTTGTGAGTTCAAGGCCCACGTTGGGTGTACAGAGCACCTAAAAATTAAAAAAAGATAAGCATCGTCTTTCTAATTCCCTTAAATATTTAGCAAAACTTTCTCTTCCTTTCTAAATTTATGCCTACCTGATAAAGTCAACAATCTTTTTTCCTTTTATTTAAAACACAGGATTTTTGAGTTCTTGCTGTATAAGGAAGACTCGGAACCAAAAGAAAGGAAACCAATTTCTTTCCAATGAAGATGTTTAGGGAAAGTAAAGACTTTGAAAGGATCGGCTCATTAAATTTAATACAACATGTATTTAAAAGAAAAGAAAATTAAAAAATTGCCGACATTTCCAAGTTCTTAGTGGAAAAACATACTTGCTCCCATGATTACAATAGCCACAAATGTTGCATATCCATAAAAGGTCAGTATTGAGAATGTGAGAGATGGAATTATGTTAGGAAGTAAATGACTTACAGGAAAAATTTGAGTTTCACTCATTTTGGGGACCAGAAGTATGCATGGTAAAAAAAAGAAAAAAGTATGTAGGGTGATGACCCTGTTTTTCTTTTTGTTTACATTTCAGAGTGCAGAGCTTTCTCTACAGGACTGAGAGATGTGATATGCATACTTACCTGCGGTGGTGACAGGACAAGGTATCATTTGCTCCCATATACCTTTGGGAGTGTGCATGTCCTTTTTCCAATTTTTATTAATTTAAACCATTTGTCTAAAATTCCTTTGAAACGTAGTTTCTCTTTCAAAGTACATGTACTCTCATATCTGTGTTTTTTCAAAACAATAATTACACATGTTATGTAGACTGAGCAGTCTCCTAGCAGAGACAGAGGGCACACCCACTCAAAAGGCAGTATGTAGGGCAAAGGGAAACCAATGGGCCCTGCGAACACACCCTCCCACTTGAGCCCAAAGGGGTCAGGGGACAGAGGTGTGCCGAGAGGCTGCCTAGAGGAGCTGTGCTTTTTAACAGTGCCAATCCAAAGTAGACTGACAGAGAGAATCAACAGTAGACTCCCCCAAAACCAAGCAGAAGTTTGAGGGAAGGGGGCAGGATTTGTGAAAAGCAGTGTGGAGAGTGGATCTGGAAGGTAAATGGAGAAAATCAAATAGAGTTGCTCCTGTCTCTCCTTGAACGTTAGTGTTTTCAATTGCTTGTTCCTATCACAGAGCACTTTGGTCCCTGTGTTAGTGATTTTAACCCTTACTTGTATGGTCCTTTGAGGTTGGAAATTGTTTTCAAGGACACTATGTCACAATTCTGTCAGGAACATAAACATGTATCATCCTGTGATACAAAGGAAACAATTCAAAAGAAGCAAATTAAGAAGGCAGGGGTGGTTTAAAAAAAAAGCTTTTGGTTAGGGTTAACTCCTTATTCATTCCCCTAAATGAGTTTCTTTCACAGAAAATTGCTAAATCAGAGAGGCTGCTTCAGAGAGAATCCTGCCTCCTGAACTTGACCAGAACTGCGGGGGGGCTCCCAGTGTAGATTGATCTTCCTTCCATTCCACAAATGCCTAGGCACAAAAATACTACACCTACTTGTCTTGTTTTTAATGTTATAATAAGAAAAAAAAAACCAAATTGTTACTGTAAAATTCATGAGTTCTTTATTACCAATAACTTTGACTTGAATATCAACAACATTGTAAAAATAATCTGCCTTTACCCAAAATTCTTTTGGTTTAAAGCAAACTGAAGAAGCTTTGAGTCGGATTTTATTCTATGATAATGAAAACCTAAAACAGATTTGAAATGTCTATGAATCCAGGGGCGCCTGGGTGGCTCAGTCAGTTAAGCATCTGCCTTCAGCTCAGGTCATGATCCATGAGTCCTGGGCTTGTGTCAAAACCCCAGCTGCAGAGGAGTCTGGAAAGCAGAGTTCTTTAACTGGGCACCCTGCTACCGTGAACAAAATTGGGATATGTATGTAGGAAAGATGAAGGGGAAAGTGGATATCGGACAGGCAATCAGCACAGTCTGCTTCTGGATATAACAAGCATGAAACCTTTTTCAGAGTGTTTATATCTGGCCCTCTGCCTTTCACCACAGATGGCAGTAGACAGAGAAAAGGTGTCTGGTTTCCTGAGCAGTGTCCTGGGGTAGAGCCCTGCACTGAGTCCTGCATCAGGCTCTCTGCTCAGCGGGGAGCCTGCTTCTCCCTCTCCCTCTGCCCCTCACCCCTGCTCATGCCCTCTCTCACACAAGTGCTCTCTCTCTCTCTCTCAAATAAATAAATAAATCCTTAAAAGAAAGAAAAAAAGGAAAGATATGACCACGCCAGGTTAACCAGGATCTCGTTCCCAGTCATTGTGACTCAGGTTTAATGACTGAAATGAGTTGTCATGATGATAAAGCTAAATCTTGGCTGTTGCATCATCACAGAGACAGAATATGGATTAAAGGATCAAGGAAGATGTTTCCTTTATTTTGTTCTAAGACAAAATCTTTTTCAATTCAGTGCTCTGACGTTAGGTTTCAAGGAGTTCTGATCTAGCAAGCTGAGGGAACACTTCACTTAATACAATCACTCAAGTTATAAGAGAATGTATCTAGTCAAATAATTCAGATAATACAGATGTGTACAGCGTAAAAAGCAAAAGTCATTGTTATCTGTTTGGTGGAAATTACTTCTGATGCTTTTCTATGGCAATGCACTTTAAAAATAGACCTTCTTTCTTTTCTACAACTTCCATTGCATTGATCTGGAGAGATAATGATTGTGAGATAATTATAAAACTGAATAGTAATACTATTCTCATAATTGAAAGAATCCCTTAATACATGTAAGATACTACATTTGGAGAGAGAACGATTATGCCTCTTCCCACAGCACAATGAATGTGGCCACTGCAGCACCACCTAGGAGCCCTTGGTAGCTTGATTTCTAAGCCTCACAACAGTCCAGGGAAGCAAATATTACTATTATTTTCCTCAGAGCCTAAGGGATCTGAAGTTCAAGAGGTGAAATCAATTTGACAAGATCACAGAGTTA
The DNA here is from genome assembly GCF_024610735.1 of Ursus americanus. Taxonomy (NCBI): domain Eukaryota; kingdom Metazoa; phylum Chordata; class Mammalia; order Carnivora; family Ursidae; genus Ursus; species Ursus americanus. The sequence continues at coordinate 21,352,006 of NC_142144.1, forward strand.
GTCAGGAGGAGGGCTGAGATTTGAAGCCGAGTTACCATGCTTCAAAACTCTGCACTTTTCACTGTTTCTTTTTATCTCCCAGTATAGGTGAGATGGGTTCCTCTTGTAGGGAAGAACAAATTTAGGAAGGTCACACTTATGGGATCTCTGTAAACAACTATTAGTAATGTTATTTTGGACATACAAGTATACTGAATGTCTTGGAATGTCACTCTCTCATGCTGGTTTCCCCTCTTAGTACCTCTTCCCACCCTGCTATCCACTTGGCTAGTATCTGATACAATTCTTTTTTTAAAAAAAATATTTATTTATTTATTTATTTATTTATTTGAGAGAGAGAAAGAGAGAGCACGCACGCACAAGCAGAAGGAAGAGGCAGAGGGAGAAGGGGAAGCAGTCTTCCCGCTGAGAGGGAGCCCAATGCGGGACTCGATCCCGGGATCATGACCTGAGCCGAAAGCAGATACCTAACCAACTGAGCCACCCAGAAGCCCCAAGAAAGGATCTTTAAAGAGGTAATTGAAGTTAAATGAGGTCATAAATGGATGAGCTCTAAACTACGTGATTGTATTTGGAGACAGGGCCTTCAAAAAGATGACTAAGTTCAGTGGAGACTGTCAGGTGGGGCTTAAAGAAGAGAGATGCACCAGGAACGTGTGTACACAGAGAAAAGCCATGTGAGGACACAGAAAGAAGATGGCCATTAGCAAGCCGAAAACCGTGGGCTCAGGAGAAGCCAAACTTGCCAACACTCTGATCTGGACTTCCAGCCTCCATAACTATGAGAAACTTAAATTTCTGTTGTTTAAACTACTCAACCTATGGTAATTTGTTATGGCAGCCCTAACAATCCAAAATACATTCTCAGAGATGCCCAGATTTCTTTCAACTCTTCTGTTGATAGCTTTTCAAGCCACCAAACAAACCAGCTTTCCTGCGAAACTGACAATACTTAACAGCTAACATCTGATTATTACTTAATGCTATTTTATGTTGAAAGCTGAGAAGTCTGTCTCTTGGAGTTCTGAATCTTTCACGCGGTACCTTGTTAATTGAAAGCCTAGCAGAGAGAAGAGAGGACTCCTACCCCTGACGACACATGATTGGTTTAGGTAGCCCAGGCCCAAGCTTTTCAGTCTTTAATTGGCCAGAGATTGATTTAGAGACATTTCAACCAACAAGAGGTAGAGGAGTCTTGCTAGGAATTTTGTGACATGGATATCTTTCTTTCCTTTAGGTTAGTAGAACTACCGCAGCCATTGTGTCACCATGAGGGAAGCAAGCCTTTCTGATGTCCAGAAAGCAGTGTGTAAGGATGAAATATGCCAAATTTTGATTCAGACCAACCCTCAAGCCCATCCTACTTCTGGACTTTCCAGTCACACGAACCAGTAAATCTCTCTTATTTTTTAAAGCCAATATGAGTCTTATGTAACTTGCAAAAAAAATATAGAACATTCCAAATGATACAGGTAGGTGCAAGGGTATAAATCTGAATAAAGTCAGATCTCATCCCTTGGAGGGCATAAATTCATTTGCACTGATCAAATTGGCAAAAAGTGAATACAACAATAATACCAGTTCTGATGTTGGCTTCAGGTCACAGAAACTCCTTACATTGATGGTAGGAATGTAAATTGCTACTATATTTTTGGAAAACATATAGTATATGTGTGTATATATATATATATATATATATATATATATATATATATATATATATATATATCTGGAAATATATTAGGCTTATTAGTTCCAGGCTGGATTGGAGCCCAGTGGGGAATCTGCTTGAGATTGTGTCTCTTCCTCCCTCTGCCCCTCCTCCATGCGCGCACGCGCTCTCTCTCTCTCTCAGGTAGATAAATAAATAAACAAATAAATAAAAAGTGGAAAACTTCGGGCTCTGCTCAGGGACCCTGCATTTGTCTCCTTCCTGCCTAAGCAGGGAAGGTTGCGGTTGGTTCTCCCACATACCATCTTTGCACCCAGTTCCCAGTTAGGAAGCTGGTGCAGGTACAGTTCCACCTGGGTAGGGCTCCAGTGGAGGCCTTTACTATTGGAAGCGCAGACACACACACACACACACTCACTCTTGCAGGAGCAGCTCCGCCCCTGGGGGAAGCCCCACCCTCTCCTGAAGGGCCTTAAATCCAGGCGGTGGGGGCTCTGCCGCACAACCCCAACCACATTCTCCGTGTACATAGTGGGACCTACGGACTCCGGTAAGTAAACATCTCCGCCCCACTCTTTTTCTCCTGCTAAGTTCCTAGAATTCCCTATTGTGGAACATTTGCACGTTGCTCTCCCTCTCCTCTTGCTTAATAACTTCTGAGTCTTGCACTACGAGGAAAGTGAAAGCCAGATGTCCCGATCAATGTCTATGGGTCCCTGCTTGTTCTTGGAGAGTTCGGAGACATGCTGGAAGGAAGGGCATGGTCTGTCTGCATTCGGGTGCATTGCATAGCTGCCTTAGCTCGGACTGCAAAACTGGGACCAGTGTGGAAGGAGAAGAAAGATAGGGGTCGGAATTCGGTTAGTGGGCACCGGTGTGTGCAGGGAGAAGCGGTGGAAGCCAGAGGCGAGTGTGCCTGCGGGCACTGCACCCGGACATCTTCCCCTGGTGGTGCGATTCTCCTGAACTTCGGCCGCCTCTGAGGCCATGTCCTTTGGGACTGGGGGGCGGGGGCGGGGAGGGGGAAACGTCTGGACTTGCAGCGAGGTCAGAATTCGCTCTTGGCTGCCTTTTTGGGAAGAGACAAATAGAAGAACAGGGCTGCGGACCCGACGCCGGGAACGCTCTATTTGCAATGGAAAAGTTTCCAGGGCACCGCTGTTAACCCCAGCTGGGGTCGCCTCTCGGTGGGTGTCCAGTCAAAAGACACAACCAAGCCAACGCATAGGAAAAGGAAGGGTTTTACTTGCAAGAGTAAAGAACACCAGGGATATTTCCCAAAGTAGTGTCACCCCGAAAAACAAAATTGGGGAAGTTTTAAGCTTAGGGTACATGCATATTCATGAGGGGTTGGGCAAAAGAGAGTTCAGTATGGACTTGGGGCAAAGGTGACAGAGCCCAAGTCCTAGCTGACAGAAGTCTTGAGGGCCGTAAAGGGTTGGCATCATCAGCTCTCTGACTCCAGTTCGCCCGGAGGTTGAGTGCTCAGAAAGCCGAAGGATGTGCCTGAGATCGGTCTTTGCTTTTGAAACAGCGCTGGGAGTTTTACCATTGGTTTATTGTCTCTGATCCGGTTGGGCTCTTTTCTGGCCAGGTAAAAACAACTAGGTTTTGCATTCCCCTCGTTCCCATAAAATTCTAAACTACTGAGGTTTTGCATTCTTTTGTAATTCTAACACATCGTAGAGGAAGTTCCGCAGGAAGCGTGCTTGGGCAAGTAGAGTCAGTAAGGCATAGATCGCAAGGATAGCCTACGGCCTAAAATGACTTCTCCTGTGGCCGGAAAGCTATGTCTCAGTTTTCCTTTCCGGGGGCCCCTGACTCTTTTCTGCTTACACTGCCGTGGGACCGTTGAAATCGCCAGCGACTGCAGTCCTGTCCGCTGGAGGTACACATGTGGGGAAGGAGCGGCTCCCGCGTGATGCGGGGGAGATCCGTCCAAGCAAAGCGTCCTGATCCCAAAGCTCAGGGCCGCCTGAATCACCTCTCTTAGTTTCCTGTGGAGGCAAGTTTAAACCCTGGATTTCCAGTTTGGTGCCAAAGTAGACTCGGCACTGAGCGGAGCAGCAGCGCCACGCCGTGGCATTCAGGAGGCTGAGCCTGCCTGAGAAAGCTGTTGTAGCTGTCTGAAATGTGTGCGAGGACTTCTCCTCGGTTCTTTGTGTTTGATGCTCTTTCTCAGGATTCGCTGTGTGTGACGCGAGGAACAGAGTATTCGAACACCACGTAGCTGTCCAGTGCCCTAGCGAAACCCCAGCGGGGGCTGCGAAGAATTTCTGTGTCCGTTTTAGCATTTTTCCTTGTCTTGGAGATTTCTGAGGAGGCCTGTACTGTACCCTGGCAATGATAATAATACCTATATTAAAATTCATGAGAAGAAAATGAGATAATGCATCTGAAGTGCTTAGCACAGGAATAGAAATGTAGTAAATACCTAATAAATGTGGTTGGCGTTAAATGACCACGAAGAGAAGTAGATGGTGATAGACCCTGCTGCCTGGCTTCAGTGCAGGGGTGAGGAAGTCCTAATAATCCAGTCACGTCATGGCAGTTGACTATGTGTTTACTGTGTTCCAGGAACTTCAGGATGGTTCACACTAAGAGCTGGACCCTGAAGAAGCACTTTGAAGGCAGCCCTACTCATAGTAACTTTGAGTTAAAGACTGTTGAACTCCCATCCTTAAAAAATGGAGGTAAGTCATAAGGTTTGAGTTGGAAAAGTCTGTATCCGTTAGCTTTTGCTGCTTAATAAACTACGGCGACATTTAGTGACATCGAACAACAGTCATTTATCAGCTCACAGTTCTGTGGGTTGGCAGTTTGGGCTGGGTTACATTGGTGGTAACTCTGTAGGTTTCATCTGGGCTAACCGTTTAATCTAGGATGGACCTCACTCATTTGGTGGTTAGCAAGCTCTCAGCAGAGGTGCGTGCCTCAGTCCTCTGGGTGGCCTTCCTAGCAGGCTCATTCCTAGCAGGCTGTGAGCTCTCTGTCTTCGCTCACTGATCTTCACTGATCTAGAGCACTGGGTGTTGGCAAGTACTTTTCAAGCCTCTACTTGTATCATGTTTGCTAATTTGCAAAGCAAGTCCGGATTCAAGGAGTGACACATAGACTTCTTGCTGGGAGGAGTGGTGAGGACGCCCCACACAGCAATGGGAGGTATTCGTGACAATTTCGCAATCCGCCACAGAGACTTTTTCAAGGTTTTCTGTTTGAAGCCTTGATGTCATGTGGGAGGAGCCCTCTGATTTCTTTCATAACTGAAATGGTACATTGTTTGTGACTTTGACCACACCCTGGGGAGGATTTTCTCTCTGTCCTGGCAAGACTGATGATGGGGTAAGCAAGTGGGGTAAGCGGGGCCTAGCAGCCATGTGCAGAACTCAGATTATCCTGTGTGAAGATAGGAGGGAAAGACTCACATCCTTCACTGAGGAGTCTCCCATCATTGGGGGAAGTGGAAGGACAAGGCAAACCCCTAAAGAATCTAGGGGAGAGAAACAGCAGCACAGTCTATACCATGTTTAGAGATTAGCTTTGTAGAGCAGACAATTAAGGGGTGTTTACAGGTAGGTAGGCAGGCTTTGAGAAAGGGGCATGCAATCAAATAGCATAGCCAAGTTCAGTCCCATCTAAGTTGGATAGATAGCCAGGACTGAGATTCAGGATTCCAGAGAATGTGTGCATGAGGGTCACTCCAGCAAAATATATTTAATACTAATGGGGGCTGTCAGTGAAACCTTATGTGAGCGCTGTAACATAGTGATTACAAATGTGTTCCTGAACAAGTTCCTTAATCTAGTCCTAGATAAAACGGGAACAATAATAGTTGGGAATATCATGTGAAATAATCCATGTAAAGCACGGAGTGAGTGCTGAGTGAATAACATGATGATGACGGTGATGGTGAGGATGATGATAATCTGGGCTGGACCCCTCTTGTCTCTTCAGTAGCAAGCACAGAAGGGCAACCGTGAAGCAGAAAGATGATCTTATTTACAATGTTTATTTCGAGTGTTTATTTAGCATGCCAAAGTCAAGGAAGGCATCAAGCATTGAGTTTCTAATTGCCTATGGAATGCTTTATTTTATAGAGGTCCTGCTGGAAGCCTTGTTCCTTACCGTGGATCCTTATATGAGGTATGATTTTCCTCCTAAGAAGTCAAGTGTTGTGCTTCGAACCCCGTTTTGAAATAGTCCATCTTTTAAAATATCCAACTGATTGTCACCCCCCCGTTGTCCGAGTATAATATCAGCGGTGAGATTCACGGATGCTCATCTTTGCTAGCAAAGGTTTGAGAAGTTTGATGAGGGATTCCCCCGGCCCCTTTATTTGACCACCATTTCCTATCTTAATGTGTACAATTTGCCTCTCACTGCTCCCGAAAAATTAAAAGACTAAAGAAGCCCAAATCCAATTTGTCATTTCACTACTGACAACTAATTTGGGTAGAGGAAGATGGTAAGACGAAAATAAGCTTTTCTTGCCTTCCATTTACCTGTATTCTTTTAATTTAATCAAATATGTGTACTCAGTAAACAATTCAGGGAAGAGAGGGAATAAAAGCCTTTATGGGGCACTAACCTCTCAGTAATTTTTGCTTATTGGTAAATAATGTAGTCATCATTCTTTAATATCATTGTTTTCAGAGCTGATCAATAGAGATTCAAATATAAGGTAAAAAAATGTTTCCAGATGTTAACTAGCATCCCTTTTTGTGGGGCTAGTATGATTCTGTGATAATAATTCCAATTTGTAAGCCTTTTCCAACCAATTCTCCTACAATACCAACCAATTCCAACTAGAGGCGGGGTTTGATGACCCAGCCAAAATCAAGAGTCAGACACACAGCCCACTGAGCCACCCAGGTGCCCCTCACCAGAAGTCCTTATGTATTAAGAATGGATTTTTTTTTTTTTCAGAGTGGCAGCCAGAAGATTGAAGGAGGGTGATACGATGATGGGGCAGCAAGTGGCCAGGTATTTCTGTGTGTCTCAGTGCTTGAAAAATATGTCTTTCCTTTACCTCCTTCTGGATCTGCCTCTATCACCCCTATAATTTCTTTAGCCCATGTGGTTCACTCACTGATCTTGGAAGCAACTTGGGAAATCTTTCCTGACTAATTGGGAGGGAGGGAAACCTGTGAAATTACCGTAGTTGCAACTTTTAATTACTTAAAAAATTGTAACTGTAATTGTCCAGTTTATGATTATTGCAAAAATTCAAATAAATCAAAAATGTATATCTTGGAAACTGAAAGTCCCCTCACCATCTGAACCTTAGAGGTGACTGTTGTTAATGTATTATTATTTCAAAAATTGTTTAGTACACAAACTAATATTTATAATTTTTCTTAAATAATGGGATTATATGCCCTTCAACAAATTGCTTTTTCTCACTTAATATATTGTGGATACCATTTGTGGATAATATGAAAATATACTACCTACCTTTTAATAGCAAATTTTTAAAAATCAATCTTTTTTTTTTTCTCCCAAAGATTTTATGTATTTATTTGAGAGAGACAGAGAGAACACAAGTGGAGCAGGGAGGCACAGAGAGAGAAGCAGACTCCCCACTGAGCAGGGAGCCTGACAGAGGGCTCAATCCCCGGACTCTAGAATCACAACCTGAGCTGAAGTCAGATGCTCAACTGACCGAGCCACCCAGGCACCCTTTAATGGCTGCCAATTTATCCCATTGTTATCTGCCATGTAACTAATCTACAGCTGGTAGCAACTGTTTCCAATTTTTTCTATCACAAATAGTTCTGCAAGGAACATGTATGCCTCTTTATGTGCATGTCTGTGTATTCTTTGCCTACTTGGATGAATATTGCTTCACAATAAATTCCCAGAAGTATAAATTCTAGGTCAAAGGAGATGCTTATTTTATTTATTTATTTATTTATTTATTTATTTATTTATTTTTTTTTTTTTTTTTTTTAAAGATTTATTTATTTACTTTAGAGAGAGTGAGAGAGATCACAGGGTTGGGAAGGGGCAGAGAGAGAGGGAGAGTCTTAAGCAGACCCTGCGCTGAGCACAGAGCCCAACGCGGGGTTCGATCTCAGCACCCTGAGATCATGATTTGATGCTTAACCAACTGTGCCACTCAGGTGCCTGATATGAGCAATCATCTTTTTTAAAATATGAGCAATCATCTGATTTATAAAAAAATGCAACAATATTTAAAATGATACAAAATATCGATTTCAAAACAACATGAAAAAGTGAGTGTGCTTAACCATACTCTGCTCATAACAGCAAATGGGTAAGAAGAATAATTCATGCTATAGCATATTGCTAATATGAACTGGCAACAGAAAAAGTTGGTAAAGGAAGGCAGAGGAACTCTATCTTTTAAGAATTAGAACCGAAGGGCTCCATGATCATCTGGCATCTGCTCAATGTTGATCTTCCAGATCTTTCCTTTAAGGTCCCGGTTCAACTATAGCCACAATGTAACACTTGTGCTGAGTTACTCTCTGTACTAAGCAGTCATCTGCATAGGTTCCTTTGTATGTCCACGGTAATCGTTCAAATCTTGGATCCTTGGCAATCCTTAGAGCCACTCGATACTTTTGCCCCAGCTTCTCAGTCTCAGCCATTACACAGTCGGTTATACAACGGATACCCTTGGCATACAGACAGTCCATTATTGACTGTACTAAGTCAAGTTTGGCTTTAATGGAAAAGTTGATAAAGTTGGTATCAACCAAGATGTGCTAAGGTGGGCCCAGTTGTGTGTTATATTGGAAGAATAAGCAGGAAGGATGTTGGGGGACTTCCTTCCTTGAGTGCACTGGGATCTTTCTTTTTTTTCTTTTTAGGTTTTAATCTATCCTTTTCTTTAAGCCTCTGATCTCGGAGACTAAGCATTCACTTCGTGGTCACATACTTTCTTTCTTTTGCTTCCCCATGCCGTACACTTATTTCGTCCAGAATCACCAACCCGAAAGATGCAAATTTTTAATTTGACGTTTTGATGTCAAATTGCTCTTCAAAAAGATAGTATGAATATCCACTCCCACCAATAGCATATTAAAGAACTTGTTTTCTCATACCTCTATGCCCATTGCTTATCATCTTGGCAATCTGAGATGAATTCACGTTGATATGTCCATTTAACTTCCATTTCTTTCATTATTAGCAATGTTGACATTTTTTTGGTAAATTAATTATCAGTTTTCTTCTGTGGATTATGTTCATGCCCTTTCCTTTGTTCCTTCAGGTCTTTTCATCTTTTATAGTGATTTGTAAGATCTTCTTATATGTTAGGAATATTAGTGTTGCAAGTATTTGGGTCTTTGTTTATCTTTATTTTTCTCCCATGTCCAATCGTAGTTCAAAGTTTTTATGTGGGGCACCTGGGTGGCCCAGTTGGTGGAGCGTCTGACTCTCAGTTTTGGCTCAGGTTGTGATCTGAGGATCATGCGATCGAGCCCACATCTGGCTCAGCCCTCAGCGTGGAGTCTGCTTGAGAGAATATTAAGCAGTCTCTGCGCCCAGCACGGAGCCAAATGCGGGGCTTGATCTCACAACCATGAGATCATGGCCTGAGCTGAAATCAAGAGTCAGATCCTTCACAAACTGAGCCATGCAGGCACCCCTAAATTTATTTGTTTTTAAAGGATTCTTACTAACATGGGAAAAAGTATAAGTCATATATACTAGTATAATGTTGAGACAGAAAAACTGGGTTGCAAAACATAAAGTGATTTCAATTATGTAAATACATATAATATACATTTTTAAAAATGCATTTGTTTGTTTAATTCCAGTGTAATTAACATTCAGTGTTACTAGTTTCAGGTGTACAAGATAGTGATTCAAAAATTTTATACATTATTCAATGCTCATTACAATAAGTGTACTCTTGGGGCACCTGGGTGGCTCAGTCAGTTAAGTTTTGCCTTCGGCTCAGGTCATGATCCCAGGGTCCTAGGATCAAGCCCTGCATCTGACTCCTTGCTCTGTGGGGAGCCTGCTTTTCCCTCTCCTTCTGCCTGCAGCTCCCCCTGCTTGTGCTCTCTGTCTCTCTCTGTCAAATAAATAAATAAAACCTTTAAAAACAATAGTAAGTGTACTCTTAGTCCCCACCACCTATTTCACCCATCCCCCCAGGGCCCACCTTCCTTCTGTCAACCACCAGTTTCTTCACTTCATTTAAGAGTCTGTTTTTTTGTTTGTCTCTTTTTTTCTTTGTTTGTTTGTTTTGTTTCTTAAAGTCTACATATGAGGGTCCCTAGGTGGCTCAGTCAGTTAAGCGTCTGCCTTCAGCTCAGGTTATGATCTTAGGGTCCTGGGATCAAGCCCCACATTGGGCTTTCTGCTCAGCAGGGAGTCTGCTTCTCCTCCCTCTGCCCCTGCTCTTGCTCTCTCTTGCACACACACTCTCTAATAAATAAATAAAAATCTTTTTAAAAAATTCCACATATGAGTAAGATCGTATGGTATTTGTCTTTCTCTGACTGGCTTATTTCACTTAGCATTATGCCCTCTAGAACCATTCCCATTGTTGCAGGTGGCAAGATTTCATTCTTTTTGATAGCTGAGTAATATTCCATTGTGTATATGTACCACATCTTCTTTATCCATTCATCTATAAGTGGATACTTGGGTTGCTTCCATAGTTTGGCTATTGTAAGTAATGCAGGTAAACATCAGGGTGCATGTATCTTTTTAAATTCGGGGAAAACATAGAGGTGCATATATCTTTTTGAATTAGTGTTTTCATATTCTTTGGGTAAATACCCAGTAGTGGAATTACTGGATCATATGGTAGTTCTATTTTTAATTTTTTGAGGAATCTCCATACTGTTGTCCACAGTGGCTGCACCAGTTTGCCTTCTTCTAATATACATTTTTAAATATATCATTAAGATTGCCATAACACACCTCAAAATATTAGCAGTTATATTTGTATTGTGGGATTAGAGCTGATATTTTTATTTAGTATATCAAATTTTCTAAAATAAATGTGTTATATAACTTAATGAGCAGGGGGAAGACAGTAAAAAATGGTAATGGTGGGAGAAGGTGGGAGAAAGAGAATCAGCAAATGAGACTGAAAAGAAGCAGCTTAGAAGGAGAGGCCAAAATCCCAGTGAATTCAGTATTATGGAAACCAGTGAGGAGGAGTGTGGGTAGCCCAGACTGTTTAATATGGTAGAAAGGTAAAATCAGATAATGAATGAAGAGTGTCCACTGGATTTTGCAATCAGAAGTTGTGACCTTAGTGAAGGAGGAGGAGTGGAAGACAGGCTGCACTGGAGAGGACATTGCTAAAGATTCAGGAGAGACGAGGGGCTAGGGATGGATGGTGGCCTCTGAAGAACAGAAGAGGCTGGTATCCAGGGCACCTTGAGCCAGAGGATGCATGCCTCTTGCTTAGAGAGAAGTGGGTGAGGACAGGGACGGATGTGGAACCAGTTCAGAGAGTTCCTCTCTAGTGGTCCACATTTGCTCTCAAGGAGGAGGAGAACCAACGCCTAGGAATTCCGATGGAGAGATGTCGGGTATTTAATCATGGATTATTAACTTCAGTGCCCTTTTAGGAAACTAACCATGTAGCACCCCAATTCCCTTGAAAGAGGTTTCCCATGTCTTAATGTGCTTTGTCTTTCAGAGTTGTGGAAAGCAAAAACTCAGCCTTCCCAGCAGGAACTATAGTAGTGGCTTTTTCAGGCTGGACGACGCACTCTATTTCTGATGGGAAAGATCTGGAAAAGCTACCCGCAGAGTGGCCAGACACGATCCCAGTGTCTTTGGCTCTGGGAACAGTTGGCATGACAGGGTGAGTTTCATGGGTATATTTCATTTGTTTAAATACCTGACATTCTGGTTTTCCACAGTAGTTTGGTCAACAAGAAGAGACTTGAGACAGTCTAGGCTCAGGGGCTGGTTCGAGTAGATGGTAGGACTAAGAAGGGAAGAAGATGGGCTAGAGTTAGTCTTGGACTGAAGGAAAGAGGGAAATTGAGGCCAGAGACCCTCTGGTCCGACCCTCCGGTCCAGAGAGTGGCAGTGAGGAGCAGCATGGGGCACGATCCCTTCCTAGCAGCTGGCAAATGTAACACAACGGAACCAGCTCCTTCAGTCCCTGGAAGCATCTTGGCTTCACTCCTCACTCATCTCTGCCTCCATTCAGAATTTAAAAGGGGGAAAAGAATTCAGTCTGCCTTGCCTTTTCTATAGTGTCTCTCATTCCCCACCTTTCCCCATGCACATCTGAATTTCCCGAGGTATGAAGGGATCTGAGATTATTTAAACTGAGATGAATCATAAGTATGGTTGTACAATCACTCAGCTTGACACAGACTTGAACTACTTAGGAGTTCCTTGGCCTTATCCCTCAGGAAGACTCCTGTCTCAACTGTACTTGGGACCTCAAGTTTCCTTTTATGGCCTGGAGAAGAAGGGTCAATTGAATTTCTGGGAATGTAAATTTTTCATAAAACTCCAGGTGATTCTGGAGCAGGTGGTTCTCCATCCAACTTTCAAAAAACACTTTGGGAATATTAGCTTTTGGGTCCTCAGAAAAATTGTAGTTTTCGGTGCCTTTCGCTGCCTCACCTTTGATGTCCAACCCTAATGGATCCCCAGATATACTCAGAGGCAGACGTAGAGTTTCTGTTTCATAGAGAAATAACTTTACATGAATCTGTCTGAAATTTTGCAAGCAGCTTAGCCATCACCATAGTGGATATAGATTTCATTGGCTCAGACTCAGGGGTGCAAAAACATAACTTAGAAAAGCACTGTACATCATTTCTGTCTCAAGCCTGCATCTTGGCTTGGTTAGAAAAACAGAGCCTCAGTTAAATTCAGTGATTTTTCACATTGTTCAGGTTTAAAACTCAGGATTTCCTTTTTTCCTCTCCCTAGGGTTAATGCAAAGGTCCAATCGCTAACGCAGATTCTGTGTCAATAGAGGGGAGACAACAGCTTCTAGAACTTGCTCTGTCTTAATCTTATGCTGGTCTCCTTTTCCCACTGAGTCCTCAGCCACATCGCCTTCCAAGCTGGCCATCCAAGCTGGTGGCTTCTTCACCCAGTACTTGTCCAATACTGTCTGAGCTGTATCTTTGTAGACCTCGTAGTTCTTTCCTTGCAAGCTAACTTCGACATCTCATTTGGAATGAGATGGGGAAATTTCAGTTCTTCCATCCCACTTAGGAGCCATGGAAAACTCCAGGTGTTTCTCTGAGAACCTCTTATACCTAGACACCACATACCATTATATCTGTTCTGAGGCTGTGGCACCATGATGACGTGGAGGCTTTCCTCATGAAGCTCAACCTCTCCATAGGACATACATGGGACTGAGACACGAGCTGTCTCTTCTAGGATCCCTAGAGTTTATCTTCTTATGCTGAGACTTGGCCTAGGTGCAGCCCCTTTCCAACCAGCTCTCCATTTCTTCTCTAGTTTCCATCATCTTTATTCCTATTTAAGAGCGAAGAAGGAGGAGGTGGACCATTAGTGGCTAGTAATATTCATTTTCTATATTTTTTGTCTTTTACTTGGACCCATGGCACTGGGCTGTTGAGAAGGCCTTCAGGATGTATCTGAATGAATTATAGGGGAAAGCAACAAATCTATCCACATATCTTTAATTTTCTTCCCTCAGGCTAACAGCCTACTTTGGCCTACTTGACATCTGTGGTGTGAAGGGTGGAGAAACAGTGATGGTTAATGCAGCAGCAGGAGCAGTGGGCTCTGTGGTGGGGCAGATAGCTAAGCTCAAGGTAAGTGTCTTCTTCCAGTACCAAATATTTACTCAGTACCCACAGTGTGCACTGAGAATACAACAGTGAACAGAGCAGACCTGCCCCAGTCTCACGGAGTTTAGTTCAGTGGGTCTTGTTTAGAAGTTGAAGATACATTCAGAATATAAGAGATTTCTGAAGAGTTACTCTCTGTGTACCAATTCAGTCTCTAGTCTCATCCTGAAAGTGTTTTTCAGGATGCTCTCCAGTTCCTCTGTGATTAGACAGGATCTAGTCCAATGCTTTAGCCCAAATCAAAGGCTAAGGGGGCAGTCACCAGGAGGGCTGACAAGAGGGCTGAGAGTCCCAGAGCTGAGCCCAAATTATAGTCTAAAGGACCACTGTGCCAAAAGATAGCATGCGAGTCACTGTAAGAGAAGCCCAAAATTAAAGAAATAAGACAGTCACATAAAAAGGTTGTCAAGCTAGCAAGTTAAAATAAGCTGCAAACCACATAACCATAGACCGGAATCTATGGGTTGGTCAGAGGCAAGCTGAAGTTACAAGTTGGGTTGTAGGCTGATGCAGGGACTAATTTCACCTCTGGGCCCATTGACCCATTATGGTGTCTTCATATATGTGGCTCAGCACTTAGGGTGTTATTGGGGAACCTGACCATGCTAGACTAGGAGGGGGGGTTGGTCCATGCTTTCGGCTTATACATGGTTTCCATTTTTTTCTTCCCATTTAGGGCTGCAAAGTTGTTGGAGCAGCAGGGTCTGATGAAAAGGTTGCCTACCTTAAAAAGCTTGGATATGATGTTGCCTTTAACTACAAAACAGTAGAGTCTTTGGAAGAAACTTTGAAAAAAGCCTCTCCTGATGGTTATGATTGTTACTTTGATAATGTGAGTACAAATTGGACTTACTATCTTCTTTACTAACAAAGTACTATACAGAGAGTATGCTTCTAGAGTTTCCACCCAAAATATGTAAAGTATATATGCCTTAAAAAAACAGGTTTATTGAGATATAATTCACCCATTTTAAAGTGTTGAATCTAGTGGTTTTTAGTATATTCGCAGACTTATACAACCATCACCACAATCAATTTTAGAACATTTCATTATCCCAAAAAGAAATGCTGTACTCATTATAGTCACTCCCCATTTCCCCCCAAAAGTGGCCTTTTGTGACTGCCTTCTTGCATTATACATTAGCATGTTTTCAAGGTTCACCCATGTTGTAATGTGTCTCAGTGCTTCATTCCTTTTCGTGGCCAAGTAATATTCCATTGTATGGATACACCACATTTTATTTATCCATCCATCAATTGATGAGCTTCTGAGTAATTTTCACTTTTTGGCTATTATGCATAATGTTGCTATGAACATTCATGATCAAGTTTTTGTGTGGACATACGTTTTCATTTTTCTTGGGTATATACCTATACGTGGAATTTTTGGGTCATGTGGTAACTCCATATTTAACATTTTGAGGAATGGACAAGCAATTTTGCAAAATGGCTGCACTATTTTACATTCGGACCAGCAATGTATGAGGGTTCTAATTTCCCTACATCCTCACCAACACTATCTATCATTTTTATTATGGCTATCCTCGTGGGTTTGAGTAGTATTTCACTGTGGTTTTGATTTGCATTTCCCTAATTGCTAATGATATTGGGCATCTTTTCATGTGCTTATTGGCCATTTGTATATCTTTGGAGATATGTCCATTCAAATCTTTTGCCCATTTTTCAATTGGGTTGTTTGTTGAGTTTTAAGAGTTCTTCATAAAAGTTCTGATAAGTCCCTTATCAGATATAGTCAATTCTCAATATTCCTGGTATTATGTTCCATCAAGCACCACAAACCCTAAACCATTGCTTCTAGAGGAAGTACGTACATACATGTACATGTTTCAGCTTAATTACAATCTTAAATCCTAAAAATGGCTCTATCCTAAAAGCTTCTACTTTTTTTATTTTTTAAAAGAGGAAAAGGAGGCTCAGAAGTGGTAAGAAGCTTGCCTGAGAGTGCCCCACAAACTCATTCTTCCAGATTTGGGATTCACACCCCATCCAACCAGCCTTAGAGCTGAAGCTTTTTGAACTACTCTGTACTGCCCCCTATTGCCCTCCGCTCCCCCACCCCCCGCCCCGCCCCAGTAATCTCTGGGAGAGCTGAAAAAAGGACAGAGCCTTGGCCTTTGTTGACCTTAGCTGGGAACTTTGTGTCTCTCTTTTGCGGCTCTAGGCATGTCTCCAAATGAGCCGGCAAGCTCTGTGAGTGTTGCATTGGGGGTTATAAATAAACGTTAGCAAGTAGTCCCATTCTCAAATACGGAATACACTAATAAGGAGGATTGACTCTATGGTTTGCGATTCTTTTCTCCTGTTCTGTGAGTTGTCTTTCACTTTCCTTTTTGCTTTTCTTTCACTTTCTTCATGGTGTCCTTTGAAGCACCAAAGTTTTAAATTTTAATGAAGGCCGGTGTATTTCTCCTTTTGTTACTTGGGCGTTTGGTGTCATGTCTAAGAAGGCCTTGCCTTATCTAAGGTCACAAAAATTTGCTCCTATGTTTTCTTCTAAGAGTTTTATGGTTTTAGCCCTTACATTTAGACCCATGATACATTTTATGTTAATTTTTGTGTATTGCATAAGAAGGGGTCCGATTTCATTCTTTTCCATATCCAGTTATTCTACACCATTTGTTGAAAAGACTATTTTTCCTCCTAATGTGTTGTTTTGGCACTCTTGTTGAAATCAATGAACCATGAAATAAGGGTTTATTTCTGGACTCTCAAGTTAGTTCTGTTGATCTATATTTCTGTTCCCACACTGTCTTGATGGATACAGCTTTGTAGTAAGTTTTGAAATTGGAAAATGTGAGTCCTCCAACTTTGTTCTTGATGTGGCTTTTGAGTATTTTTTTCCGTACTCTTAGATAGAAGCAATGAGATTATTGAACTGATCAGAGAACTCCAAAATATAATAAAAGGTATAAGTTATATATGGTATGTTCCTACAAATAGAAATGCCCAGCCTCTCCTATCTTTTTCCAACTGCAGTTTTCTGCACTGCTGTGCTAAATCAATCAGGGTTTTTTTACTTCTAGAGTAAATTTTGTGAAGTGATGGTTGTGACTTACTGATTCTCCTGAGTCTTCTAGTGTTTAGATTATTTAAAATGGTTTTTTTTTTCTTCCTGTTTAGGTAGGTGGAGAGTTTTCAAACATTGTTATCCCCCAGATGAAGAAATTTGGAAGAATTGCTATATGTGGGGCCATCTCTACATATAACAGTACTCGCCCGCTTCCCCCAGGTAATGAGCTCATGCACATGGTCACAGATGTAGAAAGACTGGACAAGGAGAAGATGGACAGATATGGTATAGGCCAGTGACTATCAAAATGTTAAAAAGACTTCCTGATATTCTTGATGAAATAGTGTTTATTAAATGAAAAAATACGTAATTTCATATATTTGTACTAAATACCTTTACATTACGTTTTGATACAGAGAAATAACAGAATCTGAAAATATAGAAGAACGTTGATAATTTTTAAAAGTTTTAGTTTTTTTATCTATTGTTTTGGGCAAAGTTGTAAAAAGGCAGCCATGATTTGATTTAGAAACAGACTACATTGGTCTGGCTGGTGCAATATGAGGGTTCTTTAGGATATTTGAGATGTTGCTGGAGGTATGGTGTTGGGGAGAGGATGACTTGACGTGAAGGGAACAACGGGCCACCATTTCCTTCTGACAGTAGTGGGCAGTGCTTCCTAGAGCAGCAGGACACACTGGCTCCCCAAAACTGACACCCTTTTCCATGGAAAGGGAAAGGAGTGTGCATTCCCCCTCGGTTCCCGGATTGTTCTTGTTTTGTTTCTCCTGTGCCTCTCTCCCCCACTTCTCCACTCTCCAGTGCGGAGACCGCCCCCTTCCCTCTTCATACCACAGAGGTCTAAAAGCAGTATCAACTAGAGAACTATATTCCTTAAGTCCTACTTCTCTGAGAGACATTGTACAGGCCTCTTATTTTATGGATGGGGAGATGAATGGCAAGAGGACCAGAGGCTCTTTAAATCCTATTAGCAAGAGATTCAAAGATGAGTCTTCTAAACTCCTTCCTCATACAGAGTCCTTCTCTACTACAACAATTCTTTTTTCTTTTAAAAATTATTTTATTTTATTTTATAGAGAGAGAGAGAGGGAGGGAGCCAGTGGGGGGGAGGGTAAGAGGCCAAGGGAGAGAATCTCAGGCAGACTCCGAGCTAAGTGCAGAGTCTAACACAGGGCTCAATCCCACGACCCTGAGATCAAGACCTGAGTGGAAACCAAGAGTCAGTCACTCAACCGACTAAGCCACCCAGACGCCCCTCTACTACAATTCTGTGCTGTTGGTGAGATAACAGATTTACCTGTGGTCCAAAAAAAGGAGAAAAAAAGAGCAAAAAGGAATCTTGGAGAGTGTCATCGGGATCTGGGATGATAACCATAAATAAATTGGGCATTCATTCTGGGCTAGGCTTCACTCATGGGAATGAAACCCTACAGCTCTGCTAGTTAACAACCCCACAACTGCATTAAGACAAGTGAGCGAGAGTGGAAGGGGCCGAGAAAGGTCAGCTTGTAGATTCCCTCTTGGCTGTGAAAAATCAAAGCATTATCTTCTGTAAGAAGACTCCAGGTGCACTTGGCAGTCGTATTGTTAGGGACTTTTTCCCCTTATATTTTCCTAACTGATGCTAAGCTAGAATCATGGGAAATCTTCTGCCTGCCCATTGAGCAAAGCTCCAGGATGCATTTTCTTGACCATAGTCCAATTAGGTACAGCCAAATATTTTGGGTCCAGTAACTTGATCTAGTCTTTTTAGCAATTAGAGTTTGGAAGTTCAGCTGCTTAGATAGGTCTTTAAGACATCAGCTGGCCTTGTCCATCCATTCTGGATGAGATTCTGCCTTGCTTCTGATCTCTAGAAATTCTGACATATTTCATTGTTAGGATAGCTCAGGGGTAATTAATTATTTCCCCGGCTTTAATTCCACATTAAAATGCCACATTCTTTTTTTTTTCTCTGATGGGTTTTAACTATATTTTATTTTATTTTATTTTTTAAAAGATTTTATTTATTTATTTCAGAGACAGAGACAGAGCATGGGGTGGGGAGGCAGAGGGAGAAGGAGAAGGAGACTCCCCACTGAGGCTCAATCCCAGGAGCCTGAGATCATGACCTGAGCTGAAGGCAGACGCTTAACCAACTGAGCCACCCAGGCGCCCCAACTTTTTTAAAATTTAAATTCAATTAATTAACACATAGTGTAGTATTAGTTTCAGAGGTAGAGTTCAGAGATTCATCAGTTGTGTATAACACCCAGTGCTCATTCCATCAAGTGCCCCCCTTAATGCCCATCACCCAGTTACCCATCCCCCAACCCCCTCCCCTCCAGCCCCCCTCAGTTTGTTTCCTATGGTTAAGAGCCTCTTATGATTTGTCTCCCTCTTTGACTTTATCTTGTTTTATTTTTCCTTCCCATCCTCTGTGCTAAAAGGATGCGCATTCTTACTGCTCCCAATAAGGCTTATCCACCCAACAGGGTGGATAAGCCCAGAAATAGTATTTCATCCTCTTCCAAGATGAGAAGATGAGGATTCCAATCCTTAACCTGAAAAGAAATATGGTTGGTGTGGATCTTCTGAAGAAGCACTCTTTCTGCAAGAGCAGTCTAGCATTTGGACGTGCCACTCTCCTGGGTCACCCTCAAGTCTCACTCATACTTGCATCAGTTTCTTTTGGTTCCAGACAAAGCCCTATTTTTCTGACCGCTCCTGTGACTTTCTTCAAAGTAGTGAGTGGGAACTTAGAGCTTGAGTGATGCCAGTCACCTTGGCTCTTCTTCCCAGGCATTTTCACCTGACTTCCTGGAACACTATGCTTGGGGGTCTTTCCCTCAGTTTCTGGTCCCTTAGGATCCTTGGGAAAATAAGCCAGGTAACCAACACAACCTTTTCTCTCTCACACAGAAGAGAACTACCTTCTTGATAGGCCACAGAGTAGCCTAGGGCTTTTTCTAGGCTGGTCGTTCTCAAAGTGTCGGCCCAGGACCAGCAGCATCACCATCTCCTGAGAACTTGTTAGAAATACAGATTCTTGGGACCCAGTCCATATCCAAAGTCAGAAATTGGGAGAGGGGCCAGCGACCTCTTTCCACAAGCCCTTTGTGTGATTCTCATACACACGCAGTTGTGCGACCA
Source organism: Ursus americanus (assembly GCF_024610735.1). Taxonomy (NCBI): domain Eukaryota; kingdom Metazoa; phylum Chordata; class Mammalia; order Carnivora; family Ursidae; genus Ursus; species Ursus americanus. The sequence goes on from NC_142144.1 coordinate 21,371,654, forward strand.
CGGGGCTGACTCTTGGTATTCCAAAATGGCGAAGCCAGGGGCAGCTAGAGTTGTGGAACCTCTTGATCTCTTCTCTCTTGGCTCTTGGGCCAGAGGTAGACACTAGCTTTTTTATACCTGCTTTGAGAAGAGAACAGGAGATAGGGCTATGCCATAGAATGACTGCAGTAAGGCGTAAAAAAAGAACATGCGAAGTATCGGGAACATCAGGGTATTCGTGCCTGAGTAGCACAGAAACATTTTCACAGGTTATCTTCAGGACCTCTTCCTGTTCTGTAGAACTGTTTGGGATGGTTCTGGTGGGCCTTGCTTCCGGCATGTGAAACTGAACATTCCCTGCTGCCTGGCCTGTGAACGGGCTCTGAGTGTGTTAGTCCTATTGCTGCTGTGACAAATTATCTCAAGTTTAGTGGCTTACAACAACACAGGTTTATTGTCTAATAATTCCAGAGATCAAAAGTCTACACTGGGTCAGCAGGGCTGAATTCTTTCTGAAGGCTCAAGAGGAGAGGCTGTTTCCTTGCCTTTTCCAGCTTCTAGAGGCTGCTTGCTGTCCCCTGGCTCGAGGTCCCTTCCTCCATCCACAAAGCCAGCAGCACAAAGTCTTCCAGTGTCTCTCTCTCTCTCTCTTTTACTCTGGTCTGTGCTTCCATCATCACACATTTTTTCCTGCTTCTGACTTTTCTGCCTCCCTTACAAGGACCCTTGTGATTATATTGGGCCCACCTGAATTATACACAATAATTAATCTCTTCAGCTAAAGGCTCTTAACTTGATCATACCTGCAAAGTCCCTTTTGCCACATAAGGAGAGGCATTCACAGTTTCTGGGAGTTAAGATACAGCCATCTTTGGGGTGATTCTGCCAACCACAGAGGCCACTTTGATTTGTGGACAGCCCCATGGATCAGAAACAAGTGGAGACATCTAGAACAGTGACGTGACTTGTACTGCTTGTGTTTTCACCATGGCCACCTCCCTGGACCTTGTCGCCTAAACGTGTCCTCCTGTTCACAGGCCCATCCCCAGAGAATATTATCTACCAGCAGCTCCGCATGGAAGGGTTCATCGTCACCCGCTGGCAAGGAGAGGTCCGCCAGAAGGCTCTGACGGACTTGCTGAAATGGGTCATAGAGGTAATGGGCTCCAGAGCCACCATCCCAGCTGCACACGAGCTTCCATTCCCTTTCCACACTATAGGTTTCACCTCCACTGTAAATATAGGTCCATCTCACTGCTCCCCCTTTTAGAACAAAATCCCAGAGAGTGTTCACACTCACTGTCTGCAGTTCCTCTCTATCCGTCCTTTCTTAAACCCACATATCAGGCTTTTACACTCTTGCCTTTCTACCCAAATGGCCTTTGTCAAGGTTGACGATGTCCTCGTGCTGTGAACTGCAGGGGTCAGTTCTTCACGCCACCCGGCTGTGGCGAGTATTTGACAGAGGCGATCACGCTCTCGGTACACTTTCTTCCCGTGGCTCTTGGCTTTCCTTGCAGATTTGTCTTCCTCAGAGGATCTCCTCCTCTCCAGCTTCTTTTCTGCTCTCCAAATTAATAATCGAGTGTCCCAAGGGACAGGACTGGGCTCACTGGGCTTCTTTTCTTCTCTACCCACAGTCTGCCTATCCCTTACTTAGCTCAGCCGGGCTCTTGGCTTTAAATATCCTGCATATGCTGACAGCTCCTAAACGTCTGTCTCCAGCCTGGATCTCTCCCCGGGGCTCTCAGCTGCTCAGCAGCTGCACTTGCATGTGTAATACACATCTTTGACTCAACACGTCAAAAAACTAAATATGTCTTGATCTTTCCTGCCAAACCCGTTCCATAGACAGACCTCACCATCTCAGTTACGGCAATTCCATCCTCCTAATTGCTCAGTCCAAAAACCTTGAAATCATCTTTGATTCTTTCTCTCCTACCCACATCTCATCTGTCAGGAAATTCTGGTGGCTCAACCTTTAAAATACCCACAGAATCTGACCAGCTCTCCCACCTCGGCTGCTACCACCCTGGGCCAGGCCGCCATCTGGTCTAGCCTGGATGTTGCAGGAGCCTCTCTCTGACCTCCCGACCTTGTGCCCCAACAGACAATTCCCAACACAGCTGCCAGAGTGATCTTTTAAAGCAAAAATCAAACCATGTCATTCTTCGGCTCAAATCCCTGCAAAACTCCCCATTTCACGTACAATAAAACCTACAAGGCTGTACGTGATCTGACCTCCATTACCTCTCTAATTTCATTTCTTAGTGCTCACCCCTTGCTTGCTCTGCCCAATCCCTCCCCACTTCCCTCTGTCCCTCTGTAACTGCTTCCTTAATTCGCTCATTCCCCTTAGGACTTTGTTAAAAGCTACCTTCTGAATAAGGCAACTTTTAAAATGGCCCTATTTTAAATTGCTGTCGCCCTTCATTCTCCTTTTTTCAAAGATTTTATTTATTTATTTTGAGAGAGAGCGCAGGCGTGCGTGCACGTGAGTGCATGTGCCCTCAGGGGGGCGGGGGAGGCAGTGGAAGGGGAGGGAGATGGACAAGCTCAGAGCCCATTGAGGCGCTCAATCCCACGACCCTGAGATCGCAACCCCAACATCACGACCTGAGTGGAAACCAAGAGTCAGAGGCTTAACTGACTGAGTCACCCAGGCGCGCCTGCAAGCCCCCTTCACTCTTGATCCTCCTTATCTTACTTTTACCGAGAGCAGTTATCATCTTTCAACATAATGCATGCTATAATTCACTTGTATTTATTGCCCGTCTCCCTCCTGTGAGAACGTAACTTCCATGAAGGCAGAAACATTTGTGCATTGTTTTCTGAGGTACCCTCAGCATCTAGAACAGTGTCTGAGTCAATGTAAACACTAGACGAATACTGCTGAGTACGTGCTGGAGGGGCATATGTTCGAGCTGTGGCTCTTTCGGGCCCCAGGTGGGTGTCTTCTTAGAGCCACGGCCTTAGATCCACAGGAGGAAGCCCATCCCCTTGTCCTGTGCTGTGATGCTCTCCCACCTTACACCACGCATAACCAAGGGGCATCATTTTCGTTTTAGAGGGGAAAGTGGTATCACACTTCTAAACTCCTCGCTTTATCATCACTTCCCAATTCAAAGAAATTGATTGCTCCTCTGGCAGCCACCGAGCTTGGTGTTTTTCCCAGTGCAACTCTTGGAGTGCTGAGCTGGGCTCTTTCCCGGAAGCTGAGAAGAGCTGAATGATTTTTAATCCCCACTGTGGAGCCTCTTTGTCCCTGTTGGTGAAATCTGATCTAGCCCTCCCACAATCCCAGCCGACGACAAGAAGCCACTGTGTTGGGGTCCCAAATGCCTCCTCCTTACAGAGTGGACCTAGTGACAGTTTTGTTTTCAGTAACTAATGAATTGGCCTAATTTCTCTCTCGTCTACTTATTTTTTTTCTCATCTCTTCCCCTTCTGAAAAATACTTTTCTTTTAGTTTTCGATTTACAGAAAAATCACGAAGTACAAAGAATTTCTCTATACCCTGTATTCTGTACCTTAAATGACCATATTAACAACACTTTTATATTAGTATTCATCTTCGAACTTTTAAGCTTTGGGTTACAGTTTTTAACCCCTTTCCAGGCTCTTTGCCTCTTTAAGAACAGGAAAGAGCTGGGGCTTTCTAGTCAAGGTTCAAATCCCAGCTCCCATACATATTAATTAGTTGAGTGACCTCCAGGCAAATAGTCCCTCCAGGAATCCATACTGGGTGCTAAGCCATCACTGGAATACATTAGGAAAGTAAGTGGTATCAGGTAACTCCAGTCTCCACAGAAGACCCCTTTAAAAAAACCTTGAAAATGTAAATTAGTTCCACTTAGTAGACTGCCTTGCAGTAGAAAGAAAAATGGAAAGCCCTCACTAAATGAACCCTTCCCTCCCACACTCCTTAGTGAATGTTCAGCATATATTGAGAGAATCTGGGCTTGATGCAAGGACAAACTGTTAGCCTGCCATGGTCTTTGCATTTGCCGAACAGGCTCTGCTGCTTTGGGGTCAAAGAGGTCATGATGCTACAAGCTACTGGAAGGATTAAAACAGATAATAACCTGGAAGGGGGCCCCTTTTTCCATCTTCTTCCATCTCTTCTGAAGAGATAAGCTTTTCTATATAAGTTACTTAGAAATTGCTTAATCACTTCCTGTGACGTTTCTCCTATTATTATACTGTGATCTAACACCTATGATCAAAACTTCATCTGTACTTTGTGGATCATACCCCGAGACTGACTGTAAGCTCACAGACGACAGGGCCTCCGTCTTAGATTTCCAGGTTTCCCATAGTCTACCTGATAAATTTGTTGCTGTGATGAGAAAAATGTATCATTTAGTTTATGAAATTGATCTGTTATATTTGTTTTTCATTCTGACACAGGGTAAAATCCAGTACCATGAATACATCACTGAAGGATTTGAAAATATGCCAGCTGCATTTATGGGAATGCTGAAAGGAGATAATTTGGGAAAAACAATAGTGAAAGCATGAAAAAAATGACACATGGAATCTAGAAATCATTTGGATGATTAACTCCTTTTTAACCATTTAGTAAAACTGTATATACTACCTTCATGATCTAAGAAATAGTCATTGTAATGAGCTTGACTACCTAATAAAACACATTTAAGTGGTATGTGATCAGAACAGAGAGTGAAAATTTCATAGTGAACAATGGCCAACCACCTCACTCCCTGCTACAGCTCCTTCTGGGTTATGGTTCAAAATAATGGTTTGCAGTCCAAGAGTTTACTGCTTCTGTGACTTTGGAGTTGTGTGTGTGTGTGTGTGTGTGTGTGTGTGTGTGTGTGTTTTCGATCTGTAAAGTAAGGATAGTAACATCTGCTTTATATACATGTTATACATTTATTTAAAACATCAGCATAGGGGCACCTGGGTGGCTTAGCTGGTAAGCATCTGACTCTTGATTTCAGCTCAGGTCATGATCTCAGGGTTGTAAGATCGAGTCCCACGTCAGGTTCTGTGCTCAGTGGGGAGTCTGCTCCAGATTCTCTCTCCCTCTGCCTTTTTCCTCTCACTGCATACACGCTCTCTCTCTCTAAAATAAAAAAATCAGTAAATCTTAAAAACAAAACAAAAACACCAGCATAACAGCTGGCCTATATTAGGTGCACGGTTAGCTACTTTCCTGGAGAAATCAGTGAATTTGAAGTCATGAGGTTACCACCCTTATTGCTTATGATTACATGAGAAGAAATAATCATTGCTAGTATATGGGGTTCTCAGGGCAGCCCACACTGGTCCTCTGCAGCTAAGTCTAATAACATCAGACCAAGGAAGGGATCTGTCATTCACAACAGCTACAAAAAGGTAACACATGGGAATATAAGCCTACAAAAATGTGTGAGATTTATATGAAGAACACTTTCAAGCTTTATTTTTTTAAAAGTAATCTCTGCACCCAACGTGGAGCTTGAACTTCTGACCCCTAGATCAAGAGTCAGATGCCCCACCAACTGAGCCAGCCCCACCAACACTTTCTAGCTTTAAAGCACTACTCAGGAACTCAAAAGACTTGAATGGTTAGAAAGGTACCATGCTTTTGGACAGGAAGACTCAGAATTACAAAGATGTCAATTCTATTGATCAGTTCTGCCTCCCAATAGAGTAGGGGTTAAATCAGACCACAGTGAAAGAATGGGAGAAGAAAGTGTGAGAAACCTCTGGAGGAATGTAATAAACACGTGATTTGTCTCCAGGGAAGAGAACTGAGGAATGCCTGAAGGGCAGGGATAAGAAAGAAACCTGACACTGCCTAACCTTTTGTACTTTTGTACTTTCTGAACTCTAAATTCTAAATCTTATAAATTATCCACTATTAAAAATACAATTAAGAAAATAAAAGTCTCTGCTCTTCCATGTCCCCATTCCGTACGGGGGAAGTAAAATATCTGTGTGAGAGAAAACTCAGGAAAGTGTGGGGGTATCCTCACCCAAGATGGGCGCCTCTGGTGTTTTTACCTCAGAGATGTCCAGACTGAGCCTCCAGCAATTCTTCGCTTACAGTTTGAGTTTTCCTACCATGGTGCCACTGGTGCTCATGGAGATTTCTGCTCTTGGGCTTCAACTCCAACAGCACGTGTCTCTGTATCTACCTGCCTGACTCTCCAATTTTGGGGGCAGCTGTTTGTGACCTCAGTTCTCTGCTGTATCTCAAAAGAGTTGATCTTTCAGTTTCCTCAACTTGTTTCTTGTTAGGACAGAGTGATGACTTCCAAATGCAATACATGCTGGCCCAGAAACTGGTTGTCATGAGCACTTATTTTATTTTTATATATTTCAAGCTTTATTTGAGAGAGAGCGAGCGTGCACGAGCGCAAGTGGGAGGAGGGGCAGAGCGAGAGAATCTTCAAGCAGACTGCCCACTGAGCGTGGAGCCCACAGGGGCTTGATCCCACAACCCTGAGATCATGCCCCAAGCCGAAATCAAGAGTCGGATGCTTAACTGACTGAGCCACCCAGGTGCCCCAAGAGGATTTATTTTTAATTTTGATAATACTTACTTTTTTTCCTTTACAGTTACTGATTTTCATGTCTCACCTAACAAACCTTTGCCTAGCTCAAGCTCATGAAATTTTTCTCCCATTTGATCTGTGACAGAGCAGAGAATAGGGGATTGAGTGAGGCTGACTACAAAGGAGCAAGAGAGAATTTTCTGGGGGTGATTTCAGTGTTCCGTTGGGGTGGGGATGACATAAGGGGAGACATTTGTCAGAACTCATAAAGCAGTATGTTTAAATGTGCATCTTATTATATGTAAATTATACCTCAATACAGTTAATTTTTTAAAAGAAGAAAAAAATACATCCAGTACAAAAGTCGGCCGCAAGACAGGAGTGTACTGGCTGCCAAACTGCTATGGAGCCCTGACTCACTCTGAGGGAGAAAGACAATAAACAGCCAAGGTAAGGCCAAAGTCTGTGAGACTCACAACCACACGCTACATATACTTTGTGGGAAAACCTCCCAAGCGGGCATTCATATTTTCAATTTCAGAGGAGACAGGAGGAACACAGGTCTTCATGTTTCCCCCACTCCCATCGACATCTCTTTCTGGAATTTATTTTGGTCCCAACAGTAAGATAGGTTTCTGTCTTAATTTTTTCCCAAGTTATGACCCAGTTTTTCTACATCATTGATGGAATCCATTTTCCCTTCATTGTCTTAAAATACATCTTTTACTATGTTTCCTATTCGTAGGTACTTGGTTCCATATCTAGACTTTGTCACTCAAAACACAAAGATTTGTGTTTCATTATTTTGACAATAATGTGAATAGGATCTTTTTTCCATTACTTTTTTTTTTTTAGTTACTGCTAGAGCTTGGGAAAGTTTTTAAATATGTCTATCAATCTATGCACAATTATGCATTTTTTAATAAAGTATTGAAGAAAAGAATGCTCTTTTTAATATAGTATTTCAGATTAACTCATTTATTTTTTTGAATTTTATTTAAATTCAGTTAATTAACATGTATTATTAGTTTCAGAAGATTAACTCACTTAAAATACTTGCCGCAGTGTTTTGTTTTTGTTTTTGTTTTTGTTTTTGTTTTAAAGAATTTATTTATTTATTTGACAGAGATAGAGACAGCCAGCGAGAGAGGGAACACAAGCAGGGGGAGTGGGAGAGGAAGAAGCAGGCTCATAGCAGAGGAGCCTGATGTGGGGCTCGATCCCACAACGCCAGGATCACGCCCTGAGCCGAAGGCAGAAGCTTAACCGCTGTGCCACCCAGGCGTCCCCGCAGTGTTTTGTCATAATCCAGAACTACTGCCAAGTGACTAACTGGACTTGGTATGCTACAACTCACTGCATCAAAAAAAAATGTGATTTTTGCCAGCATGTAATATTCCACAATTCAAGTATTCTGAGTTTATGTTCTGTGAACTTGTGTATGTCCCAAGAATATAATTTTTTCAGTGTAATTTCAATAGTAAAGTGACAGTCAGCATGCTATGGACATTTCCCGATGAAGAACCAGGCAGGACATCACCACTGACATGTATCATCAGCCCAACAGAAAGTTTAACAAGATGTACAGAGCTTCTAATTTTAAGGAAGCAAGAATTCTGCCCTCTCATCTGGAAAATCATCCAAAACAACAAAGGGCATAAGAAACATAAATAAATAAAAATTAAAAAGAAACTCTGTTTAAGAAAAATTAAGAGGAACCAGTAGGATTTTTATAACCAGTTGTTATAAAAAAAAAAAAAAAGACAGGTAATAACAAGTGATGGCAAAGAGGTGAAAAATTGATTTTACCAATTTACTCACACATTGCTGGTGGGAATGTAAAGTGGTGTGGCCGCTTCGGGAAACAGTTCAGCAATTCTTCAAAATGCTAAACAGAGTTGTCATGTGCACCGCCAATTTCACTCACAGGTATACACCAAAGAGAACTGAAAACATACATCCACACAAAAACTTGTACACATGGTGCTCATAGCAGCATTATTCATAATAGCCCAAAGAAGAAACAACCCAATGTTCATCAAACGATGAATGGCTATAATGTGGCATATCCATACAATGGAATACTATTCAGCCATAAAAAGGAATGAAGTACTGATACATGCTACAACCTAAATAGATCTTGAAAACATTAGGCTAACTGAAAGAAGACAGACACAAAAGACCATTCATTGTATGATTTTTTTTTTTAAAGATTTTATTTATTTGGGAGAGAGAGAGCACGAGCGGGGTAAGGGGCAGAGGGAGAAACAGACTCCCCAGTGAGCTGGGAGCCTGACATGGGGCTCCATCCCTGGACTCGGGATCACGACCTGAGCCCAAGACAGACACTTAACTGACTGAGCCACCCAGGCGCCCCTGTATGATCCTATTTATATGAAATGTCCAGAACAAACAGGCAAATTCAGAGACAGAAAGTAGATTAGTGGTTGTATGGATGGGGCAGGGAGGAGTCAGAAGTGATGGCTAATAGGTTTGGAATTTATTTTGGGGGAGATAAAAATATTCTTGAATTATATAATGGTGATAGTTGCACATATTTGTGACTACACTAAAACCACTAAATTGTACGCTTTTCAAAGAAACGAATTTTTGCAGCATTATTCACGATAGCCAATGTATCATCATCATCATTCATCAACAGATGAACGGATAAAGAAAACGCACATACACACATGCACACGCACACAAATATCCTTCAGACTTAGAAGAGGAAATTGCCGCTTGCAACAACATGGATGAAACAAGGGCATTATGTATGCTAAGTGAAATAAGCCAGTCAGGAAAAGACAAATACTGTGTGGCACCATATATGCAATCTAAAAAAAGAAAAAAGTTGGGCGCCTCAGTGGCTCAGTTACGCGTCTGCCTTCAGCTCAGGTCATGATACTAAGGTTCTGGGATGGAGCCCCACATCAGGCTCCCTGCTCAGCAGGAAGTCTGCTTCTCCCTTTGCCCCTCTCCCCCGCTCGTGCTCTCTCTCAAAAATAAAATCTTAAAAAAAAAAGAAAAGAAAAGAAAAAGAAATAAAAAAGTCAAACTCATAGAAGCAGAGTAGAAAAGTGGTTGCCAGGGGTTGGGGGTGGGGAGAAATAGTGAGAGGTTTGTAAAAGGATACAAACTCAGTTATAAGATGAATAAGTTCTGAGGACCGAATGTATTACATGATGAGTATAGTTGATAACATCATATTGTATAATTGAAATTTGCTAGGAGTAGAACTTAAATGTTCCCATCAAAAAAAGGTAAAGTGATGGATGTGTGAATTTACTCAAGGGGGAGATCATTTCACAATGTATATGTATATCAAATCATCACTTTGTATGCTTTAAATATCTTACAATTTTGTCGATTTTACCTCTACAAAGCTGAAAAGGGAGGTGAAATTTTGATATGTGAACTATATCTCAAGAAATCTGTTATAAAAAATTAAGAAACACATATAACCCCAAACAATATTGTATGAAGACACATACTGTTTAGAGGAACTTCTATTGACAGCACAGGAAAAAAAAAAAAAAGGCACGACTGCCTTCTTTCAAAGGGCACTGATGAAACCTACAAGGAATTGGGGGGTGGAGGCATCAGGTACTCTGGAAGTGGGGAGGAAATCGGGGGGCTAAAAAGATAGTGCTTGAAAATATGCGTAAAGAGCAGCTCAAGCCCACAATGCCACTCCTACTTTGCACAGTGATTATCTATCCCTCCACAACCCCCACAGAAAACTGAAGTATAATCTTTGACCGAATGGGAACTGAGGCTTTTAACTTGGGTCCCTGGCCCTGGAAGAGGGTGGAGATGAGATGTAAGGCTGAGAACAGATTAAGCGGAAGTCTGTATAAGGGGGGCGGGGTGAAGTCCAACTCCCATCCTGCCATGCTGCTTTCTTCCACCTAGTCCACAACAGCCAGCTGTATAGCCCCTGGCAGATTAGTTCCCTCTCTGGAAAACTGTAGATCCTTCTGGAGAAATAACACCACTCCAAGGATGACCGACAGACACTGACATTTGGGGTCCCTAAGGCAAAAACTAAGTGAACACCCCATCCTTCTGTGAAGCCCACAAATTGATCTGCTGCTCCCATGTACTCAAGCTTCTAACCCAGAGACCCTGGACTTACAGGTGGAAACACTGATAACAGACTTTGGATTGCCTCCCTTAGGAAAAGAAGGTATGTACTGTGTGGGGGGATAATGAAAGTCCATAGTGATTAGGAGAGGCTGTGGCCAAACCAATCCATGTGCTTACAATGAGGGGAAGACAATTTCCCAGGCTCCTTTGCAGTGAGGTGTCATGTGACTGATTTCTGGCCAACAGAAAAGAGCGGAAGCGATTTCTAAGCCACATGCTCCCTGTTTCTTGGTTAGAGCATTCTTAGCACCACAGTCAGCTTTTCACAGTGCCCCTAGGCACAATTAAGTAAGAAATACCTAACTGTCCCATTTGCTAAATAGGTCCAAATAGTATTTGGTACTATGCCCAATAGTGATAGCTGTTTCCCTAAAATTTAAAATATCCTGGGAAATCCCTATGAGTTCTCTTGTGACCTGTGATACCTTGAGACCCAGTTGGGACCCATGGTTTTCTTTCTTTCTTTCTTTCTTTCCTTTCTTTCTTTCTTTCTTTTTTTTTTTAAGATTTTATTCATTTATTTGAGAGAGGGCACAAGCAAGAGAGCAGCAGAGGAAGAGGGAGAAGCAGACTCCCCACTGAGTAGGGAGCCCGATATGGGGCTCAATCCCAGGACCCCGAGATCATGACCTGAGCTGAAGGCAGCTGTTTAACCAACTGAGCCACCCAGGTGCCCCAGGACCCATGGTTCTAAGCTGCTTCCAGGTTAGTGTTTAAATATATATGTATAAATGTACAATGCTCCTATTCTTGCTTTCTTTGCCTCTGGGGCCTCCAGATGGCACAGCTACAAAATGTTGGAAGGCAACAAAATGCAGGAAGCCTGCCTGGGTAAGGAACTGTTGTTCAGTTAGGCCACTTTGACCTGTTGGGCTTACTGGCCAGCAAGGGTTACTCCGACCCTGTATTGTCCAATATGGTAGCCACATAAAGTTGCAAGTATGAACAGTGCCACGTTCTGAGATTTAAAACACTGAAGCGCAATGTTTTCCCATTAAACACAACTTTATTGTTCTCATAGAACTACAATTCACTTTAACTGTTGCATCGCACAGGATGTTGTACTGTAATGCTTATACAGGAACGTGCATTAGTTCTAGGATTACAGATAAACACTTCACCAATCTAGGCAGGATCGACAGATTGATTCGGTTCAGATGATTTTCTTCTATGCACTGAAATAACATCACGATGCGTTTGCTTGGATATTTGTTGTGGCTAGCACGAGTTCAAGTATACCTAGATAGACAGTACGAGTTATGGTGATACCTATGCAAATCGTAATCATCAACTGAGAGACGCACGATTTTGATTATAATCATTTTCTAGGTTAAAAAAATAATGGGAAAATATTTAACTTTTAAATGAAGGCATATTACCGAGGCAGAATTCAGTGCACTACAGAAGCAAGTACTACAACTAGCAAAGGGAAAAGGGGAAGGGGGGATAGTGCGATGAATGGTGATTGCAATTTACTGCAGGCACAGCGAAATGGAAAAGCTGTCTGTTGTATACAGAAGCGTTAAATACAGTAGACGATATTTAAGACAACAGCTAATATTTGTCATTTCCAGCAACAATCTAGTGAGTTCGATAAGTATTCTAACAGTCAAAAAAAAAAATCCACGAAATTAGTCACATGAAATGAGCAATATCCATCAAAAAAATTTAAACAGTTTTTAACAGGATTTTTGAGCTTGTAAACTTGGCCAGCTATACAATACTTGAATTCTTGGGCACACACACACACACACACACACACACACACGATCCTCGGTGGAAAGATGATAAAAAGAAATGATCATTTCAGTTATGGTAATTTAGTTAGAAAATTATGAGAAAGACTTAAAAAGACATTTCCAAAAGTTGAAATTTTCAATTAACCCTCTAAGCAATGTTATTCATAGTATACAAGAAGTTTCTAATACTATCAAAGATCAGTTGATTCACAATTTTAAAAGTTGCGAAGTATATACTTTAGCTTTAGATGAGTCATGTAAAGTAAGACAGTGCCCGTCGGAAATTTTGGAACATTCTGTCTCAAAGAACATCCAAATTTACAAAGGAATGTCAATTCATTGCCTAAAAACTCGAACTCATGACAGGTACTTTTGACAGTTTTTCATCTGTTGAAGAATTTCAGCTAGACATAGAAAAATTAGTTTCTATCATAAGAAGGAGACTCCAGCTATGTTAAGTCAAAAGACCAAAAGTAGTGGAATTTTAAAGCAAGAGAATGATGTTTCCCTCATTGCTTTGTTCCATTGTCTGATAACTGTTGAAAATACTTGTGTTGTTTTCTAAGTTAGACTCTAAGGAGTCAGGAATACAGATGTCAAAATTCTTCAATATATATTTGCGAATGCCCATGAAATAATCATTGCCAGGTTATGGAATTGGTGACGATAATGGTTTTAATGATCTTGCGTTTTTATTAATGTCCTTTGGTTGCGTCGTAAAAGAATTTTTACAAAGATTTCCTATATGAGGAATTCCAATTCAAGGTTTTCTTAAAATGAAAGGAATGCCTGCCACTTAATCAAGGACAAAAAGTGGCAGTATGATAATTCTCCTTAACGTAACACTGTGCATGAATAAGCTAAATTTGAAGATCCTTAAAACAGGAAAAACTTGTACCTACTTAGGTGAAAAAATTTATTTAAAATAATTTAGTTAAAACTGAAACATTTCATAATACAAATTAAAAATGACAATTGTATACATTTTTCTAACATTGGGTCAATATTGAAATTTTAAATGTAATCAGTAGCATTTTATGTATGTTAGCTGCAAAAAAAAAAAGATGTAAAGACTGGTTTGTTGATACGGATAAATTTAGTTTTGTTTCTATTTAATGCAATACCTTATACCAAATTTGATGTTAATAATACTGAGTTGACGTAAGAGTTAGTGAATTTACTTGAACAGTTTTCAAAATGATATGCTTCTGCTTCAAAATCAAATCAGTTCTTCCAATAAAAAGATGAATAGTTTTGTCAATGTGGATGCAAATATCGAAGTAAAGTTATTCTTTTGATACTTGATGTAGTTATTGGAAAATTTTACATCTATTTAGAATAACAAGATATGTTTGGAAGAACTATGTGAATCTACTTTTCAACACTAAGTTTTATAAATCTAAAAATGCATCAAGTAATTCAGATGAAAATTTAGTATATGGATTAAAATGTGCTGCAACGTTTATAAAATACACACTGGGTTTTGAAGACAATGCAAAAAATAATATAAAATATCTCATCAATAAGTTTTACACTGGTTAAAATATGTTGAAATAATATTATGTCTCCCTCAAAATAAAATATACTGTTAGCTTCATCTGCTTTGCTTTTTAAAAGTAGCTACTAGAAAATTTGACATTACATATGTGGCTCACAGTTTGCTCCTCTTGGACAGTGCTGCAGTAACTTAAACACCTTCCAGTCAGCTTTTTAGAGCCCTCTTCTTAAATGTGGACAAAGATCACCAGAAATTTGAGGAAAGCTTCCAATGTGAAAGATAGAAAATAGGTTAAAAACCTGGAGGAAGACAGACAATGCAGAGAGCAGAATAACATGGAAAGACACTGTAGTAGCATCCTCAGAGGAAGAAAAAATTCACCCATGAAACAAAAACCAATGATCAAAAAAGAAAAGAGAATCTGAAAATGCATTTAGAATTATAAATATGACAACAGCAATAAAACACTCAAAACATTTAGTAGTAGAGTTGGAGGATAAAGCCAAAAAAATTTTCCAGAAAGCAAGATAAAGATCAAAGATGTGGAGGAAGTGATGTCAGGGAAGATGGTGGGGTAGGAAGTGCCAGGAATCCATCTTGCCACCTAGACAACAACTGTACTGGAAGAAGGTATCTAGTGATTATTCTGGAATACAGGAGGTCTATTTAAAAAAACTTAAGAGCTCCCAGGGGAAACCTTGACTGGTAAACTGGGATGATTCACGGTGGATGTTAGCCTTCAGGACAGTAAGGAGCCACCCAGCCTCTACTGGCCGGCCCACATCCATAGTTTGCCTTGCTGGAGCCACAGGAGGCAATAAACACCTTTGCCTCTATATATCGGAGTTCTGGGTTCTGACTGTGGGTGGATCTTTTGATCATGAAGGAAGAGCAGACACAGAAGCCAGCCACCATTCTTCCAACCCCCACTGGCTAAAGTAGCTTCCAGAGGAAGTAAGGGAGAGCACCTGGTTTTTCTGGACATTGAAAAAAAAAATTCACATATGGGAGAATTTAGAAAACCATAGCCTCTGCCCAGGGAAATACAGAGTCAGAAAAATTTAAGCATTCCGCACAGACTGATCCCCAGCACAGACACACCCTAAAACAATCAAAAAGATGACAAACTCTCAAAAGAGGGAAAGCCTGATTTCCAGAGCTACCAAACCAGAAGATTTATATGTCGAGTTTTCAACGAAAAAAATCACAAGGCATACAAAGAAACAGAAAAGTAAGGCCCATTTGAAGGAATAACACAAATCAACAGAAAACGTAGCTTGGGAAGCCCAGGGATCAGACTTGCTAAACAAAACCTTTAAAACAACCGTCTTAAAGATCTTTAAGAGTGAAAGGAAGGTTCTGATGAGGCTGGCAGATCAAGTGAGAAAATGAAGATTCTTCAAAGCAGAAAAAAACAGGGACTAGGCATCCATGAATTACTACTTTAGAGGGGACTGCTCTCCTTGGTTCTGTTTTACAAAAAGACTACAAACCTCTTGAATACCAACGGCAAAGCCCCCAGAAGAGCTACTGATAGATTTGGCAATGCTTGTAGGTTACCAGAATCACTCTATAGGGAGAGACACTTGAGGACTCCAACCTGGAAGAATCTCTTGACCTTAGAACCTGTAAGAAAGAGTCCAGCAGCAAGATCTCACCAATGCCCTCAGGGTAGAAAATATTTTGCTAGTGATTTCCAACTTTGTAAGCATGAGATTAATTCAGGAGAGAGCCCACACAAGTGCCCTGGTTTGGGGAAAAGCTTCCTTAGGTCAGACCGTTATAGACGTCCATATTTCCACATAAGGGAGAGACCCTATGAAAGTGCTGTACTTCATAAACGACAATTTGACAGTACATTTTCAGAACCTTAAAATGTGTCTCCCTTTTCATCAAGTAGTTCCACCTCAGAGAAACAATTCTGAGGAAAACACAAAACAAGAAACAACAAAAATAGAAGTCTCTATCAGGTAATACACACACACGGGAAGAACTTCCAGTGGTTCTCCACTGCCCTGCTAATAAAACACAAACTCCTCAAAGGGGCTGGGAAGAAAGGTCTTTATGATGTGGGGCCTCAACTGTGGCAACACGAGGTGCAACCGACTCCTACCCCCAAGTGTCAGAGTCACTTTCCCGTGTGCTCCCACCTGCGAGGTTTCCCTTCATTTTTAGCACTGCACACAGCTCATTTTAGCTGTTAGCTGCAATCCTGCTCTGACCTGCAGCCTACGCACCCTTCCAATACACGTCAGTCTTACACATCCGACTGGATTTCTACAGGGTGGAGAATGTGAACTATTCGTCTCCTCATAAAGTGCATTGTATATACTAAGCATTAATGAATGTTTGTAGCATTTACAAAAATAGAGGCATATCTTATTGTGCTTCAGAGATATTGTGCATGTGGTTTTTTGTTTGTGTTACACAAATTGAAAGTTCGCACCAACCTTGGGTTGAGCAAGTCTACTGGCACCATTTTCCAACAGCATCTGCTCACTTTATGTGTCACATTTGGGGGATTCTCACAATATTTCAAACTTTTCGACTATTACCGTCTGTTATGGTGTTCTGTGATCAGTGATCCTTGATGTTACTACTGTATTGTTTTGGGCCATCACGAACCACACCCACATAAGACGGCGAACTTAACTAATTAATGTGTATGTTCTGACTGTGCCATTGACCCATGGTCCCCAGGTCTCTCTCCCTCTCCTCAGACCTCCTGATTCCCTGAGACACAACAATACTGAAATGAGGCCAGTTAATAACCCTATA
Organism: Ursus americanus; assembly: GCF_024610735.1. NCBI lineage: Eukaryota > Metazoa > Chordata > Mammalia > Carnivora > Ursidae > Ursus > Ursus americanus. The sequence goes on from NC_142144.1 coordinate 21,388,303, forward strand.
ATGGCCTCTAAGGGTTCAAGTGAAAGGAAGAGTCACACATTCCTCGCTTTAAATCAAAAAACCAGAAATAATTAAGCTTAGTAAGGAAGGCATGTCGAAAGCTGACTGGCCAAAAGCTAGGCCTCTGGCGTCAGTTAGCCAAGTTGTGAACACAAAGGAAAAGTTTTTGAAAGAAATTAAACCTGCTACTCCAATGAACACATGAATGATAAGAAAGCAAAACACCCTTCTTAGTGATAGGGAGAAAGTCTGAGTGGTCTGGAGAGAAGATCAAACCAGCCACAACATTCCCTTAAGCCAAAGCCTCATCCAGAGCCAGGCCCTAACTCTCCTGAATTCTATGAAGGCTGAGAGAGGTAAGAAAGGTGCACAGAAAAATTCAAAGTGAGCAGGGATTGGGTCATGAGAGTTAAGGAAAGAAGGCACCTTCATCACATAAGCAGTAAATAGAAATAACAGCTACATAACAGATAAACAGATAACAGATAAACAGCTGATGCAGAAGCTGCAGCAAGTTATCCAGAACTAACTACTTAATGAAGGTGGTTACCCCAAACGACAGATTTTCAGTGAGGACCAAACAGCCTTATAAGAAAATGCCATCTAGGACTTTCATAACCAGAGAGGTCAGTGCCTGGCTTCAAAGGGAAGGCTAACTCTCTTGTTAGGCACGAATGCAGTTGGTGACTTCAAGTTGCAACCATGCTAACTTACCATTCTAAAAATCCTAGGGCCCTTAAGAATTATGCTAGTGTCTTCTCTGCCTGTGCTCTATACATGGAACAACACCTGGATGACAGCACATCTGTTTACAACATGGTTTTTACTGAATTCTGTAAGCCCACTATTGAGACCTACTGCTCAGAAAAAAAAAAAATCCCTTTCAAAATATTACTGCTCGTAGTAATTTACCTGGTCACCCAAGGGCTCTGATGAAGATGTACAAGGTTGTGGTTTTTGTCACTGCTAACACAATATCCTCTCTGCAACCCCCGCATCAACATCAAGGATTGATTTCAACTTCCAGGTCTCATCAGGAATACATTTCGTAAGGCTGTAGCTGCCATAGTGATTCCTCTGTGGGATCTCGGAAAAGTGAACTGAAAACCTTCTGGAAGAGTCTCCGTTCTAGATGCCATTAACAACATCTGTGAAGAACTGAATACAGGGACTCTGCTATTTTACACCACTAAAAACAGTCAAAATGGTGGAAATAACCCAAATGTCCATTGATGGATGAAGGAACAAAATGTGGTATATACATACGATGGAATATTATTCAGTCTTGAAAAGGAATGAGATTCTGACACCTGCTACAACATGAACCTTAAAAAAAAAAAAAAAAACATTTTGCTAAGTGAAAAAAGCCAGACACAAAAGAACAAATATTCAATGATTCCATGTATAGGAGGTACCTAGAATATTCAAATTCAGAGAGACAGAAAGCAGAACAGTGGTCGCCAGGGGCTGAGGGCAGGACAGAATAGTTCTGGAGATGGACAGTGGTGATGATTACACAACAACATGAATGTACTTAATGCCACTGAGTTGTACTCCCAAAAGGGGTTAAAATGGCCCATTTTATGTTATGTGTATTTTGACACATTAAAAACTAACTCAAAAATAAGTATATAAAAGGAGATTCGCTGGCAGGAGCAGCTTTATCTTGTCCTGTGACCTGAAAGAAGTGTCTTCAGTGGAAAGTCATTAAGAAGAAACATTTTGAAAAGCAAAGTCTTCACTTTGAAGTAGAATGTGTTAAAGGGCTGATTTTAATACCTGTCAACGTACATCAACAGCACGAAGTCACACGCTGGTTAATAAGAACAATTCTATAAGGAATCAAAAGAAGTTTAAAATCTCTTGATGATCTGATAGGACATAAAAAATGAATTTAAGTACTTAGATGACAGCCCGCATTGAATATCCTTTAGGCAATTATACATAAGGAGTTATTGAAAGCAAGCTTTTGATAAATGTCGTGAAGCAGGGTTTGAGGTTGCTCTCTGTGGCTAGTATTTAGAGAGTTCATACTGGAGAAGGGACTTTTATGTAGAATAAAAAATATGACAACTCAATAAACTCCATTCTTTAAATGGAAAAAACACTTGAATAAACATTTTGCTGAAGATATATGAATAGCTACAGGGCACATGGAAAGATTCTCGCCATCATCAGCCATCAGGGAAATGCAAATTAAAATCACAAAGAGATACCATTTCAGCCCTTAGGACAGCGATAATGAAACAGACAGACAAGGGTTGGCGAGGATGTAGGGAAACCTGACTGACTCAGGGCTTCAGTTCCCTTTCCATTTAGAAATTATGACGGAGACTTTGCCAATGAAATTCTTAAAGAGATAATCACTAGTATCTGCACACTCTATTCCTCTGAGGTCTAATTTCACAAAGAAAACTTAACTGAAAAGGCACTCTGTATGATTTTTTTATGCTTTTCCTGAATTTCACTTACTCTCAACGGAGTCTTGGATGTTAAGATACATATTCCCCATGGGGGCGCCTGGGTGGCACAGCGGTTAAGCGTCTGCCTTCGGCTCAGGGCGTGATCCCGGCGTTCTGGGATCGAGCCCCACATCAGGCTCCTCCGCTATGAGCCTGCTTCTTCCTCTCCTACTCCCCCTGTTTGTGTTCCCTCTCTCGCTGGCTGTCTCTATCTCTGTCAAATAAATAAATAAAAATCTTAAAAAAAAAAAAAAGATACATATTCCCCAGATTGTAGGGGATCATACAGGGCTGCTCAACAATTTGGCAATTTCCTAAAAAGTTAAACAAAAATTTACCCTACGAGCCAGCCACTCAGGCATCTAAGAACAATGAAAACATGTCTACAGAAAGACTTACGCATCAATATTCAAGGCAGCATTATTCTGAAGAGCCATAAACTGTAAACAACCCAAACGTCCTTGCGCCGGTGAATGGACAAAATACGGTATACCCATAAAACAGGGTATCATTTAACAATAAAGGCCTGATGTGCTAGAACATAAACTTAGAAAATACGTCAATGAAATACACAAGAGCACATATGATCCCACTTGTATAAAATGTCCAGAAAAGGCAACTCTCCAAAGACAGGAGTGTAAACTGATGAGTGGTTGCCTGAGACTAGGTGTGGGAAGGGGGTTAGCTGTAAACGGGCACGAGGGATCTTACTGAGGTTACATAATGTTCTAAAAATGGATTATGGTGATTTGATACAACTCGGTCAATCTGCCAAAACTCACTGGATTGTACACTTGAAATGACTTTTATATGTACTTTATACCCCAAAAACTTGTTTTAAAAAGTGCCTCTATGTTCCAGATACCCAGCCGGTGCTGGTATAACACCTCCTCTTACGTATGCTGGAGGCTGTAACCAGTAAACGTCCTGAAGAGGTCTCTTTTCAAGAATCTTATATATTTCTCTATAAATTGTCTCTTTCTCAAGAAAACAAATCAGGGTTTATATATGTTTGCAAAAAACTTAAGACCAGATGAATGATTCCTGTAAGCCATATTCCTCTCATGGCTAGAATGTCTCTGGTTGGTCCATTTAGCAGTAACTATGCAGATCAGATTACCATACAGCAATATCCGAACTACAAACTTTTTTGGGGGGTGGGGGTGGGGGGGGAGTTGGGGTATAAGGAAGAAACCAGAAGCATTATTCAGAGGTAGCACTGCAAGCCTACACCCCTTAAATCACAGCAAATACTGCTGAGTCTCCCATCAGCACTAAGGATCTCTTCACTTTCATAAACAGTTGTCTGTTTGCGTCCTCACTTATAGGAGCTACCTCAAATTTCAACTTTACGAACTTTGTGGTACCATTGGTGAATCTGTAGGGTGCCTCCAGAACCCTAGGACTTGAGACCTAAACCTGACTCTGGGTTTTTAGTTCCTTTTTCAGTCAGAAATTATTACTCACGCTCCACCAATGAGAGGCATCGTAAGAAATGACCCACTGATATCTGTTCACTCTTATTTTCAGGTCTAATTTCTCAACAAAACACTTAATGGAGAAGTTATTTTGTGGGATTTCTACATTCTTTTCCTGAATTTTACTATCAGTGGAGCAGTCTCTTTAGACTTTAGAATATGTATTCTCCAGATGGTATCAAGTTCCTATAGTGGGGCAAGTCAGGTCCTATAAATCAGAGGACTTGGCCAGTAGAAGAGTAGATTCCCCATGTAAAGGCAGCAGCTGCTACTCCAAACCAGCTGACGACCCCACAGAAATACGGGCCAGGGTTGTCAGCCCTTATAATTTTTCAAGGCAAGAGTTTTTTTTTTTTTTTTGGTATGAAATCTCCTTTTTAAATGGTGACAACTAGTCTGTCTCTCTCTCTCTCTCTCACACACACACACCCCTTACCATGCAGACCAACCAAAACATATCAGACGGCCCAATCATAGCTTGTGACCTTTGTCCTACACATTTGCACTCTGATCACAGGGGGCTGTACTTAGGATAAGCAAACTTTTAAAAAAAATAGAATTCTATTTTGCAAAAGATAATCCATCCCAAATAGCTCTGTTTTCAGCACCCATTTCCTTCCACACCGCCCCCCCCCGTTTCCCAGCCCCCAACCCATTTTCCTAAGACTGGCACTCTCATGGCCAAGATGGCTCCAATGTATGCCCTCTAGATTCCTAATCCCCTCAGTCAAAGCCCAGAGGGAAAAACAGGTTGGGGTACTTTGTCCAGTTAAAACGTTCCCTGAAGACACACCCGCGTGAGCTCCACCGACTCGGCCCTGTTGATACTCTAGGGTTCCCAGCACCAGCCATTCAAAAAGTATACCACAGTCTCAGTTCAGGATCCCAAATGAGCACTTTCTACTAGAGAAACCTGAAAATTCCATCGAACCCAAAGTGGTTAGCTTATTTCCACAGCTTCGGAGAGGATCGGAGGTAAACTTAGAAATCGTGAGTCCCACCCCCTTCATGCTGCCAGTAAAGAAAACTCAAATTTAGAAAGGTCAAATGATGTGCCCAAGGTTAGTGAGCTCATTGGCAAACTGGGACAGAACCCAGAACCTAGGTTATGACTCGAGACCAGTTCTTGCTAGAAGCTAGAAGAGGGAAATCTCTTGAAGAGAAAAAAAAGGTTCGCCAGTGGGTCCCGTGCACCTCCTCTTGCTTTTTAAATCTGCATTTGGCCTTTCAGAATCATTGCGCATCTCATCCTGCTTCCTTCGCTTCCCACGGGACTTTACCAAGCCTCTTATGATCTACCACAGAAGAGTGGTGAGTGGCACAATATGTTTTCCCAGCTGCCAACCCATTAAAGTTGTAGCTCCGGATCCGTGCTGTGGTAGTGGACACCCCGGGTTTTCAATAAGGGACAATTTGATGAGATTCCACCCCCCCAACCACCTTAACTGTATTTCAAGAATTACTCTCCAGAGTGAAATCCCCGATGTCTGATGAGGCCTGAGTTACTCTTAAATGTCTTTTCACATTCATTACATTCGTACTCTCTCCTGCCAGTATGGATTTTTAGGTGCTCGACGAGGATGGAGCTCCGGCTGAAGGTTGCTCCGCAGTAATTACATTCATAGGGCTTCTCTCCGGTATGAATTCGATGGTGCTCGTTAAGAGATGAACTCTGACTGAAAGACTTCCCACATTCTTTACATTTATACGGTTTTACGCCAGTATGAATTCTCTGATGGCGGCTGAGGAGTGAATGGGTAGGGAAGGCCTTCTCACACTGGTTACACTTGTAGGGCTTTTCTCCTGAATGAAGTCTCTGATGGTAAATGACAGATGTAAAATGGCTGAAAGTCATCCCGCAGTCGTTACACAAATAGGGTTTTTCTCCAGTGTGGATCCTCTGATGTCGAGTGAGGCAAGAATTCTGTCTAAAGGCTTTTCCACATTCACCGCATTTATAGGGTTTCTCTCCAGTATGAATCCTCTGATGTTTGGAAAGGGATGAGCTGTGACTGAAGGATTTTCCACAGTTGTTACACGTGTAGGGTTTTTCGCCAGTATGAATTCGCTGATGTTGAATAAGAGAGGAACTGTCACTGAAGGGTCTCCCGCATTCTTTACATTTATAGGGTTTTTCTCCAGTATGAACTCTCTGGTGTTTGATGAGGTGGGCACTCAGGGTGAAAGCTTTTCCACAGTCGTCACATTTGTAGGGTTTTTCTCCGCTATGAGTTCTGTGATGTGGCGTGAGGGATGAACTATCACTGAAAGCTTTTCCACATTCATTGCACATGTAGGGTTTCTCCCCTGTGTGAATTCTCCTATGTTTGGTCAGTGAGGCACTGTAGCCAAAGGCTTTTCCGCATTTGCTACATTTATGGGTCTTCTCTCCCATCTCAGCTCCCTCATCTTTATCTGAGGTTGCATCTTGATTTAAATTTTTCCAACATTTTTCACAGATAGAGGAGTTTTTTCTCTTAAGGGATGAGCTCCGCGTAAAGGCTATCCCACAATTAGTGCACTTTTGGGTCTTCCCCCCCAAGTGCATTTTCTGATGTTTCTGGTGTTCAGTTAGGGAGGAAGAGTGACCTAAGACTTTTCTGCCTTCATTACATTTCCGTGGCTTCTCTCCAGTGTGTTCCTTGCGGTTCAGAATAAGGTCTGAATGAAAACTGAAGGGTTTCTTGCATTCATTATACCTCCGAGATTTCTTCCTTAAGTAGACTCTCAGATGTTTAATTATATCTGAGGTTTGCTTGAAACTACTTCCAAAGGGGCTCTTTTCTGGGTCAAATTCCTCACCCTTACTGCCTCTCCCATGAGTTTTCTTTTGTGTGCCTGTGACTTGCGAATATTCCTTACTGCTACGTTTCCGGGACTCTCCCATCAAGCCATAATTACCACCCATTAGGCATCTTTCTATTATTTTATCTAAAGTAGATTCTTCCAGAAGAACATCTTGATTTCGAGAGGATTCCTTCAATTCACCTCTAGGTTCACACTCTAAAAGAAATAACAAATAGAATGTGTCCTGTTTGCAATAAAGGAAGCTGTCCTATCTGGGATTGAGACAGGAAGAGATGAAGGAATGACTATAAACGATATGAATATGTCTTGGATGATTTTCAGAATCTTAGGAAACAGAGAAGGAAAAAATATAGAGAAACTAGGTAAATATAGGGGTTAAGAAAAATATTGGGGAAAATGAAAAGTTTGTGCTTTATAGTTAGAATAAAGATGCAAGTTCTTACCCTCATTTCAAATTTCTGTAAGAGGTACAAACGCACTCTCTCTCAATCCACTCTATTCTCTTTCCAAATAATGACAGTGCAAACGTTTATTGAATGCTTAGTAAACGCCAGGCCCCATATCAAGCACTATACTTGTATCTCCCTTAATTTTCACAACAGCCCTATAAGGTTGGTCTTGATATTATCCCTGTTTTGTGGGTGTGGCAACTAGGCACAGAGGGTGTAAGAAGCATGCCCAAAGTCACACGTGTTCTAAGTGACAGAACCAGATTTTTCATCTATTCTGACACCAAAGCCCATACTTTTGATCCCTATACCACACTGCTTCTCAAAGCAGCCAAGTAGCACTAAGTTTATAGAAAATGTCATAGACATGCAGTATTCCCTATGTTAGGCTTTCAAAGGTTATCACAGTCAACCTTATGGATTCACTCTAATCAGGCATCCATTTGCTGTCCCTATCACACTACTGTGTTTTCAATCCTATTCCTTCGGTCTTTGTCCTCCCTCAAGTGCAATCTCATAGCACCTTCCTGAACACAAACACCCAGAGCCTTGGGTTCAAGTCCCACAATCCCCACAGCTTTCTCCAATACCATACTCTATACTCCTCTCCGAACTTTGAACTCACTTATTAACCACATCATTCATCTTGACTCTTAATCATGAGATCACACCATCACTTTCATAAAACTATTTTTTAAAGAGTTAACTATAAAAAACAAAATTCTATTCCCCAGAAGTTAACCATTATTAAAAAGTCTGTGCATTTTTAAAAAGAATTATTTATTTTAGAGAGAGTGCACGGGGGGAGAGGTAGAGGGACAGGGTGACAGAAGCTCAAGCAGACTTCCCGCTGAACGTGGAGCCCGATGTGAGGCTCGATCTCAGGACCCTGAGATCATGACCTGAGTCAAAACCAAAGAGTTGGAGGCTTAACCAACTATGCCACTCAGGCGCCTCCATACTGTTGATTTAAATGTATATTTCATTGTTGACTGGTGAGTTGGAACATTTTTTTCAAGTTTACAACAATTTAAAGTTTAGTTTTGTCAGTTACTTTTAATTTTGTCAGCTATCTGCTCAAGTTCTTTGCCCATCTTTCTAACAGGCTCAGCGTTCCTTATTGATCTGCTAAAGTATTTTCTAAATTATAGCTACCGACTCTGCTTTGTCTATCAAAAAAGTTTTTTCTCCAGTCTGTTGTAAATAACTTTTTAAACAAGTTGTACATCTACATAATGCTTATGCAGGAGAGGGGTGCATATTTACACCATTTGTATTAAACATAATATCCTTTCATTGGGCATCTATACTGAAAACAGCCAATAGGTTGACTTTGGTTAAGATGGAATAGAGCTAAGTGAAATTACAGGGTTTTTTCCTTAAAAAAAAAAAACCAACAAGGTATTGATATATAAACAATAACTTATTTTTTAAATGTAAAGTTAATATATTTACTGCTAAAATTTTTCTTGAAATTTACTGCTAAATTTTAAAATAGAAGGACAAAGAAAAAACGTAATCCCTCAAAGATGACCAGGGTTAATGTGAATGTTCTCCAGACATTAAAAAATCTATCTATATCTATACACATATATGTACGTTTTTTTCCTTTTAACAAAAATGAGATTATACTTTCCATGCTGTCCGCTGGATGAATTCCTCCTTTTCCTTCAAAATTCAACTTCAACGTTAATTAAGCCATTGCTCCTGCATTTCCCACTGCTCCTTATACGGCTGTTAGTACAGCATACATCCCATTACTAACACTGTGTGCTTTGATATCTGTATTATGGCATTCCCAGAAATGCACTGCTCAGATCTCCAGCTCTGCAGTGCTTACTTAACAGCCCCCATGGCTGCTCTCTGATTCCACCATGGCATTCCCGCCAAGGCCACTTTCCCACAGCTGCTCCCAGGCAATGGCAAGTACGGCAGGTACACCTGGGCAGCCCAGAGACACAGTACTCCTGATAGGCGACTCCAGCTGGAGAACTCTTCTTTGGCCTTGCCAAAACTTTCCTAAACGGCACATCATGCGCCTGGGTGGCTCAGTTGGCTAGGTACCTGCCTTCAGCTCAGCTCATGATGGGATGGAGTCCAACATTGAGCTCCCTGCTCAGCAGGGAGTCTGCTTCTCCCTCTGCCCCTCCCCCCCCAACTCATGCTCTCTTGTCCCTCTCTCACTCTCTCACTCTTAAAAAACAAAACACTGCACATCAGTCTAAGACACTTCCTACCCAGCCTTCCTTCCTTCCCTCTCTCATTCACAGGTGTCACACCCACCTTATGCCCTGACAGGTCTCCCCATTTCCCTCACTGCAATTCTCCCCACTAAGTCCCTGGCATAGCTAATCATGTCTTGGCATCTACCTCTCAGGGGACCTACACGAATGGTCTCTCCGCTCAAATGAATATTCCAGGAAAGCAAGGGTCTACTCTAGTCAACCTTTCTATTTTAGCATCTAGCCCACCCAACATTTCAAAAGCTCTTCACAAATGACTTGGTTAAGCAACTGTTTTAATTTCTTTGCTTTTCACCAACTCACCTGGTCTGGAGCCTTTTGCGATTTCTTTTTCCAGCAGCCATGGCAGTTCAACCCACTTAAACTGGGAAATCAAATCTAATTTGGAAACTGGAAATCCTGCTCATAGAGAAAAGAATGAAAAAAATGACTGTTTCTGCACAGGATGAAGATGTTCCAACATTCACACACAGCCTCTGGTTCTCCAGGAAAGAGAAGATGCTGTCAAATACAGACATTAATCCTGGAATATGAGGAACTGGGGAAGGTATGTCCTTGAAGACAGCACAGTGATACTCAACATTTCCAGTTCAATGAAGCGGAAATGCTTTTTTGGAGAAAACATTGCAGAAAAGTACATTTTCAGAACCCACTTTTAGGATTAGTCGTTATCACCCCTGCATGCCCAGCCAATATAGTTAATAGCACTTATCTTTCAATAATAGGGGACAAAAAGGTACACAGCTTATATGTTAGATCATAAAGAGGTATCTTTACCCAGAAACTCTAGGTTCCTAAAGTTCTCCAGTAGCACTTCCTTATAGAGCTCCTTCTGAAAAGGCTCCAGCCTCCTCCACTCTCCTCTGGAAAAGCTCACGATCACATCCTTGAATGTCATGGATTCCTAACAAACACATAAAATACAGTCTTTTTGCATTGGATTAACATTCACAGGTTCTAGAGATCAGGAAGTGGACATATTTTGGGGAGCCATTATCAGTCTACGATAGCAGTATTAATTACAACTGTGAATAAGAATTTTTTTTCCCAGGGTGTCTGGGTGGCTCAGTTAAGCGTCTGCCTTTGGCTCATGTCATGATCCCAGGATCCTGGTAGAGCCCTGCATCCGGGTTCCCTGCTCAGTGAAGAGCCTTCTTCTCCCTCCCCTCTGCTGATCCCCGCTGCTCATGCATGCGTGCACATGTGTTCTCTCTCTCAAATAAGTAAAATCTTTAAAAAAATGTTTTTCTAAGTGATTTTTAACTAACTGATTACAAGTTATTCTGATTTGTAACTAGCTCCTTTTCTCAATTATGAGTTTTAGTACTTGTTCAGTTGATTCTCAGAGGTTTTCCAAATAGACCATGTTATCTGCAAATAACACATTTGTCTCTTTCATACCAATACTTACCTCATTCCCTTCTTATCTTACTGCATTGGCTAGAATATTCAAAAACTACTCATTAACAGCAGCATGATTAGACATCCTTATCTTTTTACAGGCATTGTGAGAGATGCTTTTTATTTTCCAACACCGCTCAGCTGGAGATTTTTTAAAATTGTTTTAAGGAAATATAATTCTATTTCCACTTGACTAACTTTATCAAGAATAACTGTAGAATTTTAGTAAACTTTTTGTTGTTGTTTTTCTTAGAGTCAGACCTGTGACAAATTCTGGTAACTGAAATAAAACAGCATCTGAAGAATGAGTTCGAAGAATGTGAAGAATGTGAAGGAAACTGTCTTCATCATTCTAGTATCTTTATACCACTCTGTAGGAGCTCAGCAAGTAATTCACTTAAGAATGAAAACCAGTGAAAGGAAGCTTACCTGGGACTCAGTACTTGGAAGGACAGAAACCACTTTATTTTCTTCAGGGTTCTCCTCTTGGGAAATAACAGACTCTTGAGAGACTGGATCTAGGAACGGGGGGTGGGAAAGAACACTCTAGTCTTTCAAATGCATTCCTCAGGCTAGAAATTCTTATACATGTTTCTTTGGAGAAAAAGGTCAGAAGAAACAAAGTTTTTCCCACTCTTTTTAAAACAGAGATAAAAGCCACATACACTCTCTTTTTAAAATCCAAGTTTTTCCCCTACTCCACAAAATAGCCTTTCAATCCCTAAGCTCACAATAATTGACTTCATTCAATCCACACACCTACAGTTTTAATGTGTTTAATTTGCATAAGTTATTTTTAAAATATTCAGAGGCTGTATTAATATAAAACAGCATATTTGTTTTATGTATTAATTTGTTTTCTTCATAGTCCTAGCACAGTGCCTCGCAGAGAGTCCCTTCTCGAATGAAAGCATGGGGCTGGTCTCAGGAACACGCACCTCTTCTGCGGTCACCAGCAGATGCCTAAAGAGGGAAATGAGGAACCTGAACATATCAACTAAAGAGATTATATACCTTGAGATGTCAACAGATCTTCTTCTGATAAGGGTTAAGTATTTTTTAAATCAGGCTTTACTTTCTTATGAAGAGAATCTTAGGCAGCGTATTGATTAGATAATCAAGAGGAATTAAGAATCAGAATTATGTAGAAGGGACTCTTTTAAGGAAACTGTTCTTACAGAGTGCTAAAGCAATTAATTCACGAACTTTTTTATTGCAAGAGGCTTCCACACAGAGGCCCTAATTTTGGAGAAGCACTGTGTTGCCATGACAAGTCAGAGAAGTCAGGAAACCCCAATGTCGAACATACCAATTAGCTGTGTCACCACAACCTAACTCTGTGGAGGTAAATGCCATTTTCCTACCGTGGAACTCTTGGTGGAATATAAACTGTCCTATGAATGTACTGAGAGCCTTACGGTAGCTCGTCCGCTCCACATATTCGGAACACTTGTAGCATATTAGAGGGATTTTATAAAAGTTGAACCACATGCCCTCAAAGGGCTAGCCACCCTAGAAGTCTTTTTATCAATATTTTACGAAGATATAATTCAATTTATGTTTTAAGCATGTGTATATGTATAATAATGTAATTATAAAACTGTAGGTCAGCTGTTCCTCCCCCGATGCTGTGGAAATCGTACTATCCAATAGCGTAGCTGCTTGCCACCTACAGCCATTTAAATTTAAGATTCATTTCCTTATTTGCCCTTGTTACATTTCAGAGGCTTAACCTGCAGTGCCAAACAGCACAGAATGCATTTCCATCATCACGGATACCGGGTACCCCAATCTAGAAACTTGCTCCCACACACAGTGGAGGCAAAAGTTAAGGCCTGGGCTGGATGATATGCTTGTGAGTCCCCACATTTTCAGGTAATTTCCCGTGTTCTAAGATTCCCTTTTACTCAAGGCTGAAAGGAAAGAAATTAGTATTATACCTTATCAAGTTTAACCCTCGTAAAGATTAAAAAAAAAAAGAAGAAGAAGGTTCTGAGAGGTTGCATAGCTTGCCCACGATTACACCATAAAAGTCAGGGCTGATCCAAAGCCAGTTCCAACCCCAAACTTAGACTCCTTTTTAGCAATCAGTTGCTTTCTTTGGGGGAGTTTACTTTCACACCTTGAGAAGACTGCTCCCTCTTCCTCCCGCCATCTATAAATCTCACCTTCCTTTTCTTCAAGCATTGGGGTCAAATCCTCTATTAGGGTCACCACTTCCTCACTACTCTCAGGATGCTGTGACTTTACCCAAATCCTGATCTCCCCGGGCAGAATGGTCAGGAATTGCTCAAACACCAAAAGCTCCAAAATCTGCTCTTTCGTGTGGATGTCTGGTCTCAGCCACCGAATGCAGAGATCCCAGAGCTGATTCAGGGCTTTTCTGGGTCCAGCTGCTTCTGAGTAACAAAACCACCTGAATCTCTGTCTGAAAGTCTCTGGGTCAGTACTGTCTCCTCTCAGGATGGCTTCTTGATCCCCAGGAGTATCCATGCTTAGGACCTTGCTTGGTTCACTTGAGGCCAGAGTGTGAGGGTCTGGGGAGATGGCTGTCATCTTCTTCAAGGATACCACAGCCTGCAATGTGTATCAGCAGCAGGAACCCAATTCCCTTTAGACTCTAGTTGAATTATCAGTACAGTCCACCAACAGGCACTATAGACAGTGAAATATCAAGGGTTCCAAGCATTCAGCTTATGGTCTTGCAGCAACTGTCAAGAAATAGAAGATATTAAGCAAAACAAATTATTACTCCTAAGAACATAGTTCTTGGATTGGTTCAGATATATGTAGACATGCGTGTATCTAGAAGCCTAGAACAGCCCTGCCCAGCTGCTACATTAAAGGTCTACGTGAGAAGCGGAGGAGTTATTTAACAGTAATTAAAGACACCCTCCAAGAAAACAATTTCTTCAAACTAAATACTCCTCATAAGTAAAACACATAAGAAAAGGCTCACGGCTACAAGAGAATCCAGACACAAAGTTATTTATCAGCTCCTGAACTATTGCAGTGAAGGGCCACCCACTTCCCACCAGGTGCTCAACTTACCAGCCTGATTTCCTATTTGCCTCTCAAATTTCTCATAATCAATAACCAAGTGCTGGCGGTTTTATTTCCTAAGAACCTCTCCATTCTATCCTACTTAAGCTACCCATGTACAGGTTTCAATTCAGTCACACTGCAGCCTAAGGATGCCTTCTAATATGCACACCTGGGTCAAACCCCCCCCCATCTGTACCAAGGTAAAATTCAAATGCAGAGGCCATGCATGAGCTAGAGACCCTGCCCTAAAGACCTCACCTCTCGAGCTCTAGCTGCCCCTGATGGGGGCTGCAGCCAGAAAGAATGTCCCCATTTCCACACACCCTCTCTCCCCTTCCATCCTTTGCACTGGGCCCTTCCCTCTCCTTGAAAGCTGCCTTCTTTCCCTCTCCTACCAAACTTTAACTCATCCGTTAAAACTTGACTCCTTTCAACTGTCACCTCTTGTACAAAGCTTTCTCTGATCCCCAGGTGCTCTTTTGCACAGAACCTATCCTGTGCTACGTGCGTTCTTTCATGCTGCAAATAACTGATCAGGACACTATGGAGACACGCGTGGACAGATGTGGCAGGGTCCCCACCCTCAGACAACACCCAGGAAATGACAATACAGCCTGAGTGAGATGCGCTACAATGCGGCAGGTGAAAGCACTCTCTCCTCCTGTTGCAACTATAACACCAGTAATTTCCCACCTCCGAGCACAGAGCCTGGCTCACACGTATGCATGACGTCACTTATTCCTCCGCCAAATATTAGGCGCCTACGGAGTACCTGCGCCGCGCTGAGCACCTGGGGCTGTGCGGTGACTAGACACTCGTCTCGGTCTCCAGGGAGCCTACAACAGAGGCTCCGCGAAAATGTGACGCAGGCAGAGAGAAGTTCTCAAAGGGAGGGGGGCGCTGAAGACATTTTGGTTATCACGACTGGAGGAGGCGCGCTACTCGTACCTACCTGGCGCGTACAGCGGATGCTGCTAAACATCCTGCAGTCACCGCATAGCTCCCTTCCCCTACGCGCACACATCAAAGAACTTTCCCGCCCAAAATGCCCGCGTCCCCAAGTTGCAGGACCGTAAGGGCAGGGAAGGGATGGAGGAAAGCTCCATCATTCAGGACAGTGCCCACCTACCCGCCCCCCCCCCCCCGAAGCTGCGGCATCGGGAGTGCACGGTGAGGTCGCTCGGCTCCCCACCCACCCCGCTCCGGGTGCATCCTTGGAACCGGAGAGCTGGCCGCGGCCCCCAAATCAGGGGCCCGGGACAACCGCTACCTGCATCAGCACCCGCAGTCAGGACCATCGCCACCGCAATGAGCTTCTAGAAACTGGTCCTGCAGGAGCTGCGCGCGCAAGCCGGCGAGGGGCCACTGCGCCTGCGTAAAGGCGCAGAACTACGATTCCCGGAATGCGTTTGTCCCGCTTTGCGAGAGTCCTGTGTTTTCCATAGGCTCCCACCTGGCCTGTTGCGCATGGTCATTGGGAAACGGCTGGTGGGCTCGCCCAGAGAATTATTGCTGCGCCAGAGGCCTAAAGGCCTGGAACCATCTCAGGTTTTCAGGTTTTTGATGCTCGGTCTCCTTGGTCACCTCAAACCATCCCTCCTCCTTCTTCTTTCTGCCCTTCCCTGAAATCCAGGCTGGAAAAACCCACTGCAGAAGCATATCAGTGATGCATTCAATGCAACCCATAATTAATGCCACAAGTTGCATTTGAACAAATAGTAATTTTATTAATTTCACACCTGCCACCATGCTCCAGAACACCATCATGCCTCCCCGGAGTTACTGCAATAGCCTGTTGAATGCACTTTTCTAATCTTTTTTTTTTTTTTTAAGATTTTATTTATTTATTTGACAGAGAGAGACAGCCAGCGAGAGAGGTAACACACAAGCAGGGGGAGTGGGAGAGGAAGAAGCAGGCCCCCAGCAGAGGAGCCTGATGTGGGGCTCGATACCAGATTGCTGGGATCACGCCCTGAGCTGAAGGCAGACGCTTAACGACTGAGCCACCCAGGCGCCCCCACTTTTCTAATCTTGTCCGTTCTTTACACTGCAGCGAAGAGATGGTTAAAAACGTGAAACAGATAATGTCCTTCTGCTTAACACCCTGCAAAGGCTTCCCATTCCACTTGGAGTAAAAACCCGAATTTTAACAGTGGCTTACAAAGCTTGATAGAAACTGATCACCCATAACCTTGAACTCTTCCTAGAAATCCCTGCGCCAGTCACAAGGGTCTCCTTGCTCTTCCTCTCCTTCCAACCTGCTTGGCATTTCTGGCTGCACGCTTCTCCAGTAGGTAGCCCTATGGCTCACTCTTCCATCCTTTAATAGCTTCTCAATGAAGCTCTCCCACCACACTGCTTAAATTGGACCCCAACCCTCCCCACTCCTGTTTCCCCTTCTAACATACAGTTTTATTTGTTTACTACGTATTGGCAGTCTTTTTTTTTTTTTTTTTGGTCTGTCTTTTTCACTAGAATACCAATTCCAGAGTAAGAATTTTTATCTGGTCTGTTCCATGAGACACAATCTCCAGTCCTTGGAACAGTACGTGCTGCATAGCAGGGCTCAGTCGATTTGTTGACTATATGAATGGCCGTTGGCCCGGATTCCTGGGGGCATAGCAAAAAGGGCTGAGGGACTCCAGAAGGATTGTTTGGAGGGTTCTAATAATGAGATGATTTTTGGAGGGGTGGAGTCGGGAGAGAAAAACATTCTAGACTGAAAGACCAGGGTGAGTCAAGGCACTGAGACTTTAAAAAGATAGAGCAAACTCAACTAAATGAACCACTAGGTTCATCTCACAGGCAGCAATGCAAGCTGAAGAAACAGTCAAGAAGAAGCTATCCCAGTCCCAGGTCCGAGTACATATTCTTATCCTATACCCACCTCTCCTTGTCAGGCTGAAAATGGGGCATCAAGGAGAAGCTGGAGAAAGCAGAGGGATGTGAAATCAAATTGGCTCTTAAGTTTAACTGGGCAAGTCAGAGAAACTTTACTTAGTGGTTCTCAAACTGTATGTACCTTAGAACCACATGGTACTCTTCATTTGAATACAAATTCGGGGACCTTCCCCTCCACAACCCATTGTGGGTGATCCTTGGACTACACTTTGAGAAACACTATGCTAGTTGAAATACTCTGTAAGTAAGTGACATGCTACATATGAATAAATTCCCAGGAAAAAATGACTCCTTCTTGGAACTGTGACAAAACTGTAACTTTTGATTAAATGCCACCATCATGGTAAAGGGTGGGAGATCGTGCATCAGTAAAGAAAGAGAAAAACCACAAGTCAATTAGTTTCACTTGTAAGCAATCTGGTGGGATCTCTAGCCATGATAAGCAAACTAAGTAATACTTAAATAAATAGGCTTTTTGTTTGTTTTTAGCTGTTTTGGCTTCAGGATGGAGAAAAGATTGGAGAGAGAAGGCTGGAGGCAAAAAGACTGGTTTTGTTAGGAGGTTGTGCAATAATCCAGGTGGGACAATGAAGGTGGTCTAAATGGTGACGAACTAAAAAAGACCCAGCACGTGGTAGTAGTAGGATTTGGTGATTTAATGCAAATACTGATGGGTGAGAACAAAGAAATCATCAAAATCATGCACAATATGGCAGATTATATTTTGTAAAGATGGCTGCACTGATCTATTTCCAATCTAGATATGTATTATTACAACCTGATGTTGATGTCCTTCCATTGAAAGGAAATATCTGTTTCTTTCCCTTCAGTCTGGAGTGCTGAAATAGTTGACAAAATAGTTGCCTTCGCATTGTCTGTTCCTCCACATTTATTTACTTTTATTAAACATCTGAGGATGCAAATGAATTGAATATAGTATGAGAGTTTAATGCAATTGGACACTAATAGTCAAGACAAAAAATGAATCACAATGGATTACTTAATGCCCGTTGTCTCATGAAAGAAAGCATAGAAGTTTCAATGAGATTCAAACATTTTCCTGGTACCAAATTCTAGGAAAAGGTATTCCTTGGGTACAGGAAATTGGAAAACATCATGGTCAATTTCTTCAAATGCATTTTATTTTTTAGAAATGAAAAAATGTTACTAATGAAGTAAAATAGCTCCGTGAGCCTGAATAAAATCTTAAGGCAAAGCCCTACCTCTGGAGGCTAGTGGAGCTAACCAAGCTAAAGGAAAGAAGCCGTTGGGGAAGGTAGAAGAAATTGAGCAGTACCTTCAAAATTACAAGGAGTGGTTATTTCCAACCTAGAATTCTATTCCAGTCATCCTGGGTATTTCAGTTGGAGATTAGAGACAGTTTTAGACATATAAGCCCCCAACATTCATCTCCTAGTCTCCCTTTCTCAGGAAGCTCCTAGATGAGAGATCAGCAAACTTTGGTCTTTAGTCCAAATCAGCCCACTGTTTTTGTAAATAAAGTTTTATTGGAACATGACCATGCTCCTTGGTTTCTGTAGTATTCACGACTGCTCTCACGTTATAATGGCAGAATTGAATAGTTGTGAAACTCTGTAGCCCACAAAGCCTAAACTGTATACTAGCTAGCCCTTTACAGGAAGGGCTGAAGATTGGCTGATAAGGTGCATAAAGGAGTAGGAAGGGGAAATGGTGAGGGAATCAGGCAAACTTTAGAAAGGTAGAAGAGGGGTGCCTGAGTGGCTGTCGGTAAAGTGTCTGATTTCCACTCTGGTCATGATCTTAATGGGAGGGGGAGGTCCTGGGATGGAGCCCGAGCTCGGGCTCTCAGGCTCTGAGCTTGGCGAGGAGTCTGCCCATCCCTCTGTCCCTCCCCCTACTTGTGCTCTTGCGTGCTTGCTCTCTCAAATTAAATAAATAAATAAATAAATAAATAAATAAATAAATAAATAAAACCTTGAAAAAAAATAAGGTAGAAGAAAAATGAGTCAAGGGTGACAAGAGAGGTTGGAGTTGCAAGAAATGTTTGATATTTGAGAGACGTCAGGGAGGTTAAGCTGTCTTGAAAAACCACTAAATGGGGCGCCTGGGTGGCACAGCAGTTAGGCGTCTGCCTTCGGCTCAGGGCGTGATCCCGGCGTTATGGGATCGAGCCCCACATCAGGCTCCTCCGCTGGGAGCCTGCTTCTTCCTCTCCCACTCCCACTGCTTGTGTTCCCTCTCTCGCTGGCTGTCTCTGTCGAATAAATAAAATCTTAAAAAAAAAAAAAAGAAAAACCACTAAATATGATATGAGGGATATGCAAAATGGGTGACGATGGTCAAAATGTACAAACTTCCGGTTGCAAGATAATAAAGTCTTAGGGATAAAATGGGCAGCATGGTGACTATAGTTAACAAAACCTTATGGTTTAAAAGTTGCTAGGAGAGTAGATCTTAAAAATTCTCATCACAAGAAATCTTTTAAACTATGTGTGGTGATGGATGGTAACTACGCTTATTGTAGTGATCATTTGGTAATATATACATATATTAAATTGTGTTGTACACCTAGAAGGAATACAATAACGTGTCAGAGCTGAATGTTAAAAATGCATACATATGTACTAAGTTTTGAAAATTAAATCTTTGTATTTATGATAAATTATACAAAATATAAAAATATATGTATAAAGCATACATGTACATATGTATTAAATTTTAAAAATTAAAACATAGAGAAATCATGGTAAATTTTCGGATCAACAGTGGTGTTCTTTTTTTTTTTTTTTTAAAGATTTTATTTATTTATTCGACAGGATAGAGGCAGCCAGCGAGAGAGAGAACACAAGCAGGGGGAGTGGGAGAGGAAGAAGCAGGCTCATAGTGGAGGAGCCTGACGTGGGGCTCGATCCCACAACGCCGGGATCACGCCCTGAGCCGAAGGCAGACGCTCAACCGCTGTGCCACCCAGGCGCCCCAACAGTGGTGTTCTTCATCAAGGTAAAGTGAAGAAGCCAGAAGCCAGTGTGCAAAGGATTAAAGACTGAGTACTTCTTTTTACCAAAAGATGCCTTAAAGAAAGTAGATTAAGTCAAGGTATAGAGTGAGGGGCGCCTGGGTGGCACAATGGTTAAGCGTCTGCCTTCGGCTCGGGGCGTGATCCCGGTGTTACGGGATCGAGCCCCACATCAGGCTCCTCCACTGGGAGCCTGCTTCTTCCTCTCCCACTCCCCCTGCTTGTGTTCCCTCTCTCGGTGGCTGTATCTATCTCTGTCAAATAAATAAAATAATCTTTCAAAAAAAGAAAAAAGTCAAGGTATAGAGTGAAAGTGGCAGATTAGAGCCATTTTAAGGAGAATGAATATTTGCTATTTAGACCAGTGGGAGGTGGTTGCTATGTTTGTCTAGTTGTTCAACTTTCCCATTCTCCTTCTTCTATTAATAGTCCCAAATCTCCACCAGTGTGGACAAGTGATCCAAACTAGATCAATCAACTTTCCCATTCCAGGACTTCAAACTTGACACCGTTGAAGAAATCACACCTCGTTTGCATTTGGATCAGCTATATGAGAGGTGGTTTTAATTTCTACAGCTCTGAGAGGAAGTCATTCAAAGTCATTCTTGATTTGACAGACGCATCCACACAGCGTTTTTGTACACCAAAGGCTACTGAATTCATTTGTAGCGTGAATGAGATAATTCGATTACTTAAGAGTAGTTTCTTGTTCCTTACTAAACATTAAAGAAGCTATAATCATAATAACAAGAAATAGAGCACATTTATACTTGAATTTTTTTAAAAGATATCATCTCTACACTCAACATGGGGCTCAAACCTACAACCCTGAAATCAAGAGTCGTATGCTCTACTAACTAAGCCAGCCAGGTGCCCCTAGTTGAAACTTAAACATGACCTTTGCCACTTACAAGTCGGTCTCTTATTCATCCTGCTCCTCTAGTCATCAGAATGCAAAGTTTTAAAAATCATCTCTTTTTTTTTATTGTTGTTGAGAAATGTTAGACCAACAGAATACTTTGAATTCCCAAAGTACTTATGTCACAGAATAATTTGGGTTCCCAAAGAATTTATGTCACTAAGGTTGTTTACCTTTCATCTATTAGCATTTGCACTTAAGGTTTCTTTTATTTTTAATCAAGGTCGAATCAGAGGTTGGGGCTTATCATTCTTTTTCCACAACATCCAGAAATGAAAGGCTGTGTTATTGCTGAATCAGCTGGTTGTAATTCCCTGGGGGATGATCTTCGAGTTCTGTTGCCTAGATCCTGGTTGTGCCCACTTCTTATCTTTTGGAAGCCAATTTCTTTCATTTTTCTTTGTTTCTGTGAATTACTCCAGTACTCGTCTTCAGATATCGTCGTCCTTACACGAGTTGGTTTCTGCACTGGGAACCGAAGAACCCCTAACTAATACTGCTCAGTGACAATCTGCGGATGGTGAGTAGCACTGAGGGAGAAGATAAGATTATGGGCTACTCTCAGGACTCTGGTTTGGTCAACTGGATGGTGGTTCCACACACTGAGGGATACAGGAGGTAGGTTTGAGAAGGAAAATATATTCGGTTGGAGATCTATTGAATTTGAAGCACAGGTAGGACATGTAAGTGGAGATGTCCAGGAGAAGCTAACTGGAGAGAGAAATTCGTCATTTAGTAATTGAAGATGAGGCAGCAGGGAATGCAGAGAAAGGGCAGGCAGAGTTGAGAAGTGGTCTCGGACTAACAGCCAATAAAGTGGCGACTTCAAAGGGGTAGCAGAGAATGAGAAGACAGTGAAGGTAACTGATAAGTAGAAAAGAATCAGGAGAACATTGTGCAGGGAAGATCTAGTGGAGGAGTCTTGAAAGGGAGAATGGAGTCCATAGTTCCAACAAGATCAGGATGAAAGTGTCCATCAGGTTTGCTGTTGGTGTATCCTCAAATGATTAGTTTCAGGGAAGCCCAATGGGTTGGGAAAAGAATAAAGGTGCAGCTTGAATATGGGAATGGAAAGAGAAGGATGGGGTAAGTTTTTTTAAAGGAGAGACTAGGGATAGAATAGGATAAGAACAAAAAATACTCAAGATGCACTATCCTGAAGCTAGGGTCCTCTGGGAGTAGTGAAGGATTTCTTAGGATAAGAACATGGATAGTTTTTTTTTTCTTTTTTAAAAAGATTTTATTTATTTATTTGATAGAGAGAGAGAGAAACTATGAGCAGTGCAGAGAGGCAGAGGGACAGGGAGAAGCAGACTCCCCACTGAGCAGGGAGCTGGACATGGGGCTTGATCTCAGGACCCTGAGATCATGGCCTGAGCTGAAGGCAGACACTTAACTGACTGAGCCACCCAGGTGCCCTGAAAACATGGATAGTGTCAAGAGAATCAATCTCTAGGTCATATACATTATTTTATTGTATTTTATTTTATTTTATTTTATTTTATTTTATTTTATTTTATTTTATTTTATTTATTTATTTTTGAGAGAGAGAGAGGATCTTAAGCAGGTTCCATGCCCAGCACAGAGCCCAACAACTCAGGGTTTGATTTCATGACCCTGAGATCATGACCTCAGCCGAAATCAAGAGTCGATCTTAATTGACTGAGCCACCCAGGTGCCCCCATTCTTCCTTTATATTGCTTTGCCTAAGAAAGCTCTAAATTCAAGGTGTCCATGGGACGCCTGGCTGGCTTAGTCAGTAGAGCATGCAACTCTTGATCTCTGGGTTGTGGTTTTGAGCCCCACGTTGGGTGTAGAGATTACTTAAAAAAAAAAAAAAAACTTAAAAAAATTAAAGTCAAGGTGTCCCATTTCACAATGGCCCTTCTCTCATCTTACAAAAGCAAGCCATACGTCTCAGCTACCTCCGGTCTAACTATGGTTGATTACCCCTGGAAAATTTCAAGTGACTTCAAAAGGACAATTTGATATACCAAATTAATGAGGAAGTGAATAACAACTCCTGGATATGTCTCTCTCTCTCTTCTTTTCCCAAAAAGCCTCTGTCCCTTTCATTAAGAGATATATTTCAACTCTGAAAAATTGTAACATAAAAATATGCTAATCACTAATAGTTAAAGCATTTAAAAAAGTTGTAATATATTTATGTTGTTTTGATAAGTTGTATACTACTACTAATTATGCTTAGTCAATCATAATAATTTTTCAAATGGCCACAGAAAAAATTTGAATATTTTAATTTATATACATATCTTTGGGGGCACCTGGGTGGCTCAGTCAGTTAAGCGTCTGCCTTCAGCTCAGGTCATGATCCCAGGGTCCTGGGATTGAGCCCGCATCGGGCTACCTGCTCAGTGGGAAGCCTGCTTCTCCCTCTCCCACTTGGATTCCCTTTCTCACTGTCTCTCGCACTGTCAAATAAATAAATAAATAAAATATTTTAAAAAAACAGATTTCAACATATTTTTCAACATATTTTTGTTGAAGAAAATGATGATGAAGTGAACAATAAAACTTTCAAGGTTAAAACTATTGCATTATTATAAATTATTGTGGGGAAAGTAAAACTGACATACAAGTTCAAGGAGAAAATGCAATTATATAAAATTACTGATTTTTAAGGAATTGTTCATGTATTTTTAAATAGATGATAGTAGGCATCAAATCAATATCTCATTTAAAAAATCGTATTTAGATGCTACATATATATTTTTTAATTTTTTATTTAAATACAATTGCAGGGGCACCTGGCTCAGTCAGTTAAGCATCCACCTTCAGCTCAGGTCATGATCCCATGGTCCTGGGATCCAGCCCGCATCGGGTTCTCTCCTCGGCATGCTTCTCCCTCTCCCTCTGCCTGCAGCTCTTCCTGCTTGTACTCTCTCTCTCTGTCAAATAAATTAATAAAATCTTTAAAAAATAAAAAATAATTTCAATTTCGTTAACATATACTGCATTATTAGTTTCAGGGATAGATTTTAGTGCTATATATATAGTTTCAAGAAGTACCTGAAGGGTTTTATTTTATTATTTTTTAAAGATTTATTTATTTATTTTAGAGAGAGAGCCAGCAGGAGCTGGAGGGGCAGAGGGAGAGTGGGACAGAATCTTAAGCAGACTTCGTGCTGAGCCGCAAGCCTGACACAGCCGGGGGGGTGGGGGTGGGGTGGGGGTGGGGGGTGGGGGTGGGTCGTGATCTTAACGTCTTAAGATTACGACCTGAGCTGAAACCAAGAATTGGATGCTTAACCGACTGCGCCACCCAGGTGCCCCAGTTTTTATTTTAAAATGCTAATATTTACAATAGAATGTATTGTCAAAATTTCTCCCTTTCAATTATTTATAAGGGAAAATTTCAGATGCCAATCTAAAAATGTGTGAATGGATTACATAATTTTTCAAAAAGTTTTTTGGCGGGGAGAAGAATGTAAACAAAAAACTTTGAAATGTCTGTCTAAAGGAAATCAGAGGAAATATCCCTTCTGGTACAGGGATAAATTTAATCCCTAGAGGAAATGTTGCCTTATCCTCTAAGATGCAAGGCATAGTATTGTATTGGACCAGGTCAGCTTTTTGCCTTTTTCCAGGGATATTTGGGAGGGAAAAATAAAGTGAATGATAGGTTTTGCCAGAGGTTGGGAATTGAGTGGTACTGTCTTTAAGATAGAAACCAAGGTAAGAAAGTCTTGAATTCATTGCCATCTTTGGGATTCAGGCTAAGAAAGGAGCATGTGATACTTAGAGGAAACACAGACCAGAAAGCAGTGGAAATGTTCCAGGAGATGGGGAGGATCCAAAATGTATTCTAAATCCACAGGAATTAGGGAATAAAACAGTGGAAGGATTCTTTACGGTGGTTAGAGGCAGATGTTTCTGAGTTTGATTTTTAGAAGTAGAATGTTTCGAGTCTTGACATGGTTTTGTGTGTAGTGAAACCTGTTTTTAGTGGTACTGACTGAAGAGAGCAGAGATGAAGATCATGAGTGCTGGGACTCTGTTGGCAGACTGGACCCAGTCCCTGACCTCTTCAGCAACCAAAATGAGCACTGTGTGAGATCTATTTCTATAGAATTTTGGCTTATCTGGAGCTCCTTGGGAATGGATAATTGAATCATCTGGGATAGTTGGATTTTCTAGATAGTTTAGAATTAATCCTTTTAGGCATCTAAAATTGCTCATTCGAGGGACTGCTGGGTGGCTTAAAAATCTTTTTTTTAAAAAAAGATTTTATTTATTTATTAGGGGGGGGGAAGCGCACAAACAGAGGGGAGTGGCATAGGGAGAGGGACAAGCAAGCTCCCCGCAGAGCAGGGAACTCAATGCGGGGCTCGATCTCAGGACCCTGGGATCATGACCTGAGCCAAAGGCAGACATTTAACCAACTGAGCCATCCAAGCACCCCTGTATGGTTTCTTGATGTCAGGATTATTGCCAAGAACATCAGTGGTTCAAGTGAAATGACTTCAGGGACTCTGGGGTGGTTAGTGCTTTTTGTACTTTACAAATAACCCCAGAATGTTTTGCTTTTTGTATTCTTACAGCTTACTTTCCTAGTTTCCCTGCTTCTTCCCTCATTTTTAGGGTGTCCGTTAGCTCCTCTGTCATCCAAGTACCTTCCCAGAAGAGTGCTAATATTCTGCTTCTAATTTGCTTTTACTATGGAAACAAGACTACTTTGTTAGAACTGTGCATACATTTAGCGTAATCTGGGTCTACCATAGGGCAGAGGGGACTTTGAAAGAATAAAAGAGGTAAGTTTTTAGTTCTTGGATTTTGTGATACATTATTTTGGCTTCTTAGTGCCCTCTTTGCCCCCTGTTCATGCCTTCCACGATTCCTTCTTGTCTGTTTTTGGAAATCAAAGTCAATTCTAGATAGGAAGTATCTTGAAGCCACTATTCAAAACCAAATTGTCTAGTAAAAATATGAAGCTATTTAGTGGGAAAAATAAACTGCAATAGTTTGAAGAAAGAAGCAATTATAAAAAAGCTTAGAGCGTTAAACACTGATGACCAGAAGCAGCACCGTAAGCTGCTATAAGCTGCTGTATGTGATGAGATGTTAAAGGCATCTTTTTTTAACTTAACAATTCCACTTCTACATATTTCTATGTATGTAATATGTGACTGGATTGATGTAGGTACAGGGATTTTCTACAACAGCATTTGCTTGCACTAGTAGAAAAAATTGTCGACAGCCTCAATGCCTATCAGTAGGGGAATGATTAAATAGGTTTTGTCAGGTACTTATGCAGCCATTTAAAGGAACGAAGTAGCTCTGTACATACAAATCATAGTGGTGAAGAATGATCTACACTGCCCAGGTTCAAATCGCCGCTCCATCACTTCCTAGTTTGTGGCATTTTGGATTTGTTCCTCCACGATCTGGTGTCATAGAGATCCCTACTTCATAGGATTGTTGTGAGGACTAAATGAATTCCGCCATGTAGAACACTTTAAACACTGCCTGGCACAATTAGCATTAGGTATTATTATCATTACCTGTATGGAAGGACACCTGCGATATATTGTTTGGTGGAAAGATAAAGTTACATAATAGTATGTGTAGTAGGATTCCATTTTTGTTAAAACAAACAAAAATCTGGGCATACACACATATCCATGATTTGCACATGTGTGGACTCTGAAGTTTATACATAAGACGAACTTATGAGATGCTAACTAGTCTTGTCTGGAAGTTAATATTGCCTAACAAACTTTTTTTTTTAATTGATATTCTCTTTTCTTTCTCTTTCTTTCTTTCTTTCTTTCTTTCTTTCTTTCTTTCTTTCTTTCTTTCTTTTTTTGTGGTGGCTTTAGAAGGATCTATTTGAGGCTATGGGAAGTCAAAATTTCCTCAAAACAATCCTTGGTGCAGCTGCTTTATATATCCATAGTCGGGAAATATTGGAGGCACCAAATTGTTAATAGGATTATTTCCAGGGAGTAAGATGAGGGGATGGTGGGCAGGGAGGTGGAGGACAATCTTTACTTTTATACACTTCGGTATCGTAGTCTTTGCAAATAGTTTGTTATGCACTGACTTTGTGTCAACGTCAAACCAAAGAGGCAAAATGTCCTCAGAAAAGGAATTGGTGAATTTACTGTGGTATGAGGTAATTAATAAAAAGAGCGGTGGTGTAGACCTTTTTGAATTAACAAGGAAGAATGTTTATGGGGGAAAATCAGTGATACAGAACTTCATTGTAAGTACGAGCCTCTCTCCATTCTAGTTGCTTTTGGGGGTGTATACATATGTGCCGAGACAAGGCCTCAGAGAATGCACACTCAACTGTACCTGTTAATCACATTTTTCTCTGGGGAATGGGATGGTAGGAGTGGAAGACTTTTCACTTTTAATTTTATCCTCAATCATTTGAAAATTTCCCAAAGATCATGTATAATTTCCATATTAAAGCAATAAAGGAAATATATGTCTTTAATGTCGTGTAAGTACCTTGTACTTGCCTAAGTTATATCTGGAATGACATAAATTCATTTTTCAAGGCATTAACTAGGGCTTTATGGATTTCTTTTAGGGATAAATGCAATTTCAATCCATTTAGGGTCTTGATTTCTTCCTCTTACACCAAAAAAAAAAAAAAATCTGATCTTGTACCTAATCTGTTGTTGACAGTGCCATCACTTAAAGTACAGAATTATGCAACCCCTTAATTTGAATTCCATTTTGCAAGTGTTTTTCACGTACACGACCTCATGGATAAACTTAAGCCGTAAAGTTCAAATCGGTATATTGAAAATAAATCACTCGGGAAAAAAAAAAGAAAATAAATCACTCGGGTTACCAAAAAGAATGTAGGTATTAGAATAAAAACTAAAAAAAAAGAAGCTCATATAAGCATATATACTTGAATTTGAACTTTAAATATCTTGGTTCATTTAACTTTTCGAAGAACTTCGTGGCTTTCCTTCACTCGGCAATCCTAGTTTCTGAGAGCATCATAAAACTATACTTGATCACGGCCTTTAAGTGAGAAAAGGAGCCCAGGGAGCCGCCGGGTCGGGGCGTTTAACGCGCCGGGGCCGAGAAGTTCGCGGGAGGCGCAGGGCGGGGCTTCCTCCCGCCGACTCCGAACCCGGCTCTACTTTTCCGAGTCCACGTCTCTTTGGATAGGCGTGTTTCTTCAGGTCGGGACCGGCCGACGTGACAGCCACAGACCCTTCAAGAGGGAGCTCGGGCCCCCCGCCCGGAGGATCTCCCCTGGCCGGGGCAGCGCGGGCCAGCCCGGTCAGGCCCCTCCCGGACTGCGGCGCGAGGCCCCTCGGGCCCGAGCCCGCCGCTGCCTCGCTTCTGGGCGCCCACCTCGCGGCGCCGCGCGCAGCATCCCCGGCATGGAGACCGGCTCAGACTCAGGTCAGAGGCCCGCGCGTCCGTTTCGTGTCGCGGCCGCCGCAGGCTGCTACGGCGCGGCGGGGCGGCTAGGCCGGGCCGCCCGCGCAGGCCGCCGCGTGCTGGGTCCGCGCGGGGAGCGCTCGCGGGGCGGGCGGCGGCAGGTGGGCAGG
Organism: Ursus americanus; assembly: GCF_024610735.1. NCBI lineage: Eukaryota > Metazoa > Chordata > Mammalia > Carnivora > Ursidae > Ursus > Ursus americanus. The sequence continues at coordinate 21,416,551 of NC_142144.1, forward strand.
ACGAGCCGCGAGCGAGCGCGGGCGGGCGCGCGAGGGGCCCGGCGGGGGGGCCGCTGGGAGGATGGCTCAGCTCTTTCTAAATATAAAACCGGCGTGAGTTGGGCGAGCGCGGCGCGGAGCCGCAGAGCCGCCGCGCCGGGCCGGGCGCACCGGGACTCGGCCGACAGACGGCGGCGGCTCCGCAGAGGCGCGAGGTGTTGGGAGCGCCCTAGTCGCGAGCTCGCGGGGGACCGCGAGAGCGACGCGTGCAGCGAGGAGGACGCAGGCGGCGGCGGCGACGGCAGCGGGCGGGCCTCGTGGGCGCAGCGCGGCCCGCGCCGAGCGACCGGAGGCGGCTCCCGGCCCCTGCCGCACCGAGAGCGGCGAGCCCCCCGCGCCGCCCGTCCGCGCCCTCCCGCTCCGGCCCCTCCCTCCCTCCCTGGCGCAACATGGCTGCGGCCGCCGCCTCCGCCTCCCAGGACGAGCTGAGTAAGTGCCACCGCCAGCCCGCGGCCGCGAGTCAGAGCCGGCGCTGCGCAGGGCCCGGGGCGGCGGCCGGGCGGGCCGGGGCGCGCTGCCGCCCGCCGGGAGCCGGGAGCCGGGCTGGCTGGGTGGGTGGGCGGGCGGCGGCCGCGGCGTGCGGGGGGCTGGGGCGCTCGGGCCTGGCGGGCGGGCGGGGCGCCGGCCGCCGCCGCCTGCGCTTGTAGGCCTCAGGTTTGCACCGTCACGTTGCGAAATTGAAACCGGAGCCCCGGGCGGAGCCACCTCTGCCCGCGATCCGCCCCGGTCCGGGGGTGGGGGCAGCCCAGCCCCCTGCTCGCGGTTCTCGGGCTGGCGGACGGGCCGGGGGCCCCCAGGGTGGCAGGCTGTGTCGGCCCGTCCCGTCTGACCCCGCCGTGGCCCCGGGTCCCAACTGTGTGGGGGAGTTCTAGAAATGGAGCTTTGGGGGCGGGGGAGAAGGTGCTCGTCTGTGACACCCTAGAAATCAGCGGAAAGGTCAAGAATAGGCGGTGACCCTCAGGTGGAGCAGGAAGGACGGGAGGGCAGAGAGAGCGTCGCGGTGTTACACGCAGGACGGACCGCGGGCTGACAGCGCTTCAGAAAGGAGAGCCAGCGCACACTCGACCGTAATCGTTGCCGTTTTTCAGGGGACGCCGATCCCGGTTTGGGGAGAGCGGTGGTCACCCTGAATCCCAGGCCGCCCCACCCGCCGCCCGGGTTCACCTCGATGCTTTGTGGGAAGTGTAGTTCTAGGGCGCCGCAGGCCCACGCTGGGGTCATAAAAATTGAATTTTCCTGGGACACGTAAGAGGATTTCTGATTGCGTTTGGGGTGGTTAGACGAAGTGCTTAGGTTGAGCTTTTGTTTGTTTCTTCAGTGCTGCCCTTCGGTTTATGACAAAAGCAAAAAAGGTGTTATTTAGGGATGATGTGAGTTTTAAGGGGAATGAAGCATGGGTGAGGTGTCGCAAGCCTTGTGAAGTTTTTGTTGTTATAGTCCCTTCTGAATTTCCATACGAAAGTAGTTATAAACATAGTAATTTCTGTTTCTTTGGTGTTTGGCAGTTTAAAGCTACTTTTATATACGTGATCTCACTCTTGCCCTCTTAACAACCTTGTAAGGCGGGTAGGTAGGAATTATCCTTGTTTTAAAGAGGAGGCAGGTTTAGAGAGATTAAGTTCCTTGCTGCTTTGACAAAACTGGTGTAGCAGGAGTAATGTTTGTTCATTTGAAGCTGAAATAAACAGTTGGTGTGACCCTGGGCAGAATAGAGTGTCCGAGTGGACAAGGTCTCAAGGTGTTTTCGGAGGTAGACATGGTCTGAGGGCCACAGAGTTGATCAGGTCCAAGCTGGAGCACCCCTACCAGGCCTTCTGGGGAGATAAGTTTCCTGATTTTTTTTTCCTTCCATTTTTTTGTTATTGTGGTAACATACACATAACATAAAATTTACCATCATAACCATTTTAAAGTGTGTATCAGTGGTGTTGAGTACATATTATTGAGCAAGCATCACCACCATCCATTTCCAGAACTCTTCATCTTGCAGAACTGAAACTCTACACCCATTAAACCCGAACTCCATATCCTACCCCACCCCCCCTCCAGCACCTGGCAACCACCATCCTACTGTCTCTATGATTTTGAGTGCCCTAGGTATCTCGTGCAAGTGGAGTCATACATTATTTGTCTTTCTGTGACTGCCTTATTTCACTTGGCCTAATGTCTTCAAAGTTCATCCCTGTTGTGGCATGGGACTGTATTTTCTTTGTTTTTAAGGCTGAATGATATTCCATCGTGTGTATATATTACATTTTCTCATCCATTCATCTGTTGGTGGACACTTGGGCTGCTTGCACATCTTACCTGTTGTAATGCTGCTGTGAACACAGGTGTACAAATATCTCTTTGAGACTCTGCTTCCAATTCTTTTGGGTATAGATGCAGAAGTGGGATTGTTTGGTCATATGGTAATTCTATTTTTAATTTTTTGAGGGACCACCGTACTGTTTTCCACAGTGGCTGTACCGTTTTATGTTCCTACCAACAGTACACAAGGGTTCCAGTTTTTCCACATTACCACCAACATTTGTTCTTTTCTGTATTTTCGAAAGTAGCCATTGAAATGGGTTTGAGGTGGTCTGTTTAAATTGTTATACCTCATGGTATCTGAGTTCCACTCAGATAGTTTAGTACCACTAAACACTTCAAAATCTGAATTACCATTTGGAATGGGGGAAAAAAAACTAGAGGAAAATTGGATATCATTCTTTTTTTTTTTTTTTAAATAAGATTTTATTTACTTACTTGAGAGTGCGGGGCACACGACCCAGGGGAGGGGTAAGAGGTAGAGGGAGAAGCAGACTCCCTGCTGAGCAGGGTGCTTGATGTGGGGCTCCGTCCCAGGACCCCGGGATCACGACCTGAGCCTAAGGCAGACGCTTAACCGACTGAGCCACCCTGGCGCCCCAAGTTGGGTGTCACTCTAAAGTGGCTGATATGTGGACACGCAGTGTGCTCCTGTACATCAGGTGCCTGGTAAGGGGCTGGTAGTCCTTCTGCTAGTGCTTCTGGAACTTACAGCTTTAGTCGCTACTGAAAAAGTTGGGAACAAGTAATTCCAGTGCTTGCTTTTCCATTGTTTTGTTTGGTCAGGTCATCAATCACGGACCACAAATATCTGATGACGTGGTTTCTGTGTTCCTTCAGAAGAGATTCAGTGCTTGGCAGCTGGTACTTGGAATAATTTAACTTGAAATCACATACATAAGTACTGGCTAAGAAGTTTCAAATAAGCCATGTTTAGTTTTAGAATGGTTATAATAAAAGGAGAGATGGTTGCTAAAATGATGCTTTATACAATTTTTTAAAAAGCCAAGGATCTGAATATTTGCTCACTATTATTTTTGACTAGTAGTGATAATAAAAAGCAAACTTTTTAATGCCAGCATTGTTTTTTTCCTAATATTTTATTGTAAAAGTCTTCAAAAATACAGAAAAGTTGAAAGTGAGTATTCATATACCCAGTACTTAGATTCTGCATTTGCTGTTTTACCACCTTCATCATGTATCTGTTCATCTTTCAATCCACCTTTTACAATTGTAATTATTTTATTTTTTAGTTAAAAAACTGTGGTAAAATACACTAATGAAACTTATCCTAATCATTTTTTAATTGTACGGTTCAGTGGCATTAGGTACTCCATCCATCCTTTTTTGATGTGTTTCAAAGTAAGTTGGAAACCTCTGTAAACGTACCCCTCAGTATTTCAGGACTAGCTTTAAGTGTTTTGCATATATTCTTTTATTTGTCACAGTAATGCTAAGAGGTAGGTAAAATTATTATTGCTGTTTTACGGAATGGAAAACAGACTTTTTAGGTTCCCATGGTCCTGCGGCAAGTGAGTGGTGGCGTCGGATGCCCCGTGTCTCAGACTCCGGCGTGTGCTCAGCCAGGCTTCAGGCTGTATTACGTCTGTCTGCCGTAGTCAGTGTTCATGCCCATGGAAAGATCTAGTCAGATGGGCTGCTAAATTCTTAGCTAGATGTTACTTTAGTCCAACTGTTTGACTGCTGTTTAACATGCCGTGGGGTGCAAAAGAAACACCACCCTCCACCAATGGAATTAGAATACCGCTGAGAGGAAAGAGAACACATACATGTAAACAAATATGTAAGGTCCAAAGTGTATGATTATGTAATATAGGTAATGCTAAAATCGTATTATCTGTGGTTCCCACGTCTGCTATTTAGAGATGAATAGCTGGTACACTGGGTTTCTATAGATTTCAGATCAGCATTTTTTTTTTTTAAGATTTTATTTATTTATTTGACAGAGAGAGACAGCCAGCGAGAGAGGGAACACAAGCAGGGGGAGTGGGAGAGGAAGAAGCAGGCTCCCAGCAGAGGAGCCTGATGTGGGGCTCGATCCAATAACGCCGGGATCACGCCCTGAGCCGAAGGCAGACGCCTAACCGCTGTGCCACCCAGGCGCCCCTCAGATCAGCATTTTTTATCTTTGTGTTTGAGGTAATACACATGCCATAAATTTACATGAAATCTATGGTTGCTTTCAGTTGTGTTTGGCACCGCACTTTGTGGGAGCTCCCGAGAAGCAGAACTGTTAGGTTTCTCTTTTATTTCATTTTTATCGATTGACTGGTTGATTAGTATCATTGACATGTTGCCAAAAGGTAAGCAGGACAGTCTTGGGCTGGGATTTCTTAGCATTTGTTATCCTTTCACAAATCTCATATAATTGTCACTTTGAATCAGGTGATTGTAAAGTTAATGTTTATTGAAAGCTTACCATGTGTTCTAGTCACTTTGTACGTGTTGACTGACCGAATCCTTACAACAGCCCTGTGAGTTTGGTGCTATTACTGTCTCAGTGGTGGAACTGCCTTCATGTTACAGAGTTAGGGCTTGAATTCAGATTCCGTGATTCCAAAGTTGATGTTAATTCTGACTGTTGTATTACTCTCTCTGAAAGGGAACATATACAGTTTATAACAGAGGAACATGTGTCCCCCCACCCCCCGCCCGGTCTTCACTAGCCTCCAGAAGAAATCTGCTGTCATGTATAAATTGTGGCAGTATCCTGAGGTTCATTGCATAGAAATATTAGAATTTTGGTGAGATGCCATGATAGAGAACAGTTAGTTCTGACTGTTAAAGATAATTCTGAAATCCAGTTTGTAAATTACTTAAGATCATAGTGCTGTAACTGTTTGGAATGGAATGAAATTCAGTGCAGGGCATGTGGGCTAGTTTTTCTTCTAATATTATCCTCTGCCAGTTCATGGAAAAGTTGACATTGTGGTTGTGTTTCGGCAGTGGACAGAGAGATTTCTGACAGAGGGAAGGAAGCATTTGAGACTTTTCACCTGGTCAGCTGTTCAGTGGTTTCGTATTCTGGGCTTTATAATTATAAGGCATCCTGAGAATCTGATCTTCATTGGGATAAAGACAACTCAGGAAGGAGTACGGCCTGTAATCTTAAAGCACATTGACACTGGTCAGTTTGACCATTTGACATAACCATGGGGAACTTGACTTGCGAAAGTTGGCCAGATAATCAACACGTCAAATACCTTCTGAGAGAGGCTCTGCCAGTGCCTGGAAGCCTCGTGGCTCTTTTAGAGGGTGAGACGTGGGAAGCTGTCTGTGTAGCTGTGTGGGTGAACGTGATTCTGTGGCCTACTGAAATAGCCCCGGAGACAGCCATCCGTGCAGCTGAGCTGATCTTTGTAGAAAGGCTAAATCAAGCCTGTATCGTTCAAATTTTGGTTACTTAGTCAAAGAGGAATGTTAAAATGGGAAATTATGATATTTCTGTTTCTTATCAACCTCTATTCTAATTCTTCGTTTTCACCCCATTCTGTTTTGAATTATGCTTTCAATAAACTGTAATATTAAAGGCCAATGTCAGTGAAAGTAGTTGGCACTGGGGCATTTGACCTTGTTCAGAAGATAGATGTTAAAATTATCGGCACTGCCAGCGTGCTCTGATGGTCTAATCCAAGTTTCTGGTCTCTGGTTTCAGGCCTGGCCAGTCTCTGCCTTGATGCTTGCCGTTTTAGATGGCTTATTTTCCCCACACATTTTCCAGTTAAGTAAGCACACTTTAAAAATTGAGTGACTAACTTTTGGTCCTATCCTCATAGGGCTTATAATTCATTGTAGACATAGGTTTATATATAAATATAAATAACTGATACAAAGTGTAAAATGAAAAATGCCTACCACTGTTCTTTGGAAATTTCGAGTGAGAATAGCTTGAGCTAAGACAGGGAGGTTGGAAGATACTTTCAGAGAAAGTTTGAGTCTGATATGCTAGTATGGGGGTGCAATGGCTACATGAAGTATTGGGAAAGGAGATAAAATTTGGAGTTTGATGCTTGACCCTTTCTGTCTTTTATGCTCTTTTTATGATTTGGGATCTTTGGCGAATTATTTTACCTTTCCTAGGTCTCAGTTTCTTTCTCATTAAATTGGGATAATAAGAAATACTTATAGTGTTGTTATGATTAATGTATATGAAAATGCACTATATAAACAGTTAAGCTCCATGTAAATTAGTAGTATTATTTAGGTGGGAAGGCAGTAGGAGACGAAGCTGGGAAGATAGGTTGGGACCGGCTTGTATGGGAATGCCAACACAACTAGTTTGGACTTTGTTCTGTAGACAGTAGAGGACCATCAAAGGCTTTTAAGCCGGAGTGTAACATGAATAGGTCTGTTTTATAAGGATAACAGGTGGCAGTGGTGTAACATTGATTGCGTGGATCCAGAGACCAAGAGGAGCAAGACTAATTAGGAGGGTGTCACAGTGGCCAAGTGAAAAAAACCTAGGGTCTGAAGTGGGACAGTGGAAGTGGATTTGGCAAGGAGGTAATATAACCTAGAATCCCTAAAATAGGCAGAAATGATCGGCCAAGTAGATGAGTGGTGTTCAAGAGAGGGAGGAGTTAGAGATGATTCCAAGAATCTACCTGAGATATTAGCGGGGGTGGGGGGGAGGTGGTGGAGAGTAAAGTCTCTAGGCAGATTTAGGGAGGTGAAAGTGGAGAAGACAGAGAACGGGTTTATGTTCAATAAAGAAATAATTTGTTGAGTGAATGAGTTGAATTATTGAGGCGCTCATGTTGCATTGTTCAGGGAGACCGGAATAGTAGCTGAAATGTCATGTGGAGTCAGAGATGATTTTGAATCCTGGCTCTGCTGCCTTTTGATTAATGTCTTTGAACAAGGGACCTAACTTCTGGGCTTTGGTTTTGTCATCTGTTAAATGGGATAATAACCAAACCTATTTCACAGAATTGTTATAAGAGTGGGAAGAGGTAACGCATGTTACGAACTTGGCATAGTGCTAGGCGTGTGGCTTCATTGGGTGTGGGAACTTGTTCTGAAGCTTGGGAGAGCGTGGGGGTGATGGTGGAGTCAGGGGAATGGGCGGATTGTCCGGAGGACAGATGTCTGGGGGCTGTGCCTATGTAGGGGTGAGAAGAAGACCAAGAAGAACCAGAGAAAGGGATCAGGAGTGCTGAGAGAGGGCAGAGGTTCCCAGGGTTAACCATTTACATTCTCAGTCGTAATGTGCGATAACATGTGTACCCACCTACTAATATGCTTCTTATAAAACTGCTGTATAATTACACTTCCTTCAAATTTTAATGTAAGACTTTATATGTTTATGGTTTTTATGTATATGTACACATATACATATATGATCAAATCTATGTTGTATTGGTATTCCAGTGTTTTAGTCTTCAGTGAATAATTTTAAAGTATTAGCCTGTTACTTCTATACAGTAACTTTTATTTGTGGACATACTCCTTACTCTTTCTCCAGTTTGGTAATCACTATAATTTTTTTCCTCCTCATTCTGAATTTGCAAAGCAGGACATCAAATTAGATCTTAGCATAGAAATAAAAAGTGCTTTTTTAAAAAAAAAATTTCTTAATGGTAGCTATGAATATAAATCTTTTAATTGTTTTTTTTTCCTGGTGTTCTAAATAATAGATTCTTTATACAATTGCATATGTACGAGTGGATGAACCTACCATTGGTGATCCAGAGGATTTTTGTCAAGACTGGATAAACCATGTATCACATTGATTGTAGAGGTTAGTAGCTCCTTAGTTCCTTAGGATGTGTGCATTTTTTTGTAGTAGCATTTAAAAATGCATAGGTTATCAAGTAGCAAGCAATTTCCTGCCAAGATCTTCATGGGTTTTTCTCCTTTTCTAGCTATCCTGAGAGAGTTAGTGAGGTTCATGTTAGTTTATATATTCCTGAAGCCTCTATTCTGTCACCGCAGAAACATAAATTTAAAAAATTGGCAAGAGAGAGAAAAAGAAAAAGCTTGAAGACATTACTTAGCAGTGTGCACAAGGGAAAGACAATGAGTGTTAGTTTACAAGTAGTCTTGTCTGCCACAATAAAAACTGAGTTTACATGCTCCAGGAATGTTTTATCTGGAGTTAACTGTTTTATCTGTTAAAAAAAAAAGGGGGGGCGCACTGAAAGAGGCATCATCATAGTCATTGGATATTCCTAATTCTGCCTTTTTGGCATGTACTGTGATGGAAAAGCCACTAAATTCTTCTTCATTCTGGGGCTGAACAAGACTGGTGTCAGTGTCATTCTTGGATGATATTGGATGGTCCTTTGATTGAAATCTTGTCAGTTAAGATTGTAATTCTCTGATACCATGAGCTCAATATCCAGTGAGTACCTTGGATTTTGTGGCTTCAATCCAAAGGTGTATCTTATTGCTTTCTTCTAATTTAACTATTGCATTCCCTTTCCCCCAGTGCATTGTTTTTCAATATGTATATTGCTGATGATAGTGTATGATTCCTTAATTCAGTTAGGTGGAATTTTGAAGGATAGAATGAATGGAATATTTTATAAATCAAAGTTCAACTTTAGCATAAACTTTGGTTCATTTTCTCTATCTCACATATCTTCATTCCATTATAGAGAAATGGAAAACTGGGAGGTTGGAGGAATTGTTTAGAAGAGAAATGAGGACATTGTTTCTTTGCTCCTAGATTCTTTCTCAGTGCTTTTGGGCCTGTGACAGATGTGTTAATGAAATTATGATATACCGAAGGCAAGCAGGTCAAACCATAAATGCTGGAATTTAAGTAGTGACTTAAAGAAAGAACTTTCTAGAGTTTACACATCCAACTGAGCATTGTTCTAAGTAATTAGCTGCTTTGGGTGGATCTTAACTATCACATGTTTGACTTTTATACAGTCTGAACTCTTGCATAGTATATATTGTCTCCTCTAAGCTGGATTTCATAAGCTGAACTAATCTTCCCGTTCATCAGTTTACTAACATTGATTTCTAACTGGGCACCTGCCAGCTGCTGTCTCTGGGGGAAAGGGCTTCCTGGGGAGGTGGGAGTGTTTGTGGAGCTCACCGCATCTGAAGCGTGGCACTTATTCATTAAATCTAGGGTACGGATGAGGGCTTCTGTCCCATCACTTGGCTCAACCCTGCCAAGCTAACCATATGACTTCTTCCTTCCCACCCTGTGTGTGTGTGTGTGTGTGTGTGTGTGTTTGTGTAGGGGGGCAGCGGGGTGTGTATGTGAGCAGGAGGAGGTAGCCTTGTTTAGGGCTATGCTGGGTTGGGAGGGGTCTCAAAGTAGTCTGACATCATATCCAGGTGGCTAGGACTTCGGAGCGGCAGGAGAAGAAAGACTCCTGTCCCCTTCTCTGCTCAGAGTCAAGAGTGCATCCTGGTGCAGGGGTTTCCATATCGGAGTATCTACCTGGGTCCTGGGGGTGAGATGGTGGGCTAGAGGACGGGAAGTTGGTCTGATTGCCTTAGTTCTGGGAGTGAGGGGCACCAGCAGGGACTGTGTCAGCAGGAACCTCCTGCTCCGAGCCGCATTGCTTGCAGAGGTTCTTCTCTCACTCCCCTTTGGGCAGCCCTGGCTGGAAGGAGGCAACTCCTGCAGGACCCTCTCTCCATCTCGGACTTATACTGATCATTACTACTGGACTTCCTGACATTCTCCTCTTAGGCATGTTTGCATTTAATACGTGTTTTTAAAGGTAGGGGATGGGGCAGACATCTCTTTAAAAACCTAGCAGTAGAGGTCAAAATTGAAAGTATTAATTCCTGAAGAAGTATCTTGCTGGCCTCATTTGGATTTTGTCACTTAAGTATTAGTGTGACATTTAGTGAATCAAAATGGCATATAGAAATCAATAGATGATGCGGACTTTACTTTAACCTTAGTTAGTATCTGGTTAGATCTATAATTCACAGGATTGATCTACCAGAAAAGACAGTATTACAAATAAAATCTAGATGGCAGCTAGGCCTTCCTTACTCTTTGTAGTTTTAGCCTCACACTCCTAATTGCAGAGACTGTCAAAGTCCCAAGGTGGTTATCTCTCTGTCACCCCTCCACCCCCCATCACATCCTGTTTTTGTGAATTTCCCATAATTTACTTTACTTATGCTTTTCTTAGCTGTTAGGTTCCCATTTCTGAAAATGATATTTTGGTTCCACTCATGTCAGCTTGGACATGAAAACCCACCTGTTTCACTAGTTTACACACACACACACACACACACACACACACACTCACTCCACTCTTGCAAGCATTTCAGTAATTTAGTTAACTCTGGAAGATGTGAGTCATGGGGAAAGTCTTGGTGTAGAGTGTTTGACTTTCTGTTCTTTCACTGGTCTGTCCTCTCTCTCCATCTTTTTCTTTTCTCCTCTCCTCTCTCTAGTAACTACTGCATCCCTCCTGATTTGGAGCAGACCAGTTCTGCCACACAATCAGACCTTCTAGAACTCCTCCTAGTCTTTTTTTTTTTTTTTTTTTTTTTAACCCTAAGCACTGGTCATCGTATTAAAATACACATGGTCCTTTTTACAAGAGGTTCTGATGTCAGGTATTATAAATTGTCACCAGTCCCTTCCTTTCCCTTGCTACAGACGTTAAATGTATAAACTTCCAAATAACTTTTCTAATGCATGGGGAATTGCTATTTCATATATTCAACAGGTATTGGAACAACTCTCTGCAAGGGACTGCATTAAGTGCTGGGACACCAAGAGATTTAAGTTACAGTTTCTCAACCCGAGGAGCTCTATAGAAGGATGGAGTGTAGAGAAAGAGTGGGTAGTTAGGTGGAATCAGATTGAAATCACACCTCCAAGAACTGCTTTGGTCTAGGGAAGAGAAGATTGGGCAGTTACGTAACGTGTAGCAAAAGAGAGTGAGTGCCAGGAGAGGTGTAGAAGAGGTCCAAGGGAGTTTGTAGGGCTCGGATGGGACGTGGAAGTGTGCAGCAGGTAATGTTTGGGCTGAACCTTGAATGGGAGGCTTTGGCTGTGTGGAGATGGAGAGATAGGCAGGAGAGGTTGGGAGAGGATTCCCGGTTGGGGGACTTGGTTGACCAAATAATTGGGCAGGGAAAACATGGCACAGTCAAGCAGCTATTGCAGTTTGGATTGCTGTTGTGGGAGTAATAGGGTGCATGGTTGAGAAGATTCTTTTGGGGCTAGATTGGCCTACCATTAGGAAGGACTTTCTCTGATCTGATAATTCACCCTAGGCATGTGCTGGCTGCTTTTTTTTTTTTTTTTTAAAGATTTTATTTATTTATTTGAGAGAGAGAGTGCAGAGCGAGGCTGAGAGACCACAAACAGGGCCAGGGGCAGAGGGAGAAGCAGACTCCCCACTGAGGGGGGAGCTCGATACCGGGATCGCTGGGATCATGACCTGAGCCGAAGGCAGATGCCTAACTGCTGAACCACCCGGGCGCCCGCTGCTAATTTTTTTTTTTTTTTTACTGTACTTTGATAGAAGTACTTCTTTTTTTATCCCCTTTGGCAAAGACCTTCTGCTTATGTTTGGACCCAGTTGTAAGATGGCTTAAGCAAAAGCAGGGCACTTATTTTAGGGAGTTTTATGGAAACAAGAGGGGCCTTCACGAACTAGAAATCATCTAGTTCTTCCAGCTGCTCCCTGTGCCTTTGTGCTCGTCCTTTCTTCAGACCAGCTTCTTCTGATTCCGTTTCATAGAGAAGGCTAAAGATGCCCATGCCCTGGCCACTGGCTTTATTCTCCTACGTCCAGGCACTCGAGGGAGGCTTGACTTTTTGGTCCCGCTTCTGGATTGCTGAGGAAGGTATGAATTGGATCAGGACCCATCCTCACACATTGGCTCTGTTGTGCGTGGTTGTCCAGTGAGCCTTCGTATCATTTCCAGCCCCTTTCTCGGCTCAGCAGGGCTGCAGTTCAGCACGCTGGAAGGAACATTGGGTTTGGAGTTGGACTGGCCTGGAGTTTGAACCCAAGCCCTGACACTTCCTACCTTACAGTCTTAACATTCTTCTTTTTTAAAAATTACCATTCGTAGTGAATTTTAGGCTCTGTTTCTGTATCTGTAGGTTGGAGCTAATATTACCCTACTTCAATAAATAGGACTTTAGAGGGGTACTGCATTCTCGTGTGTACTTAGAGGGTAAAGACCTCCCAAGGTTCAACTTAACGATTCTTTGTCTTATTAGCTTGGTGACCTTTGGCAAATCAGATCCCGAGCCTGTTTTTCATCTATAAATGCAGACAGCAGTTGCCCACCTCACAGTGCTTTGAGGCTCAAAGGTCCCTGTGACACTGCTCTGTGACTATAATGTGTTCACGTGTCTGTGAAGCACAAGAGAGTGAATGTCAGGAGGGACGGTGTCTCCTTGTGAGGTTACTCCGGTAGAGTTGGGTGTGCTGCTGTGGCAACTTGGTAGATCTTTCTCCGAATACCTTGTAGAGTTAGGTGATGAATTGATTTATGATGCAGGGGGCAGTGGTCTTGGTATTTTCAGCTTTTCCATTTCAATCTCGGCTTCCACTTAAGCTCTAACCTGATTAACAATTTAAAATTTACTTTCATATTCAGAATAAAATAACGTTCTTTGTAGAAAACTTAGGCAGCCTTGCAAACATTCCTAAACCTGTTACCCTGAAATAACTGTTTTCTGTTTTTAATTCAAACAAGTAATTCATGCTCATGAAGTACATTAGTAATGACATAAAATTAAACAAGTCAAAAAAGAATCCTCTGAAATGCCATCATATGGAGATAACCACTACCTTAAATTTAGTAACTTTTCCTATTCTTTTTGGTGGTGTATGCTTGCCTTGCACACTTTGTAAGAAATGTTCTGATGTTCAAGTTGTTCTGAAAAGATGATACATCTGAGGAAATGGACATATTGCTGTTTTCTTTCTTTCTTTTTTTTTTTTTTTAACTTTTTTTGTATCAGTGATTATGTGAGTGAAAAACCAGTGTTTGCCTTTTCTAATCCTAGCAAGTAGCCTTTCCTCCTTAACTCAGAAGTCAAATTGTATTTTTTTGGAGTGATCTGAAGAATGAGTGATTTGTGTGGACAGTTTTATTTGTCAGGAATAATTACATGTTTTCAGAAATATCAGTGCCTAATGGTGGTTAACATTGAAGTGAAGTCCTTAAACCTTCACTGGTCATTTCTTCTTTGGGAGGGGTAGAAGAAAGGAAGGTCCCTATTTGTCTTTACATAGAGAAATTAAAGACAGGTGAATAATGTGAATTATAGAAATATTTAATTGAAACTAAATGAATATATTTATTTTTAGTAGGCTTTTTTCCTGCATGAATGTAATAGTTGACATAAGCTAAACTGGTAATTGTTTTTTGTTTTGGGACTAAAGAATTTCAGTGTTTTGATATTTTTTTTGAGACAAAGTTTTGTTTTTTAAAGATTTATTCATTTTAGAGAGACAGTGTGCTCACACGGCAGGGGGTGGCAAGCAGAAGGGGAAGGAGAGAGAATTTTAAGCAGGCTTCACACCCAGCGTGGAGCCCAGTGTGGGGCTCATCTCACGGCCCCAAGATCATGACCTGAGCCGAAATCAGGAGTTGGACGTGCAGCAGACTCAGCCCCCCAGGTGCCCCTGAGACTAAGTTTTTTTAAACGACTTTATTCTTTTTTAGAGCAGTTTTAGGTTTACAACAAAATTGAGAAGGCACAGAGAGATTTCTCATGTAATCCTCCCCTTCACTCCCCCTCCCCCCCCATCCCCCCAGTAGCATGGCTTCCCCCATCAGCATCACTCACCAGCATGGTACATTTTTAATCAAGGATAAACCACATTGACACATAATCCCCTGAAGTCCATAGTTTATATTACAGCTCACTCTTGGTGTTCTGTATTGTGTGGGTTTGGACATATGTCCATCATTATAACAACATACAGAGTATTTTCACTGCTCTAAAAATCCTCTCTTCTCCTCATATTCATCCCTCCTTCCCTATTCCTTCCTGGCAACCATTGATCTTTTTACTGTTTCCATGGTTCTGCCTTTTCTAGAATATTATATAGCTGGAATCAAACAGTATGTAGCCTTTTCCGATTGGCCTCTTTCACTTAGTGATGTGTCTTTAAGGTTCCTCCATGTTTTTCCATGACTTGAAAACTCATTTCTATTTGGCACTGAAAAATATTCTGTCGTTTGTATGTACCAGTTTATTTATCCATTCACCTACTGAAAGACATCTTGGTTGCTTCCAAGTGTTGGCAATTACGAATAAAGCTGCAGTAAACATCCCTGTCCAGGTCTTTGTGTGGACATAAGTTTTCAACTCCTTTGGGTAAATAGGAAGGAGTGCAATTGCTGGATCATATGGTGACACTCTTTAGTTTTGTAAGGAACCTCCAACTGTCTTTCAAAGTGACTATACCATTTTGCATTCCCACCAGTAAGTGTTCTTATTTTTGTCCTTTCATATTCTGTATGGTTCCTTTTAAGCTTTAAAATTCTGTGATTTAAATTTCTTTCTTTATCCTTGAAACATGCCTTCTTTCAACAGATTTTTGTAAAAAAAAAAAAAGTATTTTTACTGAGGAATATTTGAAAAGTACATGAAAGTATAAAGAAGAAAAATTACTGATGTATTTTCTTCCCCCTTTTATGTAGTTGTATCCTAAAACAAAATTAGTATGGTGTGTATATTCTTTTTAAAATAGTAAAAGATTTCAAGTATGAAGAAAGTATAGAGATTGATTTTAGAAATACTTATGTAGGGGCGCCTGGGTGGTACAGTCATTAAGCGTCTGCCTTCGGCTCAGGGCGTGATCCCGGCGTTCCAGGATCGAGTCCCACATCGGGCTCCTCCGCTGGGAGCCTGCTTCTTCCTCTCCCACTCCCCTGCTGTGTTCCCTCTCTTGCTGGCGGTCTGTCACATAAATAAATAAAATCTTTAAAAAAAAAAAAAGAAATACTTATGTATGTCCTACCCATCTTTGTCAAATCTTTACATTTTTTTGCTGTTAGCAAAAATTTTTTTATTTAAGAAATAAATATTAGAGCTACAGTTCAAGCTTGCTATGTTACCCCTTCCAAATTTTCCTTTCATTCTCTTTTTTTCTCTTCTCTCCCCTTTTCCTCCTTCTTCCCTCTTTCTCTTCTAGCCCAGAGGTTGTCCTTCCTGTGATGTATATATATCATAGGCACCGTGTATATGTTACATTTAAAAACTTCACCTAGGTAGAATCAGACTGTACATTTCCTTCTACACTTAATTTCATTGATCTTAGGTTTTTAGGTATTGTCATGTTGGTCAGTGTGACATTTAACTCTTGTTTATTTTCACTGTTGTATGACCCTGCCACAATTTCTCTAACCGTTTTCCTATTGACTGACACTTAGATTGTTTCCATGTTTTTGCTTTTACTGACCCTGTGTGTATGATCAGTTTCTTACAGGTGTTCCTTGTGCTTGTCTTTGCCTAGGAGAGTTTTAAACTCCAGGACACTGTTACACAAAGTATGATCTAAGGAAGGGAGAATTATTTTCTGCAAATAGGGAGCTGTGGAAGAATGTAAATTAACTATCATTGTTAATTTATTTAACGTTTCTTATCCTAGTAGAAGTTCTCAACGAAGGAAGAGTGTTCCTTATCTTTTTCTTTTTTTTTTTTTTTAAAGATTTTTATTTATTTATTTGACAGGATAGAGACAGCCAGCGAGAGAGGGAACACAAGCAGGGGGAGTGGGAGAGGAAGAAGCAGGCTCCCAGCGGAGGAGCCTGATGTGGGGCTCGATCCCACAACGCCAGGATCACGCCCTGAGCCGAAGGCAGATGCCCAACCGCTATGCCACCCAGGCGCCCCCCCTTACCTTTTTCTTCCTGGTGACAGTTTGCAGCTGGGTTACTTTGAATAGCACTGCTTTAGGGTATGTTACCCTGGCGTCGAATTGATAGAGATTTGTTTTCAGAGGTTGTATTGGTGTACACCCCGTCAGCAGTGAACTCAGGTGCCTCTTGGTTTGTTTCCAGTCTTTGCCAACAGTGGTAGTTAGATTTGCAAAGTTTTTCTGATGCGTAGGTGCCGTGTTGTATCTTACTGTGTTAATTTTGCATGTTCCTGATCGGTGTGACCGAACGTCTTTGTATGTGTTATTTGGTATGTGGGGCTCATCTCTGAATTGCTTGTTTATATCCTTTTTTATTTAAAAAATTGGGAGTAATTTGCTTTTTCTTGATTTGCAGGAATGTTTACAGTATTCTGTATTCAAGTCCTTTTCATCTAAAAACATCGTTGCTATTTATAACTTATCTTTATTTTATGGTGTGTTTTATGATATTTTTAAATCTTAACCCATTAGTCTTTTATGTTTTGTGCCTGAGTTTTAACTTTCCCTTCTCAGTTTTACTTTAAAATCTTTAAAATTCTACTTTTTACATATGTCATTAATCTACCTGCGAGGGATTTTTAGATATTTCTTTTCTATATGGGTAAACAAATTCTTTCCAGTTTTCATTGACTAGTCTGTTTTTAATTTCCCTAGTTCTTCTGACCCCATTTCTTCCGTTTTCTTCCTATTTGTATATGCTGCCTATCATTTCCTTTTTTTGATTTTCCTTCCCTTTTCCTTCCATGCTGTTGTCTTGGGCACTCTGTCTCCCTTACTTTCAGCATACAACTAGCATATACAAGTGCTGCGGACCTGTGCCACATCCTCGCCTCTTCCTTCTTCACTCTGCTGATCCATGACCACCAGGCCCTGACACAGGGTGAATGAGTGCATGCGTGATCTTGTTAGGGAAGGTATGCTTCACAGTGGAAGTAGGAGGGTGCTGGGCCTTGAAGGAGGAGAGAATTTCGATGAGCAGGGAGAAGGAGGAAGGGTGAGTTGCAACTTGACACATTTGGTGTTAGCTTCCGATTCATAGTGGTGAGCTTTCTCTAGTGTCATTTTTTGACCTTTGCTTTTTGTACATTGTTCCATTTTGTCTTAACTACCACTTGAATGAGACAAAGGCACATGATCTTTTGGTGATGCTCTCAAACAGGGCTCCCTGTGTCTGATGTATGTGTAGCATAGTGCCCTATAGAAAATAGGATCATTGTTGCGGACGGTGGCACAGCGTAGGCAAGGTTTTGTAGACTGAAGGTCAGAAGACCCCATTCTAGTTCTTGTCCTGCTGCTTATTACCTCTGTGAACTTAGGTGAGTCCCTAAAACCCACTGTGTTTTTTATGTTGAACAGTCTTTCAGTCCTCTCCAACTGTGAGTTCAGTAGAAACCTTTCTTTATAGTACAGGTTTCAAAATAAATTTTTTTCTTGGGTGGTAGTTTCATGGATGTTTATAATAATTCATGAAACTGCACACTTCCATTTTGTGCATTTTTGTAAGTGTTTTATTTCACAATGAAAAAGATTTTAAAAAACTCACTAAGGACTAGGTTTCTTATATCCATGGGGTCTCCTTCCTTCCCCCCCAAAAAATGCCGGCCAGATTGAAGACTTGAATGCAGAAAGCAGAATCATAAGAGCAGGAAGAAAAAATAGATAAATATATGTGGCGGGGGCCTCCAAGGCCACCCCCACGTTCAGTGAGTTGTTAGGAGAATTCATAGGACTCCGCATATATTTGTCATGTCTAAGATTTATTACAGCGAAAGGATAAAAAGCAAAATCAGCAAACGAAAAGGCACATGGAGCAAAGTCCAGAGGAAACCAGGTACAGGCTTCCAAAAGTCTTCTCCCAGTGGAGTCACACAGGACGTGCTTAATCCCTCTAGCAATGAGTTGTGACAGCATGTGTGACATGTTGTCTACCAGAGCTGCTCATTAGAGGCTCAGTGCCGAGGGCTTTTAATCAGTGCTGGTCATGTTGGCATCTTCTGCCTAACACGTACCACAATTCCAGATTCTGAGAAGGAAAGCAGGTGTTCAGCATAAACAGTATTGTTCGTACAAAGAGTTTAGGCCCAGTGAGCTACTCTTAGCAGTTCTGGGAGTGGGGGAATCTCTCCTGAAACCCATTTCCAGAGGCCAGCCAAGGGCCGGCCTGGCAGGCGGGCGTTCCTAAGGATAGCCGTCTCAGGCCTGCTGTGTTAACTCTTTTCTGCAGAATATACTATTTTTTGTAATCTTAGAGTAAGAAAGGCATTTCTAAGCATGACTAGAAGCTCTGAAACCATAAAAGGAAGGAAGGGTAAATTTATATTTTAAAAACTTAGATATGAAAAGAAAGTACTGTAGAGTCAAAAGGCATACTAGGAAAAAAAAGTATGATATGTGGGAAAATAGGGGGAGACTTTTTTCCCCAATATATAAAAGCTTTTATAAGTCAGCAACGCAAAAGAATAATGAGTAATTTGCTGAAGATATTTCAAAAGACCAATAAATAGGGGCGCCTGGGTGGCACAGCGGTTAAGCGTCTGCCTTTGGCTCAGGGCGTCATCCCGGCGTTGTGGGATCGAGCCCCACATCAGGCTCTTCTGCTGTGAGCCTGCTTCTTCCTCTCCCACTCCCCCTGCTTGTGTTCCCTCTCTCGCTGGCTGTCTCTATCTCTGTCGAATAAATAAATAAAAAATCTTTAAAAAAAAAAACAAGAAAAAAAAAACAAAAGACCAATAAATATTTAAGAAGATACTTTACCTCAGTGATAAAATAGGTATAAAGTAAGACAATAGTGTGATCCCTTTTCATCTATCCTATTCAGCTAAGATTGATTACTTACAGTCTATAAAATCGATTACTCAGTGGAGGAGTGGGTATGGGGAAATTGCTACTTGCATAGACTGCTGGTGGTAAAAATTAGCACAGGCTTTTTAAATTAAGTTTTTAATTTTAACTCCGGTATAGTACATACAGTGTTACATTAATTTTAGGTGTACAATATAGCGATTCAACACTTCATGCATTACTCAGTAGCACAGACTTTTGAAGGATATTTTTCCAAAATCTATTAAACTTGATGACACGCCTACCCTTTGACTCAGCAGTTCCATTTTTAGGGCTTTGGCTTACAGAAACCCATACAAGTGCGCAGATACATAGATAAGAATGTTCGTTGAAGCATTGTTTGTGGTACTATAAAACTGGTAATAAGACAAGTAGAGGGTTAGTTAAATACATTATACTACTTCTGTAGACAAAGTCTCCTTGCAGCCATTATCAATTAGATTTTTATTTAGTGCTACGGAAAGATATTTAAGATTTTATATGTATCCAAACATTTTTTTAGTGTTCTTCTTTTGGTATTTAAAACCTGACCTGAATGGATATGTGGTTCTTTATAATCTTCGATTATCCCACTTAGTGTGAGTGCCCCTATGTTTCATTACAGAAGTATGAATGTATTTGATTACAGGGACTGCTCTAGAACCATGGGATGGATAGGGTTATTTGAAATACACAGTATATACACTGTATTATCATTCTAAAATCTAAAAAGTTCTGAGACATATATTCCTCCGAAGGTTTCTGGTAAAGGACTTGTATTAATCAAAAGGAAAAAGAAAGGTAAACTGTAAAATAGTGTATGTCATATTCCAGTTTTTAGGTTAAAATAATGTTAGTTTTATGAACAGGAAGTAATAGTTCTCCACACTTAACAGTGATTATCTGAGGTTATGGCAATGTCTTTTTCTCATAAGTGAAAATAATTTGATGTAAGTTTGTGTACAGTGAGTAATGTCGGAGTTGTGGAGAGGGTGGAACTCACTTCTGACTCTGAAGTAGTGTTTGCCATTATCTCAGATACCGTGTGATGACCCAGAGGATCTCGCTTCCTACAACTGAAAACTCAGTCTGTGTGAAAGATGAATTTGAGTGTTGGATTCCTTTTGAATTTTCAGAACTTTTGGTTACAATCCTTCTTGTTACTGAATAGACACTTTTGGGGTCCCAGGCCTGATTTGCCTTGTCACTTTCATGAGGTTGTTTCCTGGTTTGGGTAAGGGCACAGAGTTCAGTTTTTTTTTTTTTAAAGATTTTGTTTATTTGAGAGAGAGCACGAGCAATGAGCAGGGGGTAGGGGAGGCAGAGGGAGAAGTGGGCCTGGATCCCAGGACCCTGAGATCATGACCTAAGCCTAAGGCAGACGCTTAACCAACTGAGCCACCCAGGCACCCCCAGAGTTCAGATTGTTTCTGTGCCTCTCAAAACAAGATTCAGGGACCATACTATTGCTAACGCTTTACTTATTATTTTGTTAGCTTTGACAGGTTGATAAATTTAGTACTTGATTCTATCAGCACTTATTTGCATTTCTTTTCATAAAGCTTGAACATGATTAATTACCTTTAATTTAAAGGTGTATGTAAAGATGGCATAGGAGTGTTACAGCGATCCTCCTCGAAGGGTGTGGGAGGCTTTAACTCTTCCTCTGGTAGGTACATTGGCCCATTTTGGAGGGACCCCGCATGATGTTTGGTGCCCTTTTGGCATTGCCATAGTCCCATCATCAACACTTTTATTGCATTTAGGATGCTACATTTTCTTTTCTAGTGAGGGAGAGAGGA
The DNA here is from genome assembly GCF_024610735.1 of Ursus americanus. Taxonomy (NCBI): domain Eukaryota; kingdom Metazoa; phylum Chordata; class Mammalia; order Carnivora; family Ursidae; genus Ursus; species Ursus americanus. Next base: position 21,437,372 of record NC_142144.1, read on the forward strand.
AAGTTTAGGCACTATACTGGGGATCCGTAGGAAGAAACCGAACGGTTGTGTGAAAAACCAAAGAGACCGATATCACTGGGTTTTTTAATCGTTCGGTACAGATTCTCTAGGTCAGTTTGTTACGAAGAATTTAACTTTCTGCCTTCTTCCTCAAAACAATTCCTCCATCGTTTCTGTAGCTGAAATCTGTGGGCAGTGTTTGCTGCCTGACATCTGTGAGGCTCTGGGGCAGAGCCTCCTGGGACTGGCACCAATATTACAGATGGATCTGCGATCCGCACTTCGAATCACTTAGAACCATCTGGTCTGCTACTCTCACAGCCATCCTGCCTGCCTTTCCTCCTTTCTTCGTCCTTACTCTTCTCTTCCTTTATTATTAATCTTAAAAGCTAAACTTTGAGACTTTATTTGGATTTCACCACTTTTTCCCATTAATGGCCTCCTTCTGTTGCAGGATCTAACCCAGGGCCTTAGTTGTCTCCCGGTCTCCTCTGGTCTGTGACAGTGTCTTAGTCTTTCCTTGTGTTTCACCATCTTGACAGCCTTGAGCAGTACTGGCCGGGTATCCTGTACAAGTTCTTCCAATTTGGGGTTTTCTAGTCATTTTACTGATAATTAGTTGAGGGGGTCTGGGGGCTTTTGAAAGACCATCACAGAGGTGCGGTGCCCTTCTTGTCACATCCTATCCGGGATCATGATAGCCACGTGACATCAGTCATGGTGTTAACTTTCATCACTTGGTAAAGGTAGTATTTTACTATCAAGTGTCTTCACTGTAGAGTTCACATTTCCCTTTTTCCTGTTTCCGTTCTTTGGAAGCAAGGTCACTAAATCTAGTGCCCCCTCTTGGAGAGGGTGGAGGCAGAAATGAAGCCGTACTTCCTGCAGGGGGAACTATCTACATACATTATTTGGAATTCTTTTAGAAGAAAGATGTGTTTCTTTTCCCCCAGTGAATTTAATCATTTACTCATTGATTCACATCAGCATGGATTCACATAGATTTATTTTATACTTTGGGTTATAATCCAATACTGTTATTTTGTTCCTCAAGTCATTCCAGCCTTGGCCATACTGGAACTCTTTCAGGGGCCTCCTGGACCTTTGACGCGCTCCAGGGCCCATTTTCTTTCTAGCACGACAAGGTGCTTCAGGTTCCTCTTGCTTTTTCACTGCTCCGGCCCCAGAACCCATCAGTTTTTCGAGGAGCCTCATTCCTTTTTTTGGAGAATGGTATTTAAAAATCAAGGTTTGGGTGCAGGGTGTGCTTGCTGCTGCCAGAATGGCTTGCCCCTGTGTGTGTGTGTCTTTAAAAAATTATGGAAAATATCAAGCATACACAAAAGTACAAATTCTCAGTATCTGTCCTGCAGCTTGAACAGTTATCGATTAGAGGCCAATCTTGGTTTCATTTATATGGCCTCTCCCCATTCTTCACCCCTCCGCCCCTGATTATTATTTTTTATGAGGACCCAAATGAGGCTATTACTTTATGTATTTATATTAAAAAATAAAAATTGTAGATATTTAAGGTGTACAACATGATTATTTGATATATATGTACATGTAAAATGATTAGTCGAGCTAATTAATACATCTTCTCACATAGTTATCTCTTTTTGTGTGTGTGGTGAGAGAATCTGAAATTTACTCTCTTAGCAAATTTCCAGTACATTCTTGGTTATTTCAAGTAAATCCCAGTAATTATAGTATTTCACCTGTAGATATTTTAGTCTTGATCTCTAAAAAATAAAGATTCTCTTAAATAAAATTTTAAACTGAGGTATGATAGAGTAGAAAGTATGAAAGTGTAGAGCTTGATGAATTTTTGTCAACGTATATATCTCTGTAACCATCATCCAGAGCAAATACAGGGCATTTCTAGCCCCCCCCAGAAGCCCCTTCGATCACCAGTGATAATTTTTATAAGAACTTTTAAAAACAAACATAAACCACAATACCATTATTACACCTAAGAAATGAACAGTCGTTCCTTAAAATCAAATAACCCAGGCATTTGCAATTGGAGGTTCCCCTGTGACTACCTCTCCCCTCCCTTGGAATGTGCTGGCTACTTGTTCTGTACTTTGTCACAGTCTGGGTTTTGCTGAGAGCATCATGGTGGTGCTGTTCAACATGTTTCCCTCATAGAGACTTTCTCGGGTGAAACTGGTCTCTCCCGTTCTGGTTAGGTAACCCCCACAGCAGTGGGCGGTGGTTCTGTCTATGGAGAAACTTCATCAGGAAGGTGGCTTCACCAAACAGTTATTGTCCCCGGTGCTGATGAAAGTGCTCCTTCCCTCTGCTAGCTAGATCTAGAAGATTTCCTCACCATTTTTGTATTCTTCTCAGTATACAAACCCTGTAGAAGAAAGGAGTAACTGTCTGTGGAAGAGAATTTTGCTATTCTTGGCTTTGCTTTCCTCTCTTCTAGCGGCTAAATGACCAGGACAGTTGTAAGAAAGTATAAATAACTAGTAAACCTTTTTTAGTGTTGTTTCCTAGTATGTCAGAGTCATCTGCATGCAGGGCTAGTTGTGGTTAATCATGACTGAATGGTCTGCAGTACAGAAAAAGGATGAAGCAATAAAAATACTTAGTTTTGGTTATGTTTGATTTGTTAAGTTCTCCTTTTTTTCTTCTTGTATTATAGATCAGCTTGAACGGGTCTTTTTACGACTTGGCCATGCTGAGACAGATGAACAGTTACAGAATATTATATCTAAATTCCTTCCTCCTGTTTTGCTCAAGCTGTCCAGCACCCAAGAAGGCGTACGCAAAAAGGTAAGCATGTTGGGACAGTTGGGCGAATTAAATGGTGAGTAAATGGGTATATATTATGAAGTGAGTTTTCTTCTCAGTATTGAAATCTCGGTTCATGATCTCATTGTGGCCTTTCAAAATGGAGAGTGAGTCTGGGACCAGCCTTCGTGATTTAAAAGTAGCTTTTGTATGCTTAGCACAGCTGCATTTAGTACCAACTGTATACTTGGCATCATTGCCAGATGATATAACTGAGATAATTATTCTGAATATGTGGAAGCTTGATCTAAAATCCATGCCCTTGATTCCAATATGAAAGTCAGGTGATAACGGGGCAAAAATATTCTTTAGCATCGGCAGACTCTGAATACAACCTTTATGAAAATTAAGCAAAATAATTTTTTAAAAAAGCAAGATACCATACAGCTCCTGTTTTAGGATTCTGGAAAATACTGTCACCAAAAGTTGGGTAACTATCACATCAAGATGTTTTTAAAAAGATTTTATTTTATTTATTTTTAATTTTCTTTTTGTTTATTTTTAATTTTTCAAGTTTTTATTTAAATTCCAGTTAGTTAACATACAGCGTAGTATTTTCAGGTGCAGAATTTTTTTTTTATTATTATTATGTTCAGTTAGCCAACATAGAGTACATCATTAGTTTTTAATGTAGTGTTCAATGATTCATTTTTTTATTTGAGAGAGAGAGCGAGAGAGAAGGCACGGGCTGGTGGGGGGAGGGGCAGAGGGAGAGGGACAAGCAGACTCCCTGATGAGCAGGGAGGGCTCGATCCCAGGACCTTGGGATCATAACCTGAACCCAAGGCAAACGCTTAACTGATTGAGCCACCCAGGTGCCCCAACATTTTCTTTCTTTCTTTCTTTTTTTTTTTTAAGATTTTATTTTTAAGTAATCTCTACACCCAGTGTGGGGCTTGAACTCACAACTGTGACAAGAGTTGCATGCTCTACTGACTGAGCCGTCCAGGTGCCTCTGAAGATTTTCTTTTTTAATCTAAATGTTCTGCAAGGAACATTTGCCCCCTTCATTTTTAAAATAGTTCGTTAGTCTGGTGTATTTATACTAGACCTTCAGGTCTTAGAGCTGTCAGCAGGTTTCGTCCCTTGGGCCATTCTGATTGTGTGGCAGTGGCTCCTTGGAGGTCTGCCCCGAGAGGGATTCTGAGGCCCCATTTGGGTTCATTGGACAAAGAATCTTCTTGAAGAACGTCTGTTGTGTTTGCAGGAAGAAACAGGGCATTCTCATCACTGTATTTGACAGGCCGGTTGTTAACCCTACCTTGCTGAATATTGGATCCTGTCACCATCCGATTTAAAAATCCTGTGTGGCCTTCTGTTACCCTCAGGGAGCAAGGTATAATAAAAGGCCCTTCATGAGTTGGTTTCGGCTTACTTATGTAGCGTCTTCTGTCTCATCATTCATTCGGCAAATACTCAGTGCTTGCTACTGTATATGCCAGGTGTTAGGGACGTGCTAGTGAATGAAAGAAACAGCTAGCTGGGGAGACTGGTGTTAAACAATCAGGCAGATAGTATCCAGTTATAAATTGTAATAAATGCCAAGATAGAAAAGGATTCTATGAAAGAATATATTTGAGCACTTGATTTAAACGGAATGTGGGGCATTAGGAAGGCCTGTGTGGTATGTAGGAAGTAGCCAGACAGAGCGATGGGGAGACCATTTAAGACACAGCAGGCCCTGTGTGGATGTCCTGAGCTGGAACAGTGTGGGACGCCTTTAGGGAGCTGAGGGCCACCCAGCGCACCCAGTGGTGGGAGTGATAGGAGGTCAGGCATTGGGGAGAGGAAACAGGGACTCCAGTGGGCAGCATATTGAAAGCTCATGTATAAATAGTTTCAATATGTAAAATTTTGTGATTGATGAAAACTTGTATTGATTTTCAGTTGTGTAATTTTTGGGTTCCTGTCAGTGTCGTGATGCACATTAGACTTAACGAGGATGTCCTGCAAGGTAGCTGGTAATTTGTGGACAGATTGAGTGAAAGAGAAATAGAAGTTTGAGATCTCTGGTGACTTATCATTAGAGTACATTTGCTATTTTAAGGAAAATGAGGTTTGTTATGTAGAAGTCTACTTTATAGCCAACTTTAAATTGTGGGCTGTCATTAGACTAGCTAGAAATGGAAGACCGACCATACCACGTACTGACAAGGTTGCACTGGAGCTCTCGCAGACTGCTGGTAGGTGTGCAAGTTAGTATAACCGTTTTGGAAAACTGTTTGGAAATACTCTAAAGCTTATCATAAGCGTGCTCCATGACGAATATCCAGTCCTGAGTGTATATATAACAGAAATATGTATCTGTGTGCACTAAAAGCATGTCTGAGAGTGTTCATAGCAGCATTATTTGTAATAGCCCGAACGGGAGATCATCTCATGTCTGTCAGTAGGAGAGTGGATACATCGTGGTATTTCATTACTAGAGCAGTGACAGTGAGCTGCCGCTACGAGCAGCAGCACGGGTGAATCTCAGATACGACGTCAAATAAAACATTCAGACACATGAGTTCATCTTATGTGTTCCATTTACAGAAATTTAAAAATGGTGCCCGAGGGCACCTGGGTGGCTCAGTCGGTTAAGCGTCTGCCTTCGGCAGGGTCCTGGGATCGAGCGCTGCAGTCTGCTCCTCCCTCTGCCTCGGCCCCTCTGTCTCTCTCTGCCTCTTCCCCAGCTTGTGCTCTCTCTTGCTTACTTTCTCTCTCAAATAAAGAAATAAAACCTTAAAAAAAAAAATAAAAATGGTGTTCGAAGTCAGGGTAGTGGTTACTCTTGGGGAAAAGGGGCTGGTGAGCAGAGGGGTACAGACAGGGCTTTTGTGGTTCTAGTGTGTTTACTTTATGCAAATTTATTGGGCCCCACACTCTCAGTTGCACACTTTAGTTATGCATTATACTTCAATTAAAAAGCGTATTAATGAATATAAATGCACGAGTAGTAAGAACTGATACAGACAAAATACTATATACCTGAGGCTCGTGATTCTGTAGGGTTGCTGATAGGTTAACAGTTACCTAGTTGTCCATGGGGAAGGTTGGGTCAGTTGATTTTTTTTTTTAATGGGTTTATAGAGGATTTCTGATAGTGGATAACCAAACTTAAAAAATTAATCAATATTTAGGGGCGCCTGGGTGGCACAGTCGTTAAGCATCTGCCTTCGGCTCAGGGTGTGATCCCGGCTTTCCGGGATCGAGCCCCACATCAGGCTCCACCGCTAGGAGCCTGCTCCTTCCTCTCCCACTTCCCCTGCTTGTGTTCCCTCTCTCACTGGCTGTCTCTCTCTGTCAAATAAATAAATAAATAAATCTTAAAAAAAAAAGAAATTAATCAATATTTAATATGCTAATATTGTTAAAAGAAAATTAAGTCATTAATTTATTTAAAGTAAAAAAATTATCATAAAAAGAAAGTGTGATTGTGGGCATGATTGTCTGTCACTAATAATGACTTCCCGTAGAGTCCTTCCAGGACTCAGCCTAGATTCGATTGTCAGAACAGGGCTGTTTTCTGAGCCTGGTTCCTCCTGATTCTTTTCCCTGTCAGTCAGCTGTGTCTTAGGTCTGGACAGCTAGGAAGTTGAGATGAGTATGTGTGGTAATGCAAGTTTCTAGGACTCGGTAAGGTATCAGTGGCTCCAAGGTTGTCTCACGGTGACAGACACTTCGGATGAATTGAGCTCGACTGTCAGTGTTGGAAAGGTTAAAAGGATGGGCTCTGGAGTTAGACCTTTACTATGCCACCTGGTGGCTCAGTGTCTTGGACAAGTTACTTCAGTCCCCGGAGCCTCCGCTTCCTCACCTGTGAAATGGGAGTGATAGTACCATCTCTCTGGTTGTTGTGAGAATCAGATAGGAAATGCAAAGGGCTATGCAGAAGTGTGTTCTGTACAGAAACTGTTTGATTAATGTCACGTGTTTCATTATTATTCATTAAACAGACTTAGATTATAGATTTGTTGTTCTTAAAATTCACATTTCATTATTGCTCTGGATTCATTTGAACTTTTGTTGTTGCCAATTATTAAGCAAAATAATTTTTTAAAAAAGCAAGATACCATACAGCTCCTGTTTTAGGATTCTGGAAAATACTGTCACCAAAAGTTGGGTAACTATCACATCAAGATTTTTTAAAAAAGATTTTATTTTATTTATTTATTTTTAATTTTCTTTTTGTTTATTTTTAATTTTTCAAGTTTTTATTTAAATTCCAGTTAGTTAACATACAGCGTAGTATTATTTTCAGGTGCAGAATTTTTTTTTTTATTATTATGTTCAGTTAGCCAACATAGAGTACATCATTAGTTTTTAATGTAGTGTTCAGTGATTCATTTTTTTATTTTATTCATTTTTTATTTTACAACTCTATTTTTGTAAAGATGTATTTAAGAGGGAGAGAGAGAGAGCGCGAGTGTGCCCGAGCACCCACACGAGTAGGGGGAGGGGCAAAAGGAAAGGGGCAAGCAGACTTCCTGCGGAGCACAGAGCCCCACATGGGGCTCGATCCCACCACCCTGAGATCATGACCTGAGCCAAAATCAAGAGTCAGACACTTAACTGACTGAACCACCCAGGTGCCCCACTATAACTCTCTTTAATACTTGCTTTGAGGCTACAGCACGCATTTCAGAAATGATGGAGAATAGTGTAGGCCTGGCCCTCCGGAACAGATACCTTAAATCCTTTTCTCAGGTGAGGCTTTCTAAAATGTTATTTTTCTTTTCTTTCTTTCTTTTCTTTCCTTTTTTTTTTTTTTTAAAGATTTTATTTATTTATTTGAGATAGAGTGAGCACAAGCAAGGAGGAGGGTCAGAGGGAGAGGGAGAAGCAGACTCCCCCCTGAGCAGGGAGCCCAACGTGGGGCTCGATCCCAGGACCCTCGGTATCACGACGCAAGCCGAAGGCAGAAGCTTATCCGACTAAGCCACCCGGGCACCCATAAAATGTTATTTTTCAATGCTCGGTTTCTTACTTCTCTCGTAGCAAGATAATCTCACTCTTAGAGTAAGATTGGGGCCATTTGACATAAGCCTCTGGATTTTGATTTCCACCCACAGGAATTATTTACTTGCAGGTCTCTCTTCTCTCTTTTCCCACTTGAAGGAGAGGAAGCTTGTTACTACTTAAAGCGCTTTAGTAGAATCAGATGATCTTCAGAATAAAGTAAAAATTCTCCAGCATTTTACCTGAGTCCTTTTATAATCTGGGCTCTGCTTTTATCTCTTATCACTCTGTGCGTCAGTCACATGCAGTATGTTACATTCTTTTAGACTTCGTTCCTTCTTCTAACTGATTCTCTGCTTGGAACTTCATCTGCTTGTCAGGATTTCCGTGTTCTGTCACTTCCTCCCTAAGTCCTCCTTGATCTGGCAGAGTCTGTCTTTTCTGGAAACCCACAGTATCTTGTCTCTTTCTCGTGTTGTCACGTTCACAGTGTGTCTTAGTCCATTTGGGCTGCTGTAACAGAAGGCCACAGACTGGGTGATTTAAACAACACTTTATTTCTCACCGTTCCGGAGGCTGGGAGTCTGAGGTCAGGGTGCCAGTACGTCTGGTTCCTCATGGAGGGACCTTCCTGGTTGACAGAGGGCAGCCTCCCTGCTGCATCCTCATGAGGGGAAGAGAGACAGGACTCTGATCCCTTCATCCCCTTATTAAGACACCAGTCTTGTTGTGAGGGCTCCACCCCCATGACATTAGCGAAACCCGAGTACCTCCTAAAACCATCAGCTGGGGATTAGGGCTTCAACAGATGCGTCTGGGGGAGACACAGACATTCAGTCACAGAGGTTCTGGGGGGCTGTGCCTCAGTATAGACTCCTATGGGATCCCAGCTTTGGGGACACAGCATTTTGGAACAAGATGCTGATATTGTAAATTCCTTTTCTGGGATGTCACATTTATGTCCTTGAAAAGAACAAAGTAGCTGCTATTCATCAAATTAAGTAACGGTTGAGAAGTGAATTTGTTTTAAAGGTATCAATAATTTCAGTTTGTATCTTTCTGTGTCTTAGGTAATGGAACTGCTGGTCCACCTGAATAAGCGTATAAAAAGCCGCCCCAAAATACAGCTCCCGGTAGAAACACTATTGGTTCAATACCAGGACCCTGCTGCAGTTTCCTTTGTCACAGTGAGTGTTCTCTTGGAATATTTCTGACTTAGAGTGAGTTTTCTCTCCTGACATTTAGTAGATGTTATCAGTATATGGGCAAGTTTAGAATTGTACCTCAGACTAATTCTAAATGAAACAGGAGATGTTTTTCTTCAAATGACACACAGTTTTTCCCCTGAAGTGGTAGGAGCAGGATAAGGCGTGGTCGTTTACATTGGGCAAAAGGAAGGCTGGTGAAATGACCACTCAGGTTTGCTGATAGATAAAGCAGTGAGTGATTTGATCTTTGGTAAAAGGTTGTACGAGGCCAGTCTGAACAGAGAGAAGAAAGGGTTATGCAGCATAGGCATGAATAAGCAATAATAGAAGAAGAAGAAAGGGCAAATGGCAAGGATAGGAAGCTGAATTTTAAAAAATTGTCCGTTTCTGATACATTCAGAAAGGTATCCTTTTTAAAAGTAGAATACTGAGCCTGGTAAGAAATGTTCCTATTAAATTGTCATCTTCATGAAACGTAGATATATAAAAATGTGGACGCCGTGTGATGTCAGACGATCGTTTTGTGGCCCTGTTGTTCCTAGCATTGAGGCTGAATCTATTGAATGTTCAAGCAAATAGAAACACTGTGTGCCGATAAAACTGCCAAGTAGAATGTCTTCCAAAGAATAACCTTATGAAGCCTATTCTAAAGTGAAGAATCCGTTAGAAAAGCAAGTCTTTATCTTACGCATAGATCCAGATGCGCATTTGAATTTGCTTAAAATGAAGCATTCATACGGATTCTAGGGATAGAAGAATACCCCCAGCACTCCGTTTCCCTTGGTTCGTCATCCACTGGTCAGTTAGCAGAATGAGGAACCGGAGTGCTGCCACGTACCAGGGTGGCTGGAGTGACTAACCAGTTGGGGAGCGGCAGCCTAGGATCTCACAGGTGCTCCCCTCTTCGCTTGAAAGGCTTAGTGCAACAAGCTGAGAGCTCTGATGCTAACGTGTAGTATGGAGCTTCAGACAGGCCAAATGATGACTTTTTCTTTTCAGCGAAAATTGCATATCTGCATGCTTTATCTGCCCCCCCAACTTTCTTGAGGCATAATTGATAGATAAATTTGTGTGTATTTAAAGTGAAAAGACACGACGTTTGATACATGTATGCATGAGCGCATGAGTGCTTTAGATTAGGTCATGCGCTCTCACATGAAGCCCATCTTAAAGCAAGCGTTTTGAGTAAGTAGGGCTGGAATTCTTCCTGAGATGTCCTCGTTGATCAAGCTGTCATACACAGGTGATAAGCATATGGAGAGAGAATGTGATTTCTTGGATATAACATAACTCCCTAAGTTATCAACTGTGTGTTTGCATTGAAATCCTGGAGTATTTCCTTCACGCTCACTTGCTTTTCTCCCGTTGTGTTAGAATTTTACTATAATTTATGTTAAGATGGGCTACCCTCGCCTGCCAGTGGACAAACAGTGTGAACTGGCCCCTACGCTTCTTACTGCCATGGAAGGGAAGCCTCAGCCACAGCAGGACAGGTATGGGGTCCCCGATTCCCTTCTCTCCCACCTGCGTGCGTCAGCGGCTACCTTGCAAACGTAGAGTCATGCGTTTGGTTTTAGGCTAATGCGAAGGCTTGAGCTCTTTCGGCTGACAAATGATTGAATTTTCTGTGTTACCTCAATGTTACTGTTTTGGTGATTATCGGGTTACGTGATGCGAGCATGCTGGAAGGTGTGCAGAACTAGCAGCGTGTTTCTCAGTCTAGATGCATTTATTTTGTCAGTTATTTTGAAGAGACTAATTTCATGTGATTGCACAGGTTAGTTACAAAGTGCTTTTCATCAAAAACGTTTCTGTCTTGGAGGGTAGGAAGTTGTAGAGCAGTTTTCTTAACAGATCGCTTGTTTGTATTTTCACATGGGCATTGAAAGGGTGAAAAGGTTTGGATAATACCCTTAGTTTCGGATTTGGCTCAAAGTTGCGTAGCGTAGCCTGGTCGTGGTGAGCGGCATCAGGAAGAGTGTGGGAGCTGTGGAGGGAAGGTGGACCTAAAAGATGGTTTTACTTTGGTTTTTAGAGCACGTGTATTTCTAAAAGAGAGACTATAGTATGGATCTTTACAAATAAAATTAATAAACAGTAGAAGCACTCTTTGAAGTTTTCAGTGTAATGAAAGAAGCAGTTACTAAAGCTGTGTTATGTGTTACATAAGTTCACCCATTGGAAATTTTTGTATTCAAAATATTAACATGATCGGTTATTAGTTTCTTTAGCTTTAGAATAACTTTATCTTAATCGTGGAAAAGAAAAAAATTATCGAAAGAACATGTGATAAGTTGAAGTATACCTGAAGTTTAATAGAAAATCGCTTTGGTAACGTCAGATACTGATGCTGAGGGCATATTATGTACATTTTTTCCCCCGGTGTTTTTGGTGATGAGCCAGATTGGCTATAAATGGCAGTCATCACTCACTATACTGGGTTTTCAATAACAAAGAAAGCTAGGCCAGTTCCTAGATTAGGACTTTGTAAATTGGTGGTTTTGAAAGTGCATGGCCCTTGCTACACCTGCCACTTTTTGTTATGTGATTTTTGTTTTGTCTGTTATTTGCATGTATAAAAACCTTATTTTTAAAGTAGTTGCAATAAATGTAATTGTTTTTTCAGCTTAATGCATCTTTTAATACCAACCCTTTTTCACATGAAATACCCTGTTGAATCATCAAAATCAGCTTCTCCGTTTAATCTTGCTGAGAAACCAAAGACTGTGCAGCTGCTTTTGGACTTCATGCTAGATGTCCTTCTGATGCCTTATGGGTAGGTTCAAAAATAAAAACCCAACGACCTTGTTATTGACTGCTTTCACTGTGTGGGGTTAAATACTATTTTAAATGATTCAGCTTTCACTTGAAAATGGATATGTCTCAGATTTTCATTTCTGCTGTAGCCCTGACCTCTTCTAAACCCCAGCCCCACTGCCTCTTGACCTTACAGGTGTGGAGCTGCTCTTAGGTTTCAGACTCAGCCTGTCCCAGCTGAAATCAGTCTTTCCCCATAAAAATAGTTCCTTTTTTTAATTGCTATCCGTGCTGGATGATTCTCTTGGCCATGTTGGTGTACAGTTATAAATTGCCTCCAGCTCTCCTTTTCCCTGTAGCTAATACCAGTCCCATAATACCCCCTCTCTGCTCCCTGTCGCGTCCCGGAACCACTCTCCCTGCTGCCTGCTGCGGGCTGGTTTCATCTGCTCAGCTCTTGTCACGACTTTCTCACCCGCTGTTCCTCTCCAAAACTCTACACTGCCAGGGGGATCCCTGATTTTTATTTATTTTGCTTTTTTATTTTTGTAAAGATTATTTATTTATTTATTTATTTATTTATTTATTTATTTATTTATTTGATAGAGTGAGTACCCACTTGTGCTTGAGTGGGAAGAGGGGCAGAGAGAGGGCAGAAGGACAGACTCCTCTGTGGGGTGGGGGTGGGGAGCTTGATCTCATGACCCTGAGATCATGTCCAGAGCCGAAATCAAGAGTTGGCTGCTTAACCGACTGAGCCACCCAGGTGCCCCAGGGATCCCTGATTTTTAAAACCCAGATCACCCTTAAAATCCTTGGGGTATTATTTTCCAGTCGTTACATACGCTCATGCAGTTCATGTGCTCTTATGTCCTTGCCTTTCATGTTTTAAGAGAATACAGTTCTCTCTGCTTAGAATGCCTGCCCATCAGAAAAGAAGGGAAGAAAGAAAGAAAACAACAGCCAAAGCAGCTGCTTTGAAAAAGCATCTCAAACTAGCTTAGATGTCAGCTGTGTGTGTCTCTGACTAAATTTCTTGCCCTGGCAGAGGACACTATTCCGGGTCCTTATTACACTAACCGTCCAGCTGTATTGCCACTTTGTGTTTTTATCATACTGCTGACCTGTCATCTTCCCTAATAGATTGGGGACTCCTTGGAGTCAAGAGCTGTTTTATCTAGCTCTGGTCCCTTGCACAGTGGCCCAGGTTGTGATCTGCTTCTAGGCTACTTATTTTCTAGGTTGTCTTGCTGCCAGAGATATTTCTCTAAAATGCTGCTTTCATTATGTTTCTTCCCTATCAAAAGTGTAATATGTACTATAAGCTTAGCATGTGGAGCCTCCTATCCTCTGTCCCCCCATCCAGACACAAGAGGGTTCACGCTGTACAACTTCTTTCCTTTCCAGTTTGCTCCCCTCCTACCCCTTTAGTTTGGTGGCTTTATTTTCCAGACCTTGAAACACTTCCACCACCTCTATCTATTCACTTCTAGTATGTGTCCCATCATTTCTTATTTCTCGGTGGTTTCTTTGTCATGTGATAACATGTCAAATGCTGTCATACGTGTGTTATTATCTCAACCTGCTCCAGATGGCAGAGACTCAATCTTACACCTCCTCGTATTCTTCTTTCTTGTGCTTAGGATAGTGTTTTGCATAATGTTAGCTGTTCAGTAATTACTGATTCATTTACTTACTGCCACCAGTCTTGCTTTAACTTAGAAATAAATGAAAACCTCCTTTTTATAGTTGTTAAATCAGGAGGCAGCCAGAATTGGCAGGTGATGATGGCTTTGGTAAATAAACTTTGAAATCCAAATTTAACTTAGGCACATAACGTCCTCAATCCAGTTTTTCTTACCAAATCCAAATTTAACTTTGGCACAAAATGTACTCAGTCCAGTTTTTCTTACCAGTGGGAATTGGCCTTATTTTTATAAAAATATTAAAGTGATTTCTTAATAGGTTTTTTTTTAATAGATGGATTTAAGATTGAATGGATATAGCATATTAGTAATGTGAAATAATTTACTATACCATCAGGATCTAGGTGTTATTGTTAATTTTTATTATAATGGGTATTTCATTTTAGTATCCAGTCTGATAATTCATCAGCATAGAATTTTAGAGTTTGAAGGGACTTGAATTAAATTTTTTTCAAAATTTTCATTTTGTAGATGAGAAATACCAAGTTAACTGGATCAAAACAAATTAACCAGAAATCTTATTTTTAATCTATAGAAGCTAAAAATGAAAATAGGATGGGAAATTAATAAATAAGTAGCTACAAAGGACTTTGAAAATACAATGGGAAAAGCTAGTTGTTATGACTTTTCGTCTTTGGGTGCTTTTGAATTTTGTTTTCCTTTTTGGGACATTATGTACTTATGTGGTAAGTGGTTTGGAGGTTTCAGTGGGTTTTCTAATGCAGGGATATAAGGAGAATTAAAGGTGAATTGCAACTTGACAGAAATGGGAATGACTGTAAAAATGTTCTATGCTTTGGATATAGAATAATGTCATGTTTTTTTTTTTTTAACCCGTCTTAAAATCAACTAATCTTTCTCCGTATTTGTCAACCCAAAACTCAAGATGTAATAGGTCCATAGTGGCTCTTAAATAGTTATTTATAGATTGAGAGCAAAATATTTATATTCATTGTTGGTAACCGTAATAGTTCACTTGTAACTAAGCTGAACAGATGGACTCTCATGGTTAATTTGCTAAAGATGTAAATACCCTTTTTTAGATATCTTCAGAATTTTTCTTTATGATAAAATTTTAATTTCAAGTATTCTGGAACAAATCTCTCAGAGAAAAATATATAATTGAATGTGTTAAATGTGCATGTATGTGTTTATGAATGTGTTTTAATAGGGAGGTTAAATTTCTCTTTCCTTTTCAGATATGTGTTAAATGAATCCCAGAGTCGCCAAAATTCATCTTCAGGACAGGGTTCTTCTTCCAGTAGTGGGGGAGGTTCTGGAATACCCCAGCCTCCCCCAGGAATGAGTTTTTATGCAGCTAAGCGAGTTATTGGTGATAACCCGTGGACACCTGAACAGTTGGAACAGGTATCACTGTGTGTGCATGATGGCCGCTCCCCAGCAGGCTGGCCGCGTCTCCCGTGGTTCTCGTGTGTTCCGTCTTGCGAGTGCAGTAGCTCTGCAATGACCGACTGACGTAATGTGCGCTCCTCATCGTGGTGGTTGTTAAAGCCTCAGGGAAAGGGAGGAGTGGGCAGTGCTCTTCACTGCGTCCACAGTTCGAGGGTAAAATCCAGCCCGCTTAGAAACACAGTGTGATTAACATCTTTCACTTTAGCTTTTGAGTGTAGGTTTAATAATCATCTTGCTGTTTTGGTGCAGTTAAGATACAATTTATCTCAGTTTATTCCGCTTTTTAGGGCTGTACATTTTGTGTAAAGTGAGGAACTCCTGTTACTCACATGTGACGATATGGGGGAAAAGCATGACTGCCTTTTATATTTCTTGCTGGGAATTTAAAAATTGGCATTAAGCATTTTATTCTGGATTTAAACAGGGCACAGATGTTCTCTGAGCAGCTTTTTAAAAAGACTGGTGCTCTCCAGAGAAGTTGTCTCACTGTGTCTGTGTCATCAGGCACCTCAGGGAAGAACAGATGAGATCAGTATGTAATTATTTTGGAATTCAGGCAACATGGGTTAGTCTTCCAATCCTTCCCTTCTCTCTCCATGGAGGTCTAAATGATGTGATGCCTTTTCTTTTTGGGAATATAAGTGACCACTGATCAAAAAACAGTGTTCCCCAGGAGAGGGCAAAAGGCAAGTGGGGCATTGTTTCTACCCGCAAATTTATAGAGTGATTTGTTCAGCGAGGGTTATGTTTGATTAGATTTACGTCATGTCTTGTAGATCTTTTTTCCCCTCCTCAAACCATGGTGTAAGTAAGAAAGCAAGGTAAATAGCGGTATCAGCCTCTCTTCTGGGTGTGAGCAATGTGCCAGGTGCCAAAGTGCAATGAGCACTTTGAATACCTGGTCTCCTTTAATCCTCACAGCAGCCCGAGGAGGTGGAGCAATTGTTCCATTTTGTAAAAGGAACTGAGGTTTTGAGATGTACCCTGGTCTCCCTTCTAGTACTAGGCTTTGAATCTAGGCCTCTCTGAGGGCTCAAGCTCCAGGTGCTGGAGAATAATCGTTAACATTAAGTTGTAATCTCCTGTTGGTAATTATTTGCTAATTTTTAAGGGCCTCTCCATGTTTTTTTGTCAGTTTTATCATCTGGTGAATCTAAATGAACCATTTAGTTTCAAGGATGAAATAAAATTTTGCTTTTATTTAAATAAAAATGGTTTTTATTTTTTCTAATGATAAAGTTATGATAATACAAAGATTCAAGTAGTACAGAACATTATAAAGAGAAGTTAAAAATTACCTGGAATCTTGCCGCCCTAGTTTGTCATTCGTCGACAACCTGCTCTATGTATGTGTGTTTGTATGTGTATATATATAAATACAGTTTTATGCAATACATTTTTACATATTACATTTACATACATTTACATATAATACAGTATTTGTGGTATGCTTTTTTCATTTAACAGTATATAAGGCTTTTTTTAAAGTCATCCTTTTAAATGTTTATGTAAAATTATGTGTAAACCACATAAGATTTTAACTAGTCTCCTATTAATGGACATTAGTATTGTTTTCTGTTCTCTTTGCACATTTTTTTGTTTATATCTTTGTGTAGTTAGTTTCCATAACTGTTCTTCTGTGGCTTAAGTAAATGGTTGAGTCTTTTCTCTTGTAGCTCTTGCCACAAGTTAAGTTGTGTTGAACAAGGAGAGGGAAGGCAAGCATTTTATGATCTGTTTATATACCTTTTTAAATTGCATCTGTTGTTATTTAGTAATTAGAAACCCTCTCAGAATCTTGATTCATATACATAAGAACTATTGTGTAACTGATTTTAAAGGTAAAGATAGTTCTCGAGTATATTTGTCCTAAATGGAGTTCTTTGTTGTGAAATTCATAGGTCCTTCACATTGCATGAAGTTCTAATTAGAATCCCTCTTCAGTCTGTGTTTCATTTTAGCCATTCAATTAGATTGAATACTGTTTGGTTAAAATTTCACTTGCCTTGACTAGAGTATGTTTGAAATCCTATTGTTTTCAGTCTGTAAGAATATTGAGGACAGAATGAATATGTTAACAATAGAGTGGAACTCTATGGAATGTGGTTTAGTTCTTCTTGAACTGTCGACAATCCATGGAGCCCTCTATTCATAATGTACCACTGTCTTACCTGCAGGCTCCAAATTTGGACTTCAGTTCAAGGCTTTATCATTCTAGAAAGGCTGTATCCTCAGTAGGAAGGCTGTGTATCATAATGGTCTTCGAGTTGGAGAAACTTGGGTTTGAATCTTTTCATCACTTACTATATATTTTAATCTCTTAAGCCTCGCCTTGGTTTCCTCATCAGAAAAATGGGTATAATATTACTTATGTCCTAGATTGTGAGGGTTAAGTGAAGTCGCGAGTATATATTATATACAGTTCCCTTGCACATTGTAAGCCTAAACAGGAGCAGCTGCTGTTGTTACTACTATTAATTTTTGGTTGGTGGTATTTGTTTCTCTAATCGCTGTTTTTCCCTCCCTTCGCTTTTCTGCAGTGCAAGTTGGGTATAGTGAAATTCATCGAAGCTGAGCAGGTGCCCGAACTCGAGGCTGTTCTCCATCTGGTGATTGCTTCTAGTGACACACGCCACAGTGTAGCGACAGCGGCGGACCTAGAATTGAAAAGCAAGCAAAGGTAAAATCCTTTACTTTTCATCTTTAAAAAATGAAAAGAGGCCATATTTGTCAAAGCTCACTCAGTACATATTTATTCTTTCAGAATTTTCTGTAATGAGACATTCAATTTATGAGATTATGAAATATACCTAATTTGTAATAAAGACAATTTCCTTAGGAGCAGGATTCAGTATAAGACAGGAGAAAAGCTGTTCAGAAAAGCAGTTTAACACTGTAATGGATTAGAGTTACCGTAAGAAGTGAGACCTTTGTCAGCTAGGTAAATGGACTTAAAGAACTGGTGTTAAGAAGAATGTCACAACCCAGAAGTTACTCACTTTTGATTCTTCCTCTGTGTCAAACCATTTGAGATTGCTTTTAATAAAGGATATGTTGGTGTTATGATTAATACAGTAAAAAACAGGTCCCATGAAAAGAAATGCTGAATAGATCTTAATTCACACAGGAGGAAATACAACTAGTAATAGGTTCAGAGAAAATATTTCGTGTGAGAAATCAAATCAATGCAAAATGAAACACTAGTGTACCAGTTTGTACCCATTGGTAAATAAAATTGTGTAACAGTTGAAACTCTATTTAAGTTTCTGTTGAAACTGCTGTTTTTATATTCCGTTGATTGGCATTATAAACTGAAATAATTTTTGGAAAGCACTTTGCAGTATGTAATGAATCATAAAAATATTTATAATCTTTTATGTAAATCTTCTGGGAATTTATCCTAAGAGAGTCATTCAAAAGAAAAAGATTATATTTAGAAGAATGTTATAGATTTGCTCATTATACCATTTCCTGTAATTTTAAGAAAAATGGAAACAAATTCAAATTTCCACTATAGGGAAATAGTTAAGTAAATTAACTCTGTGTCTCTGTATGGAATATTATATATATATCTGCCAAAATAATTTTGAAAGTAATAAAGCAACATGTAAATTGTGCCCAAGTAATGGCAAGTGAATACAACAGAACACAAAATGTGTCCTGATTTAAAACAGGAGATGTGGGGAGACTGAAAAACAACACAGGAAATTGAAGTTACTTGGTTGAAAACTATCACAGTTATAGAAGAGTTATATTCTTCATTTGTTTTAATGCTTAATGTAATAACATGCTGAAAGGCAGTGGAGTGCATATATTGTAGTTTTTCCGATAGAAGTAGGTGTAACTGAGTAAGTAAGATAACTTCGTTGTGTCTTCGGTAGTGTGGCTGCATGTCCATAAGCACACTGCACGTGTGGGGCCGTTGGGAGCACTGTACGCTCCAGGGCAGGAGAGGAGCATGTTGTCCTGGAGTTAATTCTGGTCATGCTTCTCGCTGACGGAGTGCAGAAAACTTTCGTTACTTGCTAGGCTTTGGACTCTGTGGGAAAAGAAAGCTGGACTGGGCTGTGCTTTCACATCCCCCTCCCCCCCAAAGTCAGAAATTCCTTCATGCTGCTTATAACTGCATCCTCCTGGTATCCCTTTCAAAGAATATATTTGGTTTTGAAGTATCAAAAAAATCTTTCTTTAAAACCTCTCATTGTGTTTGAGCTGGCCCCATTTTTTACACCATATAGTGGATTGGATTGTTAGAAATATAAATGTGGTGTCGAAGTATTCTAGTTCGTATTGGTTTTGTCTGTTAAAACAAGTGCGCATTTTTTCGTAAGAAGAGTATAACATTGTTAATGAGAGGTGAAAAGTAAGTTAGGAACAATATGTAGATATTTTCCCATTTTGTTAAAAGAAGAATCCTGAAGTATCTCTTCAAGCGATGCATGTCTTTTGATCTGTTTCTTTACCTACCTACCTGCTATACCATCCGCCCGTTTTCCGTGCCTAAGAAAGAAGTCTAGAAAAAGTACACCAAAGTTAGTGGTTACTGAAAAGAATAGAGAGGGATATGGTATACAGATTATACATTTCTGTACATTTCTGAATTTTCACAACAAACCTGGGATCAAAAAACTAGAAAGATGGCAAGGGGAAAAGTAGAAGCAACAGTGAAAATTCTCCTTATTAGTTTTTAGTTTGTTTTGACGATTAAGTTTTACTGAAGCGTGTATGTGTTGTCAGAAATCTCTCCACCTGCCGTGTTCATAGAAGGGAAACGAAGGTGGAGCTTGAGGATTACTTAGCAGCCGTCATCTGAGGGGAGTGTAGGTGAATAAAAGCTCACACAGAACGGTGGGACATCTTCGAGGCTGGCCGAATTGTGGCTGAGGAGAGGCAGGTGGATGAGCTGGGTCAGAAAACCCGTGGGAGCAGCATCAGAAAGTGTGTTTGCACGGACAGAGCGTAGCTCGGAAGCAGAAGCGGTGTCAGAAGGCACAGAGGAGACAGTAGGGCTAAATCTCACTGGTGGGGTGCCCCGCAGGACTGCAGCGTTGCTGGGGGTGTGGAATGGCCGGGAGGGGCTGCTGCAGAGGCCGGGTGCCGTGCGCTGACGAGTGTCGTGTTCTCGTTCACCTGACAGTGGGGCCCAGGGAGGAGCAAGTCTCAGGGACGAATGGCAGCGGGACTGCTGTGTAGAATTAGGTGACGAGGCCGCACGCGAGTGCTGGCAGAGAAGGGAGAGGGGGAGGCTGGGGATCACAGGGACGCAGTGGCGGAGAAACGGGCTGGCCTGCCAGCTGCTTAGGGTTGGGGCTTTAAAGGATATATATATATATATTTTGGTCACTTCCCTTATCACTTTTGGGTTTCCAGGTGGTTCAACAGGAGAGTGATGTTCTCTTTGAACAAGTGTCTGTAGCTCTGCTCTGTCAGAACTGCTCCATGCCACTGGCCCCGAGAGTGGAGGGCAGTCCATTTTTCTTGTGTGGGTGTCAGATTGGGCCGTGGATGTAATGAGCTGTTGAATCGGGGGGATAGGTGACCTACTGTATTTCTGTTTAAAAACGAACTTTGATCTAAAACCCTTTCCTTCTCTTCCACAATGTCAGTTGCTCAGTTCATTTGTCTGTTTCTGACATTTTCCTTTGGTAACGAATATTGGGGCTATGTATTTTTTGAAATAATTGAAGTGGAACAAAAAAAAATGATTTTAACAAGCTGTGTTGAAACCTTCTGTAGCTTGATTGACTGGAATAATCCTGCCATCATTAATAAGATGTACAAGGTGTACCTTGGAGATATACCACTGAAGACGAAAGAGGTAGGTTGTTTTGGTTTATTCTCACATCATCCTAAACAAGCATTTGGTTGACAAGAACTCCATATATTTGAACTTTTTCTCCTACTTATTTGGATTTAAGCTGAACCCGTACTATAGGAAATACTCATTTGAAGCCATGTCGTCTGGGTAGATTAAAATTTCCTGGTAACTTAGTTGTTTTGAGCTGGTGGTTTCAATTCCTGTACTTAAATAATGATGATACGCTGTCTGGATGACACTCTCTCTGTCAGTTTTTTAGGCTTTGCTGGCCATGTGGTTCTGAGGCAGCAGCTGTTCAGCTCTGCCCTAACGTGAAAGCAGCCGTAGGCGGCACGTGAAGGAGCATGGCTGATGCCAGTATAACTTCATGGTTACTGAAATTTGAATTTGATTTTATATTCACATATTCTGAAATACTATTCTTTTGGTTTTAAAAATATCATTTGAAAACATAAACACTATTCTTAACTCAGAGGCTTTATCAAGACAGATGGTGGGCCTGATTTGGCCCATTGGCTCCAGTTTGTTGACCTCTGGTCTAAAATCTAGGACAGTAGATGGGTTCTTCTGAAGCCTCCAAGTAAGGTGTTTGCTTAATAAGCTAAGTTCTGTTCAGTTCACTGTGTTTAAAAGTGTTCTCAAGTTCAAATCCAGACATACAAGGATTATTTGTTTGCTTGCTTGCTTTTTAAACCATAAAGAGTTGTTTTAAAAATCATAATATCCCCCCCATCATACTATTTCCAGTTAGATTAAATTGAGTGTGATGTGACAGAAAGAACAATGAATTGGGAATTGGGAACCTCCCCCTGGATTCTAGTCCTGAATGGTTGCACATAAATGTATTGGAGAGGAGAGATTTGGCTAATCATAGAGTTTTTCTTGGCCTCATATTCTTCATGGAGAAAATGAAGGGGTTGGATTAGATCTTTGGTTCTTAGAATGTGGTTCGTGCACCCTTATCGGGTCATAGGGAGATTTTTTTTTCTTTAACTGTGTTGAGATTTGCACTGATGGTGCACAAACAATGGTGGGTGTAACTGCTGGGATCCTAGCACAAACCAGAACTGTGTCACTAAACAGTACTCGTACTTCTCATGTTCTTAACTGTCAGCACTCTTGGTAAAAAGAAAAAAAAAAGAGAATAAAACTCACCTTTACTTAAGGATATCTTTTTTGAGGCGCTTGGGTGGTTCAGTCAGTTGAGCAGCTGACTCTTGGTTTCTGCCTGGGTCATGGTGTTGGGGTCATGGGATCGAGCCCCGTGTCAGGCTCCATGCTCAGCGTGGAGTCTGCTTCAGATCCTGTCTCTCTTTCTCTCTGCCTGTCCTGCTCGTGCACGCTCTCTCTTGCTCTCTCTAAAATAAATAAGTAAATCTTAAAAAAAAAACAAAACCAACGAAGAATATCTTTGATGAATCAGTAAAAATTATTTTACCTCTAGACAGGGAAACTGTGGATATTGAGATAGTATTTGGCAGATATGTTCTCTCAAATGAAGAAATGAGGCTTCAAGGAAAACAATTCACGTGGTTTATTGGACTTTCAAGCAAAAATTAGAATTTAGGAAAACTTGTATCTATCACAATGAGCCTGACATTTTGTCAGTACCTGCAGATTTTTCTGATGAGATTGGTGGTGATAATAACATGATTTAAAAAAATGTTTTATAATGAAATGTTTACATCATGAGCCAGTATTTTCCAAATGGCCAGTGATATTACAGAAGCATTACAAGGGTCAGGGGGCCATTCGGTGGGCAACATAGATCAGTGGAATTTAGTATAACAGTATACAAAAGTTCAGTGATACGGTTTCAAAGCCAAATTGCAACTAGCCGTTAAAAAAAACTATTGTTTATTAAGTTTTGCTGTAGTATCAAAGAATATCTACAATTACCTGAAAAGGCTAAGATCATCCCCACTTTTCCAAACACATATCTTTATGAAACTGGGGTTTGTTTGTTTGTTTGTTTTGACCCCACTCACTGCCAGTTTTTTTTAAATGTAATTTAACTGAAACAGTAAATCACAACAGATTGAATGCAGAAGAAGATAGAAGAATCCACCTCGCTTCTATTAAGGTGGAGAGTCAGGATATTTATAGAAAATGTGAAACCGTGCCACTCAGTACAGTTTTTTGTTTGGGAAAATATAGTTAATTTTCTTAAAAAGTGTTATTTCTGAAAATGTGTAATGGACTTATAATTTTAAGTGACTATTTAAAAATTTCTCAGTTTTAATTTCTGATAGCAAATATTGATAGTATTTCAGTATAAGCAGAAGCCCTTTGGAGTGTTTGGTAGTGTAAGAGTGTAAAGGAATCTTGAAACAAAAGTTTGAGAGACCACTGATGTAGATAATCTCTCATGACTGTTTCAGTGCGCAGTAATTTTGAACTGCTGAGTTATAATTAAACGTATTTTTAACAGGGAGCAGTTCTGAAACCAGAGCTGAAGAGGGACCCCGTCAGTACAAGGGTTAAGTTAAAGATTGTCCCCCATCTTCTTCGTTCTAGACAAGCTGCAGAAACGTTCCCAGCTAACATTCAGGTAACTCATTCTTTCGAGAGAAAAATGGCCCGTTTACAACTTTTATGTCTGTTTAATTACAGAAAGAACTGCGTTAATGGATATTCAGGAGGTATGTTGATGTACGTAACAAGATTAATGAGATTCCATCTTTTTTTTCTGTCTCAAGTTTCGCTGCAGACACGGTGAAACGTTTTTTGTTCTAGAATACATACTGTATATAACTAACATTCAGCTTAAATGTGTGGCGACTGTCCTTTCAAACTCTAGTGCTTTTCTGGGTGGCTTTTCTTCAACAATGTTTTTCTTAGGCAACCAAGTTTCTGGTGTTGGGTTAAGTGGAAACATTCAGTTATCAAGTGTCATCCTTAGCTGAACCCCTACGTGATGGCAGTGGCCAGATTCTCTTGATTCTGCCTCCTTAACGTCTTCATCTCCCTCCACCTAATGCTGATGTTAATTGGAACTGTCCCTTTTCGTTCTGGTCATCACAGTAATCTATCTTGTTGCCCTTCCTCTTGTCTGAAAGACTGTCTGTGTTCTCTGTTGCCACCGGAGTTTTTGTTGTAGTTGGAAACCATTGTACTCTGTTGGTGTGGGACGTGAGTCCCTCTGCAGAAGCTCCTACTTTTATCCAAGTGGTGACAGCTCAGGGAGCAGATAGATTTAAGTAAAATTTTGTCATTAGTTATTTGCTGTAGGTCCTAGGTAAGCCTCAGGGTTTTTTCTGTTTTTCTTTCTTTCTTTTTTTTTTTCTGTTTTTCTTAAAAAATTCTTTTTCTGATCTGTAAAATGGGTGTAATAATAGCAGCTGCCTCGTAGCAATGTTGTAAAGACTGAATGAGATCATAGAAAGTTGAGAGCACAGTGGCTAGTACTCATTCAGTTATCAGGTTTCTAGTAACTGCTGACAAGTTAGCAGTTACTTCTCTTCTGGTCTCCTGTCTCCCCACCCCCTAGCCCTGTACCTTATGCTCCAACAAAAGATATTCCTCTTTAAAGACACTGTTTTCATGGCTCTGTGTCTCCACTCACAATGCTCCTTTTGCCTGGCAGAGCCCCCTTCCCTTTCCCCCTTTAGCCTGGTAACTCTACTCAACATTTCAGGATTCATTCTGGTCTGCCACCTCCCGTCTGAAATGCTCCCACTTCCGGCCACTCTACCTTTTCATTCTGAAAGTAAGAACACTCCCTGTGGTGCTCTCTGTGTGGTGGACCTCAACTTCTGTCTTAGCATCTCTCCCTCTTAAGGCTTATTTTGTTGAAGTAGCTATGTCCTTCTCCTCGATGATAAAACTTCTGTTCCCCGTGTCGGGTACTCTAATATTGGACAACTTTAAAGTGTTCTGTGTCTCCATAAACGTAAAATTATCACAGAGCTTCTTTCATTTCTTTTTCATGATTGGTGTTTTATAATTGGTGTTTGCAAGCACTGTTTCCCAGAGAGTGTCTTGACAATTTTGGTTCAGAAAATTCGGTTGTAGTAACACTACATTACATAATAAGCAGCTAGAATTTTATGACAAAATATTCATAGACATCCTGTAGGTGTGTACTTTATTTGTAGTTATTTATGTGTTTTCAGAATAAATCTGGCTAAAACTTGGTGTATTCAAAGGCAAACTCATTGTCCCTCACACACATTCTTCGTTCTGTTTCTGTTTTTAATGATTGCATTACTGTTCTCCTACGTAATTGGCCTGACCCTGTCTCTTCCCCACCTGTCAATCGTAGACATCCTTCAGGGTGTCATTCAGACGAGCCTCTTCTTTCCTGATCACCAGTGGCTTTAGCTAGGCACCTATTACCTCACCTTGATTTCGAACGTAAGAAAGCACCCAGCATAATTTTTTGCGTATAATATGTGCACCATGAATTTTATTTTTTCCAATAAAACATTAGTATTCTGGCTAATTCTTTTGCTTCTTTTATCTTACCATATTATTTTGTATATTATAGCATTATCAGATGAATTTTCTAGAAGTCTTTTCTGAATAAGGTAGCATGTGACAATATATTGTCCTGTATCATTTTTAATGTATGTACATTTTGATCCTTCAAGCAGATCGAGTGCCTTGGGAGCAATGCTTGTCTCTTTGTAGCTCGCGGTTCCTGGCTTAGTGTTGGTTACCCAGCAGAGGCTCAGTGCTGTTCAGTCACATGCCATTGTTAAGTAAGGCCAGAATACTGCTCGTAGTTTTAGAAACCGATGTGAGAAGATTTTTTTTCTAAGTGTAAGACTGTCCCATAGAAAGTGGGAATTTGAGGAATTTAGATTTCTTTGACATTGCTGTCTAATAGCTGAACCTTCTGGATGCTGTATAGGCCTCACCTGTGTGATCTTTGGCCACCTAGGCATGACTGCACAATATATGGAGCACCTGTATCCTGCCTACACTTGTAGAATGCTTTAATCTTGACATTTTCTGTGAAGCTTTTATTATAATTTGTTCAGAATGACTGACTACATGTAATTAAGGAACGAGAGTGGCTTTATCTGCTCACGTCCCCTGTGTGATATGGAGTGGCAGGCTGAGGGCCCACTGTGAACTCTATTGCTTTCTGGTGGTGGATCCACAAGTTTTGTAGGCTGTCAAGATCAACCGTGTGTTTGCTCTTCCACAGACTACTGATTGGAGCTAATGACGGGCTTCCTTAGTTGGTCAGCTAAGACGATTATCTGTATTGAAAAGAGGTGCAGTAATTTTGAATAACGAGGGGTAGTGCACAAGATCTGCTGTTGAACCCTGACTAATATCTGAGAATAGCAAATTGCTGTTATTAATTGGCGTTCTGGACATTGTCCCTTTCTCATAGGTGGTGTATGACGGACTTTTTGGTACAAATACAAATTCAAAATTGAGAACATTATCGCTGCAGTTTGTGCATCACATTTGTATAACGTAAGTTTTTTGAACTATTTGACTGTAAAATTTCAAGCTGTTGGAGTGATCAAATGATTCAAGTATTTCTTTCTTACCCAGAAAGTAACCATGTTTGCTCATCTTAAAAAAAATTTAAGTTTTAAGAGATTATTTCAGTTGTGTCTCTATTTTAAGTCATCATCTGAAAAGATACGCTAATAATGAGATTCTTATCTTGCTTTGTGTATGTGTGCTATTTTTTTAAAGTTGTCCAGAAATCAAGATTAAACCATTAGGTCCAATGCTTTTGAATGGCCTCACCAAGCTAATCAATGAATATAAAGAAGTAAGTGCCTTGTCTTTTAAATACTGTTAACATTTTATATTTTAAAGTATTTTCTGTTACCAACCTTTCTGGTCTACATGTTCGTTTAGTTAGTTACAGTTTGCTATTGTTCCATCATTTCTTAACATTTTTAATTGAAGTGGTGTGAATTTCAGAAATTACTGCCATCTTTTGCTTTTTTGTTTTTGGAATTAAGTGTTTGAAATACAGTACGAATTTTGAGGGGTCTTATTGCTTCTTTAAATAACATCTTTTAAAGCAATTGCATTTTATTCTGCTTTTAGGCCCTGTGCAAAAATGGAATAGAAAGAATTACATTTTATTTTATGATTTGTTTCCATATGGATATTTATTTGGATTTGCCTATATTTAGAAATAGTGTTAATTCTTAAGGACTGAGTTTTTACCAATTCAAAATTCTATAAAAACATGCATTCAGTAAGTTTTTGATTCCTTAAGCTAAGTGGGAGGAGGATTCTTTGGAATGCAGGTTTTTGAATCCTGTTGTCCTTGCTGTGTCACTCTTACTATCTTCATTAGGTCAGGTGAATTTGCTAAAGAAAGTGATATCAAGGACTCTAGTCAGCATGTTACTAAGTCGTAACGAAACATGAATGCATGTTTGCAGTAGCACAGTAACTAACACTCTGCCATTTGGAGTTGGAATTGAGTTTGAATCCTAGTTTTGTTCTTCGAGGAGTTGCTTAAATTCTTCGGAGCTCTGTTCTTTATTAGAAAAATGAAAATAATACCCCTTCATTGGATTATTGTGAAGATTAAATGAGATTATACACAAAAATTATTCAGCACACCGAATGCGCTTCAGTCGATATTATTATTAGTGGAAAGCTGTTCATCCCTCTACACTCGTGTTTGGGAGCAGTGGTAACCAGCCTGGCTCTCCTGTCTTTTGTCAAATAGTGCTCGCGTGGTTTTTGAGGCCTAGGGGACCTTTCAGAGTAGTTTTATGGCCTAGTCAGATGCTTGGGATGGTTGGTAGAACTAAAAATGCTTTTGGGCTTTTAGGGAGAATCTGTATATTTAAAAATAAATTCGAGAGGCCAGAGAAACCATCGGGCCTTAATCTCTGTACCTCCTGGAGGTACCTGCGTGACTTCCCAACAGATGAATCCGTAAGTGTGGAGAATCCATCGAGGTGTGGAGGAGTGAGTCCTGTGCTAATTGTATAAACTTCAACTCACAGAGGTGTTGCTTTGTTGAGTAATCAGACTGTTGGTTTTCATAAAACAATGTAAAATTCTGTCTGTTTGAGGAGGGAACCTCATCCACTTGAGACTGATCCCTTTCATTTTGTACAATGGCAGATCCGAGGGGAAGCTGTTTATTACCATGCAGATTGTTAGGTAGTTACTCCCCAGGTTACCGCAGTTTTGGCAGGAGAGGTGGCGGGTCCTAGTCTATGCGACCGGTGGTGAATTTTCTGATAAATTAAGGTGTTTTCGCAGTGTGTTGAAGATGAATTTTGGTGTTTACAGGTTACATAGTGTTGAAAAATATCCTGAACTTAGCACCAGCTAAGAGAACCCTTTCATATATGACCTCTGCATTTTCCTTTTGGAGTGAGCTGGGGATGCAAAGTTTTGTTTTGTTTTTCCTTTTTTAGTAGTGTGATGATTCTGGGTTTGGACTTTTTTTTGTTTGTTTTGTTCAGATGCTAATATCATGTAGTTAGGCAGAGTGAGACCAGGTTTAACAAGGAGTAAAATAATGCATGTAATTGCAGCAAAAAGGTTTTGCCGTTTACTGTATTTTTTGTTTTGTCTGTTTTTTGTTCTTTTTTTTTTTTTTTTTTTTTCTTAATTTCAAGGACCCTAAGCTACTGTCAATGGCATATTCAGCTGTTGGAAAACTCTCCAGGTGAGTAAACTCTTCTTCAGTGAGAGATACCCTGTTGGTAAACTAAGAAAAATTATGTGGCATTTAATAATGGATGGAGAATAAATTGGTTGTGATTTTGAAAGGAAATGTATTTAATGGCCATGGTTGTTTAGGAATGTTTTCCTTGTAGAAAGAAAATGATGTGAGACATTCCATTTGAAGATAGATATGTTTCCATATTAAATGGTAGTCTTGAAATGAGATTTTTGAACTGGATTGTGTCTTAATGGGTTACTTTTTCTTGCACCCTGGAGACATTTGATTGACCTTAAGTGTTCTTGTTGCTGCTTACCGCTAGTCTTTATAATCACAGTCATCAAGGTTTAGCTCTTGAGTCTCTTTTCTGATAGTGCTATATTATGATTCTGGGTGACCCTGTTTCCAGAGGTGGATTTTTTCCTTCAGCTTATAGTATGATTTCCTCCTTCCACTTCCTCCTGGTTTCCTCTTCCTTCCCTATATTTCAGAGCAGGGAGACTGGCACCACTGTGTGGTGCTGCCAGCCACGGCGCAGGTCCTGCACTGGCCTGTGTAGACTAGGGCTTGCTCTTCTGCCTGTGCAAGGAAAGGATCTTTGGGGCTCAGAAAAAAGCCACCCTAGGTCACCTGATACAGCACTTACATGATAACCTTTAGTTTAAATAGCAGTTTGGTCTCAATTGTCTATTCCCAAACACAAAAATCAGAAATGTTAACTGAATGCATGGAATCTTGTAAAGGCAGTATCTGGATAGTATGTGTTTGAGTCATGGGTTACTTATATCAGACAGTTGAAGAATTAAATATTTACTTTAAAAATATTTGGCTCTTTGGGGAGGTAATGTTGACATTATATTTAGAGATGAAAATGCAATTCAAGCAAATTTGTGTTTAGTTACATTTTCTTCTAACCACATGGAAATTTATGATCGTAATAATGGTCTTATATTCTCTTACAGTCGAATGCCCCATTTATTCACTAAGGATATAGCTCTCGTGCAGCAGCTTTTTGAAGCCCTCTGTAAGGTAGGGAAACACCCGGCAAGTTTATGTTTTTCATATGGATGCTGGCCTGGAAATCCGACAGAGAGGGAAACACTATTTTTATCATATTTATAGGAAGAGCCTGAGACTCGGCTTGCTATTCAAGAAGCATTATCTATGATGGTTGGAGCTTATAGTACTTTGGAAGGAGCACAGCGAACTCTCATGGAGGCACTTGTGGCTTCCTACTTAATAAAGGTAGGTCCGACTGTGTGAACTGGGATGGTTGGTGATACATAAACTGTACATTTTTAAGAACAGAATTTGAATTGCTTTTTTCCTTAACTATCTTGACAATTAAGAGAATATTTGCTGTCACCTGGACTGAGATTTAGTCATTTATTTTTAAAGATTTTATTTATTTGCGAGAGAGAGAGAACACGAGCGGAAGGAGGGGCAGAGGGAGAGGGAGAAGCAGGCTCCCCGCTGAGCAGGGAGCCTCACACAGGGGCTCGATCCCAGGACCCTGGGATCATGACCTGAGCCAAAGGCAGACACTTAACCGACTGGGCCATCCAGGCGCCCGGCACGGTGATTTATGATTGATTTTTCATTCTTCATGATGGGCGTCTGATTTTAGGGGAGAAGGAGTGGTGGTGTTCTCAGAGGTTTTGTGTTTAAAGCTTTTCATGTTGGGAAACTGTTCTTGATGTCGTGTCCTCCAAGTTGAAAGTTTTTTGTCTTACTCGGTAGCTGAACACTACAGTCCTTTGGGGTGGAGGTCTATAGCCAACCCTGGGGGAGGAGCAGAAGGAAAGAAAGAAAAGTTTTATGCCTTAAAATCCAGTCTGTAGGAAGTGAGCCAGTACTATCATGCATCGTCTTCTTCCTTCTAGACCTCTTTATTCGGCTGTCATGGGAGTTTGTAGAAATTTTTGAGTATCTATATACACATGTGTATGTAATATATAATATACAATGTAAAATAATATGGATTTGCTTTATTCAGTTCTTTGTCCTCCATTTCTAGGAGTAGAAAGAGGGAGATTAGAAGAGGGAATGATGTCAAAAAATATTGGTATGATAAATATATATTGTCTTACTGAAATTTGGCTGGCATATTTAATACATTGATATCAAGGGAATTACTAAGGGTTCAAAAAGGTATCTGGTTTCTATTGAAATATGACAGGATTATTATGTACACTCAGTAACATTATTATATATCGAGTTCCACTGTCAGATGCTCTTGTACATGGTTCATAGTCATACAGAGTCCAGTGTACATGGTTCATAGTCCTATATGGTGGACAAAGAGGCGTGGGCTTATTTGGAAGCTGATTAGAATAGAATACTTAAATCTTTCCCTAGGTAATCGTACAAGGATGTATGATGCTTGTATAATGCACATAGACGCTGGTTATACATACGCAGATCAAATCATGGGACAATATTACTAAACCCAAGCTGATTTATATTCTTTTCTCAGACTACATTTAAAGCAACCAGACTGTAGGCTAAATCATATGAACTAGTCTTTAACATCATTGCTCTTTATCGTAGCTCAAGGAATGCTTAAAGAGCAAGAATACCTGAATGGATAGGACAGTATCTATTTCTTAACATCACTCTCATCTCACTGTGTTAGGTTTGGGACTAGGAGAATGACCTTGGGGCGGGGTGGGGGGCGAGGAAGGTACATGAGAATAAGTCTTTTCAGAATAAAGAGTCTTCAGCTGCTTCTCTGGTTGGACTTTGTATTAGTAGATTAGTTAATTATTCTGTTTAGATGAATTGAATGTAGTCATGTAGTTGAAACTCCTTTGGAGTCAGTTTTAACTAGAGCTAATCTGAAAAACTTGGAGACATTTTGCTTCAAATTTACGGAGATTCCAAGTAACCTCTGTTTGTGTTCCCTGCTAAATATCTGAATTTCATTCATGTGACTGACAGTTTGAGAGTTGGGGAAGCAGAGATGATGGCCAGAAACTGTTCACAGTGACTGTGGTCCCAAAGTTGGGTGGAAGATGAGCGTGTATGTGGACATTCTCTGGCTTTGGTCTTGGTGGGCCTTCCTGCTTTGCTTAGAGGGTCCTTTTAGCTCTTAAAAGTACTTTTTAAGTGATGCCACTGTCTAAAAGACTTTTAAACAACTTGATTGAAGATTTTCAACAAATGATTTGTCTTAATTTTATTTACTTAGACATACTTATTAAAATAACTTCATTTTTGATTGTTTACAATAAGATGACTTATCTTGACTGGAATGAGCTGTTGGTAATTGGATTCTTCTTCTTCTTTTTCTTTAAAATCTGTATGTATTTGTGTGTGCACGTATTTATGTGTCAAATAGCCTGAAGTTCAAGTTCGACAGGTGGCTGTGAAATTTGCTAGCACGGTGTTTCCCTCAGATCATATACCTTCCAGATATTTGCTCTTACTAGCTGCAGGAGATCCGTAAGTTTCAAAAGGTGTTAATTTGAATTTGGGTTCATTTTAAATTATTTGAAAATTACTAAAATTTATATTGTTTTCAGTGTTGCTCTATGGAATTTAGAAGCAATTCATTAAAGAGTTAAAAATACAGCCCTTGATATGATAGAGACCTGTAGTTATACCCTATCTTGTTTGTTTTCTGTGGGTAAACTTTAAAGATGCAAGCCAAGTAACTCTTCAAATCTCAAATTTCCAAAAAGAAGTAGTTTCTTACAATGTATTTTATGACTCTTTGCTTAGATAGACAAGAATATATTTAAGACATTTTCTCAGATCCCCAGTTGTCAAATAAAATGGCTGTTCGTAATCATCAAATGATCATTCTGCTGTTATTGCCATTTATTTTTTATTCTTATTTGTGTTTCTGTAAGACGGGAAGAAGTTCATGGAGAAGCACAGCGAGTATTAAGGTGTCTTCCTGGTAGAAACAGAAAAGAAAGTGCTTCTAAGCAGATGCCTTCTTTCCCGGAAATGGTGTATTATATCCAAGAAAAGGTATGGCATTTCACTTCACATAGTTTGGTCTTACAGTGAATCATGAAAATAAACATGTATTTTTTTAGGTGACACATTTAAAATGTTAGCACTAAATGTTGAATAGTAGTAAGATTTCTAACAATGTTAATATTTACGATGAGGAAGAAAAATGCAAAAGAGAAAAATGTAATTCTCGAAATCGATCTGTTTTGCCCCAGTCTGAATTACTTAAATTCCTTTAATGCCCTTCAACATTTTGGCTGGGTTTAAAAATTTTCTCTTTGGTATGACATGCTTAAAAATATGCTTAAAAAAATCCCTTTTAGAAAAATTTTTTATTTTTAAGGATATTATTTAGAAGCTGTTAATTTAAGAATGCTTCAGGGAACAGTTCAGATTTTTTCCATTGTGATCATAAGAGAACATCACGTCTGCTTTTGCAAGTCTCCTGTGTGTGCGCAGTTCTCTCTGCTGGTGGATCAGACAGAGTATTGGCTGTCCTGACCCCCAGTCCTGATCCTGTGCCACTTTTCACGTCAGTGTTTCTTTGAGTATGCTGGTGGTCCTAGCCATTTATTTAGATAGACATCTTAAGGGAGTTGGAGGTCAGGACTAAGTAGCCATGATTTTTTTCTCTGAGGCACAGTCATATTTGTGGTCAGAAGATGCTTTTGTACTCATCTTTTCCTCCTGCCTCCATTAGTAATGAAAATAACTGGCCTGCAGAGGCCTGAGGTGACGGTGTTTGTAGATGCCTAGAGTAGGTTGTTTTTTCTTCTCCTCCTCCTCCTCCTCCTTCTTCTTCTCTTTTTTTTTTTTTAAATTAATTTATTTATTTGAGAGAAAGAGTGCATGCATGCACCCGCAAGGGGTAAAGGGGAGAGGGAGAAAATCTTAAGCAGACTCCCCGCTGAGCACAGAGCCTGATGCATGGCTCAATATGTCACGATCCAGAGATCATGATATGGGCCGAAACCAAGAGTCGGATGCTCAACTGACTGAGCCAACCAGGTGCCCTGAGCAGGTTTATTCTTTTTAAATAAGCCGGTAAAAACAGGAAGAAGAAAAGGAACCACACCTGTCATTTAGGGTTTGAGGGACATGTGCAATCAGCATGATTGATGGAAAAATGCTTTGATTAGAAAAAAACAGTAGCAGACAATAATGTAGTTGGAAATACAGTTATTTTTGACTTGAGGAAGGGCACACGTGCTCCATGTTTTAGTAATTGTGTTTGTTTTTGGCCTATTTTTATTAGGCTTCCCATCGAATGAAAACTCCAGCTAAGTACATGACTGGGACCACTGTCCTTCCATTTAACCCAGCAGCCTTTGGAGAGGTAGGACTTGGACCTATTTCCATTTTGCTCTCTCTGAATATTCTAAAAGATAATGTCACACCCAAAGAGATGTCTGAATTTTTTTGTGTTCTAGATAAACCCATGTTGTGATGTCATTGTCCTTCACCAGATTGTTTATTAGAAAAACAGTGTTGGGTAATTGGTATTATTTTAGTTTGTAGTGGAGTCTATAAATATATTTATCTCAGTGAGATTCTCTTTGTGGAAGAATTGGGTGCTCTGCATTGACTACTATTGTGATTTTACAGCAAATTAGATTTGAATTTTAAAGCCAACGCTGTGTTGAGGCTGTTTGGATTATCTGTTGTTTAGGTCATTGACTTGCGCTAATTAAATGACAAGAGGTAATCTTGTTCAGAGTGAGTAAGAATGCTCACAGTAGAATTGCTGCCGTTTTTAGCAGTCAAGGGAAGAGCTTCAGGAGGACTCCTTGGTAGCCAGCTTATATCAGAGGTTTTTATGGTGTTGTCTCGACTGTTACAATTTGAACCCATTTTCTCAAATTCTTAGTTGGTGGAGATTAAATACAGCTGGAGTTCCACAGGAATAGATGATTTGCCCCAGGTTTCTGCTCACTTTCCCTTCCCCTTCACCCCCCCTTTAAAAAAAATAACAATTTTTATTATAATTGTTTGGACTTTTTCTTTTAATTTTTAAAAAAGATTATTTATTAGAGAGAGAGAGTGCGAGAGCGCACACACGAGTGTGAGTGGGGGAGGGGCAGAGGGCGAGAATCTCAAGCAGACTCCCCGATGAACGTGGAGCCAGTTGCGGGGCTCAGTCTTACGATCCATGAAATCACGACCTGAGCCGGAATCACGAGTTGGAGGCTTAACTGGCTGCACCA
This sequence comes from Ursus americanus, assembly GCF_024610735.1. Taxonomy (NCBI): domain Eukaryota; kingdom Metazoa; phylum Chordata; class Mammalia; order Carnivora; family Ursidae; genus Ursus; species Ursus americanus. Next base: position 21,471,799 of record NC_142144.1, read on the forward strand.
CCCAGGCGCTTCTGTAATTGTTTAGACTTTAAAAGTTGAGTTTGCATTTTAACTGCATTAAACTCCACTAAAAACACTTTAGATTTATAAAAGCTTGTTATGTAAATTGTGCTCCATTATGGTAATTGCAGTGAACATACTGAGTCATGTTTTCCAGCTTTCCTGAGGATTGTTGAATAGCGTTCTGAAGGAGGGTGGGGGAATGAAAATGGGAAAGTGTCATTTTGAAGAGTACCCTCCCACACCGATTTCTTGAGGAGCTTGTCTGGTGCTCTTCTTCCTTCTGCTTGTAGATAGTCCTGTACTTGCGCATGTGCCTCGCGCACAGTGCGGGAGTGGTGCCCACGTCCCAGAGTTTGGCTGATATGCAGGACCACGCCCCCGCCATTGGGCGCTACATACGGACTTTGATGTCAGGCAGCCAGGCGACATCCTCCTCCTCCTCTTCCAAGAGTGGAGAGACCAACCCTGTTCAGATCTACATCGGCCTGCTGCAGCAGCTGCTGGCAGGTGTTGGAGGTAGGAGGTCGTGCTGCGGAGCACAGATGTTAAAGCACTTATGCAAAAATCTCATCTTAAACTCAGCTGAGAATTTGTAGCAACACTATTTTCTCTCTTCACTACTGTAACTGCACATTAGTCTCTGTTTCTTTTCTAAACTTACTTGATTCATCCTTGACACACACTGTTACGCTTCTCGGAAAGAGAATGTTTTTACTTTGGAAGCGGGTGTAAAGAGCAGGCATCTTCTTACAGATACTTAGCCTGTCAGTTTGCTGTTTGGATCACATACTGTGTTTAAGTGGGTTTATTTTGTAGAACTGGGCAATGCCTCCTAGAGCAGGAGCCTCATACTTTAAAGGAATTTTGTGAGTCCTGTGTGTTTACCACTTTTTTTTTTTTTTTTAAAGATTTTATTTTTATTTATTTATTTGACAGAGAGATAGTCAGCGAGAGAGGGAGCACAAGCAGGGGGAGTGGGAGAGGAAGAAGCAGGCTCCCAGCAGAGGAGCCTGATGTGGGGCTCGATCCCATAACGCCAGGATCACGCCCTGAGCCGAAGGCAGATGCTTAACGACTGCGCCACCCAGGCGCCCCTGTTTACCACTTTTCTTGAAGCTAAAATGGTTCTGAATTCTTTCTTATTTAGGTTTGCCAGTCATGTACTGTCTGTTGGAAGCTGTCTCCGTGTATCCAGAAAAACTGGCTACCAAATTTGTAGACAAAACTGAATGGATAAAGGTACATCCTATGCATGTGTATTTCTCTTTGATTCTGTGTATTTTATACTTTAGTCTTATAAAATTTCGTCTTCCTACTTGTGTTGCTACGACCTTTCTTGCCTTTGGGTTGTTTTGAAAACTCTTTTGTCAAGCACTCCATGGGAAGCATGTAGGTCAGTGTATCTCAATGATCCATCTAGGTGAGAGTGAGAGAAGAATTGAGAATCATATAAGTAGAAAAAAATATATATTTTCTGTTTTAGAAGTTAACAAAATAGATGTGTATAGCTTAAATAAAAAATGTGTAAACTGTCTCCTTTCTGTAACTGTCTCCCACCTACCCAAATCTCCCAACTTCTTCCCGCCGCTTCTTCTCTCACCTGACAAACGTATGTATGTCACACTTATTTCTATATGGTGTACTTTCTAGAATTTATTTATGTATATACGCACAAATAAAAATAATTCCTTCTTTTACACAAAAGGTACATAGTTTTCACGGTTTTATTGTTGTTTCAAGTGTTTATTCGAATTCTAGTTAGTTAACATATAGTATAATTTTATTACGAAGTTGTTCTTGAACTTCTCACACTGTCGTGTACCTTAGAATGTGGAGGTGTTCCGTAGAACTAGAGGGTGTCCTCTTTAACAGCTTTCTTTTTCCCTTCGTATGAATGTGCCATGATTTATTCTAGAACCTCACGGATGGTCACTGAGGTTGCTTCCACTCGGTAGCAATGAACGGTCCATCATTTTGAATATAAGGAAGTCTGTTTTTTAGATGGATTCCCCAGAAGTGGAATTGAGGACATAGACTTTCTCAGTTCTGATGGAGAGTCCACATCCTCCGGTACCAGTTTGCACTCCCACGAGCCATGTAGGAGAGCGTTCCTGTCTCATGGTCACACCAAAAGCATTGCCAGGTTTAGCGAATAAAAAAACAAGCTTCTCAGTTACATTTGAATTTCACGTAAACAATGAAAAATTCTTTTTAGTACAGGTGTGGCTTATACAGTGTCCTATACCTCTTGGGCTGTATAATACAGTTCTTTTTGGAAGCTGGAGCTTGAATTATGGTAAAATGTGCAGATTATCTCTTAGTGTGAAAGCACGAATGTAATAGACCAAGAGGTGTGAGTTTTGTGCTTTTCTGGAAAATCTGGCCTCATGAAATTGCTTCGGGTTTAAAAAGGATTTTTTATTCCTTGTGAACATTTGCTGATTGTAAAATGATTACACAGTTTTTGACTTTTGATCATGTAGATGAGGGGTCATCGAACTCTGGCCATGTACCGTATCTGCCTTGTCTCCTGTTTTTGTTTGGCCTGCCAGCTAAGAATGGTTTTCACATTTTTAAATCGTTGAAAAAAAATCAAAAGATGAATAGTATTTTCTGACGTGAGAATTATGGTATTCATAAAGTTTTATTGGAACACAGATACCCCCCTTCATTTCTCGATTGCGGCTGCCTTTGCCCGACAGTGGCAGAATGGAGTTGTTGCCGCACAGACCATGTGGCTTACAAAGCCTCGTTGGCCCTTTACAGAAAGCATTTATTGACTTCTGTTTTAGATCATCTGTGCATTAATTCTGTTTTATGTCTTGCATTTTTGATGAAAATGCACAGAAGGTATTGGTATATAATTCAGCTTTTGTTTTATTTAGACCTAGCTTATTGTGTTATTTTCTCACAGATACCAACAGATTGAACAATAAGTGTATCATTCTTTCAATTTTGAATGTCAGATGTTGTCAGTAGGAAGATGATTGTGTATCACGTATATATATATATGTGTTTTTCTACGCCACTCAGAGTCTGATGAATAGCAGTAAAGAAGAGATGCGTGAACTGGCGGCATTGTTTTACTCTGTGGTGGTATCTACGGTGTCGGGGAATGAGTTGAAGTCAATGATAGAACAGCTTATAAAGACCACAAAAGACAATCATGTATGTTACCCGTTTTGTCTTCGTTCTTTTTTGTGGGAGATGGGAGAGCTTTCCAAAAGCATCTGCTATGTTTTTAGTTTTTGTGTTCTCATTTCTAAAAGGAACTTTTATGATTGTGAAGAATAGGTGAGATCGAGAATACATTGATTTGTTCAGTCCATTCAACCACTGGGAGTGCCTTGTGTCTGATCGGCGCTGTTTAGGTGCTAGGAATGCAGTGGGGAGTGAATACATGAGGATCCCCAGTACTTAGTTCCTTTTGTCGACCCCCATCTAGTACCACCTGTCATCGAGCCTGTTCTCTCAGGAAACACGTGCTTTCAAACAGTCAAACCTCTATTTTGTGTTTAGAGGTTTTAGCAATTAGAAATCGTATCTGCTCGTTTTATTTTTGTTGGCAGTAGGGAGAAATTATGCTTGAAAATTACGGTAGTGTAGTTACGTAAGTGCTCCAAGCTAGAAGAAAGCATGGGTGCTACGGGGAGGAGGCAGGAGAGTCCCTTCATCCAGACTTGGAGTGGGTGTGGGGTTAGGGAAATACTTGAAGTGAATCAAGACTCAGCTGACCTCAGAATTCTTGAGTGTGGAAACTCCGGGTTCGTTAGCATTCACTGGAACCTCAGATGATCACTTCGTTCTCTGGCCTTATGTTTTATTGGAGCAATGACTGTCATAAACATACCGTTATTTCAGTGCATTCTTGCATGTGTGAGAGAGTGACAGAGATATTGTGTGGTTAAACTCAGAGCCCGGAGATACAGCACGGATCCTTGCTTGCATTGGGATTCACAGTAGGAAGATACTTGGCCAAAAAGAAAATGAGAATGGCGGAGCAGCAAGACCTGGAGACAGATCCTGATTTTCTGCCGGAACAAGAGGAGCTCATTCAGAGTGCCACAGAAACGATAGGTACTTGACGTGCTCGTGCTGGCTTGAGTTAGGTTCAAATTTATCATAGCATTTTAGTTTCTTCTTACAGCATTGCACTTTGAAGGCACAAGTCTTTCCACAAGACCTTGCTTGACGGTGGATAAGTTCTGTGTTTTTAATAACAATGAAAGTACTCTAGTTTTTCCATACGTTTCTTCCTATGTGTTTCTGTATGACAGAGATGATTGCATTATGGGAAAAACCTTAAACATTTACAAGAGGACAGTGCTGTATGCCCTGTTTCCGTGTTGTTTTATTTCTGAATGAGTGTTAACAAATTACCAATTAGAAGAAAATGCAGACTTTGATTTTGTTTTGCTGTCTCTAAGACAGTCTTGATTCCCTTGCTTCTTGCCCTGGACCCCAAGAACAATAGTGTATTCCTCTCAGTTTTGTCTCAATGTGCTTCCAGGCTCGTTTTTGGACAGTACGTCGCCCCTCCTGGCAATTGCTGCCTGCACAGCCCTGGGTGAAATTGGCAGAAATGGTCCCCTCCCGATCCCCAGTGAGGGATCTGGCTTCACCAAATTGCATCTTGTAGAAAGCTTACTGAATAGAATACCCTCCAGTAAAGAAACAAATAAGGCAAGTCTCTCCTTTTTTCCCCTTCTTCTGGAATTCTTTCTATTCACAGATATGTAAATGAGCAAAAACGCAGTTGTAATGAGGATAGATGACAGTGCAGCTGGAGGAAGAATTTAATGTAAAAAAAGAATGATAAAGTTTAGGTGACTATTTAGTTTTGATTTAGGGGTGATGTGTGTACAACTTCTGTGCATCATTTGGCCTCAGTTTTTCCAATTTAGGCCCGTAACTGTTAGGATTTGGGTAAAGAACTAGCTGCATCAGGTAATTCTGTCATGCAGAAGTGGATAATAAAGTGTTAAATAGTTGTTATCACTTTTGTAATTTTAAAATCTAAATCTTAACCTCTGACAGCGAAAATGGTTTTAAGAAGTCTGGGTGTTAGGAAGCAGCGTGAGTAATATCTGAGGAGAAGGACAGTTGTCATGTTTTAGGTTCAGATAAGCATTTTCATAAACTTTAAAACATATTTGTGATCAGAGTACCTCAGTGTTGAAGTATAACATGATTTAACGAGCAAATAAATCCATTTACTACAAATTTAATAAACACATAATCTTATTCTTGATCTAGGTTCTGTTTAAAACTTCCTGAGATTATCACAGTGTAGTTTTGTTAGCTATTATTAACTAATTAGTGATCACCAACCATTGTTGAGCACTTAAAATGTGCCAGGGGTATACTAAGTGGTTCATATATGTTAATGGAACTCTCTGGAAGGTCTAGTGAAGTAGGTACAGTTGTCATCTCTTTTTTCCCAGATGGTGAAATGGAATCACAGAGAGTGGAATAACTTGCCTAAGGTCACACACCTGTAAAGGCTGCTAACATAGTTAAGCTGTGATTTGATCTTAGGTCCTCTGGGCCCAGAATCTACATTTATAAACAGTTTGATGGATAATAAACCTAGTTAAAGGCTTTCTTCTTCTTTTGCAGCCATGGACCCTTAATGAACTCAGTTTTATGTCTTTCTACCTCCAATGTCTTATACACATAATTCTGTAAAATTGCATACTTTAAAAAAAATACTTGCATGCTTCAGTGCTTTAGACAGACTGCCCTCCCTGTCATCTCATTTTGGAAACACTGTTCTGGGATAAAGCTGTTACGTACTTTGTTTTTAAAAAAAAAAAATTCTCTGGTTTTCTAGATGAAAGAACGAGCAATCCAAACACTGGGATATTTTCCAGTTGGGGATGGAGAGTTTCCTCACCAGAAACTCCTCTTGCAAGGTCTGATGGATTCTGTGGAGGTATTTATATTGCTATGTGATTGTTAGTTATTCAAACAAAAGGCATTTTTTAGCTAGAGTTTTGCATGCTGTGAGATTTTATTTTTATTTTTTTTTAGCGTTTTCATCTCTTTATTTGAGAGAGAGAGAGCACGGGGAGGGGGGTGGGGAAGGGAGGGGTAGAGGAAAGAGTGAGAAGCAGACTTCCTGCTGAGCAGGGAGCCGGATGCAGGGCTCAATCTCAGGACCCTGGGATCATGACCTGAGCCAAAGGCAGATGCTTAACTGTGTGAGCCACCCAAGGTGCCCCTGCATGCTGTAAGATTTTAAATTAAACCTTTATTCATTTATTCACCAAGTACTTACTGAGTACCAGCCTTGGGCTTACCACTTTGGTATGCATAGCATTGACTAAATCACCTTCATGGGAAAGTCCTTTCCTCTTAGTTTTTGAGTAAAGCCCGCTTCAGTGTGGCCAGAAGGGGAGACTCACCCAGTCAGCTAGATGTGGGAAGTGGGTGCTGGTATTCCAGTCGCTCTTGAGTCAGGTGGCCAAGCTTCTGTCATCTGGATAAATTTCTAGCATTGTTGGGAAGGCCTACAAGCAGGCAGTCGCTGGTTCCGTGTCATAAGTCTTAACATGGCCCGACGTGGCCCCTCGTCTAGGCTTGATTCTCGTTACTTGCTCACATTTTTGTACCCCAGCCTCTTAATCTTCTTTGCTCTGAGCTGTTGAAAGAGGACCATGCCCTTTTTTGGGTTGCTGCTGAACTAGAGTAGATTCTCTAGCTATTGGGCTTTCCTGACTCTCATACTTTTTCTTCACAGCATTTAGCACAGTTTCTAATTTCCCACTAGACTGAAGGCAAAGTCTGTTCCAATCCCCATTATGAAACAGGTGCCTCACAGTGTGATTGGAAATAGTAGGACCTCAGTAAATGTGGGAAGAGTAAATGAAGAGACGTTTGCATGTCAGGGAATAGACTTACAAGGGAGGGTGTGAGTACTTCTGTCTGGAGACTTGGTGCAGGTTTTTGGAGGCAAGGTAGCTGCTGGGCCTGGAAGGATGGGCGGGAGGTGGGAGGCAGGAAGCAGGTTGGAGTTGAGGACTAAGGCCACTGAGTGACAGAGCCAGTATTAGGATCCAGGTCTCTGGACTCATAATCCAGTATTTTTAATGTGAATTTTTTGAGAATGGATTATATACACCAGGTTCTCCCTGGTGGCATTGACATTGTAACCACTTGGGGAAAAGCTTATAGGTTCCGCTTTCTTATCTTACACCTTTTTAAATAAATAAATAAATAAATTAATTAATTATCTTTTTAGAGAGAGCACGCATGTGTGTGGACATGATGAGGGAGGACAGAGAGGGAGGGAGAGAGAATCTTAAGCAGGCTCCATGCTCAGCATGGAGCCCAACTTGGGTCTCATGACCCTGAGATCATGATCTGAGCCAAAATCAAGAGTCGGATGCTTAATGGACTGAGCCACCCAGGGACCCCAAAGCTTCATTTATTTAAATAAAACCAGAAGAAATCCATCTCTCTCATAAATTTTTAAAGAAGAAAAAGGGGAAACATTTGAAAACAGGCACAGAAAATGAACCCTTACTATAGGATCCTCTGTGTTGACCTACCTTTTCTCTGCTTAGAATTTCCAAAGACGCTTTTGACCAGGGGAGCTGCAGAAGTGAAGCCCTAAAATTCTTTTTCCACAGATTAGGAAGCATCGGGCATCAGAACTTGATGCCTCATTGAGAGAGGAGAGCATTTGGTTGATTGAGCTTAGGAGTGGCTGGCCGCACTGTGGTCTGTGTGCTTGGTAGAGTTCTCTCAAAGGTCACTATTCCCATGCCCCTCATGGGAACTCTGTTCTTCATTCTCTTCTTAGTCCCCAAATACTTAGCTGTTTTCCAGTTTATAGGAAACAGAAAAAGGTCAAAGGAAACTAAGGTCCCGTTCCATGTTGAGTGCTTCATGCTTCTGAAACCTGTCAAAAAAATTTTTTTCATAAGATTTTATTTATTTATTTGAGAGACAGAGAGCGAGCCTGAGCACAAGCAGGGGGGAGGGGCAGACGGAGAGGAAGAAGCAGACTCTCCACTGAGCAGGGAGCCCGACATGGGGCTCGATTCCAGGACCCCAAGATCATGATCTGAGCTGGAGTCAGACGCTTAACCGACTGAGCCACCCAGGCGCCCGAACTTATCAAAATTTCTAAACCAAATTAAAAAAAATTTGAGGGGTGCCTGGGCGGCTCAGTAGGTTAAGTGTCCCGACTCTTGATTTTGGTTCAGGTTGTGATCTCAGGGCCATGAGATTGAGCCCCCGTGTCGGGCTCTCCACTGGATGTGGAGCCTCTTTAAGATTCTCTTTCTCCTTCCCCCTTTACCCCTGCCCCCTGGCCTCCACCCCCTGCTCTCTTGTGTGTGCTTTCAAAAAAATTTAAAAAATTTGAGGATATACTATATAGAATTTTCTTAATGTTTGATTTTTGAAACAATTTCAAACTTACGATGCAGTTGTAAGAATAGCGTGAAGAACTCCTGTTCTTGCTGGATTATTAACGTGCTGTTGAAGCTCTTGAAGCCTGCTGGCTCTTCATGGATCTCTTACCTCTATCCTCTTTTATCCAGATACACCAAATTTTACCATTATACTGCATTGTTTCTCTCTTTTTTTTTAATGATTTTTTATTATGTTATGTTAGTCACCACACAGCATATCCTTAGTTTTTGATGTAATGTTCCATGATTCATTGTTTGTGCACTGTCTCTTTTATCGGAAGCACTGGAGAGTAGCTCAGAGACACCCTGTAGTTTAACAGAGCACAGAGGAGGTGTTAATAAGTTGCAGTGGCTGCTATTCGTTGTGCCGGTACTGCACACCACGTGTCCGCCGGGAGCTTTATGTACGTTACCCTCATTTCCTTCTCACAGCCCGACGAGGAGGGTGTTACGCCCGCGTCACAAACGAAGTTGAGGCTCGGTTTAAATAAGTGTATGTAGCTGGTGAGAGACAGATGAGAATTTGTCCCGAGACCTGTACGGCTTCAGTCCATACCCTTTCCTCCCCAGATGAAAAATCCCTGCTTAGTGGTTCTCTGCTGAGGGTGAAGAGGGCAGCGTGGGGTCGGAGAAAGATCTTCAGGTCATTTTTACATTGTCCGTTCCCTCCCCTCGCCTCCCCGTCTGAGCCGCGGATTAGGTGAGAGCAATCCAGGCAAAAGAGTAAACACAGACCAGGTTGACTGGCGGGATCCGAAGCAGCCGTTGTGCGGACATGGACGTCTTTGGGAAATGTTCTCTGATTCACGGCTTCTGTGTCCGCTGTCGCAGGCCAAGCAGCTGGAACTGCAGTTCACCGTCGGCGAGGCCATCACCAGTGCGGCCGTAGGGACGAGCTCGGTGGCTGCCCGCGACGCCTGGCTGCTGACGGAGGACGAGTACACCCCCCCTGCTGGTACCTCCCTCAAGTCGCCCTTTCTGGTCTTGTTACCGCATTTGAAGCGCAAGAAAAAATCTATGCGTTCCATGTTAACTCTTTTGCAGATATTTATATATGTCTTATCAGTTTGGTTTAGTCAAGAAAAATAGTTGGTTAAAGGAGAGTGAACACAACAAAATGAATGAGAACTTCTTTTTTTAGTTCTTTGGGAAGCAAGGGAGTTAGCTCTGTATTACCTACAAACCCGTGCTCTTTCCTGAAGGGTTGGCGTGGTTAGCCAGTTTCAAAGTCACAGCATAGGTACATTTCCACGTTACATGTCCCTTAATCCTTTGTCACGTAGGGAAGCCTCAGGGTCTTCTGCTCACGCTCCACGTGCCTCTGCACTGACGGTGCTCTGGCTTTTCGTGACGACACGGGCGAGGGAGTGTGTGGTTTCTGACTACACGTTATAGGTACTGCGGTTTCGTGTGTCTTGTGGTTCTGAACTGGCTGATTATGAGCTCCTTCAGCAGCTGAACACCTTAGTCATTTAGACTTGAATGTGTTCAGGATTGTTGTATTGAGTAAATACTGAGTAAAATTTAATTTTTCAGGGTACTCTGTTCATTTATTTTAATTGCTGCTTATCATTCCTTTCGCCCCGCCCCGCCCCCCCCCCCCAGGAGCCAAAGTGAATGATGTGGTCCCCTGGGTATTGGATGTGATTTTAAATAAACATATCGTCAGCCCCAACCCACACGTGAGGCAAGCGGCCTGCATCTGGCTCCTTTCCCTTGTGAGGAAGCTAAGTACCCATAAAGAGGTGAAGGTAAGCCGCGCGAGAAATGCGCTCAGCACTGCTGGAAAGTGTCTTTGAAATATTTATGATGAGAAGGTGATAGGAAGGAAAGTATATGAAGGGGAGGGCCACTAGCCAGTACCCGATGCTTTGGAAGAGGCTGTGCGCGAAGGAGCAGCCTGGTGCACACTGGCTGGGAGGTGATTCTCAGCTTGAGGGCGTGAGGTCGGGTGCTCAGGGTGGGGAGGCCGAGGGTGCAGCAGGCCACCCGTAAGCGCACAGCCCTCAGAGACAGCACTGCAGGCTTTGTGGCTGTCTTGGGTCGGAAGACTCTTACGAGGCGCAGTATGCCCAGAGAGAAGATTCTTACCCTCCCTTATCTACCAAGAGGCAGAGTTTGTGTTCTAAACGCCTGTTTTCTCCTTTCAGTCTCACCTTAAAGAAATTCAGAGCGCATTTGTTTCCGTTTTGTCGGAAAATGATGGTAAGTTATTGGTAAATATTTGATTTCCAAACTTCGTTAAGCTTGTATTTTAAATTAAAAAAAATCTAGATTAATGAACATAATAGAAGGAACACAGGAGGGGCGCCTGGGTGGCACAGCGGTTAAGCGTCTGCCTTGGCTCAGGGCGTGATCCCAGCGTTATGGGATCGAGCCCCACATTGGGCTCCTCCGCTATGAGCCTGCTTCTTCCTCTCCCACTCCTCCTGCTTGTGTTCCCTCTCTCGCTGGCTGTCTCTCTCTCTGTCAAATAAATAAATAAAATCTTTAAAAAAAAAAAAAGGAACACAGGAAAGTCGATTCTTTTTGGTTGATTTGATTGATTAGATCGTGTTGTTCAGTTTCACATTTAAAAAATGGAGCCAACTGAGGGTGGCTGGAGGGGAAGGGGGTGGGGGGATGGGCGTCACTGGGTGATGGGCATTAAGGAGGGCATGTGATGTAATGAGCACTGGGTGTTACAGAAGACTGATGAATCACTGACCTGTACCTCTGAAACTAATAATACACTCTCTGTTAATTGAATTTAAATTAAGAAAAAAAAGGTCATCAAAAATGAAAAAAAAATGGAGCCGAGGCCTTCTTTAACATTAGTGTTTATAAATAATAGCTTTTTTCTATCTCTGGTTCCTTTCCTGTTTGTGATGTAAGCCAGGAGAAAGCAAATGTGTTAGACATTTAAATAATAGCTTTGTTTTGTAAATTGTTTTAAACATACAGTCTTATATTGACTTCTTTTTTTAAAAAATTGGCTGCGGGTATATTGAAATCCGTGAGGCTGTGTACCACAAGTAGTACACAGAACACTAAGGCCCAGCGGGTCGACTTGGTTTGTGAGTTGGCTCTTTTGTGAACATAGTTCTCATTTACAGGGACCTTTGGTGTCATGTCCACTGAGATGATTTAATATGTTTTAACAAAATAATCAGATTGATTATGTTTTCATATCTTGACTTTGATATCATTTTGGATATCTGTTACAACTTTTTAAAAAATCTGACAATGGCCAGAAGACAAATTTTTCTTAAACTAATACTATTTTGTTTGACTTTTGTGCAGAACTTAGCCAAGATGTTGCCTCAAAAGGCCTTGGGTTGGTGTATGAACTGGGCAATGAACAAGATCAGCAGGAATTGGTTTCTACACTTGTAGAGACACTTATGACTGGCAAAAGGTACAGTGAACTTGCACATTTCAGATTTGAACATGTACAGCAAGGTTTGCACGTACTGAGAATATGCATTAGAAGAAGGAAAATTGAGCATTTGATGTTCCTGTTTATTAAGTCTTTAAATTGCAAGTCAGGGACTGTTATGTGGTGGATAGCAGTTTCTTTATTCAGTGTATACTGTTGAGACAGTAAAGTGAAGTAAACTGAACTACTGTTTAGAAACAGGCCAGTAGGTCAAGCTTTGAAAGTTGAATGATCTCAGGACAATCAAAGCATTGGATTATAGTAATACAGTAATCGCTATTGGTTAAATGAAAATGAAGATGTGGAGGGGAAGCTTGTGTGTCTTTCATAGTCTGATTTGTGAAGAGGATGAGAGGGGCAGGCATTCTTGTAATTGGTTACTGCTTTATGTTGCCTTCCTTTCAGGGGAGATGATTTTTAATGCATGACCACCTGTAATTCAGTTTAACTTTATGTGGAATGTCTTTTGTATCTCTTTGTCCATCCTAGAGTTAGTTTTACAGAATTCTCAGGCTGATCGGAAAGGATTTAGTTGACTTTAACATCTTGCACACAGTCGCTACCTGCTATGGGATTTGATTTGATCAGTTTATAAAAGGAATGAATCAATTAGTTGAATGCTGGTATGAAAAATTTGAGGCTAATTTAAAGTCTTACTGTTGTTTTGCTTTAGAGCTAAACATGAAGTTTCTGGAGAGACAGTGGTATTTCAAGGGGGAAGCCTTGGCAAAACACCCGATGGGTAAGTGTGCCAAATCTGTTGATCAATCATCATTAACACCTTTAGTCTGTGAATGGAGCACTCATGACACTGATTTCCACCCTTCTAGGAAATGGGTGTTAGTGGAAGAAGAAAACTTCTGTGGGGAAAGCATAGTGTCTCAGATTGGGGTTCTTGGGAACAGACTCTGAGGTGGAGGTTTGTCTGCTGGAAGCTGATGAAGAGCGCCCCAAGCTCATCACCTGGGGGAGTGAGGAGGCAGGAGAGGGCTGATGGCCCAAGGAGGAGCTGACCTGCTGCCAGCCCTTAAGCAGATCCTGACCCCTGGAACTGGACTCAGCTGGCCCTTCAGAGTTGTCCCGCTTTGAGGGGCCAAGTCTTTACCTGGCTTCACATCCCCTCAGTGACTCGCCGTTGGTGGTGGGCTACTCTGGAGGAGGACCTGACCTTGGACTGAGGGCAGTTCCGTTAGCTCCCAGCCAGCTGAGTCGTGAGGGGCGGTCTGGCAGCACAGCTCGGCTTCCACTGCACCTCGTTTTTTGGTGGGGGCAGCTCTGCTTGGTATTGTGGGGTCCACCAATTTAGCATTTCCAATTTATTCCTAGAGCCTTACCTCCTTTATCTTATCATTATTCTCTTGTGGTTATGCTGATGCTTTTTCTCTAAAAGCCCTCAGGTCAAACTGTGCAAGGCTGGGCCTTGCTGCGGCATCACACAGAGCCCTGCTTCAGTGTTGTCTGCAACACCAGGAAGCAGCCATTTGTTCTGTCCTTGACTTTCTCCCGTAGCTCACTGTTTCCACATCGAAAATTATTTTTGTTCCTCTTACTCTCCCTATAGACTTTTTCTGAGTTTTTTGAAAAGTGCTTTCTTTTCACAGAATAACTAATACAAACGATCAGGTATTTGTTCAGAGGAAAGTTAATGGACTTAAAAGGAGTTATCAAGATAGGGTGCTGCAGTCTTACAATTTGTATGGAACCACAACAGACCCTGAATAGCCAAAGCCATCTTGAAAAAGAAAAGTGAAGCCCAGAGGTATCACAATTCTAGACTTGCAGCTGTATTAGAAAGCCATAGTAATCAAAACAGTATGGTACTGGCACAAAAATAGACACATATATTAATGGAACAGAATAGAAAATCCAGGAACTTGTAATTATGTGGTCAGTTAATCTTTGACAAAGCAGGAAAGAATATCCGATAGGAAAAAGACCGTCTCTTCAACAATTGGTGCTGGGAAAACTGGACCACTTTCTTACACCATACACAGAAATAAAGTAAAAATGGATTAAAGATCTAAATGTGAGACCTAAAACCAGAAAAATCCTGTTAAGAGAACATAGTAACCTCTTTGACATTGGCCAAAGCAGCTTCTTTCTAGAGAGGTCTCCTGAGGCAAGGGAAACAAAAGCAAAAATAAACTACTGGGACTACATCAAATTAAAAAGCTTCTGCACAGTAAAGGAAACAATCAGCAAAACTAAGGGAACCTATGGAATGGGAGAAGATATTTGCAAATGACATAGCTGATAAAGGGTTAGTATCTAACACATACAAAGAACTGATACAACTCAACACCCAAAAAAAACAATCTAATTAAGAAATGGGCAGAAGACATGAACAGGCATTTCTCCAAAGACGACATACAGATGGCCAACAGACACATGAGAAGGTGCTCAACATCACTCGTCATCAGGGAAACGCAAGTCAAACCTACAGTGAGATACCACCTCACACCTGTCAGAATGGCTAAAATCAACAGGTGCTGGCAATGATGTGGAGAAAAAGGAACCCTCTTATACTATTCATGGGAATGCAAACTGGTACATCATTGTGGAAAACAGTACAGAGCTTCCTCGGAAAGTTAACAATGGAACTCCCCTATCATCCGGCAGTCATACTACTGGGTATTTACCCAGATAATACAGAAATACTAATTCCAAGGGGTACATGCACCCCTACGTTTATAGCAGCATTGTCTACAGTAGCCAAGATACGGAAGCAGCCCGGCTGTTCACTGAGATAGGTGAATGGATAGAGAAGATGGTACATACGTACATACACAGATGATAAAGAAGGTATATAGACACACACAATAGAGTATTATTCAGACATAAAAAAAGAATGAAATCTTGCCATTTCCGACAATGTGGATGGAGCTGGGGAGTATGATGCCAAGTGAAATAAGTCAGAGAAAGACAAATTCCGTATGACGTCACTCACATGTGGAATTTAAGCAACAAAACAAATGATCATTTGGGAAAAAAGAGAGGAAAACCAAGAAACAGACTCTTGAATATAGAGAACAGACTGATGGCTACCAGAGGGGAGGCAGTGGGGGGACGGGTGAAATAGGTGATGGGGGTCAAGGCGGGCACTTGTGATGAGCACTGGGGGATGTACAGCAGTGTCGAATCACTGCATCGTACGCCTGAAACTAATATAACGCTATGGTGGCTAACTGGAATTAAAATAAAAACCTAAAAATGATTGGGGTGCTGTAGCTTAGAAAAGACTTAGGGATGACAGAAGTTGTCTTTAAGCGACTCTCCTAATTCTGAGAGGGATTGGGGCGCAGTGTAACAGGGAATTACTGAGCTCCGTCCCGGGTGGTGAGGGGGTCCCAGGGCTTTCAGGTCATTTACCTGACGTTGTCGGTAAGTGAACTAGGGTGGCTTTCTGTATTCCTCTCAACCTCATTCTCTTCCTCTGTGGTGATGAGATTGAGACCACAATTTAAAAATGTCCTGTTGATGTGGGCGATGTAACTTTTACGAGGCTGGAGACAGAGAAATACATTGTATACTTTTTGTTTGTTTCCAAGCCAGGGCCTCTCTACCTACAAGGAGCTTTGTTCTCTGGCAAGTGATCTTAGTCAGCCAGATCTGGTGTATAAATTTATGAATTTAGCCAACCATCATGCAATGTGGAACTCTAGGAAGGTAAGTTGCTGTCACTGGACGGTTTTTACTTACTTCCAAACCAAACCTGCTACATTGGCCAACAGTGGCGACTGATAAGCAGTATGTTTTGTAAAAGTCTGGAATTAGAGAGAGCCAGACCACCACGTGGCTGCTATAACTGACTGCTAACCTGGGACACCAATAAATCAGGGTCTATCCAGGGACAAGTTTGGGAGGGAGAATTTTGCGATCTTCATAGATTTAATATATTAATATTTTTACCACAGTAGACATGTCTGAGGCCCTTCATCCTTGTCTTATTTTTTTAGGGTGCTGCTTTTGGCTTTAATGTGATTGCCGCCAGAGCTGGGGAACAGCTGGCCCCTTTTCTGCCTCAGCTAGTTCCTCGTCTTTACCGTTACCAGTTTGATCCCAACCTGGGGATTCGACAGGCCATGACGAGTATTTGGAATGCATTGGTCACTGACAAATCAATGGCAAGTATCTGGATTTAAACCCGATGCTCATCTTTTTTTTCTGCTTTGTATATTTACCTGTTTAAGCAAATAAGCTTTCTTTCATTCCTTGCTTTCTCCCTTCTTTCAAGATGTCAGAGATGCTCATGGCCACATTTATCAAAATCTCAAGAATGGAAATAATCTAAATGTCCATGGGGTGGCTGGCTGAGGAAGGGGCAGGAGAGTCACACGAATGAGACACTGTGTCGATCGGTCCTGAACATACAGTGGAGGACAGGACGCAGTTCTGCCTTCAAGGAGCTCACTTTGTTGAGGAGCTAGACAAGGAAACAGGCGGTTACCATATATGGTTTTCTCTCTCGGTTTTCCGTATTCTGGCTGATGATTACGTGATTACACATGTAGACCCTGGGATTTCTCAGGGCTTGCCTCTGAGTACCTTTCACTCTCTTAACTTTACCTTTTGAGCTCAGCAGTTCCAGTGAATGTAAATGTCATCTTAATTGTGATGGTTCCCCCAGCCTTACACTTTTGGCCCAGACACGACTGTGCTCCTGACTTGCACATCCAGCTGCCTGCTTGATCTCTTCACTGGATGTTGTTTCATGATACGTTTGACGTAATGTGTCCAGAACAGGCCTTTCCCCTCTCTTCTCAACATTCATCCATTTATCCAAGTTTCGTGAAACTTGGTATCGTCCTGATTTTTGTCTGTTGTGCCCCTACTTAGAGTTAAATCCAGTAGCAAATTCTGTTGATTCTGTTGGCAAAGTATCTCTTGAATCCACTGTCTTCTGTCCTGGCAAACAGGGTGTCATCTCTCTCTGCTCTTTGCTTCCTTCATTTAATCAGCAGTAAAAGTGATTTAAAAAAAAAATTGGATTGTGCCATTTTGAGTTAAAATCCTAACTATGGCTTCATAGTTCACTTTAAATTTAAACTCTGTGATCCTTACCTTATCTTGGCAGTCCCTGCACATGATGTGGCTTTTCATCTCCAGTGTGCTTCTGTTCAGGGTGATAGGCCCTTGAGGGTTCAGCTTTGACCACTCTGGGAGAGTATTTGGTACCACTGGTCAGTCAAGCTCTGACAGGCCACTCGGCTTTCGGGATCTGAGTCCAGTGCACAGGCCGAGGTGATGTATCATCTCCTTATGAGAGAAAGGTGATAGATGAGATCGGTTCTCAATGGGTAGATGAGATAGTGTGCATGAGATCACTGTGGAGAATGTTTAGAGAACTGGACTTAGGAAGATGTCAGTTCATTAAATCTTAGGTGAGTTATTTACTTTTCTGTCCTGTCTTCTTACATATAAGTAGGGATAACAAAACCTTTCCTACCTGCAAGAGTAAAAGTGGAAAAGCCTTAAGTTTTTGTTCTTTTTTTTTTTTAAGATTTTTTTATATGAGGGAGAGGGCACACACATGACCAGGGAAAGGGACAGAGGGAGGGGCAGGTGGGGGGAAGGGAGAAACAGACTCCCTGCTGAGTGTGGAGCCTAGTGCGGCTCCCATTCCAGGCCCCTGAGACCATGACCAGAGCCAAAGTCAGACGCTTAACCAACTGAGCCATGCAGATGCCACCAAGCCTTAATTTTTGTTTTTTTTTTTTTAAAGATTTTGTTTATTTATTGGACAGAGAGACACAGCGAGAGAGGGAACACCAGCAGGGGGAGTGGGAGAGGGAGAAGCAGGCTTCCCGCCGGGCTCTGGGATCATGACCTGAGCCGAAGGCAGACGCTTAACGACTGAGCCACCCAGGCGCCCCCCAAGCTTTAAGTTTTGAGGTTCTTTGGATCAGTATAAGAACTGAGCCTACCATCAGTTAGTTGTTATTACCAAATCGTTAAGTGTATATCCAAACAAAACAGGCTTAAAAGATTCAACTCCCCTTTCGCTCTGAACAATCCTAATACTTCCTTATGTGCCAGGCACTGTGCACGTTACCAGGGATATGAAGACAAGTCAGACATTCTCCTTGTCCTTGGGGTCTCAGTGTGATGGAGCAGTGTAGTTACATACAGTCTGATATGACATGCTTAAGAAGGTGCTATGGGAACACAGAGGAGAGTAGGCCAGTCTTCTCGACGGAGGTGGTGCCTGATTTGAATCTTGAAGGACAAGCAGGAATTAGCCAGGCAAGCAAAAGATGGAAGGGGATTGTAGGGAGGGGTAGTATGTATCAAGGAATAAAGGTGAGATTGTACATGGTACCTTTGGAGCTGGATCGGTCACAGAGGGCTTTGTATCCATGCCTGGGTGGCTGGATTTTATTCTCGTGTCCTGAGGGAGACAAGAGAATCAAGTTTGCATTTTATTTATTTATTTTTTTAAAGATTTTATTTATTTATTTAACAGAGATAGCCAGCGAGAGAGGGAACACAAGCAGGGGGAGTGGGAGAGGAAGAAGCAGGCTCATAGCGGAGGAGCCTGATGTGGGGCTCGATCCCATAACGCCAGGATCACGCCCTGAGCCGAAGGCAGGCGCTTAACCGCTGTGCCACCCAGGCGCCCCAAGTTTGCATTTTAGAATGATCATTCTGGCAGCTGGCAGCAAGCAGAGTGGGGAGAGACTTGTGGGCTAAGACACCCAGAGACACTCAGGCTATTACCTGCAGAGACACGGTCAGTATGGTTGAAAGATTAATAACTTGACTGTTGAAGAATTTCACATTTTGAATGTTATCCTCTCTCTTTCATTAGGTGGATAAATATTTGAAGGAAATTCTTCAAGATTTGGTCAAGAACCTTACCAGCAATATGTGGCGAGTTCGAGAATCCAGGTACCATTTTTGGGAATAGAAGACTAGTCAAATATAACTGACTTTTTTTTTTTTTTTTTGGTTCAAATTTCCAAGCCTTATACTTTATGCAAAAGGAATAAATTAGTGTTACTAAAAAGCGTATTTTTGTTTGGGTTAGAGAGTTCTCTCTGCTTAACTATTTAAAACTCTAAAAAAACCCCTAGCTCTAGTCAGTGGTTTTTCTAAAGTGTCGTAGTTTATCTAAGTATGACATTAAAGTATATAAGTATGACGTGTTAAATTGGTAGACACCAGGATAGATACTGTCATGACTTTGTAGGGCATCATTTACTTAGATGTTTATATAATTTATTCAGTGCCTGTTACGGCTTGTCAGTGTGCTACGTGGGCGCACACTGGTAAATAAATGATGTATCCTCTCAAAGAGGCTGTATTGTAGTTGTGGGATGCAGACATCTGATGACCGTAAATGCCACGTGCGTGTGGGGTGTTTGAGGCGCCAAGAAGAGAATAGGCGTTGCTGTCCAGGAGTGAGGGGGTGGGAACTGGAAATACAGGCAGAATCCATATTCTTGTTTGATATGAATGTTTCATAGTAAAAGATTGAGCTTTCTTGATCATAAACTTGAAAACTAAATTGTTTATTTTCAGCTGTTTAGCTCTGAATGATTTATTGAGAGGAAGACCTTTAGATGACATCATTGATAAACTTCCAGAAATTTGGGAAACTCTTTTTCGAGTACAAGATGATATCAAGGTATCATAGAAATAAGTCTGCATTTATTCATAGAGTAACTTTAACTGGGATTGTTAAAATACGTACTTGGGTATTTCAAAATTCACTCTCTAGACAATTTTAAGAGACTGTAGTTTTCTCCCAAAGTTTCAGTCTTGATGTGTCTGTGATGTTGCAAGGTCCTTAGATCTAACTTGAATTGGCCTTTTTTTTTTTAAGGTAGCTACAGCCTTTCTTTCTTTTTTTTTTTTTTTTTTAAAGATTTTATTTATTTATTCAACAGAGATAGAGACAGCCAGCGAGAGAGGGAACACAAGCGGGGGGAGTGGGAGAGGAAGAAGCAGGCTCACAGCAGAGGAGCCTGATGTGGGGCTCGATCCCATAACGCCGGGATCACACCCTGAGCCAAAGGCAGACACTTAACCGCTGTGCCACCCAGGCGCCCCAACAGCCTTTCTTTCAATAGAGATTTCATGATGTTATTGATTAGGACAAGTAGCAGTTTGGAGATAATCCAGACAACCTCTACTTGATCAGTTTTATAAATTGGATCAGTTATTCCCAAATAACATGACCAATTCCTTTGAATTTTTCCTGGGCAATCTAAATTTTAGATATTTTGATATCTCACCATTAGAATTAGACACTTTAGTTTTACCTTTCTTTTTGCTTTATTCATAAGAGATTTTTGAAAGTCTTTTAGAATCCACATATAGATATTTATATGTTTGCATTTATAATACATTTAGTTTCTAAACTGTTATATATTTTTTTTAAGATTTATTTTTTTGAGAGAGAGAGATAGAGAGTGGGGGGGAGGGGCGGAGGGAGAGGGAGAAAGGGTCCCTAGCAGACTCTGTGCTGAGTGCAGATCCCCATGTGGGGCTCAGTCTCACAACCCTGAGATTATGACCTGAGCCAAAACCAAGAATCGGACACTTAACTGACTGTGCCACTCAGGGGCCCCTAAACTGTTATACTTTGTAGCCATATTTTTGTAAGGTCAAAATAGGTCATACCCAAAAAAATATATGCCATTATAATATGTTCCCTGATGGGCAGGAAGCCTAATGAAACACCATTTTTTTTTTTTTTAAGCTGGTATTGAAAGTAGGATTTTTCACTGATGTGTGTAGAGTCAGAGGTAGTTCAGTACACATTGCAGGGTGGATGGGAATGAAACGAATCCATATCATGCCATACTTTCCTCATTTTTAGGAATCTGTACGGAAAGCTGCAGAACTAGCTCTGAAAACTCTGAGCAAGGTGAAAACTCTTATCTTGTACTGGGAGGGCAGGTGGGGAGGGCTTTCTGTGGCCAGGACAACGACTTATTTTTTGTCCTATAAGTTGACCTTGAGTTGCAGTGACATGAAGTAATCGGCTTCGTGTTATAGTTCAGTGTTCTTACGGTGCCATTCTGCTAGAAAACTAGTATTTCTAGCAGAGAATATGTCTAGTCTCTTTGGTCAGTTTCTGGGGGCCTTTACAGAGGTATGACTCTCACTTGACCCTGAAGAACACATCACTCCTTTAGATCCAGCCACATCTACCTCTTCTCTTATTATTCCTGTGGTTTTGTGTTCAGCTGCCTTCCGTGTTTATGAGGTTGGCAAGCTTTTTGAAACTAGTTTCTTACTTGAACTTGATTTTATGGCATTTCAGGGGCTTCCACATTCTAGCTGTGTAGCCTTGCCATAGATTACATCGTTAGTACGGAGAAAAAACAGGTTTTAAATCCAGGTGTTTCTTATTCCTGATTTGTGTGCCTGACCACTGTGTTAGCTGCCACCCAAAATTATTGACGATAATACCTTAAGCCTCTGCAAAGTGCTTTCTTATAAATTTTCTCGCTTCATTTTCGCCTGTTTCCTGTCTCACAAATGACAAGACCAACGCTTAGAGAATGGAAGACATTACCCAGTTCCCTGTTAGGTATTGGCAGACAGAGGGCTCTTTCCTGATTCTCCCTGAAGTGTCATGGAAAGTTGATTCACTTATTCTTTTCTATGGCTATGGGAAATAGAAAGTGTTTTGTTAGATGAATGCTGTATTGGGTAAGAGGTCAGTGTCACTAATTTCTGTGCTCTGTGTATGTCAGGTTTGTGTGAAAATGTGTGACCCCGCCAAAGGAGCAGCTGGGCAGAGAACCATCGCTGTCCTTCTGCCTTGCCTTCTGGACAAAGGAATGATGAGTCCTGTGACAGAAGTTCGAGCCCTCAGGTGTGAATCTGCTGATAAAATGAATGGATTTACTTAGTTTCTAGCCATTCAACAGCAATAGTGTTTCTCTGAGTGTTAGATTCTTCAAAGTATGGAGAAAAATGAGTTGAGAACACATTGAGGTGACCCAAGACCATTTGTGAAAAGTTCTGCGGCAGAACATTTTCTCAGAAACAGATATTCTCATAGGAACCTTGCTTTGGACCAGCGTCCTGCTGTCCTGCGTTGACCCTGTGTAAGGTGTCTTACTGTGTTGCCATCGGCATCTGCCCTCAGCACGCACATGATGCCCCAGGTCCTGGGGAGGTTGCTTATTGGTTTTATACCATTTAGTAATATTTCCTAGATAACTAGGTTTAAAATAAACTGTACCACCTGCAACAATGAAATACTAAAAAAATACACTCACGTGTTTAGACATACATGGCTATTTTGTAAAATTCCGCAGTGAAGTTTTCTACGTTGTTTTGTTCTTCAACTAGAGCCTTATTTAGGAATTTTGTCATTTTATTTCACTCTTAAAATTAGACCAAATTAATAGTACCAGCAGCGTTTCATACTAATAGTAACTATTTCTTACCACCACTAATAAAATAGTTGATGAGGGAACTTTTTAATTCATTTATTTTAGAGTGAGAGCGAGTGAGTGGGCGTGTGAGCAGGGGGAGGGGCAGAGGGAGAGAGAGAATCCTGAAGCAGACTCCTCACTGAATGCAGAGTCCAACACAGGGCTGGATTCCAGGACCCTGAGATCATGACCTGAGCCAAAACCAAGAGCTAGTCGCCCGACTGACTGAGCCACCTGGGCTTCCTGAAAGTTTTTTTTTTTTTTTTTTTTTTTAAAGAATTCACAGAACAAAGGCAAAGGAATGATAAAAGTAGGATATTATTGTTTTGCTGACCTCCTTAAAATAATCTAGGGTAATGATCATTAGCAGCTCCTAGATCCACTGGTCAAAGGTTGTTGGAAATTTTAAATGGATGGTCAGGCCAAGCAAACTTGAATTCACTGATCGCTCTTAATAGCACAAAAAAAGACAAGCAGACATTACATGCATCCTAATGTGATGGAATAGGACAGATGCCCCACCACCTACAAAAGATTCATGTTAAAAAAAAAAAAATTGAATCTGAACCTGATTTCGCCTGAAGATGTGTATATAGGGCACAGAGGAACATGTTAAATGACACCACTGGAAAACAGGACAAATAAATTATAAGGGAAAGGGGAGGGATGATTAAAAAGGATTTAAGAAATGCAATAAATTGCAATGTGTGGGTGGACTCTGGATTTGATTCCAACAAGCCAACTTACTTTTTAATTTTTTTTTAATTTTTTTTTTTGCGGGAGAGAGGTGGAGGGGTGGGAGGAGCAGAGGGAGCGAGAGAGAGAGAATGTTAAGCAGGCTCCCAGTCCAGCATGGAGCCCGATGCGGGCTCCATCTCACAGCCCTGAGATCATAACCTGAGCCCAAATCAAGAGTTGGACGAATGCTTCACTGATTGAGCCACTCAGCTGCCTCCCAACAAACCAACTCTTGAAGACATCGTGAAACAGGGAAATTTGGATATTAAATTATATGAAAAAAATTAATATTTTCTAGGTTTGAAAATGGTATTTTGATTATGGTAAAGAATTCTTGCCTCTTAGTGACATATACTGAAGTTTAGTTAGGGGCAACTTCCAGATAATATGATGTGGAGGGGGAGGTGTGCTCGTGTGTATGGAGGAAGTATAAATGAAACAAAACTGGTCAAAAGTTGCCAATGGCTGAACGGGGTAGAGAATATGTAGAATTCATGATTCTCTCTTCTTTCACATATGCTCCAAAATTTCTATAATAAAAAGTAAAGGAAAAAAGTAGTGCTAAGACCAGACACTGTAACCATGTAAGTGTGTTCCTGAATACAGTAAACTACAGAACGTCCTCAGGATCAGATTTGTAGAGTTGCTGGCTTTTGTCAAGAGGACTCAGGAGTTGTGTTCTGTGTGTCTGTAGCATTAACACCCTTGTGAAGATTAGCAAGAGTGCGGGGGCCATGTTGAAACCACATGCACCAAAACTCATCCCAGCTCTGTTGGAATCCTTAAGTGTACTGGAACCCCAAGTTCTCAACTATTTGAGCCTCCGGGCTACAGACCAAGAAAAGGTGAGTTGACAGCACAGACATGCTGGTGAGTCTCAAGGAGGAAAAGCCTTGCTTAAGGTACTGAGTTCATCTGAACAGTCTTTCCAGCGTCCTTAGACACACTCCACAATCCGAATGATACCCTCACCACTCTTAAAATAACTCGACTCCTGTGACTACATGCAGTGTGTGTTTTGGGGGGTAGGAGGGAGCACGAGGGGGCTCACATACTGTTTTGTGAATTGGATGAAAACTAACACTTGCATTCAAAAAATGCATTTCCATTTATTTAACACAGTTTTTTGTACATGTTTGTTTATTTTTTTAGGGGTTGGTTCTCCACCTTCAGAGTCCTTCTATGGACCACACCTGCCCTACAAGTAAAGAGGATTTGTATCTAGACTCTGGCGTAGTCCAAAATTATTCTGCTTTTCAGAGATACTGTAGTTTCCTCAACTGATCAAAGTTTTTTTTTTTTTTTTAAATTGTAGTTGAAACATTTACTATGAAAAAATAATGCAGAAGGGGAGAAAGTAATCCCCTAGGAGTGCCCTCTCCCCTACCAGGTCCCCACTGTCAGTTTCCTGGGTCTGTTTTGAAATTCCTTTGTAGGCATAGGCTACAGAGCCAAACACACTAATTTAAAAATAGACTGTGAATGTCATTCTGCAGCTTGCTTTTTGTTGTGGGCCGTGTATCATATCTGTATATAGAGCTGTTCCGTCCCTTTTAATGCATGCATAGTATTCTGCAGTGAGGTGATCTCACATTTGGTCAGAGAGATTATGCAGCATCAGAGGTTGTGCCTGTTCTGTTTCTTCCACACCTTTGCCAACACTGAATAACATCAGTCTGATAAGCAAGAATCTCATCGTTCTACGTTACACCTTCCTGTTACTAGGGCTGTCCATTGTCTGATCGTATTGTGTCCGTCCCCTACATTCTGTGAATTGTGTGTTTCTATTCCATGCCTGGTTTTGTACTTGTTGATGTTTTTACGTTGGTCTCTGTTTATTAGGACTGTCACGACCCTGTCATGTAGATGGCCAATGCTTTCTATCCGTTTGCTATTTGGTTTTTACCTTGGCTAAACTACTCTAATAACCAGCTCTCTTTCGCTTTGCCTCTCATGTTGCTCTTTCTTCTCTATCTTCTCTGTTCATCATTCTTTCCTTTTTAGCAGTGGACTTGCTCTGCCTAAGTTCCCACAGCCTGTTTACTAGTGCTGAGAATTAGGAAACAAAGTCTAGCCCAAACTTCGTAGCCTTAGGCCTGTCACTTCTATACGTCTTCCTTTCCTCATTGACCACGTGTGGATAGTTAACCTCCCCTGCAGGGTCATTGTTAGACTGAACGTCGTAGATACGGAGATCTGTTACAGAGTTAAAGCAAAAAACATGTAACATTTTTTATTGCTTAGATACAATTCTTTAAAACCTTAGATAGAAGTTTATGTGGCCTTTTCCCATATTTAGTGGATGGAGAGCGTGAGGCTCAGGGAGGCAGATGACTTGCTCAGAGCCACGCTATGTTAATTTCTAACTACAGTTAATTTCTGATTATTGTCAGAATTTCTCACCTGCAGTGAGATGCTGCCTCCATAGGTGATTGTTGAATGTAGCTCAAAAGAAATTAGAGTTGGACTTACGTTTGAGTTTGCTTTACCTATATATTATTTTTTAAAAATGTCCTCTGGAAGTAAAGCCCTTTTATGGGGGTGTATGTGGGTTCTTCCTAATTGATCGAATATGCTGAGTGTCTTGAATTTGTGTCCTCAGGCTGCGATGGATAGTGCTCGACTCAGTGCTGCCAAATCCTCTCCCATGATGGAAACAATCAACATGGTCAGTGCCTCACGTAATAAGGAAGTTTCTTTCTTTGCTTACCTTCGAGTGGAATGTTTCAGTCTTCACGGCCCATTAAATGAAGTAGAGATTTACGGGATGAGTCAAACAGCTAGTTGATTCTAGTTTTTTTCTTAGTATAGTTCTTTTTTCTTCTAGATTAATAAACGGAATAATTAGTTCAAATTTGTGTTACATAGAAGAACAATATATTAAAAGATTCCTCTATAAATCCCTCTCTTTTGGCCTGCTTGTTTAGAAAGGTTCAGGTAGTTGTCTGTGCCTGAGTATGGTCTTTGGGGAGGACCTACGAAGGTGTCAGCTGGAGGCGTTCATTCAGTGAAAGTGGGTAGCATAAAAGATAGGGAAAGAGAACTGAGCAATGTTGAAATGCTTTAGTTGTAAGAAGGGATTTGCAGAAAGCTGCTTGGCACTGAGGTTCTAAATTCTAAAGATCCTGGAGTCTGAGACTGGGGGTCACTAAAGTCTAGAGCCAGCTCTGCTGTGCATACCCCGGAGTGGTTAATTGACAACTCATGAGCTATTGGAAATTATTTTGTTAAGCGGATCGCAAGGCTGGGCAAGAGAAGAAGAAATTTAGTTTTACAGACAAATGCTTACTGGGGAACTATCACCAAAATTTGGTCTAAGGATGTTATGTCTTAGTTGGATTATTGAGGGGAAAAGGAATCTTAAATAAATAGGAATGGTTAGCAAACACCTTTTGGATATATATATGCTCATTAATAATAGAATATATGTTATTGCATTTTTAAAAACATAGTATAGCAAATTCATCTAAGAAGTTGACTTTAATAAAATGGCTTGGTAGGGCAGGCCCGCTGAAAATCAGTTTTAATCTCTGTGTTTTACATTAAACATGGATTGGTAAGGAGGAAGAGTAGGCCCAGAGAAATCCTTTCTTGGGGAATTCTAATTTATTTCCTCTTTTAGTAAGTCATTGTTTTTCATGGTTTTTTAAAAAGATTTTTGTTTATCTGATAGAGGATGTGAGCTGGGGGAGGGGCAGAGGGAAGGGAGAGGGACAAGCAGACTCCATGCTGAGCTTAGAGCCGGATGTGGGGCTCGATCTCATCATCCTGAGATCATGACCTGAGTCGAAATCAGGAGTTGGACACTTTACCGACTGAGCCACCCAGGCGCCCCCAATTTTTGTTTTGTTTGAATGTTGAACCACTGATGAACAGTTTTTCTGTCTGTAGTACAGTGGTGGTTTTTCTGTTGAAATCGGTGCAAAATGAAACTGGCAGTTTTTCAACTTCATGTCGAATCCAGTGGGTACATACTTGACATGGCGGCTTTTAATTGATGCTGTGGTATTGATGTCATCATTTTCTAAGGTTAACTTTATGTTTATTCTTTTCCCAAAGTGCCTGCAATATCTTGATGTGTCGGTGCTGGGTGAGCTTGTTCCTAGATTATGTGAATTGATCAGAAGTGGTGTGGGTCTTGGCACCAAGGTAAGTAAGTGTATTTTTCACAAGAGGAATTTGCATCTTTATTAGTTGGGGCCACAAAAATATAACAGCCATCGTATTTGAAATTCATATTTGTCTGTAAAACTTAATAACATTTTACATTAACCATTTTGTTTCTCTCTGGTTGTACTAATAACTTAAAATATGTAACTCAGAATAGAAAACACGTGACTTATTCAATAAATAGTGTCTGACTTTTTTAGTGGGATCATTTCTGTCCCCTGGTTGCCGTGTACATGCCCTCTGGGTCCCCGCCATGATCAGTCATTAATGGAAATGCTCGTGTAGGTATCAAGGCATGGACGGTGGTGGTAGGTGGTGATTAGCATTTTCACCAGGGCCAGCAGGTGTTTGGCTAGAAAAATGTCCTCCTCTCCAGATCTTTCAAGGGTCAGTCCCTATCCCCACACTTTAAAAACCGACTCACAGTTTTTCTCCTGACAAAATTAATACTTGCTTGCACTTTCACATTTTAGCATTTATAGATCAGGAGGAGGTTAAGGATTGTGCGTGAGGTTTAGGACCCGGAAGGAATCACTGTTAATGTTCCATGATGTTTTCCTCCAGTCTCTTTTCTGTGCCCGTGTCTGCAACGGCATCCTCTTTAACGGCCGTCGAATACTCCGTTGTGTGGCCGTAGCATTGTTTATTTTAGTCCATCAGGGAACATCGGATTTGTTCTCAGCTGTTTTGATATTAAAGAGAGCACTGTGATGAATGTCTTTGGACACATCTGAAGCTATTTGGTTAAATTTGTAGAACTGGAACTGTTAGAACAAGGATGGCCAGGATGACCTATGTGACCTTCCCAAAAGATTGTATTAGTTTTTTTTCTTCCTTGTAGTGTAGGTGAGAGCACACGTCTTCCAGCTGGAAGCTTTGAAAAAAAATCTTTGCATTGCTAATTTAAAATAAGGACCTTCCTCTTTCCAGATTGAATCCTGTAGGGGCTGTTAGGCTTCATATATTTCTCATCTTTTAAATCATTGACACCTAAGACAAAGGGTTTGAGAGACAGAACATTGTGACCATCAAATTTAGACCTTTGCCTTTGTAACCCTGTAGGGAGGCTGTGCCAGTGTCATTGTGTCATTAACTACTCAGTGTCCCCAGGACCTAACACCTTACTCAGGTGAGTTTGTCAAAACCGTGTGTGGTGATACTTTGGTATGGCCATGTCTTGTGTGACAAGGTTTTTAAAAAAATTAAATATCATTCAGACACACTTGTGATCTTCTCTCTGGTTTTTCTCCCTTTAAACTTCCCCTTCTGCCTTTGTTTCTTTGTTTGCAAGAGGTGCGTCGATGATCAAGTTTAGCAAGTGTTCACTGTTTTATAAGTATCAGATTAATTCTTACTGGTTATAAGGAGGTGAGGGTATCTGCCCTTTTGTAGGGTTTATTTACCACTTATACCTAATTTTACATCAGCATTTTTCTCTTCTTGGGATCGGCTCCTAGACGGGGCTAATGAACGGTATGAACCTAGCGCTCGTTTTTGCAACTTGCCCCACAATATCCTCGATCCGAATTTTATATTGGGTAAAAGGAAGCAAGTGGGTAGTACACATTAACATACACGGGTTCTAAACTAGCATGGGATAAATCAGATATTCATTACAGGGTTGTTTGTTTTGGTCCTGGGAACAGAGTAGGACATTTGGCCTACCAAGTATCAGGTTTTTCTTCATTATTTCTAATAGGTAAACTTATGAGTGCTTTGCTTAGTGGCCTGACAGATCGGAACAGTGTAATTCAGAAATCTTGTGCATTTGCCATGGGCCATTTAGTTCGGGTGAGTTGAATTTCTTATTTAATTAAGTAATTATACTTTGATAATTATAAAGAAATAAATGGGGATTGTTTTCTTTTTCAGACCTCACGGGATAGCAGCACTGAGAAACTCCTGCAGAAGCTCAATGGCTGGTACATGGAGAAAGAAGGTACCTTTTTTCCTTCTCTCTAGTATTTTTATTTTATTTTATTTACTAAAGATTTATTTATTTTAGAGAGGGAGCAAGAGAGTGCACATGCGTGAATGGTGCGGGGGGGGGGAGAGGCAGACTCGCTGCTGAGCAGGGAGGAGATGGGGCCGGGCTCCGTCTCGGGACCCTGGGATCCTCATAGGAGCCAAAATCAAGAGTCAGACTGTCAACTGAGCCACCCCGGCGCCCCCTCTATTGTTTTTAACTTAGATGTGAACGGTCTGGTAAAACAACGCAAACCGGGTTTTGCCCTCCGTGATCTCATGGGCTCTGCTAGGAACATTTGGTTGGTGTTACTGCTTTGTTTAGCTGTGGTGCAAGCCGAGCGGTAACCCGTTGAGCTGAGCGAGTCGCCCTCACGACAGTCAGTACCGCACGGATGACTGTGTCTCTGTTCCTCTTCAGAGCCCATCTACAAGACCGCCTGTGCTTTGACCGTCCACGCTATTGGGCGGTACAGCCCCGACGTACTGAAGAGCCATGCCAGAGAAGTGCTGCCTTTGGCGTTTCTGGGCATGCATGAAATCGCCGAGGAGGAGAAATCCGAGAAAGAGGAGTGTGACTTATGGACTGAAGTGTGGCAGGAAAACGTACCTGGTTAGTCATCGGTGCCTTGAATTCACCCTGTTTCTTAAGAACCACAGCTGGAGTTCTTCCTCCTCTTTTTCATGTATAAACTCCGAGAGTTCCTTTCCCAGGACCTTAACAGTATGTGTCCTGTCGGCTTGTAAGCCTGTCCACATTGCTGCCTCCTCAAGGTTGACGCTCAGCGCTCTTCTCTCTCCTCCCTCATTGCCCATGT
The DNA here is from genome assembly GCF_024610735.1 of Ursus americanus. Classification (NCBI taxonomy): domain Eukaryota; kingdom Metazoa; phylum Chordata; class Mammalia; order Carnivora; family Ursidae; genus Ursus; species Ursus americanus. The sequence continues at coordinate 21,501,731 of NC_142144.1, forward strand.
GAGAGAACAGAACCTCTGCCCAAGCGAAGGAGAGCCTTACAGATTTGAGTTGGGAGAGAGTGGTGATTTTATGGTGCCTTAGAGCGTTATTTTAGATTGGTGCTCCTTCATTCTGTACTTCATCTCCACATGGATAAATGGAAGACGACCATTTGCATGACACCCTCCTGTGGGCATATTCAAGTTCATGAAGTCCTGTGTTGTAAAGATATATCACAACGCTACTCTTGTTCTCTTTCAGAGAGAGGTGTGATCTAACCATTGAGAATTATTGCTTTAGACTGATGGTCACTGACTTTTTTTTTCAGCTTAAATAAAAGTTAATTCTTTTTCTCTCTTCAAAGTTGCCTTAATTTTGCTTTTCATAACCTAGGTTCCTTTGGTGGCATTCGGTTATACCTGCAGGAGTTGATTACCATTACCCAGAAGGCTTTGCAGTCTCAGTCTTGGAAAATGAAAGCCCAGGGTGCAATTGCCATGGCATCAATTGCAAAACAAACCAGCTCCCTAGCACCTCCATATCTGGGGATGATCCTGAGCGCATTACTGCAAGGCCTGGCGGGAAGAACGTGGGCAGGAAAGGTAAAGGAACCATTCATGCCCAGTTAAATTTAAGGTATCCGTAAAGGATTATGACTTCATCTTTCATTTTCTATAAGAATTAGCATCTGGTTTTGTGCGATGTCAGATGGATTGTTTTTGTGACCCAGATTTCCTAGCCAATGGGAAGCTTTGGGTAAACTTTGCCTGATTAAATATGCTATTTCATCAAAGTGTAACCCACGTGTTTTTAAATACTGCACAGTAATGCTGGGGATTGATTTTTATGTATCACGTTCAGCTATCCAAGAGAGGCCTTAGATCACTTGGTTCCATTTTGTCCCTGTTGACCCCATGAACAGATCAGGATTGGGCGCACATGAAATTGAGTAGCAGGGCAAGCTGTGTCTAAACCTGGAGCCGAGGGTGCCCATCTCTGAGGCCTGTGAATTAGTCATGTTATACACAAGGGTTGATAGTGGGATACTTAGAGCGAACGCTCAGGGGGGAAGATGAGACTGGCAGCATATCGCAATGCACTCGATGTTGTCACAGTCAGCAGTGGCCAGCGCTGGACTAGAGAAGAAGTGTTGGGCTGGGAATCAGAATTCCGTGATTGCCACATCCGCCTGTTGACCTTGGGCAGGTCAGGTCTCTAGGCTTTATGAAATGGAGATGGAGACCGTTGTCCTGCTCTTATGGTTTGGAGTAAAACTCTGTGGATGTGCTTGTTAAATAGTTAAGTGTATTAAAGATAAGATGACTCTGGTTAATTTTTGTCCTCGTAGTTATTAAGTGTAATGTAGTCACAATGCGTAGAATGTAAATGACACCTGTGTGCTTAATAGTGTTCTCTCATCTTTCAACCCTTTAGGAAGAGCTGTTGAAAGCCATTGCCTGTGTGGTGACAGCTTGCAGGTAAATGTTCTTTCAATGAAGATTCCATTTCTCAAACTGAACCCCGAAGCTGAAGTCTTTATTAACTGTCCCGATGCTTTTGTGTGGCTCCCGTAGTGCAGAGCTGGAAAAGCCTGTGCCCAGTCAGCCCAGCACAAATGAGATTCTCCAGGCTGTTCTGAAGGAGTGTTGCAAAGAGAATCTTAAATACAAGATCGTAGCAATCAGCTGTGCGGCGGATGTCTTGAAGGCCACCAAAGAAGACAGATTCCAGGAGTTTTCTGACATTGTCATACCTCTCATCAAGAAGGTAATGATCACCTGTATCCTCTCAGGTCTAGTTTAGACTTAAAAACTAAAATACAAAAAGAAAAGGAAGGAAGGTTTTTTTTCCTGGTATCCTATTTACATATTTTATCAGGATTAGTGTATCTGCACATAGCAGAAAATCTCAAAAACATCATGGCCTCAAACAAGGTAGAGGCTTGTCTGTCACGTAATAGTTGAGCTGTTCTGGCTCTTCACAGCTGCTAGCTCCGCCTTCCCCGGAGTGTGGCCACCGTCATCGTGGTCTGTGGTGTCACTGCCTTCCAGGCGGGTAATGGCAGAGGAGCTGAAGAAAAGATGAAGGGTTGAAGTTGGCATGTCCGTTCTCTCTCAAGGAGAGTTCTCGGACATCGTTGCTTGGCACTTTTGCTTCTGTTTCGCTGTCCTTAGCCTCTGCTGCTCGGGAGGCTAAGAAAGGCAGTCCTCCAGGCGTCTAGTTGCCCTGCGTGGGAGGATGGGAGAGCGGGTGGTTCTTTCTGAACAAAGCAGGAAGATGAGTTCGTTGCAGGGGTTTCCAGCCCGCACGCTGTGACGCTCAAGGCTGTGGGGACAGTGACTTCCAGGAGCGAATGTTGACCTGAAGGGACGGACGGTTTCTGACGTAGTGGTGATAAGCTTTGCCTTTTAAGTGTGTGCAGAAGCCGCCGCAGGCAGCCTAGAGCGAGTGCAGGGAGCTCAGAGGGCCACTGGTAATCGTCTCTGCCATATATTGAGGGACTTTGGTCAAAAAGACTTTGGTTTCATTTGGGAAATGAAGTACTCATTGGTAAAGGCTGGGCACTGGTTCAGAGAACAAAGGTTATGGTTTATCATTTATTTTTTTGTGAAACACGAAATATTTTCAGTCGCGTTTTTATTCTTGTGTCGCTGCTAATCTGCAGTTCTCTTTCAACAGAAAGGCCGTTTAAGTCGTTCCTGTTACATAGTGATAGTACGGGGATTTGGGAGACTTGCATATCACCAGCTAGCTGGATAAGTCACTTCTCAGCTTGTTTCCCTTTCTTATTAAGAAAGAGTTTGGATTTGGGTGATTACCGAGTTCTTGCATCTTTAATCCCATGATTCTAATGCAAGTCTTTTTATGTTATATTTAAGATACTACATATACGGTATTTTTTTTCACCTTTCCTAACAGAATCCTTTAAAGGATTTTCCATGTTTATCAGAGAGGTGTAGTATTTCTGTAACAATTCTTTTCACAGATAGGAAGACCCGTGGTAGAGAAGTCAGCATTTAGCTCTTGGTTAACACCTCCTCCTCTCGTACCCCGTTTTGCAGCACACCTGTAACTCTGACGGAAAATAAATGTTGCTTTCCTTTGCTTTGATATATCCCAGAACTCCCCTGAAAGCACTGGCGTTCGGACAACCAAAAATGAAGATGAGAATGAGAAGGAAAAGGAGCTCCAGCTGGAGTGTCTGCTGGGAGCCTTTGAGAGCCTGGGCAAAGCCTGGCCCCGAAATGTGGAGACCCAACGTAAGCACCCGGCATTTGAAGAAGAGCTGTCCCCAGAGGTTACCGAACAAGCGTGAGGATGTTCTGGGTGACAGATCGGTTATCGCTTGCTGTATAGTAAGAATCCAGCGTGAACTGTGCTCTGCGTGAGCAGATGATCTCGTTGCCTGCTGTGTCGGGTTGGCGAGGGCTGGTGCTGTAACAGAGCACCACAGACGGGGCGGCTGGAGGGACAGAAACGATTTTCTCACGGTCCTGGAAGCTGGCAGTGTGGGGTCAAGGGGTTGGCAGTGCTGGCTTCTTCTGAAACATCTCTCCTTGGCTTGTAAATGACCGTCTGTGTCTGTGTCCTCATCCCTTCTTACAAGAACACCAGTCAGACCCGATTTAGGCCCACCCCAAGGACCTCTTTCCTGACCCTGTCCCTGTCTTTCAATAGTCGCATGCTGAGGTACTTGGCGTTAGGACTTCAACATACGAATTTGGGGGACACAGTTCAACCTGTAACAATCATGATAAATTTCATGTAGGTAGTTTGGCCATGAAAAGAGTTCTGGTACTCTTTACGATGCTCTGTTCTGAGGAATCTGTAGAATTTATTAGTGGGTTCTTTCCATCTCAAAATTAAGGGCCTTGTTACCAAATTTTCAATGAAGAGGTGAAATCTGTATTTCACTGAGAAACTTGCAACCTTTTGAGAGATTTTAAAACTGAACATATATTTCCAAAGGATTAAGTAAATAACCACTAAACCGTCGCTGTCGGTTTAGGTCGTAGCTCATTCTGCGGGCCTTAAACGTGGCACGGCGCTGCTCCTGCCTTTTGCTGGTTCCTGCAGTGCTCCCCGCTGACCATCTCGATATTCTCGAATGTTATACAGAATGTTGTTGATTATTCAGGACTGGATATGTCTAAACTCAGACTTAAGGTTGTCTTTGAGCCTTGCCGTTCCTTGTGTGAGCTTTATATAGCGTATTCGCTATGTATTGGAAGGATTTTCCAAAAGACGGAGATTTGTTAAGTGGCCTTATTTCTTGGTATGATGTTGAGGACTGCAGCGGAAGTCCACTTTATTTGACCCCATTAGGACTCCTCTAACTTTTGCTTGATAGGTAGAAAAGTTAAAGTAGGGAATTCTATAAAAAAGATGACACACATCTCAAAACAAAGCTGTTTATTTTCATAGAAGACATAGGAATGTACATTCATTTGCTGGTTACTGAGAGGAGGGCCAAGGCCTTTGAGAATTGAACTGTTCCACACTGGCTTTGTATGCACATCTTTCTCATAACGTAGCATCTACAATTTCTGGTTCTGTTTCTTAAGTGCAACATTCTTCTAGATTTTTACCATCCTGCATCATTTGTGAACCATGCTAAGTTTTATGGCATTTAAAAATAACTACTTTGTTGAGTTTTATACTCCTTTTCAGCAGTTAGCATAATAGTAATTGTGTAATTATAACAAGTGCAGTTGGCATGACATGCTTGGAAAAAGGCGTTGTTGTCTCTCGATAAGCCAGCCATGTGCAGAAGCTTGTGCGTGTCCAGAGTTGAGTTCCCTGCCCCCAGGGTTCTGCTTTCTCTGGCGGTCACCCGGGGTATCTGACAGGAGGAGGTAGTGTGGGTAAGATTTTGTGTTCATTCCTTGGCGAGCGAACATTTGTGAACAGTTACATAGGACCCCTAGGGCAGGGTGGGGGGTGTTCCTGGCCAGGGAAATTTGGGAATTGGGCACAAAGTCATGCTGAAGTTTTTTTTGAGATTTCATGGCTTTAATTAAAGGCATTTATTGTTTTCCTCTCTCCTACTCTCCTTTCTCTGTCCTTCTCTGCTCCAATTTCTCTGTGTCCCTCTGTGTGTCCCTCACTCGCTCTGTCTCTTGTTCCTGTGTGCCCTCTGCCCGGCTCTCCCCAGGTTGTTACCGTCAGGAGCTGTGCAAGCTGATGTGTGAGCGGCTAAAACTGAGCACGTGGAAAGTGCAGCTCGGGGTCCTGCAGTCCATGAACGCCTTTTTTCAGGGGTAATTTTACTTCGTAATTCAGTCCTTTGTTTTGTCTCCCCCACCCCCTTAGCGTTTTACAGCAAAGCAATGTATTTTAAAACTGAAAAGCTGAAGTGACGTCATGAGGTGATAAATGCGGACAGAAATTGTGCCAGAAAGGCTCGGGAATGTTTCCTCTTAACTAGTAATTTGTACCTTGCTTTCTGGTTTGTACAGATTAATGCTTCTGGAGGAAGAACATGCGGACCCTGAGGCTCTGGCTGAAATTCTCCTTGAAACTTGTAAATCAGTCACGTGTTCTCTAGGTGAGTGGTGCACTGAAGCGGTGAGGACTCCTAATTTTACACCTCGAGCAGTGAAGCTTCCGATATTCCCTCCCTTGTGCTGGGAGCCAGATTTACGGGACAGCTGCTGAACGACCTCGTCTACCTGATCTGTGTCCCCACACTGTGGTATATTAATCTGGAGCTGTACTTTGGGATTGTAACCCCTAGATTGGGAAAATGTTTGTGATAGGTTTTTTGTTTTTTTGTTTTTTGTCTTTTTTACTTTTATTTGGAAATAATTTCAACCTTACAGAGAAGCTGCAGTTACAGTACATATAATACCTGTATATCTTTTACCCAAAGTCCCCTGTTAGTATTTTGTCCCGGTTACTTCACTGTGTACATATTTTCTGAACCATTTGACAGCACGTTGGGGCGTCCCGCCCTTTGACCCCTGGTGCTTCAGTGTGCCGTCCTCAGTACCATCTCAGTACGGTTACCAGCGTAGGTCGCAGGACGCTGACGCGGTAGGCTTAATCGGACTTTTAGCATTCGTATTTTAGGTGTTCAGTTGATTCGACAGTGTTCTTTTATAGACTCCCCCCCACTTCAGTAAGGAATCCAGGCTTATTTATTGAATTTAGCCGTCGTGTCTTTTTAGTTTCCCTGAATCTAGGACACTTCCTGTTATCTCACGTGATATTGACAATTTTGAAGAGAAGTCCCCCTTCTTCTGCTCTACTCCTCCCCCCTGCCTTTTTAAAACTAGAATGTTTCTCATTTGGTGTGTGTTTGATGTTTCCTCATGATTGGATCCAGGTTATGAGTTCCCAGTTGGGAAACTCCGGAAATGAGGCTGTGTCCTCTCACTTCCGGAGGCACAGCGTGTTCATCTGGCCTGCTTGGCGATGTTAATTTTGATTACCTGATCAAGGTTCTACTCAGTTTTCTTTATTGTGTAGTTGCTGTTTTTCTCCCTTGTGTCTGATAAGCAGCCTGTGGGAGCACGCTTGAAGACCATTCAGACACCCAGCTCGTCCTCTTTAGACTTAGCATGCGTCCATGGTTTTCCCTGAGCCAGTTTTTACTGTGATAATTTTCCGGCTCTGGCGCTTTCTTCATATCTGCCATGTGGCAGTTGGCCTCCTCTAGTAAACAAGATCCCACCTCTCTTTAGGTTTCTGTTAACAGTAGTCATTCGTGGATTTTCTTTTCCCCCCAACTGTTCATAATTAGTTATTTTCCTTAATTAATTTTTTGCTCAGATTGTTCCATATTTGGCCAGGGGAAGTTCCTTTAAGCTGATTCCTATGTCCTATTGGCAGGTCACTGTCATCCTTTTAGGCACCTCTGTACTTTGTAGCATAGAAACGATGTTAAAAGCTCACCCTCTGCTTTCCTTGCCTCGGGTTTGGTTGTGTATTAATTTTTTCCTTAGACAGTGTCACCCCAAAGGAGATGCTGTGTCTAGAATAGACACCAGAGAAACCTCTTCCAGTTGCAACTCTTGCAGGTAGCCTGCCTTCAAATAAAAAACTGGTGGCTTAGACACTCGCCTTTGCAGGGTCTCAGCCAGGTGTCCCTGATGGCCCTTAACCCTCTGGGTTGTGTGATGTTCTCTGCCAAAATGAGGAAGTCATGCAAACCTAAAGACCTTTCTTAGGTATCATGTGACGACAACTCTGTGTTTGAGATAGTGTCCTTTGATTTCTCACTTCTAAAATGGGTCCTTTAAATATTGCCATTTGTTGTGATTGGTATATTGGACTGACAGTTTTTTTGTGTTTGTTTTGTTTTTTTTTAAAGTAGGGAATGTGGACATGTAACACATTTCAAGTATTTGATGATAATGAGCAAAGTGAAGCTTACTTAAGAACAGGTGTATCTTCCTCTGAATTTGTAATGTCTGAACAACCTTCTTCCGGTAACACTCACTTAATCTTGGAGGTTCTGTTTGTAAGGCCTGTAAAACAAATAATGTGAATATCTGATTTTCTTCTTAGAAAATAAGACCTACTCATCTGTGAGAACAGAAGCTTTATCTGTGATAGAATTACTGCTTAAAAAACTTGAAGGTGAGTTTTTGATTCTTCTGATTGGAGGAGGACCAGAAAGCCAGGATACTTTCTGGCATATATTTTAGAAATTTTTTCTGTTTTTGTTTTTAATAAGCATATACTCTAAAATACGAAGTAGTGCACGTACACTTGAGGTCTACAAAGCTAAAACCTTTAAATGTTATTAAGTGTTTAATCTGTACTCCTTCATTTTATATACTTTTAATGTATTATGAAGCTATAGTTATGTTGAAATAAAAAAGTTTTGTTACCACCATGACTCCTGACGTAATCTGGGTCACTTCCAGTGGCAGAGTGGGGCTCCCGGTCGGTATACACGCCGAGAAACAGAGTGACGCCCTGCAGAGTGGGATGGGAAACCATTTTAACAGTTGTCTACACAACTCGTCACATTGGACAGCAGTTTGCTTAATCTTATTTTTTTTCCTGTTTTCCTTTTTTTTTTTTAAACCTTTTATCAAGAAGCAGATTTCTTCTAATGATGAAAGAAAACTCTCATTTTCTCCAGTAGGGTATTTCAAAAGGAGGCCACTTTTTTTCCCTCTCTTCTTTTTTGATTATTCTGAGCCCATAGATTAAGAATGGAGGAGATGGAACAGTTTTCGCTGGAGTCTTGTATATTTGTTGTTTCTACTTCTCTCTCTCTCTTTGCTTAGCAATTAAAGCACCCCTCTTAAGGTTCCATGAAGCAGGCCTTCTAGACTTAGTAACACCACACATCTTATAACCTGCTTTTACTTGTTGAAGTAAAAGAGCCGGGTGCTTAGTCACGTCACTGAATGTTCACAGTACGCCAGATACGTACGGATGTATTTTAGATGAGGACAACAAGGCTAAACAGCAAAACAACCTGCTTGAAACCTTATCACTAGGAAGTGGCAGAACCTCGTAGACAAGGTTTAGGACCTGGTGTACTTTTTGAATTTCTAGAATTTTCAGTATGTGTATAAATCTCTGGTGCTTTAAAGAAAGGAATAATAAAGTTGTCTGTTCAGACTGACTTGGCAATTCTGAAACTTATTCAAGATTTTTTTACTGAGCATATTTTATAAAAAGGTTTTTTTGTGTTGTTAAAACGTGGCTTTTTTGTTGCTGTGTGCTCTGCCTTGACACCTCCTCCTCCCCACTTTGCTTCAGCACCCCTAGGTTCTCTTTGTCCCACCAGCACTGGGGGCAGAGGAGGAAACTCCCTGACATGCTGTCATATGACTGTCAGTCATTAGGTTTAGAGACAGCTACTGAACCTGTTCTATTCCGAACTGTTATCAGGGGGTTGCTTTGCGTTTATTTGGGGGATAGGCTATATGGAAGAAAAGCAGAAAGAATAGTTTTAGTTTTTTTGCTTGCTTGTTCTATAAGGATTCTATTTTTCTTCTTTTTCCATTCAGAATCTAAACAGTGGGAAAGTTTGACATCTGAGTGCAGAGTGCTCCTAATTGAGTCTTTAGCTACTCTGGAGACAGACAGCAGACCTGAGCTGCAGGAGAAAGCATCGTTACTGAAGAAAACACTTGAAAATCTGGAATAAATTAGAAGGGGAAGAAAGAAACAAGTGCCATGTCCATTGGGGGTTAAAATGGTGGTATTCTTTGAAAAACCAAGTGGGGAAAAGTAAAGATTAATCTGTAGCATGCATCATTCCTTGGCTGAAATAAAAAAAAATGCCTTAAATTTTGTTCCTTATTAGCTTTATTTTACTTGATTTTTAAAAGTGTCTGGGCCGAGTGAGCTTAGTGGGACCTTGGATGTTTGAGAGGTGGTTGTTGGTGAAACGGACGGAAATAGTTATGAAAAGAATTAAAGCTGTTATTAAAGCAATAGGCAGAGTCGCAGAGCAAGCTGGATAAAAGTCTTAGAACTGCAGCCAAGTTAAATAAAGTTATTTCAGGAAGGGACTCTGTAACTCACTTAGTTTGACCCCTTGCATTACGCCTAAAGAAGTAGGCTAGGAGAGGACGTAGCTTCCGATCTGCGGCCTGTGCCGAGGCTGGGACCCGGGTGTCGCTGCCCTGCCCAGCGCTGCCCCCGGCCTGCCCGAGAAGCTCCCAAGGTGAGGTGTGTGCAGCCCTTGAACCGGAGGCCGACCAACCCATTATCGAAGCGCCATGGGAGTCCCGGGACTCAGAAGCTGAACACTGTCATTTGTCTAGGGGGTCAGTTTTTAGAAAATCTAGCATCTTTACAGGTTGAGAGAGAGACTTTGGTCTCCATGTGATAATTCCGATCGTCCTTTTACAGGCAGATGAAAGTAGATGAGGACAAGATTGCTTGTTCTGTCTGTATCTGTGGTTGCGTATGTTGCAAAAGCCAAATCAACAATAGCATCATGACCAACTGCTTTGGCTTAGACCATTTATAATCTCAAAACTGTGAAGATGACTTAAAATTTTCCACCCATTTTTAGGCTCACAGTATGACTACGGAATAGGAGGGCAAACATCTTAATTAGCCATTTGGGAATAACATGATATCACTCACAGTAAACAAGTGCAGCTCGGGTTTCTTTTTTTCTGTTTTTTTCTTTTTTTTGTACTGCTCATACTCCTGCCTAAGGGTGTAGGGTCAGGGGGAAAACCAAGTCTAATGCAAGTATCAATGGTCAGCTGACAACTGTGGCTCACCTTGGCTTCCAAGCACAAAATTGGTTTTATAGTCAGTGCTGACCCCTTACATTAATACCAGGGTGGAAACTCCATGGTTATTGTTTTTGGTGGTCTCTATAGACCATTGTATTGACTGACCATAATAAAAATAACTTCTTACATCTTGACCCAGAATTGTGTGTGTGTGTGTGTGAACGAATATAATATCTGTAAGAAATAAATGTTTTGTGAAATAATACACTCTTCACTTGATCTCAGCCAAAAGGCTGAGAAGTGATGATAACATAGTCTTCACTAGGTGTAATATACTTTGATCCCTCCTCCCCACCATCATTTTAAATGCTCTTCCACTGCTAAATTCATTTCCTGACTTGTAAATGGGTTGCAATGCACAGTTTGAAAAAACACTGCCATAAATAGTGCTTAGACTTGGCTGGCTGTGTTCTGGGGTTGCTTCTGATTTGGAAAGGGGGTTTACGAATGAAAATCTAGGTGTTTTATTATCAAAACATCCTCTTAGATGGTACTAAATATAATTGTGGGTTTTAGTAGCGTTATGAATTGTGAGGAACTTCTCATGGACTTCCACTTAAGAATGGCTTGTGCTTGGGGGGAAAATCCACTTTGGCTATTTTTTCAGAAAGCCTGTGGCCTCATAGAATTTGGTGTTTTCCAGATCAGTATTTCCCCCTCTGCTGAGCACCCTTGACTTTGATTTACAGGACCCGGGATGTGCCTGTGAGGCAAGAATGCCCTGCAGGTCGGCTGTTTTCAGGAAGTAAGAGGATGAGGGCAGGAATTGTGCTCTCGGCCCATAGGGAGTGTTCACCTCATCCAGTTTTATGCTTTTTAAACTTTTGGTTATTTACTACTGGGAATTTCCCATGGTGCTGAGAGTGGTGCTGACACTTGAACCTTTGTGTGCAATGCTGTTGAGTTCATTTATTGTCGCTTTCTGTAAGCACAATTCTTATTTACGCTCCTACTGCCTTCCTCTCGACCAGCCAAGTCACTGGCACGACTGGTAGTGTGGGATCACGGTGTCCCCGCGCAGCTTGTGTTGGGCGCGCACGTATTTATAAAAAGGATTAATAACTGAGAGTTTGTCATTATGGGATGTTGATACTGGTGGACAAATGGCAAAAGGACCCACGCATGTTTATGTCTTTGGCTGTCATTCTCCAAAGCTCTGTGGAACTGAATTTTATTGTTTTTTCCCCTGGGAATATTCAGTGCTATTGGTCATACAAGCATCTGACTTAGCCTAATTACCGAACACCTTATTCTTGAAATTAGTGCACTGGATAGAGCGCCATAAATTTACCGGTATGTGAAAAGGAGGGACCTGAAGTTCGGCGACTGGAAATCGAAGTAATGAAAGTAGTATAAAGCTGTGTTCTCAAAGTTGAGAAAGGGCGGCAGTGTCTTTAGTGAATGTTTGTGTCCAATTTACAACTGCCTGTGACAGTTCACCTGCCAGTAAAACTGCCCGCCGCCAAATCCCCACTGCTGTCCCCTTCCATCTCTTGTGTATGCACTAACAAGAACAAAGAAGAAAGCTGTGACCCTGTTGATCTGTGCTCTCGTAGGGACTGCACTGTGTGAACACTGGCTGCGGCCGTAATCTTTTCATGCTGCTTAAGTACAGGGAGTTATTTTGACACTGGAACTCATTGTAATGTACAAACCGCTGTGAAATGGATGTATATGTAACAGAGTTTTGTATTTTATATGCAAAGTCTTCACAGGACCCTTTGCAATATGTGTTGAGCTAGTTAAGCATGTGATCGTCCTATTTGAAAGGAAAAATCCTACCCATGCCCAAGAAGATATTAAGTGGTAAATAAAAGCTGCATGATCAGTTCTTTTGAAGGAGTGCCTTGATTTTTACTGGTTCTCTAGGAAAACAGTTCGACTTCCAAGGGATTGACGAGTGACACTTTAAAAACCAAGAAAGGCCCTACTGCCTGCCATCTCCCGAGCTACCTCTCCAAAGCAGCCGTTGGTGGCCTAACTGGAAGTTCTGGAGCAAAGCAGAAACAAAGGCAGGACAGCTGAAAAGTGGCAATCAGATATTTGGGGGGGGGGAGTAATAATTGAAAGTTTGTTTTGTTTTGAGACAAGTAACCCCAGGTGAACACATGGAAACAACAGGCAGCTCTGCTTTTGACCAAGACTGATAGACATGGCTATGGATGTCAAATGTCAGAGGTAGAGGCGTATCCCATGCTGTAAACTGCCAGACAAATCTTGACACCGAGGGAGAGAGGCTTGAGAGTTCTCTTGCTGTATCTGTAGTCGCCCCCAACAAGCCTACGTCGTTCCCTTCTGCTTTCTTTTCCCCTAAAAGCAGGTTCCATTTTGATGGATTGGATTAACAATCTTTTTTAAGTGGAAAATCATAATGTTACAAAAATTGGAAACAATCAGCTTTTCTAACAATGCCTATGTAAAATTTTAAGTTTTTTCTTTATCTTAAGAAATGACATGTTTCTTTGACATTTAAGGGCCGTTGATAAAGTTGCCTTTAAAATACAAAGGACAGGGAGGAAACAGGTTGTGGTTAAAAGATACCTAATTTTTGTTCTTGTATTCCTGAAAAGAGTATTTTAAAATCAATTTTGGGATTAGCAGTTAGATATATAATTCTATTATGCTACTTTTGATTCCAGACCTGTCTTCAAATATAACGTCTCTTCCAAACATCAGTTGAAGCAAATATTTTTTGAGTATTTGTTTTATTTCAATGCTATAAAGATTTCCACTGTTTTTAGCCTCCAAGATTTCCAGTGTGATGACCGGTCATTCAAATTGTTGTTTCCCTGGATGTGTCCTTTTTTTCTGGCTTCTTCCATGATTTGCTTTATTTTTGGATTTCAGCACTTTATAACAAGGTGTACTCTTTTTTGGTATTTATCCTGTTGGAGGTTTGCTTAGATTTTTGAATTTCTAAATTTTCGTGCTTCACCAAATTTGGGATATTTGGGGCCATTATTTACCCCAAAGTTTTGTTGGCTTTTTTCTGTGCTATTTGCTCCCTCCTCTCTTCCTGAGACTCCAATTAAATAGCTATGTTAAATCATTTGATACTGTTCTGTGGGCTCCTGGGTGGCTCAGTTGAGTGTCTGACTCAATTTCAGCTCAGGTCATGATCTCAAAGGTCCTGGGATCGAGCCCCAGTCCCATTGGGCTCTGTGCTCAGCGGGGCATCTGCTTAAGGATTCTTTCCATCTCCCTCTGCCCCTCCCCCACTTGTGCTCTATCTCTGTCTCTCTAAAAAAAATAAATAAAATCTTTAAAAAAATCATTTGACACTGTTCTACAGATCTCTGACGCATTTTAAAAAAATGCATGTTTAAGTTCACTGACTTTTTGTTTGCTATGTCCATTCTGATATTAAAGACCATCTTGTGAATTTTTAGTTCAGATATTGTTTTAAGTTTTAAAATTTCCATATGATTCTTTTTTATATTCTTTTCCTAATATTTCCAATCTTTTCATTCATTACGAACTTAAAGTTCACAAAGCTTACTTACAGTAACTGCTTTTAAGTTCTTATCTGATAGTGACACACCTGGGTCATCTTGGGTTTGGTCTCTGTTGATTGTCCCCCACCCCAACCCCGCTGCCCCGCTGGCCCACCGCCCCACCTTTTCCTGGTTCTTCATATGTCCAGTGTTCTGGGATTATATCCTGGACGTTGTGAATGTTCTGTTGTAGAGAATCTGGAGTTTATTAAACATATTCCTCCAATGAGGTGCTTTTCTTTTAGTAGGCAATTAATGGGCTTAGACTCAAACTGCAAACTATCTTCCTTTGGTTGGTGGCAGTTCAGATGTCAGTTCAATTTTTTTTCCCCCTCAGCGGAGCTGTTTGCAATCTGCTCTGCAACAAGTGTGGTTTCAGAGGTCAGCCAGAGACTCGGGCAGAGTTTACGCACAGAATGTGGAGCTCCTCTCTCTGCCTTTTTTCTTTCCCGAATTTTCCCTTCACTTACTATTGTGGTCTCTGCCTGCCTCAGGCCGGAAAGAAGTGGTTTTCAATGAGCACATCAGCTCTTCCTGGCCCCATTTTGGCTGTGTTTCACTTAACACAAAAGCCCCAAATCCAGGAAACTCACCGTGTGTTGATCCCGTCCACGTTTTAGCTCTCTTCCCAAATCTGCCTTTGTTGACTCTGGAGCCCTAAGAGAATTGGTTTTTGTAGGTCGTCTGAGTTTATAGTTGTTATATTACGTAGGAGGGTCAGTCTTCTGGGAAGTTTATAAATTACATTAAACTAAATATACTCCTCCCCTATGATCCAGCAGTCATGCTCCTTGGTATTTACCCACATGAATCAAAAACTTAACGTCCACACAGAAACCTGCACGTGGATGTTTACAGCAGCTTTATCCATAACTTCCAAGACTTGGAAGCAACCAAGATATCCGTCAGTAGGCTGAATGGATACGTTAACTGGAACATCCTGACCATGGAATTATCCAGCACTAAACAGAAATGAGCTATCAAGCCCAGAAGAGACATGGAGGGAACTGAAATGCATATTATGGAATCAAAAAGATCTGAAAAGGCTACATACTTTGATTCCAACCACATGACATTCTGGAAAAGGCAAAACTATGCAGACAGGTAAAAGATCAGTGGTCACCAGGGAGGAGTAGGGAGGGAAGGATGAACAGGTCAGAGAATTTTTAGGCGGGGAAACTATTCTGTAAGATACTAGAGTGACGGTGTGTGACACCATAGTAAATCCTCATGTAAACTCTGGACTTTGAGAATGATGTGTCAGTTTAGGTTCACTGATCGTAACAAATGTCTGACAAATGTTGATAGTGGGGGAAGTTGTGCGTATTTGGGGGCAGATGAGATATGGTAAATCTCTCTACTTTCTGCTCAACTTTGCTGTGAACCTAGCACTGCTCTAAAAAAAGTTAAAAAATTATTTTTTAGATAAATCTAAAGGATTTTATAGGTTTATTTTGGATTACAAAGGTAATGAATGCTTTCTGCACATGTAACAAAACTTTTCAAAGATGAAAAGAGAGATCACCTATATGCAACTTTCAAAAGATAGTATGTTAATTTTTTAAATTAATTTTTCTTTTTAATTTTTAGAGAGGGAGGGGGAGGGGCAGAGGGAGAGAGAGACTCTTAAGCAGGCTCCACGCCCAGCATGGAACCCAACCCTGAGGTCATGACCTGAGCCAAAATCAAGAGATGGACGCTTAACCCACTGAGCCACCCAGGTGCCCAGTATCTGTTAATATTTTAATGGCTACCATTCTAGGAATAACAACAATGACATAATTATTAGTAAAATAATTAATGAAATGTTATTAATTTTTAATTAAATGTATTTAGTGTTAGGCTACTATTGACCTTCTGATGCTATATTAGGAGGAGGATGTGCTTCTGGACCGCAGCTGACTGTGGGTAACACACAGCAGAAAGGGAAACCCTGGTTAGGGGAGGACACAGCCTGTCACAAACATTACCCTTAAATAGTCTGAATTCCTGACCCAGACATCCAGGAGATAAAAGAAAATGCCTACTGTTTAAAGGCACTGAGCTTCGATTATTTTGTTATGCAGTGATAGGACATTAAGACTTCCGAGAGTAGTTCAATTTTCATGCCATGTTGGAAAGCCGTTTAGCACTGGCTCCTAAAGGCGACTTAAGCATGTTCGGTCAGTGTTTTCACTCCTAAGTATAGACGCATCAGAAATGGGCATACACGTACCCAAAGACCCACACATGCAGGGTAATACAACATGAGCCCAGAGTGCAGACAGTTCAGATATCTCCCAATAGGACAGTGGATACGTAAAATGTTCTGATCATAAAATAGACTCTAGGGGCACCTGGGTGGCTCAGTCGTTAAGCATCTGCCTTCGGCTCAGGGCGTGATCCCAGCGTTCTGGGATCAAGCCCCACATCAGGCTCCTCCTCTGGAAGCCTGCTTCTTCCTCTCCCACTCCCCCTGCTTGTGTTCCCTCTCTGTCTCTATCTGTGGAATAAATGAATAAAATAAAAAAAATAAAATAAAATAGACTCTAAGGCAGCAATACAAACAGGCAAACGAGCCACACACATCCACATGGACCTCGCAAGCACACTGGGGAGGCAAGGAGGCCAAACACGCCATAATGCACAGCGCGTGGGCACCAAGTCAGCGGGCCCTGTTCTACGTGTGCTGGAGAAGGGTGTGCATCTGTGTGTGCGTGTTGTTGGGTGGGGTGTTCTAGAAATGGTGTTCAGTCTATCCGTTTTACGGTGCGGTTCCAGTCTTCTCTGCCCTTCTTGAGAGGCTGTCTAGTTGTTTATCAATTATTGAGAGCTGAGTATATTCACGTCTTCAACTATTGTTGAATTGTCTACTTCTGCCTCTAATTCTGTCAGTTTCTGTTTCAAGTCTTTTGGGGCTCTGGTTTATTTTTTTATTTTTTAAGAGAAGAGAGAGATGAGAGAGAGAGTGAAAGAGCATGAGCAGGGGGAGGAGCAGAGGGAGAGGGACAAGCTGACTCGGAGCGTGGAGCCCGACGCAGGGCACGCAGGGCTCGATCCCACGACCCTAAGAACACGACCCAAGCCAAAATCAAGAGTTGGACGCTCAACTGACTGAGCCACGTGGGTGCCCCTGGGGCTCTGTTTTTTAAGCGCCTCTATATGTATTTACACTTGTTATGTCTTCTTGGTGGATTGACGCTTCCATCATTATGAAACACAGGCCATATTTTCCTTTCCTTTACATGTCTCATCATTTCTTTGTTGAAGACTGGACATTTAAGTAATATTATGTGGCAACTCTGGAAGTCAGATTCCCTTCATTCAAGAGTTGTTGTTAGTGCTGGTTTCTTTTTTAATGATTTCCTAAACTCATTCTGTGAAGTCTCAAAGCTTTATCGTAAGTGACCACTGAAGGCACTGATCTGTTAGCTTCGCGGTCGGCTAGTGATGCACCCCTGAGTTCTCCAATCTGGTAGCTACTCCTATCCCTCCATTACCCAAAGCTCTGTTACCCCAGACTGTTGTGTTTATATGATTTCAGTTGAAATTTTGGGAGTAATGGAGTAGAGAATAGCTAAGACCAGCCCACAGTCTAAAATTCAAGATGACATATCAATATTTAAATAGATCCTTCGTCTTCTCTGTTACAAAATATTTTTCATTGGCTAGTTTCTCCGCATTTCTTTTAGTCCTCGATGTTTCTTGGCTCTCTTCCTAATACTCTCTCCAGTCTCCACTCTTCCAGTGTTCTAAACCCCTTCTGAAGAAGGCAGGATTGAACTTTACAATCCTGTAACTTCATTTTTAAATAGAAGAATTTAGTTCCCTTTATCGTAGTCCTTTCCCATTTACATGAGCCTGGGCCCTACTTTCACAATGAAAGAGCCCCCTGGAGGTGCATTTCTAAATAAAAGAACCACATAACCAGGAGATGAGATAATTATGCCTCTTTGGAACGGTGAACTGGCTAGAGTCAGTTTTGCTATTAAGTAGCAGTTTTTCCTTTCAGTTCTTTTGTTTGGTTTTGTGAGAAATGATTCTGTAAGACTTTTCATCTCTACTGTCTTTTATAGAAACTTCTGCTTCAATTTTGAAGGTATCACTTTAATATAGTAATTTTGTGTCTTACCAGAAAAGAATTATTATTTATTTATTTATTGAGAGAGCGGGGAGGGGCAGAGGGAGAGGGAGAGAGAGAATCTTAAGCAGGCTCCACGCCCAGTGCCGAGCCCAGCACAGGGCTTGATCTCATGACTCTGATCATGACCTGAGCCAAAATCAAGAGTCAGACGCTTAATAGGCTGAGCTGTCCTGGCGCCCTTCAGAAAAGAACTGTTTTTGTTTATTGATCAAAATAACACAGGTGGACTCTAGATTTTGCATCAGGATTCATTTAGTTTACTGGTTATGTCACTACTGTTATTAAAATTCTTTTGTTCCCTTCATGTAAGTTCTGCACTGTTCCTGTTAGGGTCATTCTAAGATTTCTCACAATTTTAATATAATTGATAATGGCATCTTTTTCTGGTCACTCTATCTTACAACTGGCTCTGAGAAAATTTCTGATTTTTATTTACTTATCTGTTATTACTTTACTAAACTATTGCTGGGGAACAGTTTTAATTGGATCTCTTCTTTTTAGACATAAAAGCACATAGTTTGCAAGTGATAATTTTATCTCCTTTCCTCCAATATGAATGCCTATTATTTCTACTTAGTATCTCACTGTCAATCTTCTAGCAAAGTTATTGTTGCACTGTTGCCTGGTGATAGATTCATTGTAAGCACTGACATTTAGGGAAGTAGAGTTTCAAGATGAATCCTATTAAAACTGTGAAGTCATTAACTCTATGTTGTTTCCTGTGTTTTACAGTCAAGCCCATTGGGTGTAGCAGGTTTAACTAGTTCAAGTTTATCATGAATGGACCACTCTAGTCCATTATTCCCAAAATGTCATTCTACAATTAGCTCTATTTTTAATTCTTACATTTTTCGACCTGTTACTTCTTTTCCTAAGAAGGAAGAAAAATCTGTTTATTCATGTGGTATGACCAAGTTCTCCCGGTCCTTCCTTATCTGGAGTGTCCATTCACCCTCGGTGATCCAGAGTATGTGAACTGTCATAAGGTCACAGGAAAGATGGGAACTGCATACCTTGCAAAAAGAATGTGGTAATAAATGTACCTGCTGTCTACACACATTCAAAACTGCCTCCCCCAACAGGATTTGGTTTATTCTGCCTCAGGAAGGTGGTCCTGAGGGTGGCAAGTGCCACCCTGTCCCAGGTGGAGGGCCCAAGGGCCAGGCAAGGCCACTGGCGGGAGAAGTGGGTGAGGCTAGGCTGAGGCCTTGGCAGCGGTGGTGGGCCGCAGGGCAAGGGCCCTTGCTGCCCAGGGTGCAAAGCACAGGCTGGGAAGGGGTCATGGCAACAGGACATGGGCACCCCAGAAGTGAGACGCAGGGTCACATGACATACACCATGAAATACAAGCAACATGACTCCTGAGTCGGCATGTGGACAGTGTGCACAGATTCACAGGTCAGACAGATACCCCACCGCGGTTGGACACATGGGCACCATGGTGGTATCATACAGACTACGAGGACGCATGGCTCCCCGGGGCACGTGGACTCGACGGCCGCAGGAGTCACCCCAGGTCAGCAAGTGCACTGGAATAGTGAGGAGAGGGACGTTGGGGGCTGGTCTGGAGGCGCCTCGGGGCAGCGTCCACGCAGACCCCGGGGGCTGGGTCTGTCTGCCACACTTCGTCGGGAAGCTTCCCCACCTCTTCGTAAATGAAGAACACGAGGGCCCTGTCCAGGCTAACGGCGCGGGCGCGGGCCAGGGCTCTTGCGCAACGCCTCGAGCCCCTCCTTCCCCAGGCTCTGCAAGCCGCACACCCACCCGCTCGCTGTCAGAGCGCCTCCCTACCTGGCATCCGGCTCTTGCTCGCGGCCTCAGGAGTGTTCCAGAAGCCATTGGTTCCACCTGCGCGAGCTCCCAACACCCGGTGATTGATTAGCGGGTTCCCGTGCGCGGCGGGGTGGCCTCTCGGTACCAGCTGCGCCGGGAGGTCGTGACGAAGCACCAGGTGGGCTGGGGCAGGGGGATTGGGGGGGGGCGGTTCCTGCTTTGGCCCCGCAGCCGCGAGGCCCGCTCCGGCGCCCTCAGCCCTTGTTCGCACACACTCTCCCTCGCCGGAGTAAGGCTCCTCGGTACTTTGGGTCCGGCAGGGCTGGTCGTGGATGCACTTCACCCTCATGGTCCGCGTGGCGCACGCGGCCGCCCGGGCTCCGGCTGCGCCTGCGCGTGCCGTCCTGCTGCCGCCCGGGGGCCCCGCACGTGGTTGCTGCGAGGCGGGAGGGCAGCCTCGGGTCGGCGCTGCAGGCCGGGGCCAAAGCCGTGGGACAGGCCCGCACGCCTACGCTGCGCACCCCCGCCACTCGCCGCCGACCCGGGACCCCCGCGGCCCCGGTCGTCGCTCGTCACTGCTTCCTCGGCTGCGGGGCCAGCCCGGGCCCGAGACCCCCGCCCGCCGCCGCCCAGGACTTGGCTCCAGGAGCGGAGGGGCCACGTGCGGGGCCGGCCTCTCCAAAGCGAACTTCCGAAAAACGTGTTTTCATGGACTGACGGTAAGTGGAGACATGTTGCCCCTGTAACACTAGCTACTGAAGTATTTTAGAACAAGGACATATATGCACTATGGGGTTTTATGATTTCACTCTGATACAGTTATCTAATCTACAGCCCATATTCAAGTTTCGTCTATTGTCCTAATAATGTCCTTTAGAGCTAATCCCCCCCCCCCCCACCCCGCCCGCCCCGCCCCGGTCTAATACTGAGTGCTGGGTCATACATTGCATTTAGTTGTCATGTTTCTTTAATCTCCTGAAACGTTTCTTAGTCTTTTCCTTTGTTTCCTGATGTGGACAGTTTTGATAAGTGTAGGCCGTTTTTTTTTTTCAGAATATCCCTTAATTTAATTTTGTCTGGTTTTTCCTCATGATTAGATTCAGGTTGTGTATTTTTGACGGGAATATCATAGCAGTGATATTATGCCCATCGTATTAGCACGTGGAGTCCACTGGTCCCGTGCTTGGCGATGTTAAGGTGGTGAGTTCTCCGCGTCTCCCCGCTGGAAAGCTATTATTACCTTGTTTTTGAAATTAATGAGTAGTTTGTGGTGTGATACTTTAACACCATGTAAATACCCTGTTTTCTCATCCAGCTTCTACTTGTGACAGCCATGATGCTTACATTTACCTACTACAACACTTCACTTGTTCCGATCTACAGACCAACAACCCGTAATGATTTTCTAACCACATCATTCTTTTATATTTATTTTTTGGCATCCTCCCATAAGGGAAAGTTTTCCTTACTTTATTTCAGAAGAACTCATGGATTCTTAATTTATTCTCTGGATTATAGTCTATTTAAACCAATATTTATCTTGATGCTCAAAATAATCTGTCCCAGATTTGGCCAATGGGAGCCTCATCGAGGGGCTTCCTATGGCCTTTTGAAATATTCCTGTCATTCTTCGCATATTTCCTGAGATTCTAGTGCGGTAAACTACTCTAAGTCAGGCTTGTCCTTTTCCTGCTCCAGCTTTGGAAAGGGGAACTACATTTCTTTTTAGGTGAGAATCGTATTTAGAAACCAAGAACTGGGTGCCAGGTGTGTCCATGGCTACTGAGAGTTCATTGCTTTAAGGCCCTCTTCAATATGTGTGTATTGAGCAAAACTTCTGATCAGTTGTTTAGGGCAAGTGCCTTAAAGAGTGAACTTTCTTCCTGTAAACTCTGAAAACTAGGGAGTAGTTCCACAAATGAAAAAAACGTGTATCTTAGAATTCTAGGGATATCTTTTCTCTCTAGACTGTTAAATATTCTACACTGTAATCATTCAAGAAAAAAAAAGTCTTTTTTTAAAAAATATTTTAAAATTTAAATTCAATGAATTAATATATAATGTATTATTGGTTTCAGAGATAGACGGCTGTGATTCGTCAGTCTTATATAACACCCAGTGCTCATTACAACATGAGCTCTCCTTAATGTCCATCACCCAGTTACTCCATCCCCCCACCTCCCTCCCCTCCAGTAACCCTCAGTTTGTTTCCTATGATCAAGAGTCTCTTATGGTTTGTCTCCCTCTCTGATTTCGTCTCGTTTTATTTTTTCCTCTCTTCCCCTCTGATCCTCTGTTTTGTTTCTTAAATTCCACATATCAGTGAAATCATAGGATAATTGTCTTTCTCTGATTGACTTATTTCACTTAGCATAATACCCCTTAGTTCCATCCACGTCATTGCAAATGGGCAAGATTTCATTTTTTGATGGCTGAGTAATATTCCATTGTGTGTGTGTGTGTGTGTGTGTGTGTGTGTGTGTGTGTGCGTGTGTGTATCACATCTTTTTTATCCATTCATCTGTCGATGGACATCTGGGCTCTTTCCATAGTTTGGCTATTGTAGACATTGCTGCTGTGAACAGATCACTGTGTTTGTATCTTTGGGGTAAATACTCAGTAGTGCAATTGCTGGGTCGTAGGGTAGCTCTATTTTCAACTCTTTGAGGAACCTCCATACTGTTTTCCAGAGTGGCTGCCCCAGCTTGCATTCCTACCATCAGTGTAGGGGAGAGTTCCCCTAAGAAAAGAAAATCTTGATCTAGCAAGGATGGACAGGGAGGAATAGAAGACTTTGTTTTTATGAGTTCTTTGAAATTATTTTGGGAGAACTGTGGCTCCCTCTGTCTCAATTTTTAAAAGTTTGATATAATTGGATCATTGGGACATGATCCCTCAAGGATCTGAAGTTTCAAACCTCTGTATATTATAGCTGCTGAACTTTAAATTGCTCAGGGACAGCAGGTATTCCCCCCAAACAAAAGATGATTTAAATTTACGTAGTATGTCCGTTGCTCTCCTTTGGCACTTTTAGTTATGGAGGTGACAGTCGATAGTTTTGAAATAAATGAATTGCAATGTTGATTTTTACATAATACGTTTAACATTTTAGACATGATACATTCATTCTTTCTTGCATGTAGCTGACTTCATGAAGTTCATAAAACAGTATTTTATTTGGAGTTGGCAACAGGGGATTCAGATGGGAGGACAGATTTTTCCTGGCTACTATTTTTTTTAAATATATTTTTTAGAAGTTTTTAAGTAATGTCCACGCCCAGTGTGGGGCTCGAGCTCACAACCCTGAGATCAAGAGTCCCATGCTCCACTGGCTGAGCCAGCCGGTAGCTCCTCCTGACAACTGTTTGTAAACAGTAGAAACGTATCAAGTCTCGGTTAACTGGGTTGATTTTTCATTCTAAAAAAACACTGTCTTTTTTTGTTAGTCTTAAGAGTAACACACACACACGCTCATTTAGTTTCTTTAAAATAATTTCTTAAAATAATATAAAATTTTTGTACAGAATTTGTTCAATATGAAATCTAGCAGAGAAATCCCTAATAAATAATCTGTTAACTAAGAAATGGGTAAGAGCTACCTACTGTGCTGTAGGAGAAATGGAGCTCTTAGGAGGAGAAGCACGAACTCTGCGTGATCAAGGACCGCAGAGGGAAGTCCTACTGATAAGCATTCCCTAGAATACCGACAGCGTCCTGAGCTGGAGCTGATAATGTTTGGACCTACAATGCAAGCTGCTTGGGGACCGATGAGTAAAACAGGAAACGGCGGAAGGGTTTGTTAGTAGGCTAGGAATGAGATACCGTGGAGCACAAGTCACAAGGAATAATATAATAATATGAAAACTACAGGAAAAATCCTATGTTCCTGCTCTAGGGGCATGCTACAAAATATTGCCCCCAACGTGATTACACCATTACCCTTGTGTGCCAGCTTTTGAACTATGGGGAGCTGGGAGGCAAGTGAAAACACTGGCTCAAAGGGAGAAACCAAGAAGGAACACCAGTGATGAGAAAGGGAAGAGTGAAACATTGTAAGTAAACCATATCAGGGAGGAATTTGCCAATGAGAGAAAGAGCAAAGGTAGGATATGCACAGGGAACACGACGATGCAGGGAATGTTTCAAAACGAGGATATCTGAAAATAGAGAGGAAAGAACCCATAGGGAAAGGAAAACGGTTGAAGGTGATGAAGACAGGTATCAGTGCCGAAGCAAGGTAGGTTTTTGTTTTTTCTTTCTGTTAATTTGAAATGTAAAAAACCGAAACATTCAGTGTCTTGTTTATAATTAGATAATCTATAATGTTCTTTTCCAAGAGATGTTAAGGTAGCTTAAAAGGGGAGTTTATTGGGGCGCCTGGGTGGCTCAGTCATTAAGCGTCTGCTTTCGGCTCAGGTCATGATCTCAGCGTTCTGGGATGGAGCCCCGCATCGGGCTCCCTTCTCAGCAGGAAGCCTACTTCTCCCTCTCTCACCCCCCTGCTTGTGTTCCCTCTCTCGCTGCCTCTCTCTCTGTCAAATAAATAAATAAAATCTTTTTTTTTTTTTAAAGGGGCTTTATTTTCTACCTCTTTGAGATCTTCATGGGTTTTCGTGTAGGAGAAGACTGTTGCTTGGGAATAATATTTAGCACGATTTACATACTCACGAAGGCATGGGTCTCAATAATGAACGAGACTGTACCTGGATGTGTCCGTGTTTAAATAAGGTGACTTATTTTGTGTGACTTGTAAACTGGCTCTTCAGTGTAATCAGAATGGGTACCTACGATGCTTTCAACAGAGTCATCATTTTTGAGACAAGCGTATGGACCTCCAAGCTATTCGCTGGAAAGGAAAGAATTCATTTAGACCAAGAACTTCATAGACCCAGAACAAATTCATTTATTTGTCTCTTTCAGCATCCCTCCTCTTCTTCCAGTGAAGATCATCACTGGTTTTTATTGTACAAACCTGTTTTCTTTACTTCCCTTCTTACCGTGGCTTACTTTTCTAACCTTTGCTCAGTTTCTTCAGCGTTCGTTCCTATTTTTGGTTGCACGGTACTTTCAAATCTCTACTGAAAAACTGCATGCCAAGCATTGGGAAACAGGCCGAGATTCAGGTATTAAATGTGTTGATTCTTGTTTTTAAATTCACTCTTTTCTAAATTTTGTTGTGGATGAATCAACTTTTTATGTCGATCAAACCTGTTTCCCTCCCCTTTAGATCAGTAGGTTAAGTCCTGTGATTTCTTGTGGCAAAATTGATATATCATAGTGAAAATAAATGCGAAAGTGCTTTCCTAACTAAATGAACATGATGCTTGATCCCTCTCTTTATGTCCTCAGATGAAATGAGGAGAGTAATATTAGAATAACTCCAGGGGCAGAAAAGGAAATGCAAGGAGAAAACCTCACCGTTTGGAGCTTTTTTCTCCTGGAGGGTTTTTCTAGATCCCCAGCGTTAGAGATCGTTCTCTTCGTCTTCAGCCTCATAATGTATCTGATAACGCTCTTGGGTAACAGCACTCTGATCTTGGTCACCGTCCTAGAGTCACGCCTCCAAACCCCCATGTACTTGTTCCTTGGAAATCTCTCTGTCCTGGATATTTGTTACACATCTGCTTCTGTTCCCACTCTGCTGGTGAACTTGCTGTCATCCCAGAAAACCATCATCTTTTCTGGGTGTGCCGTACAGATGTACCTGTCCCTGGCCATGGGCTCCACGGAGTGTGTGCTCCTGGCTGTGATGGCGTATGACCGTTACGTGGCCATTTACGACCCCCTGAGATACCCCGTCATCATGAGCAGGCAGGTCTGTATGCAGATGGCCGCTGTCTCCTGGGTGACGGGCTGTCTGACCGCCCTGCTGGAGACCAGTTTCACCCTGCAGGTGCCCCTCTGTGGGAATCTCATCGATCACTTCACGTGTGAAATTCTGGCCGTGCTGAAGTTAGCTTGCGCACGTTCACTGCTCGTGGACACGATCATGCTGGTGGTCAGCGTGCTCCTCCTGCCCGGCCCCATGCTCTTCATTTGCATCTCCTATGTCTTCATCCTTTCCGCCATTCTGAGAATCAGCTCAGCGGAGGGAAGAAACAAAGCCTTTTCTACGTGTGGTGCCCACCTGACCGTGGTGATCTTGTATTACGGGGCCGCCCTCTCCATGTACCTGAAGCCGCCGTCCTCGAGCTCACAGGAAGTCGATAAGATCATCTCACTGCTCTATGGAGTGCTGACCCCTATGTTGAACCCCATCATTTACAGTTTGAGAAACAAAGAAGTCAAAGAGGCCGTGAAAAAAGTACTGGGCCGCATACCATTATATCGAACACACGGACATCTCTGACTCGGGTGCGCTCCTGGCAGAAGTCAGCGCAGAAATCCTTCACGGTGTGCTCACGCTTAGAACGCTGATGTCCCCCCCAGCCCCGGCAGTGTCACAGTTGTGGGATATGTGTGCGCCAAAGTGATTGCCCGTGGGCAGCAGCAGGTCCAGTTGGCCTTTGGTCATAGTTTCTGTCCGCTGTGTTTCCAGGTTGCCGAAGTGCTGGTCTGTAGCCTCCTCACGCGTGGGCCCTGCGGCAACGCTTGGATGCATTCATCAGTGAATGTTGGCGCCCCGAGAAATTGGTGTGTGCTCCCTGCCTCAGATCCTTTCTAGAACGAGGTGGGCGCATAAAGATGCAAAGAAACAAATAACCGAGATGGGCCTTGATTATGCAAATGGGAAAATTAGAGGAAAATGAAAAGCCTCTCTCGGCATCGCACGGTGGTGGGACTGGAAATGCAACCCCTTCTCCTCTTGTCTCTGCCGAGAGTTCTGCCGCTGCCGCCGTGCCTCCCTCAGGACCCTTCCTCACTCAGAACTGCTGACGAAGGCCCCTGACTTCGTGACTGAAGCCCCCAGTACCCGTGTGATTTGCTCACCTGCCACCCTTGCTTTTCTAAGCACATAGATCCTCGTGTAAACTGTTATCTGTTTCTTTGCCTGTGCCCCCCCCACCCCCAAAGGCTTTCTGTGTGTCAGCCGCCCGGTAAGGAGAAGTCAGTACCACCGTGAAGGTGATGCCGGGAACCCCATAGGGCAGTGAGGTTTCCTGCTTTATAAATATTCAACGATGGCAGAGACTGTGTTTATGTTAGTTGTTTTAAAACTTTTGTTTGTATAAAAATATTGCTGGTGATAAAATGCCGACTCCAGGTCTCTCCTCGCAGATATTCTGATTCAGTAGCTCTGGGGTGGGGTCCTGATAGTCTGCATTTCAAAATAGATCCCTGAGAAATTCTGGTACAGATTTTGAGATGACTGTACTCTGGGAGACATGGTTTCTGGCAAAAATCTAGCATTCCAAAATAAAAGTAGGATTCGTTCTCATTTCTCCCCTTTCGCCTTTTAAGTTTTGCTTTTCCTTCTATTGTTTGTGCCTGTGTGTGTGCCTTCTCATGTGTCTACTTCCCGTCCAGGGTAGGGAAGAGGAGAGGGTTTTGAACGGAGGAAGTTTAACCCACTTGACAAATTTCAACATTTTAAAGACCTAAACTGTTTTAGTATTGGATGTTGTGTTCTGGATGATTTCACTCGTAGACCATTCCCTTAGCTCTAGGGCTTCCATTACATGTTTGGGGATGTATAACCCACATAAAAAGACACTTGAAGTTATCACCCAGCAAAATTCTGGTGATGCCGGGGTGCCTGGGTGGCTCAGTCAGTGAAGCTTTGGACTCTTGATTTCGGCTCAGGTCATGCTCTCAGGGTTGTAGTATGGAGCCCGGCATCGGGTTCTGTGCTGGACATGGAGACTGCTTAAGATTCTTTCTCTCCCTCTCTCTCTGCCCCTGCCCCCCTCTAAAA
Organism: Ursus americanus; assembly: GCF_024610735.1. Taxonomy (NCBI): domain Eukaryota; kingdom Metazoa; phylum Chordata; class Mammalia; order Carnivora; family Ursidae; genus Ursus; species Ursus americanus. The sequence goes on from NC_142144.1 coordinate 21,529,179, forward strand.
AAGAATTCCTGGTGATGCAGCAAGGGGACAAATTTGATGCCATATATTGCTGCCAACAGATGTTTGATCGTGGAGGATGAAAGCAAGCCCCGAGGAGATGGCTTTGGGGCAGGAGAGGAGAGCTGACTACAAAGCTTTCATCCCAGAAGTAATTCTTTTTTCTGCTTAGATATCTCAACCTTCACAACCAGATACCACATTCATTTCCTGGTAATTTCAGAGTCATGGTGAAGTGGTATTCTGTAGGAGGCTTTTATTACAGGAGAGCTGGCTTTTATGTTAGAGTAGAACTAATTATCTGCCTCCCAGAATCTGCTGTAATAGCTGTGCTACCAAATATATCAGGAATAGCCAGAGTTATAGACATATCGGAAATCTTGACTTTGAGGGGTGAATTATGAGAACTTAAAGACACAGCAACTGAGCAACCTCTGAGCAAAGTCATCAACTTTGACGCAAGGAACTGAGCAAATTGGCGTGGAAATAAGAGTTTCAGAATGGGATATGGATCAAAATAGGACACAAATGGATTAGAAATGACGCGGATGTCAGAAAAGGACTCGTGTTGGGACCTGGGCAGATCTCTCTGTAGCAGTTGTTAACGATGAGATTAGGAGTTACAGTAGTTACAGCCACAAGGTGCCTAAAGTTGCTATGAAAAGCAAGTGAATAGAAATGTAAATGTGTCTTATGTATTATAGGCAATACTAAAGTTCATTATTGGTAAGCCGTGCATTCCTTCATTTGGGTTAGATTCCATCTTGACCAGTACTAATTACAGTCATAACTTCTAGAGTCTGGGGTAAAGGGATCCTTTTCAGGTGTTGTTATAAAGAGGAATATATTTGACGGAGAAGGTAAAATGACATCTGACAGCCAATTCCTGAATGATTACATAACCAGTCTATGCTGTAGAAAAATCCGATCATGTTACTTCCCTGCTTCAATCCCTTAGTGGCTTTTATTACTCTTAAAACTTGAAGTCCTTAAGATGACATTCAAGGACTTTCTTAATCTGATTACCCACCATTTATATTCTTTGCTCTAGGAACACACAACTCCTTTTAGTTTTGGGGAAGTGTTGTGCTCTGTCTTGCTTCTTCTTTTATTAGGAACACTTATCATAATTTGTAACTTGGTAATAATTTGTGGGTTTGTGTGTTTCACCCCAGTTGTACCAGTGTGCAGGGTCATGGAGGCAAAGACTCCATTAACTTCATTAACCATCGTATACCTAGGGATTAGCATGAGTTCTGGCAGTGAACATCTGTTGGACAAAAATATGCATGTAATAAACTTCTGATGGCAACTCAATGAGGTGCTTGATCATTCCTGAAGACGTCAAAGATGACTTCTAGGTGTCCAAGAAGGCTGATGGTGGGGTTGAACGTTAAATCATGAGTTGCGTTTTAGTGAATTTGTCATGATTTTGAGATCTATAAGTAGAAATATCAAGGATCAGTTGGATATACAGGTTTTAAATAATGAGAAAAATCAGCCTGGAGATAGAAACTTGTTACATATTTGCACATATGTAATGGAGTGATCAACATGGTTAACGTGAACTTAGGGAGAGAGTATAGAGTGAGAAAATTGCCCAAGATGAAACTAGAGAAACGCTAATATATGAAGCCCATCAAATAGGAAAAGCCAACAAAGGGACATTGATAAGGAACACATTCTAAGTAGGAAGAGGGCAAAAACCAGGACACAGATTCCAGTTTTGATCAAGATGAAGTAAGCACGTGCCATCCTGTTTTATTTTTATATATATAATGGAATAGTACTCAGCCATAAAAAAGATTGAAATCTTGCCATTTGCAATGACATGGATGGAGCTAGAGAGTATTATGCTAAGCGAAATAAGTCAGAAAAAGACAAATACCGTATGATCTCACTCAGGTGAAATTTAAGAAACAAAACATACAAGCAAAGGAAAAAGAGTGAGAGAGAGAGAGAGAGAGACCAATCAAGAAACAGACTCTTAACCATAGAGAACAAACTGATGGTCACCAGAGGGGAGGCGGGTGGGGGATGAGTGAAATAGGTGATGGGGATTAAGGAGGGCACTTGTCACGAGGAGCACTGGTCCTTGTGTGTATGCTTGTATGTATGGAAGTATTGAATCGCTTTACTGTACCCCTGAAACTGCATATTAACTGTACCGAAATTAAAAGAAAATGAATGAATAAATAAATACTCTGGAGAGAACGTGTGGAGATCTATGTGAGGACTCTGAGAAATAAGATAGCAAGCAGACCTGGGAAGGAAACTACCTTGCAAGCTACCAACAAACTCAGGGTGAATTTCTGTCTCTCCTCCTCTCCCTCCCCCAGTATCTCTTAACTTTGACTGAAGGGAAGGCTGAAACCCAAACCCAGGGTCAGGCAGAAAGATAGAAAGATCTCCAGGAGACATTCCTTTTCTTTTTTGGTCTGGAAAGAGAAATGGTGCCCCTGTGTATCAGAAAGAGTGAAGTACTTTCCCTGATGTTTTTCTATTATCTCTGGCCCAGATCCCCAGGCAGTACTGTGGTGACAGTGGCAGGGCCAGTGGTGACTGGGCAGGCACCTGAAATCCTTAGGAAAGAACATTTCTTCCTGACCGGAGGGACTGTGGTCCCAAGAGCACGGGAGGAGTCCTTATTGCTTCTCTTCTCTATCTTTCTACTGTTTGGTACCTGGAGCAGAGACTTCCGGCTTCCAGAACTGTAAGAAAGTAAATTTCTGTTGTTTAGGTCACCCAGTCTATGGTATTCTGTCATGGCAGCCTGAGCGGACTCATACGTGGCCCCTTCCTCCGTCTCCAAAACCAGCGGATGAATCAAGTCTTTCTCACATTGGATCACTCTGACCCTGCTTCGGTCATCACAACTTTCTCTAACTCTCTTCTGTTTCCTTCCATTTTTAAGGACGCTTGTGATTACATTGGCCAAGGCAGATAAGTTCTCTCATAAGGTCAGCTGATCAGCAACCTTAATTCCATCGGCAGCTTTGATCTCCTTTGCCATGTGTGTCAATAACACATTTCCTTTATCCACTCATCCATAGCTGGACAGATTGGAAACCTGGGTTGCTTCCACCTCTTGGCTGTTGTGAATAATGCTGCAGTGAACATGAGTGTGCAGCTATGCCTTTGTTATCTTGCTTTCAATTCTTTTGGATATGTAACCGTAAGTGAGTTTGTTGGATCAGATGATAATGCTATTTTTAATTTTTTGAGGAACTTCCATACTATTTTCCATAGTGGCTGCACTATTTTACATTCCCACCAACAGGGCACAAGGTTTCCAGTTTGCCCACATCCTCGTCAACATTTGTAATTTTCTGTTTTTTTTTTCTTTTCTTTTTTAATACAGTAACCATTCTAATTGGTATAAGGTGATATCTCATTATGGTTTTGACTTTCATTTCTCTAATGATTAGTAGAGCTGAGCATCTTTTCATATACTTTTTGGACATTTGTATATCTACAGAAATGTTTATTCGAGTGTTTTGCCTATTTTATTTTAGAGTCTCTATTATGTCCTTGATTAAATGGTAAGTTCTTTAACATGGTACCTTGGCTCTCTTAAAATTTGTTTTTTCATTAGGCCTAATTTTTTTCGAGAAATTCTAGGTTCACAGCCAAATTAAGGGAAGGTACAGAGATTTCCCATACACTCCCTGCTCCTGTCCCCACATCCTCCACCATCATCTGTACCCCACAGTGGAGGGCTACATTTGTTATTCAATTGATGAACCTACTTTGGCACATCACAATCACCCTCAATCCATAGGCTGCATTATGGTTTACTCATGGTGTGGTATATTCTGTGGGTTTAGACAAACATATAGTGACCTGTAGCCATCATCATGGCATCCTGCAGAGTACGAGACTTCATGGCATTTACAACTGAGTAAATTCCTTAAGCTTGAGACTAATAGTATCTTTGGACCGTTTTCTGAGTACTTTGAACCACCTCCACCCCTCAATACCTCACTGTTGCTCATAAGTAGAGATTATTTCACTTTGAAGGCACTTCGAATTTCCCTTAGGAGAAACTTTCCGAGAAGAAAAGTTATCTTACTAATAAGTCTCAGTTGGATTTTCCCAAGTTTGCTCCTAACCTACTGCCTACCCACGGGGCTGAGTCCCATAGTGTCTTATTTAACCTGGGTGCCCTACCAGGGCACGAGCACCCCTTGGGTTCTAAACCATCATGAATCTCGGTAAAACGCAGTTCCCTCCAGGGCAGTGAGAACTAGTCTGTGACTTGTGCCCGTGTAGTGGGAATAGTGTCGTAATGAAGAAGTGAGGTGCTGCAGAGGAAGAAAAGCATCATGACTGTCTTGGCTAGGTGGGTTTTGTCAACAAAGTCATGCTCTTGCACTATTTGAAAAGTTAAGTCAAGGAGCTGCTTCTCCTAAAGGGCCATAGGAAGATCTCAGAGGGGTGGTGGAAAATACGGAATAAGAGAAGTGGAGAGGTGTGTATGCATCTTACTGCCCCTTGAGCAAAGAAGTACCTTCCCAGTGTAACTCTTTTCTTATTTTGCTTCTTTACTTCAAATGGGCCTCCAGATTAACCAGTATAACTTTTTAAAAAATTTAACTTTCCCTATATATTTTTCCTCTTTTTTTTTGAATAGTAAATAAGTCCTAGAGAAGTGTAGTGCACGATATAGTGAATGTACACACCAATATTGCATTATAATCAAACTTGCTAAGAGACTAGAATGTAATTATTCCGACCACAGTATATAATGTGATAGAGTTGCTAATTGTCACTACATGGCAATCACTACCATATAAAAATCTATCAGATCACCACGTTGTACACCTTAAATTTATACAACATTGTAAGTCAATCATATTTCAATAGGAAGAAGGAAAAACAATTTTTAGAAAATAAACCAAAATATATTATATAAAACCCAGAAAAACAAAAATTAGAGTCAACTACCTTTGGCTTCCACAAAATGGGTTCACTATTTACTTGTGATGTGTTTAATGTTTCTCCAAGTCAGATCACTGAAAACAATTTTATAGAGTAATCCAGAAAGCAGAGCCATGATGTCACCAATTAAGAAGTTATTAAACCGTACGTTGCAGTATATAATGGGAAGAATAGCTAATCCATTGGCAATGAAGACAAACTGTCATTTACCCGACTTCTATGTTAGAACTGAATTCAATTTGCTATTTCTAATATTATTGAGAGAACTTATTAGAACATAAGACTTTGATGGCAGAGACCAAAATCTTTTTTTCCACCAAAGTTAGCAAGTCAAACATGAATTCTCTTTCATACCCTCTGTAAAATTCCTAACCTTTTTAGCCTTCAAAAAGCAAAAAGCCACCAACTAGAGTATGAAATTCGTAAGTTCCATTTTAATCATTAGTCTCAGCCTCCCCCATCAACATTTATACCAACTGTATCTAATCCTCATTCTTTTCTCCATTCACCCATATCTTTCAGATTCTCCCAACGTTCAAAAAGAGACAGTCTTCTCCCTGATTAACAGCTCACAAAACTCTCCCAAATTGCCTGCTTTTCTCCCCCTACAGTTTTATTCTGTTCATTCGGGTAGACTTCATATTTTATTGTGAAACATTTTGAATCAACTTTTTCATTGGTATTTTATCAACTAAGAAGAAGTTCAAGGCCGGTTGCCTTCTGCATGTATGATCAGAGCACTAAAAAACAACACAAAATTTCGTATTAGGCATGGCTTTTTCAGTGAAGTAGGGCAACTGCGCTCATCCGCAGTGAGACAGGTGGCCAGTGGTGAAGTGTAGAGTGAGGTGAGTCAAGGATCCAGAATAATCGCATTCCGGACAGTCAGTGGGCTATGGATACATGCATTCCAAATGCCTATATTTTATGAAAGGCAGCGTGTTACTGACAAAGGAGAACTAAATCAATGATTAAAGAACACAGCTACTAACTCCACACCCGGGATACACCTCCTGGGTTGTACGTGTACTTTCCCACCGGCTGCTCCTCAGCCGCCTCCCTACCAGAGCTGCGGCAGTGGGCGGGGACAGCAGGTGGTCCATTTTTATGCGAGCAGGCTACTGCTGCAAAGCGCTTGCCTCTTCCACATTCTTCCCAGTCTCCTTGTACCTGACATCCTCATCCTCCTTGAGACTCCCTTCTGCCTTCTGGAAGAATGCCATCTGACCAGTTTCTTTAAGGTTGAGAATTAAATCTATCACAAGGGCATAGTTCCGTTTCCACAAGAGGGGATTAGCATTTCTTCTTCCTGCTTTTCCCTGTGAGCCGTTGCCATAGACTTGGGATGGTTTCACAATTCGAGGCGCAGGGTGGAAACTCGGACCCCCCTGGGAAGGTGTGGTCATCTCGACACCGGGCTGTGCATGCTTGCACGAATGGAGGCGTGCCATTTGTCTGCTTGAGGCATTCCATCATCTTGCTGACTGCTTATCACCAGAGATGCAGAAGATGAAAATTCTGGGAGTCCGAAGTCCGACCTCAGTTTCATGAGGCTAAAATCAAGATGTGGGCAGGGCTGGTTCTTTCCGGAGGCTGGGGGGGATCAAGTATCTCACCCTTCCCAGCGTCCCGGGGCCGCCTGCACCCTTCACCGCTAGGCCCTGGGGCCAGCTTCAAAGCCCACAGTGTAACAGCAGCACACCTCCTCCTCTCTGTCCCTCTGCTTCTTCCTGTTTTTCCTCACGACCCATCTTAAGGAAGACATTGTGTGAACAGCAGCGTCGTGCCCAGAACAGATTAAGGCTGGTCACACTCTCCTCCATACGGCTCAGAGCTCGGCCGGCAATGTCTTGTTAGTTTTAGAGGAAAGGTGCCACCTACTCTAATTCCTCTGCACAGTCCCGGGAGGCTCCTTCCTCTCTCGCATTGCCTACCAGCTGTGCTTCAAGGAGAAGAATTTTAGTAGCTCATCAAAATTCTGTTTAATTTCCTTTGGAGCATTTGCTGTCTTTCAGCCATAGGCAGAAGTTAGCACGATGGCATTTACGTCTGGAGAACAGCATTCCAATTTAAGAGAGACATCGATAAACAGGGGCCATGTTGTATTTTATGTACATCTTTCCCGAGTACATTTTCCTTGAAAAATCATTTTATCTATGAATAAATATATTCTTGCAAAAGCCATTAATGCAAAATGCTTTAGCAGACTTCTTTTGGTATACCTGCACTCCATCCCAGTCCCACCCCCAGAGTTAATTCCTCTAATCAGGCATTTCTTAGGCAATACTCTAGTAGTTCTCAAGCTTTACTGTGCTTAAGAATTACCTGAAAAGCAAGTGGTGAGCAAAGTAGCTTGATGCCTCAGCCCTACTCTAGAAATTCTGGTTCAGTAGGTTTGGGTGGGAAATGAGAATGTGTTTTTCTAATTAGATCTTAAATCATGATGATGTTGCTGGTCCGCAGATCACATTCTGCTATTGGCATATGGTACGGAAGTGGTATAGAAATACTTGGTACAACTTTGTGTATATGGTGTTCTGCAAATGTTATACTGTTTGTAATTTGCTTTTAAAAATTAATAATGTGTCTTGGAAATAGCATCATGGCAGTACATATGGGTCTACCGTATTCTTTTAAGCTCCTACAGAATCACTTATATTTTCTTCTAATTTATTGGGTGCTTACTATAATTTACTAGGATTTCCTTTTTTTTTTTTTAAAGATTTAATTATTTATATATTTATTGGACAGAGAGAAAGAAAGAGAGAGCACAAGCAGGAGGAGCTGGAGAGGGAGAAGCAGGCTTCCTGCTGAGCAGGGAACATGATGCGAGGCTTGATCCCAGGATGCTGGGATTGTCCAAGAAAATATGAGGGCATTGCAAAATTACCTGACAGCGTGTAGATGTGTGATCCTGTTACTAAGGAGAGAGAGAAGTTAGAATAATGATCCCGCCTACCAGGATGTCTTCCCTTTAACAAGGAACTTTTTTTTTTTTTTAAGATTTTATTTATTTATTTGACAGAGAGAGAGAGATAGCCAGTGAGACAGGGAACACAAGCAGGGGGAGTGGGAGAGGAAGAAGCAGGCTCCCAGCGGAGCAGGGAGCCCGATGCGGGGCTTGATCCCAGGACCCTGGGATCATGCCCTGAGCTGAAGGCAGATGCTTAACGACTGAGCCACGCAGGCGCCCCCAGGAACTTTTAAAAAATATATGTAGTCCTGCCTTTTTTCCTCCCTGTCATCTCCTGTCTTGATATTTGAGATTTTTTAAATTTGATATTTGATAGTCATTATTTTTTTTTTAAGATTTTATTTATTTATTCGACAGAGATAGAGACAGCCAGCGAGAGAGGGAAAACAAGCAGGGGGAGTGGGAGAGGAAGAAGCAGGCTCATAGCGGAGGAGCCTGATGTGGGGCTCGATCCCATAACGCCAGGATCACGCCCTGAGCCGAAGGCAGACGCTTAACCGCTGTGCCACCCAGGCGCCCCTGATAGTCATTATTTTTAATTAAAAAAATGTATACTTATTGAGACAAGGACATCCAGGGGACTGCATGGATTGGAGTTCTGGTGGTGGGATCTGAGCTCTCTGATGTGCTGATCAGAGCCCCCATCAGGAACGAGGGAGTCTCAGCTGTGGGGATGCTGCCAGCAGACGGTTCTCAACTCTCAGACACCATCAGGGGTTGCCTTGACTGAAGACAGCTGCCTTGCCAATGCCGTGGTCTCTTCCTAGGTGGTCCCATCCAATGACTGTTCAGTATGAGGGTATCAAAGTCCAGTCCTTTTGGATGGATTGTTCTCAAGGGTAATCCAACTTTTGGAACTCCTCGGAGAATCAGCTAAGGCTTCTGTTGATCCTGGATCCCTGCTCAGCTTCTTATCTTGCTCTCTTGCCCTTCCTTCTCTTCCCCAGGTGTTGATTCTCAGAGCATTCCCAATTCAACTTTTTTACATGCTAATCTCTATCTCAGAGATAACCCATCCATGAGAGTTGGTGTGGGTGGTCCACAAAACTGCCAAACCAGACCAAAACAAAAACATGCTGGGGTAAGATCCTGGAGCAGAATCACACATTACCTGAGTGTCAAAGGGGACTATTACTGGTGGTAGGTGAGCCCCTGACAAATACAGGCAGTATAATTGTGAAAACATCCATTGTTGGGTAATTGGAACAGTGGATCAGTGGAAGGCAATGCATTAGCAGGTGCAAAGTGTGAAGCAGGTGATAAAAATGAGAGAAAAAAGCAACTATAAGGATAATAAAATTGAATGTCTATTGCTAAACTCAATTGACACTTGGAAAAAGATAATGAAATGTTAAGAAAGAATAATTAGAAATGACAAGCTAAATGTGAAAGCCAGAGGGCTTACTTGGTATCATGCGCAAATGTTCTCATAGCCTCTAGCTGGAAGGCAGAGAAAATCAGAGGACCAGGGTCACCAATTACTTGTGAGTAGCTGAGTTCTAAACCAAGGGAGGTCGGCAATACCAAGGTGGGGAAAGAATGTGACCCTGACATCCTGCATAGGGACAGTGGGAGAGATGCCTCTTAAAAATCCTGAATCATTGGACTTTTCTGAGTCTTTGAGGCTGCAGAAGTGACCCACTTTACTTACAAAGGCTGGAATTCCTTCCTTGCTTGAAGATGATGCAAGGATGGCTCTCCCATACCCCCATCAGGATGTAGCCCCATCTCCCCTCCTGATTTAAAGCCAGTAGCTAGGGTTGAGTGATAATATTACCCACAGGGGATGTCGTGGATCTGAGAGACAGGAAAGCAACACGGCCTCAAAGGAGCCGGAGTATTTAGCTAGCATGATCCGACAAAAGCTGGGAGAAATGTGGGGTTGGGTTTTGAGGGTCCCTGATCAATGGGAGAGGAACAGGATTTAAGGTAGAGGAAAGGAGAGTTTATCAATTTGAGAGCACTCTCTCAGGAACAGGATATATAGAAATAATATATCAGTGTTTCACATGTAAATATTTTTTTGTTTTTTGGTGTATCATCACTTTGCCTCAATTGAATAAATGCAGACCTCCATCATTTTCGGTTGCTGCACGGTATTCCATTATGAGGGTATGTCATAATTTTAATATTGTTTGGTGTGTGTCTGATGGAACATGTTTTTCCTTTTTTGAGTAATTATGTTTTGTCCATGGGTCAAGCAGCAACTTTTGTCCCACTGTTCTGTTACTCAGTCTTGCCATATTGTTTGGATGCAGTCCAGATGACATCCGCTGTTCTTTATCAGCTTTGCCCTCTCTCTTTAGAATCGCCCCACATCCTTTAGGTGGGACAAAAAGAAAGACCTCTCAGGGATATTGTTTTACTAAAGACAGTTATGAAAATGCAGCAGCTTTTTTCCCCTTTTAAATATTTATTTATTTGAGAAAGAGAGAGGGAGAGCAGAGAGGGAGAAGCAGAGTCCTCGCTAATCAGAGAGCCCGATGCGGGGCTCCATCCGAGGACCCTGAGATCATGACCTGAGCCGAAGGCAGATGCTTAACCGACTGAGCCACCCAGGTGCCCCTGCGGCAGCTTTAATAAGTCTTATTTCCTTAAAACATGCAGATTCTTTTAATGAGAATTTTGTGTTGGTCTGAAAACTTTACATGTTCTTTCACTATTGTGCCTTGTGGTTTTACAATATAGAGAAGATACACAGAAGCAAGAATTAATTCTATGAAGACAGATGGGCCAGCTCACCTGTGTCCTCCCGCATTTTGGAAAATGGAATGTCGAATAGAATAGTCAAGCGTGACTGGCTTCATCAAAATATATTTCCAGATCATTACATGAAAATGCCAAAATGGGAAAAGAAGTGTATGGGATCTCTTCACTAGTCAACTTAAGGAGAATTAGATACAATGAACATATCCATGCACAGTGGGGTTCTGATGTTAATTTACAGCTGGTGTGTAATTATAAGTGCTTTCCTTATTCTATCAGGCTTAGATTTCTCTTCTCAAGTAACTTAGGTTCTGTTGATGCTTTTCAATATGGTGGTCATGAGGAAGCTTTATTTGTATAACTGTTTTTGAGGACATTGAGATAAAGTACCAGCCTAGGAAGATTTCTTCAAAATAGTGAAGGGAATGTTGAAGACAATAGAATTCAAACAAAGAGGGGGTAAGAACTCTACAAACATTTTTTTGTGAAACAAGGAGAGTGAAGATGTGAGAGTAGAAATGTTGGATGGATCTGAGGACATCAGTTGGGTCCAGCAAAGGGAAATTCTTTTGAGCATGGCGTTCTAGGGTTGTTAGTCAAGTGCCTCTCGCTCATCTGAGTGCCTTCTTGTTGGGTTTCATGGCATTATTTCTTTTCATGATCTCCCAAGTGATCCTCAGATATGGGAAGCTTCTGGAAAAATCTATGATCATTTAAACAGAAAAAACTAACTTCCAACTTCAGGGGCAGTGGTGGGAAAAAAGCACCCATAATTGCAGAGAAGTGTGAAGAGCTCTGGTGCCCAGAGGTTCCCGATGCTCGCAGGTGGGCAAGAAGAACGTTGATAATAGGAGTTCTCTAATTGAGGAAATTAACAAAGCTGCGTGTTGGCTCAGAGCAAAATGCCATGTTATCATTATCCAAGTTCTTGATATTCCTTCTAGTTGATATGCTCTGGGGACAGAAGAGTCTGTTTCCACCTCCCCCTCCTCCTTCTTCCCCTTCTTTATCTCTCTTTCTTTCAAAATGCGTGTTTATATTTTGCGTTATCTCTCTGCACATGCCCTAGTGCCGTTCCCTTTCACCTGAATCTGGATCTTTCTTAATGCCCTATTTTTAGTTGAAAGTGATTTTCGTATCTTGTTAAAATAAGTAGGTTCGTTCCAAAGACTAATTCCTGGATTATTTTAAAGGATAAATTCATGAACGCCTTCTAATTTACTTTTTCCGTTTCGAATCTTGGGCTCCTGCTTATTTTTATAGGTACACTAGGAGGCACTGTTGAGTTTTAAATATCCCAGTAGTGTTTGCCTGGTTTGTATTAATGCTGAACTTGCAACTCCTTCAATTTATGTCAGTATTTCACCTTCTGTGCTAGCAGTAGGATATGAAAAAGACGTGTAAGTTTGCTTCCAGCGCAGAAAAAATAATGATGATTTAAAACAGTGCTTGTTGAAAGTTAGGGAAAGAAAAATGCATATTTGTGAAGGAGTACTGATTTTTTTTTTCTTTTGGCGTTTTTGGGTTATAAATTCACATTAGTGATACAGCCAATATACAAACCACAGTTGTAGCAACCAGAGAAGGAAACAGGATATGGCCCCTTTTGTAAGATGCTCATAATATTCCCAAGGAGGCAGGGGAAAACTCCATTCATCTGCAGTTTCTTCAGAATGTTCTTTTCTTTTGCTTGTCATTTTGGAATGGATTTAATGGATTTAACTGTTGCTAAAAAGTTATAGGAACAACAGCCTCATAGCTAGAAATCATCTGTTTCTTCACAAAACAAGTTCGCCCAGATCGGCCATGTGACCTGCCCCAGCAGTGCCCAGCCCTCTGACCTGAGTCCTGTTGGAACAGCGTCTCTTTGGGACTGAAAAGAATTCATGTTCTAAGTCCTTCCTGCTATTTCTCTCAAGTTTGTTGCCTGCTGTAACGTTGAGTCCTTTTTCCTTTTAAACCAGATACTGCAAAGTAAACTTAAAAACCCAAATCCTTTCAACAGAGACTTCATTGTGCAGATCTGGTATAAAATAAGCCACACATACTTGACCAGTATCATGATATACCATTACACAATTCCAAAAAATTGATGAGGGATGATTTGAGCTTTTCTCATTGGTAAAGCTAGGCTAGTTGTGTGAGCACTTAAATTGTTTTCAGTATTATTCTGAGCCTCAGAAGATTCTTAAATTTATGCTTGATTTTGTGTGTGTGTAATAGAATCAGATCTAAGTCTGTATTTTCCTATCTGCATTTAATACATTTTTATCAGTTTACAAATATTTTAGGAACAATGCACCCTCATTAATTTCCATCAAAAAGCATTGATTAAAAACACACTTTTGTGTATGTAGTTATTTGTGATTCTTGTTCACCTGATGTCCACACTCCACTGAGGCACCAAATATATGTGGATTTGCTTCCCAGCCCAGCAGGTTGCTAGTCCTCTGGCCCTCTTGCGCCACTTGGTTGATTCTGAGTCTCAGATTGATGAAGATATAAATACTTTCCTATTAATGGCTTTGTAGGGGTTAGATGAGGCACTGATGTAAAGTGGTCAAGGTGGCAAAGTATTCAGTGGAAACTTCTGCACCTACTTAAGACCAGTGGTGATGTCTTGTTGTATGTTCCCACATCCCCCTGGAGAAATCGCACAAAGGTGAAGAAAGTACTACAAAGGGCTAGGCACATTTCTTGCACTTCGGTGTCAATGGAAAAGTATATCTACTGTCCAAAACCTTGAATATATTTGAGCTATTTATCGTACATGCTGCACTCCAGAGTATTTTAATCAGTCTTGTGAATGACTTTGGATCAAAGAAATGAATCAAATAACCAACAGAAGGGGAGCTTCTATTTCTGTAGTGCCTCATATCCATGCTTAGAATATGGTGCTTTTGAAAATTTCTGTTAAAATTTTTTTTTTGAAAAGATAAAAAGGCTCAAAGCCCAAGAACTGCAAATGAGTCTAACTAGATGTAAAGCACTCCTCTACTTATGCCCTTCTGAGCTTAGCCTCTGCTACATTCTTGAATACCTTTCTATTGAGGATGGATGGATGGATAGATAGATACATAGATGAATGGATGTGGATATGGATATAGCTATAGATGTGGATATAATCTTTTTGCTCATTGGGATATATCTTTAGGATAAATTACTAGAAAAGGAATTGCCATATCAAAGGCCCTGTGCATTTTCAATTTTTATATTGCCAAATTGCCCTCTGTAGATAATATATATATATTCTCCCCCATATAAATATAATATATTCTTATCATCAATGCCTACATTCTTTTTTTTTTTTTTTGGTCTGTTTTTATTTTTGTTTTTAACTGAGAAAAAATTGCTATCTAACATTATATTAGTTTCAGGTGTACAACATAGTAATTTGATCTTTGTACATACTACAGAGTGATGACCACAGTAAGTCTAGTTATCATACAGTTGGCCTCCTTCACCCATTTTGCCCATCCTCCAGCCCCCTTCCCCTCTGATAACCACCAGTCTGTTCTCTGTATCTTTGGGTTTTGTTTTGTTTTTCAGATTCCCTATATAAGTGAAATCATACAGTCTCTGACTTATTTCACTTACCATAATCGCCTCAACATGCTTATATTCTTTAGCAGTCCCATTTATTACCTTTTTGATCATAATTTCATAGGTAAAAATGATATTTCAGTGTGGTTTCAATGAAGTACTTCTGTTATGAATGATAGTAGTTATGTTTTAGGGACCATTTTCATTTCTTTTCTGTGAACTGTCTTTTCATATCCTTTACCTACGTGAAATTAGACTCTTACTCTTATTATTAAGATATTTAAAAATGTATTAGGAAAATAAGGCCTTCATCTGTAATTTCAATTGTGAATTTTTTTTCCAGCTTTCTGTTTATTTTTTGGCTTTTCTTATGTGAGTTTTCATATGCAGGCATTTTTACATTTTTCTGTAACCAAATCACTTCAAGATTATAGAAACACAGAATTTGCCATATATTGAATTCCCATGTGTATTTGCTGTATTTAGGAAGTTGCATTTTAAGATAAGATTTTCTTTCTTTTTCCTGGAATTATTACCTTTTATGCTAAATAAATATAATAAAAATATTTCTAAAAGAGTTGGAGAAGGCCAATATGAGATAAAGAAGTAGATTGTATTAAAGATCACACAATATCCAAAACTAGAGTAAGGCATGACAGCTCATTTTATACCTTTGGAGGCCTTGCCTGGTGAATAGAGATGAATGATTTTAATTGGCACATTAGTTGTTTGCCTGTAAATAGATGTTTCTAAAAGCATGAAACTATCCCTTCTCTTAATTGATTCCTTTAAGACAGCTTTAGCTTGGTAAGAATCTCTGTGAGATACTCTGGCACTGGCTTTAGGCATATCCCATTTGCATGGCCAATTACATTTTAACATTCCTGGGCATGTCTGTCATAGATGACAGGCATATCTTGTCTCGTCCAACAGCACAAAGTTATACTCTTCTATTATTATTATTATTATTATTTTATTTAAATTAAAGTTAGTTAACATATTGTGTAGTACTGGTTTCAGGAGTCGAACTTAGTGATTCATCACTTACATAAAACAACCAGTGCTCATCCCAACAAGTGCCCTCCTTAATGCCCATTACCCATTGATAACCCATCCCCCATCCACCTCCGTCCATCAACCCTCAGGTTGTTCTCTATAGTTAAGAGACTCTTATGGTTTGGCTCCCTGTCTGCTTTTATCTTATTTTATTTTCCCTTCCCTTCCCCCATGTTCATCTGTTTTGTTTCTTAAATTCTACCTGTGGGTGAAATCTTATGGTATTTGTTTTTCTCTGACTGCCTTATTTCACTTAGCATAATACACTCCAGTTCCATCCATGTTGTTGCAAATGGCAAGAGTTCATTCTTTTTGATGGCTGAGTAATATTCCCTTATATATATGTACCACATCTTCTTTATCCATTCATCACCAGTTGATGGACATTTGGGCTCTTTCCATAATTTGGCTATTGTTGATGGTGCTGCTATAAACATTTGGTGCATGTGCCCCTTTGAATCACTATGTTTGTATCCTTTGGATGAATACCTAGTAGTGAAATTGCTGAGTTACACAGTAGTTCTATTTTTAACTTTTTGAGGAACCTCTGTACTCCTTTTCCAGAGTGGCCGCACCAGTTTGCATTCCCACCAACAGTGTGAAAGGGGTTCCCCTTTCTCTGCATCCTCGCCAACATCTGTTGTTTCCTGAGTTGTTAATTTTAGCCCTTCTGACTGGTGTGAGATGGTATTTCATTGTGGTTTTGATTTGCATTTCCCTGATGATGAGTGATGTTGAGCATCTTTTCATGTGTCTGTTGGCCATTTGTATGTCTTCTTTGGACAAATGTCTGTTCATGTCTTCTGCCCATTTTTTAACTGGATTATTTATTTTTTGACTGTTGATTTTGATGAGTTCTTTTTTTTTCTTATAGATTTTATTTTATTTGAGAAAGAGAAAGAGTATGCGCAGGGGGAAAGGATAGAGGGAGAGGAAGAAGCAGACTCCCCACTGAGCAGGGAGCCTGATGCAGGGCTTTATCCTGGGATCCTGGGATCCTGACCTGAGCTGAAGGCAGACACTTAATTGACTGAGCCACCCAGGTACCCCTCCATTGGATATTCTTTCCTGCTTTGTTGAAGATTAGTTGACCATATAGTTGTGGGTCCATTTCTGGGTTCTCCATTCTGTTCCATTGATCTGTGTGTCTGTTTTTGTGCCAGTACCATACTGTCTTGATGATTACAGCTTTGTAACACAGCTTGAAGTCTGGAATTGTGATGCCTCCCATTTTGTTTTTCTTTTTCAACATTACCTTGGCTATTCAGGATCTTTCCTAATTCCATACAAATCTTAGGATTATTTGTTCTAGCTGTGTGAAAAATGCTGGTGTTATTTTGGTAGGGATTGCAAGGAATGATTGCTTTGGGTAGGATGGATATTTTAACAATATTTGTTCTTCCATTCCAAGAACATGGAATGTTTTTCCATTTCTTTGTGTCTTCTTCCATTTCTTTCATAAATGTTCCATAGTTTTCAGCATACAGATCTTTTACCTCTTTGGTTAGGCTTATTCCTAGGTATCTTATGATTTTTGGTGCAATTGTAAATGGGATGGGTTCCTTGATTACTCTTTCTGCTGCTTCATTATTGGTATATAGAAGTGTAACAGATTTCTTCTTTTTTTAAATGCAACATATTTCTGTATGTTGATTTTATATCCTGTGACTTTGCTGAATTCATGTATCAGTTCTGGCAATTTTTTTGGTGGAGACTTTTGGGTTTTCTACATAGGGTCTCATGCTGTCCACAAAGAGTGAAAGTTTGACTTCTTCCTTGCTTTTTTGTTGTCTGATTGCTGAGGCTAGGACTTCCAATACTATGTTGAACAACAGTGGTAAGAGTGGATATCCCTTCCTGACCTCAGGAGAGAAGCTCTCAGTTTTTCCCCTGTTGAGGATGATATTAGCTGTAGTTCTTTAGTATATGGCCTTTATGATGTTGAGGTATGTTCCTTCTATCCCTACTTTCTTGAGAGTTTTTATTAAGAAAGGATGCTGTATTTTGTCAAATGCTTTTTCTGCATCTATTGAGAGGATCATGTGATTCTTATCCTTTATTTCTTTTCTTTTTTTTCAAGATTTATTTATTTATTTGAAAGAAAGACAGAGAGCATGGGGGGAGGGGCAGAAGGAGAAGGAGAGAGAGAATCTCAAGCAGACGCCCTGCTGAGAATGGAGCCTGATGTGGGGCTTGATTTCATGATCCTGAGATTATGACCTGAGCTGAAATCCAGAGTTGGACATGTAACGGACTGAGCCACCCAAGCACTCTATCCTTTCTTTTATTAATGTGGTGTATTACATTGATCTATTTGTGGACATTGAACTGCCCCTGCAGCCCAGGAATAAATCCCACTTGATCATGGTGAATAATCCTTTTAATGTACTGTTGGATTAGATTAGCTAGTACTTGTTGAGAATTTTTGCATCCATGTTCATCAGGAATATTGGTCTGTAATCCTCCTTTTTAGTGGGGTCTTTGGGTATGGAATCAAGGTAATGCTGGCCTCAGAATGAGTCTGGGTTTTCCTTCCAGTTCTATTTTTTGGTACAGCTTCAGAAGAATATGTGTTAATTCATCTTTAAATGTTTGGTAGAATTCCCCTGGGGCCATCTGGTCCTGGACTCTTGTTTGTTGGAAGATTTTTGATTACTGATTCAGTTTCTTTGCTGGTTATGAGTCTGTTCAAATTTTCTCTTTCTTTCTGTTTCAGTTTTGGTAGTTTATATGTTTCTAGGAGTTTATTCATTTCTTCCTGATTGCCCAATTTTTTGGCATATAATATTCTCTTATAATTGTTTGTATTTCTGTCGTGTTTGGTTTTGATCTCTCCTTTTTCATTCATGATTTTATTTCTTTGGGTCCTTTCTCTTTTCTTTGTGATAAGGCTGGCTAGGGGTTTGTCAATTTTGTTAATTCTTTCAAAGAACCAGCTCCCAGCTTCATTGATCCGTTCTACTGTTTTGTTTGGTTTGTTTCTCTATCTTTTATTTCTGTTCTAATCTTAGTTATTTCTCTTTTACTGCTGGTTTTTGGCTTTATTTGCTGTTCTTTTTCCAGCTACTTTAGGTGTAAGGTAACGTTGTGTATTTGAGGCTTTTCTTGCTTCTTGAGAAAGGCCTGTATTGCTATATACTTCCCTCTTATGATCATCTTTGCTGCCTCTCAAAGGTTTTGGACTGTAGTGTTTTCATTTTCATTTGCTTGCATGTATTTTTTAATTTCTTCTTTAATTTCCTGGTTAACCCATTCATTCTTTAGCAGGGTGTTCTTTAACCTCCATGTATTTGTGGTCTTTCCAAATTTTTTTACTGTGGTTGACTTCAAGTTTTATAGTGTTGTGTTCTGAAAATATGCATGGTATAATCTCAATCTTTTTGTACCAATTGAGGCCTGATTTGTGACCCAGTAGGTGATCTAATCTGGAGAATGTTCCATGTGTACTTGAAAAGAATGTGTATTCTGCTGCTTTAGGATGAAATGCTCTGAATGTATCTGTTAAGTCCGTCTGTTCCAGTGTGTCATTCAAAGCCCTTGTTTCCTTGTTGATCTTCTGCTTAGATAATCTGTCCATTGCTGTGAGTGGGGTGTTAATGTCCCCTGCTATTATTGTATTATCATCAATGCGTTTCTTTAAGTTTGTTATTAATTGATTAATATATTTGGCTGTTTCAAGTTGGGGGCATAAATATGTATTGTTAGATCTTCTGGTTAGCTAGACCCCTTTATTATGATATAGTGCCCTTCTTCATCTCTTATTACAGCCTTCGGTTTAAAATCAAGTTTGTCTGATATTAGGATGGTTACTCCAGCTTTCTTTTGATGTCCATTAGCATGATAAATGGTTCTCCATCCCCTCACTTTCAATCCGGAGGTGTCTTTGGGCCTAAAATGAGTCTCTTGTAAGCAGCATATCGATGGGTCTTGGTTTTTTTTTTTTAAATCCATTCTGATACCCTATATCTTTTGATTGGAGCATTTAGTACATTTGTATTCAGAGTAATTATTGATAGCTATGAATTTAGTGCCATAGTATTACCTGTAAAGTCGCTGTTCTTGTAGTTTGTCTCTGTTCCTTTCTAGTCTTTGTTGCTTTTGATCTCTCTTTTCTGCTCAAAGGGTCCCCTTTAATATTTTTTGCAGAGCTGGTCTAGTGTTCACAAACTTCTTTAGTTTTGCTTGTCTTGGAAACGTTTTATCTCTCCCTCTATGCTGAATGACAGCCTTGATGGATATAGTATTCTTGGCTGCATTTTTTCCCATTTAGCTTGTGGAATTTATCATGCCACTCTCTTCTGGCCTGCCAAGTTTTTCTGGGCAGGTCTGCTGCTAACCTTATGTGTCTACACTTGTAGGTTAAGGACCTTTTCTCCTGAGCTGCTTTCAGAATTCTCTCTTTATCTTTGTATTTTGCAAGTTTCACTATGATGTGTCTTGGTGTTGACCTGTTTTTGTTGATTTTGAGGGGAGTTCTCTGTGCCTCTTAGACTTGAATGCCTGTTTCCTTCCCCAGATTAGGGAAGTTCTCAGCTATAATTTGTTCAAATAAACTTTCTGCCCCCTTTTTTCCCACTCTTCTTCTTCTGGGACTCCTGTGATATGATATTATTACGCTTCATGGAATTGCTGAGTTTCCTAAGTCAATATTCATGATCTAATAGTTTTCTTTCTCTCTTCTTTTCAGCTTCATTATTTTCCATAATTTTATCTTCTATATCACCTATTCATTCCTCTGTTTCTTCCATTCTCATTGTGATTATATTCAGTCAGTTTTGCATCTTGGTTTTGGTGTCTTCTCTGGTGTCTTCTATGCTTCTTTCAAGCCCAGCTAGTATTCTTATGACTGTTCTAAATTCTTGTTCATATATATTGCTTATATCTGTTTTGAGCAAATCCCTGGCTGTGATTTCTTCTTGATCTTTCTCTTGGGGAGAATTCATCCATCTTGTCATTCTGTCTTTTGTGTGTTATGAAAGCTTGTTGTTTTCTGCTCCTGAGAATAATGATATAAAGAAGGTGTCATACACTGTCCAGGGCCTGGCAGTTCAGGAAGTGTTTCTGGCATATGCTGTACGCACTCTGCTGTTGTGGTTTGGTTGCTGTTTCCCGCAGGTCAATCCTCTGAAGAGTTCCTCTTTGCTTGCAGTGAGGAGTGTTTGGACCTTGAACTAGGTGTGCTTTGATTTGTCTGTTAAGTCTGATTTTTTTTTAAAAAGCCTGATCTAAGAAAAGAGATACAGAAAAGGAATAAAAAAGCAAGCAAATAAAAAGCTGTAAGCCTGATTCCAAAAAGAAAGAAGGAAAAAAAAAAAAAAAAAGCCTGATCCAAAAAGCGAGAAAAAGCAACAAATCAACAAATGAACAAAAAACTATAAGCCTGATTTAAAACAAAAAAAGGAAGAAAGAAAGAAGGAAAGAAAAGCCTGGTCCTGTTTCCACTAGAACTGAAGCTGACGCTTTGGCGCACTCTATAATCAGTAGACTTGGTATCTGTGGGGGCCTGTGTTGGTCTTCTCGGGTCTTCTCGGGGGGAGGCCTGCTGCACGGCTCACAGTCTGACCTGCTCTTATAAAGATGTCCCAGCCCTGCAGTGTTTGGTGCAAGGGACTCTAGCCTCCGCTGGAGGCGCTGTTTCTCTCCGAAGTCCAACTGTGCTGGTGGGCGGGCGGGGGAAGTGCGCGTCACTCTGCGCTCTCGTCTCTGGGGAGGGGGGCTCGCTGCTGGCGCTGTTGAGGAAGCCCTTACAGAAAAGCGAACAATCTCCCCTCCCGTGTCCCAGGCTTTCATCAGATCCCTGCCCTCACCCTGTCTGTGCTCACCATCTGCATGCCCGGCGCCACAGTTCTGTGTTTTATCTCTGGCTGGCAGCTGGCATGCAAAACTCCAAATCTTAAAGGATCCGGCAAGGCGCAGGTCCCCGCCCCCGGAGGAGAGCCTCCCAGTGCACCCGGTGTCATTATGCCCCAGAAAAGCAGAGGCAGGCTTGCTTGGGTGCCTGGAGTCTAGGGTGAAGCACAGCAGGAACCTGCGACCAGGTTATCGGCCCTCCGCGCGCACCTCTGTCCACTGCTGTTGAATGGCCGCTCAGTGGTGCCCGGTGGGCCTTCTGTCCTTGGAGAGGCAATCTATCCTCTTCCAAATGTCCTCCAGGAAGGGGAATGTTGACTTCCAGTGCGACCCAGGGGACCCCCACACCGTGGCGCCTCGTGCAAACCCTACATGCTGCTCTCTCTCCCACTTCTCTGACTTTCCTCCATGAAAAGGGTTCCCTCCCTTCCAGGGCACCCCAGCCTTTGTCTCCCCCAATTCACATCTCTGAACCTTACACCTGCCACATTTTCTCCCTTCAATCATGCATTGTTTTCTTACTCCTCAGATCGATTTCCTAGTTGTTGAAAATGATTTGGTATTAATCTAGCTGTGTTCGAGGGATGAGGCAAGCCCAGGGTCCTCCTATGACTCCCTCCCAAAGTTACACTCTTAATATAAGGTTAGAGAAATTTTTTTTTGATGTTTCCATTACTGGTATGTGTATGTGTAGGTGTCCTTTAAAGGACAACAATGAACCTCAGCAGATAATTTTCAAAATCTTTCTTATAAACCCCTAGAGCCCAACCTGATGAGGTTTCTCTACATTATTTGCAGAACTTCGAACTATCACGTGCTTGGATCTGTAAATATTTAAATGGTGTCATTGGGAGAAATTTTGGTTTGTAAAAAGTTCCTGTAGAAATATACTTGAAAACAATTCACGTAATTGTAAACAAATTCTCAGTGACTAAAAATGGCTAGAGAAAGGTGAGGGGTAGGTTCTGTTTACTGGTTTCTTCTCAGCCCCTCTTAGAAGTCTCCGGCTTGTATTTCTAAATGGCTACCTATGGCTTTACCTAACAGTTGTAACTTAAGGACTGCCAGGGCTGATTTCTTTGAGTGAAGGTTGCTGGATTGCTCTTTTTCCCAATAAATATAGAGTCTGATTTATTTCATGTTAAACAGACAAAGATTCCCTTTGAAACATGTAGTCTGAGCGCCAAACACTAGACTCATTGTCTCTGACACAATAAACGCCACATTCAGTCTTTAGGAATGGTGAGCGGTTTGCTTGTATTCAAGAACCAAGTAAGTTTTACACATCCCGAAGAGTGATGCACAGCTGAGTTTTCAATAATGCTAATACTGTGTGTATGAGAGCAGCTTAACACTGTGGCCTGTACAGTGTTGGACCCTGGCTGGTAGTTGCCACTCACGGATCAGCCTTGCACTGACTGCTGGCCGTGAATTGTTTACGGTGTGTGCTAACAGAAACCAGTCACTTCAAATGGAAGTAGAAAGGGTGCCTGTTTATGTTCCAGTTTGCATATGAGTATATAGAATTAGATCAGATTTGTTACATATCCCAGGTGTTATGTGGCATTCAGAATTAGGGACTGCCCTGTGTCTGGCTCTGCGGATGCCAACCCTAGATTGAGTATTTACGCGCAAGTGGTTTATTAGGGAATTGCTCTCAGGAGAAACAGATAAGGGAGTAGGAGAAATGGATCACTGAAAAGAAGGAATCCAAGCAAGGGTGCGATTTCTGGCACAGTTCTCGCCTCAGCTGGATTGTACGGGAAAGCTTTGGAGAATGAATGATAGCTCGTATTTTGTCCTAACTTGAAAGAGAGCTGGGCTTTCCTAAGTCATTCAATGGCTCTGGGCCACCCAAACTAAGAGGTACGCAGGCGCTCAGATACTTCCGGCCTTTTGCACAGGCAGGCAGGCAACATGGCATCTGTGGCTGAGGGCAATCTCCTGAAGATAGTCACAGATGAGGCCCACAGAGGCAAAGGCACAAAGAAGCCGCGGAGGGGGGTGGGTACAGAGAAATGGCCCAAGGATTTCAAGGGGATCTAGGTTTAATATCAACAGTTGTTTGCCTCAGGGATTACTTATCAATCCTGATTAAATGATCCTCAGTCATTAAACAGTTCCTTTAGTGATTCTGATACATTCCTATTAAGAGAACCGTCAATGGGTCCATGACCCTGATATCAGATATTAGCTTAGCCACAGGCTAGAGTGTAGGGAATCTTTCTCCCTACTATTTCTCAAACACACCAGACGTACTTCTGTCTCACAGACTTTGTACTTGTTTCCTCTGCCTGGTTCTCACCCCATGGATTGATTTTTGGTACAAACTGAGAAAAATTTGACTTTGTGATAGAGGGATTTGGCTGTTTCACCCTGACCCAGTCTTGCCGTTACTGAGTAGATGTTGTGTACCTCTTAATATGATGCAATATGAGGTACACAACAGCCTCGTGAAGTAGTCTTGCCCCAGACTATTTAAACAGAATCTCATCAAACCTTTCCCTGACTTCCGGTGTACAATATAAATATTATTGTTTCATACAGTCAGTGTCCCTTGGAACATTGATTTTGCCCACCTTTTTATCATTCGCTTTGCTCATCCTCTCTTCTTGCATCTCAGCCATTTCACCAGAAATAATTTTCCTTCTAAGTATGTCTATTAGCACTGCACTGACCAATATGGTAACCACCAGTCCTGTGGATATGGAGCACTTGAAATATAATTACTAGTCTCAATTGAGATGTGCTGTTAGTATTAAGTGCATACTGGATTTCAAACACCTAGTACAAAAAAAGGGTGAAATATATTATTGATGATTTTTACAATGATTACATATTGAAATCATTTTTGATCTATTAGATTAAATAGATCATTATTAAAATTGATTTTACCTTTAAAAATGTGGCTCTGTACTAGAGCATTTAAATTTACATATTGCTCATTATATTTCTAATGGACAACTTCATTTTAGAATTTTCTTTAATGATGGTCTAATGGTGGCAAATTCTTAAATTTTATTTTGTCTGAAAATGTCTTTATTTTACACTTGCTGTTGAAATCTTTTTTTACGGGATATATTTTGCTAGATTTTTTTCTCATCACATTGAACATACATTTCACTCTTTCTCGTTTCCATTTTTGCTGATAGGACATTAGTTATCATTGTCTCTCCTTTGACACTGACTTGTCTTTCCAGTCTGGCTGTTGTTTGAAAAAACTTCTGGTTTTAGATATTCTAATATTTCATTATGATGAAATCTAGGTATGGATTTCTTTTTATTTATCCTCCTTGGAATTCACTGGATTTCTTAAAACTGTGTATTGGTTTCTTCTGAGAAATTACTAGTCATTATCTCTTTAGATATTACCTCTTCTCCATTCTATTTCTCCCTTCCTTCTGAAACTCCAATTAGACCTATGTTAGACACTTATTTTATCTTCTGTTTTTTTCTACCTATTATATTTTCCATATTTTTGTCTCTGTAATGTGCATATGCATTAATTCTTCATAACTACCTAACATTTTGCTAATACTATAATTTGTGTCTAATCTTCTGGTTTAATTTTTCCATAGAATTTGTTCGTTTCAATGACTTTATTATTATTTTTTGTTACTTGGAATACAATTTGGTTCTTTTGAGACTTGCTTATTTTTGTCTTAGTCTCTTCAGGCTGCTATAATAAAAATACCATAGGGTGGGTGACTTAAATGACAAACATTTATTTCTCATAGCTCTGGAGGCTGGGCAGTCTAAGATCAAGGTGCTGGCAGATTTGTGTCTGGTGAGAGCCTGGTTCCTGGTTCATGGACGGCTATCTTCTCACTGTGTCCTCACATGGAAGAAGGGGTGAAGGAGTTCACTGAGGTCTCTTTTTTAAGGGCACTAACCCATTCATGAGGGCTCCACCCTCATGATCTAATTACCTCCTAAAGTCTCCCACTTCTAACACCATCACATTGGGGTTAGGTTTCAACATATGAATTTTGAGGGGATGCAAGCATTCAGTCTATAGTGTTTTTTAATAGTCTCATGTTCTGTAATCATATTTTATTTTTATTTATTATTTTTTTAACTAAAACAGTTAACAATTTTATTATCACATTTCACAATACAAATGAAAATTGCTTTTTTTTGGGGGGGGTCCCATTAGTCACCTGCCAAAACTATTCTCTCTTTGATAGGACAGGGAGCAAGTCTTCCCTGTCCTGCTGTTAGAAAACACCCAGAGTCACCGCACATGGTCTCCTGGTGAAGTAGGACAAGTAACGTAAAATGGATATAAAGAGGCTCCCCTCTCTCTTTATCTGTCTGGTGGAGTCATTCCTGGCTGAATGGGCACCATCATGGGAAGGGCAGGAGGTCTTATCATTGGGAGCCCACGCATCTTTGGCATGTAGCCCCCCATAGGTGGCCTCATTCTAGGAGCAGGTCCCACTGGCGTCATCCCAGGAGGAGGAGGGCCTATCACTGGCATCATGGGAGGGCTCCCCATATGGGGTGCTGGCATCATACCAGGGCAAGGAGGACCTGGAAGACTGGGGGAGGTGGGATTATTGCTCTTTCAGGAGGAAGAGCAGAGAATGGAGTAGGAGGCATCTTTCCTTGTTGATACGCAGCTCTGGGCCTACTCTTCCGTCCACTTCTGCTAGCAGTCTTGCACATTCTCTTTGTGTCTCCTACCACTGCAGTGTGTCTTCCTCACAGATGGAGAGTCATGGGTGAGGTGTGGATTGCAGGAGTCACAGTAAAACTTCGGCATGTTGCTCTTCAGGCTGTTGGCCATTCCGCCCCCGCCTTTTTTTTTAAGATTTATTTATTTATTTGAGAGAGAGAGAGCACGAACGAGTGCAAGCGGGGGGAGAGGCAGAGGGAAAGAATCTTAAGCAGACTCTGTGCTGAGCATGGAGCCCCACGTGGGGCTCAAGACCCTGAGATCATGACCTGAGCTGAAAACCAAGAGTTGAACACTTAACCGACTGAGCACCCAGGCGCCCCTCCACCCCCTCTTTAATCATATTTTTCACACTTCTTTATTTCTTTAAATATCTTAATCCAATATACTTTTCCATATCCTTTGTCTAATAATGGCAATATCTGAACTCTTCAAAGGTGTGCTTTTGCTCTCTATTATTACCGTAGGCTGTCTCTTATGGTACCTTCTTTTCTTGTTTATTTTGTGATTTCTGACTGTTGTTCATGTTCCTTGAAATATACTTTTTTGGGGGAAGTAGAATTCTTTGGGGCCTGTGTTGAGGTTTGGTTCATTTCAAAAGGATTTCTGTTTCCTTCGTCGAGGAGCCCAGAGGCACTAATAATATGCAACAACTTTAAAATTTCAGTTTCAGGTTATTGGACCATTCAGTTCCTCAAAAATTCGAATTGCTGTAGGGGTCCACTTGTGGCATGAGTTTTCCTTTGAGTTCATCAGAATATCATAAATGGCGGTCTTATGGTTTCTTAAAAATAAAAATAAAGTTCAGAAAATACTTTTCAACTCCTTCTAATTTGTAGTGAGGAATTTTACTTAGCTTGACATCCTCTGTCCTTTCTGTGACTTATCCTCATGGAGTTATTCCTAAACAGAGTTTTTTTCATTCATTCATTATTTAAAAATTTTTTTCTTTTTTTCCTTTTTTAAAAATTTAAATTCAGTTAATTAACATATTGTGTAGTACTGGTTTCAGGAGTAGAACTTAGTGATTCATCACTTACATACAACAACCAGTGCTCATCCCAACAAGTGCCCTCTTCAGTGCCCACCACCATTTCACCCATCCCCCATCCCCTTTCCCTCCAGCAACCCTCAGGTTGTTCTCTATAGCTAAGAGAATCTTATGGTTTGCCCCCCTCTCTGTTTTTATCTTATTTTCCCTTCCCTTCCCCTATGTTCATCTGTTTTGTTTCTTAAATTCCACAGATGGGTGAAATCATGTATTTGTCTTCTCTGACTTATTTCACTTAGCATTATATACTCTAGTTCCATCCATGTTGCAAGTGACAAGATTTCATTCCTTTTGATGGGTGAGTAATATTCAAGTGGATATATATACCATATCTTCTTTATCCATTCATCAGTTGATGGACATTTGGGCTCTTTCCATAATTTGGCTATTGTTGATAATGCTGCTGTAAACATTGGGGTGCATGAGCACCCTTTGAAGCATCATTTTTGTATCCTTTGGATAAATACCTAGTAGTGCAATTGCTGAGTATTACAGTAGTTCTATTTTTACGTTTTTGAGGAACCTCCATACTGTTTTCCAGACTGGTTGTACCAGTTTGCATTCCCATCAACAGCACAAAAGTGTTCCCCTTTCTCTGCACCATCACCAACATCTGTTGTTTCCTGAGTTCATTTTAGCCCTTCTGACAGGTGTGGGGTGGTATCTCATTGTAGTTTTGATTTGTATTTCCCTGATGATGAGTGATGTTGAGCGTCTTTTCATGTGTCTGTTGTCCATTTATAGGTCTTCTTTGGAAAAGTGTCTGTTCATGCCATCTGCCCATTTCTTAACTGGGTTATTTGTTTTTTGGGTGTTGAGTTTGATAAGTTATTTATAGATTTTGGATACTAACCCTTTAATATGTCACTTGCAAATATCTTCACCCATTCTGTTGGTTGTCTTTTAGTTTTGTTGATTGTTTCCTTCACTGTGCAGAAGCTTTTTATCTTCATGTAGTCCCAGTAGCTCATTTTTGGTTTTATTTCCCCTTGCCTCCAGAGACATATCTAGTACCAAGTTGCCGCAGCCCAGGTCAAAGAGGTTTCTGTCTGTTTTTTCCTCTAGGATTTTGATGGTTTCCTGTCTTACATTTAGGTCTTTCATCCATTTTGAATTTATTTTTGTGTATGGTGTAAGAAAGTGGTCCAATTTCATTCTTCTGCATGTTGCTGTTCAGTTTGTCCAACACCATTTCTTGAAGAGACTGTCTTTTTTCCATTGGATAGTCTTTTCCCGTTTTGTTGAAGATTACTTGGCCATACAGTTGTGGGTCCATTTCTGGATTCTGTATTCTGTTCAATTAATCTATGTGTCTGTTTTTGTGCCAATACCATACTGTCTTGATGACTACAGCTTTATAATACAGCTTGAAGTCCGGAATTGTGATGCCTCCGGCTTTGTTTTTCTTTTTCAACTTTACTTTGGCTATTCAGTGTCTTTTGTGGTTCCAAACAAATTTTAAGGTTGTTTCTTTCAGTTCTGTGGGAAATGTTGATGGTATTTTGGTAGGGATTGCATTGAATATGTAGATTTCTTTGGATAGCATAGACATTTTAACAATATTTGTTCTTCTGGGGGGTGGAGGGATGGGGTAACTGGGTGACGGGTATTACGGAGGGCATGTGTTGTGATGAGCACTGGGTGTTATACACAACTAATGAATCATTGAACACTACATCAAAAACTAATGACATACTATATGCTGGCTAGTTGAACATAAAAAAAAGAAAAAAAACCCAGATCCAAAAAACCCCCCAATATTTGATCTTCTAATCCAAGAGCACGGAGTGTTCTTCCATTTCCTGGTGTCTTCTTCAATTGCTTTTGGAAGTGTTCTATAGTTTTCAGCATATAGATCTTTTATCTTTTTGGTTAGATTTATTCCTAGGTATCTCACGGTTTTTGGTGTAATTGTAAATGGGATGGATTCCTTGATTTCTCTTTCTGTTGCTTCATTATTGGTGAATGGAAATGCAACAGATTTCTGTATGTTGATTTTATATCCTGCAAATTTGCTGAATTCATGTATCAGTTCTAGCAACTTTTTGGTGGAGTCTTTCAGGTTTTCTACATAGAGTATCATGGCGTCTGTGCAGAGTGAAAGTTTGGCTCTTCCTTGCTGATCTGGATGCCTTTTATTTCTTTTTGTTGTCAAATTACTGAGGCTAGGATTTCTAGTACAATGTTGAACCATGTGGTGAGAGCGGAAACTGTTGTGTTCCTGACCTTAGGGGAAAAGATTTCAGTTTTTCCCCATTGAGGATGATATTAGCTAAATAGCATTTTATTTTAACCAATGAAAGTTTCCTTGCAAGTTTTTTTTTTTTTAGCTTTGAGTGAAATTGAAAAATTATATTTGCAATAAGTTTTATAGTTACTTTCCACATTAAATTGTTTTCTATACATACTGACAGCAGTGCCTTTATATTTTGACTTTTGACTTCTCAAAGCCTCTTTCAACTTCTTCAGCTATAGAATGTACTTCAGGACGTTTCTATCTGGGGTACATTTGTGGTATTTGTGCTGAATCCTTGCATGAGAAGTTTTTTCTGTTGGTTTTGTTTGTAAAGGAGAAGTTGACTAAGTTTGGGATTTGGGCTCACTAGGATTTTTCCCCTCAACATTTTGCAGACACACCTCCATTTTCTTCTGGAATTTAAGCATGTGATGAAGACTGAGGCAAACTTGAATTTTTTCCTTTCTAGGTAAGCTTTTCTTCTTCTTACATCTTATAGAACTTTTCTTTATCCGCATAGTTAAAATAGTTTGCCCTTTTGTGTCTAGAAAAGGTTTCTATTTCAATAACTGTTCCTGGAACATGATGAACCCTGTTTTTTTTTTTTTTTTTTTTTTTTTTTTTTTTTAAATAGAATCAGGCCTTTTTTTTTTTAAGATCCAGAAAATTTTTCTTCTTTTTCTTTTTTCTATATTTTGTTTGTTTGTGGGTCCTACTGTTTCTGACTTCTTTGTTCAAGGCACCATCAATCTTAGGTTGGATTTTATTCCCTGTTCTTGTGTTGATGTCTGTTAAGTTCATCTGGTCTAATATGGCGTTTAGGGCTGATGATTTTTTAGTGATTTTCTGTCAGGATGATCTAGCGAATTCCATGTTCTTTTTTTGTCTTTTTAAAAAGATTTTATTTATTCAACAGAGAGAAAGAAAGAGAGAAAGTGTGCTCACAAGCAGGGGGAGCAGCAGGCAGAGGGAGAAGCAGGCTCCCCAGTGAGCAAGGAGCCCGATGCGGGGCTCATTTCCAGGACCCTGAGATCATGACTCGAGCTGAAGGCAGACGCTTAACCAACTGAGCCACCCAGGTGCCCCTCACCGATTCCATGTTCTTAGAAATTATTATTTTTTCCTACCACATCTAAAATTTTGTTCTCATTTCCTCTCTGTGCAGTGATACTTTCTCAAGTTTGTCATCAATATTATTGTTCCAAGTACTCAATGTCACTTCTACTTTTGACCTTTTGATCTCCTTCAATGGATTTTTAATTTCAATATGATATATTGGACTTTCCCAAACTTTTTTCTAGTTTCTTCAGTATCTCTTTCCTCATTCAACTATATTTTTCATTAAAGCCTGCTATTTCTGTTTTACAAGGGTCGTAGCTTCTGTATCTTTGAGAATACTAGTTGCCAGATTTTTTTCTGGTTCTTGTAGAAATAATTTTATTATTTTTAACAGTACCTCTATTCTGAAGTTTCATGCCTTATGGTTGGCTCCCTTCTTTGTTGTGGTATATTTTCATTGATTCTATATTGACTTATTTGTTGTTCATACGCTTTTTAATACTAAGATCTATCCAAGCATGACATGGTCTCCAAATCAGCGTAGAAGTTGTCAATATTTATAAGGTATTTAAAGAATTCAGATTCCTTTAGCACAAGTGTTTTCAGAATGTGGTCTACAGATTCCTAGATTTCTGGAAAGGTCCTTCTGGGCAGCCTGGGGGGTTGAGAAGGAGCACAAGCCCACCTATCTGGGTTCTCTTACTCCTGAAAATAGAGCGACTTACACATCAAGTGTCTGCATTAGAAATCATTTGAAGGGAGGAGCTAGCTGTTTAAGATATTTCTGAAAACTACTTTTTTGATGTATGAGTAACATCTTAGGCTAAGTCACTTTTGGAAGCTTTACTGCTTTAGGATATTAGGATACCAAAAAGTATGAAAACTGAAGGAAATATGTCCCAAGAGAAAACAATGGATTAATGCCTGCCTGAAGGACTGGTGGGAGCGACAAATGACCTAATAAGAGGAAATGGATGTAAATTACTTTTACAAAAACTAGCCAGCTACCATGAAGAAGTGCTTCACTAAAGTGAAATGTGACTTGCAGGTGAACTCTGAGGTCATGGGCACATCAACCTAGGGGTTGATAAAGTGGCAGCTCCTTTGGTTTCCACTCCTTTGTGACAGTGTCTAAAATCTAACTGTTTCTCCACTGAATGCACAAGGAGGTTGATAATTTCTGTTCAGGGCACACAAGGGCACTAATGGGCTACAAGGAGGGCAGATGACTTGAGAATGTCCATGGCAGGGACATCAGTGGACTTCAGTGGGATTGAAGTCTCAAGATGGGAGATTATACTTAAGGAATATCCAGACCACTAAGAACATAAGTTTTCATACCAGTGTGTTTATTATGTGATGGCAATTGAGTGGGGTGAAAATATGAGATTAAAATTTGAGGAAGGGCCTACAATGGACATTAGTATAGTGTTTGGAAACCTGGTAGAAGACGTAGAGGGGAGTGTAGTTTTGGGAGCTTGCTCGTTTCCGGCTTGGATCTTGTAATGAGCTTCTGCTGGGATCAGTTTTATACCTGGGGAGTAAAAGCACATACTGCCCCTCCTCCCCCTTCTCTGTGTCCTTCCCGTCATCTCGTGTTTTTTCTTATAGGTATGATCACATGCCTTTAAAATGTTTTTGTTTAAAAGCCTTTTCCTTTCTATGCAAAGGATTGATTTTTTTAAAAAAGGGGGTGAATAATTTCACATAAGCCTTCTAGATAACTATGTATGTATGTATCTCTATGTGGAACACCATCTGTAGAGAGTTTATGAATTCTAAGGTATGTGGAGGCTAAGAGGCAAGAAATGATAGAGATACCTTGAAGGAGATTGCCTTTGAGGCAGGGAAAACCTTCTCCAAGAAGACCCTGGCTGATGCGTTCATGCATTCCAGGGCTCCCAGCCTGAAGCAGTTGAGACATGGGTGGGGGATGGGGGAGGATCAGCAAACTACCTAGGGATGTGGGCTTTCCTCTTTGAGAGGTCTGACTTCTCTGCTGAATGGGTGCTGGGAGGGCAATGAAGACAGCCAAGCCCTCCATCCTTCAGGCTGCGACATTAGGAGGAATGTGAGGCTGCCCCATCTTGAGAACCCCTCTTTCTCAGGAGAGAACACGGCCACTGACTCCAAAGGTGGCCCAGACTGCCCAAAGGACCTGCTCAGCTGGAGTCTTTTACACCCTTCAGCAAAACCTCACCACGGTGCATGATGGCTTCTAGCAGCCTTTTCTGAGATGGTGCCACATAGAACATGGTGCCTGAACTGTGTCTGTGCGGCAAGCTCTAGGAGTTTGTCGTGCAAGTCAGTATTCCGGTGATTTTGGGATAGAAAGACCAGCACTCTTACAGAAGATGCAGATTAGAACTGCTGATTTAGTGCAAGACAACTGTGATATTGCATCTGCAGAAAGGATAAGCTTAGAAGTTTATGAAGTAAGTAGTTCTACTCACTCTTGATACATGAATTTCCCTGGGGCAACCCCGTAGAATTTGTGTAGTATTAGTAAGTCACTGTAATCCTTTACCCGGAATATCCACGCACGTAGCACTAATGAGTTTTGGGCCATCTCATCCCTTTTCCTTGTACCTCTGTGTAAGAGACAGGGCTTGCCTTTTGAGTATCTATTCTTCTCTGCTTCCTAGCCAATAGACCTAATTTCATTGATATTAATAGTATGCCCACCTGAAATAGTACAAATCTCCACCTTCCTTGATCATGGGATAACCTTTGACCTCATTCTACCCAATGAGATATAAGCAGAAATTGTCAGGTGGGGCTTACAGAAAAGTTACTTAAAAGAGCAGACATCTTTTCATTCCATGCCCTTCCCTTTATTTCTCCCTGAAACGTAGACATGATGGCTGGAGTGTCAGTAGCCATGTGGAAGGCATGACTACGAGGATGTTACCCTAAGGATTGTGGCGTATAAAGCCAGAAGGAAACTGGGTCCCTGGAGTAGTGCTACCGTGAAGCCTTTGGGCTTTGTGAAACTGACGAAATAGCTTTAGTCGGCTTACCTGAGGACTTCAATTGTAGCAGAAAAAATAAATTTCTAATTTGATTAACCCATTGTTTTTGGTTTTCTATTGATAATCACTAAACTAATTCCTAACTTTAATAGTTAAACAGTTAAAACCTCGTAAAATCTACATCATATCAGCATTTGCCTAATTTCTGGGGAAGCTTCAGGACATTCTAAACAATCTCTAAGACATACATGTACCATTAATTTGTGCCCCAAGCCAAAGGACCACCACCTGTCACGCCAAAAGAGATCACCAAGTCCATGGCCTTTCAGCTCCAATTGCAGCTTCTAGCTGTCTGTTCATATCCAGTGTGTCTCTGCACTTCTCAGCTTGAACAGCCCTGATACCTTATGATGGGAAAAGTCCCAAGGATATTGTGGGGAGTACCGGAACCTGAGGCCCTCGCTAAGAGTGGCGCACGTGGAATTCTATATCCCACCTCGAGGATGTCCCTCTGTACTTAAAAGCTTCTGACTAGGTCAACCCAAGGAAACCTTGACTTTACTCCATGAGGGAAGGGTGGGTTTCAGCATGTTTCTGGATTTATGGTTTTCGGCACCGTTCTGACCTAGTGTGCTGCCACGAGCCTGGAAAACGCAGGCATAGACAACAGCTCCTGTGTCAGGAGTTTGCCTGTTATTGTTCATTGCTTCACCCTTTTCTCCTGTCCCCATTTCTCTGATTTTCATCCTCCCGCTCCAGGTGCTGGCTTCTGGCCATCCTTTGTTTGATGTTCCATTCGGGCACCCTTTCTCTGGCCTCCTGCTCGTCTCTGGGTCTGGATGCTTGACTATGGTTCTGGGTAAGGGACACGCTCATCCAGCTTTTGCCCCTTAGTATCTCTTGCTGCTCAACCTCCCTCTAAGCAAATAGCATTTAGGCACTGAAACTGCTTGGGGAGGTAATGTATCTTCCCTATTCCTGGTTTTCATAAGATTTTTCCCTACATGCTCCTCTTAGATTCTTTCCTTAGACCCTTCTCACAGCGTCATGGGTGGAGTAAATTACCTGATTTAAGATTTTGAGAAAGGAATGGGACATGCTTAATTCAGCCCCTTCTTTCTTTCCTTTTCTTAGGAGTAAACTCTCCGAAGGAAGCCCACGTACTGATTGGCTCCTCCGTGGTACACTCCACAAGCACAGGCCCCGATGTGGAGAATGGGCTGACGTTGTCCAGTTGGTCTGTGGTGGGCAGACACGTCTGCCTAATTCTGGGGGTACATATTATCTTAGAAAGTCCACTTGGCAGACAGAGCAAAAACCATGTCCTTCCCTCTAGCCTTTATAAGAAATAAAGGAGATTCTTTTGGCCCTCCTCTGCTCACTATTTTGCCTCTTTCAGGAGGTTCAGAATTCAGGCAGGAAAAGAGGAGTGCCATTTATTTGAGTTCCCTCAATCTTTCTCAATTCTATAATATATGAAGGCAGCTTTTCTAATAGCTTAGTGTCATTTCAAAATCCTAATGCATTATGCAGATGGAGTGCAAGTCCACATCTTCCTCTATACACCGAATGAGCGTTTCCTAATGCGAAGGACTATGAGCCAAACATGAGGCCTAAATTGTGTATGTACTTGTGCTTTGTGGTACACACAACTCACTTTGCCAAATAGTTGTCACGGTAGAGCGAAAAGGCCACATTACGGTGTAGTGGTGTTATGGTATAGTGAAAAGGCACGGGAGACTAATAATCAGAGAAACCTAAGGGTAGGTAACCCTCCATCACTTAAGAGTTGAGTCATCTCAGACTTTTTACTTAAGCTTTACTTTACTTGTTTCTTCTTAAAATGAGAATAATAATACCTAGCTCTTGAGATTGGAGTGATAATAGTGTGCTGGAAGGATTGTCATGTAGAAGGAACTCAGAAAGTGTAAGTTTCCACTTCCTGTGTGGATCCAAAGAGATACCTCTCCTGAGTTTCACTGTAACTACATTGCACTAAATTTGAATGCTTTCTAAATAATATTCTGCCATGTCTAGTAAGAAATTGGGGATATTCCGGGGCTCCTGGGTGGCTTAGTTGGTGAAGTGTCTGCCTTTGGCTCAGCTCGTGATCCCGAAGTCCCAGGATCGAGCCCTGCATTGGGCTCCCTCTTCAGTGGGGCGTCAGCTTCTCTCTCTGCCTCTGCCCCTCTCTCCGCTCATGCTTGCTCTCTCTTGCTCACTCTCTCTCTCAATAAATAAGTAAAATTAAAAAAAAAAGAAATTTGGGATATTCTGCTTTATTCTCATTATCCTATGGAAATTAGTCCTCTTTTTTTTATTAAGTTCAATTAGCATAGTGTAGATCATTAGTTTTTGATGTAGTGTTCAGTGATCCATTAGTTGCATATAACACCCACTGCTCATCGGTTCATGTGAATGTGCTTTAAAAAAGATGGTTTCCCAAGGTGAAGGAGTAAAAGATACTCACCTGCCCAACAAATTCACTAAATACTATTTTTATCCTTTGTGCATGGCCAATTTTAAGAGTAGATGTGGAAGATAGATTAAAAGATAGATAGACAAAAAGTCCCTTTAAGTTGATCTGAAATTAAGCTGAACTTCATTGTGTTTCTTTTTATGTCAGTAGTTTATAAACGTTTTAAGTCTGCAGTGTCATTTCCCCCCACCTTATTTGTATTTTAGGCATCTGTCCGTTGAGAAGATGCACGTGCCATATCGATTTGTAGACTCCGTGCGAACAATTAGCACCGTCCAGTTTAAGATCCCTCACATGGGGAAATAGTGCCTTTTGGGAGACATTTTAAGGTTGAAAGAGTCTTATTTAGATAAGGGAACTCAAATCTTTCCTTGGCTTTATGCGGATTTATTTTTTCAGGACACTGTGCTTCCCTAGACTCCAGATGAATCCTCAACATCTGGATGATGGGCTCCAGTTTTAGCACCCTGAAGGTTCAGCACACAGTTGGAGCCAGATGGAAGGGCAATTTCACATCCTCCTATTTTATCCGTAATCTTCTACAGCACACTTCTCCCAGGTGTATCAGACACTTAATGGGCTCATAGTTCTCTATGTCCTTCTGTAAAAAGTAAGTAGAGGATTACATATTGCCAGATCAAAGTATGACTAACAATACCTTCTTTGTGTGTGTGTGTGTGTGTGTGTGTGTGTGTGTGTGTGTGAAAGGGAGAGAGAGATGGGGGAACTTATTGCTTTGTCTAATTTTGCTCAATGGGACTGATGATATGTAAAACTCTTCTTCCTTCTATTATAACCCAAATGTTGGGACCCATCTGAGAAATTCATACATCTAAAAATCAAAAGAAAATACAGGACTAACTCAAAAACATTAAAAGATGATGTTGATTTTTACTGTTGTTTTATTGTGCATAAGAAAGATTGTGTTTCAATGCATACCTCAGAGCAAAACTTCTTAAAAGTCCTCCTCAAGCATGTTTTTTCCCCCAAAGTTTCACTCCATATGGTGGCTCCTGTATTTCTCCCTTTTCTCTTTCTCTTCCTCACCCTTTGCCTGAAGCTCTTCATCTCCTTTTTATCCCTCGTAGAATTCTACCAGCATATCTCATTCAGGCACCATCAAGACTAGATAACTCTAGATAACCATCAAGTCTCCCGTGCCTTTTCACTATACCAAGAAAAGGGGCACCTGAAGGCAGTGAGCCACATGAAAACCCAGTCCTGATCGTCCTTGTCCCCTAAGCATGCCCACCGGGAGCCTCCACTCATCTTAGTGTGTCATGGAATAGCACAGTGGACTGGAGCAAGCATTAAATTAGGACTCAGAAGACTTCTGCCACCTGCAAGTGGTATGGCTTCAATAAACATTTTTAACTGTATTTTTTTTTAAGTTAAAAAAAATTTCTTCGGAGAGACAGTATGCAAGTGGGTGCAGGGGGAGAGGCAGAGGGAAAGGGAGAGAAAGAATCCCAAGCAGGCTCCATGCCCAGCGCAGAGCCCAACACAGGGCTGGATCCCACGACCCTGAGAGTATGACCTGAGCTGAAATCAAGAGTCCAACGGTTAACTGACTGAGCCACCCAGGTGCCCCTTCATTAAACGTTTTTAATGCCAAGTCCCATCTTCCTCATTCTAAAATAGGACTAGTAATACTCCCCTTACCTACCTCAAAGGGCTGTATGAAAATCAAATTCAGCGATGCATTTGCTGAAAGTACTTTAAGAATTAGAAACCAGTCTGACATTACTATGAGTTCTAGAATGAGAGTGTGACAGTTGGAGTGGGTTCTTAGAGTTATCTAGTCCTACCCTTCACTTTAACAATGGGGAGATTAAAACCCAGAAAGTGTCACGACTCACTCAATGCCATAAAGACAGGTAGATGCAAAACCAGGTTAGAGACAGTATTCCCAATGTTAGAGTTAGAATGAGTTTTCAACTGTTCAGTAATGAATCAACCACAAATTGATCAATTGGCTGTCAGTGCTGGTTGTGCTGCCAGTAGATCAAGGATGTGATGGAAGAATAGAGTCAGAGACATTGCTGATAGTGGGCAAGAAGGGAAAACACCATGAAATAGGGTGTAGGAAAGAGGGAGGGGTTGTCACAGGAGGTTGGCCGGGGACTTGAAGGGGTCAGTAACACTTGTTATTCTACCTAGTCTGAAATGCTACCCAAAGTATGTGTTGTTTGGGGTATCTATTTATTTTGAATCATTAATGATAGATTCTCCACACAAATTGAATTGTCTAATTCCCAGTCTTAATTATGGCTATATAACAGCTGTGGATATGTGTCAGAAATTCATTTACTGGAATGAGAAAATTTCCCTTCTCCATGAGTCATGAGAATCTTCTTTCCACTGGAGTTTTATTTTGATGAAGCCAGGGATTAAGCAATGGGTAAGTTATTTGGTTCATGATGTCCAGATTCTCATAATCTGCCTACATGTGTTCCTTATCTTTTAGACTTGGGTTCTCTACCACTTGTGTGAATTAACCTCAGATGAGGCAGGTGGCCAGAACATTCTCTTCCTTATAACTGGCAATATCAGAGAGGTCCGATGACGAGATAGTTGCTGGGTAAGGAGCTGGCACTCTCTAGACATCAGATTGATACGTGTTTGGAATGAAGTTAGCTGGTTTACTCTTTTTTCTTTTCTTTTTTTTTTTCCATTTAAGTGTCACATGGTGTGATTCTTAAAGCTAATTCTATTGTCAAGTGTTACCATTTTTCTTAAGCAATTTCTTCAAGGGAAGTTTCATTACCTCTTTCTTTTGAAATGATACTCTCCATCTGTTTTTGTTGGCAACACACGGAACAGTTTCCAGTACCCAATTAAATTTATGCAGGCTGACTTTCATTAATATGTCACCAAACATTTCTAACTGTTGTGCATTATTTGCTTAGAGAATAAAAAATCAAGGTCCCTTGATAGTCATTTTCTGAACTTTCTAGAGTTTACGTATATTTTGAGGCCCTTCTTTAGAGGTACTAATGCTTTTTTCTTGTTATGGAGAGAGCAGTGTTTAATGTGAGAGACAGTTCCTTGGAGAGCTCTGTGTTTAATAGGTGATTTAATAAGGTTCTCATTCAGGTTCTTACCGTAAGTGGATGGCTGTGGTCGAAGTATGTCACTTTAATACACATTCAGGATTAGACTGTCTTGTTCTAAGATTTTGAAATTCTCATGTCCCAAAGCATATTTCGTTCATCACATCCCAAACTCCTGAACCTATTCTCAAGGTGAACTTACGTACAATGTGAATTTTTCTGCTCATTGATAGATTCACAACTCAGCACAATTAATTTCATTGGAAACAAAACAGACTCTGAAAGGGACTTTTTCAATTGTAACATGATTGGATTTTTCCTGGAAAAAACTGGAGCTAGAAAAGGAGGACAGATCTTGAGAATGAGAAGATACGGAGTATTCTGCCCTCAGGCAGTAGGGGTTTGGGGGCAGACAGACGGGGAAGAGGAGGAGGGAGGGAGAGAGAGAGGAAGCAGAGAGGAAGGGAGAGGGAGAAATAGGGAGAGAGAATATAATAATTCTTAGAGAGCAGATGCTGAGATCTGAAATCTTGGATCCGGTCATCCCGGTCCTGACTGTGTCTTGGGGAAGATGGCGGCTTGTAGGTATGTATAAGGCCGAAATAACTAAGAAACAGAATTGAATTTGGATAATTGTTGAGAGGACCAGAAGCCCATGAACCCAAGTAACATGAACCCAGACAGTATATCATGTGGGCTGTGTTTACCCCTTTTTTTTTGCCCCTGGGGTTTTATTTTAATAAAAGCAATGATTGAGCAAGTGGTAATTTATTTGGTTCATGATGTCCAGATTCTTGGTCTCCCTACATGAGGTGCTCATCGTTCAGTCTTTTGTCCTCTCCAAGGTGGTTGAATAAACTTTTAGATAAGTCTGATTCCCATTGGTAGAAAAGTCTGAACTGAGGGGACTATCCCTGTCAGTGGACAGTTATCGTAGAGCTGATGGGTTGAAAGATTTTTGGTGGAGGTTATGTGCCATTTTACCACAAATCTGGCAGGAAACAAGCTGGATCATGCCTAAGTGATAGAACCATCCGGGCTTCAACAGGAATACCATGTGGCAAGGTCAGGACGAGTGGTGGTAGAGAATAGAGTTATCTGTTAGATGAAATTTTCTCTCTAACAGGGACTTACAGCCAGGAATGAGGCCTTGAATTGAAGAGTCAGTTCCTGGTGTTGGCGGGCTTATCTTGGATGTGCCGGTGGTGTGTGGAGACAGATGAAATATTAAAAAAAGTGACTTTGTTTTCTGTCCTAAGCTGCTAAAGCAAGGAAATATCCATTGCACAATACTAATTCTATGGGATTTTTCCTTAAGACGGGAAAGTCAGGAAATCAGCTTCCCATTGTAGAGTATGCTTATGTTTTTATTATTACATTTGATCTAGAATTTATTGCATAATATATTAGGCAACCACTGGTGGCTCCTAGGAGACTTTCGGCAGATCTTTTCTCTCCTTGGGACAGAGAGAGCTCATCCTAACAATTTCTGGTCAGTGTCCTTTATCTGAAAAAGGAATTTCTACTTATTTTGGATGAGGTAAATACATCTGGGACCTGCTCTGGGAGGTATAAACAATATTTACAATTCCAGGGTCTTAGTGTTTGCATTTTGCTTGTCTAATTAGAATCTTATTTAACTGCACATACTCCCAAACTAACATAGAATTTTTTTAAAAAGCCATACAGTTATACATCAGAGACCATAAATTATGACTGTTAGACTAGAGAGGAAATAGAACTTTTATGACCTTTTAACTCATATGACTTACCTTGCAACCCAGTGGTGAGAAGAGCATCATATGGAAAGACCATGACCTTGAAATCATGCCAACCAAGATTTGAATTGTTTTTTAGTGTAACCTTGAGCCTCAGATTCCTTATGCATAAAATCTACGTTGTTATAAGTCTTTTAAATAAAATTCCAGGCACTTAATAGTTGCTCACTTAATGGTAACTATTATAAATATGCATGGTTTTTGTTCATGAATTGTACTGTCATGTATATACTTTTAGGTTCTTATATAATTTTAAAACAGATCCCTGACATCTTTTGCCATCCTTTTCAGAAATTGCATGCATTATATTAGCTTTGGCAATTTATTTTATCAGTGACAAAAACCTCCTTGTGCAATTAAAGAGTATAAGATTATAAATCTGTAACTTGTGCACTGTTTATATAGATACCATTTTACATTGATTTATAACCTGCATCTGTGATTCTTTTTCTACTTGGGCATAAGGTCTAAATATTGGATTCAGAGTCATCTAAAACCTATGAAAAATTACCAGAGAGGGCAGTGAAATAGAATTTTAATGGGCAAAGGAAATGAAAAAATAATTTAGAAAGATAATCAAGTTAAATAATTGTGGCAAAAAAAAAAATCTCTGTTGGAAAGGAAAGGAGCCAGTTGATACCACTTCCCATTTAATGAAAGAGCAAAGAAAAGAAGGAAAATTGTCAACTAGAACTTGAATGCTTTTAAATGACAACATCCCAGATATGAAGAGGGAGTAATGAAAATGATAATTTGTTTTCGTTTTTGTTTTTAACGATAGTACATTTTGCAGGAGCAAAAAAAGTCAAATTGAAACACTATCCATCAAGACTCAAAATTATTTCATCACTTTGATTCACTAAC
Organism: Ursus americanus; assembly: GCF_024610735.1. NCBI lineage: Eukaryota > Metazoa > Chordata > Mammalia > Carnivora > Ursidae > Ursus > Ursus americanus. Next base: position 21,570,416 of record NC_142144.1, read on the forward strand.
CACCCCTTCTGAGAATTTAGAATGCTTTGAGTCAGGAAAAGGCTGAACATTTTACTTACAATATTGGACACAGCTTAAGTGTTTAAATCCTGGGGATAGCTCAACACATTTTATGGTGAAGAAATATTCAACAGATATTATGAAGCCAGCGAAAAATCATCAAGACCATGAGGTGCTTGAAAAATTGCTAGCAATAAACTTTTAGGGAGAAAAGAAAAATGTAAAAAAAAAGAACGCATGCTATGGTAGCGAGTGGAAAGATTTGACAAAGTCCCTCCTCTGTTCTAGATGGAGGTCTGGCTTATTTCTCCCGTCATTACAGCCTCAGGTCTTGTGGCCGATGGCTTCCCTTGAGTCCACATTGCCTTCTCCTAAAGTCTGTTTGCTGTTTACAGAAAATACCCTTTGCCCTTTCTCCCATTCCTTTGGACCACACTTCATTCTGCATTAGGATAAATTCTATAGAGAGAAACTTCACCTAGTGTCTCCATGAACTAAGAGATCTCTCGACTCAGCCCTTTTATGTTTATTATTCACTGTCCACAGGGCCCCAACACAGATCCTTAGGGAAAATGGATGGTGCTGGACAAATCTGAGTGGCACACATGGAACTGTACGGGAGAGGACCCTGACTTCTGTCCCGAGCCTTGTGCTTGGCCTAAACATGTATCCTCCTTTGTTCCCTTTTCTTATGATGGGTTTTTAACAAGGAAGCTTCTCCCTTTTCAGTGTAGAGAGCCCTGGATGGACCACTCCACCGAACCTCTAGTCATGCCCAAACCCACCTTAATTTAGAACGAGCACTTTCTAAATGCTGTTATACCAATACCATTTGTACGCCCTCATCCCTCACGTAAAGTTTTGGGAGGTATTTATCTAGCATGCGGTGAACTTTGAATAGACTATATAATTATGTAAAATCTTGACACATTTTTTTTTCCTGAATTAGTTTGGTAGTTTACAGGTTGGTTTTCACTGGGTGCATTTATTGTTTCTTTTACAATATAGTTCTAGTTCTGCTACTGAATAGTTGTAGAAACCTGGGAAACTTTTTAACTCCGAGTTCTGAATTTGTGAAAAGAGCAGGTGGACGTTGATAAGACTTGCATTAGAAAGCTCTCGTCATCTTGGTTCAGTTCAAGGTGAGCTTCCCAGGAGGCTTTAATCTTCCTCTCAGGTCCCCGGGCACTCAGCCTATGTTCCTAATCGTCTCTTTTGGGCTTGTGGAACTCGCAGATTTTTTTTTTTTTGGCATAAACTTCAGTATTTTCAGATCCCATTTTCTTTTTTGTGTGCTGAAAGGAGGCAATTATGTCTTTATGGCTTTGAGTTCTACTGCTGTGAGAAGACAGGGTAAGACTGAAGTAATAATCCAGAAAGTTGAAAAATCAATAGTTAATATTCCTGATCTACATTTCCCAAGTTCCCTTTTAACATAATAGCTGGAAATGTCTTTTAGATGGTGCTTAAAATTGCTTTTAGAGTTTCAGAGTAAGCTACTGAGATCCTGCTATTGCCAGGTCTCATAGAATTTTCAGTCTGTATTCTAATCTTAAATTTGTTATTTTCATTTACTGTACAGATCTGTCTGTCCATGAATCCATCCATCTGTTTATTTTATTTTGGTTAGATTCCTTTTTTCAGCTTTACTGAGGAATAATGGACAAATAAAATTGTGATGTATTTAAAGTACACAATATGATGATTTAATATAGGTATATATAGTGAAAGGATTCACCAGTGAGTAAATTAACACATTCATCACCTCAGTATTAAACTTTTTTTTGTGAGATACTTAAGTTCTACTGTCTTTGTAAATTTCAGTTATACAATACAGCATTATCAATTATTGTCACCATGTCATATATAGATCCTCAGACCTGATTCATCCTATAACTAAAACTTTGTTTTCTTTACCAGCCTCTTCCTATTTTCCCCACCATTCTACTCTCTGGGAACTACCTTTCTACTCTCTGTTTCTATGAGTTCACGTGTTTTTAGATTCACTTATAAGTGATACCGTACAGTATTTGTCTTTCTCTGTCTGACTTATTTTACTTAGCATAATGCTCTCCAGGTTCATCTATGTTGTGGCAAATGGCAACATTTCCTTTTTTTTTTTTTAAGGCTGATTAGTATTCCATTATATTATATGTAAGTGTGTGTGTGTGTATATATTTATATATAAATTCACATTTTCCTTATCCCATCCATCTGTCAACTTAGGTTGTTTCCATACCTTGGCTTTGTAGATAATGCTGTAGTGAACATCCAAAAGTTCATTGCCAAGACCAAAATTCAGTGTCAAGGAACTCACCCCCTACGTTTTCTTCTAGGAGATTTACAGTTTCAGGTTTTATGTTCAAATCATTGATCCATTTTGAGTTGACTTTATGTATGGTGTAAGGTCCAATTTCATATTTTTGCATGTGGATATTCTGTTTTCCCAACACCATTTATTGAAGAAACTCTCCTTTCCCCATTGTACATTCTTGGCTCCTTTGTTATAATTAATTGACTATATATGCATGGATTTATTTCTGGGCTCTCCATTCTGTTCCATTGATCTAGGCATCTATTTTTATGCCAGTATCATACTAATTTAATTACTAGAGCTTTGTAGTATAGTTTGAAATCAGGAAGTATGATACCTCCAGCTTTGTTGTCCTCTTTCAGGCTTATTTTGGCTATTTGGGGTCTTTTGCATTCCATATACATTTAGGATTGTTTTCCTGTTTTTGTGAAACATGCCATTGGCATTTTGTTAGGGATTGCATTGAATCTGTAGATCACTTTGGGTAGTATGGACATTTTAACTATTTTAATTTGAACATGAATATCTTTCTACTTATTGGTGTCTTCAATTTCTTTCAACAATATTTTATAGTTTTCAGTATGTAGATCTTTTACTTCCTTTAATTTATTTATTCCTAAATTATTTATTTAGGTTTAATTTATTCCTAAATATTTTATTCTTTTGATATTATTGTAAAAGGCATTGCTTTCTTAATTTCTCGTTCTGATCGTCCATTGTTAGTGTGTAGACATACTACTGATTTTCCGCCCTGATTTTTGTATATTGATTTTGTATCCTGCAACTTTACTGAATCTGTTTATTAGTTATAACAGTTTTTTTTTTCGGTGGAGTCTTTAGGTTTTCTATATATGTAATATCACATCATCTGTAAATAGAGGTAGTCTTATTTATTCCTTTCTGATTTGGATGTCTTTTCTTTCTTTTTCTTGCCTCCTTGCTCTGGGTAGGACTTCCATTACTATGTTGAATAAAAGTGGCAAGAGTAGGTATTCTTTTCTTATTTCTGGAACTGTAAAAGTTGGAGCACTAAACCTGTGGTCCAAACCCTTCATTCCTCAGGGAGAAGCTGGGAGTTAGGGATTCCCTCCCAGTTGCACTGTGCTAGGTAGCAGTGTGGTTTATTGTGAGATTGTGTCTCAGCCTTTCCTACCCATTTCTGTGTGGGTTTGTTTTCCATTTGCTGTATGTGTAGGATTCACTCAGTTAGCTTCTGGATTTCTTTCAAAGAGAATTGCTCTATGTGTAGTTGTACATTGGGTGTGTCTATGGGAGGAGGGAAATTGGGGAGCCTCCTACATCACCATCTTGGTCTGGAGTCTCTCATAGTTTATTGTTTAATGTGATAAACATGACAAAATCATGTACAAAATAAGGGCAGTGCATTGGAGAGATTGGCTAATTTCAGGGAAAAACTTCAGAGAGAATATAGTATCTGAGCTAAGTTTTAAAGAAATAAAATAATATTTTTTTCCAGGAAGACAAGGAAGCACAGAGAAATTCTAGGCAGAGGAAACAGTATATGCAAAAGCACAGAGCTATAAAAGAATGCGGTATGTTCGGGCCATAAGGAGAAGTCAGTTGGGTGAACAGGGGTTGCATCATAAAGAGCTTTGGGTGTCTTGCTAAAGAGCTTAGACTTGATATTTTTGAGAATGGGGAGTAATTGAAGGGTGTCAAACAGAGGAAGGTGGGATCCTCTCTGTTCCTTAGAAGACTGGGTTGACAGTAGGCAAGGCAAGAGGCATGGAGAGCAGTTATGAAGATGTCCGTGCCAGAGAAGATGGATATAGGCATTATTAGTTGGATGGAGAGCAAAAACAGATTTAAAAATATTTAGGAGGTAAATCTGACATGAATGGATATTTTTGGTATTGGAAGTGAGAAAAAGAAAGGAGTCAAGGGTTTCTTCCTGCTTCTGGCTTGGGAAGCTCAGTGACTTTTGTGGCCATACTACGGAGAGAGGCACTGGAGAGGTAAGGACCTTGCAATAGGATTCTAGATGAGGCTGTTCTGATAGAGGCCTCAAAGCACATTTGCTTAAAAAAAAAGATAAAGTTTATTTTTCTCTCTTGTCAATGTCTAGTGAACTCAAAACTTTTGGAGACCTAGTCTCCTTCTCTCTTGTTGCTCTGTCATTCTCAACATATGGCTTCCATGTCAAGATCTAAGATGGCTGGGCCGTCTTTGGCCATTGCAGATACATATTGTGGAAGTACCTTACTTTCAGGGGCATGATTCAGAAGCTGAACTTGTCATTTCTGCTCGAATCCATTCTGCTCACATCCACTGACCAACTGAATCATAGGACCAAGCTAGATGTGAAGGCGGCTTGGAAAAGTCTTAACTTGGGTGGTTCTGTGCCAGTTAAAAGTGTGTTCTATTATGTTTTTTTAAAGTTTGTTTGTGTATGTATGTATGTATGTATGTAATCTGTACACTCAACGTGGGGCTTGAACTCAGGACCCTGAGATCAGGAGTCATGTACTCTTCTGACTGAGTCAGCCAGGCACCCTGGCTGTATTCTCTTATTAAAGGAATAAGGGGAGAATGGATAGTGGAGAACAACCAGCAGTATTTGCCATATGTATGTTGATTTTCAAGTGGAAATGTCCAGTATGTATTTGGAATATATAGGCCCAGATTAGAAATGGGGTCTGAGCTGAAGGTAAGGAATTTGCATTTAGGGAGCATTAACTCTTCACTCTTCCCCGGTGGCAGAGACTGCTAATTCTCCCCAAGTAGTCATTCTTCTCATCTTCCTATTGGAAGGGCAAGTGGCTGCTTAGTTAGAAACTACCTATCAGCTTCTCTTGCAGATAGATGTTGTCATGTGATAAAGGAATGGACTTTTTAAAAATCTTTTCTTTTTCTTTTAGAGGGGGAGAACGTGTGAGTGGGAAACAGGGTGAGAGAGAGAGAGAATCTTAAGCAGACTTCACGCTGAGCATGGAACCCGATGCTGGGCTTGATCTCACGACCCTGAGATCAGGACCTGGGCCCAAATCAAGAGTCAGATGCTCAATGAACTCAGCCACGCAGGTGCCTCTGGACTTTTTAATGAAAAAAAAAATTTTTTTTTTTTTTTAATTTCCTGGGACCCTAAATGGAACAGGAAGAGAGAGCCTGAGTTAACATGCTGGAGTGGTAGCAGAGGAGAGAATGTTGGCAGCTCAAGTGCCTTGCACAGTTTGGTCTGATGCCTCCAACCTTCACATTTAAATTACTTTTCTTCAACCTTAGTTGTCTTAGTTCTTTTCCAGCCACCATATGGGGAGAGCCTTAAATTCACGGGATTACATAATTCCCATTTAGCCAAGAGCAGTGCCCTTTCATATAAAAACAATTTTTTAATGTTAACTGTCATTTACTTTCAATTATTTTAGGGAAATAATTCCAGTCTTCTTCTCTTTCTGCCTTGTACTCTGGTTATATATGAAATTGTGACCGTTTCTGTCATTAAACTTGGAGTCCTTATGCCCATATCTACTTCATTCATTTCTGTCCCTTTATGTCTGTCAAGCTGTAGGTTCGGTACAGATGTACCTTGAGGCCATGACACGATTGCTGACCCAACCGGCTGGTCAGAGCGGCAGCTCTCCTAGCTCATCCTTCCCCTCTCACCATCTCCACTGCTATGTGTTTATTTGTGGGAAAAGGCAAAAAGGAGATATTTAAAAGTCCGAGGGAGCAGAATGCTGCTTTAGAAATTGCTTTGAGTCCACAGGAGGGAAGCATAGCAGGAGGCGAGATAACGGGTTTTATACGCGGCATAGTAAGTGTAATAAACGCCAAGCTGGGAGGACGGCAAGGGTGCTCTGTGTGGTCAATTGGTGCCCTGCCTACACTCAGGAGGAAAATACATTTTCAACCACATCAAAGTCTCCTCCAGAAGAAAAACTGCTCATTAAAAATGCCACTTCCAGGAACCCTGGCAGCCAGACAATAAGAAGGCTGAAAAATCACCTCTGTTTGGCCTGCTACTCCCTCAAACCTTGAACTATTTGCCTTGAGAAGAACAACGAAAGCATGTAGGTCACATATTTAAATTCAGCTTCTTAGAAAGTGGAGTGATTTAGCTAGAGCTGGCTTCAATCCGTTTGAGTCCTCCCAAAGCCTCAAAATTTATTACTAGGAATGTGAAAATTCGCCCTTGGATACACTCTCCATCCCATTCTCATGAAATGCTTACAGCATAGGACATGGGCGCGTGCAAAATCATACCACACGTGATGAGGAAAAATGTTGAGGAAAAGCAGATTGGCTTCTGTATTTAATTCTGGTAGAAGATTCTGTGGTTCATAGATTTTTTGACCATCTCTCCTATTTATCCTAAGACTGTGGGTCATTGTAAGATTTTATTACCTTTTTAAAAAAGATTTATTTATTTACTTATTCAAGAGAGAGAGGGAGAGCAAGCATGAGCAGAGGGGAGAGGGGAGTGGGGAGAGGCGGAGGGAGAGGAATTCAGCTGGATCCCAGGGTCCCGGGATCATGACCGGAACTGAAGGCAGATGCTCAGCTGACTGCGCCACCCAGGTGCCCCTTGGTTTTGTTACCTTTAAAACCTTTTTATTTTCGAATAGTTTTAGATATGTGGAAAAGTTGCAAAGATATTATAGAGAATTCCCATATATCCTTTATCCCATTTTCCTAATGTTATAACTATGGTACTTTTTTAAAATTTTTGTTCTTTAGAGAAAGAGAGAGTGAGCATGCGTGCACAAGCAGGGAGAGGGGCAGAAGGAGAGGGACAGAGAGAATCTTAAGCAGACACTGCACAGGCTCCCAGAGTGGAGCCTGATGTGAGGCTCCATCTCACAACCCTGAGCCAGAATCAAAAGTCGGATGCTTCACCGTCGGAGCCATCGAGGTGCCCCCTATAGTATATTTTTAAAACTAAGAAAGTAACAGCACAATACTATTAACTAACTACAGACTTGCTTCAGATTTTATCAGTTTTCCACTGCTGTCCTTTCACTATATTATAACTCAATTCAGGATACTGATTGTTTTTAGATCTTACTTCTATTTTCTGGCACTCAGGGCAGTGCCTGATGGGCACTGGGGGACGGTTAAACGTGGACCTTGGCAAGGCAGTTGGCAGGGCATCGCAGACGTTTGTCTCCAAAGCGTCGGTAGAGTGGTGGAGGCAGCAGACAGCGTCCGTGGGCTGAGAGTGAGTGGGAAGGAGAGATAGTGAGTGTAGAAACTTTGTAAGCACTGACAAGTGAAAGCAAAGGCAGAAAAAAGCTCGACAATGGAAAAGAAAGAAGGGTCACGAGAACGTTTTAGGAAGGGGAATGGTGAGCTGGATTGTAACGGCGGAGGAAGGGGAGATAATTGCTGAACTAACACCCAGGAAAACGCCGAGGGAAATAGAACTGGTCTGGGGAGAAAAGCTAGTCTTTGGAAAGGAGAAGAAAAACTTCTTTCCAGGGAACCAGGAAGAAAGGGGGGGATATGTGGCTGAAGGTCATGGGTGTTCCTGCCGTTTCTCTCTCTTCTTTCTCATTTGGTTTAATGGCTTCTAATTTTCAAAAAAGAAATGGGAAGACCAACCTTGGAAAGGGAGGGAGGCAGGAATGGATTGTAATAGAGGCTCTTAGAGATTGATAAACACTGTTGGAGTAGCTGCTATGGGGTCAGGAAAATGAAATCAGCTGAGAATGGAAGAGAAGAATGATTGAGCATCACTGAGGGCCCAGAGATTGTCAGGCTATTACATTTTGGGTCTGGAGCTAATGATACGTTGGTGCCGCTCTTAGGCCGCCAGACTCCCTCGAGGACAGGCTAGCTTTTTAAAATTCACTTTTCCATTTCCTTTCATATTATTACATCATTGGTCAAATTATTTACTTTGTTCTGAAATTCAGTAACAGGCTTTGTTGAACTAATTGCAAATAACTTCTGTTTTGTATGGTAGTGTCACAGAGTAAGCTGTCATAGTCACAAGGAATTTTTCTACTTTGCTGATAGTAAATAGCTCTAGCAATATTCATTCTACTAAAAGCAGTAACTAAACCACAATTCCTTGAGCACCTGTTCTGTTACAGCACGGAGCAGACATTTTACATATGCCTACAAGGCATCTCAGTTTCAAATGTGGGAACTGAGTCTTGGAGAGATTTGTTCTTTCAGCAAATATTTACTAAGTGCCCTTTATGTGTCATGTTTCAGCTGAAGGAATTGGGATACATCAATGAGTAAACTAGACAAAGACCCCTGACCTGTGAAGTCACATTTTAGCAGAAAGTAAAAGTGGATAAGTGTCTCAGTCAGTTGGGGCTGCTATGACAGAATACCATAGACTGGGTTGTTTAGAAACAACGGAAATTTTTATCTCACAGTTTGGGAGGCTGGCAGTCCAAGATCAAGGCACTAGCAAATTTGACATCTGGTGAGGGCCTGCTTTCTGGTTCATAGACAGCTGTCTTTCCCCTGTGTCCTCACATGGCAGAAGGAATGAGGGACTTTCCCTTTGGGTGAACTTTCTGGGGTCTCTTTTGTAAGAGCACTGATCTCAATCATGAAAGCCCCACTCTCATGACCTCATCACCTCCCAAAGGCCCCACTTCCAAATACCATCACATTGGGCACTAGGTTTCAACATATGAATTTTTGGGGGACATGAGCACTCGGTTGATAGCAGTAGGTGATTGGCTTAAATTCACACAGATAATAAGTAGTTGCTGTGACCTTTACTAATTTTTAACTACCTTGTGTCCATTTCACCTTCTTTTGGTAATCTTTTTGGGAAAATTTGCTGCTTTCCCTATTTGATACTGTTTTGTAGTACAGTTAGTCAAGGTGTCCTGTTATCAAGACCAGGCACATGACTAGTGTTGACCAGGCTGATTGACTAGGCTAGTTGAGTGCTTTTTTTTTTCATGAAATGTGAATCCTGTATAAAGAAAATGAAGTACTGAGAATCACTGAAACTTGTCCATCCTTCTGGTTTCTTGAATACTTTTCTGAAATGGGATGCCCTGATATGTCTATGGTTTTTGTCTTTTCCAAGTCTGATTTGCTAGCCTTCCTTTCAAGTCTGAGAGTTTCCCCATAATGTTGCTCCATCGTCATCGTCATCATCATCATCATCATATTTGCTGAAATTAGCCTTCGTTATTTTCTGTTGCTTACCATCGAGGAACCTAGCTTTGTCTGATTCCAGAATCAGTCCGTTCACTGCACTAAGCTTCACTAACGTACATTCCACAACACATGGGAATTCCTGAGAGATTGTTCCCGGAATTTGTTGTTGTTGTTGTTACTACACATATTCTGATCTGAATATTTTCTGAATCTAGACAGAGTAAGATGCTGAACCATCATCTGTGTCTCTTGATATGGAGCGTGACTTAGAAAGGATGGACCCTGCTTCATTTCTCTTGGGGGTATGTAGCAGGCTGGACAGAACCTCAAATTGACTTTTGCCCAGTTGGCCGTCCTATCACTGTGAAGCACTCTGACGATTTACAGTTGTCTTGTGACAATGACGTGTGCTTGGTGGGACATTATTCTAGCCCCATGTGCTCAGTCAACTACTCCTACCACCTCTGGAGACTTACATTACTAAAGCTTTGTATTGCTGGCCCTGGCTGTCAGTAGTTAGCAGACATTACGAGTACAGGAGGAATAACTGGTGTTGCTGTCACTTGCGAGATCATCTGTATTTGTGGAAACATGGAAATGCTCTTCCTAGCCTCTCTGCAGGGCTGCAGCATTACACAAACACTAGGTACCACTCACATAGTAAGTGTCCCAAATGGAACTCCCAGAGTCAAACAATGAAGTGTCTCTGACTCCTGGTGTAGAACTGGCTTCCTGCCTCTTTCTTCCTGCTTGGTGTATACTACTGGAGGCCAGCCCAGACTTCTTTCTTAGAACTCTTAGGACTCATAGATGCTTCCTTATGTCTTCTCTCGGAGTTTCCGATTCAGAACTTAGCTCTACCCTCTGGATTTATTGTTCTCCTATGTTTTACATAAGAACTAATTCCTGCATATGTTCTGTGTGTGCAAATGTTCTCACTACTCTTTACCCCTTGTTTGCCAGGCTCCTCATCCTGCCTCTTCTAGCTTTCTCTCTTGAGTGCCACTAAAGAACCAGCTCTGCCGCTTAACAGCTCTCTATAGTAGGAGAGCAGGACCATTCCTCAGATGGACAGAGCTCAGTGCAAAGATGCAAACGAGTGCCCGCATATTATGACGATTTAATGTTTTTAAGTTATACTTTAAGCTAACAGTCATTACATAAAATATCTTCTGTCCGTCTACCTTAACTTATATATCTTCATAATGACTTAGAAGGTCAAGTTTCTTGGACTTCTAAGAGTTCCACTCCTGAACATGGCAGCACAGGGGAACCTGCACCGCCATCCATACTTTGGCTCTCTCTTCCCTTCTCACCCTGGCTCTGTGGATCATGTGCGTGTATGTAGATACCCTGGCCTATAGGTGTAAGTGCTGTCCACCTTCACAAACAGCCCTGTCTTGGCCACTTTTTGGGCTTAAGAATATTTTCCCCATTGGTGTAGTCTGCTCTCAGGAGGAAGGGCCCAAGGAAGAGGTCGGCTCTGGCTCTGAAAGTGGGCTCAGGGCCATTTTGGCAAGGAATTCAGAGGTCCAGGTCCATAAGAAGAATGGTCTTGAGGGAGAAATGTAGGTTGTGGGTGACCGTGTACCCTCGGCCCCAGGAAAGCCTTGCTCTATGAGAAGGGACATGGTCACAGAAGGCCAGGAATTCTCTTCCCAAGTTTGAGGGTTTAATGGTAAAGGATCGAGCCAGTCTCACTCTCTTGCAGTGCTGGCGTTGTGTGCCAGTTCAGCCATGCTCTCCATCTTCATAGGGAGCATTTGGGGCAGTAGGAAGTAATGGTTTTCTATATGTTCGAGATGATGAAAAGATGTAAAATATGATGTTTCTGACCTACTTCTTAGAAGGCAGTGAACACTGAGGAAATCTCATTGTCTCTGGTTCTTCAGGTATATACGTGAAATGACCGGTTGTTTCTGAATAGCGCTAGGGACTAAAATGGTAAGCACAAACGAGAAACAATTCAAATATCACATACATGGAAGAAAGCTTCACACAACCCAAAACATCAGTGATTGTTTCACTCTGAATTCCATGCAGGAATTAATGACAAGTTACCTTCCAACCACTCTGTCTTTATTCCATTCAGCAAACCTTGAGAATCTGTTATGTTTTGAATTCTGACTGGAGGAAGGCTAGAGAGGAAGGAGGTAAAATTTAAGCTGCACCTTGAGGGATAAGTAGGTTATTACTGGGTGAGCAGATTGAGAGTTTTCATTCAGGGGCAACTTTCCTCACCTGAAGTGTGGAGATAATAAGAGTGGTTATCTTTTTTTTTTTTTTTTTTTTTTTTTTAATAGAGACAGCCAGCAAGAGAGGGAACACAAGCAGGAGTAGTGGGAGAGGAAGAAGCAGGCTCATAGCAGAGGAGCCTGATGTGGGGCTCGATCCCATGACGCCCAGATCACGCCCTGAGCTGAAGGCAGACGCTTAACCGCTGTGCCACCCAGGCACCCAATAAGAGTGGTTATCTTAGAGGACTTTGTGAAGACTAAAAGAGTAACAAAGGACAGACACATAAGTCCTAGCTCACACTCAAAAAATGTTAGTTATCCCTATTTTTTTCTGGGGAGAGCAATAAGACAAAGATAACTTCTTTGAGAAACTGGGAGCAGGTTTTTGCAGAAGAGTTTATACAAGAAGAGTGACTGCAGATTAGTTTGAAGAACTCATTGAAACTATATTGAATTACCCGAAGGCGTTCAAATAGTGTTTGATAGGTAAGGGGACTCACCAGTGAGATCAGGGGGAATCTTGAGAGGACTGCCGTGGTGAGACTGACCATTTTAGAAAATTCACTCTTATGGTATCATAAAGAATGCTTTGGAAGAGACTAGAGACAGAATGATCTGCAGTAATTCCGAGAATAAATGAGAAGGACTCTCACCAGGTGCAGGTTGTGGGATGGTTAAGAAGGGTCAAAAGTGACCGTGAAGTTAGTGGTACTCGGTATGAAGGGTTAGAAAAGTGAAGTGGCAAAGATAACTTGAAGGTTTCAGGCTACTCTACTGTGGTATCATGAATGGGGAGACTGTTAACTGAGACAGGGGATGACAGACCAGAGAAAGATTTGGCGGGGGGAGCCTAAGGTTTGAGACATGTGAGGCATCTGGTTGACCATTGGTAATAGATCAGGTGGAGTTACAAATTTGGACTCTTCCTCACTTGTGTGATAGCTGAGGCCATGGGCAATGATCAGATATGTCAATGAGATTGTAGAGTGAGAGAAAAGAGACCTAAAAAGATTCAGTAGATAGGATATGTGAAGGAAGAGGAGCAACAAAGGAAGGAGGAAAGGAATAGTGAGAAAGAGAGGAGATGGTACAGAAAGAGTGTTAAAGGGGCTTCAAGAAGGTGGGGTTAAGGTGGGCAAGTGCCCAGGATAAGATGCCAAAATGAGATAAAGATTGAAAAGTGGCCATTGGATTTGCCAGCTGGGACATCATTAGTGGTCTCAGTGAGGTGGAGAATTGAATAGGTGGCAACAAGAGGAAACAGCCAGTCAGATCTCATTATTATGAATTTTGGGGGCTTTTTCCTTTCTTTTCTTTTCTTTTCTTTTCTTTTCTTTTCTTTTCTTTTCTTTTTTTTTCTTTCTTCTTCTTTTTGTTGGATTTGAGTATATTTTTTAATTTTTTAAAAAATTTTAAATTATTTTTTAAAAAGGATTTTATTTATTTATTTTCAGAGAGACAGAAAAAGTGTGAGTGAGGGGAGCGGCAGAGGCAGAGGGAGAGACAGAATATCAAACAGACTCCACGCTGAGCATAGAGCCTGACGCTGGGCTCGATCTCACGACCCTGAGATCATGACCTGAGCTGAAATCAAGAGTTGGATCCTTAACCAACTGAGCTACCCAGGTGCCCCCAGATTTGAGTATATTTGATACTACTTTTTTTTTGGGGGGGTGGATCATAGGGTTTTTATTTTTAACTTTTTGAGGAACCTTCATACTGTTTTCCAGAGTAGCTGTGCCAGTTTGCACTCCCACCAACAGTGTAAGAGGCGTCCCCTTTCTCCCCATGAGTTGCTTTTCTGTGTTGCTGATTTTAGCCATTTTACAAATGTGAGGTGGTATCTCATCATGGTTTTGATTCGTATTTCCCTGATGATGAGTGATGTTGAGCATTTTTTCATGTGTCTGTTGGCCACCTGGATGTCTTCTTTGAAAAAGTATCTATTCATGTCTTCTATCCATTTCTTAACTGGATAATTTATTTTTGGGGTGTTGAGTTTGATAAGTCCTTTGTAGATTTTGATATTAACCCTTTATTATTATTATAATAATATTTTTTATTATATTATGTTAGTCACCATACAGTACATCCCTGGTTTCTGATGTAAAGTTCCATGATTCATTAGTTGCGTATAACACCCAGTGCTCCATGCAATACGTGCCCTCCTTACTACCCATCACCAGTCTATCCCATTCCCCCACCCCCGCCCCTCTGAAGCCCTCAGTTTGTTTCTCAGAGTCCATAGTCTCTCATGCTTCATTCCCCCTTCTGATTACCCCCCTTTCTTTATCCCTTTCTTCTCCTACCGATCTTCCTAGTTCTTATGTTCCATAGATGAGAGAAATCATATAATTGTCTTTCTCTGCTTGACTTATTTCACTTAACATACTACTTTTATAAAAACAAAAATAAAACCATATATATATTTGTGCATGAATATATTTAGATATTTGTTTCTCACAGAGATTATGGAAAAATAATACTTTGTGGTTAGTCAAATTTGCCTTAAGATAAGAGGAATGAAAGAGTCATAGAGAGGTTAGTAATATTTTCTTCATGAACTTTGTATGGGTTCAGTGTTTATGAGTATTTATTTTGTCATAAATGTATTTAAAATATTTAAATATTTTCTAGTAGTTGGCAACTTGAAAAGTTAGATTCATACCTACCAAAAAGAAGGTATTAGTAATAATAATTAGGAATAAAACACTGAGCATTAATAAACCACACAAGGAAGTAGGGTGACTATGTATCAAAGCTCTGACGTGTAGATGGCTTTCTAAGCTCAGAAAAACATCAAGCAGAAGGTCCATTATCTTTATTACGCAGAGTCATGAACATCAGATGGGTCGGGGCTTCCAGCGAGTTCTGGTAAAATATTCCTGCAGTCTCTCTGTTTTCTCTCTCTCCTTTGCAAGTTGATCCGCAGGAGAGTGTGAGAAGTGACCCCTGCGTGTACTTCCTGTTCAGTAGATTTTAGTACAAGAGAGCAATTGTCTTTTCTTATTGGACTCACCCGCCCTCAGAGCCAAGATGTGTTTTGTTTTGTTGTTTTGTTGTTTTGTTTTGTTTGTTTTGTTTGTTTGTTTGCCTTGCAGAGTGCCAGGTTGGTCTTGCTTCCTCTCTGATGCTCGAAGCATTTAAAGATAAAATGACTGTACGTAGAATCTTCCCAACTTTCCAAATCATCCTGACTGGAAAATGTTAAACCAAAAGCCTCATCTCACCAACCCGCCTCAGCCTGCCTTTGTGGAGTTCCTGGCAGAGCGGGTATGCTGTCCTTTGACTTGGGCTGAGCTTTTCCAGTTTCTAGAATTTGTCCTGGCCTCTGAAATCATGCTAAAGAAGAACTTCCAAAGAAACAGACTTGATGATTTTCAAGACCCCAAATCTGGAGCATTCACGGAGGAAGCAAGACTCAGAAGGACCTCCCAAGATACCTTCTCTGTGTGTCATTTCACAGAGCGACACAGGAAGAGTAAAGCTTTAGGAAAGTAGGGTTCACTTGAGCGCCACCTCTTGGTTCGAAGAGTCAAGCACTGTCCAAGTACTTTACGATACGTAATAATTTTTATGGGACGTTCTGGGGATGATGGCATAGCTTGTCAAGAATCCACATGCTGAAATAAGAACTACGTGCCCTAAATTGGAAACATCCATACAGACCTACGTGTAAGACATTATTTTATGGGATTCTCGTATCAGTGCAAGTCTTCCTTGCTTAGTATATGGCGATAACCCCTGGAAGCTGAATAATTTGGTTCCAATCCAGCCCGGCATCCGAAATTGTGTTTCTTCGTATCTGCATTAGGATGTCCCTTGCTGGTTTCATGTGTCATATCAGGATTTGCACACAGTTCTTAGTTTTTGCACCTATGAACATTCAAAGTTCACTTTCCAAACAGAGTTTTGATTCTCCACAATTTGTCCGGTAAAATGCTCACCATATGTTTGATGTCCACTTTGGGGGTAGGTGCTAGTTTATTTGCTGGGTCTAAATGTCGGAAGTTCTGGGTGCTCCATTCTGTTTTTAATTGTCTCTGCTGGGTTTTTGCTGTCCAACACTTCACAACAGTGTTTCTGAACCCTGGATGCCCATTGGAATCACTTGGGGGACCTTTAAAAACTAATCATACTCTATAGGGGTGAGACGTGAACATTATCATATTTTCTAAAGTGATTCTAATGTACAGCCTGGTTTGAGAAATATTCCTCTAGAGCTAAAGGGGGGAAATTTTTATGCTATTTCTTTTGGTAGGAATTCACTTCCTTGCTGGATGCCAAAAGTAATTAATCATCTGATTCTATGGCGCAGTGATATTTCCTGTGTCACTCTATTAAGCCTCTCCTAGCAGCGGTAGCTCACGAGCATGGCTCTTTCAGCACTTCGCCTTCAATGTCACGTAATCTGGCAGCTAGCATCATCGGTAGAGGAGAACCCTTTCTAAGAATTGGGCTTCCGATTACAGTTCCTTGTAAGTTGACTTTCATGGGCTGTGTGGGTATCTGTCCTCAATATTAAGTTGGAGAGGGCTGATGGATTTTTCTTTTTATTCTAGGGCTGGAATTTCCATGATTGGTTTAAATCTAAATGGTGTCTCAGAGAGGCCAGGTTCTCTGTTGTCTATTTTCTGTTTCTCTGACCCCTACACACAGGGATTTGAAGGTGCCATATCACTTGCTATCTTCGTACAGAGTGATAGGTTGAAGCTTTCTGGAATAGTGCCTGATTCACACTGCCCTGTAGGGGCTCCTCGTATTTCCTTCTAGCTGTTGTGTATAGGGCCAAAGGCTGAATTCTGAGGGGGGCAATGCCCCATTTGAGACTGAGAAGCATGTCTAAGATCGGGTATAAGAGCAAGAGGCCGGCGCGAGGCTAGCTTTAGAAACCTACAGCTCAGCTTCGGTCCCAACTCTGCGCCCATCCAGAGTTCAGTGAACTAGGACAAATGACAGATGCATGGGTCTGAATGAGTGAATGTGAAGTAGTCCTGAAAAATTCTGGAGGTAGAAGAGAGTGGTTCTAATGTTTTTGTATTATCAGGCTAGGTATCTCTATGGCGAATACTATTACTGGTGGCTGAGATGGGATGGAAGCTAAAATGAGCATTATCGGGGCTCCTTTGTTTGAAGGGTTTGGCACACTCCAAAAGTATTGATGTTGGGGGCGCCTGGGTGGCACAGCGGTTAAGCATCTGCCTTCAGCTCAGGGCGTGATCCCGGTGTTATGGGATCGAGCCCCACATCAGGCTCCTCCACTATGAGCCTGCTTCTTCCTCTCCCACTCCCCCTGCTTGTGTTCCCTCTCTCGCTGGCTGTCTCTATCTGTGTCGAATAAATAAATAAAATCTTTAAAAAAAAAAAAGTATTGATGTTGCTTGTATGAACACCAATTTTGTCTCTGCCTCAGCTGTAATGGGTTTCAAATTAATATAGTGAAAATGATATTTAAGTGAAGTTTAGTAAGGCACACAGTTTGTGACTCTTGTGAATTTAAGCCCATTAATTCCTTCATTTCTTCTAGCAAACATTTATTGGGTGCCTGTCATATGCTAGGCCTAGGATATAAAACTTGTAGAATTCATTTTTGCCACTTAAGAAATCTTTACCGAGATAGAATTCATACACCATAAAATTCACCCATTTAAAATTTACAGTATATATGATTTGCCTATTCTGGATATTTGATATACATGAAATCGTAATAAATGGTCTTTCATGTCTGGTTTCTTTCACGTAGCATAATGTTTTCAAGGTTCGCTCATGTTGTAGCATGTGTTGATACTTCGTTACTTTTTATTGCCAATTTCCATTCCATTTTATAGTAGTATTGCATTTTATCTATTTGTTGGTGGACATTTGGATTGTCCCTGCTTTTAGGCTGTTATAAATAATGCAGCTATGAACGTTCGTGTACAAGTTTCTTCTGGGTATATAGCAAGGAGTGGAATTGCTGTGTCTCATGTGAACTCTAAGTTTAATTTTATGTTGAGAAGCTACTAAACTGTTTCCTCAGGTGACTGCAGTACTTTTCGTTCCCAGCAGCAACGAATGAGGGGTCTCATTTCTCTACAGCCTTGCCAACGTTTGTTGTTATCTGTCTGTTTGATTGTAGACATCCTAGATTTTGCTACTTTTAATGACGCCAAGTGTATGGTGTTTACAAGCCTTTGGGTTCTCACAATTGGGCTTTACAGATGACAGTGTGGAAAACTGTCTACTTTGAAATTGTGTTGTTTCAATGGACAGTTGCATCTTGTGCCATTTTAGTCTTTGTAAAATAAAATGCAGTACAAGAATCTTTGCAGCAAAACAAGGTAGACTGTGTGAGATCCATCAACTTCGAATGAACCCCATGAATGAAAATGAATTCATACAAGAACAGGAGACCTCTGGCACAGCAAGATTTCAGCATCCTGAGAACCAAGGCTGTTCAGTGAAGCATGAGCCAGAGCCTTGCGGTTGTTTGTCTGGTCCCCATGGGAGAATACAGGAGGTCAACACAGCCTCTCAAAAGACTTCCTCTTGAAAAATGAAAAATGTGATTGGCAGGAGGGAGGAAAAGCACCACGATTGAGAGCAGGTCTGGCTCCCGATTCTAAAACTGAATAATGACCTCTGGATTAGGACATGAGAACAAGAGAGCTCTGTATTGCTCATGTTGGATAGAAGAGGCATGCTCTGTCCTGGGCTGACAATCTTGTACTGCAGGTACCAACCGGAGGCAGGACCGGGAGACAAACCTGCCAACCCCAGTGGCTGCTTACTGTCTGCCTGCCCAGAATCACATTGACAGTAGAGTTCTGATCCTTCCAGGCCTCGCGTTCTCACCAACCTCGGCCACCCCTCAAAATATAAACCCTTCTTGTCACTTAACCGTGCCTTTACATGCTCGCATTCTGATAGTGTTGGATAGTTGTCTTGCCTGGCCCAAGTTCACACTGCTCCTTTCCCACTCCTTTCCTGTGTGCCCTCTGGAACTTTGTCCCTTCCTACTCAAACTGTGCGATCTTCGGTCTCTTTCCTGAAGGGTCCTCTCACCCATTCCTCTTCCGGTTCCATTGGAAATTTTCCCTCCGGGGAGGTTCCTCCTATCCAGCTAAGCCGCCCTCTATCTGCAGATCGCGGACGCCTCCATGACTGCTGCTCCCCTGTCCGTGTCCGTGATCTTGGCTCAGTCCTTGCATTGTCTGAGTAAATGCCACGTGCATGTGGACAATGTCCCAGGACCCTATCTTCACCGTTCTTTGACATTTGAAACTCTAGTGTCTCTCAGACACCTGCTTCCAGGTCTACACCTTACCTCCACCACCACACCCAGTGTACACAGCTCTTAAATCTTACATTCCAACAACTCACTGTTTGCCATGCTCTCCTCTTCAGCCTGCTCCCTCTCTTACACGTCCTCTGCCTGGCCTTTCGCCTTGTTGTGGACCTACTTTGTCTCAACCAAAAATCTATAATAGCGGGCAGTGAGGCTTTGGTTACATCTTGCTGGTTTTAAGCCTATGTTTATTGTTCCTTTGCTGTCCTTATTTTTCTCATCTCTTAGTTATTTAGAGTGCTTTTCTGAGTTATTTTCAGGAGTGATCGGTTTGGGGCCTTTGCATACCTGATTTCTTTTTATTGTATTTTCCCCCCAAAAACTCAGAAAAATATTGCTGCATAGCACTTACTGTTGTGGAAGAGTGTCTGGGCCCAGACGGAGTTTTCTTTCATTGTATCTAGTAGACTGTGGTAGTTCATGTTTTCCCCCATCCAGTTCTTCAGGTTCCTTTGGGAAAATCCACATGGTTCTGTTGAGTCTGTTAATAATGGTGTCATGTAGACTCGCACCCCACTCCTCACTCCCCACATAAGGGCTGATCAGCAGAGTCCTGCAACTGCGGTGATTGCTTCTCGATGGATCCCGACTGGACCAGGACCAATCAGAACTGCCCTGGGATTGATATAAATAGATCTATCTATCTATCTATCTATCTATCCTCTACCTCCCTCCCTCCCTCCCTCCCTCCCTATTATCTATCCATCTATCTACCTACCTACCTATCTACAGATATAATTACATATATATTTGTCAAAATATAATATTTCTACATAGATATAATGAATATATCCATAGGTAGATAGATAAGAAAGGTAAATAGCTACCCAGACTCATATTGCTTACTTACCAAACCTAGCAGAAACAATGATTTCTCCTAACTTCTTATACAGATATAAATAGACACATAGGTAGATAGGTACAGGAATATAGATAGACGTAGAGGTAGAGAGAGAGATTGAGAGAATGAATAGGAATATGAAGGTAAAAGCCCACGGAACTACAAAATGGAAATATCATTTAGAGCCTAATTCCGAAACCAAATTCATCCTAGATTTCCCAGAACTTCCCAGAATACATGAATAAAAACATTTTTTGGGGTTGTTTTTTTTTTTTGTTTTGCTTAAGCTAATTTCTTGTCCTTTAGCTAATTTGAGTTTCTTTCACTTATACTCAAGGGACCTTTAGCCAGTTGTAATGAATCCACTTTTTCTCCTTTGAATATTTGTAAGTTTTTTTCTCATTAGTGAAGTTCAGAAATGCCTGCAGAGAATGGTTAAGTTGAGGTGTCTCCTTAGTAGGTTTGCCTGAATCTGCAAAAAGAGCTTGTTTCTTTTACATCTTTTTTTTTTAAAGATTTTTATTATTTATTTATTTATTTATTTATTTATTTATTTATTTATTTGAGAGAGAGTGAGATTGAGAGAGATCACAGAGGGAGAGGGAGAAGCAGACTTGCCACTGAGCAGGGAGCCTGATGCGGGCTCAATCCCAGGACCCTGAGATCATGACCTGAGCTGAAGGCAGACGCATAACTGACTGAGCCACCCAGGTGCCCCTCTTTTATATCTCTTGATACCACTTTTGTTCTGTTTGTTCTTTTCTCTGTATGTTGAATATATTTAAGACTGGTGATCTGTATTTGTCATTTCTTGAAATTTCAACATGTCGATCTTTTTCTCCATAGTCTGAGAAAACTTCCGGTGTTTGTCTTCCATGTCCCTAATTTGATTTTTGACATTGCATATTCTGATCTTTACCTCTTCTAATGAAATTTTGCCTCCTATAATATTGTTTCCCCGTACACTATTGCTGTTATAAAATTCTGGTTTGTTTTAAAATTTTTGTCCATTTTGGGGCACCTGGGTGGCTCAGTTGGTTAAGCGTTGGCCTTCAGCTCAGGTCATGATCCCTGAGGTCATGGGATCAAGCCCCGCATCGGGCTCCCTGCTCAGCGGGGAGCCTGCTTCTTCCTCTTCCTCTGCCACTCCCCCTGCTTGGGCTCTCTCTCTCTCTGTCAAATAAATAAAATAAAATAAAATAAAATTTCTGCCTATTTCTCAGCCTCTGCCTTTAAGTCTGTAATAATGAGCCTATATTTTCTCAAATTTCTGGAGAGCACCAAGATATTCACCTCAAATTTTTTTCCCTGTTATAAGTCTTTTTCAAATGCATATGCCTCCTCTGAAGACTATTTTCATATTCACAAGTTCATATGTTTTATAAGCTCCCTTTTTCTTCTATTTATATCTTCTTGAATAAAGGGAGTCTAGTTACCTTTGGTGTTTACCTGTTTAAACAGAGTTGCTGAATTACCTTTCGATCTCCTCCCTGTAAATCTGATTACTATTAAAATAATAATAATATATACAATGGAATATTACTCAGCCATCAGAAAGGATGAATACCCACCTTTTGCATTGACATGGATGGAACTGGAGGGGATTATGCTAAGTGAAATAAGTCAAGCAGAGAAAGACAATTATCATATGGTTTCACTTATATGTGGAACATAAGGAATTGAGTGGAGGACGTTAGGAGAAGGAAGGGAAAATTGAAGGGGGTGAAATCGGAGAGGGAGACAAACCATGAAAGACTATGGACTCCAGGAAAAAGACTGAGGGTTTCAGAGGGGAGGGGGTGACGGGATGGGTATTAAGGAGGGCAGGTACTGCAATGAGCACTGGATGTTTTAAGCAAACAATGAGTCATGGAACACTACATCTAATGATGTACTGAATGGTGACTAACATAACATTAAAAAAAAAAAAAGAATAACTCCAAGCAAATGGAACATTAGGCCTAAAATGCATGTATTTATACATAACTATCTCAGTTACTGGTAAAAAAAAATCTGTGTTCACAGTAATATATTTTCTTTTTTTAAGGATTTATTTAAAAAGTAAGTCAAATATTAATGCATAATCTAAAAAAAATAATAGCTCTAATAATTATTTGATTAAGATTTGAAGCCAGAGGCCTGACTGGTGTGGATTTATAACTCCAGCTGATCAAGTTGTGTGGAGAAGGAACAGGATCCTGGACTATCCCACGGGCAAGAATTTAGTGTTCATCTTCTTCCTTTGAAGCTGTGGAGCTGGATGCAAATGCTTTGTGCGTGGCTCTCCACGTGGCGTGGCCCTCTGTGCCCGCCATCCTGGTTCTGCTGCCTGATGCCTCTACCAGAAGCCTGGCCTCACTGGGGAAGAGTGGGGCTGTTCCAGAGTTTTGCCACGGTGCCTGCTCCCTGCGTGCTGGCGTAGCAGCGTGCTGCCTGGGATCTCCTTGAACAGCTTCTTTGGAATGGTACCAACCCCCGGCTACTAATACAAATTACTCACTGCTACCTTCTCCCAGCCCTGGTGCCTCCACATTTACTCGTGTGAGTGGGGTTCTCCCAGGATGTTGTCTACTCACTTTTTTCTCATTAGCAGATCATAAGGGTTGTCTCTCCATCTGGTTTTATTTGAACCGTTCAGAAGCCATACAATTCTTCTCAATTATTAGCACAGATCCAAGTTTTCTCCCATTTTTATGTTCCTTTTCCCGTTTCGATGGGGTTCGATGGGGGGAAAAGAGGAAAGTTGAGTCCCGGTTTTCCCAGTATCTCTTAAATATTCTGCCCCCACTGTTACTGCCTTATCTCGTATCCCATCGTGTCTAACTCTTTATTGCAAGAGTCCCCTCCTGAATCTTTCTGCCTCTTTTTCTTTCTTTTTTTTTTTTTTAAGATTTTATTTATTTATTTATTCGACAGAGATAGAGACAGCCAGCGAGAGAGGGAGCACAAGCAGGGGAGTGGGAGAGGAAGAAGCAGGCTCATAGCGTAGGAGCCTGACGTGGGGCTCGATCCCATAATGCTGGGATCACGCCCTGAGCCGAAGGCAGACGCTTAACCACTGTGCCACCCAGGCGCCCCTCTGCCTCTTTTTCTTGGCACTGCTCTTTTGGTGTTGACACTCAGTTGAATAATGGCTTGGCTCCAGGAGATATTTTGTTGTATTAGAATGGTGTTCACTTTCAAAGAATCAAAAACCACTCTACTGTAGCTTAAGCAGAAAGCAGGAAGATCAGAGGTAGTCAGTCTGGGACTTGTTGGGTGACTCGATGATGCCATCACAGGCAGGCTCCTTCTGCCTTTCTGTCCTTCCATATTTAGTGAGGTCTGCTGCACCTCCAGACGTGCATGGGTTCCAGGAGGGAGAGAGGGGGAGAGGAAGAGGCAGCACCAAGAGACTTCTGCCTGCATTTCTTTGGTTAGGAGTGTGTCTCATTGCCATCCCTAGGCTAACCGGAGGCAGGGAAATTGAGTCTATCTTTTACAGGCTCTGTGGCAGGAAGGGAATTAGAAAAGGGGGTAGGTCAGCTAACTTCTGATGCCTACCACCTTCTTTGTTCCCAGCATCTGCTGGCCAAGGACACTTTCCCACCCCAGCACAATCACGGCCTCAGAATATTGCTTTTATACAGAGGGAGAAAAAATTGGTGGGAGGGGGTGTGGCTCTAAGTGGGTGTTTATTTTTTTCTGCATCTACCACCCCTAAACCTCTGTCTCTCTAAATTAGGGAATATTAGTATTTCCCCCCAAATTTCTTCCGCTTTATCACACCACACTGCACAAGTATTCAGGAAGAACAGTGATATGTGGATTCAAAAGTTGTTGAGGTTTGCACTATGAGGTTGGAACTTTTCTTTGGATTTTACATGGATTACTTTTAATAATTGTGCTTCCTTTTTTTTTTTTTTTAAATATAGTCCATTTTATGGACAGCTTCTGCAAAGATGTCCCTGTTTTTTCATTTTTGTTTTTTGTTTTTGGGGGTTTGGGGGATGAAGATGATTTTGTGGCCCCAGACCTGCAGGATTCTTGCCTCCTTTATTTCTAGAAGCCCAGTAGGGCCTACTTACTTCTTTTCTTTCCTTTCCTGGGGATGGTCTGGCTGCTCCTTGGCATTTTGGATCACTCTAGACATTAAATGGCTTTTTCCACTTCTTTTGTGTGTGTCAGTGGTCACAGCAGGTTCACAATTGCAGCCCAACTGTGCAGAAGGTCAGAGAATGCTAATGGGACATTTAGCACCAAGGGCTCCTGCTTGACTTTCTATGGAAAACAAAACTGAATTGACAGAGGAGGAAATGCAATTCTAATTTAATGTAGAAAACAGCCCCAAGTTAGGACTGCCTGTTATGTTAGTCATTGACAGTTTTAATTAAAGATATTACTTCACGAGAAACATGGGGGAGCGGTGGATCTTTACGGTGTGTGTTACTAGACACATTCCCTACTGAGTACTTACTTCTTTTGTAACAGTTAAGATAGATTTTGAATGTGCTTAATAAATATGCAGTAATTTGTGTACATTAGAATTATGTCAGAAATTTGAATTTTGAGCATAAATGTGTGATTTGGGGATGTATGCTACTACAATGATAATTTGACAGACTTCTACATACCTCTGGAAACATCTGCATTCTTGTTCTTTCCCTGAGGCAGCATGACAAAGTAAAAAAATCAGGTGATTTAGAGTTAGAAGTTCTAAGTCCGGGATCTCACGTTTACTAATTATGTCAATGCAAAGAAATCACTTGGTTCTTGGCTTTCTGTTTTATTGCCTATAGGATGGTGATAGTGGCATATTTCAGAGTTGTTGGAAGTATCACACGGCAGGATGTAGTTTGAAAGTAGCAAAGCAGTATGTAAATATGTAAGTATGTACTCTTTGTAAACTGCTTTTTCATGTAACAAACTACAACACAGTTAAAAAATATATTTTATTAATTTATTTTACAGAGAGAGAGAGAGAGAGAGCACAAGCAGGGGGTGTGGTAGGCAGAGGGAGAGGGAGAAACAGGCTCCCCACGGAGCAGGGATCCCGATGTGGGGCTCCATCCCCAGATCATGACCTGAGCCGAAGGCAGATGCTTAACCCACTGAGCCACCCAGGCGTCCCCACAATGCACTTTTTAGTTGGATGCATGATATTCCTTTTATATGAATGAGCCATATAAGTGGTTATACCATATACATGGTTTAGATTGTTTTCTGTATCTATCTATCTATCTATCTATCTATCTATCTATCTATCTATCTATCTCTCTGCATACGTATATCTACATATACTCTGAAAAACTTTCATATATAAAATATAGTATTGTTAACTGTAGTCACTGTGCTGTATGGTACATCCCCAGAATTTATCCTATAACTGGAAGTTTTTACCTTTTGACCACCTTCACCTAATTCCCCAGCTCTTCATCCTTCCCCTCTGGCAACCATCAGTCTGTTCTTTGTAACTATGGGTATAGTGTTTTGTTGTTGCTGTTTGTTTTTAAATTCCACATATAAGCGGACCGTATGGCATTTTGTGTATTGTTCCAATTCATTGTAATGATCACTCTTGTTTGTGTAGTTGTGAAAAACTGTTTTTGTGGTAAAGCTTCACTCCCAACTTCTGCAACGCAAAAAATACTATAGATAAGATGGCAAAGGACCGGCCGGCAATATCTTTTTACAGCATACATGGCAAATAGGTTAATTTTCCTAATACACAAAGAGCTTTTAAATAAATCAGCAAAAAACGTTGAAGACCCTAATATAATTTAGGTGAAGAACATGAATCAGCAGTTTATGGGAAAAAATACAAAAGGCACATATGTGAAAAGATGCTCATTTCTTCTAGTTGACGAAATTAAAATCAGAGTTCTTTTTTTCACTTCTCAGATTGGTAAAGAGGAAAAAGTCTGAAAATATTAACTATATTTGAGGATGTAGGGAAACAAATGCTTTATGGACGCATAAATTGGCGTGACTTTTTAGGAGTCCATTTTGCAATATTTTAAAATGAGATGTAAATTTTGGCCCATCATTTTCACTTCTAGGATTTTATCTTGTACAGATACTTGATGCAGATAAAAAGATAGCATAAAGTTGTTCTTGTGACATTTGCGTATGTTTATGTATCAGCAAAACAAATAACCAAACTGTGAGCTGCTGCGTGGCCTGTTTCTCTCTCTCTATGGGACTGCTCAAATTATGTATATTCATAAAGTGAAATCTTATATAGCAACTAGAAAATGGACTGGTCTCTGCATACGCATTTGAAAAGAAGTTCCTGATACGCTGGTAACTGAAAAATGCAAGTTCAGACTTGCTTTTATACACTTATGTCATACATATGCTATCAAGAATAAAACATGCTTCTTTACGCAGAGACAACTTCTGGAAGAATATGTAAGAAATTGTTGAAGGGGTTCGACTCTACGGTGATGGATAGTAACTAGACTTGTGGTGATCACTTTGTAGTGTGTACAGATGTCGAATTATAAAGCTGTACAGCTGAAACTCACATCATTTAAAAAAGAAATTGTTGGCAGTGACTATTTTCTGGGAATTAGGTTGAAGGGAGCAAAAGGCGAGGGGAGGAGTTTACTTTTCACTCTCCCACTGTCTGTACCTTTGGAATCTCTCCTCCCAGTATTTTATTATGCAAAATGTTACACATACAGAAAGTTTCATGAACTCTTGAGTGAAAAACCAATAAATTCACCACCCAGATGTTATAATGATTTGCTATAATTGCTGTATCACTCAATTAAAAACCCAGGATGGTGAATTATTTTTGCAATTTAGTAAGAAATCAGAGTGTAGCAAGAAGAGTACATTAGAATCACAAAATAGTAAAATCAAAAAAGTACGTAAATCTGAAAGAGAAAACGAAAGAGGGTAACATGACAGATATAAACAGCTGTTAGGAGTACAAAGCTCAATGTCATCAGTCTATGCAAGAGCAAAGACCTAGAGGCCCTGAAACAGGAGGGATTTCCTGCCTGTGGTTCCTCAGGCTTGAGGTCAGGGGAGGATGATTCCAGGGCAGAAAAATCTCAGGGCAGGTAGCTTTTTGGCTCACATGAAAGGCTGGCTGCCCTTGACGTGTGCCCTGGTAATGGTCTTCAGAACTCGGAGGCTCTTCTCACGCTTTAGTGGGTGTTAATCACCAGGGAAACTTGCTGACGACACACATTTGACCCTCACAAGCTCTATCTCTGTGTGTGACAATGAAAGATCTCACTGAAGTGTTGTAAACCAGCTTAGATTTGAGTGAGGATAGAGAGGAGCGTTTTGTTTTGCTTTGTTCTAAACTTCCTAGTTATTCAACACTGAACTACTTGTCTGGGTGTAAACCTTGATTTAGAGAAGAGCTGGGGTCCAAAAATCTGAATGTTTAACAAGCACCCTGGACGATTTCATGGCAGGCACGTGCTGCAAAATATTGTCCTTTTCTAAGGCCGTGGTTTACTTAGCCACCCTGCCCCCGCCCCGCCAAGATCCAGCTGCTCGAAGAGTCTGCAGCATTGCTTTGCCGGGAATGCCTGTCTTCTCCTAACAGCTCTTACTCATTTTCTAAATGATCTTAATTACTAAGCTCCTAAGGGAGTGAACCATAAAGGGCTTTATCTCTTGGTGCAGGTGATCTCACCCACCGTGTTGTAAACCAGCTTGGACCAGGGTGGGGTCTAGAGAGTGGAGATTATTATGATCTTTAAACGTCCAGTTGTTTGATTTAGCGCTGGTGCTGTGCCCCTTGGCGTCAGCCTCCGCTGGGGCATTTGATGCCATTCTCTAACCTCTGATTCACGGGGGTCTACCAGATGCACGTGGTCTAACTGTTCCCTTCTCCGAGGGAGAAAAGTCTCCACGTCCCTCTCCCGGGTGTTTTTTCTTTGGAGGCTTTTCCCTATTGCTATCACAGAGTATTTGAATTCTCGTCAATTTTCTTGTGACTTCTGTGGAATGTGCTGGTAGAAGTGCAGCTGTTACATCTTCTACTTAGAACAGGTTTCCCTCCCTTGAAGGATTAATAGGGAGGCAAACTATTTGCAGTTGCTTCTGCCCCACCTCTGACAGTTCTTTAACCCCATGAGAAAGAACAACCTCCGAGTTTCTCAGTCCTCCTCAGAGTGACGTGTTTCTCTTCCTTGTCTACTCTTACCTTCTTTTCTTCCATTTTGGCTGGTCAATGGAAGCTGAAAATTTGTTTCTGGGGTGGCCCATCAGCTAAAAGAAAGTATGTGGTCCCAAGTAATGGGTAACTTAATTTTTATTTACTTATTTAAAAAAAATACAATGAACATTTCTTGAGCTCTTCCTGTGCACCAGACATTGTGCTAAATTCTGGAGACATGGGCAAAAAAGCAGACAGTGGAGTCAAGTTTCCTTAGAACCTTGACAAATTCAGGTTGCGAGCATCCCGTATAAGGAGGACCAGCACAGGTAAAGGTGTGGGAGTAAATCTGTAGCATGGAGGGTATTCAGATATGGTTGGGATACAGGTTCCTCGGTGAGAAATTAGTTTCTTTGAAGACCTGGTGCTACTGTCAGAAATTGGAACATTATTCAATAGGAAATTATTTCTTAATTAATTTTTAAAAATCAAGATACAGAGAACACATCATTCTAATGTAACCATGCAATAAGTAAAATAATGCTTTTTTTTTTTTTTGTAATCAGAAAAGCATGGGGAGAGTTGATGAGGGTAGAGAAATGAAAGGAAAAGGGGAAGAAATTCACGTTGACGGATGGTCCAAAAGCAAGTATCAGCGAAGAGAAAGCTACAAAGAGGTGGACAGATGCATATCCTAAGGGCCTAGAAGAGTGCCTGGTACGTAGTAGGTGCTTACGAAATAGTGCTCCAATGAAAGAATGAATGGCATGGGGAGAAAAAAATAAAAGGAAATAGATGCACATACATAGAAAATATCGAGATATTGCAAGGAAAATATGGAGATACAAAGCGGACAGAGATATACATATTCAAAGGAAGCAGATTGGCAAGGGAGACTGGGAGAGGAAGGACCGAGGGGCTCAGGGAGGCTCGTAAATTAGGCAAGTGCTACTGAGCAAATGATTCTTCACATACACACTGTCTTAGTCACTTGCTGGCTGCGGGCTGTAGCTCTGGGGAAAGTTACTCCGTGTTTTTGAGTGTCATCTGTTAGAAGAAGAAGTGTTGAAAGGAAAGGAATTCAGTACAGTACTGTAAGACGTTATGATCTGAGGAAGTTCGGTGGTAGAGATGTGGGATTTTTGTACCATTCGTTGTATTTAAGTATGTTTAAAAATTTTCATAACAAAAAGATCTTAAAAAATAATAGGAGGGCGAATAACCGAGGGTGGGCCCATCTAGTTCTCCCCTTAAAGTCACTAGAGATACAGTTGTCAAAACACGGCCGCAGACTGGATATGGGGGGCAAATGGCAGAAGGTCATGTTCACTAATGGTTAGTGTCCTCGTGACCAAGGGGGTGATCGTGCCTCATGGAATGACAGGTTTGGGAGGGAAGCTAATAAATGTGGTTGTTAGTAATGTTGGGGTAATGCTCAAGGAAATATTTGCAGACCAAAGGAAGTTCGTTCCTTAAAGAGTTGGGGTTTGACAAGGCACAGTGGGGAGGCTTGCAGGCAGGGGGGCATGGAGGTGAGAAGCTGGGAGCGGGGAAGAGAGAGTCTGGGGGGCCTTGGCTTATAATTTTCCCTGGTGAAGAAGGAGGAAGCTCGGGTGGAAGCCTAGATTGAGGGTGTGGCGAGGCTAACAGCTGAATTTGTTGAATTATCCAGCCCCAATGTTCCCGGTGGAATGTTGACTTGCTGGCCTCTGCAGAGTTCTTCGTCTCCCAGGTGCTGGGCACAGTTGCTCAGAGCAGCTCCTGCAGGGAAGGTCAAAGGGTCAGGAAGGAAGGAGGTCAGAGGGGACAGCTAGAGATATCAGCCTCTGCAAAATGCACTTATTTTTCTTGGCATCTGACAGGTGGACGAGATGAAATCTAGCTGGGGGCCCAGCCCAGCCAGCCCACAAATTCCCTTAGCTGCTCTCACCATCCCCATAAGTTCCTCCCTTTGTAAGGCAGCTCTTCTTCGCATTTTTCTACCCTTTGGTGGACATTCTACTTCAGCGTTTATTGGCTAAATGACAGTTTAAGAGAATAAGCATAATAACCTCTTCAACCGAAGTGGTTTTTGAAAGTGACAGATCCATTTACTTAAAGAAAATTTGATGTTATTATGAATTTCAGATATTGAACACCCCCCCCTTTTTTTAGGACTTGGAAGCCTCACTCATTAACTGAATTAGAGAAAGAATTTTTTGATGTCTGAGATTGAGGTAAACTTTTAAATTTATCTGCATGGAGAAAGATTCCTAATGCAATGAATGATTACTGATTGGTTTAGAAAATCCTAAAACCACTTTGTAACATGTTCATGACAAGAAACAAATACTATGTCACCATGGATTCCAACAAAATTAATATGTCCCAAATAAGTACCAGCTGTTTAGAACATCGTAGAGGGGGATGGGAGAATTCAAGCTTAATTAATTATTTCCTTGGTTAGAAAACAAAATCCTCCAACAAAGAGAACATTATCTCTGTACGACACTAGCATTTCTAAGATTCCACCCACAGTAAGGCCAGCAAAGAATAAAGCCAAGCCTTTAACTGGGTTTTCAATCACTCACATAAGCTTGGAAAATTACAACAGAGAGTAACTGCGAGATTGTGTTTAGATAGTTGGAATCAGAAGACTGGTCTGCTCCCTTTTCTGTTTTTTCCCCCTTTCATAGCATACTGACCAGGGTTCCTGTCTTTTATTCCTCTGCATTCAGATTGTCATCAAATCCATCCTTCCTTCCTTCCTTCCTTCCTTCCTTCCTTCCTTCCTTCCTTCCTTCCTTCCTTTGAGAGCAGGGGCGGGGGCAGAGGGCGAGGGAGAGAGAGAATCATAAGCAGGTTCCACGTCCAGCACGGAGCCCGATGCAGGGCTCGATCTCACAACCCCGAGATCACAACTTGAGCTGAAATCAAGAGTCAGATACTTAACCGACTGAGCCACCCAGGTGCACCTCAAATTCTACTTCTTATGATACTTCAGTATCAGTTGTACTCAAACTTGGAAACGAAATAGAGTGCGGGGTCTAACCCTAAGAGTTAAAGGTGTTGATTACCAGGCTCTGTCACGTGCACTGTATCTCGTCCTTCTGGCAACCCTCCTGTGAGGCGCTGGTATTAGCCTTCTCATCAGGGTTTCACAGATGGGGAAACAAAGCCTCGAGCTGTGGTTCTCAGCTGTGGCTGCCCATTTGTATGGCTGGGGGTGGGAGTGGGGCTTTGAAAACTGGACCGATTAAATCAGAACCTCTGAAGATGGGACCTGGGCTTCGGTAGTTTCCTAGAGCTCCCAGGTGATTACCAAGTGCACCGAAGGTTAGAACTACTGACCGTTAGAGCAGTGAATTAACCAGTAGAGGGTCACAGGGCTGACTGGGTGATAGAGCTGGGGTTGGAAACCAGGCTTGTTAGATTTTAGAGCTTCATCTTAACCTCTCTACTGTATTGCCTCTCAAAGTATTTACCACTCCTGGGCACGTACCGATGTTCTTGCATTAGGAGGCACGTGTAAGAATATTCATAGCAGCCCTTTTTTGATGGGTGGAATCTAGAAACAAACAGGAGTGTTCAACAACAGCAGAATGGATCGATAAACTGTGGTGTGTACTAAGGCTGAATGTTTGTGTCCCCCCTACCCCAGATTCATATATTAAAGTCCTAACCCCCAATGTGATGGTATCAGGGGGTGGGGTCCCCTGATTAGGTCATGGGGGTGGAGCCCCTTTGAATAAAAGAGACCCAGGAGAGCTTCATCACCCCTTCTGCAATGTGAGGACATCCTTATCAGACACCAGGTCTTCCGGTACCTGGATCTTGGACTTGCCAAACTCCAGAACTGTGAGAAAGAAACTTCCGTTCATGAGCCTCCCAATGTGTGGTATCCTGTTACGGCAGCCTGAGTGGACCTAGACAGTGTGTTAACGAAATGGAATACAATACAGCAACAAAATACAATTCTGTCTATTTGCAAATAGGAAACCATATAATTTTATATTTAGGTACATAATCATATTTGGAGAAATTTTCCTAGGGAAGCAAGGCAAAGTTCATGAAGCAGAAGTGAGGCAAGGTGATGGGTCATGAGAGGAGCATACAGAAAGCTTCAAATATAACATTCTAGTTCTTAAACTGGGTGATGGGTATACAGGTATTTTTTTAAAACTGTTCTTTATATTCATATATTTTATAAACATTCTTTTTATATCTGTAAATGTTTTAAGTGATTATAGAAAAGAATAACTACTGTTTTATGAAATATATTAATGCGATTCTAGCAATATTAAGTACTAAGCAAAAAACTAAAGACAAAAAAAAAAAAAAGCCCCACCAAAGGTGTTACCACCCAGAAACACATATTAAGTGATGATCATTTCACAGTATCTTTTATGCATATATAACGAAAGGACAGATACGTAGACACATTAGGATTGCCCCAATTGTGTAGTATGTGTAACGAATCACCTCTAAACTTAGTGGCTATGGCAACAAACCCCAGTTATTTATGCATGATTCTGCAACGGAGCAGAGCTTGGTAGGGTGTGTGTCCTTACTCCACGTGTTGGCTGGAGTTACTCGTGTAGTTGCATGCAGCTGGGAACTTGGGTGGGGTTGGAACATCTAAGATCACTTCCATGTTAAGACCTCTGCTAGGATGGCTCAGGGCCTACTGGCTAGGCTTCTCTTGTTCCATGGGTTCTTATTGTTCTGTGGATCCCAAGAAGGAGAACGCAGAAGCTACAAGTGCGTTAAGATCTGGGTGTGTTAGTCCCAGAACATCCCTTCCATGCATTCTGTTGCTCAAGGCAAGTCACAAGGCCAGTTAAGTCCAGGGGAAAGGAAACAGACTCCCTCTTAATGTGCAGAGAGACATGTGCCCACAGGGATGGCGGAACAGTTGGAGGCTCTTAGGAAATGATCTACTACTGTGTTTGTAGTAAGTATGCTGCTTCTCATAGTCTGTTGGCATAAAGCTGGGTTTTCGTGGTTCTTTAAACAACTTCAATAATTACTACTGAATATCTACGATGTGTCAGGGACTGTTTCTTTTGAAGATTTATTTATTTGAGAAACAGAGAAAGTAGGAAGAGAGAGAGCCTGGGGGGAGGGGGAGAAGAAGAGGGAGAGATTCTCAAGCAGAATCTGTGTTGAGTGTGGAACCCAGCGCGGGGCTCAGTCTCATGACCCTAAGATCACAACCTGAGCCGAAACCAAGAGTCTGACGCCTAACCGACTGTGCTACCCGGGCGCCCCTAGGGACTGTTTTAATCATCATCAGAACAGTGAACCAAGAGACAAAAACTACTGTCTTCACAGAGTCTACGTTTGAATGGTTTAGGCAATCATTCAGACCGTGTGTCGTCTTATACTAGAAATCAATGCAACTTGGCTAAAGAGAGAAAGTTTGGTTAATTGAAATGAAAGAATAAGAACCGGTGAAATCTGCTGACCTTACTCAGTGGTCTACCTGAGCTCAGATAGAACTAATAAGAGTGTCCAGAAATACAAATCTTGAGTTTCCGTTCCAATGAACTCAGCAAATACCTACGATATACAAAGATCTTTGCTGGCCTGCTGGAATGGGAGCTAATTTTGGAAGCATTTGATTTGGTTCAATTAAGGATTTGTTGGATATAAGTGAAGGGTGCCGAAGGTCATAGAAAAGATTAAAAGCACAGGCTTCTTGGCCTCATGGTGGCAACGATGTCAAATACCCATAACTATATATCCGAATATCTGAGAGGTAAGGTAAGTGCCACAAATTGATATCAGTGTGATGCCAGGGTCTAATAGAAGCCAGTATCTCATTCATGGGTGAGAATCACCAAGTCTTCACGAAGGAGGGAACATCTGAGCTGGTTCTTGAACGTTGACGACATTTTCATTTGGGTGGGGGCTAGCAGGCTCTGTAGAAGGACAGAACAATTTGATGTGCATATTTGTGGGTGCATATTTCCTCTTTGTTTCTAGCTGAAGCAAGCTGGTGTGGGCATTCATGGTACTTTGATGATTTCCATTTTCTACCTGAATTCCTTGTTTAAATGACCTATTTACATTACTACCCTGGGTGACACCTATGCCTAGAGATGTCTGCTAGTTGAAAATGAACAAACAGCAGCTAGGGGTTTCTTATCTCTAATGGATGTTCTGCAAATCCCTTAGCTTTACCATTTTGTGTGCAATGAGTTTGTTTTTTTTTTTTAAATGAATAAAAGGAATAGAGAATGAAGGACACATCCAGGTGCTGTGTGCAAACATCGTGTTATTATGTCAGGTGACTCTAAGCATAGGGTAAGCAGCTCGAATGCAGTTGACACAGAACTGTGTGTGCCTTCTCACTTGCTTGGTATCCTCTTTGTAAAAAAAAAAAATGGACTTGTATCTGAGGTTAAACTTGTTAACTTCTCCTATACTGATATTCATAAAAATACTGTTTTCATCAGGATACTCCTTTATACAAAAGGCTAAAATGAGTCTGAACTTTAGCCATGTCCTCTCTTTCGGTGCTCTGTGTTCTTAGAATAATATTTGAACTGTATCACTAACATATTTCCCTTTCTCCCTCCTCCAACAAATATTCATTCATTTATTCATTCATTCAACAAATAAACACATAGTAAGCCACTGTTACAGACCAGCCACTGTTACATGGCCTTAATACATTTATCAAGAAAACAGACAAAATCCATACTCTATTGGAGCTTACATCTGGGGAAACAAAAAACGAATATTAAATTCAATAAACAAGGAAATTATATAGTATGTTGAAAGGTGATAAACATGTGAAAAAAATAAAAGAGTATGGCCTGGGGCTAGGGATGAGTGTGTGGGTTACAACTCTAAGTAGATTTGTCCAGGTGGTCCTCATTTAGAAGTATGTCAGCCACTAGTCATCCTGATGGGACAGTCCTCTGGGCAGAGGCAGCCACCACTGCTCGGGTCTGAAGGTTGGACTTTGTCCAGAATGTTCTAAAAACAGCCCAATAGGTTAGTGTGATTGGAGCATAGTGAGCAAGAGGGCAGATAGTAGGAGAGGAAGTGAGAGAATTAACGGGGACAGATGGCATGGGGGCTTGTAGGACTTTAAGACTCCAGCTTTAACTCTTGGTGAAATGGGGAGCCACTGAAGTTCTTCAGGAGATGTGACCCTCTCATTTTCTTTGTGATATTATTGTCCTGTATTTCACCTCTACTATTGTTGTCATTCTTTGTGCCTTAAACATCAGTTGATTTTTGGGGGGGCTAACTTTTGGTTTCATGTTTGTATGATCTATCTTTTTGCATTCTTTTACTTTCAACATATCTATGCAGTTGTATTTGAAGTGAGTTTCTTGTAGACGGCATATTGATGGATTATATACTTGTTAAGTCTACTGTGCCAATTTCAGTCTCTTAGGTGGTGTATTTTGATGATTTACATTGAATGTGATTTTTTTAAATTGAGAAATAATTGACATTATATTAGTTTCAGGCGTACAACATAATGATTCAATGTTTGTATGTGTTGTGAAATAGTCACCATAGTAAGTCTAGTCTAGTCAACATCCATCAGAAGTGATTATTGATATGTTAGGGCTTAAGTTTGAGTTCTGTTTGTTTCTGCTTGTTTCCTCCATTTCTCATTCTTTTGTCTCTCTTTTCACCTTCCTGTGGGTTACTTGAACATTTTTTGGGTTTCCATCTAGATTTATTTATATCAAGTTTTTGTGCATATCACTTTGTGTAGATTTCTTTGTAGTTGCTGGGGGTAACTTTTTTTCCAACTTTTTAAAAATTTAAATTCAATTAATTAACATATAATGTACTATTAGTTTCAGAGGTAGAGGTCAGTGATTCATCAGTCTTATATAATACCCAGTGCTCATTACATCATATACCCTCCTTAATGTCTATCACCCCGGGAGTAACTTTTTATTTTGATAATATTTCAAACTTAAAGAGAGGTTTTAAGAGTAGCACAAGCAACTGCTTTATCCTCTTTAGCGAGATCACCAAAATTTTATGTTACTGTCCTATCTGCTTTCCCATTCCGTCTGTGGAGTATGTGAGTTTGTGAGTAAACTTTTTGAGCCACTTGAGACTAAGTTGAAGTTATCATGCTTTCTTACCTCTAAATACGTCAATGCATCTTTCCCAAGAGTAAGGACATTCTTTTATAGAACAAATAACAACATCAGGAACATTGATACAACACTGTTATCTAATCCACAGTTCATATTCAAATTTTAATTGTTATGTAATTATGTCTTTTAAAAAAATTTTATTCTAATTCCAGTATAGTTAGCGCCCAGTGTTATATTAGTTTCAGGTGTACGACATAGTGATTCAGCAATTCCGTATGTTGCTCAGGGCTCATCAAGATAAGTGTACTCTTTAATCCCCATCACCTATTTCACCATCCACCCCACCTCCCCTCTGGTGACCATCTGTTTGTTCTCTATAGTTAAGAGTCTGGTTGTTTTGGTTTGTCTTTTTGTTGTTCATTAGTTTTGTTTCTTAAATTTCATGTATGAGTGAATCAATCAGTTGGTATTTGTCTTTCTCTAACTTATTTTGCTTAGCATTAAACTCTCTAGATCCATCCATGTTGTTGCAAATGGCAAGATTTCATTCTTTTTTTATGGCTGAATAATATGCTGATATATGTATGTATGTATGTGTGTATATATATATATATATATACACACACACAAACACACATCACATCTTTATCTATTCATCTATTGACAGATACTTGGGCTACTTCCATAATTTGGCCATGGTAAACAATTCTGCAGTAAACATAGGAATGCATATACCCTTCAACTTAATGTTTTCATATTTTGGGGGTAAATACCCAGTAGTGTGATTACTGGATAATAAGGTAAGTATATTTTCAATTTTTTAAGCAACCTCCTGTACTGTCTTCCATAGTGGCTGCACCATTCCCACCAACAGTATAAGAGGGTTCCTATTTCTCCACATCTTTGCTAACACTTGTTGTTTCTTGTGCTATTGATTTTAGACATTCAGGTGATGTTTTATTGCGGTTTTGATTTGCAGTTCCCTGATGATGAGCGATGTTGAGCATCTTTTCATGTGTCTGTTGGCCATTTGTATGTCTTCTTTGGAGAAATGTCTGTTCATGTCTTCTGTTCATTGTTTAATTGGATTATTTGATGTGTTGGTGTTTGAATTGTTTAAGTTCTTTATGTATCTTGGGTACTAGTACTTTATCAGATATGTCATTTGAAAATATGTTCTCCCATTCTGTAGGTCGTCTTTTTGTTTTGTTGGTTATTTCCTTTACTGTGAAGAAGCTTTCTATTTTAATGTAGTCCCAATAGTTTGTTTTTGCTTTTGTTTCCTCTTGCCTCAGGAGACATGTCTAGAAAGATGTTGTAATGACCAATGTCAGAGAAATTACCTCCTGTGCTCTCTTCTAGGGTTTTTATGGTTTCAGGTCTCACATTTAGGTCCTTAATCCATTTTGAGTTTATTTTCGTGTATGGTATAAAAAAGTGGTCCAGTTTCATTCTTTTTTCCAACACCATTTGTTCAAGAAGCTGTCTTTTTCCCATAGCATATTCTTGCCTCCTTTCTTGAAGATTAATTGACCACATAATCATGCATTTATTTCTGGACTCTCTATTCCATTCTCTTGATCCATGTGTCTTTTTTTGTGCCAGTACCATACTGTTTTGTTTGCTACAGCTTTGTAATATAACTTGAAGTCTGGCATTGTGATATCTCCAGTGTTGCTTTTCTTTTTTGAGATTGCTTTGGCTATTTGGGGTCTTTTGTGGTTCCATTCAAATTTTAGGATTGTTTGCTCTCATTCTGTGAAAAATTCTATGGTATTTTGATAGAGATTGCATTAAATCTGTAGATTGCTTTGGGTAGTATGGACATTTTAGCAATATTTGTTCTTTTGATCCGTGAGCATGGAATGTCTTTCCAGTAGTTTGTGTTGTCTTCAATTTCTTTTATCAATGTTTTGTAGTTTTCAGAGTACAGGTCTTTCACCTTCTTGGTTAAGTTTGTTCCTAGGTATTTTATTATTACATTCAATTTATTTACAATTTATTACATTCAATTGTAAATGATATTGTTTTCTTTCTGCTGCTTCATTAGTATTGTATAGAAATGCAACCTGTTGCATTTCTGTGCATTGATTTTTATCCTACAACCTTACTGAATTCCTTTATCAGTTCTAGTAGTTTTTCGGTGGAGTCCCTTGGGTATCATGTCATCTGCAAATAGTGAAAGTTTTACTTCTTTCTTACTAATTTGGATGCCTTTTCTTCCTTTTCCTTGTCTGATTGCTGTGGCTAGGACTTCCAATACTATGCTGAATAAAAGTGGTGAGAATAGAAATCCTTGTCTTGTTCTTGACCTTAGAAGAAAAGCTCTCAGTTTTTCCCATTGAATATGATGTTTGCTATGGATTTTTCATATAAGGCCTTTATTATGTTGAGGTATGTTTTCTCTAAATCTACTTTGGTGATGGTTTTTATCATGAATGGAATTTATATTTTATTGAATGCTTTTGGTGCATCTATTGAAATGGTCATATGGTTTTTATTCTCTCTCTTATTGATATGATGTATCACGTTGCTTGATTTGTGAATGTTGAACCACCCTGTGTCCCTGGAATAAATCCCACTTGATCATGGTGAATGATTTTTTTAATGTATTGTTGGATTTGGTTTGCTAATATTTTGTTTGGGATTTTTTTTTTCATCTATGTTCATCAGAGACGTTGGCCCGTAGTTCTCTCTCTCTCTTTTTTTTTTTTGTGATTTAATTATCTGGTTTGAAGATTAAAGGCAATTATTTTCTAGAATGTTCTTCGATTTAGATTTGTCTGATGTTTCTTAAGGAAATATTCACATTACTTGTTTATAATAGAGAAAATTTGGAAACAATCTAAATCTGGCATTTTAGGGGTTTGATTAAATAAATTAAGATATACCTATAAATGAGATAGTATGTCATCATCAAATTGATATAGATGTTGAAACATTGCTATAAAAAGTTGTTCTAAATATATTAAGTGCAAAATGCACAAAAACAGTCTGTAAAGATGGTGCAATTTTTGTAAGCAAATATATAGTTATTTACATGGGCAGACTTGCATAGGAAATAGTCTGAAAGGAAATAAACCAAGTTATTAATTCGAGGTGTTATTGTTGTCTTTAGGCGATGACCCAGAGATTTTCCCCCCTTCTTCTTTTTGAATTTTTTTTTTGTTTTCCTGTAATGAAGATCTGTTGTTCATGCAATTTTAAAAAGGAGAAAGTTTTCTTTTCCTTTAAACCCAACAACCTTTTTGATTTTTAAAATAGGAGTTCCTTGATTTTTCCAGAAAAAAAGAGAGAATCAGTTGAAGGGGCATTATGGTTTAATGGGAAATACACTGTATTGAGATCAAGGTCAAGTATTGCCATTTACTATTTATAAGATCTTTATCAGGAGCTCTATGATTTTTGGTCCTTGGTTTCCTCATCTTAAAACGGTCATCATAGTATGAATTTCCTGTATGCTTTGCAGAGTTGCTTTGAGGATCAAATTGGATAATGTATGTTGCTGCTCTTTGTAATCTTTGAAAACCAGTACCAATACCAACAAAAGGCATTCTTATTTTTCACAGAAAATATTTCTAGGTCATTGCATGCCAGACATGAATTTTTCCAAAAATTATTTACAGTAAAAAAACACAAACAAAACCCTCAAACTACCAAGCATTTGAACATCATCCTTGAAAGTTTCCAGTGTTACTAATCTTTTCATCTAGTGGAATAGAAAGAGCAGTAAAGGGAATTAGCAGATCAACCACTATCACGTTTATAGCTTATCCATGTCTTTAGCTCATATAATTTGTTTTCCCATTTCTGCTTCAAATTTTGTAACTTATTATGTGTTCATTTATTTCTTAGCTTTGAAAAAATGTGGAAAGTTCTCCTTTGCTCTTTAAGGATTTCTGATATGCCACATTCTGGGAAGTAGAAATAAGAAAAAGTCGTTGATGAGTCTGCAGTTTACCCAGATGCTTCTCGGGTGTCAAGGTTTCTGTCAATAGTACAACCCATTTCTGGGTTGGGAATGCCTCATTCTCTTTTGCTCTTACTTCTGCTCAGGACTATAGAGCAACAGGAGTGGCAGGGACTTAGGAGAGGAAGCAGGCTGACTGAGACAAGCTATGAGGAAGTAATCTGGCCACAGCAGAGAGACTTCTGGAGCCATCCAGAAATTTTTCTGGAAATCCCAAGAGCTGGGGAAGAGGAGGTGGAAGGAAGCAGGAATGAGGCTCTATCAACTAGTCTTAAAAGGTCACAGACATAGAACACTGGTTTTGTTTTTGCCTATTTATCTAGATCCAGAGGATGGTCCTATCTTTGGCTGGTGGTCTGTCATGCCACTCAATCATTCTTATTTTCATTGCGAATGTTAAATCAGTATTTAAGAAGTAATGGTTGTTCACATAATAAGAGTTTAGAGGCCAAGCTGGCATTTTATATCCCAAATATGGCTATTCATTGTGTTGCACAGAGTTTACTGGAAAAAATTTCACAATGGCAATGCAAAAGAAACCATTTGTAAGCCCACAACACAAAAGATCCGGGGGTCACTGAGTTACTGTAATGCAAGGTTCGGCTAACTGTTTTTTGTTTTTTTTTTTTTAAGTGAAGGCTTAAAACATGTCTCCAAAGCAATCTAAACAGTTTAGACATTATCATAAACCACTTTGTGAAACAATATATTATAAAAATGAATTTTTTTCCTTAAAGACAAAGGCTGCTACAAATGAAATCTTTAAGGCTTCCTTTTTTTTTTTTTTTTTGGATTTATTTATTTATTTTAGAGAGAAAAAGAGAGCATGGGGGAAGGAGCAGAGGGAGAGGGAGAGAGAAACTCAAGCGAATTGTGCTCTGAGTGTGGAGCCCAGCATGGGGCTCAATCTCACAACCCTGAGATCACAACCTGAGCTGAAACCAAGAGTTGGATGCTTAACTGACTGTGCCACTTAGGTGGCTCTTCAAGGCTTCTTTTAAAGATCTTCATTTTTTTCTTGTAAAATTAATACTGAAGAAGGAAATGGGTAATCAGGGAAAGCAATTCGGTTTATTTACTAGAAGCATGACAGGTGTACCTCCATCATAGTCCAAGATCTTTTTATGCTGACTGTTTTTTAATTACTTAAGTCATTGGTGTCTATCCTAATCCTAGGATATTCTAGTAATCTTGAGGACTTCAGTGGTCCATGGAGCGAGTCTATACTCAGCATACAAATTTGGGAGATGAGTCAGGCTCAGTTAGAGTACATGTTTAGCTTTTTTTCACAGCTATTTTCGTTCGTGAATAATTCTTCATAGTATTCTCATATCATGAGATAATTTTTGATGGAATTCAATTCAAACAGCTTCAACTGACGTAGTAATTGTACCCTGCCTAGTATTGTGTATGAAGTGGCTCTATGGCAATATCCGTGGCATCCTTACCCAGGAAAATGATGAATGGGGTCACCAAAGAAGCATCACAACATCTTTCAGGCACATACTGAAGAACTGAAAGGAGCATTTATATTCTTTTTTCCATTGCCCCGAAGGATGACCATTGGGTTAGAAAGGACAGAGTTGCCTGTGAAAAAGGCCATTGACAGAGTCCGTTCAGGTTAGAGACACAGGGAGCTGCAGCATCACATACCGCACCCTGCACTGTACAGTGAATTTTGGAGGGAAGCAAATTCTTCCATAAACACCAAATAAATTGGAAAGATAACCACTAAGAATCAGCAATACATTCCATGAAGCAAGAAGTAAATATACCAGCATAGCACAAGTGCGGCAATGGCAAAGTGGGACATGCCAAGGAAGAAAGGAACAGTGAAACTGGTTAAAGATTGCTTAACGGAGCAGTGGCTTGGCCTACCAAGGAAGAAAGGAATGGATAGTCAAACTGGTTAAAGGTTATTATCAATGTATTCCTGAGGAAAATATAGAGAAAAAGAACACCCTATGAATAATGTATTGGCCCAAAAAGAAAATGTGGATTAAAAATACATGCACCCTATGAGTTGGCAATTCTACGCTAGGTATTTATCCAAAAGAAATGAAAAGCCGTATACATAAAAACTTTAACATGAACATTCATGTAAACTTAATTTGTAATATCCCCAAATTAGGCTGGGAAGGAGCACAGGGAATTTTCTGGGTTAATGGAAATTTTCTATATCTTGATTGGGGTAGTGGTTACACAGTTGTATACATTTACCAAATTCATTAAAGTGTACACTGAATAGCTATACATTTTACTATAAAGTGCACATCAGCAAAGTTGATTTAACAAGAGAGATGGAAGAGGGGTGCCTGGGTGGCACGTTGGTTGAACGGCCAACTCTTGGTTTTAGCTCAGGTCTTGGTCTCTGGGTCGTGCGGTTGAGCCCCAGGTAGGGCTCTGTGCTCAGTGTGGAGTCTGCTTGAGGTTCTCTCTCCTCCCTCTGCCCCTCCCTCCTACTCACGTGCTCATTCTCTCTCGCTCTCTCTAAAAAAAGAAGAGAGAGAGAGAGAGAAAGGGAGAGATGGAAGAGAGTTTGGGGGGGTCATTCCTCCAAAGCTGGCACAAAAGCAGTAGAAAAATTATTTTGCCTCCTGATTTAGCAAGTAGATCAGAAGAGGCTCTGTGTGCTTGGGCACATAACCTAAACTTCTTTATAGTTTGTGTATGTAACTATGTACAAGTAGACATCATGCAGTGGGTAGAGTCTCGGCTACAGTTGAACGATTGTTTATTTTGAAACAAAGTTATTAAAAGTTGGAAGTACAGAACAAATAACTATTTTTCTCAAAATATTTAAGAGAAATTTGTCAACCTGATGCTCCATTACCCCCAAATACTTTAGTGGGTGGGATGGGCAGAATAATAGCAAAGGGAGACTAGACAGACACATAGACAGAAGTGGAGGAAGCAGTGTGACCACAGAGGCAGAGAGTGTAGTGAAGAGGAGGAGGAGGAGGAAGAGCTAGGTTTTACTTCTGATTACTTAAATAGATTTCTATTTCTAGTCCTATCACGTCTGGCAGAAAGTCTATCTTTAGCTTTCGTGAGGTCAAGAGGGCTTACACTGAACTAAGGTATTAGTGAGAGGCCTCTCTGCTCCATGGTCATCGGACCACGCAGGACAGTACTGAAAGCCTGTGTCTTCTGCATAGCTTCTCCCAACTCGGAGACCCCTGCTTAACTGATATATTGAGGGAACCACATGGCTCTCTCTGCTGCTTCTGGGCCCCACTTTAGAGGTAAGTCCCACGCAGACCTCTTCCACTTCCTTTGCTCTTCACTCTGTCCAGGGGAACATGATTCTGAGATTGGGTGGGCAGCAATTGAAAGCCCCACACTCTTCTTCCTGCTATTCCCAAACATCGATTTACAAACCTAATCTTTAAAGTTCTGTCTTTAAATGCTTGAGCTTTTGGAGGACAAAAGCCAGAGGGAACCACACAGTTTATCTGCATGCCAAAAAGAACATTATTTTTTAAGGTGGAACGTGACAAACTAAAGTAGATTCTTCCCTCCTTCCTTTTTCCTGCTTCAGGCAGAATTCTAATTACTTAGCTCAGTGCTTAGCAGGTGATGTGCGTGCAGTAATTATATACTGAATACAATAAAGACCCCGCCCAAGGTGAACTCTTGCCAACTACATGGTTGAGCCAACTTGGATGTCCACCCGGGCAAGTCTTTGGGTGACTGCGGCCTCAGTTGACATCTGAGTGCAATGGCATGAGAGACCCCAAAGAGAGACTTAGCAAAGCCTTTCCCAAATTCCTGACCCTCAAAATTCTGAGCAAAATCAGATGATTGTAGTTTATGCCACTAAACCTTGGAATACTTTTTATACAGCAAGAGTGACTGTAGCAATCATGTGGCTTCATACATTTTAAGGAAAAATAAAAGCAAAGGTTTCAAGTGTCATTATTCTGCTATGCAAATCCCAGAGCAGGCAATTCCTTTGCCAGAATCCACTCTTGCATTTCACACATCGTTCCTT
The DNA here is from genome assembly GCF_024610735.1 of Ursus americanus. NCBI lineage: Eukaryota > Metazoa > Chordata > Mammalia > Carnivora > Ursidae > Ursus > Ursus americanus. Next base: position 21,614,355 of record NC_142144.1, read on the forward strand.
CTTCCATCCTCTCTCTTGGTCCCCCTATTGCCCTGCACCATCACCAACTCTTCACAAGCCAGTGTGGCTCCGGGTTTTCCTAGACTTGCTCAGTATTCCAGTAGTCTCCAGCTCTTCAAAATCTACTGTGTGAGGAATTATTGTCCAAATCTAGCAGGAAAAAAAAGCATGTGTTGCATTCAAAGCCACTGATTGGATTTTGAATTATTTTGATTCTCTCTGACATTCCAAGAACAAGATGCTTGTTTTTCCAAGATTCTTTCCTGCTGAATAACAGACTACGAATCACAGCGGAACAGACTTTTGTTGTGAACTGGCCATGTGGGCTCAACATTCCTTCGCTCTTTTTGAGTTTGCTTAGAGTTACCTTCCTTAGGTTACCATGGAAGCAGGAGGAACATGTAAGAATTGAGACGTTTCTTTTTTTTTAATTTAATTTTTTATTTTTATTTTTTAAAGATTTTATTTATTTATTCGACAGAGATAGAGACAGCCAGCGAGAGAGGGAACACAAGCAGGGGGAGTGGGAGAGGAAGAAGCAGGCTCATAGCGGAGGAGCCTGATGTGGGGCTCGATCCCATAATGCTGGGATCACGCCCTGAGCCGAAGGCAGACGCCTAACCGCTGTGCCACCCAGGCGCCCCAAGAATTGAGACGTTTCTTGAGAAATGTATAGACTTTTCACATCTTGCCATCATTACGGTGACTTATACTGCATGGGCCCAAATTTAAAGAAAATCTAATGCATGATTTAGGGAAAGTTTTACGGACCAGTAACAGGGAACTTTCACGATTCAACAGCTATTCAAGAAGAGGCAGTCCATCCTTTCTTCCCTTCTTTCTATTATTTCTTTCTTAGTACAAGAGAGAATTTGTCATCTCTGGTATTTTTCTTGTTTGCCCTAGAAACAAGTCATTTTATTTTTTCTGGTTCATTTATTCATTCAGCAAACATGTACTGAGCACCTATAATGTGCTTTCCACTCTTCTAGCTGTGGGAATACATGAGTAGGTAATATTGAAATCCCTGGCCTGATGGAGACTGCATAAATTAGTATAAGGTACTACGCAGAAGAATAAAATACAGTGAGAAGCATAGGTTTAGGGGTGGAACAGAAGCTCTTTCTGTTTTATTTAGGTGTAGCATAGTCTTTTTGATGAAGTAACATCTGAACAAAGATCTGAAGGAAATTTTGTAGACAGAATAATGCCCCCCTCCAAAGATTTCTATGTCTGAATCTTTGAAACCTGTACATATGTTACCTTACATGTAAAAGGGGTTTGCAGATGTGATCGAGTTAATGATCTCGAGGTGGGAAGATTAGACCCAATGTAAGGGATGGTTACAAGCGGGGGCCCAAGAGTCTTTATAACAGGGTGGTAGGAGGGCAGTCAGGGAAGGAGATGCAACATGGGGAAGTAGAGTCAGGAAGATTTGAAGATGCTGTGCGGCTGGCTTGAAGATGGAGGAAGGGGCCGTGAACCAAGGAATGCAGGCAGCTTCTAGAAGTTGAGACAGGCGTGCAAACAGGTTCTTCCCTAGAGCCTCCAGAAGGAATGCCGCCCTTCTGACACCTGGATTTTAAGATTTCTGAATTTCAGCAATGTAAGATATAAGCCACTGAGCTTGTGATAATTTGTTACAGCAGTGATAGGAAAGAAGCAAAGGCAGAAGCAAGATTAACAGGTAATTGGGGAAGGAGGAAACCCAGAGGAAAGCATAGCAAGGACTAAGGCATCGAGGCAGAAGCATGCAGAATGGGTTGAAGGACAGGAAGGAGTTTGTGTGGCCCTGAGGCAAGGGAGTTGGCAGGGAGGGTGTAAGAGTAGAGGAGGTGAGGCCACGGAACTGCTGGGTTATATGGACTGGGGCCTCCCTGCTGGGCGAGCTGGGGGTATAAAGCATTCATTACAACTAAAACTATGTTGCTGTTTGTTATTTGCTCTTTGTTTTCCCTAATTGCCAAAGGTCTTAATTTTTATGTTATTGAATCTGTTAAATTTTTTCCTTTAAAGATACCTCTACTGCTGTATGCTTAGAAATTCTTTCCACCCCTCAAGATCAATTAAATAACCAGTTGTAATATCTTCCGGTTTTTAAGGGTCTCCTAGCTACATTAACTTCTTAAATCTGGTTTATTAATTTTTATACATAGTATTAGGTGGAGCTTTCATCTTTATTATTTTTGACTTTTTTTTCTTCCCAACAGAAGTCAGTGTTCTCACACAATATTTGTTAGAAAATTCATTATGTTTCCACTGGTGTGCAACACCCTGTCACATATTAAATTCTTATACATAGTAAAATCTGTGTTCTTGCTACATACTCTGGTTTGTCTGCTTTGGACCAGGCCCTTTAGGTCTCTAGCAAGGTGCCTAGAAATATAGATTCGTAAATATCTTTTGAACAACTTGCCAGAGGTCTAGAGGCAAGAGGGAATGTGACTTGTTTGGGAAACTAGAATCAATCATTCATATGGTTGGAGTGGAGGGGAAAGGAGGAGAGTAGACAGTGGGAGGGGCAGTGTCTGGAAATGAGGCTGGAGGCACAGGCAGGATTGGTCAGTCAAGCTGAGTAATTTACTTTATTACAAGGGCAATGGAAAAGTATTTATTATACGATTTGTAGCAGAGCAGTGACAGGATCAGACACACTATGTGCCAAGGCTATTCTAAGTGAACTCAGTGGGGAGCTAGAGCTCCGAGCCGGAGGTGACACTGGAATTTCAACCCTAGGAATATGCAAAATCTTGGGGGAAGGTATTGGACTTTGGACCAAATGGACATTTGGGTCACAGGGAACAGGTTAGGTAAATGGTGGCACACCCATAATTCAGCATTTTCTATATTGGAGTTCATTGGGATGAACTCTTAACTTCTAATCCCAACTTTGTGAATGATGCTGTAGGAGGATTTTAATGAGATGGGCAACAACTTGGGACATCTCGCTACCTGAAACTAGAAGGTCATCTCTGGGTGGTAGACTTATGGGTGATTGCTATCTTTCCTATTGATTATTTGAACATTCTTTTTATAGTATGTTTTTATATACATTTTATAATTAGGAAAAATTTATTCTAAGAAAAAAGGCACTTGGATTTTCTATTTTCTGGGTTTTTGTATATCTGGAATGATGATTTTTTTCTTTCACACAAGAATAACTACTCATGTGGAAATAATATTCTTGTGTTAGGACTTTACCTCCAGAAAATCCTATAGACTTTTCTATTTTGTTTTGACGTTTTTTTATTGGAGAGAATTTTGAAGCCAGCATAATGTCAGGGTTTGGCTTTTGTTTTTGTTTTTGTTTTTTGATTGTTATTGCTGTTGTCTTTTAAATTTCTTTTGTGTCCCTGAAAGATTGAAGGATATATTTTTTTTCCTTTCTTTTTTTTTTTCTTTTTAAGAGACCACAAGGAGCAAAGGGCGAGGGAGAGAGAATCTTTTTTTTTTTTTTTTTTTGCTGTTCCTTTATGTCTGCTCTTAAATCTTTTTTTTTTTTTTTTTTTTTTTTTTTTTTTTATTATTATGTGGAGAGAGAGAATCTTAAGTAGGCTCCACACCCAGCACAGAGCCTGGCATGGGGCTCGATCCTACAGGATATTTTCTTTATATTTGTAATTCAGAAATTTCAGAATAGGTCTCTTTTTGGTAATTTCACATAGAATGTGTTAATTACTTTTGATATGAATATTCTAATCTTTGTGTTTTTAAGCTCAGAAAAGTTATATGACTGAAAATTGTTCTGGTCTAGTACGTATGACCATTCCTTGGTTAGACTGCCATCTAAGTCCTCCATATTTATTACTTCCCACATTATATTCAGCACATTGTCCTTTACAGCTATGTTTTTGGAAGACTCTTCAAGTTAATTTCCACATTTGCTTTCTTTGCCACAGCATTTTTTCTCTTTGCGGATCTTAATTCTGCTATTTCAGTACCAGTTTCCTCTTTGTTCTTCCCTCTCTCACTCCAGCCCCCACTCATCTCTAGTTACTATCCTGGCTTCTCAATTTGTTGCACTGTTTTACCTGTTCCTGTTCTCCTCCTTCCATATTTGCTCTGTTATCTTGCATCCTATTGAAGATGCTAAGTTTTATGAAATTATCCTTTGCTTCCCACCAAATAACATTTTCAAAGATGGGAAAGCCTCTTTTAGATCATCCCAGATTGATAATATGTTTTCCTTGTGATACATTGTTTTTTACATAGGGCCTGTTAACCTTTTTTTTTTTCTTTTTCTGCTTTGAAAGAAATATGAAGTTATAAATTTTTAAAAAAAAATTTAAATTAAAAAACTTAAAATTAAAACAATTTTCTTTAAACATCTAAATTAAAATATTTTAAATTAAAAATTGATATCAAACATTTTCTTTACAAAAAAAGATTTTATTTATTTATTAGAGCATGATCAGGGGTGGAGGGGGAAGGGTAGAGGAAGAGGGAGAAGCAGGTTCCCCACGGAGCAGAGAGCCCCATGCGGGGCTCAATCCCAGGACCCTGAGATCATGACCTGAGCCAAAGGCAGACGCTTAACCGATTGAGCCACCCAGGTGCCACTTCTTATTCTTTTAAATCATGGAAAGACCTACTCAAACCTGGTGTTTATCTCATCAGTCAGGATGAGTGGGTTCCCGCTGAATCTTGGCATGATCTTGGTGGGTGTCTCTTAGCCAAAATGGCACCGTAGTCCATACATTTATAGAGTGCATTCTGCTAGAACAAGGCACGCTTTTCTCTCATTTCCACTCTGAGAACCAAAGAGCATGTGACACATCAGAGCCGGCATTGTTCGTTCTTATCAAGACTCTCCCCATTTTTGCCTTTGTGATACAGCTCTCTTTGTGCTGAGCCAGAGAAAGAGAGAAGAGGAAGGATGAAGTGTCTGTGCTGTCATTTTCCAACCAAGTAGAGCCGTTCTTTCACCTGCTGAGGCTGGAGCAGCTCTGGATTATTTTTTCTCAATCCAGCTCCATTGACATTTTAGTCAGTGGGAATTCCTTTCCTTCCACATATTTCCACTATCATGTCTATTAATCTTATTGCTGCTTTTATACTTTTCTGAATCTTCACCACAGTGTTAGAATGTTGTCAGGAAAGATTGCTATAGAAGTTGCTAAGTACATGCCATTTTATACCAAAGTCATATTTCCTCCTGTCTGGTGGAACTATCTAAGTCTTGTGTTTAATTAAAATATTTTCCTTGGGGCACCTGGGTGGCTCAGTTAGTTAAGTGTCCCACTCTTAATTTCAGCTCGGGTGTTGATCCCAGGATCTCAGGGTGGTGAGTTCAGGCCCTGTGTTGGGAGCCTACTTAAAAAAAATTTTTTTCCCTAACATACTTTTCTCACATAATTTACTTATTCTACCATTTCCTTATAATGTCTCTGTTAGTCTTTCCTTTCCTTTCTTTTTAAGTCTCTTAAAATCCTTTTAGGAATTTGGAGGAACAGCAATAATAAATGAATATATGAAATGAGTTTTTTCTTTAACAAAAGTAGCCAAATCACTAAGACCAAAATAATACATAACTTCAAAAAGTAATAATACTCAGAATTTCCAAGCCAGGTTGCAAACACTGAACACTTCCAGTACATTATTAGGCTAAGTGTCCACTCAGCATGCAGGGTAAATACTATCATATTTATCCCTGGGCCAAGAATGAATGAACTGTGACCCAAAGAAGAATTAATAATTTGATGTTTACACTGCACCCTTGTTTTGAAGTAGCTCATGGCCATTTGCAGACTTTTCACTCATTCTGAAAATAGTATGTATCCCTGTGGAAGGAAGTGCTTCTCTATCCCTGTAGACAAAGGGTTGTCAGGGGCTTATAGATGGACATACAGGCATTCTTGACTATGTTTTTTTATTTTTTATTTATTTTTAAAGATTTTATTTATTTATTCAACAGAGATAGAGACAGCCAGCGAGAGAGGAAACACAAGCAGGGGGAGTGGGAGAGGAAGAAACAGGCTCGTAGCAGAGGAGCCTGATGTGGGGCTCGATCCCAGAACGCCAGGATCACACCGTGAGCCGAAGGCAGACGCCTAACCGCTGTGCCACCCAGGCGCCCCTCGACTATGTTTTTCAGCCCAGACCTGTCTATCTCCAAATTCTGTTTTATCTCTATGTCATTCTGCTTCAGTATTACCAAATAGTCCTGTTCTAATGACAACGATGCTCTCTCTCCCACAATCTGCAGTAAACTGTAGTAATGATACTCGACTGCAAACATTTTGGGTGCTGCCATAGTTTCTGTGAGATCTTATTATGTCTAAATTCTCAAAAAAGTATGATCGGTGTTCACAGAACATTTCAAGACTAAGGGGAATTTCCAGACAAGTTCTCTGTGTCAGAGAACTTTTCCCGGAATTACTCAAGAATGTGAAAGGATGTAGATTATTTCTTAAAATGTATGTGCCCCACACACCATTAGGCACTCTCTATCCTAAAAAGAAAATAAGGCTAGTGAATAATTTCTTCTACTTTTATAAATATATAATCTGGCATCCCTAAATAACAGATTAGTCTGGTGAAAGTCGACGTTGACTGTTACAAATCTCAGTGAAGATGTTTTGAGAAGTTGATGTTTCAGGTTCATGTGTTGCTATGGTGTATGTAACAAGTGGAGTACGTCTTTTCTGTCAAACATATTTTGGGTTCTCGCATGCTCAATACCTGTGTGCACATTGTTTAGCTTGGGTCTTCTTCATGTTCCTGGTCTCTGTCTTTTATAAAGAAGGTTGTTAAGTGCTTAGCCAGAAAGCTTTGTCACAGAAAAAAGGTGGGTGACCACTGGAATTTCACTGCAGCAAGACAAAATAGAATTTATGCTATACATTAACTCCTTCCAAAGAGCTGGGTTATTGAGGAACAGGAAACATGCCATAGAAATAAAGGACCATCTGTTTTACTTCGAAATAATGCTGAGGGAAAGAGAAAGAGAGAAAGCGAGAAAGATTGTTGACACAAAATAGTACTTAGAGAAGGAGAATTGTAGAGTGTGGTCGATTTAAAACAGTAACATCTGGGGGCACCTGGGTGGCACAGCGGTTAAGCGTCTGCCTTCGGCTCAGGGCGTTCCGGGATCGAGTCCCACATCAGGCTCCTCCGCTATGAGCCTGCTTCTTCCTCTCCCACTCCCCCTGCTTGTGTTCCCTCTCTCGCTGGCTGTCTCTGTCTCTGTCTAATAAATAAATAAAATCTTTAAAACAGTAACATCTGATTACCTACTTAAACTGATTATCAAGTCATTGAAATTTTTTGTCTCCTTTACTTTGATGACAAATATGCCATTTTCCCGTCTTGTACCCTAGATTTCTCATCAGTTTTTACTGCCAATGAATATTGCTGCACACTCATGCATTCTCTCTTTTGTTAAAGTATTATTATACACATTAGACAAGATGTGGTAGAAGATTGTTCAGGTCCACGTCTTCATTGTGCCCTGAGACTGACAAGACACCCTAGAGAACCAGAAGTTCAGAGAACATGCAGATTAAACACAAGGTCATAAAAAAATGCCAGCAAGAGAGTTTGAAGCAGGCATTCCTACTAATCTAAAGATATCATGCATACCCCTCAGTACGGTAGATTTTACAGATGCCACATATCTGGATTGAGTAGTGAAGAGTCTGGAATCAGACTGTCCAGGTTTAAATCCCAGATCTACCATTCTTAGCTGCGGGATCTTGGGGAGGTTGCTTAACCTTTTTTGGTGGTGGCAGCAGCAGTCTGCCACGCTGGTCCTTTGATGTGACCTTGGCTGGGGTTAGGTTTCTCAGCCTGCCCTCATTCTGTTAGGAAAAAACTTCCCAGCAACTTTAATAACTCTTATCACTTAATTCAGACCCTGGGAAGTCCGTCTCTCTGCCTCCATCACATTAGCATCCCATGCTGGCAAATGGTTACGTGCTACCTGTGTCTCTAAGGAGTCATGATGGCAGTCGCCAATCCCTTGGGGCACCTGGGCGGCTCAGTGGGTTAAGAGTCTGCCTTTGGCTCAGGTCATGATCCCGGGGTCCTGAGATAGAGCCCTGCTTCGGGCTCCCTGCTCAGCGGGGAGTCTGTTTCTCCGTCTGCCCCTCACCCTGCTCATGCGCTCTCTCTTTCTCTCTCTCTCGCTCACTCTCTCAAATAAATAAATTAAATCTTAAAAAAAAGGGGGGGAAGTTGCCAATCCTGCAACCTTTGGAATCCAGGCGCTTTTTCTACACAAATCCACCCCATCTTTCACTACTTCTCATTCATTCATCCCACCAAAAGCTCATTCTCTGCTTAGCATTCCTGTGACAGAGAATGGAAAAAGGACATAGGGAAATTCTGGAATCATGATGTTGCTCTGAGATGAACGTGGAGATTGACACAACAGTGCAGAGACCTTAGGAATACTGTATAATGAATGTTGCTTATGTAAGGTACAGTCTCCACTGAAAAAGCATTACATAATCAGTGGACACTTGTGTACCATCACCCCCTAGAGAACTTTCTAGTTCCTGCCTCATGAATCCCACTGGGCCATTCGTGTGTGTGTATGTGTGTGTTTATGATATTGAAGCATTGCTTCCAACTTCGAATAGCATAGTGAAAACAGTGAGACAATCCGAATCAGAATTTTGATGCCACTGTTAGTATACAGTATTGCAAAGGAATTATTGCCAATGCAATAGTATCTAAGCAGTCTGGGATCTCTTAAGAACTCTTCACCTTCGTATCTTCTTGATCGGCTTCAAAGGAACTATAAATAAGGCAACTATTTATGTCAGTTTCCGTAGGAACGTCCTGGTTTACCATTGTTGTCCCAGTGCAATTATCAGTAGTGTTCCAGATTGAATGATAAATTATGTAATCACCCTGTTTATAAAAGATTCCCTCCCTCTGGGTGTCATTATCCCAGTAAATCTCTATGGAGTTTTAAATCCCTAACTAGTTTAACCATATTCCCTAATGTTTGGAGCAGATGTTTTCTGATTTTTTTGTTTCTACTCATGCCTTCTGAAATAATACTTCAAGTTTCCATTGCCTCTCAGGCATGCCCTCATCTTGCTGACTTTGGTTGCCTTTTCCTACAAACATATTAATGGCAGGCACTGTTTCTTTTAGTCTCTGTTCCATGATTAGAATCCTTGATGGCTGATACCCAAAATTACAAGCTTGGCACATTCTGGAAATTTGTAATGGCTAAGGGAAAACTCATGATGTAATGTTAAGCAGAAGGAGGACATACAACTATTTCCATGTGTGGTACTAATTATAATTTTTTACTAGCTATGACTGGAAACAGTAATCTGAACTGGTAACTTTTCTTATCATTTCACGGAAGATTATGGATCAAATATTGTCTTGCCTTTTATTCATGGAAATTGTTTGAATTCCACTATTCACACAAAGTCATATCATATTTTAGAACCAGAAAAAGGATGTAAAAATAATGCAAAATTGTTAGTGGTCTCTTTTGCCTTAAGAAGTTCAATGTCCAGGGGCGCCTGGGTGGCACAGCGTTTAAGCGTCTGCCTTCGGCTCAGGGCGTGATCCCGGTGTTATGGGATCGAGCCCCACATCAGGCTCCTCTTCTGGGAGCCTGCTCTTCCTCTCCCACTCCCCCTGCTTGTGCTCCCTCTCTCGCTGGCTGTCGCTATCTCTGTCAAATAAATAAATAAAATCTTTAAAAAAAAAAAAGTTCAATGTCCAGAAAGTTCTAGAGGTGCACCATCAATCGTTTAGTAGATCGACTTTATTTTTATTTATTAAAAAATTTTTTTGGTATAGTTGATATACAATGTTACATTAGTTTCAGGTGGACAACAAAGTTATCCCATCTCTCTTATGCTCTGCTCACCACAAGCGTAGCTACCATCTGTCACCATACAAAACTACGACAATATTATTGATTATATTCCCTGTGTTGTACCTTTCATTTTCCGGAATTATTCATTCCGTAAGTGGAAGCCTGTATCTCCCACTCCCCTTCACCCAGTTCGCCTGTCCCCCCACTCCCCCTCCCCTCAGGCAATCGAGTGGATGGACTGTAGATTAGTGACAAACCCCTCCACCTTTTCTTATTGACTTGTGAAATGAGACTCTGAGAGACAGATTTTTCAGGACGTCTCTGTAGCATCTTGTGTGTTTCCTCCTGGGGAAGCAGAGTCAAGGCCTCCTTTGTTTTTCAGAAAACCTCTCATTAGAGACTTTCAGGAATTCCTAAATTTGTCAAGCTTTGTATTAATCAGTTCAGAGTGAACCCAAGAACATTTGCCTGGAGACTTCTGCATCCCAGGAACAGATGGCTGGTTCTAGGCCCAGCTATTTCCTCTTCATATTCCAAACCCAGGTTATATTATCTAATCCAGAGTAAAACAGTTAAGGGTTGTGGATGACCTCTGAGGAACTTGACCTTGTGAGAATGCTCATCTTTCCAGAGATGGCCAGGATGATGTTGTGAGAAGAATATGGCTCTCCAACTCAGGTTGGCCTTCGTTTGAATTTTTAATCCACCGCTTACTAGCTTTCTGTCTAGGACAACTTTTTTTTTTTTTTTAAACCCTTGTGACTTTGTTTCCTTAGAATAATTATGACTTGTCACTGGTCATTGGGAACATTTACAAGTTTCTTCTGTGGTGCCTGATTTGTAACAGGTACTAAGTACTTGTTAGGCGAATGGTCTGCTTTAGCAGCTGGGATACATAGATTGGCAAGTGTCTTATTTTTCTAGTAATTTTCCATGAATGCAGAGCCATACCCAGTCCAGAGGGTGTCAGCCTTACTTCCAAACGTCAGATGGAGAAGGGGGACTAGGAAGTTGAGTTGGTTTACTGGTGTTGTGCTTTGGCTTCTGCCACGTGTTGGTGCTGTTCTAAGGCCAGTCCTGCTCAGCCGGACGGGGGCCTGTCTGCAGTTGAGGAAATGCTCTTAAAGGTCTGGATTCCTGCCAGTGCTGCAGTGGTTCCTGGCTGGGCTACTGCGCTCCGGGCTTGGTCACTATTTTCCCAACAGCTCCGCACCATGCTAGAGTGGCCAAGTCTGTAGGGCTTATTGTCCTAGCCACCCACTGCTTTTCTCCCTAAAACCTAGGCTTGGCCTAAGGCCGCACAACCTACTCAAGAAAAAACAGCCTTTCTTTTTGTTTTGATTTCTCTCAGTGTTTTCTCCTTTCGTGTACTTGTCCCTTCCTTCCGGCATCTCTGGCTCACTGGCACCCTGGTTCATCCTACACTTCCCTGGCCTTGGATTTTTAGGGGGACAGGGGCTGCAGTCTCCATCCTTTCCTCTTTGTAGATTCTGGGCTTCTTAATGCAATTTGATACGCTTCCTACCGAGAGCTTTCAGGAAAGACCGGGCAGCCCTCCCCCAGGTGAAAAACAACTGCTGGCTCTATATTTGCATAATCAGGAGCAGCCACAGAAGTGTATTTTCACCAAAAGCTCCGAAGGAGCTTCTTTCATCTCAACCAAGTCAGCCCAGGAGGCACCTGGGTGGCTCCGTTGGTTGAGCATCCAGCTCTTGGTTTTGGCTTGGGTCATGATCTCGGGGTCGCGGGCTCCACACTCAGCAGGGAGTCGGCTTGGGGTTCTCTCTCTCCCTTGCCCTCTGCACCTCTCCCTCGCACCCTCTTTCCTTCTCAAATAAATAAATAAATCTTAAAAAAAAAAAAAAAGATGGCACCCCAGAGTAAAAGCAAAGCCAAGCAAAACAAAGCAGATACAACCCTTGTGTCTCATCAGTCACCCCTATTAAGTTATTCTGTTTTGTAAATTCTAAGACAACATTAGCCATGGATGCAGCATTATTTTATGTTCCACTAAGGAAAGTACAAAAGCAAGCAGGCAGGCAAACAACAACAAAAACCTTTGCCAATCAAACCACAAAGCATCATAGATTATAAGATCCATCTTGATTGCAGAGGTGGTAAAATATGAAAACCAAACAAAAGAAGAACAAAAACTAAACACAGTAAACCAAACCTGAGTCTTTAGAGTCGATGAAAGACAATAGATGCCTTTTCCATCAGTGGGAAAGGAGGAATGTCCTCCCTGGGCTAGTGGTCAGGCGACTCCCCAGGCCAGACAGCATCCTGCAGATTCAGAGTGAGGTTAACAGATTTGGGGGAAGGAGGCCAGGAGGAGGGAGGGAATAATGAGGTGGCTTTACTTGGTCTGCATTAAATACAAGCATGTTAAATTCATGAGTGAGAAAACCCCCTGTTTTAAGTCTTTGTTTCAAACTTGGAATATATGGATTTCTCCCTTCTTTCCATCTGGACTTTGTTGAAAACCTCAGGTCAAGCCAGCCTGAAAAAAAAAAATACAGTGGAGTTACCTTCTACAGTATGACATCATGTCTCCTCTGTTTCTCATTATAAAGTTGAGTTTCAGATGTTAAAATCACATCCTCCTTGCCCTTCTTGGCTTTCTTCTTCCCCTCCCCCACAGCAATCCCATCTTGTTGGAGTTCTATTGTTTTTACAGTTGAACCCCAGTGCCAGACATGCAAAATTATTAACCTGACATTGGGAAAACATCTTCTGACTACAAATTCAGCCTCTATAATTTTTAACTCCGCAGAGTTTTTAGCATGTTTCTTCACCAGCTGCAGACCTACATCTCATTTTTAACTTTCCAGTTTTGCCCTAATTACAAGAGGCTCTGTTTTATAAAATGAAAAACTTTGGATTTGTTAAAAGACATTACATAATTTCTTAGACAATATTTGAAATTATAATTTATAAAATAATACACACAATTTTATTTAAAATTTATAAAATACTGATAGAAGTTTTAAAAAATTTAAAATAGTGGAAACATGCCATAATAATGGAACAATGTTTATTATTAACACTGGAAAATTTAGAAAGGTTGTATAAAGTTTTTGGCTACAAGGTACCATAGTGTCTAAAAATTTAATTAAAAAAAAAACCCCAAATTATGTTATTGAAATTCAGTTAAAAATTCTTTTTAGGAATAAGAATTCATAGTGAAAGTACAACTTGAAAGATAGCCCAAATTATTATTTGAATATAGTCCCCAATACTTTATTAAAGAAGCATATTTGTCCAAGGTACTTGGTAATATTAGTGAAAAATAGCAAACTAGCCATTTCTAAAATAAGTTACGTTTTGCACCATTATGACAATGGGATATATGCAGCTGTCATCTACCTCTACTCTGCCTTCTCTAAGGATCTATTTAGAGAAGCTGGAGAAAACTAGAAAGCAAGTAAAAGGAAACTAGCAGAACTATTGGTTGTGGGAGGAATGTAACTGGCAAGTAAACTGCTTTAGGTAAGAATAGACCAAGATAAACAAGATGGGAGAGCTGATTTATAAATATGCATAAGATGTTGTACCCTACAAAGAAAACACATCCTTTTTCATTTTCTATGGATATTTTAAAAATATATGGTCATCTATTAAGGTATAAAAAAATGTCAGTATGTATGGAATCACACCCTGAATAGCCAAAGCAATCTTGAGAAGGAAGAACAAAGCTGGAGGCATCACACTATTTCAAGATATACTACAAAGCTGTAGTAATCAAAACAATATGGAACCAGCACAACAGTAGACACATAGATCAATGGAACGGAATAGAGAGCCCTCTAATAAACCCACACTTACCTGGTTAATTCAGCTCCAACAAAGGAAGCAAGAATATACAATGGGGAAAAGATAGTCTTCAATAAATGTTGCTGGGAAAATTGGACCACTACATGCAAAAGAATGAAATGCAACTATTTTTTAAAAACCATACACAGCAATAAACTCAAAATGGGTTAAGGACCTAAATGTGAGACCTGAAAACATTTAACTCCCAGAAGAAAACATAGGCAATAATCTCTTTGATATCAGCTGTTGCAACACTTTTCTAGATAGGTCTCCTTAGGCAAGGGAAACAAAAGCAAAAATAAACCATTGGGACTACACCAAGATGAAAAGCTTTTGCGCAGCAAAGGAAACCATCAACAAAATAAAAAGGCAACATACTGAATGAGAGAAGATATTTGCAAATGATATATCCAATAAGGGGTTAATATCCAAATATATAAAGAACTTATGTGACTCAACACCAAAAAACCAAATAATCTGATTAAAATAGGCAGAAGACCTGAATAGACATTTTTCCAAAGAAGACATACAGATGGCCAACAGACATATGAAAAGATGCTCAACATCACTCATCATTAGGGAAATGCAAATTAAAACCACAATGAGATATATCACCTTACACTTGTCAAAATATCTAGAATAAAAAAGATAAGAAATAACAAGTGTTGGTGAAGATGTGGAGAAAAAGGAACCCTTGTGCACTGTTGGTGGGAATGCAAATTGGTGCAGCCACTGTGGAAAACAGTATGGAAGCTCCTCAAAAAACCAAAAGTAGAAACAGCATACCATCTAGTCATTCCACTACTGGATATTTATCCCCACCCCCCAACAAAAATGAAAACACTAATTTGAAAGATATATATATATATATATATATATACATACACACACACATACACCAATAGCTGAGATATGAAAGCAATGCAAACGTTCATTGGTAGATGAATGGATAAAGAAGTGGTATATATATACACAATGGAATATTCCTCAGCCATAAAAAGGATGAGATCTTGCTGTTTGGGACAACACGGATGAACCTAATATTATGCTAAATGAAATAAGTCAGAGAAAGGCAAATACCATTTCACTTATATGTGGAATCTAAAAAAAGCAAAATGAATGAATAAACAAAAAGCAGAAACAGACCCATATATACAGAGAACAAACTGATGGTTGCCAGAGAGGAAGCGGGTGGGAGGATCGGCAAAATGGGTGTAGGGACACGGGAGACACAGGGTTACAGTTATGGAATGAATAAGTCACAGGAATAAAAGGTAGAGCATGGGGATTATAGTCAATGGTATTGTAATAGTGTTGTATGGTGACTGATAATAGCTAACTTAAGGCGAGCATAGTGTAATATGTAGCCTTGCCCGGTCACTACGCTGTACACCTGAAACTAACGTAACATTGTGTGTCAAGTGTACTTCAATTGAAACAGTTGTCAATAAATTTAAAAACTGGGAGTAATACTATGGATACATAGCCCATTGGTTGCTCCACTGAAACAAAATTAGAGATTAAAAATGAAAATAAATCAGCTTACTGGAAACATTTTTAAAACTCTCTGGCAGGTACTGATTCCTTTTCCCTGTTTATCTGTTCCCCTACTTTACACAGTAATAGAATTTTTAATTGAGCATCTGGCCAACCAGGGAAAGACTACAGGTCTCAGGATCCCTCGATTCTAGATGTGGCCATGTGACTAAATTCTCATGTGGATGGCAGGGATATGGGCAGTGTATACTTTGTAAATCTTTTCCTTCCTTCTTTGGTTCCTTCTGTGGACGGGAATGTGGCTATGATGGTAAGGACTACTTCAGTGATCTGGAATCATGATGTGGAAACTGCATACTATGGAAACTGGTGGTATGTATCTTAGCAAGATAGAGAAAGACTGAGCTGCCCTCAGCCATAGGCTCCTACGTGGATATTTCCCTGATGTCAGCCACTGTCACGGCCTCTCACAGCAGCCAAGCCTGACTTCTAACTACTGTGTCTCTTTTCTTGAGTTCAGTAGGGAAAAAATTTGAAGCTGAGGTTATTGAAAATGATGATGAGAACACTGAATACAAGATCTTACATAATGGAAGCTCAAATATATCCAGAATGTGTTCTTGCAGTGCATTTCTATTAAACCAGAAAGGATGAAAATAAGCTATCATCACCAAAGAGTTGGAAAACAATCAAATTAATCTAAGGCAAGCAACGGAAAAGGATTAAAGGTAAAAGCAGAAATTAATCAAGACAGATAAAGCAGAAACCGCCAACAAAGTGAGCTCTCCATCTACAAAACACACAGTGTTAAGAATTAAAATGGGATCCGACTTTATTTATTTATTTTTTTAAAGATTTAATTTATTTATTCGACAGGATAGAGACAGCCAGCGAGAGAGGGAACACAAGCAGGGGGAGTGGGAGAGGAAGAAGCAGGCTCCCAGCGGAGGAGCCCGATGTGGGGCTCGATCCCACAACGCCGGGACCATGCCCTGAGCCAAAGGCAGACGCCTAACCGCTGTGCCGCCCAGGCGCCCCAAAATGGGATCCAACTTTAAATAATAGTTATAAAAATGTATAAGAGAATATGATATTTAATGTTAACAAATATGAAAACTGGCAAAACCGGCAGTTTTCGTAGGAAAATATATATTGCTCAAATTGAGTCAGGGTACAGAAAATTGAATAGACCAGACCAATAACCTTCAAAAAGAATTTTCTCCAAGATGGATAAAGACCTGAGTCATTTTTATGTGTGAGTTTTTTCAAATCTTCCAGTAACTGGTAATTGTCACAATACATGAACTATTCTAGATTCCATAAAAGGAAGGAAAATTCCCCAATTCATTGTTCTATGCTGGCTAAGCACAGATACCAAAATCTGACAAAGCATATAAAATTAAAATTAAAATTTTGATCTATGGGGCCAAACTTGCTGAAATGCTTACCACAGGAAAAAAAAAAGTTCTCCACGTACAATTACAGAGGCAAAAAATGGATCTAAAATGCTTATAAAAAAATAAAGCTATGTATTTATGATTCTAGAGGGAAAAAAACTACCTAAATTCTTCACAAACCAAATGTAGAACTACATTGAAAGGAATATGATTTCTAGGAATCTGGAGTAATTTAATATTAGAAACTAGTAACATAACGCATCGTGGCATTATTAGATCGAAGGAAGGAAAGCATTTGAACAGTTTAATAAATTGTTGAGATGAATTTTCTCTAGGTTTTTTTTTTTTTTAAGATTTTTTTAATTTATTTATGTGATAGAGAGACAGCCAGCGAGAGAGGGAACAAAAGCAGGGTGAGTGGGAGAGGAAGAAGCAGGCTCATAGTGGAGGAGCCTGATGCGGGGCTCAATCCCAGGACTCTGGGATCACGCCCTGAGCCGAAGGCAGACGCTTAACGACTGAGCTACCCAGGCGCCCCTTCTCTAGGTATTTTCTATACCTGGAGATGCAAAATTCTATACCCATCTATGACAAAATTCAAAGAAAGCTAAGGATAGATGATAATATCTTATTATGAGCGTAAATCTTTCGGTCTGACGTCAACATCCTACTAGCGGTAAATGCTAAAAGGATTTTATCAAGACTACAAAGAAGACAGGAATACTAGATTTCATCATTTTTTCCCTCTCATTTTTAGTGATCCATAATTGACATACAGCACTGTGTAAAGTTTTCCATTGCTTTTTAAAAATAGCTTTTTGGTAGTTCAGGCCAAGAACAAGGCAATACTGTCCTTATTTCTTAGTGATATGCTCAATGAAAACAAGCAAAAACAAAAAATTCTGGAGAGAAAATAATGGAAAGAAGGAAGTTAGTTAAAATAACTATACTATTATTTTCCTCGATAGGAGCAACAACTCACTGGTGAGTATGATGGAAAAATATATAATTAAAATTTCTACAAAAGTAATTTTTAAATTAACTAAGGAAATAATATGTAGAGAGAGTACTCAAATAAAAATGCATAAATGGAGATATAATGTGTTTCTGATAGGTCGACCCAACATATTATCAATTCTTCTTAGGTTAACTTATGTATTTAATATGACTCTAGGGGCGCCTGGGTGGCTCAGTCAGTTAGGCCTCCCCAGCTATTGAATTCTACTTAGGTCATGATCTCAGGGTTGTGAGATCAAGCCCTGTGTTGGGCTCCAAGCTGGGCGTGGAGGCTGCTTAAGGTTCTCTCTCTCCCTCTGCTCCTCCCCACCATGCACTCTCTCTCTCTCACCCCTACCCCACCTCCCCACCGCCTCTCTGTGCACTCTCTCTCTCTCTCCCTCAAAAAAAAAATAATAATAATATGACTCTGAGCAAGACACCAACGGGGGTATTTTGGATCTATCAATTTTTTCTTTGTGGAAATCTATGAAGTCAAGAATAGGCAATGCATATGCAATAAACCTTTTTTAACGCTGTTTATAGTGAGGTATATTAATATAGTAAAATGTACAAATTTTGATTTATAGCTCAATGAATTTTTACAAATGTGTATACCCCTTATGACCACTACACAAGACCACTACACTATAAAACATTTTCACATCCCTAGGAAGTTTCCTTATGTTCCTTCCCGGTCAACAGCCCCAACCCAGAAGTAATTGCATTGTGGTATCTATCCTCCTAGATTAGTGTTGCCTGATATTGAATTGCATAAAAATGTAGCCCTACAGCAGGGTTTTTGACATATATCATTTTTTTGTTTCTTCTCCTCTATGGGGGAAAATAATCTTAAAATGGGAATAGGCTTTTAAATGATAATTTAAAAAGGAATAAAAAAATTAATCAGAGAGTGAATTGCCTAAACCATAGTTAACATGAAGTATTTCACAAACCTGCTTTGCTTCTGTTCGGTCTATTTCACCAGCTAATTTTTTCTGTGCCCATTTTGTGGTACTAATTTAAATAGTGTTCCTTTGTGTAAATTGATGTTCCCAGAACTCACCAGACCATAGGTCTGGTTGGGATGATTATAGTAATAAATTCTGTTGGCCTTGCCTAAGACTAACAAAGGATGTCCAGCCTTTTCATGAAACTTCCCGAGAACTGTAACTCAGCATCATCACCGTTGCTGGCGTCTGCCATGACAACATTGATGACATTGCCAAAAGATGGCAATTCTCAGGCCCTTGGGGTGCCTGAGGGACACTGCAGTTCCTTCAGTCCTCACCAAACCAAAGCTATGCTGTGTGTGGGCAGAAGGGAGGAGCCCGCACCCTTCCTGACTATATGTTATTCTTTGTCACCTGGGTAAACTATGCTTCTTTTCCTTCCTTGGGGCAATAGCTCCTTTACCACTTTACTGTTGTCTACTCCAAGGTGCTTGGCTAGGAACCAAGACCAAGTTTTACCCTATTATTCCACCCCAATTAGAGAGTGGTCTCCCAAGCAAAGTTCATTTGAACTTTCTCCGCACACAAATGAATGCAGACAAATGAACACCTAAGCTACCTGGTCTACCCCTCGTGTGTCATGTCCAAATCTAAATGAGTCTCCGTTAGGATCATCTGTAATACCCAGGAACACACTCCTCGGCTGAGTTAGAAATGAACGATGATCCATTCCATCACCAATTTTTGCATTTTCCTTCACACATGGTGGAAAGTCTACTTCAGCAGTGACTGTATTGCTAATACTTGTTTGACCTTAGCTAAAGCATTTTGCTTAATGGCCCTCATTTCCTTCCTCCATATGACAAGTCACTATCTTTACCTATATTCCAGGGACGTAGTGAAATATAACTGATGGACTACAGTGAAACAAGTGGCAGAGAAGCCCAAGACAGGCACAGTGAAAAATCTTAAGACTCAAACCAATGAATCAACTAAAGAGGCAGTGTCTCCATAAGAAAGAGGACTGAACTTCTGAGCTTCTGCCCCTCAGGGAATATTAGTTTTACCTTTCCTGCTAACGTGATGGCAACCAGGCTGGGAATTTGGGATAGATTATTTATTCAGTGTGACAGCCCCTCCTCCTCTTTTTCCCCCTCCTACCCTTTACCCACGACCTCTCCAGATTCTTCAAGGTTTTGTAAAACAACCATCATAAAAGAATCAGACTTAAGTGACTAGGCATTGGTTACCTGAGTTACCTTTGTTTCTCTTTGTATCAAAAATCAAACCAAACCAAACCAAAAACAAAAAACAAAAAAACCCCACAAAAAAAGCAAAAAAACAAAAAATCCCAAACAACAACAAAAACCCACTTTTAAACATTTTTCAGGTGATCTCTACCTATGGAAATTAATGGCAGCAACAGCAGCCTTTTAAAAATGTTAAATTATCTCGCTGATCCTCCGAAAAAACAAAAGTTCTGTAGTTCCAACGGCCTGTGTGGTAGAAAGAAAAACGAATTCTTCAAAAAGGTCTGTTGATTACAGCTTTCTCTTGTTAAAAGAGAGATTGCTCCACGGGAACTGAAAGATCACAAATCTCCTGCTTTTGGAACCGAAAGATAGAGTTATAATACCTTCAGAGAAATAAAACCTCCTGCCTCAATGAGCTACTCCAACATTGCACTGCTTGAATCATGTGCTGAGTTAAGGATGGAGGCCTGGGATGCAGTAATTACTCCAAGGGGGCTGCAGGGAAAGGAAAGTACATACCAGACACCTAATCATTTACAATTGAGTTTAATGAGGTAGTAATTTACAGCTTTGGGGGTGGAAGCATGGAAAGGTCCCTGCCAGGAACCGGGCAGACTCTTTTAAAATCCTGAAGTTTAATGAAGGCATTGGAGGGTGGAATCCTACGGCCAAACTTGTGTAATTCCATCTGCTCTGTGCTTGGACAGGAAGTAAATGACAGGGCACTTGGGACCTACATCTGGAAACAACATGTTTCAAAGCGTTTTATAAATCCTGAAGTAAAAGAAGAAGAAGAAGAAGAAGAAGAAAGAAGAATAAAAAACAGAGGTGAAGGGGCATAGTTATGTGGGGGATGAGAGGCACAACAGAGAAGGGTCAGTGCCAGGTTCTTTTCATATGAAGAAATAACATTTTCTAATGTCACGGTCAGTCATTGATAATAATTGACAAAACATGCTCATCAAGCCCTGTATGAAAACAGAAGGGACTGAACTTTCCTTTTTTGTTTGGATTTCGGTGAAGACTACACAGTAGTTCAGGGTCCACTGAACTTACCTGAACACCCCTTGTCAGTCCTGCAGTTATGTTGCTGGTACCTTCTTTATTGTCGTCATTTCTTGGTTTGTAATTTACCCGGTTAATTAAACTTTTTGTTCACTGCTACTTTTTAAATACAGCTAGCACACGACGGGAGTTGGTCTTAAAGAGATGCAAAAGGCTCAAGGCACAATTAGGGAGGGTGGGGACAAAAAGTAGCTACTAGACTGGCTTTTTAGTAAGTCCTACCAATGATGGATATGTGTGTCGGGATTTGTTTTCTTCTCACTTGGGCTGGCTGTCCTTCATATTTCATTTTATGTTGCCCCATTTCAACTCTCTCAGGAGTAAACCTCATGCTCTCCAACGTTCAAATCCTCAAAAACATTCTCCTGTTTGTCACCAAGTCTCCTCATTCTTTCCTTCACTTGTTTCTGAAAGTACAGAAGAAAGTTGAAGGAACAACGAGGGTAGAGCAAATGGAATAGAGAAGAGTCATTACATTTCTTGACTTTTAAGAGCATGGATCCAGGTTAAAACTCATCCTTTCATCAGTCTGTTATAAAATATTTAAGAAGGAAGTATTATGTGACTGTGTGCCAGGCAGGCAAGTGGTGGTAAAGGGAAACCAGACTCACTCACAGCTGTGTATGCTACTTACCAAAATGATCACAATCACATTTATAACTGAAATCACTAATAACGGTGCTTGAGCATTCACTCTATGGTAGGTGGTTTCCCTGTATTATTTCATTAATTCTTTCAGTAATTCCGAAAGTATGAAACAGGCCATACTTTTAACACATTTTGCAGATGAGAAAAACAAGGCTCATAGAAGTTAATAGCTCAAGAATAGTAAGAATAAGTAGAATGGAGAATTCAAACTCAAATCTGTCTGATTTGAGAGCTTATAGTCTTAATTGCTTTGTTATATTGCCTTGAATTCTGTATGTTTGGATATCAGATTGTAGGGGCCACAAGGCAGAGTGATGATCCTAATGACATTTAGGAAACCATTCCATTCCCCTCAAAAGCAAAAATTCTGTCTTTAAAGTATCTCATATGCTATTTGGACTACAGAATACAGAAAAAAAGATTTTTTTTTCCCTCATGTAATATCTTTTTACCACAGATTTTAGAATCTGGCTCAAAGAGAAGGGGAAATTGGTTTTCCAAAAGCTTTATTTTCCCATTTTCCGGAGAATGAGTTGTTTTCCATGTCTTATTTTGAACAGTCTTTTGAACAGTCTTCCTGATTAAAAATCATAAATAAGTTTTTTAGTTTCTCAAGATGTAGAATCTACCTTTTGAAAGTCTGGGCAAAATCTGCACACTGGAATATTAATTATTCTTTGGAAGGCTATGTATGCGTAGTCACAATAGGAAACATGTGACAAGGTGTTTAGTTATGGTTTCAATCTGCATGGACTGGGGAGGGCTTTCAAGTTAAATAAATCTTCACATATGTGACAAAAACAAGCTTCCATATGCTATCGGTAATGCCGGCAGTGAAATCTGACCCCAGAAGTACTTAATGAGGGTGGAAAAAATTAGAAAATTTTGATATTAAGCTCTTATTTCTCTCTCTTTTTTGGTTTGCAGAGTTAAGAGCCTGATTATTGGAGTTTTCTTTGATACTGCTAATTTATTTTCAGTTTTAAGAACATTATACTGCTATTCTTAGAAAAATCAGTCTCTTACTTGGAAAAATACTTAGTTAACCACAAATAAGACTATCATCTCTCTTTAGAAGATCGTAGACCTACTAATGTCAGCAACCTCCCATTCCCTGGACCAGTGAGTACCAGCTTGTGTTGGATTGTTGGTATCAGATGTTACTTCCATGATGCAAGTTGTGATATATGTATCACTTCTCCAATGCCTTTGGCATGACTTCAACACAAATTAAAAATAAAAATTAAATCCACTTATCCACTTAAATCCACTTTTTTTTATATACCCTTTGAAGCAGTACACTAATGTCCCGTTTATTTAGCATGATTGGGGGTTGGGCTCTTCTAGTAAATTCATTTCCC
Source organism: Ursus americanus (assembly GCF_024610735.1). Lineage (NCBI taxonomy): Eukaryota > Metazoa > Chordata > Mammalia > Carnivora > Ursidae > Ursus > Ursus americanus. The sequence goes on from NC_142144.1 coordinate 21,637,128, forward strand.
CCTCCTCAGAAATGTTACCTCTTCAACTGCAGGCTATAAAACGTTGCAACCACAATCTATGGATATTTCTAAAATGTATGAGTTTCCTATCTGCCTTTTTAAAATAGAAGATACTTGAAGATTAATTGAATTTAAATAAATTTTAAAAATAAAAATAAAATAGAAGATACTAAATACAACTCAGTCTTATCCTCATAACCTCAGATCATTGCTCTAAACAATTGTCTTATGCATCCTGCATTCGACTGTCTTGCAGGAGAATCACTGCTGAGGTGTAAAGGGCTCGTGAGGTATGAAGGGCTGTGGTAAGACTGAATGAAACCACACTATGTCCTTTAAGTTCTTGCAAAGTCTGCTGGAAATTGTGTGTGTGGGTGGGTGTGTGCCCTCTAGCACCTCTTAGTCAGTGGCTTTTAAGCTTCTGTGGTTGGAATACCTATCCCTCCACTTGCGGCCCCGAGGGAACCCACTAAGCTCCTCGTGTGCAAGCTTGGGCTTCGTGACATTTGCTTAGGTCATTTAGAGGCTGCGGTGGTTCCATTTCTCATTCTGGATCGTGTAGTAGGTCTATGAGATTGCCAGATTGCTCACCTCTGAGTAAGGAGGCAATTTCTCTAATGTTATGCTTATTTTGCAAACTAGTAAATGGTTTCGCAACTCTCCATGGCAAATCCTCCTCCTGTTACAGACCCTACGTCACTAACGATACTGCCCTCTATTTCAGTCACCTCGCCAGAGGCCCAGCTGGTAGCATGAAGCTTTGGGGGTACACGGGGTGAAAGCCAGGTACAGCTGGGTGTAGACCTCTGCTCACCAACTGGATAGTTGCATAATCTTAGGCATGGTGATTTATTTATCTCACTTATCCATGGTACACAAATTCATTGATTCCTTGTGCCAGGCAACGTTCCGGGCCCTTGGGGTAGAGTTCCTGGAGACTACAGACTAGTTGGGGGAGAGAGGCAACAAACAAGCAAGTAAATATATGGTATATCAAATGGTGATGGGACAAGGGAGGTGAGGGATGGAGAGTGAGTGCGGGAGACAGGTTTGGGGATGTTTATGAAAGCTGTTTCAGTGGAGTGATTGGGAAGAGAGCCTGACAAGAATGCATTCAAGAGAGAATGGGAAGAGTGGGATTTGAGACACTATCTATAGGTCAACCTTTCATAGCGTTTTTGCAGGAGAGGAGGGCGGAGACGTGTTGTGGTAGCTGGGAGGGAATGTGGGGTCAAGTGAGGGTTTTATTTTAAGATCTAGCATTTTTGTGCGCTGATGTGAATGACTCAGTAGAGAGAGGGAAATTGAAGATGCAGGGGAGAGAGGAGACAATTGTTGAAGTAGTGTTCTTGAGTTGGCAAGAGGGATGAGACCTACCGCACAAGTGGACGGCTTGGCCTCAGCTCAGAGGCCACGAGTTTAGCCGTGGCCACAGGAGGGACGATGGAGAATAAGGACGCACACAGCGCTATGTCAGTAGACGTGGTGGTGGGAGTACGGCAAAACCTCTTCCCGTTGCTTCTGTTTTCTCAGTGAGAAAGCAGGCAGTCTCAGCCTCTGAGATAGAAGAAGGGGAGGAAGTGTTGGAGGTTTGAGGAGACAGAAAAGGGTACAAATCAGTTACGGAGAGTAGGCGAGTGAATGAGCTACTGAAATACAGTTGAATTGCCCTGAGGCTCTCAGGGACCCTTTGAGATCAGCGATCGTCAACGTAAAGCTGCATGAGTTATTAGAAGTATTAGGATATTTCCGCCTCCAGCCTCCCCTCCGCATCCCCCTTCACAATTTTTTTTTTCCTTGTTCCTCCACTCCTAGGAAAGTAAGGGAGTGGTTTTCTTCTCTGCACTTCCCAAACTGCTTACACACACCCTTATTCTAGCACTCTTCAATAAACTGCAGCCGTTTCTTTATGCTTCCGCCTCCACTCTCTTCCACTGGGCATGAATTTCTCTTCCCAGATGCTAGTACATTATCATCTTCTTACAGATTTTTGGGCAAATCTGTAATGAATGGAAGAAGGAAAGAAAAATAAAAATTCTGCCTCTTATTTCCATGTTCAGTCCTTATAGATGCCCTCTTTCTGATATTCAGAGATTAAAAAACAAATCACCCTACACTTTGAGTCTCTAGAGATAGATTAACAGTGGTTTTTCTTTGGATTTACTTTGGAGATTCCATTTATTTTACTGAATATTTCTTATTTTTCTTCTGGTATGTCTGAACGATGAAGAATATTTCTTGGCACCCTTTTAACAAGACAAAGCCAAAAAAGATTTATTTTCTAACAACTGTTTCCCTTCCAGATAATGGCAAATTACATAAAACATTTCTAGGTCAACCAAGGCAACTGAGAAATTTTGACTTTGACCACGGCTGAGGCAATTTGCTGTGGAGATGGCTGGAGGCACACAGAGGCTCCTAAAGCCAGTTGGGGGGCTGTAATTGAGATCAGATGTGCTCTGAATAACACTGAAGATAAATGTCCCAGAGGTAGCTTATTGGAGAGCTCTTCCGCTGTTTCTAATAAAACTTTCTTAAAAATTCCAAGATTTTTTTCCCTACAGATGCATATAATAATTCTAGCATGAACTAGTGGGCCTGAATGCAAACTACACATGTTTGTTAATAATTTTTCCATTTCCTCTTAATTATGAAAGGAATTCATGGTTTTGGTAAGAAAGCTGAAAATTACAGATAACTGTAAAGAAGAAAGAAAGAATCGCTGGATATTTATATACATGTGTTTATCTAGTTGTGATCATACAGAATGCAGTTTTCTATATATTAATTTTTATGTGATATTTTATCCTGAGCCATTGCTCTCATTATTACACATTTTTCAGAGTATGAATTGAATAGTCTTATACTATTGTATAGAGGTGGGTTTTTTTCCAGTTTTCCATGTAGTCTTGGGGATTCATTGAGGTGTCTTGAGGGCCACGACAGGGCTTGGGAGAAGCAAGAATTGGGAGGGAAGCTATTGAATCAATTGGGCTCAAGGCTCCCCTTGGGATTTTCAAACAGCAGCTCCACACTTAACTAATTTCTGTATTGGGCTTCTGTACAAAATTCTCCTTGAGGAAGGGTTCCCAAGCATATCAAAGTTTGAAATCAATTACTGGTGAGCCATAACTTATTTAACCATTTTCCATTTGTTGCATATGCAGTTTTTCTAGAGTTTAAGTCATAGCATGGACCATTCTGTACATACATATATGGATTCACGTGTAATTACATAATGTAAATATATTAAATATGATTATGTGTAAAATAGATGAATGTATATAATATAAATACAAATATATAATGATTTCTCTGGGATACATAAAAAGATATGGACCCAGGTGGTGGGTCCCGCACAGAGTGTTGTGTTGTGCTCCGTAACATAAACACAGCCTGGGGTCTGGTTGTGTGCCTTCAACTCCTAACAGCAATGTGGGAAAGGACTGTGTCATTGCACACAAATTACGTTTTCTTGGTGTTATTTTCCATTTGCTGGTTAAAAAGTAAGACATCACTGTTATTTTAATAAGCAATTATTTTATTATGATAAGGCTAACCTTTCATTCACATGAATATAAGTGATATTTTCTTGCATGAATTTTCTTTGCTACTATTTTTATTGGGAGGAGTAGTATTCTTCCAATGGATTTGAAGACTTAGAAGTATGCTTTGTATAGTAAGGGTATCAAATCTTTGCCTTATTTATGGCTACTTTTCCAGTTCGTCACTTCAGTGTTATAATATTTTTTATACCATTTAACAAACTTTATGGAGTTTAATTTATCAGTTATTTGCTTTATGAATCTTTCCGTGCCCTTTACACTTGGAAAATCTCTTTCCATTTGCTTTGACATTAGTCTGTATTTTCTGATAGTCTGAGAGTTTCATTTAAAAGCAACACTAATTCATAAGAGTTTCTTTGGGACTAAGATATGTTTTGTTTTACATTTATAATAGCTAATTTTGGTGTCTTTTTTTGAATAAGCCATATGAGCTTTGTTGGATTATTTATGTAGGAGAATGCGTTGATATTACATATTGGCATTTTCTACATTGGAATTTTCGACAACAACTTAGCGAAACTGTGTTGTTTGCTCTGGTAGTTTGAAGGATTTCTTGGAGTTTCTAAATGTTAAAAAATATCATCAGGAAATAATTGTTTTGTTTCTTCCTCTCCAACCTATATGTCGCTTATCTTTTCTTCTTTCCTTACCCTTCCGGCTAGGGCATCTGGTACAATGTTGAATGGAAGTACTGATTGTGGGTCTCCTTATCATGTTCAAAAGGAATGCTACGACTTCTCACCCTTCAGGGTGATTGTTGTAGGCTTTCAGGAGTTTCTGCTTATCAGGTTAAGGAAGTTCACTTTTATTTTTATTTGCTAAGAGTTCTTTAAAGTCATGAATTATTTTTGAATAATAAAAAATCATTTTCTCTCATCCACTATTTCATTTTGTTAAAGCGGTTGGATTACACTAATGTTTTCAGATGTGAACTGCATTTGGACACCATGCATTATTTATTTTGTACATTGCTGGATTTGATTTCGTAATATTTTATCTAGGTACTTTTTGATTTATATTTTTAAATAAGACTGGCTAATTCTCCTTGCAGTAGTACTTCAGTATGCTTTGGAATCAAAATTATAAAATTATAAATTATAAATTATAAAATTATAAAAGCAATATAAAGTGAGCTGGGGAGCATTTTTTTTTTTTAATCTTTTGGAAGAGAATGTTTAATAGAATTAGTCTGCAAAACCAAATGGGCCTGAGTGTGCGTGCGCGTGTGCATATGTATTTCATAATAGTAACAAATTTATTCTGGTAGGTTGTCTGCAGAGGTAGACATGAGCAATGGGACAATGTATGCACATGAAAGTCCTCCAGTCAAGAGTTAGAGTCTATTTACCTTTTTTTGAACCTGGGCTGCTGTGCCTTGCTTTGACCAATGGAAGCAGCTGTGGTTGTGCTGTGCTTACTGTTGGTCTTAAAAGACCAGGCGGATTGGGTTCTCCCTCTTGTGACATATCAGCCACTGTGTAAAGGAACTCACACTACATTACTGACAGATGAAGAGTCCAGGTGAAGAGAGAGAGATTGATGGTGGGGGAGGGGGAGAGGTGTGTGACTAGCAGACAGAGAAAGAAGAGAGAGGAAGGAGGAGTGTGGGGGAGGGGGAGGGGAAGTGTGGGGGAGGGGGAGAGGGCAGAAGGTCCAGCCAGTCTCAGTCCAATCCCGCCACCCCAGCTGAAGCACGAGACACATGGTGAAAGCCATCTTGGATCTTCCAGCCCCAGCTGAGTGGCTCTAGCCCACACAACATGAGGTGGAAATAAGCCATCTCTCAGAGCCCTACCATAATTTCAGAATCATGAGAAGCGATACATGGTTTTTGTACTAAATTCTAATGTTATACTTGGGTCTGTTTCTGTCTCTTATCATTTGTGGGATTGATATCATCTGGGTTTTTTTCTGCCCATCTCTCACATTGCAGTTAATAGTATTTCATTATATATTTTCATCTAGTAGGTGCAATTCCCGCTTTTTATTCTGGATTAAAAAAAATACAGGTATGTTTTTTCATTCAGGTGAACTTCAGAATATTTTTGTCAATGTCCTTTTCTTTTTTAAGATTTTATTTATTTATTTAAGAGAGAGACAGAGAGGCAGAGAGAGAGAGAGGAAGAACATGAATGGCGGGGAGGAGGCAGGGGGAGAAGCAGGCTCCTCGCTGAGCAGGGAGCCAGACAAGGGGCTCGATCCCAGGACCCCAGGATCATGACCTGAGCCGAAGGTACACACTTAACCAACTGAGCCACCCAGGTGCCCCTTTTTGTCAATTTCCTAAACTCTTTGGAATTTCATTAGGATTGCATCAAAGTTAGCATTACTTTGGGAAGAATATTTGCATGATTATCTTTACAACCTAAATCATGATTTGTCTTTTTGTATTTTTAGATACTTTAACATTTCTTAGTAATTTTTGTAGCCTTTATATTTTTTATTTAATCGTTCATTCACTCATTGATTCATTACTAATTCAGAGGGCACATTTCTTTTCTTTTTTTTTAAATTTTAATTCTAGTGTAGTTAACATACAGTGTTATATTAGCTTCAGGTATACAATAGAGTGATTCAGCAATTCTCTACACGACTCAGTGCTCTCATGATACATGTCCTCCTAATCCCCTTCACCTGTTTCACCCATCCCCCCTCCCTTCCCTCTGGTAACCATCAGTTTGTCTCCCTAGTTAAGAGTCTGGGGGCTTTTTGATTTGTTTTGGTTTTGGTTTTGGTTTTGGTTTGTCTCTCTCTCTTTTTCCCCCTTTTGTTCATTTATTTCTTAAATTCCACAAATGCATCAAATATGGTATTTTTCTTTCTCTGACTTATTTCACTAAGTGTTCTACTCTAGATACATCCATGTTGCTGCAAATGGCAGGATTTCATTCTTTTTAATGGCTGAATAATATTGTATTATTTATACATATATGTATGTATATATACCACGTTTTCTTATCCATTCATCTATTGGTAGATACTTGAGCTGCTTCCATAATTTGGCTATTGTAAATAATGTTGCAATAAACATTGGGGTGCATATACCCTTCAACTTAGTATTTTCATATTCTTTGGGTAAAAAACCAGTAGTGTGGGCAGCCCATGGAATGGGAGAATATATTTGCAAATGACACTACAGATAAAAGACTGGTATCCAAGATCTACAAAGAACTTCTCAAACTCAATACACAAGAAACAAATAAACCATAAAATGGGCAGAAGATATGAACAGACACTTTTCCAATGAAGACATACAAATGGCTAACAGACACATGAAAAAATGTTCAAAATCATTAGCCATCAGGGAAATTCAAATCAAAACCGCAGAGATACCACCTTACGCCAGTTAGAATGGCAAAAATTGACAAGGCAAGAAACAACAATTGTTGGAGAGGATGTGGAGAAAGGGGATCCCTCCTACATTGTTGATGGGAATGCAAGTTGGTACAGCCACTCTGGAAAACAGTGTGGAGGTCCCTTAAAAAGTTAAAAATTGAGCTATCCTGTGATCCAGCAATTGCACTACTGGGTATTTACCCCAGAGATACAGACGTAGTGAAGAGAAGGACCATATGCACCCCAATGTTCATAGCAGCATTGTCCACAATAGCTAAATCGTGGAAGGAGCCAAGATGCCCTTCAACAGATGACTGGATTAAGAAGATGTGGTCCATATATACAATGGAATATTACTAAGCTATCAAAAAGAACGATTTCTCAACATTTGCTGCAACATGGATGGCACTGGAGGAGATAATGCTAAGTGAAATAAATCAAGCAGAGAAAGACAATTATCATATGGTTTCTCTCATCTATGGAACATAAGAACTAGGAAGATCAGTAGAAGAAAGGGATAAAGAAAGTGGGGGTAATCAGAAGGGGGAATGAAGCATGAGAGACTATGGACTCTGAGAAACAAACTGAGGGCTTCAGAGGGGAGGGGGTGGGGGAATGGGATAGGCTAGTGATGGGTATTAAGGAGGGCACGTATTGCATGGAGCACTGGGTGTTATACGCAACTAATGAATCATGGAACTTTACATCAGAAACCAGGGATGTACTGTATGGTGACTAACATAATAGAATAAAAAAATATTATTATAAAAAAAACCCCAAAAAACCAGTAGTGTGATTTCTATGTCATATGATAATTCTATTTTTAATTTTTTGAGGAACCTCCATACTGTCTTCCACAGTGATTGCACCTGTTTGCTTTCCCACCAATAGTGCACAAGGGTTCCTTTTTCTCTACTTCCTCGTCAACACTTGTGTCTTGTGTTTTTGATTTTAGCCTTTCTGACACGTGCGAGGTAATGTTTCATGGTGGTTTTGATCTGCATTTCCCTGATGAAGAGCAATGTTGAGCATCTTTTCATGTGTCTATTGTCCATCTGTATGTCTTCTTTGGAGAAATGTCTGTCCGTGTCTTCTGCGCATTGTTTAATTGATTATTTGATTTTTTGGTGTTGAATTGTTTAAGTGCTTTATATATCTTAGGTACTAATACTTTATTGGATATGTCATTTGAAAATATGTTCTCCCACTCATTAGGTTGTCTTTTAGTTTTGTTGGTTGTCTCCTTTACCGTGCAGAAGTTTCTATTTTGATGGTGTCCCAATAGTTTATTTTTGCTTTTGTTTTTCTTGCCTCAGGAGACGTATCTAGAAATATGTTGTTATGGCTGATGTCAGAGAAATTATCTCCTGTGCTCTCTTGTAGGATTTTTTTGTTTTCAGGTCTCACATTTAGGTCCTTAATCCATTTTGAGTTTATTTTTGTGTATGGTGTAAGAAAGTGGTGCAGTTTCATTCTTTTGCATGTTGCGGTCCAGTTTTCTCAACACTGTTTGTTGAAGAGGTTGTCTTTTTCCTATAGCATATTCTTTCCTCCTGTCTTGAAGATTAATTGACCATATAATCATGGGTTTATTTCTGGACTCTCTATGCCATTCTCTTGATCCATGTGTCTTTTTTTGTGCCAGTACCGTACTGTTTTGTTTGTTATAGCTTTGTAATATAACTTGAAATCTGGCATTGTGATACCTCCAGTGTTGCTTTTCTTTTTTGAGATTGCTTTGGCTATTTGGGGTCTTTTGTGGTTCCATTCAAATTTTAGGATTGTTTGTTCTCATTCTGTGAAAAATGCTATGTTATTTTGGTAGGGATTGCATTAAATCTGTAGATTGCTTTGGGTAGTATGGACATTTTAACAATATTTGTTCTTTTGATCCGTGAGCATGGAATGTCTTTCCAGCTGTTTGTGTGTTGTCTTCAGTTTCTTTTATCGATGTTTTATAGTTTTCAAAGTACAGGTCTTTCACCTCCTTGGTTAAGTTTATTCCTAGGTATTTTATTATTTTTGGTGCAATTGTAAATGAGATTGTTTTCTTCACTTTCTGCTGCTTCTCTTTCTGCTGCTTCAAATGCAGCCTGTTGCATTTCTATACATTGATTTTGTATCCTGCAGCCTTACTGAATTCGTTTATAAGTTCCAGTAGTTTTTTGGTGGAGTCTCTTGGGTTTTCTATATATAGTATCATGTCATCTGCAAATAGTGAAAGTTTTACTTCTTTCTTACTAATTCAGATGCCTTTTCTTCCTTTTTCTTGTCTGATTGCTATGGCTAGGACTTCCAATATCATGCTGAATAAGAGTGGTGAGAGTAGAAATCCTTGTCTTGTTTTTGGCCTTAAGAGAAAAGCTCTCAGTTCTTCCCACTGTGTATGATGTTCGCTGTGGGTTTTTCATATAAGGCCTTTATTATGTTCAAGTATGTTCTCTCTAAATCTACTTTGGTGATGGTTTTTATCATGGATGGAATTTGTATTTTATTGAATGCTTTTTGTGCATCTATTGAAATATCATATGGTTTCTATTCTTTTTCTCAATTGATGTCATGTATCATGTTGACTGATTTGTGAATATTGAACCACCCTTGCATCCCTGGAATAAATCCCACTTGATCATGCGAATAATTTTTTTAACGTATTGTTGGATTCAGTTTGGTAGTATTTTGTTGAGGATTTTTTTTTCATCTATGTTCATCAGAGATATTGGCCTGTGGTTCTCTTTTTTGTGGCATGACAATCTGGTTTTGGAATCAGGGTAATGCTGGCCTCATAGAATGAATTTGGAAGTTTTCCTTCCTCTTCTATTTTATGGAAAAGTTTGAGAAGAATAAGTATTAACAATTTTTTAAATGTTTGGTAGAATTCACCTGTGAAGCCTTCTGGTCCTGGACTTTTGTTTGTTGGTAGTTTTTTGGTTATTGATTCAGTTTCCTTGCTGGTAATTGGTCTGTTCAAATTTTCTATTTCTTTCTGCTTCAATTTTGGTGTGGTATATGTTTCTAAGAATTTATCCATTTCTTCTAGGTTGTCCAATTTGTTGGCATATAATTTTTCATAGTATTCTTTTAAGATCCTTTGTATTTTTGAAGTGTTGGTTGTTATTTCTCCTCTTTAATTTCTAATTTTGCTTATTTATGCTATCTCTCTCTTTGACGAATCTGACTAGAGGTTTATCAATTTTGTTGATCTTTTCAAAGAACCAGCTCCTGGTTTCGTTGATTTGTTCTTTTTTTTTTAAGTTTTTATTTTATATCATATATTTCTGCTCTAATCTTTATTATTTCCTTTCTTCTGTTGGTTTTGCATTTTGTTTGTTCTTTTTCTAGCTCCTTTAGGTATAAGGTTAGTTATTTATTTGAGATTTTTCTTGCTTCTTGAAGTAGACCTGTATTGCTATAAACTTTTACAACTGCTTTTGCTGCATCCCAAAGATTTTGGACCATTGTGTTCTCATTTTCATTTGTCTCCATGTATTTATTTTTCACATTGATTTCTTGGTTGGCCCATTCAATGTTTGGTAGCATGTTATTTAACCCCCATGTATTTGTGGTCTTTCAAAAGTTTTCCTTGTGATTTATTTCCAGTTTCATTGCGTTGTATTCAGAAAAGATGCATGGCATGACTTCGATCTTTTCAGGTTTGTTGAGACTTGTTTTGTGGGCCAATATGTGATCTATTCTGGGGAATGTTTCATGTGCACTTGAAAATAATGTGTATTCTGTTGTTTTAGGATGGAATGTTCGAAATACATCAGTTAAATCCATCTGGTCCAGTGTGTCATTCAAAGCCACTGTTTCCTTATTGATTTTCTGTTTGGATGATCTGTCCATTGTTGGAAGTGGGGTGTTAAAGTCCCATACTATTATTATATTACTATAGATTAGTTCCTTTATGTTTGTTATTAACTGTTTTATATATTTGGGTACTCCCATATTGGGTGCATAAATATTTATAATTGTTATGTCTTTTTTTGAAATTTCCTCTTAATGATTATATAATGTCCTTCTTTGTCTCTCATTACAATCTTTGTTTTAAAGTCTATTTTGTCTGATATAAGTATTGCTATTCTGGCTTTCTTTTCACATCCATTTGCATGGTAAATATTTCTCCAGCCCCTCACTTTCAATCTGCACATATCTTTAAGTCTGAAATGAGTCTCTTATAGACAGCTTACAGATGTTTTTTTTTTTTTTAATCCGTTCTGTCACCCTATGTCTTTTGATTGGAGCATTTAGTCCATTTAAATTCAAAGTAATTATTGATAAGTGTGTATTTATTGCCATTTTGTTATTTGTTTTGTGGTTGTTTTTATAGATATTCTCTGTTCCTTTCTTCTTTTGCTCCCTTCTCCCACCGTAAGTTGACTTCCTTTAGTGATATGCTTGGATTCCTTTCTCTTTATTTTTTGCATTTCTATTACTGGTTTGCGATTTGTGGTTACCATTTGGTTTGTATATAACATCTTAAGCATATAACAGTCAATATTAAGTTGATGGTCACTTAAGTTTGAACCTATTCTTTACTCCTCTCCTCCCCACATTTTAGGTATATGGTGTCATACTTTATATCCTTTTATCTTGTGAGTCCCTTGATGATTTTTATAGATACACTTATTTTTACTGCTTTTGTGTTTCCTGCTTTTCTTACTTTTCCTGATCGCCTTTCTTTTCCACTTGAGGAGTCCCCTTTAACATTTCTTGAATGGCTGGTTTAATGGTCATGAATTCCTTTAACTTTCATTTTTCTGGGAAACTTGTTATCTCTCCTTCAATTCTGAATGATAGCCTTGCTAGATAGAGTATTCTTGGCTGCAGATTTTTTTTTCCTTTCAGCACTTTGAATATATCATGCCACTCCCTTCTTGCCTGCGATGTTTCTGTTGAAAAATCCACTAACAGCCTTATGGGGTTTCTCTTGTATGTAAGTGCTTTCTTTTCTCTTGCTGCTTTTAAAAGTCTCTCTTTATCACTACTTTTTGCCATTTTAATTATTACATGTCTTTTTGTAAGTGTCCTTGAGTTAATTTTGTTGGGTTATCCCTGTGCCTCCTGGATCTGAATTTTTGTTTCCTTCCCCAGATTAGGGAAATTTTCAGCTATTATTTTTTCAAAGAAATTTTCTGCTCCCTTTTCTCTTTTTCTTCTGAGATCCCTATAATGTGAATATTATTGCAGCTGATGGAGTCACTGAGTTCCCTAAGTCTGTCCTCATTTTGCATATTTCTTTTTCTCTCTCACCTGCTCAGTTTGATTACTTTCCATTACTTTATCCTTCAAGTTGCTGATTTGTTCTTCTGCTTTCTCTAGCCTGCTACTTATTCCATCTCGTGTATTTTTAATTTCAATTATTGTGCTCTTCATCTCTGATTGGTTCTTTTTTATCTTTTTGTGAAGGGTCTTACTGATGTCCTCCACTCTTTTCTCAAGTCCATTGAGTATCTTTATGACCATTACTTTAAATTCTCTATCAGGCATATTACTTATCTCCATTTTGCTTAGGTCTCTTGCTATAATTTTGTCCTGTTCTGTCATTTGGGACATGTTCCTCTGTCTCATCATTTTGTCTAACTCTCTGTGTTTGTTTCTGTGTTAGGAAAGTCAGCAAAGTCTCCTGCTCTTGAAAGTAGTGGGTGGAGCATGAACTTTTAACTAGGTGATAGTGGTTGTCTGCCAGAGGGGCTATGCCTCTGCTGCCAAGACATAGCCAGTGGAGGCCAATCTGCAAAGCATGTATGGGTGGGGCATGCAGTGCCTGCAAGTTTTGCGAGTTAGTCCTCTTCCACAGGGGACTTGCAGCCACCACTGAGACCAGGGCTTGTTGGGCCCATCCGTAACGCGTGTGGGGGCAGGTGTGCAGTTTTAATAACATGGTGCATACATCCTCTGTGGGAGGTGACCAGTGGCAGCCACCAAGACTGAGGCCCTGTAAAGCATGTGGTTGGGAGACTTGGTGTCGGCAGGATTTGTTTGGGTCTTCTGGGGGAGGGGACCCACAAAGCTGGAACTGAGGTTGGCTGGCTGGAGGGGGTGGGACACTGCATAAGCAAGTTAGGTAGTGAATGCTGGTGCCATGCTGGTTCCTGCAGGTGACCATATGTTTTTGCTGGGAGGTCGGGAGGGGGGGCGAAGGTGGAAATGGCACCTGCCAGCTCCTTTGTTTCTGGAGGATTCTCCCAATAATCTCTGTCCTTCTGGGACAGTAAATAATTCTCCCTCCCATATGCCCCAGGCACTTTTCACACTGATGCTTCTATGCCGAATTTCTGTAGGCTGTTTCTTGTGCTGTCTCCTTAAGGGTGGGGACTTGGCTTCCTATCACCCTCTCTCTCCCAGAGCTGAGCTTGCTGATTGTTAAAGTTCCAGGCTTTAAGTTGTGGGAACTCATGAAATTTGGCCCCTCTGGTTTTTGCCAAATATTATGGGGATTCATCTTCCTTGTGCAGGCTCCTCCCCTATGTGACAGTCTTTTTCTCTTCCCTCTCCATACCAGCAGCTCCCTCCCTCCTGCAGACAGTCCCATGTGTCCATGTAGTTCTCACAGAGTCTCTGCCCTTCCTACCCAATCCGATGTGGCCTCTTCTTTACATTTAGTTGTGGAGATTTTCTTCTAGTCTTTGGGTCATTTTCTGGGTTATTTACACAGATGTGAGTGTTATCTAGTTGTATCCATGGGAGGAGGTGAGCTCAGGTTCTCCTATTCTGCCGTTTCCCTGGAACCAGAGGGCACCTTTCTCTCTTTCTTCCTTCCTCTCTTCCTTCTTCCCTTCCTTCCTCCTTGCCTTGCCTTCCCTGCCTTCCCTGCCTTCCCTTCCCCTCCCTTCCCTTTCCCCTTTCCCTTTCCCTTTCCCTTCCCCTTCTCTTTCTTTCTTTCTTTCTTTCTTTCTTTCTTTCTTTCTTTCTTTCTTTCCCTCTTTCTTTCTTTCTTTCTTTCTTTCTTTCTTTCTTTCTTTCTTTCTTTCAGTACAACAGGGGACAGGGATGGGGGACAGAGGGAGAGGGAGAGAGAGAATCTTAAGCAGGCTCCACACCCAGCATGGAGCCCCATGTGGAGCTTGATCTCATGAGCCTGAGATCATGACCTGAGCCAAAATTAAGAGTCAGACACTTAACTGACTGAGCCACCCAGGTGCCCCAGAGGGCACATTTCTTATTAAACTCAAATTTGCAATCCACCACTAGCAAGTGTATAGGACTTTATAGAATGTGATTTGTATACTAATCCTATCACCTGGTACTGTTTTATTCTCTACTTCACCCTCTTTTTCTATTTATTTTATTGTGGTTTTGCTATATTAGAGCCACCTGGAATCATACTGCATACATTAATGACTGAACCTTTATACCCACAGCATGCTAGGTCATTAGATACAGGCCGCACTGAGAAGGGTGTGACCACGGGGGAAGCAGTTCTGGGTAGAGGAGGCCGACCCTGAAGTTTCCGTCAGCTGGAGGCTCGCTGCTGACCACATTCCTCTTATCTGAGCAGTGAATCCATTCTTGAAAGGGGACATGGACAGTGTATTGTTGTGTTCATCACAGTTCTGAGAAACTTGGGGAGGTCATATCCTTGACCTGCCAAATGGGGGTGGGGGTGGACAAAGTGGGTCTCTATGATATCTGCTGCTTCTTGCTGTTTTGAATTCTCTCTGTTTTTCTCAACCACAGCTTTCCCTCTTTTCCCTGATGGGTGTTTATTTAACTTGCTTGAAAGTCACTGGAGAAGCTTGACTTCCAGCTTTGATGTAAAGAGTGACTGTAAGACCCTCAGCATGTAGCTGTTCACACATAAGCCACAGCAAGGCACAGCCCTGACGGAACAGGAGGCCCCATTTCTGGCCCTGGAAGGAGATCCCAATTAAATTGCATTCATGGCTCTACTTTAATTGAAACCTTTTGGCATGCCACTTTCATTGTTTCATCTTTCTGCAGTGTTTCTGTGGCTTGAAGATTTGCATGCAGTGCTAACTCCTAGACTTTCTGTAAGTAAATAGAACTAAAATCTCATTAATGCATTGTTGGCTGACATTTGCATTTCTCTCCATCTAGAAGATGATGTCTCTGATATTTTCAATGGACATTTTGTTCCTGAAGCAGTTTAATAAAATTCATCTGATGCCATCATTTTTTAAAAGTCCATAAGCAGTCAGCTGAGCGTCCGACTCTTGATTTTTGGCTTGGCGCATGGTCTCAGGGTCCTGAGGTTGACCCACATGTGAGGCTCCGTGCTCAGAGGGGAATCTGCTTCTCTTTGTCTCTCTCCCTCTGTCCCTCCACCTACTCACGCACTTTCTCTCTCTAAAATAAATAAATAAATCTTTTAAAAAATTTTTTTAAAGTCCATAAATTAAACAAAATTATTTTTCTCTTTTTACATTACCTTGTTTCTCAGATCATCTCAATTAAACATTTTCCTTAGGATCATTATATAGGGAAAGGAAGACAAATTTTGAAATGGATACGAGGGTAGCAGAACCCCAAATAGATTTTTATTAAAATAAATTTTTAAAAAGTTATTTATGAAGTTATATGCAATTTCCAAAGAAATATAAAAAAGCTATTTACAACAAGATATTATAAGCAACTAATTTAAATCAGTAAGCTGTGATTAAGGTATTTTAAACACTCTTGGTAATGGCAACTTTTTAACAATGCCTATTTAGATTTTGTGCTACCAAATTTGCTTTTAAAACTCAGTGTGTGATATGGTCTTTCCCATTATTCCATTAGGCTACTACTGGCATATAAAACTAAATAAATAAAGATCCTAAAACCAAATAAAACTAAATGAATAAAGCCCCTAGAAACTACACATCCTAGGAGACCGCATTCTGGAGGACAGAAGGAAATTCCATCTGCTGCGGTGACACAGAAGCTGGGTTGAAACATAAAGACCATGACCTGTACGCTCCCCTACTAATGGCAAAGTGCATGGCAGGTGAGAAAATAAAGCAGAAGGAGAATTTAACTCACCTCCGCTCTCAGGCCTTAGCTCTGAGAGCTTGAAGGTTTGCTGGGCAGAAAGGCAGCCTCCTTCCCCACCTCATATATATGAAATTTTTGGTAAGGGGGCCAAGTATGCTTCTTTCTCTTTCTCAAATTCCTAGCCCCCACCAACTGTCCTCTTTTTTTCACTCATGGCAGCAACCTGACAGTTGCAAGACTAAAGGAAAGGAGTACAGGGATGTGTTATTTCCCGAGATGTGTATTTACTTCAAATGAGAGGTTATAGGTCAGGGGAGAAATGAAAAGAATGTGGAGGGTGCTCGGCAGGCTTTCAGGGTAGTATACCTGACCAGAATAAAACCTCAGGCTGGATCCAATGTCCTCTTATGGCCGGAGACCTGGAGCCGCGCGAGAAGGTGGAGTACATCAGTGGGTCTGAGGTGGAGATCCAGTCGGGATGCAAATAGATGGAGGAAGAGAGAAGAGAATCCCCTTATTCTGGTGGAAGACAAAAACAAGATCTGAATAGATGTTTGCTGAATAATGAAAAACAAAAAGAACGTGCAGCCTATGGCGTGTTCTTGACTTTGAATTTGTCATGCTATTATAACATAAGCATTTAAAAATGTTATTAGGGAGTTACTTTAAACATATTCCAATGGCCATATATCACACTGAATGGAGGCACTAAGAGTCTCTTAGTCTCCTCTTCTCAGATACTTGTATTATTTTTCACTAACATAGATAAAGGTATAACAGCCAAATTTGTGATAAAGATCCTACTGTAATCAACTTTTTTGTTAGAAGGGAATTCTAGGACTGTGATTATTGGTAAATTACTCTTCGTTTTAAAATTATCCTATGACATACCAGATAGTTACTTTCTAAAAGCTATAGCACTTTTCCCACCAACACCAATATAAGAGAATGCTGATTTTAGTGGACAGCTGCCATCAATAGGCTCTTGTGTTTGTTTTCTTTTAATAACATAAATGGTGAAAATATTTATATATTAATGCTGTACCCATTTCCTTAATAGGAAGGTTGAACATTTATAATTACTGGAAGCAAGGATTATTATACTCTCTCTTTTGTGAAATCTCTGATCATGTATTTCCATTTATTCTGCTAGTACTAGGAAAGATTTTAATGGTTTAATTTTCTATTCAGGTAAAGAGGGAAGACAGTTTTGTGACAGTTAAATGATAGGTTATATCTCTAAATTAAACCACGAAAGCTGTAACATCCTCAGTACTTTTTAAAAAGACTTATTTATTTGAGAGAAAGAGAAAGAGAGAGAGAACGAGCGGGGGCAGAAGGAGAGGGAGAGAGGGAATCTCAAGCAGACTCCCCACTGAGCATGGAGCCCAAAGTGGGGCTCAATCTCACAACCCTGAGATCATGACCTGAGCTGAAACTGAGAGTTGGATGCTTAACCAGCTAAGCCACCCAGGCACCCCCTTCCTCAGTATTTTTGAAGACCTATTTTTAGAACTTAAATACTTATGATCAAATATTACTAATTATAGTATTATTATTAATGACATAATGTTTATTTTTTTTGCTATGAGTTTTAAGTATTAAATAAAAGTTGTTCTAAGGTAAGAACTATATTTTATTTTGTTAATAGAAAAAGTAAGACATACAGGGGCAGAATATATGACTCCAATACTTAGATTTCCATACTTTGGGAATGGAAAATTCCCTTACCACATTCACACCTGCAAGTCCTTCTCAGAGACATTATATCCTCTGTTTCACTCTCAGAATTCTGTACCTTTTAGCTTTTTTTTTTTTAAACAATACTTTTTAAGAATGGAAATATAATCTTTTTTGTTTTGAAGATTTATTTATTTATTTTAGAGAGAGAGAGAGAGAGAGGGAGAGTAAGCAGGAAGAGGAGCAGGAGAGAGAGAATCTCAAGCACACTCATCATTGAGCAGGGAGCCCAATGTGGGGCTGGATCCCAGGACCCTGAGATCATGACCTGAGATGAAATCAAGAGTCAGTAACTTAACTGACTAAGTCACCCAGACGCCCCAGAAATATAATCTTAAAATTAATCATTATCCTAGGAAAACATAAGTTTTGCTGGGTTAGGAGTACAAATTATTATAATGACAGTAATGGGGAGGGTTTTCAAGATATTTTGTATTTTACAAACCGTCTCACGTATCCATATTTGCAATATATTGTGAAATAGAAATGGAATTTACAAAACTGTGTATCTCTGATCCTAATTTTGTTATAAAATATGTATGTCTTCACAAATATCTGCAAACATATGCATAGTCAGAAAGTAAGTATATATTCCAAAATGCACACAGGTGAGTGAAGTTATGAGTAATTTTTAATTTTTTGGAGTGTCTCTTTATTTAAAAAACAATAACACTATGTATTCTTTTCATAATCATTGTGCTTGATTTTTTTTTGTATTTTAAAAGCAACCTAAAGAAAATTGCAAATACCAAACTTAAAAATTTGATATACGATTAATATATTTAATATATAAAGAACCTATGTAGTTTTATCAGACACACCTAGGAAACCTATTGTGGAATGGTAAAAAGTTATGACATTTCATCCTCATAATGACCTAAAGTACATAGGACAGATTTTTTTGTTTTAGACAAACAAACTACAATTTAGAGAAGTGGGAGTGATTTTTTCCAAACTCAGACAATTAATAACTTCTGAAGCCAGAACTAGAATTAAAATTTTCTGAATATGAATAGGCAGCTATAAACTCTTAAACCAGTTGATATTCCATTTTTAAGGACAAGCATAGCCAAATAAAGCAGCTGCAGTCCCTCGTAACCAGAAAAATGAGGAGAAAAATGCCTTGGAGAAAATGAAGTCAGAACTTGGAAAATCAAGTGGTGATGGGAACCCCCCAGGTTGCTATCTGACGTTGGGTGTGCTCTTTCATAATGGAGCCAGTGGTGTGAGGACACCCTGAAAATCCACGGGTGTGGTACCCATGGAAAATAATTCCAGCTGGCCTCCGGCCTCCCCCACTGCATGGCCAATCTTGGCTGGACGTACTCCAAATTACTCTGCGAGGCACCGGCCACAACCGTGCTAGTGTGTCAGCTTCAGAGCCAGATTTTCTCTTGACTCACATAAACACGGCCCAAATGTACAGCTCCGGAGCCAAGTCTCCATTCCCTACTCACAAATTTTTGTTGAAATTGTTAGTTATTTCAAATCCAGTTGCTTAAAATGGCTTAGTCTGCTCTGCAGACTTTCATTACTCTCCTGTGTCTAGGTAGTAGCTCTCCTAAGAAGCAGTCATCTCAGAACACTCCTGTTCTAGAGAGAGTGGAACTCAGGTGATCAAGTTAGTTCCTTGAGCTTCCTTAAGTTCCAATATGTTGTGTTGGAGAAACAAGTTGGACCAAGGGCCCATCTTCTGCAATATCCAGAGAAGAACTTCCTAATCACAAAATAGACCCAAATATACAAACTGATCTAAGTTTAGATACACTAGTGTGGGATCCAGAAGGTGACCCAGTGAAGTCTTAAATCCTTGGCCCATGTTGGAAGTGAGCATAGGGAGATGATGCTTCTTTATGAAAAATTGGAATCTGGGCTGAGAAGGGGAGCAAGAATAGAACCTAGGAGATTTTGGTAGAGATAGTAAGATGGCCACAGAGTTGGAGTGACAAAACGAGAGAGAGAGATGGAAATGAAAAACAGTGGTGTTTAAGTAGATAGATAATACAGTGTCAGTGTCTGGTAAGGATGACAGAGTAATGTAGGTATGCTGTAACCTTTGTTTTGTTCAGCTTTTTTTGGTCTTGTTTTTTGGTTATTCAGCCTCTGTTCCATTTTCTTTTGGAAATAGGACCTGAGTTTTCTTTTGGAAATGATCTTTCTTCCCATTAAAGACAGTCTGATGGTCAAGGAAGTTCTCTGCCTGAAGTTTGAATTAGGAGCAGAATGATGAAAGGCTGTTAGTTATTGGAGTTAATTCCTTATGGCACCTGTTCCTGTGGCAATGGTATACTTGCTGTTACCTAAATTTTTCGGAGCAGTCTAGTTTCTGTACGTTCCATGACTGCTTTCCAAGCCTTCCTTCAATCCTGTGAGCTTCCCTATATTCTCTCAATAAATTTCCTATTTGTTTAAGTTAATGAGTGTATGGTGATCACAGTCAAAGAACTGTAACAAATGCTCAAATATTCCAGGTGAGGTAAAGTAATTCAGTTTGAGCCTTGCGATGTTCACAGGGCTAGCAGTATACTGACTCCATGTAGGCAAGTCTACTTTTGAGAGAAGAGTGGAGCTGTGATTCCAAAACATTCCAAAAATGATCGGGAGCGAAGAGGGTTACTGAAGGCAGATACAGCAAAGTAATATATTTACTTCATAATTTATTTAGCACTGGGCTGGAGAATGTGAGTTGATTTCTTTTTCCCTCCAGCATTTTATTATGAAAAATTTTAACATACAGCAAAGTTGAACAAACTTTACAGGGAACACCCCATGTCCACTATCTACATTCTATAATGAACATTTTACTCTACTTGCTTTGTCACATATCTATCTAACCATCCCTCTAAACATCTATTAATCCATCTTATTTTTTTAAAGATTTTTATTTATTTGAGAGAGAGAGAAGGAGAGAGAAAGAGAAGGGGCATGAGTGGGGGGGAGGGGCAGAGGGCGAGGGAGAAGGAGAAACAGACTCCCCGCTGAGCAGGGAGCCCAACACAGGGCTCCATCCCAGGACTTGATCTGACCTGAGCCAAAGGCAGATGCTTAACCATCTGAGCCACCCAGGCGCCCCAATCCATCTTATTTTTGATGATGTAATTCAAGGTAAATTAAAGATTTCAGTATAGTGATATCTGTGTATTGTATTATGTATATCATTAACAAAAGTTGACTATTCATTTACACTTTTTTATGTAAAACGTACAAACCATGAAATGCACAAGTCTTTGGTGTTAGTTTCTTGAGTTTTAACAAATATGTATACCTGTGTAGCCCAAACTCCCTATTTCCTTCAGCCTAGAAAGTTCCCTTGTCCTTCTTCCTAGATAATCCCTGCCCCTGCTCCACACCTCCCTCTCCCCAATGTCAGCTACTCTGATTTTTCATCATGCAGCTGATTTCCTATTTTGGGAAACAGGTGAGCCAACACGATAGGTACCTGAGTCTCTAGTTACAGGGGTACTAAAACATTACTGGAAATGTAACTATATGGAGAAAATCATATTTGGCACAGCTACGCTCAGGTAGCTGTTCCCTCGGTGGTTGACGAGTGTTTTGCCTAGATAGACCCTTGGGGTGGGAGGAATTAGCATCTGGAAAGCAAGCTCTGGTCACAGCCAGGGAGCCTGTTTCCAGGACAGTGCAGAGGAGCCTGAGGCGCTCCCAACCAGCGTTCGGTTGGTTTCTCCTTTAAGTAAAGGGTGCACACATACCTAAATAGCATCTGTTTGAAGGTGTGCAAATGGTTAGCTACCCGGAGTGTGAAAGGATCTGCACGAGTCCTCAGATGTCTCTGGGCCTTAAGTGAAAGGAAAATGTGTGCTGAATAAATGTGTGGCGATTCTGGTTAGGTCACTTTCATTACTAACTAGGAGACACATATTAGGTTTTCGCTCTCGTGCATTTTCTACAGAATACTTGACTGAGAAGACTGGAAAGAGAGGGGAACAGAGGGTAGAGTTTTAAACCCAGGAATGGTAGGATCCGGACAATGGAAGGGGATGGACTGGAGTCTGTTGAGGACAGAATAATATCCTTTTTCTCGACCCTTTTTTTCCTACAGAAGGCTCTGTAATGGTCTGTGGTTGTCATGAACTGGTGAAACTCCAGATATAGTCTCTCTACCTTTCTACTACTATTTCCTGCCATTGACAGAGGGAGTGAGATGATCACTTAGCACAATTCAATTTTAAGCTTGACCCCACAGGGACAGCAGGCTCTTTAGTTCTCTCACAGGATTATCTTCACCTGGAAATAAAAATGTCCATGGTTCCAGGAGATATCACCTCACATCAGTTCGGATGGTTACTATGAAAAGGCTAAGAGATAACAAATGTTGGCTAGGATGTGGAGAAAGAGAAATCCTTATATGCTATTGGTGGGAATGGAAATTGGTTATAGTCATTATGAAAAACAATATAGAGGCTCCACAAAAAGTTAAAAATAGAACTTCCATTCTACCATATGATCCAGCCATCCCACTCTTGGCTATATGTCTGAAGGAAACAAAGTCACTGTCTTGGAGAGAGATCTGCATTCCCATATTCATTATAACATTATTCACAATAGCTGAGATATGGAAACAGCCTACACGTCCTTTGGGAGATAGATGGATAAAGAAAACGTTGGGGTACCTTCATGGCTCAGCTGGTTAAGTGTCTGCCTTTGGCTCAGGTCATGATCTGAGGGTCCTGGGATCGAGTCCTGCACTGGGGGGGGTAGGGAGTCTGCTCCTCCCTCTCCCTCTGCCCCTGCTTATGTTCACTCTGTCTCCCAAATAAATAAATAAAATCTTTAAAAGAAAAGAAAATGTTGTGTATACATATAATGGAATAGTATTCAGCCTTAAAAAACCAGGAAAGCCTGCCATTTGTGACAACATGGATGAACCTGAGGGGAGTTATGCTAAGTAAAGTAAGCCAGAAAGAGAAAGACAAATACTACATAGCATCACTCATATGCGGTATCTAAAAAAAAAAAAAAAAAAAAAAAAGCCAATTTCATAGAAACAAAGAATAGAATGGTTCCTAGGGGCTGTGGGTTGGTGAAAATGAGGAGATGTAGATCAAAGAGTATAAACTTTCAGCTATGATATGAAGTTCTGAGGAGCTAATGTACAGCATGGTGGCCATACTTCATAGTATGGTATTGTGCACTTGAAATTTGCTGAGAGTAGGTCTAAAGCATTCTTAACACACACACACACACACACACACACACACACACACACGTTAACTCTGTGAAGTAATATGTGTGTTGATTATTTTGGGCTTGGTAATCATTTCACAATGTCAGTCATCAAGTTGTACACTTTAAATATATACTCTTTTTCTTCTTTCACCTGTTCTACAAGAACATCCTCTTTTTTTTTTTTTTAAGAATTTATTTATTTATTTGACAGAGATAGAGACAGCCAGTGAGAGAGGGAACACAAGCAGGGGGAGTGGGAGAGGAAGAAGCAGGCTCATAGCGGAGGAGCCTGATGTGGGGCTCGATCCCATAACGCCGGGATCACGCCCTGAGCCGAAGGCAGAAGCTCAACCGCTGTGCCACCCAGGCGCCCCAGAACATCCTCTTTTTGTGCCCTTCCTTAAAAACTCAAGATGGCGGAATCAAGATGGTGTGCAGGCCTGGGGGTTCTGGCCCTTTGGGAGGACCGTCTGGAACCAGGGCTGAAAATGGGAATCTCTGGCTGGCTGGCTACCACAGAGCCCCAACCACCTTGAGGTTTTTTTGGTTATGGTCCAAAAACTATGGAAGCAAACGGACATCACATATATTTTCACATATAATTTTTCTTATAAAGTAATTTCTCTGTTCCAACAAAAAGTAGGGAAAAAATTTATAACTTGTCATCTTAATAATAGTTATTAGCATTTTGTTGTGTTTCCTCTCAGTATGTTTTACAAATATGATGTAGGCTCGTTATATTTGTGTATTTTATATTATTTTTACCTTCATTATTTAATTGTAAGAAATTTCCCAGGGAGTATCTTTTCAAGTTAACTTAAAATTTAATTAGAAAATTATTTTCTGGGCGCCTGGGTAGCGCAGTCGTTAAGCGTCTGCCTTCGGCTCAGGGCGTGATCCCGGCGTTATGGGATCGAGTCCCACATCGGGCTCCTCCGCTGGGAGCCTGCTTCTTCCTCTCCCACTCCCCCTGCTTGTGTTCCCTCTCTCGCTGGCTGTCTCTATCTCTGTCGAATAAATAAACAAAAAAAAAAAAAAAAGAAAAGAAACTTATTTTCTGAGGGTTCCAGAGTATTGCAGTGAGCTCACTTATGATGAGATGTTTAACGATTTTCCAATTCCTAGTCATTTTAGGTTCTGTCCATAATTTACTGGTATAAATAGCACTGTGATGGAAGCTTTTATTGTAAAAAAATATTTTATTTGAGAGAGAGAGAGAGTGAGAGCATGAGCAGGGGGAGCGGCAGAGGGAGAGGGAGAAGTAGGCTCCCTGCTGAGCAGGGAGCCCGATGTGGGGCTCCATCCGAGAACCCTGGGATCAGGACCTGTGCTGAAGGCAGATGCACTCCAGCATGATTTTTTGTATGTAATATTTCCATGCTTTGGCACTTCTGTACAAGTACGTATGGAAGTTACTACTAAGGGCTGTTAGGGTTTGCTGAGGACCACGTATGCCCTCCCCTCAACATACGTAAGCACAGATAGTGAAGGGTAAGGAAAGAAAGCTAGCTAGCGAAGATAGTCTGACATGCTCCATGGCCTGTGCCAGGGTTGACTAACTCTCCGTTCTACCAGGAATCAGAACCAGGGAGCCGATTTTGTAGTGAATACACTGCTGTCCTTTTGCAACTCAATATTTTATATATTGAAATCTTTGAATTGCTTAATAAATTATTTGCCATTTTGCACTCAGGCTGTTGCCTGTTTTACTTATCTAATTTTATATGTGATTTCAGAACTTTTATACTCTGTTAGTGGTATAAATAATACATATGTCTCCTTATCATTATTAATCAGTGTTGTCTCTGTCAATGAAACAATACCTTTTGCTTTTTATCCCAAAGTTTGGAGGCATTTTTGTAAACCTGAAGTTTATTTTGTTTTTAACACCTTTTTGTGCCTTCACTCATATTTTTGATTAATTATTTTAAGTTGTTTTCATTAGGTAGAATTTCTGGGTCTAATTACACAAATAGTTTGTGGCTCTTTATTCATGTACCAAATATGAAGATGTCACATTTATTGTACCATCATCTACGTTCAGTGTTTTAAAAAAAATTAATATTGTGTATTTTGAAATAAAACTTTAGAACAGTAAACATAGTACCACGTACCAGGAAGACACAAAAGCATCTGGAAAAGTAGCTTCTGTCTCTTTGGCTGCCTATTAAGTGAATTTATTGGTTTGTAACCCAGGGGTTGCTGACCTCTGTGGTTGTCAGAGCTAGCACTTCCCTCTAATTCTGAATGAAAGTATCTGAGCTCTCATTATGTTCAACCACAGGGAAGTTAGGCTTTTCCCATTTTCCCCTCCCCAGGGTCTCTGGGACTCCCTACAGAATACCCGAGTATGTCCCACATCAGCCCTAGATTTCACTGCATCCTCGGGCCAGTGACCTCCCTCTGGCCTGCATCTCTGATCTTCGGATAATAACTTCTTCTTTTTTCCAAACTGGCTTTCTAAGGCCACAGCTGCTCACCCTACAGACCTGTAACCCAAATGGGGATGTAGGCCCATCGATTAGTAGGCAGAGCTAGCTGAGATCAGGCTGCGACATTTAAACAAAACTCTACTCACAGTTCCAGGTAACTGGTTGACTTAAAGGTAGAATCCTATTATGATGCATCTGTTCCTCAGTTCTACAATTGTTTTTGCATGTCTGTGTTCCAGGGATAACATCTAGCCCTGGGAAGGGATATACCAGTGAACAAGACAGATATATGCTCCACCCCCATGGAGATCACTGCCTGTTATGGAAGATCTATATTTTTTTAAATGTGCATGTTTAATGACATGACTAATTAAAACTGTGCTGATTGCAGTATATATGATAGGGGCTTCCTACGCCTGTGTAAACCATGAAGGAGGAGACAGTGGCACATTTGAGGAATTCCAGGAAGGCCATGGTGATTGAGGGCAGAGAGAGAATGGGAAAAAATGAACTGCAGCCACAGAGGGAAGGAAGCCATGGGTCACGTGGGGCCTTTTTGACCATATTAAAGATGTTGACCTTTATTGCAAGAGCAATAGGAAGCCATTGACAGGTTTTATGAGGGCTTAAAAAATATGAATGACAGGAAACAACCTATGTATCCAACTGAAAGGAGAAGACTTTAAAAATTATATTATTACCAGGGATAAAATACTTTTCATTATGAAAAATATTTCTTGGGAATTTTTAATGGCATAGAAAAATGAAGGTAACCAAAGTAAAATGTTCATAGTAAGTGTGGTATCAATTACGTTAATAGATGTCCATGAATAGAAGAAGTTAGCAATGGTAAAATCTACGATTGAGGGCTTCAGTGAATTTTATCTCCTTAATATTTTTCTGAGTTTTCCACGTTTTCTATAACGAATGTGCATTAATTTTACAATTTGAGAAAAAACACATTGTAATATTTTAATTTCTGATCCCTTCTGAATCGGTCACTTCTGAAATAATTGATTTGTGGACCCAATAAAAGTGAATTTTAGGGTAAACTTCATTCATTCACTTTTCTTTGTTTAACTTTATTTGGGCATGAATGAGACCAACACATGTATGTATGTGATTGCCATGATAAATTATAAAGTGTGTGCAGAAAAGCGTTAACACAACAGGCTAGAAACTGCTATCCTTGGAAATTTCTAAATAACTTCCAAATATTATGCAGGTCATCTAAAACCAAATAGTTTATACATTACCGTATTTTCCTATTTAGTTCAAAGTTACTAGAATTCAACACAGTATATAGTTTTAGCCTCAGACTTCATAAATGTGCATGTGTGTCTATGTGTAGTCCTGCTTTATTTCTCTTAACATAAATTATGAATATTTTCATATCAGAAAATATCCTTTTAGACCAAAATCTCACTTGCCACAAGGTATCTATCTCATGGATGTTCTACATAATCAACTAATCTCATCTTATGATACATTTCAGCAGTAGGCAGTTCCACAATTTTTAGTATTTAAATAATAGTGTTATTAATATCCTTGATCCAGATTTTTGAAGGATGATATTTTTAAAGAATAACAAGACTATATAACTGATAAAAAGATATCCAAAATTTAAATATATAAAAATATAAAAGATTATATCCTAAAGATAATATAATTGAATATTTACATAATCTTGGAGGAAGATTTTTAAAGCATGGTTTCAAACGATGGCAGAAACCGCAATAAAAAGATTGTTGGCTTTGCGTAAGAAATAGAAACGTATTTGCTATCAAGAAGAAAAATCATAAAAAGGTTAAAAGACAACAAAAAGTGGGAAGAGAGAAACAAAGGAAATGAGAAAACTATTTGCAACTCATATAACAGATTAAAAATAACAGTGATAACTTACATGTTTATTAAAAAAAATAAACATGGCAGTTGATAAATGGGAATCAATGGAGAATTTGGAATGGCCAAGAAAAATATGAGAGTCTTTGCCTTCATTATTGAAGATAATAAATATGTAAATTAAAATAATGCAAATATATTTATTTTGTCTTGTCAAACTATGTACAATGAAGAATTATAAGACCCAATGTGAACATGAGTACAATGAAAAGCTCTTACCACAGGTGAGAGTATAGATTAGCATAATATTTGGCATATATTAGCCCCCCACCCCAGATATTTGGTAATTGAATAAAAATGTATGAAAGTAAACCTCTAGGACTGATTATTAGAAAAGGCTTTGCGGACACATAGGCAGCATTGTTCATAAGAAGGCAACACAGGTTTTCTTGCACCTTAACTCCATCCTCTTCTTTAGCGTGGAGCCAGGCTGGTGGGTGAAGTAAGTTCCATAGACACTGCATCTTAACTTCAGCAACGTGTATAACGTGACCTCTCCAATATGCTTATAATCAATAAAGAGAAATTTAGTCTTTTGTAAAATCTAAAATGTGGATGTTAGACCTATTGAATCAGAATCCCTACAGGAGGTGACCTCGTGGCGCAATGGTAGCACGTCTGACTCCAGAATCCCTACAGGTGAGTCCAGAGAATTTGTAAGCTACCCAAGTGACTCTTAGGTTACACTAAGGTCTGAACACCTGTGGGCTAGATGCTAGAAACATGATGGGAATTAATTAATATCTAGGGAGATTTTCATATTATATGCAGTCTGTGTCCCCCAAGATGCCCTGATAATTCTTTTCATCAGTGCCTCAGATGATGATCTAAGGATTGTTCCTTACAAATTTTCAGGTATCACAGAGCTGGCGGAATTAATGAGTACCTTGAACGATTGCATCAAATACAAAGAATTGGGACAATAGATCAAGATGAAATTTGATGGAATTAAGGTAAGGTCATATACTTTATTCCAAATATCACTGCACAAGTGACAAGATGATAAAGATAGTTTTGACTGAGCAGCATTGATTATGAACTAGTCTCAGGGCTTTAGGCACTAGTCTTTGACTCAATTATCAGTAAACTTTGTGCATTAAATGCCCTAATGGGCTAATATGATTTTAGGATGCATTCATGTAAATGAAGTAACCAGAATAACCAAGAAAATAAACGTTTACTGGATACCAGTCAGTCCACATTAAATGTATTTGGCTAAGTTGCCAAACTCTAGGGAAGCTATTCATAAACTAATCTATATTCAGAGAAAATCAAAAAGGCTGAAAAAAACGACTTGAAATCATGTATATGAAGATATATCGAAGAGGGATTTTTAGTCTAAAATAGAATAACATTGGGGGAGGAGATTTGTAGATTATTTAAATTTTAATTTGCTTTTTTGCTTGATTTATTGTTTTATTATAATAAAAGTAATATATTTGCATTTTAAAAATTAAAAATTGAAAAATTTCTCATTGCATATGCTTTTACACATTGTAGTATTTTAACACACACAAATAATAGCTAGGAGAGCTCATTCAATATCAACCAGCTTATGTTTTGTAATATTTTCCAGATTTTTAAAGATGAATTCTTTCATGTTTATGTTCTCGAGAAATTTACAGTCATTTTGTCAAGCGAAAAAAGGTTCTATTAAGATTTTGATTGGATTTGTATGGAATTTATGGATTAATTTAGGGAGTTTTCCTGTCCCAAATAAAACAACCTTTATTTTCCATCTTTCTACAGAGTTCTTCATTTTAAAATTGAGGTATAATTCAAATGCTGTTAAATTTGCCTGCATTAAAATGTGTATAATTCAGTGGATTTTAATATATTCAGAGAGCTGTATAAACATCACCATTAATTCTAAAATGTTTTCATTTCCCTAAAAGAAGCCCTCTATCTATTCCACTGAACATAATGTTTTCAAGGTTCATCCGTATTGAGGCATGTATTAATACTTCACCTCTTTATATGGCCAAATAAATATAATACTTTTTGCTATTATGAATAATTCTGCTATAAACATTGTATGCAAAAGTTTTTGTGTGAACATATCTTTTCAATTTTCTTGTCGTATACCTAAGAGTGGAATTGCTGGGTCGTATGATTATATTTTCAAAGAACTGCCAAAGTATTTTCTAAAATGGCTACACCATTTTACAATCCTACCAGCCATGTATAAGGGTTCTAATTTTTCTGTATCTTCACTTGTTATTGTGTCTGTTTTTTTATTAGAGTCACCCAGTGGGCATGAAGTGGTATCTCATTATGGTTTTTATTTGCATTTCCTGATGGTTAATAGCATTGAACATATTTCTATGTGCTTATTGGCCTATTTGTTTGTTATCTTTGAAGA
This sequence comes from Ursus americanus, assembly GCF_024610735.1. Classification (NCBI taxonomy): domain Eukaryota; kingdom Metazoa; phylum Chordata; class Mammalia; order Carnivora; family Ursidae; genus Ursus; species Ursus americanus. Next base: position 21,666,590 of record NC_142144.1, read on the forward strand.
AATATCTGTTCACATACTTTGTCCATTTTTTAGTTATTTGCTGAGTTGTGAGAATGCTTTATATATCCTGGATACAAGTTCCTTTTCAGGTATGTGATGCACAAATGTTTTCTCCCATTCTGTGGATTTTTTCACTTCCTTGCTAGTATCTTTTGAAGCACGTATGTTTTAAGTTTTTATGAAGTGCAATTTATATGTTTTTTCTTTTGTTGTTTGAGCTTTTGGTGTTATATCTAAGAAATCATTGCCTAATTCAAGCCATAAAAACTTGTGCTGTGCTCTCTCCTAAGAGTTTTATAGTTTTAGCTCTTACATGTAGGTCTCTGATCTGTTTTGAGTTAATTTTTGATGTGATGAGAAGTAGTGGTCTAAATTCATTATTTCATATGTGAATAGATAATTCTCTCAGCAATATTTATTGAAAAGTTTATTCTTCCACACTGAACTGTTTTGGCACTCATCAAAAATCAGTTGGTCATAAATGTATAGATTTATTTCTAGACTCTCAATTCTGTTCTATTGATCTGTATGTCTATTCCAATGCAAGTGTCATACAGTTTTGATTAGTATGTCTTTGTAGTAAGTTTTAAAATTGGGAAGTGTGGGTCCTCCAACTGTACTTCAGTTTTGACTATTCTGAATTCTTAGAATTTTCGTACACTCATCATGTTAATTTCTGCAAAAATAAAAGGCAGCTGGGATAATGTTAGGGATTTCATTGACCCTGTAGATCAATTAGTAGAGAACTTTTCTCTTAACAATATTAAATCTTCTAATCCATGAATATGGAATGCCTTCCCTTTCATTTCAGTCTTCAACTTATTTTATTGATGTGCTGTAATTTTCAGTGGTCAAATCTTGAACTTCTTTTTAAAAATGTTTTTCCAAGTGGCTCAGTTTGTTGGGCATCCAGCTCTTGATTTCAGCTCTGGTCATGATCTCAGGGTTGTGGGATTGAGCCCTATGTTGGGCTCCATGCTGGGTGCGGAGCCTGCTTGAGATTCTCTCTCCCTCTCCCTCTTTCTCCCCTCCAAAAGAAAAAAAAAGAAGAAGAAAAAAATGTTTCCCAAGTATTTGTTTTTTGATACTGTCATAAATGGAGTTGTTTTTTGTAAAATAATTCCATTTATCTTCACCTTTGGTGCTATTGTCATATGTTCTGCTTTTACGTATGATATCAACCCTACAACACAATGCCATTATTTTTTCTTTTAATTGTCAATTATCTTTCACAGAAATTAAGAAAGGGAAAAAAGTGCTAGTCTTTATATTAACTCAAATATTTACCATTGTTATTCATTCCTTTGTGTCAACACAACTCTTCCTCTGATATGTCACTTCCTTTTCCTTAGCATTTCTTACAGTGCAGGTCTGTTGGGTACAAATTCTCTTAGATTTCTCTTATCTGAAAGTGTCTTTATTGCATTCTCATTTTTAGAGGATATATTTACTGGTAAAATAATTTTAGGTAGGCTTTTTTCGTTTGTTTAGCATTTTAAAGTTGACATTCCTTTGAGTTTTATCCTCCATGGTTTATGATAGAAAATCAAAAGTCATTTTTATACTTGTTTTTCTGTTTTTAATGTCCTTTTTTCTCCTATAGCTCCTTTGAAAGTTTTCTCTGTAGTAGTGTGACTGTGTTATATCAGGTTTGATTTTGATTTTCTTTTAGTTTATGCTATTTGGGGTTTGCTGGGCTTCTTAGGCCTAGAGGTTTATGGGTATCGCCAATTTTAAAAATTTTTAGCTATTATATTTTCAAGTATTTTTGACCCTTGCTGTCCGTATTCTTAGGGTGTGGCTTTTACATAAGGTTGTGGTCCTTGTTCTTAAGACATGACATTTCTGGAGTTCTCAGCAAGCCTCTCCACACTGGCTGGGCTAGAAATCCCGTATCTCTCAGCTCTGTATGACCTCTCTTCCCCCCAGTTAGTCCTCAGTCCTGCATTATCTACTCTTTGCTGGGCCTAGTGGAGTCTCATCCTGTGACGATATAGCCTAGCCTTTTCCAGTAACCCACTGGGCACCCCATGCAGACTTCAGGACCCATTCTCTGTGCAGTTACTTCTTCTCTTGAATCATAACACGCAAATTCCAGCTGCCTCAGTAGCTCCAAACTCTGGCTCCTACCTCATTAGCTCCGTGAGACTGGTGTGCTCAGCTTGGACTTCACCTCCCTAACTCAGTCATCTGGAAATTGTCTCCAGTTAGCAATCTAGGGAAAATATGATATTCACCTTCCACATTTTCCTTCTCTTAAGGATCATGATCCTGCATTTCTTGTGGTTCGGTACCTGAAAGCAGTTGCCTTATATAGTTTGTCTAATTTTAGAGTTGTTTAGGGTGGCTACTCTGTCATGGCTAGGAATGGAACCTGCCTTTTCTTGCTCAATACTGTAGAGTACATAAAATATGGAGTCAGACCCATTTAGTTTAACTAAGGCTAGCAGATTTCGATGCACACAGGTGTAATCCATTAACATTAAAAACAAGGAAGGTGGTCTAGATATAACTCCTTTAGCTACTGAGCTGTATGTACTTCCTTTGAGAATGTAAGGACAAAACAAAACATTCAAAGTATGTTTCCAGCTTATGACAGTTCATGAGCCACTGGTAGAAACCTCTGATGAACCTTGAATCCTGGCTTTGCCATGCTTGTGTCTTTAAGCTTCTGTTTTCCATTGTAAATTTAGAATAATTACAATTAACTCATAAAACTTTTGTAAGTCTTATGTATTTATGAAATAAATACAAACAATACCTGATACATAATAGTCATTCAATAAAAGGAAACTCATCTAGTAGCTAGTTTTATCTATAGGTTCTGGATCCGCCTTCAACTTAGTCGAGTGAGTTAAGTCTTCTGGCTACTGGGACTCATGACTGCCTTTCTCAGAAAGACTGTTAAGACCAGATCCTCCATGCTTCTCATTCCATTTAATCAGTCGAGTGTAAGTGAAATCCCTCTTGTGCTTGCTGCTTCCTTATTCTTGAAGTGGCCACCATATTTCCTCACCTCCCAGACCCTTTTGCTGTTCTCTCTCAAATGGCTGCTACATAGCCAGCAATGCCTAGCCCCTTATTTTCAACCTCTTGCCTGAGTACTGCCTCTGCTTCCTTGCCTTTAATGAAATCTGGGTCTTTCCTGAGAAGCCCCGATGCCCTTATCAGTGGCCGTGCTGTTTTACTTCCGCATAGCCTATGTACCGTAAGACCAGAGGGCAAGGCTGGTATCTTCACAGCTGACTATTGCCACCTTCATTTCTCCATTGTCTTGTAAAAACCCTCCCCACTGAGGCTTTTTCCATTTACGTTTATTACCCTCCACCTTCCTGCTTGCTGTCACATACCTAAATTTACCCAGTCATTTCCCTGCCAGCCATCTGAAACATTGGCACCTGGCTAATCTTCTCCATCCCAGTTCCTCCCATCTTTCCACATTACCTGTGGGTGATGATGGCCATAGATCACCTGTTCTATGCCATTAACACTACACTGTTTTTTTAAAAAAGTAATCTCTACACCCAATGTAGGGTTTGAACTCATGACCCTGAGATTAAGAATCACCTGGTCTGTTGCTGAGCCAGGCGCCTCTCCCCTTTTTAACCCAACATTCCTTTCCACAGGACTCTTCAACACATTCAGTTCCTTTGCCACAACTATGCTTCGCCCACCACAACCAGGTCAATCCTCAGCCAATCCTAGATGACTTCAACGGTTAGCTTTCTGCATTCTTTTTCTTGAGTTGCCAAGCCTTGCTGGAAAAAAATAGCCTGGTTCTGCAAGTTTGTATTACTGTAAATTCATAGCTGTTGAACAGAACATGGCCCTTACTGCCCTTCAACAATTCTTTGCTTGTTTCTAGTCAATACCTTTTATAGAGAGCAGGTTGTATCCTGATTCTACAATTCACTAGGCTGTATGACCTTGGGTATGTCATTTAACCTCTCTGTTTCTCCGTTAGTTAATCTCTAAAATAAGAACAGTGGTACCTACATCAAAAGATTATTTTAAGGATTTAAAAGTCAATGTATGTTGAAGCAATTTATCCACTGGCTGGCACATAATCCTCAGTTAATACTTGCCCTTGTTTTAATGGCAAGTCCCAAATTTTGCTCCTCTCTTTTTGTCCTTTCCCTTGAATCTTCCTTTCTTCCCCATTGTCCTCTACTCTTAACAACTGTCTTGACTTTATGGAGAATCGAGGCCAACACATGTAGATCTTCTACTTCCCTTTCATCTGCAGATAGACTAGGAATTGTACTCATTTTTTTGCCCTTTGAATGACTAGCACAGGCTTAACACATGAAAATATCCAGTGTTTGTCCCATTGGGTTTAAAATGTCCTTATTTTTATGTTCATTCCATGAGATCAGGGAAAGATAAGGCGGCAGGAATCACAACGCAATAATAAGTTTGGAAATTAGGCTAAATATTTGCTTGTGATGGTTGGTGAAAAATAAATCCCCTAGTATTCAAAATCTGCCTGAAGGAGACTCAAGAATCAGGAAATGTCTAAACGAAAACACTCATTTAGCTCTGATAATTAGCAACATAAACAGAAAACAGATGAATAAGCTGGCTTTATTTGTAAACAGCCATTTATGGTCCAAATCATTTCCCTCCTATGACAAAGACTTCCCTGCTCGATATTGCAACATCTCTCAAATATAAACAGTCAAACCAAACTGCTACAGACTATGATCAATGTGTTTTATGATAGCAATACGGAGGGAGAACTAACATTCCTCTAACGAAACACAACCAACCAAGCAAAACCTTTTGAACCTTCCTTGGGTCGGGTTTGGAGTCTACTAATGTTTTCAACATATACCCAGACCAAATTTTCTATGGCTAATTCTGACATTGAATTTAGTTTCTTTTCCTAAAGTAAGCTTGGATTTAGGAGAAAACATTAGGATGATGTTATTTTTTGAGGGTATTTATTTTCGTACATAAGTGTTTAAAGCTAAGATCTTGGTATAGAAACTTGAGATGGGGAATTTTAGCAGAGGAAGCTTGTGGATTCAAACTCTATTGAAAAGTCATTTTCTCAACAACCTTTTTTCCCTCAAGAATATCCACTTTATTTGCGCTCCCCCGGTGGGGAATATATAGACTTTCATGAGCCGCTGGTGTTCATGGGGTTAGAGAAGGGAAAAGGTCTCTGGTAATTTCTGAAATGTGAGTACATTGACAAAGTGAAATCAAACTGGTTGTGAGTCAAATACTCTGCCGTTTAGGAATTTAGATAATTCAAAGATTATCTACGTTCTACACAAAATTTCATGTGCAAGTGCAGTGAGACATTCCTAGAATTGCTTATACAGACTCAGTGGGGTTTCTGCTTTTGTAGTAGAAAAACTGTAACACACTCATCCCCCAGATTCTTTTCTTTGACTCTTCTCCATTCAATCAATACATGTAATGTTTCTTTTTCTTTTCATTAATTTCTCATATTTTTCAAAAAGAATCACCTGAGATTGATACAAGTTCAAATTGACATATTAATGAATAAAGTTGTGTTAAGTCTATGCGTTCATAATGATGATCTCTTAGTTAGGATTCCAAGTATCAGAAACCAAACTCTAATTAAACTTAAGCAAAATGCAGTTACCCTTGAATAATGAGGGGGTTAGGTGTGGTGACCACCTCCCCCATGCAGTCGAAAATCTGCGTATGACTTGATTCCTTCAAAACTTAACTGCTAATAGCGTACTGTTGACCAGAAACCTACTGATAACATGAAGAGCCAATCAACACATATTCTGTATGCTGTAGTATACAGTAAAGTATGCTGGAGAAAAGAAGATGTTATTAAGAAAATCATAAGGAAGAGAAAATACATTTACCGTACTGTACTGTATTTATGGAAAAAAAATTCACCTATGAGTGGACCCGTGCTGTTCAAACCCATGTTGTTGATGGATCAACTGTAGGAGGATTTGTTTGGAGGATTCTAGGGAATCTTACGGTATTCAAGGGCAATAAGATGCTGTTTCAGAAATAGACTGAGAAGGAAATACTTTATACATCTTCTTCTCCGTTTTCTCCCATGTTTTCACTACACATCTGCATTATTCCTGACCCTACCTTTACTGACTTAACGCAGCGCTTCAGACCACATAGATGGAATAGCAAAAAAAAAAAAAAAAAAAAAAAGAGGAGTGTGGAATTCCTAGAAAAGCTATGGGTTGGGCAAACCAAACTGTGTGTTTATATATTTATATTTACATACATATATTATATATATTTATATTTACAGTATATATGTTTATATGTATAAATATTCATTATAAATCATTATAAAAATAATTTGTAGATATATCTTCAAATATGCAATGAATGCTACACATTCTAAGTAGATCATTAGTTTAGTCCTTGTTATTGGAAACGCACGGTAACATAAGCTTTTTTTGCTTATGCATTTTTGTGTTGATGATTCTGTCTCCCCACCCCCATACGCATTATCTACCCTCTCTGCATTGTTATTTACCCTAGAAGCCTGATCTCTTCCCAGTGTATCGCCCAGGATTTGTTGCTTGACTTCCAGTTGGATTTAGCTGAGGGAGATCACAGGTGGTATGAGAGCGATATCAGAATATTTATTCTTGGATTCTTCCTGCTTTAGAGCTCTATCTTTGGCAGTAGCTGTGAGTACAGCTCTTTCCTGGTGACTCTTCTCACTGGGATCCAGTAACACTGTTTCCTCCCCTTATCTCTCAAGCCTAGGAGTGGTAATGGCTCCCTGTTAATGCTAATTTCAGGGAACCTCAACATTTATTAATACTGCCCTTATATTTGTAATGGCGTTTTCATTAAAGTCTCTTAATTTGAGCTACTGGGGAGAATTCCGTTTATTGTCAGGACTAAGGTATTTGGCACAAAAAGTAGCCCCAGAATCAAACCCTCAGCATGGGAATTCTTGGGCAAGATTGCCCTCTTACTTAAGGAAAACAACCTCTCAGCTTGAGTGAATGGGGGAATGAAAAAATGGTAAGATGCTATATGTAGTGGCATTACTAAAGCGGATTACTGAGCTTACCATCAGTGGTATCTCTCATTGCAACTGTTATTCCAAATGTGCTATTTCTGCTGGAGAAAATTAACATATTCCCGGGTCTTTAGTGAGATATATGCATGCCAAACGGTGGGAAATAAATTCTGACTGTTCAGCCAGCAGATCTGGGACTTAGAAAGAAGAAGATTGGTAATATGAAATATGTGGGTGGACCTCACAGAATGGCCAAAGAGTTTGAAGATATTTGTATCTCATCACGCGGTACCCACTATAGAGGAAGGTCTCAACAATCAGGTGGACAAGATGACCCATCCTTTGAATATCAGTTTCTTTCCCCCAAATGGCTTTTTTGGTGGGCTTATGTACAAAGTGACCATATCGGCCGGGATGGAGGTTATGCCTGGACTCAGGAATGTAGATTTCCTCTTACCAAAGTTTATTTGGTGGTTACCGTGATGATGGTCTGCGTTACCAGTAAATGAGGCCAATGCTGAAACCCTGATATGGCACCATTTCCAACATGACCTGCCATCACCATCATGGAGAGTGCAGCAACTTATTTTTATAGAAATACATCCAGGGGCACCTGGGTGGCACAGCGGTTAAGTGTCTGCCTTCGGCTCAGGGTGTGATCCCGGCGATCTGGGATCGAGCCCCACGTCAGGCTCCTCCGCTATGAGCCTACTTCTTCCTCTCCCACTCCCCTTGCTTGTGTTCCCTCTCTCGCTGGCTGTCTCTATCTCTGTCGAATAAATAAATAAAATCTTTAAAAAAAAAATACATCCAAATTCCTGACAGAGATGTGCCTCACCCTGACAGCACTGCTCTGTGGATTTATAGACGGCCTGTCCATTGTCATGGTATTCCATACATTTCATCTGACTAGGAATGGTGAATGAAGTGTCAAAGATATGTGCCCAAGAAGTTGACTAGTATTACTATGTACCTCATTCTAGAAGCAGTGAATGACATAGTGAAGGGAGTTGGGAGACAAAATCCTGCATGATTGGGATATTATCCTACAGAATACAGCATATGCTTTAGATCAGCATGAATATTTGATCACATAACTCTTCAGGCTTTTAAAATATCTGGTCACTGTTTCTCTCAGAACCATAAGATTTAGCTTATTCATGGCCAACCCCTCAGCTGAGTTGAGAATTTTTCAGGAACATTTATTCATGTAGACTAAAAAAATCATGTACCTAAAGTACCTCAAGTGCCATATATTGGTCACAATCAATAACAGCAGTGTGTTAAAAGTTTTTAGTAGACTGACCAAAATAATGCTAATGTTTTTCAATACTGTCGTGCTGTTGTTAATGTTGATTTCTTTTTATGTTTTATTGAAACGTATAAAAACAGTCATGAATATTATTTACTCATTTTAAATAAACCTCTTATTAATATGAATTGCCTCCTTAGACCCAATTCATGCTTTTTGCCTTTAATTCAAATTTATCTGATATTAATATTGTGACCATTGCTTTATTTTTGCCAGATACTAGCTTTATATCTTTGACCATATCTTTATTATAGCCATTTTCGTATTACTTTTGCTTTGAATTTATTTTGTAGAAATGGAGTATAGCTGAACTTCATTTTCTGACACATCTGAGAGGCTTTTTATTTCCTAGGGAAAGTGATTCAATTTACATTTATTATAGTTAACTTATTTTTTCTTATTTCTGGCATTTTCTATGCTTTCCCATTTGTCTTTTTTCCTTCATTTTCTATCTTTTGCTCTATGGACTTTGTTTTCTTTGCTTTTAACTTTGCAATGCTTTGGAATATTACAAAATATTTCAAATATTTGGAATATTTGAAATTCTTTATCCTGTTCTCTGATTATCAGAGAGTTGAGTATGAAACAGTGTGTCCCTCCCATTATTTTACTTCTTTTTCTGCCTTGTGTTGTGTGTTTGTACAAAAAATCACATGGAGGTAGGTATTAATCTGAATTTTTCTGAAAGCTGCACCTGGATGGTACATTTTCTATTGGTTTATGTATTTGGAAGCATGGAATTCTTGCCTCCACTCCTGATAGGCAATTTGGCTGTAAACATTTGGATATAGTCTCTGGGTGTCTTCTGGAATTTTTGTGGGCAGTGGGCATATAGGAAGTTATCAGGTAAGATAAAGAATGACCACAAAGAATCTAAAAACATCTTAAATCCTACAAATAAGGAGAAAGGGGGAGCATTGGGACCATGGAAAATCTCAACAATAAAGTACAATACACAATGGACAGGTTCCTGCAGGATGTACAAGAAAAAGATGATGACGAAAACGACCATGAGAGCCGTGGAAGACAGACCCAGAGATTTCTCACAGGTAAAGCCTCTGATTCTGCAGAAGAGACCCCAGCCACATGGACCAGTGGGAGCAATTCAACTGCAAAGTAGAAAAATGTTCCTGAGCAAAATTTACTGAAAGAAGTACACCATCAGGGGCGCCTGGGTGGCACAGCGGTTAAGCGTCTGCCTTCGGCTCAGGGCGTGATCCCGGCGTTGTGGGATCGAGCCCCATATCAGGCTCCACTGCTATGAGCCTGCTTCTTCCTCTCCCACTCCCCCTGCTTGTGTTCCCTCTCTCGCTGGCTGTCTCTATCTCTGTCAAATAAATAAATAAATAAATAAAATCTTTAAAAAAAAAGAAGTACACCATCAAACACCTTCTGGAAACGCTTTTGATGATAAAGATGGGGTACAAAACTCCTGTGTGTTTCTGGACAGATAAAAGAAGGCATCTAAATGGGAAGGTACTTACCTGATATAGTTTTGGTTCATGATCAGTTTCCACCTTTTCCCCAGTGTCTTTCCAGTCTTTCTAGTAAGAAGCAGACAAACTAAATGGGGAACTGCTGGCCAGATGTCATTTGTAAGCCAGAAGTATTTTACAGACCTTTTTAAAAATCAGACAAGGCTTAATTATTTTGAACTCTTAACTGTCCCAGATCCAGCCATGACTCCTTGTGAGTGGACAATACTAACCAACCTTTGATGTTGGTGCTTTCTACTGTCTCAAGCTGTCCCATGCCTTGTACTTCTTTCATTAAGGACATGCCAGTTTCAAGTGAGAAGCTTGGGGCGCTGAACTCCAATGGGAGGAGACTCAAACTCTCTTGGCATCAGCTAGAGACAAGGAGAATGGGAAAAAAAAATCTGCTCTTTATATAATTTCCCTAATTCCTGTGTGCCCTTGTATAGACTGGTCTGAACTGACGTTATTACGGATCTTGGTCGTCTTGAGTCAGTCGTCACAAGGATTTTCAGGCAGGTTGGCATCCCAGTCATGAGTCAATGGTTTTAAATGCAAGTCTTCATGGGGCCTGGGTGCCGAGGATCCTGGAATAGTCAAGGTTCTTCCGAGATTTGAAATGCTATTCATGGGATGGGAGTTGGGTCTCCCGACCAGGGGAGCCAGGTTTTGAGTGATTCAACTAGAGCTGCTGCTACCAATCACTCATGACTCGGGGAAGATAACTCTCTTCTAGTGAAAGAAAGCGAACAAATAAAAAGCTCTCTCCACCCTCTGGGCTAACTTACCTCTCTACGTTTTATTTTTTTATTTTTTATTTATTTATTTATTTTTAAAGATTTTATTTATTTCTTTGACAGAGAGAGAGACAGCCAGCGAGAGACGGAACACAAGCAGGGGGAGTGGGAGAGGAAGAAGCAGGCTCCCAGTGGAGGAGCCTGATGTGGGGCTCGATCCCAGAACGCGGGGATCACGCCCTGAGCTGAAGGCAGACGCTTAACGACTGAGCCACCCAGGAGCCCCAAACTCTGTGCATTTTAGCAAACAAGTTGTGTTGAGGGGCATGAAGGGTATAATATTTGTAGGTGGAGACCCAAACCCTATCCCCGCTTTGATACTTGAAAATGCTTTGAAATTTCAAACAGTCTGATATAACCTGAAGGTGATAGGGATCCTTCTGGAACCCTGCCAGAATGCTGGCTTGGGGAAGAAACTCTAGTTTAGAGGCCCCAAATTATGGAATATCACCTGGCCTAGGACCAGAACCCTGGGCTCCAAATCCTGCCCCTAAATACCTGCATGTAGCAATTTACTTTTTCTTCCATTCACCTGTTTTCTCATCTCAAAAACAAAATCGTTGTCGTTGATTAAGGATCGATATAATGGAGTAAAGCATATACAGTGTGCTCTTACCTAATTATGGAAGCAATTAGGAAATCGCTTCCTATGGGCTCAGACTTCACTGTTTGTTTGTTTTATGGAAATGCACGTGGCTGCTCTCTTTCTGTGTCTGTTCTGACTCCACAGTTCATTGTTGGGCAACCTGAAGAAGAAAGAAGATTGTCTGTAACTTACGTGGGTAAGGTGACCTAGAAGGGGAACTGGAAAGGAGCACCCAAAAGTGAACAGCTGTCTGATAGTCACGTCAGGACAAGCACAAAAGAAACTCTCTTGAATAAATGTGGAAATTGACCACTGAAAGGGAAGAAGGCTTCTGCATATTTAATATATACAGTCTGGTACCACTTCCAATACTGCTGAATACATTTTTCTTCCAAGCAATATTTTTATCAGACACTTAAACTTTCTGCTGGCAACAGAGAGAGAACAGAGTTCCTGCTGGTAGGATAATTACAATCCAGAGAGTAAGATGAGCAAGTAAGCCAACGGTTGCAAATCAGTGGGGTAGGTGCTTGGATAAATTTGTGCACAAGAAACTTTGGTTGTACGCAGGACTGCTGTGTGTGAGGGACTGCTTCAGGGGAAGGGGCATTGGGAAGGCTTCCTGGAGGCAGTGACTCCTGAATCTCAAAGGATGAGCAGGAGTCAGTTAATCCAAGGAGTGGATGGAGGAAACACACTGATGGGCACCATTGGCAATATGTGAACAGATGCTGGCAAGTGCGCTGGGATGGAGTGGGCTGTGTAAATGTCAGGGCGGGCGTCCGCCAGGGATAGGGTTCAGTAATTGTGTATGGAGTGACTGAATGAGAGAGTTTGTCCAGCACCCTGCTAAAGCCCAGAGAAGTGTTTTCTACTGCCTTTTTCCTGAGCAGGCTGTTACAAGAGAAATGAGGTTCGTTTACCACAATTCATTTGACGTGACTATAGTGGTTGTAGCGATCACTGATTTGTTTCTCAAGGGCTACAAGTTGCCCTCTTGATAAGGGTCAATAATAAAATTCCTTAGTGTAAGACTGTATTAGAATTACATTTTTCTCACATTTATATTTTCCAGAATTTGAAGATGAAGTAAAGGTTTAGAGATTTTATCAGTAGGTCCTTCTCTCTGTAAAGTGGTATGGAATGATCACCTCCCCTCAGGCAACAGATTCCTCTGTGTTGATCAGATTTAGGTTCCAGAAAGGGAGCACTTTTGTAGAGAAAGGAAAAGTATGGATGTGAGAATGAAACCAAGCCTAGCTTTGAAGCCTAGTTCCCCCACTCACTAGCTGTGTAACCTTGGGTAAGAGGAGTAAATGTGCCAACATCTGGGAAAGCAATGATGAATTTTCCTTTGCTGTCCCCTCTGCGTGGGTAGTTCCATAGATTTCCTCTTTTTTTCCCCCCACAAAAATGAAAAATTTTTAAAGGGATAGTTTTTCCCAATAGTACCATCTCAGGGTTTCATTTTTCCATATTCTATTTTAATTCTTCTATGTACTCAGATCCTTTATTATATTGCTCACATTCACACTAGCCCCCCACTGCTTGGATTACTTTATAAATACAGTGTTTCAATGAGGAATATTGAAATTTGTTTGTTGGAAATTTTTTTTAAGATTTTATTTATTATTTATTTATTTATTTGACAGAGAGAGAGACAGTGAGAGAGGGAACACAGTAGGGAGAGTGGGAGAGGGAGAAGCAGGCTTCCAGCTGAGCAGAGAGCCCGATGCGCGGCTTGATCCCAGGACCCTGGGATCATGACCTGAGCCGAAGGTAGACTCTTAACGACTGAGCCACCCAGGCGCCCCTGTTTGTTGGAAATTTTTAAAAAGTTCAATAAATCTAGAAATCAATGTAGAAGTGAATTTCAGACTGCATGATAAATGGCTCATCACTCTCTATGGATTATGGAAAGGTCTGATCGTGGTTTTATACTCTACATGTATAGCTACATAATATTCTTCATAATCCACAAAGTCAGAATCACTGTACTCTTTTTACAAATAGAGAGATTGAGGCTCAGAGGGAGTCAATAGCTTATGCTAGGTTGTGTCTACAAAGTGACAGAGCTGGGATTCAAAGACAGGTTTTTCCCCATAGAACCACGATACCTTCTATCTGATGATATGCGTTCTTCTCATGTTTTATGACCTTACAGTTAATATGAATTCAGCAGTAGCTTTATTCCTAAGGTTCGTAGAGTTAATAGATGCTCATAATATGTCGTAGTTGCTTCAGATGATTTTTTCTGTGAAAGAAAGAAAATGTTACCGATACAGTGGAAGCCCATCTTTTCTTCTCCCTTCCTCCTGGGAGCTAGATAGTACCTTGAAGTTCTCACACATGTCTTAAATCTTTGACCACAAACGCATATCCGTAAATGTAGTCTTTAATTACGAATAATATAGCCAATTTCTCTTACATGTTTTCATATTTAAAAGAAGGAGACATCATTTCAAGATGAGCCAATAAAGCCGATGTATCACTTAACAAAAATGCGGGAGGAAAAAAATCTACCCAAAAAGCATTATATTTAAAACAGATGCTCTAGGATCTGAACCGATTGAAAGAAAAGAATATTTTCAAAGCACAGGGTGAAAAAGGAAAAATGGTCACTGCAAAAAAATTTCTGTTACTTTATATTTCAGGAGGGAGATATGTTAAAATAGTTACTTTGGTTAAAACTATCAAGTATGGAAAAATTGATACTGAAGGAGGAAATGGAATAAAAAGAAACCCAATGAGGCTTTTATACCCTTTGCATCCTGAGGACTGCAAGATTTCCTGACATGTTAGTTAAAGGCTCCATAATTGGAGAGCTTGCTGATGAAACAAATTAGTACAGGGCTTTTCTCCTTTGTCTTATTAAACTTCCTAAATCATGGAATTTAAATTATACGTGGAGATGCTCTGTCAAAACAGACTCTCCTGCTTCTCAAGTAATTGAAAGCACCTGGATGTTTGCCCCTGGCCCACAACATCTGGGAGACATCCATCTTTTTTGTTCCCCCTGCCCCCAAGTATATATACCCACAAAAAAGCAAATATCACTATGGTCTCCCAGGTAGATTTCAAATTTTTCCCTTATTCAGTTTTTTTGTTGAATTTTAATTTGTTGCTAAAATAATGCCATAGACATAGCAAAATAAAATCAAGGTGAAGGGAAGTGTAGTTTAAGCTCCCCTGCAGTTCTTGTATGTTTTTACCTGGGCCATATGTTTACCCTGGCTTCACGTCTATGCCAAGATCATGGCATTTCAGGGTTATTTCCCTTGGGTTTAGGATTCTTCTGTGGCATGCATCCTCTGAATCATAGCCCCTGGGAGCCAGGAAAATTAGGATGGAACTCAGGTGAGTTCTGCCTCCGAAGTGAAGACATCCCCAGGCCATTAGGCTTCTGTAGCCAAGGGAGTGCTTTCTAAAGCCCTGGGACTATTTAATTCTCCATGATAGGTCCCAGTCTTGACTTCCTCTTATTTTTAGCTTGTCGGGCCCTTCTTTTGAAGCGAGGTGGAAGCAATTACTACAATTGCAGGATAGAAGGGATCTTAAAATTTACAGGTCTGTAAATCTTTTGATTGTTTATTAAAAACATCCATAGAACTTGTAGCAGAAATAACTGTCTATACTGAAGCCATCAGTCACTGATTTTCAAATAAATATTTATAGAAATATAAGTATAATGCTTGGAATGACATAGAGCAATCCTATCTCCATTTTAGAATACTTAGGCAAAAAGGAAAGTAAATCAGTTGTTAAACTCTTAATCAATATTTAACTTGGAATATGTCCAACAGATACACGTGAGGTTGCTGTCGGTAAACATGGCTTTAGAAATAGTTTCCAAAGAGATTGATTTTTAAAAATGTTTTTTTTTTTTAAGATTTTATTTATTTATTTGACAGAGAGACAGCGAGAGAGGGAACACAAGCAGGGGGAGTGGGAGAGGGAGAAGCAGGCGTCCCGCTGAGCAAGGAGCCTGATGTGGGGCTCGATCCCAGGATTCTGGGATCATGATCTGAGCCGAAGGCAGATGTGTGACGACTGAAACACCCAGGCGCCCCTAAAAATGGTTTTGAACAGCAAAACAATATACTTTAAAAGGAAAAAAACCTCCCTGCACAATTGGTAGGCTTTTTAGCAATATAAACAGAACTCAAGCTTTGAAATCAAACAAAAAAGCTAAAAATATATCAGAAAAAGATTTACCTTAGCTTCAGGTGTATAATTGCGATTTCACGAGTCTATGTGCTCTGCTGTGCTCACACGATGGAGCTACCAGCTGTCACTGTAGGAAGCTATTACAGGATCATCCACTGTATTCCTTATGCTCCTTGTAGTCCCGTGACTTCTTCATTCCATCGCTGGAAGCCTGTATCTCTCTCTCCCCTGCACTGTTCTGCCCATCCCCCCACCCGCTTTCCTCTGGCAACCATCAGTTTGTTCTCCGTTGGTCTGATTCTGCTTTTGTTTGTTCACTTGAGCTTTTTTGATTCCACATGAGTGAAATCATATGGTATTTGTCTTCCTCAGTCTGACTTATTTCACTTAGCATATGTGCACCCATGTTGTCGCAAATAGCATGAGCTCATCCTTTTATATGGCTATGTAATATTCCGTGGCATATGAAATAATTTTTCTTTTTATCCTGAATATTTGTCCCTAGAGGGATGTGTGCAGGTTAGAGAAAGGTGTCACCTACACAGGCAGGATTTGCAAGTCTCTGCGAAAATCGGACCCTTCCTTATTGCTTAAAACCTCTTTGGTGAATTAGACAATTGATGAGAAAACATTAGACTAAAAATACCTCACATTAGACTGAACCCATTGTGTTTCGGAACTTTTTCACTGTTCTCTTGTAGTGAATTCTTGCCTCCTCATTCTTCAAATCCCAGCCTGAGGTCCTTCTCCATGAAGGCTTTAATAACACCCCCACATGCTTCCTTTGCACCCCTCTCTCAGTTTGATGGTTGGCTGCTTCTTTCATGCTACTTCCACACCTTGTATAGACCTTAATTGCCTGTTTATGACCACTGAATCACATGCAGTTACTGACACACTTGTAAAATATACTGTGAGATCTTTGAGAATAATATTTTTTTTTAGCCTCAAATCATTGCAAAGAACCTGTCATATGGTACACTCAATATAATCCATGCTTCACAAGTAGATAATGGGAAGGTGAAGAAAGGGCCTGGTGCGCCCCCTGGGTGGCCCATCAGCTTAGCTGATCATGACTCTGGAAGCTTGAGAGGAAGGATTACTTCAAAACCAAATTTGAGAGGAATGGGAAGTGGTTATTTAATCAGTAGTATTTCAGGTTTCTGAGGTGAAAAAGTTTTGGAGATTCGGATTACACAACAATTTGAGTGCCAAGGAAGAGGAGATATGAACCCAAAAAATCATAAGTGACCTAAAGGTCTCTCGACTGTGTCAGGTGGAGGTAATGGCCATGTTAATTGACTGCTCAAACTTTTTGGTCCGTAGTGTTTTGCAACATAAATCTTGCTTGATTTTCTCAGATTGTTTTCTCAGATTGATTTTCTCACATTGTTTATCCTTTATTTTAAAGACCAAGAGATGAAGATGAAAAGAAATGAAGTGATTTGTGTGAATTGAGCTGGGTATCTGCTGAGCTGAGCTGTTGAGGTTGGCAGTCAGCTGTCCTGTGTGAACCATACAGGCTGGGCACTCAGTCTCGCCATGACTGGTCCCACTGACAGTGCGCTAGGCTCAGAGGAAGCCACCGCATCCACATTCCACAGGGACTCTTTGGTGGCTGGTCCAATAGGCTGCTTATAGGAGGTCATTCCAGAGGAAATAAGAGAGGAAGAGTTTTCTCTCAGAGATGGCAAGTGTCCTTTGTCAGGACCAGAGTTCTCTGAAGCAGCTAGTCTTTTTGGTGGTAGACAAATCGAAATCTGTGATGAGGTCCACTCTTCATTCATGTTCCCTTGATGGGATCCAGGTTTGTACCTCTTTGTTCTTGCTTGCTTGGCCAGCCCTCAAGTTCAGCTGTTATATAAGGGAAAACAGAGTGGGCATATGCCCCAGCGGACATTATAAATACCACTCTCCAAGCCAGCTTCAGCCAAATGTATTGGATCAAAGTGTTGATCTACTGCCAGCTTTCTGTCTTCTGTATTGGCCAAACGTCGCCCGCCTTAGCCTCAGCCTCAGCAGTGCTGGCCACTATAACAAACCTACCTTTACACCAACTCAGAGAAGTCTCTCTTTGAATGCCCCGAAAGTCCAGTTTGGGGAGTATGACAGAGACCTCCAATTCCTCCCTCTGCTTGCCCGAATGGAGACCAGGTCTCCCAGCCTCGGGGCAGCTGGCCGTGGCCATGGAACTGAGTGTTGGCCAATAGGTTGTGAGCAGGAATAGCGCATGCAGCTTCTGGACTGGCTCTGTTTCAGCAAACCACTTTGCCTCTGCTTCTTTGCCCTCTTCCCAAGGACCTGCCCAGTGAGCTAGCTTCAACCACACTGACTTGTTTCATACTCTAGAGCGGGAATTCTCAATTGTTTTGGTCTCACGACCTCCTCAAACTATTAAAACTTATTTAGGACCCCAACTAGTGTTTGTTTCTATGGGTGAATTCACCACATTTAGAAAGTAGAACTAAGAAAATTTTATTAATTATTTATTAAGTCATTTAAAAGTAACTGTAATAAGCCTATTACATATTCACATAAATAGTATATTTTTATGAAAACAATGTATTTTGCAATAAAAATTTAAATTATGTATTAATTCATGTAAAATTATTATATCTAGTACGTGTTACTCTAAGTAATATTTTAATGAAAAAGAACTATATTTTCTAAGACAAAACATTTAGTGAGAAGAGGGTGATTATTTTACATTTTTCGCAGATCTTTTAGTGGCTGGCCCTAGTAGAAGACAGCTGGACTCTCACACACGCTGCTGCAGGCAATCTGTTGTGATATGTTCTTTTGGTTGAAGTACATGAGGAAGAGTTAGTGTCATGTGGATTGGTAGTTGGAAGAGGGAGGAGTGTTTTAGCAGCCATTTCAGAAAATTTTATTCTCCTTTGACATTGCACCAAATGACAAGTGGTAGTTTCTCCTTCTTTCTTAGAAATCAATAAAAAAAATTTATTTCAACAGAAAACTCTAATATTGTACTCTACATAAATGTGCTGGCTCCTCTCGCTTTAAATTTATGACCACAAACCTCAAGTGGGCCCTTGGGGGCTGCCTAGCAGGCCTCCTCCATTCTCCACTCAGTTCCCTTTCCCTTCTTTGGAGCTCTTGCCTCTCCTTTCACTGAGAACATTACAGTCAGGACAGAGCTTCCATATCCTTGTGCTTCTTCCAAGTAATTAATTAATTGTCTGCAATCCTAAAGGCAGTCTCTCCACCCATGCTCTCCAGCCCACTACGTACAGCCTTTACTTCAGAAATTACCCTTTGACAAGTGGTAGTTTCTTTTCCTTCTTTGTTTTTTTTTTTTTCTTAAGATCTTATTTATTTATTAGAGCGAGCGAGCGAGCTCAAGTGAGGCGAGAGACAGAGGGAGAGAATCTCAAGCAGACTCTGTGCTGAGCACGGAACCTGACGCCAGGCTGGATCTCACGACTCTAAGATCATGACCTGAGCCGAAATCAAGAGACAGATGTCCAATAGACAGAGCCACCCAGGAGCCCCAACACGTGGTAGTTTCTTTAAGATTAGTTGCATTGTGGAATCTGAAACTGTATCAAAGAACTCTTATCCACAGGTTCATGAAATGTCTATTGGTCTATTTGGTATTTTGAATGGATTCTTTGCCATTTATAATATGACACTATTGGTTCACTGAGCTATATAGATCTTTAAAATGTTGACATATTTTATTATATACCTCCGAAACATTCGAACTGTTTATTTCAGCACTAGTCTCAGAAAAACAAAGCAACTTAAAGAGAGAAACATCTCTAAGACTGGCAAGCTGTCAATTTCATGATACAGGTACAAATTTTCCAAAATTGTAATTTTTGCTTCAAAGCTCAAATTTTGTAACTGGCAACAAATACTTCCGTACGATGGATTCAAGGGATGGATTTGCTTTTTAATTTTCTGTCAAACACCCAAATGTGAATATGAATATTTATCTTTTAGCTTCCTTTCCACTAAAAAATCATGCTTCATGAAAAAAAAGTAGCTAGTGCAGCTTGAAATTCAAAATTGCACAAGTGCTTTTCTCTGAGACAAACATGTTACTTTGTTATGCATTAACTTCATGCATTCTGCCAAATCCCTCAGACAGAATGAAGAAGAATCAAGAGTTAATGAAAGTTATACTTTTTACTGCTTCATCAAAGACATTAGAAAGGGAAACCGGCTTGCCCTCTTGTGAATGTGTGGCAGTAGGGAGTTCAGTGACTGCTGGCCTCCTGGTACATTTCGGTGTCCCTGCCTTGATTCGTGCCAACATGTTTACCCGCCATTGCTTTTGTTCCATCAGTCCAAATAGGAATGCGGTGAAAAAGACATATTATCTTACTGTTACAAAATTAGCTTTGGTCTCTGGATCTCCTGAGCAGGTCTCAGGGACTCTAATGCTGCAATATTGGGGAAGACAAAGACTTTCATGTTCCTGGAAATCTCCCCAGTGCCCACACAGAGCTGCAAGAAGGTGCTAGATGCAATACCCCAATGGGGGCTACCCACAGGACTCAGACTTATGATCTACTGTTCTGAGTATTCTTTATTCCCAGCCGAGCTGAATTTTCAGGAATGGGAAAGTGAGCTCCTGATAAAACCTTTCTTCGGGGCCTGGGAGGATGGGGTAGGAGCAGCAAGAGGTATGGACTGGTGGTTTGCCAAAGTCCCTGCAGCCACAGGCTTTCTGGGAAGCATAATGGACCATGTTGTTCCGATGCTTCTGAAAACCCAGATGACAAGGGATGTCAGAGCTTACTTGGCCTTGGAATTCTTCCACCAAAGACTTTGTAGCTTTCCATAGCCTGATTTGGAGATTACAAACCCACCCCTCTGTCTGTTAGTCCTACAAGGCAACCCTGCCCGCATCCCACCTGAGCTCAAGGGATCAGACGGAGCTAAACGCTGGGGAGGCTTCCCGCGCTCTTGCAGCCAGCTCTGTAACTACAGCTCCAGAGGGCTAGCACGGCTCCTGCAGGCTTCTAGTGGTCTCCCTTGAAGAACAACACTCTTATGATTGTAGGTGACACTTGCTTCAAAGTAAAGGACACATGAGGGAAATGGGAGAAGCCGTGTCTGATCCCCTTTGGAATGAGAATTCTGATAGCATTTTGGGAGCTCTGTTTGCGGTGAGGGTCTCTTTGTGGTGTAATTCTGATGGTGTCTTGACTTACCTTGTTGCTGGTTTAGGATTCACCTTTCTTGGGTCTGCTAACTTGTTTACTGTTTGTCTTCCTGCATTTTTAGCTTCCAAAAAATCTGTGTTATTATTTTACTCTGAGTCAGCTCTGGGAGGGTGACGATAGACCCCTTGATCCGGTGTTATGACGCTCTATTGGTCATGGTCCCTACCCTGACAAATTTATTCTGTAAATGAGGACCTGGGACCACTTTAAATACTTGCAAAGTTTGTCCATTTGACAGACAAAGGTGCCTGGCCCAGGAGTAAACGGCGGTGGGCATCTAGCCCTGCTCTGCTCAGTGAGCTGTGCTGCCATGGGGCCAGATCTGCCCAGCGTGGGCTTCTTTTTCGGCCCACAGAAGTGTTGCCTTTCTCTGGCTCATACAAGGATACTTTGATAGAGGCTAGTGGCCCTGTGGGGACCCACATTGGCCCATCCTGGATCCTTTGGATGATGTTTTTCCTGCATGACCTGTTCATGTATGTTTTACTTGGAAAGGCTATCTGGAAGGCCTTCCAGATACAAATCCAATTGTTTGTCTTCTTCTTGCCCAAAGGAACAGGGCCCTGGAGGAGTGGGCCAAAAGCTATACTTCCTCCCAGCTGGACAGCTGGACTTTCTTCCTTCTACCAACTACATTGCCACAGCTAAGTTCTACCAATTAATCTTTTTCCTGTATCCACGTCTAACACATACCCTTGCACTCAGCAAAAGGAAGGCATTTTTTCCCCTGCGTGAACGTAGGAAGGAGTATCTGATCAGCCAGAAACCAAGACACAGCTGGCAAGCCCCAAGCACTCACCCGGAGACCATGTGAGTGAGGACACAAATGTGGTTTTGCTCTTATCACAACCAGATGACCCAGACGACGACAAGACCATGCACAGTGCTCGCAGCGACTCTCCTGTTGCCGCCACAGTTCCTGTTGTGCAAGCCTTTGTCCGGAGCTGCAGCGTGCAAGCAGGATCTGATACACACATTTCTCTCTTTGCTCTGCCCCTTCACGGCAAATGGTGCTCTCAGCTCTCTGCACATGCAGTTCTGAAGTGCCTCCAGGTCCCGGGGTTCCTTTCATTGTGGACTTTGTGACCAGTTCCTTTATTAAAAAGCCTAAAAAAAAAAAATGTCATCTGGGAGTATGGTGAGTTTCCTGCCCTTGGCTGGTACTCTCATAATCATGAAATTACAAAACTCTGGCAACAAGGAGAAAATCCTGTAAGCTTGGAGGTAGAGGAGGGGGTAGTTGGGTGAAGCATGCTGGCAGTAAATGATTTTGGTTTTCTTTCTTTCTTTTTTTAATTTTATATCCATTTGACAGAGCGAGAGAGAGAGTGAGGGAGCACAAGCAGAGGGGTGGGAGAAGCAGGCTCCCTGCTGAGCAGGAAGATGCGGGACTCAATCCTAGGACCCCAGGATCATGACCTGAGCCAAAGGCAGACGCTCAATGACTGAGCCACCCAGGCACCCCTGATTTTGGTTTTCTTTTTTTTTTTTTTTAAAGATTTTATTTATTTACTTGACACAGAGAGAGAGACAGCCAGTGAGAGAGGGAACACAAGCAGGGGGAGCGGGAGAGGAAGAAGCAGGCTCATAGCAGAGGAGCCTGATGTGGGGCTTGATCCCATAATGCCAGGATCACGCCCTGAGCCGAAGGCAGACGCTCAACGACTGAGCCACCCAGGCGCCCCCTGATTTTGGTTTTCTTAACGGCAACCAGGGAAGCTAGAGACTCATGGTGGCTTTTCTTACAAATTCTGAATGAAAATTATTTCCAACTTAGATTCTATTTCCAGGAGAGTATCCGTTAACTATGAAATAGACTGAAGATGTTTTCAGACAGACAGGGTCTCTAGGAATTTACCATCAACACATCCTTTCCCAGGGAACTTACTGAAGGAGATGCCCCACCACAATGAGAGAGTAAATAATAAAAAGGAAGACACGGGAGTTGGGAAACAGATCCGTGGGAGCTGGGGGTGAAGGGACTCCTCAACTGAGGGCCAAGGGAGACCCCAGGATGGCAGCTGTGTAGCTGGCATAGGGAGCCATCGAGCTCAGGGAAACACTAGCTAGCTCCAGGACAGAAGGCTCCAAAAGAAGAAATTCATAGAGTCTCGAAAGGAGATTTAGACAGTAGAGAAGAATATGAAAATGCATTAGTGATAAATATACAGCAAACAAGGCAAAAGATGCAATGATTAATACCGTAGAAGGCAAAAGCTGTTCAAGAATGAAACAGGTAATTATAGCACCGCTTCCTGGCTCAGCTGCAGATAATGTCAACACAGCCTATTGATCTCACCGCAGTTCATATATAAACATATCACGAGTACCAGGAGATAAGATACGTGTGATTGTGCGTGCGTGCGTGTTGGTGATAGTAGTGACGGTGGAAATGAGGAAGAGATGCCGAGGTGCCAACCAAACAATAAATAACATCTACAACTGAGAAATCAAGAAATATTACTATAAGCATGCTATCGAGATGTATGGAAGTAAACATTTAAAGAACCAGCTGGGAATTCTTTAAAGCCGTTGTCTCTGGGCAGCAGGGCATGGGAGGGATCTATGATACAGAGGATTGCTATTTTGTTTGTTGGTTTGTGATTTATTTTTATCTTTGTAACAAACCGTATAAACTTTAAGTTTTGTGCAGGTGTAATTTTGAAAAATATGAAACTAAATTTAAAATACATTAAGAGAACATATTTATAGAGAGTGTATTAATATAATGGAAATAATTTTGATTTTAATAATTCTGTTATAAGACAAAAGCAGGGTACAAATTGTATATCTAGTGTAAACTTACTCATTAGAAAAATAACAAAACCCAAACTAAAACCTAATTATGGGGGGGGGAAGATGTGAGAGTAATGGGATTCCTGTGATTTTCTTTTCTTTTCTTGAATTTGCCTTATTAATAAATAATTGTTCATAGGACAAAAACAAAATCCGTTAACAAGTGGATCTGAAACCAGAGAACTGGGTAGAAAACACTGTCCCCCTGCTGCCCTGGGCTTGCTCAAGGGCTCTCACCAGATGGCACACTCAGCATCCAGACAGCTCTGGTCTCGGAACTTCAGATGAAAATCCCATTTCCTTCCTGGGCATGGTCAGAGCTCTCCATTTTCTAATCACGCCTCCCTTCTTGACCTCTCTTACCCTTGACTGTGGTAGTTTGTTTGGACTTGTGTTTCCCAAAAACTATGTCCCGGTCTTAACCCCTGCTACTTGTGAATGTGACTTTATCAAGAAGGAGGGACTTTGATATATTGTGAAGTTAAGCATCGCAAAATGAGGTCATCCTGGTTTTAGGGTGAGTCCTAAGTCCACTGACTGGTGTCCTTATAAGAGAAAAGAGAGGGAAATTGAGACACAGAGACACAGGAAGGAAGGCCACGTGAAGATGCAGGACGAGACCGGAGGGAGGCAGCCACAGGCGAAGGAACACCTGGGGGACATCAGAAGCTGGAAGAGGCGAGGAAGGAGTGTCCCCTAGAGCTTGGAGAGGGAGCACGGCCCTGCCAGCATTTTGATCTCAGACTTGGGGTCTTCAGATCTGTGAGACACTAACACCCGGTTGTTGTAAGCCTCACAATTTGTGGTAGTCTGTGATGGCAGCCATGGGAAGCCTCTACAACAGGCTAATGCTGGTGGAGAAGAAACAAGCCTCAGATGTAGCGTGTTTCTCAGGCACTCCTCTCATTAACCAAACATTTACTGAGCACCTGCTGTTCCTTAGGCCCTATGCTGGCCTCAGGGCTGGAGGTGAGAATGTGGAGGCGCAGGCAGCTTGACGAAGATGCTGTGGGCCTCGTGGAAGCATCTAGGCTTCAGCTCATGAACCGGAATAGGCCCCTGTAGGACTGGAAAGAGGAGCTCTGTGCTTCGGAAAAAGAACTCAGGAGCTTGGTGTCGCAGGGTCGAATGGGTCACAACAAGGAAAACGTCAGTGGGGACTTGGGTTTTCACTTGGGGAGCTTGAACCCCTTCATTGAGGACACTCAGGTGGGAGGAACTAGTGATATTTAAAACAGAAAATTCCATGTGTCTGTTGTTTTCATAATATCAATTACAAGAAAGCCAAGCACAAGAAAATCTTGCCTGGTGGAATTACGCAGAAGAGAGCATGACAAAACGTTGTAAGGTGATGGATTTTAAGAGGTTAGTAATAGCACACCTACTATTTTGAGGAGCCTACCATGTACCCACCCCACATGCTTCTTAACTTGTTATTTCACTACATTCTCCAACAGCCCTCTAAGGAGAGTACTGTTACTACCTCTGTTTTAATCATGAAAATTTGAGGCTTAGATTCGAGTGAGGTCACACAATTCGTCAAGGGCAGAGCTGGGACTCTAACTCAAGCGCCTATGCCCCTTGACCTTTACACAATGTTGCGTTCCCTCCAAAAAGTTTAGTTAGGTGGACAGTAGAATGGGCCAGAAATTATACAAGTTGGGATGAAGGCAGTCGCAGTGAGTATGGGTGGGAAAACAGAGGTGAGGCCAATTTCAAAAGTTGTGTCTGTAGGACTCGGTGACAAGTTGAAGGAGAAAGGAGAGGGCTTGTCACACAAGCAGGGACATTGTCCACAATATTTTCTTTCTGCTTTTGAAACGTCTTCTTATATTCAGAATTTTATGTTTCATATATTAAGAGTGTTGCAGAATCATTGCCATACAATCTGCCTAAAGCAGTTCACTACATCTTAAGGTACGTTAGACACAGGTCAGGTCCCATCTGAGCCACAGACAGGATGTAGTCCCATGAAACTCAGTCAGTGAATTCCATAGCAGTGATGATACAAAACTCGAGTGCCCACACGCTAGCTTCTCTCCCGGATGGTTAGACTTCTCTAGAGCTTGTAAATCAATTAACATATTTTTACACAATACAATTATGCATCATCAATACCCTTAATTGGAAAATAAGTCCAATTTTTTTTTCCACTTAACTTCATCTTGGGAGATCCTGGGCACGTAGCTGATACATTTATAATTGGCTGTGTTGGTTTCTAGGCGTGCTTAACGAAGTATCACAGACTAGGTGGCTTAAACAACAGAGATTTCCTTTCTCACAGTTGTGGAGGCTAGAAGTCCAAGACCATAATCAAGGTGTCAGCAGGTTTGGTTTCTTCTGAGGCCTCTTTCCTTATCTTGCAGGTGGCCACCTTCCTGTTGGGGCCTTCCATGGTCTTTCTTTTGTGCCTACCTGTGTCCAAATCTCTTCTTATAAAGACATCGGTCATATTGGATTACTGTCCAGCCTGAAGACCTTATTTTAACTTAAGTACCTCTTTAAAGACCTTGTTTCCAAACCCAGTTACGTTCTGTGGTACTGGGGGTTAAAACTTCAACATATGAATTTGGGGGCGGGGGGTGGCAGTGAACATAATTTGGCCCGAGGTCAGAACCATAGTCGCACTGTAATAAGCTGTTTCTCGAGATGATGGGATCCAATCTCACAGGCCATTTGTACAATCAGAGTGGAGCCAAAAGTGACTTCACTGCAGGATGCTTAGGGAAATAACCTCCCTCTTCCTCACTGTGTGGCCTGTTTCCCAGGGCTGGCTAGGGGTTTCAGTCATTCTTTGGCTTTCTTGCTGGCCATGGGGAAATCTACATCTGATCTTCAAAAGGGGTGAGAACATGGGTGGTGGACGTTGCAACCATTTGTTTAGATACAAGTACATGGAGAAGCTGAACGAAATGTTGTGATCTCAGAGGGTGTCTTGGAACTGTCAAGAAACTTTGAAGGTCAGTCCTATGGGGCTTCTAGAAATATGCCCCTTTTTCGCCTAGTGCATCTCTCCCTCTGAAAGGTCATCACACATTCATCAATTTGACATCATGGAAGAAAGATTTCCTCCAGTCTTGTTTTTCCATATATGTGGTTCAAAGTCCATTTTTTTTAGGGGAAATATCGTGGAAGTGTATGTAGATCTCTTAATCACAAAGGAGGGGGGAGTGTTTTGCTACATTTTAATTAAAGCATCTATTTTCAACTAATTAGTTTCTAATAAAACAAAACACTATAATAACCTTCTATTGTTTAAACTCCTGCCTCCTCTCCCCAGTGGAAAGGTCCTTTTGCCTCCCTCTTCAGTGAATGGCCTTCTGTATTTGCCTCACCTATGGCCTTCAAAGCTGAAGCTACCTTCTAGAATTTTCTCTGGAGCTTCACCAGTCTACTGTCCATTTCCCCTAGGTCTCGCCTCTTGACAGCTTTTTGGGCCTTACACTCAGTATATGCATTCAGTAGATACAAAACTGAACTTCTTAGTGTCCCTCAGAAATCTGCTCATCCCTCTACGTGCCCTGTCTTCGTTCATGAAACTTAATCACCCAGTTCCTCAAAGAATTTAGAGGTACATTTGCTTTCTTCTCACCCCTCATCTTCCACATCCAGACCCCAAATCCTACGAACTTCTGTCTTCAATACATTTGTTTCCTTGCAATACTTTCCTCTTCATTCTCTTAAATTTAGATCCCAACCAAGCCTCGTGCATTTGCTTCCCTGGGTGTCTTGCTGTCTCCCACATCACTTCCTTCTTCTTCCATTGGCACCCTAAGCCTATAAAATTAATTTCAACTTCCTTTGCCAAACACTGCAGGCTCCCATCCTGAGCCTTGCCAATGATCCAGCATCCTATCCTGAAATATATCCTTTGCTACAACTATTTACAAGCAACTTACTGTTGCTTTAACATAACCTGATGTTCCCTGACTTGAGGTCATGAGAGCATGTGCAGTTTGTCCTTCTGGCAAACTCGCATTTCTCTGGCAAGCTTTACATCCTTGGGATGGCTTGTGTGGTCCCCACAGCCTGGCCCTGTGCTCCTAGCTGTGTGGCTCTTGGCATAGTTTGCAGCTCCTTCATTTTACTTAATCAACTGAACTGGACCCGTTTCCTTATCTGTCCTTTATATCAGATTTCCGGTTCCTTATACGCAGGGACAGTTTTATTCCCACTTGTGCCTCCAGCGTCTAGCCAGTGCGTGGCACATGACAGTCCCTTTAAGTATATTGAGTCAATGTGAAAGTGCTTTGAAAAGTTTTAAATTTGATGGAAGTATAAGGAATTTTTGACATCTGTAATGAGTTATTGCTTTATTGTAAGAAGAGTGATGGAATGAGGGTTAGAAGTACCTGCCTGTCTGTGTCAGTCTGTAGTAGTTAATTTCCTCAACTGTAAGCTGGGGATAGTGTTACTATCTAAGCCAGCTGTTGGGAGAATCAACTGTGATAACGTGGGCAAAATTTATTTCTAAACTATAAATACTGTTCTGTGAAAACGTGAACTATGAACTAACATCATCTATGCTCAAATCTTTCCAGAACTGAATGTATATATTTGTATTTGTATGCATATGTACATATATGTATATATGAGTTTTTGTGCTTTGTCTTGACTATTTTCCCTTGAATGGTGAGAGAGCAATTTCCTCATTTTTGAAGGAGAACAGTAGGTTTTGGGGGTAAGATTGGGTCTCAGTGAGCTGCTCATCGTCTATCAGTGTAACTAAATATAGAATTACCTATCAAAATTCAACCTGTTCTCAGAAATCATAAGGGAAAAGTTGGATCCTATTTGATTTGAGAGAATTGTTTCAAGCTAGAAAAGTCAGTGGTTGAAAGACCTGAGCAATATTTTTATTTTACCTGAAAGAACCAGAACTTTTCGGTATTTTGAGAAAAGTTGGGGTTAGCAGTGATTTTTGAATCTAGGAATGAAGAATGGCCCCTTTCCCCACTCCATAGACATTTTCTGATTTTACACCAGGTATAGAGGAAGTGTTCAATTATTAAGGTGACCATACCTCCCATTTTGTTCAGAACAGTCCTGGTATGTCCTTCTGTCTTGATAGAAATAATAAAGCATCGTTTTCATTCTCCAAACTATCCCAGTTTGGATAATAAATCATATATATGTTCATCCTAATCCCAGTACATATTGGGGAACGAACGAATGAATGAATTCCTAGCTTCATCCCACACAAGGAAAACAAAGACAGACATTTCAACTGTAGCATTCTGCATTATGTTGTTTTACCTGGAAGCATAATCCAGCCAAAGAAATAGATTCAGATTCCATAATACAGAAAAAGTGAAAAGGGGCCTCTTCCCTCCTCACTTCTCTTCTGTCTCTAAACTTTCCCTATTTTCTTCTTTAAAAAAATTAACATAATGATACAGCCTGACAGAGCAGTGGAGCCATCAGGGTTCCGGAGAGGGAGAAGCTCTTGTGATAGAAACAGAGAGATTCCAAGGATCACTAGATTTCAGTGGTCTTATCTTATTATGTGTGATTTTAACTTTAATCTGGCGATGAGATTTATAACATTTATTTCTAGAATTAACATTGGTTCCATTTGACCAATAATTTGAGTTGCCTTAATCTGACTTTAAAAAATGGGATTAATATTTTTATTATGGTTATGGGTATATTCTGTTTGTCCTTTGACCTTTCCATTTCAGAACACCTAGAGGTCATGGGAAAACAAGTCCTTTAACGTGGCTAAAATAAACACCTGCTGACCTCTTGGGAGAGTGGCTGGGAATAAATTCGCATTTATAGAAGTTCTTTGAGCAGGAACTCTAGGGCTCCTTTGGCAGGAGCTCAGGCAGGCACAGCAGCATCTCTCCTGGGGACAGAAAGTGTGACACAAGCAGTCCAATTAGCATTAGCAAGAAGCTGTCTGGCCAGGGAGCCTGCTGTGGGCTGCAAAAAGCCCTCAAAAGCAACAGGCTCTCGCTCCCAGGTATCTACTTAACACCCTTGAGCCAAGACAAAGGGAAGTTTATGGGGTAGGATCTTGCTGAGGGAACAAATGCCTAAGGGAATGGAGGAAGCTAATTAAGGAGGAAAATCAGAATCCTGCTGGGATTTCATTTCCTTAAGTGTTCCAATCACAGGCTGGTTTACCTGGCCCTGCAAATGTCATTTTGTGCAAATCCCCACCAAATGTCGGCCTTCTGTATCTGAAAACACCCCACAAGGACAGTGAGTGTCATAGGGCCGCCAACCTCAAATCTGGGATGCAGCAAACACACACAGGGCACCATGACTAAGAATGAAGGGAGGGGCTGTGTGATCTCATTTACTCGTGGAATCTAAAAAAGTGAGCTCACAGAAACAGAGACTAGAATGCTGGGTGCCACGGGCTGAAGTGTGGAAAAGGAGGAGATGCTGGTCACAGGGTCTAAACTGCCAGTTAGAAGATGAATAAGTTCTGAGGATCTAATGTACAGCCTGGTGACTATAGTTAATAGTGTATTCCATACTTGAAAGGTGCTAAGAAAATGAATCTTTGGTGTTCTCAACCAGACACGTGTACACAGAAACAGGTGTGTGGTGGGTGTGTTAATTAGCTTGATGGTGGTGACCATCTGACAATGTATACATACGTCAAATCCTCACACTGCGGCTGTGTGCCCTTCATAGAAGAAGCACAGGGCAGTCTGTGGAGTCTGGTTTGCAGACGGGCACGCTGTGCTGAGGGTGGAGGAAGGCAGGTAGGTGTGAGTTCAGGCTGATAGGACAAGGGCTCAGACTGTTAATGTTCAAAATCATTAGCCATCAGGGAAATTCAAATCAAAACCACACTGAGATACCACCTTACGCCAGTTAGAATGGCAAAAATGGACAAGGCAGGAAACAACAAATGTTGGAGAGGATGTGGAGAAAGGGGATCCCTCTTACATTGTTGGTGGGAATGCAAGTTGGTACAGCCACTTTGGAAAACAGTGTGGAGGTCCCTTAAAAAGTTAAAAATGGAGCTACCCTATGATCCAGCCATTGCACTACTGGGTATTTACCCCAAAGATACAGCCGTAGTGAAGAGAAGGGCCATATGTACCCCAATGTTCATAGCAGCATTGTCCACAATAGCTAAATCATGGAAGGAGCCGAGATGCCCTTCAACAGATGACTGGATTAAGAAGATGTGGTCCATATATACAATGGAATCTTACTCAGCCATCAAAAAGAACAATTTCTCAACGTTTGCTGCAACATGGACGGGACTGGAGGAGATAATGCTAAGCAAAATAAGTCAAGCAGAGAAAGACAATTAGCATATGGTTTCACTCATTTATGGAACATAAGAAGTGGGAAGATCAGTAGGAGAAGAAAGGGAAGAAGAAAGGGGGGGTAAACAGAAGGGGGAATGAACCACGAGAGACTATGGACTATGAGAAACAAACTGAGGACTACAGAGGGGAGGGGGGTGGGGGAATGGGATAGACCGGTGATGGGTAGTAAGGAGGGCACGTATTGCATGGTGCACTGGGTGTTATACGCAAGTAATGAATCATGGAACTTTACATCAAAACTGGGGATGTACTGTATGGTGACTAACATAATATAATAAAAAGAAAATTATTATTAAAGAAAAAAAAGAATGTTAAGGGGGTCCTCCAGTGGGTAAGCTGACCATCTTCTAGCTCAGCCTGACATCCCAGCTCCTCATGAAGAACATCACTCCATAAGCAAAGAGGTAAATCAGGCCCGGCTGAGTTGAGTGGTTTCTTGAGATCCTGAGTGAATAGCTGGTAGCTTCCCAACCTCTTGCCTGGAACCTGACTTTTTAGAAAAAGAGCTTTGCATTCTGTAATCTGAGATTGGTTCAGGGGGATAGAGGTCTCATTTCAGCGTGGCTGAGTGTCGCCTTACAAGTGACTTGTCCGTGCTTGTTCTGATGGTGCGGCAAAGTGAACATTTGTTGGGACCATTAGGAAGAGGAAGGCATAGAGTGGTTGCAGTTGGGTCTAGGGAGACAGACCCAGAGCTTAGTAGTGCTTTGTCCCTTTCTAGACGTTTCCCGTCAATGAAGTGGAACTAATAACAATTAGGGATTTAATGAGATTTAAACCCATGTGTTTTCGTAGTAAGCTCTCATTGAATGAGACCAAATGGTTTATGAATGGATTTGTTAGGGAAAATGAATCACTGTTGTACTGCTCACTTCCACCGTCTCTAAGGAGTTATCATTGGTCAATCATTAACAAATTGTGGTTTTGCCTGACTGTGTTCCTGTCTGCAAGCTCTTGTATAATAGACATAAATCTCACTAAGCCTCCTAGGACTGGTTTTGACCCCTGAGATAAGTCTTCTGAGGTACAGATTAGACAAATTCCATCATCATAGTAAAAATAGTTTCTAAATTTATTTTGAATGTCTATGTGCCAGTGACCATCATAATGTTTTAAATGCATTTTCCCATTTAATGAACTGTCAATTTTCCCTACGAACTGTCAATATTAAATGTATGTCCTTCATTAAGCAGATCAGATAAGCAGAATTCATCAGGGGAGTCTTTAAAATTGCAAGCCCTTTCCCCCAGCCGTAGTGATTTTTCCCACCAGCTTTACTGAGGTATAGTTGACATAAAAATTATGCGTATTTAAGGTATACAGTATGATAATTTGATATACATATATATTGTGAAATGATTGCCACAATCAAGCTAATTAATACATCCATCACCTTACATAGTTACCTTTGTGTGGGGGTGGTGAGGGTGAAACCACTTAAGATTTAATCTCTTAGCAACTTTCTAGTATAGAATACAGTATTATTAACTATAGTCACCATGCTGTACATTAGATCCCCAGATCTTTTTCATCTTACAACTGGAAGTTTATTACCTTTGACCAGCCTCTCCCCATTTCCCCCATTCTTACCTAGTCCCTGGCAGTCTCGTCTAGTCTCTGTTTCTGTGAGGTGACTTTTTTAGATTCCATATATAAGTGAAATTCTAAAGTATCTATCTTTCCGTGTCTGGCTTATTGCACTTAGCATAATGTCCTCCAGTCTCATCCATGTGGTTGCAAATGACAAGATTTCCTTTTATGGTTGTATAATATTCCATTTTCTTTATCCGTTTATTGATAGACCCTTAGGTTGCATCTATATCTTGGTCCCTGTAAATAATGCTGCAATGAACATGGGAGTGCAGATATCTCTTTGATATTTCATTTCCTTAGGATATATACTCAGAAGCAGCATTGCTGGATCATATCATAGTTCTGTTTTTAATTATTTGAGGAAGCTCCGTAGTAGTTTCTATAAAGGCTCTACTAATTTACATTTCCACTAACAGTACACGTGGCTTCTCTTTCTGTATAGCTTCACCAACATTTGTCTGTTGTCTTTTTGATAATAGATGTCTAGGGGTACCTGGCTGGCTCAGTGGGGTAGAGCACATGACTCCTCATCTTAGGGTCATGAGTTCGAGCCCCACATTGGACGTAGGGATTACTTAAAAAATTTCTAAGATCTGGTAATAGATATCCTGTGAGTTGTTATCTGATTGTGATTTTGATTTGCAGTTTTCTGATCATTAGTGATGTTGCATAGGGATTCAAAGTATCATTTGATTTACAAGAATTCAACGGAGAGTTGTTCACACACTTTGCTTCTATAAGGCAAGGTGCATTGACAGATTTGGGTTTTTGAACATTGTTCTTTCAGGTTGAGTTCTTCTGTTTCTTCTAATTCTTAATCTGGTGGGTCGTAAGGGAAAGGGAAAACCTCAGGGCCCTGGGAAGTGGCAATTAAAAGCTTAAATGGTCTCCCTCTCTTGAGGCTTCCAAGATGGTGCTCCCTGTGGTTAGACATGCTGTTGTTCCTTGGGCAACATGGAATTGCTCAGACAGGAAGAAGCCTGTGCAGACAGCCTGGATCTCTACGGCTCATTCCTGGGAATTGTGCCTTACAGTTCCATCTTTCTCTTAGTGACCTTTGGGGCTCCATCTTTGGCTTTGCCTGCATTACTTCTTTCTGCTTCCTCACCCTGTACTCTGGGCGCTCACATGCTCCCCTTTCTCTCCTTATCCCCATCAAAGTCTACTCTCTGATTCTTCTGCCAACACTAAAGCAGTGGTTTTCAAACTACGATGCAAAGAGCACACACAGAATTCCAACCACGGCTTGTAGAAACTGCAGATTCTGGGCCCCGTTCCCAACTTACCAAAGGAAACTCTCTGAAGTTGAGGCACAGGGAATCTGCATTTTTAAGAAGCAACACAGTGGTTGCCTTTGCACATTAATGTTTGATTGCCGATGGTGAAAAATAGCTGAAGTATGACCTCTTCCAGGCAACCTAAATTTTTAACAGAAATTGTCATTACACCAAAGGCTGTTAAATTAAAAGAAGAAAAAAATCTCTATAGCAATGGTTCTCAGCCCTGAGTTTATATTAAGATCCCCTGGGGAGGTGGTGGTTGTTGTTGTTTTGTTTGTTGAAAACAAAAACCAAAAACCAAAAAACAAAACCCATGCCTGGGCCACACTCTATCAGAATCTCTGGAGAGAGGACCCACGCAGCAATATTTTTTTAAAAGGCTTTCCAGACGATTCTAATGTAAAGCCCAGGGTGAGCACTCCTGCTCTGAAGAATGGAAGGGGGAATCGGGAAAAGCCAGCAATGTCTCACATGGAGTTTGCATTTGAGGCACATGGGGGGTTTTAGTAGAGTGGAGATTCAGATGTTGCCTGTGGTTTGCATTTCTAACGAGCTCCTCAGACCACACTTTCTGTCACAAAGCAGTAGAGACCTTGTTCTCAAGCTTTGCTGCACGTGAGAATCAGCACGGGCCGGTACCGTAAGCGGATCCCAGGCTCACCCTAGCGCCATTCAGTCAGAATTTCTGGGAACGAGTCCCAGGACTGAGTAGTTTCTAAAGCTTCCCAGGTGATTGCATTGTGGGCAGGGGCTGGGAATCAGTGCAGGAGAGGGCTAGCAAAGACGTCTGAACTCCCAAAGACGGCAGGAGGTTTCAACCACATTGACCCCCAAAGGGCAGAAGAGGTTTAACCCTTAATTGATGCTGTCACCATCTAGCCTCCCTGAATTTTCCCATCTTAATTTGTTTCACTTGGTTTATGGGACCGTTATTCTCTCTTAAGATCCCCACGCTCACCTCCGTGCACCTCCCTTGTTCCACCTTCATGGCGACCACATGCTTCTGCCATTTTCTGGTCCCCAGCACGAGCAGGGCGAGCTTCGCACCCCGTTATTCTGTCGTATCACGTTGCTTTGCTCTGACATGGGCTGTGCTGACTTTCTAAATAAGACATAAAAAGCCCCCAATTTAAAAACATGTGAGGTCATAGGAAATCTTTTTAAAACAAATACTTTGGTGCTCATGGAAACAAGAAGCTTAGTGACATCGTCTAAGAAAGTTGTCTGGAGAGACTTCCCACAGCTCTCAAATGGCTCTTGGTTATCAGTGGCTGGGAGCATCCCAACTGGCTGGAAGGGGATCGGTTTGATGCCATGGAAAAGCTGCTAAACGGGGAATTTTAGAATTTCGCTCGCTGTTCAACTCCATAGGGACAGATATTTCACTTTTTTCTCAGTGATCTAATAGAGATTTTTTGATTTTCAAACAAGCCTAAAAATAAATGCATGTGTCAACGCTATTTCGTGTGACCTTCATTTTTTCCCCGGTGTGTGCTAAGATGGGTCTCATCTGAGTTCTTTATGTGAACCCTATTGCTTTTCTCCTGAGATTATTCCAGCAGGTGACATAACCCGGGAAGCCTTACCTAGTGACTTTTGTGTCTCCTGTAGGGGTGGCACACGAGCTTCCTGCTTTCTTTGTCTGACTCTTCTAGGTTTTTGTCTTGGGGTAAAGGTCTCAGCGCTATATTCCTATTTAAGTTGTATAGTTGTTTTCCACAGAGGGGAGGGGATAAGTCTGTCACAACCAGAAGAAGTCTTCCAATCATCTTTTAAAGAAATTAAAAAAGCAGAAGAGGTCTTTTCATATTTACTGCCGCATTTGCCATTTTACTTCTGTATTGACCGTGTTGAGTTTTACTGCCCTTTATATTTTGTTGCTTTTATATTTACTGCCAAATGTATCGTATTAATTGCATAAGGGATCATTAGGTTCTCAGTCGGAAGCACCAACTAGTGTACACCTGAATTTCTGATTCTTGGAAAATATGAGATAATGCGTTTGCTATTTACACTGCTAAATTTTGGGCTAATTTGTTACACAGCAACACATAACTAATACAATACTTTAACGTAGTTATAATCACTGTTTTAAAGTCCTTTTCTGGAGGCACCTGGGTGGCTCAGTCGGTTAAGCATCTGATTCTTGATCTCAGCTTAGGTCTTGATCTCAGGGTTGTTAAGTTTAAGCCCCACGTTGGGCTCCACAGTGGGTATGGAGCCTACTTAAAATAATAATAAGAAGGAAGTCCCTTTCTGCTTATCCCATCATCTCTTTCATCCATAGATTTGTTTTTATTGTCTGATTTTTCTCCCTGTTTTCTAGTACAAGTTCTAAACAGAAGAGGGGGGGAACCGCAAGAATTTTCCTACTTCTTAACACATATAATCATAATTTTTAACAATTGTGGTAAAACATACATAACATGCAATTTGCCATTTTAACTATTTTAAAGTGTATAATTCAGTAGTAGTAAGTATATTCACAGTATTGTGCAACCGTCACCTCTATCTAGTGTCAGAACAATTTTTTTCACCCCAAAAGGGAATATCTACCCATTAAGCCGTCATTCCTGCTTTCCTCCTTTCCCCACCCCCTGGCCACCACTAATCTGCTTTCTGTCTCTATGGATTTGCTTATTCTGAATATTCCATATAAATGGAACCATACAGTATGTGATCTTTTGTGTCTGGCTTAAAACAACATTTTCAAGTTTTCGTGTCATAGCATGCACGTATCAGTACGTCATTCCTTCCTGTGGCTGAATAATGTTCCGTTGAATGGACATACCACCTTCGTTTGTCCATGTTCCGTTGATTGGTGCACATTTGGGTTGTTTTCACCTTTTGGCTCTTGTGAATAGTGTCGCTATGGGCATCATGTACAAGTTTTGTTTGATGTGTCTCAGAATGGGATTGCTAGGTCATAGAGTCATTCTGTGTTTAATTCATTGAAAAACCACTGAACTGTTTTTCCACAGTGGCTGTACCACTTCATATTTCCATTTGTGGGAATTTCTAATTATCCTTGCCCTTGTTATTTCCCATATTTTTGTATTAGGGCCATTCTAGTTGGGTGTGGATTAGTGTCTCACCGAAGTTTCAATTTGCATTTACCTAATTTCTAATGACATTGAGCGTGTATAATTTTTATTGGATTCTGGACATTGTGGTGATTGCCTTGTTGAGCGTCTAGCATCTGTTGCCTTCCTTTATTTTTTTATTTAAATTTTATTATTTTTTTTATAATAATATTTTTTATTGTATTACGTTAGTCACCATACAGTACATCCCTGGTTTCTGATGTAAAGTTCGATGATTCATTAGCTGCGTATAACACCCAGTGCACCATGCAATACGTGCCCTCCTTACCACCCATCACCAGCCTCTCCCATTCCCCCACCTCCCTCGCCTCTGAAGCCCTCAGTTTGTTTCTCAGAGTCCATAGTCTCTCATGGTTGCCTTCCTTTAATCTGTGTTGGATTTTATTCTGGAAGGTAATTAATTTACTTCTAGATAGTTTTTGTCCTTTCAAGGCATTTTTAAAGCTCTGTTAGAGCGGGTCTAAGGTAGTCTTTGCTCCAGGGCTAAGCCCTATTCTTAAGGTGTAGCCTTCTGCAGATTCTAATGAATGTCTTGAGTGTTCAGTGAGGTTTCTCCATTTTGGCTGATCAGATTGAAGTGTTTTCTAACTCTGTGAAGGTTCTAGTAGTTGTTCAGCTTACAGCTTCACATAAATGTTCTTTCCCTACTAGTTACTCTTGTGTTGTCTCAGGCTTTTAATGTACAGCTTATTATTTGGTCAGACACTCAAGGCAATCCCCATGCAGATTTATGGAGCAGTTTATCTATGCACCTGTCCGTGCAGTCTTTCTGGTGCTCCATAAAAATTCTAGCCAGTTTAAAAAAAAAAAAAATTCTAGCCAGTTTTGCCTCCCTGAACTCTGGTCTCTGTGTCCTCAGCTTATTAAGACCACTGTGCTGGGCTTGGATTCTTCCTCCTTTTGTCAATGTCTGGTAAATACCTCGCTACGGGAAGCTGGGATAATCATAGGATTCAACTCATTTGTTTTCTTCTATTAGGTGTCACAATCCTGTGCCAATTGTGTGTTGTCTAGAAATGGTTGTTTTATATATTTTGTCCAGTTTTGTAGTTGTTTACTGCAGGAAGACTAGTCTGGGGTATCGTTACTCTGTCATGGACAAAAGTAGAAATGTAATGTTTTGTTTTAGGTACTATCTCAAAGAGCTAGGAAGCTTCTTTCTCAAAGCCCAGTTTACCTGCAAACCTCCAATGCCTCTCATTAGTCATAGTGGAGTCATAAATTTGCTTGCTTCTGAATCAGTCTCTTTGGTTATCAGATTATGATAATTGTAAATCAATCACTATGGCAAGGTGGCCTTAGTCCTTGATTTCCTTAATCCAACCAAGACTCACCCTTTAAGGATTCAAACTGAAGGTGGAGTCAGGTGACCTCCTCTATTTGAAATCCATGGGGCAGGGGTATACTTATGAATGAGAACTATGGATAATGTTAGGGTGACAGAGGTGGGGATTAGATTCTGGGGTAGGCAATTAGCAAATATTCACTACATCCATTTTATAAATGGTAAGTGGAAAGACAGAGAAGTTAGGTGACCTGATCTGACATACCAGGTATAGTCAGGGACTGAATTAGGACTTAAGCCCTAACCCATTTGACTCCAAAGGCAATGAGGATGACAGAACAATGTAATTAAATAGATTTTATAAATTATACAACACTGATGTACTTTCTCTTATTTTAATTCTTCCATCAATCTATTGGGTTAAGCAAGGCAGATACAGGCCCCATTTTACAGATGAGGAAGCTGTATCTCAAAGAAATAAAGTGACTGATTAAAAAATGCATGGCTTGTGCAGAACTGGGATTGCCACCCATGCCCTCGTATTCTTTCCATGGAATATGATCATTCCAATATTCATTTAGTTACTTAGTCCAGTTTTTTGTTTTTTCCATTTCCCTCACCTGTTAAAGAGAATAGATTCCAGAACTTCATTGTGAACCATTTGGTTTTCGTTTCTTAATTTTACAGCCGAGTTCCTTTCACTGGGAGTCGCAAACCACATAACGAAAGATAAAATAATGTGTTTGTTTTATTCCTTTTCTTGGTGAAAGGCCTTGGCTCATAGGATAAGTTAGCTTTGTTTGGCAACTTGAGATAACCAGAAATTGATTACTTGAATCATTTAATCTCTTTATCATTTTAATCTTTTCATGCAGAATTAAAGATGGTCAAAGGTCAGAGACTACAGGCGGGAAGATCACTGTGCATGCTTTTTCTAAAAGTAAAGAAAACAAGTGAAAGACAGTATCCTGGAAAGAACAAGGGCTTTGGAACCTGGGAGACCTCAACTAAATCCTGTCTCACTACTTAGTCGCTTAATTATTTTAAGCCTCAGTTTTCTCAGTTATAAAATGGGGAAGGTAATAAGTACTTGGAAGGGTCATTTTAAGAATTAAATGAAATAAGGAAAATTCCTAATGTAGCACCATCACATAGTGATGTCAATAGCAGCTATTACTATTATTATTATTACAAAATAGAGAATTTTAGAAAATTCTGGTGCTCCGAGAGCAGTGTGTTAACATTTTTAGCTTTGTCAGATCCTTTCTTCAAGGCTTATCAAATGCATCAGGAAGAGAATCAGGGTCCAAAGTCTTAGAAAAATGGGTTGGACTGAATTGGTTACTTTCTCTTAGCCTAAAAACCGAAGTAGACTTAAACCCCTTCGTGTAGAGCAGTGAGCCCTGGAGCCGGAATGTCTGATTTACTCCCTGGCTTTGCGACCTTGAATATCTTTCTACGCTTCAGTTTCATCATCCATAAAATGAGGATGTGGATAATAAATGTGTCCACTTACAAAAATAGAATGAAATGCGATAGGCGGCCCCTGGCTGGCTCAGTTGGCAGAGCGTGCATGCAACTCTTGATCTTGGGGCTGTGCGTTCAAGTCCTACGGGGTGTAGAGATTACTTACAGATAAAATCTTTCAAGATGAAATGAGATAACCTATATAAAACACTGTGACTGACACCTACTAAGAACTCAAAAAGTGCTGTTTTATGTTGCTCAAATTGGATAAGAACCTGAGGTAGAGAATGAAGACAATTTCTTGGTTCTCCATGATCTCTGCATCGAGTTCCCAATATGTAGGCTTTCCCAACCACGTGGCACATTTATTAGCTTCTCCTGAATGTCTATGCCATCTTTTTTCTTTTACTTTGTTATTTTTATGTATTTATTTTTTAAATCTCTCAAGAGCTGGACTAACCCGGGTAGCTAGACTGCAGAGAAGCCTACTGAAGGTGTAACAGGTAAATGTAATGCAGGGCAGACTATTCCTGGACAAAGGCTGTGAA
Source organism: Ursus americanus (assembly GCF_024610735.1). Classification (NCBI taxonomy): domain Eukaryota; kingdom Metazoa; phylum Chordata; class Mammalia; order Carnivora; family Ursidae; genus Ursus; species Ursus americanus. The sequence goes on from NC_142144.1 coordinate 21,706,487, forward strand.
ACCTTAAAAAAAGGATGGGGAAAATGACTGAGTTAGAAAGTGCAGCCCGCAGAGGAGGGTGAGAGGTACGAAGTGGGGCCAGAAGGAACATGGGGAAATGGCATTCAGTGCAATGGTGTGGAGCAAAGGTTTGAAGAAATTGTAAGAAGAACTCTAAGTTTCAGGGGAGGAATAAAAAGCATATTTCTAGGTCTGAGGATGGAGAAGTGGGTAAAGGGACTTGAGGTCAGATAACACATCCATCCAGTGGCAGCCCAATGTGATGCCAAGTGGGAAACAGAAGAGTCTCAAAAGGGTCTAGCACCCGGACATCTCGGAAGGAAACACCATTCACTGATCAGCTCTTATGGGCCACTTAGTGTCACAGACTTGTCACGGCAGTTAATCCTCACAGCAGCTCTACGGGGCAGGAACTATTATCAGTTCCACTCTGGTTCTAGTCATCGTCCCAAGGTCACGTGACGAGTCGATGTTAGAACAAACCATTTTGTATCATTCAGTTTCACATAGTTACCTTGCCTTCTGTAAGAACTGTGGACTGATTCCACTGGAGATAGCAGAAAATTTAGATAAGCGAAAATTCAGTAGGTTAGGTAGTAAGCATCGGCTCAGTAAGAGAATACGTATAGCTATAGTGCGGAGAAATAGAGAAAGTAAATTCGGCATATTGACAGCAATTATTGATAAGCTAGGAATCATCTGCACTGTAAATGCCAACTTGGAAACATCTGAAGTTATTTTATGATTATCCCATGCATTAAACTAGTTTGTAATATAAAATTTATGCTGCTTCCCTTCTGCCTGCCCCCCACGTGAGAGTACTCCCTACCACAGCTGGATTCTTAGGAATCTGAGTTTAAGGCATTTTTTAGAACTCTTAAGGAAAGCATGTAGTTCAGTAAGCACTTCCCACAATTTTCTGCCAAACCCGAAGGAGTTCCTGCTGGTCACGTACGGTGGCCTCTGGGAGCTCAATCTCTTCCCTCCACTTCAGCCAAGAACAGATGAAGGGTATTTACCAATTTGTAAAATCCATCCAGGTACCTGCTTACCTTGGAATCCACTCTTACCTCAACAAATTCAGCCTGATGAGAGAGATCTGGGCCAAGACATTCAGGTTATCTGCCTCCACATGCTCGAGGAAGGTGGGGGGAATCTTTCACCCCTAAGACTTTCCTTTTAATTGGTTCCTTCTCTAAATAACTGTTGGTCTGACAAAGTGACCTCAGAATTGGCCCGAGGCCAGCAGAATATTCTCCCAAGAGCAGGATTCAGTCCTCCAAGTCATCACCCTCTGAAAAGAGGTCACATAGATCCTTCTGAGGATCTCTGGAGACCCTTGGGGTAGGCATTTTTCATCTGATCTCACAAAATTCTTTTTCTTTTTTAATTAAAGATTTTATTTGTTTACTCAAGCGAGAGAGAGACCATGAGTGGGGTGGGGAGGGGCAGAGGGAGAGGGAAAAGCAGACTCCCCGCTGACCAGGGAGCCTGACTCAGGGCTCCATCCCAGGACCCTGGGATCATGACCTGAGCCGAAGGCAGACGTTTAACCCACTGAGCCACCCAGGTGCCCCTGATCTCACAAAATTCTTATCGATGACATCAACTTTGCCTCTTTACTTTCCTACAGGCCATGAGAGATGTACTATCGGCTCTTTTGAAGGCTACCCTGCCCCTACAACCAAGTTTGTATTTTCCATTTCTGTAGCTCCTGCCCTTTGCCTGGGTCAGTTTCCAGAACCACCCTTTAATTAAATTAGCTGTTTCTTTAGCTTTTCTATGTCTCTTCATAAATGCTTAAACCAACAAGTCACTATAACTGTTCTCTTGGAGGAAAGATTTTTCTCTGAGGTGGGTTCCACAGCCTCACCATTTATTTAAGATGGACAACACTTTTCTCAGGAACTGCTTTCTACCAGCCGACCCCAAATAGGATTTTCCTGTGACTGAGAGCTCGGGTATTCCTGAAGTTCTTCTTGCTTCTTCCTTTGTCCCTGGACCAAGGCATTAATTATCTTAATGCCACCCCCCCCCCATCAGGGTATTGGTGCAAAGAGAAGTGTGGGGTAGAAAGAGTGCTGGAGTTCTCTTCTAGTAGGACGTTACTGGTCACACTCCCGAATAACTTTTTCCCTGATGTGTAACTCATCCGAAACTGGGAAATATCCAGAGAATCAGCTGCCCCGCCAACATCTTCTACCCGTAGGATTTTGATGTGACCCAATTTTCTACTTTGGAGCTGTATTTCCCCACAGTTTGCCCCTGAGAGAACAGAGGTGGGGATGAGAAAGTTGGGATTGAGGCCTTGCAGCCAAGGAGCTTTGTGGAAGCTTTGAGGGTCTGTCTAGGACGAGGTTCATTCTCCCGTGTGATGGAGCAGTTTTTCACCCCGGAAATAAGAGGCCTAACACTAAAAACAGTGTCTGGCTTTTATAAGTCAGTCTAAAACCTTAATGAGACTCTAGTACTGAGCCGATGGGCATAGTGCTGAGGTGCTTTCTTTTAGTCCATGACCAGTCCCTGTGGGCAGGGTTTGGACTGCGGTCCCTGGTGAGCAAGAAGAGGAAGTGAGTAAGAGAAAAAGCTGATGAGGAGAGAGAAAGAGTGACAGGTCCCAGATTTCCTTTGTTTTCCTTGGTTTTCTTTTCTTTTCCTTTCTTTGGCTCAGGATGGGACGGGAACAATGATAATCTTAGGAGTCTACCCCGTTACTACCTTAAGGCAACAGATACGGAATCCTTAAACAGTAAGCAAAAATAACGGAGAGTAGACAACTTTTGGGAAATTTTAGTTTGTGGAAAGTACAGAGGGAGTTGTCGGAGTTCTTGTCCATCCTACCTGATGTATTCCTTTACTGCCTGCTCCTGCACCTGCCAATTCTTTTAACCCACATTCTAATAAGGGGTGCGCTTCAAAGTAAAATTGTTCAAACACAAAACCAAAAATAGCACGGCAATGTAACTCAGGTCAAGTTTGAGAAAGTTATCTTTCTCACACATTCTGTGGGTCTGGAAAAAAATTGAAGTACAAAAATTGTGGAGAACTTGATGTTTTGGTGTGAGAATAATTGTAAACGGGGAGCAAAGGTCATGACCTCCAGGATTTTCTACCTGAGAGGGAAGGCGTCTGCGTCCTCATTGCCTCTCCTCAGGCCAAGTGCTTGACCGAAATTATTTCTTGCTGAAAGGGTGCTGAGGGAAGGGGATCCCCTACTTTTGGAGCTTGATTTCTAACTAAAACATAGTCAGCTCAAAGTTCCGGCAGTTCTTTGTTTTATGGGGGTGGGGGTGGGGGAAATATTTCTTTGTTTTGGGAAGACCACCACAAATGCCTTATTTTGGGTTGGAACGGAGGGAGAACATGCGGTTGCCAGGAACAAAAAATCCTCTGCTATTCCTATAAAAGGTTGACTTCATTGTGGGCAGAGTTGGATCTTTGCAGATTTATTTCCTTTAGGAAAATACTGCTTTTCTAAATATGACTTGGACTGCACCATTATTGAAAATTATTTGTTATTCTTATGAAGTGCGTGTGTGTGTGTGTGTGTATGTTTTCACACTTATCCAGAGGCTATATATACATAGTATAATATATATTATGTATTTTAGATATTATTTTGTATTTGGGATATGTTATATATGTTGTCATATGTGGTATGTATTATACATATGAAATATACAGTATACTCTTTACACCTTGTATAAAATATACACCATACTCTTTACGTAGAGTACAATTTGTTTAATGCAAATCAGTTGTCAACTAAGTCAGTGAGGGTTCAGGGAATTACTATGCTTATTTTAACTTTTTCTGAGAAGACCTCTAATGAAGGCTGGGATTTCAAGAGCTCTTAGCACACAGAAAAGGGTCGTAACTTGACAAATGGTATTGGGTGGTGGAGCATAAACCGATAGCCATCAAAGATGGGGACATGGGAACATTGGAGTAAGAGGGGTAGCAAGAAGTTTAGCCTGAAAGACATGAAGATATTATGAGAGAGTAGCCTGGTAGGAATTAAAAAGGGAGAATTAAGCAGATAGTGTTGGACTCTGTATGCAGTGAGCTATGTGAGTTGCATAAATGAATGGGCCCGAAGCTTGGAATCTATAATAGGATCTGCATTTTAAAGCTAGATGGGACTTCGGAAGGGAACAGAGCACTAAATATGCGCCAAGCATGATGCTCTCATAAGTGTAGTTTCAGGGGAGGCAGCAGCTCCGAAGCTAGTTAGACATAGATTCAAATCGGAGGTCCGCCTCTTCTTTGCTTTGTGACCCTGGGCAAATTAATTAACTTTTCTGAGCTCCAATTTCCTCATGTAAAACATGGGGAGAGAAAGTCTGCCTTTGGAAGGGTTTTGTGTGAATAAAAATTTAAAAGGTCTCCGAAATGCATGGAATATTGTAGCTACTCCGTGAATGTCAATTTTCTGCTCTTCCTTTAATAGTTGAGAACACCGAGGCTTAGAGATTGGGTGCTGTCTTTAATAAGGACGTTTGGCCAAAATCAGGTTTCCCTTTTCCCTTGCCTGACTTTTCCCTCCCATTACACTTTGTCACCACTCAAATGTGAATGACCTCTACTAGACCACCTGGATGGATCTGGTGATGCCCGGTCACTAGACAGCTTCTAGAAAGGCAACTACTCCTTTCTGTTTCCTAGAAAAGCATAAACAGCAGTACTATTGTGCAGACGGCAAGGCAGACGGCCAATCAACTGTCCCCGAAGGTACATAATTTAATCCTGTGGTTGACTTCGAAGGGAACGGCGAGGTCCTGTGCAGTAGGGGTGGAAGGCATTCGGCAGGTCTGAGCAGAACGGTGCAGGGGTTTATTAAGGAAAAAGTGTTTCCTGATGAGCCACTAGGATAGTGAAGCTAAGCTTTGGGGTTATTGTGGATAGAAGATGAAAGCTATTTTTCAACTTTGAGATAATATGTCCCCCGTCATTTCCTGGCACAATTATCTGACATTAACAAGACACATGACTGAACTTTGAACTCACTGATTGGGATTTGCAGGGAACGGAAAGGTCCGAAAAGTCTATGAGGTCGTTGTCCGCTCCTACCTAAGCGCTCTGAGCCTCCAGAGTCGTCTTAGTCACTCTGGAGAGATTTACTAGGGCACCGGTCCAAGCTCCTTCTCTTTCCCCATTTGTTTTCTATGGCAAAATGTACAAGGATGGTCATGTCTGCGTATTGTACAAGTGAAGAACCATGTGACTTGTGGTTTTCTGCACTTAACTGGTAGCTCTTTCCAATGTGTAATAGGCACCCAGCTCCTAGGGATACAACCGGGAGCAGATACGTAGATCTGTTGGCGTGCGGACATGAGACATCGTACCCTGTGTTGGGACTGTGGTCTTGGTGGGCAGACGGGAAGCAGACCCGCTGAGTGGTGTATTCTCAGACGGTAACTGGAAGGACTGATGTCATGTTACAGTCCATATTTCACAATAGGGCACTAAGCCTACCTCTCTATCCTCTCAGAACTGCACCACGTGCACAAGCCTAAAAAAGGAAAACTAAAAGCAGAACATGAAGAATATGTTCCATGATAAGCCGAAGAGGGAGGTGAAAAGTTTAAGCAAATGAAAAACAGAATCATTGTCAATGGTTGGACATTGTGATTCAAGATACAAACGCATCCAGCCATTAAGCAACTGTCAACTGTCTTTTGGGGGCAAAAGAAAATACTACAGGATAGAAGATAGATGCTTAGCTATCCCCACACCCGTACCCCAGCATGATAAAATGCAGGCTTTTTTTTTTTTTTTTTTTTTTTTTTTTTTTTTTTTTTTTACCAATTCTTCTGTGCCGTGGAGACAGAGGTTTAACAGCAATGAAAGAGCAGACTCCTGCCACAGGGACATGAAGCTGGGATAATCAGAGAAGGGAAAAGACCATATTAGTTAGGATCAACAAGAAGGGGAGAGCCATTTAATTGGTTCCTAATGTTCCAAAGAACACAAGCCAGAGCTCTTAAAACCTAGTGGCTTATTTTTATTTGTGAATAGATTTGACTTTTTTTTTTTTTTAAATGGGTTTTCCATCTGTTAGTGGAATTCCAGTCAAGAAACTCAGATCCTGGCTCCTTTGATCTTGTGCTCACCTTTCAAAGCCATAAAAAAAGGTCTTCTTTCTCCTTTATGTAAAAGTACTTCCAGCCAATATTTAATATGAAAGAGATGTTTATCAGACGGGATGGGCATATTGAAGCCATTGGGGGGGGGGGGGTCTACGCTTTCTCTCCCTCACTTCGTTTTCTTTACTTTTCTTTTTCCCCTCCCAGCCTGGGTCTCTTGACTGATAGTTCCTGTTGTGAATTTGTACATCAGAGGGAGGTATAGGTGTCAATTAATCAAGTGATTATAAAAGTTAAGCGAGAAGAATAAGAATTCAAGGGAGATTGCTGTGTAAGGGAGAAATGTGCATTAATTCAATGGCAAAAGCTCTGACTGACAGCGGGGCTGTGGTTATTTCAGAGAGCTGACGATTTCAGGACTGTGTCCGCCAGATCTTGATGTGAAGTCCAGACTTCAAGGCGGTATTTGGAAAATGATTCTCAGTGGCCGCTGCTGTTACTCCCCCTCCCCTTCCTATCTCTAGGAAAGCTATCTGTCTATAAGTGATTTAAATTCAGCAAATCAAATAGGTCTCTTTGTGAACTTTTGCAAATAAAACAGAATTTGTTATTTTAAAAAGCCAACCGAGGATGATAAAATGGATCTTTTTTTCAAGTGAAAGAACTTTTCTCATTCCTGGATACAAAGCCTAGTCATCTGAGACAATTCTACTAACCAGTTAACTTACATAAAATAAGCATTTTTTATGCGAAGTAAACAGGGGTATAGAGTTCCTGCTTTTCCCAACATTTAAAGCAAAACACTCAGACTGAAATGCCTCCACTTTAAGGAAAAAGGATGTTTAACCAAACTTAATGTATATTTGCATAGCAAAAAGAAATTATTACTTAACAAAAAAATTTCCTTTAAATTACAGACTCTGGGAATACGTTTGGTTTAAACAGACTTTTATAGCCATAATTTCATTAACATGCAATTCTTCAGTAACTGTGACTACAATAAAAAATAGTGAATTTCTAAACAGTTTTCTTTTAGCTCTTTGTGTTTAATAAAACAAGAACCACAGGCTGTGTGTATTACTCACTTCTGCAGGCAACAGGTTTTGAAGAGATTTTTTTTTTCCTATTCTACTAACACAGAACTCTAAAAGCATATGGAAGAATTAAGCCTTTTTCTATAAGGCCCATCGGATGGAAACTTTCTTGAAAAATAATTAGTGAAATTGTGGTAAAGAATAAGGGAGGGCAGGACAATGTCGGCTTTTAAATATCTATTTATCACACGTTCCATATGATGGACAAGGAACGCTGGAGCAATAGGTCGGCTGTTTAAATGCCTCTCCCCAAATCAAAGAGGGGGGGCTTTATGGATCCCAGCTGTGCTTGCTTTTGGGTTTCCTGGCTCTTTACCATTCTGTAGTTTGTAGTCTACGTGTCCAGAGCTCAAGGGAGATTTCAGCCCAGCAGCTCTGGCCCAGCTTGGTATCCCCTTCTCCCCTCCCCTCCTCTCTGCCCCCTTCCCCTCCCTTCCCTCCTTTCCCTTCCTTTCCCCTCCCCTCCCCTCCCCTCTTTTTGGTAAAGAGTATCAGATACTTGTAATGCTCAGCATACTGCCATGATATACTTAAATTCCAGACCAAAGCAGGGCAGGATAGGAGAGAGAGACAGAGACGGAGGGAGGGTGAGAAGGAAGGGATGAAGAAAGAGTAAAGGGAAGAAGACTGAAAACCAGGAAGTGAGTGCACTGTATTATATTAAGTTCCAAAGAAGGAAAAAAGGAAGGGAGAAAGGAAGGAGCCAAAAAATGAAGAATTGAGAGGACCAAAGTTTATATACATATGTTTACTTCCTAAGGTTTAGTATGCATCATAATCACCCAGAATGCTTGTAAAATGAAGAATCCCAAGACTTGCTGACAGTTTTTGATTTGCCAGAGGCCCAGGAAACTGCATCTTAACAAGACACACCTTAATAGCCATAAGGTTGAATAAGAGCAAAACTGGTGAAGGGCAGTTTCTTTCAGGTATGGATCGGGGCCTATAGATGTTGCTGGAAGATGGGCTATATGGACATGATGAAACCACAGAAGCAGAAAGAAGAATGCACATTTCAGAGGGAACATTTCCGGGGAACATGGGCAGGGAAGTGAATAATGAGTCAAACAGAAGTGACACTAATGAGATATGAGAGAAGGGGGTTCAAAAGATGGGGTGAGTAGTTACAGAGATTCTTTTTAGCTTATGACATCCAGATTTGCCTCTCTTGAGATGAAACACAAGACAGGAAAAGGAGAAGAAATAGAAGAGGACCAAGTTGCATCAATTAAATTAGCCAAAACTTGTGGCTAAGTTCCTTGATTACTCGGTCAGTCATATGTCCCAACATTTCTTTTTGAGAGACGTATTGCACAATAAGGAAATCATAAGAAGTACTGTCAGGAAGAAACGACTGGTTGAATTTATGGACCTTATTCCCAGAAATTCTCCTGAGGTGCCTGCCTTTTGTGAGAGAGGAGGATGGAGTTTTAAAGTAACTCAAAGGAAATCCGACCCAGAGGAGCTAGGATCGAAAACTGTCAGTAGAAAGATGGCAGCCTGTTATTCCCTGCCTCGGAAAAGACAACTTCAAAACTTCAGAGTTCAAGTGCCCGATTTCAGAGTTGAGAGTTCAAGATGGTATTTGGTTTGCCACTGATGATTATAAAATTTCTGCGTATGAGGGAGTCAGATGCATTCATAGTGTTGGATGGAAGCCCAAAGTTGGGTTTGCAAAGCACTTTACGTAGTCTGAGAAAGTCTACTGTTCATTCAAAGAATAAAGGGGGATAGAGTTACTGGGTGGGGTAGGGGTGGCTGAAGCCATCCCAGTCTCCCTTTTGGTGTGCCAGTAATGAGGCTACTACTCCCCAAAGCAGACTCACATGAAGCCTCATTAAAATATCTATAAAACCACAGAGAAAACAAAAACATGAGTCAGAAAGAGACAGATAAACTCTTGTCTACATTCTGGAGGGGACTCAGTTGACTACACAGACCTTGAAATCACCTGTGTATCCCCTCCCATCTGCAATGAAGCAGGATGCCAAGACCCTGCCACCGTAGACTCTTGGTTTGAACAGCAGACACTCACTGCTGAATCCACTCCGTGTCCTTGGGTCATCCACAGGAAGGCACGTGGGAACATCTGGTTCCCCTGCGGGGCACATCCAGGTGTGAGAAGCCATCTTCCTAGGCACCTCCCTGTGCCGGTGCTGCGTGATAGCTCTCACACCTTTCCGAACATTGCTGGAGCTTCTAGGGAAGCAGTCTCCTTGCTCCAGGCCCTCAGTTCCCACGACATCTTTCGTAGATGTTTCTCACTGACCGCTACACTAGGAGGCCAAGGTGAGATCACTGGCACTTAACTTCATCGCACCTATTCTTTTTCTCCAAACTCCACTGCAAAAGGGAAGGACGGACTTTCACTCCTTCCTCTGCTGGCAGGGCCTTTGCTTCACGAGCCCTCTCTGTGTGATCCTCATAGCGGAACTCTCTGATCAAGTCAGCAATCAAGTAAGTGAGAGCTCAAAGAATTTAGAAAATCCTTTTCTTTCTGAGCAAAGCCATTTGACAGTGAGAGGCTGAACATTCAGTCTTGTTTCTCCTGCATTCCTGCTGTTCACAGTGCTAATTACCCCTGACCGGCATCCAAATGGATGGGTGCTCTTAAAAGGAAACCACATTAAAATTCTTACCATATTTCACAAATCTTTACCCAGTTTATCATTTTTTAAGTGTTGCTTGTCTTTATTTGGAGGCTTTTTAATTTGATATGTACCCCCCTTATCGAATAAGGGGAGCCAAGTGCCATCTCAGGACGGTTGGGCTTATCTTCCCTTCTACTTGGAGCCCTGACTCCCACCCCTTCCTCACCCCTTTGTCTGCGTTCCTCAGGTCTCTGTTCAAATGCCATCTTTACAAAAAGGTCTTTCCTGCCCATTCTGTCTCAACTAAGCACTCCCCTAATAACTCGGAGCTCACTTTTCTCCCATCTTCTTTATAACTCTGATTGCTACCTGATGGGTAGTTTATCTGTTGATTTTCTGTCTCCTCCCGCTGGAATCTCGGCTCCTTGAGGGAGAGCTCTGTTTTGTTCACTGTTGGGTCCCCAAGGCCTAGTGGGACTTTTCTGCATTTATTAAGATGCCCTTTTTTCTGCTTTGACCTCATTTGGGGATGACTTATGAATGAAATTATAAATCATTTTTAAACTCCTAGAAGTAACTTTATGTAGTTATTTTGAAATCTTGCACTATTGCCATCTGTCTTAGAATAGTTGCTTTTAGAATATTTTCATTTATAAGTCCAATTGATTAGTACTTTCTTTTACCGTATTAAAATCTCCTTGTTCTTCTAATAATTTTTGTTTTAGATAGTTAATGCAATATTGTTTGAACACGAAGTTTCATGGCTACGTCTTTTGATAAATTAGACCATCTATTCATATGAACTGTCCACCTTAATCTCACTTAATTTTTTCCTTGAGTATTACCTATTCTGATCTTTTTTTTTTTTTAAAGATTTTATTTATTTATTTGACAGAGAGAGAGACAGCCAGCGAGAGAGGGAACACAGGCAGGGGGAGTGGGAGAGGAAGAAGCAGGCTCCCAGCGGAGGAGCCTGACGTGGGGCTTGATCCCAGGACTCCGGGATCACACCCTGAGCCAAAGGCAGACGCTTAATGACTGCGCCACCCAGGCGCCCCTACTTATTCTGATCTTAATAATGTTCGTTACCCAGGAGTTTTAAACTATCATTGCATAGTATCTTCTGATTTCGTTTATTTTCAAACTTCTGTTTTCTTTTTGTTTTAGGTCTGCTTATTTTAAACAGATAATTGTTATTTTATTCAAACACTCAACCTTAAAAAAAACCTTAAAAAATTTTTTTCATCAATAACTATACCCATATGTGTTTTTTGATAATTTAGAAACAATTCTCAGACATTATATATTATTTCATATTTAAATACTTCAATGTATATTTCTAAAAGAAAATAACCCTTTAAAACATACCACAATACTTTAATCACACCTAAAAATTAAAAATAGTTCTTTAATATCTCAATATCCAGTCACAGTACAAATTTCTCAATTGTGTCATTTTAAAAACAACATTTATTTGTTTGAATCTGAATCCAACTAAGGTTCATACATTGCAAATGGTCAATATGTCTCTTAAGTTCTGTTAAGTCTAAAGTTCTACCTCTACTCTGTGTTTTTTTCTTACTATTGTATCTTTTTTTAAAGATTTTATTTATATATTTGAGAGAAAGAGAGAGAACAAGAGAGAGAGCATGAGTGGGGAGAAGGGACAGAGGGAGAAGGAGAAGCAGACTCCCAGCTGAGCAGGGAGCCCAACACAGGACTCCATCCCAGGACCCTGAGATCATGACCTGAGCCCAAGGCAGGAGCTTAACCCACTGAGCCACCCAGGTGCCCTTACTACTGTATCTTTTCATCAATTCCCCCAACTAAAACTTGCCCAAGTTGTCAAGAGAGAGCCTTTGGACTTGATAATGAATGGTACTCCTCACTGATTGCCTCCTACTTACTTGACATTCCTTGGGTTTCATTAATATACTGGACTGAGTCAGGTACAACAGATTATCTGTCCCTGCTGCTTCTGCTTTGTTCACTGCTTAATAGCAGTTTCACTAGATAATATGTATCATCGGTGAGAATCACATATAGTCATTTATATAAACTCTCTGAAATCCTCACTCTTCTACTATCACCTGTTATATCCTGAGGTTGGGGAAAAGGTGCTGTTAATGGTTAGGGGCCATTGGGACATCTTTTATTATATCGCGTGAGTCTGTCCTCACTTGTTAGCGTCTCTCTTTAGGAAGTGTGCCCATGAGTTTCTTTGTTTTCAGCTGTCAACCTGAGTTACCATTTTTTAAAATATATATATTTTAAAAGATTTATTTATTTATTTGAGAGAGAGAGAGAGATTGCCTGAGCTGGGGGAGGGGCAGAGTGAGAGGGAGAGAGAGAATCTCAAGCAGGCTCTCCGCTGAGCACGGAACCTGATGAGGGGCTCAATCCCAGGATCCTGAGATTATGACCTGAGCCGAAATCAAGAGTCGGACATTTAACCGACTGAGCCACCCAGGTGCCCCCTGAGTTACCATTTTTATAAAACTGGAAAAGTTTTGCTTAACACTCCATTAGATACATATAGCATCCAGTCTCCCGTATTTCTCTTCCATGTTCTTTATCTTCTCTATTAAGAATTCTACTTCTTTGCTTTTTGCTGGGTGCTAATAATGATAATTAACATTTAAGTATTTTATGTATCAGACATTTAGAGTTTGCCTAAATTACTTAGTTGAATCTTCATGGCAATCCAGTAAAAAAGACACTCTTATTAGCTCAATGTTATAGATGAGGACTAAATGCCTAGAAATTTAACTAAAACAGTTAATTAAAAGTTCTCTTTAGTTTTCACCATTACTACTGTTCACTGAGGTAATTTTTCCCCTGATTTTTCAAAAGAGAACCACTCTTCTTTTGGGTGGCAGATTCTTTTCTTTTATCTAGTTATTTTTCACTGTCCGCTCATTATGAAGAGGGTTAGAATGACGAGCAGTAGCCACCATGGGCTTTCTTAATGGTCTTGTTGGATCATGTTTACTATCCCTTGGTAGTTCTCTTTCCTCCACTTCCCTCCTTGGGTAGGGCAGGCAAATGTAAGGATCCGGGATGGAGTGAATTGGCTGGGCTGGGCCAGCAAAGTTTCTTCTTTTCAAGATAGAAGCAGACCTGAAGAACGGCCTCAGAACTACTGTTTTAGTGAATTCTTGGGTGTCAGAGCCCCACGCAGTTTACCCTATTACTTGACGCAAGTGAAGCTCAGGTTAAATGAGGTATATGGGGTACCCCAGCTATGCTTTCGACATCCTGTGGTTTGCTCTCTGGTAACTGACGGCTCTTTAGCTTGCCTATTCACACAGTCTTTGCTCCTGGGATCCCAGGGACGTTGACATCTTGCTGCTGGGAAGCAGGGAGGGGTTATCATGGTGCCTAAGCATGAGTGGGGTTTTACCGATATACTGAGCTATTCCCCCTCACTCCCATGTAGTTTTGTGGTAGAAATTTTACTTAGCAGAATTTTAAAAAAAAATTTAGTTCTGGTATAGTTAGCAGAGAGTATTATATTAGTTTCAGGTGTACAATATAGCAATTCACCATTTCCATACACTGCCCAGTGCTCATTAAGATAAGTGTACTGTTAACGCCCTTCACCCATTTCACTCATCCCCCCAGCCACCTCCCCTCTGGTAACCATTAGTTTGTTCTCTATATTTAAGAGTCTGATTTTTGGTTTGTCTCTCTTTCTTTTCCTTTGTTTTATTTCTTAAATTCCACATATGAGTGAAATCATGGTATTTGTTTTTCTCTGACTGACTTGTTTTGCTTAGCTTTATACTCCGTAGCTCCATCCATGTTGTTGTAAATAACAAGATTTTGTTCTTTTTTAATGGCTGAGTAATATTCCATTATATATCTTTATCCACTCATCAATCAAGGGACTCTTAGGCTGCTTCCAAATTTGGTATTGTAAATAATGCTGCAATAAACATAGGGGTACATGTATCCCTTCGATTTAGTGTTTTTGTATTCTTTGGGTAAATACCTAGTAGTGCGATTACTGGATCATAGGGTAGCTCTATTTTTAATTTTTTGGGGAACCTCCATACTCTTCCACAGTGGCTGCACCAGTTTGCATTCCCACCAACAGTGCAAGGGGTTCCCTTTTTCTCCACATCCTCACCAACACTTGGTGTTTCCTGAGGTTTTGGTTTCAGCTATTCTGATGGGTGTGAGGTGTTATCTCGTTGTGGATTTGATTTGCATTTCCTTGATGACGAGTGATGTTGAGCATCTTTTCATGTGTCTGTTGGACATCTGTATGTCTTCTTTGGAGAAATGTCTGTTCATGTCTGCTGCCCATTTTTAATTGGGTTATTTGTTTTGTGTGTGTGTTGAGTTGTATAGGTTCTTAATACATTTTAGAATCTAACCCTTTATTGGATTTGTCTTCTGCAAATATCTTCTCCATTCAGTAGGTTGTCTTTTCATTTAGTAGAACTTTTCACCCCACTCTACCTTAGAAGCCTGCTACACAGAAATGTCCATTTTATTTATTTGAGCTGTCCTCACCAAATGCAAACTGGAAATACACACCAGATTTGGCCACTCCGTATGAGCAGCTCAAGTTTAGTGGACTTTATATTCATTACTGTGGTACAATGGTTACTCACAGTGCTTACCATCCCCATAGCCATGTCTCAGAAAACTGGTTCTGTCCTATATTCTGCCCCACAAATGAAGGGAATAGGCGGGTATGTTTGACAGCATAGGACCCTCCCCTCTACCTCACTACATTGCAGTTGTCAGGGAGGACAGAGGGCATCTCACCCAAAGGTAGCCAGTCCTATAAGGAAGCCTGCAGCAAAAAAGTTTGTCCAACTAGGAATAAGCGGGGCCAATGGGATTCTCACTCTCAAGAATTCAAATGAAATAGAGTGAGAATCAGGCAGTGGCAGGAAGAACAGAAGGAAAAAAAGGGTGTAGAGAGAGAAGTCTTGGGGTACTTCAGGGAGCATCATCAACTTAGAGTTATAAAGAAGCAGAAAGCGTTTTACTTAAAAGACTTATCATTGAGAGTCTTTGATGAATGCAGTTGGTAGCAGGAGCAGCAAGACGGTAGAGGTGAGAACAGAGGTTGAGACAGCTGAGTCACGTTAAAGGTGGGTTTAAAGTATTTACCAATCTGCTGCTCAGACATCCAGCTCTGTCTCTGTGAGACCTCTCACAGCCGCAGAGTGCACCTGGACTGAGATGTGGCTGTGACAATCACACCCTTGGACTTTTGGGGGGAAGACGATCGGGTTCTTAATCATCAAACCACACACACACACTTCTAAAGGTGAGAAAATAGAAAAGTGGCACATATTTTATGGGGAAAAAAATTTCTCAGCTTTCATTTTTTTTCACTGTCTTTGATGAACTTAAAATTATAGGATGAGATATGGTATTCTGATCTGAAATATTTGGGAGACTCATTAGCGGAGCAAGTGCCATCCTCCTGATGATGGAGAACGATATAGACATACCTCCCATAAAATCCAAGCAGTCAAGTCTTAGAAATGAATCAGAACGAAGTTCTCATAGTCGAGGGGCTTCCCCCTTCATATTTAAGCAGAGAGGGTTTCCTCAATATTGTTTGAAAAAAGTCTCAGCTTTGTTGTTAGAGGACAAAGCAGTAAGGTGATGGCTGCAATGGTTTGTGAAGAATGAAGAGACACTAAAGGACCCTGGCCAGTTGGAGTGTGATTTAGGAGACATGGAATGGAAATTACTTGTTATGAAAAGGTAGATGAGGAAATGGTGAAAGATTCGGAAAATAGGAATATTAGAACAGAGGCTAAGCTGCTAATATTAAAAAAGAGAGAGAGAGAGCTCCAAAATACAGGGGCTTAAAAAATAGAAATTTGTTTCCCTGTCAAATAACAGTCTAGTGGTGAGTGGTCCTGGTTGGTGGCGCAGCTCTCCTGTCTTCAGTTAGTCACTCCAAGACATTGTTTCTTTCATCTTGTTGCTTCTCTGGTCCCTAGGGTGTTGTCCTTGCTAATTGTTTGAAATTGAATCAAGCTAGATGATGGAGGGCAAGCAATCTCCTTTTAAGCAAATGATGTAGAAATTGCACACATCTCTCCCACTCACACTCTTCCACTTCCATTAATGCGAACTAATCACATGATCGTAACTGGCTGCAAAGTTGGCTCGGGAGTGGAGACCCTGGCCGAACAGCCATGTACCCAGTGAAAATTCCACTAGTAGAGAATAAGAAAAGTAAGGGTTTCTGGTGGCCACTGGTAGTCTGCCACACCATGCTAATCCCCATGTAGGGAACACATTTCATGGAAAGTATGGAAACTCAGGTCAATGCCTTTCCCTAAGGCACAAAACATCTTTGTGGGTTACTGGCTAAAAGGCAAGTCTTTGAAATCTGTCACAATAACACAAATGAAACCTTTTAGTTACTACCTGTTGAAATTGTTTTCTTTTCAACTTTATCCCCAAGGATTCTGTGTGAAGGTACAGAACATTTTCTTTGACTTTCTACAAAGGGCAATCTAGACTCTCTCTTTTAATGCCCTGAAAGATTAGCTCTGTTCAGGGATATCCTTAAATCCCAACCTTTTTGTTTTTCTCCAGAGCCTTCTTCAAGTGCTTCATTGTTTCCCCTCACAAAGGAACACAAAGCAAACTCTCTCCAAAGGGGCCAGGGACTCTTAGTTCTTTCTTCCTGTTAGAACTCTTCGGGTAGCTCAAAAAGCTTAAATATGGTTTGGAATTTATTGGCTTATGTAAGTTAAAAGTTCGAGGGACAGACTACAGGTACACCTTGATCCAGGGGTTCAAATGATGTCTTCAGTCTCTGTATGCTACTTTTCTGAGTGTTAGCTTATCCCTTTGGCAAGTTCTCATTCATGGTGGCCTCCCATCATTTTAGGTGTTCAGTCTCACAGCTCGAATTGTAGCAGGAAAAGAGAATATATTCCTTTCTCATCAGCTCAAGCGAAAGTATCCTAAGATTGTACATTATTGGCTTTGAAAGGATCACTGTCTCATCTTTGAATTGATCAACGTGACTGTGGAATTGAATGCTTTCAGTGGCCAGGACAACAACACAGGAAAAGGTTACGTCAACACGAAACAGTAGAAAGGAATATCAGGGTGCTGTCGGCAGAAGAGAGCATGGATGCAGCGGCAGTGAGATAACAACAGATGTCCACTACGCCATCCATTTGCCTAGGGAGTTGACAAATCAGAGCCAGTCTTAGGATGACTTTTAAATACTTGCCTGTGAGTAAAGGTATTTTCTAAAGCCCTTGGAACTACTTGGTCTCCCTGAGGCATCCTCTTGCAGCGCCATACTCCAAATGTTTGTCATTATCATGTCCCCATGTCCTTTTACCTCGAGGGCAGGCTTATGCTTCCTCACTGGGACCTACTGATCATGAGTTCTAGCACAGTAATTGCCATTTTGCAATTGTAACTCCTGTAGTTTTGATTTTACAGCCCCCTTCCATTTTCTGTAACTTCATGCTGTACTTTATTTCTAATGCAAATGAGTGGCTTTTTTTTTTTTTAATCATGACCACCTTAACATAATGGGGGATATCAAGACTAGAGCATTCATCGCAAGAGTAATTTGTACAGGATTTCAGGAAAGAAAACCTCATTTATCTATCTATCTATCTATCTATCTATCTATCTATCTATCTATCTATCTACCTACCTATCTGAGGGAGAGTGACAGCTCGAGCATGAGCAGGGAGGGGAGCAGAGAGAGAAGGAGAAGCAGACTCCAGCTGAGCAGGGAGCCTAAAGGGGGGCTAGAATCCCGGAACTCTGGGATCATGACCTGAGCTTAAGGCAGACACTTAACCAACTGAACCACCCAGGCACCCCAAGCCTCCTTTATTTCTTAAACAGAATAATAGATCTCTCCGAGATATAGTTTTGACTGGTCCTATTGATAGGTGGTTATACACACTGGCATGTTCTCTAAGGTTTGCAATAGATAAGACATTTGCCACAATCATAGCAAGGCCCCGTCTACTTTAATGAGGACTAAATAGGGAGCAGGGAATGTAGTTTTGTCACTTTTCTCTTGGAACAAGCTAGATTAGTTGGGACTTAAACAATGTAGTGTGGGGTGAGGGGGTTTAGAACATGGACTCAAACTTTTCCCCCCAAGGTTGACATCCTACTTCTACCACTGCCTTTTTGACCTTAGGAAAGTTACTTCAATTCACTTTTCCCTAATTTCTTCATCTATAAAATGGAGATGGTCATAGTATTGACTTCACAGACTTGGTGTGGTGCTCAGATGAGTTACTATGTATAACATGTATAGAACAGTTAAAACTGCAAAAGTAATATACGAGCCATGGAAGTACACAGTAAGAGTTTTGTTTGCTAGCATTATTTAATTTTTTAATGAATATTCACATATACCTATTCAAGGAACAGAGTGAGGGAAGAATTATTCAGTAGCACGCTCCTTGAAGAGAACAACCAAAGCACAAAACCCACATTTTCTTTTTATGAATCCTGCCTAAATTATCCACATCTGAGTAAGAAAGTGGGAATGACATACTAATGGAAAAACAGGCTAATAAGCCTCCCCTAGTTTCATATTCTAGGGGTGGAATAATTTATGGGAAAGCTCTCAAGGCTTCTAAATGCTGCAATCAAATCACTATATGGAGAAAGCTACAAAATCAAATTCCAAACAATGAAAACATCAGTTTCTTAATGGAACAGTTCCAACCATCTGGCATTCATATGTTGTTTGTAGGGGCGGTTATTGTGTAGACATAATGACCCAATCCCACTTCTAGGCAAGAAGCTTTCATGAAGGAAGTTTACCCTGGCCATTTGTGGTGGTTAATATTACCAGAAGAGGGTTTTTTTTTTTTTTTAACTGTTCCACTGTTAGTGTTTCAAATTCACTTTTTTTTTTTTCCCCAGAGAACACAAAAAGAAGGAGCTGCAAATATATTTGTAGAGCACAAGAGGGTGGGCAGATTTCAACATCTCAGAAATAAATTTTTCTTCAAGGCAATTTTTAAAAAAGAGGTGCCCAGTTACATAGGCTGGATACAGTCTTAATAATCAAGTTATTACTTCTAAACAGATTGAAATTAAATACTGGATCATTCTCTTACTGTACCTTAAAAACTGATTTTGAATAACACTGGAAACAGAGATTAATGACATTTCATTTTTACTCGATTGACCTGCCAATTTTGTTAGCATATTATTTTCCCCTTTGCTTTGGAACTTGACCTACAGTCAAAGGTTCGTTCATTTACTTAAACTTAATGAATCCAACAAGTATTTACTAAGTTCTAGATATCGAGGCATGTATATGTAACAGAGTGTAAAAAGAAGAGTTTTTAAGAAATGGGAACAAGTGAGTTATGAGAAGGGCAGGTTGATATAAAGTGTTAACAGCAAGAGTTTTTTAAAAACTATAATTGGTTAAGATGAAAAAGAAGAAGGAAGATAAGAGGGAGATGTGCAAGCAAATTTAGAATTCAATGTAAATAAGATCTGTATTGGAGTGATTAAAGAGAAAAAATGCTATGGATCATAGGATCAGTAACAGGGATTTCCATGTTATAAGCTCTCCTAGGATGCAGGGAGAAAAGGCAGAGATAAAAAATGATAAGAGAGTAAGTGAATGGAGAATAGGGAACAAAGAGCCAGTGTATGGATGGGGCTGTTCCAGAAGGAGACCAAAAAAAAGAAAAAGGAAGCAAAGTCACAAGTAACTATGTAGTAGAAGAGAACTCTCCTGGACCTATTTTCTAAAGGTTTGTAAACCTACTACATAAAGACCTATTTTTGTAGATTTGAAGGGGTTTCTAGGTTACAACGTAGTTCTATTTTTCTTTTTTGGGAGAGAACAGAAAACGTTCAGAGACAGGCAAAGACTACAACATATACATCCCATAAGAGCCTTGTTGAGAAGTGTAAAAATTAGTCCCAGTGACTGAGTCATGTCTCAGGTTGACAGCACTTAAAAATTATCATTAAAAGAATAAAATAAATTAATTAAGCATTCAGCACCAGAAACTAAAGAGAGTTACAGAATAAATGCAAGGAAGTCACTAGGAAGGACTTCACTGTAAACAAAAGAGTTAATGAGAGACTCGGCAGAAAATGAATAACAGTGATAAATAGATCCTAGATTGATTTTTTTTGTGAAAAGTTAAAAAAAAAGACCTTTGGCAAAGCAAATCATTAAAAAAATTACATATTAATTTATAGTACTAGGATAAACAAAAGGATAAATACCTTAACAATTCCAGTTAAAGCAATTTTAAAATCTCAACGAAGTGAGTATTACATGACAATTATTTAAAGATAAGTATAACCTAATTTTATAAAGGCGGTAACTATGGAATATACTTGTTACAGGTTGCGTTCTCTGGGAAGTAGGTGCTGGGGCTGAGTTGGGCGTACAGAGAGTTCGTTGGGGAATAACATCTATGAAAGGACAGGTGGAGAAGCAGGACAGGGCAAGGGGAGGCATCAGACCATGATACAGAACCAACAGTTTTTTGCAGGTGGGATATGATCTTGGGAACAAAGACGGTCCATCAGAGCGGTCCCACACTGGGACTTGTGTCACCCCCTTGCTCAGTCATTGGCCATGGCCCACCATGAGATGACCATATTCTTGGCTATCACTTTGCTCCTTCATTGGCTGAAGGGATGTCCTGGGAAGAATGTGGCCTCACCTGAAAAGCCCCAGAGGACCCTGAAAGTGCTAAAAGCCATGGATGTTCTTTGCAGCTGGTCAGTGAGTTCTTTCTTGAAGCATCTTCACGTGTGCTCTGCGTGGATCCCCTTCTGCAAACTGGTAGCGGTAGCAGTACCTCCAGGGGTCAGGTGGGCCTCTCTTCCTGAAGATAAACTTAGAAGAGGGAGGTGAAGGGGACCAACTATAACCCTTATCACTGCTGTTTGTCTCAGGGCCACAACTGGTACTTAGCTGCTCCCCCACTCCTCCGTCCCCTGCCCCTTACACCTTCTAAATCCCCTCGTCCTCAGCTAACAGGTCCACCAGTCTTGATAACGCACCTCATGGTGGGACTCAAACTCTCGCTCCTCAGGGCTCTGTGTCCTGGGTAACCATGTTCTTTTTCATTTGCTATGTTCGTTCACGGTCACAATGCCTTGTCTCCTGGTCTCTACACACAGGTCTCTACCAGGGCCCCAGACTGCCCAGGCAGAAACCACAGCTTGTAGTTCAATGGGACTTTTGCTGTAAGACTTTTAGGCCTGATAAGAATACAGAACCTCCATCTTGCAGATCCCTGAATTGTATGGAGAGAAGCACAAAGTCCCACAGTGGGTCATCGACAGTGATGGTAGGTGGGGTTACTTCTTGCACCCTCTAATTTCAGGGACCTGTGTATTTTTCCTGTTGGTGATAAAGCATCACATTAAGTTCTCTGATCCAATGCATATACTGCATCCTGAAAGATAGTTCCCGATCCTTGCAGGGTCTTGTCTCCAAGTTGGTACTTCAGCTGTGTTCTTCAGCAGCTTCTCAATCCCTCCACAGGAAGCTTCTGGGTGGGGCTTTATGTGATAAGACCGTATGACACACCTTCTTCACTGTAAATTAAATGCCTTGGTTGCTGTTGTATGAGATTCCATGCCTGTGGATCAGGCATTCCGTAAGATCCGGAGAGTGATGCTAGCCGAGGCCCTGAGGGCAGGAACAGCAATGCCATATCCAGAATGGATGTTTATTCCTGTGGAAATGAGCCACAGCCCTTCTAGCACGGAAGAGGCTCAACCTAGTCAACGTGCCACTAAGTTGCCAGTTGGTCTCCTTGAGAAATGGTCCGTACTAGGAGCTCAGAGTTGATCTGTGCTTATGTCCATTCTTGGGCTTCGAGTAGGTGTTTGTAGCTGGCAGTTTGGACATTTAGAAGCAGCATCAGAGAGGTCAGCTTTGGTAAGTGGGCGTCTGTAGCCTCCTTCTCTGCCACGTGGCCACTTCATTCAT
Source organism: Ursus americanus (assembly GCF_024610735.1). Classification (NCBI taxonomy): domain Eukaryota; kingdom Metazoa; phylum Chordata; class Mammalia; order Carnivora; family Ursidae; genus Ursus; species Ursus americanus. The sequence goes on from NC_142144.1 coordinate 21,728,223, forward strand.
GCGTCCATTGTGCTGTTGACAAAGGCTGGCTCAGCATTCCGGCTTGGGGAGAAGTATAGAAGCTCTACCTCTTCCCTCTCCTTTACGAGTCAGAGGAATTATGGAGGGGGGAGGGTCATGTTCATTGAACTCCATCTTGGAATAGATTATGAGACTGAAGATAATTTACACTTGACAAAACCTGTGCCGAATGGGTTAAGTTCACGCTCTCTAGGTCTACATTTCTACAAGTCAGTGCCATTCTCGCTCTGGGAGGAAGTCCAGCTATGGTTATTGTTGCTAATCTTTCAGAAACTTAAAGTCCCAGAAACGGGTTTTAAAGATAACTTTTCACAGATATTGTTTTAGATCTTTTCTTGGAAATTGGAGATAAGCTAACCTCATCAGCAAATTCTATCAAGGCTCAACAGCTATTGCTTCCTTCCTTCTGATCATACTACATTGTCCCAGGAGTTTTAAAGTGTTCTGTATTACTGTTTCAAACTCCTTATAGTCCATCTGTATCGTGCAAACTAGCAGTGACTTCTGCGAGGTTACCTCTTGTCTGCATAGTAATCCTCCCGAGGTTGTGGCCACATTTTGTATCAAATTCATTCCTATTCTAAAGTTTGTAATATTTCTAAGGTGCCGACATGAGGTGGCCAAGTGTTCTTAGCAATCATGGATAAGAACTCCGACCTTAGTTGGTGTTACAGGCTGAATTCTGTCTCCCCCCAGTTTTTTGTTGAAGTACTAACCTGCAGACAGTGACTGCATTGGGAGATGGAGCCTTTAAAGAGGTAATTAAGATAAAATGAAGTTCATAGGAGTGGGTCCTAGTCCAAAAGGACTGGCGTCCTTATAAGGGGATGAGGACACAGACACACACAGGCTGAGGGGAGACCAAGTGAAGACATAAGGAAAAAACTGTCATCAGCAAGCTTAGGAGAGAGACCTCAGAAGAAACTGTGCTAACTCCTTGATCTTGGACTTCTAGCCTTCAGATCAGTGAAACAATACATTTCTGTTGTTTAAGCCACCAAGACTGTACTACTTTGCTCTGGCACCTCTAACAAACTAATACAGTGGGTGTGAATCTCAGTCAGTGAACTTAGATATTCAAGTATTTTTCTATGTTTCAGATTAAATTCTAACTCTGGATCTCCCATTCTTCAGGGTTGGTGGGAAAGCATGAGCTCAGTTCTTCTGGAGTTTTCTTCCATTCTTAGGGAATTAGTTATACACATGTATCCAGATTGGTCATCCTTTCAGAGTTTTGTATAATGTTAGTGTGTTGGAAGGGCCCATCTACCATTGGTCTTTAGAGCTTGCCTCTGAGACTTCGTTTGTCCAAGTCCCCTGTTGCTATGCCACCCATGAGACATGAGCATCTGTTACTAAGCTATTCTAGGTCCCCTCTACCTAAACACATCTTGACTTTTTTCTCAAGGGTCTTGCTTGGAACATTTGCTAGGAAGAAGGACAGAGGTGCCCTCTGTTCCTGAGATACACAAACCTTTCTCTGTCGCTCTCCTACTCCAAGAGTATTGTTTTTCTTTCAGGTCTGTACAAACCACTCCATGCCTGTAAATCCTTTGATCCTAAGAGCTTAAGCTCTCTGCAAAGATTTTTGGCTCTTTTGTTCTCTGTTTTGCCACACACCTTCCTGGGCAATGAGCACAGAGCATATGACTATTCAACAACGAGAGGGAGGAAAATGGAAATACAGGGAAAAGAAAACATTGACTAAAAATCTTAAAATGTAGTCTTGTCATATAATTAGTATATCCCACTAAGGGCAGAAGAAACTCTAAAATATTGATTATGGAAATATATTCTATGGTTACACAGAATTAGGATACTAGCTATGGAAAATCACAGACTTTATATCTAGGAATAATCTATTGACTTATCATAAAATTAATTTTTCTTTGGAGGTGTTTGTTGTATGTCTTGGTTTTACATAGGAATATAATCACTTTCTGCTCTTAGGTGTTGTGGCGTATATATGTGTTTACTCACAACAGTGGCTGCCAGAGAATGTGATGGTGGAGCATTATTCCATGTTTGTTTTAGGAGTATTATTGTATGGATAGTATGGATAGATCCAAATAATTTCACTTGCATTTACAAATATATTATTTAGGCATAATCTACAAACAATAAATTACAGTGATCTTAGATGTTCAGTTCAATGAGTCTGGGTAATTATATACACCCATGTTACCACCACAGAAAGCAAGATACAAGACAAATCCTTCACCCAAGGAATTCAGTCAGTCTCTACTCCCTAGGCAATCATTGTTCTGTTTCTAACATCATCGATGAGTTTTGCCTGTTCTAGAACTTCATGGAAATGAAATTGTAGACTATACACTGTTTTGCGTGTGTCTTCTTTTGTTCAGCGTGTTTTTGAGATTCATTCATATTTTTGTGTATATCAGTTTTTTCCTGGTGTCACTCATTCATCTTCCATTCATGTCCGTTTTTTGTTTTTTTTTTTAAAACCTTTGGAATTTACCCCGTCTCTGCTTCTGGCAGAGTATATGTTGGTGGAGCCATTCAGTTAAATGTAATCAGTGCTTAACTGAGCAGAGTTTGTGCAAAGGTATAACATCTCTGAGTTGCCCACTCTTGATGAGTGCCCACTCCAGAAGGCAGTACATCAGAATTTCTCCTTTTCTCAGATCAATCCACAGGTGTCATTGACCTGCACACACATTACAGTCAAAATGTGTGTGAGTATATATATTAGTTAAGCCAAGCTAACCGATAGATTCCCAAGATTTATTGGTTCAAAGAACAAGAAATGTCTTTCTCAGGTAAAAGCCCAGAGAGGGTGTTCACATCAGTAGATAAGCTCTCCTTCATATGGACACTAAGGTGTCAGGACTTATGGTTGCCTATCATTTTCAACCCATGGCTCCAAGGTTGGTGTGGGCATCACCATTCCAGTCAACCAAGAGGGACTAAGACAATAAGGAAGCACATGTAAGGGAATTTTATAGGTAGTCCAGATCAGGCAGAGGTCACTTATGCTCATTTTCTACTGGAGAGAACTCAGCTATGTGGCCTCAACTACCTGTAAGAGAAGCTGGGAAGTCTAGTCTAGCTGGTACCCAAGAAGTCAAGAAAGGATATTATTATAGTCAAAGGCCTCTGCTACAAGATATATACTCTACATTTATCTGTAGAGCAGTTTCATAGCTTTGATTGGGTTCTGAAAGGGGTCTACATCATAAATGTTTCAGAGCCTCCTGTACCTCTAATATTGCTGCTTTCATCTTGCTCTAGAAGGTATAGTAGGCTATGAAGTCAAAACAACAAAGACGACAAAACACACATGACTTAGGAAAACCCTCTGCCCCACTTTTGCCCAGGGTGACACAGTGCTGTTCATATCCTTTGGACTACTCGTTGCAAAGCTTGGAGCAGACATCATATAAACTATGGGAACGCACAAGAATCCAGCATATTACTATCAGTCATATTTTTTTTTTGACAGAAAAGAGCAGACACTTTTTATGGTTTGTGCTTTTTGCGCCTTGTGTAAGAAATTCTTTTCTACCCCAAAATGCTAAAAATCTGGAGGTGTTGCCTTGTTTTTAAAATCATTAAGAACTTAAGTTTGTTTACAGTGTGAGGTAGGGATCCCATTTTTAAAAATATATAAAGAGAGTGCTAATTATCTCAGCGTCATTAACTAAACAGATCATCTTTGATTTACTAATTTGCGTTGACTTATCTGTCATTCATATGAATGGTTGTTTCTGAACCTACTATTCTCTTTCATTAGATTATTGAATGACATAATAGACCCTGCAGGTCTTTGTGGTTCTGTTTCTGAACCTGCTTTTCTTGCTCATTAGATTATTTACCAATCACTGCACCAACACCACATTATTACAATATGAAGCTTTTGATATCTGAAGGGAAAATTTTTCCTCCCAATGCTTCTTCAGAATTGTCTTGGTCATTCTTGGCCTCTTTCAATTCGGCATGAATTTTGGAATCACTTTGTCAAGGTCTACGAAAGACCCTATGTTACAATTTGGAGTAGATTGCTATTATGAGTGAGACCTTTGAGAATTTATAATATCTAATGGGCTGTGGCTTCTTTGTATATTGACCTTTTATTCAACAATGTTGGTAAACTCTCTTGTTCTATTACTTTATTAGATTTGCTTGAATTTCTTAGCAGACAACTACATCATCTATAAATCATATTTTCTTGTTTTCTGACCCTTATAGCCTCTCATTTCTGTGGGTGTCTGTGTGTGTGTTATTGGCAAGGGGCTTCAGTACAATGTTGAGTAGAAATGGTAAAAAGGAAAAGCTATCCTTGTTTTGTTGCTAACTTTAATAGAAAAATGTTAAATGAATTAAAATTAAGAATAATGTTTCTAGAATTAGGTTGTTGGTAGCAACTCTTTATTGTGTTTAGGAAATTCCTTCCTTTCCTGGTTTGCTAAGATTTTTAAAAAAAATAAATGAATGGCAAATTACTTTATATCTTCTAATATTAAATCATCCTTACATTATGATGTTAACATGATGTGCTTATGAAGTATATTTTTAAAACCCATTGCTGAACTGGGTTTGATAACATCATATATAACATTTTTTAATGCCTTTTGAGATTTGGCTAATAATTTTCCTTTTTATGTTTTTTTTTCTGATTTTGGTATCAAGATTTTATTAGTTCATAAAATCATTGAGATGCTTTCCTTCTTTTTCTAATCTTTGAAACCATTTGAATAGAGATTGTCTATGAAGATTTCCTAAATCCCCCCTAAATCCTTGAGCTTTCTTGTAGGTAGCTTCAGAAATGGGAATTCAGTTTATTTAATGGTTATAAATATATTCATGTTTTAAATTTTTTGAATCAATAGTTTTTGTAATTTATATTTTTCTAAGAAGTATTTATTTTAGCTAACTTTTTAATGTTCAGAAAGGATATAGGACTATACTATTCTCTTAGTATTAAAAAATTCTACTGAAACTCTAATTATAATCTCATAGTCTCTTTTTTTTCTCCACTGTTTTATTAGCAATTTACCTATTTTTGTTGGTTTTTTTGTTTTATGACTCTTTTTATGATTTCTTTGTATATAGGTCTCTTGTTAGCTCTAAAATTAGACATGTGACATATGTTTTTTCTTCTTCATTTTCTTTTTTTCCTGTTTGTTTTCTATCAAAGCCTTTTTACTTGGGTACGGAAGACTACAGGAAAGGGATTGCTAGTCCTCGATCTGCTTCACACTAGCCAGGCTATTCGTGCGAAACGTGTGATGAGAAGCAGGTGAGCACAGAGGCACTCCATTGATGGTTTTCATCTTGTTGCTAGGTAGCCCTCCCACGTGGCTGTGGCGCACACAATCCCCAACATCTCCTCCCTATTCCTGGAGACTCCTTATGCCACTTCTACCCTCAAGAGCGTTTTTTAAAAAACTAAATTGGGCTGCCTCACCCACCTCTGCTGCTGGCCTTTTAAAAATAGAAAGGTTTCCTAAGGAGAATGGTTTGTTTCCAGCCAAAGGAAAAACACCAGAGAGGCACCAATGCTCCCCCCCCCTTTTAAAAAAGATTTTATTTATTTGCCAGAGAGAGAGAGAGAGAGTCACAGAGCGCGCACAAGCAGGGGGAGTGGCAGGAAGGCTTTTCGCTGAGCAGGGAGCCTGATGCAGGACTAGATCCCAGGACCCTGGGATCATGACCTGAGCTGATCCCAGGACCCTGGGATCATGACCTGAACTGAAGGCAGACACTTAACCGACTGAGTCACCCAGGTGTCCCACAAATGCCCCATTTTAAGAAGGACGAAAGGCACCAAAAACTTTCCCAACAGCCTGTATTCTCTCAGGTATTGTTTCATCAAAATATATTTTTTGAACCAGTCTCTACATTAACTGACCAGGGGGAAAATTTCCAACAGATCTTTCTGTTGATAGTTTTGATTACTCTCTTGTAGAGAATTTCAAAGGCTTTTTTGCCAGAGGAAAGGTAACATGGGGAGGCAGAGAACTGGCATGACCAGCAATCCCTTCTGAGCGGATGATAGAGCCTAATGCAGTGACAGCCAGTTTTTCCATCCTAAATGCTTCTTCAGTTACAGCTCTTGGACCACTCACTAGATAACATCGGTATTCTAACAAAGTCTATAGTATCCTTTGAGATAATAATGTAAACTGTACTTGAAATATTCCTCATTAAAATTCTCTTCATTTTGCTGAAAATATTTTTTCTCACATTTGACGGCACCAGCTGCCTTTGAGTCTTCAGCTCTGCTGAAGTCATCTGAAGAAACCAATCTAGAGAAACACTGCTTGGTAGGGGATAAGAGACAAAGGTTAGCGCAGAAGGCACTGGGATGACTAACCAGGAAAGGGAATGGCCTGAACGGCAAGAGGGCCCCAGGCAGTTAAAACATTGAAGAAAGTATATCACGGCATGTTCATCTCTGCTGAAACAACATCACCCGTTTCAATGTTTTAAGAAGACTGTTCAAATATATTACCTTACTTTGGTAAGGACAACTTAGAACCCAATAAAATAGAAACACCAGCATTATTATCCCATTTTACAGCGGAGAAAACTGGCTCATTTGGAACACAGTATTAGGTTTGATGAATTAATCTCTGTGCTGAATTGAACTCTGTCTTGGATTTCATTTTCTCACTCCTTTTATACTGGGCACACAACCTACATTTGATTTGAAAGTTATTGTCCTCAAGCTGGCGGAAGAGCAATCTCATTCAGACAGGTCTGCGCTTGTTAGAAAGACAGGTCTGTCCAGGCTGACCTTGAATTTTGTTCTCCATTTCATTTTAGGCCAGATAAAGAGGAAATGAAGTGTTGTACAGCAAATAACTTAGAACTCTTGAATACATATATCTTTGTGGATAGAACTCCCCATTTGATGTGAGGACCACAGAGTAGGCAGTTAGATATTAAGGCAGTTAATATATAATCAAAGCACAAGCAGCAATATTCCTTAAGATGGTAAGAGATAAAATCAATATATTCAAAAATATTCAAGGGGAGTGGTAGGCAAGAAACTCATTTACATTTCGATTTATGAGGAGGGGCTAAACATTGAAATACTTTTTAAATTAAATAATCTAATGTTTATTGATAAAATTAATATAATACTTTAATTAATTTTAAATAAAAATGTAAAATATTCTTTTCACTAGATATTAAAGTTTTGATATTGAGAAACCTAGCAGTAAATAGTGTGTAATAAGGAGAGAGGAAAATTAGCTAAGTGATTTTCTGAGTTGGGTAGAGCTGTGGTTGAAAACAAAACCCTTTCAGGATGTTTTCTTCTCTTACCAATATATACTTTGTATTATACTTAGACTTTATAGTGGATATTTTCCTATTTGTCCAATGTAATATTTTTTTATAGTTTAAGATTGACACTTATTTGAGATGAGAGTATGTACATGCATTTCTGTGCTGTGCATGAATATATTAGCACTGTGCATGCATTAACATTTCTAATTTTTCACATTTTAAGTGGATTATTGTAAAATAAATCATAAATTGGTAGGAAAGGGGAGAAAGTGGAATCGCTTCAAGTTGATTTTTTAGAAAGGGGGCGCTTGGCTGGCTCAGTCTCTAGAGCGTGGGACTCCGCCTCCTGGTTTTAGGTTCGAGCCTCACATTGGGTGTAGGGATTAAGAAAGAAAAGAAAAGAAAAGAAAAGAAAAGAAAGAAAGAAAGAAAGAAAGAAAGAAAGAAAGAAAGAAAGAAAGAAAGAAAGAAAAGAAAGAGAAAGAAAGGGGATTTGAAACTGCTTCAGATAGTAATTGACTAGCGGACAGATCTTAGCCCTGAGCATCCTGTGAAAACCACAGGGCAACACAAAGTTTTCAGCAGTCGCGGGCAGGAGATGGTCACGTTCTGTTACAAGCATACCTAACTTGAAAAGTTAGCTTGAAAAGTTTCCATCCCTTACAAGAAGTCTTCCCCTCCCCGCCCACTGCGGTTTAAAGGGATCTCTCCTTTCCGAAAGCTCGAGATTACCGGGTGACTGCCACCAATGCAGCCCCCCATCGCTGTTGTGCGTTTCTTTCTCAGACGTAGTTATCCGTGCTGCCGAGCGAGTCCCCCTGCCCCACTGCTGTCCCCGTCTCCTACGTGCCCTTTCAGGCAAGAGCGCACTCAGCTTTTACTCCTAAACAGCCACTTTGGATGCGTGGCGGCTTTAGCAGCGGAGCGAGAGGCAGAGAATTGCCAAAACTCCGGAAATCCTGGGAAGCCAAGGGTAGGAAGCGGGAGGTGGGTGGGTGGGAGGTGGCGCGGCTGGAAAGCCCCCGATGGACTGGGTGTTGTTATAGGACCTGGGCCATCCTCCGTGCCTGCCACTTTCTCCAGAACGAACCCCAGGCCTTCGTCCGGCGCAGCTCCCGCCCACACCTCCAGGTGTGCATTCCCCGCCCTTAATTACTCTCCTAAAACTGATAGTTTGCACTTGCAAAGTTTCACTGGGAAAGCGGAAGAGACCTAGCTGAGGAGACCTAGGGGAGCACAGTCACACTTGTTTTGGTCTGCAGACCGAGTCAATGGAAAACCCAGAAACAGAACCGTGTGCACCTTTCTAGCAGGAAAGTCGACGCTTGGTCTTTTGCAGCCTCCCGTGAAAGGCTGTGCTGGGAGAAACTTTGTGTCTTCTGCAAAGTTGAGAAACTGAACTCCGAAAGAGGCCATACTTCAGGGGTTTTGCGGGCCCGCGATGTTTTCCAGAGCTTTTCGAGTGGGAAGAGTAGAGCGACAAAATGAGAATGCACCGTGTGGGGGAGCCCACCCAGCCCAGCAAGCTGGCGGGCGCTGAGGTGAGCGCGGGAGGGTGAGCATCCGAGCCGGCGGCCGTAGATCTCCCGCCGCGGGTGGGTCACGCGGGGCTGCGGGGTGGGGTGGGTAAGATAGTGACGGGAGGCTTAGGTGCCCCTCAGCCCCCGCCCTACCTCCGGGGCGGGGGGGGTCTCAATGAATGGGGGAGGGGGCGCGGAGGGGGTGGGGGCTCCCGGGGCTTCACACCAGGTGACGGAACGAGCTAGGGGGGAGGGAGTCGGGGGTACGGGAGTTGCTGACTTGTGCTACGTGGAGCCGGCCGAAAAGAAAGAAGGCGGAGGAAGAAAGGAGGCTGGCGTCCGCGCCGCGGCTTCGGCCCTCCCTCGGCGCCCCCTCCCCCGCCGCCCGGGCCAGCGCGCCAAAGCGCAAGCAGGCGGCCCGAGCGGCGGCTGGCGCTCCCCGGGTTGCGACTCCCCCGTCCGCCGCGGAGTGCTGCCCGGATCTTGGGCGGCCTGGGCCCCGGCGCCGCGGAGCCCTCTCCGGCTTCCCCGGGGGGTGGGCGCACGGGGCGGCCCGGTTCCGGGCGACCGCCAAGGGGGCGGGCGGAGGGCCGGGCGCCGGCCGCAGGGAGCGAGCGCGCTGCGGGAGGCCAGCCCGGGGCCGGCGGCGGGCGCAGGTAAAGGGGCGGGCGCGGCACGGGGCGGGGGACGGCGCCCCCTGGGCGCGGAGCCAGTGGCCGCCGCGTCGCCTGCGCCGCCGCAGGGCGCGCTCGGCTCGCACTGTCCCGGGGCAGACAGGCTTTTGTGGTTGTGCGTGCGAGTGTGCGAGCGAGTGTAAGTGTGTGTGTGCGCGCGCGCGCTCGCCTGTGTCGGCGTTGGGTGGGCGTGCGCGCTTGCGAGCTGGCCTGCAGGAGGCGAGGCTCTCCTGGCCTCCGCCGCCAACCAGTTGACCGAACCCCGGGAGGGAAGTTGCCGCAGCCGCCCGGGCCGCCGGCCCTTCCGTCCCCCGGCCAGGTCAGTGCGCCCCGGGGCCCGCGCTTTGTGCCGCGTCTGCGGCCCGGACCCGCCCAAGTGACACGTAGGTGGCCGCGGGTTACCTGGGTCTGGGTGGGAGCACGAGAAGGCTTGCAGGGGATGGAGGGCTCGAAATTACCCCAAAGCCGGGTCCGGGTGGACGTGGAACGCCAGGATTCCCCGTGCCCAGCAGCGCGGAGCTCCCGCACCACTAGCTTCTCACGGACGACTCCTTAGTCTCTCCCGAGCTGCGGACTTTCAACTTAGTTTCTGTGCAGCCGCCTAACAAACACGCTCAGCAAGTAACTGGGAAATTGAAGGCAAGGGAGGGACCTGGCTTAGAGTTGGTGGTTTTGAAACCGACAGGCTCGTTTGGTTTGTGTAGGACTAGTTTGTTATGAATGGATATAAATTTTATTCTTGTTTTTTCTTTGCTGCCATTTGGCTTTTGATGTGTAAGGGATGACGGCATCCAGGACTTGTTGCTGCCTTCAGTCTGGGGCCTGAGATTGTTGCTCACTGTCGCTACTTCTCTTTCTTTTCTCGTTTGTTGAGATCTGTGCATTTTTCATAAATGTGGGTTTTCAGTGAGTGCTCGCTTGTTAAAGTTTCACGGTTTCGCATTGGAATAGGTGCATATTTGCAAACCTGAATATCGGAAACAGGTAACTGCAGTTATTAGGATAAAATCCTCTGTTCCTTCAGGCTCTAACAGTCCGTGTTTTTCACCTATTTGCATAAGTATTATTTGCCCAGTGTAAGCATAACTCTGAAGTCAGTGGTCTGTGATTCAAAGCCTGCGATTCTGCTTAAAGGGAGACTGCACCGGGAAACCTAAGTTCTCCTAGGAGGTGATTCCCTTGCCAAATAGAAGAGTAAGTTCCAAGGGAAATGGGTGTATACTGGAGTTATGACTGTTTGGACCGAACTAAATTGCATTCTCTCTCTCTCTCTCTCTCTCTCTCACACACACACACACACACACAAACGCACGCATCTAGTTGTTTCTGTCCTTGGTTCTCTAAATCTGGTAGGAGTGAGCAAATTTGCCTCAAATGCAAAATTGTGAATAACGATTAGCATTGTAAGTATGATAAGGCTGTGTTTTACTTGACACCGTTTAATTTGAGGATAAAGAAACTAAGTAACGAGAAAGAGGTAGTGCGTGAGGGAGAAGGCATGGGCAGAATGAAGGGCCTGGTGGGAGGGAAGAGTGGGCTGTCATAATCTGAGCCCCTGTGCTCACCACGTCCCCTAGCGGTGCCACCTTAGCCAGTCAGGTCAGCTTGTCCTTCATCTCACGGTACTCACCTGGAAAATGGATGGATTTAATGATCTTTGCTGTTCTTTCCAGCTCCCCCAAGTAATTAGAAACCGGCCATTGGTTATCCCATGCTAGAACAGTAGGAAGAGTAAAGTGTGAATGGGTTATTCCAGAAGGGAAGTGAGAGGACAAGAGGGCAAAGGTAGAAAAAAAAAACCTGCAGTAGGGGATTCCTGGGGTTGGGGGGGGGGGGACCTTGACCTGGGGGTTGATTTTCCTCTATTTTTCTTAACTCCTCCACAAGGGCATCAATAATACTCCCCCCACTCCCAGTTAATCTTTCATTATTCTACTAGTGAGTGAACATGCTTAGCCTTAAAAGTGATGTGGAGTGAGGGTGATCTCTATCGTGGGACCTGCCCAACTTCCCATTTGCATCAGTGTCTCTTAGGCTCAGCAGCTGCCCCGTGCTGTGGGCACTCAGCAGATCTCAATTTCCCTGTGAATGATGGGGAAAAATACAGAGATGGGTAGGGCAGCCCTTTCAACCAACTTGTGTTTGGAAACTTCTATTTTTGTTTGAAGCTAATATTTACCAAACAGAAATTTTTTTAAAAAATTATACCATAGATTTTTTTTCAAGGCTTTACTGAATGGAACTGTTCTGTTAGACCAACTGGGAAATTCAAAGAAAGTAAAACTCTCACTTGCTAGGTCTTTTTGATACATAATGACATTCAGTCTGAAGTTTGTGATTGTTAGGGCCAAGAACCTTATTTCAGATGCTTAGTAAGGAAAGTTGCAATCTGGGCAGAATACACTGTGTCATTTTCACTGGGAAGCTCCAAGCGTTCAGCAAATAACAAGACTTAAAATTAAGTTTGAGGTCAAGTTTTTAATGTCTGTGCTTAATGTGTGGCTTGTCTTCCTTTAGTTTTTTTGGTACTCATATGCATACACACTTGAGGAACATGATTTATTTTAAAAGTGAAGTGTGATGTAATAAAACTGGGAACATAAGCTCTTGGTTTAAAGTCTCAAAGTTTGCTCTGGCCTTATACTATTTGGTTTCTTGTTTTTACATATCATGTTACCCCCCCCCCCCCATTGCGTTATTACTTAAATACCTCATGGAGAACTATTATGGATGTCTTAGAAAGTTGGGAGAAAAGGAGAAAAATTTAATTGGATAAGCAATTACTGAATTCCTCCTATAGAAACAGATGCAAAGATGCTTAAAAGGAGGCTTTAGAAAGAGCGGCAGTGCAGAGGGAAAACAGGCAGCTAACTTCAATACATAGTAGCTGGATTGCATAACTAGGTGGTGGCTGCAGAATCCAAGAACCCTTGGCACGCTCAGGAATGGAAAATGAACTTCTGACTCTGGGGAAGACTTCACAGAAGGGCCTGGAAGGGTGAAAATGATGCGTCTCTTAAAAGATGAATGGTGGAGAATGAAGATGGAGTTGGAGTCTGGGGTAACGAAGGGTGGAAGGGTAGCAGGCGGTAAATTAGGGGGGACCTTGGATGTTATTTTAAGAAGTTGTGCTACGTGGGGTTGGGAAGGGCTAAATATTAACCCCCCAAATGCAGGAAGACCATGGTGATGCCTGCTGGGGGCATTGTGAGGGGCGAAATGTGTGGCAGGCCTGAGTTTTGATTCTTTTACGTTTCATTTTAACTCATGGCTCGTGAATGTTAGGGCACTGCTGTCGGCTTATCCAGATTATATAAAAATGATAGAATACACGATACGTAGTTTCTTCCTCCACAGTCCTCCCAAACTGATAGTAGTCTTTTGAGAAATTTAATTTAGCAGGAATTAATGATGTTCGTGAGGCCTTTTGAGCATGTGAGTTAAAAAATTACTCTCCAGGCACAGAGCTGACCAAGAAAGCATTTTGTTTTGTTTAGGGAAGGGCCTGCTAGTTAATGCTAATTTAAACATGACTCTAATGGCAACCAACATTCTTGACCCTGTTTATCTTATACATAGTATTTAACCACAGCGGTTGAATATTTGTCGTACAGTAGAGAAAGAATTATTATTAGTTTTGAAATGGGGCTAATGCCCTTGGAAAGGGGAGGAGGAAATGATCCAGAGAGGAGGTGGGGAGAGAGCAATACTTTGGTACAGCCGTGAGGGCTGACCCACCCCCGAAAATCCTTTAAATGTAATTCCAAAAGAGTCGCTTAATGGTGTAGATTTATACTTCTTTAAGAACCTCCCTTCTGATCATCTGCTTTTTTTCCTCCCTAGAACTCTAGAGCTGAGGTGTCTAGTTCATAACCTCTCGGATAGGAAGAATCTCTGTGGGGTCCACCTGAGAGAGAGGCATTCGGCCGCTCTGTCGGTTTCTTCTCGTCCCACGATGCCTGCATGTCACAGGTGGGAGTGGACGGCTTTTCAGCTGTATGTCACAGGTGGAGCTGGTCTGGCTAAGTCTTCTAATTGCCTTGCATCTGGAGAGGCTGGGCTACCGAGGAGCCTTAATAAAAGGAGATTAGATCAGCTGCTTTTTATTATCTTCTGAATACAATTTGAATGAAGGATCCTCCCACCAGTTTTTATCTTTTGCAAGGGAACTTGGGTTTGGCATGTTCAGTTAATTTGCAGGAGCCCAGGGTTAGTATACTGTTTCTTAGAAGGATACTTTTTTTTGTTTCTTTGGTTCTTAGGGAGGGAAGAAAGAGAGGGTGGTGGGGATTGTGATTTTATTTAAATGCCCTGACATTTTTTCCTTCAGGTTGGTATGATTTCAAAGTAGCATAGTTATTACTGACTTACGGAGATGGGGCAAAGAAAATTGTCCTGATAACTTTGATGTTAGCTACTGCCATCTGATCGGTGCTATAGAAACTTTAGCCTTGAAGTGCATGTAAAATTCAAATTTCTTTCAGCATTGAAGGAGGACTGTTGTACTGTGTGCATGGATTTAGGTTATAGTTGTTTTTTTTTTTTTTAATTTTTGTAGTACTGTTTTTGAAAAAGTGCTGGAATAGACAGGGCAGACTCTTTAGTCCGGTGCTAAAGCAAACGTGTGTAAGCCTGAATGAGCTAGATCAGGCTGTGTTTGTTGTATTTAATATGGAGATAAGGGAAAAGAGTTTCAAAACCAGCCTCTTTCTCTGAAAGAGAAAAAGAAAGTTTGACGCACAACACCTGGTCATGGGTCTCTCTGGGCAGGGTGGGGGGTGGGATGTCCCAGGTTGAAACTATTAAAGGGAATTTTGTTCATTATGGCCATCATAGGTGCCTAGACCTCTGAAGGTTTAGGACTCACTACTGTAGGGAGTGCTACTGTGAACCATTTCTTTGTAGCAATTTTCCCTTTATCCATTTTCTTAAATATCAAAACAATGGACTAGATGTGATTTCATGTAAATCTGTCATCCTGGGTTTTCTTTCTCTATGTTTAAGTGGTTCTCCTTGACCAGTCTCTAAGCTGCCTTCATTCTTGAAATTCTGCCCTAACAGAAGGATGGTCCCAGCTCTTTGGAAGGAGAAACAATTCAGGGGCAGAGGAGACAAGTTCTCTTCAACTCTAGCAGCACTGAAGTGACTGCTTGCTGTATTATAAGCACTGTGCTAGATAATCGGTGCTGGGAGTCCGGGCAGGACTGCTGCCCTCCAGGAGGTACAGACATGTTAGCGGATTCGGTGTAACAGGTGATTCGGTGTAGCAGGTGTGATGAGCGAGATGAATGAGAGAAGCGCGTGGCCGTATGGGAGCACCGAGCGGGGACACCTGACCTTCAGGGGCGTGGTGGTGGTGGTCAGGGAAGACTGCTGAAGGGTTGGGATTTGGAAGGACGCTAGGAGATAAATCAAGGAACCTGAAAGAGAAAAAAGAGATCAAGATAGAGGGAATCAAAAGGCTTTGTGTTTCCAGATTTTTTATTATTGGGTAAGTCACTGTTTCTCTTTTTTTACATCTGTAAAATGTGAATAAGACCTGACATTATCTGCTTGCTAATTCTAGTTTTCTTTTACTTGTTCCTTAATTTAATCTTTCATTTGTTCATGTATTTGTACCATAGTCGATAGATATTTGTTGCGCACTACCATATACTGGGAAACAGTAGAAAACAAGATGTGTAAGGTTCCTTTTCAGGGAGTTCTCATTCTGTCATACTGTTTTAATGCAAGTTGCTTCAAATATGGAGCATGCTCGTTGAATTATTCTTCCATTTGAGTCTCAGTTGCTCTGGGTACGTTAGCCTTTCCCTCGTAAACAGGAGGAGACAGAGCCGGGTATTCTCATTGTCATAAACTTGAAATGATTTGCTGAGATTTACCTGTTTGTTTCAAGTGTGGAGACAGATGCAGCTGTGTCTTACCTGTAACCTTGGCTTCCATCTCGGTTTGGATATTTTAATTTTTTTAAAGATTTTATTAGAGATAATGAGCAGTGGGGGAGGGGAGAGGGAGAGGCAGAAGCAGACTTCCCCGCTGAGCAGGGAGCCTAACATGGGCCTTGATCCCAGGACCCAGAGACCATGACCTGAGCCAAAGGCAGACGGTTAACCAACTGAGCCACCCAGATGCCCTCATTTTGGATATTATGTGACCCAACTTGTGTTTGAGTTTCTATATTCAGTTTATGATTTACTAGAGTAATCCAAACCTAGTGTTCACTGGGGGAGTCGGAGTTATTTTGAGGTTACACTATCTCTGTACTTTGCCGTTAGTGCGTTTTACTTCTTTAGATCACTGAGGGAATGAACACAGTAGAAATTGTTCTCATCAGAAGAGTTTATGAAAAGATGTGGATTTTGTAATGATTCAAACAATATAGATTTGTCTAAAGTAAATGTAATAACCTCCCTCCGCCCCTTTAACCTTAAGCATGTGATGTAGCTCCTTTGTCCACAGTTTGTTACGTGGCCTTCCGTCCTCGTACTTCTGCTGCTACACATCTACCAACTTGTTTGTGTGTGTATATATTTGTGTGTGTGCATCCAGGTCAGTCTATACACGCAGGCACCTGTGTGTGTGTGCACACCCTCGCTCCTGCCTCTGTTTGCTCTAGAGTCTGTTCTGAAGGCTGCCACCGTGGCTCAGACGTTTGAAGTCCCAGGAGCACGTGAGGCTCTTCTTGAATCAGTGCAGTATGGTATTACTCAGCGAGGTTTCTATCAGAGAGCGATGACTGTCTGGCTGTCATGAACAGGGAACAAGAAAACTATTTCCAGCTGCGTGACAACCGAGACAACAAGTATCATTGCAGAGAATGTCATTCTCACAAGGACGCTGCTTCATCTGGGTCTCGGGTGGGGGGAGGAGGGGCATTGCAGAGCACGTGTTTGGCTTCTGCGAAGCTTTTATTAGGTGGAAAACAAGGCGTCTGCGGTAGGCCCATCAAGCACTCCAACACAGAAGACAGGTGGAGTTCCTTCTTCCAGGCAGGTTTCCTGGTGCGAGTGTTAAGCGAGGACCCCTCCTCAAAGGCAGCAATCAGACGGGAAGGGTGGAAGGCTCTCGCCAAGGGAGACTCACAGCTGGAACAGAATTGCCTTTTGTGAAGGGGCTGCTTTGCCATCTTGGGCTGTGATTTGTTGGGAGCGGGGTTATTGTCCCATCAAGAAAATGAGGCATTCATTCTGTATTCAGTATTTCATTGTCGTTCCATACAGAACTGCTTGCTGTCCTTGGAGGAGACACAGAGACCTGAAGTTCAAAGGCTAGGGCAGGATAACAGACTTCCAAATTCAGCAGAAACTGGTTCCCTTGTCACTCTGTCTGAGACCCTATCAATTCACTTTCACGTGGCTGAAATCTTGGAGCACTTCCATGGTTAAGTCCTTATGCTTGGCCCAGGACACTAAAATAAAAAATAATAATAATAAAAAACCCACCAAGAAATTATGGTCCCTGCTTTCAAGTAGCTCATAAAGATGGAGAGCCGTGGAAACAAATGCTTAGGATTGGGCAGACGCTGATAAATATTTTAAACTGAGGTTTAAACAAAGTGCCCTCTGAGCATCTGAGGGTGGAGAGAGTAACTGTGCCTTGGAGTAGAGGCAGGATTTGCAGCAGGATACTGGCCTCCGTGCACAGGTTGGCTGAGAAGCTCATTCCACACGGAAGCGTAGAAAGCCCAGGTGCTGCGTGTGAGTGACCGACCGGTTAGGGTTGGTGGCAGAGTGGTGGTATGCTTTGGGTCAGTCTTGGGCCAATAGAAGGGGGCAAAGCCATTGGGGACCAAAAAAAGAAAAGGGCATGTCGATGCCATTAGCAGATGGGACGTGACAGTATAAGAATTCTTCCAGTGAGGCTTGTTGGTGTGAGGCAGAGATTTTCAGCTGGTAGCTGGAATTGGAGTTTGAAGCTTAGCCGAGAGGTCTGAGCTTGGCAGTATTGGGAAATAATTGTTATATGTCAGAGTAAATACCAGTGAAATTTACCGGATAATCTGAAGAGAACTTTTAGAGTGAGAAGACTGGTATATACTCGTTTTTTGAAAATATAAAAAAAATTCCCCCCAGCTTTATTGAGGTATAATTGACAAATAAAATAGTAAGATACTTAAAGTGTGTAATGTGATGATTTGATGTACACGTACATTGTGAAAGGGACCCTCACCGTCACTATACTCAGTGTTTTAACAAGAACAAGATGTACTTTGGTTCTTTAGGCTATTTTTCTTTCTAGCAGGTGATCGAAATAGTCTTACAGGCTATCACACATTCACTGAGCACCCACAGTGGCTTCTCTTGATGAGGTGGTCCTGGGATGATACAGCAGATGGAGTTCCACCTTGATGTTCCTTTGGGGGCATAAAAGCTCCTGAAACAAATCATTCCAGCAAAGGAAAGGACAATTCTGAAACTAATTAGAAGACTAGTGGTGGTTTGGGGTCTGAGAGGAATTGCAAAATATAGTTTTTTTAATTTACTGCATGACGACAGCAGTGAGAGTCCTATTACTGTCATTGCTACAGCAAAAGACAGGCTGAGAAACTCAGCACAACTCTGCAAACCCCACTAGCCTAAAGACCAGCTGTAGAAGCCCCCACAGGTTTGTCATGGGAATTTATAAAATCTGGTCTAGTACATGTAAGCTTCCATTGCCTGATTAAAGTAAAAGTAGGATACAGTATATAACTTTGCTGTTTACTTGGTTTAAAAAAAAAAAACCCACACAAAAACCTTTTCTAATTAACAGAATATTTCTATTTTGTATAATTATATTGGCATGGCTTCCTGCATGTGAGCTAGAACAAAGATAAATTGTTCTTAGTCGTTTTCTCTCTAGGCCAGTATGATTCTTTAAAATTCCACTCTTTTCCATTTGATAGTAAAAACAGTATGTGGTCATTTTAGAATTTGGAAAGTACAGGAGACTCAGTCCTAGTGCTACCCCTTGAGAATAACTTCCTCATTCCATTTTGGGATCATTTCTTAGGGTTTTTCAAATATTTGATCTACCAAATAGTTAGCATTCCGTGTTATGCCCTAAGTATGCATGCTGTTAAAATCTTAAATTTTTAATTTCCAGTGATGACATGGTAGTCACCATGTTTCATATGTATCATGTTTAATTATTTCCCATCTCTGCTTGCTTTTCTCTCTTTTTTTTTTAAAGGGTGTGTGCTTCTCTGCCATCTTTAGGTATTGGTGTTCCCAGAGCTCCAGTCTTCCTCTCAGCAGTCTCCATGGGTGAGCTTATCTCCACAGTGGACTGCGGTTTCCAGGCCTTTGCCTCGGACTGTGGCTTCTGCCTGGAGTTCTCTGTTCCCTGGTATTTCTATGTTTGCTCTCTTTCCATTTTCAGGTCTCAAATGCCACCTTTTTAGTACAGCCTGCCCGAATGACTGCATTTAAAATTGTATGACCTTTCCCATTTATCCGACATACCTGATGGGTTTTTTTTTTTTTCTTTCCTCCACTGTATTTTCTTTTGACTTCTTAAATAAGGGAAAGTGGTTTTTAAAATTTTTCTTAAAGTTCCTGCCATTTTCCCAATGCTTAGTACGGTCCCTTGCACACAGTAGGACTCAGATTTTCTGAGGAAAAGGTCTTTTGAATGGACATTTTTTTAATTAAAAATTAATATACAGAGCACGTTCTAGTCCATAACCTGTGGTCTTGAGTGCTTGGGATTTACAGTCTAGTGAAGGAGGCAGCCTTGAACAAGTAACTGACAGTGTGGTTGGAATGATTGAGAAAAGCCTGGTGTCCTGGAAGAGTGTTGCGGGGAGACCAGCTTTGGGAGGGTGGGAAGAGTTTCTCTAAGAAAGTGGTATTTATACAGAGGTTGGAAAGATGAGTTGAATTAGTTAAGTGAAACTGGGAGGTGAGGATGGAAGAGGAAAAGAGACCTTGATAGAGAAAAGGAAGGGGTGATTTGATTGGGAAAATATTAGGGAAATCAAAAATCTGAGCCTCACTTCAGGAGTTGAAATTAGGTCATTTGTTTTAAGTGATGAAATTGCGTGAGGGTGAAGATTGATCAGCTTTCACATTTTTGATACATAGTACTTAATTTCAACAATTTTGAATTATCAGCAGTATTTTTGCTAATTTTGCCTGTCATTGAGGGAGGAGGAATTTTCAATCTAAAGGCAGCAATGTTTTTAATGGACCTAGCTTAAATTCTGTTTTGTGCTAAGAAAAATGCTGTGAAAGTGTAAAACAATACAGGCAAAGTAAACATTCTTGTTAATACCTGACTCCGTCGGGAGTGCTACTGGTGGTTCAGTGTGACGTGGCTGATTATTGCTATATTGCATACATGTAAACTTTTGCATAAGCTACATTTATCATGGTAACTAAGTGAGGTTTGTACAGTTTCTCTTTCTGTTCAGTTGAGGGTTTTGTGTTGTGACGTTTGAAAAGAGCAGGATTTTCTCTATGTGACAAGTACAGATAGGTTTATTAATTCAGCCACTCTAATAATATTCACATTTTCTTTGCTCTGGTTCTGTGCTGGAGCTGACTAATGGTCCTTTAGTCTCTATCTACAAATGGGCTTTTGTCAATTTCTTTATAGCACTTTCTGTGTGTTAGCATAATATTGAATAAAGATTCCTGTTGGGCCTTTATTATATGTTTATTAATGTAAAATAATCCTCTGTGCATTTGGAACCACGCCCTACTTTTTCCCTGAGATTAATATAGCCAGTCTTCTTTTTTGTCTTTGTCTGAAAAGACTTCACTCATCCTTTCTGATTTTAAACTTTCAGTGTCATTTTATTTAATGTATTTTTGCCTATAAACAACATTTAGTTGGATTTTGTTTTAACATACTTCTTATAGGAAACGCATGGTGTTTACATTTATTGTTATAACCAACATATTTGAACCTAATTCTTACCCTTAAGTTTTCTCTTTGTTATGGAAGGTACCATAGCCTTGAGCAAAAAGTACTGGCTTGCCTTTTTCCACCGATATTTAGCCACGTGGGCTTACATAAATTACATAATGTCTTTAAGCCTACAGATTTCTATTTGTAAAGCAACCACACACACACACACACACACACACACAAATCGTGAATTAATGGTTTAAAAATGTTTGGCACACTATTTTCATTGTTGATAGGTTCAGTCATGTGAAATTGTTGGTAGTTGATTGCTCTTGACCTGTAAAAATGGCAGGTTTTGTATGGTTCAATCTAGTATTATGCTTCTTGCCTTTATTTTCTCTCTGTGTGTATTGTTTGTTTGTACATCCATAGTATTTTGAACTGGCCCAGTCTAGTTTTCAATTTTACAAGTGATTGTCTCTGTTTTTCAAATATATTCCTAAACCGGGGTTTCTCTGGTTCTCAGAGTCAAAGAACTAAATTACTTTGATCCCACTCCTCTGCACAGCAAAGAATTTAGAATGCCTTAATTATTCTTGCCTTCTTTCCCCTTCCCAATTTCCATTATACATTTAATACATAAATTTTGTAAGTTTCACCTCCGAAATTATAAGTATAGACTTCAGATTTTTGTCTTCTATTCTGTAATAAAATCTGCCACTATATTTTTGTATGTGTCTGTTTTGACCATCATTAGCTCTCAGGGCCATTAGGCCCCTTGCTTTAGCTGCCTTGAAAGGTGTCTCCTGTGTAGTTGGGGGATGTCTTCATATTTATCCGGCCAATGGCATCTTCTGCATTCCTGAGTTAGACTCAGGATTTTTCCTACATTCATCAGAGCGTCTGTCTTGTTGAAGTTCAAAAGATGCAGTGTGCATCTTACAGATTTATGTGGTCCAAGAATGTGCTGCATATCCATCTTTCGGAGTGTAGTGGAAATAATGGCTTGATTTTGGCTTTCCCCTCTCTTTCTAGTGCTGTTGCTGATTTTGCCATTTTGTGCGCCTTCTTGAGCATTTTAATGGGAAGCTGGGAGGAGTTGTATTGGGACATCGGGTTTAGTGGCTTTCAACGTTTCTTTGACTATGCCCCAGGGTTAGCAATGGTTATGTATGTGAATAAAACAAGTTTCATGAAGCTTAACTAAAACAGAAAACTATAACACTTTTTGTTCCTCTGTTTTCTATTATGGTCTGTTCATTTTCATTAAAAAGTGCTAGTCATAACTCAGAAATTTTGAAAACAGTGATCGGGTCTGTTGCTGTTCTATGTGGAATTAGGGCCATTCACTATTCAGCATGTCTTCTTATGTACAATACCGGCTCCTGTGCTGGTAGCTGGGAATAGAGCAGCGCATAAAGCAGTCCTTACCACTGGAGGCATGAAGCATGGAGTCTAGTGGGAAGGGGGATATTGACCAAATGATCACTCAAATATATACTTACAAAATACGCTGACTATTAGAAGGGAAAAAGAACAAGGGCTTTCAAAAGAGATTAAATGGGGAACCTTATCTGACTTTGGGGTGAATCAGGATTTCCCTGGGGAAGTGACATTTGATTAGATCTGCAGGATGAGAAGGGGTTAACTCTGCAGGGCTGAGGTGGGCTGTGCACACATGGGACTGTAGAGTCATGGAAGAATTGAGTCATAGACGCGAAATAGAATACTAGAAGTGAATGATGGATAGAAGGCGGGCCTTTTGGTCTGGTGAGTCGGCAATTTTTTGTGATACTTAACGGGCCTTCCTCTTTGTGACTCCCCCCCTCACCCCCAACTTAATAAAGTTCAGGTAGGAATAGAAAGCATATTTTGGGGAGATAGGTGTAGGTGTATGTTGAAGCCGTTTTATGTTAGAGCAATTTTGTGTATGGCTAAGAACAGCTAGTATTTATTGAAGGCTTTCTCTGCGTTAGGGACTGTGTAAAGCTCTGCCTGGATATGTAGATGCAGTTTCAGTTGGGTTAAAAAAAATACTCATATAGGGTTGTTACCAATTTAGTAACTACCCATAATTCAGAAGAAAGTAAAACACTGAAATTAAGTTGTGGTAAGTGAGGACCAGGTGATTAGGTGAGAGTTTCATAGCTTCTTAGTGTTTTTTGTTTTTTGTTTCCAATCATGGAATTGGGAATTATTGCTGTGAGGATTTTTTTTTTCCACTTATTTTGCTACAGTAGGATTTTTAGGGTTCTCCCCTCACCTTTTCTAAGCTGTGCGAAGAGCTTTTTTAAAAAAGAAAATACGTTACACTGGAAATTCATCAAGTAAGTTTGACACTACCTGCGACAGATGGGAGAGGAGGAGTCAAGTGCCAGTTTTGCCGCCACTCTCCTTGGGGCCTTTGATCGTACCCACACTTTCCAGGCCTTCAGGTCCTTAAAATAGAGGGCTTGGTCAGACTGAAAAGGACAAGTACCATATGATTTCACTCAGAAGCAGAATCTAAAAAACAAACGAACAAAAGCAGAATCAGACCTATAAATTCAGAGAACGAACGGGTGGTTGCCAGAGAGAAGGAGGTGGGGGGGGTGGGCAAAGTGAGTGGAGGGGGGAGTGGGAAATACGGGCTTCTAGTTATGGAATGAGTTAAGTCATGGGAATAAAAGGTCAGCACAGGGAATATAGGCAGTGATCCTGGAATAGCGTTGTGTGGTGCCAGATGGTAGCTACCCTTGTGAGCAGAGCAGAACCTGGAGAGAAGTTGAATCACTATGTCGTACACGTGAAACTAATGTAACATTGTCCACTGTACTCAAGGAAAAAATTAAAAATAGAGGACTTGGAATCAGTTTGCACTAATCATTCTCATTATATTCGGTGACTCTATACTTTTTATTTTCAACTTTGCTCTGGTTGTTTAATGTTCGAAGAATTGATGACCCCATGCCATTGAGCTAATGTCGTCTGACAGGCTCAAGCTAAATGCGGGGAGAACTCCAGGTATTTACGTCCTTATGGGTATTTTAAGGTCAGGCTCATCGGACAACAGGGCTGGTGCTTCTCTTGGCCACATGGACGGGTGGGCAAAGATTAGGACTTTCCCGAGCAGATCCTTACGGCTTTACAGTCCTGGGTTGCAGTTTGCCCATACTTGAAATTAAATTTGTTTTTTTAACCTTTGAGAGTCCGTGAAGATGAAAAATCATTATTTTTGGTTTATTTTCTGAGTATTTGCTTTGGAGGAAATGTGCAGTATCTAAGTTACATATAATCCACATTTTATAAAAACCCATTGAGCAATGAGCGATGTTATTTCCAAGAGATTTAAAGGGCTAAGGAATCACATGGAGGACTAATTCAGTTTTAATGACTATTCCAAGTTTAAGAAATATTTGATAAAGATGTGGAACAGAAGAAAAGTACTTGACGACTCCATTTTTCTAACACATGTATTACATCAGTTGATTAAAGTACATTTTTTTGGTAATTTCAGAATTTTAAGTCACAATTTTACTTAGTGCTTTATTTCGCTTGTTCTTATTTTTGAGTAACATATACTTGAGGGGAAAAAAAGACGAGCTGCATGCTTTGTTGAGCTTTATCTAATTCCTCATTCATAATATTTATTCAAGAAGTTCAGGTAGCTGTGCGTATTTTATGTAGTGTATTTTGGTGCTGATTCATCAGCTCATATTCCTTTATTTGCTGTTGAATTATCTTCTCTTTAAGCTGATACTGTATGGAAACCTGGCCAGGACCTCAGGGCTCCTGCTCTGGGACAAGGCAGGGGCAGGTCATGTAGTTGGCGTTTGGGATCCAGGTTGGGCATAAATCCAGGCAGGTAATAGGCACGGGTATTGCTTAAGGCTAGTGCTGGAAATAAGTGAATCAGAAGGGTTTGGAGTCATGGAGTTAGGTTAAGTTCAAGGCCGGCAAAGCCAGAGAGAGGCGCAGAGTGTTCTCATACTGCCTAGTGTTCTCAGGAAAGGCGTTCTTGATAGCTCTAGGAGAGAAGCTGTGTAGACAGAAAGCTAAAGCTCCCGGGCTAGGAACATCACTTGAGCATCTCTGCTTGTTCAAGGGGATGTCAGCCCTCAAGCAGGGCTTTGTCACCGTGACCTTGGGAGATGGAGTCTTGGCAACTCATCAAGCATTTCGCCACCTCGAAGGGGAAGACCACAAATCACAAATTCTTATCTGATTCAGGGATTAGGGACCTTGTAGAATACCTTCTCTAGGAGCAAGAATCAGCTCAGGTTTCATGTCTAAATATATTACTCCTGTAATAGTTACTGTAAAACATACTTAACATTCCATTAATTTTGGGAAAAAAGGTTTAAGCGTGTCCATTGCTGTGATGACAGAGGTTAGTGGACTGTTTGAGGCTAATTCTCATACGGAGAACGCACTGACCTAATCATTTACTTACCAAGGTCCTTTCCTTTTTTGTCGCATTTTGATGGTGGAATAACTCAGCTAATAAAAATTTTTCAGTAATCATATCTTAAAGTATTTAAAACTGTTCAACTCCTTTAAGAAATGTTTTTATATAAAAACACTGATTAGAATATTCCTTAAAACGCTAAAGAATTTTCCGAAACCAGACATTATGAAACCATTGCATTATGGCAATATTTAAATAAACAAACCCACTCATGTTTGCACTTCCCTAATGTAGTATATTTTTCATTTAATCATGTTAATTTTATGGCCTATTTCCACTGTGGTCTATTTTATGGTCTGCTTCTACCTAGAGTTAACAAATGTGTTTTTGTTTCTCCTGACCATTTTCTTTTTTAAAAAAGTTAATTAATTTTTTAAATTCAAATATAATAAACATACAGTGTTATATTAGTTTCAGGTGTACAATATGGGGATTCAACAATTCTCTACATGACTCGGCGTTCATCACAATAAGTGTACTCTTAATCCCCTTCACCTATTTCACCCATCCCCCCACCTACCTCCCCTCCGGTGACCAACAGTTCTCTATATTTAAGAGTCTGTTTTTTTTGGTCTCTTTTTCTTTGTTTTGTTTTTAAATTCCACATACAAGTGAAATCATGTGACTATCTGACTTATTTCACTTAGCATTATACCCACTAGGTCTATCCATGTTTTGCAAATAGCAAGATTTCATTCTTTTTTATGGCTGAGTGATACTCCGTGTGTGTGTACATCACATCTTTATTCATTCATCTATATATGGACACTTGAGCTGCTTCCACATCATAACTATTGCAAATAATGCTGCAATAAACATAGGGATGCATCTATCTTTTTGAATTTGTGTTTTGTTTTCTTTGGGTAAATACTGGATCATAGGGTAGTTCTATTTTTAATTTTTTTGAGGAACGTCATACTGTTTTCCACAGTGGCTGCACCAGTTTGCATTCCCACCAACAGTGCATGAGGGCTCCTTTTTCTCCAGAGCCTTGCCAACACTGTTGTTTCTTGTGTTCTTATTTTTAGCCATTCAGACATGTGTGAGGTGATATTTCATTATACTTTTGATTTGCATGTCCCTGATGATGAGTGATGTTGAGCATCTTTTCATGTGTCTGTTGCCCATCTTTATTCTTTGGGAAAATGTCTGTTCATATCTCCTGCCTATTTTTAAATTGGATTACTTGATTTTTTGGTTTTGAGTTGTATAAGTTCTTTATATAGTTTGGATACTAACCCTTTATCAGATATGTCATTAGTGAATATCTTCTCCCATTCAGTAAGTTGTCTTTTTGTTTGGAGTTGTTTCCTTTGCTGTGCAGAAGCTTTTTTATTTTGATAAAGTCTCAGTAGTTTAATTTTGCTTTGTTTCCCCTGCCTCAGGAGACATAGCTAGAAAAATGTTTCTATGACTGATATTGAAGAGATTACTGCCCATGTTTCCTTCTAGGAACTTTATGGTTTCAGGTCTCACATTTAGGTCTTTATTTTGAGTTTATTTTATTTTATTTTTTTTTAAAGATTTTATTTATTTATTCGACAGAGAGAGACAGCCAGCGAGAGAGGGAACACAAGCAGGGGGAGTGGGAGAGGAAGAAGCAGGCTCATAGCGGAAGAGCCCGAGGTGGGGCTCGATCCCATAACACCGGGATCACGCCCTGAGCCAAAGGCAGACGCTTAACCGCTGTGCCACCCAGGTGCCCCTATTTTGAGTTTATTTTATGTATGCTGTAAGAAAATGGTCCAGTTTCATTCTTCTGCATGTAGCTGTCCAGTTTTCCCAATACCATTTGTTGAAGAGACCATCTTTCCCCCATTGTACATTCTTGCCTCCTTTGTTGTAGATTCATTGACTGTATAAGCATGGGTTTATTTGTGGGCTCTTTTATTCTATAGAACTATGTGTCTATTTTTGTGCCTCTATTGACCATTTTCTATTTACTGTTAGGTGTGGCCATATAGTCTGAATAATTATATTTTTTAATGACCTAATAGTAATTCATTCAGATTAAGTTGTCAAACTGTTGTTTGTTTGACCATTGACCTATTTTTGGATGTTTAGTTTTCTCATTTCTTTGCTATTTTAAAAAACATGGCACCCAAAGGCTTCTTATGTTATTTTCTGAGACTAATGAAGAGTGGGACCACTAATTTGAGAGCAATATCATATGATTTCCAAGTATATTAAAAAAAAGTTTTCTAAAAATCTTTTAAAATTATGCAAGTAATATGTGTTCATTGTCGATATCGAAGAAAAATGTAAAGAAGGTAAAGACTAGCTGCAGTTACCACTAGGAGATAGCGGTTGTCAACTTTTTATGAGATGTCTCCTCCTAATCTCTTGGTACATTTTATAGGGTCAGAATCTTACTGGGTACAATGCATATACTATCCTCTGTCTTAATAGTACGTCCTAATTAGAGGTGACCCTAATTCCAGCAGTAGCTCCACCTCTCACTTCAGTGAGCGCCTTTGTGTGCAAGACTTTTTCTGCATTTCAGACGATTTCTTTCTTTTTTTAACACTTGTTTTTTTAGAGAGAGATCACACATGCACAAAGGGGAGAGGAGCAGAGGAAAAGGGGAAAGAAGCAGATTTCACGCTGAGCGTGGAGCCCCATGCGGGGCTTGATCTCAAGACCCTGAGATCAGACCTGAGCGTAAACCAAGAGTCGGAGGCTTAACCGACTGTGCCACCCAGGGACCCCTCAGATGATTTCTTTAGAGTAGATTCCTAGTTACAGGCTTACTGCCTCAAAAAGTAAGGGTGATTTTTATGACTAGTGATGAGAAATGATTAAATTACTTTCCAAAACAATGATAACACTTCACACGACTAACAGCTGAATTGCAGAAAAATTTAAAGATTGAAATTTGTATAAATGTGGATTTGTAGAACTTGGAAAATGATCAGAGTGACAAGCTTTGATAATAATCAGTCCTGGATGACACTGAGTGGAACTGATCTGACCTCACTAGGGGATATACTTCTCTCCTTTGTGGTGATATTTTCACTCCCCTACAGTTTTATAGTCTAACAGAGAACATTTTCTTGAGGTTTCTCTTGGTCCTGTTCCCTTTGAATGCACAGATTTTAATATGCCATAAAATATTTTGGTTTTAACTGCATTCACCGTATCAACTGATTGTGGAATATTCCTGGTTAATCGGCTTCTACAAAAGAATTGGTTAACTACTAGCAAACGGAACAAATATTCTAAAAACGGATAGCAAATAACTAAAAATTATGTAGTGTTTATACCTGTACTTGTTTACTGTGTTTTTCTGAAACTAGTCCTCATAATGCCTTCTAGATGCCATTGGTATTAAGGACAGAGGCCACTGTTATTTTTCTGGGGAAATTAAACGACCTTCCTTAAGAAGGAGGTAGTTTACCATTTCATCCATAACTGGAAGTAATCACAGGTGATGTAATTCAATTTGACAATAAATGATTGCTTATTAGACTCTGGAGATACAAAATGAGTGAGAAAGGTAGGCCTTGTTTTTAAAAAACTGACAAACTGTAGAGGTGGGAACTAACTGAGAATACTGTGTTAGTTACTTGTGTATTTCCCTCCTGAAGAAAAAAGTTTAATATGCACAGGGAGGAAATGCAGAGAGAAAAAGAGAGTGCGAATTCAAGCAAAGACCAAGATGGAGGGCCCCTTGAGGGGTCCCACCCATGTATTAGGAAAGGACCGCACATTTCACTCTTTTTCCTAGTAGGTGACATGGAGAGGGGACATGATCAGCTGTATGATCTGGACAACCTGTGAGCATCAGGACTAAGGAGAGGATGCAACTCTTCATGGTGCTGGGAGGAGAGAAGATTTTATCTATAGTTCTTGAAACAGATATGTTAGTATAATTAACAATGTCTCCAAGCCCAATGTTTATAATGAATATAACAGTGGGGTTAAAAAAATAGTGTTGCTCAATATGGGTCAAGGGTGTAATGCCAAAGCTTATCTCAGAAAGGCAATTCAATGGAAGTCAAAGCAAGATAGTTCAGACAAGTAGCTCTTTGCTGGTGTGGCTGTGTCCAAGGATAGACCTTCCACATTCCTTGTGGAACAGTGGGCTCGGTACCTTTCAAGATAGTGCCTGGGAATGTTATTTTTCACAAAATATTTTTGGTAAACATTGAGTAACAGTGAGTTCAGCTCAACACTGCATCCTTTCCTTGTAATCAGTGAAGTGTGCTTTAAGCGTCAGTCCCATTGAGGGCAGAGTGAACATGGACCAGACTATGAACCGTAGGTAGTCAGGCTGTGAAAATACCCACAGGCATGGTCTGTAGCTTTTTCCATCTCAAGAAGTAGAAGGAAGAGAAATGAAGGCCCTGACATTATGTGTCTTTGGCTAAATGAACTTGGCTCCTTACGCATTTTATTTAGTTCATGGTTTTAAAAGGTAAGACCGCGAGCAGTCATTATGATTGGTTCTAGTACAAGCATGGTTCCTGTATCATGCACATTTAAGACATGTTTCTGTTAGATACTTCATTGATTTATGATACCTGGTTGGTTCTATGGGTATTTGTGTTAGTGACACCTGCCAAAGTATGGTCGCGGTGTAATGTGAAGTATTGTAGAAGTTTCAGAGGCAGCAAAGAACAGGTAGTAATTAATCTGGGTGGGGAGGAGGTTCATAAAACGTTTCATTGAGAAGTGATTCTGAGGCTGAGACCGGAAGGATGACGTAGGTGTTTGCCAGGCATAGAGTTTGGACAAGGGAGGCTATTCCCCTTGAGCCAAGTGAATGTGTACAGGCAGTTGCAGGGATCAGCATTATGTGTTAGGGAAGTTCTAGGTGGATCCAAAGTGAGGGAGCTTAAGGAGCAAGGGAGGTTATGGCTGAAGCAGGAAGTAGCTGGAAGACCCTGTATGCTCTTCTCCAGGAGGTCTGACTTGAGGGAGTAGGGAACTGTGGGAGGGCTTGAAACAGCATTGGCCTGGTAGATTGCTCTTTCAGGAAGATGGTTCTCCACACAGCCAAGAGAAATGGGAAGTGGAAGCGACTGGAATATCCTAGGGGGGATAATGTGAGCCTGAATTAAGGCAGTGATAGTGAGTTTGGAGGGAAGGAGGCAGAGGTGAAAGATATTTAGGACGATGAGGAGTAATAATGGAATCACCAAACATTCACCAGCATGGAGAAGTCGGAGAGAGTAAGGAGGGCATGGGAAGTGTATGAGTTTGCTAGGGCTGCCATAACAAAATACAGCAGACTGGGTGGCTTAAACAATGGAAACTTTTCTCACAGTTGTGGAGTCTAGAAGTCCCAGGATCAAAGTGTTGGAGGGTTGGTTCTTCTGAGGCCTCTCTTCTTGACTTGCAGACGATCCTCTCCCTGTATCTTCATGTCTTTCCTCTGCGTGTACACGTCCAAATTTCCTTTTCTTGTAAGGACACTTGACATATTGGAATAGGGTGCACCCTGATGACCTCATTTTAACTTAATTACCTCGTTAAGGACCCTATGTCCAAATAAGGGCAGATTTTGAGGTACTAGGGGTCGGGACTTCAACATAATTTATCTTTGGGGACACAGTTCAGCTCGTAACAGGGAAGCTCCTACTGATTCTAGTGTGCATCCAGGGTCGAGAGGCGTCGTCTAGGCTGTGTGTGGTGGGTGCGCCAGAGAAGGTATGTGAAAAAATGTTCCAGATTATTCAGGTGATGGGCAGTAGGGGAGAGCAGGAGGGGAAGGGCAGAACTTAAAGGGGGTACTTGCCTGATGCCTACTGATTTCTCCATGATGGATGTGAAAGTTATGGAGTTTGTTTGAAAGGATTAAAGGCTTAGAAGAAATACCATGAGAAATGGAAGAGAGCAGAGAGAAGTGACAGCATTAACGGCTGCTGTTGTAGGCTCTGCTGAGATTAGAATACATTGATTAGCAGTGACATCTTCATTCTGTCCTTTAGTTTTCTCCACGGGACCCCTGGAGGCTGTGAATGGGAGCAGAACAGGCAGTTTGGAGTGTAATCAGAATTGGGGTGTTAAAGGGCAGAAAGGAGCCTGAGAGGTAGCAGGCTAGTGTGTGGAGAGCTCGGGGGGTGGACCGTGGCATTTGGATTGGACAGGGCTGTTGAGCTGGGGGCATGGAGGGACGGGAAGCTGGGAACTTGACATCCAAGGGCAGATATATTGTATGTGAGTGAGAACAGCTGTGTGGATGTCCAGTTCCAGTTAGAAAGGGGGATTTTGAAGTGTCCCGGGATGATTCTGGGTCATGAGGGACTAGGCAGAGAGGTCAGACTTTTGAATATGTTGAAATTGCCCTTGATAATGATTTGCTCGATGACTGAGTTGTTTGGAGGAGGGAATGGAGGGCGGAGGGATTTACTAGATAATCCTTAAGTTCCCTTCCAGTTTCATGATTTAACAGAATGTCATTTTTTGAGTCACTGTTTGTTTTTTTCCTTTCCTTTGTTACTTTGGAATTGGAACAATCTAGAAAGCAACCATATGACAATTCCTTTTTTATTGATCCCCTTGTAATTGTAAATGTTTGACAGATTATGGAATCCACTAATGCTTGGTTCGTAGGGTTCACACAGGGTGAAGTAGTGCATTGGTCAGAAAATGTCTCCACCAAACTGCTGGCTTTTGAGGCCTATCATGGGCAGTTATAACAGGAAAGAGAGGAGTTACTGAAATTCTTTTTAAGGTAACATTAATTGGATTCATCTTTTACCACATGGTAAGGGTCATCGTTATTACATTTACCATTCCGGGTTTGGACTTTAGCCCCCTTTATTGTGGATTTGTTGGTCCCGGGCATTTTCACATTGAGTTTTGTGGTAAGATGTTTTGTCTGCAGTTTGCATCTGTATTTGGCAGGAGAATGAAGTGTAGTTTGAAAAACTAGGACCTAAAACAACAGAAAGAATTGTGATGGGCACAGTTTGTGTTCAGGGTCAGGATTTCTCCTTGATATTTGAGGAAATAACTTTGATCCTCATCTCTGCATATGAAAGTGACTCTCGGAGTTTGGTTCTTGTTGCAGCGAATGCAGACTTTGATTTTGAGTGTGCTCACCTGGGGAAGAATGTTTTCTAAATCACATAAAGCTTCGTTTGACGACAGGAGAACTTGACAACATTCTAAGCGTGGAACAACAGAACCTTCATGAAGCCCCGGGCTGAATCCTACTGGCGTGTCCCGTACAGTCACAGGAATTCCCCTTCTATGTTGCTTGGCATTTCCTTCCTTCTCTCCTCTTTTGGCAGGTTCCTCTGCATGGAACGGTTTCTCAGCTTTTTACCACTTACCTCCAAGGATCAAGTGTGAATAATTGCTTTCGGCTCTTTCCCCAGATTTAGCCCCATCTCGTACTCGGCCCCTCTCCTCCTTCTCCTACTACATCCTGGATAGCTGTTCTCCTTTTAGGGACAAGCTTGGACTGGAACCAAAAGAAATGATTACCATTATTTGGTTCTAATCCTAGTTGAGCCATCAGTTGAAACCAAGTTAGATTGTACTGGTCATTTCGTTTCTGCCTTTGTAGACTGCCAGGAGATGGAGGGAGAGGGCGAGGGAGACGTGTGTGGTCAAGCAACAGCAGCTTAGCAATCATGGGGTAGGGCACTGGTGCGCACCTGTTACTTTGCATCACAATCACCAGAGAATATTTAAAACTCAAAGTCCCAGGCCCTCTCACACAGGTTCTGATTCATGCAACCTGGGAAGGATCCAGGACTTTGCATTTTTAAGCACACTCTATTGGCGGACCACATTTGCTTTGAGAAACAGTGGATTTCAGAGCTTTAATTTTTATAATTCTCCGCTTCATGGTAGTAGCATTTTTTGAAGCAGGGTCCATTTGAAATGGCTGTTACACCGAATTGTAGACTTTCTTTCGTTGCAGTGTGTTCTCTGTACACCTCCTAGATGACGATTAACATGAGTGCAGATGAGAGATTGGTTTCGCCATCTTATGGCTTGGGCACAACCATCCAGCAAGGGTTCTGTATTGTCAGGTGTTTTAGCTGTCACCCTTTGAGAATAGCTGAGTGGAGAGTGGAAAGTTCTCTGAAGGATGCGTGAAATGCATTGTGAGAAATGAAGAAAAGAAAGAGGCGGGTGACCTGACCGCTACGTTCATCTGCCTGCTACACCTTCAAGTGTTTGAAGGATGAGGTTCAATTTAATTACAGGAGAGCAGGTGGGTCCCGTGGATGGGCTTCTCAGTCAGGATGACTTGAACTACATCTAAGAGAATTTCGAGTAGGCAACCTGCTTGAGGACTTCATGGCTGGCCTTGGAAGGTAGTGAGCTTCCCATCATTGGAAGTTTCCAGCAGCTCCTGGAGAATATAGACAAGATTAAAGCATTGGGTAAGAGGTAGAACTAGACTAGAAATTTCCTTCCATTTGGGAGATGCTATTAATTTTATGAACAGCACACTTAAAAGTTTTAGGACACTATGCAAGAATCCTGGGCTGAGGAAGACTAGGTAAACTATAGTTTATCGATTGAGTATACACACATATACTTATGCACACTAGTGATAAATGCCAGGCTAGTTTGGGCTTGCCTTTGAAGTTTATTATTTGCAGGTGTAGAAGCTTTTAGTTTTTGCTTGTAACGTTTCTGGAAGCAAAGTGCTCTCTTGAACTGTCTTTGATGATTCGATGTTTATACATCAGGTCTGCTGTGAATGTGGAAAGCACTGCAGATTCACTCCTTTAGAGATCAGAGGAAGACTGGATAGAATAAGTTAAAAGTTGTGTTCTGAGACTTTGTATTCCTGTCCTTTGGTTAGGGAATCTGCTTGTAGAAAGAGAGGGGGAGTCGTGACATTTTGTGTGAACTCAGCCAGGCAATGTGAGGTTTTCCTGTCATTTGCTAAGAATAATGCATATTGAAAGTCTCATGAAAGTATGTTGCCTGTAGTCTGAATTTTTATTCCTGAATACATAGAGATTAAAATCTGGTTTTTCGGTTGAAGATACTCTATGCCAACACACAAATCATGTATCTGATGTGGATTTCGACGTCATTTAAAGAGAAGTGGCAGCCGCCACGCATTATTAGCTTTGCCCCTTTTCCTTAGTCGCATTGGTCTTTCCTCCTTATGTTGAAAGGCCCTAGTCAATGTTGACTTTCCCCCTCTAAGTGCCAATAATTCTAAATTTTAATGTGTTTTAAGATAGGTGGTTTTAGTTCCTGTCTTATTTTCCCGGTTCTCTTGTTTGCACTGCTCTGATTCCCAAGACTCAAAATTGGGGCCAGATGTGTGTCAACACTGAGAAACCCTGACTAGCCCTCTTGTTCTCTCTCTCCCCTGATATTAATGCAAGAAGGAAACTGCACCACCAGGGACAGCCACTGCTAGCTTTCTGTTATTTCTGCCTGTTATCCTCCTGCAGATCGCTTGTGAGATCTGTACCTATTTTTGTTGTGTGCTTTCAACTTTTAACGTGTAAGTCTCTGAAAAGATCGTATGTAACTGTTTTCATATTTGTTCTCAATTTTGATAATTTTAAAATGGGGTTTTCTTGCACAAGGTCCTACCCAGAATTCGAAGACCAACTGACTCACCTATACATCCATATACATATGTTATTTTTTTCTGAATTTTGAAACAACAAATAGAAATGTATAAACTGTAAATGATATTAACAATAAAATAATAAATGAAGGTTTGTAAAATATAAAAATTATAGATCATGTAGTAACTTGGCATTTTTGTAAAGCCATGGTTAATGTTTCAAAATACCAACTCTTTCCTTCTGTATTTGTACATAAAATTTATCTGTATTTATACATATAATTGTTTAATCATCGATTAGAGAAACTACAGGTAAAAATTCAAATTCTTATAAGCTGAAATACTAGCTATTGACATTTTGATATGTTTCTCCATATACTCGAATATAGATGTTCAGCATTGTTTTAAAAAGTTTTAGTAACTTATTATAAAAGTGATACATACATGATTCAGGATCCCTGGAAAAGATTAAAAAGCACAAATCAAAAATTGACAAAGTTTTCCACTTAAACACACGCTAACCATTTTAAAAACCAGTTCTAAGTACGTACACATGTCTATAAACCCACACTTCTTATAAAAATGACCCTAGAGCATAATAGACTTTTTTTTAACTTAGGAATATATCAAATATGTATTTTTTAATTGTATTTATTTGAGAGAGAGAGTGAGCACATGAGCAGGGGGGAGGGACGGAAGGAGAGGGAGAAGCAGACGCCCCTCTGAGCAGGGAGCCCACTGAGGGCTCCATCCCAGGACCCTAAGATCATGATCCCAGCCAAAGGCAGACACTTAACCCACTCAGCCACCCAGGCACCCTCATATCAAACATTTTTGCATCAATATATGCTGTATTTGTTTTGGTGTAGATTTCCTTTTGATTTTGCTGTTTCTTGAATCTGAGAATTCGCATGTGTCACCAAGTGTAGGGCATTTTTGTCCATTATTTCTTTGAATAACACTTGACTGGTGTTGGCTTTCTGATTCTGGATCTCCCTTTATGTTGATGAGACTCTCACTATCATTCCTACCTCTGACCTCACTTTCAAATCTTCATCTCTTTGTCTCCGGCTTCCATTCTGTGTTATTTCTTTGTAGCAGTGGTCCCATTTGCTAATTTTCCCATGGGTTGCACTTAATCTGTTATTTAATTTACCCGTTGAGATGCTAATTTGAAATACTGTGTTTTTCATTTCTAGAAACTGGGTTTTTTTCAGAGCTGCATGGTCAGTTCTTGGTCTATCACACCTTTCATATATTCCCTTTGATTGTGAAACATACAAACATTTTTTGTTTTTTTAAAGATTTTATTTATTTGAGAGAGAGAGCGCGTGTGCACACGCACGAGCAGCGAGCGGGGGTGGGGGGCAGAGGGAGAAACAGACTCTCCTCGGAGCAGGGAGCCCAGTGTGGGACTGGATCCCAGGACCCCGGGATCATGACCTGAGCCAAAGGCAGACACTTAACCGACTGAGCCACCCAGGCGCCTATAAACAGTTTTATTTTATAGGCTGTATCAGGTAATTCCATTATCTGTAGATTCTGTAGGTCCGACTCTGCAATTTGTTGTTTTTAATGATTCTTGTATGTGTTGGCTTGCTTCCTCATGTGTTTTGCTTTTTTTTTTTTTTTTTTTTAATGTGATCTCACGTTTCTAAGAACTTTTCCTTTGGGACTTCTTTGAGAACTCAACGTGAATCAGTTCGGAGAAATCTTGCATTTGCTTCCACTGGATGCCTTGAGGGCCCCATGGGGTCCTGTCCACGTCAGTTTAAATGTTCAGCTTGAGATCTTTTGAGCGACTACACAGATTGTGTGAATTCATTCCTCCCCAGTCTGTTAGGGGCAGGTATCTGGTTGTAAATTCTCAGGGGAGACTCTTTCCTACTTATACTCAAGTCTGAGACAGTCCTGTTTCCTCACGTGCTTCCTATGTGATATGGGTCAGTATTTTTTTTTTTCCTGAATCACCTGTTGTGAGTGGGATGTCCCAAGTTTTTACAGAGGTCTTTGATTTGCCCCTTTTCACTTGCTTTCTGCCTGTGAAAGTCAAAATTAGAAGTCACCTGGGATGGGGATGTAACTGGTTTCTAGGTTCAGTGCTCTTTCACCTTGACTGACTTAACACATTTTGCCCTTCCAAGAGGGCTTCGCTACCTTTTTGGCCAGCTTGGCTAGGCATTTATGAGGCAGGTGTGGGTGTATGTGTGTATGTTGTGCATAGGTATACAAATACTCAGCAGTTTGAGATGATTTTGTACTGGGAGGATATTGAGGGTATTTTGTCCTTAGTATTCCTGGCAAGGAAGTCTAAAGTGGGACTTCTTAATTGTAGGACACATGTCATCCTTCAGATACATTTTTTACTTAAATGATCCCCTTCCTTGGAACATTAAGGTTGCTTTCAATTTCTCTGTTACAAACAGTGTTGTAATAGATGTCCTCATAGAGTCGTCTTAGCATTAGGCCACTGATTATTTCCCCAGGATAAATATCTTGAGGCAGAATGGCTAGGTCAAAGAGTATGCTTGTTTGGTTTTTGATAGACATTGCTAGAGTCCTCCTGAAGAATCAGGATGATTGTTCTGTAATGAAACTTGTGATCACAGTATTTGAAAGTGCCATACTTTATTAACATTGAGTATTTTTGACCATGTCTTTGAAAGGTGAATTATAACTTTTTCTTATGCTCATGGACCATTTGTATTTCTCTTATAAATTTTCATTCATGTTTATCAATTGTTTTTCTATTAGGATAGTTATTTGTAGGTTTATTTTTATTTGTTTAAACTGTATTCATATATAATTCTTTTAAAACTTTTAAGATAGTAATGGCTTTCATGTGATGTAAAACATTTTCCAGTGTGCATTTCCTTTTTTTTTTTAATGAAGTGTTTAATGTTTAGATAGTCACCTCTATCAGTCTTCTATGGTTTTTGCTTTGGCATTATGCTAAAATAGCCTTCCCTTTCTCTAAATTACATAAATGTTCTATTATGTTTTCTTTTAGGTCTGTTAAAGCTTTATTTTTCATAGAAAATGTATTTGTTTATGTGATACGAAGATCTGTCACCTTAGACCAGTGCAAATTTTTATTCATGTTGATTTGTCTTTGTACCTGTCTGGAGGTACTATTGGATAAAGTCAGAGTATTTCGGAATGTTTTTCATGTTGAGGCTGTAACTTTTGTCAATAGAATTGGCATAATATGGAATTTTGTAACATAGACGTTTATACAGACAATGGTGAACTCCAAATTCATGATGAAAAAAGCAGGTGAGTGTGTTAAGGAAGAAGGAATGAGCTTAGGGATGTGTTAAGAAGTTTAAGTATAATGCTTAGGGTCATCTTTCTACCAATTTGTGTATGTTTTTTCTTTGTCTTCCTAGTGACCATTGGGAATGTGTGGGATTGACCAGGAAGGCTCTTGTATTGTTGGGGTTTGCAGTGATTTGAGAAAGCGGAGAAGACTGTGTTACCAGCACTTTGTTTCTTGTGTGGTATGGCCTTTCATGTGATGTGGGTGCTCAATAAGTATTTGTTGCGTGAGTGAATGAATGAATGAATGAGATCCACTGGCTAGGAAATACAGTTAAGTTGTATTTAAATACTTTGCACTTTGGCGTAGACCAGTTTTTTAGTTCATTCTTCATTTCTCATGGCCATGTGTCTTCATTCACTTTTTTCTCTTCTTACTCAACAAGCCTTTATTGAGGACTGTGTGTCAGGCAGACTGGGCATTAGTGTAACAAGATAATTATGGTGCTGACTGTGTCCTCAAGGAGCACAAAGTCCAGCAGCTGTGTCATAAATAGTTTCGTGATGACTGTTATCTCTTATGTGCAAGGTGCAGAGATGACGGCATATATGAGGCTACACCAACTCTCTTCTGGCAGTGATGTCTGTGTGTGTGACTAAGAAGGAGACTTCGGAGACTTGATAATGAAAGATAAAGAGAAGTTTACTTTGTGTATCGGTAGTGGAAGAGGGCATTTTTCATTATCCATGAAAATAGATATGAAAAGGCTTAAAATAATATGGTGTGTTCTAGGAATTTCAAGTAGTTTGATTGGTAAATAATGGAAGACTTGCTCATACATGAAGCAGAGGCCAGAATATGGGAGGTCTTGTGAAGTATGCAGATGAATCTAAGTTTGTCTCCTCCCTTCCAGTTCTTAACAATCGAAAGGATTTCCACAGGCTTTTCAGATAGATCACTATGTCAGATTAAGTTGGAGAGGGGCAGAGAAGGGCAGTAAGATTAGTGATGGAGAGTCTTGAAATTGTCCTGGGGAGATGACCTCAGCTAAGTAAGTGACAGTGGGCACTAGAGGAGAGAGAATGGATTAGAATCTATTGGAAAGTATCATCAACAGGATTTAGTGGCATGTTCAAGGTAGGAAAATAATAAGTGGGTCTGGAATATTCTAAAATTTGAGGCCCTTAAATTATATATAGGTCAGTTGGAGTGTGGGAGAATGTTCTGGAATGAGGATGCATAGTTAAGAGACATCCGCCTGCAAATGTCTGTGAGATTCATTGGTATGAATAAGGTCATCTAAGAAGAGTGAGCAGAAGGAGAATAGAAAAGGGCTAAAGAAAGAACTCAGAGGTGCACCAACATTTCCAGATTGGCAGAAGAAGAGGATCTTGCAAAGATAGCTGAGAAAGAGCCGTCAGAAAGTTGTTTAAGAATCAAGGAAGTATGGTGTCATGAGTAGGGCCAGTTTCAAAAGACAGTGATTAACAATGTAAAATGCCACTAAAGGGTCAAGTAAGATAAGGACAGAGAAATGTCCTTATTTGGAGGAAAGTGTTCTTTTCTCAAAATTTGGTGAGGGCAGAAATCCTGGCACATCATAGAAGGATGCAAAAGCAATGAACACGATCAGTGTTCTTGGCCTTAGAGAGGGTGGTGGGGGGAACAAAATGGGGGGAAAGGAAGAAGTAGTAGTTGGGGTCAAGGGAATATTTTTCTGTTTTCTTTTAAAAATAAGAATTACAGTATGTTTTTATTCTGAGGGCTGGGAATGGAGGAAAGAACAAAGCTGAAGGTACAGGAGAGAGAATAAGAATGAAGCAAACTTAAGTTCAAAACTAGATATGGCCAGTTGAGGACTAGGATGGATGGGGAGAAATGTCTTACAAAGCCCGTGTTGGCCAAAATTGGTGACTGTTACTATCATTGGAAGGTGAAGGTTTTCAAGGCATATGCTTTAGCAATGTTTATGGGGACAAAGAACTATGTCAGCTGTCTACTGGGCATATCATAGTCTTGATTATGACTTCATGGAACGATGAGTTGGCTGTTTCCTCCTAAGTCTGACTTGTTGGGATAAACTTTATTGGAATCACTAATGGGACTTTGGCATGACTAACAATATAAGATTACTCCAGCATCTTGCCTTCACTCCCATAAAGACTGGTTTAGTTTTCATACGCCAGCTCACATATGGATGCCTTCAGATGGGTGGTGCTCTTGGGAAGGAAGGGAGCTCCTGATCCTACCATGATGTATGGAAATCTGGGTAACTCTGCTCATTCAGTGATTGCTGCCAGCAGTTTGTAGTCACTGAGTCCCAAATAATAGTTCACCTTACTGCATACCCCCGAAACAGAAGGAACTTTTCCTTCTAAGTAGGGAAACTCTTCCAGGCATTCTCAGAGATGCCTGAACATTTGAAGGCACTTCCCACTAAGCAGATTTTATATTAGGTTTCCCCAAAGGATGGGCTCTAGGATGACTTGTGTGCCATCCTGCTTTTTGCCCTTAGGCCAGTCTTTCTCTGAATCAGCACTTGAGATGTGAGTGTGCCCCTGTGAACTCTCTTCTACCTTGGAGAATTCTGGCTTGCCCACTAATTCTAGGGATTGGGGCCGCCATAGTCTGCCCGCCTCTGTTTGCGAATGTATCTGTGTGGTTGAAATACTTTCCTATTGATTCCATGGGAACTAAGGATTCCACTTATAAATGGGTTCTCGATGACCTACTTGGATTTCCAGAGTTTCTGATCTAGGTATGCAAATTAGGCTTCCTGTAACACCCTTGGTGCTTTAGACTTTGGGTAGACACATCATTCTAGAGCCTGGTCCTTACATTCCTCTTTCATTTACAGTTTGAATTGCTTTGTTCTATTACCCTTGGCAGGAAAAATCCTATCTGTATTTATGGCTTTAGATCCTCTGGTTTATTTAACTTTGATTAGGGATAAGAGAATGCCCACCTATTTAGCTCTCAAATCTGATGGATATTGGTTTGTGTTTATCCTCACTATTCTCCCACTGTTAGTTGATGTCGTGTGACCCTTTTCTCCATTTTAAAAGGTTATTGCTTTCTGAAATATGTTCTGGTTTTGTTTAATTAACTTTGACACACAATGAATATTATCTGGTAAAATTAAGTTTATTTTGCCTTAAAATAGCTACAATACATACTCGTATTACAGTGATTTACTGTTTAGTGTGCAGTGTGGGGTGGCTTAGAAGTAAGTTCAAAAATTGATTGCTCAAGGGAATTTTACAAGGACAGCATTATATAGGAATATGGATGAATATGTCATTAGAACCCTGTTCCTCTTAAGGGATTTACTTAGGACAGCTCAGTGTTTCCATGTATTTGACTTTTATATATGAAAAATTAGGAAACACAATGAATAAAAATAGTTGATTATGAGCTTATCATCACTGCCTTAATGTATACTTTGTTCTAGCTAGATTTCATTCGGACTCCAAAATGACAGAACTCTCTGGAAACTACATTTTGTAGAAGAGAATAATCCTACTTCAATTTAAATTAAAAAGTAACAGAGCTTTTTTCCCACTTCGCAGTTTCTGTGGACAGCATGCCAGCACAGTCCGGTAGAAATTTTTGCAGTGATGGAAATGTTCTGTTTTGGCACTATCCACATAGGACGCGTGACTATCATATTGGACCGTGTAGGCCCTGACTTTGGACTGAAAACCATCCCCTGTCACTAGTGTATAGCTCCACTGGTTTTAGAAGGCTTGTTCTTTTGGACAAGCACAGCTCCACAGTGAGTGGTACAGTGTTTGCTGGATCCCACCCCTGCCTCTCCCACTTAAGCACGTGCTCTTGTGCAGTGAGCAAATGGCACCATTGGCAAGGCTGATTCCTCCCCTCACCCCCCTGGGCTCACATGGGACAAACCCTAGCCCCGCGCCCCAAAGACGTCTCCCCACTCAAAGTGGGGCCCATTCTTTCCCGAGTTACAGATCAATACTAAGAGACTTGGGTGTAGTGATAAAGAAACTCTTCATGTGCAAATTCTTCCTGTACCCAGATCTCTTTAGAAGAGACTTGTGTTCTCCCATATTCAGGAGGCCCTGAACCTACCAGTGGATTCTTATTGTGCCTACTGACTTAGGAAAAAAAGTTCCTTGCACAGGATTTCTGAGAGTGATGGGAGAAAGGGGAAAAAGTGAATGGCTACATGGTTGTTTCAGAAAACAGAGCTTCACAGTATAGGGCTGGTCCCTGCTGTTCTCTTTGGTACCTACTCTTTATTCTGGAAAAGGCGGTAGAGTGGAGGAGGTCTACACCTTCTCGCTTTTAGTTGTTCTTTTTTGGCAAAGCATTCAGTGGACATTCACTCCTTTTAACTCATCCCCACCCTCACTGTGCTTCATAGATAATACACTGTATTTAATAGATATCACCACCAGTTTGTCTGTTTCTTTCTTTCTTTCTTTCTTTCTTTCTTTCTTTCTTTCTTTCTTTCTTTTAAATGGCAGGCTGTTATTCTTAGTTTCAGAACCATGTTGAGGTTTTCACTTGTCTTTATTTGTATTTTAACTGGAAATTGGGTGGAGACGTATCACGGAATTGGGGCTGATGTCATCTTTATTCAGAAGTCTGTTTATGACCATTTGTGTGATTTATTGATTTAACCAAAGCTTTTGATCCTAATGAAATGGTTCTTGGGTCGAACTGACTGATCTCAAAGATTTTAGACTTCAGTATTTAAGACGGTTGATCTAGCCACCGTGAGAATCATGTAGTATATAGGAATCATCTTTAGACGGATCAAATTCCGTTTCCAAGTGACATAAAATCTGTGTCCACATCCCTCTGCCTTCTTTTAAATTTATGATTAATGACTTAAGCCTTTCTATGAACCAGCTATTTCCTTTACGGTGGTATGATCTCAGGCTCATGACCAGGAAATGAATTTAAGATGCCTCAGACCTGTTGGCTGGTCCTTTTCTTAAAGGAGAGCTTGCTGTTGACTTTGTCCATACGAAAGCTGTTGCTTTTGGCAGATGCCTTTCACCATTCAGATGGACAGCATTAAATCGCTTCCTTCCATAGGTCGATTCATATAATGGTGTGGTGGGGACATTTTGCAGCTCTCTTATTCTTGTGGACGCACAGTGAGATTGAGTCCTGCTCAGAAATACCGTGTTCTTAGCTTCACGACGTATGTTTTTGTGCATGTCCTGGATTTATAAAGGCAACACCTGCACTCAGATCTTTTCATCGCGGACCCGTGGAGTTTCAGTTAGTGTTTATTGAATAATTCAAAAGCTCCTTCCTAAGAAAATTTCCAGAAATCCTCATAATTGGATAGGTAAAATTGCCTTCAACTTGAATTGCAGTGTAATTTTTTTTTAAAGAAAAGACCAAATTTGCTTTTCATGTCTCGTATCAAAAGCACGTGAGACTGTTTTTTATTCAGCAGCCCCGAACACGTTAGCCACTTAGCAGAGACTGCAGTCCTGAGTTATCTACTTTCTAGTTGTATCAAAGGCCATTCAAGGTAACTGATAAATTAAAAGAACAGTCTCGTGAGTGGTTCTCAAAGTGTAGTCCCTCGCGCAGCTCCGCGAGCATCACTAGAGAGCTTGTTACTAAGTGTAAGGTGTGGGCCAATTGCAGACCTACTGAGTCAGAAACTCCGTAGGTCGGCGCTCAGCCATCTGGTGTTTGAACAAACCCTCCAGTGAAATCTGGATGTTGTAGGCTATAGTTTGAGGACCACTAGTCTCATGCATTAGTTAACACACACACACACACACACACACACACACACACACACATCTTTATCCATTCATCTATCAATGGACACTGGGCTGCTTCCATAATTTGGCTATTATGATCAATGCTGCTATGAACATGGGGGTACATGTATCCCTTCGAATTCGTGTTTTTGTAATTTTTGGGTAAATACCCAGTCGTGTGATTGCTGGAATGTCAGGTAGTTCTATTTTTAACTTTGTAAGGAATCTCTATATGTCTTCTACAGGGGCTGCACCAGTTTGCATTCCTACCAATAGTGCAAGAGGGTTCCTTTATCTCCACATCCTTGCCGACACTTGTGGTTTCTTGTATTTTTTATTTTAGCCATTCTGACAGATGTGAGGTGATATCTCAGGTGGTTTTTTTTTTTTTTTTTTTTTTTAAGATTTTATTTATTTATTTGACAGTGAGAGAGACAGCCAGCGAGAGAGGGAACACAAGCAGGGGGAGTAGGAGAGGAAAAACCAGGCTCCCGGTGAAGCAGGGAGCCCGATGCGGGGCTCGATCCCAGGACCCTGGGATCATGCCCTGAGCTGAAGGCAGATGCTTAACGACTGAGCCACCCAGGCGCCCCTCTCATGTGGTTTTGATTTGC
Source organism: Ursus americanus (assembly GCF_024610735.1). NCBI lineage: Eukaryota > Metazoa > Chordata > Mammalia > Carnivora > Ursidae > Ursus > Ursus americanus. Next base: position 21,772,112 of record NC_142144.1, read on the forward strand.
ATTTCCTGATTATCGGTGATGCTCAACATCTTTTCATGTACCTGCTGACCATCTGTATGTCATCTTTGGAGAAATGTCTGTTCATGTCTTCTGCCCATTTTTAATTGGATTATTTGGGTTTTTTTGGTATTGAGTTGTATAAGTTTTTTATAGGTTTTGGGTATTAACCCTTTATTGGATATGTCATTTGCAGTTATCTTGAGAACCATGGATTTTTGTCTTCTTTCATTGAGGATTGGTAGAGAAGAAATGGCCATATTAATATTTTTCTCTGTTTTGTGCCACATAATGACTCTTACTTAGATTTAGTAGAAGAACATAGTCTCTTTCTCTCGATAGTTAATATGCAACTCTTCATTTTTTCTTTTGCTTTAGTTACCAGAGAGCTCGGTAAAATTTTGCACTCAATTTAGAAATACCTATTTCCCTTGTCCACTTCAATCCATGAGTCTTTTTACCCCCAGCTGTATTGAGATATTATTGATCTAATAACATTGTCTAAGTTTAAGATGTACGGCATGGTGATTTGCAGGTCTATATCGCAAATATAGGATAGTTAACCAAACCATTATCTCATACCTTTTTTTTTGGTGGTGGTCATGACACGTGAGATTTACTCTCAATAAATTTCAAGTGTATAATATAGAATGTTAGTTATAGTAACCATGCCATACAGATCCCCAGAGCTTATTCATTTTATCACTGGAATTTTGTACTGTTTGACCAGCATCTCCCCATTTCCACCACTCCCTAGCCCCTGGCAACTACTATTCTACTCACTATTTCTGAGTTCCGTTTTTTAGATTTCACAAACAAGTGAGGGCTTGCAATATTTGTCTTTCTGTGTCTGACCGACTTCACTTAGCATAATGCATTCAGGGTCTATCAGTGTCACAGAAGGCAGGATTTCCCCCTTTTTATGGCTAAATAATATTTCACTGTACATATATACACCACATTTCCTTTAGCCATTCATCTGTCCATGGACAGTTAGGTTGTTTCCGTGTCTTTTTCTGTTGTTAATGGTGCAATAAAAATAAGAGTGCAGAGATTTCTTTGAGATAATGATTTTATTTCCTTCAGCTGTAGGCCCGGACCTGGGGTTGGTAGATCATGTGGTATTTCTAATTGAGGAACCTCCATACTTTTTTCCACAGTGGCCGCACCAATTTACATTCCCACCAAGGATTGTGCACAGGGATTCCCTTTTCTCCACCACTTCACCAACACTTGTTATCTTTTGTCTTTTTGATTATAGCCATTCTGACAGGTGTGAGGTGACTTCTCATTGTGGTTTTGATTTGCATTTCCCTGATGGTTAGTGATGGTGAGCATCTTTTCCATGTATCCGTGGGCCATTGTATGTCTTTGGAAAAATATCTATTCAAGACCTTTGCCCATATTTAAAATCACTTTTTATTTTTTTTGCTGTTAAATTGTATGAGTTCCTTGTATATTTCAGATGTTAATCCCTTATCAGATAGATGGTTTGCACTTTTTTTTTTCCCCGATTCTGTAGGTGCCTTTTCATTTTGTTGATTATTTCTTTTTGCTGTGCAGAGACTTTTTAGTATGATATGGTCCCACTTGTTTATTTTTGCTTTTGTTGTTTGTGCTTTTGGTGTCGTATTCAAAAAAATTGTTGCCAAGGCCAATGTCAAGGACGCCATTAAGTTTTCTTCAGGTGGCTTTGTAGTTTTGGTCTTATATTTAAGTCTTTAAATCACTTTGAGTTAATTTTTGTGAGTAGTGGAAAAAGGGATACAGTTTCATTCTCTGTTGCATGTGGATATCCAGTTTTGTCAGCGCCATTTGTGGAAAAGTCTGTCTTTTCCCCCACTGAGTATTCTTAGCTCCCTTGTCAAATATTAGTTGAACATATATGTTGTTATTATTTCTCAAGCCTCAGTTCTGTTTCAGTTGTTTCTGTGTTTGTTTTTATGTCAATACCATATTGTTTTGATTACTATAGCTTATGATAAAGTTTGAAATCAGGAATTGTGGTGCCTCGAGGTTTATTGTTCTTTTTCAGAAACAATGGCAATTTGGGGTCTTTTGTCGTTCCACATGAATTTTAGGATTTTTTTCTATTGCTATGAAAAATGCCATTGGAATATTGATAGAGAATGCATTGAATCGATAGATGGCTTTTGGTAGTATGGACATTTTAACAATACTCTTACCCGTGAACACAGTGGATATCTTCCATTTGTGTCTCCAGTTTTTTTTATCAGTCTTCTAATTTTCAGCATATAGCTCTCTTTATTGACTTCATCAAATAATTATTTTATTGTTTTTGATGCCATTATAAATGGGATTGTTTTATTTATTTTTCAAATAGTTGGCTGTTAGTGTGTAGAAACAAATGATTTCTGTATATAGATTTTATATCCTGCAACTTTATTGAATTTATTCTAACAGTGGTTTTTTTGTTGTTGTTGTTGTTGTTTTGGTGGAGTCTTTGAGATTCCCTATTTATAAGATCATATCATCTGCAAACAGAGACAGCTTTTTTCCTTTCTGATTTGGATGCCTTTATTTTTTTGCCTAATTGCTTTATGTATGTAGCAGTGGTGAGAGTGGCCATCTTTGCCTTGTTCCTGATCTTGGTGGGAAAGCTTTCAACCTTTCACTACTTGAGCATAATGTTAGTTGTGAGTTTGTCATATGTGGCCTTTATTATTTTAAGGTATGTTCCTTCTATTCCCAATTTGTTGAGAGTTTTTGTTACGAACAGATGTCACATGTTGTCAAATGCTCTTTCTGCGTCTGTTGAGGGGATCGTAAGATTGTTATCCTTTATTGATGTGGTTGTATCATGCTTACTGATTTGTGTATGTTGAACCATACTTGCACCCCAGTGTTAAATCCTGCTTGATCATGGTGTATGATCCTTTTCAGGGGCTATTGGATTTGGTTTGCTAAAATTTTGAGAATTTTTGCACCTGTGGTTTTTGTTTTTGTTTTTTTTAAGATTTTATTTATTTGAAAGAGAGAGAGAGCATGCACACGTGAGCACATAAGCAGGGGGAGTGGCAGGCAGAGGGAGAGGGAGAAGCAGGCTCCCCATTGAGCAGGGAGCTCTATGTGGGGCTCAGTCTCAGGAGTCTGGGGTCATGACCTGAGCCTAAGGCAGACGCTTAACTGACTGAGGCACCCAGGTGCCCCTTGCACCTGTGTTTATCAGGGATCTTGGCATATGTTTTCTTGTATCTTTATCTGGCTTTTGTATCAAGTTAATGTTGGCCTCATAAGATGGGTTTGAGAGTATTCCTTTCTCTTTAATTGTTTTGGGAAGCGTTTGAAAAGGATTGGCATTTATTCCTCTTTAAATGTTTGGTAGAATTCACCAGCAAAACTATCTAGTCCTGGCCTTTTCTTTGTTGGGAAGGTTTTGATTACTCTTTCTGTCTCCTTACTTGCGTTTGATCTCAAATTTTCTATTTCTTTTTAGTTCAGTCGTGGTAGGTTGTATGTTGCTAGGAATTTATCCATTTCTTCTAGATTGTCCAATTTGTTGGCATATAATTGCTTGAACTCATGACTCTTGTTCTTTTAAAACCTGTAAGCTGGCTGAAACTGGAGATGGACGGGGTCCAGAACCTATGTAAATGGTGGACTGTCTGCCCTTTGCTTTGAAATAGACTGATTTGGAGAACGTCTCCCAGCTCCGGATCCCTGTTTCCTTTGTGTCTTCCTGCATATGATGAATGGACTACAGTTGTCAGTATCCTGATTGTGAAAGAGTTAATGTTTTCCATTACCAGGCACTGACATAGGCAGTAGGGGAAATCTGGTTCATTTTGTTTCAAAATACACCATACCTCAAATAAGTACAAACAGCTGCAACACAGGATCGGGGCCAAAAGAAATCAGTGTGGTGTTATGAACTCCAGCTGAGAGGAGTTCATGTAACATGGGTCTGAGATCAGGCTCCAAAACGAAAGCATCAGGCCCCAGCAGGAGAAGAGTCCTCTGTTGTCATCCTGGTCACCTCCACAGCCACCACTCAAACTGGGACGGCTCTTCAGAGAAGTGACTGGTTCCCCTTCCCTCCGGATCCACTTCTCGGTTGTGGACTGAACACTCCACATTCAGTTTCTTGGAACCCAGAGCCGTAGTAGTGTACAATGCAGAAATCTTGGAGCACAGCAGATTTAAAGATCTGTTGCCTGCTTATTTTATCTCCATGACTTGGCTTAAAACGGCAACCACACGAACCCCGGCCCTACAGCACACTCCTTCCTTCCTGAAGCCCCAGGAAATTCTTGGTCAGGTAGAAACTGCTGCCACTGAGTCTGGTTGGTTGTTTTTCCTTCTTCCAGATTTTTAGGTAACATCAGTTGAGCAAAAGTTTTTTTTTTCTTTTTTCTTTTTCTGATTCCTTTTCTACCAGCATTCCCTTTTGAATTTTATCATGCGTTCTCTCCTCTTTGGCTTAGCCATGTCCTATCTTTTCACACTTGTGAGATGTTTTTCTGTAGGACGCTCTCCATTCTTTACATATTTGGATGTCCCCCTGTGATTTTTCTGGACAAGTAGGACAGCATTTTTCAGACTGATGATTAGATGGTCAGAAGTCTTTAAAGTGGTGTCTCCAGCTGGTTTTTAGGTCGTGTCTCCGGCACAGGGGTTCTGTGGCTACTTGGTGGTTTTATCATCTTTGCCGTTTGTAAAAAGGCTTCTTCGCCTTTCCATTTTCTGCTGCTTTCATGATCAACAGCTTCAACAATAATTTAAAAAGATAACCACTGTCACATTAAAAATCCTTGCATAAGAGGAAAACAAGACTTACAGTGCCATTCACGTAAGTTAGGGAGGGGCCCCTTCTTGTTTGTTCGTTTTCATAGTTACTAAATCATTGCAAACGGAGGAGAGTCCTTTAATTCCCTTTGCTCCACATCCCTAATTTCTTCAACAGGGATGATAATGTTTTGAAATGTTACTCATGACATTGTTATATTAATGAAGGAGGCCAGCCTTTCCTTACTGACCTTTCAAGCTGGTGAAAGCATCTACGTGAATTCTCAGGAAACGATGGTATTTACATATCCTCCGCCCAGCTGGGAATAATTCATGCTGTCGCACAATCCTAGTGTTCTTTAGATTTCCCTCCATACTTAACTGCTCTAAAGAAGTCTGTTTTAAGGAGAGATTGCCAGGAGGGACTTCACTGAGCAGCAGTGGTGTATGTTGAGAGCCGGAAAGGAAATCAAATGAAGTGCCTCATTTTTCCCATGGCAAGAAAGATAACTAGAATTGTATTCAACAGGTATTATTTTTTTCCTCCTCAGAATGTTGGCTAGGATGTCTAAGTCTAGACTTAGAATGTACAGGAATTTTTTTTTTTTTTAAGGTAACTTATCTCCAGTTTAATTAGAGATTAGTGAAGGGAACTAGGTTTCTTATTTGGCTCTTGAACTTTGAAAATAAATAAAACGTTCATATTTTTGAATAGCCCATTGTGGGCCAAACAACATCTGGAAGAGATTATTCTCACTGGTAGGCAGAAGAAATTTCGTAATCCACCATCTTCAAAGAACGTGGTACCTTGTCACATTTCCCCCATAGCCTGAAAACAGAAGACAGACTCTTAAGACCACATTGCTGGGGCATCTGTCTTTTCCTTTGTTTTGTGTTGCATGTAAATGTATCTCTTTGGTACTGTAAGCAAAACTTGGTCCTGTGATGCTGCCTGTACTCTTTGCTGTGGTCCAGACTTCTCCTTTTTCAAAAGACCTATTTGACTTTTGGCAACACGCCGCTTAAATGCGGCCATTTGTCTGAGACATCTTTTCCTGTCTTCTCTAAAATCAGGCGCATGTGTGTCTGGGGTAGTCGTGTAATTTGTAACAGTAACTCCTAACCAGATTAAATTTTGTAAAATTCAGTTCATTCTCGGGCATGTGTATTCATATGTTAAATGGTGACACATGGGCACTCCTTTCCAATTAAACACATTTTCTCTTAGATGGCGGGGCTTCTGCTGCCCCAGCTCCTCCCCTCCTCAGCCTCTACGTCTCCCTCGTCTTTCAGACTTACAGAAAAGTTGCAAGTAGAATACAAAAGTATGAGGGACCTTTTATCTCACCAAGTCAATTAGGAATGACTTGTTGACATGGTGTTGACACCCTCAAATGCTACAGAATGTATTTCCTATATATAAGGACGTTCTTCACATAGTCACAAAGCCACCGTCAAAATTAGGAGATGAGCATCATTATTGTATCTAGTTTTCAGATCCTACTGAACTTTCCCCAGGTTATCTCAACAATCTCCAGTCCAGAATCTTGCACTGTATCCGTTTGTCTCCTGTCATCTTTAGCATGGAACAGTTTCTCAGTGTTTTTTCCCGTTTTATGACCTGATCTTTTAAAGATGATAGAATGGGGTGCCTGGCTGGCTCAGTCAGAAGAGCCCGCGACTCTTGATTTCAGGGTTGTGCGTTCAAGCCCATGTTGGGTGTAGAGATTATTTCAATAAATAAAACTTAAAAAATGAAAGATTATAGGAAAGTTATCTTGCAGAATGTCCTTCCATTTGGGTTTGGCCCATCTTTCCTTTAGATGAAATTCAGATTTTGAACCTTTGGCAGGAATATCACGGAAGTGATGCTGTGTTCTTCTCAGTGCATCCTGTCAGGTGGCACACAACGTCAATTTGTTACAATTTCCCATGATGTTTACTCGGATGACTTGATTAAAGTCGTGTCTTCCAGACTTGTCCACTGGAAAGTTACCGATTTCCCTTTGTAATGAATACGAATTTTGTGGGAAAGCATTTGGGTCTACGTAAATATCCCATTTCTTGCCAAACTTTTATTAGTTTATGTGCATTAAAATGAACTCCTGGATTTCTATTTAAAGGGTTGTAAAGCTGTTACTGTCATTTATTTTGAAGCTCAAAATTTTTTATTTTAGGCCAAGGGGGTGCCCTTCAAGCTAATTTCCCTGTTCTTTTAACATGTCCCTATAATTCTTTGAGTGCTGTCTTTCTGGCAAAACAAGATATTCTGAGTGATATCATGTACCATCTCAGGGCTTAGTAATGTGTATGTATTGTCTTTGTATGCTTTTCCTAATGGGGAGGGGGTATATAGCACACAATTTCAATACAGTTTAATTTTTATTGAATAAAAATTGTATAAATTTTTATTATATAAAATTAAATTGAACATAAACAGAGTTTTAGTAACTCACTTTGGCAAGTATCGTAGTATGAGATGTTTAAATTGTTTCTAAAATTTCCCAATCATATATGATAATGCATTAAGCATCCTTGTAGCAAGATCTTTCCCCTTAGTATTAATTCTTTACACAGTATCAATTCCTAGATGCCTTTGTTAAGGGACCCTTTGCTGTTACAAACTGTATTTCTGGGCTGAATCACTGCTCTTATCACAGCTGTAGACTTCTGTATTCCGGCCAGCTATTTGGATACTTTGCTCCCCCTCCCATTTACTCTCTTTTCTTCCCCTTTTCCCTTCCCCTCACCTCCAACTGACAGGAATATGCATGTTCGTATTCCTTCAATTGTAGACCATTTGGGAATTCTGGCTTTAGAAACATGCACTTGCTCTCAGAAGGAAATATCTTCCGTCTCCTCCAGTGGCTCTGTTTGGCAGAGTCTAGCTTGACCTGAGGCTTGGCTATCGAGGTTGAAATTCTCCTTGTCTTGAAACTGAGGGACCACAAATACTCCAGCATGGCTCAGAGGCTCCCTCCCTAAACATTCCTCAGTAAAATTTACCCATGCTGTGCTGCAGGGTACTTCTTCCTAAGTCCCATTAGTCTTTGCACTACTCTGGGTCCCTATGCAAATGGCTGAGGGTCATGGCGTGAGATACCAAGAAGACCAAGAGCTTACACAACGTAGGCCTTGGACTGTGGAAAGAAACAGGACAAAGAGAAATTTGTCCTGCCTTTCAAGAGGATTTTCTCTATCCTTTTAGATGATTTGTCTTCCTTCATCCCCATCCCTTCCCTCCCCCTTTGTGGTTGAGTGCACACACTTGTTCATTTTTCTCTAACTCTGAAAGCTGTAATTCTAGCTCATTCCTGATCCACTCTTCCGAAAACTACAACCCCCCTCCCCCATTTTCTAAGCAATATAACACAAACTAGCTTGAGTTTGAGATGATAAACAGAGTATGGCCAACACATCTTTCGCATTAGTAGTGACAACTGTTCTGAGATTTTTCTGTCATTTGCGTTCTAACAATTCCTGGTTATTTTGATACATTTCAGGATAGTATCTCTCCCAGTCAAGAGCGCTGTTCAAAAGTGAAAACCGTATGCCTGTCAACGCACTCTTTGCAATCAGAACAGTGAGTTTCTTTAGATAATTTTGGGCCAATTTCTTCAATCTGTAGAATACTGGACTCTGAACAGATAAGATGCATGTTAAACTGGGCGATGGTGGTGCTTTCGTCTCTCTTGCTGTAGGCAACATGTATTCCTTCCTTGGAATGCGTCAGCTGAGTGCCATATGGAAAGAATGATAGACTTTTAGGCCAAATGTAGAATGAAAGGTCTGATTGAAAAGCTGGAGAAGCAAATGGAAAAACTGATCCTATATGTAGGAAAAGAAAAGATTTAAGAACATGAAACATATTGTCTTCAGTGAATATATTGAAGCAACATCTTGGGCCTGATACTCTGAAGAAGAGAGGAGAAGTTTCTGCTGCCACAGGTAGAGATGGTATTTTAAAACAAAACATGAGGAAATGATTTGGTTTCTTAAGTGCTTTTCTGATTTCTTTGTTCTAACTCTGCATGGGAAGCAAATGGACCCTGAGAGCGATCACAGCTTTCTTCATCCCAGCTGAACCATTTGCCTCACCGGTTTTATGGGAAGCAGTGGTAAGGCTAAGAAATTGAGCTAAAAAATGTACAATGGACCTTTAGTGGCCCGTTTTTTTTTTTTTTCCTTTCTTCCCCTTTTCCTTTTAGGCTCTTTGAGCCTGAAATTCTCTTTTTATTGACTTTAGAAATAAAACAGTAGTGATTAACTCTCAAAAGGTGAAGAATGTTTTCCTATTTCTTGCAATTTTCTGGAGTTTTGTGTGTTTTGTTTTTTTTTTAAGATATTATTTATTTATTTTAGAGCAAGTGGAAGAGAGCAGGTGCAGAGGGAGAGGGATAAGCAGACTTGCACAGGGCCTGATGCAGGGCTTGATCTCACGACCCTGAGATCATGACCTGCAGCGCAACCAAGAGTCAGATGTTCAGCCGACTGAGCCACCCCAGTGTCCTGATTTTCTGGAGTTTTTGTCGTAGTTCATTACAGTTATATGCATTTCAGTTATATGGCTTCTGATAGTTATAATAACTGCATTTTAGGCCCTGTCATGATGACAGGTATTTACATTGACAGTCTGCTCATGCTGAGGCTCTCCTCAGCACCTGATTTTTATTTATCCCATGATCAGTTGCATTATGACATTGGGTGGATTTTTCAGCGTGAGGTACATCCTGGTTATATTTAATAAAAGTGCCTTGTTCTTGCTATTGCAAGCAAATGACAGTTTGGGCGAACATATACTTTTCGAGTCATTCCATATTTCCGACAAAATCATGAAAGTTGCTCCTATTTTATCTGTTGTGATCGTGATGGTGGCTATGTCCTGCCCAATTTTTTTTTCCCCTTATGATTTGACTTCCCCTCCCCCCCACTTGATTTTTATTTTAATGGGAAATTCCTTTAACTCTTGCAGTTTGGTAACTTCACAGACCTGTGTTTCAGTTGCAGGTAATGTACTTCCTATTTTCCCTGGAATGTGGTACCCCCTTTAAATTGTGGTAACAGATACATAAGATAAAATTTGCTGTCTTAACCATTTTCAAGTTTATATAGTGTTAAGTATATTCACACTGTTGGTAAACAGATCTCCAGAACTCTTCTTCTGGCCAAACTGAAACACTGTACCCATTAAACAGCAGCTCCCCACTTCCTCCTCCCCGCAGCCCCTGGCAAACCACCCTTCCGCTTTCTGTCTCTATGAATTTGACTACTTTAGGCACCTCATATGAGTGGAATCACGAAGTACTTATATTTTTGTTACTGGCTTATTGCACTTAGCGTAATGCCCTCAAGGTTTATCCATGTTGTAATATATGTCGGAATTTTCTTCCTTTTTAAGGCTGAGTAATATTCCATTGTATTTACGTACCACATTGTTTATCCATCCACTTGCTGATGGGCGCTTGAGTGCCTTCCACTTTTTGGCTCTTGAGAAGAATGCTGCTGGGAACACGGATGTACGGATATCTCTTTTGAGATACTACTTTCAATCCTTTTGCTAATATATCCAGCAGTGCAATTTCTGGGTCACGTGATGATTCTATTCTTAACTTTTTTTTTTTTTTTAAAGATTTTATTTATTTATTTGACAGAGATAGAGACAGCCAGCGAGAGAGGGAACACAAGCAGGGGGAGTGGGAGAGGAAGAAGCAGGCTCATAGCGGAGGAACCTGATGTGGGGCTCGATCCCAGAACACCGGGATCACGCCCTGAGCCGAAGGCAGATGCTTAACGACTGTGCCACCCAGGCGCCCTTATTCTTAACTTTTGAGGAACCCCGATCCTGTTTTCTAAAGCGGCTGAGCCATGTTACCAGTAGTACACAAAGTACCACCAGCAGTAACATAAAGGTTCCGATTTCTTCACATCCCTGCCAATACTTATTTTCTGCTTTTTTGATAGCAGCTGTTCTAATGGATATGAGGTGGTATCTCATTGTGGTTTTGATGTGCATTTCCCTAATGATTGGTGATGTTGACCATCTCTTCATGTGCTTTTTGGCCATCTGTGTATGGAGAAATGTTTGTTCATGTCTTTTGTTCATTTTTTAATTGGATTGTTTGATCTTGTTGAGTTGTAGGAGTTCTTTATATATTCTGGATGGTAACTCCTTTTTAGATTTAGGATTTGCAAATATTTTCTCCCATTCCATGGACTGTATTTTTACTTTTGATTGTATCCTTTGCACAGAAGTTCTTAATTTTGACTTAGTGCATCTTATGTTTTTTTTTTTCCTCTTGTTTATGTTGTGGTGAGCTCTTTAAATCTTCTTCAACATCTTTTAAGAAAAGTTTGCTTTTATTGTTAAGTACTATTGTGCCATTTGTCCTCAGATCTACCAGTTATTCTTACAGTGAATCTTTACTTTCTGTGCTCCATAGCCATACTGTCTCATCAGTTTAGTAAATTCCATTATTAGAAGTATGTATGGTTTTTCTCAAGCTCATCTTCCATGGCATCGACCTGGTTTTCTATAGTGGCACTTCTCCCTGTTGTAGTTTTAAATTTTTAGTGTCGGCAGTAATGCTATTTTTTCTTTTCTTTTTCTTTTTTTTTTTTTCGTAAGTTCTACATGTTTGTAACTTGAAGTGTCAAGTAGCTGTATGAGGCTTACTTAAGAAAAGGGTTCTTTTCTCCCTATCCTTTTACCCTCACCATAGCCAGCATTTTCAGTTCTTTTAGCTGCTTTGTTTCGTATTTTCATTGCATCGCTAGGATCTTTACTTACGCTTTTTGATGTATCAGTTTTAAATGTTTCTAGCTGTCCCACGGGGAAGATGTGCCACACACACGTTCCCATCCTGTACCTCTTCATCCTAATACAGTTAGGTCATGATTTTGAATAACTGATTCATTATTCAGTGTTAACGCCATCGTGACCTTGTTAATGTTGTTAGTAGTGGAGCTATCTAGAATTCTCTGAATCCTTTTCCTCTTCTGCAAATCCTTAGAAAGTTTTAATCCTTCTTTTTATGTTTGTGTTCTGTGTGCTTTGTATTCTGTGTACTCATTCAGTCCCAAACTCTGTCAGTTCTAGAAGTCTGCTCTCGATATATCCAGATGGACAGTTATTTTGCCAAAGCTACTTTTTGAGCCCTATTACCTGTCAGCCAGGATCTCTTTTCTCCGTGATGTCAGAAATTCCTTTTGTTTTTCTCCTGTGTTGAACTCCTATTCCTGTATTTCATGCCTTTCGTTTTCTTATTTTTCTCCGTTTTGCCGAAGAACATCCTCCAATGCAATTGTAGGTCGCAAATCACTTGCCTCGTTGCCTCACTGTCTTCCGGCTTCCTGGTTGCTGTTGAGAAGTCCAGAGACTTTCCGATCCCTAATTCTTTGTTCGTGAGCGCCCCCGCCACCCGTCCCCAATTTCTGACTGGTGACCAGATTTTTATCTATCTCTACCGTTTAAAAATTTCTCATAATGTGCTTAATGTGGGCATAGTAACATCAGTTGAGGTGGGCAGGTAGGCACTCAGTGGACCCTAATAGTCCACAAATTTATGACTTCACTTTAGGAAACGTTTGAAGTTATGTGATTTCTCCCCCCCCCCCCCATTTCCTTTATTCTTTCATTCCGGAATTGCTTTCCTTTAGCTATTGGGTCTCCTGGACTAGGCCTCTATTTTTCTCCTTCTTACTGTTCTTATTTTCCTTTTTTTTTTTTTTTAATGATTTTTTATTATATTATGTTAGTCACCATACAGTACATCCCCGGTTTTCGATGTAAGGCTCGATGATTCATTAGTTGCGTATAACACCCAGTGCACCATGCAATACGTGCCCTCCTTACTACCCATCACCGGTCTATCCCATTCCCCCACCCCCCTCCCCTCTGAGGCCCTCAGTTTGTTTCTCATTATTTTCCTTTGTTTTTTTGCTCTATATTTTAGACAAGTTTCTTGATATTCCAATCTTTCTACTGCATTTTGAATGAGCATTGGTTAAGTATCCTACTTTTGTTTCTGTGGGTGCAACGTTATCTTTCTGGTGCTACTATTGTTATGTTTTCATCTGCTTAGAATCGAGAGAAGAGCATTAGTCCCTAGATGATGGAAGGCCAAGGCTGGCTTCTGATGCTATTTAGCTCTGGTAGGGGGAGTAAATACTAACAAAGACAAGCCATAGCTCTGACTTTCCTATATCACATCTTCCTGCTCCTCCGGGTTTGAGATTCAAAGTGTTTTGTGGTTTTTTTTTTTTTTCCTACTTGGTTTCTGCCAGACTATAGAGCTCTCTGTGGAAGGATACACAAATTTCAAGTGTGAAATTTTTCCTACTTCCTCTAAAAGGCTCTATATGTAACGCTTTTCTAAAGCTTTGAAGATAAATTTATTCTTTCCTGGTTGTAACATTGATGACTTCTTTCCCCCTTTAGTACTTTTCATTCATCTGTTATGTTTTGGGGATGGCAGCTTTGAAATCTTTACCCATGAAGCCCCTCCCCCACCAAGCCCTGGTTTATCTTCTGCTTCATGAAAACCGTCTTTTGCTTAATTTTTTATTGTTTTCTGCTTTATCGACTGTCTTCATTCAAGTTCATAATTCAGATTTTTTTCCCTTTTTTTTGGTTAACACAGACTCATTCTGACCTCATAATTTTTTTTTTTTTTTTTAACTTTATTATTAGGTTTATTTATTTATTTATTTTTTTTTTAATTAATAATGATTTTTTATTATATTATGTTAGTCACCATACAGTACATCCCCGGTTTTCGATGTAAGGCTCGATGATTCATTAGTTGTGTATAACACCCAGTGCACCATGCAATATGTGCCCTCCTTACTACCCATCACCGGTCTATCTGACCTCATAATTTTGAAAGTTTTTTTCTTAACGTAGTACACCCATTCCTTAAGTAAATATTTGCTCTGATCCTAGAATCTCCCCTTCTCTTGAGCCATGATATTTTTCATTTGCCTGGTAGATTTGGATTTTTCTCTGTTGCTTATCGATAGAGAGGGAAGTCTGAATATTTATTATCAGGTATTGCCCTGTGTTCTTTCAAGAGACTGAAATGAGTCACTTTGACTCAAGTCCAGATAGAGGAAAATGGTTAGATTTATAGTACATTAATTTGTCAATTAGAAATTCATCTTCTTTTGAGGCCTAGGGAAGGAGCCAGCATCAGCTGCAGAAGTAAACAAAGGGGAGTTTGCCTCAGAACCAAAGACTTTCTTTTAGGTGTTTGGTGTGGCACTCAGTAATTAGTAAGGTCATCGTCACTTGGCAAGGTTGCCCATGTCAGAAGCCAGCTGGTAGAGTTTTTCCCCACATGTTTTCTGGGGCAGTCATCATGGCCACATGTAAATCAGAAGCAAATCCAGCCGGAGATGTCTTGCTCAGTTGAAGCCAGGAACCCCTTCTAAGGAGTGAGTGTATTTTAAATGTACTCCAATGCTTCTTGGCTTCATTCCCCCCACTCCTCATCCCTCTGAACTAGGAGTATCATTATGAGTCTGTTAGGGTCTCATTTGCTTCTTTTCTGTTCATTCAGTGCAGTTTCACATGAAGGGGATGTTGTGCCTTAGTCCTTTTATCAACCTCCCATATTGATTCTTTCTAGTATATTTTTCTGAAAATTCAAGCAATAGCTGGGTTCCATCTGTGGCTTCTAGGGCTGATTCAGGATATTTCCCATTCTTATAGTGAATTGGTGATTTCTCTAGTAATCTGGCACAGAGGAATGAGCCTATGTAGCTTTCTTCCTTATGGATTGTATTTTGTACATCTGTTTTGAATCGTAGGGAGGGATAATGAGTTAATTCATACCCAATGACTCTAGAGGAAGAGATGAATGGGCCAGTAAATAAATAAGTGATGGCTGATGTTTTGCAAGTGAAGGGCATGAGAAGTGGTTTGTGGTTTGGGGAAGGATGGTTCAGATCAGAAGAGATGCCTAGAACGAAGAACGAAGAGAAGTAGAGAAGGAGGAGAACGGCAACAGTAATGACCCAAGGGCAGCTGGGGTCAGCAGGGCCCACCCCCTTCACTCCATGGCTTTCTCTAGCTGGGGCACAGTCTTCCAACTCAAGCGACGGAAATGAGAGCTGGATTGATGGCAGGTTGCAAGAACTACAGGACAGGTGTCCAGATACTTGGAAGAGTTCAAAGAGGGATGGATTTCTTTAGAAATTCAGTGCGATGCCGTGGTTGATGTTGTGAGTCTGTGGGATAGCAGGGGACTAGTGTGTCACAGGGAGATGGCTTACTTGGTTAGGGACAGAATGGCAGTATTAAGGATGTCATCTTGTCTGTCCCCCATGATCTGTGCAGTTTGGTAAATAAGCCGGGAAGTACATAGGTTTTATAAATGTAATTTCAGGACTTCACTGCCACAAGAGAGCTGGTTTAGACCCTTTGTGGTAATATTGCTTAACCCTTGTATTTTTAGAGTTAAGTAACTATATGCCATTTCATAAAAGACTCTTGTCATGTAAGAATAGGTCCACAAAAGCCTCACAGCTCGATAGGTCTGAAATGCTTTAGGAGAAGGCAGTTAACTTTCTGCCTTATTTTCTTGCTTGCTTCTTGAGGATAGGAAACTAAGAATCTGCCCTGTCTCTTAATGTATCTCAAGGATGTGTAACGTAAATCAAAACGAGGAATGACATCATTACCGTTTTTTACAGATGAGAACAGCAGCCCAGGAGTCTCTGTTTCAGAGTTTGGGGAAGTTAGTTACTCTGCAGAACCTCCGACTTCCACCCTGCTTTTTTCAGGACCGTCTGAAATTTGTCCTTAAACCCTCAGCACTTGCCCTAACTTATGTTCCCATGGGGGGCTAGTCTGTGGAAAGAGTACGGCCCTGGAGTGGGGCCTGGATCAGGTGTCCGCTCCCTCATTTCCGGGCTGTGTGGCTTTGGTTATGTCTGCTACGCAAACGTTTGAATCCTCGGGGTTCTTGTCCACGAAATGAGTTAACAATATGTGCCTCAAACTGTATGCGAAACGAGTTTCTCAACGCTCAGCATCTCCTAGGCTTTCATGACATCCCAGTGTCCTACCTGCCCCCTTTGCTTGTTAGCAGTGATGCCATCTGGCATATTTGTCACACCCACTTCTATATCCTTCCCCCACCGCAGGCTAGCTGCTCTCTATTCACCTTTAGGCAATCTTCTGTGCCCTGAGTACAGAAAGTCTTTTAAGGTCCTATTGCTTAATGACTTAGCTTAGATATCGGACCCGAGCACATAGTGTGAGTCTTTCAGAATAGAATCTCACTTGTCTGCTTATTTTGGTTTTTTTTGGTTATCATGCTATTTATATATTCATCTCTCCACCCCACATATGATAGAGTAAGACGGTGTGAATTATAAATACATGAGAAAGAAAGAGGAAAGATTTAAAAAAGTAGGGGGGGCATAAAATGATGCCAAGAATAAGTTCAGTACAAACAGTGCACCATGGGGGTCCTGTAATTTTTCTCAGTGTAGGCTTGGCACTCAAGCGAAAAGGCCCCTCCCCTATACACACACCCTTCTCCCAGGCTGTCCACTTAGATTAGCAGTATGATAAACAACGGGTCTTTTCCCGCCCCCTCCCGCCCCCCCCGCCCCGAGCTAGGATTAAGGAGAACATTAGGGCACCTAAGGAATTTAGTGTTGCGTGTTCTTCCAAAACAGTTTGACAGCTTTATTCCTTATTTGTTAATAACTATAATCACTCGAACAGCAAAGAGAAAGTAGGAAGGAGCCATAGTTCTAAACAAAACCTAAAGCGATTGTAACTATAGTATGAAGGATAATATGCAAAGACAGGGTAAAAATCAGAACTTCAAGTTCATAGAAGTTGCTGCCAAACCTAGACTATTACTTAGGACACGGTTGTGAGGTTTTGTGACCTGCCCGGTATCCTCCAGCTGGTACAGAGTAGTGTCAGAGGATTCGGGGTTCAGAAGGCTTGGATTAAATGTCCAGCTCAAGACTTGAATCTTTACTTCTACTAGAATGAAAAGTATCATCTTCCAGTAGTTGAGAAGTGTTGAGGTATCGTCTTGCCTGCTAGTGAAATGAGAAAGTATATTTCCAGACAAAAACTCCCTGAGGTCAGGGGCTGGCTCAGTTTTATTCATTATGCTCCTGGTTCACTGTAGATGTTCAATAAATATCTTTTGAATAAAAGAAAGGAGATTAGGTGGTCTGAAAACAACCTGAAAATGGGAATTTTCCTCAGAAGGAAAGACTTTCCATAAATTCTTAACAAAAATTTCCCTGTGGATCAAATTGCAGTGTGGAAACAGTCACATCGGTCTTTGGACTGAACTGGGGCCATGCTTTACTGCAGAGAATTCAGCATCTTTTTGAGTTTCCTTAATGGACATATTTGTAACAGAAGATTTGTTTGTATTTTGTGCCTCTCTAGTGTCCTCTCTCCAAGGATGTCAAGAAGACTGTAGAAAGGCACTTCTCCCCACTCGGGGGCAAGACTAATGAAGCCCCCCACCACCAGTTGGAGTACTTGATTCATCCTTGTACTGACTCCTATAACTTTGGGATGTCTTGCCTTTCTTTAATCTTAGTGGTGACTAAGTTTCCTGAGGAAATGTTAACATGGAACATACTGTCTTATGTTCCATACGAGACTGGGAATCAGTTGTGGCTCTGATCCTGCTTCTGTTGTTAATGAAACGTGTGACTGTAGTTTCTTTCTTCTCCACACCTCAGTTTTCCATCATCAAATGGGTACACTTGAACTGGGTGATCTTTAAGACCCCTGATGGTATTACTCTTCTTGCCCTTTGTATTTAAACTGGCAGTTATCAGTCGTGGGTCACTTAATTCCTTTATTGTCAAATGATAGAATGGTGTCTCCCCTTGGACCCATCTCCCCAACTTTACAGCTTGAAACGGCCTCCTAAAAGCATTTGGCTAGCAAGGAAAGCTGGATTCAGACTTCTGAAAATACATCAACCTGACCTGGTTTGGCTGAGTGGTACGGGAGTCCTGGCTCTGAGATGTTAGATGCTCCCTTCTGGGTTCTTCTTTTCCTTAAGTTAGGAGTTGGTACGTGGTACAGGGATTTTTGCTTCCTCTGGCCAGTGGTACTTGACTCCCATGCCCTAGTCCTTTCAGGCTAAATGTGGATTTTCCTGTCCTTTTCCAGGTACACAGTTCCGTCTAGCATGACCGTGATCTGATCCACAACAAACGTGACTTGGCTCCTGGGTCTGGTGCTGCTGTGCTGGGGCCTGGTCGCTGCCCACAACTACAGAGCTGCCATGGTCGCTGCCTCCACTTCCACCCCTGTAAATTCACCACCCCAGGTAAGTGATTCAACCTGGCGTAAGTTTTAAATTGAATTTCAGAAGGTGCGTCTGACTCTAGGGATGGTATGCAACCTTCTAATGCTCCTTTGGCGGGCATTTGGATAACTGCGCTTTCGTGAGGCAGGTGCTGTTGAGTTCGTAAAGCAGCTGGAACAGGGAGCACGTGACGGTCGTGGACCAGCCTCCGTGCGTGGGGGTCTTAGTTTTCAGTGCTTAGAATGCCTGGCTGTTCCTTTCGGCATCAAACTCCCAGTCAAGACAGTCAAAGGTAAATCCTGCTGCTTTCCGGAAACTCTCTTGGCTTTTTTAGGGTTTTAATGAAATAGAACAGATCTCCTCTTATAAGTTTTCTGAATGCAGTCTCATTGTCTGCTTCCTCTAATTACTGTTTTGCCTTGACCTGTTCCGGGAGCTTTGGAAAGAAGACGCCCCTCCAAAAACTTGCTTAGGGTAGTCACGCGTTCCTTTTTCTGTCCAGTGAAGAGCAGTTACGTGGCAAGGACACTGCCTGCAGATTATTTGACAATCTGATCTATTAGAGTAGTAACCGGATTCTTTCCGTCTTAGCAGGCAGTGTGCTGACGTGGGGAAACAGCCTTTGCAAGCATTAGGCCTGAAGTCACATCCTGATGGTTGGATGACCTTAGTCATGCTAACCTCGCTTAGCTTCAATGTCTTCTCCTGTCACGGTACCTCGCAGGATGGTTCTATGGGCTTAAGTGATAGGATATATGCAGAGCACATGGTAGGTGTTCAGCAGTTTCCCATCTGCTCTTCCTTCATCTTCTCCCCCTCCTTTTAGCGTGTGACTCCCCCATCTCATTCATGATAATCATTTTTAAGCCAAAGTTAAAAAATATATACCTTTGAAAAAAGAGCCATATTGTTTGAAGTTTAGATCTTAATGATACAGAATGTTTTTCCACACTTTTTTTTTTTTTTTTTTTGCCCTATATAATTTTTCAGGCTACTAGATTCTATACGTATTTCAAGTTAGGGGTATGTGGAGAGGGGAAGGAAGAAGGAGGAGGGAGAAGGGAGCGTTTTTACTTCATCTATCTATAAATGCTTCTTGTCTCTTCTAAAAAAAAAAAAAAGACCTTGGAATTTGATCATATGGATAAAGTCCTCCTGTTATTTAAGATTTTAAAGCATTTGGTATTTTCCAGAAAGTTTAGTGTTACCGCCATCGTGTGTATTTCTCTTGCTGCCAAATGGATCTTAATTTTTCAGCATTTCATGGACTTGGGCGGTTTGGTTTCCATTCCCCTCAGTAGGGTTTTTGGGGAAGCAGAGACTTCGTAAGTGAGTGAGAAGATTTAGTGCCCGTCGCCCGGGGTCACCACGTCAGAGTCCACTGCGGCGGTCCCCGTGCAACACCGTTCTGAGTCTTTGCTGAAGGGAGGTAGGCCCAAGCACAGGTTTTCTGGACAAGGATTCCAGCACCTCAGTCCCGCTGTTGGGTTTGTCAGCATCTCCAGGGGAAGCATCCTATCCGCGCGCGGCTCTTTGCTCTTACACGAGCTACTATCAGCTGGCAAGCAAGAGAATTATTTCTCAATGACTCATTTAATTAAAAGTTTAACACCACCCAAGGTAGAAAGACGTCGTATTTAATATAAACACTTGGGGAAAATATGGGCTCTTGGAAATCCTCTGTGGGAAGGTTAATTGGTACAGTCCCTCTGGAGGGTAATTTGATAGCATCTATTAAAATTCTGTCCCTTTGCATCTGCCCTCTTCCCATCTCAAAGACTACGTTAGAAAGACACCAAAGAGACATGCATAAAGATATTCACTGAAGCATTAGTTGAAGGCCAAGAAGTACACAACTTCCTGAATATATGGTAGTGGAACGACAATAAATTTAGGCATGCTGATATGATTTAAGTACCATGTAGCAGTTAAAGAAATGATAAATACAGATCTCAACACAGCTACATCTCCCTAAGATACCTGATGGAGGGAAAAGAAAGTAAAATGCAGACTAATTCAGGAAGATATCATTCAAACTGTAAAACAAGATCGTATGTTTTTAGGGATCATGTGGTACATTAATGTAGGGCACACAGTGAAAGGTCTAGAACCTGGCATTGTCAGTGGGAATGACGTTTTCCCCAAGAGTGCAAAAATTGGATCTTGGGAGATAGAAGAAGTCCCTCTAAGGTTTAACTCGACCTGACGACATCCTATTCCTTAACATTTCATTTCTCTCATTAGGGAGAATTTAAATCTAAGTAAAATTTTCTCGTTGAGAATTGCCAAGGGGGGGTGGAATCAGACACCGGGCTAGATGTGCAAGGGCGCTCCGGTCACACTGCCTGGGGTTTAAATCCTGGCTCCAGCGTTTACTACCTGAGCCCGCGGGGGTGGGAGAGAGGAATCCACCCTGCGAGGGCCGCGGTTTCCTCATCTGCAAAATGAACATAAAAATTACAGAGCCAACTTCATAGGTTTGCTTTAAGGATGAAATGAGATAATATGGATAAAACTTAGAACAAAATCTGGCACTTACTGCTCAGTACATCTTCGTTAATAGTGTTCAGTAGCTCACTTGTGGCAGGCCTGGGGAATCCAAGAATAAATAAGAGAAACAAGGCTTTTGCCCTGCAGGGTTTAGAAATGCAGTGGGAAACATACAGACGAGGAAACAAAAAATTAGAGAGCCGTGTCACACCTGCTAGGGTAAAAATATGGGGACTTTTGGAGTAAAGTAAAGCAGCCAGGAAAGACTTGGAGAATCAGGGAAGGCTTCTGGAAGGAGCTAATGTATCTGTACTTTGACAGGGCAGGACAAACAGCACGTGTGAATCAAATGTCCCAAGGGGAGAGCGAGAGCACAGCCTCTGGAGGTTCGTTCAGGATAGTTGCAGTCTGCTGGGGTGTGAGGTCCTAAGCAGAGATGTTCTACAGCTGGCTCTGCCAACTCCCAAGAGCTGATGGTTCAAGTTTCAGGAACTGTGTGAGCCAATTGACTTCATGCTTATAGCTTGTAATCAGACAGGGTGGAGTATTTAACCGTGGAAATTGGCAAACACAGTCCCTGACTCTTAAGAGCCCATTGTTAGATATTTATCAGCATGCTTCTGGTTGTAAAGGAGGTAGGTGGGTTAGGTTACAAGGTTGGAGAAGATTCTTGCAGCGCCTTGCAAGCTACGTTGAGGAATTTAACCTTAATCTTGAAGCCTGTGTAGCTTTGGAGTCGTGGGGCTGGATTCAAACCCTGACTTTTGACAGTTCCGTTGAACAAGTTCATTCATTAATCTCAACGAGGGTAGCAAGTCCCGTTATTCTTAACACGAGCTGGGAACAAGTAGCCTCTGATTGTTGGAGGAACCCAAGCCCACCTAGAAGAAGTCAGCTATAACTAGGGGATTAGGACCCAGGGAGAGGACTTACTCTCCTGGAGAGCTGCCGTTCACTGGGTCACTTCGTTCCCAGAGCCTCTGGTCAGTGACACGCCTTCTGATTATCTGTATGTCCGTTCTTCACATGGAACTTGCGCAGTCGGATTTTGGTCCCAGGCTGACTCGCCCTCGCCCCCAAGTCTGCATGGATGTCTGCTCTCCCATTATCAAGGTTTCTTCAGGTTCAGAGAAGGTAAAAGTAATTTAAATACACCATCTCCTCAGGCAAAGGCGAAATAAGCAGTTGACTCAATCGGCTTAGCCTGGTATCTTCTGATACATCCACTTGCATTCTTTCAGAGTGAATTCAGGGACCTGTGTAAAGATAAACCCACATTCGAATGTGAAAGGCCTGACAATCCTTTTCTAAGGCACAAACAACAATAAAAAAAAAAAAAGCAGCTTTTGGTTTTGTTTTCCTCTATTCATTTGGTAACAAAGAGCATTTTTCTAATCAAGGCTGCCTAATACTAGATATAAGCTAATTAATATGAACAGATAGCCTGTGATTGTTTCAAACAATAATAGGGAAGAAAGCTCCCATTGTCACTCGGGCGGGGGTTGCTGTTTAGTCAGTGAAAGATAGGCCTTGTGCTTTGAAGTGGGACAAGTTTGTGTTCCCTGCTTTGCTCCTGACTAGACTGTAAGGCGGATTTTTGTTTTCTCCTGTTGAGAAAGCACCTTATTCTTACAAAGCTAGATAAATACGGAGGCGAAACTGCACTAGCAGCGGCAGGAAGACCGTATGTAGCTAAGTTCCTGCTGTGTTAGTCCAGGCACCGATAAAGAATTCCTTGCCCAAGGAAACCTTTAGGGAAATGTTTGCAGACGGGAACACGTTCACCATTAGGTTAAATTAATGTGTTCACATCCTGCAGATAGGAGCTGGGGGTGGGGTGGAGTGGGATAGGAAATAAAAAATCTTGCCACTCTTAATGGCCAGTTTCTGTTTCTCGAATTCTGGTTAGTGTTGTTTGAATTGTGCTTCATCCAAGGACTGCAGGTAGAGTATGGATTAAAAGTTTTATTTTCCTTTTGAAGGGAAGGGTCAAGTGGTTCACTACATGCATGAATGGTTTGACCTCTCTCAAACCCAGGACTGGTGTGGAGAATTTCAAAGGTATTCTGATCCCACACCTGGGATTCCAGAAAGGGAGGACTCTGTTCTAGCCGCATTTTACAAGGTATTTCATTCTGTCTGTCATTTGTGAAGTGGCTGTCTTGGTTTTAAGCCTGGGAAACAAAGATATTTTGATCCCTGCAAGTGATGTCCTGTAGCTTTCATTAAAGACATGAGATTGGGTAGAGAGGTACTCCGTGTCTTCACAGATTCCTGTCTGGTTGTTACCCAGTGTTCTGATGGAACTAACACAAGTAGGTCTCTGCTTGTCTCTTGGAAGACAGGCGTTTCTGAACATTACCAATAGGTTCCTCTAACAAAATCCATCATATTTTCAAAATGTATATTCTAGAGGTTTCATTGCTGGTATTAGAGACTAGGTACTTTTGGAGTAAAGCAATTGAATTCCATACGAAGTGGGTTGCATTTTTTGAGATTGAAAAACTTCTGTTTTTTAGTTTTTTAGAACTTTTTATGATGGCAGTTTTCAAACATTCACAAAAGTAAAAAAGAATAATATAATGAATCCCAGTAGAGACGTCACGTAGATTCCACAGTTCCTTGTATTTTGCCATACTTGTTTCACTTCCTGCCATTTTGGGAGAGGAGCCGTTGTAAAGCAAATGTTTGGCATCGTGTCCTCTCACCTCGACCCTTGTCCATCAGTATGCATCTCTAAAAATAATTCACTTCTATAACCACAATACCATTATCACATCTAACAAAATTAAAAACAACTCCTTAATGTCATGTCATATTCCTCCATATTCAGATTTCCCCAATCGCTTTTCTCAAAAGTGGTTTGCAGTTATGTTATCTTTTAAACACATCAATCAGATCAGTTTTCTCTATAAGACTATTCAATCACTTTTTGAGGTTTAAAAGGCAGTTCCTTTTCCTCCCTTTAGTCTCTAAGTGGGAGGTAGATTGACCTATGGGCCATAGTATTTCACCACTGAAGAATAAGAAAAAATGAGACATACACTGAAGGCTTTAAAGTAAAAGAATGATTGTAATTGCTAAATTGTCAGTCTCTAAAGGATCACAGATGGCTGGATAGTGCTTTTAGACTAAAGTGTGAATAGTTGGAATATGAAATATATTTCCAGTGCCACACGGTGAAGACCCAGTGTGGTCTGGCTTCATCTAACATGGAATTGAGAAGACAGAATGCCTGGGCTTTGATATAGGTGAATTTGGGTTCAAATCCCATAGCGAGGGCATGTTTCAATATAGGTATCTCTTTTAGTTTTATTTCTTTGAATCTCTAAAATTCAAGTGATATACACTGCGCTCCCAAGTTTCAATGGCAAAGTATCTGTGAGGTACATCAACCCCTTAGTTAGATATGTGGCATATATTATGTCCTTCCTTTCTCCCCCCATAATTATTCTGAGAGTTCTTTACAGGGAGAAGGTGGTTACCTCTACATATGGTCTGTGTATACGATGTCCTTCTGTAATGTGCCAGAAGGCCCATCAGAGGAAAGCCGAGTTGGATAAACAGTCGACGGAAAACGCCAGGGAATTGCCAGGAATAAATGCATGCGTAGATAAACACTGAGATCTCTGACTTACTCTGTCTTGAACCGTGTTTCTCTTAGAGGTAAAATTTCTTCTCATATTGCAGTCTGAATTCATCTCTGCTCTCTTTTGTGTTTATAAGCTCAGATAAAGCTTGAGAGGATATTTTATTTCAGAATATGAGGGCACATTTCCCACCCCCCCCAAACTAACTTAAGTAAAATACAGGTGGGGGAAGAGGGATAGGGCGTTAATTTGCTCACGTGACAAGAGGTCATGTGGTTTTTTAAAAACAATGTATTTATTTATTTTCTTGAAGTAATCTCCACATCCGGCGTGGGCTCAAACTCACAACCCAGGAGTTGCCTGCCATACTGACTGAACCAGCCGGGCACCCTGAGGCCATGTGATTTTATTTGGAGTGGGTCCAGACAGTGGTGATTGGGGAATGTTTAACAATTATACTCATTTTAATGAGCTTTGAATTTTAATTCCGTTAGAGGTAACGTATAGTGTTGTATTAGTTTCAGGTGTGCAATATAGTGTGCAACATAGTGATTCAGCAGTTGTGCATGTGACTCAGTGCTCATCCTGACAAGTGCCCTCCTTAATCCCCGTCACCTATTTCACCCATCCCCCGCACCGGCCTCCCCTCTGGTGACCTTTGTTCTCTATAGTTAAGAGTCTGTTTCTTGGTTTATGTATCTTTTTTTTTTTCTTTGCTCATTTGTTTTGTTTCCTAAATTCATCAAATGAATGAAATGCTATGGTATTTGTCTTTCTCTGACTTATTTGCTTCGCATAATACCCTCTAGGTCCAGCTACGTTGTTGCACATGGCAAGATTTCATTCCTTTTTATGGCTGAGTAATATTCCATGATATATATATATATATCTCACATCTTCTTTATCCAATCATCTGTGTGAGGGCACATTTTGAATTTCCTATTCATAAAACTGTACAAAGGTATCTGGGTACAAAGACCTTTCATGTTTGCTTCTTTTTCTTAACAGTATTTTCTTCCTGATTAGTTTAGTTTTTAATAATTAATGAAGCTGCCTCTTTATCCTTCAAAAGGGATGTGGTTTTCTCACTTTTCCTGCCCATTCTGATGCTGTTTGCCTATTTTCCTTTTCTCATGCCTAGCCTCTCCAGCTATTTTTCTTTGAACTTTTATTGCAGCTTTTCCAGGAATAAACACTAAGGTGGGGCCGGGCCCCGATGTGTTTCCCAGCAGAGGAGAGCATAATCACAGAGTCCAGATTTCTGTCTTTGGAGAACCGTACCTTGCCATAAGGAGACTGTCATTTAAAGAATCAGCCTTCGTCTGCTGTGTGTGATGATACTGCTATTTCATAATTGTATGGCATCCCTTAGGAACTGCCCTTCAGTTAAACTTACCTCACGTCATAAATGGTAATCCTAGCCAGGCACAGCTGGGAGAGAAGTGATCAGGGATTGTTACCTGCTCCGTAGAGTCAGACAAAATGTTCGTGATAGGGTCATGAAGTAGAATGAGTTCTCAAAAGTCTATGTTAGCAGTAAAGTAACTTTCAACGATTCAGACCCACTTTGGGAGCAAGAACCTCCAGGCTCAGAGGAGGAGGGATAGGATACGGTTGAACTAGGTAGCTGCCTGATGTCAAAATATTTACACTTAGATGAACCCCCACAAGCCAGCATGGGGAGGTTTTGGAGGCTTAGTTGTGGCCTGGACAGAAGATCCATTCATCTGGATTCAGCTTTGAGCCCCAACTCTGAGGACTTTGCACGCTCCAGGACTCTGTTTAGCATGACCTTCATTGTAGTTGATCAGGTTACCAAAGAAATCTGGCAAAAACAGGGGAGGGTAGGACCCAGAAGAACCCCAGCCCTATGGCTTATGTTCTGGGCTTATCTCTGACATGCTGGATTGTGTGGGTGACCAGTGGGAACTCGGGACTCAGCAGTCGTGGTCAGGCAGAGATCCTGCTACCTCTGTGAAACACGTCACGGTGGAGACTTAGCTGCTCATCAGCCATTGTTTCATTCAGGATTAGCTTGGAAAACTAGGACGACACTGAACTTGCAGATGCGGATTCAATCCTGTGACAGTGGAGCAAGAAAAGATAGAAGAAACAAGGTGGCATGATAGGGAATCTGTGAGGATTATAGTTATAGTTTCACCGTGATGTTTAGCTTTTTCAGACAATGTATCAGGAATAAACATTGATTCTTAGAACTTTTTTGCATATTTTCCTTAAAATTATTGAAAAAATCAAAGTATTAAATGCTGCTTTTGGATGTACATTTTATTGCTTTCTGTAGTCACAGAAAAAGAAAGCAGACAAGCTCTGTAGGAATAGAAGAGTACGTAAGTGTAAGTGGTCGAATACAACAAAGACTTAAATAGGTAAATCCTATTTTTAAAAACTGAGCACCTGAAACATATTATTTATCAGTTATAGCCCAATAATTAAAGAAACAACTGTTAGATGAGAAAATTATCCAGGCAAGCCATATATAAGTACATGAAAAGTATCAAGCACCTAAGAATAATTAAAAAGGTGTAAGAGCTCTTTGAGATTCCTTATCAAACTTTACTAGACATTTGAGAAGACTTACATAGATACTGTGTCAGTGGATTGTAAGACTCATTGATTTGACGTCAGTTCCCTGAAAATGCATTTTATAGATTGAATGTGATTCACAATAAAAATCCTAAATTTTTTTGGAAACCTCACAAATTAGTTCTAACACTTAAATAAAACTGGAAAAGTCAAAAATAACTGATACAATCTTCAAGAAGAACTAGGTGGGAAACTAGGAACTAGATGGAACTAGGTAGGATATCTGCTCTTCCAGATACCAGAATTTGCAATAAAGTTATAACAAGGCAGTGGGGTATTTGCATAGGGATAGATAAAGCATCAGAAGAAATAGACACCAATTCATACCCATATTGCTGTAAGAAAAACAAATTGAATTGGAACAAGATAATAAGGAAACATTCTACTGTTAGGCTATGAAAAAGAGGGGCTAGCCGAAAATAATTTTTCGTTTTCTTCATGGATGAATTACATAGTGTTTTCATCTGTGAGTTTCAAGAAAGTTGTGTTTGGAGGTGGTCGTTGGTTTATGAATGTCAAACTCTCTGGGTTACTGAATTCAGAAGTTTCCAGAGAACAGATCTCAGAGACTGAGTAATAAGTACTCCATCCTTAAAAGTCGGTGATGCTTTTCTCTCCATTTTTACAGATGAGGAAATGGAGTCCTGAGAGGGGAATGTTATATAATCGGCATTTGAACTCAGATCTCGCTGATTTTAAGGCCTAAGCTCACAGCCACTACAAATCTATGATGGCTATCTTCCAGGAAGTAGGAAATTGCAAGTGAAGTACCGTCCCATATCCAGGTGTTATTCTTACCTTGGGCCTGGTGTAGTCTAGCAATAGTACTTGTCACTACTCTTCCCTCTCCTTCTCTCCCCTCCCCCTTTTTTTGACAATGCAGCCCAACTCAGACCCAATTAGCTGTGTGGGTTTTTGTTGTTTTATTTTTGGTTTTGTTTTTTTAATATGTCAAGCATACAGAAAAGCGTAGAGACCGTTTTACAGTACAGGGGTAGATCTATTACCCAGCATTGTAAAACGTGAACATTTTGGTGTAATCACTTCAAAAATCTTTGGCTCTCGAATAAATGAAACCAATAATTACAGATGAAACCGAAGCCTCTCGTAGTCTTTGCCAGTGTAATTAACCTTCCTCTTGGCTCAGGTCACACATTGAGATGTGTCATCTCCCTGCATGTGCTGGTGGATATATATACATATGTGGGAAAATATAAACAGTATTTAGTATTTCTGCAAGTTTTTACCGTTCCTAGGAATGGTGTACTGCGTTATAATGCAATGCACACACGGCTTTAGCCATCAGCATACGTAAAGCTCTCCTTTGTTCATTCTAACTGCTGGAGAGCATACCTTTCTGTTTAGATTGCAATTTCCCCATTCTCCACTTGACGAATATTTGTTGCTTCTGATATTTCAATGTTAGAGAAGAGTAGCAATGAAAAATCTTGCATATGTCTCCTTAGGCACATGTGTGAGTTTTTTCTGGGGTTAGAATCTCTCAGTCACGTGTATGAACGTGTCCGACTTCAGTGGCTCTTGCCAAACTTTTTCAAAGCAGTTGTACTAAATTTTACTCCCGCTGACACCGAATGACTGCCCTCACCAACTCTTGATGCTTTCAGATGTGTTGATTTTTGCCAGCCTGAGGGACGTAAGTTGTATCTGACTGCAGTTTACATTTAACTCTCTCTGATTCCTTGAGGAGTAATTGTCTTTGCATGTGACTCTTAGCCACTACGGTTTCCTCTTCTGTGAACTACCTGGCCTTATCTCTCTGCCTGTTCTGTTATTGGATGGTTTGGCTTTTCCTTTTTGATATATAGGAAGTGTACGTTTCCCTGTAAGCCTTTTTTGTGTGCATTGACAGAATTTCTTCTAGTCTTCAGCTTTTCTTTTCACTAATTATAAAGTTCTTTGCAGCACAGAAGTCTCAGACGTCTAATTAGTCATGTTTTGTCAATGTTTTGGCCTTGTTTGGAAAACCTGTTTATGGATTATAAATATATGCCTTATTTTCTTCTGAAAGTTTTAGAGATTTATTTGTCACTCATGTCTTTATATTACCGGCAGTTGATTTCTGTGTATGTGGCATAGATAATCAGTTTATTTTATTTTTTCGTGTAGATGAACAGTTACGCTGTTTTCTCCATTGATGGATAAAGCATGTCTCTTGTCAAGTTTCTGGCTCTCTATTCCATTGGGCCATTCATGTATTTCTGTGACGATATCACAATGTCTTAACTACTATGACTTTAAAATAAAATGTGGTATTCTATAAGGCATCTAGTTCTTTGTTTTCCAAGTTATCCCAGGTATTCTGATTCTTTTCTACCTCCATATCAGTGTTCAGGGAACCTGTCAAGCACCATGATGAACCCTTTGGGATTTTTTATTTTATGGCACTGAATTAATGTATTAATAGTGGGAATATTGACATCTTAAAATCTTTACTCATAAAATATTTTCTCTGTTTAGGTTTTCTTGTAAGCTTTGGATATTTAGACTTACTCTTAGATACATTAGATAGTTTGTTCTTGTAAACAAGTTCTTCTTAAAATAATGACCTAAAAATATTTTTTCTGGTGTTTCTATAGGAACACAGCTGATTCATGTGACTTGATATTTAATCTAGCAAACTTGCTAAACTCTTCATACAGTCATCTTTGCATTTTTCTATGTAACTCGTTATCTCATTTGTGAAAAACAGTAAGTTTTTTCTTTTCGAATTCTTTTTGGTTTTTTGTTGTTGTTGTTGTTGTTTTGTTTTTCTGTTTGGCTGTGACCACCAGTACATGCTAAAAAGCAATTGGTAATTTGTTTCATTTCTCTTTTAAAAGGGAATACTTCCATCAACAATGACAGTTGCCATAGATCTTTTATGAAGTTAAAGAAGCTCCCTTCTAATTCTAGATTGCCAAATTATCATGAAAGGGACAACAGTTTGCCAGACACATTCTTCTCATGTCTATTCAGATGATTGGCTTTTTTTTCTTTCCTTGAATTTGTTCATGTGGTGAATTATATTATTAGATATTTAAATGTTAGATCATCTTTGCATTCTGGATTAAACCCTATTTAGTCTTGATTTACAAAATTATATTTGTGTATTATATTTATATGATATATAATTAAATGTATGTTCTAGTATTATAATATATAAATGTATAATATATGTTATGAATATGTAATATATTTAGGAGCTCTTTTTATATTCCTAAAAAATATTGGCTAACAATTTCTTTTACTCTTAATTTCCTTGTTTGTTCTTATAACATAGTTATGCTGGCTTCATACAAAGATAACCAAATAGACTTTGAAAATATGAAACCAAAACAGTAGGGGCACCTGGGTGGTTCAGTTGGTTAAGTGTCCAGCTCTTGATTTCGGCTCAGGTCATGACCTTGGGGTCATAAGATCGAGTCCCACATTGGACTCCACATTCAGTGTGGAGTCCACTCGGGACTCTCTCTCCTCTCTCTGCCTCTCCCCCTGCCTGCTCGCGCTCGTTATCTAAAATAAATCTTTTTTTAAAAACCCACTAACAAGTGATTTTAGGTGGGTTTGAAACACGTGGAAGGACAATGCTGAGCGGCAGTAACACATAGGATGGGAGCAGAGGCATTGCAGGGAAAGCTTGCATCGGAAGAAGATCGCCTTTAGACTGCATGTCAAGCATGCATGTTCAGTCTGATACTCTGATAATCTTTATCAGATATGCTTGGGGCTTACCCTGCTGTGTGCTGTTCTGCTGGTTCTCACATGTGGTATTCCTCGGGCATCCCTATTCTTTGGGGTGAGGAGTTCGTCTTTGGTGTGGCTGCGCTGCTTGCTAACGCTAGGCAGTGTGGAGCAGGAAGGGGTGGGGATGTCATGCGCTCAGGACCATGGTTTGTGGTCTTTCTCGTTCTGTGGCTTCACAGACTTGACAGGTAGTTGAACTTCAGATCGCAGCTCTGTGTGATTTATAGGCTTGGGGTCATGACTCCGAAGGGAGACTTTTATCTGTTTCCTAGCCTGGAGCTTAAGCTGAGATAGATAGACTTCCTTGTTTTCCCCACTGCAACTGAGTAGATTCCACCCCCCCCCCCCTGCCCATCTACTCTCTTACTGATAAGGAGATCTCCAAGCCTTCTAGCTTCGTAATTGTTCTCAGTTTAGCTCACCGCCTCCATCAAGGCTCAGGGCTCATCTTCTTCCCAGTAATATTTCATGCCCTGTCTCCATACTCTGACAGTGTGTGCTGGGGCGGCCTATCGCCTTGGCTTGTGGTTCTCTATTTAACTCAATAATGCATTGAGAAGAGTATTGTATTTTCTCCATAACCTCTTAAACATTTTAGTGATTTTTTTTTTTCATTCCTTCCTCTTAGGACCAACTCAACATTTTCTCTTTGGAAATTTGATAAGCATAATGTTGCCCACTTTCTCTCTGCCCCTTGCAAGGGGATGTAGCAGATTCATAGTATTTTCATTGATGTGCAGTTTGCTTCCCATAGTTTCTCTTTAGATATGTGCACATCCTATTCATATACGTTGTTACTTTACAGGTAGTAGCATTTTATGTACCTTTTCGGGTAAACTTGAAAAAAATCTTGTAGTTGCCTCTTCTCCACCTCTAGGTAAGCATTGTAGCTCGAACCTAAGTGGTTCAGTCAGCTAAGCATCTGACTCCTGATTTCAGCTCAGGTCATGATCTCAGGGCCATGAAATCGAGGCCCGCGTAGGGCTCCGGTCTGAGCGTGGAACCTGCTTAAGATTCTCTCCCGCCCCCCCCCCGCCCCCCCAAAAGAATTCTAGCTTTCAAACATTTTTAGTTTCTATCCGTGTTGTTTTGTGGCCCATTTTCTAGTTCTCATGGCAGATCATTTCACTTTTTTGTTTCTGATTTGAGGCACTAAGTGGGGTGAGAACTATTTTTCCTACTAGAGACAGCAGTTAATTCTGTGCTCCTTTCTTTTCTTTTTTTTTTTTTTGGAAGGGAGAAGAAATATGTAGGAGGCCTGATTATTTTAGATTGTGGACCTTGAATTGCAGGGCCCTTAGAAAGCATTCATACCTTGCTTTACAAATAAGAAAATCACCATTCCGGGCAGTTACGGGACTTACTGAAGGCCAGTTAGCTGTCCCCAGCATCAGAATCGGGAGCAAGCATTCACTCCATTGTTGTACTTTAGCAGAAGTGGGAAACTAAGCTTGATTTATGTCTTATTACGGGTCCTTTATCCAGCGTAGATTAA
Source organism: Ursus americanus (assembly GCF_024610735.1). Taxonomy (NCBI): domain Eukaryota; kingdom Metazoa; phylum Chordata; class Mammalia; order Carnivora; family Ursidae; genus Ursus; species Ursus americanus. Next base: position 21,804,082 of record NC_142144.1, read on the forward strand.
AATCTCCCTTTTGGAATGTCAGTTGCATACACACTTACTTTTTATCTAAATAGTTACTAAATCACAAAGGTTTAATTACCAGGCTGTGAGCTTGTGTCAAGTGTTCTCTTTTCCACCTAGCCAATGAATAAATTATTGTCTTTCAGAAGATTAAAAATCACACTGAGTGGACTGTGAGAAGATCTGCACCAGGCACCCGGGGTATCATTTGGGCGCCCCCGTAAGGCGTAGCGTCGTGCAATGCCCTGCCCCTACCTGGCATTCCGTAGATGTCTGTGAGTGTGCAAACAAGTAAATGAAGTGCCTAGTGAAGAGGAACACCGTATGTGCCTCTTTAGAGTTCGGACTTGGCCGAGTTGTTATGACTTCTTTGGAGATCACATGATAGGGTGAGCTAAACTTCTCAGATTGGGAACATCTGCTCTGCAGAGCGGCCAAGAGGCCTCCTCCCTCCGCCCCATCGTCCTGAGATGTAATTGGTAGATGTGAAAAGGGCATGAATGTGGACGTCTCTTTTTAGCATCGAGGACAATATTTTTGGAATAATCCTGTTTTATTTACATCTTTGTTCCTTGGGCAGTGCAGAATTCTGCAGTTTCTCTGATTACAGAGAAATTTCTGATTACAGTGATTTGGATTTTAGCATAATAAACTTTTTAAAGTATTGAGTTTTGTCCGATCGTATTTTTGTTTTCCCTAGATTTCTTACGATAAATATGATAATTATTCAATGAGGTGGTTTTTAAACATTTTTGAAAATTGTTATGCCTGAAATAACGGGTCTTGATTCTTTCTTGAGAAAGAAGAGAAAATGAACATTTATATACTTCTCCCTCATTTCAAGCTCTTATTGATAAGTGATTTTAATTCCAGATTATTTTTATAAGTACACTGTCAAGAATTATTTTTGATGTTTGCTTTAAGTTTTGGAACCACATGAAGAGCAGCGACTGAGACTCCTATGTTTTGGGGGTTTTGATGCTTGTTGCCACTGTTTTTGCTCTCTCGTGTCTTTTAGGAAGGAAATGTAGATGATATTCTTTGTGACCTGCCACATTTCTGAGACCATTGTGTATTATCCTCATATGGGAACATCAGTATAGTTGGTTGTGGAGTTTATGGACCTCATGTTCTCTATTTAATGGAGATTTTGATGGCTTGTGTTCTGTCCTCTGGAATTCTTCTGTCTCAGTAGCTTGGTGATATCCTGTTTTGTCTCTCTTTCTCTGGATACTTGATTTGTTTGCTTTTTGTTTATTTTTGTTGGTTTTTAAACCTAAAGAATTTTTACCTTTACCCTTGAGATTGCAAAATCTAACCAAGCTATATCTAAATTCTAGTTGCTTTTAATTAACTCTGTTTTGTAATTTATATAGACACAAACCAGTAATCTGAGGACTTTCTTCCTAAGCAGTAACTTATGTTTCAAGCTATCTTACTCCAGCTTTGTCCTAGTCTTTCTTGGATTCCTAGTATAACTAGATGTTTCCTTCTGTGTGCCTCCTTTCCTTTTTTCTTGTCATCTCTGACCTCTGAGTGCTGGGTGAATTTCTTCAGTATGTCTTTGACTTGCCATTTCACGTTTTCTGGAGTTTTTACACTTCATTGTTTGCACTGCTGTTTTTAATTCAAAAGTTGTTTTTCAACTCTTTGGTGGGCATAACAGCAGTTTTTCAAAGATGCCCATTACTTAGCCTTTGGAACCTGTGCATATGCTATTTTACTGGTCAAGATGTGATTCAGTTAAGGATTTTGAGATGGGAAGATTATCCTAGGTTATCTGGCTAGTCTCAAGTGTAATCACAAGGGTCCCTAAGTGTGGAAAGGGGGAGTGGGTGGGAAGGGTTGGTGTTAGAATGATGCGATGTGAGGACAACTTGATTGGCTGTTGCTGGCTTTGAGGATGGAAGGGGGCATGAACCAAGGAATGTGGACAGTCTCTAGAAATTGGAAAAGACAAGAAAAATTTACCGTTTGGAAAAGACAAGAAAAATTTACTGTAAAATCTTTGGAAAGGAACACAGCTCTGCTAACACGTTGATTTTGGCCCAGTGAGAGACCCACTTTGGACTTCTGACCTCCAGGATTATAAAATAGTAAATTTGTATTTAAGCTCTATGGTGATTTGTTACAGTGGCAGTAAGAAACTATTACACTCTCCATGTAGTTTTTACTGGTTTTTTGTTTTGTTTTTTGTGTTGATGATGGCTTGTTCTATTTCCAATGCTAGTACCCTAACAAAGTACTTTGAGAATACAAATCAGAAATACCCTATAATTTAATCTTTTTCTTTTTACCTCTTTTTTCCCCCCATAAATGTGCTCAAGGGGAAGTGTTTTCTGTTCTTCAGAATGGTCCTCTCCTTTGAGGATGCATTTTTGTCTTACTGTATTTGATTTTTTTTTTCCTGTTTACTGTATTGCTATAGGCATGACTGCCTGAGTGAATTATAGTCCAATCATAGTTGAGTTAGAGTCTCTCAGAGGTCGGTTTGGGTTTCCTGCTAAGTCCCTGAGGTCCTGAAGAAGTGAGAAAGCCTGTCGCCATACCCTGTGGCGGCTGTGTCGGGGTCTCCTTCACTTATACTCTAGGCCGCCTGCTTTTTGCAGGTGAAGAGAGAGGAGATTTCATTCCTCTTTCAGTTCAGTCCTGTTACACTCAGTCTAGCTGACATTCCTCTGACTTTTTCTCAGGTATATTCTACCCTTACTATTTTCATTCCAGGTCTGTGTTGTGCTATCTTAATATTTAGCTGGCCATTTTTATGAAATATAAAGTTCTTACCCAGAATTCTCTTGATATAGATAATAATAATTTAGCTGAACTTTCCTATTTCACAGGTGATAAAACTGGGGTTCAAACAATCATGTAAATTATGTCATTAAATGTAGTATGGTGTTGACTATTCAAATTTTTGAGAGATGAGAGATGGTGGAGGCCTTGGACACCTGCCGCTTGCTGATGAGACATACGGGATACCACCAGAGAATATCTGTCAGTTTTCTTCTGCTTAGTATATTGTGGCTTCAAAAGACAATTGCACTTTCTTATGTTTTCGTCCTTACCCGTTTAGTTTTCCTAAGTGGGGAAGAGCGAAGAAGCGCACGTCCCATCTCTTGACTTTGTTAGCAGTTGGTGTTTGGAAGTTGGAATGCTGTGAAATACTATGTGCTGGGTATTTGAAAAATGTATTTGTTCAGAGAAAGTAAATGGTTATAGGGGCTGAAGGAAAGAGAGGGCTTTGCATTTATTGTTAGAATATTTTTTTGTGTGTATTGTATGTCCTTTGCAGAAAGGAAGCTTATAAAGTGTAAACCTTTCTGGAATTTATTAATGCAGCCGATGTATGGTTAGCATCTATTCTAACAGTTGGACACTATACGACAGTGAACAAGAAAGTTAGAAATTCTGCTCCCATGAGGTTTATGGCCTAGTATGAGGAAGTGTTAATTGAGCAATTATTATGCAGTGTGCTAAGTGTTGTTGTGGGATAAATGCAGGGAATTGTAGTAGAGAATACCTTGCCTAGACTTGGGAATAGCTAGGGAAACTGACTAGAAAGAACCTTTCAATTGCATGAAGAATGAGAGCAAGGGAGCCAGGTGAAAATTAGGGGACGATTGTTCTAGGCCAATGGGAATCAAAATGTGGTCCCTGGACCAGCAGCATCAGTGTCACCCGGAGCCCTACTTTACATCTGCTGAACCAGGAATTTTCAGGCTGTGGCCAGCAGTCTGTGTTTAAGAAACCCTCTGAGTGATCTTGATAGAGAAAACCACTGTTCCGAGAAGCAGACATGAGGGAGAGCACAACACATTACCCAGAGCTGAAGCAGAGAGTTGGAAGTCACTACTAGTTTGAGTTGAGGCTGGAGGGCAGGTGAGCAGTGATAAGGTGGTTGAAGAGTTTAGGTTTTTATCTTAAGTGCACTTGTAAGCCATTGAAGCATTTAAATAGCTTGGTCAACTGTGTCTTTTAGAAAGATCACTAGAAAGGAGATTGGCACTGGGTAGAAAGAACACTTAGGAAACCACGGTAGTAGTAATGCTTGTGGTGGTAATAATAATCATATAGTAATAATGCTTAGGAAATTACTGTAGTAATAAAGCAATAGTATTGCTACCACTGTAGTAGTGATAATTCCATGAAGATGGAATGAAGTAGATAGGTTGAGTAGACGCCTAGCAAGGAGAATATTCAGCATTTGGTTATTAAGGGATGAGGATGAGGGGAGAAGAAGGCATTTCCAAGTTTAGCCCTCAGGCCACTGGAGAGAGAGTCGTTCTCTAGCCTCTCTAGCCTCTGGAACAGAGAAGATGGGAGGAGCAAGTTGGGGATCATGAGTAAGGTTATGAGTTTGAGTTTGGTTTTGAGCACAGAGACTGAGTACCGAGTACCTTAAGGTGTAGTTAATTCTAGATACTAGCAGGCAATTTGATATTTGCCTAGAGCTTAGGAAAAAAGTATGGGTTAAATACATAGATATGGGAGTATTGGAGGTATATGAGATCATTTAAATCTTGGGAGGACATATTAGAAAACTCGGTGAAAACGTGTTGGCTGAGTATATAAGTAGTGTAGAAATATCAATATTGTGTAGAAAGCATGGGGACCCCTCAGAAATGACTGAGAAGGATCAGCCATAAAGAAGAATCAAAAGCCAGGAGAGTATGATGTCATGAAAGCCAAAGAAAGAGAATTTTCTGAAAGGGGCTTCTCAGTCACATATCTAATGCTCTGAAGACAAGATTGGTGTTACTTTGGGGAGTTATATGGGACTAAACAATTTAAGGGAATGGATTTGATGGAGGAATTGGGGCAGAAGTGCCCTATTATAGTTCATAGAAATATTAGCGACAGAAAAAGCAATTGGCTATGAAGGAGAAAAATTATCAAAGCTGCAAGGTGAAATGAGATCATGAGGAACTTTTTTTTTTTTTTTTTAAAGATTGCAGAAAATAAACTTTCTTGAACATAGATAGGAAAGATTCAAGGGAGGGGAGAGGAAGAGGAGGAGGAGTGAGGGGGAGTTGAAGATACAAGGAGGAGAAAGGAAACTATTTCTAGAACAAGGTTCTTGAAATAGAAGTTCACAACAATAGGTGGCAAAAGGTACGCCCCTTCCATTGTAACAAAAGAGGAAGAAAGGATGGATTCTTGAATTGGTGATTTTGTCTTTTGTCAAAAGAGAACAGTAGGTAAGCTTAAATTAGCCAGTGTGGAGAAGATGGAGAATGACAGGGGAAAATCAGACCCATTGTGCTCCTGAAGTCTCCATTGAGATTAGACATCAAGAATTTAGGTCAGAATCAATCTGCCAGATATGTTGACTTTCTTGAACATTTCTCAGAAGCCTTGGTGTAGGTGTGGAAGTGGCAACCAATTGCATTCAGCCAAGACTGGTGTTATTCCGAGACTGTCATGGAAGTACAGTGGGGCAAGTAGACTAAAGGAGGCAGGTCTCTTCTTCCTTATCTGAAGTTACAAAATTCAAGGTCTGACAACTGAAGATTTTTTCATAATTCACTTAGTGGCAAAACCTGCTCAGAATGAATTTATGTGAGGCTATTTATAACTTTTATTTAACAGGTATAATGTGTATATTAATATATTTTGCTATAGAAAATAATGTGATTATGGAATGAGGCTCCAAATTTTGATGGGGCTATTACATCATCTAAAGATTATCCACCGTGTAACTCTTCTTAAAACCAGGAAAAAAAAAATTGAATTCTGAAGGATCTGACCTCAGAATCTTCAAGGAGAGAATGTGTTTCAGTGTTAGCAAGAAAGAGATTGAAATAGATACTATGAAATCTAAGCTGTATAAGGACAAAGGGGAAGACAGGGAGAGTAACCCAGTGGGGAAAGGTAGGATGTTTAAGGAAATAGATGACTTCAAAGAACTGATGTATTGAGGATCGGATGAGAAAATTGAAAGAATGGGAAGTGTGGTGAGTAATTAAAATGTATCATTCATTTCCAAAGGGAGACAGTTCTGAGTAGTTACAAAGTTCAGGGTGTGACCATGGGAGTGGGCAGCTGCGTTGTAATGGAACAGAAGGTCATTAGGGATGAGGTCAAGAAACTAAGAGGCAAGAAAATTAGATGAAATAGCCAGAGGACTGGCAAGATTTGGGGTGGAATGGGACATGACAAGCCAGGTTCTCAGATCTCCAATGAATGAGACTTTTTGGAAGGTACATAAATTACCAAAATGTGTAAGACATGGTCTTCACTCTTTTCTTGGGCCATGATCTCCTTAAGAAACAGACAGCTGACAAATAATGATACACATGGTAAGTGTAATGATAGAAACATGATCTAAAAGCTCTTAGAGTCTAAATGAGGAGAGACTAAGTGTCTGGACAAGTCAGAAGACAAACCGTTTAATAAGCATTTCTCACTCTTGGAATGTTCAGTGTTCGGTAAACATTTATGCACAACCTGTGGCTATTCAGTAGAACATCAGATCAAAAATAGTGGTTAAAACTCATATTTGCTAAGTCATTGGCTAAACGTACAAGATAAAAAGAAAAAGTTAGAACATGAGCTGTCTTAAATAATTTCTGATTCTAGGAATCTCAGAAAAACTCAAGGCTTCAAGAAAATGGTTTATTCTCTTTGTTGTGTAATTTTCTTGTTTTTCCTTTGTTACCTTTTAACTTCTAATTTTATTTTAATAGTTTTATTGACTATATGGTTATAAACTTGCTCAGTCCCTTTTGGATTCAAGTGAGTATGATTAATAAATGAGTGTATGCCAATTGATGCTGAAAAATGAGAAAACATGTAAGAAAACCTTATCACTTCCCATTTTGGAAAAACTTGAAGTACACTTCACTTTTTGTAGAGCGGTGTCAAAGTGTCAATTGCTCTTTGGAGGTTACATTAGGTAACATATTAGGTCCTCTAAAGAGAAAAAAGTTCTCAAACGTCATAGATTGGTCGACAAATGCTATTCTGGGGACAAGGAGTCATGGGGGTAGACAGTGCTGACCACAGGAATGTCGAACAGCAAATGTTGGCTTTGGGCAAAGTAGCTTTGATGCATAGTGACCTCTTTGAAATGCTGGTTCTGATGGTCCTTGTGGGGACTTGCATTACAAAGTGTTTGTCACAGATCGAACATACTATGTGAGAACAGAAACACAGAATAATGGAGCAATAATACCCTATGTAAAAACCAACTGTGTTTACAGATGCCCTAAATAACAGGTCAAAATAGGTTTCACGATGGTAAATATTCCAATTGCAATTCCCTGACAGTCTCGTGTATTTTAAGCAAGATTTCTGGGCCGTGTGGCTTTTCTAGTAGACTTCAATGACCTGCAACCACCAAGTACAGACCTTGTCATTTATTTAACTCCGACCGTCTTTAATCTTGAGGACAGTAAGGCACTGAAAAGCCCTGGGGTTTCAGCATAATAATAGAATGTTATGCAGGATCAGATTTTCAGATTCTTTGCTTTTGTGTGTGTGTGTGTGTGTGTGTGTGTGTGTGTGTGTGTGGCCACATTTACCATACTATACATCTTTAAATTTGGATCTGTGGTTTCTTCTTTCTTTTTCATCTTTCTTCCTTTCTCTTTTAGTTCACAGCCATGAATGAACCACAGTGCTTCTACAATGAGTCCATTGCCTTCTTTTATAACCGGAGTGGAAAGTATCTTGCCACCGAATGGAACACGGTCAGCAAGCTGGTGATGGGACTTGGAATCACTGTCTGTATCTTCATCATGTTGGCCAACCTCCTCGTCATGGTAGCAATCTATGTCAACCGCCGCTTCCATTTTCCTATTTATTACTTAATGGCTAATCTGGCTGCTGCAGACTTCTTTGCTGGGTTGGCGTATTTCTACCTAATGTTCAACACAGGACCCAACACTCGGAGACTGACGGTCAGCACGTGGCTCCTCCGCCAGGGCCTCATTGACACCAGCCTGACAGCATCTGTGGCCAACCTACTGGCTATTGCAATCGAGAGGCACATTACGGTTTTCCGCATGCAGCTTCACACACGGATGAGCAACCGGCGGGTGGTGGTGGTGATTGTGGTCATCTGGACGATGGCCATTGTCATGGGCGCTATACCCAGTGTGGGCTGGAACTGCATCTGTGATATCGAAAATTGTTCCAACATGGCGCCCCTCTATAGTGACTCTTACTTAGTCTTCTGGGCCATTTTCAACTTGGTGACCTTTGTTGTCATGGTGGTTCTCTATGCCCATATCTTTGGCTATGTTCGCCAGAGGACTATGAGAATGTCTCGGCATAGTTCTGGACCCCGGCGGAATCGGGATACCATGATGAGTCTTCTGAAGACTGTGGTCATTGTGCTTGGTAAGTTTTGTCTTGGCTGTTAACTTACTTAATGGATTACCAGTGTCTTAATATAAAACCATATTAATTTATGGTAGACAAATGAACATACAGGAATTACAAAGGGGCTGAGGCACTTTATAATAAATGTCTGGGATGAAGTCAACATACAGGTCTTTCTATAATTGCAAAATTGGTTTTAGGGAAATGTCTCAGTGATGTGCTTTAAATGATATGATGTGAAAGAGGTCATTAATGAGTTTCGGTATCAAATATTGAAATTACCAGCTGTCAAAAGGTTTCCTTACGGCCCCAATTGTATTACGTTTGCCTTGTGGTCTCTTTATTACAGATTTTCAGATGGTAAGTGCTTCTATATACTATGAATATGCTCTCATATATAGTTATTTTTATGAGACTCTTTCAAAATAAGTTATCTTTCCCAATTTGTAGTTGTAACTACATACAGGGAGGTAAACACGCAAAGGTTCTGTATGGATTTGCTGCACAAAATAGCATTCTATGACCAGATTTATGGAAACTTACGTTTTCATGAATTTTCTGTTTTCAGTGGTGGAAATTCACATTTCAAGGTGAAGAGCAAGATTTTATTTTCTATACACTCAGATAACTTTTGCCTTTTGCTGTTGTTTTTCTTAGATGTAAACTCATGGTAAGGATCAGGGGATATATTTATTCATTTGTGTACTCAGAAAATAGTTCTGAGCACCTAATACGTTCCAGACCCTGTGCTGACTCCTGGCCAGGCACCCAAGAAGAGGACGAGCACAGAACATTTCTTTTTGAGCTCAGAGTACCTGTTTTAGAAGTTCGCCCAGTGAGGGGCACCTGGGTGGTGCGATAGGTTAAGCATCTGATTCTTTGTTTCAGCTTGGGTCATCATTTCAGGGTCGTTAGATCAAGCCCCATGTTGGGCTGCATGCTTAGTGTGGTGTCTGCTTGGGACTCTCTCTCCCTCTCTGCCCTCCCCCCCACCGCCCCCATGCTCACTTTCTCTTTCTCTCAAATAATAAATCTTTTAAAAATAAAATAAAAGTTCACCCAGTGAGAATTTGTTTAAATAATTATCCCATTGAATTACATTTTTTCCATAGTAGGCTACATTCAGACTAATGTTTGCTCACAATTTAAAAATATTTTTAAAAATCTTTAGCATTTCATCTTTTCCCATGGGAATTCAGTGGACACTTCCTCTAATGCTTGTCGTATCAATTTGTAGAGCAGTGTTGAATGAATGTAACCTGGATTGGTGGCTCCTCAGAAACTCTGGGACTTCTATTAATCTGAGCCGCTGGAGAGAGAACCCTGATTATGGCTGACTAAGCTGACGTTCTGGTTGGCACATCAGTCTCCTCCACTTTGGTTAGGGTGAATGCCTCCAGGAGAACATACCTGAGTATCCTGCTTGTGACCCTCTGGTATGCCTCTAAGAATAAAAACAAAGCCTTGAAATTGCTGACTCGACAGAAGCCCTGCCTTAGTTTACCATGATATGTTATTTAATTTCATACATAAATAACGGAGATACTTTACTTTTTCTGCATTGACTGAAATATTTATTTACTGATGTTCTGAATGTTGGTTGAAACTTTTCATATGGGTGTACTTTTTCTATTATTATCTCAAGTGCTGCTTATAGTTCATAGAAACACCAGTAAACACTGTCTGCTGAACTTGGACTAGGCACCCGCCAAGTTCTTGTTTTAATTTTACCCTTTTTATAATGCCTAGCACCTTCTGGTGTGTAGTAAGCTTTAATGATTCATATAAAATTAACTTTTGTGCCTCATTGGATTGTTTTACAGGCTAAATGAGAATTATTTTGAGGGTTTAGGGGGCAACAGTCTCGATCTGCCTCTAAGTGCCCCTCCCGCCTCACCATGCCAACCCTACGCATGAAAATAACACAAATAATGTTGCCCTCTGAGGTTTAAACTAGTAGCCTCTGTAAAGATTGAATATGTGTGACTATCTCTGGAATAAATAACATTATTTCTATAGGGATGTGATGGAATTTTAGAATATGGAAAACTCTCATCAGGGTGATAGGTGAAGAAATTTGCTGAAGCAAGACGTGTATGTGATTGTAATATGGGAAGGAGAAATTAAATGGACTGTAGCCTTTTTGAAAAAAGCAGCCAGAGTGGGAGAATGGGTGGGGTGAGGGGTTGGGTGGTTGGAAAGCTTAGACTAGGGAATTTCCCATCCTCATCAGTCGGATGTCTGTCAAGGTGATGCCTGATACCATTCATACAGTGTGTTCCTCTGCTCGAATCCTGTGTAGTCATAACGATTACGTGGCGGACTGGCTTGGTCTTACAGAAAGAAATCTAGTCTGCTTGAAGCTCTTCTCACTGTAAATTCGCTTATTGACCATCAGGTTTTGTGGGTTCACAGTCAGTTTTTAAACATCTGCCTTTTCTGCCAGTTTGTCAGCTTTGTGACGGCCGGCAGGGATTGTGATGACGTGTTGTCCATCTTGTCCACATTACTGGTCATCGTATCTGACACAAAGTAGGTGATTATTAAGTAACTGTTGCATGAGTGAATGTGGTGCAAAACCGAGTCATTGAGCCTCAAAACCGAGGACCGGGGAGAGCCACGGTGAACTCACTAGGCTGGTGCCATGGTATTCAGCTGTGTGGCAGAAGCCAGACCTAGCTACACTCCTATCACGTTAGGTGCCCTCCAGTCAAATGCGACGGCTTGGGAAGTGACTCAATAATATGTTTATTTTGCTTTCATTTATTGGGGAGGGGGATTAAGGTTTAATTAATTTTGTTAGAAACCTTCAGTTTCCATTTTACCACGTCAGAATGACCTCGGGGTTTCTGACCTGTTCAGTTCTCATGATCGACAAAATATGTGCTGGTCAAGTCAAACATCTTTGAGATGTATCATGGCAATACCAGTAGCAATTTTTCAGCACAAGGTTGTATATAAGCTACTTTTGAGTACTGAATCTTAATGTTTTTATTTGTCAAATACTTATGTACCATTAATCATGTGCCCAGCCCTACTCTACCTGAGAAATTAGTATTTGGAAAACACACACACACACACACACACACACACACACACACACAAAAGAAAACAAACAAACAAACAAAAAACAGCCCTACAGAGCATAGGTACCATTGTCTTCACTTTGCAAAGGTGAAACCTGAGGTATGGAGAGAATGGGTAACATGCCCAGGGTCACACAGCTAGTTAAGGACAGAGGCTAGAATACATTTCAGGCACTCTGGTTCCAGAGCCTATGTGGGGTGTTGTTTTGTTTTGTTTTGTTTTATTTTTAACCTCCGTGCAGTCCTGCCTCTCTATAAGAAAGACAACTACGGCACAGGCTGTATTTTGTTATAAAGTTCCAACAGCTCTGTGCTACTTAATTGAAACATTGTGATCCCATCCGTTGCCATTGCTCCTGCCTAGCTGCCTGGTGCCTTGTTTCCTGTGATGAGGAAATCTTGAAGGGAACATTCCTTTCCTTCTTTTCCTTCTGCTAAAGCAGCTCATGGTGGTGGTTTTGTTAGTCCCTTTCTCCTGCTTGGTGTTGGAGCACCAGGAACCAGCTGCTTCTGATGGAGGGAGTGTTTTGCTCAAGGTGTGGTTCACTTGAGGGTTCACGGTCCCAGCAAGAAGTCATGTAATCCTTCCCCAGGCTTGAATTCTCCCTACTTGACTTGTTCCAGGAATTCCTTTTGAGTGTGTTCCGTAGCTGAATCAGAGTGGCGGTCGAGAAGTTCTTCCTTATTTGACCACAGTCTGTCTTGAGTTGTAAGTCCTTGCCTTTCTTGATGTATTCCTCGTGTTGACCCTTGTGTTGGGGATAATTAGAAAAGCACAGAACCAGGATTTGGAAGGAGAATAATATTTACTGTGTGGAGGTCTTGGCATCTTAGTCCCCGGAGAAAGTAAGGGACATAAAGCAAAATAAATCCAGGTGGGGCTTATCTCTTTGGGGAGCAAAAAGGAGTCATGGTTTTTTGTAGTTTGATCTGCTCTGGCTGGAAATGATCACCACTGAAGCCAAATTACTACTTATCACCTGTGTACCCCGTGCCGGGTATACTCTGCATGTACCATTTATCATCTTACACCAAGGAAAGTTGTACTTCCCCTGTTTTATACTGAAGGGAACTGAGTTAAGATGGGGCAAGGAACTTGTTTAGGATCACCCATTTTGTAAATGGCAGAAGTGGAATTGGGCTGTCAGGTGGTCGTAGACCATGACCTACCATCACAGGGAACTAGCTGTCCACATGCCATACAAGAAACTGTTACTGGTGGTAATAATAGTGGTGGTGACGAGCGGAGTTGAACCCATTGTTTTTTGTTCGCTCTGATGAAAGATAATTTAGCCAGTATCCTGTTAGCAAATCTTTTTGTACTTCTCAATTTAATTCAACAAACGTGTTGAGTGCTAATTACGTGCTAAGGGATAAAAAGACGAAGAAGGTAAACTCCATCTTTCCAGAGCTTGGGTTGTAGTAGAGAAGATAAAGAGCTATGGAAGCAGCTGGGGCCACGTGCTAGTAGAGGTATGGACGTGGTCCCAGGTGGAGGGAAGGGAGGCCTCCCATAGAAGACAGTATGGAGCTTGCCATTCTATAGGATGGGGGCAGAGAGGCTAAGCAGTAGCAGGAACGTTGCTCCTCCCCTTTGGGGAACTGAAGTAGTCAGGTGTGATTACATATGGTGGGCGTGCTGGAAAGTTTTGACTAGAGAGTCAAAGCCTTCATAACATACCGAGGCATTTAGGCTTCCGTCTGTAGGTGATCACAGGTGGTTAGGGGTTCCCCAAGATAACACCAATTCCTTGTAGGGGTTACCATATGATTTATCATCCAAACTGAGATGCTTTTGGTAGTGAACACAGGCACTAATTGTTTGGGACACAGGAGCAACAGGTGTAAGCCAAGTCTGGTCAATGTAGGATGTGTGGTCACTCTGCTTCTAGGTTCTGCTTTTTGTTTGTTTGTTTATATTCTTTCCACATTTTATTTTGGCCTTTTAAATGGAGATTTCAACACTGGATTTGATCCATTATATAGATGGTGAAGAACTTTTGTTTTTTGTTTCTGTTTTGTTTTAAAACAAGGATCTTTCCAGATTTAGAATTTTAGAGCTGAAAGAATCCTTGTAAATTAATTACAAATAGTACCCAAAAAATTACACCATCCAACTGCCTCCTTTTATAAAGAGAGAGACTGCAGCTCCCAAGCTAATTGAGAAATTTAGATCTGAGTTCTCTGGTGGCCCAAGCCAAGATCCAGGTTTGTTGACTTCCAGAAAGGTTCTGTTCTTACTGCATATGTCTCCATGTTGTTCAGCCCCATCCACAATTTCCATCATTTTCTTCCTTGTGAATGTCAGCATGTATTTATGGGGCTAGCCAGCCAGGACAAGAGTAAACATTGTGGCTGTAAAGGTACCTGGCACCCACAGAAAGGGTCACCTTGAATTTGGCCTCATTATAACCACTGGTAATCTTTGTCATGACACTTGGACAAAAGTCCTTGGAAACTGAATTACTTACACAGTATGTATTTTTTACACATATTAGCATCCTGTCAGCTTTCTTAATAACAGGAGTTGTATTAATTTCTCATTTATCTTAGTTTTTTATCAAGTTTGTTTTACCCATGGGGTGTGGCTGTGTGTGTGTGTGTGTGTGTGTGTGTTTTCTGTTAATATTCATCAAGGTAGATGACTCTGGGATCTATCCTGATTCTGCCATTAACCATCTGGGTGATTCTGGGCAAGTTACTTTCTCTGTGCATTAATTTCTTTGTTCTTTCATCTGTAGGAGGAAGTTAGCTAATTTGATTTCCAAGATTACAGTTCTCCTTATTACTCTGTCAATAAAATGATAAGGACATAACTATCGTGAATCAACCATGTAGAATTCTCTAGTAGAAAACACAGACATAGGAATGGAATAATAGCAAGGGATTATGCTCTTTCTCCATATCACCTTCTTTAATAATTAGATATCTATTCCCCATTAAAGGGAGTGGCACATTTATAGAGGATAATCTCAAATGACTTGTTTTGCTTTCCTCTCCCATAGAGAGCTCTGTGCCGGGAAGAGAAGGCTTCCCAGTTCATCCCGTTGCTAGAGGAAAGGAGTGGATACAAGAGGCTCTTAGTCCCTGGCCACTGGTGACCAGCTACACATCCTGTTTCTCTGCAGAGGAACCAGAGCCACCCCAAGTCTCCTAAGGTCCCTGTGGCATCCCTATTAAGACCTCTTTGAGGTGGAACCTAAGAGAATATTCATGAGAGCCCCGATTGTCTGGCCAGCCACGAGGCTGGCTTGGCACTGTGGGTGTGGTCGGGAGAGACACCCTACAGAAGCCCCACAGTGCTGCCCAGACCCCAAATCCTCGGCCCTGGTCAAAAGTGAAAACAACTTTCAAATACCAGTTCTTTATACCCTTTTGTTGCCCAACTCCATTCAAATATTTTTACTCAGAAGAAACTTTTAAACAGAAACAAAAAACCAAAAATACCACATTAACCTAACAGAGTTTCTTTTGAGGTGTGGATGGAGCAGAACATGAAGCTCTTTCTTATTTTAGGTCTGATTCAGACTTTGTATTCCTGGGGCTCCGGTCCGTCCCCATGGGAGTGCTGCACAGACATTTGTCCTTGTCGTTAAAGGTCCTAAAAGATGCCGGGATTCCTTGAACCGTGCGTGATGGCCCCTGGGAATCACTGTTGCTGAGGGCTTGAGAGCTTGGGTTTGGAATAAGGTAGGCCAGCGTTCAGAATTCGAGTTCTGACTCCTCTCTTACTGGTTTCCTAACCATGAGCGGATGATTTAATCTCTTTGAGCCTCAGTTTCAGAATCAATAGAAGAAGGATCGTAGGACCTTTCTCAAGTGATTAGAAGCACTCGATGAGCTGGCTCACGTGAAGCAAAGGTAGGCAGGGTCCGGCTAATAGAAAACACTCAGTGGTAGCAAATATCCTCATTGCTCTAAGCTCTTGTGGGCATGTGCGCCCTGCCCCTTTCTCTCCTTCTGCCACACCCACAGACCAGCAGACGTGCGACAGTGGATTTGGTGGTCGAGATGGTGCTTCCTTTTTAGGACATGGTCTAAGAGTCCTACTGCGTTTTAGCAGGTGTGGGCTCCAATAACAGTCTGTACCTTTTTTTTTTTTTTTTAAAGATTTTATTTATCCATTTGACAGAGAGAGAGACAGCCAGCGAGAGAGGGAACACAAGCAGGGGGAGTGGGAGAGGAAGAGGCAGGCTCCCAGCATAGGAGCCTGATGTGGGGCTCGATCCCAGCACCCTGGGATCACCCCCTGAGCCAAAGGCAGACGCTTAACGACTGAGCCAGCCAGGCGCCCCAACAGTCTGTACCTTTAATTCGGGCTGGCCCTTGCTTTTCCAGAGATCCGTCTGTACTGCATCTGACTTCTTGAGCCTGGGCTCTGTGTACTGAAAGTCCTGTTGGCATCATCAGTAATGGCGGTTTTGACCTGCTCACTCTCTGAAGATTAAACGGCATTAACCTTTAAAATGCATTTTGAAAAAAAAAATAAAACGAATTTTGAAACGGAACAGGCCACTCTGCCAGTGCCTGTTAGAAAGGGTCATCAGGGGGCTCCTGGGTGGCACAGTCGGTTAAGCATCCAACTCTTGGTTTCAGCTCAGGATGTGATCTTAGTGTGGTGAGACTGAGCCCTGTGTTGGGCTCTGCGCTCAGCTCAGAGTCTGCTTAAGACTCTCTCTCCCTCTAATGCTAAGTGAAATAAGTCAAGCAGAGAAAGACAACTATCATATGATTTCTCTCATCTATGGAACATAAGAACTAGGATGATCAGTAGGGGAAGAAAGGGATAAAGAAAGGGGGGGTAATCAGAAGGGGGAATGAAACATGAGAGACTATGGACTATGAGAAACAAACTGAGGACCTCAGAGGGGAGGGGGGTGGGGGAATGGGATAGACCGGTGATGGGTAGTAAGGAGGGCACGTATTGCATGGTGCACTGGGTGTTATACACAACTAATGAATCATCAAGCCTTACATCGGAAACCGGGGATGTACTGTATGGTGACTAACATAATATGATAAAAAATCATTAAAAAAAAAAAAAAAAGACTCTCTCTCCCTCTGCCCCTTCCCTCCCCTCCCCTTGTCCCCTCCACCCCATACCTCCCCTCCACTGCTCTGCTCGTGCGCTGTCTCTCTCAAATAAATCTTTAAAAAGGGTCCTCGGTTCCTTCAAATGGACGTGCTGTCCTTAGGGCACAGCTGGCAGCCCAACCACCATTTAGGGTACCATTCTGTTTGCTTTTGACCTACAGTGAAGGACCATGTTTGGCATAAATGGAAGAATAGCCAGAGGATAGGGTCATGACACCTTACTGCTGTTTCCTATTCAATCCCAGCTTTACAGTGTGACCGCCTAGGAGCACTTTAGTTGGGGCCTCATCACTGTTCACCTGCAAAGAAAAGGATAAAAAGATACTTAACTCCTAATCTCTCATTGCTACTTCATTGGTCTCCTTGGAGTACCATTATGGACATTCCGGCACCTAGCAAACTCGAGGTATGTGTTGAATAAATAAGTGAAATAGGTCTTTTATTCTGGATAGAATTTTACAGGCTCCCTAGTAACAATGGAAACACACCTGTATAGCTTGAAATTCAATGTAATTTATTAGTGAGCCTCATTCAAAGGAGCATTTGTTATAAGGTAGTTATAATGAGGCAGTTCTGCATCCTGCCTGTCAAGGACATTTTTTTTAGGCTAAGTTCCAGTGTGAGTTTGTTAATAATAGTTTGTTTTGTCAACAAACATGTATTAAATGTCTAATAGGCCCTCTGTGAAGGAGTCGGGATGCAAAGATGAGTGAAAATATGGGCCCTGTTCTCAAGGAGCTCTCGTTTTAGTAGATCAGGATAGAAAATTTAAATAAATGCAAAATAGTGTGGTAAATAAAATATGCAGGGTGCTATGGGAATGCTGCCTTCCAATTGGGCAGTGTCAGGAAAGACTTCATGATGGTGATTAGGAATTACATCTTAGATGATGTGTGGATTACCACGTGAACCCCAGCAAAGAAATAATTTCAATAAGATACTCTTGGTACTCTGAATTGAGCTAAATATTCAGTCACCTCCTTATATTGCAATTAATATGTCACTTAGATATCACAGTAACTCCTGTTATTCTTGCAAATCTGGGGGCGGGAAGGAAAGCTTGCATAATTTTAAGACAATATTGTGTGTATCATCTTCTTGCCTACGTTTTTATACTGGTGTAATACATTCTTTTTTTTTTTTTTTTAAATAATTGACCGTAGTTAGCAGTTTCACATGACATTGTAAAGTAAATGAGTTTGACTAGCTACTGACCTGTCAGGAAAGGGATGAATTTCTATCTGTGCAAATCAGCATCCTGTGGGCAGTAAGAAGGGCTCTGTAGTGACATGTATGTTTCAGGACCCGAAAGATTATTGCCAGGAAATATCGACACCTCCACTTAACAGTAAACACACATACGTGCATGGGAATTGCCAGATTTAGCAAATAAAAATAATGTTTATGGGACATGCTAACAAAAGTACTCCTTGTTTATCTGAAAGTCAGATGGAACTGGGCATGATACATTTTATCTGGAAACCCCAGTACACACAGGGGTGGATGGGAACGGAAGCATTTTAGCTGGCAATCAACTCTCTCTGCATAGATTTTTCTGTCTTACGAGTTTCCATATCATCCTGACATTGATTTAAGTACATGAAGGGTTTTTCGTATTTATTATTTCTGATTTTTATTTTGAGTTGTCTAGAAATAAAGGGACATATCTGACTTATAGAATCTTCTGTCTGTGTCTCAGAGGTTACGTAGGCTTATGAACATACCGTATACCACATACATCCAGGGCGAAACTGAATTATTCTCTCCTTTTACATAGTCTTCGTCATGCTCTTTGAAAAAAAAGTATTTTAACCAAGTT
Organism: Ursus americanus; assembly: GCF_024610735.1. Lineage (NCBI taxonomy): Eukaryota > Metazoa > Chordata > Mammalia > Carnivora > Ursidae > Ursus > Ursus americanus. The sequence continues at coordinate 21,822,406 of NC_142144.1, forward strand.
TGTTTTTCCATATAAACAAAGGATTTTTTTTCTTGTGTTTGTACCTTTGATATTTTTTCCTTTAAGGTCTAAATTACAGCCTTCTGCCGCTGAGAAGCTACTTTTTATTCATGTATTTTAGTGCAGATGATAGTGTCTAGACTGAGTGTGGTCATGGCTTTACTTAAACCCTGGCAGGTCTCCTCCGCCAATAGAGGAGTTTTTGTGATGATCCAAAGCAAATAAGAAGTTCTAATAGGGTGACACAGCACTAACAGGGTCTTTTTGAAGAAGTGGGATTGAATCTGGCATCGGGAGACTGGAAATTCATGGCTTCAGCTATTTATCCTGCCCAAGCAGACCTTTGCGGACACAACGAACACTGCATTTTAAGCAGGGTTTTCCATGAGTTCATTCTAAATGGGTATTTCTGCACTTCATGCGGCTGGCGTGAATTCATCTGTTCGAGTTATTTTCCTTTCTTTTAGGAGAGGGAAGATACACTTAGGAGCCCAGCCTTACAGGACCTGCCCAGGAAACTGATGAAGTGAAAAGTTGACGAGCTTTTGCTGCAGCCAGCAAGCGATTCACCGTGTTACGCCGCAGGGATTTGCTTTGCTAACCTTGCTGCGCACGTGGTGCCCTGGAGCGCTCCTTTGTATGTTGCCCCTGCCCCAAAGGAAAAGCCACGCTACAGGAGCTGGAATTAGTGAGTTTCAGAACAAAAACAGGAGTCTGTATTTGGACATTCTACAAAGTACATATATAGCGATCAAATACACAGAAGTTGCAGAGATGAGAGGCTCTAGCTTTGTTTAATTTGGCAAATTCTAATGTCTTGCTTGGGGGTGGGGGGCAAGTGAAGACGTTTTCATAAAAATAAATTATTTCCAGGGTACCATGCACGTACTCTAGCATATTTCCAAGTACCAGTACATAACAACATTTTATTTAAAATGCAAGAGAATGGTGTGGAAACGAACTGTGAGTAGTAAGTGTAGGATAACAAGACCATATAATTCTATAATGGAATTTCTTTAACATTGTAGTTCAATCTGATTGGGTTCTGTCACTTTAAAGGCTAATGCCTTGCGTAAATTTAAAAGACATTAGAAGCAGGAGCAGAAGAAATCAGAAACAGAATTAGAAAATGCACTCATTTATACGTTGATCTGTCTATAATACATTATATAGTAAGTCATCTAACTCTTGCAGTGTAATACGTGTCCCGTGTGTTGTCCCTCAGCAGTCAGACTTACAACTTTAATAATAGTGTTGTAGGTAGCTTTATTACTCTGTAACTTACTGAGGTTATGGAATACTTGGACCCATTGTTTTGTGTAGACCTCAAAGACATTTTCGTACTGTCTTTATAAGTATAGATATTTGAATCGGAGTAATATTTTTGTTGAGAATATGTTTTCTGGAGTATATATTAATCTATTTTAAGTACTTCAACAATGTAATATATAGCACAATTAAAGCATCTCTAGTTTGCTACATTTTTTCAGATTTAAAAATCTGAAATTTTTAAGAGAATCATGTTTTTGTATAGATTATAAAATGACTTCATTTATCAGTTTTTTTGAACATACCATATTTTAACAAAATTCTACCATTGTGAGTTTTCCATTTTTCCTCCCACATTGACTTTTCCTTGGCCTTACTTGGTAGCTAAATTTTATAAAAAATACTTGATTTCAGAGGGGGCTAATTAGTAATAAGTGTTATTACAGCTTAGCTGTTAATTTTATTTTTAATTAAGTTTTTCTACCAATTTTAACTTTTCCTGAGTCAATATTTGTGGTTTTGTTTCTTAAAAAAAAAAAAAATGACAATAGTGGTCAACATTTGAGGGCTTACTAGATCAAGACTCATTAAATCTTACTACTTTGCCCCAGATATATATATAATATAAAGATTTCAAGTAAGAATCTTAAACTCTCTGAATTTCAATTCCCTCATCTGGCAAATACGGATAATATGTATTTGTGAAGATCATCTATGATAGTGACTGTGAAAGCTCTTTTTATAGGAAGTGTCACATAAATGTAAGTTATGAATGTTTTTGCAGCTGCTGCTTATAGAGCAGTAACCAGAAAAAAAAAAAAAAAAGTTTGGAATGCTAAGCAAGAAATGTGATGTAGTGTGGTTGCAAAGGCCTGAACTGTATTCTGACTTCCAATCTGCCATGTACTTTGGGCAGTCCACTTAACCGTTGTGATGGTTTCTTCATCTGCACCACGAGGGGCCTCACTCTGTCGTGTCTCTCCACGTGGGGCCCGAGGACCACCAGCATGTGAATCACGAGGGCTCCTGGTTGAACAGGCTGATTGCTGGGCCCCAGCCCAGACTTGCAGAGGTAGAGTCTCCGTGGTGGCATCCAGTCATCCATAGTTGAGTCACATTGACCTGGCATTAAACCTGTCCTTGCTCATGTCTAAAATCTATTCTTCACCTTTCCTACTAAAAGAGACACGTTATGGGTACCACTTACACAGTGAGTTAGAATCGCCGATTGAGCCCATGCGTGTGTGTTTGTAGACTCCCTTTGCAAGCGGTAGAATGAGGAGAGAAAGGTGATGGAGTTTGGCGTTAGGGAGAAAATGGTGTTACTAAGATAAGACGCTTGGCTCTTGAAAAGCTTACTATAACGAAGATTGATGTTTTTGCACTAAATAGACTTTACTCTCAAAATATTTGAAATACCCATGCTGATTGTTACCACCCAAGGAAAATTGGGTTAAGGACTGAAAATGCAGCTGACTTACTCTGAAGATCCCTTGAGAAATCATGGAAGGTCTAAGATTTTTAGTAATTTTCTGTTTGAGGAGAAAGTTTGTATCCCCCCAAGAGTGGAGATAAAGCAACCATGTTCTTTTTTGGGGGGGTTAACCTGATGCAGTGTGTCTACATGGAGACCTTCACAGAGGACAGATCGATTATTTAGTAGTTCACAGGTTACATAAAGAATATTCTGTCCCCACTATTCCTTTATTTTCTTCTAGAGGCAGCCTGGCAGAAAGAGTGTGGCTTTAAAGAGCATAGGATGGATGTGTCCGTGGGTTAAAAATCCCAGTTCCGCTGACATACCAACTTTGACCCTGAGCAATATTTTTGACCTTTCAGAGCTTCTTTTCCCTGTTGGGGGGAGAGCATTACTCATCACTCTCTCCTCAAATGGGGAGGTTATTTTGAGAATTAAATGAGGTATGTTAAGTGCTTAGAATGTTGTCTGGCACCTGTTTGAGCGAACATGCTTTCCCTGTTGTTCTGCATTCATGAAAGTGCCACCTGCGACTGCCTGCAATTAATCTTTTGAACTGTTTTCCCAGGACAATGATTTCTTGGAGCCATTTAGCTGCTTTTATGGGCCTGTATTATCACTGGTGGCATTTTTTACCCTGTCTGCCCTTAGAAATGGAGCTGAGAGCCCTGTATGGGGATTCAGCCCATTAGTTTGTCCATTCATCTATCCATGTAGAATCCGAAACTTGGTGTGGAGTGAGACTTACAAGGATCATGGTATTTATACCCTCTTACAAAGCCAGAAGAACACATGGTCTTTCAGCCTCTGCTCAAACACCTTGGATGTACGGAGCACTCATGTCTCTCTAGAGACCAGACTGTCCTCAGATATAGCAGATATAGATGAACTATTACAGAAATTTAGCCACAGTCTGGGATGGCACTGTTTCCTGGGGTACCACTCACTGGATCTAGTTATTGCCCCTTAGTACCATAAAGAACACTGCAAGTGTTACAAACCAATTCAGTTCACGTGACCTGTATTGCCTTTTGTGTGTTGGAATAACAACTACCAAAATGTGTAATCCCTACTCATTTACCAGTATGACCCAACTACAAGACAGGATGGGAGTAAGGTTGATGACACATGCAATTATGAGGCATCCTAAAGCCCAGTCTGGTAGGAAAGGTTCCATGTGTACATAGATGATTATTAGAAAAGGCAGGTGGCGGGGCGCCTGGGTGGCACAGCGGTTAAGCGTCTGCCTTCAGCTCAGGCGTGATCCCGGCGTTATGGGATCGAGCTCCACATCAGGCTCCTCTGCTATGAGCCTGCTTCTTCCTCCCCCACTCCCCCTGCTTGTGTTCCCTCTCTTGCTGGCTGTCTCTATCTCTGTCAAATAAATAAATAAAATCTTAAAAAAAAAAAAAAAAAGGCAGGCAGTGACAAAAATGCCAAAAAAGAAGTACAGTTAAAGCTATCTGAAAGTGGAGAGAAGGGAGAGAATCCTATCAGTACTATCCAGCTTTCTGCAAGTGAGCTTGAGTTACAGTGTAGGTGATGACGGAGGAATGAGGTACTGTTGGACTGCACTTACCTTTTTAGATACTGCATTCCTTTTTAATATTTATGACTTTTTTTCTTGGTTACTAACACATACTCATCAGGAGGGAAGATTAAGAAAATTAAACAATTAAAATTAAGAACATCTAGAATTCCAAACCACTTAGAGAAAAACCAAGATACTAAAAGGAATATACTGTTTCTTTCCAGTCCTTTATTTTAATGAATACTTTACAGTTGAGATTATACAGTATTGTTGCTCAATTAAAAAAAAATATCCTGTGCTTATTAATGCCATTGAGTAATCTTTGAAAACATGAGTTTTCTTTTTCTTATTCAGTATAATCGGCACACAGTGTTCTGTTATTTTTAGGTATACTATATAGTGATTCAGCTCTTCATTACTCAGCATCCATCAAGACAAGTGTAGTCTTCATCCCTGCCACCTATTTCACCCACGCCCACACCCACCTCCCCTCTGGCAGCTACCAGTTCTGTGTATTTTAAGAGTCTGGTTTTTTATCTCTTTTTTTTCTTCATTGTTTTGTTTCTTAAATTCCATGTATGAGTAAAGTCATACAGTATTTGTCTTTCTGACTTCTCTCACTTAGCATCACACCCTCTAGTTCCACCCATGTTGCACATGGCAAGGTGCGTTCTTTTTAATGACTGACTAATATTCCTGTGTGTGTGTGTGTGTGTGTGTGTGAGAGAGAGAGAGAGAGAGAACACACCACATCTTCTTTATCCATTTGTCATCCATTGATGGACACTTGAGTTGCTTCCATAATTTGGCTCTTGTAAATAACGCTGCAGTAAACATAGGGATGTATGTATTTTTTCAAATTCGTGTTTTCATTTTCTCTGGGTAAATACCCAGTAGTGGAATTACTGGATCCTATGGGAGTTGAGCAGGGAGCTGGATGTGGGACTCGATCCCAGGAGCTTGGGATCATGACGTGAGCCACCCAGGCACACCTGAGATAAATATTTTCTAATGCGAGTCTTTACTCTCCTCTCTGAGATTTTATGAATCTTGATTGCTAGTGTTCTCCATAAAGTGTGTACCAATTTACACTCTTAACACAAAGGAATGAGAATATTTTGTTACATACATGCCGGTATTTGGGTGGACTTTTTTTTTTTTTTTCTCAATGGTGCCATGTCGTAACCATTTACATTACTTTCATTCATGAGCACAGACAGTAGCAGGCCTGGAAAAGAAACGGAAACTTTTCCAGGATTGAGAAACTGAGAATAAACAAAAATGGGAATGTATTTAGTCCCATTTACATATCTGTACTACTCTGAAGTATGTTGTTCCATGTAAAAGTCTGATGTATATTCACTTCTCTAGAAACCTACAGGCCCAACAAGTGAGCAGGACAGCGCAGGGATAAGTGTCCCCTCTGAAGAAGCAGCGAGCTGGGTTCAGTCCTGACCCCACTGCATAGCAGCTTCATCTCGGGCCGCGGATTCAGTCGCCCCTTGCTTTCATCTCTTTGTAGGGCAGAACAGAAAAGCCTCAAAAGCTTAAGTCAGATGATTATATAAGATGCCAGGAATGCAAGTACTTGGTCGAGACTACGACAAAATACACAGCTTGCTGTTTGTATAGAACGATGATACTGCTGTGTTGACACCTAAAGTGCTTGGATTAGTCCTCATTGTGGTGGATCTTTATTCATTTTATTGTTAGAAGAAGAGGCAGAGCAGAAGGATCGGGACCCATTATGTTTTTGGGACTCAGTGGGACAGGTTTTCCTTGGACTGGGTGGGGCTTTCATCTCAGGGACCCTGAAAGTCTCTGGAAACAGCTCAGTTCTGAGATTCCCCCAATTTTCTGTCTTCCCTAGATGACTTTAGCCCCGAATGCAGAGGTTCCCATAATTTCTCAGTGTCCTTATATCCATTTCTTCACAGTGCTGAATAAATATGTAAGTTTAATTTATTAAGCAGTTAAGTCAACTTAATGAGTATATACATTTCCTGGGTTACGTTTCAGCTTGGGTTGTGGTCTTGGGGTCGTGGGATCGAGCCCTGTGTCAGGCTCTGTGCTCAGCAGGGCGTCTGCTTGAGGTTCGTTCTTTCCCTCCCTCCGGCCCACCCCCTACGTAGCCCCCGTCTCTCTCAAATAAATAAATCTTTAAAACAACAACAACAACAACTAAGTACACGGTTCCTAATAAACTAACTAGCAGCCATTTTGAACAACAGCAACAACAACAAAAATAAATTGAAAGAAAGATCATTTTTATCTAATTCTTAGCAGTAGCTGAGGGCTGTGTGCACCTTTTGGGCACCATGCAACTTCTCGGAACTTGAACTCAGATACCACCATCCTCATTTCCTGTTCCACAGTGAGTTTTAGGCAATCTTTGATTTTTATTCTAGGAGACAGTATTGCAAAAACATGTCACAGAAAGTAATTTAATGCCATCTAATGTTGAAACTGTGAACTACTTGAAGCTGGCAGTTTTCACATGGTTTCTGACAGATGTCAAGTGTCACTGATTCCCTCAACTTAAAATATCCAGCAGTGCTCTTTTTTAAATTAACCGTGGAACCCTAAGGTGCACTTTGGGAACCAGGGCCCTACTGTATTTCTGTTTTCTGGTTTTACTGCCGTTTTGTTTTCTTCTGGCTAGTTGCCTCCTCTGGTTCTCTACTTCCTGTTTTTATTTATTTCTTGGTTCTAGCTGCCTCATTTCCTTCCTCTTAGCATAGGGCCATTCTCTGTCTAGTCTCCTGTCAAGCAGCACTGGTCTGTGGGGTGGTTGCTGGACCTTGACAGCCCTAGATGCAGGCCTGGAGGTCCTGATTCGGCTTGGTAGCAGGCCGAGGTCAGTCACGGGGCTCTAAATCCGACAGGACTTTTTCAGTTCACAACTCTGAGGAGTGTCCTTTCCACTGTAGGCTGCCTAAATGGTGTGCCAGTGATGTGGCTTCTCTTTAAATGTCCGTCAGTGGCACTCTCCCGCGGTGTGGGTGGACATGCCCTCCGCACCGGACCTCCCAACCCCTCAAGGGCAGTCTTTGCTTTATAGCAACAAAGAGCTACCCAGACCACATCTCACTGCTGCTGTTCTTGGCCTGGCAACCCAGAAAACGTACTTGAAACCTCGTGGGCTCTGGATTGGACTGCTTGCTCTTTTGTGCCCTAGGTTCACCGCTTTACTGCTCCATTTTCCGAAGCTCCGTATTCCTCATCTACAAAATGGAGATGATGATAGGCCTTAATTCACGTGCGAATCCAGGGAGAAAATGTGTGGTGCTCTTAGTGCCATGCCTGACATTCGTAAATTATTAAGGCACTGAATAAATGTTAACTGGTACTGATATTTTTTTCTGACAATAACTATGAAATGTACTTCCAAATATTTTAAATTTTGTTAGGAATAAGGTAACCACTCGTTCTTTACATTTGGTGACTGTCCTTGCCAGTTTATGGGAGAAAGCATCAATTATTAAACATGAAGAAGCATTTTGCATTCTTGTAACATTTGGTTTCTATGAACTTAAAGTATCTGTTAAACTCTTGGTTTCAGCTCAGGTCATGATCTCAGGGCTCTGGGATCGAGCCCCACATCACGCTCCCCACTCAGCGTGGAGTCTGCTTCTCTCTCTCTTCCTCTCTCTAAAATAAATAAATCTTAAAAAAAAATTTTCATGACATTATACATGCACACCTCATAGGTTTGGCAGTGCAAAAATTGTTCCCATTGCAGAGGTGATAAAACTGAGTCTCAAGAGAGTGGTCATTCATTATTGCTGAAGGTTATTCAGTGTTTGCTGAGTCCACACCCTCACTCAGGATTTGTAACTTCAGAATTAGCACTCGATATTTGCTATGTTGCTTCCTTTTAAGATCTCAAAAGTTAGAAGTGAAAAAGGAAGGAGAGAAGAAAAGAGGGAAGGGAAGGAAGGAAAAGAAAAGGGGACTGTTACTCGTGATTTTTGTAAGCAATGAAGATTTGCCGTTTTTGCTGGGTCCGGTACATCTCAGTGTGATAGTGGTTTTAATTAGTGTTTAGGAATCACAGCAGTTTGAAGGAACATCGCCAATGCTTGTTGCCAGAAATAATTTCAGAAGAGAAAATGCTTGGCCTTTTACTGCATACCAAAAACCCTGTATTCACCACACAAAAATATATATAATACAAGGGGGCACCTGGGTGGCTCAGTCCATTAAGTGGCCGCCTTCAGCTCAGGTCATGATCTTGGGGTCCTGGGATCCAGCCCCGTGTATCGGGCTCCCTGCTCAGCGGGGAGCCTGCTTCTCCCTCTCCCTCTGCTGCTCCCCCTGCTTGTGCTCGCTCTCTCTGAGAAATAATAAAATCTTAAAAAAAATTTTTTTAATTTCAGTTTCTGATGAACAGAAAAATGCCTCAGAAAAAGAGACAAACTTTGTCCTCTCCCTATCTTTCTTTTTTTCCGCAAATGTTCACATACCTAACCCATTCACCCGTGCTAGAGCCGTTGCTGCCTAACCGCTCTTTGGGCACAGTGGCATGGAAATACATCATCAGGGTATAATTTTGCACACAGCAGAGAGAACATGCTATTATGGAACCAAGTCTCCGCTGGGTAGCCTGGTGGTAGGCTGTGTTTTGATTTCAGTGTTAAAATGGACGTAAAACCCAGGCTGCTCCTCTCAGTTCTGTAAGAAGCTTGCTGGTTCCATGCTTGTTTGGTGGTTTTCATGTCCAAATGGCGGGTGAGGGAGAAGAAATGGTCTTCTCGCTTCAGGCTTGAAGGCATTGACTTGAATGTGCTGACTCATGGTAGTAATCTAAAAATGGAGTTTGATTCTCTGCTTGGCTGACTAGGAAGTTGTGGAAGTCGCAGGTTGGCCAGGCTAAGCCTTTCCTGGCCTACTGGAGGCAGGTTTCTTGGGGGCAAGTAAGCAGTGAGTCCTCACGAGGACACCCTGTGGTGGTTTTCCAGACAAGTGTCATGGACACGGTAGAAGCAGCTTTAGTTTAAGTATCTGCAACATTTAATGTGAGAGAGCTCGACCAAGTATGATGTGAACAGTTAAGAGTCTGGTGTTAGTCATGCCTCAAGAAAGTGGTTTAAAAAACATTAAAGCTAAAAAAAAAAAAAAAATCTAAGTGATACATACCTAGAAACTCTCGAGGGAAAAAGAGTCTGAGTCTCCATTCCACTTGTTTTTTGTTTGGCTGATCCTAGAAGCAATTCCCATGCAAACTGACTGTCTTGAGATGTTGGATTCATTCTCCATGCGCGTAACAATCGCCACAAACTCGGTGGTAAAACACCCATTTATTACCTCAGTTTCTGCAGGTCAGAATTCCAGGCACTCCTTCAAGGGTTCTCTGCCCAGGGCCTCAGCAGGCTGAAATGAACTGTTAGGCTGGGCTCTGTTCTCCTCGAGAGGCTGGACTAGGGGAAGGTCTGCTTCTGAGAGTCCTCAGGTGCAGCCTGAGTTATTTCTTGCTGTCTGTAGAATTCACAGCAGCTTCCTTCTTCAAAGTCAACAAGGAAGAGAGAGTGAGTCTCTGCTGCTTCTATTCTAGTCTCTGGCCTCTAGATTTTTTTTTTTTTTAAAGAGTTTACTTGACCAGGTCTAACTGACCCAGGATAATCTCCTTTTTGATCAACTTAAAGTCAGTTTAATCACACCTGGAAAATCCCTTCACCTTTGCCTTATGACAGCCTAATCAAGAGCGTGACTCCGAGAACCGTTGCCATACTGTGTTTGTTAGAAGCACATTACAGGCTCTTCCCACACACAAGGGGAGGGCGCTGTACAAGGGTATGACCCACCCATCGAGGTCCCCTTGGGGAGTGCATCGACCAAAGATGTGCCGTGTGTTTTAATAGGATTATAGTTGGAAGAAGAATTGACTATTGAAAAGCACCATTTTAAAAGGAATCCATGTTACTGAGTGAAAGACTAAAAACTATGTGTTTAAGTCCATATTTTTTAAAAAGTATTCGCACCGGAGCTATCTACCTCTCCTAAAGGAATGTATCAGTGAACACTTCCGTCTGGAATTTTTCTTTCCCTTTGGCTGCTGGGAAATTACTCCTAACTGGTTGTCTTGCCTCCAGATGCATTCCTTCCCTTGTCCTTCTTCCTTTCCCTCTGTTTGTTGGTGTTTGAAATGTCACAGCTCCAACCTGACAGTTGCCTTTGTCCCCCCACCTCAAGGAGAGCTGGAAGCTTTACACCCCGACCGCTGACTTCCTGAGCACAGTGGCACAGAAACACGTAATCACAGCGTAATTGTGACCCTGCCGAGAAGCCAGCAACTCTGTTGGGGTCAGGGTGTAATCTGAGTGTCTGCCGAAAGGCCTATGGGGGACAGAACATTGGCTTGTTTGGATCTCGCTGTTAAAATAGAAATGAAAATGTATTTTCTTCTTCTTGGTCTGTAGGAGACATGCTGGTTTCATTCATGCTGGGCGGTTTTTATGTTCTGATAGCAGTATTATATAAACAGTCCTACAGACGTGTGCAGAGTATGCGCCCGTGTTTGTTTATGCTTTGTGGACAAGAAAAAGAATGTAAGGCAGCTTAAAAAGATGCATACAGTTCAGAGGACAAAGTTGAACTAAAAATAAGCAAGAAAAAGAGACAGGTAAGAATAAATGACAGAAAGGGACGTGGAGTCAGGGAAGGACATACTTTCTAGCAGTTCATGCAGACAAACACAAAAGGTTCATGATGTGATGTCCAAAGGTAAAATCAGGAGAAATAGCGGCTCTGAGTACTGAGCGCAAAGAGACCTTTCTCCTGGGGGTCTTCATCTGTGATGAACACGTCGGCCGTGGCGGGGTGTGCTGGACAACTTACGTGTTGACGTGCGGTGCCGCGTCCCATAGGTCATTTCTTAGAACATTCTTCTGTGAAGGCTGGTGGCCTGCTGCCAAGGTACGGTCAGCGAAAGCCTTTCTGTGGGGCTTGACTTTCTCATCTATCGGTTGACTCAATTTGGAATGAAATGTAGCTCAGGACTTCTTAGTCTCCTTAACGCTTCCTGCCCTGCACCCAAAAGTTGAAGAACTTTAAAATTTTACTTTCTATCCCTTGGATTAGGTTTTGAAGTGAATTTGGTTCATCTTCCAGCTGTAAAGTCATTACGTTATTGAGAATGAACACAGCCCAGGGTATTCGATATCTTTTTCCAGCAGCCATTAAAAATCTTTATTTTAGCTCATGTGGAAGACTGAGGGATGCAGTTCTCCATGCATATTGTATTGCAGTCCTTTTTAAAGTTTTTTTTCCCTTCTGATTATATTTCTTGATAACACCTGGACACTTCTTTTTCTAGTTCAGTATAGATGGATTGGAGTCAGTGGAATTTTCTGTTTATTTTTTTTGGTGAGTTGTGTGTAGGGGGTGGGGTGGTGATTAACATTCTCTAGAGAAACCTGAGGAATTTCAAAAGTCACCTGCCTTATTTGGAGACTGTTCCACCTCTGTTGTGAAGAAAGGAGAGGGAGACCCCGTGGCCAAGTCAAGGATCTGGCATAACAATGAAGGATGTCTTGCAGAGCAAGGGATGGGCCCTCTGGACCTCCTGGCACTGAATCACGAGGGCTGCATGTGGTATTTATTTACTAATCACTGATTTAGTCCCAGTTATCAAAGTAAACCCATCTGGTGTTGATGTTTTATAATATACAGGAATATTTGAGTAAGAATACAAAACTCGTCCTGAATTTGACCACCGCACTTTTGACATATTTCTATGTCGTGTGTTTGTTCCTATGACAGTGTTAGCTTTGTAGCTCAGAGCGAGGGCCTCTGGAGGCGTTGAGATCCTGCCCTACCATTTGTTAGCCGAAGTGCCCAGAAAGGTTTCTTGGGCTCGCTGAACCTCAGTTTTCTCATAAGAAGGAGACCAGGAGCTATTCTCACAAACAAGATTGTTCTTGAAGCTTGGTAGAAACACATGCGTTAAAGACATTGTGTACATAATGACAAACCAGTTAAAAAGTCAGGGAGATACCTGCCTAAGAAATTTAAGGGAAACATGAATAGAATGGAAAGGGCGAGAGGTTTGTAAGTTCTTGGGTGTGGAGTTTGCTTTCCCCTGGGAAGAGGCAATTTTTGAGATGATGGCATTCTCTGTGGGCAGGAACAAGGGGAAAAAGCACTAGGGGAACTTTTTGTAGTCCTTCATCTCCTGCCAAAGATAAAGGACTTGATACTTGTCAAGTTTGGACACGTCTCATTAATACAATCTAATAACAGCCAGCCTTCCTGGGGAGGAGTATCGCAGGGGCCCAGCTGAACTTCAGAGCCCCTCCCTCCACTTGTGGCATCTTACCTTTCCTGTCCGTCCTGCAAAGTAGTCATGGCGATCTTCCTAATCGATAATTCAGATGGGTCCCCCACTGCCTAAGAAGGAAAGCTGAAATCTCTTACCCTAATGTTTGCATCCTTCCAGAATGATATTGCAGCCTATTCTGGAGACTTATGTCCCATAATTCCCCTTCACTTACTGCGTTCCATCCAAAATGGACTATTGTTCCTTGGGCAGATCATGCAGTCATCTGCAGGTCTAGTCTGATTATGCTATGGGCTTGTAATGTCTAAAGCTAAAACTGGGCATGCTTACTTAAAATATATTGAAAAAACACCTTTCATCACTACTTTTGCAAAATGTGGACTCACACTTAGAGAATCGTGTGTGTGTGTGTGTGTGTGTGTGTGTGTGTGTGTGTGTGGTGACAAGTTGGTGCTGATTTTCACTTCTCTTAGGATGAACCTTTCTGATTTGGCTCTAGGACTGACTTGGAATCGTGGTAAATGCTGCCTGTACCAACCCATGCTTAATGTGGTGGCCGCTCTGTCTGTATTTGCCATGTGACATGGTCGGGGGGGGGGGATACCCTTGAGTCAGATAGTTTAACACATTATTTCCATATGGATAGATAAACAGATAGCACCTCTTGTCTGCTAGATAAGTTTCTGGGTCTGGGAATACGATGGTATGCCTGAATTTGAACACAGACTTCAATTGGAGTGGTAGCTTGACGAATCCATTGACATCAACTTTAGGTTCCTCATGTGGGAGACAGGAAAACCGATCCTACTTCCACCCTGTGTTGAAGAGTAAAGGCAAAATGTCTGCCACGAAGTCCTCATTCAGTGCTTGCTAACTTACTTGCCTCATTTCTGTGCCAGACCTTCCGGCGGCTGGAAATTTGACCTTGTTGCTCAGGTTGCTCAGTCCAGTTTCGCTTGTTGAGGCAAACCCTAAAGAGGCAAGATGAGCACCCTGAAAGCAACCGTCTCTCATCAGGAGGGTGAAGAAGGAAGGACCGAGTGTCCAGGTGACATTGAGAATGGCGTCTCTAACCCTTCTCTCTGGATAGTTTCTGAGTAATGAAAAAAAACTCTGATGTTGAGACATTGTCCTCATCAGGAGACATTATGGCTATACGTTAATTGTTGGTTCACGTTTCGACTTTGCCAGTTTCTGTAGTTGATGGAAACCTGAGTATCTGAACATTAGCTCCATTGATAAGATTACAGTGCTCTCCGAATGAGGAATGTCTGAAAATGGTTTTATGGTGAAAGGAGAAGCTCATATAATTTTGCCTCTTCTCTCTTCGCTTTTAGAAGTAGACACAACCGAGGACTCTGCTGTCAGCAAAAAGGCCTTTGACCTCTATTAATTCTCATTTTTGGGAAACTCATTAAAAGACAGCAGTTTTCCTTTTTCAAGGTTTTTTATTCTGTCTCTGGGTCTGGGGTCAGACATTTGCATCTATAAAGAAGTCAAGAATTGCCTTGGAGGGAGGGAGCTTCTGGGCACTATCCCAGCTTCCAAGTTCAAGGTTCTGTGATAGGAAGTTCTTCTACTCACCTTCATGAGGAGAGGGTCACAGCAGAGAAGCCTAGCCTTATGGGTGGTCAAAAACAGGGTGTGTTTGGAAAGAAGTTGCATTTTTCTTTCCATTGTCTTGTAAGTATTTAAAACCTGTGATTTAACTGTTTTCATTTCTGTTTCGCTTTTTTGCTTTTCTCTCTCCCTTCCACCGTCCACAGGGACCCAGGTTGCTTTTCATCCATCCACCTACTCTCTTTGGGTTTTCTGCCTCTGAGGTTTTCTTTAGATTGATACAGTGTCTCTCTAGCCTTTCTGGTTTCTTGTCCATCATTCCTCGTATAAGCACCTAGACCTTTTGTGTCTTACTGTTTACTTCGAATCTCAACGGAGAAACAATAGAGGAGGAGTAAGGGGAAGGCGCAAAACAGCTCACCATCATACACATCGTCACCACCCTGGTGTCTGGTCTCTGGTTCTCCTGTCCCTTCTGAAACGGAAATTGAATGTCCCACTGAACTTTTCCTGTGTATGGAGCACACCACCTCTCCTCCGGGGATGCTGGGCATGCGCTCCCTGTCCCTCAGCAAGGCGCTTCCCAGCTCCCTTAGCAGATGTCCCTGAATTTATGAGGCTTTCTGGGAAATTGTATCCAGGTCAGGGAGTTTCTGGTCCACAGAGGAAAAGGCATTTCTTCCCAGTGTCTATTAACCTGACGTCCTAATGAGTCTCTCTCTGACAGACCAGAATGTTCTATTCAATGCGGTTATTAAAATGTATTTATCCACTTAGGTTATTATTCTACTTTATATTTCCCTCTGGGTTTCTTTCAAAGATATTATGTGATAAGGCATTAATTTATATAGGGGTATTCTATCTTAAAACTGTAATAATTGAAATTATACTATTAAGGTAATTTAATAGTAAAGTCTAAGAGTAAAAATGGTCTTGACTATTAAATCATTGTCATTTAAAGTAATGTCTTAAAATATTTTAAAATAGTAATTAAAAGATTTTAAAATAGCTTACTAAGAATTTCTTAAATATTTAAATACCAAATATTTAATATTAATAGTAATTTAATTCCTAGTTTAAATGGAAAATGTTCTTCAGATACGCTTAAGGAGAAAAAATGGGAAACACCCACTGATCTGTTATTTCCCCCAAAACAAGTAAGGGACCATTGATGGGAGGCTGGATTATTCAGGATAGAAAAGAGTTTAGCCTTGATCCACTGTAGTATAACTTCCTTAAAAATCCACGTTAGCTTTGCCCTGAAATCAGAAAAGGGGAGCATGTGTGTGTTAAGGATGAGTCTTTCTTTTTTTTTGGTATGGAAATTTTAGAGCAATTGAACAGATACGTGTGAATTGGAAATCTCAAATATCATTTGAATAGCAAGTCACTCTTCTCTCTGTAGGTCCTGTTCTGCTCTAATCACTGAATTATTATAATGTCCATTTCCTTCCATTGTAAAGAAAATTGGGAAATAACTGAAAGAGTCACCTATAGTCCCATCATACAGACAATAATGTTCCCTTTTATCTAAGAAGGACTTTCTGTTGTCCTGACATGTGAATGACAGGAGAAAATAAAGAACAGATCAAGCCATTTCCTGCAAACACCTACAGATGTTACCTTACTGGACCCTGATTTAGAAGAGTCTAAGGTCAATCAGATTATTCTCCCCTTACGAATGATCTTTTTATTTTGGCCTCAGTGGTTGTACGATTCTTTCTTTATCGTTATGCTCCTTTCTCTGTACTCTCTTCCACCTAAGAGGCTTTTCCATTGGAAGCCTGGAACTTTACCCCTCACCTTGAATTTTCAGTGCGAAGGGGGGTTAGAACCATCAGTGACTTGATGCCTGCCAGATCCCTAATGAATCATTCTAGGTCGGTCTCCACCCATGTCTGTTAGTCTTAGTTTCTCTCTACCCCTCCCTTGATAGTTCCATGATGTTACTCACTGGACAGTGTATTATCAGGAACATTTGTTGTCTGTGACATCATTGCCATCAGATTCGTAAGTAAGATTATAATCTCTTAGATAATAAGTTACTAGATTAGTGTTCTCCTTTTCTCCCCTTTGTCGGAGTGATATGATCAATGCATTTTGAATATTTTCAAACACGTATTAGCTGTTGTGACTAGGTGTCTGTATTGTAGTAACAGATACTGTATAGATATTTATAGAAGTCTTACTCTTAACTTTAATTTTTTTAAATTATAAAATTATAAAAATCTAAATCCATTTTGCATCAGTGAAAGATTTCCTCATATCATATTTTTTAGAAACTTCCTTTATCCTTGAGTTGGCCCTGAAAGTGATTCCAATCCTACTTTAGAGACTTGGTCTTAACGTGTATAATAGATATATCTTATATATCCATTATATTGTTTATATTTGCTGAGTATATTTATACATTGTACATAGAAAAGCCTTTTAATTTAAAAAGTGTTGTCCTAGAAGAAAACTGTTTCAAAGTACTTCGATAATAGGTTAACAACTCTGAAGAGTTGAGAGTCACATCCAAGAAAAATATTTAAATATGAAAAAAATTTTACCACAGAATGATTGGAATGTGTGCTTTTGTTAGATAATTTTTTGAGGTGACCATTTTGGCATATACTGGGTTGGTATTAGAAAAAGAGAAGATAAGGGGCGCCTGCGTGGCACAGCGGTTAAGCGTCTGCCTTCGGCTCAGGGCGTGATCCCGGAGTCCTGGGATCGAGCCCCACATCAGGCTCCTCCGCTATGAGCCTGCTTCTTCCTCTCCCACTCCCCCTGCTTGTGTTCCCTCTCTCGCTGGCTGTCTCTATCCTGTCAAATAAATAAATAAATAAAATCTTTAAAAAAAAAAAAAAAAAAAAGAAGATAAGCTTTCATTTCTACTATAGGCTAAAATTATGGAGATGATTTTTGGGGTTTTTTTTTTGGTGGGGGGGGTGGAGGGTAGGGGCAAAGGTAGAGGGAAAGAGAGAATCCTAAGCAGTGATTAAACCCCAGAGAGCGGATGCCGGGAGGCTGACTCTGGGAGGAAAGAAAGCCCATCCCAGACCACTCACCCCCACCCCCGCCCCCACCACCTGGCTCCTGGGCCATCCACACTGAATAGCTGCCTCGCGTTTGCTATGTGTACTGATTGTGTATTAACTTTACAGTGGAAGGAAATGAACGTAATAATTCAGCGATTAGAGCAAAACAGGACCTACAGAGAGTAGAAGAATGGCTTGCTATTCAAGGAATATTTGAGATTTCACATTTACATGTATCTGTTTAATTGTTCGAAAATTTTCAAGCCAAAAAAGAAAGGCTTATCCTCAACACACACACACACACACACACACACACACACACACACACACCACTTTTCTGATTTCAGGGAAAAGCTAACATGGATTTTTTAAGGAAGTTATACGCAGTGAATAAAGGCTAAACTTTATTCTATTTTGAATAATTCAGCCTCCCATCAGTGGTCCCTTGTTTGTTGTTGGGAAATAACAAATAACAAATCAGTGGGGTTTTCCCCTTTTTTTTTTTTCCTCCTTAAGCATGTTTTAGGACTATTTCCCATACAAATACCTTTTTTGTTTTGATTTTCAGAGCACGTTTAGAGACATCGGAATCATAAGGAATAACACGGGGTGAATGGGAAGAATGGGGATTCATAGTTTATAGTGTAATCAGATTTTATCACTGGAAATGGCCCACTTTGTCTTTTTTTTTTTTTTTAAGATTTTATTTATTTATTCGACAGAGAGAGAGAGACAGCCAGCGAGAGAGGGAACACAGCAGGGGGAGTGGGAGAGGAAGAAGCAGGCTCCCAGCGGAGGAGCCCGATGGGGGACTCGATCCCAGGACCCTGGGATCAGGCCCTGGGCCGAAGACAGACGCTTAAGGACTGAGCCACGCAGGTGCCCTGGGCCACTTTGTCTTATAGGCATACCCCTCCAGCCGCTTCTCTTTCAGAGATGTGAAAACTGAGGCCCAGTAAATTCTGCTGATCTGCATTCCCAGTTAGATTCAGATAGCGATCCATCTAGACCAGGACTTTTCCCTGAATGACTGTATACTTTTATTTACATGTAGGTACCTGATGTGCAGAATCCCAGGTAGAAGAAATTCAGGGCTTTTGGAATTGCCTCTTGATTGGTTTGCAGTGTTTTTGAGTGTATCTCTTTGTATTTTTCTCTTAGTGGTTGCTGTGGCTAGTACAGTATACGTGTGTGATTAACATGGGGTACTGATGTCAGCATTTCACCACTTGGCAGTGCGGAAGCCTTACTTCCATTTAGGGGCCTTTACCTTCCCCACTTTGATATGTCAGAGTCTTGAGTATCAGGTGGTGGTAGAGTATTTGTTTCAAATACCTAACAGGTTTTATAAAACTCAGGGGGAGGACTGTCTATTATATACAACCATATTTCTGTTCCTTTTGTTGTCGTTCCTATGTTCCAAGATTCCTTCTTCTATCATTTCCTTTCTTTTTGAAAAAAAAATTTGTTTTCAGCCATTCTTTCGAGATAGGTCTGCTTAGCAACAAATGTTTTTCCTTTTCCTTCATCTGAGGATGTTTTTATTTTCCCTTCACCCTAAAGGATAGTTCTGCTGGATATAGAATTTGAAGATGATTATTTTTTTGTTTTTTCAGCGATTGGAAAATGTGTGATTTTTTTTCTGGCCTGCACAGTTTTAGATGGGAAATTTACTGTTACGTGAATTGGTGTTCCCTTACTGATAATGTGTCATTTGTCTCTGGATAATGTCAACATTTTTTTCTTTTGCTTCTGTTCTCAAAACTTAATTATGAAATGTGTTGGTGGGTTTCTTTGGGTTTATTCTCTTTTAGTTTCATGCAGTTTGGAAAGTTTAAACCATTGATTCTTCTCATACTCTTTTCCACTCTCTTTGTCCTGTCCTTCTGGGGCTCATGATACAGGTGAGTGTTGGATCTTATTGTCCTGGTTCCTGCCATTGGTTTTGTTTGTTTTGTTTAATCTGTTTTCTCTCTCTTGCTCAAATTCAGTAGAGTCTATTGATTATCGCCTTCACTGATATCTATCCTGTCAACTCTACTATTGAACCCACTAAGTTTATTCTTGTTATCACAGATTTATAACTTCAGTCCTTTCTTATAACTTCTAGTTCTTTGCTGTGATGTTTCTATTTTTACAGTTGTTCTAAAGAATCTGCAGTTGTACATCGAAGCATTTTTTGATGACTGCTTTGACAAGGATGTCTATAATTGTAACATCTGATTCATCTCAGTGTTGGCATCCATTGGTTCTTTACTCAATCACATAGTGATTTTTCCTAGTTTTGTGGTGGTGATTTTTTTTCATTGTGTCTGGACATTTTGGCCATTATGTTCGAAGGCTTGTAGTCCTATATAAGTCTTTACTTTTAGCAGGCAGTCATCCTGTTTAGTTTTAGCATGGGGATCTTGTCCTAATTTTGAAGGCTGTTGCTTCCAATGACGGTTACATTTTTAGAGACTTTGTGGTGTTCTCTTGGTTGGCTTGGTTTATCTGGGGATGGTAGAGATCCCACTGGTCCCTGTTTGTTCTGCCTGAGTGGATGGAGGGGTTTCCCTGGATAGGGCCTCCCAGTGCCTCTGGTGGGGTCAAGGAGAAGAATTCTTTGGCCATTGAGGACAGGCGTGCTTCCTGGTACCTCTTGTGCTGCAATCCTCCCTTCTTCTCACCTCCCTCTCCCCTGACACTGCAGGGAAGGAGGGCACTTCGCAGGTGAGGCCTTTTTTGTGGCAGTGTCCCCTTTGCTGGTGCTGCCAGCTGCCTGCTGTGTCTCATGGTGGGAAGGGAGTCTTAGGCCTAGTGAGTAAGGAGAGTGCTATCCCCACCCACTTATTGTTCGTGGAGCTTCTGGTTCATCCCCCTTGCCAGTGCTTCTGGTTAGCCTGGTGGTGGCTGTGCGATTGTTTGCTCCTCGCTGGGCTACCTTGTGTTGCTAGATTGGGAGGGTGGAAAATCTGGGCTTGGTTGGCCTCTTTCTGTTAGGTGGACGTTGCAAGGCCATTCAATCTTAGGGTCTCTAACCAGTTCACCTTCCTTTTTCTACTTTTCAGAGGGTTTTTGTTTTGTTTTGTTGCCTTTCATGGTTTTTCCCCAGGGTTTGTATTTATACTTAGCTGAGAGCTACAGGGAGAAAGTAGTCTATGCCATCTTGTCTGGACCAGAAGTCTTATTAGGGGACTTTGTGGAGTTGGGAGGGACCCCTTAAGACTACCTATAATAGAAAAAATGAATTTGGTCAGTGGCTTCATTTCAGCAAAAGTATTCTATCTCTTTACGTTTCTGCCTCTCATAGTTCCCTGTTTAGGAAACCAGAACACAGTCTATCCTGTACCCAGCCCCCTCCACTTCTGTAATCATGCTGCCATCATAGGCTTTTATAAATGGAAGTTCTTGTACTTTCGAGACTGTGGAAGAAGAGTTAAAGTGAAGCCTCAGTTTCAGTTTGCCGCTCTTTGTGGTGGGAAAGTGAGTCAGCAGATACTCCATCCTTAGGCGACCACTTCTCCCTCTACCTTCCTCCTAATCGCCTCATGTCGACCTCACCAAGCTTAACTTCCCGAGCCTGGGAAAATGGGCCCTTAAAGACAATTAGTTAAATCTTGGACATCAAACTCGAGAAGGGAAAGAAATTCTAAGTGTAAATGCCATCTGGGTTCGTTCATCACCACTCTTCTCTTTCAGAGACAGTTGAGCGGATGTAGGCTTTTACTCTAAAGGGAAGTTTATAAGAACAGATTGAAGAAAGGATTTGTGTAAAAAAATTTTTGGAATGATAATTACCTTAGTCACTGATTATTCTGTAACTGAAGGTGCCCCAGCCCAGGAAAGCATTATCCAGTCCAAAATGTCCAGATGTCATTAGCCCAGGTTGAGAAATCCTGAACTAGGTTGATTTACCTACTCAAAGCATGCTGCACCAAGCAATTTGGTCTAAATTAACTGCCTAGTCTAGGCCTGCACTGTCCAGTAAGGGTGGCTGTTAGGCATGCGGCTATTTAAATTTAAATTCATTAAAATGCAATAAATTTTAAAGAGCTTCTCAGTCATACTTGCCATATTTCAAGTGCTCACTAGTTTCAGTGCCTAGTGGCTACCATATTGGATAGCTTAGACATAGAACATTTCTATCTATCATTGCACAAAGTTCTGTTGGGCAGCAGGGTCTTCTAGACCCTTGCTACCCAAAGAGTTACATGTGGACAAGTAAAATTAGCATCATCTGGGAAGTCTTAGAAATTCAGACTCCCAGGTTTCTCCCCAGACCCACTAAATGAGAATCTGTATTTCAGTAAGATTCCCAGGTGATTCGTAGGCACATTTAAGTTTCAAAAGTGCTGGTCTACATGACTTTCTCTTGCCTTCTTGTTTCCTGTTTCGTCTCCTCCTATGTCCCCCCCACTACAGCTTCCCTTTTAGTCACATAAATGCCTTGCTTTCCAATCTCAGTTTCTAGGCTCTTTAAGCCAGAACTATGTCTCATTTCATCTCTGCATTCCAACCGCAAAGACACTTAACACATCATCTTGCACGAAAGAGCTGCTTGGTATTATTGTTTCTGGATTGAATTTTGTTGAACTAACTTCCGAACAATCAGTGTAGGGTTTTTTCCTTTTAACCAAAAGAATGGCTATTTTCATCTTTTACTTTATAATTTAATTTGGGCATTTCCTAGAGTTTCAACTGTGAAAAAATATATAACCTTTTCAGATATCTGAAAATTTCATAGTGAATTTGAGGTTCCTAGTGATTTCATGATGTGAAGAAGAGAATGCATATGTATGTATGTATGCTATATTCAGATTTTTCTTTGTAACAAAATGTAGCAAACCTTTTCATTATTTTTTCCTTTTCCCTTTTTTTTTTTTTTTAAGAGAGAGTGTGTACCTGCATGCGGGGGGAGGGGGGAGAGGCAGAGGAAGAGGGAGAGAATATCAAGCAGGCTCCACGCTAAGTGCAGAGCCCGACGCAGGGCTCAATCTCAAACCCCCAAGGTCATGACCTGAGCCAAAATCAAGAGCCGGGCACCCAACCGACTAAGCCACCCAGGTACCCCCAAAACCTTTTCATTCTTAATATTAATTGCAAACATCTTCAGAATCATCATTTGTTCTGATGGAATAATTTGTATTGCATTTTTAAAAATTGTCTGATGTTTGTCTAAGTCAGCTAAAGGTTGACAGATTTTTTGGTTACAAATCAAAGTCTGTTACTTTACATGACAGTTACAATGACAAGGAATTGTTCTTTCTTTGCACTAATGCAATGAAAACATTCATAGGTTGTTTTGGAGTTAAGGTGACATACAGTACATGAAAGGCTGGGTGTTATGAGTATTGTAGCTTATAGCATAAATATGAATTAACTTCTGTAGAAAAGGGGAAAATTGAACTTCTAGTTTAATTAGCCTTAGACTATTCGGGCTGTAAGCGATCTCCTTCCTTTTGCAAATAAGGATGCTGAAACTCAGAGAAGTAAGAATGCGGGGAAGGATGGGCCTTTGGCTCATGTCTTATGGAAAGGGCAACGTTTCTTCTAGACTTCATTATCTTTATCTCATAAATGTGTGCAGTAAACCAGATGATCTTTGAGTGCCTCATAACTTTTAAAACATCTTAAGTACAGCTCTCTTCATTTTAAAAGTAATGTTCTTTTTATAGCTTTATACTGCCTCTCGTGAACTATTTCTGTCTGCAGAGGGGTGGGATGAGGGAAGCAATGAGTGAATAGGCAGGGGGTGGAAGGCCTCACGACAATACTAGTATTGCAGTTAGATTTAAATTCATGTTTCTTTGCCCATAGCAGCCCACAGGAAAGAATTTTTACTTCCTATATAGATGAATAAAAGTGCCAAATTATATGAATTCTCTGATGTCATAGTTCTGCAATTGACAGCTACTGACAAAATTAAACACCTTTTTTTTTTTTTTTAAATTCCTGAAAGCATAACTAGCACTGGGAAAAATAATTTGGTCCAGAAATTTTTGTACAGATTGTCTAGACTTACAAGCGAAATGTTGTTTTAGGACATTATTCCCACTGAAGTTAGGGCCATGGCTTTCACTGGACTCTTGAAGGGTTGATGTCACAGAAAGGATTAAGAGCTATCAGTCTTTTCAGCTTCTGAAATGTATGCCTGAAGGCCAATGAAATGTGACTCGTCCAAGACTACAAGTCTAAATTAGTAGGATTTCTTGAATCCCTTGTTTCCCCTGTTAAATGTTTTCTTCCTTCCTTCAGAACTTCTGTGATTGAGGATTTTATGTAATCTTTATGAAATAATCCCAAAGTTTTCAAATTCAACAGTAGTGGTCTAGAAACTGCATCATTGGTAAGTGTAGTGTGGGTATCTGCTTAGTTAAAAAAAAAGAAAGAAAAAGCTAATTTTAGTGAGCACCCAGTTCTTTTTCTTTCTAGGTATCCTCAGTGTCTCTATCTTTCTGGAATTAATTCTCCAGTTGTCTTTTTCTTCTACCTTATGTCTTCTGATGCTCAAGGAAAGGGGTGATGGGGATGCTCTCAATCGAAGAATGCAGGTGCTTATAACACGCCAAAGAGAGCTAAGTGACATCTCTTTCCCCAACAGATGGAACTAGCGGAGTTTTCTCCCCGTGTGATCTGTTTGCAATTCTGATCTGTCGGAGCTTTGCAAATATGCTAAGGGGGTTGAAGGATGGGAAGGCAGGATGTAGGAAAAAATGTTTCTGCCTGATAGAAACATTGCGTTAAAAAGTTGCATATTGATGTACAAGTTACTGAACCCAGCCCCCCACTTCTAAGCCATGTTTAGATGTATTATGTATTTGTTAAATGTGCATGTGGTTCCTGACTCTAGAAGTCTTCAATCTATGAATCTCGCTCTTATTTTACTATTATAATAGTTTCATCTTTTTGGAACTTTCTAGTCTTCTATAATTCCATCCTACTGTGCAATTCTTTGTTTTTAAAGCAGGAAACACGAGGGGAAATTTAAAAAAAAAATCAAATACTTAGGTACAAACTACAAAATTCAATTTCACATCCTGAGACGCCTTTATAATGTTCCATGTGTAGGTTGTCCCTGGTAAGTTCAATCAGGCATTATAAAAGATACGGCGTAAAAATGTGTTTAAAAGGTGTAATTGCACCTCAACACTTTACGTAGTTAAGCTCAAAAGACCACAAAAGAGTGGAAGATATAGCAGGTATCTGAAAAATAAAGGTTTGTTAACAGGAAGCAGATGGTAATATTTATGAAAAATGAGAGCCCTGGAAGGTATCAGCAGAGTTTTAAATCTTAAGTGGTAACAAGACTCATCCCAAAGGGGATGGGGGCTCTTCATGGGCATCACGTCCCTGGGTTAACTTGGGAAAGCCCGTCTCTCGCGCCAGGGTAAACCGGAAGCGGGCGGTTGACTAACCCTTTCGAGCTACAGGTGGGCAGATGAATCGACACAGCTTGTCTCTTCCCTGAAGGCATTTTTCTGTCTGAGGAGAGCGACAGAAATGGCCAGCTCCTCTCGGCTTCCTTTGGTTCAGTACTGTTGCTGCTCTATTTCTTAGAAAATTATTTTTTATCTGGTTTTTTTCCCCCTCATTAGCCAAAACTAGCCTGTGCTGGAATTCCCTCAGCACACCCCCTGTGTCGGCAGCCCGACTGTCTCAGGAGGGTGGGTGCCAAGCCCACAGAGGAGGCTGGGGCAGCCCAACAAGTCCCCCACTCCCCTCCTAAGCTGTAACCTATGAGAAAACAGAAATATGAGGCCTGTGTCCACTCCCTAAAGAAGTTCCCTCCCTGCCTTTTCTGTTTTCCTCAAACTCAGCTGGGTCCCGCCCTGTCATTAAAAAAACAAGTCCCTCTCATCCAGTTTCCCAGCTAGGAATCTGGCCTCTGCCTTGGGCCTTGACGGGGAGGGGGGTGCATCTCAGTCCTGCCCTTCTTGATTGGGGGCCCACACTGTCAAGTAGCCAGGCCCCAGCGTCTGCCCCGGAAAAACTTGAAGCAAGCTGCCCAGAAACTCCACTAGGCTGGGCTGCGGGCAGCTGCGTCCCTGCTCCAGAGCTCTGAGCAGGCTTAGACGAGAGAGTCACTTTTTTTCTTTTACTGGGTTCCCAGGCTCTCCAGAGCCAGGATTTCATCCTTTTCTAGAACCCCTAGAACAGCGTACCAAGGCCAAGGTAGCCCATTACTGTTTAGCAATTGTTCTCTGTCTGAAGCACAGTAAAGTCAAGGATCCCTTCAACTTTTTACTAATTTGTCTCTTAGCTCAAATCCTTTTTCAAATGAGATAGGGCCTAAAAGGAAGAAACTAAAAGAAAATACTTAATTGACTTAACACTTAAAGTAGAAAGAGGATCGGTCCTACAATTTGAGAGCCCATCAAGAAATGCCGGTGGGAGCCTTCAGAAATTTCTCAGACAGGAGGAAGAAGACAGCCTGTGGTCAGTCTGTGGCTGGGGTGAAGTCAGTGCAGCTCCCCACTTTGCTACTTCTAGGCCTGGAGAACCAATGATAGTTCAGTCCAAATATCTCTATTTCTTGTGGGTTTACTCCTTGGGTTTTTCCTGAAGGAGGACGAGAGAAGAAAAAAATGAGGGGAGTTTCTCAGGTGGCCTGTTAGTCTAGTGGTAGTCTCCTTCAGTCCTCACAGAAGGGAATTAAGGCTCTGCAGGATTGATGAAGCTGTCCAATGTCACACCACTAGTAAGGGAAAGGCACAGTGCGTGACCTCAGGCCTATCGCTTGTCCACAAATATATGAATATACACCCTTAAAGTCCTCCAAATCACACAGCATGGGAGATTGAACAAAATGTTATCCCTAAGAAACCTCAATCTGTCTTCCTCCCCACAACTAGCTTCTTGAGTGCCGTGGGACTAATGCCTGAATATCGTCCCCTATTCCCTTAACAATTAAATATGCTCCTTGTAAGGAAACTGAAAATTACAAAGATATTGACATTAACATTTAAGATCTACACTCCCACCACCCTGAGCCTTCAAGGTAACTCCTGTTAATGATTTGGTGTGTGTCTTTCTAGACTTTTTGTAATGTGTGTGGAGCATGTATGCACAGAAGTACCTATTGCAATTTTATAATAAATGGAATGGTGTGTGGTGTAACTTCACAGATATATAGCGTGCGTATCTTCCTATGTGGGTAAATACCTACGTGGAGCAATGTCTGTCTGTCTGCTGGCTGTTTCCTACTCCACTTATTTATAATATTGCTGGCTGTTGAAATTTATGATTTGCTACCACCACAAATGGTGCTTCATTGAACATTCCGTATTCATAAATTTTATGTGCTGCTTCAAATATTTCTGGATGATACATTTTGGGCTCGTTAGATGGAAGAGGACATTTTAAATGTGGACATTGCCAAAAGGCCCTTCGAAAGATTGTCCGGTGACTTTCCTGTCAACACTGTACGGGTGTGCCCATTTATTGATCACTCGTCCATCATTAATAGGATTTTAAATCGTCCCCAGTCTGCTAGCTCTTCTTTTTAAGATAAGAACATCATATTTAACACTGATGAGCTTTCGTTCTGAAGTCAGAGGGGCTTGCTCACTCTTCATTCCTGCATCAGAAGACTCAACCACCAAACCACAGGCCGTGCGGGACAGCCGTGCACCTCCCCAGCACGAAGCCTGCACCCCTAGGCTGACCGCCTGGTTCCGAGCAGGCCGGACGTGGGCTTCCTGCCAGTGGATGGGAAAGAAGAGACTAAAGATGGTCGGTGCTAGTCTTGGTCAATCTCTTTCTTCATCTCAATCACTTTTCCTCTTCCCTCCCACTCCCCTTTCCCCTTTGTGGAAGGATAATTGGCATATAACAAACTGCACATTTTTAAAGGATACCGTTTACATATACTTGACAGTAATCAATGTTTGATGTAGCATTCTAAAAATACTCTGTACATGAGCATGGGACGGGTATGCACATATGTGCACACACACACAGGGTATAGACTATTAACTTTATCTTTACCAACATGGTTGTTAATAAAAATCTGGTGAAACATAACAATTAATGCCAATAGTCCCTTTTCTCTCATCCACAGCACAGCTGCCTAAAAGCATTGTCTATTCTTGCAGTATCCAGTTTCTCCTGTTCACTCTTGAATCCACTCCAGTCAGGCTCTCATCCTCAAGACCCACTGAACTCTCATCAGTGACCTCTTTGGTGCTAAATCCTTTATTTCAGTTGCTTGCAGGCTTCCTGACTCCTCTCTCTCTCTCTCTCTCTCTCCAGCATCCATTCTATTAGCAAATGAGATAAGCTTGACCATCAGCATACATCTGTGATCACCTTCCCACGGTCAAAGCCATCACTGTCTCTTGTCTGGATTTCTGCATGAGCCTTCAGTTGCTCTCCTTGCCTCCACACCTGTTCTCCCAGTTTCCAAATGCTATCCCCCTCTAAAAGAGATTTTATTTATTGTGTTGTCTTTCACATCCCTTTTAGAACCTCAGCTCAGTGAGAGGAGAGATTTCTTTCTTTCTGATTCACTGTCGTATCCCCAGTACCTAGGAGAGCACCTGACATATAGTATACACATATATGTAGATGAATAAAGAAAGCTAGTAGACTGTAGCCTTAAGGCCAGTAATTCAGCTCCTGACAGTTACCAAGAATCAATTGGTTTTTGCTCCTAAAGCTGTTCAGGCCAGGTTATTATAATAATAGAATAACTAAACATCATAGTATTGGATAAAAATGAGTCCAACAAGATGTTTCTGGGAAAACTAAGGTGGATATTTTGTTAATATTTAATGAAAGCAAGTTGCAAAAAGAAATTGCTTTAGATTTGCTGATGACAAAACTAAGTTTGGAGAAAACCATAAAAAATCTGCAAGATTTTTGCATTCAAACTGCTTTACAAGAATTTTAAAGTTTTGACTCCACTTCGAAGGAGCCAATTTGGAAGTAATAAGTGAGGCTTTATTGGTGTGGCTTTGTGTGGAAGATGGTGCAGAGCTCCAATTAGCAGGCCCGTATTCCCATATAGAGCCTTGGCTCTCTATGAAAGGATTGGCAAATGAGAAAACAAATTGGTATTTTAAGTTCAAATAAAACATGCAAGTATCATGTTTATAATTTCATGTTCTAAACATTTTTAAAATTTGATAGCTTCAGTTGAGGCTTATTATAGGGCATCTGTATTTGTATTTGCACATGCTTTTTTGGTTGCTGTTGTTAAAGCATAATTGATAGCATATTATACATATTTCTCTTTTTTTTTTTTTTTAACTTGACAGTGTATCTTGGAGATCATTTGGTATCAGTCAGGATAGAATATCTTAACTTTAAAAAGTTGAAAAGGATTCTACTCTATGAATACAATGTAATTTATTTTACCTTCTTTACCTGTGGTTACCTAGACTATTTCTTATTTTTAAAAATAAACAATGCCGAGAAACAAGTGTTGGCGAGGATGTGGAGAAAAAGGAACCCCTGTGCACTGTTAGTGGAAATGCAAACTGGCGAAGCCACTACGGAAAACAGTATGGAGGTTACTCAAAAAATTAAAAATACAATCACCACATAATCCAGTAATTCCACTACTGGGTATTTACCCAAAGAATATGAAAACACTAACTTGAAAAGATATATGCACCCTTATGCTTATTGCAACAGCATTTACAATAGCCAAATTTTGGAAGCAGCCCAAATGACCATCGGTTGATGAATGGATGAAGAAGAAGTGGTATGTCTATACACAATGGAATATTACTCAGCCATAGAAGAGAATAAAATTTTGCCATTTGTAACAACATGGGTGGAGCTAGAAGCTATAATGCCAAGTGAAATCAGTCAGAGAAAGACAAATACCATATGATTTCTCCCATAGGTGGAGTTAAGAAACAAACGAACAAAGAAAAACAAAGACAAATCAAGAAATAGTCTTAACTACAGAGCAGAAACTGTTGGTCACCAGAGGGGGGGTGGGCGGGGGGTGGGTGAAATGGGGATGGGGAGTAAGAGTATCCTTACCGTGATGAGCACTGAGTAATGTTTAGAATTGTTGAATCACTATATTGTACACCTGAAACTAATATAGCACTCTATGTTAACTATACTGGAATTAAAATTTAAAAGGCTGCAAAGAATTCCTTGCACGTACGCAATTGTATTGTGTGTAAGTATATCTATACGACAAATTCCCAGAAGTGATATTGTTGCAGTTTCTTTTGAAGGCTTTAGAACCGATACTTTTTTTTTTTTTTTTTTTTTTAAGAACCAATAGACTTTTGTCCAGGATTTATGTCTTGGAATTTGCCTTGTGATATTTAATCTTGTTTAGTTTTGAGCAACCACTATTTTGCTCAGAACTTGTAGTTAAAATAATTGAAATTCATGTAGAAAAATATGTTTATGATTTTAAATCTGGAACTCTTTAGCCTAAATCCCCACTTTCCAATTGAATGATTGCTTTTATAACTTTTTTTTTTAACTTAAAAGTTTTTGATAATGAGAGCTCTCTTAGGCACACAGCTATCCTATTCTAGCAGAACAGACTGTCTCCCTCCTATTTTGCCAAGAATCTGTGCTTTATAAATATCAATCCAGAACATTTAGCAACTGTAGGAGGATAGCCAGTATCGAAAAGAACAATTGTATTTACCATTTCTGCTGTTATTCTTTTCATCTCTTTTGGCTATTAAAAAATGTATATATGCATATACATATATGTATATTTATACACATAATTTTAAAATATTTTTAGGTTGCAAGAATATTTCACAAAATTTTCTGAATTTGCTTTTAGGTTAAATCCCCCCCCCCATTTTGTTAGTAAGGATATGAATTATAAATGAAATTTTCGTTACATTTCTTTGTCCTTGAAGTTTGTCTCTTGAGTAATACATGTCTTGCTGATCCATGCCAGTAGTTCATGAACTGTAAAGAATAAAATCCATAGGATTCTGTCATCAGCTACATTCTGTGAATATTTTCAATCAGATTTTAGTACTCATTTTGCAGACTTGCATCATTTTGGGAGAATCTTAATTCATAGAGGAAAAATTAAATATGTTGCAAAACCAATTATAAATTCCTTGTTTATGTTGCAAAACTGATTATAAATTCCTTGTTTATGTTGAACTTTTGCTAGGGAAAGATTCTGGGGGGTGGATTTTATTTATCTTTTTAAAGGAATAAATATTATGCAAATTACCTTGGTAACAGCTGGACCACAGTCATGCAATATGTTTAGTATCACTTTCTGAGTTGATGTTGGTCTGGAGTTGACAACATGGATTTTCAGTGAGA
Source organism: Ursus americanus (assembly GCF_024610735.1). NCBI lineage: Eukaryota > Metazoa > Chordata > Mammalia > Carnivora > Ursidae > Ursus > Ursus americanus. The sequence goes on from NC_142144.1 coordinate 21,852,798, forward strand.
TTTAAGACTTATCATTTTCAAAAATAAGGGGTGAAGTTTGCTTTTTAAAAAATTTGCAATCACTAGGCTTAGAAGGCAAAACAGATTTCACTATTCTGAGAATGGTGAATTATTTTCTATGTGAAGACTGTGTTAAGTGGCATCCTTTTTGTTTGGGTCTCAGAGTTTATGTGAAAGAAAATAAATCTCATTGGTTTTTTTTTTTAAAGACACTAAAATGCAATGACTGTTCTGTATGTGGGTATGAATATGTGTGTGTGTGTATTTCCATGCACACACATATACACATGTTATGTATGCATTCCTCTGGTGTGTGTATGTACATACAGATAAATTGTATTTATTTTTGTAAGTTTGAAATCTGTCATGCAAATGCTTTGGTAGGTATTTGGAGGAGTACTGTTTTGTGGTTATAGTGGGTGGTAGTGCTCTGGTGAGCCAGTCTTATCCTTAGCTAGTTCACCCCAAGACAGAGCTGGGTAGAAGTCAGAAAACATGTGTAGGGAGGAAGGGGAGAGATGGTGATCCATTTTAACATAGTTTCATATGCACTGGTTTTGTTGAAAGTAAATTCAAGCATATCCTGTTTTGTCTGCTTATAGAGACCTTAGGGGTCCTATACTACTCTGGGAGAATATTAGCTACAGCTGGAAGTGGGGTGTGGCTGTGGCTGTGTAAGGACCTATAACTCATTGCATCTTTAGTTGACTAGCTGTCTCTTGATTTCTTAGAATTTGAAGCTAACAAGATGGCCATGCTCTTTCTGTATTATTTGAGCATTACTGCAACCTCATATTCACTGTTCCTAGATAAGAACTTTCATACAGCATTTTGCCTACCCGTTAGATGGCATCACTGGATATTTTAGGGATAGGACAAAGCTGGCTCTGATGGCAGTTGACTTCCCAGGGGGTCCCCTATTCAGGAAAGTCACCTGCATGGTGAACGCACATTCCAGGAAGCGTGCTGTCCCTGCCATGGATTTGCATGTCCTGCAGTGTCTTACAGTGAAAGGGAAGTCCTCCAGGAAACACGAAACAGCTTCAAATAAATTATAGTTAATATCCTCACTGATTCAAGGGGATATTGTATTGACCAAATTAGGGTACATCACTACATAAAAACACCAATCAGATAACAAAATAATGTTCCTCAAGATAAAAGATCTACTTCCCTTCCCTTCCCCATCACTAATAAACAGTCATTCCATGTTAATTTCACATGCAATCAGAAAAAAGGCCCACATTGAGAATTAAAAAGAAACGACGCTTTAAAAGTGCAGGATCATATACTAATGTATCTCTAGAATGCAGGTTTTAAAATTTCCTATTTATATTTTTCCAAATTTTCCATAAGGGAAAAAAGATGTAATAATTTAAGGAATTAGTTTCATACCATTATTTTGACATCAATCACTGAAAGGAAAGCAGCTGTTACACTATGCTAGGAAGAAAAATTAATGAGAATTATCCTTATCCTCTCATAAATTATGAGTCTTCCTTGAGGTAAGCAAACTATTATAAATTATCAAGACATGAGTGTGTGAAAGCAACACACCAGTACAAGCATGACACTTGGAAAAGTGTGGTGAATATTCACATTTAATATTATGCATGGATACTGATGATGATGGTAAGTGGTTAGAAGTGTACTTTATATTCTAAAAACATGGTAAGACATTGTATGTCAAGGGGTAGAATATATTCTCTCTCCCCGCTCCCCGATTGCTAGAGCATGGGTATGAGACCTAATCACAGCCTGTCAGATGCCTCTGCATGGAACTGTGAGTTCTGAGGGATTAACACAAAGGTGTGTCAGGTCCATTAGTGATTTTTCGAGGTAGCTACTGCAGAATCCGGGGTCTGAAGGGGCAGCAGCAGCCTATATTACTGACCCAACATGTTTCTCCAGAACTCCGGAGATTCCATAGATAATCTGATATCCATCAGGATTGTTAACAACAGACTTGTTTACATTACAGTAACCAATGAGGATATGGTGAGACTTTTGCCTCTAGGGTCCACCTCATGCCCTGTGGAATGCGTTGTAGCACCTTTTCGAAGACCTTGCATTCTGCTGGCATCAATGTTTCTTTTCCAAACCTTATTCAGTGACTTTATTACTAATTAATTTTCCTTGTTTTGGATCTGTCTGTTGGGCAGTTACATGTGTGACAGATACATTAAATGTCCACTGTGTGCCTGCTACTGTTCTAGAGCTGGAGATCCAGACACGACAGAGACTGCATTTACTTCCTTCACAAAGCTGACCTTCTCAGATAGAGGAAGGAAGGTAGAAAGAAGGAAGATAGAAAATGTATCAAGAGAATGTTGGGTATAGATAAGCACTAGGAAGATGACAAAACATGAGCGAGTGTAGTGGGGAGGGTGTGCCCCATTAGTTAGGATAACCAGGGAGAGCTTTTGAGGAAGTGATATTTAATAGTAAATGAGTAGATGGGAAGGTCTCCAGAAGGAGTGTTCCAAGGTGAAGGAATCATAAATGCAAAGGTCCTGAGACAAATGAATTTGGTGCATGTGATTAGAATCTAGTGAATGAGGGATGAGTGGAACGAGATGAGGTAGAAGAGACTGGCGGGGGCCAGTCCTATGGGGCATTACAGATCACAGTAAGGATTTCAAGAAGAAAGCCTTTGTAGGATTTTAAGGAGGCAAGTGGTGTAATATGAATTGATCCATGCTTATGAAAGAGCACTCTGGCCATTCTTTGGGGAAGAAGCATGGAGGAAGAGGAATTGGTTAGGAGTCTGTTGGAACAGGCAGATGAAAGGTATTGCTTACTTGGCTAGGGCTGTAGCCATGGAGAACTGGTTTCTCCCGGCTGTTGTCAAGCTCAGATGTTCTATAAGAGGCGATGCTGGCCTGCAAGCCACTTCAGCATGTGCTTTCCAATGTCCAGTTTCAGGATGAGATTTACAGTCTGTTGTAGGATATGGAGCAGGTGTGTGCATGATACTCTGTGTTCAACGTCGAGGAGAGCATCAAATACCGAAGCGAGGTGGGGGTGGCGTTCTCCTGTGTATTGGAAATACAGCATTGCGTTGCTAAAGACAGCTATTAGCTAAAGCTTTTATCCAGGAATATTCAAAAGAAAACATAATGACGATTCTGTTCTGCTTTGAAATCTATATGTTGTTGTTGTTTAAGATTTTTTTAATGTAATCTAAATACCCAGTGTGGGGCTCAAACTCACAACCCAGAGATCAAGAGTTGCACGTTCCACACTCTGAGCCAGCCAGGCGCCCCGAGGGTCTGTATGGTGCTAAGTCCTTCCTTAAAGGATAAACACGCTCTCAGGAGTGAAGGAAACATTAGAGTACATCACACGATGAATGAAATCGTGCAACTTTAAATGTATGAAGCATTTACTATGACCATGAGGAAGTAGAAGCACTTTAACTTCTCAGTGTTCTAGGAAATGGATCTTATAAATAATCTAGGTTACTCTTGTAGAAAAAACTTTAATTTCAGAGAGTCATTTATATCTCCATTGCAATGACCCCTTGACTGCTAGACCCAGGAATAAGCTGTTTAACCTGTGGTCTATCATCTAACATAGCCTTTTTTAAGATAGTTTAGAAGGATTTCTTAGCCAGTTGTTTATGTGTACCTTAATAGAGAAATCATAACATAGCTACAGAAATTGGACTGAATTCTGGGATACACAATTTAGTGGCACTGGAAGGAGTGTATGTATTTGAACACTTATATTCCCCTTCAACCTCTAACACAAGCTCCTGAGATTAGACTGTTTCTTAGATCCTTTGAGAAAACGAGAAGAGCGAGGCCAAAGAAGAGATCGGCTGGAACACAGCACAGGTGTGGAACTGAGATAACCTTGACTTGTTTCAGATCTGCGGGATGTCTGGGTTGTGTTTTTTTGGTAAAAACACAAATTTGCCAGCCAGACTGGAAATGTTGTCTGGTTTTTCTTCATCAGAAACCTTGAGCTCTCTCCCTTCCGGTCTTCTCTGTCAAAGACTTTCTCTCTTTCACTTTGGTTCTGATGTTCCGTATGCAAGCAGAGTTCAACTAGTTAGGGAAAAGGCACTCTAGAAAAAAGACTCTAGTTGTGAGACCAGATGGTAAGCATTATTGAGCTGGTGAGGTCGTGTAGCTTTGAGGGAAGGTGTGGTAATACGATCTGGTTCTGCAGCTGTGACCCGTTGTTCCGAAACAGCCTCCTTCCTCCTGCTTTTTCCGTCCGCATGCCAGCACCTCTCCTTCCGTCTTTGTGGGCACGGGGCCCTCACAGATTGATCTGACAGAGGTGTAGGAAGGGAATGAAGCTTGCTCTGAGAAGAGCAACTTCAGCTATTTTATCCTAACCCACAGATACTTTTTGACTATCCCTCTCCCCGTGTTACTTGTACCATCGGCAGAAAGTGCAGAATGTATCCCTTTCCCAGGACTCAGCCTGCCGTTGCACCTGCCACGTCCTGAAGGCGTCTGCATCTGAAGTCCGGCAGGTGCCTCAGACCACAGATCGGTGACCTCGAGGTCAGCCTCTCTGTTCTCCTCATCTCCCCTCAGAAAACCCCCATCAACCCTCTTTCCTGTGTTTCCTCCTTCGTGAAAGGTAGCAGTGTTTTTCCTTCACCCCAATGGAAAATCTAGGAGTCACACCCAGGCTCTTCTTCTCTTACCCATTTCGTGCAGTCCATCTCCTAAATACTTTACTGATCCTTTCATACTCACCCCCATTGCCACTGCCCCGATTTAGGCTTTCATTATTTCTCCTCTGGAGTTTGGAAACATCCAATGTTTTTGTCTTTATTTTTACCCAGATTATTTTCTTCTTCCACTCGATGGTAGTGTTCCATATTCCGTGAGACTCTGACTAGTGAGGCCAATGACATTAAAATCTCATGGAGGGAGTATAGGCGAAGATCATTCTGTCTTCTAAGCCCTGCGGGCTCTTGTAATATGTGGCTCGGCCTGAGAACTAGTGTGCCACACTGGAGAAATTTCAGATGTCTTCGCCAGATACACAAGGCCTTCGTGACCTTGGACATCTTATCTTCTGCCACTTCTGCTCCTGGTTTTATAATAAAAAACCATGAAGGACTTATGCTTCCTCTTACTTTCCTACTGTTGCATACGATTCCTTGGTTCATGCCTTGGTCTGTGGGGATATGTCTATGGAAAATGTTCTGGAAATATGCAAGCTATTTCCAGAACAGTGAGTGCTTCATCATTTTATATGCCATCCTGGTATAGGTGTTGAGCTGACCCGTGAGAACCTTCAGAATGACTTAGGGCTTCCATGCTTCTCTGCGTTTCCTCTCTTTGCCTTCTTATCCTCCTTGTACTCAACTGCAAGGTCTTGGACTCTCTTATGAACAGGGTGGTATCATCTTGGAGCTTTTTGAAATGCCAGGTCTTCTCCAGTCCAAAACGTGCTTCCACGTGGTGCCCTTGGAGGAAATCTGCTCTGGTGCTGTGCTGCACCAGCCTTCACTCATGCTGCCTGCAGTGCGTGTAGGTCGTCTGGTCAAGGGGATGCACAGAGAGCTTTGACATGTTGTTTCTTAATGTGATCCTCACCCCATCCTATGGAGTAGGCAGGGAGCTGTCACTTTTCCACTTTACTGATGCAGAAATAGAAGTCCTTTTTACTCGTCTTAGCCTGCTGTAGGTGTGCACTTGACTCTCTACAGATTAGGTGTTGATAGGGTCCGTAATGCACGTCTCAAGTCCTATCACCCAGTTGAATTATGGTTGGCTTCTTATTACCAAACGGGCCTAGATGTAGTTTGTTTTTGTTTTTAGAAGCTTGGGGGTAAATCCATAATTTGAGCAAACTTGATTTCACTCACTATTTTTTTTTTTTAAAGATGTTATTTTTAAGTAATCTCTACACCCAACATGGGGCTCAAACTCACAACCCCGAGATCAAGAGTCACATACTCTCCTGACTGAGCCAGGTGGGAGCCCCAGTCACTGTTGTTTGGAAGCCTCAGCACCTTGGGATTTTCCAGGCCCCGTGTTCCCCCTCTGTAGTCCGTATTCACTTTTGGTCATTTTGTCCTTGGCACCTCTGTGGAGGGGAAGGGAAGGGAGAAGAAGGCAAAACTGTATGGTTGGTTTTAGATGTTGATTTTTGAGGCCTGTACTGTGAGTCGCTCAAATTACTCACGGAGCGTTGAAGAACCGGAGTATTGGGACTGTGTGGTTGGGCCTGATCACTGTACTGAAAACAGTTCCTTTCAGTGAAGAAGGGAGAGGACTCTGAGTTCCTCAATGAAGCGTCCACATGTATTAGCTCCTGGGTCAGGCTGGTGTTTCCCACTTCCCGTCTCTGATCTAACAAGTTTCCTTGCCTTTTTTTTTTTTTTTTTTTTTTTTATCTAAAATAAGACCCATGGGTTAGTTTCCAAGACTCTGGCTTTTATTGAAAAGACCTTGCTCTTTTTGAATGTAAAAATTGGAAGAAGTTATAAACAACAAATAACTGTATCTGAATTCTGTCGCTTAAAGTCTGTGAGAATAGGACAGTCCCTTCTGCTGCCCGGGAGGAGAAAAAGATCATTTTATTTAAAATAAATCTGTTGAGATGCATGTTGCTGGTATCTAATCAAGTCCTGAATTTGAGTTCAATTAGAGCTTTGATAAAAGAAAGGGAAAGGAAACTTGCAAGAATGCTCTCCCATTCATGGAGGGCCTGCATGTTCTTAGTTTCCAAGTAAATGGAATAATGGGGCCATGCATTTTCCATCCAAGCATTTTCCACCCTGAGAATAATTCCCTTCCTGGCTTCTCAATGAATAATGCATTATTTCTGAAACCCAAGAGGCATTCCTTTGATTTCCCTTTATGTTTAGCTTTCTAAGTGATTTTCAAGCAAGGAAATTCAAGGACTTGGAATGAATGCTTTATTAACATTTTTACTTGAAGTTCAAATAGCTCCTTGGCTATTATCTCCTGATATTTGAAATATTTTTTTTTCCCTAAGGAAAGTCTAAGGTATTGTATTTATTAGAAAATGAAGCACCTTGGACAGTCTTCAAAGTGAACAGCAGTTTAAAACCAATACACATTTGTGTTTTCGAACAAAGAGCTTTATGGGGGTACTTTTCTCCTTTATTTTCATTTCCCTGCTGAATAGGCTCAAAAAAGAAAGCTCGCATTCAAAACCGGGCTGTTTGGAGACTAAATCTCCTATGTTTACATTTTCAAAGCTCACTCCTTGAGGCTGGTCCAAATCCACAACCCTGGTCCAAGCCTGGGTCCACCTAGGCCAGTGATTTCCCTCTGGAGGTTCAAATGCACTTCAGGGGTCATCCCTGTTCCCTGTCTGTTTGCTATGGAGCCTGATCACATGTATGGGCTGAGCTGTAATGGGTTGTGATGGTGCCCCCTGGTTCTGTTGACCCATGTCCTCTTGGCCGAGGATCCCCAGCAGATCCTGGGGTAACACGGTGGTAGATTCTGGTGCTGTTTCACAACTTCCCATTTCCCCTGGGAGCCAAAGGAGTGACTTGAGGATCAAAATCGGCTGAAATTAAGAATATAGTCTGTATTTCCATTCTTTTGATAGTTCTAGTAAAATCGTAACAATTCAGAGTAGTTGGGAAGAAAGACAGTTGATCTAAATTAGTTAACATCTAAAGCGTAAAATTTGGTTTAAAATATTTAGTTTTATTAAGTTCAGAAAGCAGGAATATCACCTAGTATTTTCTCAGTTCCTTCATCTGTATGATGGGATAATGGTTTCTCTCTCATATGATGTTGTACAGATTAAATGAGTTAGTATTTTTAAAGTGTACAGAACAGCACCTTTTAAGTGATTGTTGAATAAAAAATAAATATCCGTCTTATTGTTAGAAATTTCTATTTCCAAATAGGCCCATGATACTGAGCAGATAATAACAGTATTATTGTTGTTACTGCTAAAATATATACTTAACGATTATTTTCTTAACACTCCTTGACTCCTTACAACGAGCCTGCTGAGGCAAATATCATTTCTATTTTCCACATTAAAAAACTGAATAATTGCCTAAAATCACCCAGTTTTTTAAACAGCAAAGCAGGGATTTGAATCTATCCATCCTGAATTCAGAAATTGTGCCTTAAATTGAACATTGAAGGCCACTTGTCACAGGCTTGCCTTTTGCCCCCAAACAGTGTTCTACTAAAATCCCTACCGTCGGAGGTGTTGAGGTGTGTATCCCCAGTGCAGTCTTGCAGGTCTCAGTTGCTTAGCGACTTCAGTGTTTTGCTCAAAGTAATCATCACCGTTGTCTCATAAATACTCGATTTTAGTAGGGTCCGAATCAATGAGATTTTATTTAAGTAATTCAGCATTAAAACTTTCTTTCGGTTTTTTGTTTTTGGGTTTTTTTTTCCCCCCCAGAAAATGAGCATTTCGTTTCAGATGATGGTCTGGTGGCTTTGAATCTCGGTATTTTTATGTTGAACCAAAATCATCTCGCATTACAGTTGCTTTGCTTAGTAATTCTATTTTTTGTTCTTTTTATAAAATCTTCTCGGTGCCCGTCCTTTGTAGGTGCCTTTATCATCTGCTGGACTCCGGGACTGGTCTTGTTACTTCTCGATGTGTGCTGTCCACAGTGTGACGTCCTGGCCTACGAGAAATTTTTCCTTCTGCTCGCCGAGTTCAACTCCGCCATGAACCCCATCATCTACTCCTACCGCGACAAGGAGATGAGCGCCACCTTCCGGCAGATCCTTTGCTGCCAGCGCAGCGACGGCGCCAGCGGCCCCGCGGAAGGCTCTGACCGCTCGGCTTCCTCCCTCAACCACACCATCTTGGCCGGAGTTCACAGCAATGACCACTCTGTGGTTTAGAAGGGCGACCACGAGGAGAAGCCAGCCGTCACGGATTGAGAGAAGCACGGCCCCCCCTCCCCAGATGCCAGGGCAAGGTGGGGAGCGAGAGAGAGGGAAAAAAACTCAAGTACTTAAACACTAACCAATGGCAGTATTCGTCCCTAGACCCAACCAGACCTGAGATACGTGGAAAATTAGCTTACACGGCAGCCCTCGTCTGGAACCCTATTCCTTTTCAAAGTAGAAAGTGGAGATCTTGCAATGGAATTCATAAACAGACTCCGGAGCGTCCGTTTAGACTACACTAACTAGACTTGCAGCGATTTTGTGTGGTTTGGTGCAAGTCAGAATAAATTCTGACCAATTGAATCCACAACTTCATCTACGTACAGGCTTCCCTTTTTTATTTCTAAAGGATACATTTCATTTAATAAACATGTGTATGCCTATCAGCATGCTTGTGATGGAGAAGACTATAGGCTGTTTTTAAACTATCCTAACTCCATTTTTTTTCCTTGTGTAGGGAAACTGTAAATTGGAATGATTTGGGGGGAAGCATGCGTGTCATGTATGTATGCAGTATGCCTTACTTAAAAAGATAAAAGGGTATTGATTTTAAATCTTCTAGGACATAGAAGAACCTAGCTGTGAAAGCCAGTATTAGTTTAGGTTATGAAACAATGCTCTAATCTTAGTATCACCTTCTTATCAAAGTGTTATAACACATTTAAACAGGGAATGTAAGTTTCTTACCAAAAGAAAATGTACTCTAAAAAAAAGTCCTAGAAGATGAAGCAACAGTAATATTGTTCCCACCTATTTATAATATCCAAGTACATTCTAATAATCAGTACATCAGAGGAATGTTTTAATAGCCTGTGTTTTTCTGTATTATAAAATAATACATAGTCATTGTAGAAAACTTGAAAAATACAGAAATGTATAAAACAGAAAAAAATAATTACTGGTAATATCACAACCCAGAAGTAACCACCATTAACAGCTTTTCCCCCTGTGTATGCAAATATGTATATTATATACCTTTTTATATAATTGGGATCGTACATAAACAATTTTATAACCAGTGTTTTTTTTCTTCCACTGCAGAGTTGCCACATTTTCCTATGGCATTAAAAATTCTACAAAAACATAATTTTAATGGCTATATAATATTCCATTTAATGGATGCAACTCCGTTTATTTAACCATTCCCCCCACTGTTGACTACGTAGGTCATTTCTAATTTTCGCTACTATAAATAATGCTGCAGAAGTTTTGTGTACATACAACTTTGTCCATATAATTGATTATTCACTTAGGACATATTCCCATGAAGGATTTTTTTGTGTGTTAAAAATGTGAAATGTCTTTTTATGCTCTTACCTTTTATAAAAAGGGATTTCCTGCTTTGTGCCACACGGGTGGCAATGAGAGGAAAGCCAGTTAAATTGCCTTTTTACAAAGGAAATGCAGTGGTCACTTTAGTTGAGAGTGACTTTTTTATATCACAAGATGGACTAGAAACAGTCAATTGTCACAAATAACCAGGACACCCTAACGACTATGTCTAGCAATCCCAAATTTTGTTTGAGGAGCCAATGTCCCGCTCTTGGTGGCCACACCTGTCATGTAGATGTGAAGACCATGCGAAGACATCAAACATCCCAAGTGAGTAGAGGATCTTCGTGGTAAATGGCTTGGGACCCACCTGTAGCAAATGGGTTGAGTGTGTCAGTATGCGACTGGGTACTGTGTATTCTTTAGGGATCACCTCCAGTAGACTGCCCCCGCGGTAGGTGATACCTGTTCAGCGAATGGTCCAGATGATCTCGTAATTGCACCAGTTTGTTAGAAAAAGTCACCGGTGAAGTCACAGTCATGAAGCAGGTATGGGAAAGTCGGCAGGATGTTCAAGAGAAAGAGGTCCAGAAGAATCATTTTGTCTAGGGAGGAAGAAGTCAGTTCGGTCAGCATTCGAGCAGAGGGCAGACTTGTACGGCGCCCATGGTGAAAAGAACATGGGGAACCAGCAGGCAGAAAGGTGTTTGCACATTCGTTATACAAACTACAGAGCATTTTATGTTGGAAGTGAATGAAATGACTTTGGACTTTCATGTGCGTATATTCTGGACTATTTGAAATTAAAAACATACTAATTGGACCTTAATAAATTCATTTTCAGTCAGTGTTTGGCAGTGTGTGGTTGTGGTCAGTGCTGTTTCTCTTGCTCAGACGTCTTCCAGCTTGTGCTGCATGGTGCCTGCCTTGTGTGAACAACTTTATTTCCCTGCCACCAGGGCTTCTGAGCTCTTGAGGTGAAGCCACCATATGCTTCCTCAGCTCGTAACGGCTGCTTTTCAACGTCGGTTATAGTAAGTCTTATTCTTAGTGTGAGTTTCTTTTGGAAAAAGTGATTTTCTGAAAACTTTCTGGTGACTTGAAGAAAAACTCTCACTAGGAGTTTATGAAATCACAGTGCTCTTCATGCTTATTGATTTTTTTCTTTTTCTTTTTTTTTTTTTTTTAAGATTTCTTTATTTTAGAGAGGGGGGAAGGACAGAGAGAATCTCAAGCAGTCTCCCCACTGAGTGTGGAGGCCCACATAGGGCTCGATCTCAAGACCCATGAGATCATGACTTGAGTGGAAACCAAGAGTCAGGTGCTTAATCAACTGAGCCCCCCAAGTGCCCCTTCATGCTTATTGATTTTAACAACAAAAGTCATAGGTATCTTCCAATTATATGCCAATCATATTTGTTTCAGTATATTGCTAAGATGTTGGAAAAGATAACAAAACATTTATTCAAATGAACGTCTCGGTATTTGGAAGAGAGTTCTGAACCTTTAAATTTAGGTGGATGTAAGATTGTTAGAAATCAGATATCTTAGAACTCTTCTTCACAAATTAGCCACCCCTGATGTATTTCCTTTTTTAAATTAGTGAAACCATAATTTCTTAGACCCAAAACCTCAGCTGATGTACAATTGATCAGTCTTACTGTTTTTCCCATTTTCTTTCCCAATTAACTATTAGGTTCCACTCTCTCTTCCTTCTAATTTATTCTAGTCCTTCAACTTCTGAAATGTTATTCTGTGATATTGTTTCTAGTCCTTTTTCTTCTTTTAAAAAAAGATTTTATTTATTTGAGAGAGAGTATGAGCCAGGGGGAGAGGGAGAGGGAGAACAGACTCCCCACTGAGCAGCTCCCTGAGACCATGAACTGAGTCAAAGGCAGGTGCTTAACTGACTGAACCACCCAGCTGCCCCTCTAGTCCTTTTTCTTAAACCCAGCTGGTGACTCCTGCTAGATTAAAACTGTAGAAACACTTCTTTATCGGGTCCCTTCGTTATACCAAGGGAAGAACATTTTTATGGCAAGACATTTTGAAACAAATTCTTTTTTTTTTTTTTTAAGATTTTATTTATTAGAGAGACAGCCAGCGAGAGAGGGAACACAAGCAGGGGGAGTGGGAGAGGAAGAAGCAGGCTCCCGGCGGAGGAGCCTGATGTGGGGCTCGATCCAAGAACGCTGGGATCACGCCCTGAGCCAAAGGCAGACGCTTAACCGACTGAGCCACCCAGGCGCCCCTTGAAACAAATTCTTTTAACACCAAGTGAGCTTCACCAAACCCCAACCCTTCAGAAGAACTGGGATGTGTGTGTGTGTTGGGATGGGCTTGGATTTAGACATCATCTGACAGTAGAAATGTGTATAACTAAGAGCCAAAATGGGTCAGTAATCTTCCAAAGCAGTGTGTGTTCATTCTATAACATTCACCTGTACCTTGATAGTCTATGCATAAAATTCTGTAGTTCTTCTCGTAAATTCATAACGTTTACTGATTATTTATCTGTTTAATGATATGGCATGTAAAGACCATTTTAAAATCTAAAGCAGAGATTAGGAAACTAAGACCGATTGGCCGAATCCACGGTTTTTGTTATGAACTAAGGATGAGATTTACATTCTTAAATGATTGGGGTGTGGGGGAGGAATATTTTGCAGCACGTGGAAATTATATGAAACTTCAGTGTCAGTTCTATTGGAATACAGACCCACCAGCTTATTGTACCAGCTTATTGTTTATGGCTGTTTTTTGTACTACAACAGCAGAGTTGAATAGTTGCAACAGAGATCATCCCTCGAAGTCTAAAGCATTTACTGGCTGACCCTTTACAGAAAAACGGTGCCAATCCCTGATTTAGAGAATTCCATTTTCACTGATGCTGCCTTTCTCATTTGACTGTGTATTGTTGGAAGAGGAAGAAGTTGGGCATCCCATGATCTCTCGAGCTCTAGACTGAAGAAAAAATTATCAGTTGCATTTTTTATATTCAACGTAATTTTTATTTTGAAACAATCTCAACGTTTGCCAAATTTACAGAACGTTTTCCTGAACCGTTTGGAAGTCGCCAACATGATGCCCCGTCATCCTTGAATAGTGGGTGATTCCTACAGACAACATTCTCTTTCACAAGCCGAATACAACCATCAAAATCAGGAAATTAACACTGATAAACTACCATTTAATTCACAGCCCCATTCAAGTTTCACCAATTTTTCCACTCGTGTCCCTTGCAGTGAAAGATTCCAGTCTAGGATCACTGGCCGTATTTAGCTACCACATCTCTGGAGTCTTCTTCAATCTTGAACAATCCCTAAGTCTTTCCTTGACATTCCTGACCTTGACATTTCGAGATCACAGGTCAGCCATTTTGTAGAATGTCCCTGAATCTGGGTGCGTTTAATATTTCTTTATGATTAAATTCATATTACTTTGGTAAAATAACAGAAGGGCTGCTGTGGTTCTCACTGTGTCCTATCAAGTAACCCGTGAGGTTGATTTGTTCCTTTCCTGGTGATGTCAACTTTGATTACTTCATTAAGGTGTTGCCTGCCAGATTTCTTCACCGTGAAGAAATTTTGCTTTTTTCTTTGTAATAATAACATTTTGTAAAAAATACTCTATTCTACATGGAATTTTAATGTCTAGTCTTAGCATCCATTGATACTTCTTGGATGAATGAATCATTACTCTGTTGCCAAATGATGAATTTCTAATTCTTTTTTTCTCTCTCTATTTTTGGTTAGCTTGCTGCTGTAAGAGAAAGTTTTTGTTCTCTCCCATTTATGTAAACCAGTATGGGCTCATAGATTCCAATTTTATTCAGTTAGTTACAATGTTGCTAACAGTTTAAACTTTCCTTTGGAGATAATTGTAGATTCATATGCAGTTGTAAGAAATAATATGGAGAGCTTCCTCTGTCCTTCACCCACTTTCCCCCAATGGCAGTATCTTGCCAAACCATAGTATAAAGCACAACCAGGATATTGACATTGATACAATGTATAGAGTAGTTCTCTTACCACAACGATCCCTCCTGTTACACTTTTATAGCCACAGTCCTCTCCCTGACCCCCATCCTGCCTCCTAGCAACCACTAATCTATTCTCCAAGTTTTCAGATACATTTTAACCTTTTCATACTGAAACTTCTAAAACTTCTTTATAACAATGGTTGCATGTTGGGGGCTGGTACTTCCCTAGAGGTTGTGTGTATATGTGTCCAGAGAGTTTTGTGATTATAAAAATTACACAAACTTATAAATAGTTCAAGGAATACAGGAATGAATAAAGTAGAAGTAAAAATCCCTCTTGAAAGATGGAAGCTAGACCCCAGGTCTCTGTGGCACACGTTACCTAAGACCCAGAGACCCTCACAAAGTGATCTTATATTTTGTTTTCTGGAATGCTCTCAGTGTCTCTGCATTGACATCAGGGAAGCCGGAATGCAGTTTGTTTTGGTACATTATTGTTTATAATTGGTTTGCATTTTGTCTCTTGAACCTGTCAGCAAAGGAGTCTTGCTTTCTACTCCCTACCTCGCGTAGCACAGCACAAAGTAGTGCTTTAAACACACTTGTTCAAATGCAGTAAAAGGTGTGAACCGTGAATAGCGGCACTCTGGTCCAAGAAACGGCTCCTTGGTTCCACAACCCTGATGAGGGTTTTCCCTCACGTTTAAGAATGCTGCAGTTACAATTAAGCAGGAACGATAAAAAACCAAGGTCAAGGCTTTTGAATTAATGTTTGATCAAAATTGGTTTGTACTTTCTGACTGTGTCTTGTTTACCTTAGTATGCTTTGGGAAGATTTTTAATATTAGTACATGTTGGATTTGTGATGTGATCAGCTTACAGAAGAGACTCGTATAATTTGTATTGTGTTCTTTGCAAAGCCCCTGTTGCACATGAGGAAACTGGGTCTCAGAGGAGAAATCGGGGACCTAGTATTGTCTATAGAATTATTTGAACATAATTACATCTGTTTTATACAGCAATCCATAATTCCTCGTACGTCCTCGTCTTGGCTCCCAAGCAAATGACGAGTTCCGTGAGAGATACGATGTATTGCATTATTTTAAATCTTTTAAAGAACTTGGAACAGTAAAAGCAATAGAAGGTAACAGGTCCTAAACAGGTGCATGATTTGTTCTGTGGGGTTCTCGTGCTTGTATGGGCATGCAGGTATGACTGTATCCCAAACTAGATTATAAATTCTTTGAGAATGAGATCATCTTGTACTTCCTGCCTCCTTTTTATGATACGAGTGACTGGAACAAAACTACAAATATGGTGCCATTTATTTAGTGGTTCCTGATTAAGAACTATAACGGCATAATTAGACGTGATAGTCACCGTGATCTCATTCTTTATTGGTTCACAAGGACCTTTGAGAGCCCTCCCTAGACTAGGCGTGTGTGGTACTGCTGTGAGTGAGATAGGCAAGATCTTTAATGGAGCGTAGAATTTAGTAGGAATGAGGGAGAAAATGGGGAGAAATAAGTCAAAAATAAAATTAGAATTTATATTGAGTTGTGAGGAAACTCTGGCATGACAGAAATTAAAGGCAAATAAGAGGGATAAAGAGGGCGGCGAGAGGGACTCCCTTTGTAAGAATAGTCTAGGAAGGCTCTATCTTAGCATAGGAACTGTCCCCTCAAAGCCCTCCCCTTGGGCCTGGGTTGCACAAAGGTGTGGCTCTGTCAAGCTCCCAAACTTGCATCCCCTATTCTGATAACTAGTGCACACCCAAACCACCCGTTAGAGAAAGGGCACACGTCTAGCCCAGGTGGATAGGAATTCCCAGCAAGATGCATAAATGCTTGGAGAGAGATTGCATGTCATTTTGGAAGGAAGAGCAAGTATAGACTGTGAGATTGAGGCTTAAAAGATAGGCATGATGTCTTGAGCAATTTAGAGAGTCATTTTATCCTGATAATTATGGGGAGTGGGTTAAGTAAGTAAAGGAGTGGCACAGTCCGGTTTACACTTCAGAGGAAATTTACGACAAGGAAGCCCAGAGGCAGAAGACAAGATCAATGGCTGTCCCATTAGCTGGGATGAAAGGTGAAGGTGGTAACGGAGCTGCAGAGAAGGAGGTGGCTGGACTCACGAGGGCTTGGTGCCTGGAGATTGTGCGGATAAGGTCATAACCCAGCTGATGACCTTGGCCACCGGACGGAATGGGATGTGATGTGGTGAGATAAGGAACGTAGATGAGGAGCAAGTTCCCAGGGAAACGTTAATGAGTAAAATTTGAGGCATCCATGAGCTACCCAAGGAGAAGGACGCAGTAGTGAAGTGGTCATGTGATACACGGAGCCCAGGGTACCTCTCCGATCGAGGATCCAGATTTAGAGTCCGAAGTCTTCTGCTGTGGTCCTGCCACATTCCTCCTCAAGCCAGGAAGCACGGAGCCTTTGATATGTTTAAGAGGAAGAAAGAAAAGAAAGGAAACGGGAGAAATAAAAGAGCGGAACTTAATATCTGAAACTATTACCCAGGAATAAGTGGAGAGGTTTCTTTAAAACAAAATAAGGTTAGCTCTGTATAACGTATTTGTGTTTTTTACTTGATCAAGAGATTATATCCAAGGTTGGTAAAGATGTAGCCATTTAATGTGTAATTGAGATCGAGATTTTTAGAGCTCATCCGTATTTTATTTCCCCCTCTTTCCAAGCCTTTTGGAAAACTACATTGGTGCTAGGTGAGTCCATTTGACTAATTATGGCCAGGGGACGATGAGTAGATGTGACAAATGTCAGTTCTAGGCTGCGAAAGTAAAAAGCCCTTGTGCTACTCTCCAGATCTTTTCCCTGAAATCCAAGCACGGAGATGTGAATATGAAGAGGCTGAAGTCCCCATCAACCTGAGACCTTGATCAACGAGGCAGAGAAAATCCCCACCACGTGGCTCATTTGTTACTGCAACATAACCAACTTATGTTGACAAATAGTATTACATTTTGATGACTATTAGGATTCTAATCTTTTCTGGATCGTAGGGAGCGTACATTAAAATTTTTGACTTTGGTGGGGGATACCAACATACATTCCAAAAAAGTCGTACCAGTTTAGAGTCTTACAGTGTACACACATACAAAAACGTGAACCTAGACAGACTTTACAGCCCTCACAAGAATTAATTCAAAATGGATCAGAGACTTAAGTGCCAAATACAAAACCCTGAAACTCCTAGAAGTTAGGATAGGAATAAATCTAGAGGACCTTGGCCGTGGCCATGATTTTTTATTTTTTATTTTATTTTATTTTTTTTTAAAGATTTTATTTATTTATTTGACAGAGATAGAGACAGCCAGCGAGAGAGGGAACACAAGCAGGGGGAGTGGGAGAGAAAGAAGCAGGCTCATAGCAGAGGAGCCTGATGTGGGGCTCGATTCCATAACGCCGGGATCACGCCCTGAGCCGAAGGGAGACGCCCAACCGCTGTGCCACCCAGGCGCCCCATGGCCATGATTTTTTAGACACAACACCAAAGGCATGACCCATGAAAGAAATAATTGATAAACTAGACTTCATCAATATTAAAAACATCTGCTCTGTAAAAGACACAAGAGAATGAAAAAATAAGCCACAGACTGGGAGAAAATATTTGCAGAAGATTTATCTGATAAAGGACTGTTACCCAAAATATACAAAGAACTCTTTAAACTCAACAATAAGGGGCCCCTGGGTGGCTCAGTTGTTAAGCGACTGCCTTGGGCTCAGGTCATGATCCCAGGATCCTGGGATCGAGTTCCGCAATGAGCTCCCTGCTCAGCAAAAAGCCTGCTTCTCCCTCTACTGCTCCCCCTCCTTGTGCTGTCTTTCTCTCTGTCAAATAAATAAAATCTTTTTAAAAAACCAAACTCAACAACAAATGAATCCATTTTAAAAGTGGGCAAAGGACTTGAACTCATACCTCACAACACAACTTCTATGGATGGCACATAAGGTGTGAAAGGATACTCACCATCCTCTGTCATTAAGGAATTACACAGTAAAAGAAAACGGAGATACCACTGCACACCCATTAGAATGGCGAAAATCCGCAACACCGACAACAAACGTGACGTCTGGTGAGGATACGGAGTCGTAGCCACCTTCGAGCACTGCTGGCAGGAATGCAAAACGGGACAGCCACTTTGGAAGACAAATTGGTGGTTTCTTACAAAACTAAACTGACTCTCAGCATCCGACCCGGCAGTCAGCCTCCTTGATACGCACCCAAAGGAACTGAAAACTTCTGTCCGCACAGAGGCCCGCACATGGATGTTTATAGCAGAGATACCACTTTTTAGTTTAGTTTTTTGTTGTTGTTTTATTTTAGAAGCCCGTCTGTTCAGATGGTTCTTGGAGGCACCAACTTCCATCTTTCTGTTGTCCGAGGAAACTGTTTTGTAGTCGCAAGCGAGCTTCATCGTTGGACCGCGTTCTCCGGACCGTGCCCTCAATACGAAGCCTGGCGTCATTTGCCATTTTTAGAAATGGACAGTTTCGAACAATTCTGGCTCCTTTATATTTAAGTCTTTTCTTTAGCTCATCTGTCCCTTGTTGCCATTTACTATAAATGACAAAAGGAAGACAAACAAAACCGCCAACACTCTACCTGGAAACCTCCTCATTAAACCACCCAGTTGATGGGTACCTGTTCTGCTTTCTATGTTGTTGCAGGTGTCAGTGTTACTAAACTTTCTGCTCCTATTTTTAAAGGATCCCTTTGGGGGCGCCTGGGTGGCTCAGTTGGTTAAGCGTCTGCCTTTGGCTCAGGTCATGATCTCAGCGTCCTGGGATCGAGTTCCGCATCGGACTCCCTGCTCAGTGGGGGGTCTGCTTCTCCTTCTCCCTCTGTCCCTTCCCTCTGCTCATGCTCTCTCCCTCAAATAAATAAATAAAATCTTTAAAATTAAAAAAAAAATGAAAAGGATCCCTTTGTCCCCAGTTTCCAATACCATTTTTTTTTCACTTGTAAGTCTTCACTGGCAGCAGTCTTAAAG
Source organism: Ursus americanus (assembly GCF_024610735.1). NCBI lineage: Eukaryota > Metazoa > Chordata > Mammalia > Carnivora > Ursidae > Ursus > Ursus americanus. Next base: position 21,871,954 of record NC_142144.1, read on the forward strand.
GTCACATTTATGACACAAGCTTTGGGAATTTCACCTTGTCACTTCTTTGATGTTACTGGAATATATTATTGAATAATTTCTTCTGCTCGAGTCCCCCAAAGCTCAGTCCTGTGCCTGTTCTCTTCCTTTCCTATCTTTTCTTACCAGGTACTGTCATCTAGTTCTATGACTTTAAAAACACCTCTCAGCTGACAACTCTTCAACTTTTCTCTGTCACTGCTGCAAGGACTCCAGACTCCCTACCTTAAGGTTTTTCAGGATGTAAGAAAAATAAAAGCCCTAATTCGTTTTTCAGGTTCCTGTTAATCAGAGCTGAATGTATTTCTAGTTACATATTAGTTAGATCATATCATAGTGTCTCTACTTACGTTTAATATTTCAAAAATAGGATCATACTTCACCTTACCTTTTCTAAATTCCTTTTAAATATTTTTGTGCTCCCCAGGGAAGCACCTACGAAGTGTGTGTTGTGTTAAACATTATGGCACATATTTGAGAAAGAGTGGTAAACAGGGAAGACGCAACACCCGTCCTCACAGAGCTTCCAACCCTGAAGAGAGGGCGCCCATTGGGAGAGTGAGTATTATAAGTGAGATGAATATTATGGGGGGCTTTACCTTGTCTAAGAGTGGGGATGAAGCCCCAAGCAAGGCTTCCCTGACAAAGTCCCTTTAAAATTCATAGCTGAGGACTATAGACATCGTCTAGGTGAAGCGGGGAAGCAAAGGTTGATGGATCGTCATGCATAAAGGTTTCAAAGCATGCTCTCAAGTACTTGAAAGATCATATACCTGGAGCATGAAAAAAAGGGGAGCCAGAGTGAGATGATTATTAGGAACTATGTCAGGTGGAACCCTGTAATCTGTGCTGAGTTTTTCTTTTGAGTAAAGGCCAGCGAGCCACCCAAGGGTTTCAAGGCAGGGAGAGAAATGATGGAATGTGTTGATTCGAAAGTTTACTGACTGGGTAATAGTTTAGATGGGGGGATGTGTCGATCAAAGGAGGTCGGTAGGATGCACTAATGTGAAAAATGCTGTTCGCTTAGACTAGGCTGTTGACAGTAAAGATGGACAGAAGTGGGAATATTTTAGATATATGTAAGAGATGAAAGCAATCCAGATTTGGTAATGTGATGGAATGTGTGTTGGAAGGGGAAATGAATAATAAAACTCTCTCGCCTCTGACTTACCACTTCACGGTAGTGGGGCCATTTACTAAGATAGGAAAGCTTAGAGAAGGAACGGTTTTGGGGTGAGGGTAAGGAGAATATGAGGTCATTTACAGATGTGTTTGGTAGTGGCTGCCTCGGATATCTGCGAGGAGGTCTGTTTACTTCTGAAGCAGAGAACTGAGTGTATGTTAATAAGTTTCTCTTTTTAAAAGAAATCACTTTTTCGGGCAATACTTGATATCCTTCATACATTTGTTAGTGAATATCCCTCTGATATCGGTAACAATATTAAAAAAAATAATGAGTGTACTACCTGGTCTAGCAGAACTAGCAATTTTCACTTTTAAAAAAGTAAAAATCTGTTAAAAATTTAAAAGATACCACTTTTGTGTTGATTATATTCCCCCTCTCAGTGTTCTTGTATTAGTATTTCCTTTTTTTCTTGATTAGCTTTGGTAGAGGTTGTTGTTAGTATTTTCCAAGCAATAGCTATTGGGTTGTGTTATTTCTCCTACTACCTTCTGATATTTGAATTTAATTCTTGATTCTATTTTTGTTAATTTTCTTTGATAGCCTTGCCATATTTTGTGACATGTGAGTTAAATGCTCCATTCACATACAAAACATTTTATTTTTGAAATTTAAAACATTTTAAAAATATTTATTTATTTACTTGAGGAAGAGAGAGAGAGAGAGAATGAGTGGGGGGAGGGGCTGAGGAAGACAGAGAGAATCTCAGGCAGACTCCCTACTGAGAGTGGAGCCCCGCTTGGGGCTCCTTCTCACGAGAGATCGTGACCTGAGCCACAATCAAGAGTCAGGGGCTCAACTGACTGAACCCCCCAGGCACCCCACAAAACATTTCAAAGATGTGAATTTACCCTGAATCCTGAATTCAGATTTGGAAGCATCTATGCAATTTAATTTTTAATTTTCATTTGATTTAATTTAATTTTGATTTTTAATTCAATTTTAATTTTAATTTAAAAATTAATTTGTCATGTAGGGGCACCTGGGGCACTCAGTTAAGTGGCCGGCTCTTGATTTGGGCTCAGGTCATGATCTCAGGGTCCTGGGATCCAGCCCTGCATCTGACTCTGCGCTCAGGAGGGAGTCTGCTTGAAGGTTCTCTTTCTCTCTCTCTCTCTGCCCCTCCCCCTGTTTGTGCATGCTCCCTCTCGCTCTCAAATAAATAAACTAAAAAAATTAATTTATCGTGTAAAATTGAAATTACCCTTGCACACAGAATAGTAGAGAAAGGAATGATATATTCAGAATATAGAATTGTGCAGATAGGTGAGCATGTTTTTAGTTTTGGAAGTGCTACGGGAAATAATAATGAAGGAGTACCCTAAGTGTTCATTTCATTAATTTATACACATGTATTGGAACAGAAATGGGATGATAGTTTCAAGTATCATCTATATTAATGAGGCACTGGCCCCAAACCAGCTGTTTGACAGGAAGACTCCTAGGACTCACCATTATGGGGAAGGCAAACCCAGCTGAAGCCCAATGTCAAGCCGATGTCCCCACTGGAGATAGCCCTCTCCTCAATGCCCACGGCACAGGTCTCAAGAGGGAAGCAGAATGGTGCAATGCAGTGGCTTTCAACACTCTCCAGAGCCAGTACCTACTTTTACTGACAATTTCCTGTTTAAAAATTATTATCATGATATGAGAGTCTTAGGTAATGCAATCTTCCTAATTCATAAATTTTTAAAAAAATCTATGTAATCCTGTAACTGTAATATAGCGTAAAATGTAGAAAAGGAAACGGATTTACAATAAAACGATGTCGAGAAAGGCACCACCGTAAGGAAAATAACATCATCAGATGTTTACACAAGTTCTGATGAGTAAGTTTAGATTTTAGAGAAACAAGACATTATTCAACCAAATATAGTAAACCCCATCAGTAATACAATCAGTGGAGCCCAACAGATTTAATTACATTAACCCACTGGCACATTATTTAAAGGTCAATGAAATGATTTAAGGCAAACCGGAAGCAGTGAGCCCTCTGAGATTGTCCAGGGTTGCCTGTTTGGGCCAAAACTATCTCCTCCCAACTGTAGTTTGGAGCCTCCTGGTGGCAGTGGTCCTCCTCCAGCTCAGTACTGATGGGAAGAATTCCAGATCCCGTTCTCTGAATTCTTTGAACTGGGTTGCAACATTACTGGTTCCCTTACTCATTAATGAGCGAAACAGTATCTTTGTCGTGTATTCATTTTCTTTTTCTATGAGAGTCATGATTTCAGAGCCTAAAAAAATAACCACTTAGCACTATCATCCCCTCAAAAAAAAAAAACAAAAAACCATGGTGTTTTGAACAACCACTGAAAAATCTGGTGGGTGGAAAGAGGCTGAGAGTCTGGAAGGGAGAAGGTAGAATGTGCATGAACTCATGGGATAAAGACATGTCAGGAACCACAGACACCAGCAATGACTGCTGTAAACACATGAGAGCAGGACGGGACCCTTGACCCCCGGGGCAGAATCCGAGGGCCAGACCTCTGACACCAGGTGGGACCAGTCTGCAATCCTGGTGAATCTCAGAGACAGACCTCACCTCCTATGTCGAGCGTGGGCATATCCAGGAGGTTCCTTCTGCAGCCGGATGTCTCAAGGGAGAAGTTTCCGAGATAAAATAAAGGAAAAAATGGAATGAGGAGACTGAGTTAAGCTTCAATAAACCAAGTTTTAAAATAATTTTCGAAGTCACCCTGCATGATTGAGATTGATTTTTTTTTCTACCACTAAATGGAAATAGGACTTCAAAAGATTGAATTCAGTTATAACGAAATAAAGACACATTTTTACACCTCCGGGACGTAACTATAAATTTTAACTACATCATGTAAAAATTGGATCACGGCATACATATTCTATCTTAATTTGGTTTTTTCCCCCCTTATTCTGGACAACTTTCATGCACATATATACACAGATATCTCGATTTTTACATCGCTGCATGATATTCCACTGTGTGCATGTACCGTAATTAAAATAATGCGGGCTGAACATTGAAGATTTTATGATTTTTCCCCTCGGAAAAAAATGCTGAGATAAGAATCATGTATCTTTGTGCACTTGTCTAATTCCTTCCCTAAGATAAATTTCTAGAAGTGAAATTGCTGATGCAACAACTGAGTATTTGTGTTCAGTTTTTCATGCTACTTCCTGGGTGTCCTTGAAGAGTTCCAGTTATTAATCCATTTCCTTACGCCTTCATCGATATTCGTACTGAGCAGTCTTTTGATTCTTAGCCAAACTGGTATGTCTTCATTTCTCTCTTTTAATTTTGATTTCTTTGGGGTTTTTTGTGAGATTGAGAGTTTTTTTCATAAGTTTATTAATTTTCTTTGCATACCCTTTTCCTGTTTTTTATGAGTTATTGGTCATTTTAATTTGGAAGTTATTTATTTGTTATAATGGCCCTTTGTTTTTCTTATATATGATGAATGTTTTTCCTAGCTTTGAATACAATGTGTTTGGCCACACAAAAGTTCTTCATTTTCCCTTAATTCTGTATTATTTTCGTATGGTTCCTGAATTTTATGACAAAATTAGAAATGTTTTGTCTTCCATTTTATAAATGTATTTGACTATCTTTTCTCCCATTTATTTCTGTGCTTCTATTTTTTTTTTTTTTTAGTGGTTAAGTATTCAATCTCACTGCAATTTAAGTGTGTGATAAAAAGTGGAGATGTACTCTTGTATTTTTGAAGAAGAGAGATTTTTTTCTAACACCAGTTATGGCACTGTTCCTATGTACATATGTATGTGTTATAAATGTATATGCATTTGGGGAAAAGGAAAGGATAAGAAAGAGAAAACATAGACTGTTGATCTTAACTCTTTCAGTTTAACAATTTATGTTTGATAATTTAATATTCATTTTGATAATTTAATGTTTATTTTAATTATTACAGTGGTAAATGTTTTCAACTATGACACGGAAACTTACCCATATTATTTTTGTGTGTCAATATTCTTGTAGGTATTCTTACACATTTCTTCTTTTTTTTTTTAAAGATTTTATTTATTTATTTGACAGAGAGAGACAGCCAGCGAGAGAGGGAACACAAGCAGGGGGAGTGGGAGAGGAAGAAGCAGGCTCTTAGTGGAAGAGCCTGATGTGGGGCTCGAACCCAGAACGCCGGGATCACGCCCTGAGCCGAAGGCAGTTGCTTAACCACTGCGCTACCCAGGCACCCCCTTACACATTTATTCTATTTACAATTTAGAATTAATGTGTCAGATCCAAAAAAAAAAAAAAAACCCTGAAAAATATGAGTTTCTTGCTAGAGCCGCATTTGTATTTTCTTTCTCATAAAGTTTGTGATTGATAGATTTAATATATCATAACTTATGCTCTTCTTTAGGTATCAAGTTCAGATAGTTTTTTCATAGTCTCTTATTATGATCATTATTTTGGACAAACAAAATACTTAGGCTTCAAATGACATTGTTGAACATTTTTTTATTCACTTGATAAAATAGAATTTTTTGTTTGTTTAAATTGAGACTTCTCAAAATGTTAGTATTTTTTAAGCCTGCTGTTTTCTTCTTTGTGTTTTCTAATTCTCTATTATTTTGTTTTGAGTTTGTAGCTTATCAACAGAAAAAGGCTTGATTTTACTTTACTATTTAGTCCATGGAGGCTTGTATGGTAGAGGTACAAAGTTTATTCTCTTTTCTCTTTTAAAGATTTTATTTATTTATTTGTCAGAGAGAGCAAGAGCGCACAACCAGGGGGAGCGGCAGGCAGAAGGGGAAGCAGGCCCCCAGCTGAGCAGGGAGCCCGATGAGGGACTCGATCCCAGGACCCCGAGATCATGACCTGAACCGAAGACAGATGCTTAATCGACTGAGCCACCCAGGCATCCCTCTTCTTTTCTCTTTATTAGGCTTTTGTGTATGCTTATAATCTTTGTCCTAATTTTCCATCTTGAAATTATCTTCCAGTTTCTTCCAAGTTATACATTCATTTTTATTTTTTAATAATTTTTTATTATGTTATGTTAGTCACCATACAGTACATCCTTAGTTTTCGATACAATGTTCCATGATTCATTATTTGCATGTAACACCCAGTGCTCCATGCAATACGTGCCCTCCTTAATACCTATCACCAACCTATCCCATTCCCCCACCCCCCTCCCTTCTGAAGCCCTCAGTTTGTTTCCCAGAGTCCATAGTCCCTCATGGTTCATTCCCCCTTCTGTCTACCCCCCCTTCATTCTTCCCTTCCTTCTCCTACCAATCTTCCTGCTATTTCTTATGTTCCATAAAAAAGTGAAACCATGTGATAATTGTCTTTCTCTGCTTGACTTATTTCACTTAGCATAATCTCCTCCAGTCCCATCCATGTTGCTGCAAATGTTGGGTAATCGTTCTTTCTGATGGCTGGGTAATATTCCATTGTATATATGGCAGCCCACGGAATGGGAGAAGATATTTGCAAATGACACTACAGATAAAAGACTGGTATCCAAGATCTACAAAGAACTTCTCAAACTCAATACACGAGAAACAAATAATCAAGTCAAAAAATGGGCAGAAGATATGAACAGACACTTTCCAATGAAGACATACAAATGGCTAACGGACACATGAAAAAATGTTCAAAATCATTAGCCATCAGGGAAATTCAGTCAAAACCACCTTGAGATACCACCTTACGCCAGTTAGAATGGCAAAAATAGACAAGGCAGGAAACAACAAATGTTGGAGAGGATGTGGAGAAAGGGGATCCCTCCTACATCGTTGGTGGGAATGCAAGTTGGTACAGCCACTTTGGAAAACAGTGTGACGGTCCCTTAAAAAGTTAAAAATAGAGCTATCCTATGATCTAGCAATTGCACTACTGGATATATACCCCAAAGATACAGATGTAGTGAAGAGAAGGGCCATATGCACCCCAATGTTCATAGCAGCATTGTCCTCATAGCTAAATTGTGGAAGGAGCCAAGATGCCCTTCAACAGATGACTGGATTGAGAAGATGTGGTCCAAGTTATACATTTAAAAATGTTTTCAGGAGCATGTTGGTGTCTGCGTCCTGCGCAGCACCTGGTTCCTTCCCAGTCTGCGTCCTGCGCCACTGAGCTGCCCGCTGCACATCTGAAATGTACAAAAAGAATGTTTATATGCTCCTGAAGAGATGAATTGGTGGAAGTAAGTGAAATGAAACTAACGGGATAGGATTCGGAACCAGGTGAGAAACTTGAGACAATCCCAACCTGGGTGTAGGTCTGAGAGCCTGCTCGTGTACCAGCCTCACAAGGTCCATCACTCTGGTGTTGCCTTAAAAAAGAAACGAATTAAATTAAGTTAAAAAGGTGTTTTCCAAAAATATTTTAACCTCTATCCATAAAAAGAATTTCCATGTGTATTTCCCTTTTTCAAGTTCAGAAATTTACCAGTTTTACTTCCTTCCTACCCTTTCCTCCAAAAACTTCATATAGCTTTAAAAATCTGCATACTTATTTTCAGATCTTTTTTTCATAATGAAATTTCTCTTTGAAGCATCTTTACTAACATATGCCAGTAAGTCCTTAGGTTGCTCTGCTGATTATTTTGCTCGTTAGGATTTTTTATACCATATCTTCCTCTTTCTTTACCTCTTTATGCTGAATCATTTTCCTTCTGGCCTCCATGCATGTTTTTTTTTTCTTCTAGAAAGCGTACTTTGTGACTGCTTGTATGTGGGGAAACATGTTTCAGTTTTCCTCTCACATGAACATTTTTAGCCCAGTTTATAGCTCTTGGGTAATAATCTTAAGAAATTTTTAACATTGCTCAATTGTCTCTAGTGTTGAATGTCGCAGGAGTGATGAGTGGTGCCAGTCTGGCCCATTATCAGAGTGTAGCATTTCACCTTGGAATTCAGAAATCAGAAGCCTCTGTCTCAGTATCTTTCCCCTAAATGTCTCTTGCATGCTTGAGAAGACCTAATAGTTTCTAACGGTTGAAGGCAAATTGGATACGTTTCCATTAGACAAGCATATTGATTATGTGTTAACACCTGTTGCTGTTTTGCTGTTTTCTGTTTTTCTTGTCACAGCTGAGACAGATCTCTTGAGATCTACTCTGATGGTGCATTTGTCGTCTTTTCTTTGGAGGATCTATGAATTTCTACTTTCTGGATTTTGAGGCTATTTTATTAGGAGTACTTACATTTAAAATTATTTTCCTAGTGAATTAAATCTCCTACCATATGGCGTGGTCCTTGTTACCTCTCATAATGTCTTTTAACTGAATTGCTTTCACATATGATATCAATATAATTGAATGCTTCTGTAACTTTTCTCATCAGGACTCCGTGAGTCCTTGCAATGTAAACCTCAATCAGCTCGGAGAACATTTTTTTCTATTACTTTTTTTTTTCATTTGCTTTCTAGTCTCCTTCTGGAAGACCTAATTATGAAGATGTACAGTCATCTTCATCTATCTTTCATAGTATCGACCATTCCTCTCATCATTTATATCAATGTCTCTTTTTGCTCCAAATTCTGGAATAATTCTCACTAAAATGAAAGCTCTATGGGAGCAGTGATTGGTTTGCTTCGTGTTATATCCCCAGTGTCTGGATGTGAGAACAGAGGATAGAAGAGGTACTTAGGTAATATTTATTGAATAGGCGAGTGAATTCTTGGGGTGCTGTTCTAAATTGTTTTTGGAGTCCAGTGTTCATTCTACTATTTTTGGCTTCTATTATTTATTTTTAAATTACATAAATCATCTTTTTTCCCCATAAGAACTCATTTTTGTTTTCTGACTGCAGCTTCTCCCCTAGCACCCTACATAAGTCTTATGAATCCCTATAGTCTATTAAATTGTACAGAAAATACACACTGTGATTTTTAAAAAATAGTTTTCCTGTGTTTGCTAACTCTTTCTAAGAGGAGGAGCTCACTACTAAGCTAGTGATCCTCTCTATTGCAAGGTACTTTTGATTTTTTTTTTTTTTTTTTTTTTTTTTTTTAGTTTATCAGTGAAGAGTAAGCTTGATCAGTATTGGAGCTCATCTGAGCCTTTTAGCAATTACATATGTCACCTTTTGGTGTCCCCAGTACGGCTCAACCTGACCAGTTACTGACTGGAGGTGTCTGTGAACAAGCTTTTCCCTGGGTATGGTTAATGGATGGAGATTCTAGAATTCATGCAGTGTCGATCTGCAATCAGGAATTATTAAACAACGTTAACGTCACTGCTACTCTGAGGACCTGTGAATCTCATTCTTGGTGAAGGATAGGGTTACGGAGGAAAAGAAGTCAACATTTAAAGCTTTGGAGGCACAGGATTTCTTAATGAAGTTCAGAACTTAAGGCTGGGACGGAGTGTGCAGACACTGCTGTTCCTTAAAGACAGAACACCTGCTGGAGAGGTGCCAGCAGGACTCACCAACGCAGCCGAGTTCTGACTCTGACTTGCATGTCTAATTCCTCACCGAGAGCTCTGCCCGCATTCCCCACGCTGGCCGCAGACCCCAGCTGGGGTGGAGACTCCTCCATTTAGGGTGAGGGGAAGAGGGCCATCTACTGGTGATCTGGAACCGGGAGGATTGTTACCAGAGCTCCAGCTTCATGCCAAACAGCTGGGACAGAGCTCCAGGTGTGACATCTGATTAAATACTCCGGTTGATTGTGTTTGCTTCTCAGAAATTTTCCCATCCAGGGACACCTGGGTGGCTCAGTCAGTTAAAGCTTCTGACTTCAGCTCAGGTCATGACCTCAGGGTCCTGGGATGGAGCCCCACGTGGGCTCTCTGCTCAGCGGGGAGTCTGCTTCTCCCTCTCCCTCTGCCCCTCCCCCTCCCCGCTCCTGCTCTCTTTCTCTCTCAAATAAATAAATAAATAAATAAAACCTTAAAAAAAAAGAAATGTGTCCATCTGTCAGAGTTAAGTTTAGTAAGGGGGGGGTCTACAGTTGTTGACTTGAAAGATATCCAAGGGTGCTTCAGATACCCCAGTAGAAGAGAGGGGGAAATCTAGGCTGTAAATAAAAAGAGCTTCTGGGATCCCCACTTAACATAGCAGTGTGTGTGTGTGTGTGTGTGTGTGTGTGTGTGTGTGTGTGTGTATGTATTGGGGGGGCTAATTTTGACCAGAGGGGCAGGGAGACGTAGTCAAAAATGATTAATTTATGGAAATCATATTAGCATCCCACCTTCCCCATGAGAAAGCCCTTTTACCACCACAGCTATTCCGCTCCACTGCTCTCTGAGGAACACTGTTCTCTGCCTCACCTGCTCCTAGAAACAGTGGAAGGATATAGAAAGCCCTCACTGGGGACGGGAGCATGAAGAGGGGGAAGAGATATAAACTTGATCTTCACGGTAAGTCAGAGGCAGGATGAGGGTTTCAAATTGGGTACCATTTATTGCTTTTTGAATTGCACGTTTAAGATGGAATTTTTTTAAAAAATGATTATTTTTGGCTGTTTTGACTGTGCTTTGAATGCGACATCATCCAGAAGTACTGGTGCTCAAAATTCATAATGGTCACAGCTCTCAACTTTGCTGCCATAGCCCTGTGAGTGCCTATTCTTAATCCAGAGTTCAGAATTCTGGCTCTTTCCTTCAGAATAAGGGCTCTCTAAGCCTTAGCACATGAACAGCCAGATGCTGTTCTCTCTGATCTCTCTGCCTTTATGGTAGGAAGAAACTGTATTCATGTTTACTGCATAAAATCATGTGTCACTGTGATATTTTTTAAAAAGATTTCATTTATTATTTATATGTTCGAGAGAGAGAGAGAATATGAGTTGGGGGGATGCAGAGGGAGAAGCAGACTCCCCACTGAGTGCTGAGCCTGACCAGAGTTCAATCCCAGGACCCCGAGATCATGACCTGAGCTGAAGTCAGACACTTAACCTACTGAGCCACCCAGGCACCCTTGTGCCATCTTCTAAAAGAAATTGATTATGACAGAAAAACACATCTTCGCTTGCTTCCTCCTCCCACCCTCGACCCTACATTCTGCATTATAGTTACAGGCGGTGCTGGGGATATTTGCACCAATATTGAAAATTCCTTTTAGAAACCTTCAATTAATTCCAGCGGGGAGATAGTCAACTGGAGAGACAGTCACAAGTATCCAGAAAAAAAATTCACTTCTTTCCTGGAAAACACAACCTCAGAGGTGAAGTCGCACAGAGCAGGTGAGTTCATTCGAATCAAAGCTGATGGGCAGTTTTCACATCAAGCAGGTGAAGGGTTTACCGTAAGTGGGGTTGGGACTAGCTTCTTTCACGCACACTCATTTAAAGCTAGAACAGCTGTAGAGTACGGGGCTACCAAGCAGAGGAGGCTTCGGAGACGAGGTCTTAAAATTTATCCCCCGAAGATGAAATGAAAATGAGCCTTCTATGTATAGAAACACTCAATAAAAAAGCAGAATACCTCTGCCAATGAACTATTTCAAAGTCTTCAGCGGAAGACCAAGGTATGTCCCCTGTTTAATCCAGAAAACCAAGCATGAATATATAACTGGCATATAATTGAAGTAAACAGTAATTTTCTCAATTGTAATGTATTGGAAGGACGGTAGTCTGTGTGGAGTCTAGAAACCTAGAGCCAAAGAGTGAGTCATTTCTCTCCAGCCCAGTTTGGAGAAGGGGCTCTGCGGACTGGAATGAGCAGTGGAGCCCTAGATAGGATTATCTCTCTGGGGAGATGCCAGACAGGGTTTACACACTCCTTTGTTCTAGGGCAATGCTCATTGAGAAACTTTCTTTTTCAATTTCCAGTTTTAATTTGTAGATATTATTTTATATGAGACATTTATTATCTTCATCATAAAGTTATATTTTTACACTTAAGCGTTTTAAAAAATAGAAACACTTAAAAAAATCACTTCATTTCACTTAACCTAACCACCATTTTTTGGCCTGTCTTCTCTTCCGGTCTTTCCTAGGAATATGTATTATGAGAATAGCGTGCAAACAATTGTGTTTTCTGTTTTTCATTTAACCTCCTGTCAGAAGCATGTCCCATACAGCTAAATCCTAAACCAAATCATCACTTTTACTATCTCTGCATAAGTATCCCAAGTACCACGAGTGATGCTTGTCTATGTTTGCGACACGAAAGAATTCACTACAGAATTTCTGCGCAACCACGTGAAAAGTTTTACAATAGATGGTGTTCATGCCAGCAGGAGTCTCACCTGTGCCTGGGGCTGCATGACCCTCTAAACAGGTGCAGTGGTACCTTTTCTCGAGTGTAGGAACCGGGCACCCAACTTGCCTGTCTCCGGACGCACACAGGGATTTCCTGCTCTCCTTGTCTGTCAGTTTCAGTGATGAATTTGGACCAGGGGCCAGTCTTTTGATTTTGGGCTATGGCCCTAAGACCGTACCTTTCAGATTTCTGCTCTCACACACGTCTCTGACCTAGGCTTTCGGAATATTGAACCCTCAACACGGCCCAATGCCCAGCATCCTTGCTGGTGGATGAAGAAAAACTCAGATAAAAGCATTGGAAAAATAAAAGTATTTTTCTTCAAAGTTTTAAAAGTTACTCCAGATGTCAGGAGAGCTGAGCTTCTCAAATAACTTAGGTTAAAGTTAGCTTGTTCACGGCAAAAAAAAAAGTACCTTCCTTCGCATAAGGGTTATCTGTACAAAAAAGTTCCCATATATGCGTCGGCATCAGTCTTGTAAAAGTCAAGGGTGAACTTGTTTTGGTTAGAGGATAACCTAAAGAAAAGAGCTCAGGCTTTATTTGGGGGAATAGTGCTAGGCGGAGTGTTCTTGCCATTAAGAAAACTTCGCTAGAATGCAGAGTCTTTTCCCCCTCCGACTGAGGTTTGTGACGTGCTTGGTATTGTTAGCTGCAAGAACACACGCCAGCTTTGCTTTCCCATTTGTCTTGGAGAGGAACTGGGTGGGAACGTGTAAGGATGCAACGGGAGGACAGAGAAGGGACAAATAAACCACATTGGCTGTATCGTTTATCGACAGTACGCCACCTGACAGGCAACCACAGAATCTCAGTGGTATAGAGCAATAAGCCTTTATCCCAGTGCCTGTGAGTCCTCGGAGGGCGTGCTGATGAAAGCTGGACTTGGTCAGCTCAGCTCCCTGGAGAAGTTCTGCTTGGGAATTTCTCTCCTTTTCTTTTCTTTTCTTTTCTTTTCTTTTCTTTCCTTTTCTTTCTTTCTTTTTTTAAGATTATTTATTTATTTGAGAGAGAGAGAGATAGCACAAGCAGGGGGGAGAGGGAGAAGCATGCCCCCAGCTAAGCAGGGAGCATGAGGTGGGGCTTGATCCCAGGACCCTGGGACCATGACCCAAGCCAAAGGCAGATGCTTAAACAACTGAGCCACCCAGGCGCCCCTGCTCAGTGAGTTTCTTTTATGCTCCTTCTGGGGCAGACTCACGTGTTCTTCTCATGGTGATGTCAGAAGGTTGTTTAAAGGGACTTGGAACTGGCACATGTCATTGGTGCTTCTGTGCTATGGGCCAAGGCAAGGCCCAAGGCCAACATCAAAATTAAAGTGTGAGTAAGTGTAGTTCACTGATGAGGCCGTGGCAAAAATGTAAATGCAGAGAATGGTGAAGAATTGTAACCACTCATGCAACCTGTCACACTGGGGATAAAGGAAGACTTCCTGTGAAAGGGACAAATGAACTGATCCTTGGAGGATGGAAGAAGAATAGGCCTAGGGGTTTGGAATGACACGCCAACAGAAAGAAGAGCGGGTAGGAAGGCGAGGATACATGGAAGAGCATGATGTGTTTGGGGAAAAAAAGAAGTAATTGAGGAATAGGGGAAGGTGATTGAAGATGAAGTTCTACAGATAGCATGAGACCAGCCCATGAAAGGCCTTGTGTACAAAGCAAAGGAACTTTAATAATTTGGGGCCATGGAAAGCCATTTTAGAGACTCAGATTGCCTTTGATAAAGGTAATTCTAGGAGAAGTACATAGGAAATTTTGGCATGGTCCAGAAAGGTGTCAGGGAGATCAGTAGAGGGAGTAGAGAGGCTATTGAAGGGGACGTCTTAAGATCTTGAATTAAAGCAGTGGCTGTGGGAATATAGAGGGGGTAAAAGGTGGAATCCACAAAATTTGATGATCTAGTTGTTGGAGCTCTGAAAAGCCTTGCTCCTCAAAGGGTGATACACAGACGAGCAGTGTCAAGTTCACAGGAGGAGCTCATTTTCCGATTTTGGGGGGTGGGGATGGGGGCAGGATAGATGGTTAGCTCCTTTGGAGTCTGTTACTCTTTGGTCTCCATGGTTTGTTCCAGGGGAGATGACCCGTCTAGAGTCCTGGGTCTCAGGATCAGGGGCTGGGACTTGATTCTAGATTTGGATGAGGCTACTCAGGGAAAGGGATTTAAACCCAAATAACTGAAGTACCCCACACTTGAGTATTGAAGTCAGATCCCAGATGCAAGGAGTGAGCTAAAGAATAAGAAGAATCATCTGCCCGCCAGGTAGGAGGAAGCCCAGAAAGGTTGTGTTCTGGAAGACCAAGGAGGAAAGGTGATCAGCAGGGGACAAAGCCATAAAGTGGTTAAGTGGGATTTTAATAAAAAAGGGAAGGTGAAAGGTGACATCGATGAGGCTAATTTTAGGTGAGTGATGGTTTGAGTGGCTCAGCCAAGGTCACACATAGTGGTTAAGTGTGTCATCTGGGATTCAGACCAGGGTTCTGCTCCAAGTCTGTTTTCCTCTGGTAACTCTCAGCTACTGATCTATTTCTAAAGATAAATTAATGTATTGATTTCTTAGCCACCAGAGTCTTTGAGGGAGGGGGGAGAGTAAAGATGCATAAATGAATGGTGCATATCAAAAAGTATCTGGTAAGTTTAAGCGGCAGCTCTTGGATATCCTGATAGCCCCTGGTCGGACGGATAACCTGGGCTCCTAGATACGCAAAACGGAGGATTCCCTTCAGCCCGGATCCCAGCAGTCTGCGAGATGCTCACGACACGGCCACTCTGTAATTTCCTCAGGGCCGCAAGGACACGAAAGGGCTCTGGGGTTCTTTCTTTTTATTCCATACAACTGGAGGTTTTTTTTGACTACCCGGTCAGGGAAGGAGGGGATACATAATGCTGGTCCTGGGCTTTTCCACTCTCCCTTTGCCTGCGTTCTTCCTTTTTCCATGTGGGCGATAAATCCTGTGAGTAATAAAATGTCAAATCACCGTAACCTAAAGATCCATGAAAAATCCTCTCCTTTTCCTTCCAGTTAAAATACTGACACACAAAAATAAACGATCCGTCCAACATTGTGGTTTCAAGTATTTTTCCAGGCAAAATAGGCAAGGGAAAAGAATGTAAAGAATCTTAACGGGTATGCATTCTTGGGAGGTGAAGCAAGACTTAATGATTTCCAGTTTATGGGGACTGTGCAGCCTCAAAGACGGATTTGAGCTCTCACCCCCCTCTCCCCCGGCTCCTCCCCCGCACCTTTATCTTGTTGTTTAACTTTTCACAGTCTTCCATTCAATTCTTAGATTACTGGAATGTTGTATTGCTGAAAATAGATTTGAAGCTGATAGTCCAGTATTTTCCTATTTATGTAATCCGTTATAGAGAAATAATTACTTTGCATTTTCTTTTTCAAGAGAAATCTTTTTTTTTTTTTCTTTTTACTGCCATTGCATTGGTTGAAGGTTCCAGAATAAATTTAAGTTAGGTAGCAACAACGGGCATGTTTTATTCTTTGTTATTCATGTGTGCCTTCACTGTGTCACCGTTCCGTGTTACAGCTGTTGGAGATAGGTGTGTCAGCATCCTTCTATACTTGTTTGGGGCTTTTCTTCATTTTTGTGTTACTTTTTGTTGTTGTTGTTACTTTTTCCCCCTAGAAATAGATATTGAATGTTATTGAATGCTTTTTGACACATGATTTTTTTAAACTATAATTATTGACATGATATATCAAATTACTCTATTTAGATTGAACCATTCTTATACTCCTGGAATGATTCTCACTTGTCCGTAAGTTTTCATTTTTTTTAAGAGTTTTATTTATTTGAGAGAGAGAAAGAGAGCGCATGAGCGCTTGAGAGCGAGAGCCTGAGAGCACACGAGGTGGGGGAGAGGTAGAGGGAGAAGCAGACTGCCTGCTGGGCACATGCCCGGAGCTGAAATCAAGAGTCAGACTCAACAGACTGAGCCACCCAGGTGCCCTGAAGTTTTCATTTTTGTAATAGCCTATGTGGATGGTGGAATAACACAGTAGTCAGGAGAAGTGTTTTAAAGGCGGACTGCTGGAATTTCAGTCCCCGTTCCTCTATTTACTAACTGTGTAAACGTACACAAACATTTCTTAACCACCCTGTGCCTCTGTTTCCTCATCCCTACCATGGGGATATAAGCCCTTACACTATAGGGCTGTTATCAGGATAAACAGATTATGCGAGTGAAGTATTTGTATGATGCCTAGGATACCTGGGGAGGGGTGGGTGGTGACAGCTGAGAGGAGTAGAATTTCCTTTTGGAGTGATGAAAATGTTCCAAAATTAATTGTGATGGGTACACACCTCTGTGAATATACTAAAAGCCATTGAGTAATACACTTCCTTTTTTAAAAGATTTATTTATTTTTAGAGAGAGACAGAACACACGGGGAGAGAGGCAGAGGGAGAGGGGGAGAGAGAATTCTAAGCTGACTCCCCTGAGCAGGGAGTCTGATGCGGGGCTCATCCCATGACCCCGAGATCATGACCTGAGTTGAAATCAAGAGTCGGATGCTTAACCAACTGAGCCACCCTGGCAGCCCAAATAATACTTTAAATGGCTGAATTATGTATGTTGGTGCCCAGCTTGTCGCTAAGAATATTAATGCTGATAACAATATTGAGTGTTGGAAGTGAGAGCCTGGGTTCTCTAACGGGACTGCCTTCCCCAACTCAACCACCTCCCCTCTATGCCACCACAGCAGTGCTCTCAACCTTTTATACTCTTAGGTTTCCTGTGTAAAGTGAAAATAATAATGGTGTTTACCTCTTGGGTTGTTACAAAGAGTAACTATCTTAATACACTTAAAGCACTAAGGACAGTGTCTGTGAGGGAGTAAGTTTGCAGTAAGGGTTAACTTTTATTTAAAATACTGGTTAGTAAATATTTTACTTAGGATTTAAAAGATCTTTATTCTAAATTGTATTTGTTCATTGTTCTGTTTTTTGTTTTCTTTTTACAAAAATAATCTTGTAATAAAGGAGATACTATGTTATCATTTATCCATTTAAGAAATTCTAGGCAAGTAAAAAGAAATAAGATGAGCCCACAATCCCATTGTTCTGAGATAGTCATTGCTATCATGTTGGGATACAGTCTTTTTGCTTCTCGCTCATTCTCTCTCTGTCCCAGACGAAGATGTGTACATATGTGTTTTGTTATATATTATAAATTAAATATGTATATTACATGTAATAGATCTATTACTGCATGTAACACAATTTATAAGGATAATTCACAAAATGTGATTATAATTTAAAATTAGTTTAAATCCTTAAATATATCTATATTTTGTTCTACTCTGTAATTTGGTTCTTTGTATGTAATTTATCTGAGGGTTACTTAGGTTTGTGCAAATTGATCGAATGCACCTCCTTGCATTGCACATGCGGGAAAGCTGAAACCTGCAGCTCCCACACGTCTGAGTAAATAGTGTTTCTGATGTGATTGAGACTTGACTTTGCCAGTAAGTTGAATGGGGAGAAAGGTGGGGTATGTGACATCCGTTTCAGCAATATGGAAATTAGCAAAAGCAGTATGTTGTCAGATCTAGTGACCATAGAAACGGCTCAGCAATTTGGACCACCAATTTGGAGTCGTTCCTGGAAATAGAGCCTGTAGCCTCTTTTTTTCCAGTCCTCTTAGTGATTCTGTAAGCAATTTAGTACTGTGCAATAAATTCCTTTCTGCTTAAACTAGCTGGAGAAGATACTGGGTTTTTGCAACTGAATGTGATAGATGCATAATGGTTCCAACTTTATTTTTCCCAAATATAATTCACTAATAAATCCATTCTCTTCCCGGTGATTTGAAATATAACCTTTATCATATGCCAACTACTCATATATATTTTAGTCTTTTTTTTTTTTCTCCCCTAGTCTCCCTTCTTTATTGATCTATGGCTATAGCAGGATTCTGGTCGACCAAGGGCAGCGGGCAAATCACATGTGTCTCTGCCCCACATTGTTCTTTTTATTTAACTTAGTTTTTTCTATTCTGCAATGCCACACTTTTTTGATTACTGCTTTAGGTAGTCTTTAATATGTGTTTGGATAAGTGTCCCTATTAATCCAACATTTTATGAACCTCATGGACTTTTCTTCCAGACGGATATGTTTGTCAAGTTCTAAATTATCTTTGTTGAATTTTAATTGAATTCAGGAGATAACTTACATCTTATGATATTAAATAGTCCCATCTCGAAACACGTCTCTCCACTTAGTCCTTACTTCCAACTTTTTGTGGTTGCTGCTGCTTATACAGATCTTACAGATTTCTTTTTATGACCGTTCCTGGGTATTTTCTATTGCTTGTGATTGAGACTGGTATAATCGGCATTGTATGTTTTAACCAGCTCTATCTGGAATGTGTTGATTTGTACATGTTTATTTTTAACTACCTCCCTGAACTCTTTCATAGATTCTTATAATTTTCAGTTACTCATAGGCTATCAGTCGTATCTGTAAAATGATGGTGTTTCCTTCTTCCTAATATTTACACCACATCTTGTCTTATTGTGTTGAGTTATAATTAATACAGTATGGCGGATGAGATATCCTTTTGAAGGCTCCCCTTCCTTAATGGGTTGGGTGGTTTTCTTGAGACTCAAGAGGGGGGTTCTCTGTTCCGTTCCCCCTAGACTGTGATGCAGCACATACTTACCCACCCTTCTGCCCTTCCTTCCAAGATTCCCTTGCTTAGCATGATCTTACTACCCCATATTTAGCCACAAATGATCTCATCATTTTCCCAGTGGAAGATAACACAAATTTATATCAATAAGAACACTTGTTTTCTGTGTCTAGAATCTTTTTCTGCCATTCATTTCTCCTGTATTTCTGTGGCGAAGCCATGGTGGGCAAAAGCTATTTCTGACTATGCCAGCCATTAGAATATAAAAGAGAATTTGTAAAGATTTGAAAGCATGGAAATATCCAGAGTTAATAAGAGTGGAGAAAAATAGGACCCTGTTGTTGCGTAAATGAATCCCTACGAACTTGCTGGAGAGCAAGTTGGCAATATACTTCAAGATCTTTACAATGCACATATGCTATGTTAATTAAAATTCTTTGGTTGCAAGTAACAGGAAGCAACTTGAATTGACTTGTAAGAAACCCCTCCCCCCTTTTCTTTAAGACTACAGAACTATCACAGGCAATTCAGCGGCAGAGTTGCCCTTGGATCTTAAAACAGGGTAAGAACCAGGCTAGAGAAGGTGTTAGGGACTCAGCTTTTGAGTCCCAGGTCTCCCTGCTCTGTGCTTCTCTTCCTCTTATCTGCATTTTCTCGTTATTCATGTTTGTTCTTGCTGTTTCTTGCTGTGGAGTTTGGCTCTCAGAGGGACTATGCATGGCTTCTGACACCTGCTATGCACTCCTCCAAATTCTCTGTCCTTGACCTTGAATGTCCCTCTTTGCCCATGGTGTTTAAGTTTCCTTCTTTGGCCACTTGATCTTCTGAGCTCTTAACATTAAACTTGAGTCTGTCCTCTGCATTCGCTCAACATTTACATTTTGCCATTCTGTCTGCCGTCTTCTTGGTCTGACCTCGGTCTCAAGCTGTTCCAACTGACTTAGTAATAAGCTTAGTAAAAATTACTAAGTAATACTCATCAAGTAATAAGCTAAGTAATACAATATGACGTTGTATCACTAGATAAAGTGCCTGAGCTACTACTTCAACATGCAGATAAGTGATTATGGTAACTTTTTTCCTCGATTACACATTGACTCTCAAAATACATTACTGGCCTTCTCTGTAATTAAGGCAAGGGTGTAAGTGTGAGAACAGAGATTTTTGTACCAGTTTTGGTGTGGGGTCTACTTGAAAGAGAAATAGGACCTGTTCAGGCATCATTCTGGTTGAGGCTGCCAGTCTCTGCCCTAAGATAGTAAGGACACAAGCCAGCTGACTTTCTCATTTCATCTTTCTTGGCTTCTGATAATGAAGTGACTCAGCCTGGGAGCTTATAAAACAATGAGTCATCCAAACTATAGAATGAAGTGTAGTACTTTTTTGAAATCACCTTAGTCATCACTGACTACTCCAGTCCCCCTTTCTCTCCATATGCCTATCTATGACAGGTCTCTATCTTTAGGTACCAGTTCGTAGGTTATTGGTTAAACCCTGAACGTGGAGTGATCACTACGACACTGGTTTTCTCTGGACACCATGTCGCATGGAATATATCATGTTAGTTATTTCTTGATTTTATATGAGACGAAATAATTTCACAAGCCAAAGTTTGTAACAGATCAGCAGTCCCAAGGTTACTCTTTAAGGTCATTCCTGCTGTGACTACATAGTTTCATCAACTTTTTTATTACTTTGATTCTCCTTGGGTTCTTTTCACTATTATAAAATGTAGGGATGCTGGAATTCTGTCTGCTCTGTAATATTAATGGTTCGGGGCGGGGGGAGGAAAGCCATTTAAAAAATTCCTGAAGCTATAGTGGGAGAGGGTTTGGAGAGTTTTTTGGCTTTAGGCAGGGAAATGAATATCTTTCGAATTGGATGTTTCCTGAGAGACTTGCCCCCATTAATCAGAAAGCCTTTCTTCGATGGTTGCTTTCTATTTACAAATATTTAATAGGTCCTTGGAAGCAGGAGGCAAGGTTAAGAGCTGTGTGCTTGCAGCTCTTTTATCCATTTCTGGGATAATGCTTCTGTTTTTCTAAAAATGGAAACATTCATTAATTAATATTCAACTTATTTGTGGTCTTAATCATCATATCATTGTGTGGGCTGATGTCTTAAATGTTAACATGTATGCGGGAAATATTTCTAAGAAACAAGACAGGATACTTAATACAATGATAATCTATTTTTATGTATGCTAGAAGCAACTGGATATAATAATTTGAAGTCATTAAAAATGTTCTCATTCATTCTTGATAGGTTTTCCAAAGGACTATTAGTAGTTATCCTTACTTGTTCACAGAAAGGCCGTTTAGAGAAATAAACCATTCCTCTCTTTAAAAATTGGCTCTGATTAACAGGCTTTCTTCTTTTTTCAACTAAACAAATGAAGTTTTAGAATGTCGATTAGTTTGTAGTTAACTTGCCATCTGTGGTTAACAGATTATTTTGTAAGGAAAAATAATTGCTTTATTCTTTCAACTAGGATTCTTCTCCATAGCCTGAAAATTTAAAAAATATATATATATTTTGGTTTTGTTTTGGTGAACTATCCAGTACACATTCTCTCCTGATCTTCTCATATGTGTGTCAGTTGCTGGTTCTTGTCCAAATGTGGAATTCATTTAACTAAGCACTGCCAGGGCCTTTTCTGTGGGATTCCCCCCTCCCTCCCTTTTCTGGAGACTTCTGTTCCTTCTGAATGTCCCTGTCTGGGAAAGATTATCTTGGCAAAGGAGGGGGACATTGGGAAATAAGAGAGGGCAGCTCTTTGTTGCCAAGCAGAAGTAGTGCCTCACTGACTTCAGAGAAATGTGAGTGGGGCTGGTGGGAAGCTCAGAGAGTCCCGCAGTTTTTAAGAAGTGTAAGTGATCTCATTCTTTTTCCTTAAATGACTCCAATCCCATGAAGCAGGAGCGATGCCTGAGAGCTTGACATTCAAGCTCTTTTTACAGAGCCACGGCTGCACAGATAGGAGGTCCAACAATAGCAATGTGTGATTTGGGGGGACTAGAGTGATCCTACCGAGCACTCAAAAATGAGTCGCTTGATGGGTTGTCCAGTTTACAGGACCTTGTTACTGTTGCAGAGTGGTCTTCAAATGGCATATACTGGGGGCCAACCTGGTTGTTAAAAATTTAAAATACTTCAAGGATCCTCTGGATCGTCCCCAGATCCACTAACTAAAGTGTTATTCATCTAGCAAGGGGGGCGGGGCTTCCTTGGATGGTGACCTTTCTAATCTATCAGTACCTGGGCCGTATCAGTTGGTAAATATTTTAATGATCACTCCTCATAACCAGTCTTCTTTCCAGTTTTTCTTTCTGCCAACCCATTCATTCATCTTTTTGTTTTATTCATTTACTCAACAAAGCCTTACTGCTGTCCTGATAAATGCGAGGCATTGTAGATGCCAGAGAAACACTAGTGAATATGACAGATGAGGTCCCTGATCCGGTGGCATTTACGTTCGAGTAGAGAGAACAAACAATCACCAGGGACACAAAGATGTAGACGCGATCCTTTAGTAATGATGGGTGCCATGAAGGCAGTATAACCTCGTGAGATACAGGAGTCCCGTCCCCATGGGTGGTTTCCCTTTCAGTTTCAGTTACCATGTCAACTGCGGCTGGGAAGCAGGTGGACATCCTCTGACGACAACTCAGATGGTCAACAGCAGCCTCACTCTATGTCACAACACCTGCGTCACTCACCTCCCCCGGTCTCCTCTCCTGGGCATGTTCTCTCACATCACCTAAGAAGGGTGAGTACAGCACAATGAGATATTTTGAGAGAGAGACCACATTCACATAACTTTTATTACAAGCATATTGTGATAATTGTTCTATTTTGTTATTAGCTATTGTTGTTCGTCTCTTACGAATTTATAAATTCAACTTTATCATAGGTATGTTTGTGTAGGAAAAAACGGTATTTGTAGGTTTGGCACCATCCCTGGTTCAGGCATCCACTGGGGGTCTTGGAATGTATCTCCTGCTGATAAGCGGTGGGGGGGTGGGGACCACTATACCCACCAAGGTAGGGGTTCCTTAGATGGAAGGATTAGCGAAAGCCTTCCTGAGGGGTGGAGTATTAGCTGAGACCCTACTAGCTAATTCTTCTTCTTCTTTTTTTTTTTTTTTAAGATTTTTATTTATTTATGTGAGAGAGAGAAAGCCAGCGAGAGAGGGAACACAGCAGGGGAGTGGGAGAGGAAGAAGCAGGCTCCCAGCGGAGGAGCCTGATGCGGGACTCGATCCCTGAACGCCGAGATCACGCCCTGAGCCGAAGGCAGACGCTTAACGACTGCGCTACCCAGGCGCCCTACTAGCTAATTCTTCTGATGTCTGCTGGGCTCCATAGTGTGTCTAAGAGTTGGCAGGCTGCCAGCTGGGGCTCTGCTCCATGTACGTCCAGAATCCTGGCTTCGGCATTTCTGTGGCAATGGCAGAGTAGAAGAAAGGGGGCACATTTTCCCAGATTCTGCCACATTTGCTAGCATCACTGGCTAAAGGAAATTGTGTGGACAAACCCAGAGACAAATAGGGGAGGTACCAAATGTTAAATAGCGAGGGATGTGGATAAAAATGGGGTCATCAGTGTGGTCAGTCAACTATATATTCTTCTGTTAACTTTTCTCTTTTAGCCAAAATATTTATGTTTTTAAAAACTTGCTGTTTTTCTCTCCATTTATACAGCAACGTGTTCTTGGAGTTTCAGATGCAGTCTCTTAGTATCTTCTTAAAGGTATTCTTATCTCCATTATTCTTGGAGAATACTAATTACCCTATTTTTTTCTTAGATTTTCTTAGTTCTGTGAAACATGGCTTTTTTCTCAGGGGTCATTATTTTTTTTTAATAATATGCTCATCTTTGTCCTTCTCAGTTAGTGCTGTGGTTTGTCTCAGATGTCTGCTGATGCTTAGATCTCTGTTCCCTTTTTGTGTCGGATTGGGTTGATTAAAAGAAGGGATAGCTGTGAGCTTTTCCAATCAGTCTTTCTTCCAGTTGGCCTCTCCCCTGGATGGGAGAGCTGAGTGTAGGTTTGGTGTACTTGGCAGGCTTTAATTTAGAGAATAAAAGCAGGCAGATACCCAAATGAGGATCATTTTACTCTGAGGTATCAGTGTCCACATGGGCAACCTTGATTTTATCCGTATTTAGATGCAGTTATTTTTGAGAACAGCCTCTAGTTTTTGTTGGGGATTCCGTGCTGGTGCCAGCCATCCTTCTGGACGGCCAGGAGCCTGGGAAAGGAGTGAACAGCCAAGAGGAGCAGCTGTTGCCTTGGCAGAAAGAGACTTCTATTTTTCTGTCCCTTTCGACTCTTTATACCTGCCTCTGCCTAGCCAGCCTCTCAGGGGGTTAGCCAAGGAGAATGGCTTCTATCGTCCCTGCAGTTGTTCTCTTATTTCTTGTGCTCTGTTATCTGTCAACATAATGCCGTCTGCTTTCCATCTTCCAGAAATTTATCAGATCTGTCGTCTACTGAGGCCCCGGATAGTGAGAAAAACACATGTGTTTCCTCTCCCATCTCGAACAGGAAGCTCATCTAAACATTTACAACCTCACCATAAACCCTTCCCAAATTAAGATTACCAAGCAGTAAATCCTCAAGTTAAGGAATACTAGTCATTTGATTTATATTAACATTGTCCATTTTCTATCACTTATAGCACCGTATGGTTCAATTTTTCCTTTATAACAACAACAGAAGGATATAGATTTTGAAGATTTCTTTTCAAAAGGCAGAGACTCATACAACCCACCAGTCTTGGTTGCCTTTTAGCGCTACAGCCATTCCAGGGGCAGATTGTCCAAAGGAGTTCCGGCTCAATCTAATTTCAGTGGAACAGTCTTTCCCTTGAAACTGTTCTATGGCTCTTAGAAACTTCTTTAGTCTGTCTGGGGAAGACACATTTAGACATGAATAAGGATTGTTTTGAAATCTCTCTGCTGAAAAAAATTCTCAAGTAAAGTAGACCCTTTTGCCCTCACCCTCCAACCACCCCCCCGCAACTGCCCCCAGCAAAGAAATTTCCTGGAGATACACTGTTATCAAGCCAAGGATTCTGCCCAAGAGATTCCGGGCTCACAATTACTTCAGGCAAATTGCCCACCGCGCACCCTGGTCAGCAGCCAGGGGTTATCCAAAAGCATAAACCTCTAGATCAGTCACCGCCATCTTTGAGGTGTAAGACATAGGGAAGGTGACCAATTCTTTCATCCCTTTACCTTGAGGTTTTGGTAGGAGCCTTCTCCTTTTTTTTTTTCTTTTTTTTTCTGGCTTGGGGAAATGAGAAGAAAATCCCGACTGCTTACAATGTCATTGTAAATGGTTCTAATCGTGTTCGTTATTGTGTGCCTTTCTTTCCCCAGAACACTGGGAATTCATCTCTGGCTGGAATTTTGTTTGACCATTGAATCATGAAAGGCATAGAATTATAATTCCTGGAACTGAAATAGCAAACATTTTGGCTTGTTTTGGAATTTATTAATTTCAACGAACCAGTACATACTAGGGGAAGAAAAGCATATATACTAAACCAATTAGTCCTTTAATATACCTACATTATAATTGTAACACTGCTGTGGATAATTGTACACTCTCAATATTTTCCAATATTTGAACTATTTCCAATTGAACTCTTATTGTAATTGAGGGTTTTGTTTTTGTTGTTTTGTTTTGTTTTTGGTTTATGATCAGTATAAGGTAGAAACTCTGGGATGAGGCCAAATAGCTTACACTATGGTCTCTGGTTGGACACACTAGTATGGAACCCGTTGTATAAGCCTCAGTGGTCGCCAGTGCAGGAGACAGCCAGCTTGCTTCTGGAGGCACCAGCAAGGATCCAGGGGCACTGTATATAACCTTGGACCCCCTTTCTAATTTTCACGAGGCCAGAATCCTTTCACTTACCCAGATCCCATCCTGAAAAGGGGCAGAGGATGAGTGACTCCATTTGAGAGCTGGAGAATTTCATACAAGGTGATGGAGTTCCTAAATGATTGTTTAAATAATGTTAGGGCACCAAGTTTACTGTGGTCAACTAAAAACATAGGTTTCCTCTCTCTGCAGCAGGTGGGAATACATGAAGAAGCAGTAAAAAAACAAAAACAAAACCAAAAAAACCTTACATTTTCTCTGTACTGTGGTGTGAATAAATCTGTGACTCTGATAGTAATATGTATTTAAGGACCTATTTCTCCAGACAGGGATACAAATGTGTTCACATGTCTTATTTTTTCCAATTACGAATTCAAACACCCACACATTTTTCCTCTTGCGTTCTCTCCTCCTATGTCCTCAGTTGTCCAAGGAAGGACCCCAGTCAAGACCAGCTCTGCCTTAGCATTCCCGAGGAGACCGGGAAGTGGCTGAATCAGTCCATCAGACCTCCTGCTGTAATTGTTGCTGGCGGACATCTGTTTCTGCTTGTCCCCTGTTGCAGCGATGTCTTCACTAGTTCAAACCCATCCCTGTGCTTGGCAAGGGTTTGGACAGACAAAGCTTTGCATGGGTCACTGGTCCAGAGGCGCGTTATCACTCTACCCTCATGCTGTTAGAGAACCAGCCTCCCCTGCCACATCTCATACCCTTGCCTTGAGCTCCAGGACCATCCCCCGCCTCCCCTTCCTTCTGGTCGGTGTTTTTGTGGCGCTTTGCTGTTCTTTGTTGGCAGAACTTGGTCAGACCATCACAATCCATTCTGACCAGTTCTCCAACTTCGAATCTCAGCATCAGGAACTGAGTTTCCTCTGGGAAACCATTGGCTTCCTGAAAATTACTCTGTCCTACCTTCAGGGTATATGAAGGAGTGTCTGGGAAAAGCAAACTCCATCTAGTGGCAAGAGGTTCTCCTTTGCCATGAAATGAATGACCCCATTCTACATTTGTTTAAGGAAGCCTGGCCCCGGGGCGCCTGGGTGGCACAGGGGGCGCCTGGGTGGCACAGCGGTTAAGCGCCTGCCTTCGGCTCAGGGCGTGATCCCGGCGTTGCGGGATCGAGCCCCACATCAGGCTCTTCAGCTATGAGCCTGCTTCTTCCTCTCCCGCTCCCCCTGCTTGTGTTCCCTCTCTCGCTGGCTGTCTCTATCTCTGTCGAATAAATAAATAAAATCTTTAAAAAAAAAAAAAAAAAAAAAAGGAAGCCTGGCCCCTCAAGTGGTATCTCCTGTTTCTGCTGTTTGAAATGCATCTCGAGAAAAGAGACACATATACAATAATTTTTTATATAGTGCTATTTAAAATATGCAAATAATGCAAAAGGTATAACAATTCAAATACTGCCTACGTGATGGTTTATTGAAATATTACTTCTTATTTTCTTTTTGCTGCTGGAAAACTTAGAGATACTTAAAATAGTTTTCCCTTCTGGATTTTGTTCCCAGTTTCAAAGCCTTTGTTTCCTTTGCTGCAGATGCTTTTGCGTTGCCCCTTGCCAACCCCCAGCAGAGAGGTGTGCATGCCGGAACAGCCCACTCTGGGTTAGAGGGACGCAGGACGGGGTCTGTGCCAGTGCTGAAATGCTAGGGCACCTGACACCTGAAACATGGTTTACAAGCAGCCATACAGGCCCTGGGTAGGCATGTCTCTTTGGCTCCCTGGGACCTCTCACCACATGAAGAGGGTCATCGCTGGAGAAGGACCAGAGTGAGGCCCTCTTAATTGTGGGGCGTAAATCAGGGGCCCCTCCTGCTCGGGTCTATGGTTGGTGCTGGTCTGTGCTGTGGATTATTCATAACGAGGGAGACTCACTGGTGCCAGTTGATAGATTACATTGTTTTGTGCCAAGCTGGGAATTTTCCTTGCTGAGCAAGTCCTTTTGTGGTGTTTGTGAAATATTATCAAATCGGCTTTTTTTTTCTTTTTCTTTTTTTTCCAAATCAGCCTTGAGAACTTTCCCAAGTGTGAGCAAAGATGTGAAATCCTTGACAAGGGGAAGAGTTATGGTTTACCAAACTTCAGCTGGGATACTTTCCCTTTCTCATTTCTGGCACGTTGGAGGCATAGACCTCCAGGAATATTCTTCATCAGAGCTATGGGAAAAACTTGATTTCTTAAGTGCTGAGAACCCAGGCTGCATCCATGATAGAAATCAGGGACACACTGTGGTTTGTAAATAGTAAAGAGGGGAGAAGATTGTCTCCCTGCTTCTTCTCTTACCTCTTTCCTTGTCTCTTCTCGGCCTTTGTGACACTTGGAGGACTCCAAAAGCCTGGGAAAATGTGCCACCCGCCTGACTAGGAATCCGTAGTAGCTTAAAAAGATTTAATGAAGGAGGGAAACGTGTGCTGCTAGTGTCACACAGAAAAATGGTGGAACCAGGGAGTTTTCTTCTCTTTTCTTCGGTAGTCAGCTCAGGTTGGGTTTGGAGGGTCTGTTCTTTCCCCTGAAGTTCAGCTGTTGCTTCAACAAAAAAGGAAGGCAGGGTCTGGGACCGACCAATACGACTGATGTTACCAGGATCTATGCCGCGTCTGCTAGCAGTACTAAGGGAGGCGGTCAATATAAAAGGCTCATGTGTCATGGCTCTTGAACGACGGGATTGCATCCACAAAAATAAACCCAATAATAAGAAGTATTTCCAAGTTGAAAAGTTCAGAAAGTCAAGGGACTTAGACGTTGAATTCAAGAGTGTGATTTCAGCATACCATTTAACCCTTTAACGCCTTCCCCTGTTCCATATCTTGATTGAGTCAATTGAAAAAAATCCAGTGAGAGGGAACACTGTATTAGCAATGGAAACCAGAGAAGGGTATCATCTACAAGTCAGAAACTCTGAGGATTTTTTTGTAAGACAGGAGTAGGTGAATCTGGATTGGTGGCTCATGATGGAAGACTATTTAAGAAGCAGTTAGAAAAGGCCTTCATCCAGCAGAATTCTGTAGACTCCTTTAGCCCAGAATGGCAGAGCTGAAGAAAACAGTGGTACTGCGGATGCTTTAAAGCTCCACTCAGATCCCCTTTCCCAGACCCAGAAACCCATCCCCCAGCTGCAACCCAACACCCTTCTCTAGCGGACTGTCCTCCAATGACAGGAGCTATCTCATATGGTGTTGTCTGAAAGGTCCCTTGCTACAGCCCTCTCGCCCTCTGCCCCTGCCCTAGGCTGGCTCCTAGCCAAAGGCAGGCCAAAGCACAGGCCTACTGGTTCAATCTCCTTTGCTCCTGGGTAGGACAACCTCTAGGGTATAATTCATGCTCAAGAGCTCCCCGTGAGGTCAAGCTGAGCCACACTTCAGCTGAAACCACCCCTTTGCCCAATTCCTTTGTTGCCCAGTCCTGCTTCCCTCCCTCCCTAAGGATTTCCCCTGAGAACACTCCCTCAATAAATCACTGGCATGGAAATCCTCACCTCTGGCTTGGCTTCTAGGAAACCTGACTTAAGACAGTGACCTAAGACTGCATTCTCTAAGGGTGGGATCCTGGGCTCAGATCACTCACTGACAGCAACAAGGACCCCGTCGTGGGGTAGGCAGAGTATCCATAGCCCTTGGTGTGAGAGCAGTGGAATGACTAATACATTCATCTGCGGTGAGCAGGTGGGAGTAAATACACAAGTTTGTGCAATGCCTCGGCCTCATAGCACTCATTGCTGTTTGGAATGATCTTGTTTAAATCTTTATTTTCATGTTTTTGTTTGTTCTCAGCTAGAATGAAAAATCCACCACATCCCAGACCTTGTCCCTCTTCTTCACTCAGGTTTCCCCAGTACCTACAACAGTGCCCAGCATTTAGTAGCTATTAAGTGACTGGTGGTTAAATGAATGAACAGAAGATTCATAGATGGGCCAGAAGAAGAAATGACTGAAGAGCAGATTGGTTATTAGGTTTGAGAGTCAAAATATTTGCTGATATGGCCCAGGCCCTGACAATCAAAAAACCATCATCCATAGGGTGTGGAGTCCCCCCCTTGCCAGCTGGTAACATTTTAGTTAGTAGATCTAGGGAAATTGTCTCTGTTTAGCTTCTCAAGGGTTTAGCCAAGAAAAATGCTTTCTGCCTCCACTGTATCATTCTTCTCTTTCCTGTGTTCTATGTTCTGTCAGCATGACTCCATCTACTTTCTATCTTCCAAAAACGTGTCAAAATCTACAGTCCACTGAGGCCCGAGGTGGTGAGGAAAACAGATGTGCTCTCTCTCCCATCTTGAACTGGAAGCTCATCAAAACATTAAAAATCCCACAATAATAACACTTACCGTAATTATTAATACATTAGGGCTCAAGTCTGCCATGTTATTTGTTGCTTTCTGTTTGTTCTGGGTTTTTGTTTGTTTTCTTTTCCTGACTTCCCTCATTGAACAAGTTCTAAAATCCCATATTGATTTATCTATAATGTTCTTAAGTATGTCTCTTTGTGTAGTTTTGTCATGGCTGCTCTAGGTAAGACATTACATGTATGCAACTTAGAGTCTATTGGTGCCAACATTCTACCAGCTCAAATGAACTTTGCCTCCCTCTCCATCCCTTTAGCCTCCCCTCCTCATAATAGAATTGCCTTAAATACTTCCTCTCCATACATTTAGGACCCAGTGGGGGTGAAAGTCTTAGCTCCCACCTGGACTCAGCCTTTTCTGACACCACTTGGGCAGGGTGGGATTGCCTCATTACGAACTGGTGAGGGTGGAATTTCAAGCCCCCACTTGGATTTTGCTGGCCTGGGTAGGGGTGAGGTCAGTTTTCTGCGGTGTTTGGCTGAAGTAGAACAATTATTGTTTAAATGTTTTCTGTCTTGCTATGCTGCCCTTCTCCTCGTCCTTTGGCTAAAGAGAGCAACTTAGGGTTTTAGTCAGTCAGACACTTCGTCTGTCCATCCGTCTGTTGGTGCTTCTGGGTTGCCAGCTTTTTGAGCTCCAAGTCTGAGACATTTGAAGCAAAAAGCACATCTAGGGAACTCACCACGTGTCAGTCCTTGGGTCTGTCTTCTTCTTACCCGATCTGCCTTCTTTCCTTTATAATCTCCTTATATTTGTTTTATACGTGAGGTCCACGAGCTTTAGCTGTATTTAGTGGGAGGCACAGGGAAAAGCACATCTACTCTATCTTCCTGGAAGTGGAAGTCTGCTGTATAGATTTTTATAGCCTTTGGATGTTGACTCAAATAAATATATTACCTACAAAAGATAATTAAATAAAAATAATGCAATGGAAACAGTAAAAAGCAGATTGGATCCTTGAGATAAGCGATGTAATGCATTAGAACATCGATTAAGACATTTATCCTCAGTGATATAAAATTAATACAGTGATAATAAAGATAACGGATATGAAGGGCCATCTGAGGACACGCATTCTTCGAGGGATTCCAAAAAAAAACTAGAACTGAACAGATGAAGGACAATCAGTAGGAAAGAAATTGTGGAACACACTTGACAATTCATAAAACGACAAAAAAAAAAAAAGATTTGAAAAAAATCCATGATGTCTCTGGGAATTTTTTAAAAAATCAAAGTAAAATAAAGATACAAATGTTCTCCCTTATCAAACAGGCTATTAAAATTTGATGGCACTCTCAGTTAGCCAGAGTATGAGAAATGGGTACTGTCACACATAGCTATTAGTTCTTTGTACTGCTGCAAGATATCTGGAGGGTAATTTTACAACATACCTTAAAATTCCTTAAAATGTTTATTGAGTCTGACCCAATTTTTTAGTTCTATTACTGTGTCCTTAGGAAATACGGAGAAGAGATGAGCAATGATTTAGCTATAGGATGGTTCCTGGCAGCTTTCTATATAATAGTAAAAATTAGACACAATTCTATAGCAAACCCTTGGAAGGATTTACTGTGCATCAGGCATTTCCTAAGCGTTGTTTGCATATTAACCCATTTAATCCTTCCAACAACCTATGAATGAAGTGTTATCATCTCTCCCATTATATAAGTGAGGACAATGGAAGCACAGAGGGATTCAGTCAGTTGCTGGGATTTGCATCAGTGCCTGGTTCCATGCCTCACACCACTCTATCGGCTGTCTGTCTAGATAACACTTATGTGACATGTATATTCTTACACAGCCATTAAAATAATGTTGTAAATGTTCATATTTAAAATATAAAAAATGTTCCAAATTGATTATTAATGGAACACTGGTGACTTACTAAATAACAAGGCAATCTTGGGGGAAAAATGTAAGTGTAGATTAAAAAAAAAGAAGATTTATTTTAGAGAGATTGAGAGAGCATGAGCAGGAGGGGCAGAGGAAGAGGGAGAGAGAATCTCAAGCAGACTCTATGCTGAGTGTAGAGCCCATTGTGGGGCTTGATCTCACGACCCTGAGATCAGGACCTGAGCTGAAACCAAGAGTCCGTTGCTCAACTGAGTGTACCACCCAGGCACCCCTGTAAGTGTAGATTTTTAAAGTGCAGCATCTAAGGGTCAAAGATTCATATCAGAGATTAATGATTCTTCCTTTAGAGCTCTGGTGCTTGGAGTCATCTTGCTGATTGCATTGGAGATGCAATGATTTACCGAGTAATGATAAGTTCTGGGCAAGTGCCCGATAAATTCACATTTGCTGCCATAAGAGGTCTTTATAAGAAAAGCTGAATTTTCTCCAAATTTCTCTAACATTGGATGAGCAGATGTATATTTCCTTCCAAAGTTGTCTTAAGTATTTTAGTATTAAAAATTATGTTTTCATAAAGCTTTGCAAAACTGATCTCATCACTGGAAACTGGGTTTGTCAGCCATAGAAACTGAGATAAGTATGTTTTCCGTAAACTATTAGAGGCTTATTATTAAAAATTATCTTAGAAATTGTGATTCCTCAGGCATTTTCTGGTCTTCTTTGCCCTCTTAGAAACTGAGTTTCCTCTTGGTTCTTTGCTCTCTCAATGTCATTCCTCTGTAGGTCTTTCTTGCTTCTTCTGCGGTTTTATTCCTCATTGCCTGTCCCTTCTGAGAGGCTTTGGGGAATAGACTGAAATCAGGGTGAGTCTCTTTTTAGGATGGCATAAACAAAGTGACCCGCACAGAGTGATATGCGACAGGATGTCATCTTCAGAGTCTCCTGGAAGGGTGACTTAAATGAATAAAGATAAAACGAGTGACTTAAATGAACAAAGATAAAATGAATGAATACATGACACTTCATGGACTCTCTTAAGATCCTTAAATGTAATACATCCCAATAATTAAAAAAACAACAACCGGGTAGCAAAAATGGAGATGACATTAAATCGTATGTTTGGTCCATACTTGTGTAAAGCGACAACTGAAATAAGGAGCATCATACTAACCACCATGGTGCTAACATTGCTAAAAAAGAAAGTCAGAAAGTAGCGTCATGCCAACACTTCTAATTTTAATCACAGCTCTAAATAGTTAAGAGCACACCCAGAAAATGATAGTGTATATCTAAGTCTGGGGTTTTTTGTGGTTAACATCTCTCTGACATAACCTTAGATAGCAGGTGGTTTCTCTTCCTCGGGGCACAATTCTAAATATGGCGTATCCTTTCCAGAGGCTGTGGTTTGAGAGAAGAATAATGATGGTGACCTGTGTAATTACAGGTATGATGACGAAGCTTATAAGAAAAACTCGGCCTTTGTGAATCTCTAAGAAGTTTTTAATTAAGAGGGACTCACTAAGGAAGATAGTAAAGGTTTAGAAGTCATGTAATTATTTTCCTTCGCCTTTATTTTGCTTTATATTGAGATGACATGATCTTTTAGAAGGCAAGGCAAACATCTAGACACACACTTTTTCTGTTTATAATTATATAATATGCCGAGATAATATACTGAAAACTACTTGTTTCCACGGTGATCTGTACCAAAGTTGAGGTTCATAAGTTCATGCATCTTGGCGACAGTGCTACTTAAATTAATCTGCAACAAATAAAACAATAGTGACCTGAAATACATTTGCTGTAAAGATGTGAGTGCACAAGGACAAGCCAACCCTCCCCACAGGAAGGCAGACTGTGGCTAAAGAGGGGAATTGAGTACAGCATCAGGTGCTCTCCTCCTGAATCCCCGTAGAGTGACACATAGACTGTGTTAAAAAGGAAACATGCACATCAGTGCTGCAAATCAGGAATGGGTAATAGGTACATGCAAGAAACTGGTGAGTTTCTGCAAGCTGTAATGGGAACGGGTGAGGATGTCGGACGTTCTTAAACCAGGCCAGATGTGGCCTCTTGAGAATGAGTAAGTCCTCGGCACCAGGACACTAAGCGTGCACTCATTCTAGAGGGGCTCTGAGACTCCTCCCTGACACGAAAGGCAGTCCCAAGCTGTGTAGAGGTTTTCAGCTTTGTTCCTAGATCAGGCCCAGAAATAGAGCAGAGAGGAAGGGGAGGAGGATTTAAAGATCATTTATAACAGGTCGTCAGAAATGTGAGTATGAAGCTGGGGAGAGAGGATGGAGCTAAAGATAAAAATTTCAGCATATTGTGGTATTTATAGCCTTGCATGAGATGGCTGGATTAGATCATTAGGTGAGAGTATAGGTAAGAGCCATGCTGCCCAAGGATCAGACCGTGGCATGTTCCAATATTCAGAGGCTGGGAGAAGAGGGAGGAAAGAAAAATCCAACATAGAAGATTAAGGAGGAGCAGGTAATTTCTGAGCTGTTAAAATGATTCCAGAAAGGCTTCTTGATCAAAATGGTAGACCTGAGCTCTTTTCTTTCAACCGAAGAGTTCACTGATGCAACAGTCAGTGTATATGAGTAAGAGTACATCCGCATGTGTGCTGAAACCAATCTAAGTGCCATCACTTTGACAAATATTTGGAAGGCAGGAAAGTATCTAATATTCTTATTCATAAATAACACAGGCACAGGAAACAGTAAACCGCAGCCTGCAGGATGCTTGAGCCAGCTGTCAGGGGAGGTGGGAAGTGATTTCACCAGAGTAAAGACTCCAGGCTCTGAGTCAGCAGATACAGAGGGCAGGGATGGGCTGTGGGTTGTCAATCAGGGTGGTGAGCGAGAGGCTTGCATATAGAACAGGTAGACTGAGAGGCTTCACCACCAGCTGGAGCCCCCAAGAAGTGCTCCCTGAATAGGCTGGAAGATTTGCCTCAAAGAGGTCTTTGGTGTGAGTTTTGAATCTAGGTAGAGAGGCAGAGTAGAATATGGGAGGAATCTTAGACTCTTACAGGGGATTAATGAGGTAAAGGAAAAACAGCTTTTTCCAGAAGTGAAATATACCGAAGTTTCCTATTCTCAGAGTAGAGGCTTTTCATCACCCTGGCCACTGGGAGCTCTCACTCAGCCTGCCTATGCCCTTCTCACGAACTGCATACTCAGAGCCCACAGGTAGCCATCCTGTTAAAGAGAGTCCTGCTGCATAAACAGACCAGCAAATCTGCAGAGGAAGCCACTCCTGCTACCAATATGAATCAGAACAACTCTTCCTTTGTAATTGTGTGTGTTAAATCAATGATCACGAGACACTTACGGAAAACAAAACCGTGAGAGAGGACAGGCAGAAGAAAGGAAGAAAAAAGTAAAGAACAGAAGAGTGCATAAAAATTCTGTGACATTTTAAATGATATTTTATCCATAAAATAGAGGAAATGAGAACTAATGGATATTAAAATACATTATAAAATTGAAATAATTGCATATCATTATTTCTTTGGCAACACGTATTTACATCATCACGTTATTTTAGACATTGTTTCTTGTTTTTCATTAGAATCAATCTATTGTCAACACTCAAATCTTAATTTGTTGCAGAACCAAATGCAAATATTATAGATTCTGACAGTATAGAAATGGGTGTACAGCTGACAATGTGCAAGGGGGAGGGAAAAAGTAGTGGAAGTATGGGAGTTCTAACTGTATCTTCCACGGTCCAGAATCAGTGGTGGGTCTTTGTTTAAGTGTATCTTTAAAAGTATAATGACAAACAATGTAACTGATAGTAAGTTAATTAACATAGCTCAGAAACTTGAGTTAAAGTGTTCTGAACTGCCCATCTTTTATGAAGGGAGATATTACATACCTTTCCTAATTGATCGATTTAGAAAGAATATTTGCTAGAAAGTAAGTGTATTTATTAGACTTGCAGTGATAATCACCAGAAGAACTAAAACCAGAAATGGGTAAAGTGATTTGCACATAGGCTAGGACTACAGATGAATCAGAGGAGGGGATCTTTTTTTTTTTTATTTGTATCCTTCTTAGGAGTGTGTAAAAAAAAATAGGTGTGTGTATTGCTATTATTAATAAGTAACCATTATTATAAAATAAACTCACCAGGATCATAGAGGAAGAAACTCCTAAGTTTTTGAAACTATCATAATCCTGATACCAAATTCTAACAAAGAAGAAAATAATAAACTTAATTTTATGAGCTTATAAACGCTGATGCAAATCATTGTTAACAAAACAGGTTTGGTAGTTAATTGAAAGATTGATGTGACACATCCAAAGAGAGTTTATTCCCAGAACATAGGATATTTCAACATTCGGAAATCAATTCATACATTTCTACTTAATAACAGATTAATGAAGGAAAAAGCCACAATCATCTCAATAGATTGAAAATTCAACATTCTTTCCTGATTAATAAATTCTTATAGTAAAAGACAAATAGAAATATATATTTTTGATGTGATAAAAGTGGTTGAATCACGCATGACAAAATTTAACTCCTTAGTATATAAAGTGCTTTTACAAAGCAACAAGAAAAAGATACACCCAATAGAAAAATAACAGTAGGAGGCAAATCACAGAGTAAATCAATTATCCCCAAAACAAAAAAATATTCAACCTTATCTCATTTAAAGAAATGTAAGCATAAGCTACAAAAAAATTTTAAGCTATTATATTTGCAACTATTAAAATGCTCAATACTGGAGAATTTTAAAGAAACAGGCTCACTTTCTCATCTAGTTGAAAGATGTGTATGTTGATAAAATAATTCTGGAAGATAATTTGTCAATATATTAAAAAAGCATTAAAAGTGTATATATACCCTTTGATCTAGAAATTACATTTCTAGAAGTTATATCTAAAGAAATCACTTGAGGGGCACCTGGGTGGCACAGAGGTTAAGCGTCTGCCTTTGGCTCAGGGCGTGATCCCGGCGATCTGGGATCAAGCCCCACATCAGGCTCCTCCGCTATGAGCCTGCTTCTTCCTCTCCCACTCCCCCTGCTTGTGTTCCCTCTCTTGCTGGCTGTCTCTATCTCTGTCTAATAAATAAATAAAATCTTTAAAAAAAAAATAAAAATAAAGAAATCACTTGAGATAGATATTCACAAAATTTAATAAGATTAATAGTCAAAATATCATATTTATAATGAAAAATAAAAATAAATGTCCAACAATGGAATAATAGTTAAGTATTGTAGGTCCATATGAAAGAATATTATTCAACCATCAAAAGTGACGTTGCACATGAATGCTTGTTGATATGGAAGATGTTTATGATATATTCAGTGAAAAAACAAAGCTCAAAATAACATAACAGTATGATCTTGTTTTCATTTAAAACAATTCTCTAGCTAGCCAGATATCGAGCTATCATTTATTTATTTACTTACCTACTTATGCACCTATCTGAACAAAGCTGGAACAATATTTACCATGATGTTAATGTATAACTGACTAGTATTTTTTCATTTTCTCTATTGTACATTGTATATTATTATTTTTTTTTTCAAAAAATAAACAAGTATTGCTTTTGCAATAAAGTAAATGTTATTTTAAGGTAAAAGTATATATATTTCTCCCTTTGTTTAAACTATGACAAAGGTTTAATACTCTTTTCATAAAATGACCCTTGCAAGTCATTTAGAGAAATGAACGGCACAGCAGAAAAATGGGCTCTAGATTCCCAAAATAAAAACCATAAATGACCTAGGAACAAGAAAAATTCAACCTCACTAGTAATTAAAAAAATAAAATCAAAGTGAGATAATCTTTTTCTATCACCAAATAGACAAGTCTTCTAAAAAACAGAGAATTAATTCCCTGTGACGGCAAATGTTTAGGGCTATGAGATCACTTGTACAATGCCGATGGGAACAATATTTCTAGAGAATATGATAATACATAACAAAAGCCTTAATGTTGTGCATGCCATTTGGCCCAGACATTCCCTTTCTCAGAATTTCCATAAAGAGATCATTATGGACATGTACAAATAAGGATGACCGTTACAATATTATTTGTAATAGTGAAAATTAGAAAAGACTCAAATGTTCAAAAATAACTACATTATGGTGTATACATACATTGGAATATTATTCAGAAATTAAATTGGACTTTTAGAAGAACAGTTAATGACATGGAACAGTTTATAATATACAGTGAAGTGGAAAGAAGTGTTCTTTCTCTGCTTTATCCCAAACCAGGGCATGTGTTCTTTCGGTGCCACCTGCAACACCCTGGTGCTCTTGTCACATCTGATACTCAACCACTTAAGATGGCTTGTTGGTGCCTGTCCCAACCCCTGGTAACAATGGTACTGTGTCTCTCTCTTATGAATTTATATAGTGATTTTACAGTGGGAAAGATCTACATTTGACAAAGAAACAGTACTGGTAAGTAATGGGTCTGTGTTCCTGAGATACAGAACTTAATGTGAGCATGGAGCAAATGACCTTACATAACTTGAAAATGTACTTACAACTAATGAAAAAATAAACATGCCATTTATTTGACCTTTTGATTAAATCAACAATGCCAAAATATACTTTTTTTGCTATTCGAGACTTGGAGAGGAAATTAATAGTATAAGGGTTATAGTGTGTGTTTGAAACTCCATGCAAATTAGAAATTATGTCCATAGAGTCATTGAGATTCAGTTGTTCCCTCTATAATCTTTGGAAGCAGCACAGTCAGCCTCTTTTGGTCATGCACTAGGCTCTGTTGCTCTGTGTGCTTGGGTCAGTTATACAATCTCTCTCTGCCTGTTTCCTCACCTAATAATGGGCATAATGATAGTACTGACATTGCAGGGATAGTGTGCAATTAAAGTTAAGATATTTAGAGACCTTAGAATATATATGGTAAGCATTCAGTAAATGTTAGCTGATAGTATTATTTTTATGACTACCATTATTATAAGGGGATTTCTGCTTATTTTAAATAGTTTTCAGTTACTTTAAGTATTTAATAAATTTGAATGGTTTCCATAATATTTACTTGCTTACTCATTCACTCACTGTATTTCCTGATATCTTTATGATTTGTTTGCTTTGGGATTTTGAATATTAGAGCCTAAAAACACACAGAGAATCCATGAGGCTGTAGAAGCCATGAGGAAGAGACAGGAAAGTCAGGGCAGTGATTCAGCAGTAGGAAGGGAAACAGAGAATAGATCAAAGTGGCAGATGATAGAACCAGGCTACAGACACCTGGCTGTGAGGGGCAACATGACTCCTGCAGCACAAGCCACACACTAGGTCCTCTGAGTATCTGTCCTGACCCTGACTTTCTGTGGCATAGCTTTTCTGGTTGGCTTGACTTCATGTCTTTCTTTTATAATAAAACTTTCTCAACTGAGGAAACCTGAAGACATCTTAGAAGTTTGCAGAGCATATATGACACACATGCACAAACCATGTCAAGCATGCCATGGATATATACAAGGAAGATCCACATGGGATGCTGGCCCTCTCCAACTTTTCTGCTTTACTGGCCTCTTTGCCTTTTGTTTTGGACACAGACTGCAACCTTATTCTTCAACTAGCCCTTTGGATGACTGTCTTAATTTGGGGCTTCCAATCTTGACTTTGATCTAAAGCACCTCTCTGGGTCTCAGTCCTGAATTCTGACTTCTCTATTGATGAATCGGAACTCTGAATAAGCATGTCCTCACATTGTCATAGAGATGGAATCCGCTTGGGCCTGAAATGGAAGGAAGATTGTGATAGAGTCTGATTAATGAGCAGCTGGATTGAAAGGCAAGGGACGTGAGCAGGAGGGTTTTAGAACGTAAAACTGAGAGACTGTCAGGGGCGAAGAAGAGGGCAAAGTCCAGGATAATTTCTCTGTTTTTGTCTTGGCTGTCTAGAGGGACTAACAAAATGGCACGTTTTCCAGCAAAGAGGACAAGTTGTTGTATGGAGGCAGATTTGGAGATTTCAGGTGGATT
Organism: Ursus americanus; assembly: GCF_024610735.1. Lineage (NCBI taxonomy): Eukaryota > Metazoa > Chordata > Mammalia > Carnivora > Ursidae > Ursus > Ursus americanus. Next base: position 21,912,039 of record NC_142144.1, read on the forward strand.
CTTCCAGCAGACAGTTGAAAATCTACTTTTAAGAATGCAGACTATTTCTCCATTGTCCTAGCTACCAATTAGTTTGAATTAAAGTAAGTTGGTCTACAGATTGTTATTTTCTCCTTCCTGTTTATTTGCTTTTCAGGAGAATTGGGGTTCATACCATTTCAGAAATAAATTCATATTATTCATGCTGACCTTAGAAAAAGATGCTTCATGTGGTGGTCCTCTGAAAAATCTGTGCACCAGGGATCTGAGTTCCGGAGTTTGTTTGTTTATTTATTTAGGATAAAAATGTAACAAGATTGGGTTAATTAATAGTCCTGCAAAAAGTTGATAAATAACACTATATTAATTCTATTGCCTATGGAATTGGTTTCTAGCAGGAAAAAATGTCAGAATGCACAAAAACATCAAGTTTTAAATAACTCAGAGCCACAAGACCATCTTGTGACATCTTGTAAACTATGGTTTAAGAGATTTAATAGACTGTGGCAATAAATTAACGGATGACAAATTTGAAATGCGTAGCTTCAGGAGCAAGTACAGAAGAAAATTGTATTATTTTGCAAAAGTTATACGCATGTCAGTCTACAGTGTAACTGTAAAAGTTATTATGTCTGCGAGGGTGTTTGTTGTATATATGAGGTAAAAAAAAAAAAAACCAAAAAAGGACAGAAAGTTCTGGAAAGTTAAAGCGAAGGAAAAGATAATAAAAATTTCAAAGAAAAAGGTAAATTAATGAGACACAAAAAGTTTTTTTTTCAGAAAAACCGTAGGAATAAAATAAGCAGATGAAATTTATGACAGGGGCACACACAAAGGAGAAACTTCCACAGGAGAAGCAGCACAAAGACAGAAAAGGAAACTAAAAATCACAATAAGAATACAGCCTTACTGATTTGTCATTTTATTCCTTAGAAGCCCTCTCTCAATAAAGTATAACCACAACTCTGTAGAATACAAATATAAAATGACTCATAAATGCGAGAAAGTAATTCAATAAGAAAACAAACCAGCACCCGTCTTCGGGTGGGGAGACGATGAATGGTTTTTCCTTCTTAGCGTTCCGTACTTGACCTAAACGTCTTCCAGGAAGATACACTACTTTCATAACGGACGGGAATTAACTCTATTTAAAAAATGAAGCTCTGTATCACATTTCGTATTAAATGTAATGCAGCAGAGTCTGCGTTGCCAGCTAATTCAGGGACTGAAAAAGATGCCATTCTCTCCCGCACAGGAGACCCAGGCGGCCTTTCCAATAGCGGACCTGCTCTGGGTCGGTCTCCCGCGTCAGTTCTGCGCATGCTCCGTTCTGGCCGAGCCGCAGACTGCACGCTTCCGGTGTGCGCCAGCATTCCTTCCCATCTGGGGCCCGGGGCGGTGGTTCTGCGAGTCCCAGGCGGGACGGCGGCGTTTCCCCGGGGGGCAGCCTTCGCCCCTCAGCCGCTGCCCGTGCGCTCCGCCCTCTCGCACATGCGTTGCAGGATGCGGTGAATACTGGGGAAGCTGGGTCTGTCGGCGGGCAGCTGGCTCCAGCACAGGCGCATCAGGTTGTACAGCTCCAGGGGGCAGTCCTCGGGGCAGGCGAGGATGTGGCCGTCGCGCACGTAGTAGATGACCTCCTCGTGGGCCATGCCGTAGTAGGGCTGCAGGCCGTACGAGAAGATCTCCCACAGCACCACGCCGTAGGCCCACACATCCGACTCGGTGGTGTAGCGGTTGTAGAAGATGGACTCGGGCGGCATCCAGCGGATGGGGATGGCGTCGTTTTCGTTAGCTTTGTAGTAGTCCGCCGAGTAGATGTTCCTGGAGAGGCCGAAGTCGGCGATTTTCACCACCATGTTCTCGCCCACCAGGCAGTTCCGGGTGGCCAGATCCCGGTGCACAAACTTGCGCTCCGAGAGGTAAGCCATGCCGGCGGCCACCTGCCTGGCGATGCAGAGCTGCTCGGCGCAGGAGAGGGGCGGCGGGGCAGGGCTGGACGCCTGGGCCCTCCCCGACAGGTCGCCGTGACTGAGGCTGCGCCTGCTGTGCGGGGACATGCTGCGGAGGAACTCGTTGAGGTCGCCGTAGGCCATGTATTCGAAGAGCAGGCACATGGGTTTCCCGACCGCACACACGCCTGCAACCGAAATCACGGGCCGTGTTAGGCGGGGTGTCTAACGTGGCGCTCCAGAAAGAGCGCTCCAATGGCCAATGACCAAGATCAGAACATAGGGGACCCTGGCTTTCTGTGGACAGCATCACAGCCCAACCCTGACCCCACTTGGCTGTGTCAACATCTCCTATTTTCCTTTTAAGATTCGGCTTATCTGTCACTCCTGCTAGAATGCCTGGGCTCCCAGCACTACCGATCAAGGATTGTCCTTCTATCGGCCTAGGACCTGTCATCCTGGGACAACCGTCTACTTGTTTGAGGTTTCTCCTCCAACATGTTAGCACTTTGAAAGCAGAAATCATGTCTTATTCTTTTTTTAAATCCCACACACCTGCCAGGTGTCTGGTACAGCAAGTGCTCAGTACATGTTTGGTGAGTGAATTTGGGAACGCATGTTTGCTTTGAGCGTGTAATGTTCTGTGTTTCTGCTACTTCTGTGGAGAAGGATGATAAGGAAGATGTTGTATGAAATTTGGAAAGAATGACAAAAACAATCCAAAATCTTAGTTGAAGTACTCAGTGAAACATTTTAAAATTTAGATTTTACAGTGTTTGTTCTAGAAAGAAAAAAAAAATGCGCATATAGAGTCTCAATTTTAGTTCCAGGAGGACATTTGTAAATCTTAACTTCTTGCCGTGTGCGACAGGGAAATAGGACACCTTGAACTATCAGATCGTTTGGGCACAACTTCACATCACCGTAAAAACAGATTATGAGATCTATGATTCCTTTTTTTCCAGCAAAAATTAGAAGTCTCTGTTCAAAAAGGAAGAGAAATAACAAATAACATTATCTTGGCTTATTTATTTGGGGGCTGGTTTTTACTTTCAGGGATTTGGCAATCAGTGTATTTATAGATTCTAGAGAGAAATTTAAAGAAATGACAACATATTTTTTTCTGAGCAATTTAAAAAAACCTATTTTTTGAACTGAGGTTGTTTAATACCATGTTCCAGAAAATATTATATGGGAAGAAACAGAGATGTCTCTCTGATGAAGTAAAGGAGAAGGTGCCAGTGCAGGATGAAGGAGGAAAACTTGGAAAGCCTCCATTTGGCAAGAAATGTGAATAATTGCAATACGTTTCTTCGTTTCTATTTTCATACCTAAGAGTTTCACAATGTTAGGGTTATCAAATTCTGCCATGAGAGCTGCCTCCCTCTGGAAGTCTGCTTGCATGTCTGCGGAGGCTTCTTCTTTGAGCATCTTCACTGCCACCATTGTGAAAGGTTCATGGGGAAGTAAGCCCGGAGCCCTGAGAGAGACATTTATTTAGGAAGAAAGCAACAATCAGGAGCATTATACATATCCACGTTCATCTACCCGCATTCATATATATTCCCTCCACTTTTGCAGCCTTTCCCAGAGCCACAGAATCAAAGAAAGAGGCCAATAGTAGATTGTACTTAAAACTTCTTGACGCCAATTAATAAAAATCACTGGGACTATTTTCAACACAGGTTGTTTGAAAAATGCATTATTTGTAAATGTCAGGAATTCTAAAGTACACAGATCCAATGAGATTGTCATTAGCACTCTAAACCCTTGATCTCTAGCCACAGTCTAAATTCCTGGAAGGCAGGGACTATGGCTTACTCATCTTTATATCCTTCTGAAGTCTAAAATGATCCCTTACATATTTTTGGTTCCCCATAAGTATTTGTGTGAGATTTTCATTAATCATGTAACCTCCATACCAGGGCCATTATGAGTGGCGGTAAGTTTGTGTCCTGCCCAAGAACACCGGCACAGAATGACAATTGGTTAATAAAACCAAGTCCATGTTTTCTGGCCCACCTGTGTGTCTGTGAGCCACATCCATGCAGAAAGGTTGTTTCCTTCCAGTTCACACAGAGGTAATAAATGGGCTAGCATTGGTCCTTATGCATACTCTTTCCTTGAGCTCATTGTTTTCTAGCATTTTTGCATTATTTTTCCCCTTTTCTGCTTTGCCATTCCATGGACATCTATTTAATATCTACACGTCAGGCTCTGAATTCTTAAATGGAGAGACTAGTTCAAAGCACATTTTAAACGAAGTGGAGAATATAGCAATAGAAAATGGAAGAGAAGTAAATTTTACAATTATTTACTAAAAATACAAGAAATTATGATTAAAATGTATGATAAAATTATTTTCTGGAAAGGAAATATAATTAAACTTTGCTAATTGCTTATAATTTGATATATACATAAATGAAGATTCTCTTCTACTCAGCCCTGTTTTTCAGCAGAGAGGAAAAATTATTAAGATTCAAAGTACAGTACTTAGTAAAATGAGGTTAATGATGTGAAGAATTATTTGATAATAATTATCACACATACAGCCTAGACATCAAGGTAGTGGTCTGGTGACTTTTCAGACATTACATATTTTTGTGGAAAGATTTTTCACAGGGGTAACTTTACCTTGCTTGAAAGACCCTTCCAAAGGCTCCCTCTCCAATATCTCTCACATATTCAATGTTATTCCTTGGGTACTCCAGGCTGAGCAATTTGGGATTCAGAAGGAGTGGCATCCTCTGGTACATGGGGTTGGGATGAAGTCTGTCTAGCAAGAGCTCAGAAGGAAGAGTAGTGAGGGTCACTGCTGCCGATTCTCTGCAGGTGAGACAGGGAAGACCAATGATAAGTTCAGGATCAGGTGAGATCTTTGTACTCGGGCTTGGGTTTTAAAGAGATACAATGTTAGGAGGAAACAAAACAAATTATACTAAGGCAGCTGAAGATCCTTCAGTTTTAGAGCAAGACATATTTTCTTCGGTCTGGGAGTCAAAAGGTAACTTTTCTTAGGAATTTTGTCACTATCCAATCTGTCATGGCAATGGGTTGGGGGGTTGGGGCAGATGGGGAGCAGGAATAGCCATATTTTTCCAAATTATTGTTTAGATCCTATCTGCTGTAAAAAAATTAACCTTAGGACATGGGATCCTATGTAAAATGTTATTGATATTTTTAAAGATCGTGGTTGGGTGCTTCATCCTAAAGCAAGGCAACGGATGTCATAAAGGGACTGGCAGTATTATATATATTCTTCCTCCTGTCCCCAATTCTAATATTAAATTTGTAAGTTTTAAAATATTACTACATGTGGTTGGCTTAAAGTAGAATCTCACCTTTTCTTATTTTTCCATTGTTTTCGTCTTCGGCAGCAATAAAGAGTAGTTACAGTAAGAAGCACAAATATGGCAAAGCTGGACATGATGGAGATTATTACAGTCATGGAGTATGTAGGTGAGATAGAGAAGGAGGAAGAGGAAGAGGAAGGCAAGTCTGGAATGTCCACGCTCGGCTTTGAGGACGTCATGGGTGGGAATGCTGTAAGTAAACAAAATTCTTTTCATTCATTCTTAAACTTTTAAGAAGCAATCTTTGCATTCAGGCCATCTTGGCTAAATTTAAGCAAATTTAGTAAACTAAATTTAATTTTAGGAATATGGTTTCATGGATCAGGTTCTCCCTGGTTATATATCTATAAAGTCCAAGTCTAAGAATCCAGAGATCCAGTTGTGAGTCAATCCAACTTACAGAATCACAGAACTTTACAGATGAGACCCAGAGAAAGGAACTATTTTTTCCAAGACAAATGCAGATCCTGGGCTAGTGCTCTTTACACTGCATCATGTTGTTTATGACTAGACAACAGTTATGGACCTAATTAAGTTATTAAATAAAATAATTTCATGAAATTGTATTTGAGGCCAGGATTGTCTAAAGCTGTTTGTTGATTTACAAACAAAACAAACATAATAGAAGAAGATGAAGAGTGGAAATATTAGGACACAAATGAAAAGTTAGTTCATCCAAAAATTGAGCTCCTGTCAAACTCCTATGAAAAAGGTCAGTGCAATCTGAAAACAAGGCAAAATCTGCATTACCCTGGAAACCAAAAGATGCCATGTTTGTATCACTCTGTAGAGTGCAAAGTCCTTTGCGTATCTATTAAAACAGCTTTATTAATTTATATTTTATATTCTTTTAATTGACTGAGTAAAGACAAAAACATGGAGACAGAGTATCTTAATAATATAATTGACAAGAATGTTCTAATAGCAAACAGTGTACTTTGTACCCTACACGGAGAGAATAAGCCCTGTTTTCAAATATTTGCGGAATACTGACAGACATGATCTTTTGTCAGGCCACAAAAGTAAATCTCAGATTTCAAAAGCAGAAATTATGCAGATTTATTCTGACTAAAATGCAATTAGCAATAGACTAAGTAAAATCCAATAGGACATCTAAAAAAAATTCAATAACTTTTCACTCAAAGAGTAAAAAGTAGCCATAGGGACAGATTCGAAAACAACTTCCTGGTAGAGTATGTGAGCTTTGGCCAAAGCCGTGCTCAGTGGTAAAGTCCTAGAGTTATCTCTTTCCATTAGAGAAAAAGGATGAAAGTGAATGAGCTAGACATTTAACTCAAGACTTTGGAAAAGAAACAAAACCTACAGAAAACAGAAAAATAGCTGATAAAATAACAGCCATGTACAAGCAGAAATTAATAAGTTAGAATACACATACCACAAATGCTGTAATTTAAAAATGGGTCAATAGTTGGTCTTATATTTATAAAGTGGTCTTATCAGTGGAATTTCAATTTTTAAAAGACAAGAAAGGCACAAACATACGAAATTAGGAATGGTAAAGGAGTTTTGACAGTAGACTGAAATAAATATGCAGTAATATGTAATTATGCAGTTACATTTTTTAAATCTTTAGAAAAATAATAGGACCATATTCCCAAATTTGAAAAATCAGAAAATCTGAAGGTAGTCATAACCAGGAACTTTAAAAGTCATTATAGAATTATGGGTACATTCTTTTGGTCTTGGAAGAGATAAAAATTTCTAGATTTTATAAAATGTTCCAATATGAGAAAAATCTATCAAATTATTTTAGAAAGTTATTATAATACTAACATCACAACCTGGCAATGTTAGCACAAAGGAAAAGTGCATACATAGATTAAGGAACATAGATTTAAAAAACCCTAAATGAAATGTTAGCAATTGGCTGCAATATAGTAAAAGAATTAAGTGTTTGATATAAGGAAATAGATTAATATAGCACATCAGAAGGTCAAAAGAAAACTTTTATTGCAGTAGGTGCCTAAAGCCATTTGAAATAGGACGCTTACAAAAGTGATGACAAGTGGGCGGAGATTACAAGGGGTGCCCATGAATGAGCTCTTAATGTAGGAGTGGACACAGTTTCTGTGGCCTGAGCACCAGTCGCTAGCAAGTGGTTTTAGAGCCTGTGGAGACCAAGTCTGGTCACTGTTGTGGCGGGAAGGCCCCCAGCTCAGGCACTGGAGCTGGAAGAAGAGCTCAGCAGTGCGTTCTTGCAGGAGCAAGCACAGCATTTCTCATCAGGTATCACAGCAACAGCGGACTTTGACTTCCTACGTGCCTTTGTGATTGGCTTGAAAGCCGTACTGACCTTCTTTGGACTGAGTCATCTGAAGGTTGGTTTTTTTTTTGTTTTTTTTTTTTTAAATAATCTATCCAAGATGGGTGGGGAGGGGGGCTTAAATTGGAAAGCTAAACTTCCTGATAATAATAAGGTAGGAACAAGCATTGAAAGACAGGAAGAGGCGACAATTTTTGTATCTGGGTTTTACAGGGCAGTTCAAACCATATTTAACATGTGAGGGAATGTAATTTGTAAAATTGGTACTGTTAATCTCATTAGTAAAAATAAGGATAATTTTTTATCAAAAATATCAGACATGGAACACCTAAGTGGGTTAAGCGTCTGCCTCTTGATTTCGGCTCAGGACGTGATCTTGGGTCCGTGAGATCGAGCCCTGCATTGGGCGCCATGTTCAGCAGGAGGTCTGCTTGGGATTCTCTCTCTCCTTTTCCCTCTGCCCCCACCTCCAAAATAAATAAATAAATCTTTAAAGAAATATGAGACATATTAAGAGAATAATCCATGATGACTTAGTAAGATCTATTTTCAAAATGCAAAAATTGGCATTGTTTGAATAATAATTTTGCTTTATGGATGTAATTATATCTTCCTTTGTGGATATTTTGCTATTCCTTGTTTATTGCTTCTGATCTATTTGCTGTGGCCTTCCCTAGAGTGACCAATTATCTCTTCGGATCCAGATTATCAATCCGGATCTCCTTCTTTTTGTCTTTTTCTTCTCTCATCAATTTTATCTCTACCTTTTCCCTTTGAACATCAGGGGAATTTTTATTCACTCATTCATCCGTACATTAATGTATTCATTAAGTTAATATTGATGTTGGGTATCAAGAATACTGTGGTGGACATGGCACGTCTTTGTGTTCAACTATTTAGCTGGGGAACAATTAGTAAACTGATAGTTATAATAGAATATAAGAAGTGTTTAAAGTCTGATAAGCTTGTGAACATCCAGGGGCAGCTCAACTTCAGGTCTAGGCATACTAGGTAGGTTTTCTAGAGCAAATTATTTTAAGTTAAGTGTAAAGGTTGAGTAGGGAATAACCAATTGAAGGTGGATGTGTGTGAGTGGAGCAGGAGGAGTGGGGGGGGGCGGGAAGAGAGGTCATATTCCACAGAGAAGGAATAGCATATCTCAGGGTCCAGACCAAGCAGTTGTGGTGCTTTCCTGAAAGTGCACCTAAAAGTTTCCTTGTTGACTTGGGGAGTGTGTCTAGGTAAGGCTGCGGCTATCAGGTCTGGGTCATAAAAGGCCTTGTATGCCAAGGTAGGTAATTTGGACTTCGCCCTGCAGTGAGTGGAGAGAATCAGTCAGAGGGATTGGCGTCACTGGAGTAGCATGATCAGCTTTTTGCTTTAGAAAGATCATCTGTCTGCCTGTAGCCTGACTTCCTTGGCTGATTTCAAGCTACCAAGACAAAGTCCTGAATGCAGAGTTGGAAAGAGATGTCCAGTAACACACCACCATATAGGATTTCCACCATGCAGATGACAAGGATAAAGAGAAAATCTTAAAGTTTCTTTCTAAATAGAAACAGCAAATTGCTTATAGGAAAAAGTAACAAGACTCATACCAGACAACCAGTTATTTTCAAAACTAGAAGCTAGGAAAGATATAGATGTGAAATCACATCTATAGATTACTGAGAGAAGAGGAGTGTCACTCAGGAATGTATCCCGCTAACACAGCTTTCAACTGTTCAGGTGAGAGAATGCTAATCTGAAGATCTGCTGGGATACAGAGACTCTGTCACCCACAAACCCGGCTGAGGAAGAACGTGAAGCGTGTAGAGCCCTATCGAATTCAGGAATAGTGAAATACCTGCTAAAGAGACAAAGTGAATAGTAAAAAGACATTTCAAACTCAAAAAGATATTTCACTTCAGCAAAAAAAGTTATAAAAGTGAAAACTACTGAAATTCTGTGTGTGTTCAAGCAAAAAAAAAAAAATCTTCCATCGCCCTTCAAAGTGAACTGGTCATGTCCTTCAGAGTTTACTCGGAAATCAAGAAACTTCAAGAAATATTTGAGGGCTTTATACACTCCATAAAATATGGGACACTCGACCTAATCAAGATGCCTTCTTTGCTTCACTACCAACCTACCTGAAAGGCTTAAGCCAGTTTCTTCAATAATAATTGCATTTAACCACCGAGCACAGTTTTAGACATTCCCCATTACATGGTCAAGTGAAATGATCCATTGATGACATTTGCTGTTCACTTTCTTACATGTACCAGAGATTTCATAAAACTAGGTTTTTAAGGGTAGGAAACTGGCTTATTGTAGGTAATTTATGCTGTTCACAATCTTTTAGAATCCATGTACAAGGCAGAAATATGGATTTGTGTGTGTGTGTTCCTGTCTGTTCTAGGACTGAAGGTCAGCACCTTCTGCACAGTGGAATGAATGCCTGAATGGATGAATGAGTAAACAATCAAAGGATAACAAAGACCATAGTCACCAATTAAAAGTCCAATCAAACTCAGTTTCAGCTGCTTATATGACAAAGAATGGAAACATTTCTTTTTCATTCTTTCAATTTGGAAGTAGCAACTTGATAGGCTTCCAGAATAATAGATTTTTAGGGTTTCCATACTGCTCTTGTTTAACACCGAGCCATTCAAGTGGGACCAGTAGCATTCTTTCTTTTAATACTCGAAGTCTCAGTCCTTGAAGGGAGCTGGAAAAATCAAGGCCTGGCTCTTAGCCGGGTGCAGAGGCACTTAGGCCCAAAGATAGGGCACAGGAAATGATTTAAGCCTTGAACCCTCAAAGGGAGTTAACTGAAATGAAAACTTTCCTAATTTCATTCTGAAGATTTCTGCATTCGGGTAGGTTAAAGCATCATTGGATACACCTTTGTGTCTAGGACATCTCTTTCCAAGCAACCTTCTTGAATTCTTTCCTAGGGATTTTGAGGCACCCAGTTTTAAAACTGTTTGATTTGACCCTGTAAACTTTATACTGGAAATTAGGGGTCTTAAAGAACACCTGTCTTCCGAAAGAAAGATCTTTCGTCACAAATGAGGATCATGAATTGGCTCAATGAAGAAATAAATATTTTTTTCATCTGTAAATAATTAGATGATATAAAAATCAAAAATGCAAAATCAAAGGTGACATTTTCAGTTTGGCTTATTTTGTAGCCATAGAAAGGATCAAGCAAGTTATAACCTTGGGGTAGGGGATATTATTTGTATCATTGTATAAATATGGTGCTCTTCATGGCCTAATTAGGAGCTGTAAACTGAGATTTCTGATGATCTTCCTTCATGTTTTACACCAGTAAGCATAGCAGAAAAACCTTTGAGAGGAGCCGTACATTCTGTTCTGGACATCATGAAGTACGAGTGTAAAGACGCATGCACGAATCCAATTACATACACATAAGGGTTCAAGGGCACAAACAAAATTACTTACTTGTTAGGTTTTCTTTTTTATAATCTGAGGGGGAAAGGATAAAAATTTATTTTAAATAAACATCCAGATACCTAACATATTCTGTGAGAGAGTGCTAAGAAATGCAAATTTTCTTTCAGTTTTTCAATATACAACTGGAAAACATTCTTTGCATTCGAATGAGAAAGGATTGTGTCATTGAAATTAAACCAGCTGTTAGGGCTAACAACAGTTCCTTCCAAACGAAGTTCATTAAACAACATGCAGAGATTCAGCTTTGTTTTGTGAGATCAGCATTTTCAACCATGTGGCTTATTTTTGCATGCTTAGAAATCTGCTTTGTTAGCTAAGAAGGGGGACTTTATTCTTTTATTCCACTCATCTGACATAATATGAGGTTTCTTAGCCATTTCTCTGCACGTTCCAAAAAATGTTACAAGCTCTTGTAAGATCTCCTTACGAAATAAGATCTTAAGCAGCAGTTAAAAGTGCTCCTTAATTTCTTTTTGAACGAGTGAAATTAAACCCTAATGCTAACTTGGGCAATTAGGATAGATGGTAGGATTCTGTGATTAGGTATCCAAAACGGGGAGAACTCAAAAAATATATTAGAAATGCCTAGAAATATTGGGAGATTTAAGTTCACAACTTACTTTCTTCAGAATAGTAAATTTGTCTTAACCTCTAAAGTCTTGAGAGAATTCTGTTACCTAAATATGGCAGGCTGGTACAGGCCATGGGGTCCCAGTGCATGCTGGGGAGCTTGTTGCAATCAGGCACGGAGAGCAGGTACATCCCGGATCTGTAGAGTCCTCTGTGAGTCTTTTCTTCCATTGCCAGCCACTCTCTTGCACAGAAGAGCTCCTTCACTGCCAGGCAATATTCTCTATTTTATGGAGAACAAAACTTGATGAATTATAGCATGTTAAGGCCAAATTTGTGGCAGAGCCTAGATTCTGTATTTTCAAAACATCATCATAGTATGTTGTCTGTTCTTGCAAAAGTGTTTTTGAAGGGATCATTTTATTGTAAATAATGTGAGACTTTATGAAAGATAGCATGTTATCCCTGAGATGAAATGCTATCTTGTTTTGTTTTTAAAGTGTAGTTAATGCTCCTGGGGGAAAAGAATTTTGAAGTTCAAAAGGTAACAGATTAGGAATTCCTAATATGCATTCTCTCAAATTCGTATTAAAATAAATACAAAAGGACAGAAACAAGGTACCTAGAGTTTTAAAAACGCACATAATAAAAGTCATAGATCATTGTCAATCAGTTTCTAGCCTGAGAGATTTTCCTATAATTTCAGGGCTAATGGGCGGAGACTGAGGGGCACAGTTGGCATATCTGCATACTTTGTCCACCAAAACAGAAGAGCACCACCTTCCTGGCAGGGTACAGGAGGGCATATGGATCCTTACCCACTCTAGCCTTGGGGAGAAGCTGCCTCCTATCCCATTGCTGTGTGTGCTTCCATCTGAGAAAGCCAGAGTAATTTAGTCTATTGAAATATGAAATGTTATGTTCATCCGTGTGTTTTATTACCAGTGAAAGGTTGAAGAAAGACTAGTTGGACTAATTAGAATTTTGTGCATGAATATTTGCTTAAGCTTATCCTATAGAAAATAGGATAGACTACATAGGAAAAAAAAACCTGGTTAACTCCAAATTAAAATATTTGGAATTAAAAATAAAAGGAAATTAAAGATTATTAAAGAAATTGGAGATAATAGCAATGTTGCTCATTCAGTATCTAAAGGATTCAGAGAAGAGGAAATTGTGTGTGTGTGTGTATTGTGACATATATATGTCACAATGGTGTCTTTTTAAAAATACTCTTGCCTATACTCCCACTTTTCTGGGCAACCACCTGTCAATATGGACCAACTGAACATGTGTGGAATGAAAGGGCTGTGCTTATGAATGTGGTGGGACACAATGTGGTCATAAGAACAATAGGATTTAGAATTCTTTATGTGTCTGTAATGGAAGAGAGAGCAGTGGGACTTTCAAGGCTTCTGAGAACTCGAAGAACCAGAAGAGCATTGCTTAGCTTGCTTCTTGCTATGCCTGGGTCCTACCCTTGGGTCACACAAACACAACTTTTTGCATTCAGACAGCACTGTTAAACTGTGCAAAAATAATATATTGCAGGTGAAAAAAATTCTGTAGCCCACATTTTGTGGAGGAAACAAATACCCTGGAAAGTTATTTTTTTACTCTAAACAGAAGAACACATGAGAAAAATTTTTGTTTGTTTTGCTTTGTTTTCATTGACATGCATTAAAGATGACCGCTTTAGAAGAGTTTTTCCAGGGAAAAAATCAGGATGAAATGGAAAATAACTAAAAACTAAATTAACTTGAACATAGTAGCAGCTGAAGAAAATAAAGACCACAAAGAAGTGAAAGGAACACAAAAGGACTTAGAATTGTCATTAAAAACCATAAAGAAATGGCACTGCAAGACATTGGACAAATAACAGCAAAACTTGACAAGTCTGAACTGAATGCAGACAGAAAGAAGGAAGGGTGAAAATGTGTGAGGAGACAGCTGAGAGGGAAGAGCCGGCAAGAGATCTAGAATATAGATAATGTTTCCCAATAAGAAAACTAAAGCCCGTAAAAAATAGAAAATACTCAAAGATATAGTAAAAGAAAACATTCTTAGGACAAAAAAGAATGTAAACCTGATAATTAAGTCACATTATCCATTATTTTTGTATTACTGATAGGAAAGAAAATAATGAAAAGAGAATTACTCCCAGATGAATTTTACAAATATTTTGAAGGTCAAAGATGAAAAAATAATCCTACTATTTGGCAAGAAAAAAAATAGTCCCTCCAAAGGAACAAATTTAAGGACTGCCTTATTTGTTCTTCATTACAACACAGCCAGAAAACAATTAGAGTGCATAAGATTTTCGGGAAAGTGTAATGTAACGCAAGACTTAAATAGAAACGCGCGCGCGCACACACACACAAGATTATGGTAAAAAGTTTTTTGCATGTAATCTAAAAAACACCTACTCTGGCTGAACAAGAGATGAATCAAAATTGAGAATTTAAGAAAAAGAAAGATTTTCTATGATATGAATGACAGTGAGCATTGGGAATAAGTAACAGAGATCTACACCAGGTAGTTGTATATATGATTCTGTAATCAAATGTAAAAGCTAAAAATAATGGTCTAAAAATTGATCATTGGCAGATAAAATACAGTTGAATAATACTAACCAGGTTTACAATTCCAGATAAAATTTCAAAGATCAAGTGCGGAGTATTCAGTAAAATTATGCTTAACTTAAATAGGCCTACCTTTAATACCCTATTTTTAAAATCACAACTTTATCCACCATCCTTGGCACTCCTGATCTCCCCTAACCTGGTGCTCATTTTTTTCTTTTCCTGTGATACAAGACACATCCTAAGGTAATATATAAGTTATTTATTTATTATGTCTCTTGCTCATTGTTTTCTCCTGCTAGAATGTAAGCCCCACAAACAAATGCCCTAGAATAGTGCTTAGAGACCAGTAGAAGCTCAGTAAATATTTGTCAAGTAAAAGAAATTCTTTGTCATTCGTGGAAAGTTGCACAAATCATTTAATTACTATTTATGATTAGAAAAGCATGAGTATATGTGGAATTTAAGAAACAAAACAGGTGAACATATGGGGGGATGAAAATAAAGAGAGAGGAAAACAAACCATAAGAGACTCTTAAAGATAGAGAACAAACTCAGGGTTGATGGAGGAAAGGAGGTGGGGGATGGGCTAGATGGATGATGGGCATTAAGGAGCGCATTTATTATGATGAACCCTGAGTGTTGTATGTAAGTGATGAATCACTGAATTCTACTCCTGAAACAAACAAAAAAAAAAAAAAAAGAAAGAAAGAAAGAAAAAAGAAGAGAAGAAAAGAAAACTATGAGTAATAGAATGCTTTTAAAAATCTCACAAATAACTAGAAATGCAAAATGGTTGAAGACCTTTGAACCACTAGGAAGGATAAGGCAAACAAAAGCCCTAAGGAAAGTAATTTCTTTAAGTATACTACAATTGACTTAGAGATTTAGGAGACGATTAACTATGCTATCCTAATAAATGTGAAATCTCATTGAAAGGGATTTTTTTTAATCTAAAAAAAGCAAAAAAGGTAAATTATTCTCAATCTTAAAAAGAACATCTGAGGCTCTTACATGTAAGCTGGCCTAGGACACACATGTTGGAAAGTTAATAAATTTATTTTGTGCTAGCATATAAAGATACTATTCAATTTTAATTCTGATTGTTCCTCAAGAGATGCTTAGATATCATGCCTGATGAAAATATAATCTTCTTGGGTGAAGTAACAACAAGTTATATTCCTCTTACAATTTCTCCAAGCCCTCAAAATTTGCAGTGAATTGAGGAATAGAGCATTCTATTTTAATGACCTCAAGGCCCTATGATTATTTCAATATTTAATTATTGGCTTTATCAAAACAAAGGTGGAAATGTGCTGTTGGTAGTTTTCATGTATTTTCTTCAGAAGAAAACAATATCTATCCAGTTTCTAAAATATACCATGAGGACAGTTTATCCTGTAATCCTCTCTGTTTTGTAGATGAGGAAACTGAAGGTTAGCCAAGATTACGTGTATCTAGAAAGCAGTACAAACAGTATTTCAACTTTGTTCTACTTGGCTCAAAAGCCAGTTCGATTCCTGTCTTTCCTACATAAGAAGTAAATAAAGGCAAGATAATTCTATCAAACATGGATTTATGAATTTCCATGTTTAAAGAGTATGGGGGTTTTAAAGAAATAACTATTTATTACCACCACTCCTCGCCATGAGAAAGAATGTTAGTATTTAAATTAGAACATCGGGTGGAATATGTTTTAAAATAATATACATGTTATAGAAAGTAATATTCTGAAATGCTCACCAAGATCTCATATTCATTGGCAAATAGTGCTGACACATTTGACACGGACCTTTTCTCTTCTCTATTGTAGCTTGCTAATGAGGTCCACATTTGTGTTTTTTTTTTTTTTTATTTCATAGAAGGCTGGACTATTTATGAATATGATAATGTGAACAATAACAAGTTGAATATTCTACCTTTTATGACATTTTCTAGAAGCTCAGAGCCCTTGTATTATAGGATGTCATCAGTGATTTACATGGTAGGAATTCTGTCCGATTAATTACTTTCTATTTTGGACAAAAGCCACCTTTTGCGTTTATCATAGCACACGACAGCTTCTTTTGAAAACTCTTCCTGTTTGCATTCAACAGAATTTTCCCACTTCTTTGTTTTTTTTATTTTACCTGCAAATGGGTGTAGGAGTAGGCACTGCTCCAGGGCTGCAGCCTTGGAAGATGTGGTTACACAGCAAAGCCTCGGCAGCCGGCCGGCAAAATGGGCTCACTGCTCTCAGTTCATTCCAGGCGGTGTGAACCAGTAGTTCTTGGACCTCCTCCGGGTCTGCATAGGAGTTGTTGAAGAAGACAAGAGCGTCTTTGGCCAGGACAGCATCACACACCTCCCCTCTGTACTGGGCGCAGTAACCTTTGTTATCTTTCTGTAGTTTACTGAAGGAAGAAATGAACAATGTTCTCCATCATATACTATTTCTTAGCATTCAGTCTGGGTGTTTTGTTTTTTTTCCCCCCGACATCCACCCCTGCATCACAGCAATAGGAGAAGATTGTACTAGCAACTTGGCTGAAATGTGCTGTCTGAATACTGTCTTCCTTCCCAGCTATAATCCTACTACCTCCAGCTACTCCAGAGGCATCTTATGAGGGTCATATGTAATAATGGATGTGGAAAGCTTTGAGAACTACCAAAGACTGAATAGATTTGAGTGTTTTTATTATTTTACATTCTAAATAGAATTTAACTACTGTTGGTTAGGGGGCTTCGTATGCTTCTTACAAATGGAGCCGATTTCAGCAAGTAAAGTGCATCTAAAAAAACGTATACATCGTGACAACTAACAAATGATTGAGCATAACAGTTGTGGTGACCCAGCTTTGTGAACATAGTTTATTTACGTGTTACAACAGTTAAGTCCCTGAATTTTATAGAAGACATACATCTTTGTGACACCTCCTGTACCCAGATCTCTCACTCACACATCTTCCCAGCATTTCATTAAAGACTAAAATGAAAGTCACTTAGGGAGGAGGAGGCTTGGGATCAGGCTCTCAAAGGAGCTAAGTAGATATTCAGCTTTGCTGTTTTCTCATTACATGACTTGGGGAAAGTCATCTGGTCACTCCGAGCCCCATGGGCCTAATCTATTGAGTGATGTAAGCAGTTTTTCTGAACTCAGATTGTGTGTTAATGGGTAATATATGAGGAAAAAAAATTGTATACTGCTAGCACAAAAATAAGAGTAGAAGCTTCTCTGCTGTAACAACTGAAGAGAATGAGAGGAAGAATGGAAAAATACTGCTGGTCTTCTCTGCACATACCCACTGCCCCCTAACGGAATGCTGGGAATTATAATAATAACTCCTACGCTCACCTGACAGATATTTCCTGAGCACTTATTATGTGTATACACTGTGAGGGTCTCAACACATTCTTATGCCTTCCATCAGATCTCTGTTGTTAACAATGACAAAAAACTAAGTTGTATTCTCATTTAGGTTGGTATACTTGTTGCGATTTCACAGTTCATTATCTTTATGTAAAGGATTTTAAGGTAAGAGAATTAAATTGGAATTTGTGAGAAATTTTTAAATTGTTAAGAGAACCCATTTGAATCCGAACAATTGACACCTGAATTAGAGACCATGGCTGACTAATGTTCAAAGCAAATCTGTTAAGTGGCGTATAGCTCATTTAGGTAACGATGAACTTCCAAGAAATACCATACTTTGAAATTATGTTCATAATATAGACTCTTCCTCTAATTCAGACTAGCCTTTTACTAATTAGCCAACATGAATTTTATTACATTACTTGTAGTTTGTAGTTCATTTTATAAATGAAGGCCTTGAATAAGAAGACACAAAGCTGTCATGAAAACTTGGGCCAGGAAAGGTTGAGCAAAAACCCAGAGAAATAGCTTGTGCCCCAGCCTCTTAGGGAAACCTGGTCTGTGATAACACTAAGAAAGTTCAAGAAAGGCAAGGATGCTGTACTTTAAAAAACTGAAGAATAATATCTAATAACCAGAAGTACTTCAAACTGGCTTACTAAATGGTCTCACATATTAATATAATATCTTGGTATAAAGAGGGGATTGATAAAAGCAGGTGGGATTCTTTTTATTTTACACAAAAACCACATCACGTAAAAGTTAAATATTTCCCTGAGTGCCTCTGAGCTGAGAATTATTCATCCAGGTCCTGCTGTCACGTGTTAACCATCAACTGACTGTCTTTATTTTTCCATAAGTATTTTTTAAATTAAAAAATATTCATGATTTTTCCTTTAATTATACAAGCAAAAAAAAAAAAAACCCAGAAAAGGTACACAAAAGAAAAATTAATAAAAATAGCCTCAAAAATAAGGATTATTGACAATTAAATAATTAATCTCTCTCTGTGTATGTCTGCTGCCTTTCTTCATAAAAACCCTAGACAAATCTTTGGAAAAACCTGCATTCGCCTGATAGTACTGGGTCCTCGCTTCATAATGTAAAAGAAAAAAGAAAAAAAAAGACAACAAAACAAACAAGCCAGAATAGGTTTTGAATAGAAATGAGATCTTGGTTTGTGATTTTGGTTCTTCTTTCTACCAACTTGCAGAGAAGTAGCCTGTGGAAACCCTTTGTATGCTGGGAAAAGACAAAATATAATGTATATGGTTCTTATTAATTTTCTATGCCTCTGTGATCTTCCTAGGAGTACTAAAGACTTAGCTTTGGAAGTGTATCTATGCTAAATTCAGCTCTACAAGGTGCAGGATATACAGGGCCAAGTACACATGTATTATATATATACACACATATATAACATATATATACGCATACACATATACACATATGGAGATTGCCCATCACACTTTCAGAGCTTAAAGAACTTCCTTTTCCCTTTCCTCGCCTCTTTTCTAGACTCATAAACCTCTAATTTTTCATAGTGATCAGATTATCAGAGGCAAGACGTGGAGGCATATGGGGCCATAGTCCCTCATCCTCCTAACCCTATCACTTAAAAAATTGAAAAGAAGCTCACAGCAAAAACTGGGGGACAAGATGAATGCAAAGAATTTCCATTGGTGTCTTCTGCTATCTTTTGCAAGTGAACTGTCCAACTGATGTTGGGTTCCTCTGCTCTTAGCTCTTGGAACTGCCAATGGAACAGCACCAGAAGCAGCTGGTCCTCTTGGTCCTTCAGACAATGGGGCACAGGTCACAGGGATCTATTCACAGAATGCTGGTTATTTTGGAACGGTCTGCCGGACAGGCTCCAAAAATGCTAGTGCATAATGCACATGGAGCCAGTCCCTCTCTTGCCTCCCAACACATGAAACCTGGCTGACCTCCCTTTCTGTAAAATGTCTTCTTAGCGGCAATGATGGATATATGGTCTCAAGTCCCTCCCTTAACTTATAACAGACAACTCTCCTTGGTCAAATCGAATATTTAAAGGATTCTCACTACAGTTTTTACTCTTACTTCTCTCTGCTTCAACAGATATGAACCACATCCAGTAGAGCATTTTTCAATGTTTTGCAAATTGCATTTTGCAATTTCTATGAGGGGGACCTCGATTCCCTTTGAACACATAGTTCTTTGTCCAAGGGCGTATCCAGATGGCCAGCTGAGGCTGGTTTGGGTTAAAGCAGTCCCATGCCTCCAGTGGAAACTCGCACGGGTTTTCCCACCCTCCTTAGGGGTGGCACACCTGAGAGCTCTACCTGTCGTCTGGCACAGTACTTCCTCCTCAACCATGGTTTCGCTTTCCCTGGTTTCAGTTGTCCTCGGTCAACCATGGTCCAGAGGCAAATGCTCCTCCTGACGCACCATGGGAAGGTCACAGGAAGCCTCCCATTACGTCTTCACATCTGCATCACTCAGCCTCACTGTGTCTCATCTCGTAAGCATTTTCTCATCTCACGTCATCACAAGAGGGGTGAGTACAGTACGATATTTTGAGAGACCACATTCATAACTTTGATTACAGTATATTGTTCTATTGTATTAGTACTGGTGTTAATCTCTTCCTATGCCTAATTTATAAACTAAACTTTGTCATAGGTATGTATATATAGGAAAAAACCATAGTATCTGTAGAGTTCAGTACTATCCATGGTTTCAGGTGTCCGTTGGGGGTCTTGGAACATATCACCTGTGGATACAGGGGAACTACTGTATAGACAGATCTTTCCTTATATAGCAATTGCCTACAGCCGCTGTACTTTCCCAGCAAGTGTGATGACGGGGTTCTGCACCACTTCCAGTCTCCAAAGCAAACTAAAATTGTTTTTATTCTTCCACGCTTAGTGTCTTTGTATACGATTCATTCTCTAAGGCAGGGGTCAGCGGATATAATCCACAAGTCAAATTCCACCCTCTGCCTGTCTTTATACTGCCTGTGAGCTAAGAATGGTGTTTACATTTTTAAGCAATTGAAAAAATCAAAAGAAGTGAAACTTACATGAAATTCAAATTTCAGTGTCCATAAGTAAGGTTTTATTGGAACAGAGCCATGTTCAGCCATTTATGAATTGTCTACGGATGTGTTTGCTCTGCTATAGCAGAGCTGAAAAGTTGCAACAGAGCCTGTACATAAAAAGCCAAATATATTTAATATCTGGCCCTTTACAGAAAAAGGGTTTGCCAGCCCCTGCTCTAAGACATAGATCAAATGTCATTTTTCTGAAATGCCAAACATGGTGTCCTCAAGGACATGGTTTTCTCTGAAAAACACCTCTTGTATTTCTTCTGACCAAAATTAGTAGCTAGTTTTTGTATAAAATAAAGATGTAAAAGATGATGTAAAGAAGAAAACATTTTTAATTTAAAAAAATTTGAAAATTATATTAGCCAAATATATAAACACTACATATTTTATGTATTTGTACATGTATCGGTTACAAACAGTATATATATAAGTCTAATATATAGTTTTATATATACTATATATAGTTATACACATATATTTATATATACAGTATATTTAGAAGTATTCCGTAAATGTATTTTTGTATCCTGAATTTTTATTTAGCATGATTATAATAAGCATTATTAATAATATAATTAATAATAATATAATGAAACATTTGCCTGTGCTATTATATTTTTCAAAAGCATGGTTTTTATTTATTTATTTATATTTAAAGATTTTTTTTTTTTTTAAATTTGAGACAGAAAGAGTGAGAGAGAGCATGAGAGGGGAGAGGGTCAGAAGAAGAAGCAGACTCCCTGCTGAGCAGGGAGCCTGACATGGGACTTGATCCTGGGACTTGATCCTGGGACTCTATCCTGGGACTCCGGGATCATGACCTGAGCCGAAGGCAGTCGTTTAACCATCTGAGCCACCCAGGCACCCCTAAAAGCATGGTTTTTAATGACACCAATTTCCCTTATTGGTAAATACTTACATTGCTCATAAATTTCATTAAATAAATACAGTGTTGTTTTCAATTTTGTTGTTCATACACTTGTTATTTCCTTAACATAGATTACTAAAACTGGATTTAGCCAATCAATAGATACAACCATCCTAAGGCTCTTAATAAAAACTGCCAAATGCTCTTTAGAGAGGTTATAGTAATTTTCTCTCTCCAGCCATTTGAGAGCGCTCCTATTATCACAAGTGAAAGAGAATATGGAATTTTTCTTTAATTAGCATTTATTTGACTACTAAGGGGTTTTTGATTTTTCATTTGCATTTACTTACATTTGAGTAATCTGTTTCTGTCCTTGAGTCCTTGGAATTTGTCCATGCTTCCATTATTACATTGTGTGTGTGTGTATACGTGCGCCTAGTAAAATGTAAATTCCTTGGGGGCAGTGAATACATACAAGTTGTTTTGTTTTTCTGCTTTCCAATATAGTGCCAGAAAGAGAGTGAGTGGTTTAAAAATACATTGAAAGGACAGGAGTGCTGAATGGCATGTGAAGGAAAGATGGCATCTCTTTTCTTGGCGGCCTGCATTTTAATTTAACTTTTACCACATTTATGTTGTGTATCTGTTCAGTAGATACTCAGTTTCACTGTAGAGTCCTTGAGGACAGGACTGTCTCTCAGAACTGTGATAAGTGGGGCACCTGGGTGGCTCAGTCAGTTAAACGTCTGCCTTCAGCTCAGGTCATGATCCCAGGGTCCTGGGATCGAGTTCCATACCAACTCACCACTCAGCGGGGAATCTGATTCTCCCTCTACCCCCTACCACCCCACCCCCGCTCATGATCGATCTCTCTCTCTCTCTCTCTCTCTCAAATAAATAAAATCTTTAAAAAGAACTGTGATAAGTTACTGAATGCATCAAAGCTACATGAATTCACACAAGATTAAGAACTAACCAAATTTTTTTTATTATGTTCAGTTAGCCACTGTATAGTACATCAGTAGTTTTGATGTAGTGCTCAGTGATTCATTAGTTGTGTATAACACCCAGTGCTCACAGTCAACAAAACTAACCAAATTTTCTTATGCAATGAATTATTTTATTCCATGGAATTCGAATCAGTGGTTGGTGTTCCAGGTCTTGCTCAGTTACCGTGCTATCTGGGTTAGTATAGTAATTATCAAATCTAAGTTCTTGAGTCTGTCTACCTGAGCTCAGATTGAGGGTTTATAGTCTGCAAGCCATGTGGTCTGGGCAACCCCTAGTGCATCAGGTTCCTCATATTAAAAAATAGGGATGATAATAGGTCTTGCCCCATAAAGTCACTGAAATGTTAATATGAGAAAAGTGGTGATCATAAATATACCATAAAACTTAGTTGCTATTATCATTATTACTATTATTGATTAATCATTCTGAATCTCAGTTTTGTTACTTAACAATTAGATACAAATAGTTATGACATTTCATAGGGTTTTTATGAAAGTCAGTTTTACTGAAAACAGATCACTGTACATTGCAAAATGTTATATTAAAAGGTGACACTTTCTTATCTACAAGATAAAGCTATGAGGTGAATTGGGCAGTCAGTTCTGGGTTCAGTTTCCAAGCCTATCACTTACCGTTTGTGTAAGTCACTGAACTCTCCATTTCAAAGTAACTCTTAGTTTCTTTTCTGTACAATAGGGATAATAATAGTACCTGTTTCATAGGGATGTCCTGAGGATAAATTTAAGTAATGCATGTAAAGCTCTTAGCACAGTGTCTGATACACAGTAAATATTCAATACGTGTTACCTATCTTCATCTTCATTATCATCTTGTAAGAGTACTAAAAGGATTAGAAATTAGAAAGTTTCTGAAAGTTACAGTACTCAGCAAATAGCAACAAAGGGCAGGTCAAACGAAAAACACCAAAACAAAACGTTGATGTCACAGTGATATCTTACCTCCATTCTGTTAACAGGAAAGGAAGTTCCCACAGGAAATCACATTAAAGGGGAAAAGAAACAAAAG
Organism: Ursus americanus; assembly: GCF_024610735.1. Taxonomy (NCBI): domain Eukaryota; kingdom Metazoa; phylum Chordata; class Mammalia; order Carnivora; family Ursidae; genus Ursus; species Ursus americanus. Next base: position 21,935,566 of record NC_142144.1, read on the forward strand.
TTAGTGTATTTTAATTTTAAGATTTGCAAGAGATAGCTTTGATATCTCTAATTCCTAAGTTTCTGGAAAGTTCTCTTTGGTTAGGAGGCCAGATACTGCATTAACAGGCAGATTTAGAGGAGATTAAAAGAGAAAACTGAGAGTCTCTAGGAACTGTATTCTTTTCAACCTGGGTCCATCACTGGCATCATCAGTCCAGGCAGTGTCATGGCTCCAAATTCCCCTCCATTACCCACCAAGGGACTTTGTATCACGAAAACAAGCCTAACGATGAGAAACCACCCTATATAAAGCACCTACAGCACCCAAGCCACAAGACAATTCTGCCGCTGTGCAGAAAGAAAAGATGAAAGGAGATTCTAGAGAAAATGGTCTATAATTTGAAGGGGTAAAGGCAGGTTCTAATAGCAGCTGAGCAGAGAAACCTGTTGAAATACCAGGAGGCCAACGTTATGTATCTGAAAGAGCCCTCAATTTAAGATGCAAAAGAAGGATTCAATACCATGAGGATGTGCCAATGCCAAAGAGAACCCAGCCATAGTGTTTGGGAGGGGATAATAAGCTTAGATAGGGTTCCATTTCAAGGGTGAGTAAGGAAAGAAAAATGAAACCAATTTAAGGGTGCTTGGATGTGTCACGAATGGTAAGAGAATCATAGGGCTTCCATGTGTTTCTGACAGAAATTCCTCCAGTCACGTTTTCTTTTGGAGGGAGGGCGGGGAGCAGGGGAAGGACCCAAGAATGTTGCAATTATGAACAAGTGCTTTGATCTCAAAACTAGATTTTTTTTTTAAGATTCCAAAAATTTCCAATCATCCTCAATATGTGTAGTATCTTTAAAATTGTCTGGAAAAGCCAGTAAATTCTGGCTGTCTTCTAAAACACACAGTAACTTTAACATGAGAAAGCTGCGATTGTAAAGAAGAACGCTCGCCTCTTAGGCCTCACTGCAGAGCAGCTGACAGCAATTTAGCGTGGCTACTGGCTGTTCCTCATTTATTCTTTTCCCTTTCATTTCAAACAAAAACAAACACCTTGAATCAATTTGAAACCAGATAAAGCCACCATGAAACACCCAGGGCCAGTGTCTGTTTTGTTGGTAAGAGCACTCTGCCTATCCTGGCTGAAGCCCTGGGTGGTAAAGGTGGCCCTGTGTTTCTGACGCATCCCCACGAGTCTCATAACCGGAAAGAGCATTGCAGGGTCGCGGGAGTGTGACTGTCGGACACGGGAGAGACCGTGAAACAGGGTAGTACATTCAGTTAGCTATATTGATTGTGAAAATATAATTCAAACTTCTATTTTTTTTTTTTTTTTTTTTGGTAATAGTGTGAACTGTCAACACTTCAAATAAAGAGTTTATAAATATGTGGTCCATTGGAGGGGTGGGGAACTCCAATACTACCACATCAGCTCCCTCCCTATGCCCATTTTTGGTTATGCTGCATATATCCATTTGACATTTAAATTTAGTGACTGGAAGCCCCAGATCCTGAGGTCAGTCCAAAGAAGGAGCATTGTAGGTGGTGGGGGTGTTGGTGGAATGAGGAGTGGCTTATGATGGAGTATAGACTCCTTCCTGTGCTCTCAGACTGGATAAGAATAGATGGAGCTCTAAACCTCAGTCTTCCAGGAAGGACCTATTAATGCCACTGAGAATGGAAAATACAAACTTTTCCTCTACTGAATCCTTTTGTCTTTTTTTTTTTTTTTTTGCTGGCTTTACTGAGATATAATTATAATGTTGTGTGAGTTTAAGGTATACATTTATATAATGCAAGATGATGACCGCCTTGGCATTAACTAACACCTCCATCATGTCTCATAATTACCATTTCTTTTTTGTGGTGAGAACACTTAAGATCTATTCTCATAGCAACTTTCAAGTATATAATACAGTATTATTAACTATAATTACCATATGGACAAGAATTCCCAGAACTTATTCATCTTATAACTGGAAGTTTGTACCCTTTGACCAACATTTCTCCATTTCCCCCACCACCCAGCACGGGGTAACTACCACTGTACTCTGTGTTTCTATGAGGTAGATTTTTTCAGATTCCACATATAAGGGATAGCATACGTATCTGTCTTTCTCTGATTTATTTCACTTACCATAACGCCCTCAAGTTTCATCCGTGTCACAAATGGCCAGATTTCCTTCTTTATCATTGTTGAATAATACCACATTGTATATATATATATGTCTATGAGACACTGTAAGATGTACAATGAGATATTTTATGTATATCACATCTTCTTTATTCATTTGTTTGTTGACAGAAACTTAGGTTGTTTCCATAGCTTGTAACTAGTCTCTACTGTTTCAGTATATTGTGAATAATCCTGCAACAAACCTGAGGCTGTAGACACCTCTTCAATATCCTGTTTTCATTTCCTTTGGATAAATATCCAGAAGTGGAATTGCTGGATCATATGGTACTTCTATTTTTAATTTCTTGAGGACCTTCCATGCTGTTTTCCATAGCGGCTGAACCAATTTACATTCCCACCAACAGTGCGCAAGGGTTTCCTTTTCTCCACATCCTTGCTAACACTTATTAACTCTTCTTTTTTTTTTTTGTGATAGTCATCCAGTTAGAAGGTAATATCTCATTGTGGTTTTGATTTGCATTTCCCTGATAATGAGTGATGTTGAGCACTTTTCATGTACCTGTTGGCCATCTGTATGTCTTCTTTAGAAAAATGTCTGTTCAGATCCTCTGCTCATTTAAAAAAAAAAAAATTGGATTGTCTTTTTGCTATTGAGTTGTATGAGCTCTTTATATATTTTGAATATTAACCCCTTCTCAATTATACAGTTGAGAATATTTTCTCCCATTTCATAGGAAGCCTTTGCTTTTTGTGGATGGTTTCCTTTGCTGGGCAGTAGCTTTTTAGTTTGTTGCAATCCCATTTGTTTATTTTTGTTTTTGTGATTTGTGCTTTTGTTGTCATGTCTAAAAAATCATCACCAAGTCTGATGTCAAGCTTATTACTTATGTTTTCTTCTAGGAGTTTTATGGTTTCAGGTCTTATGTTTAGGACTTTAATCAATTTTGAGTTGTTTTTTTGTATGGTGTAAGATGGGAGGAGTCCAGTTCCATTCTTTTGTTTTGTTATCCAGTTTTCCCAGGACCATTTATTGAAAAGACTGTTCTTTCCCCATTGTGTATTCTTGGCTCCTTTGCTGTAAATTAATTGACCATATATATGTGAGTTAATTTCTGGGCTCTTCATTCAGTTCCATTGGTCTGTGAATCTGTTTTTATGAGAATTCTATACTATTTTGATTCCTATAGCTTTGTAATATAGTTTGAAGTCAGGAAGTGTGATGCCTCCAGCTTTATTCTTCATCCTCAGGATTACTTTGGTTATTCACAGTTTTTTGTGGTCCCATAAGAATTTGAGGATTGTTTGTTCTATTTCTGTGCAAAATGCCGTGGAAATACTAATGGGTATTGCATTGAATCTGTAGCTTGCTTTGAGTGATATGGGAATTTTAACAATTTTAATTCTGATTCATGAAACAGGATATCTTTTCATTTATTTGTGTCTTCAGTTTCTTTCATAAAATCTTTCCGTTTTCAACATACAGACCTTTTACCTTCTCAGTGAAACTTATTCCTAAGTATTTTATTGTTTCTGATGCTATTATAAATGGGATGATTTTCTTTATTTCTTTCTCAAATGTTTTGTTCTTAGTGTATAAAAACACAACTGATTTCTCTATGTTGATTTTGTATGCTGCAACTTCACTGGATTTGTTGATTAGTCCTAATGGTTTTTTTGTAGAATCTTTAGGATTTCCTGTATATAAGATCATACCATCTGCAAACAGACAATTTTACTTCTTCCTTTTCAATTTGGATGCCTTTTATTTCTTTTTATTGCCTAATTACTCTGGCTAGGACTTTCAGTACAATGTTGAAAAGGAGTGGTGAAAGTGGGCACCCTTGTCTTGTTCCTGATCTTAAAGCAAAAGTTTTCAACCTTTCACCATTGAGTGTGATGTTGGCTGTGGGTTTGTCATATATGGCCTTTATTGTGTTGAGGAATGTTCCTTCTATACCCAGTTTGTTGAGCGTTTTTATCGTGAAAGGATATTGCATTTTTTCAAATGCTTTTCTGCATCTATTGAGATGATCATGTGATTTTTTATCTTTCATTCTATTAATGTGGTTTATCACATTTATTTGTGTATGTTGAACCATCCTTGCATCCCAGGAATCAGTCCCACTTGATCATGATAAGTGCTCTTTTTAACAGGATGTTGAATATGGCTTGCCAATATTTTGTCAAGAATTGTTGCATCTGTATTCATCAAGGAAAGCTGTCTGTAGTTTTCTGTTCTTGTAATATCCTTATCTGGCTTTGGTATCAGGGTAATGTTGGCCTCATAAAATGAGTTTGGTAGTGTTCCCCCCTGTTCAATGTTTGGAAGAGTAGGAGAAGAATTGGTGTTAATTCTTCTTTAAATGTTTGGTAGATTTCATGCCTGTTTTGGTGGCGTCCGGCTCTTCCAGAATGATGCTCATTACGGGGACCATGGGCTGGCTTGTTGGTCTCTGTCATCGCGCCGAGGGTTCTAATGACAAAGAGAAGGCACCTGGCCAAATACCCAGCGTCCTGGTGATTTTAAATTGCAACTTGAGCCTTTCAGGGTTGTGGCTGGAAGGAAATGCAACTTCCTGGTTCATAGGGAGAGGTTCCAAAATTTTCCTGACTCCTTTTGATGACTAACAGCAAATGTAAATGAGTCAGAAAGAAGTATATCACATTTCTCAAACAATGCATAAGGATTTGGGCATACACATGGAAGAGTTTTGGGAAAATGAAGGCTGATCTTTATTTTTTGTTTTCCTTCAAACACTAGAAATATCATTAGACATAATCCTAAGCACTAGACCAGATTTTTCCATTTCCAGTGTTCCTGCTGGGATGAGTAAATAAACAGATGGAGTAAAAGCTTCAAAGTGAAACACAGAGAATGTGACAAAGGAGGCTGTTGACTACAGAACACTAGAGGAGGACGGGGATGGCTGAAATGAGAGAAAGGAGAATTTGGGGTAAGGAAGCATTGCCAGAATGTCAAAAGGAGTCACCATGTCTGACTCAAAACTCTAGACTTCTGAGGCCATCAGAGGCCAAAGGAGAGAGGGGCTGAAAGAAGGAATGGAGAAAACAGATGCCATATCCAAGCTCTGGGAGGTCTGGGGAGCATAAGACCGTGCTTCTTTAAAATGATTCTGAATTAAGTGGTTCCATGTATCTTGTTTTCACAAATGTGACCTCACTTTCCTAGAATATTGCCTAGGATTGGGAGGCAATTTCCTCATTGATGGCCCTGGGAGCATTGTGAGGCATCTAGCGGACTTAATGGAAAAGAATGGGTCAAGGAAAAGAAGAGAAAATGGCAGATGTCTCATGAGGTTCAGAGGTCTTATTCCATTGCACTCATGAGACACCATCAGTAGATCTGCCTGGGGAAATTTTAGGAAACTTAGGGGAGCTTCAGACCTCATAGTCCATGAGATCCAACAGGCAAAACTGATCAGGAGATGAACAAAAGCATCTTGTAGCTTTTTATGAATTAGTTCCTTAAGAGAATCTCTCTTCATTCATCTTAGTAACATTTTTTTTTTCCATGTGCAGGAGGATTCACATTTATTGGTTCACATACAGCATCTAACACTGGTTAAATATGCATTGCCAGGCCCATTGGGTAAAGTCAAGTCATTGCTGGTTCCAGCCTACATGACCATTGCCTTTACTGAGATCACTGCTCCTCATCTGTATTCAACTCTGCTGCTGCAGGAGATTTCAAGTCCTCTCTGCTGCTGTATACCAGTCCATGCACTGCTTCTACCATCTTTTTCCCCATGCAAATACTACTGCTATTCTCCCCAGGCTACCATTGCTGATTCCCTCCATCTTCACTCTGGTTTTTTCCCAGCATTGATGCCTAAGACCACTTCTCCCTCCATCCCGAGGCACTGCCTTTCTATGCTACTTGCCATAACTTAAGGTTCTTTCTATCACCAGAAGACACCATTACTTTTTTTAGTATTACAGCCTTCTCTCTTGGTATATTCCATTTATTAATGGAGTTGCATCAGCTAGGTCAGGGATGAAGGGATGATGTTGCTATATACAATATGGTGGCAATCATGTTCTGTAGTCATTTCAGCATCTTGAAGATCATGTCCATGCAGTCAATCTGCCTTGGGGTGATGTAGATATACCCATTATATTAGGTTCTCCTTCTTTATTGCCATAGCGCTGCCTTCACACTCATCTTTGTACTTAAGATGGTAGGCCCTGAAGGGTGCTGCACTAAAGAGGGAGTCTGTCCAGCTTGGTATGTTGTGGAAAGGAGGAAGGTAGAGGAATTAAGAATTTGGATACATTTTATAGATTCCTTTCTCTGGACCAAAATCCTAGAAGAGAGGTATAAATTAAGGAAAAAGCCAAAACAGAGGGGCTTTTCCCTGCTTCTTATTTGGAACTCTAGAAGCAAGGATCCTTATAGGCGTCCCTTTCTCTGACATGGGTTGGCCACAGTAGTGTAAAAATGGTAGCCTGACATGGTTGGGTAGACAGCAGAACTGGGTCAGTAGGTCAATAGGTCTGAATCTCTCTTGGATTTTGTATAACAAATGGATTATGCATAACATGAAGGTGATCCAGAAATTACTTCAGGCCCCATGAGGGATAAGGAAGGAGCTGACTTGGAATTCAGCAGGCCTGCCTTTATAGGGAGAGACAGGGTGACCGAGTTGCAGAGGTTACAAAGTAGACCCTAGAGAGGGCCTTGATGAAGGATGTGACCGAGATGGAGAGGACTGTGCTATTACAGGAGGAGCCTCAAAGGTGCCGAGCTAGCCAGAGGTGTCCTCTGGGTCCTGACAGAGCCAAGCGATGAGACCACAAGTTCTCCAGCTGTCGACTTCACTAGAGAATGTGGTAGGGGTTTGTTCCAGAGGTCACCACTGCATGTTCCAAGTCCCTTTTCCCCTGCTATCTAGGGGAGAGGGGAGAGGGGAGGAAGGGGAAGAAGAGCCCCGGCGGGGAATTAATATGTGGATGATTGAATAATTACCTACAATGAAATGCTCTTAAGATTAGCAACATGAACTTTTCTCTTCCACCCTGAGGAGGTGTAGGTTAAACTAGATTAAATCAGTTTATTTTCTTGGATTTGAGTATTCATATGTAAATGTTTCTTTCTCTCTCTCTCTTTCTCTCTACACACACACACACACACACACACACACACATTATCTGAATAGATAGATGGATGGAGGGATGGATAGACATTGTAAATAAGTATTTTTTATTTAACATTGGTTGCTGATCAAATATCAAATAAAACATAAGATAGTGAGACTAGAATAATTCCAGGTTTTTCAAAGGCAATAAAAAATTTAATTTTGCTTTATCTCCTGGGCCTCCTCGTGTTCTTGTTTTTTAATTTTGTTTTGTTTTGTCTATTATGATTTTAGACACCTTCCTCATACTCTCATATCTGCTACACTGCTACATCCTAGCACATTCAAATCCTATTCTTTTTTTTTTTTTTTTTTAGACAAAGAGATGGAGGACGGGCAGAGGGAGAAAGGAGACAGAGAATCTTAAGCAGGCTCCACACCCAGTGTGGAGGCTGACACGGGTCTCGATCCCACAACCCTGAGATCATGACCTAAGCCAAAATCAAGAGTTGGACACTTAACCGACAGAGCCACCCAGGCACCTCTCCAGTCCTATCACTTCTATCCCGATAGGTCTCCTGAATCTCTCCTCTTCTCTCTGCACCAGTTGCTGCAGTTGTTGTTCAGACCTTCATTACTTTTCTAGACGCCTGGAATAGCCTCCTGACTGCATGCCATGCCTCCCAATCTTTTACACCCAACGTCTGTTAATTTGATAATGGATATATCTGACCATATCACTTGTCTCCTCTAAAATAATTAGATGACTTCCCACTGATTGAAGAATATATTCAACCTACTCAGGCTGTTCATAACCTGGCCAGAGCCCACATTTCAGACCTTTCTTCCTGTTTTCTTTCTCACTCCCAGTCTCCCTCATGCTCTAAGCTTGCCAATCAACTTGCTTTTTTCTTTGTGCTTGTGTAGGAGAACATAGTCTATGCCATAATGTATATGGCTGGCTGACTTCCTTTCTAGATTGAGAGTCCCTGGAAGACAAGGACTCCATTGTTAATTATCCCATTTGTAACTTAAGTTTGCATCCTTTATTCTACCTAATGATGGCCTGAATCTAGTATTTAATAAATGCATGTATGAGTATTTTTAAACAACAAGGTACTATGTAAGCAATAATTGTTTTTTTATTATTTGTTAAATTGAGTTGAATTCACTTTTAGAATTCTCACCATTCTCTAGGAGAAATGATTTCCCATCCACGGAAATTCTAGAATAATTGATATGATATCTCAAGGTACTATAAGCAGATATATCCCTGGAGAAGAAGGCAGAAGGAATCCTTGGTTTTAGAATCTTCTCCTGCCTTCATAGGCATACTTAGGAGGCCAGCCTTGTCCAATGCTCCATATATATTTCTCTGTGGTCTCTTTTCATCTCATATTAAAATCAGAAACATTACTAGGAATTTCCCCATCATGGAAGATCAAAGAAGTGGCATGGTAATAAGACAGAGCAGGATCTGGGGAGCTGGCCCTGGGCACAGGTTGTACCAGTACTTGTCTCACATGTGAGGCCAAGCATCTCTGCTGACCCTTGGGCAGTAGACACATTATGAGTATAGCATGTGTGGCATTTCCTGATACAGGGATTATTTCCATCTCTAGGAATTCCACAAATGTTCTCAGAAGGCTTTGGGGCATTTACATTTTAAAAATAAACCTTTATAACTCAACACAAATATCCTAGAAATCCGTATGTCAGCTCTTTTCCTTGAAAACACCTGTAAGTCCTGCTATCACTTTCCTGAAACAGGAAAGGGAAAGACCACAAAGTAGATCAAATACTCATAAGTAAAAATGCCCTCAAGAAAGAGCCATGCAGAAATTGGCACAACCATGTTAAGTATCTGCCAAGTTACTCTTTGAGAGCCCTGGAAAGTGTGATTAGCCCCATGAAAGAAAAAAAGAGAAGGGAGGAAGAAAGAAAGAGAGAGGAAGGAAAGGAAAGAAAGAAATGGAAAAACAGAAAAAAAAAAAAGCAAGAAAGAAAGGAGGAAGGTAAAGAAAGAGGAAGAAAGGGAGGGGGAGAAAAGAAATAGAAATGAACTTCTGGAAGTTGTTACCCATCATGTGGACAGGTATTGGAGGATTTCGTTTTTTTGAGGCAACATATCACCTAAGATCAGTTATCTAGATCAACCTCTGGAATGTCCCCAAGGAGGAAGAAGTCACCCAAAGGGGAATGGAGTAAGAAATAAAAGAAAAAAGATTTTCCCCCAAGTGGATGTGGAATAGTGCCAACTCTCCCCTCTCCTGGAGCAGTGCTATTGTGAGAATCCATCCTACCTGCTATGCTGATAGTGGCTGCGGCCTTTGCAGTGCTGAATTTCTCTCCATGCTTGTTCGTAGCTATGCATGTGAAGAGTCCTGGCTTAGTGATAAACAGCTGCAGCCTTGAGTCAATCACTCGGTCTTTCACACTTTCTTGAATGGACCCAGAAGAAACCTGGTGGAGTCGGGGGAAAAAAAAAAAAAACGGGTAGAATTAGGTCAAGGATTTCCTAATATGCTACATCAGTTGTCTTGAAAGAAAAAGTATCAAAATTATGATCAAAGGGCACGTGGTAGATTGCAAAAATAGCCAAAACCTTTTCCTTCCCTATGCCCGTGACCTTGCAATGTAGCTTTGTAGCTCTTCCCCCAAGAGGTGGCATCTCTCTTTGTGCTTTGAATCTAAACTGGCCTTGTACTTGTTTTAGAACATCAGAAACAGACTTGTAAAAGTCTTGCACATTGTGGCTTGCTTTCTTGTTGCTCTTGAAACCTGTGACCTCCTGTGACCAACCCAGAGCTAAGCTGCTAGAGGAGGAGGCACACATGGCCCAGTTAGCCCCACTGCCCCAGCTGGGAGCCAACAGCAGCTGCCAGATACACAAATGAGGCCATTCTAGATCGACCAGCCCCCAGTCAATGTGGCAGTCACAGGAACTGGATCAGCCAAGATGACAAAATCACGGCCCAAATCAGCAAAACCACCCAGACGTCCCACAGACTTGTGAGTGTTACGAAATGGTTAATTCCTGTTCAGTTCCCCACAAATGCACACCAGATGGATGGACCATTACAAAGAAAAATGGTTGTAAGGCCAATTCTGTTTCCGAGGCTTGACATATATCATGCCGTACCATTTAAATCGGAAAATCAAAGGTGCTTGGAGAGCCAGGGTATCAATGCAATATTAGCAGCCAACTGGCAGGTTAATTTATGCAAGTGCTTGTGAGTCATCATCCTTTAAGCTCTGTGGGAAAGACAGAGCTGCCCAGCACTTTCCGTGAGGTTGCAGAGGTAGAATTTGTACTCTAGCTACAATAATTATTCTTTAATCGTCACTGTTGGTATGAGGGGAAAATGCCAGTTTGAGGGAAATTTGAATGGAATGACAACCAAGGAAATCAGGCCATGATTCACCTTGACCTTCTCTTGGAGGAGTGGCCTTGAAAGATCTCTCTCTGTCCCATGGTAGGGAATGAGGCTGGGAATAAGAAATTTGGAGCCAGTTATTTTGCTCTTTTGCCTATTTTCACAGTTAGACTAACAAGGGGAGGGAAGCTCTGGGGTGAAACCAGCTTGCCTCTTTCTGCTCCCAGGTGGCTGGCTGGTCTTGGATCCAAGCACTGTCTGTAATGATTACAGGGAGGTTTGTCCAGGTACCTTCTTTGTCTTTTTATTCCTTCCCCGTGCTACTAGTTTCAATCCTTATGATAACTTCATGTGATCATCAATTTAAGGCAGATCAAGTATTATGGTAGTTTCCCCAGATAAACAGCCTGGACTTTGTGAGAAATTGACAAGGCAGAGAGAGAAATACCTTTAAGGACATACATTCAGTTAGGAATTCAGATAGGATTCATCATTATCATATTTATCAGAAGCGTAAACTCTTATGGATTTGAATCTCCAAGTTAGATAGATCTCCAAGACGAAAGAATTTGAAATACAATTTTGGTCTCTCCCGAATTCTAGCAACAAAGCTACCATGGAGAAAAAAGTTAAAGGCCTCAAACCTCTATGCTTAATCAACACTCTTTATGCTACTGGGATATTTCATTTATAAATATAATCTCTTTCCAGTTTATAGACGTGAAATCTAAAGAACAATTACGTTCCCCCTTTGCAAGGTTAATCCCTCCTTCAGGAAGTAGGTCAGCACAATGCCTAGGTCACAACTGGGGAACGAGTCATCCCCAAGGTTGACTCAACTAGCACTATTTTCATGTTCACACCTAAGAATGTCATTCCTGCACTCCTCTTCAGGGTCACTGAGAACATTCTTGGTAGGGAAGAGGATGAGTTTTAAATTGGCTGACCTCACTTCTCCTGGACTTCATCAGGGTATTGAAATAGTTCAGCAAAGACACCAGTAAGTTATAAGGCTCATTGCTCGATTATGATGTGGCTCCTAGATGCTTTTCCTCCTATTTCCAGAGGCCTTGCTTGATTCAGTTTGTGACTCATGCACAGCAGGCCTTGTTAGTCATAGTTTGAATTTGTTTTTCTTTCTTCATGGTTCATCCTGACCAACAGTTTAGTGTTTTTTGATGACCTAAAAATAAAAACAACGCTTTGCCCTCCATTTTGATCTTTTTGCCCCTCAGGTTCAGATTATTACTGAGTTTTGACCAAGGTATGCCTAGGCAAAACCGAGTCCTTAATTGAGGTGACTATATCTGGTATTTACAGTAAATATGTTATTTTCTGCAAGTCACTCAGCCATCCTGCCCTGAAGGAGCTGGATAAACAGCTCTCTGCTCTGTACGTGGCTTCTCTTTCTGAGACAGTGATCTCAAAAAGAGGCAGATAGGAAACTCTGTCATAAATAGGCATACTTATTTATACTTGAGATAATGTGTATAAAAGCTTTTTGAAAGTGGCAAACTATTATTGACCTGTAGAATATTTTTATATATCATTACTACATTAGAAATGCTGGTTTGAGAGAATCTGTTCACAGTTACGGATAATCTTATACTTCATCATGACTTGACCTTCGCGTAGGAAGACCTCTGAAAGGTATTCTGACTTTGATGCCTTTGTCTTACACGTAGTTCCAGCTTGCTGAGATTAGCTCATGGAGCTGTAGGGTATGACCCAGAAGGGTCCATGTTTAGGGAGATATAATAATGTCTGTTTATGCATCATAGAAAAAGGGTAACAGATTCAGCAAGTTTTCCATATTGTTTCTGGTCAACATTGCCATAAATAGTGACCTCTCTTAATCTGGCTGCTGCAATATTCCACATAATATATCCCTGCTGATATATGTAATTATCTTAATTTACACAGCTAGTAAGATGACTCCAAAGCTCATGTACTTTGAACCAAAAATACTACCTTTTAAAAATATGTGTAAAATAAAGGTGAGCCTCCCTTTTAAAAAATTCAAAAGCACAATCTTTAACATAGATAATTTGGTTATTCATTTTTATAAAATTCTTTTAACAAATTAAAATGATTCAACCTTTAAAGTATTTTAGGAACTGTATTTATTGGAAAAACAAAAGAGACATGTAATTTTTCCGTATTTTTTATTTGAATACCAAAATAATGGAGATATTATCAGTATAACTTGAAATAAATCTGTTTATCAAAATACAAAGTAAGCTCTATTCTATCCACGTGAAACTACTACTTCCAGTGTTGTAAAATAAAAGGAATATTACTACTCACTCTGAAGTTCATCTAAGACTACAAATTTCATGAAAAATGGATGACATTTCCGTAGGAAGAAGACAAAATACTTCTTGATCACTTTGGGGCATGTGGCTCGCCCTTCTCTTGTTCTAACTGCTCGGGGTTTTAGGTTATTGATGTGTTCACAGAGACAGAGAGGAAAGGAGTCTTCACATCCTTTAGAGTACATTGCTCTTAGTAGTGCCTTGGTGAAGTTAGTTCGCTGATTTGTAGTTAGTGAAGAGCCACAGTTCAAACTCTGTCTTATTCTGTGCCAGTTAGCTCCCGGCTCTGCATTCGTGTTTGTTCAGTCTACCCCAAATAGCACCAGGGCTGTGGGCTCTTCCCTGTTCTCAGGAGACTTTTCTGGTTTGCTGCTTGTACATTAAATGCTCGAGGTTGCCTCCATTTCCTGTGATGTGTGTCAGCACGAGCAACATCGTCTCGGTTTCTAGTTGGACGTGGGTAGTATCACCACGACTGAAAGTTGGCTGTAAGAGCAACCCTCTCCCTGACCATGAGAACCACAGATGTACTTTTGCTTTCTTTCTGGAAGAAAGTCACTGTTCATTTGTTTTATTCCTGTCTTAGAATCTGAGGCAATGGGTCTATTTTGCTTCCTGCTTTTTGTGAATCATATCTCGAATGATTAAGTTGGGGTCTCAATAAGACCAAAACTAATTCAAACCATCTGACTTTTTCATTACTCCCGAACTCCAGCAGAGACTAATCTGGTGTCTTCTAGTTCTAAACTCATATGAGCCTTTGAAAACACTGATTTTTTTTTAAAGCATGTGTCTTTCCATTTTCTTTATTCTTTTTTTCACAGAGGAAGTCAAATCAGTAAAGCCCTATCATTAGTCCACCAGCTTTCTTAAGACATATTTTTACACTACCTTGAGAGGCCAAAGAAATAAGAACAGCTTCCACAGAAGAGCCACAAAACAGACAGCCAAATAAGATTTGAACTTTAAAAGACATTTAAAGTTTAATTAGAGAGCTTGAAGAAGAGCAGGAACTACAGGTTTCTTGACTGTAACTTAATAACATTGGAGAACCGTACCCCCGATGTCATATTAGGGATGGTTTTCTCCAGCCACCTGACACCTCTGTCATTACAAACATGGGAAAATCAGTGTTTCAGAGGCAAGTGGACTTCCCTACAGTTAATATTCTCTGAAGAGGGCCATTTCCAACTTAGGTCTCCTAACCCTTCACCTATTCTCATTTATCGTCCCTCAAGCAGCAAGCTCATAAAGTGACATTATTTTGTTTACTGACTCTATTTTGAAGAGATGCATGGTAGACACTTAGACAAGATAAATTAGTTTTAAACACAGATTATGAGAAAATGATTTGTTCAAGTATCAGAAAAGAAAAAAAAACCTTCAGCACAAACAATAGTGAAAACGAAAATAATAAATGGATTTAAACCCTAAAGAGACTGCTGTTGGAGGAGGACACTCTTCATTAGTTGAGATAGCCTTAGAATTTGGCATCTTTTTCCTGGTATATACAACAACCACCAGAATTTCACACTTGGGCGTGCTTTGTTTCCCACACACTTCCCTTCCTGTGTCTAGTGTCCTACTGCTCTTTCCCTTCCTCACCTTCTTTTCCTCTCTCTCTCTCTTTTTTTCCTCCTCATTTAGAACACTCTTGACTTTAAAATGCTGTTGTTAGTATATTGTAATATGACAACATATGGACACTGGAACCAAGATCCCAAAAAGTTGGAGAGAGACTATCCAGGAGGACATGAAAAATGTAAATAGCTGAGCCCCTTAGATGACTCATCCAGGTTTGGGTTTTTTAGCTGTAGTGAGAACCATCCTCACCCCACCCAAGGGACTGGTTCGAAAACCACCCCATCTCCTTAAGGTATGAATGAGGGTCTTCCATAGGACCACCTGGAGGGTTGGCGTACGTCTCCTGCCGTGTAGTAAAGGGTTAACTTTAAAGTGGACTTGAGGTGCTCAAACCCAGCACATTTGAAAGAAAGGACTGGCCTTTGACTTGCTTCTAAGAGATAACCTCTCATCCCTTGGAAAATCCTGCCTCATAAGAGTGTCTTTGTATATCTGAGACCATGAGCCATGCCAGATAGTTTATGTTACAGTGCAAATTATGGTGAATAGCTCTTTTTGTTCAGTAGGGACTCTAGGCTATACTGTATCAGTTTGACCTTTGGAAAGGTCGGAGACTAGCTAATGTCTTTCATGTGAACCCTCCATGCTTTGGTAATTGACCCTTAGGAAAAACCCTGGACACCATGGCTGGGTGAGCTTCCTTGGTACAAGACGTCATACATGTTGCCGTCATTGCTGGGAGAATTAGGTGCTCTCCGTGGGACTCCACGGGGAGAGAACAACTGATTACCCACTGTGAGTTTAGTCTGTATCCTTTCACTGTAATAAACTATAACCATAGGATAATAGCTTTTCTGAGTTCTGCAAGTCCTTCTAGCGAATCATCAAACTTGAATGTGGTGTTGGGGACCCTGACACATCTGCAGTTTGTTGACACAGCAGAGATGTATCTGATACCCACCTGTAAAATCTGAAGGGCAGAGCCAGGCTGCCTAGTAGCTTCAACGGAAGAAGCAAAGAAGGGGTAGCTGTGTTCAGTGGTCTGGATCTAAGAGTTGTGGATCTAAGAGTTTGGAGTTATTTTCAACCTTCCCCAAAGACCTTTTTGGGGCATTGATAGGATGCCAACAGAAAGACTTCCCATCAACTAACAAATTGGGGCCTAAGTGGGAGATGGCTGCCCTGAAGAAAAGGAATCACTGGGGTCATCTTGAATATCCCTTGATTTCTCAAGAATCATGAATGTGTCCACGATGGAAAGAGTTGTTTTAAATACTTGTCAGGCACAGGGATGGAAAGCCAACCTAAAAGAGTGTCAGTTAAATTAGAACTTTTCCACTTCAATTACTGCTCCTCCCTTCTTCCAACCCCAAACCTGTAGGAGTCTTAAACAGCAGTTAGGAAGTAGGGGAAGAGTGAATGAGTGTGAGAGAAGAAGCTAACCGCAAGACTGTTGTGGAAGGCATGCATGCAGTCATCTTAAGAAAGGGAGGCTGGCTCTGTCTGTAGAGTGTGCAAGTGTGGTGAGTTTGAGCCCCACACTGGGTGGAGAGATTACTTAAAAATAAAATCTTTAAAAAAGAAAAGAAAAGAAAAGAAAGGTCCCATCTGTGAATTGCAGTTGGAAAGTTTGGCTATTACTTAGGGTTAGGCACTCGGAATTACTAAATTGGGATGATGTTAGTGACGTAAAATCACCTAGAAGAACTGGAAAAGTCACAGGCCTGCCTGGGGTAGGCCTCAGTGATGAGAGAAGAAGCCGACTTGCTGAAGAGACTTAAAAGAAACAGAAGATATTAAATGAGGCTGTATTGCATTGCAAGTCATGCTTGCTCAGCACCCAAGTTACAAAGATAAGCTCAGCCCACATGTTTAACTCTCCTTTTTCTACCCAAAAGCCCAAAAGATAACTCAAACTTAAAATTAGGAAAAATAAATCTCTGGAAAGATGGAAGGGTATCATAATCAAAGGGCCAGAAATTTTCAGCAATTTCTGGAAGATACAAAGAGATGTGACTGAGTTGATAGAAAATGAGTATCAACCAAGTCGCTGAAACCTTAAAGTTCACTGAGAGGAGAATGGATAAATTTTCCCAATAGAGTCATGGAAAATTCCAGAGTTCAGATAACAAGGCTGTAAGTAGGAGCAGACTTAGAGAGAGACAATAAAGTAGCGGAAGAATGTTATGAACTATTATGAGTGCGTATAACACTAGACTGAGGAAGCTGTCCACGGACTAGAGCCTGTGAATAAGATTTTCTTTAGTGGGTTCTTGTGGGGGACATTTATGGTAGGCATTAGAGCCTGAGGAAACGTTGACAGGTTACAGAGGACTCCCTCTGTCCCTCCACAAAAATGAGCAGAGCATAAAGATTAGAAAGATTGTAGTTTTAAAATAAATTTATTTAATAGAGGTCTAATGAACTTCCAGTACAACTACATTCTTCCTAATCTTCCTGCTCTGCATAGGAAAAAAATGCAGAGAAGAAAGAAGCAATTATTAAGGATACAATAGAGGAAAATGTCCCTGAATTTAAGAGATATTTGCATCTCAAGTTCCTCCCTTGAGTTCTGTATCAAAAGAAAGTACATCGACTTGCCAATTGATTCTGTAGGGCTGGCATAATATTGTTAACAAAACCTGAGCATGATAGCTCCCCAAAACTAGACTATTCCCATTTTTGAAAATAGATGCGATAATCCTAAAGAAAATTACAGCAAATTGAAACAACACAAACAAAAAAAAAAGCAATGTTTTTAAACAATGAAAAGGAAACTTTCCAATTTAAAGTGAAAAATTACATGTTCATCACAAAGTTAAAATAATTAATGACAAGGCGTTTTATTGAGTTTAACATATATTTATGTTAAAAACATTTGTTAAGATTAAAATAAATATCTTTAACCTCATAAAGGGTATCAGAAACTAGGGACCGAATGCAAACTAAACATAAATAGACAAGTGGTTAAAGTCTATAAAATATAATTATGACAATAATCTATGAAAGATTCTTATTTCAGATATTGGTAAGCTGGGTTATCAAACCAACTCTCACACTGAAAAAAATTAAAATTCTGGAAAAATATTTTTACCAGATATAACAAACTTAGAAGCTTTTATTCTCCCTAAGACATTTTTTCCAACCCAGAAAAATGTGTTTCCTTTGAGGAGTGAGGAGACCGAAATCAAAACTCAGGTTCCATAAAGGTGAGAAGTCTAATAAGAGATATGATAAACCAAAATCTCAAAGAATCAGATATCAGGGAGGTATCAACGTGAACTACAAGTGAAATGGTCCACAGAGAATTGCAGGCTGAGTTATAATTATCTGGGATGACCAAGGAGCTTCAAACCTTGAACTAGGTTTAAGACAGTCCAAGGTAAGCAGCTGCCTCTGGTCCTTGGCAGAAATAAATTCTTTCTGGAGAGAAGTACCTTTATCTAGACCTCAGATAAATCCCTGACCTTTTTTTCCCCCAAAACAGTGAACAGCAGGTAGTCAAAGATAGCTAGGCTCACAAGGAAACAAAGCACAATGAACAAGAGTCAGCAGGAAAGCTGATAATAGAAAGAGACCTAAAATGGCATCCCATCTCACTCAAATAAAAGCCAGATTTATTTCAACGCTCTACCTAAGCTTATATGACTCCTAATTCCTAAACCACCCCTTACTTCTTTCCTCTTTGCTCACTTAACCTCTGGTCACACTGAACTCCTTGCTATTCCTCTGACATACCTTGTGCAACTTTATCTTAGAGACTTTCCCCAGTTTTCTTCCCGTAGTTATTTACATAGCCTCCTCCTTAGCTCCTTCAGGTCTTAGCTCAAATGTCTTCATTTAAATGAGGCTTCCTTGACCGCTCTATTGAAAATGGAATCTTTCTCTTAAGGTTGCACATTCTTATTTTCCCCCTTTATTTTTCTCCACAGTATTTGATACTCCCTGCATAGAATATTCTCCTATTTGTTTTATTTTATTGTTTGTCTTTCCCCATCATAATGTAAACTCTTTGAGGGCAGGGAACTTCACATGTTTTGTTTTGTTTTTTTTGAAAATACTACTTTTTTATTTTTAATTTTTTAAATTAGTTTCAGAGGTAGAATGTAGTGATTCGTCAGTTGTGTATAACACCCAGTTACATCAAGTGCTCTCCTTAATGCCCATCACCCAGTTATCCCTTCCCCCCACCCACCTCCCTCCAGTAACCCTCAGTTTGTTTCCTAGAGTTCACTGTCTCTTCCGGTTTTCTGGAAGAGGTCTTCCACTGTGTTCGTCGGTTCTATATATTCTTAAAGTCCATGTATGAGTGAAATCATATGGTATTTGTCTTTCTCTGACTGACTTATTTCACTCGTTTTTTTGCTCTTGTATCCATAATGCATAGAATAGTGTCTAACACCCAGGAGATAATCAATAGATATTTGTAGAATGAATAAATGAATGTTTATATGTAAAGTGTTTATATGTGAAGCGATCCTGGCACATAGTGATCACTTATTGTATGTTAGTTATTATTATCAGTATAAAAAATGAAAGAATGTTAAACTGATGGTATGGGTTCTAATTCCGGATTACTTTTCATCAAAGTAGCCTCCAGCTCCTGTGAACTAATTCTTAAGCTGGTGAGTTTTGTGAAAATTATTTTACCTGTGTGGGAAGGAATTATTACCTCTTCCCTTTTACACAAAAGCATGAAGAAAAATTTGATTTTCTACTCTTCCCTTATGATACAAGGAGAGAAGCGAACCCATGAAGTTCAGTTTCTAGGGCAGTGACTTGTAGGATGAAAATCCTAGAAAGCTTTGAAAAATGGAGGTGCAGGTGGGACCAATGACAGAGATCAGGGTAACATCACAAATATGTGGTCTATACTGAAATTCCTCTTCAATGAGTCTTCCCCAGACAAGCCCCCATACAGATAGCACTCACAGCATTTCCGTTTTCAATCCAGGTGATGGTGGGGACAGGGATGCCTGTTGCTGTGCAGCGCAGGGTCACAAAGGAGCCAAATGTGACATTGTGGGATTCAGGTGCCCGCAGGATTCTGGCAAAAACTGTTAGGAAAACAGAAGTGGTGAGTGACTCCTATAGGGAATGCTCAAGCCGGAGTGGTCTTTATTTTATTTATTTATTTTAAAGATTTTATTTGTTTATTTGACACAGGGAGAAACAGGGCACACACAGGGGCAGCAGCAGAGGCAGAGGGAGAAGCAGGCTCCCAGCTGAGCAGGGAGCCCGATGTGGGGCTTGATCCCAGGACCATGGGATCATGACCTGAGCCAAAGGCAGATGCTTAACTTAACCGACTGAGCCACCCAGGCGAGGCGCCCCGGGAGTGGTCTTTCTAAAATGCAAATCAAATCGTGTTCTCTTGTGTAAATTCCTTCCCTGTGCCCTCTGGATTAAGGATAATACCAAATGCCGTGCCCTGGCTTCTAAGCCATTTATGCTATAACCCCATGATTCTCACCACTCTAGGACACTCCAAGCTTATTCCCTTCTTAGGAGCTTGTCCATGCTTTCCCTCAGCCTAGAGCATTGATCCCCCAGATCTTCGTGTGGTGTGTTCCTTGTATCATCCAGTCCCTGGTTAAGTGGCATTTCCTCAGAAAGGCCTTCCTTGACCACCCAACATAAGGTATAACCTGCCCCCATTCACTTTTTATCACCCTGTTTTATTGTCTTTATAGACCTTACCACTATCTGAAGTTATTTTTTGTCTATTGTTTGCCTCCCCCAACCCCTGTAGATTGTGAGTTCTCAGCAACCAAAAACCTAGCCTGTTTTGTTCAGTACCCAGAAGAGTGCCTGACCAAAGTAATAGTATTTACTTGAATTAATGAAATAATTAATTAATGCTTTATATCTTCAACTGTATCATAGTGGGAGGACAGAAAAAAATTGCCTAACTTTGTAGAGAATGAGATGAGCACATTGGAGCAAAAAGAAAGAAATATTTTAGGCCAAGTGTGAGCAGAAGAATAGATAATTAATATTCCATTCTGAGACTGCATCCCTACTGATTAATTAAGAGAAAGTTCAGGGAAGATATGATGTGACAACCGAATCCTTTTTTCAGATTCTAATTTTAGATTTGCAGGTACAGATTAATTCAACCTCCTCTTGATATTGAGGACTCTTAAGAGATGGAATCTAGAAGAGGATGTTAGAAACACAATGTTGGGCACAAAAGCTGGAAGAAAGGAAAAGCAAGGAAGGCTCCATTTTTAAGGCACCAAGTGGTTAAAAAAAATACATCAAATGTTTAAAATACAATGCTGAATCTACCCCCCAAAACAAAACTGAGCCTGCTTTTAAAAAGTCTTGTGGTCTAATTACCAACCTACAGAAAACAGAGGTTAAGGAACAGGTTAGACATCATTATGGGGATGCAATTCATTGAAATCCAGAATACAGACAATTCAGTAGGGCAAATTATTTAGTTTTCTCAATAAATAACTTGTACCGGGGGGGGGGAGGTAGGAGAAAGAGGGAATTATTATACAGTTAAAAAGACTTCAGAGGCATAACCCCAAATGCAAGGTGCAGATCTTGTTTGGATTCTTATTCAACAGATCGGATGTAGAAAGATGTTTTGAGATAACTGGATAAAAATTGCAGTCCTGGTAGTAAATGATACTAAGAAGTTAGTGCTAATTGGGGATGGGTAGAGTAATGAACATGGTAACGTGATTATGTTTTTAAAAAAAAGTCCTTTTGCTAATGTGCATATTGGTTGATTGAACTAATATCTGGGATTTGCTTTAAAAGAAACCAGCAGCAATGACATAGCAGGTGAAGCGAGGAAGCAAAATCGGTAGACTGTTGATTATGTTGCTGGGGGTCGTGGGAACATGGGAGTTCCCTTTAGTACCGTATCTACTTTTTGTTAAGGTTGAAAATTTTATAATAACATTTAAAAAAATTGCTGTGGAGCCTGCCCCACAGTTCCAGGAAACACGTGATGAGACACACACTTCTGCCATTTAAATAGTGTCAAGTTTTAGAAAACCCCATAACTGAAGAAAAGTAAGGCTCTGAGGAGGAACATTTGGCAGAGGCATCAGTCCTAAGAGCCTCAGAAACGTGTAAAACAGTTTTTTTTTTTTTAAATTAAAGATTGTATTTATTTTTTTGAGAGAGAGAGTGAGCGAGCAAGCATGAGGGGCAGATGGAGGGGGAGAAGCAGATTCCCTACGGAGCAGGGAGTCTGATGCAGGGCTCCACCTCAGGATCCTGAGATCATGGCCTGAGCTGAAGGCAGACGCCCAACCAACTGAGCCACCCAGGTGCTTCTCTACAGCAGTTTTAGATCAAAATTCTATGAGGGATGATTCTGAGTTGAAACAACATAAGGGAAAATTTTCCCTAGCAGGTGATATATATAGCCTGAGAAATTTCTTAGCAGAGTGAGTGGCAGTAGCCATAGTGGTCAGCAGGGTTGGCTCCAAGAGTGGGTGGCCCTGTATGGTCTCACAGGGCATCGTGCTAAGAGGGGCCCATGCTTGGTTTAACGTGCTGCTGTCCTTGCCTTAAAATTACTAGTGATTTTTGAATTAAGATCATTGTCATTTGCACCTGGCCCACGAATTAGGAAGTGAGTTCTGCTAGTCAGGGATAAAAATAGCACTTTAAAAGAGGGAGTGAAGCCTGTCCCTTGACTGAAGTTCCAGAAAAGCCAGGCTTCAAGGTGAAATAGGAAATAAAAAGTCACATAATGAATGAGTTTGAAGAAAGTGTCAATGAAGACTAAGTGACTGAGGCTGTCCTCACTAGAAATTCTAAATTTCTCAGGAAGACCAGCCAGCGAGGAGGCAGTGCACATTTCTTCAGATATACCAGAGTGACACACGGTGACCCATCTGCCCCCCTGATGGGAGATTTCTCCCAACTTAGTCTAAGCTCACGGGTTGTGGACTCTTGACAACCGACACAGACTGACTGCTCTCAGGTATTTTCTCCTTTTCTGGCAACAATGATGGAGACCTAGGTTGCACAACATAGCTGAGTCCATGTTCATCATTTGGTTGAAAGAACTTGTCGGGGTTGGGGCTATACTCGTGTGTCTTACATTTTTTGAGTGTGACACTACTGTACTCATCATCTTATGGGTCCCATTGCCTCTCAGAATCTGAAAAAAGCAGGATCTTTTAGAGATTGGGAGTGGGATTATTTCAATCCCATAGGCACTGGAAAAGTGTAGCCAGCAGCTGCTGCAGAGAACTCTGTACCCTTGAACCTGAAAGAGAGCCTTCTGGCTAAACAGAAGACGACTAAGAAATTGGAGAAGAATGAAATCTAGACACTGTTTCTGCTTTAATTTATAGAGGCAAGAGTTTTCATTTGGGGACTGTAAATTCTTCCTGGAAATGCAGGAATAAGGGAGGATTTATTTTGTTCTAATTTACAGCTTTTTTTTTTTTTTTCCTGTTGGCTGGTATATTATTTGGAATATCATTTGGGCTCACTGCAGAACTTTTGATGATCTATATTGCACAACACAGCTAGGCATAATGTGAGATAGTAAATAAGATAAAGTCAACATGGCCTTGCAGTGAATTTACTTACTATACTGCTCTGTCCCGTATCAGAACCTTCTGGGGGCTCCAGTGGGGCACAGGATGGTACATGAAGGAGCAATATTGGCATTTGCAGTGGTTTCGTGAAGGTATGAGTGTGCTGATAAACTTCTGGTCTCCTCCTCCAAAAGGACAGGTATACCCTTGGCTGAGACAGGGTTTCATTGTGTGATGAGAAAAACACCTTTTGAAAAAAACAACTTTGTTTTTCTGAGTTGCTGCCTTGGCATTTTATAGTGTGATAACCCTACCACACCCAGAGTCTAGACATTTAGATAAGGACTTGAGTTTAGGATGTCCATCAAAAGTTCCCACTTTGCTTTTCCTGGGCACCTTTTACAATAACCACTTAGAGTGAAGCCTTAGAAAAGTTAGTATTCTCTGTCCTCATCACCTCTAAGTATAGGTTCTTGCTACCCCACTCTCTTTCTCCTTCTCTGTGACCTGGGTCAGAGGACTTCCCTTCCCTGGGCTCACAGCATGCTCCCCAGACCCTGGCTTCTAGGATTTGTAAATAATAAATCTTGTGATTCTATTTCCTTTCTGTGGGTATGTTGAAACTACGCCTTCAATCACAATGAACCCATGGGTTTCACTTCCCCAAAGTGGGAACTGGGTTGCTGAGGGAGCTCCTTGCCAAGCTTGTGTGGGTGGCTTGTGCCCCTCATTCACCAGGTCACAGTCTACATGCTCTTAATTCAATACACCAGCTCCAACTTCCCCACACATATTGTTAAGTCTAGTGGGTGAAGAGGGGGAAAAGGCCAGCAATAAAAGGGAAGCCGTTTTCTGCACACCCACATTCTTGCCAAAAGATAAAATAGGAACTTGCCCCCTTTTTTCAGTATTGAAAGATGGCTTCCACCCTTCCTGCCAATTTCCTCCTGCCCCCAGAGAAGGTCACAGATGTCTCCTTATCAAAATGTTTCTCAACACATTCCCTTACCCTTGTTTGTGGTTCTTCATAGCACTTAACACCATGTCATAACTATCGATTTGTTTGTTGGCTGTCTCCTCCTCTGGAATGTAAGCATCACAAGGGCAGAGCTTGCTTTGTTCATTAACACAGGCTGATTGATAGGTAGATAGAGCCCTGCATGGTACATAGCAGGCATTCAATAAATATTTGTTGAATGAGTGAATGAATAAATGAATGAGTGACTCTTCTGATTGGTGAGACTGGAGAAAGGGACTTGTCTATGTTATGAGTATCTCAGCCTTCTTGGGGCCATCATTCTCCCAGCTACCCTCAAACAACAAGGGTATGGTGTTAATGTGCAGCAAGTGTCCCAGCTCAGGGCTTCTCCATCCTACAACTTGGGGTGGAAGGTTAAAGAGTGGGGTGGGGCTGAGGAGGATGAGGAAACAGATGTTAGTCTAGTTCTTGGATGAAAAAGTAGAAAGTTTTATTTTTCAGTCCAGCTTTATCAGCAATAAAACTGATATTTTTATACCCATCTGCATTTGTTACCAGTTCCAAGCAGAAGAGGTGGAGGGATGAAAGAAATTCCACCATATTTATCAAACATTGAAAACAATAAGGCCAGTTGCAATTAAAAATAAATGCCAGACTAACCTCCATGGATGAAAATCCACTGGTAATAATAAACTTAGATGTAATTCAGTAATAAACTCCCATTACTTTGCTGGTAGCCCCAAACTGAAAATGCGTTCTAGGCCATCAGTTCTAAAAGTAACGTGGTATATTTCATATCAAGTAAAATGTCCATTGAATATCCCTATTGTGCATTTTATTTGCATCCAAAACAGTATAAATGTGTTTTTGTTACATAAACAAGTTACTTAATAGACGGGGTACAGCATTACTTAGTAATTTGGGAAATGTTTACAGCTGTCTTGGTATGGATCTTTAAAGAAAAAACATGATGCAACTCTTTCTATAGTCTTATCCATTATTCTCCAATTCCTGTGGGCAAGCAAATCATTGTTCATCTGCATCATGGGAAATAGACATGGGCAATCTATTTATCCCTGGGTTTTCTCTCGTGATATTTATTCATGAGTTTTGAGCTTTAATTTCTCTTGGGTAAATTTACAGCACTAACTGCAGGTTGGGAATTGTACTTTCAAAATTGGGCTTAAGTAGCTAGTGATTCCAGAGTCCTTTATAACATAACTATATTATGTTCTTATTCTCACCCATCCCTCCCTCCTTCCCTCTCTCTTTCCATTTTCTAAAGCACTTTCGAATACATAATAAATCTTACTATTGATTGTCATTCGAAGGGGTAATTTGAATTTGTAGTAAGGAGATAGAGCTATTATTCAGTCTGAAATTGCAGTGGTGGTGCAATGGAGAGCCTAGGGCAGGGGACCCAAATTAAGTCCCGAAATGAACAAGCAGTTTGGCTTGAGATGAATTACGTCTTCTTTCTTGTTAAGGCAGGAGGACCAGAAGAAACTTAAGTCCCTTATAAATGCCGCTTCTGAGTAATTATTTCAAAGGACACAATGAGCTCACATGGATTTTATTTTCTCTTATTTTTTCCTTTCTTTATTTTATTCTAGTGTCCCTTAAAGAGGGTTTTGTTTTGTTTTGTTTTGTTTTTTGTTTTTTAGGTTACTTGATTCTAACCAGCAATGACTGATAGAGTTGAAGTGAAAGCAAATAAAAACAAACAAAAAGAATCACACAGGAGCAGGTGAAATGATTTCATCTAAATTTCGTTGTAAGCAGCCTGATGTTTAGAAATCGAAAAGTAGGGGTGCCTGGGTGGCACAGCGGTTAAGCGTCTGCCTTTGGCTCAGGGCGTGATCCTGGCGTTATGGGATCGAGCCCCACATCAGGCTCCTCTGCTATGAGCCTGCTTCTTCCTCTCCCACTCCCCCTGCTTGTGTTCCCTCTCTCACTGGCTGTCTCTATCTCTGTCAAATAAATAAATAAAATCTTAAAAAAAAAAAAAAAAGAAATAGAAAAGTATCTCAAATATCTTATTTGAGATCCTAAGATAAGGGGGTGCTATTTCGAATACTACCAGCCTAAGGTTTATTCCTAGAGCCAAACTGTATTATATGGGAACTTGTGAATCTTATCCAAAAAACATAAACTTTAGGTTAGGACAGCATAAAGTTTAATCAGATAGAAGGTGCTTTCTTGGAAGAAAAACCCTTATTCTACAAAGTAGGGTTTTCCCCCCAAACAAATTTGATGTCCAGCTACTTTCCTCTAAACATATTCCACTAAATATATGTATATGTCTGTGGGCAATTAAAATTAATTTAAATTTGATTGATTTGGTTTGGAGCAGTTGTATAATACTTGTCCTCTTGGAGTAGTAACAGTAAAAACCTAAGCTGGCATCTTAACATTTTTACATTCCTTCAAAAATTGTAACATCCTCCCTCCTCCCCAAAAAAAGGCTTTCAGTCAAAAGGTAACTTTCTATTCCAATCTGTGTGAGATTTATTCTCATGCTGATTTATGTCATTTTGTTTGCATTTTCCGAGTTTAATAAAAGTAAATTGTCAATAAATACATTATAAAATAAACCAGGCCATCTAATAACACTCAGTCACATGCCAACAATATTTCCCGTACATCGTTTGTTATTTCCTAAAAAAAATAATGGCACTTAGAATTGTTTACAAGGTCAGCAAAAATAAATACATTTAAAAGAAGCAGGGCAAAAAGAAAAAAAAATACCTTTAGTATCTTGTTCAGGTTCACTTTCTTCTATTAATAGATACAAGACAAAACAAACACACACAATGAACACACAAACAAAAACAACATATCATGAAAAGGGAAAATCTTTGACCACAGAAACATCAGTTGTGCAACACTATTAATTAGAATCTGCTTGTTTCTTATTTCAATAAGAAACAAATGCAATCAAGGGAAACTGCTGACCTTTACAAGCAAGCTATTAAATGACATAAAATTTCAAATTACCACTTTAGTCGGGCAGTACTACACAGAAGATAAACTACAGCATACCCAACAACATAGCTCATTCATGCATTTTTATTTTAATGCTGACAATTACCCTTTCTTTCAAGGCAACAGACTGCCTACTATTCTGCTAAATCGTGTTTTCCCTTTGTTTAGCATGGCTTCTCCTTTTACAAGGCCCTGCTGTGAAGTCAGTGAGGTTGAATCTGGGATCTCAACTATCATTTCTATGGCAATAGACTCATGTTGTGGTAAACAGAGGATTAGGGGGTTCCTGCAGAACAGAGTCTACCACCAACAGAGCTGCTCTCCTCCGTACCCACTCCCGGAGGCAGCTCAGAGGGCAGGGAGGAGCAAACCTTATCTTGTAGGAAACTACCAGGGAAGCACGCCATAAAAAAAAATATGAAAATGTCTACATTGGGTATGCAGAATTGAGAATTCATCTTTTTTTTTTATCCCAGAAAAGAGACAACTGCCAAATTAATGGTTCCAAAATGTTTAACATAATAACTATATCAAATGGAGATCCCACATGGAGCTCTGTTTTTTCTTTCCTGAAAGTTTGTTTGTGTCCAATTAGACCTTTCTTCTTGAAATTAGTGACGAGCCAACTGCAGCATTCGTTCATAAGTATAAAGTAGCAGTGCTATTGTTAACGACTTTGAATGTTAAGAACATACTTGCATAGCTCTTCCCAGGTTATGGGTATTTGCATACACGGTTTACATTATCTCCTTTAACCCTGATCCTGTCTCTGTGATTAAACATAAATTGATATTATTCAGCCCATTTTCCAGACAGGGAGTCTGAGACTCAGAGCTTTGCTGTAGGTTCAGAGCCAGAGACGCCATACTCCAGTCAGTTTTCAGACATAATTCCCTGTTCTAACCTGCTTCATAGCAAGAAACCCTCCTTGTTGCGCTTGATACCCAGTCCTCTTAAATGTAAGAGAACTTATCATTTCCCCTTTTAAATTTTATTCTGATTGAACATTCCCTGTCCCCACCAACCAAGTTAGTGGCACCTTCCTGTTTTATTTTTTCAAGGTCAGAGACGACTTTAAAGTTGTTAAATTGAATAGATTTATGGTTAAAAGGAGAGTTAGAAATTTTCTGTCAAATGTACCTAAACAAAGAAAATCAACTTTTTTTTAACAACACCCCTAACAGTGCCTGGTGTTTGAAACCAGTTTTTTCATACTAAAAACCAGTCATGTGGACACTTGAAACTATAGAGATCCCTGGTTTCTAACACAGACATAAATCAGGAAAAATAAATGAAGGTCGTTGCTTGGGCCAGATTAGCCCTGAAAAATTGCATTTGAACGCCTTTGGGCTGGGCGTGTTTTCCTAGTTCCTCAACAAAATTGTGCTTCTTTCCAAATCTTACTATTTTTGTTTTTCACCAGCCAAGTAACTATCTATGAGTAGCTGAGATGGGCATGGGCATGGGACTCTTGGAATATGAAGTGTCTTCATTCTGGTGGCTATTATCTCCAAAAATTTTGTCCAGCCTCGGTAAATTTTGAGAATCTTATTTGCTCATCATTTTTTTTTCCTCGTACACTACTCTTTTTTGGGTTCTGGAACGAGTGCAGGTCCATTCTTAGTCTTCTCTCCATTTTGCAATTATTAGTTTGCTTTGATCTTTTACTGGGCTGCACTTGAGAGCATACCACGAAGACCATGCTGACTTCCCTCTGCTATCACTTTGTACTTATTGCTGTTACTGCTGTTCATTTTGCTTGATTTGTTTGGAATTGGGAGCAGTGTGAAATTTTGAAAGAATGCACCCATTTCCTCCCCTGTGGATCTACAGAACCAAGTCAAGAGATGAAAAATTGTCTAAGATCTGCCATTTTCCTAGGAGGAGGCCTAGAAGTTCTACCTGAATTTATGTTTTCATATAGAGACTCTCGAAGTTTCTTTCTAAGCACAAATGCAGATATACAGCTCTATACATATGTGTTTACGCATGCTTATATTTTTATGTAAGTATGTACCACATTCACACGCATGCATGCACAATTGAGATTACTTTAAATTAGAAAAAATGATGCAAGAATAATCTGCAAAACCCATTTAAGCTTGAGTACACTCATTCAACGTATGAGATTGTTGGTCATTTCGAGGTCAGACTATAGTCCTAGTTTTTCCATGCATCGTGCCTGCTTAGCCTATGATCCGTCTTGACCTCTGAACTTACTATTTTACCACCTATCAATTTTTAAATATTTGACTTCATGGTCTTTATTCCCTTTTAACTGCTTTATGTGTAATGGATCAGTCTTGTCTTCCAAACTGATGTGTAATCTCCGTTGGAGGGCGGAGGCAGGGAACGGCATAGCATACTTTACTTTTGTTGTTTTCTTTTCCTCCTAAAGTTTAGCATGGTCTCTTATAGAAAAAAGAAAATACTTAAAAGAGGAGGTGGGTACTGATTCATTTTCCTTTTCTACTTTCTTGGAATTGTTCAATAAGACATTTATAATAGAGAATCAGAGACTTCTCTTATTGGAATAATTTAAGATATAATCAACATCTGAGTTAAATAGTATATACATTATTTTCTTGAATACTTTGATTTATGGGGGACTTAGCACTATCATAGCAACCCATTTAAAATACGTTAAAAAAAAAAAAAGGAATATATTCCAAATCAAACCAAAATCAGTCTCCTTGTAATTACCACCCACAAGACTTAGTGTCTATTCCTATACACTGGACCAAAAAAAAAAAAAAAAAAAAAAAAAAAATCCATCAAATATTTTCGTTTTTCCAAGCTTGCTAGCTCCAGTTCACCATGCTGATTGCTAACTTTTGGACTTTCTTATCTCACCTTCTTATCTTAATTTACCCCCAGAACTAAAACTAACACATACATAGAGAGTCTTACGAATTCAAAGAATGGTAAGACTCTTTCTAATATTCTACTTCTGTGACTATACTATTTTTATTTGCATTTATATAAAAATACAGTTAGGTCATATTTCATTGAAAATCATGAATATCCAACACTTGTTTTTATACTTGCTCTTCAGTTTTGAACGTGAGTGTGTGTGTGTGGGGGGTATGATTTGATTTTAAGAAAGATAAATTAAATTTTTCCTATTCAATTCACTATATTAGTTGATTGGAGAAGAAATTTGGAGAGGGGAAGTGTGTTATTATATGGAAGGAGGGAAAGCCCTTAAGATTCCCAAGCAGAAATGAACACAGTCAGTAAGATCCACATACATCATGTAGACCTTGTGGAGAGGAAGAAAGAGACCAGAAGAGGAAACAGGCAGAACTGTGGGATGGCTCCCATTCTTCAGACAGCAAGAGTGAGAAGAGCCAAGAAGATAACAGGAATCTGGCCACCTAGGCCAAAGTCTCAGTGGAGGCTGCTATTTTACATTCTTGCTCTTTGTAGAATGGCATTGTTTATAATTTTTCTTAAAAGGCAAAGCCTTAAAGAAATCTCTGAACATCTGGTACTATCAGGATACCATTCTAGGACTTTTTCATTTTTCAATGAAATGATTTGCACCAAGCAGTTAATAAAGCACAGTTTTATAATATATGTTATGTATAAATATTATATATATGTATTATATATATTTTATGTATTATAATAACACACAGCTGGAAAGTACTGGAGGCTGATTTTGAAGCCAGGTCTTCTAGCTCTTTCTTTTTCATTTTTTTTTTTTTTCAGAGCTATTTCTAGCTCATGGTATCTTCCTGACTGATGAAAGCTATTTCTCCATCTGCCTTCAAAAAAAGAAGGTATATTTTATTTTTAAATTTCAGTCTGCCTTAGGGAGCTACATTCCAGATATTGATCGTGTTGAGGACCCTTTTTGTAGGTGTTAAAAGCATGTACTTAAATCCGTTCCTCAGTTATCTGAAAAGAGAGGAATCATTCTGTAGAAAGAGAAGTCCATTGTTGAGACCTTATTATTAAAACATGAATGCTAATCAATACTAGATTATTTGAATCCATTCTTAAATAGGCTACATTTGTCTCATCTAGCATTGCATTTTAAGAATTATTGCGTTGGAGATGCCTCGTAGAAGACAAGCACCACAGGCAGCAAAAAAGGTCATTTTAGTTGTTTTATTTTTTACTTGAAGAAATTGGCCCAGGGGATTGTTGAAAAGTAATCATAAGGAGACTCCGTGGTACTGTTTCTGGATAGATTCTGCTTTTCTTTTCCAATCATTAAAAGAACATGTGACAATAATAATAATAAACCTGAGTAAATACCTGGATTTTCTCTGCTCGCGTCTTGGTAGCTAAAGCAAAGAAACCCGACCCTGGTGTGCTGCCACTGTTTACGCTTCTGTTTCCTTTGAAGCAGAGCGATGCCTGAGGTTTATCCACTGGCTCCATCTCTGGAGGAACCAGAATGCAGACTCCGTTGGAAAACATACACAGCACCCTCACAAGCAGCCTTCCTTTGCATCTTCAAAGTAAGGCTGGCCTGGCTCTGTGACATCACGATTCTCTCAAGTGGCTTGGGCTGGACACATTTCTGTGGCCTTCGAGATCATAACATTTTCCTAGCTTGTAAATATGGATGGTGAATAATGACCATGAGCATGAAGTGTTTATCAAGTAAATCAGATAAGAGCCACACAAAGTTAACTTGTTTTTAGTTCAGCCCTAGATGTAGAGGGAGCAACTATTAAGAATATTTTGGTTAAAATGGTTCTGAAAATATATTAGAAGTTTAACTGTAAGCCAATGAAGAAGTTGGACTTCAGTTGTGATTCGTGTTTTTCATTCTTTAAAAAAGCATATATTCTGGTTTTCATGGGAGGAGATGCAAGCTGCTTAATTGCCAGGACAGAAGCCTTTCTTGGTTTACCCTTTTTTAAGGTTTTAATTGTAGGATACTTTTAGAGTTACAGAAGAGTTGCAAAGGTAGTGTAGAGGGTTTCCAGGTACGCTTCACCCAACTTCTTCCAATGTTAACATCTTATATAACATGGTACATTTATCAAAATCTTAGTTTACTTTTAAATAACATTTGGACCTAATCTCATGAAATGGAAGATACTTGAGCTCTGACACCAATCAAAGAAAGTAAAGTTTAGTAAGAACAAGAATTTTTTTATTTTTAAATTAGTACTACTATTACTGTTATTTTTAACTCACCAAAAATTGTAACTGGGAAAAGAAATAGGAGCTATAACCTTAAGCTTAAGTGGCACCATGGTGTCCTGGTTCTCTAAAGTGGCTTGGCTTGGGAACATTTCTGTGGTCTTTGAGATAGAGTTCCAGATGCCCAAGTTGGACCACAGCCCTCCAAACTGTAGGTCTCCATGCTAAAGAGATGACATTTGAAAACCCTGTCAAGAAGGGATACCATGTGTTCTAATCTCAGTGTTAGTCTGTGCATCAAATTGCAGCCCATTCTGGTTTTTAAGGCACCCCAACAGATACTGTCTCATACTCCGTACGTAGTCTGTCTTTTACTCCCTGACTCAGCAGCAGCCTGTGCTCTCATGATAAATCTGCTTCTCCCCTTCCCCCATCATATCACCATGTACCATGAGCTGCTGTTCATCAATCAAAATCTTGATGGACCTCACCTCTCTGAAGCTTTCCCTGATCTCCCACCATCTCCCCCTGTCTTGTACTGCTGTCACTGCAAACAGTTAAACTTGAATTTTTGTAATCAGTTGCTCGCATGCTCATCTTCCTCGCTGAATTTGAAAACTTTTCCAGAAATGAGCCATGTCTCTATCTCTGTATCCTTAGGAATAATCTCATTCCATGAAGTTTAGTAGGCACTCAACAAATGAATAAATTTGAAACTTATTCTAACTTTTATCCTATGAGTTATGGATAAGCTAACTTCTTCCTTAAATTTTTAAGCTTTGTCTGGAATAAAAACATTCCGAGTAGAAATCCTCAAGTCAGTGTTTCTCAGTGTGTGGTTCATAGACTACTCAGGTAAGGTTCACTTGGGAAATTGTTAACAGGCCTTAACACAGACCTATTCGATCTGAATCTCTGGGGAATGCATCCTAGAGCTATAACTTTTAATAAGATTTGCAGAGGCTTTTGATGTGCATTGAAGTTTGAGAACCACTGCCTTGGAGGGAGAGTTGTACTAATCCATCAATTTTGGTATTTCCAATTCTTTCCATAGAAGTTTTAAATTGAATATAATTAATGATGTGATAGTAAATTAAATGAAATAACACATTAGTATCAGGGCAAAGGAGACTTCCAGTCAGTTTAATGTCACAGATACTATGACTTGGATTCTGAGATACATGTCATGTAGGGCAAAAAACAAAATAAAAATAAAGTACACCATTCTCAGTACAAGGAGGGAAACAAAAGGCCGATTTCAGGAGAGACCATTCCTCTCCCACCCAGGCACTACATTTTTAAAGCAATTTCTCACTTAAGATTTACCTTAAAGCAGTGGATGATGGAATGATCGGTATTTTTGACAAGATTTTTTGGCGAACCACTATTTCTGTAGCAAGTAAAATATGTGGTAAGCTCAGGATGTGCACCAGGGTTGCTTTGGTTTTCCTATTGCGGATACTATGTTTTTTGTACAGATCTTCTCTAAACAGCCCCTTTCCTATTTGCCGGTAAAGGCACATCTTCCTATAGCTTCTTAGATAAGCTTTCTCTTACTACTTGTCCCAGTGGGGCCAAACCAAAGTTACAATCTCTAACAAGTACCCAGCATGCAGGTATAAGACATTGCTGATTGAAGATAGATTTATGTTCTTTGGAAACAGGGGGAGTGGTTGGTAATGTTGACATGCTATTTATGAAATCTGAGAGGCCTAAGCAGCAGTATTCTCTGGGTAGAATGCAAACAATGTAAACAGCAGGCAACAAGACCACCAACAGCCCATATTTATCATGGAGTCCCGTGTAGACACGGCATATATGCTATCGTAGTCCATTTTAAGAACTCTACGCTCTAGGTAATATCGCCCCCATTTCCCAGATGAGGAAATAGACTTGCAAAGGTTGAGTAAATCATCCGACCTCACGTAACTAGCAAGTGGCAAAGTCAGGATTAGCGCCCAGATCTATCTGCCGCTAAAGCACGCGAGCACTCCAGGGTGCTGGTCTACGAAACAACACAGAGAGAGAGAAGACTCAAGAATGAGGCAATGGAAGATGTCTTGCCCTGGGAACCAAGGCATCCGAGCTCCTTGCTAACTTGGACAAAGTACTGATTTTTCTAGTATTCGAGTTTCCTATCTGTGGAGTGAGGGGCGCAATTACAACTTCAGACTGAAAACCTATGATTTCTCTTCTGATGGAACCAAAGTTAATAAAAATCAGCTCTCTTTTAAAGAAAAATGTAGTGTTTTTTTTTTGTTTTTTGTTTTTTTGCCGTTGAACTTGATTGCTTCTACCTCAAAGATAAAGATGACATGTGGAATAAAGAGTGTGATTATCTCCACAAGTGTTTTTAAATCATTGCTTCTGTCACACAGAAGTTACATTAGTCTGAGAACTAACATTGATAACTATTATCTGAGTGACTGCTCTGTACAGTCTTAGAAGAGCTTTAAATATGTTAGTTTATCTTTTTTACAATATATGAGGTACAAAGTATTATTAACCTCCTTGTACAGGTGGGGAAACTGAGGCACAAAGAGACGAAACTACATGACATTCCACAAGCGGTGGAGCCAGGATCTGAACTCAGGAGTTTCCTCTAGATTCTGGAGCCCATGTTATTAGCCAGTATGTTAAGTTCCCTCTAAAAATCATGCCTTGACTATACCTTGACAGCCATGGGAATGAATATACTAATTACAATTTGAAAGTCATATGTTTGATTCCTGAAGGAAATAACTTAAGTGATAGTATTTGAATTCCGTATTGCCCTCGAGTTCTAATAGCTTTCTATTATATCTTTTCATGATTCAAAGTTGTTACATTTTGAAATTAAGGCCAGTGGAGGTATGGCCTTCTCTATCTTGCACAGTGTGAGATGAGTCTCTGTTGCATTAATCCATGCATTAAAGAGAAAGAATGTTTCCTTTTTTGTGTATGTATGCTTGAACTTGTGCTCTCATTTTGATACCTAAAAAAATGAAAATCAAAGCTTACTCTGATTAGAGTATGCATATTTCAGGTCACAGTAACTTCTCATTTCAAATAATATAATGTCCCCGCTATATTAAACAATTTAAGACAAATCTTTGAGGCACATTTTTTTTCATACCTGCAATTAAAGAGGGCCTACCTGTTTTTTTTCCACTTGATTTCATATCTGTTCAGTGCTCTAATCATTATATAAGTTTTTCTTTCCTTAGAGAACTTTAGTGACAGCTGTTCAACTAAAGGACCGCTGTGGCATTGTTTCTTGAAAGCACTATGGGACTTTCTAGATGGGAATGCAACACGATAGCCCCTAAAGTGGAAATCAGTGGATAGAACTATTTTTTTAGAGCATGCACCTTATTAATCATGCAGATTTAATTTCCCCCATGATAACCCCCAGGGATATCAAAGACTTATGCCTTTTTCTTTGGTTTGGTTTTTAGATACACAAGGTACTCATGACAGCAAATCAAACCTGTTAGTGGCATCAAGCAAGTAGAATTGATGCCGGGAACAGGACCACTGCAAATTTTATTAAAACTGCAGATCACTGAGAGCACAGCACACGTTGGGGTTTAAATACCTCTCTCTGTGGCATTTGTCATATTAAGAGCTGCAGCATAAACAAAGGAAAAAGCAAATCAAATGTTGTGTCCACATTACTTGATCACTTCCACTCTTCTAGATGCAATAAGGAAATCTGACCTCTAGGAAAGAAGGCAGCCAGAAGTCTAACATATTTAAAGACAGTGCCAATCTCTTGTAGTTAAATCTGTTGACATTTGCCTCTGGGACATTGTGTGTGTGTGTGTGTGTGTGTGTGTGTGTGTGTGTGTGTGTGTTTATATGTATGTATGTATATATGTTTATGTATGTATATGCATATATACAGATATGTATATGTGTATGTATAAGTGTATAATTTGTTTTTATCTTCTGGGATTCTGTTGTTGTCTGATATACTGCATGTCTGCAAAAAATCTTCCCAAAAAAGCCTTTGATAGATCAAGTCAGCCCTAAGGATACATGGGAAGGCCTTTCAGACTGCAGAGAAACAGACTGAGAACACTCAAGGGCCTTGACAAGTGATGAGGCTCATGCACTGAGGCCACTCACGTTCGCCAGGTGGCTCACCTTCCCTCCTCACTCCCCAAAATGCCTCTCTCAAGTGTTGAGACAGAGTTCTGCTTTTTGAGGCCTCCTGCCAATGAGGTATTGTTTAAACATTTGGGAAGCCTACAGTGACCCTCTGCCTCAGAGGGTCCTCTTGGTCCTGGTCTGCTTCAAGGGCTCTCATCTACATTTGTACTGGGGCTCAGCCACCTCTCCCCACTGATGATTGCTGACAGAGAACCCTCCCTTGGTTCCGGCTCCTCTTCTGTCCAGTTTTTTTCCTTTGTGGCTTAAATCTCCAAGGGTAAACAAGAAATAATAGAAAATGCAATTGACAGGTTGTCCAGTATATTCCAACCTACGTCTATTTTAAATGGAGTCTCAAGTATTCTACACTCAGCCAGTTGCTATACGCAAAGCAGAATTTGTCTGAATGTGAAATTCACAGATAGTAGTAAAATCGACACTCAGCTCCAAATACATCATTTCATAATAGCTAAGTCAAAGAATATAAAGAAACATGTAAGGATATAGGGAAATATAAGAAAATTAGATATTTATAAATTTTTTTAAAAGATTTTATTTATTTGACAGAGGTAGCCAGTGAGAGAGGGAACACAAGCAGGGGGAGTGGGAGAGGAAGAAGCAGGCTCATAGCGGAGGAGCCTGATGTGGGGCTCGATCCCATAACGCCGGGATCACTCCCTGAGCCAAAGGCAGACGCTTAACCGCTGTGCCACCCAGGCGCCCCTAGATATTTATAAATTTTTAAGTGGATATTTTCTAATGGTTAAAAAACTTACAGTGACTTCTCCACTCCAGCTAAAAATATTATCATATTCAAAGTGTTCATTTCTGTGGTGTAGTGTTTGTTAAACATGATTTTTTAAAGAATATCCCTCTGGTCAAAACTAGGAAAGTAAAAACTTGCATTTCAGAGGTCATCTAAAGCCTCCATGATGCAAGCTCTCCTTAAAATCTCCAGCTCTGCCATCCAAATCATCCCATTCCGTTGCCACATCCCTGTGCCACTGAGTGTGTGTCTTCCTGGCCTTTAGAGTACTTGGAGAAGACCGATTCAGTAAAGATACATAAGAGAGACAGTGTGGATCATTCTTTGGATACACACCATACCTAAAGTAGAACATGAGGCAGATTGGAGACACAGATAAGACTGTCTCTTGATTTAGAATTCCTCCTTTGGGGCACTAAAAAGTCTCTTTGTCTCTGTTTTCAACCTAACGAAACTAATATGCAGCAAATATAATTGGTGGTGGCAGGGGGGAGGGGACTACATGGAATCCTGCCACTGAAAATGATGCTTTCATCTCTGTGGGGAACTGATTGAAAGAAATGATCTCAAGAGGAAGGTGTATTTCTAGTTAAATATAAGGAAATCTTTATGAGCCAATATGATTGATTTATTTTTGTTTTATCATTATATATTCATTCTCAAATTTGGAGAGTGATCTCAGCTTGAGGGCAGAAACCACAAACCAAGTGTGATCATCTTTAAGACCAGTAAGATAAATCTCAATTTCAGAGATATTAAAATGTACAACAAAGAAAACAAATATAAGCCAGTGGTGAGTGTAAGAAACAAATGTCTCTGAGATTCACCCCAGCTATGGTAAAATATTTAAAAATGAACATCTTAGAATCTATGGAATATGATATGGAGATTTCTCTTGCCCTCATCACATCCTGCCATGAAACCTATCCTAAAGGCCATTGTCACAGAGGTACATGAGACAGGGGTTAAATTTTCCAAAGGACGAGCCTCCACCATTATGAGATGGACAACTCTCTTCTGCATTTCAAGTGACTATGGAATTTGGGAGACGATAGATACTTCTCCAGCAGTGTTAAATCATTATACCTGTATAGTTCTTCTCACCTAGCAGTAGTGCTTCCCTTTTCCATGAGAACTTACCTTTGTTTACTTTGAGTCTATAACACCCAACCACATGTAGAAAATGCTCATTGAGAAATCAGAACCCAAATTGAATTTTAGTGTTGGACCCTCCAAGCCACTATGGAATCATAGATTCCAGGTCTGCCCATAAAGTAAGAGAAAAGAGTCAAATGGGGGCAGAATCCACTAGCAGGTGCTGCCCTCTGCACTCCTTCACTTCCCACTGCATCCAGGTGGCTCCCTTCCTCTTGCAGGCCTCAACCTTACTGTCTTTATGGATTGATTCTTTCCCTAAGGAAATGGCATGTTTCATGTTCTGTTCATCAGGACCTCACCCTCAACCCCAGTTCTTCAGCCAATGGCCAAGTGTTGTGAATATCTAAACATAGGAACCAATTGCCTTTGACAAAACTTTTCCCATCCCTGAGTTTGTTCTAGAGCAGAATGGAGCAGAACTGCAAAAATAATATATCAAACCAATGAACAGAAAGATTGATGTTACTTTTTCAAAATAGTATAATGTTTGAAAGAAATAATTTTTTCCAAAACATAAATACATGTATTAATTCTTCCTCTTTATAAAAATCCAAAAAGTATAGAGACCTATGTAAAGCGTATGATAGACATTAACCTCCTATGTAATTCTGTATGCAGAGATGATGCCTATTAACAGCATAGTTTATACATTCTAATATAGAATATATAAAACATACTGTTCAGCTTTTCCACTTATGATCACATTAATATTCCGAATGAGTCAATATTTCTAACGAGATAGAACAGGACCTTGCACATAGAGAGCACTATATACGTACTTATTAAATAAGTAATAATAAATACAGCAAATAATTATATACTGTTTGCTGTGTGCATATATTAATTCATGTAATCATTGCAACAACCTAAGAGGTTAGTGCTAGTTTTTTTAACCCTATCTTAGAGATGAGGAAACTGAGGCTCATTGATGGAAAACAGACCCAAATCATATATCTGGTGGGTAATTGTGGAAGTTGAAGCATGTAGATTGATCTCATTCTTAATAGCTGCATGAGATTTTTTTCACATACTTTTATCAGTCTCCTAGTGATGCAAATTTATTTTATTTTTTGCAAATTTAAATTCTTTAAAAGTTTTTACTATTATAAATAACCGTGTGATAATCTTTAACATACACTTATGTATATAATTCCTCTAGATAAATGATCAGAATTAAATTATTGAGACAAATGTATACACATTTTAAAGTTTGATTTTTATTAAGAACAAAGAAAAACACCTCCACTACACTATACCAAAAAATAGGAATAGTTGAAAGTGTTGGTTTCTTTATTGATATCATCCTAATTGTTGTCGTTTATAAGTAATGTTTTTTCTTTGATAGTTTAAGATCACCTCTTTGTCTTTGGTGTTTATTATGATGATTCTGGGTCTGAAACTGTTAATATACCTGCTCTTTGTTTTTACCGATTGGGACTCATTGTGCTTCTCGTACTGGAAGATTTAAATCTTTCATTATTTTGGCAAGTTCTCAGTCATTATGTTTCTGAATATAGCCTCTCATGTTTTCTCTGTTCTCGCTTTCTGTAATGCATATCCTTAATTATTTCTTTAATTCAGTTTCATCTTTCCCATCTCTCTGCGCTGAATTCTAAATTCTGAAGAGGTGACTTCTAATGCATGCATTCTCTCTCTATCTCTAACATACCATTATTCATCCATTGAATTTTAATTGTAATCATGTTTTTCATTTGTTAAAATTATTTAATTCTTTATCAGAACTGCTTTTCTTCTTGTGTATTTTTCTTTGTTTTTTTTTCTCCCTTTGTGTCTTTAATTAATTTAAACATATTTATTTCCAATTCTCTATTATATTGTGTTAGCTGAATTTCCTGGGGTTTCGATCCCTTTGCATATTGTGTCGGCTAACTCTCGCTTAAGGCAGCTTGTTTCCTGTGGATGCTATAATTTTGCATTGTGAGCTCATCCTCAGTGTGGCTTTATTATGAAAATCCTATATAATCTGGGTAAGGTATTCTTTAAAGCTTTTTTGTTGTTAAATTTTTGGCCCAGGACCAGTTTTTATGTTAATTTCTCTAGCTTGGGAACACCCGATGGTGCTGGCATTATAGTTCTGAGCATTGAATACAGATTCATTCATAAGAAAACTTGTTTTTTTCTTTCTCATACCTAGAATTCAGGTAGACAAACAAGCCTCTGTATTGTCTTTCTGTACCATCAGATGGAATTTTTCTGGTCCATCTTTTCACTTCTGTGATTCTAAGCTTTCTAGAAGGTTCTCAGTGCTAACCTTCCTTCACAGGGGCCTGTCCCCTTAAGAGTCTTAAAACAAATATTCTAGGTTATAGAGATGGACACCTGTGCCATTGGCTCCAGAACAGTGCAGAACCAGCTCATGAGCTTACTGCTGTTTTTTCAATTCCTATTCGTTCCTGGCCTCTGGAGAGATATAATTTTATTCTGTGGGTTGTATGATTAATCCAGCAATTCTGGGTGTTTATAGTAGGAAGATACTCATGTTATCTTGTCTGTCATATTGCTGGTGCTATAAGTGTTTAATCCTACATTCATATATTTGGTATGAAAAGATGCCATGATTAATTGCTTCAACCATTCTCTTGCAATAATTCTCAAATCCTTTGCCCTGTTTTCCTTCCTGGCAAACTCCAGTGCCTGTATCTTGCCTTTGGATTTGGCATTCTACTTTTTCTGAAATTCTGCATTTTCTGCAATGAGGCACATTGATGTCACTCCATATTCATAGTCCCATTCTCTACTAAAACTTTAATGTTACCTAGGACTCCTAGTTCCCCTTGTGAATCATCTCTCCCATTCTCAACAGCTATTTTAAAACCTTTCCACTCTTCTCAGCCCTCCACCTTCCTTTACAGAAGTATTTTCAGAAGATAAACTTACTTTCTACTTCCTAAAGGAAATAGAAACCAACAAAGCTTTCTCAAATTCCATCTACCGAACTCATTAACTCGTGTATACTGGAGCATACCTCCTTTCTCCTTCCTATTACAAGGAAGGAAGTTCCTTCTTCCTAAGTACAGTGATCATATAATTTGAAGCCTGGATACTTTTGAAGGTACAAGGAGGACTCTATTAATAATTATTCCAGGACAACAGGTGTAAACCAGAACTGTCCTGGGCAAACTAGGACAAGTGGTCACCCTCTGTATAGGGTTTATCACTCTACTTCTCCCCTCAATACACTGTTTTTGCCTTCTCAAGCACCACCTTCCCTTGAATATTCTACCTCTCTCCTTTATATTTAAATGTCCTTTTCTCTGAGCCCCTTCTCATTCACATTTTAACATTTTCAGTATTTTTTAAAACATTTTAATCTTTTTAAAAGAGAAATCTTGCAAAGCAACATTACCTATGTACCACGTATACCTCTAGCTACTGCTCGCTTTTTTTGACTTTTCCCTTTTCTTTACCAAATTCATTGAAAAATTTGTTGATACCCACTCTTTTTTTCAGCTCCTATTCTCCATCATTTATAGAATCGTGGCTTTTTCTCTCACCCCTATTCTGACACTACTCTTGGCAACGTCACACACGATTATCTGTTCCTTAATGGAACACACAGTATCTAGCATCACTCAGTCTCTTAGACCCCTCTGTGAGTTAGTTGTCCTCTCTGTTCTTAGTTTCTTAAAATGGCACAATGATAGGACTTTCTTCACTGTTAGGATTCAATAGAATAACCCATGTAAGAATTTAGCGTTTTAAAATGTTAGCCATCCCGTTGCTCATCCTTTTGGAAAGACATCCATGTTTGGCTACCCTTGAATTAGATGGTTTCATTAGTAATTTTATATGTCACTGTTTGAACTTTTTAAGATAAGACAGAAACGTAGAATATCTTTATGTTGCCATTCCAGAGATCCAGCAGCCTGAGGATGGCGATCTAGAAAGGGAGCTTAACTTTCGTGTTGAAGGCTGTTTCATGTTCATTACAGAAGCTAAGATTTGGTGAAAACACTCTGCCAAATCCACACTTGGTATGAATCTCCCGTTAGAAGCTAGCAACGACAAACTTTTCCATGGCATGACCATGTGCAGTATGTGCAGCCCGGCATTGGATGACATTATGGAGTTCTCATTCTAATTTGCTCAAACTAGTTTTCAGAGTTACTGACATAATGCATAACAAATGCTCATCTGCCTCCCTGACAGCCCTGCCTATCTTGGCCCTCATTATTGGCCAGGTAATAGGTCTTTACAGACACATTCGGGGTTGTGCCAGCTGCTTTTCAGTTGGTTTTTCACCTGTTCTGAATTGTTGGTTAAATTGGGCCTTCCTTTAAATAGATCATGTCTGCCTTATATCTTGTGTAAATGCCTTAACTGTTTCTTTAAGTGGAAGCCAACCTTGCAGAACTTCAAGAGAAGCTACACAGATTTGCTACAATTTTAATGCTCTAATAGTAATGATTATAATTGATGCCATTTATTAAATGTTTATTATGTACTGACAACTCTGCTAAGCATGTCACAAATTTTCACATATATTGGCTGCTTTAATAGGGACTAAAATGGAGTAGAAATAGATGTGTGCTAAAAGGATCATCTTACCTACTGTTAGAGTAACTTTAGATGATATTATGAACTCTCAATACTAGCAAGTTTAATAAGACCTCTCTATATATTAACTGTTAAGGCAATGAGCATGACCATTTAAGTGTTAAGAAGAAAGAAGACCGTATTCAGTTTTACTGATAGGTATGATGCAAAATTAAATGGCAAAGCAAGACCAAACTGTGTAATTGGACTCCAGCTAATTGTGATTTGTGTTCATTTTCTCTAGGTCAGTGTTAAAGCAAATATTTTCAGTATCTATGAAGACAGTGACCTATATTATAATACAGAGGGCTTATATTTAATATCTTGAAGAGGAAAATCTTTATGATATTATGTACAAATGGATAACATTCATTCTGTATTATTCCACGTACAGTTCAAGGAAACACTGAATCCAGGCAGATAATGTCCAAATGTGTGATCGAGTGTGTTTGTGTGTTTTTTTTTCACTGAATAAGTCACATCAACTGGTTATTGCATACTGAGCTTTAAATACCATTGCTAATGCAGAAGATACTAAATTATAGCAACTGTGCTGAAAAAATATATGTATATATTTACATCTGACGGCCATTATTCCCATCAACTTCATTCTTTTCTATGAGGAGTTAATAGAGATTCTATGAGCAATTGATGCAATGATAATAAAGATGTAATAAAGATGTTACCTCAATTAGAAGCAAATGTGGGAAATGAGATTATTAATACTGTGAGAGGAAGGCCTGCCTAGGAAATAAAGATAATCTAAAGGGAGCTAATAGAAAATGGTATGATTGAGAAGGAAGAGATGTGGGCTTAAGGGAGTAGGATGGAATCAAAGTAAGCCTTGGGGAACTCCCGAAGTCTCTCCCAATTGAACTGTAATATGGGCCAGTGTGAGAAAGTCCAAATATTTTATCAATCAGATAAGAGAAAGCAGAAAAATAGGTGATGATTCTTATAATCAGCATTTATTGAGTGTTTACAAAGGGCCAGGCACTCTGCTAGCTACTATCAACACCTTACCTCACTGAACACCCATAACAAATCCCACTTTTCAGAGGAGAAAACTGGGAGCCAGAGAGATTAATTCTACAGCACCCAACAGGAAGAGCTGGAAAGAGTTTTGTGCTTAGCTTTCTCACTGAGCAGGCATGCTGGTAGTTTCTATTTTTAAGCAAAATGTGATGTAATTTTAGGTCAGGAAGGATCTAACAATCAAAT
The DNA here is from genome assembly GCF_024610735.1 of Ursus americanus. Taxonomy (NCBI): domain Eukaryota; kingdom Metazoa; phylum Chordata; class Mammalia; order Carnivora; family Ursidae; genus Ursus; species Ursus americanus. Next base: position 21,979,481 of record NC_142144.1, read on the forward strand.
GGGTAGAATACCTAGCCCTATCTGGATTCTGATTTCTCAGTGAAGACCTTTACAACTAGTTGCTGAATTGGTTGGCTTTAAAAGGAGATTTTTAAAAATGAAAAATACTCACAGAACTAAGAATATTTTTAGGTATACATTTGAGTCAATATTTTTCTCAACCCTTTGTGACAGAATACAATCTGAAAAAAGTTACTTTTTTTCTTTTGATCTTTTTAAAAGTCATGTCTATATTCTGAAAAAAATAAAATAAGAGTTTTCAAATATATAACAAGGGAGAATTGTCTAAGCCAAACAGAAGTTCTGAGCTGGCGTCCTACTGTTTTAGTATTTTAGTGAATTTAGTCTGTTTTGGTAAAAATTATCAGTGATTGTGGGCAATAGATGGAATATGACCTGTTATACTAGCAAACACTTCTTTCTCTTTTCACTTTTTCTTTTCAGAGTTTTGACCTTATGCTTTAGTATCTGGAATAGTTGAGGGAACTGGTCTACCTACATCTCTACCTTTGCAAGCTAATGTCCAGCCTTCACAGTAGAACGTGAGGCCCTTCTAAAAGCACCATAATGGGAAGGAATGCAACTCCTTACCCTCAACTTCCAGCTTCACCAATTTGGAATATGCCGTCCCGAGGCTGTTTTTTGCCACACATCGATAATGTCCTGCATCTTCCTTTTGCACATTATGAATCCTTAAACTCCCAGATTCAAGAACTGCAATGCGGGAATTTTCCTGCCAGGGATAGGGACATGAATTTTAAAACTTCCATGGCTTTATTAAGAAATCATTTGCCTTACTTCATCAGATCATCATCATCGCTGCTATCATCAAAAATATCATTTGAACATTTATTTGGCATTTATTTTGTATAACATACAATATTAAATGGGACAATATAAGATTACCTAAATTAATTTTAACAATAATTCTGTAAGATATAGTTTATTTTCATTTTCTTTCATCACATGGGGACACCAAAGGCTTATTTGATTTCCTAAAAGTCACACCCAAGTCTGTTTGATTCAAAACACTCTGTATGGTATCCTTAGAGGAATATATGTCTTTTGAAAAATTGGAAAATTCTACAAATAATATAAAAACTCGTCTTAGAAGTTAAAACATCAAAGTTATCTTCCCTTTGGGGACTCTAAACTCAGTATCATACAAAAATTCTTATGTTTTTATTGTAGGAAATCCACCAATATTTGTAACAAAAGGAAAGTCAGAAATTCTATAGATTATTGTAAACAATTTACCATTATACTTCATTTCAATTAATTGACATATATCAATACCTGCGTATTCTCTGTGAAATATTCTGAGCATAGTAAGGTGAAAAACCTCACTGAGTTCATAGTTAGTAGATGGCAACGGTGATGCAGTGTAATCATTTACCAGTAAGTGTAGGTATGAGATACAAAAGCAATACAAAAAAAGCATATACATAATAGATTTTTAATTTGACTGCTCTGTGACTGAGGTATTTGCCAGGGAGTTAGTTAACCAGTCTTGATGTCCGTGCTCTAACTTCACTCGAGGTTCTCACTCCTTTTCTTCCAAACCTCCTTTCTCACTTACCTCCCAGAACCCGTTGGTCGGGTCTAAGACCTGGATTTTAGTTTCATGTTTTTTTATCTCCTCTGTCCCAAAGATTCAATGTCAAAAAATAAAATGATTCAACTAACTGACCAATCAACAAAGAAACACTCTAGCTTTGCTTTGCTTCCTTTTTCATCCCTGTAAAGAACTACTGGCCCCCAACTCTTTTTTTCCCTAGCCAACTCCAACTGGAATGCCTTATAGTTTGTGTGTATGGGAACAGGAAAATATAAGTTTGGTTAAAATGTTATATATGGGAACAATTTTATACTAGAAATTTGTAACCATGTAACTGACTTTGCAAAGATTTGTTGTATTTGAAAACAAGTTGTATAGACATGTTTTCATAATAATCACTTACCCTGAGAGCACTGTCCCCTTTAATCCATGACACTGATGGTTTGGGATTGCCCATTGTGGTACATGGTAGAACTGCCTTTAATCCTTCTATTATTTTTACATTTATGGGAGGACGAGTTATTTTCGGCTCTAAAGGGAAACAAAAATTCAAAATTAAAAAGGTAATATGGCTGCATTAAACTTTCTCTTTTCTATTTAAGTCTAAATATCTACTTTAAGAATAATTTATTACATTATAGGATTTACCAAATGCTAAGACAGGTTTTGAGTGGATATCAGACAGAAATCATTTTTCAAAGTTTAGGTTATTTCTTTTATTCATATCTTATTTGAAAAACACAGATTCATGAAACATATTAGGAGTTTGAAGTCATAGTATTCTTCACTTTAAAAGATAGTTAATGAAAAGTGGATTAAAATAAACTGTCACCATAACAGTTCAACATTATTTAATTCATACCAACAGACACGAAAACATTTTAAGAGACATTTTTGATATATTTTTCATATGGTTCTGAGTTATTTTTTCCCTTTCCCTTTAGTCTCACTTTGACTCTTAAATTTGGTGATTAAGAATTAGATACATTTATTCTCTAGAAAGTAAACTAGACGTTATTATATCAGTAATTGGAGAAATTCTGTCATAGAATTTAGAGTAATTGTACTCTGTGAAGCAAACTTTTGTAATTTACTATTCTGTGAAATGCTTTTACATTAATTCTGTCAGAAGAAAGTTTATGCCAGCTACTGTTTATTCTCTGATAGTAAGCTTTCAGAAGAAGTTATTAAATCTAATGTATAGAAGAATTGACAAGTTTAGGAAGCCTGTTATTTTACTACATGAAACATTCATAAATAATGACAACTACATTTATTTCCTTAGGAATTTCATGTTACAGATACAAAACAGAGGTCTGTCTTTGCAGGAGAGACTACTGAGAAATGGATACATTTTCTTTCAGGTCATGTGCTAAAGTCAGTGTGTTACTTTGAGGGAGAAAAGCATGAAATAAGGACTTTTTCCTCCTATTTTAATTGTGCATGTGGGGGTTGGTGGTGGTTGGAAGTGATATTTGCAAAGACTGCATGATCTGTTGATGTTTAATCTAGGCATTTATTGCCATTTAAAGTTGGTATGGTCTTGGATTATGGCAAAATTACAAGACAGGCTTTAAACGTGTTATAGGAAAATATCAACTTTGTCACTTTGCCTGCTGTCTAAAGCACACAACTCTCCTCAGCAACCACAGTGAACACCTACATTTAGATGATGGCCAGGCACCTCAATTGTGAGTTGGGTTGTCATACGGCTGCTGGCAAAAGCTTAGCTTAAGAGTTGATATTCCTGTGACCTAGTCCAAGAGAGTGTTACCCATTCCTTCCCTTGGGTTCTTTGAACTGATCCCTATGCCAGATGTCTTAAGCAGATAACCTTTGTTTAAAGCAAATAACTCCTATCTTCTCAGTGAAATAGATGTCTTGGTCATTTTTTTGGGTGAGAGGTGAAGAGAACTCTTGTGGGAACTTGAAGATAAAGTGAACTGGGAATGAGTTAAGCATTGATGTTGAGTCATGGATTCCCCACTGTAAGGGGACACTCTTTGAGTGGAGCCATGAGCACTGGCTCATCTGAGCTGGTCATGATGTTAGTGGGATGCTGGAAGCATCATGCTATGTCAGCATGGAACCCTTAGTTGATGGACCATAAGGAACTTGGGGGAGGGGACTCCTGGGAGAGATCCTAGGGTAGCTGGAGTAGTGATGGAGGCTAGGGTCTTGGGGGTCTCAGGAAGAAGTTCTCTACCAAGAGGTGTGGGAGTATTCTAAAATGTTAGCAACTGGGATGGCCAAACCTATGTATATCCACATGACTGGGTGAGCTTTCCTAAGGAGAAGGTGGAGAAAAGAAGAGAAGATTAAGGATGGATCAAAATAAAGAACATTTAGTGCCAGAGAGAATATGAGAAATGTTCAAAGGAAAGGTAGCACCACAAAATAGTGAAATACTTAAATGTGCTCTGTCTTTAGAATCAAGCCTTTGTTATTTAGCAAAAGAGAACATCCCGGTTTCCTTACTTGATTTTCTCACTGCCCCACATGCTGGAAGAAAGCTTTCTTGTGGGTACACCCCACCCACTTACAGAACCCCCAGACCAGCTTCTCCACAATGTCCCACTAGCCCCTCTACATTCCTATTCTAATGACTCGAGGACTTCATTTATAGGTATGATCAAACATAAAAGATTAATAGATGTTCGAGAAAAAACATGAACATGGAAAAAAAAGAACCACAAAATCAAATCTTATCATGAAGAAAACAGAAATAAAGCAAGGAAAGGAAGAATTTTTTTTTTTTTTAATGCACTAGTTGGGGCTGACTGAGTGGCTCAGTCAGTTAAGCATCTGCCTTGGGCTCAGGTCATAATCTCAGGGTCCTGGGATCGAGCCCCACTTCGGGCTCCCCACTCATCGGGGAGTCTGCTTCTCCCTCTCCCTCTCTCTCTGTCCCTCCCCTCTGCGCATACTCTCTCTCTCAAGTTAAAAATAAAATAAAAACTTTTAAAAAATAAAATAGTAAAAATGCATTAGTGATATCGTTACAGAGACTTGAGCAAATATTGCGTCATATAACACATAGAGTTTGCTCTGAAAAAGAAGGAGCAGAGAAGTAATTCCTAGAAATTATGGGTTTTTAAGATCAAAGTACTCAGTATAAGGGCAGAATAGTAGAATGGTCATATTGAAGACTTGAGTTCACGATATGGAAAGAAAAGTTAAATAAATCTCCAAGAAGATAGAATAAATATGATGAGAAAATATTGGGGTCATGAAAAATGGAAAAAGAGATCTAATATTTGTTAATTAAATGTTTAAGAATGAAATAAAATGAAGAGGAAGAAAAATAGAAAAAAGTATATTTCATTTTGGAAAAAAAAAAAACCTTTGGTTTTAGATTCAAAAGGCCCACCTAAAACTGAGTAGGAATAATAAAACACACCTAACATTCTTGTGAATTTGAGAAATTTATGAATTCTAGAAATGAAGAGAAAAAATACTAAAATTTTTAAGAAAGATAAACACTAGACTTACCTACAGGGATAAGAAAAAGATTTCTCAGCTGTAGCATATGAAAGTGAATAATTATTTAATAAAAGCTAAGGGAAGAGCCTTTTTAAACTCTCATCTGTACTGAGACAAATTATTATCCAGGAGTAAAGGCAAAGTAAAGACTTCCAGCGATGCAAAGATTCAGAAAATACATCCTCAGATTTTATACGATCACATGCTCACACTTTGAAAAGAAGCAGCGACTGACTTCCTTCAGCAAAACGATGACCACAAAGTAGAAAGATGAAGGATAAAAGAAATAGTGATGACAATCAGAGATAACAACAAAACTTGTGATAAAGTTCCTGGGTGGAACCGACCCGCTGATTTGTATGGCACCCACCAGCATGTTGATGTGATCTTTGCCATCAGCAGTGTGGTGTCAGAGAGAAGGAAGGAAGTAAAGGTTACATTATGACAAGGTGGGCAGTCTGCAAGCAGCTAGGGCTCCCAGCACTGGAGGTCATGAGATCTGAGGGTGCTGATAAGAGTGCTGGATGATAGAACACCAGGTAGGAGAGAAAGCCAAGTGGAGAGAGAACTGAGGGAGGTCCCAATTGGGGGTCAGTGGAAGGGAGAACAGAGGAGTCAAGGGCAGGAGAACGTGAGCGCGCTGGTGATGGCTGCATAGTGGGAGTAAAGAAGTGAGAGCTGGACTCTGTTCTTAGCTGAGAAAGAGACGATGGAGTTTGTGCCTTCTCTCTGGAGGCACATCATGAGGGTGGGAAAGTGTTTTCTTCATGGGACAGGGCTAGAAATAGAAGCATCCATGTTCAGAGTATGACATACTGTAGCTTACGATTTTAAATACAGATCATTTCCTGGGGGTGACAAGGTCATTGATGGGGTTGACTGATAAAAGGTTAAGGCAAGTATCATTGGACTTGTGGAGGTCAGGAGTTGTAGGGATGAAATGGCTAGAGGCTGTTTTACAGTTGTTCAAATCCCTTAAGATGATAGCAGGAGTAGGGATGGATAGAAAGAGAATGAGTCTGGAATCAAAGTCTTTGGTAGATGTTGGGGGGGCCGGTGCAGGGGAGTGCCTAGAAGTGAGTAGGTGACTTGAATAGATGTACAGGATGGAATGGCTAGAATGGCACACGCCCTCATGAGAGGAAGGATTTTGCACAGCAGTAATGGCTTGAAAGGGGCCTAGGAGTCCTTGCTAGCCCTGTAGACAAGAAGAGTGGGGAAAAATAAACAGCCTCCAGTGAAACAGAAAAGCCACTCAAGTTTGAAAAGTCATCCAAGAAAATCAAGTTTGAAATAAGTCAAAAGGGTAGAAGTATCTGCAAAGAGATTAGAGATAAAAAGCGCATCTGGTTGGAACTGTTTTAAAGGTGCAGGGAGAAGATTTTAGAGGGAAGTTGCCTGGTGGTGGAAGGCAAGATGGAGTGGACAAGGCGCTGTGGACAGGCAAGAAAACAGGAGAGGCTAGAGAACTAAGGGGCTTGCCTGTAGTGGAGGACAGGAATACAAGGTGTAGCATTCACTGCCTCAAGGTTGTGTTTTAAACTTGAACTTGGCTGGCTGCTGAGCCTGCAGGTGTGCGGGAGGCTCTTTTTACTGCCTGCTTTGGGGTGGACCAAGTCAGCTTTAACATCATGAGCAGAGGCTCTCTCCCACTCACTCATCTTCACTTGAAGAGCCCCGCAGCTCTCCACGGCGCCCCCCACGCCGTTGTTGGCTGTGCAACAGTAGATGCCATCGTCACTGTCTTCCACGCTCAGGATGGTGAGGAGCTGCCCGTTCTCGCGAATGCTGTACCGGGTGTCAAAGAGCCTGCAGGTCACAGACAGCAGTGGCAGGTTAGGACCTCCTCTGTGATGTTTTTCGGCTATGACTAACTGATCAAAACAGATGGCTTGTCAATGGAGGAAGCAGATTAAAAGCAAAAGGAAAGTTGAATGAGTTCTGAATAATAGAATAACCTTAGTTGGTAATAGAAAGCTAACATTGCATCCTAATCTTCCCTATGCTCCAGTAATCAAAGCACCACTGAGTCCCTCCAACATGCTTTCAGAAGGTGGTATCTGTTGATAAGAGCAAACATAAAGTTTACTTTATTCAGCAAAGTATTTAATTACCAAGATACATGAGTTTTCTCCCCATAGTTACTGGAAAGTTGCGGCCAGGGAATGAACACACCATGTAAATGTGACCAGTGGGAAGAACTAAATATTTATAGAAGTGACTAACAATTAACTGGGCATTCATTATTAAACAAATATTTGTTGAGTGCCTGATAAGTGCCAAGCATAATTCTAGTTCCTTGGAATATATAAAGAAGCAAAACAGCTTCAAACTGTAAAAATAGATGTTTTGCATACATTATCTCGTTAAATTACATGCTGGTTGTTGGGAAGGGAATTAGGGAAACAGAAAAATGTGAGGGGAAGCATCAACATAAAAGTGGGTTTTATGACCAAATAAAGATTCTTTATGCCAGATGTATACATGAGGCAGAAAAAATGTTCCCCCCAAAATCCACGTCTTAATCCCCAGGACCCGTAAATATGTTACCTTACGTGGCAAAAGGGATTTTACAGATACCAAGGGTCTTAAAATAGAATATCATGGCTTGTGCAGATTGGCCCAGTGTAATCATGATGGTCCTTGAAAGATGGTAGAGGGAAGCTGAAGAATGAGAGGGGCTGCGACGGTGGCGGAGGGCAGAGGGGTGGAATTGCTGGCTTTGAAAGTGGAGGAAGGCGCCAGGGAAGGCAGGTAGCCCTCTCGAAGCTGGGAAAGGCAAGAAATCGGATTCTTCTCTGGTGCCACCAGGAAGAATGTAGCTCTGTCAACACCTGGATTTTAGCCCAGAGAGACCTATTTCAGGCTTCTGACTCCCAGAACTGTAAGATAATGAATCTATATTATTTTAGGCCACTAAGTTTTTGGTCATTCGTTAGAGTAGAAATAGGGAACAAATGTAAAAACAAAAAATGGGAAAGAAATGGATTCTTGATATTCTACTCTCAACAGGTGACTGTCATCCTGAAGAGGAACCAAAAGACGTGTAGTCAATTTTGGTCTAATGTGACTAAGGATAATGTAATCACTGGGTAGTTCACTAACTCACAATAAATAATTGTGGCAAGCCATGATACTCCCTCTCATGTAATTTTGCTGATTTTGTTTTGTTTTGCTATGCGTAAGTGTTCATGGAAAAATATGAACATTGGAATATTTTACAGGTGTGCTTGTGGACCAAGAGTCTAGCCACTCTGTGAAATACAAAGTGTTCAAGATTTATAAGCTGTTGCATCATTGTTGCTTAATTAGAGTAAATTCCTTGTGGATTGTGAGGAACACTCAAGTATTTATAATTTTTAAAATAGAATTTTTTAGAACAGTTTTAGATTTATAGAAAAATTGAAAAGATAGTACTTTCTGTATACCTCCCTCATGAGTCTCCTCTATGGTGAACATCTTTGATTAGTGTGGCACATTTGTTACAATTAATGAACCAATATTGATACAGTATTAACTAGTTTCTGTAAGTCGTAGTTTATTCAGGTTTGTTTAGTTTTTACCTAATGTCTCTGTCTGTTGCATGATCTCATCCAGGACACCAGATTACATTTATTTGTCATATCTCCTTAGGCTCTTTTTGACTGCAACAGTTTCTAAGACTTTCCTTGTTTTCGATGACCTTGACCGTTTTGAGGACTACTTATCAAGTATTTTGTAGGATGCCCCTCTACTGGACTTTGCCTTATGTTTTTATCACGATAAATCTGGGTTTGTGGCTTTTGGGAGGAAGTTCACAAAAGCAGAGTGCCATATCACGTCGTAACGAGGGTATGCTATCAATGTCATTTCCCACAGTTGATATTGACCTTGATCACCTGGCTGAGGTAGTGCTTGTCAGGTTTCTTCCGTGTCCAGGTATTCATTATTCCTCAAAGGGCATCGAATATACTTTCAAAATGTAGTTTCTTCCTATTTTACAGATTCTTTGACTAACAACTAACTATTCAAACCTATAGCTCCATTTACTTCTTTTTTATTGGTAACATTTTTGCCTTATAATCAAGGGAAGATTCAAATGTATTAAGTGATTTTATTCATAGTATTACAAGCCAAGTGGGCATGAGCTTATATTTATTTACATATAAATAAATATATATGCATAAATATAATATATATATTATAATGCTGATTTTCTTTGTGAAATTAAAAAAACTCTTTCATTGTCCATTTCTCCATCTCCTTATTATGTTGAGAGAGAAGCACGAGAGGATCACAGTGCCATATTTTTTAAAGCTATTTGTGACACAGGCATCAAACTTCCTTCCCAGACAAGTTGGAGGGCCGTGGTGGGGAGAGTAGTGTTTGAATATCGACCTTTAAATACTGAATGTTGACTACCTAACAACTATTATAATTTCAAAGTAGGGAAGAATATAAATATGTCAAGATATATGCAACAGCTATAATGTAGTGCAAATCTATCTAACTTCTGTGATAACTTCACAGATTCTTTTACGACCACTGTGATTCATGATCCATATTTACAATGAGGTTTTTCTGTATTATTTAAAGACATTATTTTATTTATTTTACTATAGAAGACAAAGACATAAACAACAGATAAAACTCATGAAAATGTGAAGCATATAAATCGCAAAGCTAATAGCTTAGGAGATAATGGCACAATGACTCATGTTAGAGAGAGACAGGAGAGTGAGTTGTGAAACACAGGGAGAGCTGATAAGGTGTGTTGAGTATAGGCAGTAAGTAAAATAGCAACCTGCCAAAGATTGATGGAATAGATAGAAAATATGATGGAACAAAGAAGAGTATGGCTTCAAGTAGAAAGGGATGGAAAGACAAGTTTATAATCATGCCCCTCTAGACCAACAGCTCTGTCACCCCTAAATCAAGCACCCATTGGTGACATAAAATGTGGTCCCTTGGGGCACCTGGTGGCTTAGTCAGTTGGGTGTCTGATTCTTGATTTCAGCTCAGGTCACAATCTAGGGTTGTGGGACTGAGTGCCATGTCAGGCTCCGAGCACTGGGCATGGAGCCTGCTTTAGATTCTCTCTCTCCCTCTTCCCCTCCCTGCTCTCTCGCTTCTTCTCTTTCTCTCAAAAAATGAATATGTGGTCCCTTTATGGTCCCATGCACTCTACCCAAGAAACACACTTAAAATCCATGGCTCTTCAGCAGGCTCATTGGCAAGCTAGAGTCATGGCCAGGTGTGCTTGTGTCTCTCCAACGGAGCAAGGATATGTTAGTAGCTTCAGGTGTCTTCTGCCTGTGGGCTCAGCCTCCACGCTGGTCCTTGTAAGAACACTGCCATGGGGAGGTCTGAGGCACAAGAGAGACTGGACATAGAAACACTGAGTGAACCAAGGTTCCTAAGTACATTAACTTATCGCATTTCTTTTCCCTTGTCTCTGTCTACGTATTTTACATGGATTTGATCAACTGTATTTCAGGCATCTTATTTTGAGGCTTCCTCTTCCAGGACTTTTGAAATAGCTTGCTTGGGAGACAACCAGAAGGCGATAACAGCACAGGGTTCTTTCCCACATTACAACATGTATCATAGAAGGAAACACTTAATTTCATTAGGGTTTAGTGCAAATAAAGACATAATTTTTCCTCATGCAAGTTCATGGACCTCCGTCTATGGATACCAGTGTAAGCACTCTGGCCCTAGTGCAAAGTTATATTGCCTGCTGGGAAGCCAGTGGTTCCCTTCTTTACAGATTTTTTTTAGAGTGTTTTTGATCAGATAACTATTGTAAATGAGGAAAAGATAGCATGACCTTTTCATGTCAAGTGGGAATTTTATCTGTTGGAGAGGCTGCCTCATTATATATCAGGAGCCCCTTCTGACTTTCAAAAGAAAAAGTTACGGTGACCTAGAGGTCAGGTTCCTAGACAACATATGCTTTATTTTATAGGGATAGTAGAAGTAGAGGAGATAAGTCTGGTCCCTGTTAATTCCCCAGCATGTCCTGAAACATGTGCTCTGTGCTCCCAGACCTAGGATGCCATGGTGTTTCCTAACAGGGTCCTGCAAATAGCCCAGATGTCCCCATGTCAATGAAATCTCTGTTTTGCTTTGGGCAATTCTCTTAACCTCACTGATGTTCGGATCTTACATTTATAAAATGAGGACATTTGCATTTTTCATATTCTTGAAGGGGAGCTTTTGTACTACCAAGAGCTGTGATTCCATTTATGACAAAGTTAAATTGCAAGGCAGCAGTGGGCATTCTTACCAGAAGAAGGCAGAATACGTACTTAATGAGAATTTTATTTCTGGTCCAGGAAATTTCGGGCTGGGGATAGGATTCCACTGCACACATGAAAGTAGCCACTTCTTCAACTAAGGCATCTACTGTTTCCAGAGGAGTAGTGATGACAGGAGCTACAAGGAGAGGAGACGGCAGATGAGAACATTCTAGAATACTGTTTACTAATCCTCTGTGAGCAGTCAGAGGCAACAACTACCTGAATGAGAATTATATTTACCCATAGTAGAAAGTTGCCAAAAGGAAGGAAGATCTTACGTAGAGTATTTTGTTTCTACTTTAAACTAGGCATTTGAGAATCAAAAGAGAAGGCTCTCAGGAGAGTGGGAAAGAATTTATTTTATATAAGTAGGGGCGGATCCATGGTTTGTGAAGCCCAAAGTTATGTAATTTGGGTACACACCTTGAGGAAAAAAATATAAAATTAGACATACAAAATATCTGTGGCCACCCAAGACAAATCAGCTTGAAGGGAAGTATGACTAAAGGGAATCAGAATGAAAAGAGGTCTTAACAATTGTTTAAAAACAATTTTTTTCTAGATTTCATAATAATATGTGTTCATATGAACACATTGCTAGAGCCCACTGAGGGTTTTAGAAGGGCGCTCCTGCAAACAAATGATTTTAAAGCTCAAGCTTCATCAGATTTACAGAGAATTCATATTTGCGTGAGTAGATTAGAAAAAGACTCAATACGTAAAAAGACAAAATACCCAAATAAAAAATGGGCAAAGATCCGCATAGACATTTCTTCAAAGAATTTGTATAAATTTCATTTATTTTGGAGACACAGCATGTGAAAAGATGCTGGATACCATTAGCCATTAAGGAAATGCGAACAAAAATCACAGTTAGATACCACTTCACATCCACAGCAAATCTGGGCGAGGAGGTGGAAAAATTAGAACCCTTGTGCATTGCTAGCGGGAACGTAAAATGGTGCAGCTGCTGTGGAAAACAGGATGATGGCTCCTCAAAAAATTAAGCCTAGGATTACTATATGACCTGGCAGGTCCACTTCTGGGTCTATACCCAAAAGTATTGAAAGCAGGGACTCATATTTATACAACTGTGTTCATAGCAGTGTTATTCACAGTAGCCAAAAGGTGGAAGCAAACCAAGTGTCTATCAACAGATTAACAGCTCAACAAAATGGGCATATCCATACAATGGAAAATTATTTGCCAAAAAAAAAAAAATAGGAATGAAATACCAATATATACCACAACATGGATGAACCTTGGAAAAATAAGCTCAGTGAAAGAAGCCAGTCATAAGAACAACGTATTGTAGGATTCCATGTATATGAAATGACCAGATGGGCCATTCTGTAGTCAGAAAATGCATGAGCGACTACCTAGGACTGAGGGAGAGGATGGAGGGATTGAGGGTGATCGGTGGCTAAAGGACGCAGGATTTCTTTTAGGTGTAATGAAAATGTTCTAAACTTGATTTTGATGATAAGTGCACAACTCTGTGAATTGTATACTTTAAATGGGTAAGGTATTTCCTCTCCCACTCCCCCTGCTTGTGTTCCCTCTCTCGCTGGCTGTGGTATTTGAGTTATATCCCAAAGCTGGTTTTGGTTTTGTGTTTTGTGTTATTTTGTTTGTGTGTGTGCGGGTGTGTGTGTGTGTGTGTTTGTTCCACAAAAAGAAAGAAAACAGAAAGAGAGGCTGTAACATGGTCCTTTTCCTCCTTCTGTTCCCCTGTGAAATGAGGGTCACCTGGATTATAAGAGTTAGGAAGACAAAGAAGTTAAGAAGGATGAGAGCAGGTTGGGAGCGGGATTCACCCCTCTTGAATCCTTAAGGAAACCTATGAATCCACCAAAGCAAACGGGGTGGGGTCCTGGGCATCTGAAGGGCTGGATGGTGTGGCAAAGTGCCAACACCTGTATTTGGGTGAGTCTGGAAATCTACCCCATTGCATAATTTTACTTAAAATAATTATCATCACTACCAGTTTGTTATCATTATTATTATTTAATAAGAGATTTATTTACTGTTTTCCATGTAGCAAGCACCAGGTTCACTAGAAGCAAAAAGATGTGTAAAACCCATCTCTGCCACAATCTAGATAATAAATGATCAGCTGTAATAGTCAGTTATGCCCGCTCTCCTGGCACAATTCTTTATTTTTTTTAAAAGATTTTATTTATTTATTTGACAGAGAGAGAGACAGCCAGCGAGAGAGGGAACACAAGCAGGGGGAGTGGGAGAGGAAGAAGCAGGCTCCCAGCGGAGCCCGACGTGGGGATCGATCCCAGGACTCTGGGATGATGCCCTGAGCCGAAGGCAGACGCTTAACAACTGAGCCACCCAGGCGCCCCTCCTGGCACAATTATTAGTGGTGCCCCCTGTCCTCCAAAAGTGCCTGATTTTGGACAATAAGTTATATGGTCATTTTAGTTAAAATGCAAGGTACACATGACAACCAAGTAAGTGGTATGAACAGTATTTTAGATGCAGGGTAGGGGGTGATAGCCTCATGAAACACCTGGAACAGCATGGCGCACTGGGTGTTATACGCAAATAATGAGTCATGGAACATTACATCAAAAACTGGGGATGTACTGTATGGTGACTAATATAACAAAATAAAAATTATATAAAAAAATAAGAATGCAAGCCTTAAAAAAAAAAAAAAAGAAACACCTGGAACAAACTGGCACATTGGCCATTAAACATGCATCCACTATCTAGACCTTCTTTTTTCAGTAAACTCAGAGACAAACTCATGGGCCGAGAGTAAGGGAACATGGTGCTTACAAGTGTCCCACGAGGCCCACATCTTCCTCCTTAACGTTGTTCTTTTCTTAAGATCCAGTTCAAGCAGCATCTTCTCCCAGTTTCCCAGACTTGCTAGACAGAGCCAAATGCCCTTTTCCTTAACCTTAGGTCATCCTGCAAATGTCACCCTTACAGCACTTGTCACACAGATGCTATTAAAATGATCTGTTTATGTCTTTGTCCCATACTCAATTATAAAAACCTTGAGATTTGGGGCCAGGGACAATGTCTTAGACCTTTTTCCATCCCCAGGGTTAGCACATTGACTGATGTGAGGTTTAAATGAACTGTATGTCTGAGGCCTTTATAAAAGCCATTTTTTTTAAAGGTAGAAAGAGAATAGATGGAGATGATAATAAAACCACCACAGAGGCTTGTCAGGAGGATTCATTAAATGAATATATGTGAAGCATTTAAAATTGTCCTTTGCCCATATGGAACACTGTGTGTTATTTGATTTGGTAATTTAGAAGTAGAAGCCTGAACAATTCAGTTGTTGTCCTGGTCTCTGGATGACTTGCAAATTTACCATTAATATTTACTTCTGGGAATCTCTCCCAAGGAAATAATCTGAAGATGGAAAGGCACATAGATGACCTTCACTGTACAAAACAGATTAATTGTAGTAAATTGTACTAATTGTGCTGAAGTGGAAGAAAGTTCTGGCACCCAGTTTTGCCTTCTAGCTGTGCTCTGCGGGAGCTGGCTGGTACTGGCTTGCTAGATAGAGCCAAGTGTTAATTTTTCCAGAATTTTGTGACACAATTGTTAAATAGAGCCATTATTAAAAACTAAATTATATAAATTTAGGTGACAGAGGGTGGCTACGCTTGTGGTGAGCAGAGCATAACATAGAGAGAAGGTGAATCACTCTGTTGTACACCTGAAACTAATGTTAACATTTTGTGTCAACTCTACTCAAGTTAACAAATTAAAATTAAAAAAATTATAATTAAATAAATCATGTCAAAACCAAAGTAATAATACTCAAAATGGATCACTTCCTAATTATTTTACTACATTGTACTATTACCTATGCTCTTGAGGTAGTTTCATTCAATGTAAGCAGTAGACACAGTATGTAAAGGCATATGCTACTGCACATCTCTTCCCAGTTCAGTATTTGTCATTGGCTTGAAATCGATTGTGGTCAGAGTATTTACACTACGGAAATCAACAAATGCAACAAACGAGGGCCTTTCTTTTCATCTCAGAGAGGTGGATATTAAACATATATCAGCAACTCTTGCCTAAACAGGATATTGTTTACACAGTCACCGCAAATGGCATTTTGAAGAGTATAGATAGCATAGAATATGCTCACGCATTCGTGGTGAGTAGAAGTGGCAGGTAGCGGAACTGCGTAAACAAGTTTTATGATACATAGAAAAAATGGAAGAAAATATACCAACACGTTAACGGTCTTGAAGTCAGGATGATTTTTTTCTATTAAAGCTTTTCTATATTTTGTATTTTCAAAATCATTCTTCATGGCCATGTATCGTAAGAAAATAAACTTGATTCATTAGTTACTTCTCACTTGATACTTCCAAAGTGACAGAGGTAATAGACATACTATTAATATTTTTACAAACTGTTGAGGTCAGTTAAGATCAAGGAAGTAAATGTTACAGTGTCTTGACATTTATGGAGACATACATGAGGTTTTATGAAGAACTTTATTATATTAACACCTTCCCATCATGTACAGTGGCATGGTAGTCTTGGGTCATGTTTGACTCTGTTTTTTTAATAATTTTAGCATCCAAAATTAAGAACCTACCATGGGCCATGCATTACACTTTCCATTCATTATCTCATATATCACAACAAACATGAAGGGAGATACTATTATTATTCTCATTCACAGATGAGGAATGGGGGCCAAGAATGCCTAAGTAACTTGTCTAAACATAATGAAAGTAGGAAGTGATAGAGCTGAACTTCAAGGTGAAGGTTGGTTTAAAGTTCCTATCTTTTAACTCTAAGCTATTCTACGTTGTCAGCATAATACTATTCACAGACAGAGGAAACATAAGATTTACATTAATATCCATTTATATAGGCAGGATATAGTTGGCTAAGTTCACTTTGCCCATCTTTCAAAGTTATCCAAACAAACCCACTTTCAAATCATTACAAACAAAATCACATCGTTGTATTTCATGATATTTGTTGACTCAGCAGACTGTCTCCTGTTTACTTTCATTCTCTTATCCAGCTTTCATCTCAGCCGGAGTCTGTTTAAACTAGGGCACTATTTCTTCCCTCAATCCAAGGACCACATGAATAACAAATGCGTGAAAATGAGCACAACACCTTCCTGTACCCAAAGAGTAGCTTAACTTGGAACCTAGCTGCTTCTTGATGAGAAGGACGTGACATACCCTTTTATGGGCTCGACCACATGGCCATCGCCATACCAGCTTCTGGTTGAATAGCTGTTGATTAGCACGACCAGATGATCGCGTAAACCAAGAAGCCAGGTGTATTTGCTCCTTTCTGTTTTGGTAAAATTAGAAATGCTCAGACTTGGGATATATTCATGTTTTTTTTTTCCTAACATCATGAATACAGTATTGTTTTTTCAGTATGAGAAAACACTTTAGGCGCTGGAAAATTTTCAGATTCCCCAAAGAAAGAGGATATTCAGTATTGCTCATCATTTGGCTTATCTTAGAAACTGACACATTTATTCTACTGGTGATATAACAAAATGCAAGTTATTTTTTATGATGATGCCTTTGGAGTTTGTAAACTTCATCAATAATCTCAGTCACTTATTAATGTTGTATCATTCATTCTTTGTCACAGAACACACTTTTGGGCCTTGCCTTCAGGAATGGTACTGGGCACAGGCCAGTGGGAGTTCTGGCTCAGCCTGTTAGAGTATCTGAAATTGCCTCTCCTGGGGGAATTCACTTGCGTTAAGACATGGTCTCACAGGGACCCATCTAAAATGTGCATGTTCCCCAAGAGTGAACATTTCCCCCATCATGGACAGTCCTTAGCATAGTATATGACGTTATATGTTGAGCACTACTATGCACTTCTTCATTTTACAAGGAAACAGGCTCACAGAGACTCTGTGCTGTCTCTAAAGACACACAGAAAGACATTGGAGACTAGGAAAAGGAACTTCATCTTAACGTTCTCTTCCAGGCCTTAAATGTCCTCACTTCACTGCCTTCGTTGTTCAGCCTAGACTGCACGGTATGTTGCCATATAATCGCAGCTCCCTTACTCTCTAGGCCTTTAGCTGCACTGACCCTGGGGAGCACCAACCTTGAAATAATCCAACCAGCTGTCCTCGCTGCTCCTATGTGCATATAGTATTGTTAGATGAAGTGAAACAGTGGTGCAAATGAAGGCCACGACAGAGGCTCAGTCCCCAAGCCCAGTTAGGTCCTCAGCTTGGCCCATGTAGTTCTTCTGCATTCTCTGGTCTGCTCCTTCACTCACTTTCCTGAGTGGGGCCACATCCTTCGGGTCCTGTACTCACCCCTCACTTGTCCTGTTCTCCCATGACCTCAAGTCCTGTTTCACTGAGAAGTTGCCTACTACTCTGGAAATGTGGCAGAAATCTTGACATTTCTGCTCTTTCTTCCTGTTCTTTAAGGTCAGTAATATTTAAAGCAACTGTGTTTCCCCAAATACGCAATGAGTTGCTTTTTCAATGCACGTCAATATTCGTCCAGGACTTGGTGTCCTGGATTTCAATGACAGCTGTGCCTGTCCTGACTTAGTCATATGTTGAATCTGTGAATCCTATCTTTGTATATATACGATTTAGAAGAGGAAGTTACTCAAATATATCTGAAGATAAATCACTTAGACTCAGAAACTTCTAGGTGTGGGAGTAAATGGGGTAATTTAAAAAGTGGAGTTTGGACAGGAGTTCTTTTGTGCGTATTAAACAAACTTCGTGCTGCTTACATGAACTCCTGTACTCCTACAGACTTTAAATCCCACCGCACACTTAATATTCCCTGATAAAGCACTAAATATTATTGAAGTATGTAGTTAAGGTGAGTATTCAGTGAAACATTGGTTACTTTCATATATGAAGGTTTGTAAATTTCTCCTACTTGGGGGTTACAGTATTGAGCTCATCATTGAAAGTATCACTAGTCGGAAAGATTCAGAACGAGTGACTTTTCCCCTTGTCTTTGAACATTGGGAATCTCAAGCTAAAATTAAAACTAAACTATTAATTCCACAAAGTCTGTTATTAATTTTATTGAGGAAATGGTATATGGACTGTTAGGAAAGAATCCACTAAATACTCTTGCACTATTTAAGATCTGTCAGTCTATTTGGTAACACATTATTGTGCAGATTCCTTGATTCATTCGTGATAAAGGACTTAAGACAAAGGTATCCACCTAAAAAGCTCTTTTTATTCTCTATCAAGAATAGAGAAAATAAGTATGAGATAGTGTGTGTGGAACATCTTTATTACTTTTCGTAGTATTAAAATAATAGCACATTTTTGTGGTTTTTGTGCCAGTATATTCCATGAACTCGGACATTTAAAATTTTAAGGACTATATTTTTGTGATAATGTTTATTCTCAGAGCAGGTGTGTGTAGTTAATGGACGTTTGTTCTACTAGGCCTGGTATTCTTGGCTAGGGTTGGTGTTAAGTTCATACTAGTTTAAAGTTTACCATAAATACAGTAGACTGGGCAATTATCTTTATATCACCATATTTTGAATTTTTCAAAATAGAGATAGTGTGCATTTGAATTAAGGGCTTTACCTGTAAAGTCTGGAAACTATAAATCAGTTCTTCCTAGAGTATAAATTAGAAGTTGTTTATATAGAGAGGTAGGTTTTTTTAAATGCACCGAATCCTGATATGAACTATCAAAATCAATTGTTTTGCTCCTTATGAGACTGCATTTTAGCAAATTTTAGTGTTTAACCATGTCATTTTTACGTAACTTTGTGGTTTAGAATAGTGCAAATAAGACTTAGCACAGTCTGTAAGTGTGAACATTCAGGTGCTACCTTACCGGACATCCGTCGTATGATCAGGAAGTATTAAAATAATCTGAAGCCAATGTTAAGTCTTTCTGTCTATTATTAGCTGTTTGAAAAGATCTAGATTCTTCCTTATCTGGAGATACCCTGCAATATTAGTTGGTGATTAAATGTTTAAATACATCTAAAGATACCTTTCTGCTCGTGTAAGATAGAAAAGGAAAACAAAACAACACAAATCTACGAAATCAGATTGTTTGTGAGGAAAGCTGTATCTCATTAGCAGTCTTGCCCTTGTGGCTCCTGAAATTCTAGCGAACCACAGAATCTAAAGCTACATTTCCCATCTGCATACAGACGCTGCCTTCACTTATCTATACAATACAAACGTGTTCAGTTCTTTGGGAAAATAACGTAAAGGGAACATAAGTAATTGAGAGTATCATAAAACACAAAACTCTTTTTACTGTAATACAGTTAGTCTGAAGACTCTTTAACCGATATCATTCAATCTTACTTGTGTCTTCAAAAGAATTTCAACGAAGCCCTCAGTCACTTTGCAAGTCACATATTTTCCTGTCTTTCTTCCTGATTTGAAATACATTAGCCTCAGTTTCATAATACGCTGGCCAAAAACCATATCACTGTGGACATTCTTGCTACTGCAACAGGTGTCTGTCAGTTTCTTAAGTTGCTTTCCTTTCCCTGAGGTGGTGTTATTTCCGGTACATTCCAAAGACTCTGAAAAAAAACTCTCACACTCTCTTGCCAAGCCAAATCATACCTCCAACCTCAAAGTTAGTGAGAACTCATTGTCTTCAGGCTTTTATTATATAGGCAAATTGTGTGAGTCTCTCTCTAATTCCAATTTTTAGGAACTAAAATATTTACTAAGAATTTTGCAAAACTGAAACTGAAAATGGAAATAATTTTTGTTCAGAAACAAACAGTCTGGACATCTGGGAGTAGGGTTGATTATATTCCTGGCAAACCTAACATGAAAAGGTTTTCATTATCCATTTAGACCACCCTGAAGTTTGACACACACGTAAACAAAACGGACCTTGATAACTTGCAGTCTACCTGCTGATGTTTCCCTACAAGTGAGGGCTCCACATTCGCTGTGTGGCTAAATTTTTTATTGCTGAACTTAAGCAGGGGGATGGATGCCAGTAGAAATGAGACCATCAATCCACTGCTTATTTATACAGTTTTCTCCCTCTCTGTACACTGCACCCCTACTTCACCAAGTAACACCCAAGCCCACCATCATATGACTCAGTCACGATCAGAACACACACACACACACACACACACACACACACACACACACACTCTAGAACTATGACAAGGCAACAAGAAGACAAGATTCCTGAAACAAACCTTTTGGAAGTTTCTCAGTCCCGCTGAAGGCAACCAAAGTAAGAATATGTACCAGTGGAATGTTGACGAACTCTCTCATGGTTAATCCAGGCTCAGGCAGGAGAAAGTTCCTTCTGGACAATGCAAGGAAAATGCCCCCACAGTTTACATTTTAAAGCATAGTTGGTTACAAAAGGGTCGTCTGCTAATGACTGTTTGTGTCAGCAGCTCCACAGGCTCTAAGTATAATCAGGAATTCTCAGACTTGGCTGTAGTGATGGACATGGCCAGCTGGTGAGTATCCACTTAGGCCAGTAATGCAAGTGTAGTGCTGGAGGAACAAGGGAAAGAAAATCCCTTTAGAATCCCTTTTAAGACAGTGGCAGAAGGACAATACCAGATGCCTTTGCAACCATCACCGTATTCCCTGAGGTATAGGTTTCCTGATCTGATTCATTTCACCACCTCTCCGCACTCACGCCAGAACCCTGGGTGTATCTAACCGGGCTCCTCCCCATCTCTCACCCCACCTCCTACTTCCAGCCCATTACCAATTCCTACAGATGGTACCGACGCCATATTCCTGGATTTCTTCCCTTCCATTGATTCCAACTAGTATAACACTATCCCAATCTCCTTTCCAGACATTCGCTTTCTCTGAGTGATGGCGATAGCGTCGGTCTGTTCTCACCTGTGTTTTATCATCCTCTAGTCTCTTCTCAGATGGGCTGTCCTGCTCCAAAGCCTTCTGTGGCTTCTCGCCGCGTAAAAACCTATTCCAACCTCTCTACGATGACAAGGGAGGCCTTGCGGGACCCTGCCTATCTCACTAGCCTCATCTGTTGCAATCCCAGCCTCTATTTTAATATTTAGCAACCTGCCATAAATTCCTGCGTACAGCTTTCTTCCCTCCATGAGTTGCTCATGCTGTTCTGCCCGCCTGGAAAGCTTTCCTCTTCTCTGCACCCAGCTAACATCTCAGCTTGATCATCGTCCCTCCTGAGAGCCGTTCCAGACCCAAAGTCCCATATCTTCCCAAAGTTGCATTGGGTTTGCCTCCTCTGGGCATGCACGTATCTATGTTTATGTCTGTCTGTCTATCTATCTATATCTATATCTATATCTATATCTATATCTATATCTATATCTATGTCTATGTCGTGCACATCTCTGTCATTGCACTTACACCACACCGTTTTAAGATTTTTTGCCTTGTGTTGATATGCCCTCATTCTTTGGCTTCATGAGTCCATGGAGTTGGCAGCTGTGGGATGTCAGCCAGTCACATTCCTTGCAGCAAGTTCTCCTGAAGGTGCACCTCCACAGCTTCCAAAACATTCTACTCTGCGAATTGCCTTTTCCCACTGAACAATCTGTCTTGGAGACTTCACCGTGCTAACACATACCTTACTACCCATTATTTCTATTGACAACGTAGTCATCTGAAGTATGGGTATATGATGCTGTATTTACTCCCCAGCAGTGTACGTGAGGCCCCGTCTCCCCACACTCTCATCAACATTTGCCTTTGAATTCTTA
This sequence comes from Ursus americanus, assembly GCF_024610735.1. Taxonomy (NCBI): domain Eukaryota; kingdom Metazoa; phylum Chordata; class Mammalia; order Carnivora; family Ursidae; genus Ursus; species Ursus americanus. The sequence continues at coordinate 22,001,504 of NC_142144.1, forward strand.
TATTTGAATAGAGTAAAATGGTATTTCATTGTTGTTATTTACATTTATTTCACTGAATACTGTTGGTAAGGAGAATTTTTCATATTTTTATTGTTATTCATTTTCCTCTTCTGTGGCTTTTGTCTGTATTCCTCTTAGGTCATTCTTCTTTTTCTTATTTATAGGAGTTTTTAAGGTATGCTTGCTATAAAAAATTTATGTCATTTGTTATATATATTGCAAATATTTTCCATGTGGAACACCTTTGCTACCTAACCAGAGTGATTGATTCAGAAATGGGCTTATAGCTCATACTGGCCAGTCCAAGATCTTGTATTTTCCTGGACCTAACGAAAGATAAACTCTTGCTTCTTAGATCAGCACCTGTGAAGACCAGGTAAGCCAGGGCTGTTGGAAGCTTTTATGCTCCATGAACAAGAGATTATGTGCAAAGCCATATGAGTTTGAGTGCTTAAACTGCAACCAAAATAATCCTAATGCAATTTTAATAGAAGAGATAGAGATTTGATGAGGTTTCTGTTGAGAATATCCTATGACTGCTGTATATCTCATGGAAAATTTGAATGTTAGTAAGATGAGCATATATTTTATGTGAAATTTAGGAATCAGCAGGATGAACGGTGTGGCTACCTGTCATTTCCATAAATAACACTAGGGAAAGTACAGGGTTCTGGAAATTTGGTTGACTCTAGATTTGTGAACTAAATTAGTACCATCCATCAGTGACGGGTAGTCCAAGGTGAGCCCCTGAAACAGCCATCTTCCTTCAGATAACCAGGGAGAGGACTTGCGAAGGAACACTCTTCATCCTCTTTCCTCTAAAATATAGAATGAGCAGTGATGGCGCCTGTTTTGAATCCAGTAGGAACTGTACCCTCTAGACCAGTCACCCCAGGAAATTATCTCCTCCTTCAAATTCTACCATGACCCATGTCTCAAGGCGAGCACAGTACCATGCAGTGCTAAGGAGAGACAAAACTCTGTCGAGGGAAAATTCAAGCTAGTATTTGAGGGAGAGTGCTGGTTCGAAATGAACCAGTTATTGGCTGAGTGAAGCCCACTGCAGGGGATTCCAAAGTGTGGCAACCAGAGGCTGCCAGCCAATTATATTCCTTGCAGCAGCTTCTTGTAGCCCGGATACAAAATGGCCTTCCATCCTACAATGCCAGCACATCTGTTCCTTACACTAGCAGGCTTATTCAGCCACAGAGGGTGAGACCGGGTGCCACTCTTCCACGACTTCTTCAGGGCATGAGGAGAGCACGTGGGGCTGATGGCCAGTCTTCCTTTTAATAAAATACAGCCAGCTGCCAATGAAGCTTGCCTCACCACCTCTGCTGACTTTGCTTCTTCATCTCAGAAGCTGGCCAAAACTCCCGGGAAGGAGGCTCAAAGAGTAAGTAGCGCTGTTCTGAGCCGCATCTTGAACTAGACACCGGCATTCAGCTGCACAGCAGCCGATAAGACTAGCCCCATTCCTGCCGGAGTCAGCACGTCACCACGTCATCACGTTAGTGCTTCTGGTTTGCACCAGGCTCTCATACATCTGGTGAAGCTTGGCAAAGAGCCCCTTCTAATTATCACAAAGGGCCATGACCTAATTCTCCACCTCACTGGTCAGCAGAGAGTGGGTCATGAATGCCACATGGATTTCCCTTTCCAGAAAACTCCTGGGGAGTCAAAGAGATAGTGTGGGGTTGTATTTTTAAAAATGGATAGGATCTCCCATGAACTGTTAGGATAGTGATTAGAGGTGCATCAAGAGGCCTACACCTTATAAGATTGGAAAGGACTCTTGAAACAAGATGTTTGTTCAATGAATTAATGCATTATACTGAATACCTCCTGTATGTGGGACATTTAGCAACAGGCAGTGGAGCTTAATGTCTGGTGAGGGAATGAATAATAAAAACTACATAAATAATTAAATTATCATCTGGAGACATATGCTATACTATAAAATTATATAAAAACTGAGCCTGAAAAAAAATGAGGCTGGCCTAGTTGGAGAAGCAAGAAATGCTTCTCTAGGAAGTGCCACTGAGGCTCAGCCCTGCAGGATGGCTAAAAGTCAGACGGCCAAACTCGGGAGGTGTGGGCGTGGACTCTAACAAGCAGTGGGAGAAGAATGTGCAAATGGCCAGGGCTACAGACGACCACGATGGGTGCTGTGACAGATGAAAAAAGTCAGTTTGTTGGGAGTGCAGAAAGTGAGGGCAAAAGCTGCAGAGGCAGATAGGGGAGGTCACTCGGGGCCTTGTATGTCTCAGTAAGAGCTTCGTTCTAAGAGCAGTTAAACACCATGGGAATGTAGATTTCCGCGAAAGCTACAGAAGTGAAGCAGATGGGCTGAGGGGAGCATGTGGAAAAAGAGGAAGCCCTAGAGCTGAGCCATGGCACATTCCAACCTTTCAAAGTCAGTGAAAGAAAAAGAGTGACAAAAAGAGATTAACACAAAGCAGCTAGGTAGGTAGAAAGAGGATACTGATAGAGTGTCACGAAAGGGAAGGGAAGAGAAGAGAGCATTCCCAGAAGGAGAGCAGGGAGTATGTTGAATGCTGCTGAGTCGTCCAATAAGAAGGAACTGAAAGGTTTCCATTGAACTTAGCAACACAGAAGTGGTTTATGCTCTTGGTGAAGGGCAGTCCCGGGGAGCAGTGGGGAAGGAGATAAGATACCAGAGTGGTATACACAGACTGGAGAGTGACAGGATGTGAGGAAATGGAGACAGTACGTGAGTAGGATTCTCTCAAGAAGAGTGACTGTGAAGAGAGGAGAAATGTTAAGCAGCAGCTGGAGGGAGAAGTTGGACGGAAACAGATTTTTTTCTCTTCTCTTCTCTTCTCTTCTCTTCTCTTCTCTTCTCTTCTCTTCTCTTCTCTTCTCTTCTCTTCTCTTCTCGTAGGCTCTGTGTCCAACATGGAGTCTGAAATCACAACACTTAGATCAAGAGTCGCATGCTCTACTGACTGGGCCAGCCAGGCACCCCTGGAAGTTATTCTTTACTTATTTTGAAGGTGTGCTGTGAAGGATTCTGTAGAGAGAAAGAGGTTAAAGACACAGAAAAAGAAGAGATAATGGATAGTTCAAGGTCTCCAGGGAGGCAGGAGGGGCTGGAGTCCTGAGCATAGGATCTTGTAATAGAAGGTGATGAGGAAGGGATAAGTAGACACATTTGTAGGTAGGAATGGCAAAGAGTTTATTGAGCCCTCATCTGATGACTTCTGTCATCTCTGTGATGTGGAAGGTGAGGCTGAAGAAGATTTAAGACAGTTATTCTGGAAAATAAGAGCAATCACAGTTGAGGTTGTCACTATAAAGTTATGCTGAAATCATACACCGTGGTGTGATTTTTTTTTTCTCCAGCACTTCTCAGCTTCACAAATGACAGATGTTGAATGGTTAGGTTTATTTTGGGGGCTGGGGGAAGGAAAGGGTATTTGTTAGTGATACATTAGTCCAGGGAAGCAGCATTCCAGAAGAGAGAAGGGAATGTGATGCTAGGGAACAAAGTGGATGTATTGAGAATAGACACAGTCAATAAACAGGTGATGATATTGGCAGCACAAAGAAGGTAGAAACATGGACAAGGAAAGAATAAAAAACTGGAAAGGGAGAGATTTAGTGATGTGGGTAGCTTTAAGCCAGTTCAGGGTTTCATCTTGGGAACATAGCCCGTGACCTGAGGCCATTTTACTTATATGCCATTAAGTTCATTTCTCAGAGTAGAGACCAGTTCTCAGGCCACTGTTACTGCACCTGAGGGACAGTGAGGTGGAGGGAGAGGGAAGGGTAGATTGGAGACAAATAGCAAAAGGATTAAGTCAAAATGTATGCCAGATTTCCAACTTGAAAAATTGAGTGGAGTCGGGCTGCTGGAGTATGGAGACCTGGAGAGCTCATTGGTGGGCGGGTGGGCAAGGGAATGGGGGTGGGTGGAAGAAAAATTGAGTGAATGTAGACAGTGGAGTATTTAATTATATACTGGAAGGAAGTTCCAAAAGGAAAAATTGTCTACCAAAATGGTCAATTTATGTCCCATAAAATTTATAAATTTATATCTTCGGCTATTGTCTGGGTCCCAAAATGAAATTGATGGCCTACTCAAGTAGAATAAAGGTAGACATACAAAGGTGTAAGGTGTTGAGGAACCACAAGAATTGGTGTGGAGACAGAGAACCACTAATGGGTGCTCTTTGCCATCTCTAGGCCTGAGGGTCAAAGGGGCAGAAAACCACTTATTGGAACCCAGAGACAGGGGTGACTGTGTTGAAGGAGAGCTTCCTACTAGGAACTGAGAGCTTTGGTTAAGGGATTTGGCCAGCTCATGGGAGTGCTTTTGATTTCTGGCAGAGTCTCACCATTGGCCAAACCCAATAGGAAATTGGAGGGCCAGGAAGTCCATTGGTAGAGTTCATAGAGGTAAGTTTCCACAGGCATAGAGCAGGGGACAAGTAGATTGGGAGGACAAATGGAAGGATACCCCAGTTGGTCTCTTTAAAGAGTTCCAGCTTATCCCAGAGCACCAGTCAGACACCAGAAAGAGAGCATGCCAGTACTCCCATTTGTCTGCAACAGTTACCTTTTCAGTCAGCATATCACACTTCACGTCTCTACTTGTTCCCAAAGACTGACTACACTGCTTCTCTGTCATATCACCCTTTGCCCCTCTGAAGTACATCTTTGGTACTCCGGGGTGTTACAGGGGCTTTTCCAGGGTAAGGATCGGTCTGTCTGGATTTTCCGTACTATGGGACAAAACTGTTCTCTGAGACCTCTAACCTGTTGGTCCCATCCACGATCTCGGCACTTCCTCCTGGTTCATCCAGCCCCACTGGCAGTCTGATAACCCACTGGAAAACTCCAATATGGCTATAGTTCAGAGACCCTGAAGTTCATACATATGGCTTAAACAGTTCCGAGGGAAGAAGCCCTCCAGCAGCCTCCCGGGTATGCCGCTGCCATAGGCTGTTCAGACCCTTAATGCTGCTGCCAGAGAGATTTTTTACTTTAAAAAAAATTATCCACCACACGCCTGTTAGAATGGCCCAAATCTGTAGCACTGGTGAGGATGCGAAGCAGGTAGGACCTCTCATCCATTGCTGGTGGGAGTGCAGAATGATTCAGCCATTTTGGAAGATGGTTTGCAGTATCTTACAAAACTAAACATACTCCTACCATAGGATCCAACAATCGTGCTATTTGGTATTAATCCAAAGGAGCTGAAAACATGTTCACACAAAAACCTGTACACAGACATTTATAGCAGCTTTATTCATAATTGCCAAAATTTAGAAGCGACCAAGCTGTTCTTCAGCGGGTGAGCAGATAAACTGTGGCGCATCCAGACAACGGACTGTTACCAAGAGCTAAAAAGAAATGAGCTAGCACGCCATGAAAAGACGCGGAGGAATGTTGAATGCATATCACTTAAGTGAAAGAAGCCAATCTGAAACGGCTGCCTACTCGATGATTCCAACTATATGGCATTCTAGAAAAGGCAACACTGTGGAGACAGTTAAAAGATCAGTGGTTTCTGGGGGCAGTAGGAGGGAAGGGAAAGGGACGAATAGGCAAAGCACAGATGATTCTTAGGGCGGTGAAAAAATTCTCTATGATCTAATAATGATGGGTATGTGCCATTGTACATTTGTTCAGACACACAGAGAATACTGTACCAAGCATGGACCCTAAGGTGCTATGGAGTTTGGGTGGTTGTGATGGGTAATATAAGTTCATCTTTGCCGAAAAATATAGTAGCCTTGTGAGTGATATTGATGATGGGGGAGGGGAGCACGTGTAGGGGCAGGTAGAATGTGGGAACTCTCTGTGCCTCCTTCTCAATATTGTTGTGAGTCTAAAACTGCTCTAAAAACTAAAGGCTTAAAAAAAGAATGTGTAGCTTTGTGTGCTAGCTAAGTTAGTCTGTGAGGCAAGATTATTGCTCATTGAAAAAAAAAGAATGTATGTAAAGAGTCAAGCACAATGATATTATTTGATTCATGTTTTGATTAAAGTTTTTATATATAAAAAATTATGACAAGTCATTTTATGACCAGCTACAAATCATAAAAGCATCTTTGTAAGGAAGGCATGATCCTCTATCGTGAAGTCATCTTAATATTTGGTTCTGTTTTTTTAACTCAATATTTGAACTTCTTCTTATGTTTGTGTGTTGAGTTTTGGTAGGAGGCAGGTCCCAGCTCTGCCTATAAAAGTCATGAAAAATGAGTACTTACTCTTACGAACCCTGATAGCTAGATATGGATGAGTGACCTAAGCTCAGACAATGAGACGTCTTTGCTAGGACTTTGAATTTGGAGCAAGGGACACAAAGGAGGTAGTTAGAATTCATTCCAGGCGTGGTGGCGTCAAGTGCTCGGTGGTGGTGGTGCCAAGAGTAGCACGTAGTCATGGCAGTGCCTCAGCAGTATCCAGTGTCCGGTGATGGCAGTGCCAGCAGCTGTGCCCAGCGTCCAGCAGCGGAGCTGTGTCACCCTGACCAGGCTGTTCCTCTGCTCAGATCTTGGCCATGGTACATGCCACCTGACTGCCTTGGTTCCTGCCTGGCTCTCCAGTGTTCCCAAGTATTCCATAAGCTACCCAGTATCCCTCTAAAACATTTCTTTTCTCCCACGGTAAGCCACTCTCTCAAGTTGCATGATATACACACACACTTGCAGGAAATATATACATATCTAAAATATAAATAAATGAATAAACTTATAAATGTTGTATAAATATATATATTCTCATGGAAAATGCCTTTGATATGACACAAAACTGGGAAGTCCTATAAAGATGAATCCATTTGACTACATAAAAGTTTTAAAAACTGCATGGGAAAACATATTGCCAAAACTTAAATATCAAAATGAAATTAAAAAAAAACAACTTGTGAAGCTAATAAGTGACTCAGGATGTATCTTACTTGAATTTTCCTCAACTTGTGGCAGTGGTGGCTATTTTTTTTACTTGAAGTTCTTTTTCACTTTTTTTTTTTTGATAGAACTTTTTACTGTTTTTCTTATTTTTTGTTGTTGTCTTCTTCATAACCCCCCCACTTTTTCCCCCATGCAGAATTTAAATGTTGATTTTTTCCCAAGTTAAGTCCTCAGCACACCTCTTTTTGCTGAACATTTTCTCTAAGAGTGGTTTCGACCATTTTACAGCATTAGACAACATCTAAGTATATAGGACCCCTGTGCCTGTAGCTCTGAATTAAATCTCTTTTGGAAACACCTGTTTATCTAGTCACCTATTTGGCTATCCCATAAGTAACTGAAACTCAACAGTTGAGATATAATATTATTAATCTGAAAAACATTTAATATCCAACTAGAATTAACAGTGAGATCAGAGAGGACAGAAATGTTCAAACCTTGCTTTCTCTCCCCATCACTGCAAGAGGCTAAGACAGAATGCCATTTTTATAAGCCATGGCTCCATAGTGGCTTCCTACCCCTGTCCTTGAGCTAAAATCTATCTGGAAACCAACATGCCTCCGGATACTTGGATCCAGTTCCAGGCATGGAACCAAACGAAGATATCTTTGGCAATGTTGGAGAATATGTGCTTTTTCTTATTGGTGAGTTCTATGAAAACAAGTACTTCAGAGTAGCGACTGGCTATTAACAGGCTATTACTGGCTATATACAAGTTGTGTATAAATTCAGAACCTTTTCATGTCGACATGGCTCTGAATTGACTTGTAACACATGATTCTCAGTGTTCAAGTGCCCTCAGGGATAAGATAGTATGAGCAAAGAGCTAACTCAGTACAGCTATATTGGTCTCCACTATTCACTTCCTGACCATCCCAGCCTTGTATGAAAGAGAGGTGTTATTGTGGGGAGTGGTGGGAGACGGCTTAGGAAAGGTACTATGGTTTCAGAGCTGACAAAATTCAAACTTTTTTCCAAGGTCCTCAAGACCTAGAGTCTAAATTTCTATTGACCGAAGAGTCTGTCTGAATTTAAATGAATCCAAGATCCTAGTACCTGGGGAAATTGGTCCTAAGTCCCTATAACATCAGTATGTCCAGTGCTAAACTCATCATCTTCCCTAAAACATGGGAATTCCTTTCTCTCTTGTTTCAGTGAATATCACCATCTTCTCCTCAGCTTCTTAAGCCACCATGCTGTGAGTCATCCCTGACACCCTTCCTTTTCCTTAGCCCTGTTTTTATCTGAGTCTCATCAAGTTCACATTCTTTCTGAATTGTCCCTTCCTCATCTGCCCCCACACCTCACGTTTTAGCTCCCATTAATCTACCGTCTGTTTACTATGGCATCAGGGAGTGGGTCTCCCTGCTGATCAGATCTCTCCACTCATGTGAGAGAGCTCCTTCTATGTATAAATTTGGCCACGTCATTCTCCTGCTTGGGATGTTTTATGACTTCCTGCTGCTTTTGGGGTAACCTCCACACTCCCTGGTGTGGCAATCCTCTGTTGCCCTCTCCTCCCTCCTTCCTCCTCTTGCCTTCCTCACACCCTTTGTCTGAGGAGTCACTGTCATGCCCTGAAATCACTGCAAGGCTCTTTCTGATCTCCCTGCTTCTTTGCATGGTTTCCCTTCTGCTGGAATGTCACTCCCCTGTTTACTTTTAGCCAATCATGGCTTGTCCTTCAAGATTCCACCTGGTTCTTACTTCCCTGAGAAGTTTCATTTGATGGCCCAGTCCAAGTTTGATGTCCTCTGCTCTCACTGGGAGCTCACACTCTGTGCTCACCTCTTTCTTAACCCACAGCATGCTGTATGGTGGAATTCTTAACCTGCTCTTGACTCTGTCTCTCCACAAGGAGGTGAGCCTGTTGAAGGCTGACTTTTGTGTCCTTTACATCTGTGATTCCTGTGCCTACCAGAGTTCCCAATGTGTTGTAGCTCTCGGTACCTATTTTATGATGAAAGAGGGGATATGGGGCACCTAGGTGGCTTAGTTGGTTAAGCAGCTGCCTTTGGCTCGGGTCATGATCTCAGGGTCTTGGGATCAAATGCCTGTCGGGCTCTGTGCTCAGTGGGGAGCCTGCTTCTCCCTTTCCCTCTGCAGTTCTCCCTGCGTGTGCTCTCTCTCTCTCTGTCAAATAAATAAATAAAAATCTTAAAAAAAAAAAAAAAAGGAAAGAAAGGGAATAAATGTAACCACATCCTCCTTTCTCCCTAAGAATTTTAGGACTTGCTAGTGGATTCTCTTGATAGGCGAGTGAAGCATTTAAGAGATTTCCTTGGCTTATTCTCTTAGGTCCCCCCCGCCCCCCACATTCCTTCAGAGTAGCATGTGGAGTGTTATGTCATGCAGAACTGCATTTTGCAGCTTGGGGAAATGATTGTTTGGAGGCCTACCGAATGCTGGAGGGAAGGCAGAGCTGGAGTTGTGGAGAGCTGCATACTTGACGTCTGTGCTTCGGTAGAGAAGAAGGGTTATCTGTGTTACTTATCCAGCTAAATTAGGGGGAGAAGGGTGAGCAGGAATTCAAGACATATTCTGTGTACAGGAAAAGAGTAGATTTGATTGGATTTGATTTGGCCCTTCTGTGGCCTTTGTCATTTGGGAACCTGAGGATGGTAAGCAAATGTCCTTCCTTGGTTCCTCTTATGATAAAACTGGTACCTGAGTACCCTGCAACATTCCCTTCTGTCGCCTCCTCTTTTCTGCTTCCCTTAATCACAAACCTCATCCGGAGTTTCCCGAGGTATTGTGAGGAGACACAGAAGACTGAAAGCCATTATGTAAGCTCCTGCCAGGATGACAGATTCATCCTTCTTTCTCACTGCCTGTCTCCTTTCTTCCTCTTCATTATAACTGGGGTGTTCTAGACTCCTACCACATATTCCTCAAATATGTTAGATTTGCTTTTAGGGCACCGTGAGATCACCTCCAAAGGAAACATCCCGTCTTAGAAGCTTCATTTCTCGGTTTAGTCCCAGCACTGTTTATATATTCTGACCCTGGCTGAGAGATGCACAATTCAGTTCAGTTCAGCAGGTCATGGCTAGGCGCTAGGCCAGGCCCTGGAGTCCAAAGGAAACATCGACAACTGCTTCCAGTAGGCCATGTGGCGGTGTAAGGAGAGAAGCTCTTGGCAGGGTTCAGAGCACTGCAGAAGGGTCAGAGCAGCCCTCGCCAAGCCTGCCCTGTCAGTGGGGCAGGCAGCCTCCAAGATGGCCCCCAAAGATGGAATCCTCTTTCTTTGAGTGTGGTCTAGATTTCATGACTCACTTCTAATGTCCAGAACATAGCAGAGGCGATGGTATGTCGCTTCTGAGATGAGATTGTAAAATGATTGCTGCCTCCATCAGGGGTTTCAGAATAACAGGACTAAGTGAAGCAGAAAGAGGAACAGAAACGTTGCTGAGGATTTTGGAGAGAATACCTGGGTAGATGTGGTGTCATGGTGTAAGATGCCAAAGATCGGATTAAAATCCAATTTAGGGAGGACAGCATTCTTAATCATGATTTTCGATTTGGATGTTGTAAAGTCATATGGCCTCCAAATAAAAATGTCTGCTAAGTAGGACCGATTTAGGTGTGCAGCTCAGAGAAGAAGTTTGGGCTTAAGTATCAGTGGGGGAATTTTCAGCACATGGATGTTGTTTAATCGTGAAACAGCACAGACTGCCATGGCGAGTTCAGATGGAGCAAAAGTGAGGGCCCAGGATTGAGCTCTTAGTAATGTCGGCTTTAAGAGGCCGTACTGAAGAAGAAGAGCAAGTTAATAAGGCAGAAGAGAGTGAGAAACAACTGCCAGGGAAGCTGGAGGAGATCCAGGCCTGCGCATTGTTGGGGGAAAGAGAAGGAAGTTTCTTAAGAAAATGGGAGTGGTCAACTTGGCCAAAGGCTGCTGAGAGGACAAGGGAGTTCAGGAATGGGAAGTGGCCATCTGATCTGGCCACATGGTGGTTGCTGGGGACCTTGACAAGAGGGATATTTCAAACTTGCTGAGTGAACGGCTAAGATTGCAGACAGTATTGCGTGTGACGACTCCTTAGGAGATCTATGCATCTATTAAATTTCAGTTCGACTTAATTTGATTGGTGGAATCCTCATTTTGGAAATCTGAAGCAGAATGTATTTGAACTGTTGACACCATATGTAAAGTAGCTTTGCAAATTGCTTCCCAAAACTAGCCCTCTTTTTGGCCATGTGATTGAAAGATCCAAAAATGAATACAGTCAAGTTGCCTTTCGCTTTACCTAGCGATAATTGCTAGTCGCACACACAGATGATGAAAATGCCTCTTTATATTCTTGAATTCAGCCGTCTTGAATGAATTCTAGATGCTAGATGCATCTTCTCGCATCTTCTATAAATAGCGCAGTACACTGAAAGTGACTATGCTAGATAAATAAGGGCTCAGGAAGTGTGTACTAATGTCAACACTGCGTGGAAAGGAATTTTCCAGTTTTGAAAACTATACCACCTCAGGGAAAGAGAAGCCTTCATTTAGCCCCTCAGCAACTCAGCGGCTCAGCGGCACAAAATAACACTAGGAAAATTACACTGCACACTGAATAAGTATGACGTGGTCCATTTATTCATGGTCTATTTTTGCAGTGATCTCTTTGAGTTATGCCAGGATTAATAAATGCGGTTTATGCATAACCATGATGCTCTCAGGAGACTTAATTAAATAAAAATATAAACCCACAGATAAGTCTTATTTTTGTAATGTTCTGGTAATCACAGGATTAGGGTAGGCAAACCAACAGGGCTTCTCTGGATTTCTCTCAAAGCCCGAGTGTGTGGCCTGGGTTGCTTTAGGTTAGCCCAGGGCAAGGGGCCGGACTGAACTGTGCCGACAAGGGAAAGTCCTAGAGATTTTGAGCTTGAGTTACACACGCCTTTCTGCATCATTACAATGCGAACTCAGGGAGACATTTTCTATCTTCATGAGCAAATTTAGATTTTTGAGATGTTTCTTTTGCAATAGTCTAATAAGACAGTTGTTGATTGTATCTCTCTGGATTAGGAAATCTTAGAGAACTGCAATAAACTAATGGGATTTTTAGGCACTTCCTGTTCTCTGACATTTTCTTCTGAAAAATCTTTTTCTGATTTCAGCCACTCACTGTAAAAAAAAAATAAATAATAGGAAAACAATAGTAAAATACTGGGTATAAAAACAACAGCCAATCATTTCAGGGTCAAGCCCAGACTTAGAAAACAAACATTATTACCATGTTTGTACATTTGTATCCCAATTTCTTTTATATTAGATATATAGAAAATCCATGTTAAATAAAATGTGAAGCACACAGCATATGGTTTCTTGTACATTTCTACCATCATTGATTATTACAACTTTGATTGTAATGTACAGATACACTGTTATCTGTGTAACCATTCACCTGTTTTAGTTATTTCCAATTTTTAACTATTAGGAATAAAATGTCAGCATCTCATCCATTCTATTTCATGTGATGCTCTAATTATGGATCATTATATCTAATTCAGATCATTATAGAAATGGAATTACTGCATCAAAGTATGTGAATACTTATGAGGCTCTGGGTGTGTATTTTCAAATTTCCTTCCGGATATTTTCGCCTATGCACACTCTGTCATGACATTCTTATCTCTGAATGCTTCATGGTAATTTGATGGGTAAAAAAGACATCTTGTGTCATTTCATTGTTCATGTGAAATGTAACCTTATGCAATATATGTATTTGCCATTAATACTTCTCCTCTTGTAAGTTATATGAGTTTGTTCCTAGTTTATTTTTCCTGTAGGATGTTTGTCTGTTATTTAATGTATAAGATATTTATGCATTAAGAACTTTAAGTATTATATACACTGTTAAGTGCTCCCTCATTCGTTCAGTTTGTTTTTTATGAAAAACAAGATTTTAATTTTTATAAAACCTAATCTAAAACATTTGTCTTATAACTTCTCTCCAGCGTCTGTTTTATGGTCATAAAAGCTCTCTGGATCCCCAGAAAGGATAATTTACGCCTATGATCTCTTCTAGGCTGTCTAGGAGTTCATTATTTTTATACTGAATTTTCAACCAATCCAGAATTATTCTTACTATATCATGGAAAGTAAAAATATGGCGTTCTTTCCTAAGGCATCAATTGTTCTACTACTGTTTCTTGAATATTCTTTGATTCATCCCATTGATCTGAAATTCTATCTTTTTAGAATATTCTGTCCTTTAGGACAATAATAAGATAGGCCAGGGAAAGGCAGAAGGAATTACTTTGAGTGACAGCTAAGATGACTGCATAGAGTGGAATGCTAAAACATATTCTGGAGTCATGTGGGAGCAGACTGGCATGCCATGATTGATTATTGATGTCTCCCATGGGCACACAAATGGGAGGGTAATAGTAAATATGCTTTATATTTGTACATTGTGTTTCATTAATGTATGTTTCTTGTTAACCTACTATCATATATTGTAACTTTATACATCTAATTATATAGTCCCAATATACATAAAGGAAAGATGTATAGAATTGCTACGAGAAATGGGCAAATCTATAGCCATGTAGAAGATTTTAACATACTTCTCTATAATTGATAATCCATAATGGAAAATGGTAGGTTTTTCCCCAGCTTTATTGAGGTTTATTTGACAAATTTGTAAGATATTTAAACTATACAACTTTAGATGATTTGATGTATGTATATATTGTGAAATAATTCCAACAATCAAGCTAAATAGTACATTCATCACCTCACATAGTTCCCTTTTTTTGTGCATGTGAGAATGTGTAAGATCTATGGTCTTAGTAAATTTCAAGTATACTATGCAGTGTTGTTAAGTACAGTCACCATGATGTACATTAGATCCTCAGAACTTATTCATCTTGTAACTGAAAGCTTGTACCCTTTTACCAAACTTTCCTCATTTCCTCTACCTTACAGTTTCCCTGGCAACCACTAGTCTACTCTTAGTTTCTATGAGTTTGACTTTTTTTTTAATATTCTGCATATAAGTTATACCATATCAAAATGTATGGCTTATCTCATTTTGCATGATGTCTTCCAGGTTCATCCATGTTGTCACAAATGGATTTCCTTCTTTTTTAAGGCTGAATAATGTTCCGTTGTATGTATATGCCACATTTTCTTTATCCATCCATCCGTTAATGGACACTTCAGTTGTTCCTTATCTTGGGTATTATGAGTAGTGTTGCAGTGATTATGGGAGTTCAGATGTCTATTTGAGATAATGATTTTGTTTCCTTTGAATAAATACCAAAAGGTGGAATTGCTGTATCATGTGGTAGTTCTGTTTCTAATTTCTTGAGGAACTTCCATTCTGTTTTTCATAGTAGCTGTATCAATTCATGTTCCCACTAAAAGCATTCAGGCATTTCCTTTTCTCCATATCTTTGCCAATACTTGTCATCTCTTGTCTTTTTTATGATAGCCATTCTTCTAATAGGTGTGAGGTGGTGTGTCGTTGTGGTTTTGATTTGCATTTCCCTGATGATTAGTGATATTGAGTACCTTTTGATGTCCCTGTTGGCCATTTGTATGTCTTCTTTGGGGAAATGATATTCGGCCCCCGACCCATTTTTTAATTGTATTGTTTGTTTGTTTTTTGCTATTAAGTTGTATGAGATCTTCATAAACTTTGGGTATTAATCCCTAATCAGGTGTATGATTTGTGGATATTTTCTCCTATCCCATAGATAGTTTTTTTGTTTTGTTGATGGTTTCCTTTGTTGTGCAGAAGCTTTTTATTTTAACATAGTCCCACTTGTTTATTTTTGCTTTTGTTGCCTTTGCTTTTGGTGTCAAATCCAAACAATCATTGCCAAGACTGATGTCAAGGAGCTATTCCACTATGTTCTCTTTTAGGAGTTTTACAGTTTCAGGTCCTATGTTCAAGTCTTAAATCCATTTTGAGTTGATTTTTGTGTATGGTGTAAGATAGGGGTCCAATTTCATTCTTTTGCATATGGATATCCTGTTTTCCCAACATTTATTAAAATGCTATCTTTTCTGCATTGTGTATTCTTGGTGCCTTTATGGAAAATTAGTTGAACTAATATGCATGGATTTATTTCTCGGTTCTCTGTTCTGTTCCATTGATCTGTGTGTTTATTTTTATGCCAATACCATACTGTTTTGATTACTAAAGTTTTGTAATATAGTTTAAAAACAGGAAATGCAATGCCTCTGGTTTTGCCTTCTTGCTCAAGGTTTTTAGCTTTTTTGGGGTCTTCTGTGTTCCATACACATTTTAGGATTGTTTCTTCTGTTTTTGTGAAAAATGCCATTGGAATTTGATGGAGATTGCACTGAATCTGTAGATCACTTTGGGTAATATGGACATTTTAACAGTATCAGTTTTTCCAATGCATGAATATAAATTCTTCCACTTATTTGTGTTTTCTTCAGTTTCTTTCATCAGTTGTTCTTCTTTTTTCTTTTTCTTTCTTTTTTGCAAGGAGAAGTTCAGCAACAAATGAGTAATTGTATAACATCTTTGAGTTTGGCCCGATTCTGAGATTCAGTGCATTAGTTTAGCCTTTGGGATGTGCATGTGGACACAGGTAAAATCTTATCTTATGGACTGAAGACAGCAGATCTCCTATGTGAGAGAATAAGAAGATGGGGATTCCAACATGGAGAAAATGGATAAATCAAGGCTCACATATAGAAAGTCACCTCAGAAAGGCCTGATTTGGGGTTTAATGCCAGAATGGCATTAAAAGTAAGGAAGCAGTGGGTTTTGACATAGATGTATTTTATTTTCAAGTAAATAATGCCCAACTGTGCACGAAAATAGGCTCTTTGAATAGCACCTACAGCTAATGATCAAAGGACACACTTCATGTGTATGTAGGGTGGGGGGATAAAAAAGGTAGTTGCCCCCACATTAGTTGTTTTAGCGCTACATTCTCACTATCTTGTCAGCATTTTATTATTGAAAATAGCAGGCAACAGTATATTAAAAATTTATTAAGTGTTTGATGACCAAAATGCCAGTTCATGACATAATAAGAGTCCTATTTGTATCATTCTTCAATTCAAACCCAAACTGTTATAGACCACCCCTAATATAATGGCTGGCACATCTTAGGCACTCAATAAAAACATATTCAACAAATGAACCAGGGACTAAGACTCTAACAACCATGTCAGTTTTGCCTGACAACATTATAATATGTAATTGTTAAATATGGTGCTTTGCCCCATAATGTTTATCGGTAAAGCCTTTTAAACCAAATAAGACAAATAGAATGATGATTACCACTGTCATTACAGAATTACGCATATTTATTATATCCTTTTCTGCTTTCTAAATGTTACAAAATACCCACCTTGAACATTCTTGTCCATAATGTATTGTTACAGAGATGACCCTCCCAAGAACTTGGAGAAAAGGATAAAATACAGCTGCCATGAGAGTTAAGTTCTGATGTTTGTGCGTAATGGATCAGAACATAGACACAGCACACCACAAAAAGAAGATAAAGTGGCTTCCAGGCTAGAAGGGCTTGGGTATAGCCAGTTTGTTTTTTTAAAAATATTTATTTACTTGAGAGAGAGAGAAAGCACAAGCAGGAGGAACGGCAGGCAGAGGGAGAAGCAGGCTCCCCACTGAGCAAGGAGCCCGATGCAGGACTCAATCCCAGGACCCTGGGATCATGACCTGAGCTGAAGGCAGACACTCAACCAACTGAGCCACCCAGGCGCTCTGGGTATAACCTGTTTTAAAACATTCCATATTTAATGGAAGTATTCTTCATCAGAAGGATAGTTGCCAAACCATGGAAACATGAATAAATATCTTCAGAGGTTCCTATGAATTGTACCTATCCCACTAACATCCCAAGGAAACTGAGTCTTAGCAATCAGGCTTTCAATGTCTCTTAGAATTATCCTTTGTAAGATAATGTTAAGAGCTAACTCTTCTTGAGGGCTCACTCTGTTCCAGTCACTGTTCCAAGTGTTTTATATCTTTTAATTTATTTAATCCTCATTGGAATGCTGGGAGGCAGTCACTATCACTGTCCTCATTTTATAAAGAATCTTGTTCGGTAACTTGCTTATGCTCACATAGTTACTAAAGACGCAGAGGCAGGATTTCTGAATCGAGCACCTGTGCCCTTTGCGATTACCCCGAGCACCGCCTGGATGAGCTTTTCTCATTTGTTCATGTATCAAGTATGTCCTGAATGCTTGCAGATGTGCCAGGCACTTGGTCGGCACACTGAGAAGCTAGTGGGACTCAAAACATGCATGGTCCCTGCTCTCCTAGAGCTTACAGTCTAGAGGCAGACAGACCTTAAAGCAACAGATAAGTATCTAAGTACACATTGAGGTAAGTGCTATAAAGAGAACTTACGGAGTGCTCTGGAGTGTCCAGTGGGGACCCTTTCTTAGATAAGAAGACCAAAAAAGTTGTCTCTAGGAAAGTGATAATTAAGCTAAGATTAGATGGATTAGTAAAAGTTAGTGAAGAATGGGGAAAGAATGTACCAGGCTTCGGGGGAAGCATGGCAAAGTGCTTCTAATCCCTTTGACAGGACCGCAGAGGGAGAGGGACGTATCAGGCTCTCAGTGCCGTTAAAAATAAATTTCTCTGTGTCCCCTTGTTCTGACTTTATGTTCACTAGACAATCTTATTATACTTTGGCTTCACACATGCTTTCATAATAACAAGAGAATGCAATGATTGTGCAGACTTGTACTGTTTTGTTATTATGAGAGTCCTTTGTCTTTGTAAATTAATAAATCCACGTTTATATCAATCTCTAGAACATTGTCTTCTTCCCAAATTTGTCAACCTCAGACTCTAAGCTTTCACAGCAGAACACCAAATCCTCCAATGGAATGACCTCGTTTCCAGGTCGAGTTCCCATGCAACTCTAACCTGCCTTTTCTTTGACAATTCAGTGCTAATATCCAATCTTTCTCGTTTGTGAAGTTTTATGTATATGCACTGTTCAGTAAAGTAAAAGAGACGCGAATGGTTTAAGAAAAAAGAAACAAGCATAGATTTAGCGAGCACACAATCCGTGATTATTCTGATTAGTTTTACTGAAAAGAAAGTCCATCTGGGAAAGCGTCTGAATGAAATCATGTTTTGAATATTGAGGGAATAAAACAGACACCATCTTGTCTTCGCAGTCATGTGCTGAGTGAGTAATGCTGGTATTCTTTTTATGAGATTGTTTCAGTATAAGACTGTAGTAAACGGTGCTAGTAAGTGTTTCCCCACTACAAGCATGGAAACGAGACTTACTCATAATATTTATTTCTTCTCCAGAGTGCCTTTGCAGACCTGAAACATCTGAACTAACAAAAGGCCTCCAACTTATAATATAACACAGCTGCTCTGAGGATTGCGTGCATGCATATGTGTGTGCGCGATGGGAGGGGATTTCCTTGTATTTATTCATTTATGTGCCCTCTGGAGAAGGGGCAAGTTTAGTCCAACTGGAATTCTAAGTGTCTTTTACTGGGCATTTGTTAGATGTAAAAAGTTGGCTCATGTCTAAAGTATCTTCCAGGCAGTGTGCAGCTGAGAGCCATAAAACACGAGATTGTATATCGTTTGGGAACAGTGCACTAATGGGTGGCATTTCCACGGTGAACAATTCATTTTTCTACCAGTACAGAATAGTGCATGTGTTCTAAGGAACTGGCATTATATAGAACTTATTATCAAAAGCTATGTTTTATAATTATTTGCTACTAGTAACTATTTACAATCAACACAGGCACTACGCTTTTTTTTTTTTAAGATTTTTTATTTATTTATTTGACAGAGAGAGAGAGACAGCGAGAGAGGGAACACAAGCAGGGGGAGTGGGAGAGGAAGAAGCAGGCTCCCAGTGGAGGAGCCTGATGTGGGGCTCGATCCCAGAACGCCAGGATCACGCCCTGAGCTGAAGGCAGACGCTTAACGACTGAGCCACCCAGGCACCCCAGGCACTACGCTTTTAACAGAACATAAACAAAAATGGTTATCAGCTCCAATAATCCAGCTCTTTCTTTATTCTTCACATTTGTCCTCCCATATTGGTCGAACAAAGCATTAGAGATCTTAAATGTTACCAATTTAGAAACAATCCAGAGGTTCTAAGGAAACTTCTTGACTCTTCTGTCTCTTTTCCAAGAAACCTGTTCATTCTTTTAACCAACTGAATTTGACCCTGGGAATACAGTAATGAGCCCTATCAGGGAGCTCACAGTCTGGGTGGGGAGATGAGTGAATACATCAAAAATTAAGATAGCAGGGATAAGTGTGAGAGAGGCATGTTTAGAGCACTTTGGGGGAGCACTCTAGGCACTTACGGGGGGTCCAGCAATGGGGAGGACAGTATGAGATGACTCCCCAGAGAGGGTAGCATTTGAGCTACCTAGGTAGGTGAGAAGGCAGGGAGAAAAGCAAAGGTCGCAGGAAGCAGCCTCTCCAAGAGGTGAGGATATGAGAGAAATGTGCTATTTCCCTTCTTGCCTAATTCATTTCTTCCTCCCACCTTTCTGTCAATGGTGAAAGAGAGTAAGAAGATAAGAATTCAAAGGAGGAGGTGAAAAGATATATAAAAAACAACAATTGCAGATCACATTGCCATCTGTGGGACAAGTTGGCTACCTGACAACAGATGTCTAGCATTTCCCTCCTTAGTAACTAGTGGAATTAGCCAAGAAATGGAGAAACAACTGCATTCATATAAGAAACTAGCAAGGGTGCCATCCAAATGCTAGAATTTCTGTTAATTAGAGGGCACACAGACCTGTTTAAAGATTTTATCAGGATTGACTTGCAAATCATTTGCCTTAGAAATTAGTGTCTTCTGAACGTTAAGAAGGCATTGCTGTAGCATTCGAGCCTTCCAAAAATTAAGAAGAAGAATTATAAACATACATTAATTTATATGGTTCGGGGCTTGAGTTGGAAATGGACCATCAGATCATAGGAAAACCCTCCTCCTGGAAGGCCTTTGGCAGCAGCTGCTCACAGACTTTGATGGTGTAGGTGTTGGAGGGGAGTCCAGCACGGTTCAAGAGTTGCTACTCTGAGAGTTCTGAGCCATGGGAGCTGTTATCAAGTCACTGGCTGTTAGCAGTGGTGACACTGGAAAACTTTTGCCAAGTCTCAGGCCACTAACTGTTCAGAGTGCTAAAATAGGGGTGGGCGACGTGAGGAATAGTCTCCGGTGAGTGACACAACATATGCATGGGTTTCCGTAGCTTAGGCCACACCAGCAGTGAGATCCAGCCATACAGGATGAGGTACTTGGTGTGTAAGTTTTGAGAGATACAGATGAGAAACTTCCCAGAAATGAGATTTACCTGCCAGGACTGCCCGCTACCCCGGATCCCTCTGCACTCCATTTGGGTTACTGGATCAAGGACCTAGAGATCAACCTTAGTTGGGGAAAATGGAGGGTCCAAGCACCCAGTTTCTCAGAGATATTCCAGGTGCTTATCAAAGGAATGAATAAACAGAAGATATTTCTTTCACCAAAAGTAGAAGGAAAAAAAAAAACCCAGACCTTAAGAAATATCCTTTTCAAAACAAATTATTGCAGAAAAAATAAAGGTTTTTATTATATAAGTAACAATTTTATTATATAAGTAGCAAATATTCACAATGTTTAAAGTTTAGGGATAGAACTTCATTGTTGGTATATTTATGTGTATGTGGGAGGTGCTGTGCATTTTTTACTTTTTCTTTTTTCTTTCTTCTCCATTTTTTCTCTTCTACTGGACAGGGAGACTTTCTCCCTTCTTACCCTTTGGGACTTACTAAGGAGTCAAGGCACTTCGTTACGTTCTCGACCCTTGCCTCCAGAGCAGGTGGGCACATGAGCAGGATCAGCCAATCAGAGGCTCCTAACCAGGAATTTGAGTCTTGAGTGAGTCAAACAAAAGCCAAAGGTAATTTAGAATGTTGTTCACTGTCAAGGCGCATGGTGGCAGCAGAGTCCAGGGCAGAAGTGCTCCTGCCAAGGTGTCACCAGAGCCCAGTGACTCCTTGGCTCTTGCTTTGATATAGTGCCTCCTGCCTTTCTTTGATTTTTACCCATTTTTCAGGTTTGATTCTCTAGGCTTCCTGTTGATTCTGTGTGCGTCATAATAGTCTTCCAGTAATTCCTTTTCCCCCTAAATTAGGCAGAGGTGGTATTCATTGGTGGATCAGGAAATTTTTTATTTTTTTATTTATTTATTTTTTTTAGTTTTGCCTGATAAAGAGGTACTTTTGCACTCTCTCGTGGGCATTTAGAGTTTTCATAGATATAAAAATGTGAAAACTTCTTGTCATAACCCATGAAGGTTCAGTGTTGGGATCTCCCCCAAGGTTGTGTCCTACTGGTTGATGCTCAGCTACCCTGCATTGTTCATGCCTGTCCCGATAGATGTCTGGCTCCCCCAAACAGGTAATCTAGATCACAGATCATCTGCTTTCTCAACATACTCCTTGGTATCAACCACCTTCTGCATTCTTAGTTGATGCTGTATTCCTCTTAACTGATCAAAAACCCTAGTTTTGTTTAATTTTTTTTTTTTTAAATCATCATGACTTAAATGGTAGGCCCTCTGGTATACCGTACTCAATCAGGTTAAAGTATGATCTAATTAATGGTGTGGAACAAGCAGGTCCAAATTTTCTTTTTGACTATCAGCCAATTGTACCTCTCACACATGGGTGTCATAAAAGCTTTAGCAAGAACTTCTCATGACTCAAAGAGAGATATGCCTGATTTATGATTTCTTGATAGCACTTAACATATTATTTGGATTTAGAGATAACTCTAGACACATTAATCAAGCAAGCTGTTTGCAAATCTTTCTTCTCAGCTGTTACTGGTGCCAGATTGTCTAACAAATAGAGGCACAAGCAGATGTAATTTGTGACTGGTGGTGGCCATTCTCTGTCATGCAACAGGCCAGCTGGTAGCACAATCCACAGTACAGTCTATGGCTGAGCTCACAGACGCCTCGTACACATGGAAAGTGCTTAAATATCATACTTATAAAATAATAAAAGCTATTGTAGGAAATTGATTTAAACATTTGCCCACAAACTTGATAGCTGAAAAATAGTGTTTTAGGTTATGTTGTGGATTATAACATGTATTCACATAATCAGATCATGTAAAGTAGAACTTTCCTTACATGATTAAAAAATACATATATATTGCATGTCAACTATACTTCAATAAAAAAATATATGTAGCTGTGGTAATTGAAAAATAGAACTTTGGCAAAAGAATCAACAGGGTATGTTTTATTGACAGTCCAGAGGCACAACAGTACTAATATGTGGGTAGACACATGCATATATATATGTGTATATATGCACATATGCATAACATACATATGCACATATGCGTAACATACATATATATACACACGTGCATAGTTGGTATATGATAAAATTATAACAATTTTGTGAATAAAAAGGAAAAATTATTCATTTTTTTTTTAAGATTTTATTTATTTATTCAACAGAGATAGAGACAGCCAGCGAGAGAGGGAACACAAGCAGGGGGAGTGGGAGAGGAAGAAGCAGGCTCATAGCGAAAGAGCCTGATGTGGGGCTCGATCCCAGGTCGCCGGGATCACGCCCTGAGCCGAAGGCAGACGCTTAACCGCTGTGCCACCCAGGTGCCCCAAAATTTATTCATTTTATTTATTGATAGAGAGCGAGAGAGAGAGAAAGAGAGTGCTCAAGCAGGGCGAGCAGCAGGCAGAGGGAGAAACAGGCTCCCCACTGAGCAGGTAGCCTGATGTAGGACTTGATCTCAGGACCCTGAGATCATGACCTGAGCAGAAGGCAGCCGTTTAACTAACAGAGCCACCTAGGCCCCTAAAAAGGAAAATTTAAACGTTGTATGAGGATGTTTTCTTAATTATTTAGGAAAGAAATCTTCACATCATGTACATAAGTTAATTTCACATGAATTTAAATAACAAAAAGCCAAACTATGTAATAGCTGGAGAAAATGTAGATAAATCTAAATGCTCTTAGCATGGGAATAGATTTTCTAAGGGTAAAAGCAATCAAAGGAATAAAAAAAAGCAATAAATTTGACTTCACAAAAATTAAAGTATTTTCTATTATAAAAAACACATCATTAAGGAGAAAACACCAAATTATTGAAATTCAAATTGTCCAGTAGATAGTACCTCTCTACCCTGCCCAACTTCTGAACCTATTGGAGAATAAAAGAGATCATCAGTCAATAGGGGCCAAAATATCACCTTTCTTATTGTTAAGCTTGTGTTGGAAAACGTTGCTAGACAGTGATGGGCAGTGTACTGGTATAAAGTCCCTGAGTTAGGCAGTTGTACCCATCCACTCACAGACAACCTTCAACCAACCTAGGCCTTTACATATGGGGCCTGCCCCTCTCAAACTCACAACATGAAGGAGCAGAACAGAATTTGTTCTTCTTGTCTCACTGGAGGGGAAGTTTCCTCCCAAACTCATCAATGGGATCATGATGCTTCTCCCTCGGGAAAGAGTGGTAACAAGGTCAGAAAATATCTAGGAACCTTATGCAAATAGAGTTCACACATAGATATCAGGAATGAGGTAGAACCATGTTCTACCTAAGAGAAATTAAGGGTAAATATTTGTCACTGACATTATAACTGATTACTAACTCTAGTACATAAAGAGCTTATATCAACTATGTAAAATAAGAAAAAAGTTCCAACAGGTGATTCAACAAAAGACATAAAAAATTCACAGGCTTTTCTGTCATGGTTGCGGATATAAAACCACAAACTCAGATATTTTTGTCATATGGGCTTGGATCCTGGCTGCCTTACCTTGGGGGAATAATTTAATCTGTTTCCTCATCTCTAAAATATTACAATAATACCTACCTTGTATGGATGTTTTGATAAGGAAATACACTTATCCCATGCTTAAAGATTTTACATTATTCCTGAAAACCCTGTCATTAAGTGAATGACCATTATTTTTAAAAATCCATTAATTTCAATGGGAATATTCTATTCCAACTAGGCAGTTGCCCACAGTGAGTACATAGGAGACACATCTTTCTTTATAGCATTGATATTATGGAATTTAGGCCCTAATAATCCACAATATGTGGTGTGTGGCAGGGCTAGGGTTTGAAGGAAGCTATGAAACAACATAGAAAATACTTACCAATACAATGTCTAAGGCTCCTGACAAGGTCAAACTTTTCAACCATTTTAGAAGTATCAATTGATATATTAAAAATGTACTAATTAATATATTAATTAAGAAGTATACTAAGTTTAATTTGAGATTAAAAAGAGAGAGAGAGAAACAACTGAAATAGGGCAATGAACTTTTCTTTGAACCAAAATGCAAAATCCGCACTGAAAATGTTAATTATGAGCTTTAATGCATCAAATAATATAATGGTAAAATACGTAAAGAAAAAAGCCCAGTGGAGATTGTAGAAAATTTTAGCATCTGTTTTTCATGAGAAACCAAGTGGTCAAAAAGTAATTGACAGTATGTAGAGGATTTGAGAAATATAACAGGATTGTGAATTTTGAATTCTATAATGTGCAAGTATAGACTAACTCTTTTCGTAGCCGCTGAGGACATTTATTAAAATTAATCCTAAAATAACACTCAAAGAATAATTCAATAAACTTTAAAAATAAGAAATATATTATTTCTAAAGTAAAAGAATGCTCTCCTACGTTATTCTTGGGTTAACGGCACTAGGATATTTAGGATAATCTTGATGGCAGTGATAACCTTAATATGTCAAGAGTGCTTATAAAATAAGTAGAGAAATCATAAATTATTCTGTTTTTCAAAAGGGGTAAGAGACATGAATTCTATGAAATTCACAAAAATCAAGTAGGTCATAAACCTATAAAAAGTTTGAAAATACTTAATCGAAGACAGAATTTTTTAAAAGTTATATTTTGTACTTACTTTGAAGCAAATGATACTTTACAGTATATATAAATCAAAGGGAAAAAAGAGTGTAAATTAGTACTTCCTTTCTTGGGACCAATTTAAAAGTAATACTTTAAAAATATAGATTTATTTTATTTTTTTATTTTTTTATTTTTTTAAAGATTTTATTTATTTATTTGACAGAGATAGAGACAGCCAGCGAGAGAGGGAACACAGCAGGGGGAATGGGAGAGGAAGAAGCAGGCTCACAGCAGAGGAGCCTGATGTGGGGCTCGATCCCATAACGCCAGGATCACGCCCTGAGCCGAAGGCAGACGCCCAACCGCTGTGCCACCCAGGTGCCCCAAAAAATATAGATTTATTTTAAAACAGATGTTCTACTTCTGGGAATTTGTCCTGTGGAGACAATTAAGTATGTGACTCTATAAGTAAGGAGTTAGGCACTAGGATGTTCATGACAGTGTTATTTATGAGAATAAGAAATTGGAAATAACCCAAATTTCAGACAACATGTTATTGGTTAATTAAATTATGATACAGTTACAGCCATAAAAAAATTGTTGTTGAAATATGACATGTTAATTTGTTTATAATACATGTTCATTTAAAAAACCTACTTACTAAACTCTTGTAGGATATATTCCATTTTTGTTAAATATGTGAGTATAAAACATAGCTGTGCACTAAAATGTTCATAGTGATTTTATCTGTAATTATGGATGATTTTAAATTTCTTCCATTTGCTTAACTTTTTTTTTCTCATTCTACAATACACGTGTGATGAAAAAATAGTATCTGTTAATAGTTTTAAGAAGTCAAGCCACGAATTTTTAATGCATCTAGAAATTGGTTCTTCAAGTTAGCAGTGCCATCTGCTGATCATGTTGGGAGTGTTTCCTCAGAACAAAAAAAATTCGAGAACATAGGAAAGTCAATAATTATCAGAATCAAACATAATAACATATTTAAGAAAAGAGAGGAATATATAAGATATCTTGTGAAATTCATTTAGTTTAACTTATGTATGGTGCCATTAGAATGGTTTTCAAAATCTGAATTGGACTCTATCGTTTTTTTATCCCTTTGTTTTACATATAGCTCTGCCATCTTCAATTTATAGCTATCCCTTTTCGTAGAAGTAATCCAAGAAAATATGAATTCTAGACAAATACAGCTTTTATCCAGCAAATTATAATGAATTCCAAGGCTCAAGCCAAAGTCATAAATGGGAAAATGAATCAGGTCAGAAGTTGGGGTAAAAATAAACAAGGAACAAATAAGGGAAAATTGTTTAGGACAATGGTAGTGAAAAATAATGTGTTGATGGACCTCTTTTATATGAAGGAGTGAGTATCTGTCACAAAGATAAGTCTAATATGATAGCCTATAGGAAACAATAAGGAACATATAACCTACGTTTTCCTGATTTGTCTAAGAGGATTTAATAAAAGATTTGTCAAATGTATTCACACTTCTGGATACATTGCATTTACAGTAATCCCCAAGTATCCGTCCTGCCAAAAAAAAAAAAAAAAAAAAAAGGAGTCTAGATAACCTGATAGTACTTTTTCACAATAAACCCATATTCAACTAATGCTTCATCTTTGCAGTTGCACACTACCTTTTTAATCACCGTCCTATAACACTATTTAGGCTCAAAATCAGAATTGCTAGAATTATCTTACCTAATCCATCTTTCATGCTGAGAAAACTTCGACAGTATTTTCCCACTTGCAATACTTATGCCCCTGTCCCATGTCCCCTTGATATCTCAAAGGTGCTTGGCAGTGATTCTGGTATCTCCAAAGAAATTTCTCTTTGAGCAGAGGCCTGAAGACTTCACCATGTCTTTTACTGAAAAGCATCTTGTGCAGCATTGTGGGATGTTTTTGCTTTAAAAAATACACATTATTTTCAAAGTTACTTTTAACCAACTTGATGATGATATATTAAAATTCATCACTTAAAATTGGTGGAATCTGGAGAACCCAAAGCAAAGGCAGTGGTATAAATTCAAATCCCCCAACATAGCCTCTTTAAAAAAAGTCAGAACTATAAGGACAAATAAAACTATGCATAACTTTTTAGTAGAGGTCCAAAGTTCAAATTATGTGTAAAATTAGAAAAATAAAAACAAAAGACCAGTGAACTCTATCTCATACTCCTAACAGAAGTGTTATTTGAGAGCAATAGCAGCCCATTAAAAACTGCTTGAGAGAAAAAGTGAACTATCAGTGGACCTAAGATTGATCTAAAAATCACTTCCAGAGAAAGAAAATCAACCCTAAGTGTAAAAATGCTGAAGAAAAGTAGTGACCTCATGAAAGGGGCTTAAAAATGTACAGAGGATGTAAGGAAGCAATTGGAAAAGAGTAAATTTTGGGGGAGATAAGGGTTTAAAAGATGAGAGAGACCTGTCTTGGAAAATTCAGAGTGAATGAGAAAAAGAAGCAAAAGAGGGAAGTTTAAAATCCTGGAAGACAAAAGGAAATAAAAATGTCAAAGAGCACACATTTTTCTTTACTCCGTACAGAAAAACAAGCACCATCTAGGAAGAAGTTACACTTTGCTATACTGACAGAAGAAGGTGTTTTTGAATTAAGAATCTCATAAGGCTGGCTGGCACAGTCGGTGGAGCATGGGACTCTTGATCTCGGGGTTGTGAGCTCAAGCCCCATGTTGTGTGTAGAGATGACTTAAAAATAAAATCTTAAAAAAAAAAAATCTCATAAACTACCCCAAGCAGGGATACAGTCTTTGTACAAATTACTTTTAAAAGAAAACAAAAATGAAAATAGAAAGGGTTTAGCTGACGACCTTTTCCTCAAACAGAAAAAAAACAAAGCAGAAGGAAACTATAACACAATGTTCCAAGCTGAATTAAATATTCTGAAACCAGCATTTGGGAATTAAAGCAAAGCAAAACAAAACAAAAAAAACCAGGTTGCATCAAAAGTCCAGGAGCCAAGAATAGGAAGAAACAAAATGGGAGTTGATTGAACTGGAGGGGGAGGGGATCATATAAAAAATAAAGACTAAATTATGGAGAACCCAATGAAGAAAAGATATGAGTGAACACTTAATAAAGTGCAATGAATGATAGTTAGAAAACAACCATGGAAATGAAAAATAAAGAAGAGATTTTTTAAAGGCCAAAGAAAAGTGATTGAGATGGTATTCAGGCAAAGAAGAACTAACTTAGGTATAATTGCAGTTTCAGGAGGAGGAAAAACAGAACTAATACTTAAAAGTGTAATCTAAGTAGACTTTCTGGAAATAAACCAGACCTGTATTTACATATTGAAAGGGCCCAACAGGTACAAGGGAAAACTGTCCCACAATGGAAAATGTGGTGATATACCCTATGAGACCAGTGAGTCTGAAACTATTAGATTTTGAAAATGAGAGAAAAGATTCTCAAGGCCACCAAGTTAAAAAAAAAAAAATCAAATAAGTTGCAAGGACAAGATAATTAGACCAGCATCAAATTTCTTAGAGAAACATATATAAAGCAAGGCATCAATTGGAAGCATTTTCAAACAGCTCAAAGAAAGGAGGTGTGAACCAAGAACCATATAAAGGCAAACTGTCTTTCATGTATCCATGCTAACATGCTAGAGAGTAGGACATTCTATGCTCAACAGCCTTTCTTGAGAAATCTATTAGAGCAAGAGCTTCTTCTAACCAAAGATATGACTGGTGAAAGTTTAGCAAAAAAAGACTAATGGCACACATTTAAAATGTTTGGTTGTAGATCTAAGTAAGACCAAACCAAAAACGAGGACAAGGGTGGTAGAAGAATATGTTATTCTTTCATGAATATAAACAATGCAACTAAAATATGAGAGGAGAAGGGGCAGCAAAAGAGGAAGGTGGAATGATTTCATTCTTTTTAAAATATAGGTAATAGGGGAGAGTAAATGGATATCAGAAAAAACTAATAAAATATTGAGTACAAGGTTGAAGAAGAAAGGACTAAGCATTAAAAAAGATATAAGGAAAAGGGGGCGCCTGGGTGGCACAGCAGTTAAGCGTCTGCCTTCGGCTCAGGGCGTGATCCTGGTGTTATGGGATCGAGCCCCACGTCAGGCTCCTCCGCTATGAGCCTGCTTCTTCCTCTCCCACTCCCCCTGCTTGTGTTCCCTCTCTCGCTGGCTGTCTCTATCTCTGTCGAATAAATAAATAAAATCTTTAAAAAAAAAGATATAAGGAAAAGGATAACACAGATTTTAAAAGGCGAAAGAGTGAAGAAAAGATACAATGTATAGAAAAAGAACTCAGCAAATATGTATTGTAATTATAAAATAATAGGATAGACTTGAGACAACAAATACCAAACTGATAATGAGATCTCAAGGATATATAAAGCTTCAAACTCTGATAATAGAGTAGACCTCCTCAAGGGCACATGGCAGTCACAAAAATTGATCACATATCATGTCATGAGGAAAATATCAATCAGCACCATGAAGTGGAAATATTATGCATTATCTTATCACAAAGCCAAAAAATAAAAATTATTGACAACGAAAGTCCACCTGGAAATTTAAAAGCCTTCCATTCAACAACTCTTACTTAATAGCTGATGGGGGAATACAAACTGAAATTACAGAATTTTTGAAAACTAATGATAATGAAAACACTATATATCAGAATCTACTGGATATATTTAAAGTACTGATCAGAGGAAACTTCATAGTCTTAAACATTTTTGTGAATAAAAATGAAAGAATGAAAATAAATGAACCAGATTCCCAGATCAAAATATAAGGGCGAAAAAAAGAAAAAAAAAGATAAATAATACAAACCAAAGAAAGAAATAAGCAAGGAATTAATAAAGATAAAAATCAGAAATTGTTGAGGTTCAGAAGAGAAAGCAGTAGGTCTCATTCATAAATGAAATCCCCATTTTGCAGCAAAATAAAATAATAGACAAAATAGTACTAATTTAATCAAGAAAAAAGAAAGTTAAAAATACAAAATAAGAAGTTGAGTGAAAACAAACTGAAGCAGAAAGCGTTTAAAAATCACAAGGGTCTGCTTTATAGATGTCTATACAAATAAACTTAGAAAATCTTGAGAAAATGGGTAATTTCCTAAGAAAATTGTATTTGTTTCCTAGGGCCGCCATAACTAAGTACCACAAATGGGTGTTTTAAGACGAATTCTCATTGTGTTCTTGGTTCGCTTTTGTTGCAACAAGAATGAAAAGCACACCATGGTCCACTCCTTTCCCTTTCCTTTTGTGTGTATCTCTCCATAAGTTCTTCAGGACAAATGTCTTCTTAATTTATCATTTTATACTTGCAAACCGAGCTTGATGTCTTTGCTTCTCAAATGCAGTGCATTTCCACCTCTGAATTTCCCCCTTAGTCAATAATGCCCATTGGTCAATGAAATTATCGTAATGTTCTAATCTCAAATATATTCTGCTAATAATGGATGGGAACGGATGAAATAGAGATGGTATTAAAACGTGTAAGGTTTTATTGCATTCTAATGACATTTTTGGAAATGTTTAGGAAGTTGTATGAAAATCTATGCTGAAGTTTAAGGCGCAACTGAAGTAGGTTAAAAGCCTCATGAAGAGTAATGAGAGGTGGGATAGTTTTTGGTTACAGAGTCAAATAATGACAACTGCAACACAGAGGAAGTGACTGTTGGTACCTTCGAGTGTATTCCTTCAGACATAATGTGTGCATATACACAACATATAAACATATGCACAATACATACATCCACCTTCATTTCTAAAAATGGGGAAAAATACTGTTCCTACTTATTACTTTGTCTTTATTTTTTAACTGCCACAGTGTCTTATAATTTGTAACTTTTACTTGATATTTTATGGACTTGTAACCAGCAAATGAATATTTTAAAGAAACAATTTTAATTCCTAAAAAAACACACGTTTTTAATTCCTGAATATTATTACATTTTATGACCATTGAGTTTATATCATACATCTCTTATTGGACATTTAGTTTAGTTTTTAAAATGCTTCAGTATTATTTAAAAAAAAGGCTTTCATGAAAGAATTATTCTTAGGATTAGTTCTAAAAATAAATGTTCTTTTGTAATGTTTCCAGTATTATAATTGAAAATGAGTCACAAAATTACTGTGAAGTAAAAAAGCACAAAAGTGTTACATTTGCTAGATAAACCCAAGAGCTTATGAAAACATCAAGACAATACACAAAGTTCTCGTAATCTGAGAATAAGGAAAGCACAAATACTCATTATTATGAAGGATAATACCTCATACTTCCATACTACCACAAAGGAAAAAATTGTTTACATAAGAGATAAAAAGAGACAAAATAAATAAAGTAAGCGACTCTAATTCAAACAGATAGACCGTAGATGAACAAAAAGATAGAAATAATCGCCTCATGTGGAGGTATGGCGGTGGCAGATGAGGAAGGAATTGAGAGACTCTTTGGTTAACATTAAAGGGATTTTCCAGAAGAACTACGATAACAGGGGGAGATAAACATATTAAAAAGTCATGTAGGGGCGCCTGAGTGGCTTAGTCAGTTAAGTGTCCGACTCTTGATTTCGGTTCAGGTCATGATCTTAGGGTCCTGGGATCGAGCCCCATGTTGGGCTCTGAGCTCCGTGGGGAGTCTGCTTGGGATTCTCTCTCTCCCTCTGCTCCTCCCACACTTGCACTCTCTCACTGTCTCTCTCTAAAATAAATAAATCTTTAAAAAAGAAAGTTATGTAGAAGATAACTCAATTGTAGATGATTGTCTAAAACCGCAGGATGAGGCCTGAAGTACAGGATATCTCAGAGTAGATCATAGCCAAGGTAAAAAAAACACCGAAACTAAAGGTTCTGGAAACTAGAAGGTTTCCTCCTGCAGCCACCCGAATGTCCAACTGTACATAGGATATAACTCTCACAGACAAGGGCAATATCAAAATATACTTCTAGTGTCCACCGACGACAGCACTGATATTTGCTGATGGTATTTGCTGCCAAGTTAACA
The DNA here is from genome assembly GCF_024610735.1 of Ursus americanus. Lineage (NCBI taxonomy): Eukaryota > Metazoa > Chordata > Mammalia > Carnivora > Ursidae > Ursus > Ursus americanus. The sequence continues at coordinate 22,033,358 of NC_142144.1, forward strand.
TTTTTTACAGAACTCCACTTAGCTGATGTGTAAGTTTAGAGTTCCGGGCTGCTCTTTAAGATGTGCCATTGATGGGAACTGTCATGCCTAACGGCACATGACAACACCATCACCCCTTATCAAGGGGCCTTTTCTAATAACAGAGTTGCAATTATTATTATATCACCACAATTTCTTTTTTTAACGATTTTATTTATTTATTTGAGAGAGAGTCAGAGACAGAGCATGAGCCAGGGAAGAGGCAGAATAAGAGGGAGAGGGACAAGCAGACTCACTGCTGAGCATGGAGCCTGATGCAGGCTTGATCCAAGGACCCTAAGATCATGACCTGAGCTGAAGTCAGACATTTGACTGAGCCACCTAGGCTCCCCTCGGCACAATTTCTTACTAGAAGTTTGTGGTGATACAAATGAAAAATCTCTATGAAGTGTGAACATAAGCATATTAGTGTTTATTGACACCATCTATTACTATTGTTTCAGTTTGACTTTTTGCAGGTGGAAGGAGACAGATAATGCATTTGGCCTTGACCTACCAAGCTACTGTCATAAAGGTTGAATACAAAACTATCCAAAAGGGAATACCAGGCCCCCAAATCTGAACATTCATACTTCCCTCAAAGGTCTGGGACTAGAAGGCACTGGATTTTCTCTTTCTCAGTTAAGCACATGAGCCACTGGAGGGCAGCAGAGACAGAATTTTAACACCAAGGTCATTTAACAGTCATTGACCGATTGATGGATTTATTCATTTAGCACGTAATGAGTGCCTACTATGTGCAAGGCATTCACCTTTTTATTATGACCAAAGCCATATGTAAACTATTTCATTAATTATTTCTATTGTGAAAGAACATTTCACGGACATTTCTATCTGAATCCCTGCTGTGTCTAGTATAGACTGAAATCTACATATTTTTGCATAGTACAACTGAGAAGTCAGCATGAAACTTACAGAGTACCCATATTTACTAATTTCTCTCTTGAACAATGTTACTATCTTTTCTGTTCATTCCTGTGTATAAAATGTTTATTGGTTTTTTTTTGACCTTTTTGTCAAACTTTAGGAAAATATAGAGGAGTGAAAATGAAAATAAAATTCAACCATAGGCAACTGTCATTAGTGTTTTGATCTAATTCCTCCCAGTCAAATATATGTAGATGTATGTTAATTTAGTTTACAGATTTGATCTTGGGAATCTATAGCTATCGCTTAAAATTATGCTATCGCACTGGGGTGCCATATCCATATCAGTAAGTATTTAAAGAAAAAATACCAATGAAATAAAACTTTTTCAGAAGTTCTGTATTTTTATGTTACACTGTGCAGACCAAAACAATTTATTCAGACGGAGTTCTCATTTCTCTACTAAGAGCATATTTATTTCTCTAGATTGGTTCATTTTACTGTCTACCCTGCTTTCAAAAAAAAAGAAAGAAAAAAGATAGAAATTGATTTTGGAGATGCCTTGTATTTTGATCCATCATAAAACGTAAAGCAAGAAGAAGCCACTTAATATTCTCAGTAGGAAAGATTGGGCATTATTGATTTCAGGATAAAACATTTTCATGATAAATTAGAACTAAAATATCTGAGGGGGGAAAAGAGAATATGCTTAAGTATGTGCATTTACCACCAGATGTCTCAGTTCATGTAGTCAAGTAGTGAGGGTGAGGATAATTTTCCTTACCTCACACGCTTGCCACTGTAAAATGACCTTACCAAGATGCATGGGAAGAATGCATAGTTCAACTTTCTACTTACTCATTTAGCAAATTATTATGACTAAGATGTGCCCAGGCTGTATCTCACATCATGAGATTTCCAGAGCAAACAAGGCGTAGTGCCTGTCCTTGAGGGGTATACAGTCTAGCAGGAGTGAGACAAGTAGATCTCTTGCTGTGGTAAGGGCTGCCGGGTATAGGGCCTAGAGTGATATATGGTTCATGAGAAGTCCACCTGTGCCTATCTAGCTCAGTAGCAGAGCATTTGACTGCTTAAGAGGCTCACCTGACCACGCTTTAGTCCTTGAAGAAGTTTTAGCCGAGGAGATGTTTAGGCTAGAAACTAAAGGTCAGGGGAAAAGAATTGGATAAGGAAAGGAGGAAAAGCATTTGGCGGGGGGGAAACAGCATGCAAAGGCCAGACTTGTTCTGTGAATGGTTAGCAGTTCATTATGGCCAGAGAGCAAGGTGGAACAGCAAGGCAGGAGAGGTAAGCAAGAGTCAAACCATAAAGGTCTTTGTAAACTGTTATTAGGGAGTTTGAACTTTATCATGCAATTTAATTTTTAATGTTAACAAAGTGAATTCTGGCTCGTGTGTGGAAAATGGATTCAGGTAGGAAATACCAGAGGATGGAGGTCCATTTACATCTACAAGATGATGAATAAGTTTTATTATAAATTATAAGAAAATTATTGGTTCATTCCAGAAACTAATATAGAATCTAGACATAGCAGGTGTTCGATGTATGTTGAATAGTGACTGAAAGGATGAATAGATCTGTAAACAATTTAACATCCATACTTGGACTTCCTGAAGAAGACAATTGGCCTATTCTTATTACATCTACAACAGTTTCAATATCACTCTAATACCACTTATTTCTATTTCTTAATCAATATCACTGACTTGGGGTTGTCCACATTGGAAAACTCTATTACCACTGTCAAGAATTGGAAAAGTGATTTTTTAAAAAGATATTTGAGAGAGAGAGAGAGAGAACATGTGCGTGCGTGTTGGGGGGGGGTGGGAGGCAAAGGCAGAGGGACAGAGAGAATCTCAAGCAGACTCCCCGCTGAGCGTGGAGCCTGATGTGGGGCTCCATCCCATGACCCAGAGACTATGACCTGAGCCGAAATCAAGAGTTGGATGCTTAACCAACTGAGCCACCCAGGTGCCCTGGAAAGGTCTGATTTTTATCTAAGAGTATGCTTCAGTATCCTACAGGAAGAATCTATTTCCTTTGTTGGATTTCTTTTTCTGGTGTTACTGCTTCAGTCTGTCGGCTTCCCTTGGGGAATTTACTTTGGCAATCTAGTCGTTTGTTAAGTGTTTATCCATAAAATGGATAAGACTCCATGAAAATTCACCCCATTGTATAGTTCAGATGATAAAATGAGATCTTCATAGCTTAAAGGAATATTATCACACCGATTGTGCATATAATACATAAAATATTGTTTCCTCAGGCACCAGTGAGCCTTAGGATCAGAGGGAGAATCAGAAGGGAAATGTCTGATCATAACAGAATATTCATGTAGCACTGTGTTTCTTGAGTAACAAGCGTCTTCTTTGTCTGCTGTTTGTTAAGAAACAAGCTAGGAGGAAAGGAAATTCTTTTTCCAATTTCTTTTCTTTAAGAAACTTTGATGGAGTAATTTCAAAACTGCCCTGTCTGGGAATAAAATTTTTTAAGCATGGCAAAGTATTATAGGAGCAGATGGTGCTAAAGGACTTATTAAATATGAAAGAAAATTACATCCAAACAAAAGACAGTAAGTCAAGGAAACACTTGAGTTATCTATAGCTATTAATATTATAATTTGATCATTTGATATCTGGGATGTTCACTTGGAACTGCTTAAATGTATTTCAAATTTGTCTTTTGAAAATTGCAAGTTAATTGTAATTTGTTGTCAGAAAAATAGAAAGGAAAACAAACTTAGTAATAGCATTCCTTCAGGAGTTTTTAAAGATGCAAAAAATAGTTTTCACATATAGTCATCAAAAGCACATGATATTTCCAAGACCCAGATGGCTTGAGTAAAAATATTAATTTTCTAAGCCAAAAGGAAAAAAAACTTACAGAGATGGAATATTTTGCCTTTTATACTTAAATTCATTCAAAGATATTCCATCATTTTAATCACACAAAAATATATTTGAAAGAGCCTTCAAACAATTGCAACTCCCCCCACCCCACCTCCACCCTGCTGGGATAAGTCGATGTTATTCTCCCTACTTACATATGCAGAAAGTAGCAATTAACATTTGTGGATCAAGGAATGTAGGTGATTCTGAGTTTCACAAGGATAAATTAATGCAGGTGATAATTATGGGGTGGTGAGAAACACCCAAAATTAATTCTTTAGGGGTGAATGGTGGGAGGGAAGTGGATGATTCAGGAGGTAGAAGGATTGTTGAAGATAATAACTTTATTTTGGACATGTGGAGTTTGAGATGCCCATGGAGAACTGGATGACTGATCCAGGTTTTAAATGATTAAACAAGTCAAGAGTTTGGGAAAAGGCCTGCGCTGGGAATGGAGATTTGCGTGTCATGAATATCTGGGAGTGGATGTGGTCATTCAAGGAGAGTGTGTAGAGTATGAAAATATGAGGCCAAGACAGGAATATGCATCAGGAAAGCTTTTAAATGGTGGAAGGAGAGGGCAGAGGCTAGAAGCCTAAAAAGAGAAAGCAGATGATCACAGGATGAGCAGTTTCCATTACCTACTGACATGAATGGCAAGTATTTACCAAATAAACTTGGGCATGAACACCATCTTTACAGAAGTGGTGTTCTTTTCTTCCCAGCCTTGCAATGAACGTTCTGAAGTGGAATTTTCTAGCTAATTTCATGTTTAGCATGAAACCAGGATGAATGAAAAGGAAAACAAGGTATGCAGTATAGAGCATAGAATAAGGTTCAGTTTATAATCCAAGCAGCAAGTTCTTGAGGAAAGCCAAAGCTAATGAGGCAGCCAAATGGCAGTGTTGGAGCTATGCCATGGAAATGCCAGTTCTGGTCAGGATGGTGTATCGAAGGGCTAGCAGCTCCTAGTTTCCCTTGTCCAGAGTTCACATTAAAATACTGACAAAAGCCAGGAGATAATGACAATCCAAAACGACGAACAGTGAAAATGAATATTAACAGAGCGTTGCTAGAATCTGGAGGAAATTTTCAATAAGGTGGATTTATTAAAAAAATGATTTGTGTTCTATACTTTTTTCACTTTGTGAAACAGAGCTGCTCCTGCCACATGATAGTCTGTGGAAACCACTGGAGTTACTGGAAGCCTCAACGTCTTCATCAGTAAACCTTACTTACTAGGATTTGTTTGGATTAAAGAAGCAAATGCATACTAATTGCTTATCAGAGAGCTTGGTGCAAAGGAATAAATAAATAAATAGTCAGTGGTTCCTAAATGGATCTTCTCCCAAGTTGCCAAATATTATTGATTCGAGAGAGAAAAGAATGAGCATTCAAAATAAGAAATGCTGACAGTACAGGTTGACAGCCTGTTGCCAGAATCTGGGAGGAATTTTGACTAAGCACTAGCTTGAATGAAACTCCATTTACAAAACAAGTGGTTTTCTTCCTCATTCTTCACCTCATGAAACAAAGCTATTTATTATCTTCATCACCAACATATAGAACTTACTCTATGCCAAGTACTGTGTGAAGTGTATGAGTCACTTGGTCTCTAGGCATCCTCATCCATCAGCCATGGTCAGGGCATCTGGAATCTATGGAATCACATGCAAATTATGAATTTTTCTGGAGAGGGGATCTATAGCCTTCATAAGCTTCTCAAAGCATTGTGCGCCCTCCTCCTGCCCCCAAAGACTTAGAAACAGTGTCAAGTAGAACCTTCTTATTTTATAGAGAGCCCAGATGGGCTGTCACCCCCTCCCCCCCCATCAGGTCTTGTTTGCTTGTATTGATCGCCCAGAGCCTCTATACCATCAAACGTGATCTCTCAGACTGGTGAGAATTATCCTAATTTGTAAGAGAGAAGTATACATATTACTGATTTAATTTTTACTAAAATCTGCTAAATATCTCATTCCTACTTTTGAAAGATGGCCTTATCAAATTCTTTTCCGTTTTCTAATATTTCTCTTTATTGCCATTTTTATATCTGCCACTTCCTCTAAAATCTAGAATCTTGAGTCTAAAAGGTTCAGTTATCACACTACAATGCCGTTTTATTTGGTTATTTGCTTAGTTTTCTCAGAATTTGGAAGTCTCACATTCAGATGTTTCCAAAAACTCCAGCAGTTCCTAAAACTGAAGCCATTGCTTTAAAATGTGTATGAGAAGGACACAAAAGGAACCAAATGTTCTCTCTCCACCCTATTATAAGACCTTCACTATCCAAAAAATAGAAAACACTTAACGAAATTCAGGAATTGATTTGTCATGTACGTAAAAATGGATAAACACTTGCAGAATAGGAGTGTAAAAATTGTTAAGCCTGCTAACGTCAAGCCTAGAAAATAACAAATATGGAGTGGTTAGCAGAAACAGAATTATAAAATTGAAATATTAAAACTCTTTTGTGTAAATGGCCCCCAAATAATTATTCATGAGCCTGGTGGTTCCAATTCTTACTGTATAGGCACTTTTCAGGCACTGGTTTTTGAAAACTACCACAAGACTTACATTTTTTTAAAAAAAGATTTATTTATTTATTTTAGAGGTGGGGGCGGTGGGGGGGGGAGTGGCAGAGGGAGAGAATCTTCAAGCAGACTCCCTGCTGAGCATGGAGCTTGACTCCGGGCTGGATCCCACCGCCCATGAGATCATGACCTAAGCCGAAACCAAGGGTTGGATGCTCAACCAACTGAGCCCCCCAGGAGCCCCAACTACAGAATGTATTCTTATGTAACTGAAGAGCTTCCCCAAGTCATAAATGCCAGTTTTCCAGTGGACCCACAAAGGATGTCTGTTTTTGGCCACTCCATGGGAGTCCCTGAAACTCTGATTTGTGCTTTGAAGAATCTTGGAAAGTAGAAATCTATGTCAGCATTTGCTCCCAATTTGCAACCCAGTGCTCTGTCTTTGGGACGAAAAAGCCTTTAGTGGATATTTGGGGACAGATCAAAGTAAATGGAAAGCTTATGATGCTACCCATCTTGTGAAGTCCTAGCCAGGTGCTCAGTTAGACATAATAATTGATCAAGGAAAAGATAAGCAGTTCCTTCCAGATCGGCTGCCACTGTCTGGTAACTTCATAGCTGCCTGCACAGAAAAGAAAGTCCCTGTTGTTTCTAGGTTACAAAAGGGTTATGATGATAGCAATGGCTTCACTGCAACTTTTATTACTGATCACATCAGACATCATGTAAAATAACCGCGTGCATGAAAAACTTCAGATAAGAGAATTTCTTCAGGACTGTAAAAAAAATGTAATAAACAGAATTGCAGGGAAAAAGGATTTTTAAAACATTGGATTTCATAGTGCTAAACATGCATCATCCATAGTTGAATCACTTTCTGAATAAACATATAAAACCTGAGAAAAGTAATTTTGAATTTCTCATTCTATGACATTAAACATTTTTTTCATAATTTCTCAACGATCATGAAATTTTTCTCATGTATCCATGTAATGATATTGAAATTATAGTTGAAAACTTGCTTCAAAATGGTGCTTTGGTACTAATTTTTTTTTCTGTTTCACAAAATCATATTTATTTCATGAATGTCCTACTCTAATAGTTAACTTCCTGTGCTCTAATCTTTTGCTGTATAGAGTATGGTCTGTGGATCAGCAGCATTAATATCTCCTGAAAGCTTATTAGAAATGCAGAATCTATGTCAATCCCACCCCAACTGAAGTAGACCTGCCGTTCAATGGAATCCTCTGCACCTGAGGGGATTCCCATGCACAGGAAAGCAGTGGTCCTCGCAGTATGACCTCCAGAACAACCGCTTCAGCTGGGAATTTGTTAGGAATGGAAATCCTCAGACCGCATCTAACCCTACTGAATCAGCAGCTCTCGCAGTCTATGTTTTCTCAAACTCCTGCCGGTTGTGCTCATGATAAATTGACTGCACGATTAAGTCATTCTGTTGCACAATAGAGTCACCTGGGGAACTTGGAAAAGTCTGAATGTCCAGGTTGCAACTCATACAAGTTAAGTCAGTCTTTGTGGCTGAGACCCAGGCTTTTAAAAATTCCTCAGGCATTTGGGGCGCCTGGGTAGCTTAGTCAGTTGAGCGTCTGACTCTTCTTTTTGGCTGAAGCCGTGATCTCATGGGTTGTGAAATCAAGCCCTGCATGGGGCTCCTCACTCAGCGGCAGTCTGCTCGAGATTCTCTCTCTCTCTGCCCACCCCCATGTGCACATTCGCTAAAATAAGTAAATCTTTTTAAAAGAATTAAAAAAACTCCTCAGGCATTCACATTTGAAAATCCATGTTTTAAAGGAGAATGACTATACAAATTCATTTTTTTGAATAATCAAACTAGCTATAGTTTTCAGAATAACCATGAATTATTTGATGAAATATGTTCTAGCAGAAAATAATTGACTGGCATTTTGATTTATCTGTTGCAGAAGAGTTTTTTTAAATTGTTCATTCACTCAGCACTCGGTTTTTCTTCACTTGACCTATTGTAAATCCTCTGGTGGCATTGGTGCCACAAATAGGGAAAACATTTCCAAGTGAAAATCAAGCCCTAAATTTAATACTCCCAGGGATTTAGAAAGGGAAACAAGAGAACAAAAGAGGGAAATACCTGTTTAAATAAGGGGTAGAGCATAAAGAGGGTAATTATGTGTAAGAGGGATGGTAGACAGTGACTGCTAGCTGTGGAAAGAGAAGAGGGAGCAGGAGTTCTATTTTCTTAGAGAAGCACATACCACAGATTTTGGTTACAAAAAAAAAAAAAAAGGGCAAGGGCTCAGCTCAGAGAGGTGTTGGTGCCAGCATTCGGGTGTTTCTGCAAAGTTGGGGGTCACTTCAATGAGAAACTAGTAGTCAACATGTAACTAAGAGAAGTCCCGTTTGGGAGACACCATAAAGACCATGTCCTCCTGGTCTTAAATCGTAGGGAAGATTCTGGATGGCAGTCAGAATTCCCAGGGAGTGTGGGAGAGGAATGAGGCCCAATTCTAGTGGTTTAAAGAAATTTGTATTAATTAAGGGAGCAGCTTTTGGGAAGTTCAGGCATTGTAACTTTTTGGCTTCATTAGTGAATCTATTACAGATGCCATTGCTCTTGTGTTCTCTCAAAATATTTTAGGAATGTAACTCGTCATACCTGTCAAGGTAGTGGCAAATGCTGCCTGACAATATATGTTTGTCCAGTATTAGTATTAGTTTGGGGATACTACTCCAAAATTATAAGAAATTGGTAAAAAGCTACTTAATCATTTTTCAGACATAGTGGAGAACTATGCTTTTGGTATATGTATTTTCCATCTTATTATAAACTCACACAAACTAACTGGAAAGTTGACAAGAGAGGAGGAACCCTAGAAGTTAATCCATAAACCAGAATCTACAGGCATAAGTTGTATAAATTAGAAGGAAGAACTATAGCAGATGTCCTTTAATGTCCTAACCTTATCATGATTATTTGAGCAAGGAGCTTAAGTTTTCTGAGGACTCTGTTGGTTCTTCAAAGCAGGAAATAAAGGTCATGAGACAAGCCACATGCTACTGATAAGTGGTTGATTTGGGGAGTAGTGTGACTAAATGAAGAAAGGCCCTTGACTGAGGGCTTGGCCATGTACAGAGTAGCAGGCAAGTGCTTTGATCCTTGCTGAATATGCACTAATACCAAGTGCACACATTGCAGCTGAGAAAGTTTTGGCAGCAGATAATAAGGAGAGGGAGTCAAGCTAATCAGACACTCTTAAAAATTTTTTCTGTAGAAGCCTTGGCCGTCCAAGTTTCCAAAGATTATATCAGTTCTCCTCTCAACAGAAATAGTTGTGGGGTGGGGCAGGGGTGGTGGTGGTGGCGAAGGGATGAAATTAGAAGTTTATAAGGAAAAGGGGAGGCCAAAGAATCAATGGCCAAAATTTGGAACTAAACTTTGTTGGTAGCTGGAAGGTGGAGATGGGAACTCAGCCTGAGGCTGGAGAAACAGCCCCTGGTAGCAGCCAATTGTCCTTAATAAAGCCTGGAGAGTTTTCTGAGACGAATGCCTTCCAGTCACCAAAAATTTGGTTTGGAGTGACTTATGGTAGTTGATAGTTTTCAAGAACTTGGTCCATCTCATCTAAGTTGTTGAATTTATGTGTTTAGGGTTGTTCCTAGTATTCCCTTACTGTCCTTGTAGTATCTGTGGGATCTGTAGTGTTATCTCCCCTTTGATGTTGGTAATTTGCATATTTTTTCTCCGTGTTTTGTCTGGCTAAGGTTTTATTAAAGATCTGCTCTTTGGTCTGATCGATTTTCTCTGTGATTTTTCTGTTTTCCATTCCATTTATATTGTTCATGTATTTGGAGAATACACTCCTGTAGTAATGTATATATTATTCCTTTCTTCTGCCTATTTTGGGTTTAATTTGTTCTTCTTCACTAGTTTCTTAATGTGAGGTTAGATAACCAATTTGAAAGTTTCTTTTTTAAAAAAATATAAGCATTTAATTTTACAAATTTCTCTGTAAGTACTGCTTTAGCCACATTCCATAAATTATGATATGTTGCATTTTCATTTTCTTTCAGTTAAAAGTATTTTCTAATATCTCTTGAGATTTTTTCTTTGGCCCATGGGTTGTTTAATTTCTAAATATTTTGGGATTTTCCAGATGTCTTTCTGTTATTGATTTCTAGTTTAATTCCATTTATAGTGAGCACATACTTTATATGATTTCAATTCTTGTAAATTGATTAAGACTTTTTAATGGCCTAGAATATGATCTATCTTGGTGACTATTCTTTTTTTTTTTTTTTTTTAAAGATTTTATTTATTTATTTGACAGAGATAGAGACAGCCAGTGAGAGAGGGAACACAAGCAGGGGGAGTGGGAGAGGAAGAAGCAGGCTCATAGCGGAGGAGCCTGATGTGGGGCTCGATCCCGGAACACCAGGATCACGCCCTGAGCCGAAGGCAGACGCTTTAACCGCTGTGCCACCCAGGCGCCCCTCTTGGTGACTATTCTATGAATATTTGAAAATAATGTGTATTCTGCTATTATTGATTGAAGTGTTCTATAAATCTTCTGTATCCTCACTGATTTTCCATTTGGTTCTTCTATTGATTACTGACTGTAGGTATCTCCAACTGTATTTGTTAATTTGTCCATTTCCTCTTTTAAATCTATTGGTCTTTGCTTCATGTAGTTTGATGCCTGTTGTTAGGAACATACATATTAAGGTTTATTATGTTTTGGAGAATTCACCCCTTTATTGGTATTTAAAAATTAATTTAATGTCCTTTGTTATCCTGATAATATTTCCTTATTCTGAAGTCTACTCAGTCTGATGTTAATATGGCTACTGTAGTCTTTTGATTGGTGTTTTCATAATATATCTTTTATCTTCCTTTTACTTGTATCAATCTATGTTTATATATAAAGTAGAGCTCCTGTAGTCAACATGTAGTGGAGTCTGCTTTAAAATCTAATCTGCCAGCCTCTGGTTTTATTTGTTTATTTCTTGTCTTTTTTTTTTTTAAACTTAAATTCAATTGGCCAACATACAGTATCTCTTTTTATTTTTTTAAGTATTTATTTATTTATTTTTAGAAAGATTTAATTAATTTGTCAGAGAGAGAGAGAGTGCACAAGTAGGGGGAGCGGCAGGCAGAGGGAGAAGCAGGCTCCCTGCTAAGCAAGGAGCCCGATGTGGGACTTGATCCCAGGACCCTGAGATTATGTCCTGAGCTGAAGGCAGATGCTTAACTGACTGAGCCACCCAGGCGTCCCCAGTCTCTGTTTTTAATTGGAACACATAGAAATGTAGAAGCCTTACATCCGTATAGGTCCATATAGTATAGGTTTATACTCCTTTCTTTATGTTATAGTTGTAATATATATCCACATACTCACATTGAAAGCCTCACCAGACAATTTTATACTTTCTGCATTTGACAGTTGCATTTAAAGGACTTAAAGGGAGAAAAGTAATCTATTATATTTACCTTTATATTTGTCATTTCTGTCTCTTTATTTCTGTAGTTCCATGTTTCCCTTTGCTGTCATTTTCTTCATCTTTAAGAGTTTCCATTAATACTTCTTTTAGAACAGGTCTGCTAGTTCCTAGTTCTTCTAGTTTCCCATCAGCTGAAAATGCCTTTATTTGCCATCATTCCTCAAGAACTTTTCTGTTGGATCTAGAACTTTGGGTTGATAATTCCTTTTTTTTTTTTTTTAGCACTTGGAAGTTGTTATTTCACCATCTTTGGCCTCCATGGTTTTTGATGAGAAATAACACAAATTTTGTTTTTTGGTAGTTTTTTGGTAGTTTGATATATATATATATATTTGTTTTTTGATATGTCTGGCTAAGCATGGGGATTTTTTAATTTTGATTTGTTTTTTTAGTTTATCCTATGTAGGGTTCTCAGAACTTCTTGAATTTGTAAATTTATGTCTTTCACAAAATTTAAGAGGTATCTACCTATAATTTCTTCAAATATATATATTTTTGCATCCATTAATTTCTTCTCTTTTTCTGAGACTCCAGTGACATGAATATTAGAACTTTGATATTGTCCCACAGGTAACTGTGCCTTTGTTTTCTTTTCTTAAAATCTTTTTTTGACTGCCCTTCAGGCTGGATAATTTTTATCTATTTTCAAGTTTACTAAATAGTTCCTCTTTCATCCCCTTCTGCCATTAGACCTATCCAATAATTTTTTAAAATTTCAGATAATGTATTTTTTGATTTTTAAATTTCTGTCTGGTTCATTTTTACAGTTTCTCTGCTCAAAAATTCTACTTTTCTATGCATTTTAAGAACATTCACCTTTCTTTGGAAGAAATGCCTCTGTGTAGGTGGAATGTAATCTCTGCTTGCAACCATAAAACTTAAGAAAAAAAGAAGAAAGGGGAAAAAACAGTTTGAACACAAAGGCTCTGTGGAAGAAATGCTTCTATGTAGGTGAAATGTTATCTCTGCATGCAGCAATAAAACTGAAGAAGAGAAAGGAAAAAAGAAAAAAGAAACAGTTTGAACACAAAGGCTCTTTGGAAGAAATGCTTCTATGTAGGTGAAATGTTATCTCTGTATGCAAGAGTAAAACTTAAGAAAAAAGGAAACAAACAAACAAACAAACCCAGTTTGAACACAAAGGCTCTATAGAAGAAATGCCTCTACATAGTGAAGTGTTATCTCTGCATGCAATAGTAAAAATTAAGAAAAAGAAAAAGGAAAAAAGAGAAAAAATAGTTTGAAGAATATTCACTTTTACCTTAGGGAGCATGGGTATAATAGCTGCTTTAACATCTTTGGTAAGAAATATTTAGGCCATTTTGGGGTTTGAATTCGTTGATTGTCTTCTCCCTTGAAACGTGATCAGATTTTTCTTTTTCACTGAAGTAATTTTAGGTTATATCCTTCATATTTTAGATATATTGTGAGATTCTGGGTTCTTTGAAAATCCTTTGGAGATGCCAGTCATATTTTATTTTATTTTATTTTATTTTATTTTATTTTATTTTATTTTATTTTAGCAGACAATCAATCCAGTTAGGTTTAGACTACAAGTTCTCTCTCTCTTTCTGTGGGTGGTGATTCTGGTGTGAGTTTAGTTTTCAAAGACTTTTCTTTTCTGTGTTGCTTGGGTCTGCTCCATACATGCCCCGTAGAGAGGTTAGGCAGGGCTGTGGGTAGTGGTTTATATTGTGGCTCAGTTCTCAAAGCCATTCTTCTTTGTGTCTGTTCACTCACCTGCAGCTCATGAATGACAACTTGTATCAGTTCATACATAGAATTAGGGAATCTTCCTCTAGCTGCCTACTTCCTGGAATTTCCCCTATACTTTAAGCCAGAATTTCTTGCGGAGTTTTATCTCCCCACTCTGTGTATAGACTGTGCTACCAAGACTGCCCTCAGGATGAAGTAGCAAGAGAAAAGAGAGAAAAAAAATAATGCTGATTCTCTCCATACACTTTGGACCACAGGGGCTCTTTTCTTTGTTCTTAGAGCCCAAGATATGAGCTTTCTCTATAAATTTTAGGGACGCAAATTGCTGCTGCCACGGCAAATTGCCCTAAGATTTGGTGGCTTAACATGACAAACATTTAGTATCTGACATTTTCCATAGTTCAGGATTTTAGGTGTTGCTAAGCTGGATTTTCTGGCTCATAGCATCTCGCAAAGTTTGCGTGTCATCATGCAAGTCATGCTGCTGCCCAGGGCCGCAGTCCTCTCAAGGCTTGGCAGTGGAAGGGTCTGCTTCAGAACATACAGCTGTTGACAGGCTTCAGAAGTTCCACTCTGAAGCTCACTACATAACTGTTGACAGGCTGCTGGTCCTTGTTGGCTGTTGGCCAGAGACATGAGTTCCTTGCCATGTGGACCTCTCCATGGGGCATCTCATGACATGGCAGCTGGCTTTCCTCAGAGCAAGAGAGGGAGACAGTGAAAGAGAGTGAACAAAATGGAAAACAGAGTCTTTTGTAACCTAATCTTGACAGTGACATCCCAACACTTTTGCCATATTTTATTTGTTGGAAGAAAGTCATTAAGTCCAACCCACATTCAAAAGGAAAGAATTACAAAATGGCATGGAAGTCAAGAGGCAGGAGTCGTTAGGGGCCATTTCAGAAGTTGCCTACCACGCTTTCTTCAACTAAATGCCTGGTGTGCGTGTTTTAAAGAGCATATTATATCTTCAGACCTTTTCCATATAGCATGGAAGAATATAAAATACCAGCACATGTTTGGTTTTCTTTCTTTCCTGGCGAACATAGATTCCATCTGGGTTCAATAGAAATTAAGGATGTTGAAAAATGCAAGACAGATCTAGAAAGAGCCAAGGATATGGAAAATAAATGTGGGTATGTTTGGTGCATGATTTTAATGCTTGAATCGTTTCCTAGTCTGAATATTGTTAGGCAAATGAAGTATAAGAAACATCTGGCTGGAGGAAAACAAGGCATAGATTAACATGACGAACAGAAGTTAGTAGAGTATGTTATTTCATTTTAAACTGTTCAAGTTTGCAAACATTATAAGTCTGAGATCAAATCACATTCCATAAGGGATAAATTAAGCTACTGCAAATTGGTCCTTTATCAAGTAGTGAAATAAGAGAGAAGTTCCTATTTTTTTAGACTTTCCATCAGCTTAAGACCCATTGAGTACATTAAAGCTCTTTGAAGGATTAGAATCCTTAGCTATGAGGCTGGCAAGTTGAATAGGTAAGAGATCCTTAAAGGTGATAGATTTGCTTCTAATACTGAGTGATAGAGTGTATTTTCTGAAGATGTCCGCGGTGATAATTTCCATGCCACGCGATTTTCTGCAATGTGATCTCACTGCTTCCCAATCAAGAGGTAGAGTCTGTTTCTCCACACCCTGGAATTTAGACAGGCTTCCTATCTGCTTGTTCACTGGAGGAAGGTGGAAGTGATGCCATGCCATCTCCAGTCATCACTCTTCAGGGATCCAGCGGTTCTGCTCCCTGCCTGCTGAAGCTGTGAGCCACCATGTCAAAAGTCTGGGCTTTTCTTTTGGAGAGAGAACTACATGGAGATGCCTTGAGTTTCAAACATGTGAGTGAAGAAGCCATCTTGGATGTCCTGGTCAGTTGAGCCTCTAGGTAGCTCCAGCCACAGCCTCTGTGTAATTGTAATCACATGAGAACCAAATGAGACCCAGTCAACTGATCCCAGTTAACTGACAAAATCATAATGGATAATAATAATCGTTTCAAGTTATTAAGTTTTAGGGTGGTTTATACACAATTGATCATCAGAAACCACTATGTACATAAAACCAGAATTTGAAAAAAAACATTTTTATATTAGATATAGACATTTTGGGAGGTTTACAATATTAAATTACTTAACCCTAGGATACCACTGATATTTCATAATATATATATTCTTGGTTCTCAAACTTGAAAGTTTCCCAGGAGTAATCTGAAACTTGCCCCTCTGCATAGAGGGCAGAGAGAGATGGAAGAAAGAGGCAGACCACTCCAGATGGATAGATGTCAGGTTTAACAAAGCAAGGGAATTTATGTACGAGACTTGTCGGCTAAAAGATCAGTAGACCTCCACACCCACCTACTAGAATCTTAAGAGTTTATTTAGAGGCTTTAACTGGGTTTAGTCACATATACCATCCAGATGGTCTCAACAACACATTGCTCTCTCAAGGCTGCTTCCTTGAAAATGCTTTCTATTGTGGGAATGGTGGGCAGAAGATACATTCCAAGGACAGGGAAGGTGGTAGGTAGTCTCCAACTGCCTGGGTCCTGCTCAAGGTCAACCGGCAGTCACATCCTCTATATGGCCTCCTCAACACTATCTGGATGTGGATACAAAGGTATATTCTGTAGCTTAAAATATAATGAATGAAATAACCATCCATAGCAATTGTTCTACCTTAAGATAAACGTTATTACATTTTTATGTTTCCTTGCATCGTTTTTTCTATGTGTATTTTTTTTTCATTCACATTACACAAGTGTATTTCTTGCCTCCCTGCCTCCCAATTTAGCAGGATGTATTGAGCATTTTTAGAATATTAAACTTTTTTGAAAACATAAGCATAGTAATTGTAAATTTTCTTTGTATGCATCAAATATGTTTTAACCATTCTTGTATTATTTTAAGATTATTGCCAATATTCCCAACATGTCACTTTTGTAATTAGTACTATAAATCTGAGCCTTGTACATAAATGTGTGCTCATTTCTGAGTATCTCCTTTGAGAGGATGCCTTGTTAAAGAATATGATCATTATAATTAAAAAAAAAACTCCTATCATTGAATCAGGCTGCCACGGCTAACAATGTATAACAGCCCCACTTTCATCAAACTTTGGCAATGGCAGATAGAGTCCATCTGGAGCACCAGCATCGATTAATTAGTAGTGGTGACCTGGGACTTCTTTATGAGAAGGGCTGTAAGGCCACCTGTGGGCCCAGCAGCAAAGAATGCTAAGATAAATTAGTGATGTTTAACTTCGATGAGGGGTGGAAGAATAGAAACACGTGTGCTTTGCGTCTGCTACTCAGCCTTAGCCAGTCTGGGGCTGAAGATATATTCAGTAGTTCTTGCCAACATGAAATGCAAAGAAAAAAGTTTCTTGTTTTTATTATAATGCCTAGTTCCACAGTTAAAAATGTAGTTGAATGGTTTTTCATATGCTCGGTGTCCACCTCAATTTATTCTTTTGTGAATTGCTTTTCCATTATCCTTTGTCCATATTTTCAGTTGTCTTGCTAATGTAGACTTACAAGAGTGCTTTATATGTAAGGATAACAAGATTTTTTCTGCCATTTTCCAATCTGTCTTTTTCCTTCTAATCTATTTAATGATATTTTATGATGAATAAAATGTTCAGTGCTATGTGGTCAAATAAATTAATGTTTCTCTTCATGGTTTTTTCTTTTGTTTGCATGTTTAAAACATTCTTTTCTGCTCTAAAATCTTATAAATGTTCATCTCTATATTCTTCTCTCTTATTTATGGTTTAACTTATATTTCTCTCTAAAGTCTATCAGAAATCTAATATCCTCCTAAGGCGTATCGAAGAGAGACAGCCTAAAAGAGGGGATAAAAAAGACTAAGTAAGGAAATAGCAAGCAAATTGAAAATAGTGATGTTAATAATAATAATTATAGTAATAATTATAATAAAGCTGAGGTGCCATCCAGACATAGTAAAATTCAAAGTAAATATGTTAAATGAGTAAAGGCTAATTTTATGTTGCTAAAGTTTGAAATTACTTTGTTAATGAGTGTATCTTTAGTCACAGAGAATATATAACCGTTCTGAACATTTATGCATAAAACTTAATATATCACAAAAACATAAAGCAAAGCTAAAAATATAAGTATAAATATTCAAAAAATGACTGTACCAGAGTTTAATGCACTTTCAGTCTTGAACAGATGGGATAAATTAAAGTGAATAAGGATATAGAGCATTTAGATAGTGTGTACAGTAAAACTGATTTGTAAGAGAAAAATTTAGATCTTACAACTAAAAATGTCTCAAAACCTAATGACATATATTAGGCCACCAAAGATTTCAATAAGAACAGACCTGTTCTATGGCCTCAATGAAATAAACCTGGGAATTAATTTTAAAATAGGTTAACAAAATGTACAAACACTTGGTGTTAAAATAATAACATAGAAATAAAATAAAATAAATCACCCACTTCAATAATTTCTGGGCCAAAGAGGAAATAAAAGTCCAACTGTAGGGTGTTTAGAAAATAATCATGCATTACACATAAGATTTAGCTAAAGCTAGGCTCTGTGGAAAATGATATCTCTAAGAGCTCTATTTAAAAAGCAGAATAAATAAAAATAAATGAACAAAGGATTCAAGTCAAGAACTACAAAAGGAATTGTTCTGGGTAAAAGCATAAGCTAACGTATCAGAAAACAGAAATTCCAAGTGTTGGGTCTCTAAAAAGCACAATAGATAAAATGCTCATGCAAGTAATCAAGAGCAGAAAAAGTAAAATGATCCATATATAATATTGGAAAGAAACGAAATGATACCGTACATGTAGAAGAGAATACAATAATTGGAAATGTATGCTACTGAAATCTCTGTTAATACATTTTTAAATTTACATTCAAGAACAATTTCCTAAGAAAATGTTAATTACTAAAACTTTCTTAAGAAAAGATATAAAACTTTAAATGAAAAAATAACCTTGGAAGAGTAATGGAGGAAAATAAAATTGTTATTCAAAGTATAAAGTGATGATTCCAATTCCACGCAAGATGGAATAAGTTTACTCCACCCTGTCTCTTTCACTGAATACAGCTATAAAGTCTGTACAGGAGGCACGGGGTCACTATTTAAGGACTCAGAAGAGTTAATAGTAGCAGGGGACTTGGGGAAGAAGATCGGAGTTCAAAATGCCAGCAGTGAGTTTACCATTTTCTTCCCCTCCAGGATTCCCCAGGGTTGAATGCAACAGTCCAAAACCCTGAAGGAGGCAGGTACTGGTGCAGAGAGAAAGAAAGGTAATTTGTTTTTACTTTCTCTGCTTTCATACTTCCCAAACTTCAGTCAGTCTCCTGACAGCTGCAGTGATTGCAGAGTCTGCAATGCAACCAGAATTTGTGGAGCCAAGTCTTGGAGGAAGAACCTTCCTCTCTTATCGGCAGAGTTGTAAATCCAGGAGGGTGTAGGGAAAGCTGTCTGTCCTCCTGCCATTTGGCCCACATGCAAACGTAGTCCCTGGAGTGTGCAGGAGAGCAGGGCAACTAAAATATCAGCTCTTTGGGTAGAGGATTGAAAGGAGGAGCCCCAGAAATTAGGAATATAATGGGAGGTCATGCGAAACAAAGGGGTTGGGATCTTCTTGGCTGCTCATGCATGGATTTGATCTTGATTTGAACTGAATGCCACCCAAGTTCTAGATTGATCACCGGGGAACTCACGTAGAGGGAAGTCCTAATCGCATTGCAAAAACTTTGAAATCTGAACTAACATTGGAACTAACACCTACAAAAGGATCATTGGATCTTGTGACCTGAAACTTCTCAGGTTAACTGCCAACTAAAATGAAAACATCAACACTTTTTAAGGGATTTAAATAAGATCCAGAATTGTATATTTAAAATATTCAGGATACAATTAAAAATTACTTACCATATAAAAAAATCATAACTTGCATGGTTAAGATGGCAGATATTAGGATGATATAATTGGAATTACATCACAAAGACTTTAAAGAAGGTATCATACACATGTCTCAACAATTATAAACACGAAACAAATAGAAAAATAGATGATATGGAGAAGAATCAAATGCACATTTGAGAACTGAAATATACAAGAACTGAAATTTAAAATTTACTAAATGGGCCCAATAGTAGACTCAAGGCAATAGAAAAAGGGGGGGGGACTATCAATCTACAATTATACATAGTTATACAATTATATATGTAAGTATATCTATATCTATTGATCTACCTATATTTCTATATCTCTCTATATAGATCTTTTTATAATCTGTGTTTGTAGCTATAAATATAATATACATCTCCAGCAAAATAGCCTTCAGGAATTAGGGTGAAATAAACACATTTTCAGATGAACAATAACTAAGAGGATTTGTGCCAGATTATTCCAGCAAATGTTGGATGGGATTCATAGCCACTAGAATTCTCACACATTTCTGTTTCTCTCATGAATGAGAAATGGTATATATACCACTCTGAAAACATTTTGGCAGTGTCTTATAACACTAAATAAACTTTTGCCAAATGATCTAGTAATCCCATCCTTGGGTATTTAGCCTAAATAAATGAAATCTTAAGTTTACACAAAAACCTGTATACAAACTCAGAAGAATCTCAAAGTTACTACACTAAGCG
Organism: Ursus americanus; assembly: GCF_024610735.1. Lineage (NCBI taxonomy): Eukaryota > Metazoa > Chordata > Mammalia > Carnivora > Ursidae > Ursus > Ursus americanus. The sequence continues at coordinate 22,053,574 of NC_142144.1, forward strand.
AAAAAAAAGTCTCCAAAAAATACATATTGTATGATTCATTTATATGATCCTCAAAAAGACAAAACCATAGTATTGTAGAACAGGTAAGTGGGTTGCCTGGGAGTTAGGAGTGAGGAAAGGGCATAACCACAGAGGGAGGTTTTTGGAGTGAATGGACCCGTTCTGTATACTGATTGTGGTTGTAGTTACATGAATCTGTTATATGTGTCTGAATCCATGGAACTGTACACACATGAAGTCAGTTTTACTGCATGATAATCTTAAAAATAAAATTTATAAAGTAACCATAGTTAGAGCTGCCTCCAAACGAGAATGGCGGTCGTATACTTTGTCAATAGGAAATCAGTTATCCTTACTGATCCTTCTGTATTTCACACGCTGGTAGGAGAAGGAAAAGAGATAAAAAGAACGTGCCTTTTTAAAACTTTTACCATCATTATTATTTGTTATTAGCAGAGCAACCTCTAGGATTATGTTGGAAATCACAGAGTTTGGTTCAAGCCTTGACTTTGAATGTTATATCTAGAAACATAGATGATACTATTTTATTTTTTACAGATTGAAGATGACGAAAGATGAACACGTTAAGCTGCTACTTCTGAGTGGACACACGGGTTGGTCCTATCAGTGGATCTAAAGAGTCCTTCCATGCGTGTCCTTCTGGAATAAATAACATCTACCATGCACCTTTGGAAAACTGGTTCACCATTCAAGGCTATGGGCAATGTGTGGGGCACACTCCTTTGTGGATGACTGTTTCTGAAGAAGTAAAGGAAATGGTCACTGTGAACATAATGGCCAGCCTGAAGAAGGTCAGCCTACAGAGCATTCTAGAAGCTTGCGGTGCCTGGCAGTACCACATGTAAGATTCTCAACACACGTGCCTTTCGCCAGGTCAAGATGCAAATCCTGCAAAGTTTAGCCGAGGATGACCCCAGCTGTTTTTTGGAAATGTGTTCTTGGTACTCGGTTCTCCTGGATAAGAACACCTGCTTTTCCCAAGACTGTTCAGAGACCAAGTTACTTTTCATTTGAATAGGGAGGCCAGCAAATGGTAGATGCAGTGTTGCGTCAGGAGACGATCAAGACAACCTCCACTGGACTTTAGCCACCCAAATACAAGGCAAGGGTGATGGTGTGATGTGACCTGTGCAAAGCACATGTCTTGGGACCATTTTCTTTGAAGCCACATGTCTGAAGAGATGAATATCATCATGTCAAACGACCAGTTAGTACCCGCATATGACAGACTTGGGGCGGGTTGCCAGGAGCAGTTCCAACAGGCTGGCACACTACCCCATTCCTCCAGAAAGGGAAGGGACTCTTTGGATAATTTCCAGAACTGAATTGGCTGATGGTCTTGTGTGGAGTAGACTACCAGATCAGAACTCCTTTGATTCCTTCCTCTGGAGTTTGTTAAAGGCTCAGGTTTATCCTGTGGAAATCAGTTACTAAATTATCTGAGGGCAGCACATCATAGATAGGAATGCAGAGATCAACACAAATGGTACATTAATGGCTCCACCTCACTGCAAGATTGCATCGCCACCAAAGCACTGCACGTCGAACATGCCATGCGTCAAAAGGTAATCGCAATAAACCATTTCTATTTCTAGATTCCGGGGGTACCTTTATAAGTTCTATTACTTCACCTACAAAAATGGAGTGACCGTGATATTTATCTCAGGATTTATGGCAGGATTAAATGAGATAAAGCACAGAAAATAATGTGCGTTTAAAATTTTTTCAGGCTGTCTAGTGTTGTAACCAGGTTTGCAACATTTATTTACAGATATGGCTTTTTAAATTGTTTGCAATGTCTGCTGCTAGGGCTTTTCTATCCTAAACTCCATCTTCAGGTAATTTCTACTTAAACAAGCATGTAGGGTGGTTTATTTTTCCAACCTCTGTATGTGGGAGACTATCTTTGTTAAACTCACAACAAAAAGATACTCGTAGAATACAGTCACAAGGGGGCATCTTCCTCCTGTCATTACTGCCTATCCTGTAAGCCTTAGCTAACACGGTGTTAAAGATTTTAAAACCAGACACCATTCCCAGCACACATGGAATCCGAAAAAATTTCCTGCTCTACTTCCATTTACCTGACTTAATTCCTGATGTCTCAGAAGGATCTTTGCTGGCATGACTCTGCTGTCTTCCTTGCCCCGCCTCCGTGTTTCCCCAAACACACACGTGTCCTATCTTTTTACATCAACGTGGAAAGATGGTTGCCCTGAAGGGTGGGCTGGAGGGAGGGTGGGTGTCCGCCAGCACAGGTCTCAGTAGATAGGCAGGGATGGAAATTAGTCTCTGATCAAACTCTGGTTCTCTGAGTCAGCACACAGGTGGTGAGAAAAATGTAATGCATCTCCCATCCCTAACTGCATCAACAGTTTTTTTCATAGAAGTCCTTATTTTATGGAATGAAGCCAGGGTGATTTTTTTCCCTCCCAGTGTAGCTCTAGTTGCCATTTCAGTACCTTTTGGTTGCTTCTCAATCTTAGTTTTTGGATATCATGAAAGTTTATCATATTCTGTGTCTGTCATTTATAGTGGGTTAAGCCAGGGTTTCTGAACCTTGGTACTATGAACATGTTGGTCTGGATGATTCTTTGTTGTGGGGGCTCTCTGGTGCCTTCTCGGATGTTTAGTTGCATTTCTGGCCTGTATACTAGATACTAGTAACACTGCTCTCCCCCCAAATATTTCCAAATTTTGCCCAATGTTCCCTGCAAAGTCAACTCCTATTAAGAACCACTGCTTCAGACTAGAGAATATATACACTAGAGAGCTCTGCAGAGTAGTGCCAAGATTGGAACTGCAGTCTTAATAAAGTTCTCTATGTTCCCACTCTCTTACCATGAGAATGATGAACATAGTCCTGACTGTTCAGCCTATTGCAAGTACACGATGACATGTTGGCTTATGTGCTCACCCTGGGGGCATGTGTCAGAATTATCCAGGGAGCTTTAAATGTGCCTAGACCCATGCCAAATACCTCAAAATCTCGCCTTCATCCCTGCTTTGAAAATAAGGCATTTACTGGAACAGTGGATAGATGATGTTATTTAATGTGATCATGAAGAAGTACATGTATTACTATATGACATATTTAGTTTTTGTTGTTTTCTTTTTTGAGAGAGAGAGAGAGCACGCACACATGTGCATGAGCAGGGGTGTGGGGGAGGAGCAGAGGGAGAGGGGGAGAGAGGGAATCAGAAGCAGGGTCCACACCCAGGACAGAGCCCCACATGGGGCTGATCTCACGACCCTGAGATCATGACCTGAGTTGAAATCAAGAGTCAGACGCTTAACCAACTGACCCACCCAGGTACCCTTATGACACATTTAGTTTTTAAAAATATTTTAATAACTATATTTTGATTTAATCCAGTGTTTTTTAATGCAAAGAAAGACAAAGATTCCAAGATGGGCTGGGATGAAGAAGGTAGAAAAGAAGACTATAACCTAATCCCCACGAGTGCTTAATTAAAACCCCTGTTAGAATTAGGCACTGTTACATAATTTACCACAGTTATATGTAAATATTAGCAGGCATCAGGTAGACTTACTGTCCCAAACTAAAGATCAGAAAGCCCTTGCAGAAACTGATTTGTAACTCTTTCCTGTAGGAACCTCCTAAATTTTAGGGTAGGCTAAGCTTTCCAGGCTTTTATCATTCCTTTGCTTTTTCTCCCTTCCCCCCTCCCCCCCTCCCCCCTCCCTTGCACTGTGAACTCAACTGTCTTCTCGTTGTGTGACTCAATTTGATAATTATTCTATTCATCAAATATTTCTAGCTTTCTGCTTCCTGAGAATATGGTAGGATTGTACTTCCCTATTCCCTTTGAAATTAGAGATGGCCATATAACTTTCTTCAGCCAATGAAATGGGGCAGAAGTGATGTGTGTCACCATTGAGGACAACTTCAGGAACCCATGAGCAATTCATTATGTTCTCCTTTTTTCTTCCACAGCACTTACGTAAAGCAAAGCATGTATTGAAAGATAGCCCCTGGCTACAGGCTTGGGTTTATTAGGACCAAGTTCAGCTGAACGTGACAGGAAAGTCAATATCAAAGTGGGTAGATGGGAAATCTGAGATGAGTATGGTGGTTCTGTTCCACGAAGTCTGCAGGAAGTCAGGCGCCTTCCAGCTTATTACTCACCCATTGCTAGAATGTGACTGTTATTCTCACGGTCCAAGATGGCTACTAGAGTTCTGATGCCATAATCATGTTCCAGGTAGAAAGGTGGATTAAGGGGTGAAAGGAAGAGACAACAGGTAAAAGATAGCAGTTATCTTTTAAAGAGATCTTCTAGAAACTGCCACACAAAAACAGTGTGTGTGTGTGTATATATATATATATATATATATATATATATATATATATATATTCAGAACCTAGTTATATGGCCACATCCCAGCTGCAAGGATAGCTGGGATATGTAGTCTTTATTTCAATACCATATGCCCAGCTAAAACTCAGGAGCTCTATTACCTGAAGGAGGTGAGACCAGATATGGTGGGTAGGTGACTAGGAGTCTCTGCCACAGTGAGCATATGAGCTCAGTTAGGACGATTATGATGGCCCATCCCCTCAATCACAGAGTGGGCTAAGGGATGGGCATGTAACCCATGCCTGCTCTAGTGGATTCCTTCTTTAAGGTCGTGGTGGTAGTGATTTTCATAACTTTTTAAACTTAAGGAGAAGCGTCTTTCCTTCTCAGACCATAAATCTGGAGATAGAGACCAAATCTAACATGCCAAAATAAGCATAAGGGAGAGAAAAATGGAAGATCTAGGTAGTTCTTGATTTCCTTTCCAAGCCTTTTTGAAACCAGTTCCACCCCTGCCCTTTCCCCAATTTAGTTATATGAGCCAAGAAATGCCCTTTTGTTTAAATGAGGAGAAGTTGGGTGCGTATTGCTTGCAAGCAAAGAGTCCTAGAGCAATTGTCTACCTCCCCGGAGTTTTGTGGAGAACACATGAGCTAGTACACATCGTAGTTGCCATGGTGCCTGGCACATCCAAGTCCTGAAATGTTAGCTCTTAATGATGTGTTTGAAATAAAACAGAGTAGATACAATTTGGAAAAACTCTCTCTCTTTTTTTAAAGTCTCAGCTCAAACAAGGTCTTGCTCATTCCCCAGGAGGATTTCGACCTTTCTCCTTCTTGCTCCCCCTTCTCCATTCCTACATTTATCTTACTGCTTTGTAAATGTTTGCAAATTATATTCTCTTCTGATATCCTTTGAACTTCCAGACTGGAACTGAGTCTTAGTCAACTTTAAAAACCTCAGTATCTAACATTCTGGCACATGATAGGTGGTCAATAAATATTGTTAGAAAAATAAGAGTTTGAAGAATGTTCATGATTAAAGGTGGTGATGATAAAATCAGCATTTATAGAAGACACATTATATTCTAAGCCCTGTCCTAAGAACTTTAAGTTTTTGTGATTAGTTCCTCACAGTCACCCTACCAGACTATTGTTATTACTCCATTTTACAGATAAGCAAGGTCATACAACTAGTGAATGGCAGAGCCGAGATTTCATCTCAGGCAAACTGATTCCAGAATCCTAACATTTCAACCAATACACTGTGATATCTCTCAATGAAGGAATTCCATTAAATATAGATGGAATTAAATTATCTGATACTAGAGAGAGGAAACTTGAAGATCATTGAATTCCATTGTGAAATAGATGCAGAAACTGATGCCAAGGATTGGAAGTAACTTAGTTGAGGTGGTTTATGTAACTGCGGGGGCCTTTCTTCACACGACTTCTGACTCCTAGCCGGAATATTTTAACCGCGTTCCCTGCCTCTAATGCAAAGTGTGCTTTTACTTTTGGGATCTTGCTTTGGAAAAACCACACCCAGGGGGCAACTTGTGTTTCACGGTAGCTATGTGCCAGGTACCACTCAAAGTCAAGGAGATAGGCCTCTGTGGGTCCTGCCTGTTGAAACAGACCACAAACACATGAGAGGGGACCGGGGAAAAAGGACCCCTACTCATTCTTCAGATTGCAGCACAAACATTCTTAGAGAAGTTTTCCCTGACCTCTTCAAGGTCAAGTCTGTCTACCTGAGATCTCCTTTGTAGCACTTAGCATTGAGGGTTGTAATTATATATATGGTTTGTGGAATATCTGGCTAATGATCACCTCACTTGTTACCCTGTAAGTTCCCTGGGGACAAGATCCCTGGCAATTTTTGTTCCTCATTATATTCCTGGTGTCCTGGCCCATCATAGGTGCTCAAAGAAATTTGTTGAGTGAATGAAGGAATGAACAAATGAGTGAATAAAGAAATGCATGGATGAAGCGGCAGGACCAGCCATCCCCATGCGATGTGTTAGGGGTAGATGCAGTCCCGATATGATGTGGTCTGAGGGGGCCCTCAAGAGTCTACACACTCACACACACCACTGATAAGAAATTAAACGTAAAATAAACATCCATTTGGTGAGGGTTGTGGGGCACCGGAGGGGGAAAAAGAGACACAAAAGGTGAGCAAGCAGTTTTCAAAGGATGCTTTCAACTCGCTGGCCAGTCCGTGTGTGTTTTCCTCTACAAAGTGTTTCCAATTACTGTGGCACTCTCGGTATCTGGATCCATCTCCAGTGAATTCCTCTGCAGCTCCTGCCAGACATATGGGATCAATCAGGGCTTCGGCGCTGGTGCGCTTGCTGCGGGAATGTTGACAGCCTGACAGACGCGGGGTTCTGGTGTCATGGAATCTCCGAGTCTTTGGCCTGATCCCGGGAGGAGAAGGAGAGGGGGAGGAGAGAGATAGAGGCAGAGATAGAGGAAGGAGAGGGGAGCGGGAGAGACAGAGAGAGGAGGAAGAGAGGGAGAAGGAGGGACGCGGGCGATTTTTCTTGACTGCCCCCTTTCCTTCAAACATTTTATAGGCTTCGGGGAGAGAGGGAGGAGGAGAGAGGGAAGAAAAAAGGCGAGAGCGCGAGGGGTAGAGAGCGCGCGCCGTTGCCTGCGAGCCCCCGAGCCGCGGGAGTCCGCCCGTGTCCCCAGGCTGGGCTAAGAGGGCGCCGAGGCTCCGGCCGCCGCCCCGCGCCCGCGCCGCGCACGCCCCTCCGCGAGCCGGGCGGCCGAGCGTCTCTCCGCGCCGGGGGCCGACGCCTGCGCTCCGGGCCGGCCGCTCCGTCTCCAGCGCGATGTGGCCGCGCCTGGCCTTCTGTTGCTGGGGTCTGGCTCTCGTTTCGGGCTGGGCGACCTTTCAGCAGATGTCCCCGTCGCGCAACTTCAGCTTCCGCCTCTTCCCCGAGGCCGCGCCCGGAGCCCCGGGGCGGCTGCCGGCGCCGCCCGCGCCCGGCGAGGACGCGGCGGAGAGCAAAGTGGAGCGGCTGGGCCAGGCGTTCCGGCGGCGCGTGCGGCGGCTGCGGGAGCTCAGCGAGCGCCTGGAGCTCGTCTTCCTGGTGGACGAGTCGTCCAGCGTGGGCCAAGCCAACTTCCTCAGCGAGCTCAAGTTCGTCCGCAAGCTGCTGTCCGACTTCCCCGTGGTGCCCACGGCCACGCGCGTGGCCATCGTGACCTTCTCGTCCAAGAACAACGTGGTGCCGCGCGTCGATTACATCTCCCACCGCCGCGCGCACCAGCACAAGTGCGCGCTGCTCAGCCGCGAGATCCCGGCCATCACCTACCGCGGCGGCGGCACCTACACCAAGGGCGCCTTCCAGCAAGCCGCGGTAAGGCGCCCGCCCCTCCCGGCCGCGGCCCTCGCCCCCGGCCCTGCCCACCCTGTGCTGCCGGCTCACCTCCGACCCGGGTTCCGCCTCGGGCAAGCCGCCGCCTCCCCACGTCAAGTCCCAGTGCCCAGAATCAGAGTCAAACCCACCTTCCTATTGTTGAGAGGGTCCCAGCGGGTCGTGGATTTTAACCGCTTAGCGAGATGGCAGGCTCCTCAGAGCGGTCTTCTTTGAGGGCCGTCTTAGGAAGGGGTCCTTAAGATGCGGTTCACGTTCACACTTGCAGGGGACAGACCGTGTCCAAGCTGGAACAGGTGAGTGAGTGTGTTTTATGAAGGGTCTCTAAAGGTAAGACGTAGAGCGAACTGAATAGTTCAATTCCTTTTTTATTTTATGCTTTTGATACTCGTTTAACTGCATGCGTTTCTTATTTTTACTCTGAGACCTTTGCAGGGTTTTTAGCATCTGGAAGAGGAAGTCAGTTATAGAGGATGGACTTTCACATAATTTAACTTTTTCTGATTACCAAGTAATACATATTCAGTTGAAGAAAATTCGGAACATACAGAAATGTCTGACACATACCAGCAAGCCAATTATTTGTAGAATGAATGAAACAGAAAGGAGGAAAAATGGGGGGGGGGTTGGAACTATATCACCCTTAAAAAACTACTGTTTACATGTTGTTGAACAGCCGCCCAGCGTGCACGTTTGTGCGTACTTTTCACCACAGTGGTGTCCTGCTGTTCTGTAGCCTGCATTTTTCATTTGTTAGATCAAAAATGATCTGCACTCGTGTATTATGTATCTAATGTAGCTATTCGATAGCTACATTAGCTGCATACTATTCCATTGAATACATACACCGTCATTTATTTTACCTGTCACCTGTTATTGGACACTTAGGGTTTTTATTAACTAAGTTATGATAAACACAAATATTTGTGCACCCTTTTGATTACTTCCTTAGGAAGAATTTCTGTAGCGGTTCCTGATTTAAGAATATGAACATTTGTAAGCTTCTTGATGCATAGTGTCCAGTTCTCCCTTGGAGGGTCCTGTACATTTACATTTCCACCAGCAGAGTATCACAGCAGTAAGTTTGCCATATGGTCACCAAGAACATGCACTATTATTTTAGATATCTTTGCCAGTTTTGTAGTTGTATAGAGGTATCATTTCAGCAAATTCACATTTTTAGTTTTGTTGAGGATGAACGTTTTCCAGTACATTTACTGGGCATTTGTATTTTTCCTTTGATAATTACCTGGTCATAGTTTTTGCCCATTTTGCGCTGATAGTACATGTTAGGTTTTTTTTCCCCTTAATTTGTAAAAGCTCTTTATATAGTAAGATTGGTAATTCCTATTTGTATATGCTGCAGGTGTTTTTCCAGGTCACTGCGTTTTACTTTTGTTTATTGCGGTGCTATTAGATGGATGATGTAACTTTTTATATATTCAAATCTATTAAACATTGTCCTTAAGATCCCATATTTGCTTGTATTCTTAGAATGGCCTTTTCATTTCCCAAATTGGAGAAATGTTTTCCATTTAACAGTTTAGTCCATCTGGAACTTATTTTAGTGTATGGTGTGACAAAGATATCTAATTTTATTTTTTATTAAGTAGTTAACAAGTTATCTTAGCATCATTTGCTTGAAAGCTATCCATCCTATTCTAGTTTAATTGAATGCCACTTTTATCATCCACTAAATGCTTATGGGTATTTGATCTTCTGGCTTTCTATTAGTTTGTCTTATCTATTTATTATTTTTAAGCTCTGTGAAAGTGATTTAATTATTATAACTTTACAGTATATTTAAATATCTGGCAGTACAAATTCTCCCTTTTTCTTATCCCTTTTAAATCAGTTCTTATGTACTTATTACTTACTATGAATTTTTAATTCATTTTCACATATTTCAAATGAAAGCAACCAGGATTTTAATTTCAATACAGACATATTGAATTAAGTTGTGGATTACTTATATTTTATAATAGTCCCCTTCAAGTAAAAAATATGGTATGTCTTTATATAAACAATTCTTTTTATATCATTTAGTGAACTCGTAGATTTCTAGTAATTAAGTCCTGCATAAAGTTCCTATTTAGACCTAACTATATTCTACTCAATATTGCTACCATGAATAGCAGCTTTTCAGATTCAATTGTAAATGATTATTCTTGTACAGAAACATTGTTCATTTTCTGAATATATCTTCTCTAACTGGATTCTTGCTGAAGTCTCTTTGGTTCATTTTTTTTTCTTTTAAAATACATTTTATTTTACTGATAATAAATAGTTTATAGGAAAATAATCAGACAAATTTCCTATAAATACACTGTAATATTGTGATACACACCTTTCTTGACTTTTAGCAGTTGTTTAAATAATAGGTATGTTTTTGTGCATGCATAAACAGTGTTTGCTCAAAAAAAGGATTATATTGTACATTCTCTTTTCTAACTTGACTTTCTGTTCCACCGTATTTTTAGTCTTCTTTCCATAACAAGAAATATACTTTTACTTTATCATTTTTCATAGTCACATAGTATTCCACCATAGAATATGCCTTTATTTTTATCATGTAAATAGCTATTATTATATATTTAGGCTGTTATAAACAACACTGTGTGACTAAGTTTTTGCTCATATCTTTAATAATTTCCTCAATGCAAATTTCTGAAGTGAGAGCTATTAATGCATCAAAGAGTATGCCCATTTTTTAAGGCCCTTGGTATATGTGCCAAGTTGTTCTGCAGAAAATTGGCACCAAATTGCACCCCTGTGTGCAGTGCCTGGATCAGTATTTAGGATGCAGCCAACATAGGTTAGTGTCATTTGAACACCCCCCTGCCCCATCCCACTTTATATGTGAAAAATAGTCCCATTTTAAATTGCATTTCCTTTTTAGTGAGGCTGTACACTTTTTTCATATATTATTGGCCATATATAGCTCTGCTTTTTTGAATTTCTGTTAAAATATTTTCGGATTATTATCCATTTTTTATTTGAAGGTGGTTCTTTTTCTTATTGATTTGCAAATGCTCTTTGCATCTTAATGGTATTAACCTTCCCGAAGCTAAGTATGAGGCAAGTGGTTTTTCTCAGTGTTTCACTTGCCTTCTAAATTTCTTCATGGTGATAACATCTATCATTTTATCAATTGATTGAATCTATTTTTCTTTTCATTTGTGCTTTTTTCATTTCCTATGAAGTTTGAAAAGCTTTTGCCTCCAGGAGATGAAGTAATTCCTTAAAGATGCTCCCATTTTATTGAATTGTTTCACCAGGCAGGGTTCAGTTTTGCAGATCCAGTTCTTCGTTGGCCCCCACTCCAAGTACTTATGAGGTCCTAGGTCTGGCCTTATTCCTGATGTCACCACCCACTCCATCTGAGAAGAGCCTGCTGCATCAGGGAAAAACTCGCCATATACTAGCTCTTCTGTTTGGGTTGGCCAGGTTTGTCTGGGGCCTCTGAGTACGTTGATCCAAAACAGTTAAATGGGTAATGAATCGAGTACACACTGCTCGCCTCAAGACCTACTCTGTCTTCAGCTTTCTCCTTCCAAATACTACATCCTGTCTTGGAAAGTGAAATTGCCAAGAAGGTTCCCAGTGTCGTTCTTCAATCTGAATCCATTTGTAATCTACCAAACCGAGCCTTCTCAAAAGTTGGTGCTCGCTGAACTTCCCCTTGATTTTATTTTTCTTTTCTCACTTGGATTGGGTTATGTGAAGGTGCAGGAGAGGGTCAGCTGGACTCAGTCCCTGGCTAACTTGGAAACTTATGTATCTTCACTATAACTTTTCCAAACCTCTGATGAGTATTGTTAGGTATAATTAAAATAGGATATTGGGGGAAAGTTGATAGAAGAGGAGTGATGTTTAAAGATGACATTGGTGGAAGTTTGAATATGGGTTTCTGCATGGGGATCAGGCAAGCCTGTTTCATTGCAGAATTAGTTTGAAAACTGTAAGCTGTGTAGTTTGGGTTTGGATGTGAAACTTAATACATTTCATTGGGGAAATTAGACAGTTCATCAGGTTCCCATGTGTGTGCAGAATGGTATTATTGGAATGGACTGTGTGTGTGAGCAGGGAAATTGAAAATCACAGAGATATTCTTAAGGTTGTTAATTATTTTCCCCAGAAAAATGAGTTTTTCAAACCATTTCTGCTTGAAACTGAATGTCCACACAACTATACACAGACACAAACACAGGCAGACAAGTACAGAAGGCACAATAATGTAGAGATAGATACATGCTTGCTTGCAAGTCCATGATTACCCCTCACAATCCACACACCTTACTCCTCTTATGTAAAAATCTCATTGTGTAGAATTTCCTTTACCAGCATGAAATTTGCTGTTAGCTTTCAGCATATCTGATTGATTAAACAAAAAGGATAACAGTGGAATTGTACAGCTTGATGGGGAGTATATCACACTTTATTTCAATAGATAAACTGCAGTGTAGACCTTTTCTTTTTAGACATTATCCTCCAACACTCATCAAAGAGGGCAAGGACTAAAGCAGTGAATCTGCAGTTAGCACAGATCCTTCCAGAAACACAGTTGATAGAATGGGAGGAAGATTTAGCCCCTTGAACTTAATTACATGAAAACCCTTTATGAAATAAACACAAAGCTCTTCAGATTTTCTTTTCCAAGGAATGACTTTTTCTTTTCTCTCTTTTTTTTTTTTTAAGATTTTTATTTATTTATTTGAGAGAGAGAGGAGAGGGAGAGAGAGAGCATGAACAGGGGGACGGGCAGAGGGAGAAGGGAGAAGCAGACTTCCCGCTGAGCAGGGAGCCCAATGCGGGGCTTGATCCCAGGACCCCAGGATCATGATCTGAACTGAAGGCAGATGCTTAATCGACTGAGCCACCCAGGTGCCCCCAAGGAATGACTTTTTCATAATGACCTTTCTTCTTAGTTTTTCTCGCCACTGTGTATTTATAAATTGCCTTTCCTAAACTGCGTCTTTTGGATTGGCCACACAATGAATGCAAGGCTCTACACCTCTTAAGCATTTCAAGTTGTAATAAAAGCAGAGCCCCTCATTCCTACTTCACTTTTGCTAAATATCTATTAAACAAACAGCACGAAGCTTCCTTTGAAAAAAATTTCTGCTTTTTCCATCATTCCAGAGTTCCAGAAATATGAGCCTCTGGTGGGGAATGTGCTGTCTCACCAAAAATTCGAGCTTTAGATGACCGGAAGACTGGGAAGAGATGGGCAGCAGCTCTTCCTAGCTTTAGGGAAAGAGCATCATTGTGATGTGTCCACACTAGTACACATTCACACCTTTACCAGGAGACAGATCTGGTCTCTCAGCCTTATGGGAAGAAAGGATCTGTTTTTAAGTTTTCTAATAAAATCTGGAGACGTGCAAGATGGTGCTAGATTAAAACCCTGATGAATAAAATTAGGGCCATTTTGTTTTCATACAATAGACCTCTAATAGCCTTTGTGCATTTTCCAGCAGGCTTTCTATTGGTCCAATGCTGAAGGAGTCAGGGAGGTTTGAGTTTTCCTTTTCTAGAGGAAAGGGTTGGGGGGAGTCATACCGCCTGCAGTGGATTCAGCTGGTCCAAACTTGGAGCATGACTTAGATATCAAGAGTTGCTCACTGATGCAGAAGCTAAGTGGGTTCAATACTGATAAGATATACTTCTAAATGTCCCTCTGGAAATGTGCTCTCTTTTGTGCTGCTTAAACTCTTAAACAATTCTCCTATTGCCTTGGTCTTACATAGGAACTTGTTTTGTCATCCCATACAAACTTCAGAAGTACAAATGAATGAATGAATTGAATGAGTCCTCAGTGCATAAAGTAGAATAATAAGAATGTACACCTTACTGCTTCTGTTATCATTATTGGCTGCTGCTAGTATGTTATGTTTGATTGAAATGCATCGTGAGAACTCTTGGTCAAAGGCTTGAATGCCTAGACACAGAGGATGGTCTGTTCTGTCCTACTTCCCTTCTGTGGTCAAAGGATAGGAAAGTCTCTCCCATCCCCTACCCCCTGCTTGTCCTCCTGGTACAGATTTGCTCAGAGAGGATCTCTCTTCATCGTGGCCATGGAATTATTAAATGTATTCATTCTTGATCAGATATACCTTTAATTTGTAAAGTGATTTATAACTTACAGTGCTTTCGTATTAAGATTTTACAGAATCAGTTCTGAAGATTCAAGTTTTATAGGAACAGCATCAGATTCTAGAAGAAGTTAGGTTACTAAATGCTGGTCACAAAGCTAAGTAAACGCCACAGAGTCAGTCCTGTCTTCTGACTTGTCATCTTGTCTTTTTCCTCCCCTGCCTGCCATTTCCTATCCTTGCCTACATTTGACCATGTTACCTCCATGTCTTGAGTTATATCAAAAGCTAGGGAGAAGTGGAAGATTCCATTTCTAGAGCCACAAAAGTGTTACATTAAGACATAAAACCAAACACTCTAAATTAGAAGACATAAACCATGGTTTTCAGGCCTTTTCATTTGATGGATATATTTCAATTGGACACATGTGTATACGTGCACATTTGTGTGTGTTTATACATATATATCTTTTTTCCCCTCCCCCCATACAATATATTTTCTAATTCTAGCAGATACTTTGAAATCAGAAGACAGCATTTTTTTTTTTAAATCTGACTTTTTGTCTTTCGCTGGACAAATTGGAATCTGTAGCAATTCTGGGTGTGATTTGTCTCAACTCATCAGAATTCCCACCTGGCTCATGGAATTTCCTTTCATGGTCCTTGATTGCTACTCCATGGTCTGACATAGACCAATCATTGGCAGAGCCTGAAATGGTATAATCCCTTCTAGTTTCTCTTCTGAGCTTCCTTTTTAAACCAGTGAATTAGCTGGGAGAAGGTTTAGCTGGATGTAATTGAAATATCTAAAGTACCACTGGCTTAAACACAATAAACATGTTTTTCTGTCTCAGATTGTTTTGAAAATTGTTAGAGGGGCACCTGGGTGGCTCAGTCAGTTACTCATCTGCCTTCAGCTCAGGTCATGACCCCGGGGTCCTGGGATCAAGTCCTGCATTGGGCTTCCCACTCAGTGGAGAGCCTGCTTTTCCCTCTACCTGCCGCTCCCCCCTGCTTGCGCTTTCTCTTTCTCAGACAAGTAAATAAAACAAAATCTTTTTTTAAAATGTTAGAAAATTCTAATACGGCAGGAAGGTAATGTCTTCAGAGATCCAGAGTCTTTCCGCCAGCTCTCTGCTCCACCATCTTCAGGTCACCTCAGTGGTCTAATATGGCTGTTGGAGCTCCAACCATCAGGGGCTTATCCCAGATCCCAGGGAGGAGGACAGGGCGAACACAGTCACATCATTCTTTCAGGAGACTCTGAGGCCATCCACATAATACTTCCGGGTAGATCTCATTTGGGACAACTTGGGCTCATGCCCATCCTTGAAGAGGGAGGAGAGGATGGACGCTGAGGAAGTAATAAGTAGTCTTTTTCCATACCAGTATGTCAGGAAGAGCCTGCGTCTAACCAGGGAAATTTTGGAAATCCCACTTCATTTCTTTCTCAAATGGCACTCAGCTCAAGACGGAAGACCCAGGCCTTGCCTAACTGAAACATCTTCACTCTTGTGCTCGATCATATTTCTTTTAATAAAAACTATCACAGTTCCAGAGCAATCCATTTAAATTTTGGCAACAAAAACTACTGATGTTAGTTTCCCAGGAGCCAGAAGCTTCTAAATAATATGGCATCCACTCCCAAATAAAATATTGTACTGAAAGTGATGGAGAGAAAATGCCTACTACAAAAAAAATCAGTATTTTTTTTTTATCATGAATTTAGTAAACCCAAGTCAGTGTTTCTCAGGAAAACATGGTGCTTCTTTCGCTTTTCTAGAGTAAGCTGTCAGGTTGAGAGACCTCTACATTACAAGGAATTTCCTGTTCTGTATTGTGTCTGCCTTACCCTGATTTTTGAGACTGTTCTCTAAAGCTCCCCAGGCCATATGAAGAATGAATTTCTGGCAGGGACTCTGCTTACGCACAGTAACCTTCTCTGGTTTGGAGGCCAGTTGTGGATAGGGAAAACTCTGTGAGAGCTGGTGATGTATGTTGGATGTTGTTACAGTGCTTCACTTGAAATGAATGATAGTGGTCAGAAGGTGAAATCTGCAACACATTAGTAGGTATATTTTCTTATCAATCTTCATAAAAAGATTCTTAAAGGATGTATCTTCTTTGCTCTCTGTCCTTCTCATGAGGTCATCTGAGCAGCTGCTGTTTTATTTGTGTAAAGAGTTAAGCAATAAAGATTTTTCAAATTTAGACCATATATTTCTTTCAGAGCTGCAGGAGTCGTGAAAGCTACACACTTGAGGATAGATTCCCATTACTATATATGTTGCAGTGGTGCCAGCTACCTTGTTTCTGGATGTGAATAGACGTAATCCAAAACGAAGGAAAAAATAACTTCCCACAGTATTAGTAGAGAGCAACATTTTAAAGAAAGTTCTTTGCAGAACCTATTCCATGATTGAATCATTTACAAAGCAAAGTTAGTCTACTTAGTAAATTTACTCAGTCATTGAATAAGTAAAATCCACGTTGGGTATTTTTCCAGTTTTAAGGTGCTGCTAGAGTATATAAAATAAATTTTGAGATCCATGCATTTTTAAAAAGATTTTATTTATTCATTTGAGAGAGAGAGAGAGAACACGCACAAGCAGGGGGAGTGGCAGAGAGAGAGGGAAAAGCAGGCCTCCCACCAAGCAGGGAGCCCGATGTGGGGCTCAACCCCAGGACCCTGGGATTGACCTGAGCCGAAGGCAGACGCTTAACCAGCTGAGCCCCCCAGGTGCCCCTGAGATACGTGCATTTGATGCACTGCTTCCTTCATTCCTGCTGAGCCACTCCTAACAGCCTTCATTGTATAATAGCCATCCTGCAACGCCTTGTTATAGGTTATATTGGCTGCTAATGCAAAATGTAGTTTTTAAAAAAATTTCAAAGATGATATTTTAAATGTATATACATGTATGTGTCTAAAATGTGTACACTTTATTTTTTCAGATACAAACTTTTTCAAATTTTCATTAGCTCCACCTCTACACTCAAGTGTATCCATACTTCCTTACATGTATTAGAGTGAGGGTCTCTACCTTCAGCCAAGAAGACCTTCCTCCAAGTCTTTCCTCTTCTTTCTTATGTCTTCAAGCTCTTCCTCTCAATGTAGAACATTCATAATACATCTATATATTTAAAACTTGGTGGTTTTGAGCCTTATGTTTCCAGAACATTATGATAAATTGACAGTATGTTTACAGAGTCTTCAAAGTAAAAAAAAAAAAAAATCTTAAAACCAAGTAACTACCAATCAAGGAATTTCTTAGAAAATACTAACTTAAGACATACTCAAAGATTCTGTGAAAGGATATTCATCCCAGCATTACTTGGAATAGGAAAAATTTAGAAACAATCTGGCTATGGTTTGGGAAGACTCAGTAAATTATACCTTCCTTCACCTCTCCTGAGTTCTAGATCAATTGAATTAATACAACACAAAAAGCAGGTGGAGAATCAGACATGCCCTTGTCTCCTGTGCACGGAGAAGGTGGCTTAGGTGCACAGCGTCCTAATACTGAATCTTGAAATTAAATTGACTTGCTTCACCAGGAACAGACAGTTCTGGACGTGTTGGAGCTTGACTTTGTAAAGGGGAGAGCGCTCTTTCCCGGCAACCAAAGGCTAGAGAGAGCAGCTGGGGAAACCCTCTTCCCAGAAGAGTGAGAAATGGTGGTGTAGGGGGACCAGGGGGTAACTGGTGGCTGACACTCCACACAGAAACTAGAGGCAGTAACCATGAAGTTCCAACAACTCACCACGATTTAAGAAAATACTATATCTACACTGAAATGTATTGTAGTCAATAAAATCGTATTTTTAAAAACTAATGACATAATCAGTCAAATAGCATATTAAATCAGCTGAACTCTCTGTGGGTGTTTACCATCATTCTGTAAAACCACATATATAACCTAGGTCCAATTTCGCTAAATATCCACACTGAGAAGAAAAGCTGGGAAGAAAAATTTTAAATTATTAATAGAAGTTATCTACAGGTAGTATCTTTACCTATTTAAATCTATCCATTTCTCCTGCGTTTGGGAAAGTGGTTACAGTGAACATGGACTGCGTAGTAGGAAGTAAAACATCATTGTCTACCTGGGCGCAGGTGATTGAAGACCTGCCTTTAGGGTATCCGGAGGCATAGCCTGAAGTGATTGGGCTCAAGTGTGAAAATCCTTTTATGTTCCCGCTTTTATCTTATATATTCGGGAGAATATTGTGTTCTATTCCCCAATACAGCTCTGCTTTAAGAAACAAAATGACACTTTAGGGGCACCTGGGTGGCTCAGTCAGGGTCATGAGCTCCAGCCCTGCCTGCGTGGGGCTCCTTGCTCAGTGGGGTAGTTGGCTTGAGATTCTCTCTCTCCCTCTGCTCCACCTCCCTGCTGTCACTCTCTTTCTCTTTCTCAAATAAATCTTTAAAAAAATAAATAAAACGACGGTTTCACTTATTATCTAAGAAATTGAAATGATACAGTTCTAGTCTTTCCTTCGTCAGATGCCAGGTGCTGTAGCGTTAAGTCTCTTGGGGCTGGAGAATCATACTGGGTTGAAAGCACTGGCCTTTCAGATCGGTTTGTTTGTTTGTTTGTTTGTTTGTTTGTTTGTTTGTTTGTTTTTTTCACTGCTTGTCAAGCTAGTTATTCACTGAGGAGAGGAGCCTGGACAGCTGGCCATGATGTGACGCAGAGAGGCGTGTTGAGGCTACAGATGGTGCGAGACACTGACTCCATCACCTTGCTGAGAGGTCAGGAGAATGTGGCCCTGCTTTGTCTTGTCACACACCAAGAGGGACGCTGACCCACTGCCCTGTCCGTGTCTGTCACTCTTGCTGGTAATCCTCATCAAAGAACATTCTCGGGGAAGAAGGACTCTAACCCTTTAATGTTATCACATGTAAATGAAATGATCACCTCAAAGGACCCATTTGCCTCAATTAATTCTCTGTCAGGCTTCATTTCTTATTGTGATTTTTTTTTTTTTGGTCCGGTTCAGTAAAATTCTGTTTGCCTGCTCTTGTTGATGGAGAATGTTCAGGCACATTCAGATGTGTTGTTTGATGGTGTGTTTTGATCCTGGCATTTCTTTCAACTTGGCTCACATATTTTGACCTACACCAGTTGAGTCATATCTGTGAGCCTTGTCATTTTAATCCTATTTTGTAGGCTTTACCTTTCCAAATGAATCTGAAATTCACTTTGAAAGAAATTAAGCAATTTTTGTTTATGTTTTTCACATTACTCTTTCTCGCCAAGATTGCTCTCTTTTTAGTTACAATTTCCTTCAAAATATGCACGCTTGGCTTTTAAATGTTGCTTCAAAAGTAATGATTTCAGGCAGTTATTGTTGGAATCTTCTAGCAATAAAGATACTAAAGTTTAGACTTTTTATATCTGGTCGGTAGTAAAAACGTGTATTTTAAATACTTATCTGCAACAGGATGTTATGTGGGACTCTCTCTTGTCCCAGATTTGGCAACAGGATCCATGGCTTGACCTAAAGCACACGGATCATTCCACATTTTGAAGAGAGCCACTAATAACTGAGAATGATATATTTGCTTAAAGTTCACAGACTGCAGAATAGACCGTACGAAATCAATCCCCCCTCACCTCTTGCCCAGGACCTAACTCTGGTCTATACCACTAGAGAATCTGGGAGCAAGAGATAAACAGAGACAAGCAGACCAGGCATCTCCTGGGGGAGAGCGGTGTTCATACTGAAAACAGATCTCTCTGTCCCTCACGTGGGGCTTTCCTTTCCAGCAGCTTAGCTGGAAATTTACTTGGGCAGAAGCTTTCATTTGTCTCTGTGCCAATTTCATGGAGAAGAAGCAAGCCAAAGACATGACCAATGTCTCTGTTTTGGGTTCACCGGAAGCAGACGCTGAGATGAAGATTCAAGAGCAAGTTGCTTCTTTGGGAGGTGATCCTAGTAAACGTTGAGGACACAAGACAGGGGAGGGAACCAACAACAGAAAAGGTAACTAGTGCTGAGCTCTACCAGGGGGGCCAGGGTAGAGCTCGAGCCTTAGAATGACCACAACTGAGAAACTGAGGGGGCTCTGTCGCTGTTGAGAGGGGCTCCGTGGAGGGCACCAATTCTCTGTCACTGTCACCTCCCCTACGAGTGGGCAGAGTGGTCTCCAGGCACCAAAGCAAGCCCTCTGATGAAGAGATAAAGATGCTGGCAGGTTGAAGTCTGGGATATGAGAACAGGGAGGTGTGGACAGGGTCTGCTGTTGCAGGCAAGAAGGGTCCTCAGGATGGCCTGCCCTATCAGAACGTTGCAAAGCCAAGAGGTGTGACTTTTCCACGGGTGAAGAATGAACCACAGGAAGGAGCTGGAGTAAAGTCACTTGGTTGCCCGCTAAGCAAGACAGCTCCAGTAGTCAGAAGTTACGTAGACTCCTGGAAGTGGGATCTGAGAGAAGGTGGGGGATTCGCTAAAGAACACACATGGACCGGCATCTGCTGGTCCACAAACCCGGAAAGCACCAGTGGCTTTTTCTTTATTTTTCACTCTTCGCTCTTTCGAAATTTCATTTTTCTCCTACGGTTTCAAAGCATAAGACCTACTATCAGAATTTAGTAGGCAGAGATTGTTGAAGTCGTAGCAGTAGAGAACATTGCAGGGATTTGCAGGTAATCAGTATTCACCTATTTGACATGTTCCTAAAATGTGGAGAAATACTGTAGGGACATATCTGGTTAAGTAAGGAAATTATAACAGTGTATGTAATTCCATCATAGCACTTGTGGAGGTGATGCCTGTCTCCCCTCTGCTTGACGAGGACAGAGAGCACATCTTATTTGATTTTATATATGCTCCAGGATAGAAAACGATATTCATTATAACCTTGGAGTTCTGGTAAAGACATCTCTCTGGATATTTAGCATTTTAAATTTTAGTCTATCAAGGAGAGTATTGTGCTTCTCTGATTTCGAACTGAAACGAGGATGGTTATGACATCTTCTCAAAGGACTGTTTAGGGGATGCTTCACTTTTCAAATGATGGATTTTAGTAATTTTAGCCAATTCACTCTTCAGACCACTTTCCCAAGGGAGCAATATGAAGTGATGAGTAGGATCTCAGGCAGGTGTGACTCCCTTTTTCCCCCTAAATCTGATCAAGGGGGCCACCCCCACAGCACCTCTGTGGAGAACTCCATGCAGTGAGTTCAGAAGGGAATCTGCAGGCATCTGAATTGTGAACTCGCATCCCCTCTCCACATCACTGTCCACACTGCCCTTTGCTCTGTCATCCTCAAAATGGCAAAGGTCAAGGAGTTACTTTTCTGTTCCTCTGCTCAGGGCATTATCACCTCTTTCCTGGCTCTGGTGGGAGCGTTTGGTCATTGGTTAGAGAGTCATAATTTTCCTAAATCCCCTGTGCTATCTTCTCAGCCTCCACAAACAGGATTATTTGTTTTCATTCACATCTTTGAACAACATGTTGGTTCCATTGTCTGGTTTATCTACTTGACAGACATATTCCAGCAACAGGCTAGCAGTTTCTTTTACCAATCATGATAATGGTGAGAATTACTGCTCCTCAGCTACCACTCTAAGCACTTTTCCCTACATGAATTCATTAAATCCTTGCAACAGCAGAATCTCCCCCAGTAGGTTAGTATTATTATCCCCCAAGTACAGATGAGGAAACCAAGACACAGAGAATGTAAGTAACTTGATTAAAGTTACGCTGCTGGTAAGTCAAGGTACTGGAATCCACATGCTGGCAGTCTGAGCCAGAGTCTAAATCCTTAATCAGGTAGGACTACCCTCTGCTCTGTTGTCTGAAGACCTACTAGGTGCAGGGCCCTCTCATACATACCCATCATTGAAGTTCATTGCAAAGATGTGAGGCAGAAAGGGCAGCCGTGATGGGGACTAGGTCTGTGGATGGCCAAGCAGAAGGCCACATGGAGCAGATGCAGGACCAGGAGAAGTGAGCATCTGGAGACTGTCATTCGAATGGACACTCTCTAAACACCTGCTAGTCCCAAGTGATCACTCTTATCCCCATCCCCTTGATCCCCCTTCAGTCCAGGGCTCTCATATGCCACTTTTGTACAATGTACTTTCATTGCCTTGCCTTCCCACCTCACGTGCTGAACAGATACATCGGCCAGCCATTGCAGAGACCAAGGCACCGAGGCAGTGGGAGATCGTCTTCTGTTTGCAACACATCTGCCTTCGTCCTCTTCATTTGTCTAGTGCCTGTATTCTTAGGTTTCTCTAATCCGTGATCAGTTCTCGACTTCACACGCTTGATTCAAGTACAAATATGACTCAACAGAATTCATTTTCCTAGTCCTAGGTACATCTAGTCCTTCTTTCAAATTATCGTATAGCCTAAACTTAGATTTATAAATGTATATGCCAAGCCTCCGTACAAAACTTGGTCTTCCAGCTAAATTCAGTTTATCTCAAACTGGGATACACAATGCTCCTGTGCATCATAATATTCCTGTTTTTCTTTTTTTGAATGCCATCCCATTTCACAAAAGAAAAACAAAATCTCCTTATGACTATTCTAGTAGTTTCTTCAGGTAGAAAGAACCCTCGCTTTAGCAATCAGCTCCATAATCATCAATGCTTGACAAAACCTTTCTTTAAATACCTTAGGTAATGAGCTAGATTTATTTATGTATCCAGTGCATATTTAGGGAACACTGTCTACAGTGTCACAGGGTGAGCATGTAATTAAATTATAAGAATTGGTTAATCCACTAGACTATATTATTCTCAAAGTAATTTTAAAAGTCAACATTTTTGAATGATAACATATTTAAATATTACTAGAGTCACTGATGGATGATTTAAGTATTTACATATAATAAGTCTTCTAATTTATTCAACGTTAGATCGTTTGGGGTTTAATTTCAGGGCTTTTTATTTTAATATATGTGACACAGAATCTTTTGCTCTAGAATGGTAATTGATGTGGTCATTTATACAAGCCAAAATACAAAACAAAACAAAAAAAGAAAAACAAAACAAGGTGTCATTTATTTGGAATGCTAATTAATGTCACAATTAAATGTGTTTTTGGATAATTATAAAAAAAATACACAGTTGGTTCATGAACTTAAAAATCTACTTTCAACCTCCACCCCCTTTGAATTTCCTGTGTCAGTACATTTGATCTGAAGTTTATCTGGCTTTTAGAAAAGTTAGGTTGTTCTGAAGCCCAAATATTTGCAGTATAATGGTTAGATTATCTGTATCCTTTATATTGTCTAAGCTCCTGATAAATGTTTCCTTCATAGATGCTATTAACATACCTAGTAAGAAGACATCGTTTCCTTCCTGACAGCTTTGAATCATAAGATTTTTCTACTTTCTGAGGAAAATTTTCACAGTTGAATTCTCCCAAAAATCTACACTGTTTCCTTGGCATTTCATGCCTTTCTGGAAGGACAGTTTGCTCTGATACATTTTCAAAACTGTTTTTCTACTGGATAAGTCCAAGCATAGCTTTCAATTCTTTCCTTTCTTTGTAGCTCATTTCTTCTCTAGTGTGTGTCAATCAGCAATCATTTTCCCTGAGAACCACATACATTCTCAGTCCTTTGCCCACCTAGAGAGGCTGTCCCTTTATGTTTGGATTGAGAGTGGCAATTCAGAGGTTGAGATGGATCATTTATATTCTTTCTCTTGGGAATTTGGAGTAGGGCACAAAAATGCTCCAAGAGAGTAGATTTTTTTTTTTCCACCAGTACGTGGGAAGTATAACGTTAAGACTATGCACAGAGAACCAGAGGAATCCCATCAGTGTAAGGAGTGAACAAAGATGTGTTGACAGAAACAGACAAGATACAGCATGGCCCCAGAAGGAAATGAATGGAAGGTTGGAGGGAGCAACTATTGGTACCTGCAGCTTGATTGTTCCTGGTTCCAGTTCCTCTCTTTTTTTAAAAAAAACTTTATTATTTTAGAGAGAGAGAGAGCATGAGTTGGGGGGGGGCAAAGGGAGAGAGGATCTCAAGCAGACTCCATGCTGAGTGCAGAGCCCAGCGCTGGTCTCTGAGATCTCATGACTTTAAGATCACGACCAAACCTGAGCTGAAACAAAGAGTTGGATGATTAACCAGCTGTGCCATCCAGCTGCCCCCTGGTTCCAGTCCCTCTTGAGACTCAGTTCTTCTCCCTGCTCTTGGGTTTGGAGAGATAGTCCTTTATGTTACTAATACATTTCCCACTTTGTTTAAGCTAATAAAGTGGATATCCAATTTTTATTGACAACCAAGTGTGGTTAAAACATCCTTCCTAATTTTTATCTTGAAACTGTGCAAATACCTTTAATTTGAGGGTAACCATTCAAAGTCTTTACTAACTTCCATTTGCAAGTGTTTTCTCTAAAATTAATTTTTGCTTCTTTTCCTTTTTATGGAAGTAATATACTCATGAATAGTTTTAGATTAAGTAGGAAAATATGGTAATTATTATAGTTTTGTCTCTTACTCTTATGTGTACATGGAAATACATATATAATATGTAAATATATAGTAAAGCTGCAGTCTATAATTTTTAATTTCATTTCATTTTTTATTTTAATGAAAATTTTCCCATACAATAAAATTCTCCTAAAATTACCTTTCAAGTATATTTTGTCATGGAGATCTACCACAGTTGAATTATTAAGTATTATTCGTCAGCTGTTACAACAAAATTTTGCAGTTAAAATATTCTCATGCATCACTCTCAACATCTCCCAATATTTCTTTTCAGTTCGATTCTTTCTTTTGAAATACGAATAATTTTTTATTATACTTAGATCTCTTCCTTGCCTCATCAGATTAGCTAGACTTCTCACATAGAAGTGATGGGGTATTCTTGTCTTCCTGAATTTAGTGAGAATGTTTCAAACATGATTTTGCCCATTGGTTTATGATACTGTGTTATTAAGTAAGTGCTGCTGTATTTTTTGCCTCAGTCATTTGTAAAATCGCAAACCGATGTCCAGTTATCATTTGAGATCATCTTACTTTCTCCTTTGCCTTCCTAATGTGAGGTACACGAACAAGTTCCATCACGTGTTTGACTCTATGGGCCCTCATTTGGTCATATTGCACAGACATTTTACATGTCAACTGAAACCACTTTATACATTTATTCATAACAAAATTAATAGTCAAGTTGAATGTGATTTTGCTATCTTGTAGCAAATTAACAATTCACTTAAAATGTTATGTCATTTAGCCCATTTTCATTTTTATTTGGATTCTGATGACTTAACCTTTGCTATCCAGATTTTCTTTATTCCTTGTGTGTCTATAGAATGAATAGTGGAATTCAGCACTATTAAAAGTTTGTTTGGTCTTCTGCCTGTTTATTCTGTTGTTTTTTACAGTATGAATTTAGTCAGCTACTCATCAACTCCTGTACGCACCCTTTCCCAATTTGATGCACTGTCCCTATGGGTCCATTTGAAAATGATTTGTGTCCATGTTTAGTAACGAAAGCATGTATGTGGGTGGAAAAACTCTGTGACCATAAATCTGAGATTAAGTTCTTTTTTGACCCTCCAGTTCTTCTGTGATTTGGCTAGACTGTAACAAATAGCCTAAATGTTATTTGAGCCAAGATTTTTTTTTTAATGCTAGAATTTCGGTCTGTGAAGGCTGAGTAAATACTTAAAATAAATGAGACATATTAGATACCTAAATATGATTTATTTTGTATTGCAGTATAAATAGGAAAACTTAGGTTCTGCAGAATATTCTTCCCAGATATACTTTTGTCATTGTTTTAGCTTTGGCTTAGTTGTTTTTAGTTAATGGTTCTGTTGTGTCATCAAATAGTATAAGTAAAAACCCTACCACAGTGCCTTATATATAATAGAGGTTCCATATGGATTTGGTAAAATAAGTTTAAATACAATATTTATAAAGTTTTCATTTCACAATTGTAGAAAAGAATTTACTGTAACAACAGTGTTTGGCTTAGAACTTATTTATTCTGCATGTTAAACATACAACTGGTGAAAATTAAGGCATATGTTTATTGATTCTTCCATCCACTTGTGTCGTAGTTATTTTTTGATCATCAGTAGAGTAAAAATAAAAGAATCAATTCTTGCCATAGAGTATCTTGCATTTAGCTTGGGGATATAGCCAGATAAGTTAACTATAATTATGATAGGGTTAGTGTAATGGAATGTTGTGGGATTATTGAGTCAGATTTAATATTTTCTGCACAGCAGAAGAATTTGGGAGAGTTTCAAAGAGAAGGTGAACTTTGATCTGGATTTTGAAAGGCTGCTAAGAGTGGAGGTAGACATATTAGGAGATGAGAAAGATTTGTTAAGAACTTCCAGGTATAGCAAACATAAGGGAAGAATGGTATGTTCCCAAACCTTCAAATAGATCACATAGTGTGAGAGGTAGGTTGTGGGGGTAGGCAGGAGATGGGGTGTGGTAGGGGATGTGGCTGGAAGTATAGGAGTGATTAGTCTAAGCACATGTAAAGAAATTTAAACATTACAGATAGAGGGGGAATAATGGAAGCTTTAAAACATGATTGGATTAGTATTTCAGAAAGATAGCTTTGAGGGTAGGTCAGAAAATGAATTTGAAAGATCAACCTCAGCTAGAGACCTTAAAAGAACTCTTGTTTTTTGATAATCCAGACAGAAGTACCTGAACCACGGCTAGAGGGATTGGGTTTAAAAGTAGGTAGATAGCTGAGTAATATTCCATTGTATATATGGACCGCATCTTCTTAATCCAGTCATCTGTTGAAGGGCATCTCGGCTCCTTCCACGATTTAGCTATTGTGGACAATGCTGCTACGAACATTGGGGTGCATATGGCCCTTCTCTTCGCTACGTCTGTATCTTTTGGTTTCACTTATTTATGGAACATAAGAAATAGGAAGATCGGTAGGAGAAGGAAGGGAAGAATGAACGGGGGGTAAACAGAAGGGGGAATGAACCATGAGAGACTGTGGACTCTGGGAAACAAACTGAGGGCTTCAGAGGGGAGGGGGGCAGGGGATTGGGATAGGCCCGTGATGGGTATTAAGGAGGGCACATATTGCATGGTGCACTGGGTGTTATACGCAAATAATGAATCATGGAACATTGCATCAAAAACTGGGGATGTACTGTATGATGACAAATATAACAAAATAAAAATTATTTAAAAAAATAAAAGTAGGTAGATAATTCGGAAGTGAAGGGTATACATCTAGATGGATTACTAAAGGTGATAGATCGGAAAGGACGCATCGTAATCACTCTTAGATGCAGACTTGTACAATGGGATAGATGATGATCACATTTGATGTATCTCGAAAACAGGAAAAAGGAACCCTTCTTTGTGCACAGAGAGAGCATGCTGAGTTTGAGAGTTCTATGGAACGTTCAGGCAGAGGTGCCACTGGGCCAACGGAACTTCACTTTACAAGTTAAAGAGTTTAATTTGAGGTAGATTTAGGAGTCATTATTTATAGGTAAGACTCAAAGTTCTGAGTTTACATGACATTTCCCAGGGGAAGAATAGAGAGGAGAAAGTGAAAATTTAGAAATGATATAAAACTGCAAAATGGAAGTCAATAAAACTCCCCAAATACAACCAGGAGGTAGTCAACATTTTGATGTGTATACTCTCAGCCAAACTAATACAGACATGCCCACACATGCAGTCCTTGCGTACATACATGCACACTAATTCATATCATATCGGGTTACCTACTTTTAAGATGTATTATTATGCAACAATATCATTGTAATGATATTTCATGCTTGCCCTGTAATTTCCTAAACCGCACCTATTGTTGGAATTTTATACCATTTCCATTTCCTCATATTGTAAATTATTCTGGGATACACATCCTTTTAATCTTCTTTTTTCTGTGTATCCATGTTTATTTCCTTAAGATATTTTTAGGTGTAGAATTTTAGTTCAAATTGTATGAAATTTTTAAGACTTTTGTCACTTTGTCACACTGTACTCCCAAATATTACCAGTCCACGTGGCATCCCCGATCGAAATATCTGTTTCCTCATAAGTTTTACAGAATTTTAATTAAAAAGATCTTTGGCTATTTGGAAAATGAAAAAATAGTATTACTGTTATTTAGCATACATTATTTTGGTTTAGTGAAATTAAATGTTTTTCACATTTTCTGACAAATAGAATTTTTTTTTCTTTATTTTCTTTGGTCAAAATACTCACCTATATTTCTGTTATTTTTCTCTATTTTTTCCTTAGAGATGCGTAAAAGATTTTTATAAAGACCTCAGTAAAGGTCTTTAAATCTATAAAGATTTTTATAAAGACCTTTATTTGGCAAGCTTGATGAATGCATTTTCCAATTTGTTTCTTGCTTTCTAATTTTGATTTTTTGAGAAGGAGCAGAAACTTTAAGAAATGGAATATTTATTCTGGTTTTGTGTCTTGTTGCCTTGGCTGAAAATTTCAAGAGGATTTTAAATAATAGTGAAAATACTTAGAATTGTGGCTTTACTTCTCATTTAATTAGGAAATTTGTGAGTTTTTCACAGTTAAGCATGATTTACATTGTTTGCTTTGAGATAGACAATCTATTATATTAATGAGGTGTCTTATTCTTAAATTTTTATTAATTAAAATAGGCAGAAATTACTTTTATTGAATATGCTTTTAGCATCTTGGATTATTATTTTCTTTTAATTGGGACAATTACTATGTTGTATTACAGCAAAAGATTTACTACCTTACCCGATTTTTGCCTTTGAGTAATAAGCCTTATTGAATAAAGGACAAAGATTCTTCGAGTATTATTTGAATTTGGTTTGGAAGCATGTATTTGGAATTGTACTTCTATGGTTATGAGATTAGTCAGCAACTTTGTACGTTGAAGTTTGTACTAAACTGTATCAGTTTGAATTTCTGACATTTTAATCTCACTACCACCAACGTGGATTTCTAAGTCTTTCCTTATATTTTGGGTTTCCTTCATAATTTTCTTATAAAATCCCACTGCACCCACACTTGCTTGTTTTCCTCTTAGCCTGTTTGTTCTCTTTCCATGGCTTTCTGTCCTTGTTCTCGTAGAGGCTGTGACTTTCTAAATCCTAGTGATGCAAACACCATTGCACTGTGCTTGTTTTCTTCCTCTCTTGGTATTAAGTTGTGTATTCTTCTAAATCTTCAAGTTGTTTTTGCAGTTCTTGGGTTTACAGAGGATTCTGATGGGCCTGCTCTTGGCTTTCGGTAATTTTTCTTCCTGGGATGAGGTTCTATCTATGTTGCCCTGCGCTATCCGATAGAACCCCTCTATCCGGCTTCTTTGAAAAGCTTCTGCCAAATAAAATAAAGATAGAATGTAAGCTACAGATAAAGTACAAGAATTCACTATGAAAAATAGAACGAAATCCTAGAAAGCATTTGTTCCGTGCCCTTAAGTAAATAAAACAGTGAAATGAGGATGAGACACAAGAGGATAAACAACAGATGACCATGAGAACAAACCTGGCTGAGAAGCTGAAAGAAATAAAGAGACAATGTGCAAGATAAAGAAATACCGTCACAAGAAAAATAAAATGCAATGCCAGGGTTAATTCTTAATTAGAAGTGCAAAGGAGGGGCGCCTGGGTGGCACAGCGGTTAAGCGTCTGCCTTCGGCTCAGGGCGTGATCCCGGCGTTATGGGATCGAGCCCCACATCAGGCTCCTCCGCTATGAGCCTGCTTCTTCCTCTCCCACTCCCCCTGCTTGTGTTCCCTCTCTCGCTGGCTGTCTCTCTCTCTCTGTCAAATAAATAAATAAATAAAATCTTAAAAAAAAAAAAGAGGTGCAAAGGAAGAGACACAAGAGTGCATAAAGCACAGACAGGCATAGGGAGGAAAAGCTTCAGACGTTTCCACCAAACTCAGAAGGAAGGAAGATGAGATAAACGCAAAAAAAAGGAGACAATATTTGAAGTCCAGAAAATGAACGAACAGATGAAGAAGAACTTCTTTCCCCAGAAATGTTGTTCGGAAGTACTGAACCATAAACACTGCTTCAATTGAAGAATATTTGAGTATTCAAATTAAAAATATTAACTAAATAACAGATGCAATTTGGCGAAAGCTTAGGATTTGAAGGATGAGGTAAGTATTATAAGTAGCTTATGGTGTCTTGTTTGTACTTAACGTTTCCTAACAAGGAAAAAGATACATGTGGAAAACAACTTGAAATACAGAAAATATTTACTAATTTCCGGCTCCCTGGAGGAGAGGGGCTCTGATAATAGTCACAATCGGTATCAACTTAAACAGCTTGTTTCAGAGATGACTTAGGAGCTCCTCTGGTTAGCGTCCTCAGGCACGTGGGGCCACAGTGGGTCACGACAGGTTCTGCTGCAGTCGGTATCCTCTTTACATGTATTTTAATTAATGGAAACCCAGGGCAAATATGGTCCCCACATCAGATTTGTTGTGACTTCTTTTCTTCTTTCGAGACCATTTTTCAAAACAGTTCCCTTGTGGCCTGACTTGGGGGGTAGGGGTGGGGTTGCAGTCTTGTGTAATGGTGATGGATCTCGGGTGTTAGAACAATGTTACACAACCCTGCATTTTTATCATTCTACTGACTTTTGCTGGACAAGGGGAGCTTACTTCCCTGCCAGATATTTATACAAGCTAATCAGAGGCTTGATACAATACAGATGGTGATAACCTTTTGCCGTACGATGTCCATGTTGCGGTTTTCTTAGGCAGCAGAGGGTTTGCCTCATTCAGTATTGCAGACCAGAAAATTCGATTTCTTCAGTGCCTTGCGAAGGACAGCAGATGATGTAAACTATTTCAGGAACACTAAAAGTTTTGGAGCGTCAAGTGCCAGGCCTCTACCACATTCCACAAACGTTACCACAGATCTATTTACTTCTTAGATATGTGCGATGAAAATGTTTTTATTGAATTATGTTTTTATTCAAGTGTGATGGAGCGCGAAGATTGGGGGAGGGGGTAAAATATTTTCCGTAAATCATCCACTCCTCCTCTGTCTTTTAAAGTGCATTCCAAACCCAGATCTTGTGTAATTCTTCGCTTGGACTAGTAGTCCTGCTATTCTTCTATTTTAAGCTTAATATATTGTCTTGCCAACACATATAATGGTTCCTGTAAACACTTACCAGTTCCCCGCAAGAAGAGAAGAAAAATAGAACCACAGCTTAATGTGTTTCGCACGGAATGAGTAGTACGGCAAGAAACCTCCACTAAATCCCTAAATCCTAACCTGAATGTTAAGGAATATCATTGACGTGAGCTACAATTAATGTTATAAAATAATATTTGCGCAGAAGGATAATAAAGGCACAGAAAGAAAACCTCATCTTTTTTTGGTACCAAACTGTACGAAATAAAGTACACGTGCGCACGCAAATATTCTGTACGTTCCTTCTGCTCCCTCAAGACCAACTCATGCAAGTAACTGTCTTCAGACTACCCTAGAGTTTATTTACTCATTAATTCGTTCATCAAATAGATATTTACGAATGCGTTCTGTGCCAATGTCCAGAACCACACCAAAGAAGATAGTTTGCTTTTTTTCTCTCTCTTCCACTTCCGTCCAAATTCTCACTTTCTCAGTGTCTTGCTTATAGTTTGCTTCCATGGTCTTATAGAAGAGAGAGTAATCGAAATGAGCAAGAGCTTAGGGGTGTGGCTGTGGAGGCTAGGTTATGATTTCAGAGTGAAACAACCCAGAAAGACAGAGTTTATCACGTGGTAAAGAGCAAGGCCCCTGTAAACACAAGTTACCACTTGGAGCACGAGAACTAGGAGTTACCCTTCAAAGCCTGATGTATAACTTTAAAGACAAAATAATATCTGACTTCATGCCGCCCATCACAGATCATTGGATTCCCCCTGCCCCGCAGGTGATCCTGAATGAAAAAAGTGTGTGTTGGTGTGTGTGTGTGTGTGTGTATCTCAGTCCATTCCAATTACTGTTTATATTGATACGGCTTTTCTCCTGGGGTGTGTACTAACTGAAAATATAGATGTTTATACACATGTAAATGTATCTGATAAAATATAAATATGTATGATGCATTTAAATGCACTTCAATTATTATTTTTATTGATACTCAGATTGTCCTTTATTTGGCCAGAAGAAGCTCCTTCAGGCTGGTTTCTGATTCTCTTTGGCCCTTAGCAGGAGTAGGTTTCTGAGAGAGGGAGGTAAAGTGTTTGAATGCCTCTTCTCAAATTGCTGGCTTTCCAGATGTTTTCCAAAGTCATTTTTAGTTTCCTTTAATTGTCTTTAAATTCAGGTTTAGCGGCATTATCTTTAGCTCACGAACATTAATGAAGTTTGGTTAGAGTTATTAAATTAGAGTCAATAGCCACGACTTCTATACTAAGGAACACGTGGATCGTATAATCTGAGAGAATCTGGACCTTATAGCTGAGTCTGCCCCTTCAGGGAATTGAGGCAGTTATTTTTTTTTTAAATCCTATCATCTCCTTTTAACTTTAACAAAACATATGATATACTTGTCGCTCTTCCTAACTACCTCTCGAATGTACTTGAATCACTGCCTAATAGACGTCGAATTCTTTCTGAGAACTTGCCAGAAAATATACCCGGGCACTTCTTTACCTTTCCTGCCCATTTGCGATGAAAAGCAACAACAGCAAATTCAATTACAATCCCAGATTCACCACTGGACGCCTTGTGCTTTTGCAGTTCGATGTTATAAAGCATCAGTGGCATAAATAAATGCCTTTAATAAAAAGGTTTCATATCCCCCCTTCTGTGTATGCAGGAGGAATAGCATATAACGTTATAAAGCATAACTCGTCCTAAAATAATAAAGCCCAAGTGTCCGATTGAATAGATTAGTATTTTCTCATAAAGATAGGCAGCATCAAAACCGGCCGATTTTGTGCTGATGCCGGGTGGTCTAAAACAGATGAGGGAGTGAATGAATTCTGCAGTTTTGGCGAAGCAGTGGAAAACAAACATGGGAGGTAGGTTGGCCATTATTAACCCTGGAAAAGACATTTTCTGTCAAGTTTTCTTCTGATTAGGCTTTTGATAAATGGTCATGATGTGGTTCATCTAAGTAGGTAGATGGACAGCGAGCTGGGTATACTTGGAAATAGATATTTAGGACTCAGATTTGGCCCATGTGTCAAGAGCCTGAAAATTCATAAAAATAGCTTAACAATAAGTGGTAATATGGATAAAAATGCATCCCATAGACATTTGCTGCTCTTCATTAGCAAGCTGCATGGCGGTCACGAGGATGCTGCCACTGCTGATAATGGTACATTTTAAGTGCTTTTAGGGTTTTCTGTGGGTCTGTGAGACGACCATTGTAGGCGCTAGTCTGTGCCTGTTTCTGTTTTACTCTCAGCAATCAGTGTTTGTTCTCGCTCTTGTGACATGCAAATGATCTTCATAGATGCCATTTTATAGAAGAGAGGAGGCACATAGTAGGCCACCACGATACACACTCACACTAACTTCCTTTATTTCATTACACAGCAAATTCTCCGTCACTCTAGAGAAAACTCAACAAAAGTTATATTCCTCATTACTGATGGATATTCCAATGGGGGAGATCCCAGGCCAGTTGCAGCATCTCTGCGAGATTTTGGAGTGGAGATCTTCACGTTTGGCATATGGCAAGGGAACATTCGAGAACTGAATGACATGGCTTCCACCCCAAAGGAGGAGCACTGCTACCTGCTCCACAGTTTTGAAGAATTTGAGGCTTTAGCTCGCCGCGCATTGCATGAAGGTAAGGGAAAGCCAGTGGCGTGACATGATGCATTTAAGTGGGGGTTCCTTCTCACCTACTGCTTGAAACCTCTTGGAGGGTAGCATCAAACCCTGAAGAGTCTTCCCTGAGCATGATGCCAGTGTGTCCTTGATGTAATAGGAGCTGTGTTGAACTTCATGAATAGAGGTGACAGTCCGACTTGCAACAGGAGTATTTGTTTTGCTTTATTTTGTTTCTTAACAGCTGCGATGGATTTTCACTAGATACCCATATGCTCCCACCTGGAACTGTTAGAATCAATGGAATGAATTTAGGTGTGTTTTAAGGCCACACACAGAGCGGGAAGCCTTGACTTAGATCTATTTATAGTTATCTGGAAGAATGAAGTAAACATTCAGAGACATGCATAGTGAATCTCACCAGAATGTTTCCAGAAATACATATGAAGATAGAGGGACAGTAAATACTTACCGCATACTTCTTGACCTGAGAGTTTGAAGACGTGTGTGCTTACGGATAAGTTGAAGAGCATTACCCCAACAAGGAATGAAGTCAGTAAACCCATTCGTTAGAGTTCGCTGTACACCACTTATAAGGATGTTTAGTTGTGTGATTTAGGTTAGGTGAACTTCCAGGCATAATAAGGGCATGCGTTTTGCTAAGCCACCAGGGAAAGTATAGATTGGGAAGGAATGACAGGAGATCCAGCCTCAGACCAAAACCATGCGACAAGTTAGGCTTGATCCTTGCAGGTATCTGTGTGAAAGATTCATGTTAATAGGCAAATCGTGGCCACGTGAGGTTTCAAGCAATTCATAAGGAGCAGATCAGCCCTATCATATTTCCAAGAGAAGCATTTAAGAGCAGGATCTCAGACTCGCTGTGGATACAGCAAAAAAATCTTAGTCACCTACTTGCTGAGTGGCTTTTGGCAAATTATTTAGCTTTTGCACTCCTTAGGTTTCTTGTTAATAGACTAGGAAATGAGAATAATACCTACTCTATAGAATTGTTACAAGGCTTAAATGGGTTAATACATATGGTGATTAGAAAAGTTACTGAGGGCTTATTATCCGTAGCCCTCATTAACCGTCCACTACTATTCTTACTTTATCTAACATCTACAAGCCTCATTTCCTCTACTTTTAAAATGGAGATATTATAATGCAGACCACAGAGTTTTGTCAAGAGGAGTAAATAAAATATTTAAATATTACTAAGTGTAGTGTTATCACATGGCAGAAATTCAGTAACTGTGGGGCTTCCTTTGTTTCTCCTTTTCTCAGGGAAAAGTGGTATGTTGAGTGGGATGGCAGGGTGGCTGTTACTAGCTGGGATTCTGAAATCATGGGTGTTACCTGCCATGTTGTAGAGGACTAATTTCCAGTCCTCTCATCCCTCTGCTTGTAGGATTGGGGCCTTCTTAGAACCCTAATGCCAAGTTGACCCAGAAGCTGAGTTGGGACAGAGTGTTCTTTTGGTTACAATATTGCAACAGAGTTTTGGAAGGCATCAGTTTTATTACAATAAGCAGATATCTAGAATGCATAATTCTCTGATCAAGTTTCCAAATTCGGCAAGGAAAGATCCTGTTCCTATTGCAAAGACCTGATCAAGTCAAAGGAAATGAGCCTGGTTTTCCCTCCCTTTAAGTCCTCTGAAGCTACTTTCAATTTGGATGGATCCACTTTTGGTCTCAAGACCGTCCATGTGTCTGGCCATCCTCAATAGGCCTAGGTTACAGAATAATAGCTTTCTCCATATGTAACATGTATACTTACCTCTCTCTCAGACCTGAATGTCAGTGTACCAGTCTTGGTAGCTAGATCTTTCTTGCTCCTGAGTTGCTCTATTGCCTAATAATCCAGTGGTCCAGTGCCTCAGAGCTATGTGTACGTGTTGTAGACCTTTTACCCACACCACAGTCTCTTAAATGGAGCTTTAATAGGGCACCTGATTGTACTGGTCTCTTTCAGTTGGGGCTCGAGTCTTCTCTTTACCTCGCCCCTGTGTGTTGTTCAGGGTCCTAATGCACAGACACAGATGTTCCTTAAATGAGGCCATCACCAATCTTCTTTCCAGGTATTCAGTTGCAAGTGAATGTGTCTTGCTGGAACTCACGCGTTCGAGTTCCTACGAGGGGCCCATCACTCTGTCTGGGCCCAGCAACAGCCCAGGGATTTGGGCTAATAAGACTTTAGAACTTCTTCGGCAGAGTAAATGAAACTTATTATTTGCCTGATTCTAGGCCATCCATTCTGGATTGCTCGTATTCAACCTTACCCTGCCCTGTTAAGTCACTTTCTGAACGACTCTGCCTGAGTTCTGGAATTCCCAGCATGCCTCACTTCAGAACATGGCTCAGGTCATCAGTGTGATGATCTCCATTCACATAAAACATGAGAAGTTACTTAACATTGAGAAATAAGCCATCTTCTGGTTCTATTATTAAACTTGTGTGGTGCTCTTAAGTCTTTATCCCATAACTGTAGAAGTGATGGTATCTATTCTTAAGCCAGTAGCTCACGAGCCAAACCCTTATGCAGCAGTCACGATTGTAATTTTATTTACCTTTTTTTTGTTTGTTTTTGTTTTTTTTTTAAAGATTTTTTATTTATTTATCCAACAGAGATAGAGACAGCCAACGAGAGAGGGAACACAAGCAGGGGGAGTGGGAGAGGAAGAAGCAGGCTCATAGCGGAGGAGCCTGATGTGGGGCTCGATCCCATAACGCTGGGATCACGCCCTGAGCTGAAGGCAGATGCTTAACCGCTGTGCCACCCAGGCGCCCCCCCCCCTTTTTTTTTTAATTTACCTTTTTGAAAAGGGGTTTTGGAAATCTAGTTTCTGCTGCCTGACCTCATATTGTAGGAGTGGGGCACTGCTGGTGTGGAAGCCAGGGGGGTGACCTGGGGGACCGACTACGTTACTTCCTGCCGCATCTGGAGCTTCCTCACTGAAGTGCTTAATTTCTGCCTGACCCTGTGTAGCCTCGAGAGCTTATGATGAGGTCCCAGACTGAAATAACTTCACTGAATGAAACAAATTCCCAGTCTGTGGTAGTGCACAGAACACACATGCATATTTGGGTGAGAGTGGTGTGCAGTTGGGAATTGGACGGATATGAAAAGATATCTTCTCCAATTTGCACCTAAATTTTAGCAACTGGAGAATGTAACATGGAACTGCTCGTTTGTTTTTTATTACCCTCTGTCCTATGTCATCGACAGATCTGCCTTCTGGGAGTTTTATTCAAGAGGATATGTCCCATTGCTCATATCTATGTGAAGCTGGCCAAGAGTGCTGTGACCGCATGGCAAGCTGCAAATGTGGGACACACACGGGTCAGTTTGAGTGCATCTGTGAAAAGGGCTATTATGGGAAAGGTCTGCAGTACGAATGCACAGGTGAGTCTCCAGTTTGTGTGTAATTGTACGAGTAATCTGTTACTGTGGAAAAAAAAGATCCCCGAACTCAGTGACTTAACACACTCGTTTATTGGTTGGTTGGTTGGTTGGTTGGTTCGTTGGTTGATTATTATTGCTCATGAATCTTTGGGTCAGTTGGGCAGCTTGTTTCATCTCAGCTGTGCTAACTCAAACATTATCATTAGCTGTGAGTTTGGATAGGCTGCCTCGCTGATCTTAGTTGGGTTTTCTTACCTGGTTGGGGATCAGCTGGCTGGAGTCTGGTCTACATCGACTTTGTCTAGGACCACTAGATTGGCCTTTACGGGGCCTCTCAGATCCTATCAGGCTCATCTGGGCTTTTCATGTGGTGGTGGCCAAAGTCCAAGAGGGACAAAGGAAGTTTGCAAGGCCTCTCGAAGCCTTGATCTTCCTAGATTTGGGAAAGGAAGATTTGGGGGTCTTCTGTTTGTGATCAATCAATAACCAGATCCATCCTATAGGCACTTAAGCCAAAATATGCCTTAGTCTCTGTAGGAGATTGAAGCTAGTGGGATTCTGGTCTTCAGGCCGGAATTTGTGGGATTGTCACAAAAAATGCAACATTGGCTTGATGGTCTTTTAGCCCTTCACAGGTCTCCACAAAGGGACATCAGAAAGCTTACTAAAAGTGACATCACTTCATAGTGGAATTCACTGCATCGACATTTGTCATTTTACCTGCTCTGGATTTCCTTACAAGAGGATCTTTATATTTCTAATATTTTATTAGCAAGTCCAAGAAGAGCAATTTAGGACTCTGGTATTTTACATTGTGTTTTAGGAAATACTTCTAAGTAATATTCTCCTAATCTTTACAAGTAGCATGTGGCTTTCTGTGATAACATTTTGTTTGTTCGTTTTACCTAAAAGGCAACATTTGCTATTTGGGAAGAATGTATTCCCATGGAAATTAACAGCCACCAGGAAAATTTAGGAGCAGGTTTACTGTATACTCTACCATGTGGTCTTTTGCTGCTTGTTTCATGCGAACATTATTTTATTCTGACATTTGGTAGACCTGCTCAGCAGCACAGAAAGGTGTCTCTCCCCTGTCTACGTGACCTGCTGTGTCTCTCTCCTGTTTTCTCCTTCTCATAGGACATTTCCTTTTGTGTTCTTCTTTTATTCTCCTTTATTCCCATTGCCCCCCAGTTCCCCTCCTTTAATTTCTCCTTCCTCCCCTGGCCCTGGTCCCAGCAGGCAGACACATACTTCCTAGGTCCAAGCGTCCATGCTCACCCAGCAAATCACTCCTTTCTTGGCTCTGCTCCTACCCCACCCAGCAGGAATTCTCATTTAAGCAGAAGAAAGGGGGAAAAATCAGCCCAACTGCCTCTGAGTTGGCAAAATGCCTTCCCTGGAATCTTCCCACACTTTCATCAACAGCCCAGCTTGGCACTCTCCCCAACACCCCCTCCTTTCCCCTCCTCCCATCCTAGCCCACCAGACACAGGCAGAAGCTCTCATTTTCTTTCCTCCGTGCTGTAGTCAGCATGTCTGCTTCCCGTGTGGTCGTAGACTGAAACGTTCCCTGCCAACGAGCCCCTGCCGTGTGGCTGCCCAACAGCCTCAGCCATGCTGGGCTGCAGCCCCACTGCTCCCCGGCCCTATAATCTCACATCCCAAGGGAGAAGTGGCAGGATGAGACAGGGGGCAGTTCACAAACCCACTACCCCTGGTTCCCCAAGTAGCTGTGGCAGCTCCTAGTCGTACATTCCAGGCTGAAAGGCACAGCAGTCTGTAATGTGTGTGAGGTTGGGTGGGCCTGTCAGTAGAGCCTCACAGAGGGGACAGGAGTACTTCTGCAGCTGGTTCTTGCCAAGAACACCAAGCACAAAAGGATTAACTTATCCATCCCTCCTCCTAAATTAGTAAGCCTCAGCTTACCACTTCCTTTCACGCAAGATTTAAATGAGATAGAGTTGCACCGATACAAATGTTCATATTGTCACCTTTAGTATTTGTTGCTAGGGGGTTAGGAAAAGGCGCGTTGGAACCCCAAGGTGTATACTGTGATTTGTGTATTTGTAGGAGACTGCACCCATCACTGGCTTCTCCTACACGCTAGGAACTAAGAGAAAAGAAATTTATTACATCTTTCCTATGGCATGAAAGACTCATTACCAGACTCTTTAGGAAAGGCAAAAAGAAATATTAGCACTAAATCATCCAGGACTGAAAACCTGGAAGCTGTGAGCCCCTTTTAAAATCTGCTCAGTCGACCGATGTTACTGAGCGTGTTTTTCAGACCAAGCCCTATGCTAGGCAGCAGGCTGGGATTTGGCAGTGAGCAGACGGGCATGGTCCTCACCTGCTGGGACTTCCAGTCTATGCACACAAGTCAGTCTGTAATCACAAACTGTGATGTGTGCTATTAAGTAAAAAGGCCCATGCTGTAAGGAAGGAACAGTGGGGAAGGTTCTAAGATCGTCCCTCTCACTAAGATCTGAGGGTGTCTTGATGATAGCTGTTTTCTTGCTCCCAGAGAGGATGTTACCTTTTGCTCTGAAGAGTTGGAATTCTGAGTATTTTTCCTCAGTGTAGAAACAATGCCTTTCAGAACCAAATCATTCCTCTGTACAGCCAGAAGAAACCTTAGACATTATCTACATGAAATCTCTCATTCTACAAGAGGAAAGTGAGGTGTTCGGAAAGATGAAGGAAAGATGAATATTTTACTTAAGATGGCGTGTCTGGCCATCAGCAGGACCCCAAAAGGGACCTAGGACACTTTTCTGTAATGTTATTCTAAGTTCTGTGTTATTTCCAAGATATCGCATTGCTTATTTTGTATTTTTGAAAATAACTTCTTATAGATATTGTTTTTCAGAGACCATAGACACTGAACGGTGCTCAGAGTGTTTAAAAACACAGGAAGATCTGGCTCAAATTCAACCTCTGCCGGTTATAAATGATGTGGCTTTGGACAAGTAATTTCTTCTGAGTCTCAGTTTCTTCTGTAAAATGTGCTTAATAGTGGTGTATATAGATAGATATACATAGATACAGATTTATATATGCACACACACATATATCTTTGTATGTAGAAATACATAGATATGTGTATATGTATACATATGTATTTCTTATATATGTATAAATAGGTTGAGAGAATATACTTAGACTGCTTAGGGTAGTATCTGGCACATCAATTCTGAATCAGTGGTACTTTTATTCTTAATCACTATTGTGAGATAATATAAATATTATGAGAAAGTTAATGAATGAATATTAGTAGTTCCCTCACGTATGAGATACTTGAAGATAAATGACACCATGTATTTTATAAAACTTTGCCATGGGAGGTTCAGGAAGATCTAGACACGCAGGTGAATACCACTGAGAAGCCTGGCGCCTGCTAAAGGTGGAATGCAGTTTTTTTTGTTTTGTTTGTGTGTTTGTTTGTTTTCTGAGAGAGAGAGAACATGCGTGAGTGCGGGGAGTGGCAAAGAGAGAGGGGAGAGAGAATCCCAACCAGGCTCCACGCTCAGTGCAGAGCCCGTTGCGGGGCTTGATCCCACAACCCTGAGTTCATGACCCGAGCCGAAATCAGGAGTTGGATGTTTAACCGACTGAGCCACCCAGGCACCCCTGGAATAAATTTGGACCTGACGAGTCTCCAGTGAAAATCAAGAACACTGAGTGAGAGAAGGCAGTGGGATAATGCACCCCTTGGATGTTGGAGAAAGTAGAGCTTGTTTGCTTTGATTAGGGAAAAAGACCCTGAGGTAAATTGTATTTGTTAATTTCATAGACAAGCATGCTAGAGCTAGCTGTAGGGGCTTTGCTCGCTTGGGAGGTGAGGAAACTCCATCCCGTGATCAGGCGGGAAGCGTGGCAGAACTGAAGCAGAATCCTGGTCTCCCAACTCCGTGCGGTCCTTCCTTTATTTTAGATTGTCTCCACTGGTGCTGTGAGACCTCAAAGAAAGTTGACGGCTGTGGTATCACTGTGCTCTTCTCTTTTTCCCTCCTTGTTCTGGGTGATTGGCAATCTGGGTTGCCTGGGTTCTCAAACAATGACTTTGCTAAGCCCTGTCCAGGGCAGTGGCTTTGCTTGAAGTGGCCTGAGCACCACTGTCGCGGTAAGCAGCTGCTTCACAGACAAGACCTTGATGCAAAAAAGATCTCAGTCATTGTGGCTCCATCCGTATCCTAAACACTTTCACTTGAATGCCAGCTTGAAGACATTCCTTAGAAGTTACTAACAAGTAATACTTTGTCAAAAGAGTTCAATTTTATGAGACGTTTCTTAATATTCTTGAACTGGTTTTTAATTTCCCTTGGCTCAAAACTTGAGTTCATTTCAAAATAATCCCATGCTTTTAGCTGGTGGTCTTGGAGAGTGCGTGCTAATAGGTTTTACAGAAGTGAGAATCCTATAATAAACAGACAATCCAAGGTAGATGCTTTGTTCATGTATTTCTTATTCATTTGTATAGTGGTGCTGACCATAGAAACCATAGTCGACAGAAGTTCACCTAACGCTAAAAAATCTGCTAAGGAAAGAGAATTCGAAGTACAGTTGTAATACTTACAGATCCACTCCCCAGATAGTCCAGTCTCAGGGAGGCATTGTAATAAAAGAAATCCAGTCCAGCAATCAAAATAAATTTCAAAACAGTACAAGTCCTTTTCTTGATTTTCTCTAACTCCAAACTGGGGCTATATAGACCACAGCAGTTCTTAAAATCTCACTTTTCTCATCATCCTTTCCCTTAGAAACCATAACTCTTCTGTACTTATCTCTTCAAATTCCTCCCTACACACACACACACACACACACACACACACACACACACACTCATACTCAAGCACACATGTGCCTTCCAAGCCCTAACTCAAACTCCTTACCCTTCTCACTCTTTCCTCTTGAGTCTGCAACACCCTCTGGGGAACCACAAATGGAGAAAGGCCAGGAACACTTGCATATCAATCCTTTTTTGTTGTTGTAAATCAGTGCTTTATAAAAGGCCTATGATATTTTTTTTTTTAAAAAAACCTACATAACCCAGTTTCATTTACTGTAAATACTTTGTATGATTCAGAAATTCAGGTATGGAATTTTTAAAAAGATTTTATTTATTTATTTATTTTAGAGAGTAAGAGAAAGAGAAGGAGCACGAGTTGGGAGGGGCAGAGGGAGAAGCAGACTCTCCACTGGGCGGGGAGCCCAACTCAGGGCTCCGAACTCAATCCCAGGACCCTGAGATCATGACCTGAACCGAAGGCAGAGGCCCAACCAATTGAGCCACCCAGGCGCCCCTCAGGTGTGGAATTTTAACACTGCATGTCCACGTTTAAAGGATTGAGAAGATATTCCCCTAGGATTAGTAATTGAACTTCAGCCAAGAGAACTGTACTGCTAAAGTCTAATGAAAAGAAGTCTAATGAAAAGAAAGTGTTGCTTCTGTTTCTAGCTCTAGCATTCCTGTCTTTGTCCGGTATCTTTGATATTGGCATTTGGACAGTGATACAGATGGTGATGAAGATGACAGTAATAATAACTGATAATTAATTATTTAAAGAGCACTTATGATATTCCAGGCCCTTTCCCAAGCATTGATACATATTAACTCACTTAATGTTTATAATAACTCTCTGGAGTATTGTTTCATTTTAGAGACAAGAAAACTTAAAGTGTGAAAGGTTGAGTAACTTGTCCTGAGTCACATAGCTAACAGAGCTGGGAGGTAAACCTAAGTTGTCTGGCTCCAGACCCTATAGTCTGGCCATAGAGATAGACATTTAACAAATGAACACACAGTTAAAAATACAATTTCAAATTTTGTTAAATATTAGTTTGACCCTTATGAGGTCATCAATATTTGATGATTTTCCACCCATAAAATATCAGCTTCGTATGTTTTAACCAAATTCTAGGAAGGAAGAGAAGAACATGAGTTAAATAAAATGTGGATCTGCTTAATGTTTTTTAATTATGACTCATTCATAGAATAAACTTCAAGCTTCTTAGCATGGCATAAAGGCTTTGCCTGAGTTGGCTTGTCTTTACCCTTTGAGCTAAAAGCTGGACCTGGTTATAGTTTCCACCAAATATCATGCTATTTCATTCCTCAGACCTTTTTTCCTGCTCTTCTGGTTCCGTTCCCCACCACACCCAACTATTGTCTTTGTCCTTCTTCATCAGACTAGTGATTCTAACACGCATTGACAAATTCATTGTCTGTGTCCACTGTCTACCTTCAGAGGCATAGTAAGTGCTCAAGAAAGAGGATGTAGGTAAGAGGTCAAGTTTAATACCAGAATCGTAAATGGATGAGAACTCATTATTGAAATCTCAGGCAATCGCATGGATTCTATGTCTGCCGTGGCCACCACAGAATCCCTAGCCCAAAGGCACATGGTAAGAAATTTTTAAGAATGTATTTTTTTTTTTAAAGATTTTATTTATTTATGTGATAGAGAGACAGCCAGCGAGAGAGGGAACACAGCAGGGGAGTGGGAGAGGAAGAAGCAGGCTCCCAGCGGAGGAGCCCGATGTGGGGCACGATCCCAGATCGCTGGGATCACGCCCTGAGCCGAAGGCAGACGCTTAACGACTGCGCTACCCAGGCGCCCCAAGAATGTATTTTTTTTAATGTAAAATATTTACATTTGGTTAAACCTTGTCAGCAATAAATCAAATTCAGGTTATGGTTGCTATCCTGGAGTAGTCATTTTTAGATGGCTAGATCATCAAATCAGTTGTGAATAGCCAGTGAACCCCTGTTGTAAATCCAAGCAATGGCAGATGTTCTAAGCTTTCCCCTGAAGGGATTTGAAAGATGCAAAGTATGAAGACAATAGGCATCTTGAGGACACTGCTTCTTTGCAGACATTGACTCCATTTCAGTGAATTTGGAAGGATTTGCTGATTGAAAATTATAGCTGGATGAGGGCCAAGGCTGAGGATAACGAGCGGAAGCCCCAGTTATATTATTTTTCATGAAAGGAGGATACACTATAGAAATAGAAACACTAAAATATTTGTGTGGAAGTATCTTATACATATAAATATATGCACATGAATCCCCACCCCCATGCTACACACAGACATTTTCCTGTCTAAATATTATGTCATTTCTTTGGAAAGAGAGAGGACAGAGAGCTCTAGAAATTCTTGAATGGAAACCAAAACATTTGGCAATCTTGTTCTCTGAGCAGAGCTTAGCTGACTTTTTTTTTCCAAAAACATCCCCAGCGGTGCCTAATAATGGATTTGTAAGGTATAAGGAATCTGTGCAACGTATTCCTATTTGCTTTTTGCGAGGGAATATTGTTAGCAGGTTGACACTGGTTACCATCAACTTAAGGAGGTAGATGGGTAACTGCTGCCTAGAGTAGGCTAGTTTGTTCAGTTTTCCACTGAATGAGGTAGGTATTCAGTCCTGGTGGTGCATTTTCCAGTCTATTATGATTTTGTAGCAGGAAAATGCATAGAATTAGATGCATTTAACCACAGGTGTGAAACATCACCAAACTCCAGAGTCAATAAATTTTATTTTCAGTTCATTTATTGTATTCTTCAGCTCTGTGATTTCTGTTTGATTCCTTTCTTTTCTTTTCTCTTCTTTTCTTTTCTTCTTAGAGAGAGAGAAAGCAAGAGAGTGCATGGGGTGGGAGGGACAGGGGAGAAGGAGAATCCTAAGCAGGCTCCACATCCAGCATGGAGTCCAATTCGGGGCTTAATCCCATAACCTGAGCCTAAATCAAGAGTCAGCCACTTAACTAATAGAGCCACCCAGGTGCCCCTGTCTGTGGTACTTGAATCTTATATTTCCTGTCTTTCTGTTGAAGTTCTCACAGTGCTCATCCATTCTTCTCCTGAGCTCAGTGAGCATCTTTATGACCCATTGCTTTGAACTGTATCAGGTAAATTAGTTATCCCCA
Organism: Ursus americanus; assembly: GCF_024610735.1. Lineage (NCBI taxonomy): Eukaryota > Metazoa > Chordata > Mammalia > Carnivora > Ursidae > Ursus > Ursus americanus. Next base: position 22,098,468 of record NC_142144.1, read on the forward strand.
TTTGATTAAAGTGTTTTTTGCTGAGATCTTATATTCTTTTGTTTGAAACATAATCCTCCATTTCTCCATTTTGCTTGACTCTTTGTGTTGGTTTCTATGCATTAGGTAAAACAGCCATCTCTCCCAGTCTTGAAGAAATGACCTCATGTAGGAGATGAAACTTAACTCTGGTTGCCTCTCAAAGCTTTGTGATTGGCCAGGCAGCCATTTTTATTGTTAGTGGCTCCCAGTTGTTGAAGGTGTGCCAAGACCTGACAGTGTCCCAAAGGGGAGGAGCTCAATTAGCATCTGACTGTGGGTTGATTAGAAGCCAGACCCTCAGGCAGCAGCTTTTAAAGTATGCAAATATATATAGTCTTGTGGGAATGCTCACAGGAGTAATGCCAGCCACCAGACCCAGGCGATCTAGAAGTGTCCCCTCAGGGTCAGGCGTAAAAATTGAGGCTCCAGTGGATTGTATAAGCTCTTTTGGGGGAGATATTGGTGAGCTGTCATGAGGCTGAGGGAGAGCACCAAGACAGCATCCATCTGCCTCTGTTCCCTCAGAGCAGTAGGCCTCTGTGTGCGAAACCTGAGACCTGTGCCTGCAGGCCAAGCTTCAGGACAAGCAGCAGGCCTCTTTGAAATAAAGACAGAGGGTGTCTTACAGTCTGCTGTCTGTGCAGTGCCCTGGGGGTGGTAGCCGACCAAAAACTATCGCTCCCATTGGCACCATCTGTGGGACCCAGGAGCACAAGCCTGGGGCCACCAGAGCCAGGGGATCAAGGGATAGCCTCTGGGCTGCAGCTGCAAAGCCAGGGCACCAGATGGGAGATACTGTCACTGTAGAGTGTGGCAGAGGGACTGCGTGCAGATGGTGCCTGCTGGGAAAAAGAGGGGGAAAAGCCTAGTGTTTAAAACCAACAAACAAGATGGTGCCCACTGACTAGAGCAAGTGTGAAGGTGGCACCTGCCAGCCAGCAGGCTTCTAGCTCTGAGCTGCGTGAGATGCCTGCCCCTCAGGCCGACTCTAGGGTTGGCAAATGAGCCTCATTCCGGGAAGTCTGGGTGCCCTTGGATTGGCTGCTCACGCTGAGTGGGGGCAGGTGAGCGGGAGGAGCCCCGCGAGAGTGGCTTCTCTGTTGGTTACAGCCCTGTGCAGCTTGTGGACGTGAGCCTTGAGCCTGGTTGGTTTGCAAAGCTAGATGTTTCTGGGGCTCATCGATCAGGTGCAGGTCTTAAGAGTTCAGGTGCCCGATGTGGGGTTCCAACCTTTCACTCCTCAGGGAGAATCTCTGGGCTTTGAGTTTTCTCGAAGTGGTGGGTCACCCTGGGCAGGGATGGGGTTTATGGGGAGATCATGTCTTAGGCTCTCCTACCCCCCTTGCTGTGGGCCTTCTCTTGTTTGTCTGATGCATAGCATTGCTCAGTTTTTAGATTTTTTCAGAGGAAGTTGTTCCATATATAGCTGCAGAGTCGATGTGTCCTTGGGATGAGGTGAGCCCAGGATCCTCTTATAATTGCCATTTTAAACCAGAACCTCCCAAAGTCAGTTTGTTGCATTTTTTAGAAATACTCATAAAACTATATTCAGTATTCTAAAATTGTCAAAGTATAACCAGTTCCTGCTCTGATACCATTATAAAATCTTACCTTTTTTCCTTCTATTCCCTGGCCCCGTTATAAGTAACTCCAATAACAATGAAAAGGACACAAAGGAAAACATGTAACATCTGTTAATTAGTAGTCTTTAAAATATTTTGCTCATGTAACCCCTGAAAAATTGAAAACGCATATGCCCCTTGTCGAAAGTAGCCATTGGAAATTTTTCAGCAGGATTTTAAAAGATGGTATTTCTATAATACTGTATTAACTTTTAAAATAAAACTATGATGTCACTTTTAAACGTACCCATTGAAATCTTAATACTATAACAAATTTGATTCTTTTTAGGAGTATCCCTTTGTGAGGCAGCTTTTTTCAGTGCAGCAACTTTGCATCGTTTGTTTCCTTAGGTCTCTTCCATCCTACTTGCTCCACCTAATTCAAATGCAGTGTATTTTTATGTTCTCAAGCCTTTTATTGATCACAGAGTTCTTCTACTCTGCCACGAAAATTGTGGATATACATTGAAATTAATTTTTAAATTTTGTGACCAAAATTGCTGTTTGATTGAGTTATTATTATGTTATCTGTATATAATTTGTCAAAGATATTATTCCTTTTGATACTTATTATCTGTAGAAATAAGATGCTATTGGAGATTCGTGTCTTCATGAGATGAATCATGATTAATTCATTTGTCCATGGACTTCTATTATTAGAATAAGAGAGCATACGGCATCAATTTCATTTCTATTTTTCATTTTTGTAAGTTTTAGTGCTGAAAACCTTCTTCATACAAATATGTAGATTGGGCTTGAAAGAGTTGTGTTGTATTGACGTCACTCAGTTCTTTGAGTTCCTCCTGAGTTACGTGCCAAAAATAACATGAGTTATCTATCATCCAAAAAAATATTGCAGATGATCTATGAGCTGACTGTTCCCTTAGGTCCTTTTCTAATTTTACTGAAATTGAAGAATTGAAATACTTTTGACTTGCAAAAGGAGTTATTACCCAATCATTACATCATTATAATCATTCATTTTTTCACAAGTTTCTGGGAAGTCCCCCAAAGAGACTTTGCTAGGACTCGTTAAAAGACTACCCGTTACTATTTCACGTGGAAGTGCTTTGTCTAATCTAATCATGTCTCAGAAAATCAAAACAATACATATTATAATAAACCTTTAGTAATCAGGTAATTTCTGATAAAATTATTTTACCTTAGAATGTGTATTAATATATTCTTACCAAAGTCTTGGAGCCATAGATTTAGGTTATTTAATCTATGGACAAATATCCTATAACCTATTTGTGACAATATTGCACACAGTTAAATCTGTCCTCCAAATCAGACTGACTTTCTGAGAGAAGGCTAATGCACATTTTGGTGGCCAGCATATTACTTTAGATTTCCACAATTGGCAAATAAGGCAGAGAGCCTGCTCTGAGTTTCTCCGCTGGATAAAGTTGCTGCCACCTTCAGTATTTCCCATGGACATTGTCTCCCTTGCTTTGCCCTCATCAGACTCTTTTGAAGAAGTGACATATTCTTTGACAGTAGTCAGGAAGTTGAATAGAAAAGGTGGTAAATGAATGATGCCTTTACTCGCACTTCCCTAACCTACAATGTTTCTGAATTCAGAAAATCCCAGAAATGAGTCAAAATACTCCATTTCCAATGTTGGGATATAGTGAATGATATTTAACTGAAATATGTGTAAAACAAGGAACGTTTCTTTAGAGGACTTGCTTATTGTACTTTAATTCAAATACGGTCTCCAGGTATCAAGATTTTGAATCGTGCTGGAGCTTTGTTGCTTTGAGACAATGCACCCTAGTAAGATTTAGAAGGGATGAAAAGACACATTTCTTTTGAAAAATGAAGGGCAGTTACGAAAAGGTTCTCTTGACGCTTTTTCTGGTACAACTTAAGTAAGAGTGCCTGTCCATGTCGAGGTTCTGGAAGTTGTTCCTCTAAAATGATTCATGCCACAACCACACACCTCTTGCAAAGTTTTTGCCTATTTATGTTCCTCGTTTGCAGAAGAGGAAACAGTGTTAAAGAACTTAAGAAGTTTCCCTAATGTCATTCAATTGTAAAGAAGTTAGCGTGCAGACCCATCTCTCTCAGATCCCAGAATTCATGCTGCCTCTGAGCCATTATACTGCCTACAGTCCATCCATAGCACTCATTGCATGGTCATTATCCATCAAAGAAATGATCCAGAAATATTTTGCTGCTCTTTTCAGCTTATAAAGTAAACTGTTGCTTCTAAGTTGTAGCCTGGCATCCCAGATGTTTGGTTCTGTGGGGTCTGTACAGGGTTTGGTGCTTACTAAATGTTAGATGACTAGCCAAGCTTGGATGATAGCCAGTGTTAGCAATTTGAAAATGATAGCCCAAGCTAGAGAAAATCAGACTCAGTGAAATCATGATGTGCCATGTAGTATGCTAAACGCTGGTGGTGGTAAGATCGATCTATCTATCTATCTGTCTATATGTATGTATGTATAGTCATTGATTGTAGTTAGTGGCATGAAGTCTACTCATGAATCCTAGTTCTGTCACTTACTGTGTTTTTCTGGGCAAGTTCTTTGACCTCTGTGGACCTCAGTTTTCCAGTTTATAAAATGGGGTTAATAATAGCAGGATGGTCATAAAAATTAAATGAGATAATGTGTGCAGAAAGCTTGCTAGGATGCTTGGCCTATAGTAAGTGCTTGATTAATTTAAATAATTATACTCTACCAGTGTGGTTCTCTTAGGGAGTGATTTTGCCCCCCAAGGGATATTTGGCAATGTCTGGAGACACTATTGGTTGTCACAGCTGGAAGGAGCTACTGTCATCTAGTGGCCAGTGGCCAGGGGTGCTGCGAGATATCCTACAGTACACTAAACAGTCATCGACAAGTTCCAGATGCCAAATCGTACTGAGGTTGGGAAACTGTGTTCTGTATTGGCAAACTGAGTTAATGCTTTAGCATAAGATTAAAAAGCGTTACGGGGCGCCTGGGTGGCACTGCGGTTAAGCGTCTGCCTTCAGCTCAGGGCGTGATCCCAGCATTCTGGGATCGAGTCCACATCAGGCTCCTCCGTTATAAGCCTGCTTCTTCCTCTCCCACTCCCCCTGCTTGTGTTCCCTCTCTCACTGGCTGTCTCTATCTCTGTCAAATAAATAAATAAAAAAAATCTTTAAAAAAAAAGCATTACTATATCTCTTTGTAAATATCAAAGAAATATCAAAGCCATGTGATTCTACTAGAGGTAAATTATCTCTTAATTATGATCATCAGAGCATCTTATGCTCCAGCTGCCACGAACTGCTGGTGCCTCCTCAGACGCTTCAATGCCTTTCATGGTTCCGTGCCTTGTCCCCTTTATCTAGAATATTCCACCTCTCATCTGTCCCTTTCTTACCAGTACTTCAGGATTCACAACAAATTCACTTTTCTTAAGAACCTTCCCCTTTTATCCCTTCTTCCATAGATTCATTGCCATAGCAATGAGTTAGAGCTAGAGTTTTTCGTTTTCTTAAATATCTTCTTTCTGTTAAAAGACCATATAGTATGATCATTTTGGGTAAGTTTTTCTTCTTTAACACTCTATGAATCCTTTTAGGGCAGGATTACATCCATGTCTCCTTCTTTTTTAATAGCCTCTGAGACATGGCACAGGGACTTGGAGCAAGCGTTAATAAATTTCGAGTGAAGAATGAATGAGTAAATAAATAAAGCACACTGCATGTTCAGATACTAGAACACAGCATATGGAGACTCTGCTTGGTTCCCAACTTCCTGGGAATTTTCCATTCCTTTTTTGGAGAAGTGAAGGTGAACAAGTCTACTGACCCTGAGAAGCACTGGCTTAGAATCAAAGCAAGCCATCTGGAAGGCTGAGTTCAACATAGGAAGTGGCTAATAACACATTTTATCTCTTTCATGTTATCTAGTTAATGACATTATTTTCCAAATCTCCTAAAACTGTGTCACGGGTGCACGTGTGTGTGTGTGTGTGTGTGTGTGTGTGTGTGTGTGTGTGTTTAAAGCTATTTACATGTATTGATGATTGATGGTTTGGAGAAGTATTTTAATTCATATAACAGTGCAAGATAGCATTCCAGAATGTTGTGGAGTTTTACCCTTTAAGCAATCATATAACAAATATATAAAGCAAGTCATTATTACTGCATGTAGCATAATGTTAGTAGTTGGGAAAATTTGCATTAAAACTTGAGATTTATGAATTTTGTCAAAATATGGAAGCAGGTATATGAAAACGTGTCATGGACCATGAATCAAATGATAAGAAAAAAATTAATCAAATGCACTTTATATGTGAAATACTGCAAACACAACCATAAACATTAATAAAGCAAGTTTACTGTTTCACCATCAATATTTAATATTTTAAACAAAAAAGTTATTTTACTATGGTATGCAGTATTCTTAACCTAAAAAATACAAAGAAATAAATTAGAAATCACTAGAATTAATAGATTTATAAGGTAGCAAGATAAATACTTCAAAATCAATAAATTTTTATGCAGAAACATTAAGTTTAAAAAATCTTATGACATCCCATTCACAATAATAAGAAAAAAAATGTATTTCCTAAGAATAATTTGAAAGAGAATTGTGTAACCTTCATGAGGAGCTATAAAATTTTATTGAAACTGACCTATGAATAAGAAGGTCAACTTATGAATTTATGCAGGAGAAATACTAATTTCCAATCATTCTAATACTCATGTACACTCTTCATCATATTCTTTTTCATGGATCGAGGCACCTGTAAAGCAATAGTTAGGCATGAAGAAATATCCTTGACCACCTCCAACCACACCTGTATAGTAACCTGGTACCGCAGGCTCCAAAATCCAGTTTCTCAATCTTGGATATTTTTGGATGTACCTTGAAATTTTGCTTCTTTGCCTTTTGCTTTTGAATTTTTATATTTTTTTCCCTTTGAGATAATTGTGGTGTCACATGCAGTTTTAAGAAATTATACAGAACGATCCCCTATATAATTTTCCTAGTTTCTCCCAATGGTAACATCTTGCAAAACTATAGTGTAATATCCCACTGCAGATATTGCCATGGATGCAGTCCCACCAGATACAGAACAATCCCACCACCACAAGGATTCATAACGTGCCCTTTAGAGAGCCCCAAACACTTCCCTTCTGCTCCTAGTTGCCCTCACTTTGACCTCTTGCAAAAGAAATTCTCCATTTCTATAATTTTGTCATCTCAAGAGTGTTATATAATCATTCCCTCAACAGAGAATGAGGTATGAGGAGCATTGCCTTATTCCTGCCAAGTGAACATAGATGTCTGTGTTCGTCATTTTGCCCCCACTGACACTGATATGTATGTGTGAGGGGGATCCTCATTACTGCTGGGTGTGGACGGAATTTCTGGCTCTCGAAGGCCTCCTTATTGCTCCCCACATGACCTCCCCAGACACTACAAAGAGGGGACCTCTTTGCTGCTTGGTGGTGATGAAAGTTCTGACTCTCCACGGGCCAACTCTGACACCACTCCAGAGAGGGTGAGGAAAGACCCCTTGCTACTTCCGGCTGGGTGTGGCAGTGAGACACAACCCTCACCCCTGTCATCTCCACTGGCATGAAAGACCCACCTCTTTACTTGGCCATCTCTGATACCACCCTGGCAGAGGTGTGGGGGTGCCTCACTAGAGCTTTGCAAGAGTAGAAATCTAGACTTCCCACTTGGTCTCTGCCTGGTATGCCTGCATTGGGCCACAGTTTTTCTGTGGTGTCTGGCTGGAGTAGAGGAATTGACTGGTTCTTGTCTAAAAGTGTCCTACTGCCATTTCTTCATCTTCTAGCTAGAAAGCGCAGTATTTTGTTGTTTTGGAGGGTTTTTTTTTTTTTTTTTTTTTTTTTGGTCCATTCCCATTGGTGTTTTGGATGGCCAGCTTCTCTAGCCCTATGTCTGGGATATGTGAGGAAAAGGGAAGCCCAAGGAATTCACTCTGAAGGTCCCTAGCTGGTCTGCCTTTTTATTAGTGTCATTTTATGTTTATTTTATATGTAACCTTCAGGATTTTTAGTTGTACTTACCAGGGAGACCAAGAAAAAGTACATCTACTCCATCTTCTCAGAAACAAATTCTTCTACTTTTTCTGTGCATCATATCTTCTCTGGTGACAGATTTTTCCATGTTGGTTGTATCAGTTCAAGAGTGGTATTGCTTTTTATGTGTTAACTAGGCACATCTTTTGTGGAAACACAGTGATGTCTGTTTTTCCCATATCTTATGCCCAATGATGACTTTTATTTCTACTGAAACCAAAGTAAAATGGAAGAAAATAACTAATGACCAGTAAATAAAGGATAACAATTTTAGAAAAAGTTATAAAATTTTGATTTTTTGCAGTTAAGCAAAAAAAAAAAAAAGAAAAAAGAAAGAAAGGAAAAAAGCAAAGCATTCCTCACAGTTCAAAGTTCTGAAATGATCCTTATGTATAGGGGAAAATGGGAGTGACTGAATCAACATGTGTTTGAGAATGAAATTTATTGTCCTTCAAAATAATTATCCAGAAGTCACCCAGAGTGATTTTGTCACGTACCTTGACTTGAACATTGTCATTGTTTTCACTGTTTTAAGGATAAACTCTCAGCTTTTGAATGTGGCCTATCCAGTCTTCATGGTTTTGGCACCCACTTACTTTTCTAGCCTCACCCCTCTGTACTCCAGCCAGAGTGAATGCTTGTTTTTTCAAGCATGCTCTCTCTTGCTTCGGGGCCTGCACGTGTTGATCCCTCTGTTTTGAATGCCATCCCCGTACGCCTACACTTCTCACTTCTGTACATGGTTCTGGTCTCACTCTGAAATCACTTTGACCAACAAAGGTGACCACCCACCCCTGCTGCAAGTCTAGATAATGTCTCTCTTACATGTTGTCACATAACATGGTACTTTGCGCCTTTTAATCATCTGTGTAAGACTACAATATCTGTAAGGATACGGATGGAGTTCTGTCTTATTCTCTATCCCCAGTATCCCTTTACCTGTCATATCCTTCTCATCCCTACAGAGGGTCATGAAATTTTAGTGTTACAACTACTTGGTTACAAACATGATCACCCATGGTATCACAATGGAAAAACCAGTTCTGTAATTGGTTATATAACTTAGAGAAGGGCAGACAGTGTCAGAGCTAGTAATAATTACCAGAATTCTCTTCCAAGGGTTCTCAGTTGATCCTTTGTACCACACCCTACTTTAATGGGTGAAATGGGAGAAAGGTGGTGACATGGTGAAATTTAATGTGTTGAAAGCATTGCAGTTGCCAAAGTGGAATACTTGCAATTTTATTTACACACGGATTATTCAGAAGACAATCCAAACATTTTAATATGGGAAGATGGAAGGAAAAAAATGGCTACATGAGTGGACTACTTCGAGGTGCAGTAGACTAGACCACACAGATATCAGAATGAATGCCGGGTGGAACAGATCATTCTAAACTGGGGTTTATGGAAAGTACAGAAGGAAGTCATTTAAATCTATCCATGGACTCCTTTAACTATTGAATATCTTTTAGGTATTTTGGAAGATATGATTGTTGCCCAGTACTTGCCTTAAAGTAGCTTATTATGAAACGGAGCTCTATAATAACTATACAGAAGTCAGATTGTGTGTCATGAACCAAGTATTATGGTTAATCCAGTTCTCAGCTACTGAGATTAAATGAAAATCAAAATGAGATGACATATATGATATACAAAATGCTGTAGATGTTCTAAAAATATTAACTTTTAGTTATGGAGGTGATGGGATTTGTACTAGGTTTGAATGACAGGATTTGGGCTATTAGAAATAGGAGATAGCCCTGTGGAGAACAGAACGTACAGACCTGTGATGGATATTAGCAGTAGCTTGTATAGATGGCTAAATCTATGAACATAGTGGGGTTCGGGGCAAGAAAGTTAGGGAGTAGGAACTAGATTGTACTAGGACTTGAATTCCAGGCTGCAGAGATGGCCTTTGGTTAATTGGCAACTGCAAGCCATTGGAGATTTCTGAGCAGGAAAGTGGCGTGATTGAACCTGTGTTATAGGGATGTTAATTTGGCATACATGGACAGAAATCACTGAATGTGTACTAACCTGGAAGAAGAGTTATACGTATGGAGGTTACAGAATCAATCAAGTCATAAAATAATAAGGTCCTAAATAAGTGTAACAACAATGGGCATGGAAAACAACAGGTATCCACATTTCCAAACTCCTAAAGATCTTAAAGTCTTTTTTTTTTTTTAAAGATTTTATTTATTTATTTGACAGAGATAGAGACAGCCAGCGAGAGAGGGAACACAAGCAGGGGGAGTGGGAGAGGAAGAAGCAGGCTCATAGCGGAGGAGCCTGATGTGGGGCTCGATCCCACAACGCCGGGATCACGCCCTGAGCCGAAGGCAGACGCTTAACCGCTGTGCCACCCAGGTGCCCCCCAAAGATCTTAAAAAGTCTTATTGAAGTGAAGTAGAGATGATGAGGGAGGGAGAATATCGAAGGCAAGTATGGCCTGAGACTTGACTCATAACTTACCCCTCCTTGTAAGACCACAACAAACACCACACCATACTCAGAATTTTTCTGCCTTCTTACTGCCAACGTTGTTCTTAGATCCAAAGTGTGCAATTTCTCTCTTTCGGTAGGACGGGCTAATATTCAGCAGCTATGAATTAGTACAGTTGTAAATGTGGTTAGGATATTGGATTGGTGAATAGCTACTGCCCTAAGTCTCTTGACTGTTCCCTTACTGATCTGACCCCTTTTCCAGGCTCACTGGCACCTGTCCCATCGTCCAGCAGCTGTAGAGGGAATATCTGGCAGACGAGTGGGCCTGTAGAATTCTGTTTGATACTACAGCTGATGTCCATTGTCATTGATCAATGACCGTGCCATTCTGAGTTGTAATATTTTGAATAGTACTCTTACCATGGATGAAGTTTTCTCTCAGCAGGTTCTCAAGTTCTTCAAGCAATAAACCTATACATGTCTGAATCTCAGGGATAAATCTACCCTAGGTTCAAGTTGAAACCTTGTTGCGCTGAAACGCGTAGGATTTCACATTTAAGTAATTGATTAATTGGTTATTTTATTTTATTTTATTTTATTTACAAGAGAACACATCTATATCTTTATTGACTTTCAGTGAGTTTAAATCCTTGAGGAGTACAGCATCACATGGATTCTGTGGCCAATGGCCTTAGCAGGAAGGTTGCTTTGGAATTTGGCACATGCCACTGTTTCCATGAGCGTGAGTTACTTTTCCCCGGATTACTCTGCATTTTTGTTTGTTTGCTTGTTTCGGTTGGTTTGGTTTTGGTTTTCCACTGGGAGTCACTGTGTTGTTCTTTGTTTTACACACAGAAGCTCATCTCTTGCCTAGATAGAATTCAGGTTCATCTCAAGCATAAACACCTTCAATTTTAAGGAGCTATGTGCTCCATCTGGTTGCAGAAACCCCACTTAGAACCAGCAAAAATGGCCTTGGACCATAACCTTCCAGACATTTTTGCCATTTTAGGAATCCTGTTCCCAGCAGGCCTCCAAAGGCTCCAAAATGACCTGATTAATTGGTAATTTTAATAACTGTTAATAACCCAGTGCTAGAGCGAGTACAATAAGATATATGCTTTCAGTCCAAATAATGGAAATACAAAGTAATTTGGCAATAGGCGAATGAGTTTGAAAAGTTAATATTATTTTGCTTAAGAAAAAAAGTTCAGTGGATGAAAGAAATAAGGGAACAGGGAAAGTTGTTTATAATTATAAAAAATTGGAATCAACTTACCAATGTGGTTTAGCTTACAGTAAATTTATTTTCTTCTTTATATGATTCTAAGTTATTGGCTATTTGAGAAAGAATAAACAAGGTTAAAGATCATTTTAAAATCTCCAGTGGCCTCTCCTAAAAGTACTTGCCCACAAAATTTTTGTTGTAAAACTTAGGATGATCTCACATTTCTCATCCAGACAGTGAACACCTTAAGACAATTAAGAACACAGAGTTTTCAACAAAAAAAGGCTTTGCCTAAGTATTCTGTACTTAGCCAGGTTGTATTTCTCTCTCTTTCTGAGTGTGTGTGTGTGACGTATATTAATTCTTAGCAATATAATAACTTTGCTGATACATCCTCTTTCAGACACAGTCTTCTGAGGGTTTTATTTTTTGGTTTTTGATAGACTTGTCCTGATGCATCAGTAATCTCCTTTCCAGTCTGAGCAGATGCTTCTCTTTGCAACATGGCACCCTGCAGCCAGTGGTCCATTTGCTGCTTTGGTACCACATCGTTACTCAAATTCACAACTCTGTCCAAATACGCTATACTTCCGCCAAATAAGCTAACCAATCGCAGGAAAATTGACAGGATGCTAATTCATTTACCGCAGATTCGGTCGTGCAGTATCCAAGGCAGTTAAGAGCCTCCTTATCTAATTCATTAATGAACATGGAGAGGATCTGGGCTGTCTCGTAAAAGCACGTTTCCTCATATGCATGCCTACGCGCTTGTCTTGTAATTGTGAAAACGTTGGCTCGGCATGGGGAAAACCGATTCTCTTCTAGAGCAGTGAACCCCGGTGCTCGAAATCCTAGCACAACTATTTGTAGGAACAGATTCCTTATTCCGATCGAGTCCTTAAAGTTGAGAAGGAGCATGATGTTGTAATAATAAAGAGCCTTTTCCTGGGGGCCCAGGCACTGCTTGGTGCCCTTTGTAATAGAGCAGAGCTAGGGCTTTTGAGTTGTGTGACTCTTGAATGGCACCGTAATCTACCCGAATGGGCACCCTTGGAGTTGTGTGGTGCACGGCCCGAGTGCAGCGGACGTAGCCACCTCACCACTAGAGTCTTCGAAGGCATTTATTAACCCTTAAAGATGAATTGTGCATGGAAAAGAGCCTCTTAATACTTACCAAATTTTTAAAAATCAGTCTTAGATTATGTATATGAAGGAATTTTATAAGCTACTTGTTACTGTGTATGTTATTTGTATTAACTAAAATAGTCATCGAACAAATTTCTATTTAGTGGGTAAGATGGTTTAGAGAGAATGGAGGCTTCTTTGTATTTTACAAATTCCAAACTGATTTTTTTTGATGTTTTAATTTATTTCAGTCAAAGAATTGCACTGTCAGCTGAGGGAAAATCTAACATTAGCACAACATGATAGCTTCAAGAATCACACTTCCAGTAATAGTAGCTGATAACCACCAAGATGTTTCTGAAAAGAGAAAGTGCTTATTTTACCAACAACTAAAAGAGCAATTAAGAAATAATATTTGGGACATTTCCAGGAAGGAAACATTTCACATTAAAAGGAAAAGAACGTACCCCGACCCTTTACCATCACTTGTGAAACTTGCTCAAACCACAGTTTTATTTCTTCTTTTTAACTTTTGCTTGGTTTTAGATGAGGAATTTTCCCCCTTGGGTATCAAAGAAGTTGATTACACCTCTCCCACTAGAATTGTGCAATGCCTTTAAATAGTTCTCCTAAAGTCTGTTTTCCATTATCATTATGAATTTCACAATACATTTCCAAATGTACTTTGGGATATTTTTATCCAAAACACTGTTCTCCAGTGTTGTCGACTCTCGATTACTCAAACCATTTTGGAGGGCAATATCGTTAAGATGAGTTCCTTTTTATGTAATATTATTTTAAAAAGAAATTATAAAATCTGTAAACAGAATCTGACTGCTCATATGGAAGATTTCTTTAACTTACTTTCTAGTATTATTCTATTTATAGAAGTTTCAAATGTTAGCATTGAAAAGGTCATAGCCATCATTAGTTGTAACTTCTGTATTTTGTAGGAAAAGAAAAGAAAGTCGCTTGCCAGTGACCACATAGCTTGTCAGTAGAAGAGCCAAGTTTGCAACTTGGTTGTCTTGACCCTAAGTCCAGTATTCTTTCACTTCACCCAGTTATTATTCTCTCTGACTTTAGTCCTCCCTCCACATTAAACCCACCTCCACCTTCCAACAGAGCTTGTTTTCCCTTGCCCTTCTTTGATTGAGGGGCTGTTGGTCAGGAAATGGGATGGCTAATGACTAGGTCAGATGGTTGGAAGACTCTCTGAACACACAAGAGCATGTTGCCCACTGAGAGAGAGAGAGAGACAGGTGCATGTGTTACATACAGTGTGACATGTGCCAGAGCAGAGGTAAGGGTCATGTACTCTGGGGGCTCAGAAATGAAGCCACCAAATTCTGAAAAAGTTGGAGGAGCTTTGAAGAATGAGTTAGTCTTGAAGGATGCTGGAGGTTCACTCAGACAAAGGAAAGCATTTGCAAAGAAAGAAGGTAAGTGGAAGATAAAAGAGAGGTAATATTTACCAAGCCCCAGAGCATTGACCAGGCACAACACATCTAGGAAGGAAGTAGAATTCTGTCTTTTATTGTCGAGAAAGTTAAGAGCTGGGGACCTTATTCTGTAATTTACTGAACGCTGACTACACGCCAGATACTGTTGCTTTACTCACATTATTTCAGTTAATCCGAACAACAAACTTTGTAAGGGAGGTACTACTGAAATTACACACAAAGACACCAAGTCTCAGAGAAACGAAGTAGTCGTTCAAGCTCCCAAGTCCAACAAATTGAGATGGGGGAGAGGGGTGTAGGGCAAAACTAGGCTCTCCTTGATTCCGAAGCAGGTTCTGATCAGGGTATGGAATTCACTGGTCCCTTATAGCAGATATACAGGAAGGTTGCAGACAGATTAAAGATATCCTTATATGTCAGAGTGAAGAGAGAGGGCCTCATGCTGTTGGTGCCGTTTTTAAATAGAAAGTTATTTGATCAGATTTGTATTTTAGGAAGATGTTCAGGCAGCAACATTCATGGTGGAATGAAGAGTAGAGATGGAGGTTGAGGGACCCGTAAGGGGCTTTGTAAAAATCTGGCACTGGGTGTTACACGTAACTAATGAGTCATTGAGCACTACATCAGAAACTAATGATGTACTATACAGTGGCTAACTGAACATAATGATAAAAAAAAAATCTGGATGGTAAGTCCAGGTCTAAGACAGGGCAATGCTGATGGAGGAAGGGGGAAATGCAGAGAATTTTTGAGGAGTAAAATCCAAACAACAGAGTTTTCTCTTGGATATTGTAGAAGATAGAGGGAGAAGGAGGAATCAGAGAACCAGTAACCACGAAATGAAATATAGCATTTGAGACAATGACTTTCTTTTACATATAATTTTAATTTACTTTTAGTTGTTTTTGCACAAGTGATACGTATTCAGCGTAGCAAAACTAGAAAATGTAGATCAACAAAAGTGAACCTGAAAGTCTCATAATTCTACCATGAATACATACCATGTATACGTAACCTTAAAGATCATTTCCCTGAAGTCATGTTTATGTATTTCTTAGCCAGAAAGGATCACATAATACAAACGGTGTTTGAAATATCCTTTTTTTTTTTTTTACATTCAACTACGTAATTTGGATGATCTTCCATGTCAAGAATTGTATTTTTATGGCTAGTATTCCACTGGATAGATGTGTCGTAAGAATTTAACAAACTCCCCATCTCTTGACGTTTGTGTTACAGCCAATGCCGAGTGTGTAATGATAAACAACAGTCACACATACATATTTACTTGCCTTTACTTGGGACAAATTCTTAGAAACGAAGTGCTTTATCAAAAGGAAAGCTCCTTTTGAGGCTTTTGATGTCTACCCTCAGGTTTTCCTACAGAGGAGGAGAGAACCTGTTTGCTCACATGCTTACTGGCAATGGGTGGTATTAACGTCCTTTAAAAATTTTGCCAAATTAAAAAGCAGCCATCACTTTGCATTTCTTTATCATGAGTGAGGTTAAACTGTTTATCCTGTGACTATTGGTTATTGTTGTTTTTTCTGTAGGAAATTTCTAGTTCTTGTTCTTTGTCAACTTTTTTATTGGAATATTCATTTCTTTTTCGTGCATTGGAAAAAGCTCTTTATGTATCTAATTTTTATTTCTCAAGATAGTAATATATAATTTTTTGAAATATGTAGCATATCTTTGCACATCCAATTATTTTTAACCTGTGAGTCTGGCTTATTTTCGGTGTGTATCTTATCAATAGGATTAAATTAACCCATGAATATTGTTTATTATAGATGATATGTTTGAGTTTTCTTCTATTATGTTAGTTTATGCTGTTGGGTTTTTTTTAAGATGTTATTTATTTATTTGAGAGAGAGAATGCATGAGTGGAGGAAGGGGCAGAGGGAGAGGGAGAAGCAGACTCCCCACTAAGCAGGGAACCCTACTCAGGGCTTGAACCCAGGATCGTGGGATCATGACCCGAGTTGAAGGCAGCCATTTAACTGACTGAGCCACCCAGGTACCCCACTTCATGCTGTTTTGTTTTTCATTCTTTCTGCTATTTCTTTTATTTCCTTACTGTTTTTCTGTCTTTGTTCTTTGGGTTTTTTTTCTCTTCCACTGATTTGTAGGTTATGCATTCTTTTTCTATTCATAGTTAGTTGTATTTTTTTATGTACAAATGTGATCCTCAGTTATTCTTTCAGCTTTATCATACTGATGTATATAAAAAGAAATGAGAACTCTCCCTTGTTCATCTTCCCATTCATCTCCCTATTCTTTATATTTTGCAAAGGTTATTTTCTTCTTTCAATCATATGTCTTGCTTTTTAAGAAGGAGCCTTATTTGGTATTTGTTTTCATTTTTGCAATTTTAGCAAGATATGTAGCGATATATACCGTGTGTTCTACTAGTTTCTTATCTCAGGCAGGTTATTAAATACCATTTCTTCCCAGAGTTGAGTTTTTAATTTTGATTTCTTTTCAATCAGTGAAATGCATCTTTATTTCCAGAAGCCATGCATATCCTTGAATGGCTTTCTCTTCCTCATATTCACCAGTAGCTTGCCCAGATAGATAATTTGGGACTCATAATATTTTATCTACGTAGCTATATATCTTACTTCCATTCTTTCTCCTGCCATTTGTTTTTGCGCAGGAGAAATGAAATATCACTTTGATTTTCCCATTTATAAATATTTTCTTTTCTTTCCTAGATGATTGCTTTTCCTTTATCCTGGGTGCATCAATCACTTTTTATTAATTTTGCCTGAAACTTGATGAGTTTTTTCCCCACCAAATCTTCAGGTATATTCTTATGTTCATATCACAACTAGTACTTTTCCTAGGTCTGTTCAGTTCTGTTCTGGAATTTTATGGCTTCTTTTTACTGTCCCAAAGGACAAGTTTAATTTTGCTGTTACAATTTGTATTTTCTTCTCCATGTGTGTGTTAATCTTAATCGTTTTCTCCTACAGCTGCTGACTTCTGTTTAAAGGAGACCACATTGTCCTGGGTCTTCTTGAGGATCTGTGCAAATATTTACTGAACTTTTGCTAGAAAGAAATACCCAAATAATATGAATAATTCAATAGTAACTCAGTATTTAATACTGCGATGCTTTGATGCAGTGTTCTCTTTCTGCTGAAGTATTTTTCGTGAGTCACATATCATTATAAATACTTTTATAGTGTTTTTCTCATCCTTTTTTTTTTTTTTAAAGATTTTATTTATTTACCTAACAGAGAGAGTGAGAGAGCCCAAGGAGGGGAAGCAGCAGAAGGAGAGGGAGGAGCAGGCTCTCTGCTGAGCAGGTTGCCTGATGCAGGACTCATCCCAGGACCCTGGGACATGACCTGAGCTGAAGGCAGATGCTTAACCGACTGAGCCACCTATGTGCCCCTGTTTTTCTCATTCTTAAACACTGTCACAGATCGAGCCAGTTCTAGAATTTTCTACTAAATATGAGAGCATGTTACCTTCATTTTTTAAGTATAATCAAGAATTTCAGAAGCGTGGTTATTTTTTCCTAATAATTATATTATATTATGAATCTGTCTTTTTTATTTTTAGCCTATTATGGTGGTTAGTACAAGGATTTTAGCATCCAAGACACCTGGGTGGTTTTTGAGACACAGCACATGTAGTGGTAAAGAACATGGACTCTGAATACAAATTATCTAGATTCAAATCCCAGCTCTGCCACTTACTCATTGTATAACTTTGGCAAGTTATTTCGTCTCTTACTTACTGCCTTATTTTTCTCCTCTATAAAATGAGATTAATAATATTAGATATGTCATAGGTTTTTAAGGAGATTAAAAAGGTAATATTTATAAAATATGTAGAACAGTCCCTGGTACATATAAATGCCATATAACTATTTGCTTTAAATTCTAGCTCTCCACTTCCTCTCAATTTTGTTGTAAACCTTAAAAAACATTCTTAAAAAAAATAAGCCAGACCAAAAAATAAAAATAAATAAAAAATAAATAAGCCAAACCTTATCTCCCCAGAAACAGGCCTTAAGTAAATTGACAACAGGAAGAGGAAGGAGTGCGCTACCACTTAAAAACATTTGACTTGCTAGTTAAAAAATGTAAACGTAATTTTGAATTTTTTGTCTTAAAAATGTAGTGAACCAATGTTAAGTACTAAAAAAAAATTCTAGCTCTATCACCTACTGAGTGACTTCAGTCAAGCCGGCACATCTCTCTAAGCTTCAATTTCTCATCTTTAACATGGACATAATACCAATGAAATTAATGCGTTTATTAATAAAAATATTAATCGTCATTAATATTACTTGCTAGTACTATGTGGACTAAATGAGACAATTTATATAAAATAAAACATGTAAGTACACATTACTGGGCTGCTACTGTTTTTAAATAACTCAAATGCATACTTTTTTAAAAGATTTTATTTATTTATTTGACAGAGAGTGAGCACAAGCAGGGGGAGCAGCACGCAAAGGAGAGGGAGAAGCAGGCTGCCCGCTGAGCTGGGAGCTCGATGCGGGACTCGATCCCAGGACCGTGGGATCATGACCTGAGCTGAAGGCAGACGCTTAACTGACTGAGTCACCCAGACGCCCCAAAATACTCAAATGCATACTTGACAGTGCTACACTGAATTAGCTGAGCATTGCAAGTCCCTCTCTTCACCAATTTCCTTATTAGTGAATTCTCGATTTTGAGTTATTTTACAGATGTGTAACTCCAGAGAGGAAGTTACAGATTCAAAGTGACATTGCCAGTGCAGAGGGAGGATATGAAGCAAGGTCAATTAGATCCTGCTTTTAATCTTTCTGTGTGTGTGTGTGTCTTTCTCTGAGCTGGGGAAAGCAGGGTCTTAATTCTTTTTTCTTCAAAGGGCCTGTTTCCCGTCAGTTGGATTATTTCCTTCAAACTTTTCACTTCCTCCTATCCTTAGTCAAGTGGTTTGAACAGAAACAATGGGCTCCGTGCTTTTTGCCTGTGTAGTTCTTCTCTGCTGGGAGAGGGCATAGAAGTGGGGGGGGGGGGTGCTGTGCAGGTTGGGGCAGGAGAATACGGAGTCAACAATATTTATTAAGAATTTTTTTTATGTGTCATGTGTCACTGATTCCTCTTAGTCCCTTAACATGCATTGCTGTTTTGTTTTTTCCCCACAAATAAGCACAGACATCTCATGCTCGTTGTGTTTTAATTGTAACTAATTGTGGGACTTAGGAGGCTACATCGCTCCTTGAATGGGTAAAGAAAATGTGAGATAGATAGATATAGACAGATATCTACACACACACACACACACACACACACACACACACACACACACACACACAGTGGAATATTACTCAGCCATCAAAAAGACTATCTTGCCATTTGCAACAATGTGGATGGAACCAGAGTGTATTATGCTAAGTGAAATAAGTCAGTTAGAGAAAGACAAATACCATATGATTTCACTCATATGTGGAATTTAAGAAACAAAACATGAACATAGGGGAAGGGGAAAAAAAGAGAGAGGGAAGCAAACCATAAGAGACTTTTAACTATAGAGAACAAACTGAGGGGTGCTGGAGGGTGGGTGGGGCTGGACTAGATGGGTGATGGACATTAAGGAGGGCACTTGTGATGAGCACTGGGTGTTCTATGTAAGTGATGAATCACTAAATTCTGCTGAAACTAATATTACACTATATGTTAACTAACTAGAATTTAAATAAAAATTTGAAGGAAAAAACCCCAAAACTACATCATTCTTACAAAAAGAATCTCCATTTGTTTGAATTTTACTATTTTTTCTATGAAAGGATATTGTTTGGATTTTTTTCTTTCTACTTAGTCTCAAAAATGCTGTTAACTATCAATTCATGTATCATCAATTCATGTAAAATGAACTTCCGCAGCCTGTCCGTCTGGGACATACAAACCAGAAGGTTCTCCAGGAGGAATCAGCACTTGCCTTCCGTGTCCTGATGAGAATCACACCTCTCCACCTGGGAGTACATCCCCGGAGGACTGTGTCTGCAAGGAGGGATATCGGGCATCCGGCCAGACCTGTGAAGGTAAGTCTCCCACGTTTGGCAAATAGCAAATATAAAAGCTGATCTCTGAAAGGAATGATGCTGGTGTTTCCATCCAATTCATTGTAAGTGATCTTTAATGTTCCTTTCTCTAATCATCGTTAGGAGAAGTTCTCTGTTTTTATTAAGTAGCATTTCTTATCATTGCACACACCTATAATCTTGCTCCAGACACAGTGGATCTGAGACCCCAGGAGTGACAGAACCATGAAACCAGGAAGATTTAGTATAGAAAAAGATCTCATATGAACCTAAAAGCTACAAATCTAACAACAAATTTGATAGCAAATGAGCTGGTTTTGGCTCTGGTGGTATTTAAATCCATTTAAAGAGAATGCTGTTCATATCAAAAGTTAAAACTATTTAATTAGCCTGAAACATGTACAAGAGGCGTGGGATCTGTAGCAGACGTACTTTGTTGAACTTATTCTTTGTTTCAAGCCACCTTAATTAAGAAGGAAAATAAATAATGACATATGGAGATCAAGAACTAGAAAATCTCATATCCACATAGATATCAAAATAAAACATTTTTAAAGCTTAAAAAAGACTATTTAGTCTGTGTAAAAAATTTAATTGGAAGTAAATACATACCTAATAGGAGTGAGATGTAAGGGTACTTCTTCCAAATATGCACTTAGAAATTGAAATGCAGTAAATAGGAATGATGTGGGTAATTTAACCGTGTGTCTAAAATGTCCTCTTAACCAAACAAAGAAAAGGAGGCTGCTTCAAAGGCTAATTTTGCTTTTTTATTTTCTTTCTGTAAATGTTAGTTGTCCACTGTCCTGCCCTGAGGCCTCCTGAAAACGGTTACTTTATCCAGAACACTTGTAACAACCACTTCAATGCAGCCTGTGGGGTCCGATGTCACCCTGGATTTGACCTCGTGGGAAGCAGCATCCTCTTGTGTCTACCCAATGGTTTGTGGTCCGGTTCAGAGAGCTCCTGCAGAGGTATGCAGACTGCCAGCTCACATTGTTTATTGATTGCCTTGCTCAATTTCCTTGACTTAAACTTTAATGGACCAGTGAAGTTCTTTGTTTCTTTTAATTTTATAGACCACAGACCACAGAAAGAGAAAAGATTATAGGACATCTGAAATCAGAACTACCAAGTTCAATTGACCACATCATCATAAATTATCCCCTTTATGTTTCTTTTATGAACAAGCAAAGAGCAAAGAAAGGGTCTTCCTGAGAAGGAAATGGACAGGTTATCCCAAACCTCAGATTTTAAGCAGCCAAGATAGGGTGCCAAGGAGAGTTTCGGAATGCTTGGAATGAGGGCTTTGATGACTAATGTCATTGGAGGACTGGGAACCGCACCAGGGTCCCAGAGCAGCAGGAGTGGGAGCTGACTTTTATGTGTCCAGCCATTGCTCGGCATAGACAGCATGCTGTAGAAAGTGGGAATTTGCTAAAGTGAGATCCCAAAGAGCCTAGTCAGGCCAATAGAAACAGGGACAGACGGCACCTCAAGTGGAACCTGAGGCTCACACATTGAATGGAGAGAAAAAACAAATAGAATGGTACCTTGGTTTTCCTCCACTCTTGCCATCTCCAAGATCTCCTTTCCTACTTCTTATAACTGTTGCACACACAACTTCCTGAGGTTTCTTTTTTTAAATAAGTCCAGGTTTTTTTTTAAAGATTTATTTATTTACTTGAGAGAGAGAGCCCGAGTGGGGGAGAAGCAGAGGGAAAGAATATCAAGCAGATGCCCTGCTGACCACAGAGCCTGACTCGGGGCTCGATCTCAACCCTGAGATCATGACCTGAGCTGAAACCAAGAGCTGAACACCCAACTGACTGAGCCACCCAGGCGCCCCTAGACAACTTCTTAAGGTCTAACAAGTAGGGTTGGAAGAGAGGGCTATCTACGAAAAGAAGGGAGCAAGCTGAAGGACTTGAGATTCCCTCCCCATCAAGCTTCTGAATACAGTATTTACCCCTGACCTAGAGTCGCCAGATGAAACACAGGACACTCAGTGAGATGTGAATTTTAGATACACAACAATTTTTAATATAAGTAAGTCCCATGCAAGATTTGGGACTTACTTATACTAAAAATGAGGTATTGATTTTCTAAAACTCAAATTTACCTGGATCTCTTTGTTTGTTTGTTTTGCTAAAATCTGGAAAGCTCACCGCCTACCACATCCCCCAGCCTCCTTTGACAGTACACTTTGGGGTTTGATTGCTCCAGGACCCCCCATCACACAGCTCCCTGGAGCACTGTAAGGAGTTTTCTCTTGGCTCTTGCACCCATAAGGAAAGGCGACCCACTCAGGCTCTGAGGTCTTTGTGAGCCCAGGAGACCACCACTGCAGTTATCAGCTACCAGCATTGAACCCATCCATAAATAGGAATCTACTTAATTCAGGTCCCTACCCATATTCTTGTCTGTATTTACAAAAAAAAAAAAAAAAGATATCAGTAAAATTATACAAGGGGGACCTGAAAGAAAAGGGGAACAAATGGGATCACTGAGATTCTGAGGTAATCACACTGGTAAATAAGGCCAGGATGCCACGAAGTGGGAGAAACCTGAAAACAAAAGGATTTCTGAGGGGAAAAAAAAGGTTTCAGACACAATGACTGGACATAGTGAAAAGCCAAACTCAAACCAGCTCAAGACACTCTTCTGAAAGTAGAGGAAAATTTCAAAGATTAAAAAAATATGAAAGAATAAAGTGAATGAGAATTGTCCCAGGAAATAGACTCTTCTTATATGAAGAATCTAAAAAGAGAATGGAGTGAAGGAGAATATATCCCCAAGCTGAAACCCTGAAAATGCACACAACTAAATCTTCAGTATTGAGCTTAACATCATTTAATGATAGAAAAAAATGATTGAAAACAGATCCATGTCTGGAAATAATCTTAGTGAAATTTCTGAATGCCCTGGAAAAATAGAAAATTGTCCGTTTCACAGTTAGGAATAAGTAACATTACCTACATAGGAAAGAAGATCAGACCTGAGGCTCTTATTAGCCATTGTAGATATGAGAAGATGAGAGGATGCTGCCAGGATCCTGAGAGAAAAAATCAGACCGTAGATTTCCAAACTCAGACAAGCTACTGTTCATGTGGGAAGGCCAAGGAAAGACCTTCTCAGTCCCGCAGTCTCAAATGGTAAAAAGCCACATGCTGTTACTGAAAAAGTTAATCGTAGAAAGCCTCTTACATATATTCCTGTAAAGTCAACAGTTACAAGCTCTGTGACAAATCTCTACCCCTTCTCCCAAATACTTCATGGCAGGGGATAGAAAGCATTGCATTTTAACTTTCCATTTACTGGCCTTCCAAAAACAGAGTGCGAGAAGCAAGTAGACAACCCCTTTAAGATAAGGTCCGACCCCTGCCTCTTTACCTTCCACAGTCTATAATCTGAGCCTCAGATCCTACACCAAAGCCATAAGAAATGGCCATGTCCTCTCAGGAAGCCATCCTTCGACAAGTTGTTCCCACAGCTTTGGGTGTCTGATAGCCCTGCCTTTGCTCTTGGTCTCCATATATAAACCCTCTGCTGTTATCAAACTTCTCAGCCTGGATGGGATGACCTCTAACTTCTGTATGTGTGTCCACCAATCTGTTCTCCCCTGATTACAGCCCTTGTGCTCCGAGTGTCAAGATCACGCAGGGAAGCATGGTTACCATGAGTGTCACGGGATAAGGGATGTATTTTAGGAATCAGATCTTACACAATTTTGGAAGAGCTGGCAAACTGGGGATCTAGAAGAGAAGTTGGGGCATCAGAGGTGTCACTACCAACTCAGTCTGTGAAACCACGCCTGCCCAGCTGCTGGGGTGCAACTGCAAAGGAGAAATGTGTTGGGAGGTCTAAGAAAAGCTTTGCTTGTGTATAATTACACCCCACGGCTCCTCAGCCAAGAACCTGGCAGTGACCTTGGAGCCTTCTTAGGTCAACACAGTTAGCAGTTGGGACTCAGAATGGAAGCGAGCAAAGACAAGCTGGAACCCATGGGGCATGTCTGCATTTGTCCATCACTGAGTCTGACTACAGTGACCACTGCTTCCTTTACTCCTTTCTAAAATCCGGGGCAGTTTCATCTTTTGACCAACCCTAACCTGGCTTACAGTAAGGGGATTCTGATAGCATATTTCCCAACCTAACCAACGTGTTCTAATACGAAGAAACACACTTAGCTTTTATTAATCAACTTGTCTGTCACCTTTGCTAGACTGTTAGTTTTTTATGAGCACAGAATGTATCTTTTCCTCTCAATCCTTGGTCATACCTCTGGTGAGTGATTAAGAACTTGAATTTTACAAATACACATATTGATAACGTGCATTGATAAATATGTCAGTGGTGGGCCTGTGTCACTTCGCATTATGCATTTGCATTTTTAAAAAGCATTCTTGTTCTTATTTATGCAATTTCACTGATATTCCAATATAAATAAAGTAATTTTAATCAAAGGAGAGATGCTGCAGGATCATGGCTCTTCCTAAGATCCCTTCAGTGTCATCCCCAAAGTTACTGCCTAACTTGCCAGCGTACAGAGCTGTCCCAAATGAAGATACTTAATCCCTTCCTCTGGCTCATCCTTAGCGACTTTAGTTACTTGAGATATTGTTCTTTGAAATATATACCATATTTCATTAATTCTAAAACACTTTTCCCCCCATATTTTAACATCTCTAAAAACTAAGGTGTACCGTAAAACCAGTGGCACTAAATCCTTTCATAGATATTATTGTTTCTTTATTAGTGGCACATAAAATAATGGTGTGCCTCATAATTGGGGCATCTGGGGTTCAATGAAATATGGCAGCTGCATGGGGGTTCACTTCTGTCTCAGAGTGGGTAACATGGAGAAAATAGTATTTTAGGATCTATTTTAAATCTAATCATAGGAACAGAACCATTTTAGTTATGTTATCTTTTTCTTGAAAAATCTTTCTGAAATTGAAAGATCAGTGTAAAATAAAAGGCCATTTACAAATTTCATGTTGCATTGTTAATGTTTTATAGTGTTAAATAATACTCAGTAGGCTTGAGTCTTATTTCTCCTTCGTATTCATCACAAAGCGTTTCTACTCTCTTAAAATCGTATCTGAATTTTACACTTATTTCTAAACTAGTAAGTGTTTTTGTGGTTTCCTAATGATAAGTTGCTAAACCACAACATCATAGTAAATTAAATTTTGTGATAGATTTTTTTTCTGAGAAAATGGTCCCAACAACAATGAGAATCCCACATTTAACAGAATTATTTTATTTCAGTATAGATGCTGCCGCAATTCAGAGATGGACAGGAACTGTTTACCTGGGGGAAAATCTAATTAGTCTTTAAAGTGAGAACCAGAGCAATTCTCACATTGTCTACTGCTTAGTAGACTGTTCTCTTGAAAGACTAAATTGCTATTTTCTAAAAAGACCAAATAAATATTTAAGGATTGCTTTAACATGGATGTACATCAAGAAACATTTATTGCAGAGTTTTTCAGCTTGTTGAAATAAAAAAAATTTTAACTGAAACTAATAAATAACCATGTTTCTATTAAAAACATTCTTGGTTGAAAAGGAGTATAAGATGTTTAAGGACTAAATAGGAATTCTTGCATATGCTTTGTTTCCCAGAGGAGCAATGAAAGTTTATTAAAGCCAACATTTGAGAAGCAATGTAATTTGTATGTGTATGAAACACCAACTCTAATTTACTATCAGTACTCTTGAGAGATGTTGCAAATCCATTTCGTCTTGAGTTGGAAAGCTGGAGTGATTTCAGCAGTTTATTAAATCTAAAAGTAGTTGTTTAATACGGTTCTTCAGATTTTATATATTTTGATCATAGGAATTTATCTATTCACCTTTTAATTCTGCCTCATACTTGGCATTATGGTACATATATGGACACACTCAGTAGAAGTAAAAATGTGGAAGGCAAAATACTTCTGTGCACCTGATGTGCTCCACAATGATTCTACTTACACGATAGACACATTCAATAAAAATCAAGATGTGGAAGGCAAAATATGTCTACTCATCTGTCATTAGTAGTTGACTTTGGTCCAAGTCATCCCAGGGATTGAAAGGCAAAGGTTTATGGCTTAATCTTTAATTTGATTCTTGAATTTTCTCTAAGAGTAATCAATCCTAAATATATATATATATATATATATATCTTTAATGCACCCAATATTTATGCTCTGCTGACTAATATCATTTGAATGGGTTCCTTCAGACTAGATCCTGCCAAACAGTGACTTCAGTTGAATATGCACTGAATAGTTTGCCCCAACTTCCTTTCCTCTTATTATAAAGCTTTCATCATAAATATATGCTTGATATGAAAAATTGGCAAATACCAAAATGTAGAAGAAAACTATATCTTACCCAGAGTCCCCCCAAAATTCTTGAGTCCCAAATTATTTTGTTCAAAAATATCTAGAGATTGTCATGTTGTCTTCTGGCCTTTAGTGTTGCAGAAATGCTATTGTTGATAACAGAACGTCGTTCTTTTGCAGAGGATATTGTTTTGTTTTGTTTTTTGTTTTGTGCTCTGCCTGATGCTTGCAGGATTGTATCTGTGAGCAGAGGAATATATATGACCATCCTTTGGCATATTCAACAGGAATGCATTCCCTTTTCCTCTCCATATCTGTTTATGATAGGGGTGTATATGCCATCTGACTGAAAGGGTAAATTTCCACGGGGCTGTTCACTCTCCCCACCTCCCCCCTGCTCTTTCTTCCCCTTTCCTCTGTTCCTACTTTACCTGCCCCTCCCTATTCTTCAGCTACCCCTCCCTCCTCTGCACTGTTCTTCCTACTCCTCCTTTCCGTTTTCTTCTCTCCTCTCCTCTTCTTCTCTTCTTCTACCTACTTTCCCCTCACCTTCTCTTTCCTTTCTTTTCTTTTTCTTTTTTTTTTTTTAAAGATTTTATTTATTTATTCAACAGAGATAGAGACAGCTAGCGAGAGAGGGAACACAAGCAGGGGGAGTGGGAGAGGAAGAAGCAGGCTCATAGAGGAAGAGCCTGATGTGGGGCTCGATCCTACAATGCCGGGATCACGCCCTGAGTCGAAGGCAGACGCTTAACCGCTGTGCCACCCAGGCGCCCCTCTTTTCTTTTCTTATTCTCCTACTTCCTTTCTCCTTTATTCTTGCACTCCTTCCCCTGATTGGAAATCCTGAACAGAGTGGGTTTTTAACTAGAACTGTAGGAAAAGAGGTGTAGAAAGAGTAACTCTTTAGCGATGATTTTCTCTACAGAACATACAATAGATTGGAGATCCCAGTAAGGTATAGAAATTGATGGAGTTGAAGTGCTTGAAGGAGTGATCCAAGAAGATAGGAGGTTGTTGTCAGAGAGTGGGATGCTTAGGTTGGTGATGGCTAGGTCTAGAGGAGAAGGCAGTGGAAGGGAGGCTGAGATAGGGTGAAGGATATGGTTATTGGAGAAGAGGAAGGAAAGAATATGACTCCTGGATACATAGAATATGTGAAATCACCAATGTGTATGCCTGTGTGTGTGTGTGAGAGAGAGAGACAGAGAGACAGAGACAATAAAATCTTCAAAGAATAAGAAGTGGCCCAGAGGTCAGAAGACAACTGGGGGGAAAGAAAAGATGTTGAATATTTAACATGACACTTTCTGGGAGCTTAAGGGTTTTAGAAAGAAAAGAGGAAGGGAGAGAGAAAAATCTGGGAAGGCACAAGGAGCAAAGAAGACCCCTCTCCCCCTGCAGGCTCTGTGTATAAGAGACAATAAGATTTTGATTGGGATAAGAAGGTGAAAGAAAAGTTGACAAGTGAAGTTTAGGGTAGGAGAGGATTTATTGAAGACTGATCATGTTTCCAGAGGGCAGGCGCAACGATTCGTGAATGAGATTTGGATTAGAACTACACAGGGATGACCGTGGTAGATGAGGGATGACTTTGGAGCCTTGGGCTTCCTAAAAGATTGTCAGAAACAGGAATATAGGATGTCATAGGATTAATTGAGACAGACCCTAAGACACATTATGGGATTTTGGTGGGCTGGGCAGTGAGGAAGATCTTGCTGGAAGAGCTTAGAGCTCAGATGCTGTTTGGGGACCCGCAAAGGCAGGGGCAGTCCGAGTGCCCTCTTGGAGCTTCTCTGATGCTGTGTTGAGGCTATCGAGTTAGAATTAGCAGTACCAAGAAAATGCATGTTTCTCTGGACACCCCGTGGTGCTTCTGCTGATGGCGCTGAGGCTGACCGAGACACGGGGCATTTCCAGAATCAAGGGTTTAGGAAATACCGCCTGGCTGCTGTCTCATGGTGGTTTTGAAGCTGACAGATAAAGGAATCTTGTCACCAGTTGTACCAGATCACTTCTCAGACCAGGGAAATGTGATCCTAGGTCACATGCTCTACCTCTAAGCAGGGTTGGAGCACACACAAATCCCATGAGCGGACAGAGGGGAGAGATCTTTCCTAGGAAATTAGCAAAGGAAAAGTGAATGGATGCCGGGCATAGGAAATTAGGAATTAACATGCAGCTACTGGTATCAAAGAGCCAGGTAATCCTAAACTGATGTGATAGCTCCACTGTCATCGGAGACCCAGGCTTCTTTAATTTTTTTGCTCTACCATCTTAGGGCATGGTCGTTATCCCATAGGAGTATCCTGTACTTATACTATAATATGCTGGGGTACTTTCCCTCCTGTCCGTATTTCAGGACAAAGAAGGAGTGGGGGGGGGAACTCTCTCAATTGAAAGAGTCTCCATTAAAAGCTTTTCCAGACATCCCACACAACTGCAGCTCATAGCTCGTTGTCTGCCATTTGTTGTGATGGAGGTGGGCAGTTGTTACCTCCTAGCTGTGTGTATTCTATGCTGAATAAAATTGGGAAGAACGTTACTGGGTAGGCAACTAGCTGTCTTTGCCACAACAGCAAAAACACACAAACAAATCAATGTTAGTGCATAAGTCAAGATTAACATCAGGAACTAGGATTTGCAATAAGTGTCTTGGAAGAAAGGGGTGAAAAAGCTAAAAGGACCAGAGTTATGGTCAGAGAGTAGGATACTGAAATTTAAGATTGCAGAGGCTGGGCAACTTTGCAGGGGGTGGGACCATGAAAAGGGCCAGGATATGATCAAATGCCCGTGAGATCTGAGAATGGAGTTAATCGTGAACCTGAATCCCTGTCCTGGAAAAGACTCCTTCCTTTTGTTGGACCGTAGCCTGGAAAATCACAGCAAAGGCCCTGCTGAGGGTTGCAGAGGACCTCCCATTGTCAGCCACCTGCAATCTACAGGTGTCATCATCCTTCTAGGACTGGACTCCTTAGATAGCTTAAGTTTCCCACCTATGGGCAGGTGGCCGAGCACAGTGATTTTGCTTGGGCAGAGCATCTGATGAAACACTTGCTTTTAATTGTCCCACACTAGCTCAAAACATAATGGTGCGTTATTTACTATTTGCCATTTTAAGAAAAGGTATGTTCTTGCTTGCAATTTATTAAATTTAGAATTTTTGTCTTATTTAGTAAAATGTGACCTAGTTGTTTTCATTTTTATATAGTACGAACATGCCCTCATCTCCGCCAGCCCAAACATGGCCGCATCAGCTGTTCCACGGGGGAAATGTCCTACAGGACAGTGTGTTTGGTTACCTGTGATGAAGGGTACACACTAGAAGGAGGTGCTAGGCTTACCTGTCAAGCAAACGCCCAGTGGGATGGCCTAGAACCCCGGTGTGTGGGTAAGTCACTGAAGGCATGGTGCCTCTGGTAATTTATTTCTCTTGCTCTCATTTCTCCTCTTTTCTGTGAAGACCTAGAACTAAAATGGATTCATAATGAATATAATAACTACACGTCCGTATATACAGATGCACAGAGATACAGTTACGTAAATGAATACATTGTTTTATTCCCCTCCACTGGTAAAAAGACTTCTACGCCAGAATCCCATTTTCCAAGTCACTGAAGTTTACAGCTTCAAATGGTGATGGTTTGTTTTTGTTTTTTTTTTAACTGGGGCCAATTTGGAAGGATTTTTTAAAAAGCAAATGCCATGTGATCCCTTGCTTTGCTAAATACCAGTTACTTTCACCTTGTTGATGAAAGGACAAGATTATGAACCAGCAAACCTTAAGATAGACCATAGCATTCTATGTAATTGGGAGAGTTTTTGTCCTTCATGAAGAGTTGTGACATCTTACTACTGAAATTGGTTCCAGAATAAATTCAGGAGCTTTTCCAGTTTGCTGCTCCTTATATGCTATGGATACAAATAACAGTGGTAATAATAATGATGATGATAAAGGATAACTGCCATTTAGTGAATCCTTATTATATGTCAGATATAGGATACCTAGGAGCGTGGCAGGTGTATGATTAAATTGATGTAGAAGTGTTGGGGTTCAGAGCCGATGGCCAAGAGAGAATTCTTAAGACATCTTCAATGCTACAAGGTGGTTTTATTAAAGCATGGGGATAGGACCTGTGGACAGAAAGAGCTGCCTTCCTAGGGTTGTGAGGGGTGACTGATTATATACTTTGAGGTTGGGAGGGGGTTAGGGAAAGCACAAGTCTCCCAGGAATTTTGGAAACAAGGTTTCTAGGAACCTGAGGGGACTAGCTATTGTTAGGAAAGGTGATTTATTACGGTTTAGTAAAAACTCAGTCATGAGACCCTTCAGATGTTTATTAGTGGGCCATATGCTTGGAGGATGATTGCTAACATATATCCTGGGGTGTAGAGATTAAAGAAGTTTCCAAAAACATTTTTATGTATTAAAGTAGACTCACAGGATCCTGGGGGGTCCGGCTAAGAGTGCTTTTGCCCTTAGGAAAGTATCAGCATCAAGGCAGGTGAATTCCTAGAGGAATGTCACTCTGCCCGTTTCAAGGACTTGTTAGTGGGCTCTAGATAGTAAGGAAATTTAATTTCTTCTTTTGCCTTTGTTTTCCACATCAAAATAACCAACTCTCCAAAAAAAGGAAAAATAACTATATGTAAGGAATAAATTGAGATATGCCAGATTCCAATATGGGGGAACTAGGTGTTATAAATATGTCAGTTCCTTCCAAATTGATTTACAGGTTTGTTCTAGTATAATCTGGTATTGGATCCATGGTTGATAATAGAGGAAGGTATCACCAGGAAGGCGGTTAGCTTCCAGGGTTTTGGGGAGATTCATTTAACAGTCCAAGAATTGATCCTCACTGTGCAATCTCAGAAAAACTGATATTATCATCCTGAGAAGAGATTAATCTCTCCTGGACAGGAGAATGAAATTTACTATGAAACAAAAATTCAGTTCATTAGCAATGAGATACCTACTGTTACCAGTACTGTAAGACTTAGGCTGGACAAGCATGGTATTTCCCTGTAGGTGAAGCCACAAGGACACCCAAATCAAGAACACACTTAGTTTGCATAAAACCGAAGCAAAGGGAGTTTACTTCTTCACATATCCTACAGAATTAAATGAAGTGAAGGTGATGGGTCTCTCACTGTCAAGAAGGTGGCTTTTACAATGGGACAGTAAATCTCGATAAACCTCTGTAGTTGGGATGGTGTCTCCTTAGGCTAGATTTTCTATGTAAATACAAATGTTTACTCCTGAGAACCACCTCTTTCCCTGGTTCCATGACTGTCCACCTCCTCTTCTGAGGGACCCAACCTTTCATTAACAATAGTAATACCTCTAATAAGGATTTCCTGTTCTCACTTCTTCTTTAAATTGTTGTGCACATCTCTGTAATGGTTAAAAACATATGCAAATCTCGGTGGATTTGTGTAACTATCAAGGAAATTGCATCTCTTTACAGTTTATTGGGGAACAACTTACTGTGGCCTCCAAATTCTGACAACCACAATAATTACTGTGAAAATTCTGATTTTAAAAAAGCTAATAGAAATGAATAGACTGTGTATTGAAGAATAGAAAGGTACAAAAGAGAAAAATTTTGAACATGAAGTAAAATGAGGGAGAACTTATTCTCACCATCATAAGACAAATTGCGAACCCACGGTAATTAAAATAGAACATGAATTGTACAAGGGTGCACAGAACGATGGAGCTACACATGATTAAATATGGTACAGAAACAAACATTTGTTTATGGAAGAATATAACACTCAGTAAAGGAAATTCCAGAAGTCAATGGGAGAAAAGTTTATGTAAAAATTAGTTTTGACTCCACTACATACATACAAAAAAATCACCAAGTTAATTAATTAAATCAGGCAAATTAAGGAGTGAAATATAAGAAGAGATATAGGTTTTTATGAAGGAGAACTTTCTAAGAATAAAAAGACAATCTGAATTTTTAATGGAGAATAATTTCCTAAGAATAAAAGAAAAGAAGCATAGATTCAAATACATAGAGATTTAAATTTCTGTGCTTCAGGTGAATTCTTTACATCGTAATCAAAAGGCAACCAACAAAAAAGAAAGGGTATTTGAAACACAAGTAACTGTGTCAATGTTATTAGTGATTATTCTTAACATTTTCTAAGATATGGAACCAGACAAAACCACAAAAGAATATAGACTCCAACAGAGAGATAAAGGAAATGAATTCAATGCACACGTGAGAAATTAAAAAATATAATTTTTAAATGATAAAAAATGA
This sequence comes from Ursus americanus, assembly GCF_024610735.1. Taxonomy (NCBI): domain Eukaryota; kingdom Metazoa; phylum Chordata; class Mammalia; order Carnivora; family Ursidae; genus Ursus; species Ursus americanus. Next base: position 22,131,083 of record NC_142144.1, read on the forward strand.
AATTGAGGAACTCCTAAAACCAGTTACAAGATGTGGACTAAATTATACGCTGATGTAATTTTATAGTTATAAATCCTCTAATTATTAAACAGGGAGAATGAAAATAACTAAACATTAAATTTAAAAGTTAGGAAAAGAATGACTGCAATGGAATTTGAAAGAAATACACACTAATAATTAAGGAAAATGAACTATGAAGGGAGATGGAATGTCAAAGAATGGATAAGAGGGAAATCTTTGAAATTAATAAATTTTTATTTTTTTTACGATTTTATTTACTTATTTATTTATTTATTTAGAGAGTGCATGCACGCAGGGGGTAGGGGTAGAGGGTGAGGGAGAGAGAATCTCAGGTAGACTCCATGCTGAGCATGGAGCCTGGTGTAGGGCTTGATCTCATGACCCTAAGGTCATGACCTGAGCCAAAACCAGGAGTTGGATACTTAACTGACAGGGCCAGTCAGGTGTCCCCACAGTAATAGATTTTTAAATATAAGTTTTAAAAAATGCAAAAATGGATTTATTCCGAGAAGCTATAACAAAGCATATAGAGGCCCAAGGTTTTTCAGAGAATAAAACAGTATACATAAATTTGTGCACATAAATTAAAAATCCATGGTATTATGTATGATTTTCTATGAAAATCAAATTTTTTAAATGAGTCAAGAAAAAAGTAGAAATGCAAGGATATAATTACTTGTAAAAAAAACTGGAAAATGTTATCTGAGCATTAATTACTCCAAAAATGACTGAGGGATCAATGAAACTCTTCCAAACTTTGCAGAAACAGTAACTCTATACCATATAACTTGGCCCAAATAATGGAAAGCTAAATAATTTATATTAGCAAACGACTACAAGTTGCCAACTTGATAGCTATGACCAAAAAAGCAGATAATAAACTATGACAGTAAATATTCTACCAATCTACATTCAAAAGAATGGCCTGTCAACACAGGCAGAGTTTATCCTAGGTATGCAGACGGGCTTAAAATTAGATATAATCTATCAACATAATAAATTACTTCATTTTAACAAATAGGAAAAATTCATATGGTTACTTAGCAGAAGATAAAAGTGCCATCCATCATCATTTAAAACACATTTTCAATAAAATTCTGAGAAACTCATGTTGATAACTGATGTAATAAAAAAATATCCTTATTAAACCTGCAACCACTTATGGAAACAATATAGGCACACTTATTAAATCCAGGACGAGAAAAGGGTGCCCAGAATCATCCATATTGTTTAGTATTGTTCCCAAAGCCTGGAGCACTTGTAATAAATCATAAGATTAGAGCTTTGGGGAATTAAAATCATCATCGTTGGTAGATTACATGTCCACCCCAAAATGGAATGAATCTACTAAGAGAGTTGAGAGTTCACTAATGTCGTAAGAATACCAAATAAAGAACTTCTCCATATACAATGATAAACAGAATATATAGTGAAAAATCACATTCAGAAGATCTATGGAAAATATAAAATATGTAAGAATAACCTCAAACAGCAGAGTATGGAAACTGCGTTACACAAACTACAAAATGTTAGGGACAAAAAGAACACCTTAATATTTTTATAAAATTTTATCAAAATGTACATTCTGTCTAGATATATGTATAAGTAAAATGCAATCTCATTTAAAAACCCTAGAAGAGATTTTCTTTTTGCTCTTTTCGAAGTAGGAAGTGATTCTAGAGCTTGTCTGGAAGAATATGTACATGAAAGTCACGAAAATGAGATTGAAAGGGAAGAGTAATAAGGATAGTAAAGAGAAAGTAGCTCTACTGGGTTTTAAAATATATACTAAAACTACAAAAATGAAGACTTTGCAAGTACTGCTATATAAACAAAGACCAAATAAATCCCAAAGCTTTATGAGTTTCATGTATCACTAAGGAAGCATTACAGGTCAGTTGAGAAGAAAAGATTTATTCAATTTATTACATAGAAAAATTGGCTAGCTCCTTGGGAAAAACAAAGGAAACAAAGTGAAATTCTTGTGTGTCTTTAATTCACACCAGACACTGACATCAGTTCTTTGGAGGTTTTAAAGTATAAATTAAAAACTAAAATCATTAAAAATTAGAGGAGAGTATAGTTAAAATATGTGAATGTTAACCAATTTCAGAACTTAAGTATAAAAGAGGTGAAAGTGAAGTCAGTAGACTATATAAAAATTTAAGAATGTTTACTCAAAAGAACATAAGCAAACAATAAAGAAGAGAATATTAGGGAACAAAATCTCCAATGATTATGATAGCCAAAATGATAATTTTCTTAATTTATAAAGAACCATCCCTAAAGAAGGGATGTTGAGCCCCACATGGTCATTACATTTGAACCACAAATTTGGCTCTGATTTTCCTCTTCATTGCAGCAGAACAGAAAGTCGGGGTAGTCATTTGGCATGTATTGTGCAAAAATAAAGAAATGACCAATTTCTCAGGAAAAATTGCTTTTGCCGGCACAGGGGTTTGGAAGCAATTTCAGGGAGGAGGCATGGTGGTGAAGTGTTTTGGAGCACACAGAGTCTGCCACTTACCTACAGGGTGACCTCAGGAATGTTGACTGTGGGTAACTTCCCCATAGTTGTCCCTCAGCACTCCTGTTTGTAAGTGGAAATGGTAACAGTACCCCTCAGTGCATTGGGCTGAGTGAGTCAATACATGTAAAGCATTTGGAATAATGCCTGGCATATTATAAGCTGAATAAATGTTAGCAATTGTTACATGGGAAATACAGACTAAAGATGCTAGCAGGGCTGTCAGTAGAATCATCATAAAACAAATGTGCACATGGGCGGGGACACACACACACACACACACAGACACACACACACACCCTACGTTAAGTCTTAGTCTTGCCTTTCCATTCTGTTTGCATTCTGCCTCCTTCATCTATTCCAAAGATAACATGAAGAGTCAGGGCCCCAAAATGACACAGTGATTTGTGGGAGGGAATGAAAACTTTTCTCATATGTGCTCATTTAAAGATGGGACCAAAAGAACTCATAAAATGGAGACGGATGGCTGAATGTATTGCTTAATCCATGAAAGAGGGGCTCTAATTTACTATTTTAGTTTGTTTATTTTTAAAGATTGTATTTATTTATTTGAGAGAAAGAGAGAAAATGTGAGAGAGAGCACGAGGAGAGGGAGGGGCAGAAGGAGAGGGAGAAGCAGACCCCGCTGAGCAAGGAGCCCGATATGGGGCTCGACCCAGAACCCTGGGATCATGACCTAAGCCTGAGGCTGACGCTTAACCAACTGAGCCACCCAGGTGCCCTAATTTACCATATTATACTTAAGAGCCATAAATGTTCTGCAAACTGAAAGAAGGTGCTCCAAGCGAGTGATAAAAGTCAAAATTGGCATGAATTAAAATATCCGTTAGAAGTTTTTCAAGGTACTGATACACTGTCAAAATAACATGAGATAACCTAAGAGAGACAGTTTAGCATTATTTATAATGTATCATATGTTCAGTGTCATAAACAGATATCACTTAGTGACTTATGTCAATTCCAAGGCAGCATAACTATGTTTTTCTTGAAATTTGTGGGAATGCAAGTAACATCCTTTCATTTCGCTGCAATAGAGCGCCACTGCCCCACCTTTCAGAAGCCCAGAGGTGTCGTCGTCTCCCCACCCAGCTGTGGCAAGCAGCCCGCCAGACCTGGGATGACGTGTCAACTCAGTTGCCGCCGAGGATTCATTTTATCAGGGGTCAGAGAGGAAGTGAGATGTACCAGCTCTGGAAAGTGGAGTGCCAAAGTTCAGACAGCTGTGTGTAAAGGTAGGTCCCCTACATTGGTCAGGTTGAGAACGAAATTCCCGTATAATGACATGTTGGTACAGTGTGGGGCTGTCCCTCTTCGCAGCTTTTGCTGCAAATCCATGATAAAGTGGTAGGTGTTATCCTAATATACTCTATGAGGGTTTCTGTTCCAAAATGATAGATTTACAAAATCCAATTATAATATGCCAGGCAATGACAGAAGAAATAGAATATAAGGATAATGTTAAAGCTGGAGATCAGGTAAGTTTTCCATCAGTAAGTGAAAATCTCTGAGGAATTTCTGACCCCTATAAGGCCTGTGGAACTGAGTCAATTTAAAAAGAAAGAAGTTATCAGCACTTTGTGTTTTTTTTTTTTTTAGAGGGTGAGAGAGGGGCAGAGGGAGGGAGAGAGAGAGAGAATCCCAAGCAGGGCTCAATCCCACAACCCTGAGATCATGACCCGAGCCGAAACCAAGTGTCAGACACTTAACCAACTGAGCCACCCAGGTGCCCCAAGAAATGAGTTATCAGCCCTTTGAAACCAGCGTCCCATTACTTTCACGGGAGGACATTGCCACCTTACTCGCAACCAGAATGGACTGCTCTGAAAAAAGGGGTATTGAGAACAAAAAAGCATTCTTAGAAGTAAAAACATCAAAAATATCTCTAAGAGAAGGATTAGTAAAGTGGAACAGATGTTGAAAAGAGTATTAAGGATTTGAAGAACCAAATTGAGAGTTCCCTCAGAATGGAGAAATGATAAAGAACTTGAATATCCCAAATGATCACACCAAAAAAGACCGAAGTCAAGAGATAGCAATAATAGGAAAAAGCCCCAATGTCCATTTAATAAACAGTTCCAGAAGGAGAGAGGGAAGTGGATGGAGGAGAAGAATTTTCTTACCAGTAGAAGGAAGTGTCTCTGAGCTAAACTTGAAACATGAGATCAGTCATAGTCCCTGACTATGAGGCAGGCGTATTTTCACGACTGGTGAAATTTCTGAGGTCCAGAGTTTAACAAGAAAATCTTAAATCAGTTTCCAGAGAGAAAAGAAAAATTTCACAAAAGAAACAAGAAGCAGACTTACATGATACTTATTATTTACAAGTACAGATGCCAGAAGGAAATACAGCAAGGTCCAAAGAATACAGAAAGAAAATTGATAGAAACTTTAAGTTCCAAATCCAGTTAAGCTGTTTTTCAAGGGCGAATGAAAAATCAACTCCTTTTTTAGATTTTCAGAGTCAGTATGCTGATGCATATTTGTGGCGGAAAAGTGTCCGAGTCTCAGCCCCTCCAAGAAAAAGAAAATATAAATTGTATAAAGTGTTCAAGAAACAAGAAGATATGAGACACAGATTATATCAACTCAGATAAATTCAGCTGCCAAGTTATAGTAGACGTAATTTAACATAACTTAAAATAGGGAACTTTTTATGTTATATATTAAGAACGTAGCTCTACAAGTGACTGATGTGGATATGTTTAATATTACCACCTCTAACTCAGAGTCTGTATTGCAGAGTTTCACGCTGCAAAACATTTCATTGGCTTCAATCTGTTGTTTTGACAGTGCAGGGTAGCACTGCTAATTAATTCTACTTGACAGCCTTGTTTTCAAGTGTAGTTCCTTCCGGCCACAGTTAACATTTATTTTTTCTGTTTCTTTATTTCATTGAAAAATATTTACCACGCTTGCTGTGTATGCCAGGAACTATTTAACACAATGGGACAAGAGACGTCCTGGCCTTCAACAAATGTGAATTCTGTTGGGGGGAGAAAATTCAATTTCAAAATGGCGTGTCAAGTTTTGTGGTCAGGAAGGACAGAGGGCTGTGGGAGCCCAGGAGGGAGCACTTCCTGAGGAGTGAGTGTCTAAGCTAAGAAAGGACAAGGATGGGGTTACCTAGGTAAAGAAGGGAGAGCTCAGGCACATAAAAGAACCTGGGCAAAGGCCCAGGTGCAAGACCGTGGAGTTTGCATGGGAATGATAGCTTCCGGCGTGGAGAGTGAGTTCCGGTCGGGGGACCGTAAGAGATGAAGCTAAGAGGTCAGTCAGCAGGTACCAGGTCAGGAAGGGCTTCATAAGCTGTGCTGAAGGCAGTCGCATATTCCAAATTAATCCGGAATTGGGATGTAAAAAACGAGTCATAGAGTATTCATGTTTTTTTACCTCTTTCTTAAATGACTTAGAATTACGTATCAATCGGCTCATTGATCTGTTCATTTTCTGAGTCAGATGTGGAGGCCCCTCAAATCAGCTGTCCTAAGGACATAGAGGCTAAGACTCAGGAACAGCAAGACTCTGCTAATATCACCTGGCAAATCCCAACAGCTAAAGACAACTCTGGGGAAAAGGTAAGATTTGCACAAATATTTGCATCTGTTTCAGATGGATTCTAAATGCACTGCAAATATGTGTGATATTGAAGATTTACTAATATGCTAATGCTAGTACTCTCTATGTAAACTGTACTCATAAATATTAATGCCTCATTTGATAGAAGAATGATCAGCCTTGAGTTTTTAACTAGAACTCTCAGATAAAAATCTCTAAAATGGAAACTTTTATTCCATGGATCTGTTGTATTATGTATCCACTAAGATTACTGGACTAAGGAATTCTTTGCCCCTTACTTGGCTTTGATGATCTTTTAAGGAAAACAAAGAGGTGGAAACAATTCCTGTTTATGAACATATCTTTTAAAATATGAGCCCTAAATGATTGCATATTGGCCAATGTGAAGGAGAGATCCATTGTTTTTTGTTGTTTTTTTTTAAGATTTTATTTATTTGACAGAGACATAGCGAGAGAGGAACACAAGCAGGAGGAGTGGGAGAGCGAGAAGCAGGCTTCCCGCTGAGCAGGAAGCCCAATGTGGGGCTCGATCCCAGGACCCTGGGATCACAACCTGAGCCAAAGGCAGATGCTTAACAACTGAGCCACCCAGGTGCCCCAAGAGATCAGTTTGTAATTCAGCTTTCTCTAACACAGTATTTTGTTCAGAACACAATATTTTAATATTATATATGGCTTGAGATAATTATCTGTCAGATGTTAAAAAAGGAATTCAGGGGTGTCTGGGTGGCACAGTCGTTAAGCATCTGCCTTCAGCTCAGGGCATGATCCCAGCGTTCTGGGATCGAGCCCCACATGAGGCTTCTCCACTAGGAGCCTGCTTCTTCCTCTCCCACTCCCCCTGCTTGTGTTCCCTCTCTCTCTGGCTATCTATCTCTGTCAAATAAATAAATAAAATCTTAAAAAAAAATGGAATTCATTTAGGATTTAACTGCCCTTGAATCTACAGTTAGTATTCACATATATGAAGATGCTTTTATGGTATATTGTTTTCACAGCTGCACATAAACATGTATAAATTGTGCCAGCCAGGATATATCGGGGTGGGGGGGCCACAACAGCACACACACAAAAACTGTTCTGATCATTGTGTTGAATATACTTAGAATTAGGGTAACTTTTAAAAAAAACTAACTATAGTCACCATGCTGTACATTATATTCCCAGTATTTATTTATTTTATAAATGGAAGTTTGTACCTTTGATTCCCTTTACCCCACTCCCCCCCGCACACCCCCATCTCCGACAACCACCACCTGTTCTCTGTATCTAGGAGTTTGATTTTTGTTTTCTTTTTTTTTTTTTTTTTCTTTTTAATGATTTTTATTATATTATGTTAGTCACCATACAGTACATCCCCGGTTTCCAATGTAAGGCTCAATGATTCATTAGTTCTGTATAACACCCAGTGCACCATGCAATACGTGCCCTCTTTACTACCCATCACCGGTCTATCCCATTCCCCCACCCCCCTCCCCTCTGAAGTCCTCAGTTTGTTTCTCATAGTCCATAGTCTCTCATGTTTCATTCCCCCTTCTGATTACCCCCCCTTTCTTTATCCCTTTCTTCCCCTACTGATCATCCTAGATCTTATGTTCCATAGATGAGAGAAATCATATGATAGTTGTCTTTCTCTGCTTGACTTATTTCACTTAGCATTATCTCCTCCAGTGCCGTCCATGTTGTAGCAAATGTTGAGAACTCGTTCTTTCTGATAGCTGAGTAATATTCCATCGTATATATGGACCACAACTTCTTAATCCAGTCATCTGTTGAAGGGCATCTCGGCTCCTTCCACGATTTAGCTATTGTGGACATTGCTGCTATGAACATTGGGGTGCATATGGCCCTTCTCTTCACTACGTCTGTATCTTTGGGGTAAATACCCAGTAGTGCAATGGCTGGATCATAGGGTAGCTCAATTTTTAACTTTTTAAGGGACCTCCACACTGTTTTCCAGAGTGGCTGTACCAACTTGCATTCCCACCAACAATGTAGGAGGGATCCCCTTTCTCCACATCCTCTCCAACAATTGTTGTTTCTTGCCTTGTCTATTTTTGCCATTCTAACTGGCGTAAGGTGGTATCTCAGTGTGGTTTTGATTTGAATTTCCTTGATGGCTAATGATTTTGAACATTTTTTCATGTGTCTGTTAGCCATTTGTATGTCTTCATTGGAAAAGTGTCTGTTCATATCTTCTGCCCATTTTTTGATTTGTTTATTTGTTTCTCGTGTATTGAGTTTCAGAAGTTCTTTGTAGATCTTGGATACCAGTCCTTTATCTGTAGTGTCATTTGCAAATATATTCTCCCATTCCGTGGGCTGCCTCTTAGTTTTTCTGACTGTTTCCTTGGCTGTGCAGAAACTTTTAATCTTGATGAAGTCCCATAAATTCATTTTATCTTTTGTTTCTCTTGCCTTTGGGGATGTGTCATGAAAAAGGTTGCTTTGGCCGATGTCGTAGAGGTTGTTGCCTATGTTCTCCTCTAGAATTTTGATGGATTCCTGTCTCACATCGAGGTCTTTCATCCATTTGGAGTTTATTTTTGTGTATGGTGTGAGATAGTGGTCAAGTTTCATTCTCTTGCATGTAGCTGTCCAATTTTCCCAGCACCATTTATTGAAGAGACTGTCTTTTTCCCACCGGATGTTTTTTCCTGCTCTATCAAATATTAGTTGCCCAAAGAGCCGAGGGTCCATTTCTGGGCTCTCTATTCTGTTCCATTGGTCTATGTGTCTGTTTTTGTGCCAGTACCATGCTGTCTTTGTGATCACAGCTTTGTAGTACAGCTCGAAATCCGGCATTGTGATGCCCCCAGCTTTGTTTTTCCTTTTCAACAGTTCCTTGGAGATTCGGGGCCTTTTCTGTTTCCATACAAATTTAAGGACTGTTTGTTCCAGTTCTTTGAAAAATGTCTTTGGTATTTTGATCGGGATAGCATTGAAAGTGTAGATTGCTCTGGGTAGCATGGACATTTTAACTATGTTAATTCTTCCGATCCATGAGCATGGAATATCTTTCCATCTTTTTATGTCTTCCTCAATGTCTTTCAAGAGTGATTTATAGTTTCTAGAATATAGGTCCTTTACGTCTCTGGTTAAGTTAATTCCAAGGTAACGTATGGTTTTTGGTGCTATTGTAAATGGGATGGATTCCCTAATTTCTCTTTCTTCGGTCTCGTTATTCGTGTATAGAAATGCAACTGATTTCTGAGCATTGATTTTGTATCCCGCCACGTTACTGAATTGCTCTATAACTTCTAATAGTTTGGGAGTGGCTTCTTTTGGGTTTTCCATATAGAGTATCATGTCATCTGCGAAGAGAGACATTTTGACTTCTTCTTTGCCAATTTGAATACCTTTGATCCCTTTTTGTCGTCTGATTGCTGTTGCAAGGACTTCTAGTACTATGTTGAATAATAGTGGCGAGAGTGGGCATCCTTGTCGTGTTCCCGATCTTAAGGGAAAGGCTTCCAGCTTTTCCCCATTGAGAATAATATTTGCAGTAGGCTTTTCATAGATGGCTTTTATGAGATTGAGAAATGTACCTTCTATTCCTACACTCTGAAGGGTTTTAATCAGGAAAGGATGCTGTATTTTGTCAAATGCTTTTTCGGCATCGATTGAGAGGATCATATGGTTCCTGAGTCTTTTCTTGTTGATATGATGTATCACGCTGATTGATTTGCGAATATTGAACCACGCTTGCATCCCAGGTATGAATCCCACTTGATCGTGATGGATAATCCTTTTAATGTACTGTTGGATTCTATTAGCAAGTATCTTGTTGAGGATTTTGGCGTCCATATTCATTAGGGAAATCGGTCTGTAATTCTCCTTTTTGATGGGGTCTTTGCCTGGTTTGGGGATCAAGGTAATATTGGCCTCATAGAATGAGTTTGGTAGCTTTCCTTCTGTTTCTATTTTTTGAAATAGCTTTAGGAGAATAGGTATTATTTCTTCTTTGAATGTTTGGTAGAATTCCCCAGGAAAACCGTCCGGGCCTGGAGTTTTGTTATTTGGAAGGTTGTTTATCACTGACTCAATTTCTTCATAATTAATTGGCCTGTTTAAGGAATCAATTTCTTCCGGTTTCAATCTTGGTAGTTTATAGGTTTCCAGGAAGGATTCCATCTCTTCCAGATTGCTTAGTTTATTGGCATATAGCTGTTGATAAAAATTTCTAATAATCCTTCCAATTTCAATGGTGCTCATCGTGACCTCTCCTTTTTCATTCATAATTTTAATAATCTGGGTCCTTTCTCTTTTCTTTTGGATAAGTCTTGCCAGTGGTCTGTCAATTTTATTGATTCTCTCAAAGAACCAGCTTCTAGTCCTGTTGATCTGCTCTACTGTACTTCTGGTTTCTGCTTGATTGATTTCAGCTCTAATTTTGGTCAACTGCTTCCTCGTGCGTGGATTAGGCCTGTCCCTCTGTTGCTGTTCCAGCTTCTTGAGGTGAGAATATAAAAACTGCATTTTAGATTTTTCTATTCTTTTGAGTGAGGCTTGGATGGCTATGTATTTCCCCCTTAGGACTGCCTTTGCAGTATCCCATAGGTTTTGGACTGTTGTATTTTCATTCTCATTGGTCTCCATAAATTGTTTAATTTGATTTTTGATTTCCTGGTTTATCGAGTCATTCCTGAGCAGGATGGTTCTTAGTCTCCAAGTGTTTGAGTTTCTTCCAAATTTTTCCTTGTGGTTGAGTTCCAATTTCAGAGCGTTGTGGTCTGAGAATATGCAGGGGATAATTTCAATCTTTTGGTATCGGTTGAGACCTGTTTTGTGTCCCAGAACATGGTCTATTCTTGAGAATGTTCCATGGGCATTAGAATAGAATGAGTATTCTTTGGTTCTGGGGTGTAGTGTTCTATATATATCTATGAGGTCCAACTCGTCGAGTATGACATTCAAAGCCTTTGATTCTTTGCTTAGTTTTTGCCAGGGTGTTCTGTCTATTTCTGATAGTGGAGTGTTGAGGTCCCCTACTATTAATGTATTTTTATCTATGTGTCTCTTTATTCTGGTTAAGAGTTGGCTTGTGTATCTTGCTGCTCCCCTGTTGGGGGCATATATATTTATAATTGTCATATCCACTTGTTGAATACTTCCCTTAAGAATAATATAGTGCCCTTCTGCATCTCTAACTATAGTCTGTAGTTTAAAATTCAATTTATCTGATATGAGAATTGCTACCCCAGCTTTCTTTTGAGGTCCATTTGCGTGAAAGATGGTACTCCATCCCCTTACTCTCAGTCTGAATGCATCTTTGGGTTTGAAATGAGTCTCTTGTAGACAGCAAATGGATGGGTCATTTCTTTTTATCCAATCTGCAACCCTGTGGCGTTTTATGGGATGGTTCAAACCATTTACATTAAGACTGATTACTGAGAGATATGATTTTAATGTTGCCATGTTGCCAGTAAAGTCTTTGTTTGTATTGGCTGTGACTTTCTGTTCTGTATCACTCTTGGGGCCTTTTAACTTTTATAGAACCCCCCGTAATATCTCCTGTAGGGCTGGTTTCGTGGTTACAAAATTGGTTAGTGACTGGCGATTCTGAAATGTCTTTATTTCTCCATCAATTCTGAATGACAGCCTTGCTGGATAAAGGATCCTTGGCTGCATGTTTTTCTCTGAAAGAGCTTTAAATATGCTCCCCCAACCCTTTCTCTCATTCCAGGTCTGTGTAGACAGGTCTGACGTAATTCTGATGCTTTTGCCTTGGTACGTGAGAAATTTCTTTGCCCTGGCCGCTTTCAATACTGTATCCTTGCATCTAATATTTGCGAATTTCACTATGACGTGACGTGGCGTAGGTTTGTCATGGTTGAGCTTGGGAGGGGTCCTCTCTGCCTCTTGGACACGAATGTTTGTTTCCCTTGCTAGATTAGGGAAGTTTTCAGCTCCAATTTGTTCAAATATCTCTTCTAGACCTCTGTTTTTCTCCACCCCCTCGGGGATGCCGATGATTCTAACATTGGATCGTTTCATTGAGTCAGTAATTTCCCGTAACCTACATTCGTGGGCGTGGATTTTTTTAAGACCATCTTCTATTTTCATTTTTTCCTCTATTAACCCATCCTCCAATTCACTAACCCGTTCCTCTGCTTCTGCAACCCTGGCCGTCAGAGCCTCTAGTTTTGCCTGCATTTGGCTCATAGAATTTTTAATTTCTGTCAGGTTCGCTCTCATTTCTGTCCTTAAGGATTCTATATTCTCAGTAACCTTTTCGTTAATAGTTTTTTCAATTCTACTCATCATTTTGACCATCGTTACTCTGAATTCCATTTCTGATAATTTGGTTACATCCATATCCATTATTTCTGTGGCAGAGGCCACAGACTCACTGTCTTTTCTTTGCTGGGGGGGGCTTCTCCTTCTTGTCATTCTGATGAAGAGAGGTTGCGGGGTTTCCAGAGCCCAAATTCTTGACTGGGTCCCAGGCCGTGCCCCTTGTTTTATAGGGATCTTAGGGATGTGGGCTTCTTCTTTAAAGATATTATTTATTTATTTATGTGGCAGCCAACCAGCAAGAGAGGGAACAGAAGCAGGGGAGTGGGAGAGGAAGAAGCAGGCTCCCAGCGGAGGAGCCCGATGAGGGACTCCTTTCCGGAACGCCGGGATCACGCCCTAAGCCGAAGGCAGGCGCTCAATGACTGCGCCACCCAGGCGCCCGGGTTGTGGGCTTCTTGATTTTTCAGCCTGCCTTCTGGGGGAGGGGCCTGCCGCGCCGATACTCAGGCAACCCTGTTTGGGTAGAGTCTCGGCGTCCCCTGCGAGGGGGGATGGGGATGGGCACTCTCTGAGCCGGTATTTCCAGGCTTTTGTTCTCTGGCGGCTTTCCCTGGCGGTTTGCTGAGCCTCTTCTGAGAGTCAGAGCAGCAGCGGCCGAATTTCAGCCTCTGTCACAGAACAGAGGGATTGCGGCCCGTTCTCTACTAATGTTCTGGCCACTTTAACTCTGCTACTGTTGGTGCTGCTCAACCCTGCAGTGTCCAGGGATGTGCGCCCCACACCCGGCGTCCCAGCCCTCACTTCCAGGGCCGGCGCGTCTCTGTCCTTTGTGTTTCTAACGCCGCCAGCCGCCAGCCGCCCCGCGCGCGCTCCCGGATCTCCCGGTCTCAGTCTGGATCCAGTGAGCGCACCGGGATTCCGGGGTTCCGCGAGATGCCTGGTGGCGCGCGCACCCGGCTCACGGTCTCAGTCTGCTGTTTTGCGGGTGCCGACCTCGAGCCCGCCCGCTCCCCCGTGCAAGTGGCTGCCGCTTCCCGGCGCCCGAACGCGGCGGCTCCCTCCCCCTTCCGTTTATCTTCCGATATCTGTGCACGGTTTCATGGCTCCCCGCTTCGTACCTCAATACTCAGCGCTGGAGATGTTCATTTGTAGAGATCCAGATGCGTCTTCCTGCGTCTCAGGCTGGTTCCGTGGTTGTTTAGGCTGGTCTGGTACCGATCCAGCTAGACTCGGGGGACCGGCTGAAAACGGCGTCTCCTACTCCTCCGCCATCTTAACTCCTCCTCCTGATTTTTGTTTTCTTAGATTCCATATTAAATGAGCTCATATTGTATTTTTCTTTAGGTAACTAAGGACAAGGTAACTTTTAAATCTGAATTTAAAAGTGCAAATGTGACTTCTAGGGCTAAATGGATTGTAGGTGGTATACATGTTGAATGATTGGTCCGTCATGCGTGGTTTCTACTTTCCATTAAAAGGCCATGAAAACATGCGGTGTTGTTACCTTCATCATGATCGTCAACAGACCTCCACAGGCTCCCACAGCCCTCTGTCCTTCCTGACCACAAAACCCAACATGCCATTTTGAAATTGAACTTTCTTCCCCCAACAGAATACAGAGACATATTTCAGGATCTAATGAGAGTTCACACTAAATGTAGCACCTGTGTGTTGAAATATTTTTAAAAGTACAATTGAAAAGACAAATGTATTTGACTACAAAAGTATTTTAAAATTTGTATTTTAAAAAATTCCTAAATTAAAAGACAAATAGCAAACGTAAGAAAAAATGCTTCAAACTTCAAAGGTTAGAGTATTTATTACCTACACATTAATATAAATGCATTCTATCATAATTTTCAATTGGACTAGAAAATTATGGAGACATTTAAGAGGGCTTCTTAAGTTCTAAAGACAATGTAACAGCATAAAGAATGTTTTAAGATATTATGTTTAAAAAACAAGGAACAACATTTCATACGTATGCCAACTGTATAAACTATGTAATTGGATAATAGTCTGAAAAGAGGGGCCCTGGGTGGCTCAGTCGGTTAAGCGGCTGCCTTCGGCTCAGGTCATGATCCCAGAGTCCTGGGATCGAGCCCCACGTCAAGCTCCCTGCTCAGTGGAGAGCCTGCTTCTCCCTTTCCCTCTGCCTGCCGCTCTGCCTGCTTGTGCTCTATCTCTCTGTCAAATAAATTGAGATAAAAAATCTTTAAAAAAAAATTCTGAAAAGAAACACACCAAAAGGCTGTGCCTGATTTTTTTCCTAATTGCTGTATGTATGAAATATTGTATCATTTTTAATTTTACTTTTCCTAGTAATATTTCAGTAAAAAAGAATAAACGTACCATTGCTATTAACTTTAACTTTCAAAATATTCATTTATCTCTAACAGGTATCAATCCATGTTCATCCAGCTTTCACCCCACCTTACCTTTTCCCAATTGGAGATGTTGCTATCACATATACAGCAGTTGACCTGTCCAGCAACCAAGCCAGCTGCACTTTCCATGTCAAGGTTATTGGTAAGTCGCGAAATTACTTGAGTCGGTTTGTGAAAATAATCCGGCACTCCAAGGGCTTTGTCACTCCTTTATCTTCAACGACTCCCTCCCACTGATTGTCCCTACTGGCCTTGAAACCTGCTCAAGCCACTCCCTCTTTCAAACCTTCATAACTCTTTACCTATCACTTTCTCTCTTTTTTTCTTCCAGTATGGGCATTTTGAAGAGTTCCCAGTGGTTGCCATCTGTTTTGTCTCAAGGGCCATTTATTCTCAGTCACTCAGTATGTCTGGCTCTTGTCCTCTTCAGTCATATAAGCTACTGTCATCAGGTTCCCAGTGGTCCCTAGAGTTACGCCTACTGCACACCTTTTAGTTTATTTTACATAATCTTTTCCTTAGATTTAAAAAAAATTTTTTTAAGATTTTTCATTTATTCATTTGAGAGAAAGGGAGTGTGTATGAGTGAGAGCATGAGTGGGGGAGGGTTAGAGGGAGAGAGAGAAGCAGGTTCCCCACTAAGCAGGGAGCCCAATGTGGGTCTCAGTCCCGGGACCCTGAGATCGTGACCTGAGCCAAAGGCAGACGCTTAATGGACTGAGCCACCCAGGCACCCCTAGATTTTACATTATTAGCCACACTCTCCTAATTGAAACTGTCTCCTTCCCTAGCTTATCTGATACCAGTCTTTCTCGGTTCCCCAACCCATTGTTCTCATTTCTCCTTCTTTATCTCTTTCCTACATGGCTTCTCTTCCTCAGACCAACTTTCAAATGTGGATGATCCCCAGGGTTCCAGCCTAGTCCTCTTCTCTTTCTCTTTCTATAGTTTTCCCCGGGGATTTTGTTGACTGACCACTTTCAGATTTCTATCTCAAGCTTAGATCTCTTTTCTGAAATTTCATACCAATATATAGAACTGCCTACTGAGCTTTCCGTGTAGATGTCTTATAGGCATTTAAAACTCACCCAAACCTAGTATAGTTCTCAGCTTAGAAAATGGAACAGCCAATCACCTACCCGCCATGCAAAAATCTGGAAGTCATTTTGACTCCTTTCCTTCCATCACCAACATCCCATAAGTTATCAAGTTCTGCTAGTTTCATCTACTTATTGTCCCTAAAGTCTGTCCTGGTCTCTTCATCCTTATTACCACTGTTACAGATCAGTCCTTTGGTGGGAAGGGAGGGGGCCCAGTTCATCTTTGTGTTTTCAATCAATTCAGTAGATATTCAGTGGGTACCAGAGACCCACCACCAAGATGTAATACAGGGAGAATAGGATATGTACCAGTCTTTAGTGGTCAAGAGCACAGACTCTGAGCCCAGTCTGAGTCTACACCCCTGCTTAAAAAGAGTGTGACAGGTAGCCTGTCTGTGCCTCGGATTCTTCATCCAAAAATAGAATTAATTAACATATTCTATCATAGGATTATTGTGAGGTTTTTAATTAGTTAAAATTCACAAACCACTTGAGCCGGTGCCTGACGCACATTGAGCTCTATGTAGACATATTGACATTTTGCTGTATTCATCTCACATATTTTAATATGTTTAAAAATTCAACACATTAAATTCATTGTATTTCAAAAAAATTACATAACTTCTTGAAATAACTAGTGTATATCAGACTGGCTCCTTACCCTAGAAATTACAGGTTTAGGTAAAAGTAGATAAAAAGAGACACAAGTAAACATCAGCCTAATTCATTTCATAGTGCTTAGGTTTTTCATTGCTTTTTCAGTGTTGTTTTAAACATGAACTTTGCAAGTCATATGGAAAATATGCTGGATTTGTTTTTTATGATACTGTGATTTTAAACATGAAACTGTGGTTCAAGCGTTTGCCAAGTTTTACTTTTTCACAATGAAGAGTCAGCACGGTGAAATGTGAAATGTAAAATCCAGCTAGACACTGGATTTTCAAATTATGAAAGAGAGATGAAATGGGAAAGAAGAGGGAGCAGGAGAAGGTGAGAGAAAGGGAGACAAGGAGAGAGGGAGGGGGCAGAGAGAGACAGAGAGAGACGGAGAAAATATTCTAAAGCCTCCATTTTCTTGTTTCCTCAGATGACAGGGTGTGGGTGTCTCACTGATAAATGAGAGGAAGCAGGAATGCTTTTGCTCAGCATTCCAGGGAATGCGGCCTCACTTGCTCTGAAATAGGCTTTCTCTCTCCTTTGGAGACAACGCCTCCGCTAGTATCTCCCATGCTTTTGACACTAATTGACTGAGTCTTGGTGCTCTCTGTGCCTGCAGTTCAGCTTGAAAATGTTTGTCCAGAATCAGATAAGTTTAGAAAATCTTGGAAATACCTATTTGCAATTTCTTTTGGGAAAATAATAAATACTGCCAGATTCGTCAGGTTAACTCTGAACTGACTTGATTCAGCACGCTTCAAGTGCACAGACCTCCAGTGAGCATTTCTTCACATTTTTCTTTATTCAACAGCTTTTTCTGAGCATGTGTTATGGGCCAGGTGCTATGCTCTAACCCGAACACCTCACTGTGAGCGAGAGAGACTTCGTCACGGGTCAACAGAGTTTATAGTCTAGAAAAGGAGTAAACCAAAGGCACTGCACTAATGAAATGACAAGCATGAGGAAAAAAGACTTAGCATAAAACAGAAATCTATATATTCTCACAGATACGGCTCACCTAATTTCTGAGTATGTGTTTTCATATATCACAGATAGAAGTACCCTGGCCATAATGCCCATGATTCTGAGATTTGATCATTTCCCTCCTTCTGCTTCTCTGGGAAGGTTCTCTTCACTTCCTGGTCGAGCACCTCAACTACTGTGGGTGGAATGGCCACTACATCCAGAATTGCCTTTTTTTTTTAATCTTTTATTTTACTTTTATGATTTATTTATTTATTTGGGGGGAGAGATAGTGAGTGATCAAGGGGCAGGACAGAGAGAGAGGGAGAGAGAATGTCAAACAGACTCTGTGCTGAGCGTGGAGCCCAACATGGGGCTCGATCTCACAACCCTGAGATCACGACCTGAGCCGAAACCAAGAGTCGGACGCTCAACTGACTGAGCCACCCAGGTGTCCCCAGAATTGCCTTTTACACGGCTGCGCTCAGGGTGACTTTAGGAACCTAGTATTTCTTCTTCAACAGGCAGAGGACAGCATAACAAGAATCAGTTCTTTCTTTTACCTTGAGACCAGGGATGCAACAGATCTCATTGTCAAAGGGGCTCCAGGGTCAGCCTACCAAGGTCAAGGTTCTTTGCTAGCACAAGTAGACTTCAGTTCTCTTGTGCATACCCCCTCGTCATTTTTGAATATCAGTTGTAACTTCTTTCTCTGCTTTCCTGTTTTTTAGATGTAGAACCGCCGAGCATAGACTGGTGCAGATCGCCTCCTCCGATGCAGGTCTCAGAGAAGGAGTATCCTGCAGTGTGGGATGAGCCTCAGTTCTCAGACAACTCAGGTGTGGACGCAGACATTCTGCGGTCAGCATGGTTAACACTGAATTATATTTCATTTTTAAAAGCTTTTAAAAAGGTTAAAAGAAATGAAAAGCAAATTGCCTCTTGTCTAAGTGGAATGAATAATCATATAAGGTAATATGTTTTAATGCTAGGATAATTATATATAATTTAATATTACTAATCTTCATTACTAATTCATTCAATATCCAATGCATATTTATTAAACCTATTCTAGTTGTTGTACTTGAAGATTTCTAATAAATTCATTGAGTCTCTCTGTTTACAGTGTCCTGAAGGCATAAACTATGCATTTTAGTAATATTGTTAGTACAGTTCTATGTATTCATACTCATTTAGTCAACGTTTGCCCCCTAAAATCAGAAAAGTTTATAGGACAGCAGGAAAAAAATGAGCTAATACAGTTGAAGTTCATGTTAAAGGTCTCACTAAAACCCAGTAAGCAACAATTAAATACATGCAAATTAAATACATTTCTTAATTAAATTTGCAATATTGGTGAGTGGGGGAAGGGATAATCGGGTGATGGACACTGAGGAGGGCACTTGATGTAATGAGCACCGGGTGTTATATGCAACTGACAAATCACTAAGTTCTGCCCCTCAAACTAATAATACCGTATATGTTAACTAAATTGAATTTAAATAATTTTAAAATTTTTCCAGTATTCCAATAGACCGACCTACTCAAAGAAAATCATTTATTTAGCGAGAATGCCTTTACTCTAATGAGGTTTTTAAGTCTAACGTTTCTGTGTAACAGTATAAATATTGCATCTTTTATTTTTTTACTAGTGACCAAATCAACATAAACTGAATGCCCAGCTGGTTTGTATAAATAGAAAATGAAAATTCAAATCAAATACAGGAACTGGTAAAGTAACTGCAGACCCGTCACCCCAAAACTAAGTCCCTTCTTTCTTCTCTAGGGGCCGTATTGCTTATCACCAGGAGCCATTCACCAGGAGACCTTTTCCCGCACGGGGAGACCGTGGTCAGGTATACAGCCACCGACCCCTCGGGCAACAACAGAAGCTGTGACATCCACATCGTCATAAAAGGTATTCTCTTCATAAACCACCAGAAATCTAGGTGACATTTGCTGTATGTAATTGCTGTATTTTGTGAGAGAAAATGGACTGCGTGTAGCAGATTCATAAAATTAGAATACTGACAGATCTTCCATACATTTTCCATTGTAATCGCTTCCCTTTGTGATACATAGAAATATTTTCTTCAAGAGTAGTCTTTAACATTTCATTAGCATTTTCACTAAAAGTACAAAATGTTACTGTCATAATTCTATTTTGAATAGCCGAGGACACAGACTCTGAAAATGTACTTGCAAAGTAATGCTATCTAGTTTTCACTCTTATTATAGGAAGGCCACAAATAACAACCCCAAATCAGAAGTAACTTAGCATTGATAATCTCTGCACAGCCTCTAATCACGCATAGGTCCAGCTTTTCAACTGTGCCCACCTAGGTACCAAGAAGCATATGTCGTCATGTTCCCACACTAAGGATTTATGGTGAAAGTTTCTCTAGGAATGCTGGTGGACAGGAGGAGTCCTTTTCAAAATTCAGCTTAGGCTCATGGAATTTAATTTATGTTGTTTATACCACTGTATATAAATAGTATAATTTTTGTAATGCAGCTTCTCCCTGTGAAGTTCCATTTACACCTGTAAATGGGGATTTTGTCTGTACTCAAGATAGTGCTGGAGTTAACTGCACATTAAGTTGCTCGGAGGGCTATGATTTCACAGAAGGGTCTACTGAGAAGTATTACTGTGCTTATGAGGATGGAATCTGGAAGCCACCGTATTCCACTGAATGGCCAGACTGTGCTAGTAAGTTTTAATTTCTTTCTGGACTCCTTTCGTATATGCATGTGTGTTTGGGTGTGTGTACGTTTCTGAGCATTTAAGAGGAAAACTGCCTTACAACAGGAATTGGGTTTCATGAGTGAAAAATGGTGCCATGATGGGCACCTGGCTGCGCTGTTAGTACAGCACACAACTCCTGATCTTGGGGTCATGAGTTTGAGCCCCATATTGGGCATAGAGCTTACTTTAAAAAATGGTGCCATGAATTTGAAATGTTTGTGAGTAAGAGAAGTGTTCAGCCCTTGATTTAAAATGTTAGCCCGTCAGAGTTTGGTTATCGATTGCTACAGGACAAGATTCCATTTAAGGCAAACCCATCTTGGCCCTCACATTGTTATTTACCAGAAATAGACTTGTCAGCATGTTGTGCTTGATCCATAAACTTGAATGTATTGTCTCATAGTCTGCAGAAGAGCTTATATTTAAAGCAAGATCCATCATAAGTGATGGGGAAAGGTCAGTGACAATCTCTTTGGGTCTGATTCAGATTTAGAGCTATTCTGTAATCTTAAATATATGTGTTGTTATGAAAATAGCACTATCTTTGTCTAGTGTAAATAAATATTCTTTGGAATGAATCTTTGATTCAGTACCATCGATGGATGGTTTAAATGCCAATGTCTTGGAAAAAAAGTAAAGCCCAATTACTTGAGCTATTTTTCCCACAAATTTGGATAGTAATTGAAAGTTCTACAATATCACTCACCTCTATCACAGATTTAGACAGTAGGATTTTAATGCCGATGCTATTAGGAGTCATTGTCTCAGACTATTATGGGACATCTTACTATGTCTAGCCATGCAAGTTTTTGATCCAAGGAGGAATTCTCTATGGGAATTATACTTTCAAGGATTATGATTGTCTATCATATTTAGAAAATTTTCAGTGTATATTGGTTAAAAATATAATAGAAACATATATGATATAAATTTATGTAAACGTAAGAGATACCTTTGACCCAGGCAGGATTTTTCAAAAATTCCCAGAAATATAATTAAAAAATTTTTAAATCTCTTTGTCCCTTAAATGCTTATTTTCTTAATGTGGTTGCAAGCTAAAGAATAATATATCAAAGCACGCCTCATTACTGGGTAACTGGGTACAGTGCCACTTGACTCATGGTTTATTATGATCAATTAATGCCTAGAAATTTTTCTAAACTGTCATCTCTTGTTTTTGTAGCAATCCCACAAATCATTTTAGAATCAAAGTCCTAAGTTACAGTTATTCCAAAGACAATTAAATCTTTGTGTTGAGAACACTTAACCAGCTGAAGCTGTTTTCTCTAACATTTTCCAGTAAAACGTTTTGCAAATCATGGGTTCAAATCCTTTGAGATGCTGTACAAAACAACCCGTTGCGATGATACAGATCTGTTGAAGAAGTTTTCTGAAGCATTTGAGACTACCCTGGGGAAAATGGTATGTCAGTGGTATCGTTTGTCGGATTTGAAAGGGTGCTGTTGAGCTGTTCATAGCCTCTCAGGGTAACCTGCCACTGGGATTCCGTGTCCTGATGATTTCCCGCCTCTCTGTAATCCAAACTTGCTCCTAATATTTAGAATTGCTCATAGGTTTTGGACTTCTGGAATAAATTATAAGTGAATCTTTATTAAAACATTTTGAGTTTTTAAAAGCATTCTGAGTCAGAAAACCAGAGAAGCATGGGGTCCATGTGGTTTGAAAATGTCTGCTTTGTTATTTAAAGTATGACAAAAATGCCATTGTAGACTGTATTTATTTTATGATGAGATCATTGAACATTGAAAGGATTTTCTTTTTCGTGCATTTTTGTTTTAGGATTCTTTCACTGTTTACAGGAAAGCAAAACAAGGTATTTAACTTGTGTTGAGCATCTCGAAGGAAATGTGTTATATACATATTTGTATCCCGAACAGAGTAGACAGCTTAGATTTTGGATAGATGCTAAGAGCAGATTCAGTGGTAGTAGATTTGACGTCTAGCGTGAGAGGAGGAGGGGAGTCAAGGAGGCAGCGTACGTAAAGACACGATGCACGAGTGGGTACACACGGTGGTAGAAGTGTGTCAGAGGATCTTTTCTTACTTCTATTTTCTCAGTGGAAAAAAGATGCAGAGTGATCAGCTGAGAGAGTAAGGACGGGGAGGAGTTGCTGAGGTTTGGAAAGGGAGTCGATGGTATCAAATCATTTTCTAGGAAAGCACAAATGAATGTGCTAAAGGTGGTAGGATTGGCAGCAAGAAGGATTGTGTTTTCCCTCAAGCTGTAATTAATCACGTGGGTGCACGTGTAGAAAAAACAGAGCAATTAGTTTAACGAGGGTTATGGGTTCTGCAGACAAATGATGGAGGTAGGTGCACAATGAGGGAGTGACTCCTGGGGATGAGCCATAGAATCTAAGACAGTTAAGCAAGGAGGTGAAGATGTCAGACTGAGAGACAGTGAAGAGGTGGTAGGGTCCATGGATTATGAATCTGATGAAGTCAAAGACTTCCGAGAGTAGGAGAGGGTGTAGTTATTGGTAATGACGAGGTCTGAGGGTATGACCATGACAGCAAGGAACAAAGTAAGGCTGGAAGACTGGAGGAGAGGGGAAAAGGAAGTGAGAAGCCAAGGTGATGGAAGGATTAGCCAGGTGGATATAGAAATCCCCAAGAATTATAACAGGGACAGTTACTGGATGTTCTTGGAATGAGGGGGTGCTACAGGGGCCATCGACTATACCATGAACTTCAGGACTGTGAGGCTTTAAGGAGGGGCATGGGAGCATGATCTGGAAACAGCAGGGAAGAGTGAGGAAGACACTTCCTCCACCTCCACACCCATGGTTTGAGAAAACTGGAAAGTGAGGTGTCATTGAGAGCTAAGGTGAAGGGACCGTAAAGAGAGGTGAGATAAATAATAGGAGATTCGCTGACGACTGTGAGTTCCAGAGGGCAGAGGAAGGTTCTGAGGACTTAGAGATGGGTGGGAGATAGAGTCAGAGAAAAGGGATCTAAAGAGCCATAAAGGGAGAAAGTTCAAAGACAAGAAATATGCTAGGGGCCCTGGGCTTCTGGGGATCAGTGACATGCACAGAGAAAAAAGGCGTGAAACTGATTCTGGTGGTCCACAAGCACCAGAAGCCATAGGGGAGGGGCAGGGGTCTGTCCAGGGGCATGCAGAGGAGGTGAAGGCTGGCAGCACAAAGGGCTCATCCAGAGAACACAGGGGTACGATTTACATTTCACACTCTTCCTTTCTTATTTGCAGGTCCCATCATTTTGTAGTGATGCTGAGGACATTGACTGCAGATTAGAGGACCGGACCAAAAAATACTGCCTTGAATACAATTATGACTATGAAAACGGCTTTGCAATTGGTAATTAAATAATGCAGTGTCAAGATTGCAAGGGTGATCTGCAAAATAAAATAAGTCCAGAAGAGTGGGGCAAACTAGAAAACTTAACTTTTTTAAAACCAAAACTCTTGAGATGATAAAAACTAAGAAAAATAAGCCACATTATGATTGTGAAATTTTAATATTTATCTGATATCTTAGACTATTACTAAAGCAATTTTTACATGGCATTCAATTTAAACTGCAATTAAGCCATTAATTTAAAATAGTTACACTGTAGAATGTTCAGATATCTCACCCAGAATATGTTAAGACTCAATCTATTCAAGTCTGATATGCCTTCTAATTGAATTTTCATGTTTTTTTTTCCATATTATTTTTGAGCATTTTTATTAAGGTTATTTCTAAGTATGGTATGTGATTTCTTTGCTGGTGTATCCTGCCCTTTAGCTTACTGCCTTAATAATTCCGAGAGACCTCAGTTGTTACTCTTGACTCTTTTCATTAGTAAAATCATCAGCCTTTCCAGTAATTATATTTCTCATTTTTCTTGCATTGTTATAAAACTGTCCAACACTTCCGGAATAATGTTTTTAAAAATAATAGTGATGGGGGTACCTGCGTGGCTCAGTCAGTTAAGCCTCTGACCCTTGATTTTGGCTTAGGTCATGATCTTAGGGTTGTGGGATTGAGCCCCACACTGGACAAGGAGTCTGCTTAAGATTCTCTCTCCCTCTGCTCCTGGCCCCGTCTCTGTCTCTCTCCCTCTCAAAATAGTAATAATAATAATAATAGTGATAACAAAATAGTGTCATGGTTAAGCATGTGGACTCTAAGACCAACTTCTTACATCTAAGTTCTGGCTCTATTAGCTGTGTGGTCTTGAGCAAATTTGTATTCTGTGCCTCAGTTATATGCCTCACCTATAAAATGGTGCGTGTGTGTGTGTGTGTGTGTGTATAAGACTACTGAACTCATAAGGCCATCCTCAGGATTAAATGAATAAGTACAAGTACCCATAAACTCCTTGGTAGGTGATCTGAGACAATATTAATTGACATTACAGCAGACATCCTTTTTGTTTCTGACACTAATCATAGGCGTAATATTTTTAGTGACTTAGCATTTAGAGTGATATTGACATTTGCTTTACACTTTTTAAATTTTAAAAATATTATCTCTGCATATATGTTTATTGCAAAAATTTGAAAAATGCTAAAACCCAAAGAATGAAATCAAAATAACCCACAATCCCATAAATAATTCTATTAATATACTAATGTATATATTACTATATATACATTAATATATACATATAACTGTACACACATATGTATATATGCCCATACTACTTTGTAAACCTGAATTTTTAGTTAACATTATATTGAAGGCATTTTTCTGTCACTAAATATTATAATTCAATTTTAATGGCCACATATTAATTAATCAATTTGTCATAATTTATGTAAACAATTTCCTACTGGTAGACTTTTTTCTATCTTTAACTATTATGTAAAACTTCTCAGTGAAAATTTTGGACATTAAAGTGTTAGAAAAACATGAAGTGGTGGGGCAGTGCCATGTCTAGAATAATAATGACTCTTCTGTCACACATGACACAGGTTTCCCCTCCCAGATTATTGAGGTAGATTGTTGAGGGTATAAGGATGCACCTAGAGGGAGTCAGGTGTCATCAGAAGGCTTTGAGATAGGTGATACTTGTCATCTAATAAGGGTCAAAATGGCAGCTTCTTAGAATCATATGTGGACACATGGTACAGTTGATCCTAAGAGATAAGCCTTCCTCCTTGAATACCTTTACAGTGGAGAGTCACAAGATTAGCATAATATTTCAAATAACATCTTGGCAAGTCATAATGTATGAAAAACAAAGGGCCAATAAATATATTAAAATGGTTTGACCTCATAATAGTCATGTAATTCAAATTAAAACTAAATTGAGATGCCCTTTTCGACCTGTCAGATTAACAAATTCAAATAAGAATCATAATACTCAAAATTGGCAGGGGTATAAGAAAAAAAATCATACTCATAGATTGTATGCAGGGGAGAAATTGGAGGGCAATTGACAATATGTATCAAAAAGATTAAAAATACTCAAACCCAGAAATCTAATTCTAAGAATATTTCTTGAGATAAAAATCATGCCAGTGTGCAAAGATGTACTCCATTTCATAAATTCTAAGTGTACATTTTTCATTTGGACACCTCTGATATTAGAGTATATCTTCTCATTGATGGTGCCTTACATTTTATGAAATCCTCTATGCACAAGGATGTTCTAGAATTTTGAAATGACCTAAAAGTCTGAAAACAGAAACCTGGTTAGTTTGTGGGACAGTCATAGAAGAGAATATTATGAAACCATTTGACGGAGAAATGCCATAATATATCATTGAGAAAATTAGAAAACGATTACTAAATAATATACACATAGTATAATCATTTGTTAAAGGTATGGTATGTTTATTTCTATTCCAGTGATTCATGTGTCTATGTATGTATAAACATATGTGTGTGTTAATATATTCATGGAAGAAAATCTTGCTTAAAATGTTCTAAGCATTATTTCTATATGGTGGAATTGTAGGTAATCAAAAAAATTTTTTGTCTTTGCTCATCTGCTTTTCTATAATGATTACATAATACTTGTGGGAAAGATGTTTAAGTGAAAAACAAAAATATTTATCCTAGGTAATTTTAATGTCCAAAGACATAAATTAGACAAAAAAATTTTTTAAGAACTTATTTTATTTAGGGGCGCCTGGGTGGCGCAGCGGTTAAGCGTCTGCCTTCAGCTCAGGCCGTGATCCCAGCGTTATGGGATCGAGCCCCGCATCGGGCTCCATGCTCCACTGGGAGCCTGCTTCTTCCTCTCCCACTCCCCCTGCTTGTGTTCCCTCTCTCGCTGGCTGTCTGTATCTCTGTCAAATAAATAAATAAAATCTTAAAAAAAAAAAAAGAACTTATTTTATTTAAAACTCTATTTTAAATTTCATTTAAAAATCTTTAATAGGTGGATAGGCCTGTATAAGTATAATTTGCTATTTAAAGCACATAACCAAGCAGCAACAATATACCCAGACCAGTATTAATATCATTTACCCAGGTTTTAGAATGAGTCAAATAGTGAGCTAGGTGGTTTATGTATATTGTCTCTGTTAGCCCCGAAACCTGTGAGGTAAGAATAATGCCCTCAACTTGTAAATGAAGAAACTGAAGTTCAGAGAGACGAAAGTAACTTGACTAGGACTGCACACCCTTACATCCTACATCCGGAAGCTACAATCTGAATCCACGCAGGTGGTTGCAGTGGCACTGGGGCATCTAAAGAACCTCACACATTGTGTTATATACTCCAGCGTGGCTACATACACATTTAACTTACATGCTACCTTCAGAAACTGCCCCCACCTTTAACATTTATTTATTTGAGAGAGAGAGAGAGAGAGAGCACGAGTGGGAAGGGCAGAGGGAGAAGGAGAGAGAATCTCAAGCAGACTCCACGCTGAGTGTGGAACCCTATGTGGGGATCAATCCCACGACCCTGAGATCACAACCTAGCCGAAACGAAGAGTCTATTGCTGAACTGACTGCACCACCCAGGCACCCCTGCCCCCACCTTTAAAACGTGATGCAGTATCCTGAATAATCTTCACAAAAGGAAACTTGTTCATTTGCATTAAGTTTATAAAGCTGATATTACAATTTTTTAAAAAGAATGGAGCAAACCCTGAAGGGAAATAGGAATTGATTAAAATTCTGCACCCACATCCTATTTACCTCCAAAGCTAAGGTAATTAACTATTAACTCAAAGGTAAGAATGGCTTAAATGCCTAGGTAGCTCCAAAGGGACTTTTCTTTCTTCTTGTGTAATTCATTGGTAAACTAAATCTAAAATGAAGTGCCTGAAAATTATAATGTAAGATTATAGATGAGGCATACGAGATTCTAGATGAATCCCCGTATGCAGTACATTATGGACAATTGAAGAAATAGGGGCAGTTTGACTTGCGGCTTAACATTAAAACCTAAATGCTGATAAAGAGGCAACTTGTAGAATCTTGTTTCTCTGCCCCAACTGTCCAGGACCTGGTGGTTGGGGCGCAGCTAATAGGCTGGATTACTCTTACGATGATTTCTTGGACTCCGTGCAAGAAACACCCACAGGTGCCGGCAAAGCCAGATCTTCACGACTTAAAAGAAGTGCCCCATTATCTGACCACAAAATTAAGTTAATTTTTAACATCACAGGTAAGGATAGACTGTCTGTTTGAAAAAACAATATTATGTGACATTCTCGGTAGGAAACGTATTTTGCAAATTTTCCATTTGTTATCATTCTTAGGAAATAATCCTGGAACTGAAAATTAGGGAGAGCACAGTCACCTGAGTTTTGTCGTTTTTTGCAATTTAATATCACAGATGTATTTTATGATTCTCGCAGCAACAGGCATCCTGCTTTGTACTCATCTTGGCATGGCGAACTAAGGCATGTTTTTAAAAAGCAAGAATTGACAGAAATTTAACATATGCTGTAAGGAGGAACTTCACAAAAAGGTGACGTAGCTCCAGCGTATGAGAGAAGGGTTAAAACAGATTGCAGTGCTCTTGATATTATCCATATACTAGTTGCTCAGTAAGTAGTGCTTGAGTGTGAGTGTATTTTCCCGGGAAGATTTTAAATATGCTGTTGCTTTTTGGTAAAACAAAAACAAAAACAAACCTGACTACAAATGATTTCCTGAAACACCATGTGTGTGTGTTATGTTCTATTTCATCTTGTTTTTATCTCAGCTAGCGTGCCGCTACCCGATGAAAGAAATGATACCCTTGAGCTGGAAAATCAGCAACGACTCATTAAGACTTTGGAAACCATTACCAATCAACTGGAAAGGACCCTCAGTCAGGAGCCCATGTATTCCTTTCAGCTTTCATCTGAAATTCTGGTAGCCGACAGCAATTCGTTAGAGACGGAAAAGGCTTTCCTTTTCTGCAGACCAGGCTCGGTGCTGAGAGGGCGTATGTGTGGTAAGACTTCTCCCTGCAATAAAAAAATATCGGGCTCATCGCGGGTCAAATGAGATGAGTAGAGCCGCTTTACAACTATGCAAGGGTATCGAAATGGAGCATTTTGCAATTGTCGCGTGGTTGTTGTTCTTATCATTTTGTCTCAGGAATCTAAGTAACCACCATTGTTCAGGACAAGAGAACTATTTCAGGTAAGGGACTCAGATCTTAGTTTTCTGTCTAGATCTTTAGAGCTCACAATTTTTAGCAGCATCTCCGGTGATACTGACTAATACTTTTTGACCACTTCCGTGGGCTGGCTGAGCACTTCTCGCGTTTCATTCTGTTTAGCAGCTCTGTGAAGTGCCATTACTATGAAGCACATTTTACAGAGGGCAAAACTGAAGCCATAGAGGCTAGGAGCTTTCTCAGGAAGTCTTACGCATTAAGACAGTGAGTGGTGTAACTAAGATTCCCACCCGGGTAGACGATGCCAAATTCACGTGGCATAACATCAACCATGTTAACGTGTATGGTTCAGTGGCATTTAGCGCATTCACGGTGCTCTTCAACCATCACCGCTACCAGAACATTGTCATCACCTCCAGAGGAGACCCCCAGTAACCATTAAGCAGCCGCCCCTCATTCTCCTTACCCACAGCCCCTTAACTTTTAACACAGACGACCACAACCTGGGTCAATTCCAGCCCATTTCCCAAACCAGTCACGGTGTATAGATAGGGGCGACTCCTCTAACCAAACTCTGCACGCTCAGCTGAACCAAATGACACGGGTCTGGTGTTACCTCTCCGGAGGTGTGGGATCTTGCCCCTGCGTGGGAAGCCTTCCTCAACAGTTCTTCGTGCTATTTCCAGAGCTCACTTGGGTGATAAAGTCAGCCCAACGCAGGCACCTTAAAATGGTCATTCTGAGCCTGCTCTTGATTCCTCCCTATGTTGTGAGTAAAAATTAGGAATCTCCTTGATCAGTGCTCCACATTTCTCAGTATGGGCTTCAGCACCTGCCGAAGGGCTTTCAGAATGCATCTTGACTCAGGCCCCATCCCAGAACTAATACATCCGACACTTTGGGGGCAGAGCCTTGGAATCTAAATCTTTAGGCAGTTCCCATGTCATTCTTACTTCATCGTCAGAACCATCTAAGTGCTAATTTCAAGTGTCCTCTCCATACAAATACTAACTTTGCTAGCAGCCTTTCCGTGGGTTTAACATTCCACTTGGGCCTCAGAAATCCTGAGTCGCTTCAAGCCTGCCAAGAAATAGACCAAATCTCCAAGGAAGGAAGGTCCTAAAATTGGCCTGTTTCCTCGGGACCCTTGAGTCGGAGGATGTCTCAGATTTATCTCTAGTGGACGGTAATTCCTGTAAAGAGAGACAAGGATCTACTTAACTCACCTGGTTTAGACTCACAACCTTTGCCTGGTTTTGTTTCTAGAAATGATGCTGTAATAGACCACTGACTGCAGCAGTCAGTTTCATAAGGGAACCATTCAGAGGGACAGCGAAGAAACTGTTTCTCATGTCTTAAAGCCTCAAGTTAACCTAAGTGTTCGTTGTTCTGCTCTTCGCCTACAGCAACCTTGTGTCTGTCAGCTGTGTGTTTCCCGGGGTGGTCTGGTGTAACCCACACTTTACAGCTCCTGTCACACAAGCCCTAAGCTTGGTCAAGAACAATTTGCATTTTCTTAAAACAACAACAACAACTTACTGTATGTTTCTAGGAATACATTTCTGGAAGGTTTATCTTGTGAGTAAACCTCTGACAGCAAGACTTAACACATAAACAATAGGACTTGGAAGCATGCTTTCTTATTTTCATGCCTCAGGAACCTAAATGTGTTCCGTTTCTATAGTTTACCGGTTTCAGTGTTTCCTGTTTTCTTTTCAGTCAATTGCCCTTTGGGAACCTTTTATTCTCTGGAGCGTTCTGTCTGTGAAAGCTGCTTGCTTGGATTCTATCAGGATGAAGAAGGGCAACTTGAGTGCAAACTCTGTCCCGCTGGGACTTACACCGAATATCTCCATTCAAGAAGCATCTCAGAATGCAAAGGTAATGGCCTAGTGCACATTTTGACCAGAAGCCTGAATTTTATCTTCACTTCTGAAGTGTAAATGGCAAATAGGATGAAATAAGAGCATTACTACAAGAAATTTCATTGATTTATTTTTTCTTTTAATTTTAAATTATTATCCTAATGTTTCCTTCACTTTAAGGAAGTCTGGTTTTTCCCCCTTTGGAACTGTCAATAATTCTAATCCACCTTTTAAAAAAAAGATTTACTTACTTATTTATTTATTTTTTGTTTTTTGTTTTTTTAAAGATTTTATTTATTTATTTGACAGAGATAGCCAGCGAGAGAGGGAACACAAGCAGGGGGAGTGGGAGGGAAGAAGCAGGCTCATAGCGGAGGAGCCCGATGTGGGGCTCGATCCCATAACGCCAGGATCATGCCCTGAGCCGAAGGCAGACGCTTAACCGCTGTGCCACCCAGGCGCCCCTATTTATTTATTTTTGAGAGCGAAAGCACAAATGGGAGGGGCAGAGGGAGAAAGAAGAGTTCAAGTAGACTCCATGCTGAGCATGGAGCCTGACCCAGGACTTGATCCCACGGCCCTGATTTCGTGACCTGAGCGGAAATCAAGAGTCAGATGCTTAACTGACTGCAGCACCCAGGTGCCCCAATTCTAATCTGCATTTATCAATTAAGTCAGATTTTTTTTATCGAATCTCAAATTAATTGGTGGAAAGGACTTTCATAACACTTAGCAATCATAAGTTTGCTTTTTGTTAGAATAATACTTGATACAATGAGATCAACTCTCCATTTACTTAGAAATTAATAACTATAGGTACATATGCATGTATTCTTGCTACTAAAATACTCAATATTTTAAAAATATTTTATTATCATTCTCAATAAACATTTCTGATGGAAACATTTTCTTTCATGATTAAAGTTACAATAAGATACAACTAAGGGACACTTGGCTGTCTCAGTCAGATGAAGCATGGACTCTTCATCTTGGGGTCATGAGTTTGAGCCCCATGTTGGGTGTAGAGATGACTTTAGTAAATAAGTAAACAAACAAACTTAAAAAAAAGATACACGTAAAAGAAGGAATTTCAGAACTGTGCCCCTTGCTTTTGTTACAAATGCAGATGTGATTGCTTAATGACAAATACGAACTTGAGAGCTATGCCAGGTGATTAGAAGTGCACCAAAATTGCTCACAGTGAGCATCATTTGGAGAACAAGGGCCGAAAGAAAGGATCGTGCACTGGGGCTTGAGGATTCTGGCCCTAGTTCTGCTCTTCCATGGAACCACTGCTATGAACCTTAGAAAGTTGCTTAATCTCCCTGGGCCTCATGCTAAGACTGCTTTTACTTTCTACTCCACCAGCCCTCTGATGGGAGCTGTAGGTAGGAGGACATAAGAGGGCCAATTCGTAGAGCAACAAAGGTGCCAGTGTAGTTATGAGGCTCTCGCCCAATTCGAGGCTTTGTTTCTATTACTCCAGAGAGTAGAGTGTAAGCTGAGAACCTACACAAGAACAAGTTCCCCTGTGTACAACTTGTCCTTGTGACAGTACCTTTCTGAGATGAGATTTCTAACTTCACTCAAAAACCAGGTATTGGCACTTTCTATGTGGCTATGCTAGGTAATAAAGAAAGTAACTGGAAATCAGTCTGAAACTTATTAGTACCGAGAAGCATGCGGCAGTCTAAAGTACAATCTGTATGCTTGGAGTTCTTTGTGTCCTGAAGGAATTCAAATGCAGAAAACCCTCTCCTATCTAGTGCTAGTTTTGTACAGCTTAATGTCATCATTCTTAACCATATTACATTTTTTCTTTTCAGCTCAGTGCAAACAAGGCACCTTCTCCTCAAATGGCCTTGAGACTTGTGAATCTTGTCCCCTGGGCAGTTACCAGCCAGCATTTGGTTCCCGGAGCTGCCTCTCATGTCCAGAAAACACTTCCACTGTGAAAAGAGGAGCCGTGAACATTTCTGCTTGTGGAGGTTATCAAAGCCTTAGACACTGATATTTCTTCAAACCCCATAGGTTCTATGCACGGAGGAATAGAATATTTTCAGCAAAACCATATGTCTGCTGTATGCAAAGAATGTAAATAACTATCCCTTCATGGAGAGTTTCCGTGTATTCAGCCAGCCCATACTTAAGGATAAACACTCTCAGTATAAACACTGTGCTGGTGCCTTTAGGAACACATGGAAAAGTGCAAGGCTTGGAGCTAGTATTCAACATAAATAAACCCGTGGCTTCATTCTATGGTAGAAACGCCTCTCACCTAGGAACATAATTTCTTCCTTTGTCACGTGAGGTCCTGTCTCAGGTTCCTTGAAACTCTAAAAAGACATTTTATGAATTATGATACTTCATTTCCTGCAGTTCGCAGGTTTTTGCGAGCGGTTTCCCACTCGGGCTGCACACAGGAATTGTCTGCACATTTGCCTCAGCATTTTTAAGATACTGAAGCCCAGTCTCCACTCCCAGGTCTTCTGACTTCACTTGTCTCGTTTTCTTTTTAAGTTCCCCCACTTCTCCCCCACCCCGTGATTGTAAAGTAATAGGAAAAGTTGGGTATGACAAATTTCAGATCTCAAATGTCAGCCTGAAGGGCTTGAAAACACGGACTGCTGAGCGCAGCCCTAGAGTTTTTACGTCAGCAGGTGTGGTGCGGGGCCTGAGAATTTACGTTTCTAACTAGTCCCTGAGGGATGCTGCTTCTGCATGGTCCGGGACCATATGTTGAGAACCACAATAGACATAAAAAGATTAGTTTCAATTTTCAAATATTTCTAACATCCCTACCAAGTACAGTTTTCCAGCACGGTAAAGGCTAGAAAATGTAAACAAAATGAAAGGGTGAAAACGTAAAAGGGCCATGAAACTAGGGCTAAGAGTCAAGGTCAGCCTGCTGCCAGGAACTCCAAACTCCAAGTACTTTACAAAGTCAGTGGAACTCGATTAAAAATAAAGTTATTGGCCTGCCTCTGCTGGCTCACTGGGAACAGAACAAACATGCTGGCTGAAACATGACTTTTAAAAAATTATGCATCCTCCTCTTTTCTATACCCTTATTTAAAAACCTAAGGTCTATGGCCATCTGAAAATTAAAAAAACTGTTCCCTTATTGAATAGTGATGTTTTTAATGGCTCCCCATTTTTCTCAAGCTGCACACACACACACGCCCTCATTGTACCCCAGTCATATATCCCTCTGCATCCAGTTAGAAACAAATTTCCCAGAAAATAACTAAGACATTTTTGTATGGTGCTGGGAGGGGTGTGTCCAGCATTGCATCTTGGGAGATGTAGTCCTTATAAGTTAGTGCTTCAGGGAGAGAACGGGGAAGCCTACTGTGACTCCAGGTTTTTATATACTCCACCTGTTTAAATTATCTCAGCGCAGTAGGATGGCAGTAGATACCAGTCTGTTAGACCTGAGGAATCAGGCAAGCAGTACTCATTAACCTGTTGTTTCACTGAAGAGAAGAGAATTTAACTAGGACCTGATTGAAACTCATAAACCATGTCTGTTGTGTAATACCAGCTTTGAGGGTTTTTTTCTTTTTTTCTTTTTTATTAAAAGGAAATAAGGCTCCACATTATGGTTGAAACAGATCTAGTAGAGACTCTTATTTTGTCACTATACAGATGAATTTTGGAAGAAAGTCTGCAGTGAAAATTCTCTCTATTTCTCTCCAACCACAAAAGTAACTAGGATTTTTACAGTAAAATAAATTCATCATTGACAGTTTTTTTCTTTAGCTTCCCAAACAAGCCTTGAGGTTTGTTTAATACCAAATTATTCCAATTAAGTGATTGTGATTCCCAGAAAGTGTCTAAACTTCTGGTAACTGCTCTATTTCTCCTAATATATTCCTAGCACAAGTTTAACCACACTTGCTTATCATGAGTGAGTTGGGAACAGCAGCACTCAGCGCTCTCCCCTGTGGTGTTAAATGAATACCATTTTACTTTAAACCTACGTGTGTATGATTTCTAGAATACTCCCTTATATATATTTTTCTTAGTTTTGTTTATTATTTTTAAATTTTTAGTTTTACGCTTCCTTCCTTCTTTAGTTCTTCTTTCTGTAGTGATTTATCTTTATGTGCAAGTTTATGGTTTACCTCACTTTTTACTAAAATGTCACTTTTTACATTCTTTAGCATGTTGAACTTTAATCAACAGAACTACTATATTTAAGTATATTTCTATATTAAAGTAATATATATTTCATGCATTTCATCTTTTATCACTACTTAGAATATTAAATATCCATGGGTCTGTGGTTACAAACTCAAGAGTCTGAAATGTTTTGTTTTATTGTGTTTATTTTATTTTATTTTATTTTATTTTATTTTATTTTATTTTATTTTATTTATTAGAGAGAGAGAGAGCAGGGGCAGAGGGAGAGAAAGAGAGAATCTCCAGCAGACTCCCCACTGAGTGCAGAACCCCATGCGGGGCTCAATCTCACAACCCTGAGATTATGACCTGAGCCAAGGTCAAGAGTCAGATGCTTAACCAACTGAGCCACCCTGGTGCCCTGGAAAATTTTCATTTTTACAAAATGCCTTTTATCCAAAGAATAAATGCCACAAATGATTTTTTGGTGATTATATTGTTTACACACGGTCCTGTAGGAAAAGGTAAGATGATGGCTGAGCCAGGATGACATTTCTTACCTTAACCCAATAGGATGAAGTTAAAAGGAGGCTTAGGATGAGCGTCTCTGAACTTTGAATTTATCTTAGGAAACCCACTTAAAAGGCAAAATTCACTTGGCTCCAGGGCTATATATGTTATCTTTAACACTGTCAGGAAACAGACATGTGAGATTACATTTTTCCTGGTCATTTTAATGCATTATTTTTAATTCTGTTTTAATAGCACTTTTGGCATACTTAGATTTCTCTCTCTCTCTCTCTCTCTCTTTCTTTCTCTTTCTCTCTCGAGTAGAAGTTAAAAAGATTTTGTCCCATTTTCATTGACTCAGAAACCACAGTTTCTTTGGCCAAGATTCAAAATGGAACTTTCTCCCCTCTCTTCTTAGGAAATTAGACTATCAGGAACTGTCTCTGTATATGTGCATGTGTGTGTATTTAATACCACATTATATACTACAGATAATGCTATTATTTCGTATGTATGTTATATTTACACATACATATGCTATATGTGTATATGTATATTTACTATATGTACAGATAATACATTAGGTACTGATTGTCCACTCCTGGAAAGTATATTTCTGATGCCAGCTGTCTGCCTTTGGAATATAACTGAAGCTAATTTTCACATGAAAATTTACATTTTCTATATCAAAAAACAAAGTATAGATATCACAACAGTGTGTTCACTAACCAACTTGCTGATTTTTAATCTTTAGATTTTATTATTACATATTAGTATAATCTTTGGCGTTCTGTCCATTTCCAGGGGCATAGTCTTTTTCTTTTTGAGGGTAAGGTTGTGCTGAAAAAATTGTATATGCAAAACAGTTTAATTCATCATAGCATCTTGGTTTCACTGACAGAATTTGTATTTTTACCTTATCATACACACTCATAGATATTCTCTCAAACTCAAGTTTTATACCTTTACCATGGAAGATCTATGCTTCCAGTTAACTACTTTAATTAGCTGTTTGGAGTTAACTTTTCCAAAGAGGTAATCATATTTTTGAAACTTGAGATTCAGAAAACCCATTTTAAACTCAGCAACTTTATAATATGTTTGTGCATAACCCTTTCGGGAACTCTGAGATCTAGCAACAAAGAATAGATTAATTTATTGTTGGTGAAACAAAGATACTTTTAGTTTAAAGTTTTAGGGGCACCTGGGTGGCTTCGGCTCGGGTCATGATCTTGGGGTCCTGGGATCAAGCCCCATGTAGGGCTCCCTACTCAGTGAGGAGTCTGTTTCTCCCTCTGCCTCTCCCCCTGCTTGTGCTCTCTCTCTCTTTCTCAAATAAATAAAATCTTTAAAAAATGTTTTTTAAAAGGTTTTAATATAACAAATGTTTTTGTTATAACAAGTATCTTGTTTATAACAAGTATCTTGCTTGACCAAGATACTTATAGTTTAAAGTTTTAATATACAAATATAGCCAGAAGAAATGTTTTTCTAAACAAAAATTAATACCTGTGATATCTTTTGCCGTCTCTCGATTTGACTTCTGACTTTTTGTCAGTGATGTAAAAGAACACTTTTGCAGGGCGCCTGGGTGGCTCAGTCGTTAGCGTCTGCCTTCCGCTCAGGGCGTGATCCCGGTGATCTGGGATCGAGCCCCACATCAGGCTCCTCCGCTGGGAGCCTGCTTCTTCCTCTCCCACTCCCCCTGCTTGTGTTCCCTCTCTCGCTGGCTGTCTCTCTGTCAAATAAATAAATAAAATCTTTAAAAAAAAAAAAAGAACACTTTTGCAAAAGATGTGGCTGGCTGTTTCTGCTTAAAAACTTCGATCTAAGCATCTTGACATTACCACAAATGCTTTACTGTTTATTTAATGTTTATGGTCATACCGAAAAAAGAGGTGCGATTACTTGGAGTATCCTGGTTCCTTGAGCCTCAAGGGCATTTCTAAATTTTTCAACCATATTGTTAATCATTTCTGCCATACTAATTTTTATTAACAAAAATCCAAAACCTATGTGATAAATATGCTAAATAATTAATATTCTACCAATTATTAGCAAGAGAAGTTCAGATTTGGTTAAATCACAGTATTCAACTGGATGTTGTTTATAAACAGCATGTCTAACACAAAATGACATTAAAAGGTTTAAAAGTTAAAAAATTTAAAAAGGCCCTCTTCCCCATAGGGAAGAGACAACAACACAGAGGAAATAAAATTTTCTGACAAACATGGAAAAAGCAACTAATTTATCATTGACATGCAAGTTAAAATACCAGTGCAATTCCATTCTCACTTTCAAATTGAAAAAAAGTATTTCAATGATCATGAGTGTGCAGTAAGAGCAATTCCATACATTGCTAATGGGGCTATCAGTTAGAACCATTTTTATTTTTATTTTTTTGAGGATTTGACATTTTATATTATTGGTTTTAAATTTTCCATTGTCTTTAAATCTATGTAGATTCAACTACTCAAATTCAGCTGTTCAAATTCAAATGTTATCCCTAGGAAATAATAATAATATATACAGGGTTTATGCAGAAAATTTCATGTCAGCATTATTTGTAATAGCTAACAAACAGAAACAACCTAAATGTCCAATAGTAGAGGAAATGTAGCTCAGTTACGTCCTGTCAATGGCATGCAATATTTTTTCTTTTATTAAACACCATGTTATTTAACAGTTTGTGAAATGCTGAGGATATAACGTAAAGTGGGAAAATCAGAATACAGTATATTACGTGGTCAATTCAAATTTTCATTGAGTTAATGTGTGTTGTTAAGAGAGGAAGGAAACAACAGAATGTGTGGCTGGATGATAAAATAGTATAGGTATGAAATATGTGCAAGAGAATATATTAGCAATTCAGTAGCTTTCTTACAACCAAGGGTTAATGCACATCTTTTAAAAGTAAAGTATGTTGTTTCGGACTCACAAATGATTTTTCTTTCGTCTTTGCAGTACCCTGTCCAGTAGGAGAATTCTCTCGTTCTGGATTAATGCCCTGTTATCAATGTCCTCAAGACTACTACCAGCCCGATCCAGGGAAGTCCTTCTGTTTATCTTGCCCCTTTCATGGAACTACAGCCGGAAGTGGTGCCAGATCCATCACGGATTGCTCCAGTAAGAAAGATACACTTCGTTTCTTGTGTAATCCCACGTGTTGGAGACCTGTGTTTGTCTCATGGTAGCTTCAGTTGTGAATGTTACTGTTTTCAGTGAATTTGAGTGTCTGGTCTTTTGAGGCCCTTTTTGATGACAGTGACTCAAGGATTCTTACTTTGGGAACGTTGAACTTGCTAACTTCCCATCTTCTCTCTAAGAGTCTAGAATTTAATGATATATCCCATCCATCTATGTACTCTCTTTTTTACCATTCCTAAAACAAAATACATGTGACTTCACCTGCTCTCAGAACTAGAATATTGACCATAGGATTTAGGAAGAGTCTACTTATGGGCAGTATCTACCACAGACTACATGGTTTTCTAATGTTTTCTTATTAGCTTTTAGCTCAACGTTCTCAGCAGCAGAGGAAAGTGTAGTGCCCCGTGCTTCTCCTGGACATATCAAAAAGAAGTATGACGTCAGCAGTCAGGCAAGTCCCCTTTATACTTACAGAATCTTCTCCAGTGGAATGTTTGGAAAACACTCTGTCATTATACATGCTACACAGAGGAAAACTACCAGAGTTGAAACTTAAAGTAGTCAAGTCTCAGGAACGTTGTCAATGAATGCTAGTATTTACTTGTGACTTCTAATTAGAACTTTCCAAAAATGCAGCATTAGAAAAGTTCAAACTACCAAAAACGGAATTTACCCCAAAAATGTCTGGCATGAGAATGTGCAGATGTGGGGAGACTTTAAACCCATCATTTGTCTAAGAGGCATTTGGTTTAGCCAAAGGCCTTTTCTGATTGGCAGGAAGAGTTACTCAGCGTTCATGAAAATTATTTATATTTTTGCCAGGAAAAAAAAGATCATTTATAGGAATAATGTATGCATTTTTAAAAAATTAAGAAACATAACTCATGAACATAACCAAACTAATTGTTTTCCTTTAAAAAAAAAAAAAAGACTAGTGAAGACCAATTATTTTGGTAGATTCAGCCATTACTCAGAATAGACCTTGCCCAATGTCATGATAAATTCTTTGGCTTTAAGTATTTTTAAGGAGGATAATAAGGTTGTATTTCTTATTTCAACTTCCTACAGTCTTGCCCAAACATATTAACTTGTAAGGGCTTTGTAAGTCATATTTGAAACTGAGCCTAGCAGACACAGAAATTTGTAAGAACCACTAGAGCAGTAACTATCAAGCCTGGAGACATATTAGAATCCACTGGCCAACTTTAAAATATAATGATACACAGATCCCAGTCTCAGAGATTCTGATTTAGCTGGTCTGGGGTGGGGCCCTATCCTTTATACTTTTAAAGCACCTCAAATGGTTTCTAACATGCAGCCAGCATTTAGAAACACTTAAGAGTATCACTCAAGAATAATATATATCATATATGTCCATATAATATGGCAGGCACCAACGTTATGCAGGCAGTGGTCCAGCTAGCTTGGGTGAACTCACCTGGAAGCAGGAACCACCTGTCTAATACTGCAAAGCTTCAAACTCCCTAATCAGGATTGCTTTGAAACAATTGTGTTTTGTCTCTGATAGATTTCTTTTTGCCATCTGTAGGTTTTCCATGAATGTTTCTTAAACCCCTGCCACAATAGTGGAACCTGCCAACAGCTTGGGCGTGGTTATGTTTGTCTCTGTCCATCTGGATATACAGGTAACATAGAGGAATGCAAATGTTAGTATATTTTTCAGATGTGAAATCATTGCGACTTGCATATCAAACTTTGGAATGCTAAAGATAAACCCTATGGGATAAATACTTTGGACTATATCAGTGCACAAAAATTTGGTTGAACAAGATGAACCAAGGTGAAAAAAAAGTGTACGTAGGTTACAAATAACAGTTTTCCTTGCACATTTTGGAGGAAGAATAAAGAATTGTCTTCCTCTATGAAAAGGTCACATCATAACTCACAATTTAAATAGGAATACTGTTTCAGAGGCCGTGACCAAGGTTCCATTCTAACACAAATTAAATGTATGATATGATACCCAACATAGAACAGATTATCCAGCATAAATATTTTTAAACGAACTCCAATTTCTGTCATTGGCTTCACATTAGTGGGAGTTCTTACGAATAGCTATGATTTGTTGCTTTGTTTCTATCTTCCTGGAAACTGTTCTTGGAAAAACAATATGGCTTTGAACTCGATTATGTAGAAATTATGTAAGAATTATGTTTTCTTGTAGTGTAATTCACATTCCAATTCAGTTCAGAAATATAATTTTTGAGGCGGAAATGAACCGTATCTTAAAATTGCAATTTATTTCAAATAACTATTTTCTCTTAGAAATGC
This sequence comes from Ursus americanus, assembly GCF_024610735.1. Classification (NCBI taxonomy): domain Eukaryota; kingdom Metazoa; phylum Chordata; class Mammalia; order Carnivora; family Ursidae; genus Ursus; species Ursus americanus. The sequence goes on from NC_142144.1 coordinate 22,171,804, forward strand.
AATTTTTGCCTTTTTTTTACTTTTGTGCAGCTAACATGAAATGCTATTACAATGAGAAAGATTGTATTAAAATAAAAGAATTCACCACAAAATTAAGATTAAAAAATTCACCACAAAATGAGCAAAAGGAAAATTGGAAAATAAATGTAGCCCAGGGCTTTCAAGAATATTGGCATTCCACTTATTTCAGCTTGCTTGTATGTGTATGTGTGTGTGTCTCCATTTTTATAAAAATTTTTGTCTTGACATTCCATAAGAAATAATGGATCTTGTCCTAGAATTTTATAAGCAAGTGGTGGTTGAGAAAGGGCATAATTTGGACAGTGGCTCCCAAATTTTGATGTGCATCAGAATCATCTGGAGGGCTTCTTAAAACTCAAAGTGCTAGACCCTAACCCAGAATTTCTGATTCAACAGGTCTAGAGAAAGTTTGATAATTTGCATTTCTATCACATTCCCAGGTAATTGCTGATGCTCTTGGTCCAGGGGCCACACTCTGAGACCCCCTGGCGTAGAGGAAGAACGTGCGTTTCTGGCAGAGCTAGCCCACAGATAGCTTATGTGCCCTGTATCAGAAGATATCTCTCCACTCTAGGACACCTGGCATGTGCGCTGATATCTGGCAGGTCTTAGCCCCCCCCCCAGCCAAGTGGCCTTGATAGCAAGTATATACAACTCTATTTTTCACTTTGGAGTTAAACTAATTTTATGCTCCCAGGTCTTCCCCCTGCCCTCCTCACCACCAACTTCTAACTTGGGATTTTCTGCTATCTTTTGGTATCCTTATAAAGATATCTTTTCTTTTTTAAGATTTTGTTTATTGAGTTATTTGAGAGAGAGAGTAAGGGGGGAGGAGTCAAGGGGGAGGAAGAGGGGAAAAGCAGACTCGCTGATGAGCATGGAGCCTGGCACAGGGCCCAGGTCCCAGGACTCTGAGATCACAGCCTGAACCAAAACCAAGAGTCAGAAGCCCAACCTACTGAGCCACTCTGGCTCCCCTCCTTATAAGGATATCTTTTTAAAAATTTTTATTTATTGATTTGAGAGAGAGAGAGCAGTGTGGAGGGTCAGAGGGAGAGGGAGAGAGAAACCCAAGCAGACTCCACCCTGAGAACAGAACCTGACATGGGGCTCGATCTCACAACCCTGAGATTATGACCTGAGCCAAACCCAAGAGTTGAGCCAAACCAAGAGTTAGATGCTTAACTGACTACACCACCTAGGTGACCCAGGATATCTTGAATCTCTAGAAAGAGGCAATACTTTCACTAAATATTTAACTAGATGATAGCTCTTAAGGAGTTTTGCCCTTTCCTTCACCACCACCACTCCCTATATATTCAGATTATTGATATAATTACCTTTAAATGATCTTGGTTCTGTTTTCTGTTGATCCCATTCTTTGATTGTCCTTCAGTATTTCACTTGCATTTTAGGCTTAAAGTGTGAGACAGACATTGATGAATGCAGCTCACTGCCATGCCTCAACAGTGGAATTTGCAAAGACCTAATTGGGGAATTCATTTGTGAATGCCCACCTGGTTACGCAGGTAAGGAGAAAGTTTCTTGTTTTTACAATATAAACCTTGAATCATTAAAATTTCATTGCTGGAAATCAAAACCACAATGAAATACCACCTCACACCTGTTCGAATGGCTATTATCAAAAGACCAGAGATAACAGTGTTGGTGGGGATGCGGAGAAATGAAAACCCTTGCACACTGTTGGTGGGAATGTAAGCTGGTGCGACCACTGTGGAAAACAGTATGGAAGGTCCTCAAGAAATTAAAAATAGAACTACTGCATGATCCAGCAATTCCACTACTGGGTATCTATCCAAAGGAAATGAAATCATTGTCTGGAAGCTTTTTTGTTTGTAACATTGTTCACAGTAGCCGAGATATGGAAGCAAGCTTAAGTGTACCTCAAGGGATGAATGGATAAAAAAAAAAAAGTGATTGAATTATATGTAATGGAATATACTCAGCCACAAAAAGAAGGAAATCCTACCATTTGCAACAACATGGATAAAAATTGAGGACATATGCTAAGTGAGATAAGTCAGACAGAGAAAGACATACTGTATGATCTCACTTATATGTGGAACCCCAAAAAATCAAGCCATAGAAATGGATAGTAGAATGTAGTTGCCAGGGGCTGGGTGTGGGGTTATTGGGGATATGTTTTTTAAGGGTACAAACCTGCAACTAGTAGATAAACAAGTCATATTTAAGAACTCAATGAATAAATTCAACAAAGGGTTGAACAACTAGCAAATAATGTAAAATTTTAAAAATAGATCACACTTATCCTACTAAAAAAAAAAAAGCTAAATATTGATAGTTACGATTTTCAATTGTGTGTTGAAAATGTCAGATTTCTTGCTAGAAAATTTTTGCAATAAGTAGAATGGAAGAAAACATTTTATTTCAATGTATTTGGCAAAGAGCAAAGTTTTTCACAAACATATTAGCCACAATTTCTGATTGTTCTGCCATTATACCTGACCAGCTTGCTTGAAAACTATTTGTCTAAAATTCCTTTCAGGTCTTCTCCAGCTAAAATATTCTGTGATTCTTTGCAGGGAAACTGTGTGAAGAAAATATAAATGAGTGTAACTCTAGTCCTTGTTTAAATAAAGGAACCTGCATTGATGGTGTGGCTGGCTATCGGTGCACCTGTATGAAAGGATACACAGGTGAGATGTTTCCATTCTTCCTGCATTGTCGTATTGTCCTGCAAAACACCACAAATTACTACATTTTTAAGCATTATATTATGTTGATGTTCATTTTCTGATTTTGTAACTGTGCTGTGATTATCCAAGAGAAAGTCCTTATTTTTGAGGAAATTCACACTGAAGTATTTTGGGGTCCAAGGGCATCAGGGGTGCAGTTACTCTCAAACAGCTTAGAAAAAGTGTGTGTGTGTGTGTGTGTGTGTGTGTGTGTGTGTGAGAGAGAGAGAGAGCAAGAGAGGGAGAGAGAAGGGAGACAGAAAGAGAAAGAGACATAGAGAAGACAGGAGTTTATATCTAAGATAAACATTCAAGAAAACTGGAAATAAATCATATAAGATCATATTGCAAATAGATGCTAAACAATATGATATAGATACATATATATATAAATCATATATATATAAATTATATATATGTATATATGCAATTTATTAAGAGAGAGTTCCCCCCAAAAATGAGTGAAGGAAAAATGCAAGGTCAAAGAAACAGAGGAAAATTTTGAACTAAATTTGCTAGTTTTATTTTATTTTATTTTAAGATTTTATTTATTTATTCGACAGAGATAGAGACAGCCGGTAAGAGAGGGAACACAAGCAGGGGGAGTGGGAGAGGAAGAAGCAGGCTCCTAGCGGAGGAGCCTGATGTGGGGCTCGATCCCAGAACGCCGGGATCACGCCCTGAGCCGAAGGCAGACACTTAACCGCTGTGCAACCCAGGCGCCCCCTGCTAGTTTTATTTTTACCATCGTCTCAATTAGATGTCCATTACGAATGTTAGTTTCAGAAAGACCTAAGCTCAAAAGAGCAAATGATCAAAAACACAATCCTAAAATAAGTTACAAAAGCCAAAGCTCATTCAAGGGTGGATCTCAAACCAGTGTGAGAGGCCGGAAGTTCTTCAGCTTCCTTTCCGATCTGTCAGGAGCAACACCCTCCAAGAAGTCAATGCTTCGATCCTCGTTTCCCAGGGGGGTTAACATTTGGGCTCTTTCTCACCTCCTCCGTCCCCAGGCCTGCACTGTGAAACGGAAGTCAACGAATGCCAGTCAAGCCCATGCTTACATAATGCAGTCTGTGAAGATCAGGTTGGGGGGTTCTTGTGCAAATGCCCTCCTGGATTTTTGGGTACCCGGTGTGAAAAAAATGTGGATGAGTGTCTCAGTCAACCATGCAAAAATGGAGCGACCTGTAAAGATGGTGCCAATAGCTTCAGGTAACGCCCTAAGTCTGGTTCTTTGCGCTAGTTTTATTTTCTCAACCATTCAGTCATTCTGCAGCCTTTATGGAGTATGACTTCAAGTCCCAGGTCAGCCACTTCCTAATTCTATCCCAAGGATAGGCTGCAGTAGACTCTCCCCACCACCTGAGGTTCTGATTCACAAAGGCTGGGGTAGAGTCTATAATTTTAAAATAGGCAGCCTGTATGTTTTAAGTTCCCTAATGGTTCTGATGCACGGCCAGATTTGGAAACCACCGTTCTGTACCTGGGGAGTCATAAACAATGAAAGAAAACACAGTAACACAGAAACAAATACCAAAGCACTAGACAAAATTCATTGTCAAGTGTTTTATATTTTAGCCAGAGTTTTTGCACTAGTTAACATCAACAGGAATTGTGCCATTACCTGTCACAGAGTCAATCTACATTCTATGGCTGTGGTTTTCGAACGTTTCTTTTCGTTTAGTAACCCTTGGTTCATAAGAAATCTAATATGAATGGAAACAAGTAAAAGAATAAAAACTAACCTTTGGGGGTTGAAAATGATAGTGTTTGTAGAGGAGACCCACTTTGTCTTTCTGAGGCAGCTCTTGGGGTACCAGGAGAATACAGTTTGAAAATGGACACTCTCCTTCATCAGTGTGACGTCGGCCGTATTACATCCCAATCCCCTTGCACGGTCTGTGGCTTCTGCAGTACAAAAGACAGACTGGTCTTCTTGCAGAATCTTAGGAAACTTTATTGTCCTCAACATGCCACTGTCTCTGGAAGTTTATAAAAGTTAAAAGGAAGAAAAAAAAAAGTGCACCAGTTGCAACATTTCCCAGTCCTCTTGTGGTTCAGCCCCCTTCATGACTGTCCCCCAACAAAGAGCCAAGGCATGATCCAGAAGAAATAGGCAACCCATCCTGTCGGTGAGACTTCGCTCTTGATGTGGAAACAAAAGTCTTAGCAGTGTAGTTTCATCTTTTCATAGGCGTTTTACATCTTCTGGCATATAGCGCCTAACCACAGGCAATGAGAAATTTCCAGATAAACAGCAAGAATTCTAAATTCTCCCCAGAGTCAAAAACAATTAATGAGTCCCAAATTTGTCTAAATCCTAACTAGAGGAAAGGTGAAGGTCAACTCTCCTAATTCAAAGGGAATGTTAGTTGTCACCAAAGTGAACCTATTTCATAGATAACGATATTGGATTGCTAGAATATCAAACATGGGCAGATAAAGACGAGTGAAATTCTAGCCAAAATAGATTTACCATTGAATACAGAGAACTCAGTAAAGACTACCCCCCAACACCGATTCCCATGTAAACATGTTAATAGCAATGTTAATTATCATGTATCAGGTACTTTTTAATTAAAAAATATTTCAGACATACAGAGAATTACCAAGAACGGTAAAAGTCACACACTCATCATGGTAATTATCAAACCTTAGTATTTTGCCATATTTGATTCACATCTTTTGTTTTAAGGAAATACCTTCTATAGATAGTTTTGGAGTTCCTCCAATACACACACACACACACGCACACACGCACACACGCACACACGCACATTCCTCTTCTTCCTCAGTGGTAACCACTGTTCTGAAGTTGATGTTTATCTTTCTCATTCAGACTTCATATGTTACTACATAAACAGTGCATACTATAGTTTCACATGTTACGTAATTGGTATTATACTGTATACATCCTTTTGTAATTTGGGTTTTGTTTTCACTCAACATTATATGTTGTCAAGGTTGATACATTTGGTTCTAGTTTATTTGTTTTAACTGCTGATTAGTATTCCAGTAAATGATCATACCATGGTTTATTTTCCCATTCTTCTCTTCATAAACACGTAGAATAATGCTGTTATGAATGTTCATTACATGTGTCCTTTTGCAACTGTGCAATAATTTCCTAGAGCACGTGAGTCCAAATGGATATACAGGCTCTGGGAATGCAAACCCTCATCTTCCCTTGACATTGCCAAGTTGTAGTTGTACTCACTATGTGAGACTTCCCAGTTCATGACATCTGTGTCAGCATTTGACATTATCAGATATATTTTCCATTCCGATAGGTTTAAATGGTCTGTTGCATACCCCAGAGACTGTACAGCATACTGATTAAGAACAAGGCAGTAGATTGGGTTTAAAATCCTACTCTACCACTTGGTAACAAAGAGACTTGGGCAGGTTAACCTCCCTGAGCCACAGTTTACTCATCTGTAAAGTGGGAATGATAATAACGTCACCTCATTGTTATAAAGACTGGTGTAGTATATTTAAAGCCTTTGGAACAGCATATGCACTTTTTATATTTTTTCCTAGCACTTGTATGGGGAGAGAAATTCCCAGTGTGTAAATAAGAATTCACCTGGACCAGAACCACTTCATACTCTATTTTTGCTACTACGACACTTCAAATATATATTTTCTTAAGTCGGTTTAATTAAATGAACTAAAAAAAAAAAAGGTAACTAACAGATAAAGCACTGTTTTGATGTGGCAAATATGTTTCATCATTTCAAAGTTGTTTACTCAATTTATCTAAGAACAAAACAAAACCCCAGTTCACCCATTTCTCCCATCCCACCCCAACCCTGGCAACCACTAGTTTATTCTCCACATCTATGAGCTTTCAATTTTCAAAATCTTTTGAGACAATGTTGTCATAAGTGGGGGACTTCCTCTAATGGATTTCTGTGTGTTAATAACATTTTGTTTTCTTTCAGGTGCCAGTGTGCAGCAGGCTTCACAGGGCCATATTGTGAATTAGACATCAATGAATGTCAGTCTAACCCGTGTAGAAATCAGGCCACCTGTGTGGATGAATTAAACTCATACAGTTGTAAATGTCAGCCAGGATTTTCAGGCAGCAGGTGTGAAACAGGTATATATGAGCTCAGTGTTATTAATAACAACACTAAAACTAATGAGATCATAACAATGTCACATTTTACCTGTGCCAAGCACTGTCCACATACCAAAAACAATGCTGAGTATTGTGTACTTACTTAATCTTGACAGCCGTCCACCAGACTAGGTACTATTATCCCCAATAGCAAAGGTGAGGAAAATGAAGCTTAGAGGGGAAAAAGAGAAAATGGAATTTAGTAGAACTCTTCACCTTCTACATGTTTAGAAAGGACTCTTGATTTAGGAGCTCAGAGTCCACAGACATGTCTGAGAATCAGAGCCAAGCTGCTTTCTCAGGGTGTTAGAGTCTTTAGCTGTCGGACTTTTGTTTTCTTGAGTGGGCTATGCAGGATTGGGGCAGAGCTGAATTGCACATGAAATAGGGAAGAACAAGGGCCTTGAGTAGAGGTGGAATGTGGCCCTTGTAGTTGCCCCTCTTTTTCTCTTGCAGCCTCAATTCCCCTGCTCTGTGGAGTCATCCCATCAGCATACAGACATGCATTAGTGTCCCCTGTCTTTGTTAATTTCCCAATTCCAACTCTCCTTCCAGCTAGTTCCTATTTCTCTGCTTCCTTACACTACTGAGTGCTTTCCCTATCTTAGTTACCCACTGATTCTTTTACTTAGAAGAATGTATTATGTATTTTGTAAATAATATATGTTTAATGTTGACACTGCTTCTCCCATCATCATATTGACTGAAATGGGCTTCTTTGACAATAGTACTGCATATCCACTGCTTACCTTAGACAATTGAAAAATGCCTCCCAAGTGCCATGGTCGACACACCTTTCTTATTTGTTGCAGACCAGTCTTCAGGTTTTAACCTGGATTTTGAAGTTTCGGGTATCTATGGTTACGTCATGCTAGATGGTGTGCTTCCATCTCTCTGGGCTGTAACCTGCACATTCTGGATGAAATCCAGTGACACCAATAATTATGGAACACCGATCTCCTATGCACTTGAGAATGGCAGTGACAATACCTTCCTCCTGACCGATTATAATGGGTAAGCAGAAATGTCAGGAAAGCCGTATGCTAGATCTTATCCTGAGACCAAGTTAGAACTGACACGGGGATTGGGAGATAGAAGAGCAAGGGGGTCAGGTTTTCCAGCAGGAGAGCGGTGGCAATGGTCAAACAGAGCATCTGGACACGTTCTGTAAGAAAGCAAAGTTTCAGTGATAGCATGTTGTGCACGGATTATGTTTTGCTATTTGCTAAGTGTTGCTTCATTTGATCTTCAGAGGCCTGAGGAACTAGTTGTATAGGTAGCAAGACAAAGTTTCAGAGACACTAGATGATTTGCCCCAAATCTCACACTCTGGGAGTAGTAGAGCTAAGCCTCAGACTCTGACTCTTATGACCAGTGCTCTTTCTTTTATTTATCAGAGCCTGCAGGGGTTCAAGGACTTCAGTGACATTATTGACCCATGGGAGACACATATATTAAATATGAATCCATCTACAGACTCAGGTGTACGAGATGATATTTATTTCTCTTTGGATCAATTACTTCAACTGCAGGGCCTCATCTTTCTGGGCTGTCAGAAAGGCCGATCTCAATTGTTTCCCTCCTTCTGTCTCTACTGAGTGCTTTTCCTATCTTAGATTCTCACAGATTGTTGAAAACCCACAGAGTCTGGTCATCTGGTCCACTGGTCCTCTGTCCACACTGCTTATCACTGGGCTGTGAACTGCCTCAGCCGCTGTGGGCTCTTCAGAATCACAGCTCTTTGCCATGTGGAATCCCGACCTTCAATCTAGACAGATTCTGTGGTGGCCTCTTCATCTCAGATCTACCCAAATTTCTGTTCTGTTGCTCCTGAGCAAGGTGCAGACCCCACTGAGCTCTCTTGCCTCTCCTCAGTCCACGGGACTCTCACTATTCTGGTGGAACTCTCCCCATCCTCAAACCCTATTCTTCTTAGTGGACCTGAACTTTCAAAAACGAAATCCAAGAGATTTGCACAAACCTCCCATGAGGCAAAATATATATAACGACAGAACCTGTTATCCACTTGAATAGTGAAGGAAAACAGGAAAACCCAAAGGGGTAACAATTAGTATTATAAAAATGCCATTTTTTCCCATAAACGTCTATGAATAAGGACTAAGAAGATACGGAGAGAAGTATTCAATGAATTTTTATCTTCCTTATCAATTTTCCCTTATTTTTCCTTTTTCTCCAATTGCTTTTGAAGATATTTCACTTAAAACTGCTTAGTATCTCTGACATTCCCCAAAGTGACATAGTTGTTGGAACCTTCTTGTTGTTGGTCATCTTTATTTGGTTCCAATTATGCTTGCCTTCGGATCGACATACTTTGTCTGCCATGGGACTGCTTTGGCAACCCAGAGACAGAACTCACTTTCTGTGAGACCTCTGAAGTTTGTTCCTGGTCTTAGGAAAACATCCATTCCAAAGGAAGGAAACCAGTCTGATGTTTGTACAACTCTCATTCCTTCCATTCTTGATTCACTCTCTCCGGAATAGACAGTTGGTAAATTATCTCAACGTGGATCAACTTCTCTCATTATTCTAAAACTTCTTCCTACTCCTTCGTGTTTAAGAAACATAAGCTAATTTTCGGTGAACAACAATAAAGTATAATTTATAAACCAGCTCTGCATCTATGAAATATGACCAAATGGAGAAAAAGAAGTAATGGTTTTCCTTGAAGTGCTTTACATACAAAAAAGAAAAGAAAAGAAAAAGGAGAAAAATAGTAACATGCCCTGTAGATGAGATTACGACATATGACTGATGACTCTGTTATCTGGAATCTTTTCACAGCTGGGTTCTTTATGTGAATGGCAAGGAAAAGATAACAGACTGTCCCTCCGTGAATGATGACCGTTGGCATCACATTGCAATCACTTGGAAGAGTGCTGATGGAGCCTGGAAAGTCTATATCGATGGGAAACTATCTGATGGTGGTGTGGGCCTCTCTGTTGGTTCACCCATACCTGGTATGTCTTAGCTAAAGGAATATCATTCTGTTAGATGCCTGACATGGTGGCACTTAGATGAACATCTTTGTGCTATCTTCGTTGTCCTTGGTTCCTCCATTTTTCTACTCCCTGATTACCCAGACTGTGAATTGTGACAGGCTTTTCCTAGGTGAGCTGTGTGACTCTCTGTGTAAGAAATGCATTTGGGGACTTAGGGTAAGACTAGCAAGATGCAGGCTGAGCTAACTAGCCACGGAAGGTTAGTAAACTGTCCTCCAAGGAGGAGAGGAATTGCTGGTATATTTTGGTTGCTTGTTTTCTTTTGCGACTGTATACATAGGACACAAGTATATCCAGTGTATAAGCTGGAGCACTGCTAATACCATCTGTCTTTTATGAAGAGGAGAGGTCGGAGGTTCCCTGTAGTAAATAAGGAAACGTTAAAAATGTTTCAACAAGAAGTGACATTTTCAGGTGAAGTGGGGTGGTGGTTCCTTTTTGTGTTTAATTTAAGTATTCTTGCTTTCAGCTATCTCTTCTCTGAATAGTGGGATTGCAGGTGGCTTTTATTTTCTTCTTTATTCTTTTCCCGTATTTCATAATGAACATATATTTCCTTTATGGTAAAAAAAAAAAAAAAAAAGCATTTCTAGCTTTAAAAAAAATTAAACCCTGATAGCAGAGTGAAAGTAAGTTAAAGAGATAGGAAAATAAAACACAGACTGTACTAGTAGCCACCCAAGGAGATGGTTGTTGACCCCAGGAGTAAGAATGAATTGGGTCCACAAGTATTGTGGAGCTCCAGTTGACAGAGCTTAGTGAATGGCTGGCTTCCGTTTGGGTGACTAGGTCCGTTGAAGAGTCTGTTAGCTGAGAGAGGAATTCTAGGAAAAAGGACAATTATCAGAGCAGGGATTAGGGATGCAGGAAGAATTTCTACTTGATTTTAGACATATTGGGTCTGAATTCTAATCACAGGAATACATTCAACTAAAAAACATAGGTTGATTCCACTTTATGTCAAATTGACCAAGTTGTTTTTAGTGATAGGATGTGATTGGCAAGGACTCAGTGCAGCAGACACTTTCGAGTGCTGGTATGAAAATTGATAAACCTTTCTGGGAAGCAATTCAGAAACTTTCATCAAGAACCTTAGAGAAACCCTTGGTATGCAATCAACAATTCAACTACCAAGAATTGGATTAAAGGAAATTATCAATGATCTGAATAAATACTCATGTATCAATATATTGATCTCAGTGATACTTTAGTACCAAATTTGGAAACAACTCCAGTATCCAATAAGAAGTGGCTGTTTAATTAACTAATTAGTTAATTAAGCAAAGTATGGATTATTGTGCATTCATACATAAAACAGCTATTAAAACTCATGAAATGAGAGCATGTCCAAGAAGAAAAGCCAGATTCAAACATCATATATAGTATGATCCTGAGTCATGTGTTTTAAAATCTCTCACTCACACACAAACACATATACTAAAAAAATAATAAAAATAAAACCTAGGAGGAAATACACAAAACCGTTAAATGATTTTTTTTCTGGATAAGAGGAATTCCTTATGCTTTATTTTTTCAAATTTCCTTCTGTGTGTGTATTAATTTTTTATGATTAATAAGAAAAGGACATAGTTTGGGAAATCATGAAAAGGGGTTCTACATATATCGATTGGCAGGTAAGTGAAATCAGATGGGGAGTTGTTGAAGAAGAGCGAAGGCCAGGAGTGGAAGCCTGGGCGCATCAGCTTCTTAAAAAACAGGTGGAGAAGAGAGACAGAATGAGCACAAAGATTCAAGGAGAACAAGTAAAGGATGACTTCATGAAAAGAAAGTGTAATCACCCAGCCCCTGGCAGGAAACAAGTGGCACCCCCAAGAAGGAGATCTAAAGAGAGTTTAAGGAAGGGTCAATTTTCAAAGGTGTGGGCAGGATTAAGAGAACCAAAATATGACAGTAAAACACCCATGACTAGTGACAATGGAATATTGTCAAGAGATGGGCCCAAAGTGACAAGGAGGGGGAGTTTTTGCGAGAATTTAGGCAAACCTAAACCTTGCCTGGGAGGAAGGTATCCAGGAAATTAAACTTCTCTTTCATCCTACTTTCTTACCTCGGGTTGGTCCTTCCATTGGTATAAACAGAAGCCAGAGGAACAAGGCAACAAGGTGGTGTCAACCTTTGGGGGCACAAAGCAAGGTATCTCTGGAGGGGCAAACACAGACCATCCAGTACATCCAGGAAGGACAGTTTAATAGACCAGAATGGCCCAGTAGGAACCGATGATAGAGAGAAATCACCAGGGGTGAATATGAAAGTTTCCGTTGAATTTGGCAATGAGATAGTCACTGGCAAATTTAGATATTGCCTTGGAATTGGTGATAGAAATTTAAGCATTTCAGGGTTTAGAAGAAGAAAATGAAGAGCAGCTGCTGGTAGTCTGTCATGGAGGGTAACTTCCTAGAAGAAGGGAGGCAAAATAGAACTCACAAGTTTTGTTGGCATAAAATATTACATGCACATATGTATATGTGCAGTTTTTATAGTTAAATGTTTGTAAATCTGATATAATATTCTAAACCCTCTCCGACTATTTTTTAGGTTGCTCTAGATAAAATATTGAATTTGTCCCTACAGGTAAAACATGCAGTAAATATAGGTAATTTGGTTTTTCGACAATTTTCCCTGATACCTTTATATTGGCAGTACTTTCGTTAAGTTAGCATTTTTGGAATGACAGTCGTGAAGTCAGTTTTCCTCCTTATTTCTCTCCTCTCCTTAGGTGGTGGTGCATTAGTTGTTGGGCAAGAACAGGACCAAAAAGGAGAGGGATTCAACCCCGCTGAGTCTTTTGTGGGCTCCATAAGCCAGCTGAACCTCTGGGACTATGTCCTGTCTCCACAGCAGGTCAATTCCATTTTCAGTGTATGACAGTAATGAGATGCAAAGGTACAAACCTAGTGAAAATGTGAACAGACTAATGATGCCATGTCTTCCCGCAACCTCTGGGTTTTCAGACCTGACCACCAATGTCATTTGATGCTATGGTCGTAGACTAAGCTTAGGGAGAGGTTATTTGCAGTCACTTTCGGTGAATGCCCTTTTCAGTTTCTTGGTGATGCTTTTAAATTTTATTAGACATGATTATTTTAGGATACCTTGTAATTTCCAAGCTGGAAATTCACATCCCTCTGACTAAAGAGGCAGAAATTGAGGGCTGGCTCTAAGATTACGCTTAGAGAGTAACAGAGGAACCAGTGGTTAAAGCCTGGGTTCAAATCCCAGTTCTACCACAGCCTTGTCATGCTGATTTTGAACATGTTACTCCATCTCTCTTAGCTTCAGTTTTCTTATCTGTGAAAGATGAACAGATAGCATAGTAGAGTTTCGTCACGATCACACACAACACGGCACGTATAGTCGTGGTCTTGTTTGCCACATAGCGAGGGTTTCTAAATGTCTACCCTTATTATTATAGTGGCAGAACTTATCCAAGCCTCAGTTTACCCACCTCTAGATCAGAGGCAGAAGACAGGAGAATGAGGTGTGGGGAACCTCTACAACACCTCAATAAACTGCAGAGCTTTAGACAAGAAATTCTCTGTGGAGAATTCCAGACTATCTGGCAACTGACATACTTGGGAGAGGGGAGGATGAGGGTGGAGGAGAGAGAGGGAGGGAAGAGACTTACTTATCTGTTACCCCTGAAATCATACTGTGCAAAAGCCTCCTTCCCTTCACCATCCTCCCCCCAGAACTGTGAGTGTTTTCAAGGGGACACAATTAAGATGTAATAACTCTGTCATACTGAAACAAATAAGGTTTATCTAAAGACGTGTGTTTAAACTTTCAGGTGAAATCACTGGCTACCTCATGCCCAGAGGAACTCAAGAAAGGAAATGTGTTAGCCTGGCCTGATTTCCTGTCTGGAGTAGTGGGGAAAGTGAAGATCAATTACAAGAGCATATTCTGTTCTGGTTAGAATGTTCTTCTGTAAACTGCTATCTCTTGACTACTCCCAAGACTTTCCTGCAAAAGGAGACAATTCAAAATTCACTGTTGGTCAAGTAGTGCGTCCCTGTCAGTCTATTGTTTAGCTAGTAATTCACCTTTACACTACATTTATCCAAAGGATTTAGTTTTTTCATCCTTAAATACATGCTGTATTGGAGAGTACAAAATTCACTGTGGAGAAAACTTGGACAATGGTAAAATAAGGTTAGGAAAATAGGATGAGAGAAAGAATACGGTTTCTTTTTCAAATGCCGCCGAAGCCCTATCCTCCTGTATGAGGAGGGGTACTCGCAACTTGGTACTTCCTAGCGGCCGTCTAGGGGCAGGTAGCACAGGGAGAAAAGCAATGGGCATGACAGTCCTCACACCGAATAATCAAACTCTGAATGATCATACAATTCAATGTATTTGAGGGCGTTTCTGCAGGTGTCCTAGAATTCATGGGTTTTGACAACTTATAAGTACATTTCATTAATATTCCTTAAATACCACTTTTTCCTTAAAAAAAAATATTCGGCTGCCTTCTGCAGAAAGAGGAAAAGTAGTGGACTCAGTTTTTTCTAGTCATTTCGCTTGCCAGGGATCTGGTCATATATCACCGTGTTTTAGGAGCAGTAGAGTGGCTCTCAGATGCTGGCGCAACACGTGAGTTGAGGCTCTTAGCTGGCGATGCTGCCACGGGGGTGCTGACAAGCCCTGTGCCTGTGTGCTTTGCCCACAGATTGCCCGCCTTTGGAAGGATTGGTACCTCACCTGCGAACTACATCGGCAGACTTAAGGCCAGGCTCCAAAATCAGTGTGTTCTGTGATCCAGGCTTCCAGATGGTCGGGAACCCTGTGCAGTACTGTCTGAATCAAGGACAGTGGACACAGCCACTGCCCCACTGCGAACGTGAGCTGTCTCTGTGGAAGGCATTTCAGTAGCTCCTGACAGATGTCGGAGCATAGCGACATTTTTCAGGAATGCTAGATAAAAGCTAACTACACCACAGGAGTAAACACGCAAATCTTCATTGAATAGTTCCCTCTTTATGAGGGAGATGGGTGATGAAGAGAGACCAGCCCTGTGGCTGCACCCCAGGTGGGATAGGGAACTGGATGGGAAGGGGAGACAGAGCTGGGAGCTGGAGCCCCAGGAGAGACGGGTTACGGCTGGGTAGGAAACAGGAAAAGCCCTCTCGAGTTGGGTGCATCCAGTCATGTATTTATTCAGCAATTTTAAAACCACCTACTATGTGCTAGACAGCAATCTATGTTCTAGCGATGCAGCAGTTGGAAGAAAGTCTCCTTTATGGAGTTTACACTGGAAGAGGAGAGAGAGGAAATAACAATATTGTTTATTTACAGTAAATAAGAACAAGGGCCAGAAGTAAGGGCTATGGAGAAAGATAAAGCACAGTAGGGAAATGCAAAGTGAGGGTTGGGTGGAAGCAGACTGCTTTATTAGTTAGCGCCATCAGCACAGTCCCTCCATAGCATCTGTCCTCACTGATGTATGTATTTCTCTGTGGCTCGTTTCCCTAGTCCCACTAGATAGTAGGCTCCACAAGGCTGGAGTTTACGTCTTTGGTTCATGACTTCAGCACCTATGACGGTGTCTAGCAGGACCTTCATACAAATTTTATTTTAATTAATGAATCGCATGCTCACTCTGAGCCAGACCGTCTGCTGGTTGCCGAGGGCGCAGGTATGGCTACAGCCTATGCCACCCCTCCGGGGCCCTGGATCTGTGTTCACGCGCAATGAGAAAGTCCCTCTTCGCTGAACTGCTAGCTTAATGTAAATAAAATGTGCTTTGAGCATTTCGCTCCTCATGTCCTTGTGCTCTTCCTGGCCACATTACAGGCATTAGCTGTGGGGTGCCCCCCACTCTGGAGAATGGCTTTTATGCAGCTGAGGATTTCCATGCTGGCAGCACAGTGACCTACCAATGCAACCATGGCTACTATTTGTTGGGTGATTCAAGGATGTTCTGTACAGATAACGGGAGCTGGAATGGCATTGCACCATCATGCCTTGGTGAGATAAATCTTGGCAATACTGTCTGGGTTTATTCTAGCTCCCTGGGAGACAATCTTCCCAAATTCCTGAGGCTTTCTTGTGACATTCCTTTGTTAACTTCATGTCATCCCAGTAAGCTCTGGGCAAGCCACAGTGACAAAGCAGCTGTCCCTAGAGGTGCCAGAAATATTTGGAATTGTTACCAGGCTCAATATTAAGACTATTTTCATCTATCTCTGTTCTTCTACTTACCACCTATAAAGTGGGGGAGTAATAGCTTTTATTGTTTGTCTGCAATGTGATCATGACTACTGTATTTACTGTAGTGTATTTTCACTCTATGCAAATATCTGTAGTGTTATAATTAAGCGATATGTAATGACTTGAAAGTAAAAACAAGTATTTGATACATAAGAAAAAAATCAATCAACTTCACTACCTGTAAGCTGTCTTCATTTTAGACGTTGATGAATGCGCAGTTGGGCCAGATTGTAGTGAGTACGCTTCCTGCCTGAATACAAATGGATCCTACGTTTGCTCATGTGTCCCACCCCACACAGGAGATGGTAAACACTGTGCAGGTAACTAGTACATGGATAATTGGGAAGTTTATTAATTTTTTTTATTTAAGTATATATTTCAAATGTATGTTATTTAAAAATACAACAGTATGTTCAAGTTCAAAGGACAGGCGAAGAAGATAAAAAACCATCTTTAAAACAGACGTGTAAGTAACAACGAAAGGGGTTTTAAATTAGCGTTGTGCCTCTCCCAACTTCCCAGTCTCTGAAAAGTAAAACTGACGGCCAGCCGTGTCACCAGAATGTTGAAGCAGCATCTCTGCAGTGCGGGAATAACAGAGGGGATTTAGAAATGTATCCACTGGCCTCGATGGCCTCCATCAGCGCAAAGAAGATACTTCACCGTCAGTGTGTTTCCTCTGCCTCAGCCACACAGAATTATGTTCTTGAAAAAAATTGACATCTTCCCTTACCACATCTGTAGGTTTTGTGATAACTTTGATGATACAGGCCCAACTCCCAGAAAATAGAAAGTAAAGAGAAAGTCTCAAAATCAAGTCTCATGATGGCATTTACTTATAGTCCCTGACTTATCGGGCGCCTGGGTGGCGCAGTCAGTTAACCGTCCAACTCTTGAGATTTCAGCTCAAGTCATGATCTTAGGGTTGCAGTATCGAGCCCCGTGTCAGACTCCACACTCAGCTCGGAGTGTGCTGGAGATTCTCTCTCTCTTTCTCTCTCTCTCCCTCCTTCGGCACCTCCCCAACTCGTGCTTTTTCTTTCTCAAATAAATAAATAAATCTTTTAAAAATATGTAAAATCCTTGACTTCTGGGATGCCTGGGTGGCTCAGTACGATAAGCGTCTGGCTCTTGATTTTGGCTCAGGTCATGATCTCAGGGTCCTGACACTGAGCCCAGCATCAGGCTCCATGCTGGGTGTGGAGCCTGCTTAAGATTCTCTCTCTCCCTCTGCCCCTCCCCCCACCTCAAAAAAATAATTAATTAAAAAATAAAAATAAATACAAATAAAGCCCTTGACTTATATGGCCAGAATGACCTTCAGAAAGATTGAATCAATGTATCTTCCCTTTTTGATAATTCAAGAATTATATTTACTCATATCCAACTCTAGTCCTAAATATCCCTTTAGCTTATTTCTCTTCCTAGAAGTGGTGACCAACCCCAAATTTGCACATAGGAGGGATTTCTGATCCATAATCTGTTTGGAAAGGGAGGCTAGGAATTTTTCTCAAATCTGCCTAGGGTAAAGCCTTTACATCAATTTGATAGAAAGCCAATTGCTTTTTAAAAAGTAGACATGAAGTTGGGGGAGGTAGGAGGACCTAAGTTCTTCTAGTAAAAGTCCTGGCACCACCACTACTTCCCAATAAACAACTCCCTTTCAGCCAGATAAATTTTGTATATTTTTGTTAGTCACCGTGTTTCAAAATACTGAGTTTAAATGCCTATTAAATGTATGTTCTGGTCTAACGTCCAGTGTATCCCAGGCCTTCCTGTATCTCCCTTCCAAAGCTTCCCCCCCCCCCAAGATTTAACTGGTACTTTAACTGTAGTGAAATTCTTTTGCTATGAGACCCTGCATGGTTGTGCGAACACCCCTCATTGGCCCACAAACCTTTTTCTCTCTTTCAAGAACCTATTAAATGTAAGGCTCCAGGAAATCCAGAAAATGGCCACTCTTCTGGTGAGGTTTATACACTGGGCGCCCAAGTCACATTTTCGTGTGAGGAAGGTTACCAGCTGTTGGGAGTAACCAAAATCACATGTTTGGAGTCTGGAGAATGGAGTCATCCCTTACCATATTGCAAAGGTATGTTTCGCAGATTCCCCCGGGTTCATGGTGTTTGGCAATACTAAAACTTTAAGGTATAGACATGTCATGTGTTAGGTTGTATCAATATTCTTTGTATTTAAAACCCAACTATCAGGCTCATCCTTAAACACAACGAGATAACTTAGAGCTGCCCCTGAGCTTTCAGAGATTTTTGTACACACCAGTGAAAAAGCAATGCTTCTTTTGTCTTTCCACCTTCTAGCTGTTTACTGTGGCGCACCTGCTGTTCCAGAAAATGGCGGCATTGATGGATCAGCATTTACCTACGGCAGTAAAGTAACATATAGGTAAGTGTGTAAGATTTAAACTACATGGTAGAAGTTGTTGATGGTGTGCTGGCTGTGATCCAAAACTGAAAGAAAGGGAGAAGAAGAATCCCAGAGGATGGTTTTTAATTAATGTGGAATTCATTGAATTATGTGTAGTATGAAGGAACCAAGTCCAATAACCTCATGGTGGCAGTCCTATCTGGACTCCTTACATCCCTTGACAAGTAACTTATCATTGTCACCAGCATCCTAGAGGTGCTCCAGAACGGGTGCCACGGAGGAAGGCCCTGCGAGCTAAGAAATGTTCTTGGTTATAAGCTGGAGCTTTGGCTTAGGCGCTCATACTAAACCAGACCATTCTCAAACTAGGAATTTTTGTTTGCAGCTACTAATCCATGACATAAACTGGGGGTAAGCCAAACTCTTAATTTTTCTACTTATCACTCAGCAAGTTCCCTACAGGGAACCTGTGTAGTATTCAGCCTTGGAAAACAATAATTTCAAAGCGCTATTTCAGTAGAAAAAAAAGAACTCCTCCAATAAATTGTAAAGTGTAAATTCTTAATATTTTTAAAGGTTTTGGCACTGATAAAATTATGCAAAATAAAGCAAATTATATTCAGTAATCGCCCTTTATCCTCTTTAGGTGTAATAAAGGATATACGCTGAATGGTGACAAAGAATCATCCTGTCTTGCTAGTGGTTCTTGGAGTCATCCTCTTCCTGTGTGTGAACTGGTCAAGTGTTCTAGCCCTGAAAGCATAAATAACGGGAAATATATTTTGAGTGGGCTTACCTACCTTTCTACTGCATCATATTCATGTGAGAGTGGATACAGGTAAAGTCCGTAGACACGAGCCAAGCTTCCTGAAATACCCCGTTACTCATTATTTACGCAGTAGGTTTCATTTGTATATAACTCGCTGACTTTAGATACGAGTTTCTCAATGTAAAAGATATTCTCAAATTTGTGTGCCTCATGGAGGCTCACTCATAGTGCTGGGAATGCCTAAGGAAATATTCCACCTAACTTTGACTCTGGGCGCTCCAGATGAGTCACTATAAACATTCAGTCATTAAACATGAAAGCAAAATTGTTTGTGAGGCATAACACAGCATCTGGATTTTTTTTTTTTTTTTGGAACATAACTTACCACGCTTATACTGAACTTCGCATGGGATGTTACAAAAGCACTTCAGGGTAAGGGCCCAGGTTCTTAATACTGTGAGAGGTTGATTCGATCAGTGGTGTGCATGGGGGTGTATATGTGTGTTCAAACAGAAGGGATGGTAGGGGGAGACTGCAGTCAGAAACTTGGCCCACGGGATCTAAAGTGAACCAGTGAATGGAAAGTCGAGTGTGACAGGTTCAGGTAGGCAAAGAGGGATAAGCCAGGCCATTGGAATGAAAGGTTTGCAAAATCAAAGGAAGACCAGAGGTCAGAGTCAGGAGCAACACAGGGCACAGGCCCAGGCTTAGGACAAGGACAGTGCCCTTTGACCTCAGTTACCAAGACTTCCTGGGTGTCTGTCTCCATTATCGCTGGATCCCAACCAGCCTGTTAACCTCTTCTCACGGAGGTCATCTGTTTGCGAGGTCCGGGTGTCCTCCTGCAGCCCCAGGGAGCACATTTTATTTTGCAGCCGTTGTGATGTGGTGTCAGCCCATTCACGGACAGAAACGCTCTGGAGCCTGCTCAGGTTTCCGTTGCTTGTATATGATCGTCTCCATGGCAGCGAGTAATAGCCGTTCTTTCCCAGCTTACAGGGCCCTTCTGTCCTCGAGTGCTCGGCCTCCGGCAGCTGGGACAGAGCGCCACCTACCTGCCATCTCGTTGTCTGCGGAGAGCCGCCGGCCATCAAAGACGCTGTCATCACCGGGAGGAACTTCACTTTTGGCAACACTGTCAGTTACACCTGCAAAGAAGGGTGAGTGACCCTGTGAGGGAAAGAAGCATTGGGAGCCTCGAGGGAGAGGACGCACCTCCAGCCGTGGAGACTCCACTGAACACTCAGTTACGTGTCCTGGCCACCAAAGCCGGGAGAGAGCTTTATGCTCTTCTTCCCTGACAGCAGAAGGGAGCATATTCTCCTGCGGCAACAGTGTTTTTCTGGAATTAGAGTAATTCATCAAATTAAGCCTTGAATAATGGACATTGCGCAATGCAGTGGAAAATAGCTTTATACTTTACTTAAAGTTGCAAAAAGCACATTTAAATAGGCATTTGTGGCGGTGCCTGGATGGCTCAGTTGGTTAAAGAGGCATTCGTTTATTTATCTTTTGCAAACCTAAAGGCAAGACTTTGAGTCACAACCTAAAGATGACACATCTGCAGGGGGAAAAAGATAAGAAAGCTCAGGTTTTTCTATTTTTAATGATCTCATTTCATTCAGAGGTCAAATTTGAAAAACAAGGAAGCCGATTACAAAGAGCTTTCACACTTACTGGCTGGTTCATTGGATCCTTGCAGAAGCCCTGTGAGGTACAGAGAAGGGGAGGCTCCTTCTGGGGTGGTGGTCTGCTTAGCATCTCTAGGAGGTGATAAGGAAGCGAGGGGTTAGTGACATCTGACTTGCATTTCATTGCTTCCCCGCCCCCCCCCCCATGCTGCTTCAATAAATATTTTCACCGTGAATAGTGCTTTCACCCTCCAGATTGACCAGAGGTGTTTTTCCACACAGTTGGGAGCAGTACCAGCAGACAGTTGCCACTTTCTGGATTTGTAGCTCAGCTCTGTCCTTCACTGTGTTCCTTTGGGAAAATTGTATAACCTCTCCGTGCTTCGAGTGTCCTACAGTAAAAACAATTTCATTAAAGGTTCATACTTATGGATGTTGTGAGAAATAAAATGCCTAGTATAAAGCCTGGCCTAACCAGGAAAAAAAACTTAATTAAAATTAATTCTACCAATTTTGCCAATATTATGACTGAAGCCAAATGAGAGGGCAGTTTCTATTCTATCATAGGAGTTGAAGTTCATTTCACCTGGATAGAAGACGGTCCTGGTAGTACAGGACTGCCAGCAGGTGGCGACAGTATGTGTAAAAAAAAAATATATATATATATATATATATATATAGTGTGTATATATATGTATATATATATTTTATTTTATATATATATTTTTTATTTTTATATTTTTATTTTATATATTTTTCCCAAAAAGCTCCTGAGAGTCAAACACTCAGATAAATAGTTGATGGAAATCCCAAATCTTAACACCTTCTTAAGTGAAAAAGAAATCTTTAATATTAAAATGAGGGGATGAGAAAAATAGGTGAAGGAGATTAAAAATATCTTGAGAACTTGATGAGTAATGTAGAGAATTGTTGAATCACTGTATTGTACACCTGAAACTGGTATAACACTGTATGTTAGCTCTACTAGAGTTAAAATTAAATTAGTAAATAAAATGTCAGTGCAGGAGTTAGCTTTTGATGGCCCCATCTCTATATCTCCCCTGTAAGTTGACTCATTTAAAAACTGCTTCCTCCGGGCTCTCCACTCAGTAGGGAGCCTGCTTCTCCCTCTCCCTCCTCTGCCTGCCTCTCTGCCTGCCTGTGCTCTCTCACTCTCTCTCTCTCTGTCAAATAAATTTTTTAAAACATATTTTTAAAAAATAAATAAATAATAAAAACTGCTTCCTAACGAACTGCAGTCTTCTCAGTGTTTGTGAAATCTTATCAAATACAAATGTTCCAAATAAGAGCTAGATCTTGACAACCTCTGTGGTTTTTTCCTGATTAAACGAGTAATGCATTATCACCATATAAAACTAGAAAATGAAAAACATATTTTAGGGGCTCCTGGGTGTCTCAGTCAGTAAAGTGGCTGCCTTCGGCTCAGGTCATGATCCTGGGGTTCTGGGACTGAGCCCCGAGTCAGGCCCCCTGCTCTGAAATGAGTCTGCTTCTCCCTCAACACCTCCTCCAGCTCGTGCTCGCTCACACTCTTTCTCTCTCAAATAAATAAATAAAATCTTTAAAAAAAAAGGGAGAGAAATATATTTTTAAAAAAATTATCCAAAGATAAACGGTGGTATTTTGTCTTTACATATATTTTTTTAGTATTAAAGATCATGCTATAGATACAAATTTACATTTTTCTTCCTCTCTTTACAAATCATTCACCTAAAATATATCGTAGGAGTTCTGAGTCTGCCTAATATTAAGTCTATATGTTATAGGAAAGGGTTTTGTTAAAAGAAGCATTAAAGTCACTAATTAAAATGGCAACAAATCCATACATTTGTGGAGGGTTTTCCATTCCCCGAGGGCTTTCATACACATTATCTCATGTGCTCCCTTCCACAACGGTGGAGGTTTGGCAGAATAAATAGTATTCCAACTTTATAGTTAAAACATGAAGGGATTGGGCCATATGATCTTACATATTTCTTCTGGTCTAGGCAAACAGACACTCTGTGGGAGCTTTTATCTCCATCGAAAAGATGGAAACCAAATCTATCCACCTCAATCATGTATCTGTCGAAGGTTAAAAAGACAGTTTTATGAAAGCGCTTTATATATCCATTAAGTACTAGGTATAAAATGGCTTTGTTATTTTCTCTGTCATCATTATTGCTATATACAGTGATGACATTTTAATAATTTAGGGGAAACTGTCTTAAATAGTTAATCAAATTAATAGAAAGTATCTACAGTCACAAATCACTACCACCTGCATTTTTTTCTAAAAGAAAAAAAAGTCAAGCTATTAAGGGATCGTTTCATTTTTTTCTGGAAGTGAAAATTCTGGTGAGAGGACGAAAACTGATGCCCCTTGGCATACCCCTACTCCACCTTGGGATGCTATGAGGGTGGCCAGACTAGAAAGAAAGTCGTCATACTCCTCTTTTTTCTGGCCAAATGGCTAATGAAACATTTGAAATATACAGGAAAATACAAATAGTAATCATTAATCTCTACTTAAAGTTACCTGGGTATGCATTCTTTTTTTTTTTTTTTTTTAAGATTTATTTATTTTAGACAGCACAAGCGGGAGGGGCAGGGAGAAGGAGAGAGAATCTCTCAAGGGGACTCCATGCTGAGCGCTGAGCCCGACTCCAGGCTGCATCCCATGACGCTGAGATCACAACCTGAGCTGAAACCAAGAGTCGGATGCTTAACCGACTGCACCACCCAGGCACCCCCCCCCCAAGTATCCAATCTTGAGAGAAAAGTACATGTTAGATTTTTGCTATAGTTATTGTAGCTCTTTTTATCAAAGAAATATAGTATTACAAATATAACAAGAAGCCATTCTCCTCACTTTTCCATTCTCCCCAAAGTAACACATGTGCATTCTTGTCCTTATTCCATTATGTATGTCCCCATAAACATTCTGTTGATTCGTGTGTTTTAATTTCTATACATGTCGCTTTGTACTCTGTCCTTTTGAAGTTTGGTTTTTTTATACTTACCATGTTTTTTACATTTTTCTCTACTGATACATGTAAATCAACAGCATTCATTTTAATAGCTATATGGTGTTCTTTTGGAAGAATGAGCTATCTATACGTCACTCATTTCCTTACCGGTAGAAGGTTAATTTGTTTCTCCTGTATTTGCTGACGTAACAGTTCTGAAGTAAATATCCTTGCACGTGTCTCTTGGTACATATGAGTATGACTATCTCTGGCCCAGACACCAGAAGCTGAAGTTGTTGAATCATGAAATGTGCATAGTTTAAACTTTATGAGGTAGTACTTGATACTTATCAGTTGTTTCCTTTATATTTTGTGTGTGTGAGTCAAATTTAAGAAATCATCCCTACCCTGAGGTCATACTGAATATCTTTGCCTTTCTCCTTAAAGATCTTGGAAAGCACGAATTTCCATCCCCTCTCTCATCTTAAATGTTTTATCTCTGTCTATATTTTATTTCCCTCTTATTTTATGACTTTTCAAATTAGTCATTTTTTAATATAGCCGGTGTTTATTTAGATTTACTTGCGTGTTGGTTAATCTCTTCATCGCCACTACGCTTGGCATCCCATTCTGTCCTTTTGGGTGTAATATTTCTACTTCCTGAAGTATATCCATTACGTATTTTTTTTTCAGTAAGTGTCAGCATATTCTATAATCTTTGTCTGAAAATAATAGTATTTTACCTTTGCTCTTAAATTACAGTTTAACTGAGTAGACAAGTCGAGTAATAGTTTTCTTCCATAGACATTTTTGAAAATAGTATTCCATTGCCTTATGACTTCGAGTGTTGCAACTGAGGATTCCATCACCAGTCTGTTCGTGGTTCTTAACCAGGAGCAGTGTTACCCACCAGGGACATTTGGCAATGTCTGGAGACGTTTTTGGTTGTCACGGTTGAGGGGAGGGTGCTGCTAGCTCTGGATTCCAGGGATGCAGCTAACAGTCTACACTGCACACAACAGCCCCCCACAGTGCAGAATTGTCTGGTCCCAAGTAGTGCTGTGATTGAGAAACTCTGATTGAATTGTTGTTCCTCTATAAGTAGTGTCTTTTCCCTTTGGTTTTTATTTTTAATTTGTCTTTGTTGTGCTGGTATTTTCTTATGATATGACCAAACGTATATTTATTGTCTTTTGTCTTGTCAGGACTCATGGTACTTCTTACATCTTAGAATTCATATCTTTTACCAATTTTAGGATATTCTCAGCCATTTTCACTTCAAATGTTCCCTCCTCTTCACTTTCTCTTTTCTCTATTTCTTTAAGTCTTATGAGAGATATATATGGGACCTTTTTTTTCTGTCTCCATGTTTATTAACCTGTCACATTTTCCATTGCTGTATAAACTTGGGCTGCATTTGGGTATTTTTTCACATATCTTGTAGTTTACAGTTTTTTCCTACTATCTGTAATCTGCTTTTGAATGTATCCACTAATTTTTTAAATCTTTGCTTTCTGTATTTTTAACTCTAGAATTTATATGTTTCTTTTTAAAATATTTCTTTTTGGGGCACCTGGTGGCGCAGTCATTAAGCGTCTGCCTTCAGCTCTGGTCATCATCCCAGGGTACTAGGATCTAGCCCTGCGATGGGCTCCCTTCTCCCTCTCCCACTTCCCCTGCTTGTTTTCCCTCTCTCGCTCTGTCTCTCTCTGTCAAATAAATAAAACCTTTTTTAAAAAATTTCTTTTTAAATAGTCTCTTCTTTTTAAATAGGATTTTGAGTCTTTTTAATTATTTCAACATACTTATTTCGTATAATTTTTTAGATTTTTGATCACTTTTTTGCTATCTCAATTTATTGGTACTCTAATCTTGCTGTTTGTTCTGCCTGCTGACTCACTCGTGATGGAAAACATGCTTGTGTGTGTTTTGTAATTTCAAATTGTGTCCTTATAGTAAGCAGGAATTGTTTTATCTGTTATAGTCCCTTATGGTTTAAGTGTGTGGATTATTTTTTCTACCAGGAACCCATGGGATATCACCAACTAAGAAACCAATTTTACATTAATTTATAAGTTTAAAGGCTTTCCATACGAAGTCAATGGCATAAATTCTACCCTCACAGCCACATGAGATGAGACCTACGGACGGCTACCTTGCAGGGACTTGATTTTCCCACTCAGACCCCTGATAAATACAGAGATCTCACTTGTCCTGTCACTGGGCCTCTAGGTGGAATTTTTCTACTTAATATCCTTTCAGTGAATGTCCTTCTAGGACAAAGCCTCATGCCAGAGACTCAGCTATTACTCTCTTCCAACTCCGAAGTTATATTTCCTATCATCTCTCTTCCTTTCCCTGTCCAGTCCAATGGCAATCACAGCATTCAGTCACAGGCTTAACTTCCCTGTTGTTAATTTCCTCTTTATTGCTGGCATGTGGGTCTAAAATAACTTCTGTTATATTTCATCAAGTATGATTTAGGGAAGGTTTTCAGACTATGGTATATAGCTAGAATTCAAAGTTCTCTCCCTTCACTCCTTTTCTATTTCTTCCCCCCACGGAATTGATTGACGTAGGCCAACATGCACTGTGCCTGTTCTATTCCAGGATGACATCACTGTGTCAAGTCGTGCCTTTTGTGCAGTGGGCCTGTTGTGCAATGGGCCTGCTCTCTCCTTCGGCTTCCTGAGATGCTGTTGGCTTGATATGAGGGTTAGAGCCTCTGTCCCTCTCCAGCCGTCTCCACTCCCGTGCTCTGCACGCTGTGTGAGCCACCCCCACCTGCTTCCTGAGTGCACATAGCACATTCTTGCTTTGGTCCCAGTGTTGTTTCTTCTCATATTGGTGTTGTGCTTTGCACA
The DNA here is from genome assembly GCF_024610735.1 of Ursus americanus. Taxonomy (NCBI): domain Eukaryota; kingdom Metazoa; phylum Chordata; class Mammalia; order Carnivora; family Ursidae; genus Ursus; species Ursus americanus. The sequence goes on from NC_142144.1 coordinate 22,198,537, forward strand.
CACCTTCCCCTGAAATAAGGAGGAAAGAACTGCTCTCAATTTTAGAATGGAAGAACAAATAGTTTAGGAGACAGGAGTAGTAAGATGAATGCCAGGGAAGGAAGGAAGCAAGAAGTACATTTTTACTCCTGCCCTAAAATTGACCTTCCACATTTGCCTTTTATCAAAACACTGGGCTGGAAGTTCTCAGCTGTTTGCCCAAATGAATAAAATGGTAACTTGTTTCCCATTTTCCTCTTCATCCTTATGCGTCTACTCTCTTGGTGAGAAGCTCAGGGGAGAGAAAGGGTCATTGAAATCCTAAAATCCTCATAGAATGTTCCCCTTTGCTTCTTCTTAAACATAGATTTTTAAATGCAATTACCGAATGTATTAATATAAAATTTTTTATCATTATTAGTTGAAAACAGAATTAACTGCTGATGCAGATTTCTACTTTCCACTGCTCTTATTAAATTGCAGCCCTTTGCATATCTAGTATGCTGCTCTTTTAAGGCTCTTAAAAGGTTCTTTATAAAGGGAAGAGCTAATAATCCACTGGGGAGCTCTCTCATAAAGCTTCCCACGTGCTCTTCAGTTGACTTCCACTCAGTGTGTGAATCAAATCACTGAAAATTGTATCTGAAGATTACTCTGCCCGTTTTCAAAGAATGTTTCAATATTATTTCAGAAATATGCTAATGAATTGCAGCAAATTCATCCTGAAATATATCCTTCTGTGACATCATTGTAATATCGATGGGCCATTTTTCCCTGGAATTATAGGGTAGAACTATTTGTTTTATAATATGTATGACCTGATTTTAAAGAATAGTGTGCAATAGTGAATGAGAATACAAAATGTCACCGACTAAATTAAATATTCCAGCATTTCAGATTTGTGCCAATACCAGTTTTCCTGCTTTGGTAGCCAGCACTTATAGGATGTATGTCATCATCTGTATAAAACTTTATCACTTTTTAAATGATTTTTTTTTCGAGAGAATGTGTATGTGCAGGGAGGGGCAGAGTGAGAGGGGGAGAATCTCAAGCAGGCTCTGCACCCAGTATAGAACCCAGCTCGGGGCTCGATTTCACAGCCCTGAGATCATGACCTGAGCCAACGCTTAACTGACTGAGTCACCCAGGGGCCCCAAATGATTCTTTTAAACAAATAAGCAGGTGAAATGTGTTCCACAGAAATTGTAACACACCTTCAGACTCCTAACATAAGGAAATAATGCAGCAGTTGGACCCGAGACCAGGCATGGTGCTATCTAGGCAATAGCTAACAATTCCTCGCTTTCTGTGATTTGGAATATATGTACTTCTTGGGCATCTTCAAAGACTAACTGATGTGTTCTGGAAGATAGTTATTATTAATAGACCTCAATCCCCATCTTGACTGAGCATTTTCTCTAGTCTAAAGTACTGGCTTTGGTTCTATCTCTTGAAACCCCTCCGTGTACATTTCTCTGCCCCAGGGAAATGCCAGCCACTCTAGTGTTCGTAGCTTGGTCCTGAGGTTCTCCCACAAATGGATCAGTAGAGCTGAGTGAGAGGCTTCCCTGAAAGATCCCAGCCCTTCGCCCATCTCCTGCCAGCAATGATCGCTCACTGGTGTAGGGAGGCAGACATTCCAGCCAGCTCAGCCTCCAGTCTGCACTTCTTTCTCATAAATGAACATGCTTTCGAGTCTGTTCCTCTCAGAATCATTCTGAGCCTCTTCCAGTAGGTCTGTTGTCCATTTCCAGTTGTGGTATCCAAAGCGGAATGCACACTGATACACGCAAGTTAGAATACTACAGAGAGAAAAATGCCACATCTAGGGGCTGACCTGTGCACACATACATGGGTAGCAATTTATTTCATTTCTCTTCCTCTCTTTCTAAATAAATGAGTTTCTAGAAATGCAGTCACCCTTTCAGGATGCCGCCATTGACTCATTCAACTTAATTTCAGTGGAACTCTGAAGTCTTTCATATTGGCTGTCACTGAGCCGGGTTTTCCACCTGTGCAGTTTTTCTATACTATGTATATGCAGCACGTTCCATCTTACCTTTATTAAATATTGTCCTGTAAGATTAGAAACATTGAACTTGACCATAAACACCCTATTCCCCACCCTACAGTTATGTGTTGCTTATAAATTGATAGACGTAGGAAGTAAGGACAGTTTTATGGCATTCACAAGAGGGGAAACTCCCAACGAGGTTACTTCTATAAATCAGTACTCTTTGGGTCATCCAGTTAATAAAACGCTTAAATATCTTTCTGTCCTTTTTGTCTGCTAAAATCTTATGAGAGTCCTTGTAAAAGAAACTGTCAAAAACCATTTCCAGTTCACCTGTGCCTGCCATATCTCTACCCATCAATGATCACGACCTGTCAAAATACACAAGATCCTAGTGATCACGACTTCCTTATTCAGGTGTTCAGATGCCCTTCCTAACTATTTGTAAGTTCCCCGAATGCCCCAGCCGTATCACACTGCAAGCTCTTTGTTCATGTTACTTCTCAGTCTTGAGTGATTCCTTTTCTGCTCTTCTCTCATGACTCCTTTCAAAAGCCATTTCCACAGGGAAGCCCTTCCTCCCCTTTCCATTCCTAATCATTTCTCCTTTAAGCACCTGCCGTAGGTCTGAAAGGGCCTGTGATGCACCAGGCAGTGGATGGGGTAAGGAGGGCAGGGTGGACACAGATGTGTAAACAGCAAATGCATTAGCATTGCATCGTGCACTAAGGAAGTGACTCTAGCCCGTAGCATGGTCCTTGAGAATTATTTAATGAAAGACTAAATGTTGATTGGAAGTCACAAAGAAAAGTCAAGATCTTAGGTCAGAGAAAGAGACAGTGTAGGTTCTAAGAAATTATGGGTAGTGATGAAAACGCATTCTTTAAATTCATTTATTCATAGCATGTTTTAGTGGTAATCTTCTGTCACTTTACAGAAGAGCTTTGCTGTGATTTTTCAGTAGGGAAGAGTAGTTGGTGGAGATTTTCTTTAAGATTGGGGTCAGAGGCCTAACGAAGTGCTGCTAGATTGCTATACACAATTTCTGTATCCTTAAGAGGCTTTGAAGAATAAGGAAGGTTCTGGAGGCAGATTCTTCTGCCTCAAAATAGCCAGTCCCATGAAATAAAGGGAGCATTTTATAGATGGCACAATGGATCCTAATAAATCAGAGATGTCTCAGTCGATGTTTGTGAACTTCCACCAATGAAAGCATCAAGGGACCCATGAAAATAATGATGCATGGTTCAAAGTATGCAGAGGATGTACATTGTGCTATAAAAATATAAAACATCAGGAGTCTCTCCAGATGGAACTTCTACTCCGAGCACATTCTACACGGGAACGGTAGAATCTGAGCACTCAGACCTGGGATAATGGATCTTTTAATAATAAGATTATGCCTTTAGCATATTGTCTTTATATACCTTCCTGTATCCTCCTGGACAGAAGCCATGTAAAAACTTACTAAGTTTGAATTCCAGTAGGAAGAGCAGAGCTTATCCATAACAATGAACTGCGGCAGACCCTAATGAGAGACTGCACGTAGTTGTCAGGGACGTCTGTGAGTATTTCGAGACCACTTCTGTCCATAGCAGCATAAATGGCCCTGGGTAGGTGGATACACACGTCTCTGCTGATGCTCTACCATTTTCTCCCGGATCTTTCTGCTTCCTGTAGATTTCGTGAATCTGGCCGGTGAGGGGGACGAACTCCAACCTCTCTATCATGGCAGATTCCTAAAACTAAAAGGGACCTCAGGAGAAATGGTTGCTAACTAGTGACAAGAATCTTTGCTGAAAGGTGGGTCAAATAATTTGTACTAGGTGACACTGCAATGCATTTTAAAAAGAGAAAGGGAGGGCAACAACAATGTCATGGAAGAGGGTATATGTTGGAATCTTGTAAATCAAATTCAGTTTTTTAACCCGGCTGCTTGCAACCGTGTGACTCCAGACAGGTCTCTTAGCCTGTGGAACCACCATTCACTCATCTGTAAAATGAAGAAATTAATATGTCTAAACAGGATTAAATTAGGTGCCTAATTATTTTAATCCCCTTATCCTTCATTAGTATCAAAATGACAGACAGCTCAGGTGTTAGACATTCCTTTAAAATTCTGTCATCTTTCTCTTCAGTAAGAAAGTGAGAATCAAGAACGACTCGCATGTCATTATTCTAATACTACATATCGTAATATTTTGTTCTCCTTCGTTTAGAAAGCACTTGAGAATAATTTAAGATTTTTGCTAGTCATCAGTCTGTCACCCTCTGTAGGAAAATATCTGTTAAAGGCATAAAGAAAGACTGAGAAGCATTAAGCAAAATTGATTCATACTGGTTGAATAGCAGAGCCATATGCAGAACACAGCTCGAAATGCTAATACTTGGTTGGGTTTCCTAAAGGAAACCCTGGAGACTAAAATTACAATCATTGCTTTAAATTTCATTGAATATAAGTAAGTGCGTGAGTTATGTGTAGGCTACATACGGTTCATTAGCACTTTTGTTTCAAAGACTAGGGATAAAATCAGCCAACTAAAACCATCTATAGACAGATGATGTTCTAAATTTAAACTGAATCATTTTTATTTTTAAAGAAATGTGAAACAATTTTTAGAGTCCTTAAATATCAAGAATTTTAAATTCACTTCCCTTTCTAAATAAGCATTACTATTAATATCACGATGTCTTTTTTTTTTTCTTCATGGTGTTTTAATTTTTTATTTTATCTCTTTTATAAATAAATATTTTATTTTTTTATTTTTTTATTTTATTTTACTTTATTTTTTGTTTAAAGTTCCATGATTCATTAGTTGCATATACCACCCAGTGCACCATGCAATACGTGCCCTCCTTACTACCCATCACCAGCCTATCCCATTCCCCCACCCCCCTCCCCTCCGAAGCCTGCAGTTTGTTTCCCAGAGTCCATAGTCTCTCATGCTTCATTCCCCCTTCTGTTTACCCACCCTTTCTTCTTCCCTTTCTTCTCCTACCGATTTTCCTACTTCTTATGTTCCATAAATGAGTGAAACCATATGATAATTGTCTTTCTCTGCTTGACTTATTTCACTTAGCATAATCTCCTCCAGTCCCGTCCATGTTGCAGCAAATGTTGAGAAATCGTTCTGATGGCTGAGGAATATTCCATTGTATATATGGACCACATCTTCTTAATCCAGTCATCTGTTGAAGGGCATCTCGGCTCCTTCCATGATTTAGCTATTCTGGACAGTGCTGCTATGAACATTGGGGTGCATATGGCCCTTCTCTTCACTACGTCTGTATCTTTGGGGTAAATACCCAGTAGTGTAATGGCTGGGTCATAGGGTAGCTCAATTTTTAACTTTTTAAGGGACCTCCACACTGTTTTCCAGAGTGGCTGTACCAACTTGCATTCCCACCAACAATGTAAGAGGGATCCCCTTTCTCCACATCCTCTCCAACATTTGTTGTTTCTTGCCTTGTCAATTTTTGATTCTAACTGGCATAAAGTGGTATCTCAGTGTGGTTTTGATTTGAATTTTGTTTTTTAAAACTTAACGTTGTTTTTTTTAATAATAATTTTTATTATGTTATGTTAGTCACCATACAGTGCATCCCTATTGATGTACTGTTCCATGATTCATTATTTGCATATAACACCCAGTGCACCATGCACTATGTGCCCTCCTTAATACCCATCACCGGCCTATCCCAATTCGCCACCCCTCCCCTCTGAAGCCCTCAGTTTTTTTTCCCAGAGTCCGTAGTCAGGATGTCTTTCTGTATCTTAAGTGAAGGTCATTTGATCAGTAAGCTCAGTATTCAAGCAATAAAAATTTTCTTTTCTTTCCATGCTTTTATTTAAATTCCAGTTAGTTAACATACAGTGTAAATTTAGTTTCAGGTGTAGAATTTAATGATTTAACACTTACATACATCGCCTGGTGCTCATTACGACAAGTGCGCTCCTTAATCCCCATCATGTGTTTAACCCTCTGGTAACCATCAGTTTGTTCTCTATAGTTAAGGATCTGTTTCTTGGTTTTCCTCTTTTTTTTCTCCCCTATATTCATTTGTTTTGTTTCTTAAATTCTACATATGAGTGAAATCATATGATATTTGTCTTTCTCTGACTTATGTCGCTTAGCATAGTACTGTAGTTCTAGCCATGTCATTGCAAATGGCAAGATTTCATTCTTTTTATGGGTGAGTAATATTCCACTGTATATGGATACACCACATCTTTATCCATTCATCACTCGGTGGACATTTGGGCTCTTTCAGTAATTTGGCTATTGTTGATAATGCTGCTGTAAACATCAGGGTGCATGTATCCCTTCAAATTAGTATTCCTTTGGGTAAATACACAGTAGTGCAATTGCTGGATCATAGATAGGGTAGTTCTCTTTTTCACTTTTTGAGAAAACTCCATACTATATTCCAGTGTGGCTGCACCAGTTTGCCTTTCCACCAACAGTGCAAGAAGGTTCCTTACTCTGCATATACTCACCAATACTTGTTGTTTCTTGGGTTTTTTATTTTAGCTGTTCTGACAGGTCTGAGATGGTATGTCATTGTAGTTTTGATTTGTATTTCCTTGATGATGAGTGATGCTGAGCATCTTTTCATGGGTCTGGCCATCTGTATGTCTTCTTTGGGAAAAAAATGTCTATTCATGTCTTCTGCCCATTTTTTTGCTGGATTATTTGTTTTTTGGGTGTTGATTTATGTAGTAAGTTCTTTATATATTTTGGATACTAACCCTTTATTGGATATGTCATTTGCAAATATCTTCTCCCATTCCATAGGTTGCCTTTTAGTTTTGTTGATGTTTCCTTCACTATGCAGAAGCTTTTTATTTTGATGTAGTCCCAATAGTTTATTTTTGCTTTTGTTTCTCTTGCCCTGGGGGACTTACCAAGAAAAATGTTGCTATGGCTGATGTCAAAAAGACTACTGTCTGTTTTCTTCTAGGAATTTTGTGGTTTCAGGCCTCACATTTAGGTCTTTAATCTGTTTTGAATTTATTTTTGTGTATGGTTTAAGAAGTAGTCCAGTTTCATTCTTTTGCATGTTGCTCTCCAGTTTTCCCAACACCCTTTGTTGAGGAGACTTCTTTTTTTCCATTGTGTATTCTTTCCTGCTTCATGAAAGATTAATGGACCATGTAATTGTGGGTTTATCTCTGATTTTCTGTTCTGTTCCATTGATCTGTGTGTCTGTTTTTATGCCAGTGCCACACTGTTTTCATGACCACAGCTTTGTAATATAACTTGAGGTCTGGAGTTGTGATGCCTCCAGCTTTGCTTTTCTTTTTCAAGTTTGCTTTGGCCACTTGGAGTCTTTTGTGGTTCCATACAAATTTTAGGATTGTTTGTTCTAGCTCTGTGAACAATGCTGGTGGTATTTGTATAGAGATTGTGTTAAATCTATAGGATGCTTCAGATAATATGGACATTTTAACAATATTTGTTCTTCCAATCCATGAGCATGGAATGTTTTTCCATTTCTTTGTATCCTCTTCTATTTCTTTCATGAATGTTCTATAGTTTTCAGAGTACAGATCTTTTACCTCTTTGGTTAGGTTTATTCCTAGGTAGTTTATGGTGCATTTATAAATGGGATTGATTTCTTGATTTCTATTTCTGCTGCTTCATTAATGGTGTATAGAAATGCAACAGATTTCTGTACGTTGATTTTGTATCCTGCGACTTTACTGAATTAGTGTATTAGTTCTAGCAATTTTCTTGGTGGAGTCTTTTGGGTTTTCTATACAGAGTATTATGTCATCTGCAAATAGTGAAAGCTTGACTTCCTCCTTGCCAATTTGGATGCATTTTTTCTTTGTGTTGTCTGATTACTGTGGCTAGGACTTCCAGTACTATGTTAAATAATAGTGGTGAGAGTGGACATCTCCGTCTTGTTCCTGACTCTAGAGGAAAAGGTCTCCATTTTTTCCCATTGAGGATGATATTAGCTGTGGGGTCTTTCATATGTGGCCTTTATTATGTGAGGTGTGCTCCCTCTCACCCTGCTCTGTTAAGGGTTTTTATCATGAGTGGATGTTGCACTTTGTCAAATGCTTTTTCTGTATTTATTGAAAGGTTCTTATCCTTTTTTTATTAAAGTGCTGTATCCCATTGATTGACTTGTGAATATTGAACCACCCTTGCAGCCCAGGAATAAATCCTACTTGATTATGGCAAATGATTCTTTTAATGTGCTGTTGGATTCAATTTGCTAGGATTTTACTAAGAGGTTTTGCATCCATGTTCATCAGGGATATTGGCCTGTCGTTCTCTTTTTTAGTGGAGTCTTTATCTGGTTTTGGTATCAGGGTAATGCTGGATTCATAGAATGAATTTGGAAGTTTTCCTTCCTTTCCTATTCTTTGGAATAGTTAGAGAAGAATAGATATTAACCAGTCTTTAAATGTCTGGCAGAATTCACCTGGGAAGCCATCTGGTCCTGGACTTTGTTTGTTGGGAGGTTTTTGGATCACTGACTCAACTTCTTGGCTGGTTATCTATCTGTTCAAGTCTTCTATTTCTTCCTGTTTCAGTTTTGGTAATTTATATGTTTCTAGGAATTTACCGTTTATTCCAGGTTGTCTAATTTGTTGATATATAGTTTTTCATAGTATTCTCTTATAATTGTTTGTATTTCTGTGGTGTTGGTTGTTATTTCTCTTGTCTTATTTGTGATTTTATTTATTTGAGTCCTTTCTCTCTCTCTCTCTCTCTCTCTCTTTTTTTTTTTTTTTTTTTTTTTTTTTGGTAAGTCTGGCTAGGGGTTTTCAGAGAACCAGCTCATGGTTTCATTGATCTGTTCTATTGTTTTTTTAGTTTCTATATCATTTAGTTCTGCTGTAATCTTTATTATTCCCTTCCTTCTGCTGGTTTTAGGGTTTTTTGCTGTTGTTCTTTTTCCAGATCCTTTAGGTGTAAGGTTAGGTTGTTTATTTGAGATTTTTCTTTCTTCTTGAGGTAAGCCTGTACTGCTGTAAACTTCCCTCTTAGTACCACCACTTTTGCTGCATCCAACAGTTTTGAACCGATGTGTTTTCATTTTTGTTCGTTTCCCTGTATTTTTTATTTCTTCTTTTATTTCCTGGTTGACCCATTCATTGTTCAGTAGCATGTTATTTAACCTCAACGTATTTGTGGTTTTTCTAGATTTTTTCTTGTGATTGACTTCTAGTTTCATAGCATTGTGGTCAGAAAAGATGCATGGTATGACTTCAATCTTTCTGAATTTGTTGAGGCTTATTTCATGGCTTAATGTGTGATCTGTTCCGGAGAATGTTCCATATACACTTGAAAAGAATGTGTATTTTGCGGATGGAATGTTCTGACTACATCCGTTAAAACCGTTTATTCCAGTATGTCATCCAAAGCTATTGTTTCCCTGTTGATTTTCTGTTTGGGTGATCTGTCCATTGATGTAAGTGGAGTAACTTTAATAAAGTCCCCTACTGTTATTGTATTATTATCAATTAGCTCCTTTATGTCTGTCATCAACTGTTTTATGTATTTAGGTGCTTCCATGTTGAGGGCATAAATGTTTACAATTGCTAGATCTTCTTGTTGGATAGTCCCCTTTATAATGATATAGTGCCCTTAATCCCTTGTTTCAGTCTTTGGTTTAAAACATAATTTGTCTGATGTAAGTATAGCTACTCTGGCTTTCTTTTGACATCCATTTGCATGATAAATGTTTCTCCACCCCTCACTTTTTTTTTTTTAAAGATTTTTTTTATTTATTCATTTGACAGAAATAAAGACAGCCAGCGAGAGAGGGAACACAAGCAGGGGGAGTGGGAGAGGGAGAAGCAGGCTTCCAGCGGAGGAGCCTGATGTGGGGCTTGATCCCAGAACGCCGGGATCACGCCCTGAGCCGAAGGCAGACGCTTAATGACTGAGCCACCCAGGCGCCCCTCCACCTCTCACTTTCAATCTGCAGGTGTCTTTGGGTCTAAAATGAGTCTCTTGTAGGTGGCATATAGATGGGTCTTGTTTTTTTTATCCATTCTGACACTCTGTGTCTTTTGATTGGAGCATTTAATCCATTTACATTCAAAGTAATTACGGATAAATTTGTATTTAGTACCACCATTTTATTACTTGTTTTGTCATTGTTTCTGGAGACTTTCTCAGTTTCTTTTTGTCTTTGTCACTTTTGGTCTTTTCTTACCACTCAAAGAGTCCCCTTTAATATTTTTTTTTCTTTTTTTTTTTTAAAGATTTTATTTATTTATTCGACAGAGAGAGAGACAGCCAGCGAGAGAGGGAACACAAGCAGGGGGAGTGGGAGAGGAAGAAGCAGGCTCATAGCGGAGGAGCCTGACATGGGGCTCGATCCCATAATGCCGGGATCACGCCCTGAGCCGAAGGCAGACGCTTAACCGCTGTGCCACCAGGCGGGCCCCCCCCTTTAATATTTCTTGCATGGGTCGTTTAGTGGTCACAAACTCCTTTAGTTTTTGTTTGTCTTGGAAACTCTTTATCTCTCCTTCTATTCCGAATGATAGTCTTGCTATCATTGGATAGAGTATTCTTGGCCGTAGATTTTTCTCATTTAGCACATTGACTATCATGCCACTCTCTTCTGGCTTGCCAACTTTCTGTTGAGAGATCTGCATTTAGCCTTATGGGTCTTCCCTTGTAAGTTAGGGACTTCTTTTGTTTTGCTGCTTTAGGATTTTGTCTTTATCATATATTTTGCAAATTTAATTACAATATGTCTTGATGGTGGCCTGGTTTTGTTGATTTTGATGGGAGTTCTCTGTGCCTCCTGGATCCAGATGTCTGTTTCCTTCCCCAGATTAGGGAATTTTTCAGCTGTTATTTCCTCAAATAAATTTTCTGCCCTCTTTCCTCTCTCTTCTTCTTCCGGGACTCCTATGACATGAACATAGTTACATTTGATGGAGTCACTGAGTTCTCTAAGTCTATTCTCACGATCCATAATTCTTTCTCTCTTTTGTTCTGCTTCCTTATTTTCCATAATTTTATCTTCTATATCACTGATTTGTACCTCTGCTTCTTCCAGCCTTGTGTTCACAACATCCAGTCTGTTTCCAATTTCAGTTATTGCATTTTTTATTTCTGACTGATTTTTTTTAACTCTTTTATCTCTGTGGTAAGGGCCTCCCTAAAGTCTTCCATTCTTCTCTCTAGCCCAGGGAGTATCCTTATGATGGTTGCTTTCAATTCTCCATCAGGTATATTACTTATATTTGTTTCAATTAGATCTCTGTCAACAAGACTTTATCTTGTTGCTTCATTTGGGATGAATTCCTCCATCTTGGCATTTTGTCTAAGTCTCTGTCTTTTTCTGTGTGTTCGAAAAGCCTGTTATGTGTCCTGCTTTTGAGAGTAATGGTTTTTTGAAGAAGTGGTCATGTAATGTCCAGGGCCTGGCACTTCCGGGAGTGTCTCTAGGGAGTGCTGTGTGCACTCTGCTGCTGGGCTTTGACTGCTCTGTCCTCCAGGCCAGTTGTCTGCAGAGGTCCTCCTGGCCTGCAGTGGGCAGTGTTCGATCCTTGGCCAGAGTGTGGCGAGTTTTAACTAGGTGTGCTCTGCTCTGCTTGTTAAATGAGACCTAATACCACTGCCACTAGAACTGAAGCCTCACAGAACCCTGGCTGGGAAACATGGTGTGGACAGGGGTTTCTGCTGGTCTTCTGCAGAAGGGGCCCACCGCGCTGGCACTGAGGCACATTTGTCCAGGAAGGGCAGTCCTGGCAGAGCACAGGGGTTTGGTACCTGGTGTAAGCAGGTCAGGCAGCCAGTGTCATGCTGTGCTGTTAACTGCAGTGGCTCTACCTTTATGCTGAGGGCCAGGCGGGGGAAAAGGTGCCCGCTGGCTCTTCTGTCCCTGGAGAGGCAACTCTGCAAATGCCACCTCTCATAGATGCTGTCTAAGAAGAGCAAACGGTCTCCCCAAGTGACCTGGGCATTGCTCAGATGGAGCTGTCCCCCCACCCCCCGGGGTTGCTTGTTTGCCTTCCCTCCAGGAGTAGGGTAGCACCTCAGGTCTGTATACCAGCCAAGCCTGCCAACCTTTAAACCTCCAGTCTTCAAGCCCCAGTTGCAAAAACTCACGAAAATCAGCCCCTCTCATTTTCCCAGCCAATGGCTGAGGGGAAGTGTTCTCTGTGTGCATGCCCCCAGCACTGCTTTTTCTCTCACCTTTGTGTGAGACCAGGGCTCCCTCCCCTCCGCAGCACTTGCAGTCCGTTTCTCCCCCACACCATGTCTCTGCACTTCCTTGTTTTGGCCTCTGCTCTCCCTCTGGTTGTGCAGTTTGCTCTGTCCATCCTCAGGTTGATTTCTTGAGTATTCAGAGTGATTTGATAATGATCAGGTTGTGTTTGAGGGATGAGACGAGCCTGTAGAGTTCTCCTACTACACCTCCATCTTAATAAATATTATTTTAAAGAATAACAATTAAAGGTAGTCATTGTCGGAAAGATAAAAAAAATAAAAACAGAATAGGTGAAGATGCAAACACCTTTTTTTCAAATATTGTACTTATTGTTCCTTTCCTCCCAATCTCATAGCTATACCCTTGCTGGTCCTGACACTATTGAATGCCTGGCCAATGGCAAGTGGAATGGAAGTAACCAGCAGTGTCTGGCTGTCTCCTGTGATGAACCCCCCAACGTGGAACACGCCTCTCCAGAGACTGCCCATCGGTTATTTGGAGACATTGCCTTCTACTATTGCTCAGATGGTTACAGCCTGGCAGACAATTCCCAGCTCTTTTGCAATGCCCAGGGCAAGTGGGTTCCCCCAGAAGGTCAGGCCATGCCCCGTTGTATAGCTCATTTCTGTGAAAAACCCCCATCTGTTTCCTATAGCATCTTAGAATCTGTGAGCAAAGCAAAATTTGCAGCAGGGTCAGTCGTGAGCTTTAAATGCACAGAAGGTTTTGTACTGAACACCTCAGCAAAGATTGAATGTTTGAGAGGTGGGCAGTGGAGCCCTTCCCCCATGTCCATCCAGTGTATCCCCGTGCGGTGTGGAGAGCCACCAAGCATCATGAATGGCTATGCAAGTGGATCAAACTACAGTTTTGGGGCCATGGTGGCTTATAGCTGCAACAAGGGGTTCTACATCAAAGGGGAGAAGAAGAGCACCTGCGAAGCCACAGGACAGTGGAGTAGCCCCACACCCACATGCCACCCTGTGTCTTGTAATGAACCACCTAAGGTTGAGAATGGCTTTCTGGAGGTAAGAGACTCATGAGCGAGTGGTCCATGGCTTTCATCACTGACAGCCAGCCCCCTGTGGCTAACCTGGGATTCAGAAGCAGGACACCGAACCGATTAACTGTTGAAAAACAGAAGTGGCTAAACCTATAGGTAGTGAATATTGGAGAGAAGTTGATAGAGATTAGTAGTCTTTTTAATATATAGCTTCCTACCTTCTGCTGGCGTGTAGTCATTTGAAGTGCTTTGTAGCAATACCTTAGCCCTAACTGAGAAGTTAGAATGAACCTATTTTAATACACTATTGTTTTCCTTTATAGAGGAAGTTAGTCCAAGATGGATGTATATTTGATAGAAATCAAGGTCTAATGGAACCTAGAGAAACCTGGTATCATTTCTAATTTTTAGTCAAAAAATGGGGTGAATCATCTGGTCACTATAATGCAGTTTTTACGGTTTTCTCTCAGCGGACCTTAAGCTAGACCTTAAGCTAGTTTCACGGGGACAAAGGGTTCTGTCAGATCCATACATCTTCTCCTTTCACGTTAATATGTGCCTAATCTATTTCCCCAAATGAGGGGCTATTTTAAAGAGACAGTATTCTAATTAAGCACTATGTAAAAATCCACACATACATAATACCTTTGCTCCTTTATAATCTAAAACAACAGTAAATACCTTCTGTTTAACACCTTTGCTCCAATGTAGCAGTGTTCCATTGGAAGAGAGTATGTGTAGGAAAGGAGGCTTTCTTCCTTTGTTCATGTAACAAATATCTCTGGAGCTCCTACTAGGTGCCAGGTGAGCATTGGAGAGCTAGTATTTAACAGTACAGATTAGGTCTGTGATGGCATGCTGCTTATGTGGGGGGGGGGGGTACCCAAGAAATGAATAAGTAAACAAAACAAATAATTACGTCCACTAGGACAAGAAGTTCACTATAGTGTGCAGGCTAGACTTTGCCATGATAATCTTCTTAACATTTTCATAACTAATTCATCTTTGGTACTGCCCAAAAATGACCTGTTGTCGTATTAGTCACTTATTTATTTAAATGTTGAGATCACGAATATTAACTTTTTGCTTTAAAGATAAAATATTGCTTTTTAATTTCCCATCTTCATAGCAGCAATTTTTAAAAGTATGTTAAGAATGAACACAAAGCTTTGTACTCTTAGGAATATAACCATGAAAAATATTTTGCTTTTTTTTTTTTTGACATTGACAAATAAATGTAGGTTGTATGTGTATGTTTCCTTCTCTGTGGTTAAAGTAACTAACTACAGCATTGCTTTGGTGAGCAAGGTTTTTTTGAACTTACTAAGTACATTTATAAGTTTTGGGAGCAGTCTACCAAATCATCAATTTAAAACTGTCTATCTTTTACTTATTATAGGCTTAGCCCTATGGTAAACACTTCTGCAAGAGGGATTACCTAATTTGTCCCTTTCACTTATTAAAAGTATAATAGACCTAATGAAAAAAAACATAAATCCTTACATGCTTATGTCTTAACTGATTCGTTTTAATGTAGATACTTTAGTCTATTTTTTGTATTATTATTCAATGTATTTAGTCAATTATATTGATGTACAAATCATACTTCATTGTTTTCTCCCTGTTATACAGCATACAACTGGCAGGATCTTTGAGAGCGAAGTGAGATATCAGTGTAATCCAGGCTATAAGTCAGTTGGAAGTCCTGTTTTTGTCTGCCAAGCCAATCGCCACTGGCACAGTGAATCCCCTCTGCTGTGTGTCCCTCTCTACTGTGAAAACCCCCCACTGGTCCAGAACGGCTATGTGAAAGGAGAAAATTTTCAAGTAGGATCCAAGGTTCAGTTTTTCTGTAATGAGGGTTATGAGCTTATTGGTGATAATTCTTGGACATGCCAGAAATCTGGCAAATGGAATAAGAAACCAAACCAGAAGTGCGTGCCTGCCAAGTGCCCAGAGCCTCCCCTCTTGGAAAACCAGCTCGTCCTGAAGGAGTTAGCTACCGAAGTAGGAGTGGTGACATTTTCTTGTAAAGAAGGACATGCCCTTCAGGGGCCCTCTGTCCTGAAATGCTTGCCGTCACAGCAATGGAATGATTCTTTTCCTGTTTGTAAGATGGTTCTTTGCCTCCCACCTCCCCTCATTTCCTTTGGTGTCCCTGCTCTTCCTTCTGCTCTTCATTTTGGAAGTACTGTCAAGTATTCTTGCGTGGATGGATTTTTCCTAAGAGGGGATCCTACCACCTCCTGCCAAGCAGATGGTACCTGGAGTTCTCCACTGCCAGAATGTGTCCCCGTGGAATGTCCCCACCCTGAGGAAATTCTCCATGGCATCATCGATGTACAAGGTCTTGCCTATCTCAGCACAGCTCTCTATACCTGCAAGCCCGGCTTTGAGTTGGTGGGAAATACTACCATCCTTTGTGGAGAAAATGGTCACTGGCTTGGAGGAAAACCCATCTGTAAACCCATTGAATGCCCAATGCCCAAGGAGATTTCAAATGGCAAATTCTCTTACACAAGCCTACACTATGGGCAAACCATCACATACTCCTGTGACCGAGGCTTCCGGCTGGAAGGTCCCAAAGCCTTGACTTGTTTGGAGACAGGTGATTGGGATGTGGATGTCCCATCATGCGATGCCATCCACTGTAACCCCCCACAACCCATCGAAAATGGTTTTGTAGAAGGTGCAGATGACAGCTATGGGGCCATGATCATCTACAGCTGCTTACCTGGGTTCCAGATAGCTGGTCATGCCATGCAGACCTGTGAAGAGTCAGGATGGTCAAGCTTCGTACCGACATGTGTACCCATAGACTGTGGTCTCCCACCTCATATTGATTTTGGAGAATGTACTAAGGTCAGAGACGGTCCGGAATATTTTGAAGAAGAAGAAGATATGATGGAAGTTACATATCTGACTCCTCGCCCTCCTTCTCATCTGATAGCAAGGGCTAAAACTAGGGAAAGCACAAAAGGATCTCCTACTCCACATTCAGGGAACTTTCTGTATGGCAGCATTGTTTCATACACCTGTAACCCAGGATATGAACTTTTAGGGAGCCCTATGCTGATGTGCCAGGAAGATGGCACTTGGAACGGCACTGCACCAGCCTGCATTTCAATTGAATGTGACTTGCCTGTTGCTCCTGAAAATGGCTTTTTGCATTTTACAGAGACCACCATGGGCAATGCTGTGCAGTATAGCTGCAAACCTGGACACATTCTGCTGGGCTCCGACGTAAGATTTTGTCTGCAGAGTAAAGAATGGAGTGGTACTTCCCCGAGGTGTGAGGCCATTTCATGCAAAACACCAAATCCAGTTATGAATGGTTCCATCAAAGGAAACAACTACACATACCTGAGTGTGTTGTACTATGAGTGTAATCCTGGCTTTGTGTTGAATGGCCCTGAGAGGAGAACATGCCAACAAAATAAAAATTGGGATGAGAATGAGCCAGTTTGCATTCCTGTGGACTGTGGGTCACCTCCAGTCTCAGCCAATGGCCAGGTGAAAGGAAATGAATATACATTCCAGAAAGAGGTTGAGTACACTTGCAATGTAGGGTTCTTACTTGAGGGAGCCAGGAGTCGTGTTTGTCTTGCTGATGGAAGTTGGAGTGGAACCACTCCCATCTGTGTGCCTGTCAGATGTCCCACCCCACCGCAGGTGGCAAATGGAGTGATGGGTGGCCTGGACTATGGCTTTGGAAAGGAAGTGGTGTTCTACTGTCTGGAAGGCTACGTGTTGCATGGTGCTCCCAAACTCACCTGTCAGTCCGATGGCAACTGGGATGCAGAGTTTCCTTTCTGTAAACCAGTCAACTGTGGCCCTCCTGAAGATCTTCCCCATGGCTTTTCTCATGGCTTCTCCTTTTCCCATGGGGGGCATATGCAGTACCAGTGCTTTCCTGGTTATAAGCTCCATGGAAGTCCTTCAAGAAGGTGTCTTTCCAATGGCTCCTGGAGTGGCAGCCCACCTTCCTGCCTGCCTTGCAGCTGTTCCACGCCAGTAATTCAAAATGGAGCTGCCAATGGGACAGATTTTGGCTGCGGGAAGGTAGCCCGGATCCGGTGCTTCAAAGGCTTCAGGCTCCACGGAGTTTCTGAAATCACCTGTGAAGCCAATGGCCAGTGGAGTTCTGACTTCCCATACTGTAAACACGCTTCTTGTGGGTCTCCCCCAACAATACCAAATGCATTCATCAGTGAGAGTGGCTCTTTGGAGGAAAATGTGGTAACTTACAACTGCAGATCTGGGTATGTCATACAAGGCAGTTCAGATCTGGTTTGTACAGAGAAAGGGACATGGAGCCAGCCTTTTCCAGTCTGTGAGCCCTTGTCCTGTGGACCCCCACCATCTGTCGCCAATGCAGTGGCAACTGGAGAGGCACACACTTTTGAAAGTAAAGTGAAACTCAGGTAAGACCATGGCTCTAGAGTCTCCAAAGGGTGCAGACAGGAGGATTGTAAAATAAAAAGTGCTAGGTTAAAAATGAAGGTAATTGAGAAAATACCATCTCTGGACTGCTCTCCAAAACCTGAAGCTTTTTTTTTTTTTTTTAATTTTTTTGAAGATTTTATTTATTTGACAGAGAGAGAGAGAGTACTCACAAGCAGGGGTAGCAGCAGGCAGAGGGAGAAGCAGGCTCCCGGCAGAGCAAGGAGCCTGACGCAGGGCTTGATCCCAGGCCCCCGGGATCATGATGTGAGCCGAAGGCAGACGCTTAACTGACTGAGCCACCCAGGCGCCCCAAAACTGAAGCTTCTAGTGCTTGGCCTTATTCTGTTCATAATTGTTTAGAAATCCATTGACTACAAAAAAATAAACTTCAGATTTTCAGATTGTAGTCCGTAATTATAATTATCATGATTATCATAGTCTGTTGACCTTTCATGAAACAGTGAGATCTCTAGCTGGCTTTTGTATCTCTTAAGTCACCAGGCTCTTTTTTCTTTTAAACATCATGCTGGTAAATTTCTTTATGATACCACTTTATGGTTATATTCCTACAAACAAATTTTGGGGAAATAAGTCAAAAGCTGAAGAATTCAGGTCAAAAAGCACATACCTTCATTGATCAGTATATATAGGAAGATATCTTAGGTAGACTTCCAACCTATGCTATTTGAACAAACTAAGCTTTTTAATGCACAGTGATTTTTTTGCTGTAAAGTTATCTATAATGCATTATTAAAAAGAATAAGAGAATATGGAATAAATTTATAGATTAAATTTTTATTGGAATAAATGCCCATAAGATATCTCAACCCTCCAAATCGATTTAGATTTTATCCACGTCTCTGAAGGGATTATGGGTTATCCTTCACCTATTGGATTCTTAGATTTTAATAATTCAGTTACTCTTCTCAAGCATGTCTATTGTGGACATTTTAGCCCTACTTTCATTTGCTCCTAATGGCAGTAAGGAAGAGACCCAAGGGAGGGTCATCACTGATAAGAAAGCTGAAGAGTAGGTGATAATACACCGAGAAGAAAAACAAAAATGATCCCTTGCTTTTGAAATACATTTTCAACTTTGTCTTCAGATGTTGATGTGTGAGAGATTTTGAGAAATCACAAAATCACCTGCTTCTCAAGAGCTCCCCGTTAATTATGTCTTGTCGTGTGTGGGTTAGGTTTCAGATCTTTACTTGTACTGAACAGATTACAAGTTTGCAAAGCCTGTGACTCCTATCTAGCCTGATGATATGTGACATTTAAAAAAAAATATCCACCTAATAAATGTTAATTAGCTAAGTGGTTTAATTTAAATGGCAGGGTAGGGGCGCCTGAGTGGCTCAGTCATTAAGCATCTGCCTTCGGCTCAGGGCCTGATCCCAGGGTCCTGGGATGGAGCCCCACATCAGTCTCCTCTGCTGGGAGCCTGCTTCTTCCTCTCCCACTCCCCCTGCCTGTGTTCCCTCTCTCACTGGCTGTCTCTCTCTCTGTCAAATAAATAAAAATAAAATCTTTAAAAAAAAAAATTTTAAAGGCAGGGTAGTATAGTAGTGAAAGCATGGATTCTAGAACCAGAGTTCCTAGGCAGAAATCTCATCTCTGTCACTTTCTGGGGAAGTTATTTAGTGTCTCTGATGTCAGTTTCATCATCTGCCAAATGGGAATAAAGATGATAATCATACCTACTCATAGGGTTGACATGAGAATTAAATGAATTAATATTTGTTGAGCACTTAGAATAGTGACTAGAATTTAGTAAGTGCTGTAGAAACATTTGCTGAATAAATAAATGCGAATTTTAAAAATCATAGAGTATTTTAGAGCCAGGTTGATCTGAGTTTGAATACCATTCTGTTGTTACATAATAGTATCTACTACTCAGGATTAAAAGAAATACCCTATATAAAGGATTTAGAACAGTGCTTGGCACAAAGTAGATAATAAATATTATGTTATATTCTTATTAGTATCTGAGTCTATTTTGCACTTTGTCTAGAATTTTTTGAATTGTTATCTGTTTCAGAATAAAAGTGAGTTTGATGTTGATATTATCCGCAACAAGGGTAAATAATGTCAACAACATGTAAATCAGCTTTAGGCTTGGCTAATCCTTAATGTGGACAGCTAAGGACTAATCTGCTTGTCATTGTTAGGTTGGTGTTTTTTCACGGCAATGTCATTCCCTTGACATTCTAATCAGTTTCAGTATATCACATTAAATGTCTACTGAGCTTTGTAATAGCATCTTAAATCCAAGAATAAGTCACCAACTATATTGTACTCTCTTTAAGGCATTTATTTTGCTTTTCCATTGCAGATGTCTGGAAGGTTATGTGATGGATACAGATATAGATACATTCACCTGTCAGAAAGATGGTCATTGGTTTCCCGAGAGAATATTCTGCAGCCCTAAAAAATGTCCTCTTCCAGCAAATATGACACATATACGTGTTCATGGGGATGATTTCAGTGTGAATAAGCAAGTTTCTGTGTCATGTGCGGAAGGGTATATCTATAAGGGAGTTAACATATCAAGGTGTCAGGTAAGATTCTTTGTCCTAGAACGTGTACGTATAACTCATTTATATATATTAAATGTGTGTGTGTGTGTGGGGGGGTCTACAGCAGTATCTTCCTATCCTGAAAAGGAAAAAAAAAAGGTCTCAAGTTTCCAATTGTATCAAATTTGAGGAGTTTTATGGTAGAAATATTATAAAACATATCTTTCTTTTCAATATTCCCATTTTAAACTAGAAAATGCCAAGAGTAGGTGAAAAGTGCCAAATTGAGATAGAATGCTAAAACATCTATAACAAAATATTCATGAAAAATTAACCATAAGTCAGGTGGCCTACACGTAAACATGGTAAAGAGTATCCTTGTGTGGGAAATGAGCCCTGACCTATATTAAATGTTTCCAGTTTTAGTAGAAAAAGCAGAGGTCGCAGAAACAAACAGTCACTTAGATCAAATCCTGTCTCTGCTACCTACTACTTGTGTGAATTTAAGAAAGTCACTTAAAATGTCTGAGTTTCAGTTTCCTTATTTGAAAAACTGTGTATAACAATATGTGTCTTGCGTGGTCGGGATGAGAAACCAGAGAGTAAATGGGGGGAAATGCCTAGATCAGCACCCTAGAGAGCAGATATCCCTAGCACATCCCCTTTTCCTACCTTCCATAAGATGGACCAGAGAAGGAAAAATAAAATGAGTTATTGTACATTCTTCTGTTGCTGGAGTTGGGGGAGGAAGGAGTTGAAAGGGGGGACAGGCGGCATGGTATAGAAATGACTTTCACCTTAAACATCCCTTTGAACTCCATCTCAAATATTGGCAGGCTCTGCGATGACCTATTCCCCCTTGATTTGTAAATCTGTGATTGGAAGGATTAAATTATTTTATGTTTATACATGCCTGACGGTTAGTAGGGACTCAAGAACCATTTCACAGTCCTCCCAGTTTTCCATTTATAAGTCATGCATACTCGATGATTCGTTGCTACCAGACCTGAACGCAGGAACATCGCAGGAGGCAGGTCAGATGACTGTCAGAGTCACCACGCTCTCACAATCGGTATCATTCCAGATGGTCCCTCCTGGATTTAGAGCTGAAGCAGTTTGAGGGGCAACTTTTTCAAAGACCCTGGGCTGTTTGAAATAAGCTTACAGGAAGTTTGTGCCACCATGCTTAGGGAATTAATTCAGCATTCTCCCGGAGCTTCTCCGGGTTGGGTGTGTGGACAACTGTGTGCTCCTCCAAGTGTCCTGTAGGACCCTGTTGTATTGGTAACTGTGGGTTTTTTGGTTTTGGTTCTGGTTTTTCTTTTTCTTTTTTTTTTTTTTTTTTTGACTCAGTAATTTATTTTTGACAACCCTCATTATTTTCCCCACATAAGGTATGACCCCTCATCCTCAACTGAGTTTTAGGTTGACTTTTGGTCTGAAAGGTGGAATAGACCCTTTCTATGTTTAAATGCAGAAATTGTCCAAAACTATGTTCAAAGCCTAGAAATATT
Source organism: Ursus americanus (assembly GCF_024610735.1). NCBI lineage: Eukaryota > Metazoa > Chordata > Mammalia > Carnivora > Ursidae > Ursus > Ursus americanus. Next base: position 22,220,209 of record NC_142144.1, read on the forward strand.
TTATTTTGATACAACAAAATGATTTTGTACTTCATAGAACAAATAAATGGATGAGAAGATCAATATGAATGTTGAAGACTGACTACTGAAGGAGACCTGGCCCTTCCTGAAATTAAGACCTATTACAGAATTACAGAGGTCCTATCAGTGTGGTGCTGGTATAGCTTCTGCAGACAGGAAAATGAGTGGAATGGAAGAAATAAATCAAAAGTATATCCTCATAAAGGAATCATCAGAAATCCATGGAGAAAGGAGTCATTAGTAAACAAATTATTCTGATTTAATGAAGTAACCATAAAGGGAAAAATTAAAATATGCCAAAACAGATCCCAGATATATCAAAAGAAACCAATACTACATAGTTTTTAAAAGCTAATAGTAATTCCCAGAATAGTTTATGCAGAAAGATATATGTATTGAAACATTATTCACAGTATTGAAAAATTAGAAGCAACTTATATTTCTGACATTAGGGGAATGGTTAATTATGAGGCAGACATATATATAAAATTAATTCTGTCTCATATGTGGAATAAATGTCCTGTTTTAGACTGTTATCCCCCTCATGCACTATTTCCTCAAAGAAAACAGGAAAATATTAGCAAGAGAATAATAATCTTCAAAGGAAACATCTGGGTATGCCTCACTTCACCCAAATAGAAGGCTGAAAGATGCTAACTCTGACTGTGGCAGTGGGGAAGTAAAGCAGAATGTAAGGGCGCATTGGTATCAGTCATGGAATATTTGTGTCAACCTTCCAGTCCTCCTTCATCATAATGAAAACATACTTCTTGGTGTTCTTGAGTTTTTAAGGATTCTATTAGGAAGAAAATGCTTGTTTTAAATGTCTGAGAAATGTCTAAAATTGTTCAGCGATAACTAATAAGGCCACCTAATAATTAATGTGTGTTTTTTAAGGCCACAGATAATATGTGTCAGAAGTAGAACCAATTTCTAGGTTCTTTTGACCATCATTTTGGGGATTATTCTTCTATGCCAATATTTGCAAATGTCTTCATTCATATATATTAATTCCTAAATGTAGTTTCTAATCTGTCATTTGTTATTTAGCTCGATGGCACCTGGGAGCCACCATTTTCTGATGAATCCTGCAGTCCGGTTTCTTGTGGGAAACCTGAAAGTCCAGAACATGGGTTTGTGTTTGGCAGTAAATACAGTTTTGGAAGCACAATTATTTATCATTGTGAACCTGGCTATGAATTAGAGGTAAGTGAATAAATCGGTTAACTAGAATTACTTTGTTTTTCCAATATGCTTGGGAACATTTTTAGTATTAACGCCAATTTGTTGCACTGCTTTTGGTCCTAAAGATTTTTTATACTTTGTTACCGTATATCCTACCTAACACTTTCCAAGAAATATGTAAAGTGACTTACAATTTTAAAAAACAAAGTAAGTCTCAAATCAAAAAATTGGGGCCATGAAAAAGAAGAGGCTAGAATACCAGCCACGAGACTGATACCGTTACCTTGGTTGGCCATTTAAACCTGCGTTTTGGCCTCCTGTTAATCCTGTCATGTAACAGGGCAGTCGTCTGTCGCTGTGGGGAAGTGACCATAGGGACTTAGATGTGCAAACTAAGATTGCCTCAAGCAATGGTTTAAATACCTTGGAGGGTTTTTGGTTGAGATGCCAGGTTGCCATATGGCAAGTGTGGCCTGAAAATCCTCAGAGCAGTTCTAACCAAATACCAGGTTAGGTCTCAAGACCACTCCTGGTTTGTAATATTAAACCCCCATCGGCAACACCGATGTCTCCCTATTTACTTTGGTGGGAAGGCTGCAGTGGATTTTTTTTAAGTTTTGATGTTTTTTTTTAATCACCAGTGCTCATCATGACGAGTGCCCTCCTTAATCCCCATCACCTATTTCACCCATCCCCCACCCACTCCCCTCTGGTGACCCTCAGTTTGTTCTCTATAGTTAAGAGTCTCTTTCTCGGTTTGTTTCTCTCTCTCTCTTTTCCCCCTTGTTCACTTGTTTTGTTTCTTAAATTCCACATATAGCTAAAATCATATGGTATTTGTCTTTCTCTGACTGACTTATTTCACTTAGCATCCATGTCATTCCATCCATGTCATTGCAAATGGCAAGATTTCATTCTTTTTTATGGCTGAATAATATTCCATTGTAATATATACCACATCTTCTTTATCCGGTCATCAGTTGGTGGACACTTGGGCTACTTTCATATATTGGCTATTGTAAATAATGCCAATTTACAATATATGCCAATATATAATGCCAATAATACAATTATTGTAAATAATTGTTAACGTAGGGGGGCATATACCCCTTTGAATTAGTGTTCTTGTATTCTTTGAGTAAATACCCAGTAGTGTGATTGCTAGATCGTAGGGTGGTTCTACCTTCAAGTTTTTGTGAGACCTCCAAAATGTCTTCCACAGTGGCTGCCCTAGTTTGCCTTTCTACCAACAGTGCAAGAGGGTTCCTTATTCTCCACATACTCCCCAATACTTGTTGTTTCTTGTGTTTTTTATTTTAGCTATTCTGACAGGTGTGAGATGATATTTCATTGTAGTTTTGATTTGTATTTTCCTGACGATGAGTGATGTTGAGCATCTTTTCATGTGTCTGTTGGCCATCTGTATGTCTTCTATGGAGAAATGTCTGTTCATGTCTTCTTCTCATTTTTAATTGAATGATTTGTTTTTTGGGTGTTGAGTTCTTCATATATTTTGGATACTAACCCTTTATTAGATATGTCATTTGCAAGTATCTTCTCCCATTCTGTAGGTTGCCTTTTAGTTTTGTTGATTGCTTCCTTCACTGTATAGGAGCTTTTTTAAAAAGATTTTTATTTTTAAATAAAATCTACATCCAACATTTTTCATAATATCCTAATTCTTTGTATTTCTGTGGTATTGATTGTTATTTTTCTTCTCTCATTTGTGATTTTATTTATTTCAGTCCTTTCTCTTTTCTTTTTTGATAAGTCTGGTTAGGGTGTTTTTTTTTTCTGATATAAGTATTACTACTCTTTCTTTTGACATCCAGGTGCATGATAAATGTTTCTCCATCTCCTTACTTTCAATCTGCAGGTGTCTTTAGGTCTAAAATGAGTCTCTTGTAGGCAGTATATAGAGGAGTCTTGTTTTTATCCATTCTTTCACCCTATGTCTTTTGATTGGAGCATTTAGTCCATTTAAATTCAAAGTTAATTATTGATATGTATTTATTGCCATTTTATTACTTGTTTTGTGGTTGTTTCTGGAGTTTTTCTCTGATCCTTTCTTATCTAATACTCTCATGTTTTGCTGACTTTCTTTAGCAGTACATTTGGATTTCTTTCTCTTCATTCTTTGCTTATTTACTACTGGTTTTTGATTTGTGGTTACCATCAGATTTGCACATAACATATCTTCTGTATATAGCAATCTAAATTAAGTTGATAGATATTTAAGTTTAAAATCATTCTTTCCTCTTAACCACCCCACATTTTAGGCATATGGTGTCATATTTTATATCCTTTTATTTTGTGAGTTTCTTGACTGATTTTTTACAAATATATTAATTTTTATTGCTTTGTGTTTCCCACCTTCATTATGTCATATTTGGTCTATCCTTTCCACTCAAAGAGTCCCCTTTAACATTTCTTGCAGGGCTGGTTTAATGGTCATGAAACCCTTTAGTTTTTGTTTGTCTGGGAAACTCTTTATCTCTCCTTCTATTCTGAATGATAGCCTTACTGAATAGAGCATTCTCAGCTGTAGGTTTTTCTCATTCAGCACTTTTTTTTTTTAAGATTTTATTTGTTTACCCAACAGAGAGAGACAGCCAGCGAGAGAGGGAGCACAGGCACGGGGAGTGGGAGAGGAAGAAGCAGGCTCCCAGTGGAGCAGGGAGCCCGATGTGGGGCTTGATCCCAGGACCCTGGGATCATGCCCTGAGCTGAAGGCAGACACTTAACGACTGAGCCACCCAGGCGCCCCATTCATTCAGCACTTTGAATATATCTTACAACTCCCTTCTGGCTTGAAAAGTTTCTGCTGAAAAATCCCCTGATAGCCGTATAGGGTTTCCTTTGTATATAACTGTCTTCTTTTGTCTTGCTGCTTTTAATATTTTTCTTTCTCACTATATTTTGCCATTTTAGTCACAATGTGTCTTGGTGTGGATCTGCTTTTGTTGATTTTGTTAGGGGTTCTGTGTGCTTCCTGGATCTGGATATCTGTTTCTGTCCCCAGATTTAGGAAAGTTCTCAGCTATTACTTCTTCAAATAAATACTCTGTCCCCTTTTCTCTCTCCTGGGACTCAAATAATACAAATGTTATTATGTTTGTTGTAATCACTGAGTTCCCCAAATCTGTTCTCATTTTGCATAATTCCTTTTTTTCTCTCTATTGTTCAGCTTCATTACTTTCCATTACTCTGTCTTCTGTGTCATTAATTCTTTCCTCTGCTTCTTCCAGCCTGCTGTTACTTCTGTTAAGTATGTTGCTCATTTTGCCTATTGAGCCCTTTATCTCTACTATGTTATTCTTTATCTGTGTGTTAATGGTCTCACTGATGTCCTCCACTCTTTTTTCAAGTCCAGTAAGTATTCTTATGACCATTGCTTTAAATTCTTCATCAGGCATGTTACTTATATCTGTTTTGCTTAGATCTTTGGACGTGGCCTTGTCCTGTTCTTTCATTTGGGACAAAATCTCTGTCTTCTCATTTTGTCTAACTCTCCATGCCTGTTTCTCTGTGTTAAGAATGCTATGTCTCTTGTTCTTGAGGGTAATGGCTTTATAAAGGAGAGGTCTATAGTGCCCTGCAGTATAGTGTCTCTTGTTCCTCAGGGCCTGGTACTTCTGAAAGAGTCTCCAATGTGTGCTGTATATGCTCTGCTTTTGTGTCCTGGCTGTTTTATCCTTCAGGCCAGTGGTGTGCAGAGGTTCTCTTTGCCAGTTGTGGGCAGTGTTTGTCCCTGGCCTAAATGTGGCACATTTTAACTAGGTGTCCTTTGGTCTATTTGTGAAATGAGACCTGTCACCACCACCACCAGAACTGAGGCCTTGCAAAACTCCCAGGTCAGGAGGTGCAGTGTTGGCAAGGGTTTAGGCTGGTCTTCTGGAGTAGGGGGCCCACTGCATTGGGACTGAGGCAGGTGTGACTGGAAAGGAGGGTTCTTCTGGAGTGCAAGATGGCAGGGTTTGTGTACGTAAGTTAGGTAGTGAGTTTCGGCACTGTGCTGGTTCCTGCAGGGAGCCCTGTGCTTCTGCTGAGGGGTGGGGAAGGGAAATGGCACCTGCCAGTTCCTTTTTCCAAGAGGAGTCTCTCTGTGAATGCTACCTCTCTGAGACACACTGAGATGAGCAACTAACCTCCCCAATGTGTGCCCCAGGCATTCTTCAGATTCCTGTGTCCATGCTGTATGTTTGGACAAACACATGTCTATGTTTGCCTGCCTTCTCTCTAAGAACAACCTCAATGTCCTCCAAGCTCTTCCAGAGCCAAGGAGACTGATCTTTAAAACTCTAGGCTTTAAGCCCCATTGGTTGCCAAAACTCATGAAATTCAGGTCCTCTTGCTTTCCAAGCCAGTTGCTATGGGGATTCATCTTCCCCATGTGCTCCCCTGTGTGCTAGTCTGTCTCTCACCCCTCTCTGCTACTGTAACTCCCTCCCCACTGCAGTGGCCATCATCTTTTTCTCTCCCAAAACGCATATCTGCACTTCCTACCTTCTTTAATGTGGCCTCTTCTCTACATTTAGTGTGGAGTTTGTTCTGCCAGTGTTCAAGTTGATTTGGGGGTAATTTATGATTTGATAGTTATCTAGTTGTATTTGTGGGATGAGGTGAGTCTGGGGTGCTAGTGTTTAAGTTGATTTGGGGGGTAATTAGTATGCTTTGATAGTTATCTAGTTGTATTTGTGGGATGAGGTGAGTCTAGGGTCCTCCTGCTCCACTGCCATCTTCCCCTCCTATCTGGAGTCAGTTTTACTAAAGCATTGATCATATCATCAAACTTCAACTTTAAGAGCCTTGCTTATATTTCATAATGTCATCTGGTTTTTCAGGAAACTTCTTCCTGTTTTTATTTTTGTAGTGGTATTTAAAGGTGAGTTTTGCAGAAGTATTCATTGCCAGTTATTTGTTAAATGTGTATAGTACATTCCATCATTTTTTGACCATGCATTCAGAGAATTGTCATAAGATAGGTCCATGAAAACTGGAACTAGACTTATGTGGATTTTATTTCATTTCCTTAGAAGATTAAAAAAAAAGAAAAGAAAAGAAGTATGATAATGTGATGGTTGATTGCAGTTGGAGAGTTTTTCTGTTTTTGAAATTTATTTCTTCATGCGAGAGTACTAATCTTGCAATTTTTTAAGTAAAGTAGTATAAAATTTAAACTTATGAGTTTAAATTTAATGTTTAGTAACTAGATGGGTCATTAAGCTTGAGGAAGTAGGTAATTTACTTAGAAAATTTGGGAATATCCTAGTGTTAACTACAAAATTGAGAGAAGTGCTATAGCAATAGATCTCATTCTAAGCTACCTGTGGGAATCATCTTAGAAACTTTTAAAAAAAATATTGTCTAGTTACTTGCAGAAACAACCAATGCCAGGTGTGGGACATGAAATGTAAAAGGTTAGCCTAGAAAAGCTTGTCATGTGAGATATTAGGGAACCTATCAAAGACTACATGTTAAAACGACTTGGGGGCCAACAGGATGAGGTTCCCACAGGCCAACATGAGACCATTTGCACTTCAATAAGGCAATAACTTTAATGGACTGAACATATCAAATCTGTCATGAATAACAGTAGACTCATAACAGTGCAAGAAAACTAGTTGGTAACAATTAAAGGGCGCTCATAAACAAATTCATGATTTTGAAAACAGACAATGAAAGGGGAAGAATTGTCTTTTCCATGCTAACTGGATGACAAGAAAACCAATAGTAAATAAACGGAAGTTTCCTTTATAGAAGTATTTCAGTCAACAAATGATAGAACTTTAATTTCAGAGTTTGCAACTCTTATGAACTAGTGGATTTAGGTCATCATCATCATGGCTACCGGTGTTAGAAAAAATAGAGGCAACCAAACATTATATGCCTCTGGATGGAAAAACACACCATATGAAAAAGTCTTGCCAAAAAGAAAACTTGAATGTTATCAAACCTCTAAATCGGACAACCAATACCAAAGACAGAAGTACTTGCTAAGAGACACCATAATGAGGCCATCAGCAAAATTCTGTCTGTAGAAATAGCTACAGAACAACTGACCCAGTTTTCCAATTTCTGAAACAAATTAATTGACAGGGGAAGAGGGGAAGAAATAGAAGGAACCTATATTTTAAAGAAGTACATAAACCATGTAGACCTTATTTTGGTCCTGATTCAAGGGAACTGTAAAGCAATAAAGTGTAAGATTTATGCAACAATTGGAAATTTGACCACTAACAGGATTATTATGAATATTAAGGAATTGTTACTTTTTAAGCTGTGATAGTGTTATTCGTTATTGTGGTTATAGTTTTAAGAGCCCTCACATTTTAGAAATTCATACTGAAATAATGACTGTTAAGTGATTTGATGTCTGGGATTTGCTTCAAAATAAGGTGCATTCTTAAGAAGGAGGTAGGGCTTAGATGAAACAAGGTTGACCTTGAATTAATTGTATAAGGTGGGTGATAGCTATATGGGAGTTTGTTACTTTTCATTCTACTGTTATATTTTTCATGTGTTTGAGTTCTTCTCCATGCTTTAAATTCCTTATCTACTTTGAAATTAATAAATAAAATAAAATTTTATAATATATGTTTAAAAAGATTAGGTTCTAAGTAATGTATTAAGGGGCTTGATTCTAATTCAGTGTATGCACACAGCTTTTGTTACCTGTTTCTTCATTGCTCAGAGCCCTTTGGGTATCGTATTGTCTTGAAGTTGTGTTCTGCATTGGCAAGATGTCTGAAAAAGAGCTATTGCCTCTATTTTGGTTTTATCTGACTGATGTCTTTCACCATTATTCTTCTATTCAAAGATATTTTCTTTGAGCTGTAAGTTTTACTACTGATAAATCTTTACCTATAAAGATTCCACCGACTTTCTTTTCTTTTTTCTTTTTAAGATTTGATTGATTTTAATGGAGGGTTACTATCCTGACTTCCTAAGAAAAAATTGAATCAATTAAGTAAACGGGTCTTTTAATTTAAAGTCATTATTTTTTTCTCATTGAAAAAAAAAAACAGTAAGCGTTGATTATAGAAAGGTTGGAAAATGCAAAAGAAAAATAGAGTTTTTCAGGATTCTTCATCCAGAGATAAACACTGTTAACATTTGCTATACTTTTACTATGTTTATATACTTATGTATGCACAAGAAAGTGTACTATTTTAGTTTGTGAATTATTTTTTATTAATTTTGAGCAAGTATATGACAAGCCATTAATGCCAGCTCCCTGACTATTTAGGAACACTGATGATTATAGTAAAAGATAAACAACAAAGAAGGAAGAAACAAAGACTCATAAAAATTATATCCAGAAATCAAAGAATAGTAATCTTAGCTCATATATGTCTATAATAACTGTACTGGCCAAACAGCTGATATAGCCACCAAGGGCTGTAGGGTATTGAAGAATGTACAAAAATATATTCAGAATAATAATTATAAATAATTTTTCAAGTAAATTCTATTCATTTTACTTTATTTCAGAAGGCAGGGAAGTAAAGTTTAGAAAGATTCGTTTACTCCAAATATTTAAAATTTTAAATGCTTGGGCCCTTAATAGGGTGAGTTTATCTTTAATGCATAAGTTACATTGTCAAAAAATTCAATCCTCATACCAATAAGATACCTTGACTTGTTTCACATTCAAAGGTGTAAAAAAACTAATTCCCATTCTTTGCTGTACCTCTCAGGTATTGAAAAATAAATTCAATTCAAAATATTTTTAAAATTTACTCAGCAAATATATCTCCTTGGCATTTCAGACACATTCCTCATCAACTTTTGCTTTTGGTTATAATCAGTTGTCACTTAAATAGAAAGTGAAACCAAGTCTGTCTTTTAATTACCCTGGTCAGCCCGGGTATGAATTTTGAAGTAAATTGGTGAAAGCATTTTTGAAAGTCTAAACCTTGTCCTTAAACCATATTTATTTAATGAATTGATTTAGCATTCCAGTGCTGGGAGATTCGGGTTCATAGCTAAGATTACTTTGCATTCCCTTATTATCTTTTCATCATTGAGGTATAATCCTGGTAATAACCTTTTTTTTTTTCACTGATTCACAGGGGAACAAGGAACGTGTTTGTCAGAAGGACAGAATGTGGAGTGGAGGGGTGACAAGGTGTAAAAGTAAGTCCTATGACATTTAGCAGTTCCCAAAGACAATACCGACAATGCATAATAACAGTGTGGCCATATTTCCTTTACAAATCAGTGTTTCAATTAAAAAGTACTTTCTTAATCATCTCCACAAACTGTGTGAGACTCTTTGATGGGCTTTTGCTGAAGGGCACCAAACTAACAAAAAGGTCAAAAATTGGCATAGAGATTGATGTCAAAGTGGCATAGAGCACAAGATTACTGACTCCGGAATGGCAAACATTTTGTTAGAAATTAGTTAACTATTGAGTTTTTTTGCCTTCTTTTCATGGGTTCCCCCCCCCCAAATAATTATAAATTAGAAGGCTTAGCACTGTCACTTTTCGGTGATAGTACTAGCCAATACTGACATATTTTTAAAGTGATGTTGTCACACCTGTCATGTAATGAAAAGTCACATTTTTGTGGAATTTTACATTAACTCATTTTATGAGACCATCCAAGTTTATTTAGCGAGACATGAGTTAATTCACATGAGTTTATTCCCAACACATGGCCCATATGATTCCTCTGCCAGAGACAATGTAGAGCTGACCCCATAAACAACCCACGTTTGAAATGGGCGTGTCCGCTCACATGTGGGGTTTTTTTCAATAAATACAGGCGGTACTAGAAATTTATTTTCTCTTTCTTATGATTTTCTTTTTTTTTTTTTTTTTTTTTTAAAGATTTTATTTATTTATTTGACAGAGACAGCCAGCTAGAGACGGAACACAAGCAGGGGGAGTGGGAGAGGAAGAAGCAGACTCATAGCGGAGGAGCCTGATGTGGGGCTCGATCCCATAACGCCGGGATCACGCCCTGAGCCGAAGGCAGACGCTTAACCGCTGTGCCACCCAGGCGCCCCGCTTATGATTTTCTTAATAACATTATTTTCTCTGGCTTACTTTATTGTGAAATACATATAACATTCAAAACATGTGTTAATCGACTGTTCATGTCAGCAGGCTCTTGGTTAAGTTTTGGAGGAGTCAAAAGCTATACGTGGATTTTTGACGGCATGGGATGCTGACACCCCTAACCCCCACGTTGTTCAAGGGTCAACTATAGTTAGATAATATAGTACAAGCCTATCCAAGTGGCAGGCTTTAAACCTTTTTCTCTTGATAATCCTGGGGGAGTCATCAAATTTTCAAAACTAGAATTGGCCTCTTAGATTATCTAGTTAAGCAGCCTCTTAGATGCGTCAGCTGGTCTAGACTGGACTGAGTCAAGATCAGCTAGATTTATTTATCTTGCCAAATAAGTAAATGGGGTACGAGGAGAAGTGAAATGACCTGCCCAACAACATAAATTAAGTTAATGACAAAGCTGACAGTAGGACTGGAGGTATGCAAATCTTTGTTCACTGTAGTTGTAACCATATCTTCTGGGGTAGATTGATGATTTGATTTTATATATATAGGAATCTTAAATTCTTAAAGGAGTATTATACAGCCGAAACTCAGTGGAGAATAGATGACTTTTTCATTCTCAAACACTTGTATAAATATTATACAGAAAAATTTTTTTTAAAAGCACTGAGTCTCATCTCAAGTCACAGAAAGGCATCATTGGGTATTTCTGATAGGAGCATTTTTTTTCATCTCAGCTATTCCTGATCAAAAAGTATATGAATGTGTTTGCTGGAAAGGAGAGAGGGGAATGAAAGGGCAACATGTATGTCTGGACTAGGAACCCACCCTGGTGTTGCTGTCCTGTTTCAGTTTTGTGTCAGGTTTCATTCAAACTGTGCTGATGATGGTTTGTGTCTTTGCTCTCTCTGCAATGCAAGATAGGAACAAAAAGTTCTATATGAATCCTACTCTTTTTTTTAAAGATTTATGTGTTTATTTGAGAGAGAGAGAGAAGAGAGAGAGAGAGAAGGTGCATGAGCAGGAGGTGCAGATGGAGAGAGAGAGAGAGAATCTCCAGCAGGTTCCATGCTGAGCATGGAGCCCGGCACAGGACAGGATCTCACGACCCTGAGATCGCAGCCTGAGCCGAAACCAAGAGTTGGATGCCCAACGAACTGCACCAGCCAGGCGCCCCTGTACAAATCCTATTCTTTTATCTGTGGGGTTTTTTTCTTTTTCTCTCTAAATTATCAAATCAAATATATTGATATCTGTATCAGTTTTCAGGGAAGTCTGGTCGCTGATAGATACAGATAGCAATATATGTAATAATTTAGTAAATTATATAGGAATCTTTCAAATCAGGTTGCTCAGTGTGAGCACTCCCCCCCCGAAATATCTGTATTTTTTATATGCCTCAGGAAAAAAGCATATGCTAAAACATATAAAAATATCGATATTTTATCCAAGTGGTGGAATTAAAACTATTATTTTCTTTTTGCTTGTGCTTTCTAATTTTCTACAAAGAACTTGTACCATGTATTTAATAATTTAGAAGGAAAAAGAAAAAATCCCACAGAGAAGAATAGGATTTGCATTTTAACAAAATCCCTAGGTGATTTCTTTTTTTAAAAAAAAATATTTTATTTATTTATTTGAGAGCAGGAGAAACTGGGGTGTAGGGCAGAGGGAGAAGCACACTCCCCACTGAACAAGGAGCCTGATGCGGGACTCAGTCCTGGGATTCCAGGATCATGACTTGAGCAAAAGGCAGACGCCCAGCCAACTGAGCCATCCAGGCGCCCTCCCTGGATGATTTCTTGCATAGTCTGGAAGCACTGCCTTAGACCTATGGCTTTTAGCCTTTGGCACATTGAAGCACCCTATGGAGCTTTGAAAACTCCCTTGCCCAGATAAATCAGTTAAGTCAGAATCTTAAGTCAAAAACCCACAATATGTTTTTAAAGCTCCCAGGTAATTCTAAGATCCATGGTCCCGGTGTGTGTAGTACTCACCAGGCTGGATGAAGCCCAGAAGAGTCAGTTAGCATCTAATCCACTGGCTCTCAACCCTGAGTGACCATTAGAAATCATACGGGGAGCTTTTAATACCAGAAGTTAGGATACAACTCAGAGATTCTGTTCATTTGGTCTGAGATAGGGCTCGCTCATTTATACCCCCAGCATTATTAACAACAAAACTTGGCAATCTACATAAAGATAGCTAGAGTCAACAGGCAAAATACCAATCTTTAATTGCCTACACGCATGAATCAAAACTTACACATGCTGGGGTTTTTTCAAGTGTATCCTTGCTCACATAGGAATAGGCTTTAGTATTTTCTATGCTGCATTGAGATCTTTAGCAATTGTAGCAGAAGGAAGGAGGTTTGGAAGAAGCATTTAATATGAAGCGTTCATTTTTCTTTCTAGAGACCAGGTGTGAAGCTCCACTTGAGTTTCTGAATGGGGAAGCCAAAGTTGAAAACACTACTGCTGGACCCAGGGTGGTGTATTCCTGCAACAGAGGGTACAGCCTTGAAGGGGCACCTGAGGCATACTGCACTGAACTCGGAGCTTGGAGCCACCCACTTCCTCTCTGCAAACGTGTGTGTTGACTCTAGAGGTTTTCATCACATGCAGTTTAGTGATTAGTTTCCCGCATGTCTAAAACATAGAGGAAACTCCACTGAGTGAGATTGGCCCAGAGAAAGCAATCTGTGCATATCCAAACTAAAGACTACGGGGTATTTTTTTTTTAAGAATTTATTTGTTTATTTGAGAGACAGAGAGAGAGTATGTGTGTGTGAGAGAAAGAGAGAGCATGAGTAGGGGGAAGGAGAGGGAGAAGCAGACTCCCCGCTGAGCAGGGAACCTGATGTGGGGCTCGAACCCAGGACGCCGAGATCACGACCTGAGCCAAAGGCAGATGCTTAACCTACTGAGCCACCCAGGCACCCCTACTATGGGGTATTTTTAAGACATATTCATATTATCTGCAATATCCAGTCTGAGAATCCGCTTTCATCAGATTCCTTGGATGATTACAGGTAGTCCAAGGCACTAATAAAAAAAAAATGCAGCTTAATGAAAAAATTTTGACACAAACGGATAAGGAATTTGATTAAGGATGTGAAAAGGGTGAGGAAAGAATATATTAATGTGCAGTTTTAATACATTAAAGTATATATAAATATAGTGAATGAAGATAACTAGTTATAAGCATTAGAATAAAAACAATGTTCTCACGCAAGATCTAAATTGAGAGAGCTCTGGTTATCGTTTAAAGTATTATAATGCCATAACTGAGTCTTCAGGATTCAGCTGATGCCTGCTTCACTCACAAAGACTTCTTTGAAATCTGAAAAACTGAAACTGCTGAAATACGTTGACGTGTGTCACGCACTTGCACTAAGAAATCCTTGTGCTATAATCATTTGTTGGTTTTGCTTCAGATGTATTAAACAAATCCATTTTTATGAATAAGCCTTGCAAACGCTACAATTTAAGTTATAATATCCTGTGTAAGTAGTGTGAGTCTGAAGTTTTATTCAGCTCACTTAGGAAAGTCTGATGATTCCCTGGGGCATTCTTCTGAAGGATGTTCAGTAAAAGAAAGTAAAGTGACAATGAGAAGTGGTTACTCTGTGTTCCTAATATTCTTCAAAAACCAAGGGAATGTCTAATGCGCTCCTTGACTTCCAGCACACCTTTTCTTTCCCCAGTGTTGGGCCATAATTTCAAACAACTATTTAATTGGCCATCTTAGAATTTTAGGACAATGTGTTAGTGGTTGAATAACTTGGGGTTTTCAGATCTTATCTGATCTTATCCTTAAAAATTATTTCATGTGGTTGCAAAACACGTGGTTTTTTTTTTTTAATGTTTGAAGTTCTGTATTTTTAAGCCTCACAGTATCATTACTGAGAACCCAGCTCCAGAGGGCTCATCATACTCTGCCTTTGAAGAAATAAATTAAGAATAGAAGGAGAATATCAGTAAGCATTCTTTTTTTCCTGTTTAACAGCAAATCCATGCCCTGTTCCTTTTGTGATTCCCGAGAATGCTCTGCTTTCTGAAAAGGAGTTTTATGTTGATCAGAACGTGTCCATCAAATGTAGGGAAGGCTTCCTGCTCCAAGGCCAAGGCATCATTACCTGTAACCCCGACGAGACGTGGACGCTGACAAGTGCCAAATGCGAAAGTAAGTAAATGGACAGGTGGATTCCAGTTCATTTCATCAGTGCAGAATGTTTTCTCATCCTTGTGAGATATTTTCAATCAAGTAACTTAAATGTAGGTATTTAGATCTCGGTCTTGTGGTTATCAGCTTCTGGGTTGACAATTTTTAAAATAAAATTTAAAAAAGATCTTTGAATTCCACACATAAAAAGAAAAACTTTCCAGAAGCTGACTAAAACCTACCTGGTCAGGATCACTGAACAGATTTTCAAAATATGTTCTCCTAGGAATGAGCAAAATATTAAATATTAAATCTAAAATATATCTTTTTCCGGGGCACCTGGCTGGCTCATGCAGCTCTTGATCTCAGGATCATGATTTTGTGCCCCACGTTGAGTGTAGAGATTACTTTAAAAAATTTGAATTCAATAACATACAGATTTTTCCCATATTCGGAGAGTCCCCAAACTATTCTTTAATAGGCAATGGATGCTTTGCAATACAAAAATTATTCCACAGTGTTTCTCAAACTTGAACCACCTAAAGGGCTTGTTTAAGACAGATGTCTGGGCCCCTCCCTAGAATGTCTGATCCAGTAGTTTGGGGCGAGGCCTGAGAATTTGCATTTCAAACAAGTTCCCAGGTGCTGCTGCTGGCCATACTGGCCCTGGAACCACAGTTTGAGAACCCCTGGGCTAGCATCGTGTTGGCACCTAACGCACAATCCGGCAGCATCTCCTGCTGCCTTGTGATAACTCTTGACATCTCTTCACACACACTTCCTGCACTTAAAACATCTCCCCTGCCCAACATCCTGCCGTCCGGCTCCCTTGTCGTCCAAGCTACTCCCTCTGTAGCAATCAGTTAACAAATATTCATTGAGTCTAACTGGAGGCAGGACAGTGGGCTACGTAGTCTAAGAATGTATCACGCCTGCAATGACCATCTTCAGAACGCTGCACTCCAGTTAAGAAGAAATGCGTGTGTGAAGGCCACGGGGATTGTGGAGTCAGAGAAGACCTGGGATAGAATTCTGTCCTCGAAACTCTCTAAGTCTAAACTTATGCCCCAGCCCTAGCTTCTCTGAACCTTCGGGCTCTCCTGTGTTAATAGCCTCAGTAACCCTATCTGACAGGTTTGTTTTGAAGAATAAATGAATCGGAGTGTTTATTTCAGCAATGTCTCCTGATAGGAAGAGATACACCAATAGCCCAAGTGCCTGAATTTTCAACTAGCAGCCTATTACAGCGTTAGCATTTTGGTTTTACGCCAGGAAATATATACTATACTTGTAGCCTTACAAAATCTACTCCAAGTGAAATGGGAAGAACTACGTAGGTCTAAGCTTTGACCACCAGCCCGAACTACAGCAGGCCCAGTGGCTTGATTCTGCACACGTATCCCCACGTGGGTCTCGGCTCCCTGCGACGGACCGCTCAGAGCCCTGGAAGGCAGAGCAAGGACAGGCGCTCTGGTGCGTGCTTCATTAGTCCTCCGTATTCTTGAGAGGCTCAGGGGTTGCCTTGGAGAGAAGGAGACAGTCTCTACCCTTGTTTGCTATCCTCAATCCCCCTTTTGCATTTTTTATTAAACAGAAAGCCTCTGGCTTAGAAGAAAATCTCTTCCCTAAGGAACACGAGCAACAGCTTATGTCATCCTTTCTACCTCGTCCTGATATTTATCGTTACAAATCAGTGATTAAACTAGCGTGTATGGGAATCACCCAGGAGGGTAGGGAAGATGCAGACCCACAAACTAGAAACTCCTGAAATGTGCACGTTCAGTGAGAACCCGAGGTGATTCCCATATAGGTGGTCTGAAATCTGTGCTTTGATCACGTCAGTAAACCAGCCGTCAGCTCACCGTGACCTTTCTACCTGCTGCTCCCCCAGCCTGGAAACTCTTTCCCTCTGATGCACTCAAGCTCTGTAGCCTAGCCCAGATGCCACTTTCACTGCGATTTGCACCCTGATAATCCTGAGCAAAGTCAACTTCACCTTGATTTTCCTGTAGTATGGTATCCAGCTCTTTTTAAGTCGTCCATCGTCTGCTACTCGTCTGAACAAAGGGACCGCATTTTCTTCATTGGTTTCTTTCCAGTTTCTGATCCACGGTAGGCACTAATACATATTTGATATCTGACTCAGTGAATTAACGTTTGTAACGACCTTAGAAGGAAAAGAAAATTTAGAAAAATCATACACATCGGTCATCCCCTCTGACAAGTTCTTAATAGTATTATGACACAAAGTGACCTTTTAGAAGCCAATGCAGGGAAAGTCATCCAAAAGGTAGATTTATACAAAGAGGATACTGATTGGAGTCCCAGCTCCAATCCAGTCCTTGTCTTGTGAGCCACCCCAAAATAACTCTAGTTATCTCAAGTCTTCTCAAGGCAAAATTAGTTGTAATTTTTTTAACTTAAATATACAGTACACATCGCTTCTAAAAGAGAGGGTTATCATTCAGTCTCACATATTTCAAAAGCAGAGAATGACTGTGTTAGTCTTGAAAAGAGGGAAACTGATGTGAAACCTTGAAACCCTGAATGTCATAAACCTCATCAAGGGGTGTAAACTGAGTATGGGCAGGCTAGAGACAATACTCAGTCATTTACTTATTTTTTGAGCATGTCTCGAGCACCAACTACATACCACGTGCTGTCCAAGGCACTAATAAAGTGGCCTTGTTGGAATATACAGTACTGCAATTCATGACCTTTACTCTGAAACAACAGACTACAAATACTCCCCATGCTTCTCCCCTTCTAACTCGATCAGCATCCTGCAGGAACATTCTCTTAGAAGCCACCTCTTTGGCAACCCACACAGCTCATTCTTGGGCTCCTAGAGACTTCTTGCCTGAGGGGAAAAAAGGCAGCTCGACTTTAGCATTTGAATCAGAAGACAAAACCTTTGATCCTCCACATCTCATTTTTCTAGACAGCAGCAGTTACGCTTTTAGTCCCTGCCATCTTTTAGTTATTGTATAGGTGAAAGGGCAACTTTATATATTTTTATCTTTGCTCTTTAAATTAATTCAGTCTTTGAGAGGAGACCGTGTTCTCTTCCATCCACTGGCTGGGTTAGTAGCACAGGCTTCATTGTGGTTTTGTTTTCCTGTAGAAATATCCTGTGGTCCACCCACTCACGTAGACAACGCGATTGCTCGAGGCGTACATTACCAGTATGGGGACATGATCACCTACTCGTGTTACAGTGGATACATGCTGGAGGGTTCCCTGAGGAGCGTTTGCCTGGAGAAAGGAACCTGGACATCACCTCCTGTTTGCAGAGGTAAGGGAATCTTTGAATGGTTCTTTCTCAGGGAAGCTGTAGGGAAATGTGGATGAAAGTCTGATAAGGGCAACAGCTAGCATGCATGCTCTTTTACTTTTCCTTGGCTTTAAATTTTCTCTTGACATCTATGTCATTTTCCTTAACTGTATGGGTTTGAGTTTTGACAGTTTCATACAGAACTCTGGCCCAGTACACGGCCCCTTCCTGAGTCAGTCATGGCTCCTCAGTTCAAGTGTTGTCTCAGACTGTTCTCCAGCTGCCAGGGGAGCTGTGTCACGTTTGAGCCATGAGGGTGCCTCTTGGACAGTCAGGTAGTTTGAGCAGATTCCGGTTCCACCCCCATCCTGGGCAGACCCCTAGCCCTGCTGGGGATGGGGTAGCCCGCCTGGTGGGCAGAGTAAGAGACAAGAGGTACTGGGCGGGCCCGGGGAAGTGGAGCCCACACCAGGGTCTCTCCCCCTGGCCACGCTGGGGGCTGGCGACAGGCACTCCATCCATGCTCATATCAACACTGCTGTCCCTTCACTTGCTGGATTGAATTCGCAAACCCGAGGATGAATTTTGTGTGTGCATTCAATAAAATCTTCTTGGAGGAACAAGAGAACAAGGTTCTGTGCTGAAAATTCAGCAAAATTGAAAGAGTTAGATAATGAGGCATCCTAGTAGGTCCTAAAACTTATACTTCTCTAATGAAACAGGATTCTTTTTTACAAACCAAATGATGGTCCAGTCTACAAATATTTACTGAAAGTCAAGACCTATGCTAGTGAAAAAGACAAACATAGCCAAGGAACTAAAAGAAAAATCAGACTGTTGAGTGGGTTGTCCACATGGCCACATGGGCCATGGTCAGATTTGGCTTTGGGGTGAAAAGGCCAGAGTCTTTAATGACACGTGGGGGCTGGGAGAATTGAGGAACTCAATGAATGAATGGCATGAGCCTCAAAAGAGGCAAGGGCGATTGCAGGAGAAGGGAGCTGAATTGTCTGAAAGCAGCAATGAGAAACGAGATCACTAACACATGGGATGTAAGAGAATGAGAGGGCGGCGGAGGAGGTCATATCCTCGTGGAGCAGCCCAGGCTTCACTTCAGATCAGAAGTCAAAGGAGAGATGTGTGCCTGCTGGCTGGCTTGCTTGTTCCTTCACATGCTCGTTTTAAGACACCGAGTGACAGTGGCAGCACCAAACAGCTATTGACCATCAAAGGGCCCCTCTGGAAAGGCATTCTCAGATCTTCTGAAAGAGGCTTTTCCCCTGGTCCAGACCAAAAGAGGTTACCTTCTGTCTAAACCACCTTGCCCCTTCTGCCCTGAGTCCCCAGATTACTGAAATTTTGAAAGCCACCTTCTCAGAGCTACCCAAGCTTATTTAGGCCCCTTTCTGAGAGCCCTCATGTTTGTCCTTGACTGAGTCTTGAGATTCGGTTTTGTTTCTCTTCCCTAAAGCTTGACTCTAGGAAATGTTATGAAATGTAAATAAGGAGTCCTATTTTCCAACAAGTACCCTTCCGTAATTCCCTGGGTTTATGATCCATTCTGCTTCTTTTCCAGCTGTCTGTCGATTCCCGTGTCAGAATGGAGGTATCTGCCAACGTCCTAATGCTTGTTCCTGTCCAGACGGCTGGATGGGGCGCCTCTGTGAGGAACGTGAGTCTGTCCTCAAACCTTGCATGTTATGTCCTTCAATCTTACTTTGAATCCTGATAATTTGCCTGGAAGCTGCCAGCTCAGGGGAGTTACTAGGAACTGGCTTTACCGGTAGAAGAAATTCATTTGCTTTAATCCTGTAGCCGACCAGACAAGAGGGCCTTACAGTCGAACTGAATATGTCAGTTAGTTGCAAAAGATCTAAAATATAAGTGACCTTGAAAATACAGTAATCGCGATCCGTCCAGAGCCATCTCCACATGCCTCCTGTCGCAAATTCCCAAGAATCCTCTTGCGAAGGACCTTATAATAGAGGGTTTCCCGGCCTCTATCTTCCCTGTCTCAAGTCCATTTATGTGCTGTGCCTCTCATTGCTGTACTTGGGATAAATTCACGGCATTGCATCACACTGTACTTTGTATGCAGTATTTGCAGCCCACCATGCACTCTTTTTCACTAGGGGTAGTTCTTCCCAACTAAGAAAATAGGGAAAGTTGGCACTCCGCTATCCATACAATGCTTAGTAAATTAATATAGAATTTCGATCCTTATAAAAATATGTTTGAATTCGAACTTTCAGGAAATGGAAATAAGTGGTTTTAAACTTTTTTTTTAATGTCTAAACTAGACTTTGTTTCAGTATCTTAAAAAATATATACGGGGATAAAATGAGTTCGTATTTCATTGGGAGTGGTGTCTGTAAATCACATTAGGAGTCATTCGGGTGGTGACATTGATCTGTACCAGTTTGCTTGAAGGCCAGACATGTTATAAGAGATTCTTAAACTCTTTTAAGTGTAACTCTCGCAACTAATCTAGAAAGGAAAATACGCAACGGCAATAAATTTAGGCTGCTAACAACTCACGGAAGCAACTGCTCTCACAGTGATTAAGAAAGAAGAGAAATTATGTTTTTCCTCCCTCTTCTCCCCAAACATTCTTTCCCATTTAGGGCTCCCAAACTTGACCTGCTGTAATGCTGGGAGTCCAAAGATCAGGGAGACATTTACTCTGGGGGACCCT
This sequence comes from Ursus americanus, assembly GCF_024610735.1. Classification (NCBI taxonomy): domain Eukaryota; kingdom Metazoa; phylum Chordata; class Mammalia; order Carnivora; family Ursidae; genus Ursus; species Ursus americanus. The sequence goes on from NC_142144.1 coordinate 22,240,571, forward strand.
GAGAGCAGGCCTAGCTGAGCTCATGGAGCACGTGGCCGTCCTCCTGCATGAGACCACGGCTTCCCAAGCTTTAATGTCCGTACAAACCATCCGTGAGATGTTAAATGCAGATTCTGATTCAGTAGTTCTGGGTTGGGACCTGAGATTCTGTAGGTCTAGCCAGCTCCTAGGTAATGCCAGTGCCATTGGCTTGGGAACTGTGCTTTGAGTAGCAAGCCAAGAGACAATCTCACTCCTTTTAAACAGACTATTCCTCTTTAAAGAGCTCAGTAATTTCTAGGAAGAATGATTGCCGTGAAGGGTCTAGGGAGGGCCGATGGAGTCACCATCAGACCTCTGCTCCAGGGAACTAAAGGGTGGTTGTCCCATCACTGCTAATGTGCGGCCAAAACCAGCCTACAGGACAGCCCCTCCGACCCCATTCTTACATTTAATTCAAGACAGTAAGAGAGCCTCGAGACAGCCAAACCTTCTTGAGCACTTCATGTAATTTGAAAAGGAAATTTGAAATGATAATAAGTGGAGAACATTCTGCTTGTTCTGTGAAGAGAACGCAAAGCACTTAGACATCGATTACGGTAGATCCTCTCTGAAAGAGGGCATTTGGCACGAAAGTCATTTCATGAGGCTAACGGCCGCCCTTACTTTCCTGATTATGTTTACTGATTAATAAACAGAACACATCCGGGGAGACTATCTGGGGGGTCCTTCAAGGTTTTACTCCTCCTGGAAAATGGTTTTTGAACACTTGAACATACCTGAGTGTGTATATTTTGACTAAATCCTTTTTGGTCTGTTTTCTAGCAATATGCATTCTCCCCTGTTTGAATGGTGGTCGTTGTGTGGCCCCTTATCAGTGTGACTGCCCACCTGGCTGGACGGGGTCCCGCTGTCATACAGGTAGGCCTTCTCTTGGGGTTTATTTTCGTGTTGATTTGGCTCCATGTGGCCCTAGAGGATAGTGGTGAGCGTGACTCAAATTCAGAGGTGGCAGGGAAACAGAAGGAGGCCGAGGCCTCTCAAGAATACCTCCGGATGGTCCCTTGAATGATAGTCTCACTGCTGAACCCTGTGGCTGCTTCACAGGCACCCGTCAGGGTCGCAAACCGAAGAAGAGAATCTAAGTCAACTCAGTTGTCAGCCTTCTTCATGTCATCTGCTCAGCTTTGCAGAATATCGAGAAAACAGGCAGAGGTTCAGAAGAATCTTTATTTTAGGGGCGCCTGGGTGGCAGAGCGGTTAAGCGTCTGCCTTCGGCTCAGGGCGTGATCCCGGCGTTCTAGGATCGAGCCCCACATCAGGCTCCTCTGCCATGAGCCTGCTTCTTCCTCTCCCACTCCCCCTGCTTGTGTTCCTCTCTCGCTGGCTGTCTCTATCTCTGTCAAATAAATAAATAAAATCTTTAAAAAATAATAATAAAAAATTTAAAAAAAGAAGAAGAATATTTATTTTAATCTCTAGGAAACCGAATCACTAACTTCATGGTAACTATTTAGAAAGAACAAGGCTCTAACTAAATACCATTTAAGTTAAATCAAAGAGATGGTTCCCTCATGGACAACAGTAACAAACTGTCGTTGATTCATTGGTAACAAACACGTCCCCTTAACCACCCTTACCTCGCTCAAATATGACATTTACTCTTCTCTAATTTGAGGTCGTAGGTGTTGGCTCATCCATCTGTCCTTGCCCTCACTGGATTATATGCCACTTGAGGGCAGGGATATCTCTTTGTGATCGTTACATGCCCAGTACCTAGCATAGCGCCTGGGTATGATAGGTTTCTCGTGTTGAGGAAATGAATCAGTTTAAACTGACAGGTAAACTTGCTGTATTTATTTGGTATTATTCTAACACTCCACCATGCCTCCCGTAAAACAGTATTTATGCCACCTCTCTGGTGGGGTAAAACATCAAGTAGAACAGGTGTGTCGGCCCCAGAGCTTGCCATGAGCTCTAAGGCCGGGTGACCGTATAATTTAGCTTTCAAACTAGGACATTTTTGAGAGCAAAAGGGGTACTATTAATAAGTAAACTAAGGAAATGGGAGTGACACGTATCGTCACAGGCAAAATCGGATGTGTCATCCACCTACCTAAAGCCGAAACAGCCCTCCGTGAATGTAGAAAAGGAAAAATCTACTGGATAAATGCAAAGCTTTTATTCGAAGCTCTAAAAGCAATCTATCGAGTGTGTGTTTGTAACAAATCCACTTGGATGTTTTATCTGCATTTCCCAAATCGAAGTCACGTGCAAACGTTTCTGGCCGTTTGCCAGCCACCTGACTTTGCGGGTGGTGGCCCCACTCTTCCAGGGGGAGGCATCCATGATTCTCCGGCTCCTTCCTCTAAGATTCCCAGTATCAGCACCTTTCTCCTTCTCTCCGCACAGTACCTCCTCCGTCCTACTCTGTCCCCACTGTCACCAGCTAATAGAAGATCTCTTCTTGGAGTCACCATCAGTGTCTACGGGTTGATCTTCTGGGCCCTCCATTTCCAAGCTAAACAGCACTATATACTCCTTTTGGTGTATCTTTTTGCCTTATTTCAGAACCTTATTTCAGAAATGGTTCCCTGTTGTCTCCACATCCAGCCCCAATTTTTCAGCACAAATTTTTCTGACTTCCAAGGCTCTGCATAGACTGGCTTCAGCACAACTGGTAAAACTCACTTTCATCCAGCCAGTCACACACTGTCCCCTTGCAGTGATGACTTCCTCGTTACCCCCATCGCTCAGCACAAGCTTATGGTTTCCCTCTTTCCCCGACCTCTTCAAACCTTATCCAACCTCAAAAGCCCTGCCTAAGCTTCCTCTGATCTCCAAACTTGCTTTATACCACAACAGTCTATTTTCTAACATTCCATTTCTGTAGATACGACACAAATAGGTACAACCATGCCGTTTAAAGCTCCATTGATCTATTTGTATTTCTCTGAGCAACTCGGCTCGCTAACTAGCATAAGCTCCCTAATGACACTGAGCCACATAGTGTTCCTTTCTTGTAGCAGCTGCCGCAGCACATACCCTGCTCACACGTCCTACATACTAAGCATACAGCAGCGTGTGAAACAGGAGCTCCTGCCCTCCAGAGTTAAATCTAGAAAAGCAGAAAGGATGCAGAATGGCCTGTAAGTAGATAACTCGAGGCTAATGGAATTCTCTGAAAGGGGTTATGACAACAGTGAAGATGGGTACACCAACCAAGCACAGGCATTCAGAAGTCTTCATAAGCATAGAATCCGAAGAGTAAGAGTAGTCGCCAGAGGAAGATCATTCTAGTCAAAGGCATGGAAGTATAACACAGGTGTGTTCAGCATAGTAGAACTGAAGCCATAGAGGGAATGTAGGGGTGTGACTGGAAATGAAGCTGTAAAGAGGGGCAGAGCCAGAGAAGGAAATGCATGATGTGCCAAGTTCAAGGTGCTGGATTATGTCCTGTGAGCAACAGAAGCCACTGAAGGGCTTTAAGCAGGAAAACCATGTGATGAGATTTTCTTTTAGGAAAGTGATTTGGGCAGCAGTATAGAAAATGGCAGAAAGCAAGACTGACAATTAGGAGTCCACTTAGGAAGTTAACGAAGCAGAATTGGCAAGCTGTAATGAAGTCTGGAAAAATGATAACTGAAAACGGTGGATTTGAGAGACGTGAGGGAGGTGACTCACTGCTTGGTTATAGATTTATCGTGGGAGTAAAGTCTGAGATGAATCAAGACCGATACATGTTTTGGGCCCCTGAGGGGAAGGTGCCGCCATTGACTGAGATAGAGAACCCAAGAGGAGCAGGTCTGAAGGTACGGATGAGGAGTTAAGGAGGTGCATGCTGAGTTCGAGGAGCCTGTGAAACATACAGTGGAGAGGTCTGATAGGCAGTTGAATGATAGTTTGGGTAGCGATATGTAAGTCATCACTGGAAAACATTCATGGAGAAAAACATAAGACTGTACAGAAGGCACATCGCATGGGAAGATCGCCGGAAACGGAACACTGGGGGCATCCATGTGATAGGGAAGGAGGAAGGTGTTAAGCTATTAGGCAAGGAGGTGAAATGAATTTGTTAATACAGTCAAACCACTAAATCATCAGGCTATTGAAAAGGAGTGGGGCGCCTGGCTGGCTTAGTCAGTTGAGCATCCGACTCTTGATTTCGGCTCAGGTCATGGTCTCAGGGTTGTAAGATCGAGCCCCACATCGGGCTCCACACTCAGCATGGAGTCTGCTTGAGATTCTCTCTCCCTTTCCCTCTGCCCCTACCCCCACTCGGGCACTCTCTCTCTTTCTAAAATAAGTAAATAAATCTTTAAAAGGAAAGGAGCAATTTTTTTTATTAGTAAGCAGAATCTATGGAGAGTTAGTTTTCAATGATTGGGTTTTGTTTTTGCTATTTTTAATCCTGCTTTGTTTCATAATTTTCTCTTTATTATGTGGCAAATACATGCATTCTGTTGGCCCACTCCTGCGAACTCCCCAAGAGAGCTCCCCAAGGGTAAAGACAGGGTTTTATATTTGTCCTCTCTCTTCCCACCCAGTGCTCGCTTATCAAGTTGGATGAATGATTAAAGAAATGGCATTTATTTATATCTCATTAAAGATGAGTTTTTCATCTGGGAAGCTTACTTTTCCATGCTATAATGAGGCTGAAACGTTTCTCATTTCCAGCCTTCTTTCAACAGGAATTTTATTTTCTTCCTCGAGGAAGTTCTCCTATTTCTTTGTTATGTTCAACTTGTGGGTGTTAGGTCTTCATCAGTTTTTAGCATCCAGAAGTTTTTTAACAAGTAGATACATGCAATTGAAGAGTGTGGTTATGACACAGTGGATTTGTGAGAAAGATGCCTATATAGTGAATCTTTGGGTGTCCACTCAGGGTTTTATCTGTGGCTAATTTTTAATTTTATTCCAGGTTCTGTAATTCCAGTTAAAGATGGTAAAAGCTATGAAATGTGTTTTCTAGCAAATACAAAGGACTTTTGAATCATCCGCTCTTTTTCTTTATTTGTCTGCTTTTTGTTATTTTAGATAATCTATATGCCTGATTGATTGTCTTAAGCCTTGGTGCCTGGTGGAATGCCTCAATCAGTCATAGAGTTCACTGCTAGCTCTCTCACGTGATATACAGTGTAACCGAGCTTATGAAAAATTTGCAGTTCAAAAAGTGTATACGTCAAATTGGTTGCCTAAAGACTAAGTGAGAAAAATCAGTGGATTTAATGTTACCAGCAAAGGTTTCAATACACAAGTAGGACTTAACCTGGAGCTTAAATATGAGAATTGACTGGCTTAGAGGGGAAAAAAGGACAGGGTGGGTGGTATCACATAATGACATGAGTTCAAACAAAGTGGCAGAAATGTGTGATACAAATGGTCACTGGGGAATGGCAGTGGCTAGAGCAGCAAGCAGAGTCAGATCTTATTCTGAATGCCTTCGTGAATGATCTCCCATCTACCTAAGTATTAATTGAATTAATGCATGAATTTTTCATCCCAGCTGTTTGCCAGTCTCCCTGCTTAAATGGTGGAAAATGCATGAGACCAAACCGATGTCATTGTCTCTCAGCTTGGACAGGACATGACTGCTCCAGGTAAGGCAATTAAAAATGAATGTTTATCTACAACATGAAGAGGTCAAAATTCAAGGGAAGTTTGTCCCGAGAGCCAGAAGGTATCTCTAGTTTAAGTTTACATCCAAAAATGTCCATTTTCAGGTACTCTGTAAATTCGAACTAGAGCCAACACAAAGAAATATTAAGAATTGACAAAACAGTATCTCAAAAATAAATAATCTCGTGCTCACTTTGGCAGCATGTAAACTAAAATTGGAATGATGCAGACAAAGTTAGCGCGGTCCCTTTAAAAGGATGACATGCAATTCCATATTTTTCCACAAAAAAAAGGTTTAATTAAGCAAATAAACTGCCTTCTAGAAGAGAAGATTGCATCATTCATATGGAAGGATGTAAAATAAATAATAAACCCAGTACATCGTATGATGTCCGCTTGCATTCCTGATTCCAATAAAAAAATGGTATTGAAATCAGTAAGAAATGTTTGTTTTTAAAGTCAAAACTCTTGTTTCATATTTCTAGCATATGTATATGCAATATTTAATTGATTAACAAAATTTATGCAAAAATATGTCTATCAATTAGTTTCTCATTTCTAACCAGATAAATATCATAGTTGAGAAAAGATGATCACAAAAATAAGTCTAAGGGAAAAGAGTTAAAAGTAATTTAAACGTTTTTTACCGAAGTATGATTGATACCATTATATTAGTGCCAGGTATACAGCTGTGTATATATATTGCAAAATGATTATCCCAGTAGATCTGGTTGGCGTCCATGACCACACAGTTACAAAATGGTTTTCTCCTGATGAGCACTTGTGAGATTTACTGTCTTAGCAGCTTTCAAATATGCAATACAGTGTTATTAAGTAGTCACCAGGCTATGTGTGACGCCCCTGTGACTTATTTATTTTATTACTGGGGGTTTGTACCTTTTGACCCCTTTCACGCATTTCGCCCACCCCCGCCTCTGGCAACCACCAGTCTGTTCTCTGTGTCTGTGAGGGGGTTTTTTGGTTGTTTGGTTTTTTTCAAATGAGACCATATGGTACTTGTAGCATGATGCCCTCGGGGGCCATCCGTGTTGTTGTAAATGGCAAGTTACATTTTTTTTATGGCTGAATAGTATGTGTGTGTGTGTGTGTGTGTGTGTGTCACATTTTCTTTATTCATCCATCAGTGGACACTTACACTGTTTTCATATCTTGGCTATTGTAAATAAAGCTGCAGTGAACATGGTGGCACATGTATCTTTTCGAGTTATTTTCATTTTCTTCAGATAAGTACCCAGAAGTAGAAGTAGAATTGCCGGGTTGTACGGCAGTTCTATTTCTAACTTTTTAGTTTTTGAGGACCCTCCATACTGTTTTGCAGAGTGGCCGCACCAATTTCCATTCCCACCAGCAGTGCGCTAGTGTTCTCTTTTCTCCATAATCTTGCCGAGACTTGTTATTTCTTGTCTTTTGATAACAGCCATTCCAACAGGTGTGAGGTGATATCTCATTGTGGTGTCGATTTGCATTTCCCTGGTGATCAGTGATGGTGAGCATCTTTTCACGTACCTGTCGCCTTCTATATGTCGTCCTTGGAAAAATGTCTATTCAAATCCTCTGCCCATTTTTTAATCTAATTGTTTGGGTTGTTTTTTGATTTTGGTTTTGCGTTTTTGGTTTTTTGGTTTGTTTTGTTTCGGTTTTTTGTTTGTTTTTTGCTATTGGGTTCTATGAGCTCTTTCTATATTTTGGATATATTTTGGTAATCTCTTATCAGATATATAATCCCACTCAGTAGGTTGCCTTTACATCTTGTTGATGGTTTCCTTTGCCGTGCAGAACCTTTTCGTTTGATGTAGACCCTCTTGTTGATTTTTGCTTTTGTTGCCTTCGCTTTTGCTGTCAAATCCAAGAAATTCATCGCCAAGACCAATGTCACGGAGCTTGCCACCTATGTATTTTTCTAGGAGTCTTATGGTTTCAGCTCTTACATTCAAGTCTTTAATCCATTTTGGGTTAATTTTTGTGTCTGGCGTAAGAAAGTGGTCCGTTTCCTCCTTTTGTGTGGGGCTCTCCAGTTTCCCCACCACCGTTTGTTGAAGAGATTGTTCTTTCCTCAGTGCATAGTCTTGGCTCCTTTGTCGTAAATTAATTGACCATATATGCATGGGTTTATTCTTGGGCTTTTTATTCTGTTTCATTGATCTCATTGATCTTTGTGTCTGTTTTTATGCCAACACCATACTGTTTTGATTACCATAGATTTGTAATGTAGTTTGAAATCGGAGAACATGATGCCTCTAGCTTTGTTCTTCTCTCTCAAGATTTAAGCATTTTTTTTTCTTTGTTGCATGCATTTATTTTTCTTCCTCAGCTGTCAAAATAGAAGATGCAGGTTTTGTTGAAGTGGGCCTTTCCTCTCTTGAGCAACCACCTCTTACTTTAACATTCTTCCCCCCACCAACATTTTAATGCAAATTTTCAAAGATTCAGAAAGGTTGAAAGAACTATATACCCACTGCCTGGATTCTACAGTGGACATTTTGCTGTGTTTTATCACATGTCCATCTATCCATCCCTTACCAATCCATGTTGGGTTTTTTTTTATTTTAATGTTTTGTTATTATGTTAGTCACCATACAGTACAACCCTGGTTTCTGATATAAAGTTCGATGATTCATTAGTTGCGTATAACACCCAGTGCACCATGCAATACGTGCCCTCCTTACTACCCATCACCAGTCAAAGATTTAAGCATTTTTAAACTTCAGGAAATGTCAGATACACTACAGTATGCAATGAAGAAAATGTTTTCAATATTATAGCACTGTCCTCACAAATGTTGGAATATTACCAGCTCTATTTCAAGACTGTCAATACATATTATTGTATTACGTCACTTAAATTAGTTTTACGTATATTTACTTCCATCTTAGAGTAATCATTAAAAACAAATGGATATTTTTGTATTCACCTTAAAAAGTGGGAAATTCAGTTCACTGAAAACAACTAATTTTTCCATTTCCTTTTACTTTAATGTGATTAGAGTATCAGAGTCAACTTGCAAAGACAAAAGTTTATTTAAGTACAAACTTCATTTAAGAAAATCAGTCTTGTACCAATGAATTTCTTCATATCATGCCAAGTATATGCCATCTTTGCAAAGAGAAAAAATAAATTAAGCCCCAGAGAGCAAATCTGGATTGTATGTGTAGAAGCCTCCAAGATAAAAATGATGGTTTCACCTGAGAGCAGGGTCGAAAGAGTTTAAGAAAATGAAAATCAAACTGGAATGGATTTCTGGGAAAAAAGAAAAGAACTCTGAGGGGAAAGAAAGGATAAAAAGAATAAGAATGGCAGTGACTCAAAAAGGAACAGGAAGTATTTATAATGTCCTTATAATTTTAGACTTTCTATTTCAACTCCCTCATCTTATACGTAAAAAAGGACACCCAGAGTTTGTGTGGTTCCCTAACATCAAAATACTCCCATAAGAGCTCTTTCTCAACCAGAGGAACAGTAATTATTAGCTTTTGTTAAAATACTGCCTTTTAATAAAACGAAATCTAGGTTTTCTTATGCAAAAGTTTAATAAGGGAATCCAAATGTATATGTTCAGCAAAGTCAGCTACGAGGCATATCCCACATTCAAGGAAAGGTCATCTCCAACCCAGGACACTGAGCCACCGCTTCCTCCTTGTACTGTGATCAGTTATCCTAGGAGAAACATATTAGTTAGGACTCTCTTACCACAACTCTAACCAGCTTAATTAAAGAAAGCAATATGTTGTCACGATTGAAGGACCTTGCGTAGGACCCAAAGACGTGAGGTGGCTAAACATTAGTAGGACCGGACTGAGGACTGGAGAGCCACAGAAAGCGTCTCCACCTCCCGGCTCCCCTCCTCTCTCCAGTGCCCGCTCCATCCTCTGCAGTGTGGTTTTCTCTGCTGTCCAGTTCAAGTGGAAGGACAGAACTGCTTACAGCTTCCACATTTTCCATGTCGCACCACAGCATCCACAGAAATAGCGTGCTGACCCAGTTTACAAAATCCAGAAGAACTGACTACTCCAGATGGATTGAAGGGCCCACCATGGATCAGTGAGCCGTGGTCTGAGGTTGAGTTATGTTGTACTAACATGAAGACTCATTTTGTCAAAATCTTTGCCTTACTTTGGAGCAAAGGGGGGAGGGGACTGGCAATTCCCAGAGGAAAGAAATGTGTGGTATGATTCCCTGAAATGGGGAAAGGAGAAAGCTTTTCTGAGAAGTCAAAACAGTCAATGTTTCCAATTTTTTTTTTAATTTCCTTCCTTCCCACAAGATTGAGCGTCTTGAAGGTTGTCTCCCTCGTACTTAGTACAGGCACAGAAAAAAGATGCTCAGTAAAGCTGGTTCACAGACAGAGCCATTTCCAGGCATCAGTGACAGCTGGTGGGAAACACCCCGTGGTGTCCATTAAATCCCTCAGCCTGTAACCTGCCCGCTGATGACTAAGACGGACCCGGGCTAATTCCCAGCGAGTTCCGTCCTTAAGAAAGAGAGTGTGTTTCCTCTGACCTCTATGTGCATCTTCAGAAAATTGATCCTACATAAATGCCCTAAAGAAAAACCGTAAAATGTTAACGCTGTAAGGGGCCTTCAGGTTCACAAAGTCCCGACTCATCGTTTTGTAGATAAGAAGGATTAGCAGACAGGAGACTGGCGACAGAGCCAGCATCAAAACTCAGGTTCTCCTGATTCTCAGATCTTTCTTAAGGTTGGCACCTGTTCTCTCAAGGAATGAGCCCCATCCGTACAAACGATGTCACGGAAGATGCGCAGGCGTCTGAGACCTTCGATCCTGTTTTCATCAGCCTCTAAGCTTTCACCTCTTCACTTCAGTTGAATCTCTTTGTTTTTTGTTCCAGGAAAAGGAGGCCTGGGTTTTAACCACTGCACAACCCACCAGCTCTCCTAAAAGCAGGATCATCTCCTCCTGGTAGTCCTGGGCAGCCTGGAACTTATGCAAAGAAATTCCAACACGGTGCTGGGTCTTGTTTTGTTTCGTAAACTTGTTATTTGGGGTTTACCTTTGTATTTTGTGTTCCATTTTGTTCTTCCTTGTGACATACTTTCTTACATGTTTCCATTTTTAAATATGCTTGTATTTTCTATATAAAAGTATATTAAACAGATGCTGCTCCACTCACAAAATGTACATACTCTGCTGTCTCCTGGGGAAGTTCCTGCTACACATTTTTATTCGGTTCCTTAAAATGATTTTTCAATTAAAATCTATTTTGCTATTAAATAATATTTGGCTGGATAGTGCCATTTTGTGAGCTGTCCCGGAAACAACGAAGAGGATGATGATCTTTCCTCTATGCTGCTGGCACAATACAGGATCACATGCCATGTACTGAGCAACCACAGTAGAGGAGACCCCTCCTTCTAGTTCCATCTTCTTTACAATATGTGGAACAGGGTTCCTTTTATTGAATCAGCCGGTGACTATTGGACCTTAGCACCCGCCACATAGAACACGGCACCGGTGCTGAGGACTAGCCTGGCTAATTCCTTTCCCGGCGTTTGGAAAGCTATAGGCAATCAACTTAGTAGATGGAGGAAAAAAAGTATGGTCATGGCTCACAAAACAAAGTGCTCCCCTTCCTTCTCACAGCTGGAATGAGAAATACAAGACCTGGAAGATGAACAGAGAGCCCACGACTGGGTCATAATCCCACAACTCACTGCTTTGGGACATAGGAATAGCAGGACAGAGAAGGGGAAGGGAAAGGGCAAATGGGAGACGTTCCCCAAAACTCTGCTCCTGGTCTCACTTGCAAAAAAGAATTGATGCTGCCCAAGGCAGAGCTGAACCACCCCTCCATGCCCACTCCCTCCATCACTGTACTTCTGCCAGGATAAAGACTTCCCCAGACTTCTGGAAAATAAGGCCAAACACTGGACTTTGTTTAAAATAGGAAAATCACGATCAACTCACCTTCATCCTGGGAGAAGTGCTCCCAGATAGGGCATGGGGTGCATTGTAACGCTATGCAGAAATGCAGGAACAGTGAAAAGGATCTTGATTGTCCTAGTGGTTCTCTTCCCTGCCCTGCACACCTCAGCTGTTGACTTCTCATTTCTCCTGACATTCGCTCTCTTGACCAATTCTACGTGCTTCACGGTGTACCTTTTATTTAGCTTGTTGATGTCCCATCAACTTCCCAACTGGGTTGATCTTCGTCATTTATAATCATAAAACTATAAAATAAAAGTCAAGTCATAAAAAGAAAGATGTACCAGAAAACAGAAGCTAGGGAAAGCTACTGCATTTGAAAACAAAACTCAGCTCTGAAAGTGTACCTACTAAGTGGAATGTGTATTGGGTTACTTTGAATAGGTGAAGAGATCTTTATTTCGTAGCTACTCAAGTTATTTGTGTTACGTAGACAGTACAGTGAAGTGAAGCATCATACAAATGAGGTTTGCAAATGACATTTCATATCTAGAAATGTGAGTCACAGAGTAACAATACCAAAAGTAGCTGAAGAATGTTATTTTTTAAATCTTCAATACTGCATATATTCACAGTGAATTCTTAAATTTCTAAAAAGGAAGTAAGGATGTTTTTCCAGCATACTAAAGCATATCTGTTTCAAACCAACTATAACCAGTTCCGTAGTGAAGTGTTAAATGTTTCCCTCTAAAATCAGAAATGAAGCAAAAAAGCTATCCCCATTGATGTTGAACATTATTCTGTGAGTTCTAGCCAAAGCAGCAATACATAAATTTATCAAATAAATGAAAGGTATAAAGATGAGAAAATTGAGAGTCACAGTTTTTATTTTGGCAGAAGGAATGGTGATGGGGCTTACAAAATGAAAATCCAAAGGCCTGAAAATCCACTAAAAACACTGAGTCCCAAAAACTGAATGGTTACAGATAAATATACAAAAGGAGCTTTCCTGAATGTCATTTGTAAATAGAAAATATAGTAAAAAAGATCCTATTCACAGTATCAGTATATACATACATTTATCTTTATGTATGTGTGTATATATTTATATAATTAAGAAATGTATGTGACCTCAAGGAAGAATATTATAAAATCATACCATATAGACATTTATAAATGCTTGAATAATGAGAAGCATGCCATTTCCTAAGTGAGAAATACATGTCTTAAAGATGTTGATTTTTCCCAAATAAAATTATAGGCATAATTTAATTCCATCATACCTGCCATATTGGATTTTTTTTTTTTTTTTGGAAGCATGACCGAATTATTTATTTTAGTGTTCATTGGGGGAAAAGTGGAAAATTAAAATATTTAAAGAAAAATAATGGAAAGGCCCACTTTACTAAAAATCAAAATAATAAAAAGCTGCACTAATTAAAATAGTGCAAAATCAGGAATCACAAAAGCATCAGTGTGATTGTACACATAAATTCAAGTATTCTACTTAAAAACTGGTAAGTGACTGGTGGCATTTTTGTTACAAAGTATTAGAAAGCGAGAGAGAGGAGTATTGAGTGACTGGCATTAGACAGTTGGTAAAAACATGAAAATCTTTTAATTTCTATTCTCACCACATAACACAAGTAAATTCAGGATGGGGACGCCTGGGTGGTGCAGTCCTTAAGCGTCTGTCTTTGGCTCAGGGCGTGATCCCGGCGTTCTGGGATCGAGCCCCACATCAGGCTCCTCCGCTGGGAGCCTGCTTCTTCCTCTCCCACTCCCCTGCTGTGTTCCCTCTCTCGCTGGCTGTCTCTCTGTCACATAAATAAATAAATCTAAAAAAAAAAAACCATAAAAATGGCTTTTATAATTTTTTGTAACAATTCGAAGACCTTAGAAAACCTAAACCTACAAGTCACAGAAAATTCATGGTGGGAATGATGGCAGATGTGATAGCATAAGTAAATGGAAAGCTCTGGTGTCATTTTAAAAATCATCACCAAAATGTAAAGACACATTCTTATGGCAGACCAGGGAATACTGTCTTTATTATAATGTCTTATTGTGTGAATTGAAAAAAGTTTATGGAACTCAAGAGTACAGACACCTCACCAAAGGAATGCAGTAAATTCCCTGCATATGAGAAAACGCTGGACCTTACCAACGCAGCATGCAAATTCAAACAACAGTGAGAAACCGCTTGTGTGTCAGATTAGCAGTGATTTATTTTTGACGTTAATAAACAATGTGGGCAAATGTGGGATGACATAGGAAGTTTTATACGTCGTCAGTGAGAGTGTAAATCAGTATAGTAATTTTAGAGAGCACTTTGACAATATGTATCCTTAAAAGTGTTTTTATACACTGAGGTAATATACAGCAAATTTTCGGCGTAGTAAAGTTCACCATAGCATCATTATTATTGGTAAAAATGTGGATACGGATGAAAAGCCCACCAATAAGGAACTCTAAACGCCGCTACCTTAGGCACATTTTGAAACACGTATTACACAGCTCTCAAAGATAATGCAGTAACATGGAAAAAATGCCTGTGGTGTAAAGTTAAATTAGGAAAAAGGCAGAATATAGAATTTTCCATACTCGTATGGTTAAAAATCTACAAAAATAATGCATAGTGACGGTGAGAAAGAAAAATGCCAAGGTCACAGAATTATCAGCATCAGAACCTGAATTAAAGCCCATATATGTCTGGCCCCAAATATCTGTACTTTTTTTTCATTGTATTCATACACTACTTCTTAACTTTATTTTTTTTTTGAACTATCTTTTTTTTTTTAAGATTTTATTTATTTATTTGACAGAGAGAGAGACAGCCAGCGAGAGAGAGGGAACACAAGCAGGGAGAGTGGGAGAGGAAGAAGCAGGCTCACAGCGGAGGAGCCTGACGTGGGGCTCGATCCCAGAACGCCAGGATCACGCCCTGAGCCGAAGGCAGACGCTTAACCGCTGTGCCACCCAGGCGCCCCTACTTCTTAACTTTAGAATATTTATATGACAAACATAATTAGCAGCAACAGATAAAAGCAAATTCAACAATACGTGACAGTCAAATGGAATATGGTTTTTGCACAAGAATGAAAACCTTGTCCAATCATAAAAGCGATTCCTACCCTCTATCATAGGGAAGTCAATTACAAAAAGCCATATGATCATTTCAATAGATGTAACAGAAGCTTTCAACAAAGTTAATATCCATTCTCAATAAAATCTCTAAAACTCATACAAGAAAGATACTTCTCTCCCAGAGTAAGACTTTTCCTTTTCAAACGAATACTCATCATGTGTAGTAGAAACTGACTAGCAAAGTAACTGAAGTCAGCGGGTGAGGGTGTGCCAGGTCCAAATAAGTCTTAAGTTCTTGTGGCTTCTCAAAAAAGACAAAGGATGTACCAAACCAAACGTGGTCAGGAAGAGACAACGAACAAAGACAGACGTTACTCTTGGGAACCTTGAAACCATTACGGTCAGTGAAAGAAGCCAGATGCAAACGCCCGTATGTTGTTTGATTCCATTTGTATGAAATGCCCAGAATAGGCAAATCTTTAGGGACAGAAGATGAGCAAGGAGAGAATGAGGAGTGAGTACGGATGGGTACAGGGTTGTTTTGGGGTTGCAGAAATGTTCTGTACTTTGATAGTGATGTTCATTGCCCAACTTTGTGAATATACTAAAAACCACTGAATTGTACACTTTAGAAATAATTTGAAAATAAAATTTTAAGGAACCCCCGAAAGAAACAAACAGATTGGACTACAAAAAGTGAAACCTTCCCCATAAGTCAAGAATTACCATTAACTGAATTTTGAAACCAAGGGAAAACATACATGACAAATAATAATATTCTAAAATATTATGATGTAATAGATAGCCATTAGAAAACATTTTGTTTGGGGCCAAGATATGCCCAAGCTATTCACTAAAGAAGAAATACAGATAGAAAAGGAGCAGTCTCACTAATTATAGAAGAAATGCAGGTTAAAATGATGTCAATTTTTGCCTACCACATTGGCAAAGATTTTAGTGGTGGTGCAGTTGGCTATTAAATAAATAATCATTTCCCTGAACTTCTCTAGGAAATGTACACGAATGCAACCTTTCTCCAAAACAATTGGCAACAATGTATTAAAAGCTTTAAAAATATGCATGCATATTTCTTACCTCAGTAATTCCTAGTCTGAGAAGCAATCCCATCAAAAACATCTGACTTGGGGGCACCTGGGTGGCTCAGTCAGTTAAGTGTCCAACTGTTGATTTCAGCTCAGGTCATGATCTTAGGGTCTTGGGATCGAGCCCCATGTCAGGCTCCTCACTCAGCAGGGAGTCTGCTTGAGGATTCTCTCCCTCTCCTTCTGCCCCTCCCCCTGCTCACGCACACGCTCTCTCTCTCCAAAATAAGTAAATAACTTTTTTTTTTAAATCTGACTTAGAGGTGAATATTTATTTACAAAGACCTCACAGCATTTTTAATATTAAAAATCAGCAACAGCTTTCATGACTAAAAACCCTATAATTGGTTATGGAATTCATGGTATATTTGTAGGATTGACTATTATGAAGTCATTAAATATTATATTTACAAAGAGTTTTAATAACATGAAAAATCATTATGGCATAATATTCAGGGGAAAATAGTATATGAAATGTGCTTATGGGGGCACCTGGCTGGCTCAGTCAGTGGAGCATGCCACTCTTGATCTCAGGGTTGACAGTTCAAGCCTGACGTTGGGTGTGGAGATTACTTAAAAACAAAAACTCTTTAAAAACAATAAAAAAAATTGCTTATGGTGTGTTCTCCATTGCCTACAATGTGCATATGCAGTACGCATAGAAAGAGAATTGCCGAACTTTATTAATTATGATTTTCCCCAAGACATGGAACATTGGCAAACTTTTACCTCTCATCCAAATTCCCCTTTATTTGTGACTTTTATTTTTTGCTGAAACATGCAGAAAATTTTTATTTATTACATATGTTAATACTTCTATATTTAAAGAACAGAGTCTCAAAAATGCAGGCAAGGTATTAGTAGGGCTCAAGGAGCAACAGCGAGGAAATACATTATCCCTGGATGATGGCGACAGTTTCTGACTTATTTTCAATGAAAATACATTACTTTTATATTCATAAGTATACTTTCATATTTACCAAAAGTAATCTTAAATTCATAAAAATTAATGGAAGTAAAAGCCCCCCACTAATGAGTAGGTCATCTTTCTGTCTTCCCTAATTAATGTGGCGTATGCATTGGCCATAGTTGAAAGATCTTGCCTCCATATAGTTTTGTTTAAACACTTCCTCAGGAATCTTTAGAGAATTCAGATCAAGGTGATCATTAGGTTAATATAAAGATGGAAACTGCTACCAAGAGGCAATATTCATAAATTTGGAGCTACGTTTCTACACAGGAGAAAAATATTTGCTGATGATCAAATTAAAGGATTTCACAAGTTAATTATTGAGACTGGCCGTGTATTTTTACAGTACGTCCTTGTGTTTCCTGCCCCAGGTGAATGCATGAGTCTGGCACAAGCTTGCACATTTACCAGCCAGATTGCATCAGAATTACTTTCTTATGCTTCCTTAACAACCAACATAGCAACAGCAATTTTTTTTTTTTTTTACGGCTTACACCTAATTACTCATGATTCCCTCCTAACTCTGACCTTAAGGCAGTGACAGCAACTTCAGACTTTCATGTTTTCTCCCGTGATGATCTTACAAACCAGACATTCCAGGTAACCCGGTCCCAAAATGTAGACTTGCACAGCACCTGCATGAAATGGACTGTTTTGAAAGTAATGGAAAGCTGCAAACGTGTTGTAAGGACCGCGTGTCTGCGTGTTCCTAGCTGCGGTCATCAGCAGGCAAAGCCACTTAAAATACATGCTCTTCCGTGGAACGTCGCTGGGCTGTCGGGTGTTGTGAATGAAGCCATGCTACTTTAAAGAGACCCACACAGAGCTCGGCTGCTTGGGTGTCTGTAAGAGTTACAATCCAGACTACCGTCCTATACCGTGCAGGGGAGAGATGCTGAGCACACCCACCCCTCATAGAATTCTGGTGTGTTCCCTCCACCCTCATGAGTCCTGACCTGTCTAATTACACACCTGATCCTCGCCCTTCTGAATCACTGAGATTCCTCCTTTCATTATGTCCGCCGGATCTTTTCCTTTCCCAGCAGAGTGCTTCAAGCGAGCTTCTGGTTCCGTAAGTTCAAGTGTACCTGATCAGCGAAGGCAATAAAGAGCGAACTGACAAACTAGAAAAACCTGAAAGAATGGATTAAGGTGAAGACCACAAAAAAGAAGCAAAAGCGAGGCGCATGCGTTTCTCAATTACCACATTCTTCAGAAGAGCTGTTGTTGAGACTCTGTGAAGTATATAATCAAAGGGGTAATATTTCCAAACTCTTTTTTGCGCACCTTAGAGTTGGCATGCTGCTTTGTCATTTAAAATGTATTTTCTCCGGCATCGTCTCAAAACGTTGTGAGAATTGGTGTCATGTGGACGCCTTATATCAGCCAATGGATGAATAAATGTTCATGTATCTCCCTCTTCTTAGCCCTTCCCCAGCCCTTCTTGACTAATTCGGCAAAGCTCCCTCTTAACCCTAGGAAAACTGAGGTACAGAGAAGCAATGCCTACAAGATCTAGAAATGACTAGGCAACACTTGAAGTCCAAGCCTAGGGTCCGGAGTACTCAGCCATAGCGCTTTCTAGACAACGAACCTTAGCTAGAATATGGCTGGCATTTTCAACCCCAAATAAGCTTTATAACTCCGGTAGTTTATTATGACAGCCTGTGTTTCTGGTGTTTGCAAAAGAAAACGTTCCTAATCACAAAGCAGCCTTGGTTTTTGTGAGAGTCCCACCAGATAACTCTAGGCTATGTTTAAAGGGCAGCCCGAAATGTTCCATAAGTCATAATTGCCACATTGAGAAGACTTCATGATGAATGGCTTTCAGTTCTCTGAATGCCCGTGTTGTCATCTCGAGGCCTTCGCACAAGTCATTCCCTTTACCTGTGTCATTGTTCTCTACTCCCAGTTCTGACCCAGCCCCACCAGGGTAATCACCGTCTCCCACACTGTCCTTTCTACCGTTTGTTCTTGGGTTCTCAGATGCTGTTGACTTCACTGTAAACCCCATTGCCTCCTCCCAAGGTCAACTTCACAGGACACAGGGAGAGTGAGTTCTGCCCTTTCTCATTCCAGTATTCCCTTTAGTCAACAATGCCAATGAATAGAACAGACAAACCAATGTGGATATCCAACTACAGAATGAATATACTCTGTGTGTGTTGTGTGTGTGTGATAGTAAGATTCCGAAGGAGAAGCAATAGACTAGATATATCCAGACACTCTCTTACACACACACATACACACACACAACACACACCCCACAAACCTTTTTGTTCCTATTAAAACCATGCATGATGCTGGTCTTAAACCACTGCCCAGCTTGCTACACTCAAACCTTGAGTAAATCCAAAAATACAGAAATGAAACTTCAGCATCTCAAGAATCTGCTTATGCTTTAGTGGGACTTTTGTAGCCACTTCCTCAGCAGTTCTCACCTTGGCACATGCTATCTTGTTTCCATCATTACCAGGCATTCGTTTTTCAATCTACATAATGGCTTTAACCTTATAAATAAAGTTATGTGATCTATGAAAACTGTTCACTTTATCTTTACTTCCTAACAACCTAAATGGCTCCTCAGAAAGATTGAGTCTTTGCAAATATGCCAGGATAGAACTGAGAGGGGAAACTATCTCTATTCTATGCAAAAGAAGTGAAAGTTCTTTTATTAAAAGCATGTTTATCAATCAGGAAAAATTAGACACACACTGAGTATCAGACGACTATTTGGAATTATCGTTGATTTCATCGGTTGGGTTAATGGTATTTTCATTATTTTCTTAAGGCTTGGCATATTAGACAGTCACACTGAAGTGTTTACTAATGAAACTATATGGATGCTTGGATATGCTTTTAAATGCTCCAGAAAAAAAAAAAAAAGTGGGGGTCAGGCAGGTACAGCTAAAGCCAGAACAGCAGAATGTTGCTAACAGCTAAGGCTGAGCGAAGGATACTCAGGGGTCATTACGCTGTCCTCTCTACCTTTACACGTGGTTGAAATTTTCCACGACCAAACAATGTATTTCCATCACATTTATTGGCTATTAGCTGATGAACCTTGTGCTTGATATCCCTGAGACTTGGCGGTATTGCTGCTCAATCCGCAAACAGGCAAATGCGTGGTGTCTAGGAAACCCATCGTGTGAGGTTATAGAACAGTAAGAGGAGTCCCTTCTTAAAAAGCAAATGTAGCTGGCTCATCTCATGGTCACTTTTCATATTATGTAAGATCCCTGAACTTAATAGCTTCATCCTCTGGCTCCACAGCACTTTGTACACGTATCTGTTAAGGCAATTTTCTCTTTATATCATGACTAGTTTATGTGTCTGACTCTCCATAATGACAAGAGTTATTTCTTAGCCATGGATACAGTGATGAAAAGCACAGGCTCTGGAATTCAACCACCCACATTCAAATCCTGGCCCTACCCATTACGAGCCACATTGTCTGGACAAGGTCCTGGTCCAAGAGCCTCTCTTTCCTCATTTGCATAATGGAAGCAATAATAGGACCTACTCTGATCGCTCTTGTTGGGAGGATGACTAAGTCTCCCACAATTTACTGAATCTGTCAACTTTTCTCAATTGCGTATGTTTCCTTGTGAGTCCCATCACTACACTAACCATCCATGGGATTGAAACCCAGGCTCTTTTATTTCCTGACCACACGTTCTGTCCAGGCAACCGGGCTAGACTAGAGGAAACGTTACAATACCGAAAACCAAGCTCTTCAGGGGAAATACAGGCAACATTAGCCCCAGTGCAGTGTTGCCCATCCTCTAGACAGGTGAATGAAACATTCTGTGGATCTTATGGATTTAATACCTTGATGGCCCCAAACCTCTCCCACTAAAGAAGAAACAACATTGAGATAACTCCATGGTCAAGCAGTAGAACTGGAATTGAAGAGCACTCTAACCCTTGGCCCATTGTTGTGGCTTGCTATCAAGTTGCCAAGACCATCAATTTTCCTGTACCCTACCGCCCAGTGGCCCTGCTACCAACGTAGCACAAGTGACCCTCCCCCACTTAGTTCCACTGGCTTGGCGTTCAGCATTCTGACCCAGGTATTAGAATAAGGCCTTAAGGATGAATAAAGTCTTGGGCAGAGTCACCTGGCCACATCCCCAGATATAACAGTGTCCAGGTAGCAATTAAAGTTAGACTTTAACATAATCCACAATATTCAGCAGAGTTAGGATAGTTAACATGTTTCATTCATCCAAAATATAACATCTCTAAGATGGAAATGCATCTTACAACGGCATGGCATAATATAATTGGCAGTTTAATGGTATATCTTACCATCATGGTATCTTAGATTTAATAAGAAGCAATCAAATGACATCGTCAGTGCCTTACCCTATATAATATTTGACACATGGAAACTTACAGCCTTAGGTGAATTGCTGGCCCAAGGTGCTGGAGATGCTTTCTGGGTTTATGGAAAGCCTTTTGAGTCTCTGTGTCTTTTAAATTCTGCTATTGCTAATAGAAAATAAACATCAAGATAAAGGAAGAACATGAGTTCTTTGAACCCCTGAACTTGGATTTGAAAAAGACTCTTTCCTAAGCATCATTGTTTTTGATTGTATGAATCATTGTGGAATGCCTCTCCAGATCCTGACCCTCCCCTTCGATTCTGTTGATTTTCCTAGTAAGTGAGTGGAGACAATGAGAATAATGGAGTTGGCTAAATCCAACTTCTTTCCCCCCTAAGATGTCTCATAACAGAATCATTCCCTTTTACACATGTAAACTACCTTCTCCACCCATCATCAGCCTTGTCATCGGGTTCCCTGGTGAGTCACATAAACACACACTGGAGGGCCTGTCTTTTTGGCAGTAGTATTTGGACTACACCCCTGTGCCCTGACTTTGTCTCCCAACTTCCCACTGCTGATATGATCACATTTCTGTTTTCTCCTGGTGTGCTGACCTTCAGTTTCATATTCCCATCTTCCAGGAAATATGCCTTTTTCCAAATCAGCTTCTGCAGTAGCAATCACAACTGGTCAGCCCCCTTGACGGCACAGCTTTCTGCAACATTGTCATAACCAGAAGGGAAAAGGGCTTTGGAAAAGTTAAGGTCCTCAGGGGCCAGGGACTTTCTTGATTTTCAGATTTTAAAAATGAAACTCAGGGGTGAGGGACTTACCCAAAGTGACACCGTTGGGAATACCATGAAGAACACGGCCTTGGCCACTACCACTAATCCTTCCTCCAGGGAGTGTATCCCTCTTCCCTCAGTTTAGATTGTCTCCAACTGCAGTGTCAAGAAGAGCGGATGAATTGCAACACTGGGCAGCTGTCATCCTCTTTGTAACCTTTCTGGATTGTTATAAGAGGGTATGAGAATGTGCTGGATGTCACTGTTATAACTCAGAGAATGGTGGCTTTATAGGTGCAGCAATGTGGTTGGGAAATGGCGCTTGATGGCACACCTGCAAATGACTTTATTTAAGATCAAGAAGGAATCAGTTGTCCACATCAAAGAGTGGAGGATGTATGGAAGAGGTCAAAGCATGCCCCGAGCTATGTCCTCGGCATCCTCACTCAGCTGGGTGATACGTTCTTCACCTTTGACCCTTTAAATGCCTTCTCTATTTGGGGGATCTTCCCTGGCTGGATTCATTCTTCATCTGTTTTTTAAGGTAAAATTATATGACATTGACTTGGGGATGTCTTCTCTTCCCCATGATATTGAACATCTTGGCTATGTTCTTTCTTGAGCAAAAGCATACACACACGGATCCAATAATTTTGTCTCAAATAAAGGTGATAAAATCAAAACTTAACAGACTTAGTGGTGAGAGGTGAGGGTGCCTCTTCATCTAGCTCTCTGGTCCTTTGCTCTCTGTAGAAGTGTGAGGCCTCCATGCCGAGATCTTCATGGTGTCCTTGCTTAGATGTTTCCCAACACAGTGAAGAGAGGTCCAATCTAAACCTTCCCTTCTCTCCTCTCACCATTCTCCTTTACCATTATTTTCCTCCAGAAGTCCCACCTCCCTGTTCCCTTTACCAGACACTACCTCTTCCCCAGAAGTCCCAAGACGCTTCAAACCTCTTGTGAATTTTCAGTCTCCAGCTTAGCTGTTTCCTCTTCCATCTTTTAAAACTGCTGCATACAGCAGAAGGGGAGGCTTTTAGTTCCCAAGTAGAAGGGGAGGACACGTGGACTAAGGGCACAATTTCCTTTACATTTTCTTTCTCTTTGGATTGCCCCTGACTACCTGCAAGCGTTAATTCCCTGCCAGTCGTGCTGACTCAGAAAAAAAGGTGATAAATCTAGTCCAGCCAGCATAAAAGAAGGAATTTAATGTGTGGCATTAAGCACGGACGCCTCCTCTGAGGTGCACTGGGTCCACCTTCTCTGTGTTTGGAAGCACATGAAATCTGGACTGGACCGTGGCACATGTATATTGTAGATGTGTTTCCTACTAAGTGTCTATTGCTGTCGTAGAACCTCAAGCCCACCTGTCCTTACTGTGTTCTCAACCATTTCTGGAGGGCCTGAAAATGTCTCACAGTTTTCCCAAATATGTAACATCTGCCATTCTTTTTCTCTTTGGCTCTGGTTCCTTAAAACGAGACATCTCTGGAATGTACATTGTGAAGTTCTTTTTGGAACTTGGCACTATTTATTTCCCTTCCCACCACAAGGTATTCATGCCCCTAAAGTTGACCTGTGTCCATCACACTGACTTGTAATACTCTACTAACGAGGAAAAGTCTCTTTCCCCCACACCCATTGTAGCAACAACCTAGCATAGTGATCACAAGTAGCACTGCTCACATTGCCAACATCCAATGAAGACTGTCTGTGAACTCCAGTCTTTTTTGAGACAGGGTTTCCCAGGGTGGGCCAGAGGACACTTCTCTGAGACACTGCTCCCCAAATCTTCCTCTCTCTCTATTTCCAGTTACTCCTGACCTGCTTCCATGCCCTCCCCCAGTTAGCCAATTAAGTAAAGCCTTGTGTTTTGTCTTTGAAACCTTCAATTCATGTAGTTTTACATTTTTGAAGGTAGTAATATAATCTCCTAAATGTGTCTGCTTTGGTTTTGCTCTGTTTTGTCTTTATCTCTTGGGGGAGGAGGTTGGAGGAAAGAAAGGAGGGAAGGCAATTAAGGAAGGGATAGGGGGAAGGGAGAGCACAATGTTTTGATCAAGCACCAGGCTGTTTTCAAGTACCAGTACGGGCTGACTCACTACCAGCGCCAGTGCCAAGGGAAGGCTCTTACAAGGTGTTTTTGTCCTCAAATTGCTCATTTAGGCAAAGGTGGGGATTGCAGACTGTGTGCCTTTTCTACATCATGCAGCACATACAGAATATTGTAGTAGAGCTCTCAGATTGGGTCCTGGCATATGTCCCAATGAACATTATTGAAAATAATGACAGTGCGAAAGGCCTAGGGAGTTACAAGTGATTGAGCTACTACCTGGTCCTCCAACAGCTTCTAAAAAATTGACTAATACACTGAAATCTACCACTTCCATGTTCCCAAACATATGCAGGCCACATTGCATGTACAAAAACATGGTTTGAGATTTTTAAAAAGATGGGAAAGGGAAGAAGAAAGGGAGGGAGGGAGGGAAGAAAAGAGAAAGAGTAGGTAGTCTAATTAAAGAGCTATATACTCTGAATCCTGTACTTGAGTTGTTTTGTTTCTATAATGAAATTGCATTATCAAAATCCAAAAGAGGATATTGCCCAAGCAGGCCAAGGAGAAGCTCCATTTCAGTCAATTTAAGACCTAGGTTCTAGTTAACGCTTAAATAGAACCTCTTCACTAGGTCATTCATCTGTATGCCTCAGTCTAGGTGCCCAGTGACTATTTGCTCAGTGTCAGAAGGATGGCGGGGATTTGTGGAGCATTTAAAAGCCTTCAAAGGCAATTTCCATATATAATCTCACTTGATCCTCAAAACGACTGATTGAGAGTAGAGGGGCCAGGTCATCTTAGCCCCATTTTGTAGATCAGCAGTTCTCAAACTATTTAGGTTTGGAGCAATCAGAGGTCGTGGTACTCTTCGAGGGACAGTGTGAACTACTGTCACTTGAAATTACACAGCAACTAATTGTAGATTCTGGGGCAGGCCATGTCCAGCTATAGGTCAGGCAGAAGCCATGTGGGCTCTGGGAGAGGAGGTGATTGGAGTCGGGACTTGGCTTCGGTGAGGGTAGAAGCAGAGCCCTGGAGAAGAGCGGAGTTTTCTCAAGAGGTGATTTGAAGGCTGTTTAGAGCCCAAATTCAAGGGATAAGTTAGCAGGCTAAACTAGACAGAGCTAGAGGCTCAGAGTAACAGACATGATAATGCAGAGAAAGGGGTCAGAAGGCCAGAGAGTTGGACTGTAAACAGGGTTGGGGTCCCTGGGTTCCTGCTGATTTCATGGTGGTCAAGTAGGAAACTTAGCCAAAAATTTGGAACCAAAATGCTGAAGTAAGGTCAGTGTTAGTTATCTTTTACCCTGATGAGATGGGCTGGACTCGTCCTTGAGGACTCTTCTCTAAGACCTAGATGCAGTATAAGTGTGACCATTGTCCTCCTTCTACATAAATTGATGATAGATGATGTAGGAAAAGATGTTAGGGTGCAAAGCCAATGGCCAAGAGAGAATTCTTGAGACATTTTTGATGCAAAAAGGTGGTTTTATTAAAGCACAGGGACAGGATCCATGGGCAGAAAGAGCTGCACCGGGGTCATGAGGAGTGGCCCATTATATACTTTCAAGTTGGGAGGGGGTTAGGGATAGTGTAAGTCTTAAGGAATTTGGAAGCAAGGTTTCCAGGACCTTGAGGGGGCTAGCTATTGTTGGGAAAAGGTCATTTATTACTGTCTAATAAAACCTGAGTCATGAGACCCTTCAAATGTATATCAGTGAGTCATATGCCTGGAGGATGATCGCCAACATGTATCTTGGGGGGTGGAGATAAAGGAAGTTTTCAAAGGAATTTTTATATGTTGAAGTCGACTTAAAGGATCCTCGGGTTGGGCTAAAATTGCCTTTTGCCCTTAGCGAAATATTAACATCGAGGCAGTTGAGTCCCTAGAGGAATGTCACTCTGCCTGTTTCAAGGACTTATCAGTGGGCTGTAGGTAGTAAGGAAATTTAATAATTTTTCTTCTGCCTTTGTTTCCCACAGCAGTAGAGACCTCTGGTGTGAAGGGCCTGCATTAGAGCTTGTCCTGCATGGGATCTGGGGAGAGTAGAGGGAAGCTAAGACCACCACTAAGTCAGAGCACATGAACAGTGGTCACAGTTGCACTCCTCGTCCAAGGATTGATGGGCCAAAAACAAACAAACAAACAAACAAACAAACAAACAAAAACCCACAGGAATGTTTGGATTCCCCTCAGAAGTCAGTGTAGAGAAAAATGACAAGGACAGAGTTTTTTGGGGGTCAGTTATGGTGAGTTGAGTGGGAAAAGGATATGTAGCAGTCCACACAATAGGAGAAAATGTTCCATTTTGATCCGTGATATTACTGCTTCTTCAACGTATAAGGCTCATAACAGTGGCATTCTCTGACTCTTTTCTGTCCTTTATATATCTAGAGTATATGCAAACTCGACAAGTATTCATTGAGTGGGCGCCTTATGTCTATCTTACACAAGAAGAAAACATCGCCTTCTGCCGCACTGCCACTCTTGTAAAAACAGGCAAATTTCTGTAATGCCCAGTATGCTTTTCTGAATGCAGTGTCCCTGCCTCTGGCCTGTAGAGCGCGATCATACTAATGGCTTTTCCTCATCGTTGTCCCCCCTCAAGAACCCTTAAGGCTCCTTCGTGGTTGCTTATTAACCTCAAAGTTCTCTCCTTGAAGTCCCTCCATAGTCTGACCCCGGTTTACTTATCATCCAACCTTAGTTTTCTTATACATCACCTCAAACCTGCCCTGCAGAGGGGGATTCAATGTTCAAATGTTTAACTTTCATACAGCTCAAATCTCCACATGTCATATACTAACATTCTGTTGTCTTTCGTGTGCAAAACTATTTTGTATTTATTTTTACCAGCATGGATATTTTTTCAGAACTTTTTTTTTCAGAGCTAAGAAAGGTTTGCAATGAACAAGTAATCCTATTAGCTTTCATATTTTCATTAAATGTGTAATAAACATGATTCTGAGGTCAGAGTAAACACACAAGCCACTGGGGGAAAAATGCTTACCATGCTGTGTTAGATAGGACTTCAGTAGGTTATAAAGGAAACATCACAAGGCAATGGAGAAAGATCGACTGACGTGCAGTAAATTGACTCTAGAGAAATGTATGTATATTCTCCTCTCTTCCCGTAACAACAAATAGTGAAAGAAAGATTAAAAGGAACATGGACACAACAGGGAAGCAGTGTATGTAGTATTTTATTTGTTGAGAGGTAGGTACACCTTTTATCCTTTATGTTGTTAAAAAGAAAACCATATGCCCAAAATTGGGTGCCTTAGGTTAAGACCCGACGTCAGTAAACCAAGATTTAATACCTAACCTAACTGCAGTTTCAACCCCCCAGAAATGTAACCTTTAACCAGTCAGTTAGGAATTTTCTAGTCAGTACCAATAAGGCAGTCCATCACCTGGGCCCTCTTCATCCCCTCAAAGGAGGATAAGGTAATTCACCTACCAAAACCCGTTTGTCCCCAAATGAACCTTACTTCACCTATAATAGTCCTTTTGTTTATGACTTGGCAAACACTAAATAGTTTTATATTAAATAGTTTTATATTAAAAAATAGAAATGTGTTCAACCATATTAGTAATCAAGGAAATACAAACTAAAACTATAATAACAAGTTCATGGACTGCTAGTATGTGAAAACTGGTATAAGCAGTCCAGATGAAAGTTTGACATTACATATTAAAATCTCTAAAAATAGTTATATTCCTAGGAAATCAGTATAAGCACTCCAGATGGAAGTTTGACATTACACATTAAAATCTCTAAAAATAGTTATATTCCTAGGAAATCACTCTAAGAGAAATGAGAGTTTCCACAGTGGTTTATTAGACACTCATCACAGTGTTGTTCTATGATCGTAAGGTTGTAAAAGACTTAATAAGAAAAAAAGTTAATTAAAACATGATGCACCCAAATGATAAAGTGGTATGCAACAATTAAAATTCGTGTGGTGTTGGGGCACCCGGGTGACTCAGTTGGTTAAGCCTCCAACCCTTGATCTCAGCTCAGGTCTTGATCTCAGGGTCATGGGTTCAAGCCCTGTGTTGGGTTCCACTTAAAAAAAAAAAAATCATGTGGTCCGACTCATTAGATAATGGGAAAATGACCCCGGCATAACAGTAAACATTAAGGAGTAGAAGAAATACAAAATCATATAATAATATAGTGGCAATTCAGTGAAACTGAATTACACATTTTGTGATACTGTGATATATAATAAGAAATAAATATTTGCTCTTCCACTGGTTCCTGAAACCCTGTAATGACCCCTGGGAAGAGCAGTAAAGTTGCTTTTGTTGTGCTAATGAGGTGACTTTTGGAAAGCCTTGAGGTAACCTAATGGGGGGGGGGGCTGAGTGCTAGGGAAACCAACCTTGTCCTAGGAGGGTTGGAATTTTAAGCACCACCTCCCTCCCCAAACTCAGGGAAGGGAGAGGGACTGGAAGTTGACTTGGATCACCAGTGGCCAATGCTTTAAGCAACCGTAACTATGTAATGAGCCTCCATAAAAACCCCAAAAGGACCAGGTTCAGAGAGCTTCCGGGTTGGTAACCAAGTGGACATTTAGGGAGAATGGCATGCCTGGAGATGGCATGGGAGTTCCAACCCTTTCTCCATTTCTTGCCCTGTGCATCTCTTCTGTCTGGCTGTTCCTGAGTTATCTCCTTCTACAATAAACTGGTAATCTAATAAGTCAAATGTTTCTTCTACTCTGTGAGCCGCTCTAGCAAATTCATCGAACCCGAGGAGAGGGTCATGGGAATTTCTCGCTCATAGCCATTCAGTAGCACAGGTAAACCACCTGGGCTTGGGACTAGGTTCTGAAGGGGCAGGGTCTTTGGGGACTGAACCTCAGCCTGTGGGATCTGACACTATCTCTGGGTAGATAGTGTCAGAATTGAGTTGAGTTGTGGGACCCTCTGTCGGTGTCCCCAGAATTGCTTATTGGTGTGGGAACCCCCCCAAACACACATATTGCATATAAATGTGTGTGACATCAAAATACAGTGGTGATAATACAGTCTTAGAGATGGTGTATCCCAGTTGCTCTCCTACTTTCTAGTTTTCAGTATTTTCCAATGTTTTTGTAATAAAAGTAATCAGAAATACATAGTTAAGTATAGATTGTTATAAGGCGCATCGAGTCTATTAGAGAGATTGTAAGCCTCCTGTGGAAATGGGGGTGACACAGAGAGTAAAGGAAGATTTCCGGGGTTGGGGGATATAAAGAAAAAGAAGTGTTACCACGGTTTTCGCATCTCACGTTGCAGCCCCACAGAAGCCCACAGAAGCCAGGGCGCGGGTCGGCCCCACGCCGGTAGGATCCGCTCTGTGGTAACTACGGCCCTTACGTTAAGTGACGCACTTCTGGGAACACTCCGCCTTGGCACAGTTTCCAGCACTTCTCCTTTCGTTCACTTCCCTGAAGGCACAGTGCAGGGCGTGAGTGAGGAGTGAGAATAGTCCTTTTCCATCTGGGTCTCTTTCTCTCCACACGATGCAAGATGTGTACTCCTCGTGCTATCCACGTTGTGACTCCTGCACCGTCGCTGTGAGCAAGTGCCCAGGAGCTTTCGAATCCTAGAGTTCCTTCCTGCTCTGTTCCTGAGACTGGCCACTGGCTCAGGGGCCAAGCACAGGTTTGCTTCCCAAGTCGTCAAGGGATCGCTGAAGGTTATAAATTCCCATTTTAGTGCTGAAACTCCAAGCAAATACGGTTATTTTGAATACAAAATTTTTTTTGGTCTGGTAAAGAACTTAGGTCTGAATGTTGTAGTTGCCCACCTGCTCTCTGGGAAGAGTTGTTAACATTTCCCATCATTATCACAAGGCTGATCTTCGGTCAATACAGGCAGGAATGGCCAGTTTAACCAGTTGTTAAATTATTGGAATATATAATGGGTGATAAGTAGCCTCTGCCCCCCAGCCCCACCCTCACGTCCCAGCCCATTGAGGCTGACTCATTCCCTCCCCTAGGACATTCTGGATCTCCCCAAATCCAGCAACTGAAGGTGTTAATACCTGGCAGAGCAGCCCTCATCCCCCCACCCCCTCCCCCCAGCAGATGCTCAGCTGTTGGCCATTCTGACTGATCAGCCCCCAAGTCGCTCAGCGTGTTAACTATTTTGGATGATATCCCCGCATCATTACGGTGTCGAAGACGTGCTGCACCGGACCAACATACATCAATCCCATTGTTTAAAAAACCTCCTAGCCCAGTGGTTCGCAAACTGGAGGGTGCAGCAGAATCACCTAGACGGCTTGTTAAAACCTACCCATCTGGGCCCTGCCCTCGGAGAGTCTGATTCAGTAGGTCCCGGGTGGAGTCTGAGAAGTTGCATTTCTCGTGGTTCTCAGGCAGCGCTAACGCTAGTGCTCCTGGTCGTCTGTGCATCGGGGACAGAAGCACGCCTCTAGAGCGCTGCTTCTCAAGATCGGTGTGCACAGGATCCCCTGGGGAACCTTAGAATGCAGATTGTCACGCCGTGAATATGGGATGGAGCTGGAGTTCTCCGTGTCCACCAAGCTCCCAGGTGAGGCCGGTGTTTACAAACGCCCTACGAGCCAGCTCTTACAGCACTCAAGAGAACGCACCCTTCTCCGGCACGGAAAGAAAGTCCTGGTTCTAAGTCCTTCATCTTTTCGGTGTACAATTCCCTTTCCATCCTCCTTCTTGCGTTTATTTTTCTTTCTGTTGTTCCGGTAGCTCCTTTTGTGGCCCCTAACAAACTCCCAGGTGGTGCTGATAGCGTCGGTCTGGAGAGCATCCAGAGTGGTCAAGACTCTAGTACTGGGTCCCGTTCTCTGCCGCTCCTGCAAAGCATTTCGAGAAGCCCCTCCTATCCTCCCCTGGCCTACGTCCTTGAGCTGCTCCCTCTCAACACTCACCCGAAGCCTAAACCTCCACGAAGAGGGAGATTTCACCAGGGCTTTCGGTAAGAGAGCACAAAACTGACTTTTTTCCTTAGGATACGGCCAATAACGATCTGCGTTTTCTGTTAGTTATCTACCTACCTCTGTGATATTTAACAGTCTTCGGGGTGGGGGGGGCGCAGAGGGAGAGAGAGAACCTCAAGCAGGCTCGACTCCAGGCCCAGCACGGAGCCCGATGTGGGGCTCTGTCTCGTGACCCCGAGATCGTGACCTGAGGTGAAATCAAAGTCAGATGCTTAACCGGCTGAGCCGCCAGGCGCCCCCCTGGCGCTTACCATTCTGATGTGCCCTGTAAATTCTGAGGTGGGCCGCGCGTGGTGGATAGGAACGATTGATCGATTTATTTTTTATTCTTTAAAAAAAATTTTTTTTCACTTTCTCTGGCCCTTCCTTTCTCCCTTTTCCTCTCATCAGCTTTTTTCCTCTTTTCTCTACTTCTCTTCTGCCCACTCTGTTTTTTCTTGTCAAGTTTTTGAAGGTTTGAAATTCCCAACCCACTCTCAGGATTCCACCCTGGATAAACTGAAACACACAGGCACACACACGTACACACACGCACCCCTGACTTCTCAAACAGTCTCCACCCAGCCTACAGTCAAGTTCCTGCTTCCAGCAGTGAGGTCAGAAATGAGTCTAGGAAAATACATGTGAGTGCCTGTCAGGGAAACTAAGAAGGCAGTCAAGTGCAAAGGGGAAGGCTGGTTGCTCTTTTCTAGAAAAGACTTGACCGAGAGCTTTTTTCCAGGACTTGAAATATGCCCTGTTTACCGACTAAGCACTTTCTCTGCAAACCATAAAAAACAATGTCCGTTTTTCTGACGCTGGCCATTTTCTGGGTTTCAATAGTGCTTAATTCCAGTTAAGAATAAAGAGATTTCTATGAGCTGTCAACTTGTATTCTGACAGTATGAGAGCGAATTCTTAGGAAAAGTCTGCAAGTGCTGAAAAGGCAGAATTACTGACCCCGCCTTGCTCCACTTCCAGGAACCCCAGGATGTGGCGGGAGTTTGTGGGTACAGCAGCATGAGGGTTAATTCGGTACTACTTTCTTTACAAATGCAGTGGAGGAAAGTTCAGGAAGAGCTAATTCTATGAGAAAAAGGAAGGTAGAAATGATAGATTGGTCTTAATGCAGAGAAAAAAGAAATTCACTCCCCAAGTTGAGTTCATCCGTTGCTAAAGGCCTTTCTAAGAGACCTGCATATTTTAGCTGACCCCGTGTTCCTCCAGGTGTGACAATGACAGGTGACCCCACTTGAATTCTGAATTCTGCCTAGGAGAACTTGTCTAAACTTGCAGTACTGTACCTTGATCATCTCACCTGTAGAGCAGACGCGGTCACCTTAACTGACTGGGTACTTGCAAGGTAAAGTGATGCCTAGAACCGAGCCCACACTTCAAAGCAGTGGTTCCTACTGGGGGCTTGGAGGATGTTCCGTATTTGACAACATCCGTCTTTCCCTCATGGATGGAAAAGAGAGAAAAGGAGAAGGAAATGATAAGATCTTCAACAGATGGGGGCGCCTGGGTGGCACAGCGGTTAAGCATCTGCCTTCGGCTCAGGGCGTGATCCCGGCGTTATGGGATCGAGCCCCACATCAGGCTCCTCCGCTATGAGCCTGCTTCTTCCTCTCCCACTCCCCCTGCTTGTGTTCCCTCTCTCGCTGGCTGTCTCTATCTCTGTCAAATAAATAAATAAAATCTTAAAAAAAAAAAAAAAAGATCTTCAACAGATGGCCAGGAAAAAAAAATCCTGGCTGTGAGGGTAGAAACATCAGCACCAGGGGTCTTAAACTCAAATGCCAACAGAAGCCAGCCAAGTAGTGTAAATACGTAGGGACACCCTAGAGGCAAAGAGAAAGGCATGACATTAGAAATACTTCAAATACCTATCGTAGTAGAAGTCAGATAGCTGCACACTCACAACAGAAAGTCAGCTTGCCACTCCACCCTGAGTTCTTGAAGTGGTAGAAGATGGGTTAGCGGTTAGCCGGAAAGAGTATGCCCCCTCAGAGGGGCAGCCACTGCTCTCCACCTGACAGTTATCATGCAGTCCAAGACCACAGGCCCAGTGCTGCCAGAGCTCCTGACTCTTGTCAAGATCAATAAGAGGCTTTGTTTATTCCTAAAATATTTAGTTCGTAAATGTTGGCCAACACTATGGTATGGCCAACCTAGCATGCCATCAAAGGCTAGTGGACAGCTAGGTGTTGTTTCTCTTTTTAGAGTTCTGCCAGCTCAAAAGGGAACACCTTGATTTTCTGTTTGCTTTCTATTCTCTAAGAGGTAAGAGAGCCCTTTCTGAAGTATAAACTTGGGAATCCAGAAGGGAATGCATGTCTCTGCTGGCTTGGGCTAGGAATTGTACACACTTGACCAGATTTTTTTTTCATATCTCTTCATTCTCACCATATCCCTATGAGGTAGACATTGTCCCCATTTCACAGATGAGGAAATAAGCAATAATTTGCTCAAGATCTCAGAAGAGCAGCACTTAATTTGAAACCAAGTTATTTTATCCAAGCTTAGCACCTGCCATATACCATGAAGTGGAAAAATAACGTGTCTGAGTCCAAAGCTCATGTTCTTCCACGTTCTCCCTGGATATTGCAGAGATGAGTGAGTATTTTGAGCCTGGTTATATCGGAAACAAGAAATTAAATTCCCTGACCCTCATGGTAGATTTTGCTCTATTACTGCGTTCCTTATGTGAGAAATGTTAAAACACCCATGATGATGTTAGTCATAGGGCTGGCAGTTTGACTCAGTGGAGAAATTTCTATAATATTATATCTGAAACTTTCCAGATAGCTATCAGCAATCCCACCTTAACCCAGTTTGAACTAGAAAGGAATTTACTGTGGAAATGAACATTTCAGACTTCACTTGATCCTCAGGCCATGCTTAATCCAGGGGATCAAAGTATCACCAAAACCCCAGCTTTCTTCAATGTTTCCTCACATCTCTGTGGAATATTGGCCTTACACAGAGACTGGGTTCCTGTGTGTTTTGTAAGAACGGCCAGCCAGCGTCTTGTTTATATCCGGATGAGGAAAGAGAAAGTTTTACTGACTCTGTCACGCGTGCTAGAAATGGCATTCTCTTGCTTTCTTCTTCCCTCTTCATTAACTCTTGATGTAAAGATAAGATTGTTGGTTGGATTAAGATAATAAGGGTCTAACCCTGGATTTAGGGTTAGATTAATCCCACACCAGCTGCTATAAAATGGAGGAGGGATAAATTTACCCACAGGAAAATCAGTCACAGTATTTTTGGGGGAAAGTGGAGGACGTGGGTACTGGGAGGTGACTGTTGATAACTGCAACAAAAGCCAAGTTGGCCTGTGGCCATACAGGAAATATGCGTACTTCATACTTCATCTAATCCATACAAAAAAAGAAAGCCGGGCAACTCGTTCCTGAGAGACCTCACTGGGATGTATGGAAAAGCCAGAAAGGAGGATTTTTCTGTTTTTGTGTTATTCTAGAATTCTGCAACTTCTTTCATTTTTCTCGTTATTGCTCTGAAGAAGATTTGGGGAATATTGGTCATGGCCATGTTTGGGTTATTTTCTAACATTAAATTCTGAAAAATGATGAATCACCATGTGTAGGATTTGGCAAAATGCTGTTTTTGTGTGGCCCACCGGCTAAGAATGGTTTTTGCATTCTTTAAAGATTATGAAAACAAAGAATAGGCAACAAAGTCCATGTGCATGTGGTCCAGAAAGCCCCAATTATCTGGTTCTTTAGAGAAAAAGTTTGCCAACCCGTGATCCAGTCCATAAAAGTGAAATTTCATTACCTCCTAAATAATTAGAGCAAAATAACAAAGTTTAGGGAATCTATGACTCATAAAACCTAATTTATAGGAAGCTTACAATTATAGATAGGATTAAGGCTTTCATATTTTTCTCAACTGCAAAATAATCCCTTCAAACTCCTAAATGAAAATAATCTTCATCTATTTAATATTAGTTTGCTTATTTCTCATTTGATGGTTGCAGGGGGTGGAGAAGGAAGAGGGGTCATGGAAATAGATGACAGAAGATCAAAAGTAGACGGACTGATTATTGAGTCTGCACACAAGGCCTGCAGTTGGCTGGCTCCTGGCTGACCACTCGTTGACTACCTAGTCATGATGTAAAAGTGAAATTTGCTTCAAGTCTGCCAGAGTTCTAGGTTCTGAGATGTCACATTTAATGATGTCATAGAGAAGTTACTCTTCTATTCCAGCTAGGAGCCTTTAACGAGAGAGCACTTCGGCGAGCCAACTGAACCAACAGGCAGGTTTCATCAGCAATTCCCAGTAAATCATGGTTCAGATTATTAAAGACATGGCAAGTATTTATTTGGCTTCACTGATATTTCAAAAGAGACCACTTGAGAACAGATTTGATAAACTTTAAGAATGATTTCCTCTATTAGTATTCCTTCACTGCTCTGTAGCAAGGGGAGATTTTTTAAGTCTTGCTCTCCTTTTTGTTGCTCAAGAGAAGCCACTATCTAGAGAGTAGCCAAGGGACAAACGATCGAAAGGGTTTTGTTCCTCCCTGCTTCTCATTTCTTCCTCTGACTCTAGCTGAATCCAGGCCAACTCCTGACACATCCTGTCCTGTACCTGACCCCACTGATTCCACCTTAATTGTACCTGGAACACTCTATGAAAGTAAAAGTTCATATATTTCTCTTATTCTAGAAAACAGAAACCTCAGACATGCCTATGGAATAGGGTAAGAAAAATGACAGCCAACAGTATCAACAATTCCTTAGGTGGGATTTTATGAAGCCAGTTTCTAACCATTGTCCAGTGTTACTGCCACAAAAAAATCTAAATGTATAGATAGGCCAGGGAGAGTTCTTTATTTATAAAGAAGAAATTTAAGAGTGGTTAAAGTTCTACACCATTTAGGAGGGAAGTGGGCATTAGAACCCAGACATTCTGATGCCAGGCCCTGTTATAGGAGATGCGGACCTGGAGGGGAAGGGGGAAGGCATTGGGCTTGGGCCTGCCATCCATCAGCACCGTCCAACTTATACTTTTGACATTTTCCCCAAATGCAACTATATATAAGGTCACAAAAATGAGGCTGACCAGATTGAAAGGAGGCATTGCCGTGTAGATTTGCTATAAGAAAATGTTTTAAAATAGCACATATTTGCTAATGCATTTGTTACTTCTTTTTTTTTTTTTTTTATTGAAATCTCACAGAATAACCCAGGGTCTTGTTAGTCCCCTAAGACACCCTCTCCATCTCCTCCTCAGAGACCTCTCCTGAGGGCCTGTTGTCTCCTTCATGTCTGTACCCACTTGTCACCTTCTATCCGAGGAGGACCTTGACCACCCAGACTACAACTCTAATCCAGTTCATTTCCTTCCTTTCAGCTTTATCTTTCTCCTCTTTTTCTTTATTAGCGATGATCACTAACACACTTCATATTTTACGTACTGATCTTACCGTCAGCCCTGCCTTTAAACATAAGCTCCAGGGGCGCCTGGGTGGCTCAGATGGGTAAGCATCTGCCTTCAGCTCGGGTCATGTTCCCAGGATCCCGGGATCGAGCCCCTCATTGGGCTCCCTGCTCAGTGGGGAACCTACTTCTGCCACTTCCTCTGCCATTTCCTTTGCTTGTGCTCTCTGGCTCTTTCTGTCTATCAAATAAATAAATAAAATCTTTAAAAAAAAAAACCACCCAACTTCTAAAAAACAAAACAAAACGTAAGCTCCATGAAGGCAGGGAAATGTTTGTCTGGTTTTTTTATACACAGCTGTATCCTAGCAGTGTGTCCATTACCTGGCATAGCATCAGTCTTAATAGGTACTTGTAGAATCAATATATATCCTTGGGGGTATTCCCTTCAGAGGACTTAGCCAAGTCAAATTCATGAATCCAGCTAGGCCAGTTTACACGCTAGCAAATGCTGAGAACTGAGGGTGCTGAGGGCTTGTGAGGATGACACCTACTGTATAATTTCAGAAGCAAGTGAGAAATGGAAGCTTGGCATAGCTCTCTGAGGAGTTAAGTAACCCCCATCCTAGAGGAATACGGGTAAAGAAAGAGAGCATATCTTCCTTAAGTCATCTGTTTCATCTGCTTGAAACTAAATCAAATGGCAACATAATTATCAAGATTCCCCTATTTCAGAGCATTATGCCATTTGTATGGAATTAACCCCATCCCTAATTCCAGTGATAGGCCCTGCCTGACTTGACCTAATTAATGATCCCATCCACCCCCCCCCCATCTTGATTGGTCCAGGGATGAGCACATGATAGAATTAGGGCCAGTGAGAAAGAGAGTGAACCCCATTACTAGGAAGAACTCAAGACATGATTTTGTATCCGGACTAGGCTGCCTAGGTTAGAGTCCCAACCAGCTAGTTGACCGGGAGAAAGTTAATAACCTTTTGTTTTGTTCGTCTGCAAAATGGAGATAAAACTAATACCCACTTCAGGGGGTGGTTGTAAAGATTAAGGGAGAGGACACCAGGGTGTAGAGTAAATTAGCTACTATCATCCCAATTCCAGTGAGAAAAGGAAAAATAAATCTTGAACAGAACACTATATATTAGCAAATCATTCATCAACTAAACACTCCATGAGCACTTACCATGTACCCAGTCAGAGGCCATGGAAGTTCAGGAGCAAATCAGGATTGATTTCTGTAGGGACTTGTTGGGGAGAGAAGCCGTGTGTGAAATACCTAGTGTGGACAGTCATTGTCCACAAAGCAAGGAAGTTGTGATAAAATGATCTGAGGTTCTAGAAAGGGAAACCTTTACTTAGATGATCTGGACAGCTGATGGAAAATTCACTGAAGATATTCTGTGAGAAGCATGTCAAATCCTTAAATGTGTGGTTTGACTACAGCTTTGGTAATGATTACCTCCCAAAACAAAACAAAAACAAGAAATGGATTCAAGGTGTTAGATTACTTCTTCTTTTAAATTTCACTATTAATGCATGTTTAGGTCCTTGTTAAAAAAGTCAAATATAGGGGCACCTGGGTGACTCAGTCGTTAGGCTTCTGCCTTCAGCTCAGGTCATGATCCCGGGGTCCTGGGATCAAGCCCCACATCGGGCTTCCTGCTCGGCGGGAAGCCTGCTTCTCCCTCTCCCACTCCCCCTGCTTGTGTTTCTTGCTGTGTCTCTCTCTGTCCAATAAATAAATAAAATCTTAAAAAAAAAATCAAATATAGATGTCCACCTTGAACAACTATCCACCACTACCCTCCATCCCTTATCTTTCATTGGCCAATCTCACTTCTCCCCAGACCATTACAAACCACCAGCTGGTAAGTACACTCCTAATCACTTTTTTCAGATTTATGGGTCACTTATGTATACTTAGAAAGATAAATATATGTGACCTGAGGGACTTCTAGGAAAGGTGTATCTCGTGGAGAATGATAGGGTGGGGTATCTCATTAAGGTGTCATTTATTCCCTGTAAGGCTTTATGAGATGCAGTGATTATGTGTATTTCTTCATTTATGCTCTGGTCTCAGGATGAATTAAAAACATTTTTGAAAGCTGCTGGATGTAAACTTGTGGTGGTTGAATTCTCAGCAAAATGGTGTGGTCCTTGCCAAAAGATTTATCCTCTTGTTCATGTAAGTATCACCTGTGTATATTTCCCAGTCTTAGAAGGAATTTTAAATCCCCTAATAATTTTCTCAGTCTTAAAAGTTTGCACTTATGAGCCATATGGAATCATAGTTTTTTGAAGCGTCCTTATTATCCTGATGATAATATACCAAGATCTAATTAGATCATTAGTACACACAACAGAAGATTCATACTACTTGTCTATGGATAATTCTGCAAGGAGCACCAAGATGTGCAAAAGACACTAACATATCATAATAATAAAAAAAAAAAAGATGTGCAAAAGAGTACAATTATACAAATGAATGGATTACTCATAATAATGACATTTTACCAAAGTTCCAGAGTTCAGAACTTCCAAATATTGGAATAGTTTATAGAAAAAGATGACACTTGCTTTTAACTATAATATAAAAGAATAAATTTCTCCCATCCTTCAGCCCTATTATCAGAACTTATGTCTTACATATTCTTTCATGTCTTTTCTACTTTATAAAATATTTTAGTAAAATATTCTAATTAGCTGTAATCATATAATTTTATTTGGGTCTTTTTTCCATGTACACATTCATTCATCTTTTTGTGGGGTCTCCAGCTTATAACTTTAATGTCTATACAGTGGTTCATCTAGTTAATTTCCTTATTGCTCCATTTAAAAGTTTTTACTCTTTTATTTATTTTTGGTGTCACATGCTACAGAAAGAACCTCAGGGCTTTTTCATTTCTCCTTATCATGAAGAAGTTTCACATTTATGGTCAATTTTGTGAAATCTGTTTTCTTCAAATTTAAAGAAGTTTTGATTTCTCTACACAACTGAAAATACTCCAGTATCTCTTTAGCAAGGTTTCTAGCATTTCAGCTTGAGCTCTTGAATCTACCTGAATTCATCTAACCACAGTTACAACCTTTGACATTGAATTAAAAACAAACCTATATCCAAGTTTATAAATTGGCCACATGACATCTCAACATCTGTTCTATGCCTAAAATACTTGGAATATCCAGAAGAAACATTTTATTATCTCATGGGCACCTTTATTCTGACACTCAAAACTTGAAGAAAAAGAGTGTTCAGTGTTCAGCTTCCAGAGTATAAATATACTCACATGCCACAAAGTCAAAGCTGATCAAATTCCAACAGCCAACATGTAACATTTTCAGACAGTGCAATGAAATCTAAGGCTTAGTAACTCCTCCCTTCATACCTTTGCCCTAAGGGCAGTAACAGCTCTGCCACTGTTTTGTCCAGGCTCCTGCGCTCTTCCTATACCCGTTCCTACCTTTATAAATATAGTTAGCCCTTTGGAAATAAACCTCCCCAAATGATCCTAATTCGAATGTGCCATCTGTTTCCTGTTAGAATCCAGATTAATGCAAATATAGTTTTAGAATAAATTTTGGCGCATTCATACTGAAATACTATCCAGATGTTAAAAAGAATCAATCAAGTAGACCCATATGGAATGGTGGCATTGTCTCCAAGACAATGTAGTATTGAGTAAAAAAGAGTACAATGTCGAAAAATGTATATAGTATGGTCCCATTTATGTAAAACAGATACATATATGTATATATATAAACACATATGTAGAGAAAAGGGGAACAGAAGGATGCATACCAAAGAATTTTTTTTTTCAGTGAAAGGGTGTTAAATTTGGATTCCTTTATTTTTCTTGTAATGTTTGAACTTTTGCGTGATAATGTATTCAAGTACCATGTGTGTAATTTTTTTAAACTCCTAGTACATAAGGGGGTGAAGAAAAGGTTTTACTTATTCTAGGTCACTTTATTAGTTGGAAATCAAAGCAGGCAACAGAAACCAAATTCAACAGAAAAGAATTTTAATACAAGGAATTAATTGCTTTTAAAATTATTGGAAGACTAGATGAATAGGTTCCATGAATGACTCTCTCAGAACACCACATATCCACCTCGGGGATCCTAACTTTGCCATAATTAAAAATGAGGGGGGATGGGAGGCCACCCTCCAGGAGGAAAAAACAAACTGACAACAGAGCAGCAGTTGGGAATCAGCCAGAATCACGACGCTCCTGCTGTTACACGTGCCTCTGCACGTCCAGGACACTGATGTCTGGGCACCAGAGCCTGAGTCTGGCTGCTGCTGCTGCCTCCAGCACAACCACTTCCGTTACCCACAGTCCTGTTTTCCAGCAGGACCATCCAAAGACAAGAAAGTAGCTGCTGTGTCGCATTTCTGCCTTTCATGTCTCTCCTGCATGTATCTCATGGATAAAACCAATTTGCATCCAGAGCGCTAGCTGCAAGGGAGTCCAAGGAATCTCTGCCTCTTTTCCTTTCCAGGCTCTGCAGGAAGGTAGGATGGAAGTTAGCCAGCTAACTCCTACTGGGGAATATCCACATATCTTCAAACTCAAAAAGTACAAGTCAATTGCCCTAGAGCTCGTGAGCGATACCATTTTCCTGCCAGGCATAGAGATGCTGTCAACCAAAATCAGCTTCTTTTCTGTCTGAAAAATACTCTGAAGTCCCAGGGGCTTGGGGGTCTATTATCTAAGAGTTTTCCCCCATTTTCACAACCTTGATGGGCCACTGAAGAAAAAACTCCCACTTTGGTCACAATCCACAGACAAACAACTGGAGAGAATCCCTGCAATAGAACCCTGCACATATTCCCCTAATGGCCCCATGTCATGCCTCTCCCTGCCTGTCCGTGGGAGCAGCTCCCAGTGCCAGCTCCGTTTCTGTCTCCACTGTCTCTGGACACCTCATACCATCAGAAAGAGGTCCCATTTGAAATAGGTCACTGGAAATGCCTGAGATATGATGTTAACGCACACGAATCAAGATGCTATTAAGTGTCCTTAAAGTATGAATGCAGCTGTCTGCAAAAACGCCCAAGAGCTGACATTTACAGGCTGCTGCTGCATCTACTACTACCAGTCCCATTATCAACATCTTTGTCACCACTGCTGCCATAGATGCTTTCAGAACAAAACAGAAGCAGAAGAGAGTTGTTTCTTTCCTCCTCCTGTTCTCCTGCAAATGCTTCCCATTAGCAGAACCTACATGGAAGACAGCTGGCAAAGGATCCTGGAAAGTACAGTTTCAAAACGTAGTAGAGCATGGAAGACGTCAATGGAAGCAAAAAGCAATTAGGCCAAGGGTCAGCACAGATATTTTCTATCATCTCGGTCATAAGAGCCTCTCAAAAAGCCTGGAAAGAGATGAAGATCAAAGCAGAGTTTGGGTATTTGGTTCAGATATGTATATTTTGAAGACCACTGAAGGTAGCCCCCCACCTCCGGCCACTCCAGGACAAAGCTACTATCTGTCCCTTCATCCTGCAGCGTAAATCTGGACCCACCACCCACACATGTCCTGATTTCTTTGCTTCCTGTCCTTTCCCAGCTTTGAAACTCTGATCTTCAGTCTGGTTCTTTAGAGTCTGGTTCTGGCACTGATCTTTGCTTGACCTTGGTATCATCCCATATTTGACTTTGGTGCTTCAAGTTCCAGGCAGTAGTGAAATGCGACAGTGATGCTTAGCTCTCTTGAACGACCTTTTAGTTCCTCGTTCGTTGTTGCCAAGAGACAAGTGTGTAATTCCAGTGTGTGCTTTAGAATGAATGCTAAGCTAATAGGGAATTTTTATTCCTTTGTTTTGAAGGCAATGTCACTGCAGTACCGAAATGTAATGTTTGCGAAGGTGGATGTGGATGATTCTCAGGTAAGAATCTTGAATCCTTGCATGGGGATGCATAAAATCCGAATGCAGTGTCACTGATAGCCCTGCCTCACTGATTATAGAATCAATTTTAAGGCAAGGAGAACGTCACGATTTTTTTCTGATAATTGATAGTAAACTTCCTCATAATGTTCTTGTATGTTTTGTGTTAATTTTAAAGTATGTGAGCAGGGACGTGACTCTCTTGCTGCCCCCTCCCCTCCCATACGATGGCAGACTTCCCAACATTTTTCTCCGCTTGCTCTGAGCTCTGCCCTAGAATCCCACTGAGCAGAATTGCCCTATGCAGACAACACCAGTTGGGTGGTTTTGGGCTCACGGTGAAAAGTGGTTTTCACCCTTGTAGTAAATTATTAATCGGTTTCTTTTTTTTTTTTTTTGTAAAGATTTTATTTATTTATTAGACAGAGATAGAGACAGCCAGCGAGAGAGGGAACACAAGCAGGGGGAGTGGGAGAGGAAGAAGCAGGCTCCCACTGGAGGAGCCTGATGTGGGGCTTGATCCCACAACGCCGGGATCACGCCCTGAGCCGAAGGCAGACGCTTAACCGCTGTGCCACCCAGGCGCCCCTATTAATCAATTTCTAAAACCTAACTCAATGCATTACAGACATTGTAATATACCTTGCTTTTCTCTTGCTATATCTTATGCTTTTTGTGGGTTTTTTTAAACATCACAAGGAATTCCAAGAAATCCTTCCCTCATAAGCCTCCCTCGAGCCTTCTTTCCTCAAGCTCCCCAAATAATCAGCCTCATGTCCTCAGTCAAAATGTGCCTTATTAATATGCACAAAGTATCTGAAAAATTATTCTTCCTAACATTTGTCCATTTATAACCCAGAAATAAATAGTAACAAGTGATCTTTGCACATATTGGGTTGAATCTGAGGTTTAGAATAACAAAAAATCTGTTATCCACCCATCCTTTTCTTTAATAGTTTTGTGACTTCTTATCACCTATGAACTTCCGTTTCTTCATCTGTAAAGCAGGGCAAATATATTTAACAGAATATAAAATGAGATAAAATACATAAGATATATGACATAGTGCCCAGAACGTAATAGAAGTTCCATTTCTCCATTTCCTTCAAGCTTCATCAAAGTGTGACAGTGTTTAATTGCCCTTTAAGCTGAATCCTATATTGTGCATTCAGAAATACACCTAGGAACATTATCTCTTTGTCCTTTTTTATACTCACAGAGTTGTGCAACCATCATTATCATCAATTTTAGAACATTTCACCACTCCCAAAAACAAACAAACAAAACCCACTTTCGGAGTTCTAGCGGTCACCCCCAGTTCCTTCTATCCCAACTCTGGGCAACCAGAAGTCTACGTTCTGTCTATAGATTTACTTATTCTGAACGTTTCATATAAATGGAATCATCAAATAGGTGGTCATTTGTGACGTTTACTTAGCATGAGTTTTCAAGGTTCGTCCATGTTAGAGCACGTATCAATATTTATTCCTTTTATTGCTGAATAATATTCCAGTGTATGGCTACACCACCTTTTATTTAGCCATTCAGCTGTTGGTGGACATTTGGGTTGTTGCTCCTTTTGACTTTTATGAGTAATGCTGGTATAAACTTGTATGTGTGTATTTTCATTTCTCTCGAGTACTTATCTAGGGGTGGAATT
Organism: Ursus americanus; assembly: GCF_024610735.1. Classification (NCBI taxonomy): domain Eukaryota; kingdom Metazoa; phylum Chordata; class Mammalia; order Carnivora; family Ursidae; genus Ursus; species Ursus americanus. Next base: position 22,284,331 of record NC_142144.1, read on the forward strand.
GTTGAGTTATACTGTAACTCTATGTTTAACTTTTTGAGAAGCTGGCACAATGTTTTCTAAGGCAGCTGTGCCATTTTACATTCCCACCAGCAGTGTGTGAGGGCTCCGATTTCTCCACATCCTCACCAATACATATTATCGTCTGCCTTTTTGATTGTAGCTCTTTCCCTTTTAAGGTGAAACGAAATCCACAATTTTCTTTAACAGTAACTTATGTATTAGTTGTCATTGCTGTAGTCATGAAAACGATAATTTAATGTGTTTGTGCATGCGTGTGTGTGTGTGTGTGTGTGTGTGTGTGTTATAGTTGGCAGGGGAGAGATTCACCCCATAAAATGATATGTATATTAGAGAGAAAAGTCCAATTCTGTTGACCCTGTGGGTGGCTAATTTTCTTTCAACTCTTGAACAAAATAAACAAAAACTGGCATTCGACAACAGATTGTAATGGATTAAAGCAATTGGAAATGTCAGAATTCTGACATATTTTCTTGTCTTTCGGTTCATCTTTCACAAACACGGGCAGTGAAGGAGGAAGTAGGGCTTAAAAGAAAGAGGCATGAAAACCTTACTGGAAATGCAAGACCAGTATTATCAGCCCCTGTCTCAAGTGTGCGTTATAGAGATCCTTCACTCTTCCTTATGTTCGCAATGTCCTGTCTCCATATGGGGCTCCACTGGGGTCCCTCTGCCATCTTTCACAAGTTCTTTTAAATAGAGCTCATTTAGTTCTTCCGCATCTGTTCTATTTTGGCCTCCATCTCTCAGCCTTCTCCTAGGGCTCTGGGAGGAGAAAGCTCGGGAATTGAGAGAGCCACTATTTTCTATTGTAACATTCCTGGAAGCTTTGACATTGCTTGGCAAGAGAATCTATCAAGTCTTAGCTGTCCCTGGACTTTCAGACAGACCTGCCTCCTGAGAAGTGGCCGTTCCGGGCTCGGTGTAGAGAGACGACACCAAAATTGTGACTTCATGCCATTTCTTTCCTTTCGCAGGAGTTGGCCCAAACTTATCATATCAAAGCAGTACCCACATTTCAGATGTTCAAACAGGCCCATAAGGTATGTTTCCATGGTAACTGGCAGAGTTGAATTATAGACTCATCAGAATCTAAAAAAAGGCCTGGGGTATCCAGGACGGATGAAACAACTGCATTTATTTTTAATATTTAGCAATGGAATTATTAGTTTCTGAACTTTCCATATTGGCAAGGAGTACAAAAAAATGCATGAATTATAATAAACCTCCTCATTCCGACCGTCTTAGATATCCAAATCCATAAGAAATATCTCACTATTGAACCTATCTTATCCCTTTTGATGGGGCAGAACCATCAAAAGAGAATCTTACAGAAAAGGACATGATGAAATTCTCACACGAATGTATACAAATTGTGAGCAACTGTTGGGGAAATATTAATCGAAACCAATCACAAGGCTGTAGAGCCTAGGAGTTGAGCACGCAGGCCCTGGATGAGGGTTTCGTGGTTCAAATACCTGTTCCACCACTTCCTAGCCCTTTACTTAAAAACCTCTTTGATCTTAGTTTCCTTATCTGTAAAAACAAAGGTCATAAGTTTTCCCCCCACAAGGTGTTGGGAGAATTAAATGAATTAACATGACTCAAGTCTGTAGACCCATCCTGACACACGCTAAGTGCTGAGCCCATTATGTAGTTGTTATCAGGAAAATATTAATGAAATAAAATGTTTAAAATACGTTGTGTGTGATGAAACTAGGAATTCCACATATGGCTGGGAGCACTGAAAATCGTACATTCCTTATGAAAATTGCCTTTGCAACGTACCTAAGAGGATCAAACTGTTGATTCCCTTTCACACAAGTACCCATTTTTGGAAACTTTTGCTGCAGAAATACCTCAAGGAAAAATAAGCAGCTAAGCGTATAGTTATTGTAGCATTGCTTCTAATAAAATACGAAAGCAAGCTAAATGTCTTTTCCAGTAGAATTGCTAAGTGATTTGTGATACATCCACCATATGAAATAGTGTGCAACTAAAAGTGTTAGGAAGAACATATGTAAAGCAAAAATATTCAGGCTTAAGCTTTGTGAAGATTGTGTCTACAACACAAAAAATGAAAGCAGTTGATAAGCTAGCTATAGAATTTCATTTTCAGCTTCTATTTGTTGGGTATTTGCTGTAGCATAATTGGTGCAATAGATATAAATAATTCTTCAAAAAGAATTAATACTACCTGTTCCCTCTCTTGAGTGTTTACTTGAAAATTGAAACTGTCAAGCATACGCATCCTCAACTCCCCGCCCCCCACGTACCAAATTGTTTATGTGTCATTTTTTTTATCTTCTTCTCTTCCATCTCAGAAATGAGAATGCTTCCTTCTTTTGAAATGGATTTCATCCATCATACCTTGACTGCATTCCCTCCCTTGTGCTCCAGTCCTCGATCAATCAGCTATCTTCTTTCTGACCTGGTGTTTGCACACTCACTTTTGCTACCATTTGCCATTCTTCATTCTCTATCAAGAGTTCTTTGATTTTCCTCCAGGGAACCATGCCCTTTCCCATTCTTGGTTCATGTACTTCCTTAGGGCTCCATCTCTAGGCCTGGACCTATGAGAGAACTCCATCCCCATCAAGAATGGGCCCTTGACTCCAGTCAAGCCAATCCAAGCCCAGCCAGAGCTAATTCTAAGACCTGGCTTAAGCAACTAGGTAAAAGCGCCTTCTCTTTTGATTTCACTGGATTTGAACTTGGGAAGATATGAGGCTGATGGTGCTACAAATAGCTTGCCACCACAGGGATCCTGAAAAAGAAGCCGCCATACAGCAAAAAAGCAAAGTCAAACCAGGAAATACCAGTGGCATTGATTGAACCCTGAATCTATCCATGCCCGAAGCCTGAACTACCCCTGCAGATCCTTTAGTTATGTGAACCTGGGGTTGCTTTTGCTGTTACTTACAACCAAAAAATTTCTAATGACGAATTTAATGCTCTCTCAGACTACTCTCCTTCATTTTTTCATGACCTAACTCTTGAAAAAGTAGACTGTACCTACTGCCTTCAATTCTCATTTTCCACTTATTCCTTCATCTGCTCTTTTAAAAGTCACCAAGGATCTTCCAGCACCTCATTCAAATAGCCATTTCTCAATCCTTGTGTTCCTTGATTACATAAAACCACCATTAACTAATTAGGTTCTATATTCTAGAAACTTCCTCCTCTTTTGGCATCTATCCCTGATCTTTCCCCCTAGCTCTCCTCTGGCTTGTCTCCTACTGTCCTAAAATATAAGTGATTCCCAAGGTTCTTTTTCCCATTCTACTTCTTCTCCTTTAGTAATTTCATCCCTACATGTAATTCCAACTGTAACTACCTTTAACGTAAACAAGTGTGATAGCCCTCCTCACCCCCAAGTTCACACCACCACTCTGTTCTCTTTTCTTTTTTTTTCTTTTTTTTTTTTTATATATTTTTTTAAAGATTTTATTTATTTATTTGACAGAGATAGAGACAGCCAGCGAGAGAAGGAACACAAGCAGGGGGAGCGGGAGAGGAAGAAGCAGGCTCATAGCTGAAGAGCCTGATGTGGGACTCGATCCCATAACACCAGGATCACGCCCTGAGCCGAAGGCAGGCGCTTAACCGCTGTGCCACCCAGGCGCCCCTGTTCTCTTTTCTAAATCGATCCTGGCACAGCTCCATGTATGTCATTCTCTTATTTAAAATTGGATCCCCCTTCCCCTCCATTGTCTGCAGAATCAAGACTAAACCCTTGTATTCAAGTCTGGCATTCAAATTTCTCCACAATTTTGACCCAGTCTACTTTTCCAAGCCCATTTCTGTGTGACTCAGACCTTAACTCTGTGTATTTTTCTCATACTATTCCAAGCACTTGGAGGAGTTCCTGTCAGTGTCTAGAAGAATCCCCCCTGGGTAGAAAATACTCATTTCATGTTTGATTCATGAGCAGGTGAACAAATGAAAGAGTAAATGAAAGCTGCTGTCTTTGCCCTACAACCCACTGCCAGCTGTGCCTCCCCTTCCTCATTCTGTCCTCAGACCAGTCTGACTCAGGGAGGGTTTCTCTTCAGCTCAGAACAGCTTTCTGCTTTCATCTCTTCTGCAGATAGTATTGCTTAAGTTCTGCTGCAACTCAAGTTTGTTCTCCATTTTCTGAAACCAAACTTTGGGTGCTCACCCACGATGTGTCTAGGCTCTTGAGCAAATCCATAGCTATGCTTCTGAGGAAAGGCTTGCCCCTGCTTGGTCTCAGTTCTGTATGGAGGTGGAAGAACTCTCAGTTGGGGCTGGAGTGACCTCTTACATTCCATTATTTCTGAACGGGCTTTTAAGGGGTATGGATCCCTTTGGAATGGATGGAACAAAATGCCTGTATTCGAGGCATTATGAAGGATCTCGAATTTGAATTTGATGCCAGTTAGCTAATGGAAAATAAAATTAACTGAATTGATGACGTTATGCATTAAGCTGGTCCACCTCCCTATATTCTGTTTCCAGAGTCAGCCAGCCAGCCTCTGATTATAACATGGCTACCCATGTCCGAGAAATGTCCTTGAGAATTGAGTGTCTCATTGAATATTACCAAATTATCATCCTGCTTATGGAGTTATTTAAAAAACAACAACAACTTGAGATCACTTATGTCATAATATACAAATAAGTCTACTTCTAAACTTTATATGTGTAATCATATCCCCAGGAAGAGTTATACTTGGATCAATTTAGATATAATTTGAAAACCTGCGGAGAAGATTTGCAAGGCTGGCTTCCATTTGACAAAGAATATTAATATTCTGTGCAAAAGACAACAACAAAAAAATGCGGGCAAGAGATCCTAAAGAGATGGTATTACAAATCTCTTTACCTCTTTTACTCAATCCCCAACATTTGGTATCTGAGCATCCGTACAGGGCTTCTGGAGGGTCCCCACCTCTACCATTGCATCCAGAGCTACAAACAAAACCTGAGACCTCTGAAATGCCCCCCAGGTTCTACCTTGCAGTGGTCTGCACAGGAAAATCACTGGAACCACAGAAAATTGGCATAGCTGTACAAAAGGACCAGTCTATATGAATTTCCCTCCTCTCTCAATAGAATTGACTAGGAAACCTGCCAGTGACATTCATTGTTCTCCTTGGGGTAGAAGAAAATTAAATTCACTTCTTTGAGACCTCTTCCATCTCTCTTTTATCTGGGACAACACAACTGAAAATTGACTTAGGAAAGCAGTTAAGTAGTATTTATCTAGTATTTAAAAAAAGAAAACAACCTAGAATCCAATTTCTATTAAGGGATGTTATAAGAAATGTTCTCACATTTCTGGTAAAACATCTGGCAAAGAACCATGATCCATTATGCCTTTTAAAATGTACTTTATATAAAAAGCCTTGTGATAATTCCTCATAGAACAGAGTTAGGAGAATATTTCCCGCCCTTAAAAATATGATCTACTCCCTTGCATTAGATCAAAAGGCTTAGGGAATCCCTTGGGTTTCTCTTTTTCCATTGCTGCCAACAATCTCAAGATTACTTCCTTTACTCAAATACAATAGCCTCCCTCATCTGTAGTTTCCTGGCATTCCCTAATTGCCATCTCCATACTGAGTCATACTTGAATGGTTTTGTTACTTTATCTTGCCCTTGATTCTAGCTCATCTCAAATGTTTTCAAAATACATAAAATATAAACAAATAAAACTTTTAAAAAACTGGAACAGATAAAGCTATATAACAAAGACTCAGGGTCATGGTAGATAATGGGCATTACGTAGTGCTGGAAGTTTTCGTGCAGATTTGGATGGCCACTTAGCAGGGATACACTATAAACAACAGTTGTAATTATTTCATAGTGTTGGGGCAAAAGACAATGAAAGCAAATTCTAGGTAATAAATAAGGTGGTAGTGTTTCTTTCTGCTGCATTCCTTTCGTGTTTTCACCTGGGACATCACACCCTGTTCCAGTAAGATCAACTGTGGTTAAAAAAAGAAAAAAAATCTGCAGTGTCTTTCAGATGGGCTATCCAAAACCTTGGCTGATTTTTTTAACTGGAAATTATACTGTATTCTATTATAAGTAGAAAAATACACTGCACAGCCAAGGAAACAGTCAAAAAAACTAAGAGGCAGCCCACGGAATGGGAGAATATATTTGCAAATGATGCTACAGATAAAAGACTGGTATCCAAGATCTACAAAGAACTTCTCAAACTCAATAAGCGAGAAACAAATAAACAAATCATAAAATGGGCAGAATATATGAACAGACACTTTTCCAATGATGACATACAAATGGCTAACAGACACATGAAAAAATGTTCAAAATCATTAGCCATCAGGGAAATTCAAATCAAAACCACACTAAGATACCACCTTACGCCAGTTAGAATGGCAAAAATTGACAAGGCAAGAAACAACAATTGCTGGAGAGGATGTGGAAAAAGGGGATCCCTCCTACATTGTTGGTGGGAATGCAAGTTGGTACAGCCACTCTGGAAAACAGTGCGGAGGTCCCTTAAAAAGTTAAAAATGGAGCTACCCTATGACCCAGCCATTGCACTACTGGGTATTTACCCCAAAGATACAGACATAGTGAAGAGAAGGGCCATATGCACCCCAATGTTCATAGCAGCATTGTCCACAAAAGCTAAATCGTGGAAGGAACTGAGATGCCCTTCAACAGATGACTGGATTAAGAAGTTGTGGCCCATATATACAATGGAATATTACTCAGCTATCAGAAAGAACAAGTTCTCAACATTTGCTGCAACATGGATGGCACTGGAGGAGATAATGCTAAGTGAAATAAGTCAAGCAGAGAAAGACAACTATCATATGATTTCTCTCATCTATGGAACATAAGAACTAGGAAGATGGGTAGGGGAAGAAAGGGATAAAGAAAGGGGGGTAATCAGAAGGGGGAATGAAGCATGAGAGACTATGGACTCTGAGAAACAAACTGAGGGCTTCAGAGGGGAGGGGGGTGGGGGAATGGGATAGACTGGTGATGGGTAGTAAGGAGGGCATGTATTGCATGGTGCACTGGGTGTTATACGCAACTAATGAATCATCGAACTTTACATCAGAAACCAGGGATGTACTGTACGGTGACTAACATAATAAAAAAACATTAAAAAAATTTTTTTAAATAAGTGGAAAAATACAAAACTGCAGTGTGCATATAGTACTATTCATTGAGCCTTTGAAGCCCATCGTAGATCCCCTGGGTTAATAGCATTGATTCCAGACCAAAGATGACATGTCAGTGAAATAGCAGAAAGAAAGAGTAACAGAGATTTAGCAACTCTTGGCCAACTGCTTAAACATGGGCCAACGTCAGAAATTGGTTCCATCTTTCATTCTTTGATATGAGAGTAATTGGCTTCTCAAAGCACTTTACTCATAAGAGCAATGAGATATAGGTGCATAGATGCTAATAAGTGAGTTATTTACAAATGAATAATTCAGAAGAACTGAGAGCTCCTATGCTCACATCCAGTGGGAGAAAGTTCCTGCCCCTTTGCTTGTGAACAGCAGGGCTCCTTCTGAGGTCATAGAAGTCATTTCCTACAAACTCCCTCCTTCAAGTAGGTATAGAGATGAAAGGAATCCCCAAGGGGCAGCACCATGGAGTGCTCAAGAGAGGACAGGATTGGTGTCTTCAAGAGCCAGGCAGGGACAATAAATGAGACAATAGGAGAATCACCCTCCCAAATGCTCACTGTTCAAGTTCATAGAAAACAGTGCTTGACCCACCCACCACCCAAAAGAATGTCTGTGGCTAGTTTTTGCTGTCTCTGGAGTCAGACAGTTGCGGGTTGAACCCCAGGTCTGCCTTTTATTAATGGGTGACCTCACCACCCACCTGGAGTTCAGTTCCTTCTCTATGAAATAAGGACTGTATCATGTATCTTTGAACTGTTGTCATAAAAATGTATGATAATGTATATAACGTGCTTTAGCAGTGGACTTGGTACATATTATAAAATAAGGTTATTGCTGGAGCCCCAGAATCTGTCTGTGTGCCTTTCTTCCTGAACATCTATGAATAAATAGAAATTCGGAAACAGTGGTTAGGAGAGACCTCTAAAACTCTTTGAATAACTACAATATCCATTTAAGCTAAGCCATTTTAGCATTCAAGAGTTACCTACCCAGGGATATTCAAACTGTTAAGGATGGTGTTAGACACAGAGGGGTTCTACCTGAGGGAAAATCACTCTCCCATACTGTTTAGGTCCAAAAAGGAATTACATGTCAGCCCCATAAGCAGCTGATACATTGGCAGAGATTGATTGACTGGAAGGGTCAAGAATTAAGTGAGATGGAGGGAAAGAGAGAGGGAGATGGGCAGCAAGCATTTAGCACCATTTAGCACCATTGCTGATGATACTGCTTTAGGACTTAGCAATTCAAAGGCAGTAATTACTTGTATTCCTGTTTTCTCCAGGGCAGGGACTAGGGTGAGGCCAGTAAGGCAGGAGACTGCAAATATTGGGTGGAATACTGTCTTTTCTTGAATTTTTGATATTTTGTTCATGACGGATTTTTTAGCATTAATGTTTAACTTTTAAAATATTTATTGAAATATTATTTATCTTGATAACTGAGTTTTGGGAACCCCTTAAATTTTACATCCTCCTCCTAGCCCTGCCCTCTAAATTTTAAATCATTGAAATATAGGAGTACTTCATTCAGTGAAGTACTGCTAGAAAGACTTAGCAGGTTATACTTATAGCTAAGATTTATTACAACAGAAAACACAGAGCAAAAGCATCAGGAAAAAGATAGGCATTGGTAGAGTCCAGGAAGGTCTGGACTTCTGATATTCTTCCTTGGCTGGAGACAGATAGGAATGCTCTGACTCTCTCTCTAGGAGTGAACTTCAAGGACATCTGAGGACATCCCTGAGCCTCGGATGCTCTTTTGATGCTCAGGGTATGAGGCCTTTATGTGGGGACTGGTCACACAGACATCTCTTGCTAGGCAACCATTGCTACACAACAAGCTATGACAATGGAGACTAGGACCCCAACAATAAAACCAGGTGCACATCATCAATAGTGATGCTTATGCCAAGCAAGCCAGTGTGGCTTGGTCCATCACTCCAGGTATGTATAACAAAATAATCATTAATACAAAGAACACTTTGGTGGGGGAGGGGACACATTCTCTGGGGGTTGATGAAGGATCAATCACAGTTCCCTTGGAAAGAAGCAAGAAATAAGGAACCAGGGGCGCCTGGGTGGCACAGCGGTTGAGCGTCTGCCTTCGGCTCAGGGTGTGATCCCGGCGTTATGGGATCGAGCCCCACATCAGGCTCCTCCGCTGGGAGACTGCTTCTTCCTCTCCCACTCCCCCTGCTTGTGTTCCCTCTCTCGCTGGCTGTCTCTATCTCTGTCAAATAAATAAATAAAATCTTTAAAAAGAAAGAAGAAAGAAGAAAGAAAGAAAGAAAGAAAGAAAGAGAAAGAAAGAAAAGAAAGAAGGAACCAGACCTGCTGTGTTAATTCCTCTCATGCAGAGTCATATGGAAAATCAGAATATCACCTTTACTGTAAGTAGCTGCAGCGCTAAATTGTGCTAATTACAGAACATGGCTTGGACTCATGTCAACAGACTTCCTACTGTTCCCTTGAAGCCTAGACTTCGAGATGACCAACCTAAGGGAGAATCTTGGGCTGCAGAGGAAAAACTTACCCACCTAGGTGAAGGAGATATTGCTGCTTTTCACAACTGCCATGCTCCAGAAGTGAGGACACGGGGTGATGATAGCCTTCCAGACCTACCTGAGGCCTGCTTCAGATGGGCTTTCCAGAAAAAGAAAGACTTTGGGTGGAGAGCAGACCTGTCTCTTGGGCAGAACACCCCCAAAAAGGGAGACGATAATTATGAACTCATTCCATTGTCTGATACGCTCACCTCGACCTGGGCAGAAGTCAGTGAAGGGGTTTCCCAGTATTGGACAGTTGAGCAGATTTTCCAATGGGAACGTGAGAGCAGGAGTATAGGTCATTGAAGGGAATGGCTCTGAAATCGTTATTATCCCCATGAACAAATCTTCATCCCATACTTCTAGTAACGGGCCGAATGACATCTCTTCCAGCCAGAGTCCAAAATCACTTTTCCTTGTTCTCAGTGTGGCTTAGGATAAATTCCCACAACGTTAGACTCATGCTCCTTTTCCCCTTCAACAGAAAACCACATTGTACTGCGTGATGAGCTCTTAGGCGGCTTCACGTGTCTGCCCAACACCTTCAACTGATGGCAGTAGACTAAGGCTTGGCAAACTGTGGCTCCCGGGTCAAATGTGACCCTCCACCAGTTTTTGTAAATAAAGTTTTACTGGAACACAGTCATGTCCATTTGTTTAAATATTGTCTTTGGCTACTATCACATTACTGTAGCAGATCTGAGTGGTTTCAACACACAGCATATCGCTTGCAAAGCCTGTTTTAACAGGTATCGGGCCCTTTCCAGAAAAAAGTTTGTCAACCCCTAACATAGAAGGAGAGAAGTACTTTCGTCATTATTTATTGCCACTAGTGCTTAAGAAACAGGTATGTAGCCAGAGTTTCTAAGCCAGCTATAAGAAAACGAAAGCAAATTAGGGCTTTACTGAAATCTCACTATTGGAACAAATTGAGAAGAAGACCAGTGTAGCTTAGAAAAAAAGAGATAATAGATTTCTTTCATATGCTTTTTTCTTGAATCCAAATGCATGTAAATTCAAGCTGTTCGAAACAGACTATTTCTAAGAGGCCCTGCCTTCTTGGTTTGATTTTGTTAAACTCCAAAAACCACAGTTGAGCGGCTTGCATTTGCAAGGCCTGCCCTGCAACGTGTTGTGAAAGTCAAGGGGGAAGTGTGCAAACACCTGCACTGTGATGCAGATAGTTACAGGCAAGGCATGGGTCTGGTTGAATCAGAGAAAGAAGCCAAGATGGGATCGAAAAGTAACTGACACTGTCCAGCTCTCAGCTGGAGGTGGAGGTACTTTTCCACGTTCTCTTGTTAGACATATTCCTCCCATTTCATTAATAAGATTTAATGCCTTAGCAAACCCTTTGTAAAGAAGAAAAGGAACATCATACTATTCCAGCCTATAGTATTATATTGTACTATAAACATTGCTACAGCCTTCTCCCAAAAAAGTGTCTTGTGTTGATTGGTTGTTTGGGCTCTTTTGTTGGCGTTGTTGTTGTTGCTTTGAGGCTTTTGTTGTTTTTAACTCAGTAAAGAAGTCTGGAAAATTGGCAAGCTTTCATTCAGCTGGTCCAAACCTAATTTCACTATTCACTTAACCAAATTGCCTGTCATGGCCCAAGTGTTTTATTATAATTATTCTATGGATGCATCATTAGACTCCTTAACTGATACTCTCAGAAGTCCATTTGTTAGGAAGGGACCCCTGTCTCTGGACCTTTTGCATTTTCTCGGTAACAGCGATATACTTTTTTGCAGGTAATTGAATGTCTTTGGCATTAAAAAAAAAAAGCCTCTGGTTGGACCTGGGCGATGGGTAAATTGGGGGTAGGAAATCACTTTATTATTCTCCTTTCGTGTGTGTATTTGAAAATGTTCATAATGAGGGGCGCCTGGCTGGCTCAGTTGGTGGAGCGTGTGACTCCTGGTCTTGGGGTTGTGAGTTTGAGCCCCATGTTGGGTGTGGAGATTACTTAAAAATAAAATCTTTAAAAAAAAAAGTTCATGATGAAAGACTTTTTTTATAAATATTTTATTTATTTATTTGACAGAGAGAGAGACAGCCAGTGAGAGAGGGAACACAAGCAGGGGGAGTGGGAGAGGAAGAAGCAGGCTCCCATCAGAGAAGCCTGATGTGGGGCTCGATTCCAGAACGCTGGGATCACGCCCTGAGCCGAAGGCAGACGCTTAACCGCTGTGCCACCCAGGCGCCCCCATGATGAAAGATTTTTTAAGTGACTGTTGGACATAGGTGGTTCTGTAATGTGTGGAGAGCCCCCCATACCCCATTGGGCTCCGCAAACTGGAGCTCATCATTTTCATTAGCAGTCATTACTGGGGTGTCAGCAGTGCTTATAAACGGAAGGCATTGAGGAGAGAGAAGTAAACATTGCTTCCTAATCCCTCGTAGTGGAGCATGCCTTTGAGAGACACAGCGAAACATTCAGGTTAAAATGAGAAAACATTTGGAGCAGAAATTATATGCCAGTTTCCTTGCGTATATCTCTCTTCAAAAGAAAGCAACTTATTACGTAAGCTCTTATCACTAAGCTGCTCCTCATTCATTAACTACAAATATGAAGATCCCGTGTACGAAACCCCTCCCTGTCTAGCAGACATATAACATTTGCTTTTGGCAAACTGGAAAAAGAATAAAACAGATAACACCTGGTCTCTGCAACGTAACACTACCCAGAGTCTTGGACCTGTACTTCAAGTGACCAGAAATCAGCTTAGCTCAGCTCACTTCAGGCCTAAAACCATTAACAGAGCACGTACTCTGTATAAGGTTCCTAGCTAAGTACTAAAAGTATGGAGGGAAAAAATGAGTCAGAGTCCCCATCTTTGGTCAACTGCAGAAGACGACATAACAAAATCAACTCTTGAGTAGTGGAATGCCCCGGTTCTATGAGATCACAGAGGCTTCATGAGTTAAATCTTGAAGAGTGGTTATGACTAACAGGTGAGAAAGAAGGGAGGCAGTGGGAGTTACAAAATAGCGTGGGTATGTATCGGGAAATTTTTGATAACAATAAGGTAGTATAAAATTATCACTAGACTATGAACTCCAGAGGGGACTTTTGTCTGGCATGTTTACAATGTCTGGATCATTTAATACTTAAATACTAAGTATTTATTAAATTAAATAAGTAAGTAATCCAATTGTAATATGTTGCTAGAAGTCAGAGTCTCAGGTGGAGAACGACAGAGGTAGACAGGACAAAATCAAGGAATCCCTGTAAGGACCTTGGATTTTATGGCGGTGGAGAAACATTGAAGAATTTTCCAAAGACTAGATTTGTGTTTTTGATCTTCAAGGGGGAAGGGAACTAAGGGACATAAAACTGGAGACAGACAAGTTATAAGCTGTGGCTAAAACTCAAGGGAAAATTGAGGCAAAATCCATGGAATTCGGTGACAAATTGAATGTCCCCTAAAGCCACCAGAATGGCTAACACGAAAAAGAACGGGCAATACCAAGTCTTGTCAAGGATATGGAACTTATAGAGCACCCAGAACATTCATCCTCTGCAGGTGGAATAATCATAAAATCACTTTGGAAAACTGTCGGCCAAATCTGGTCATTCAGGTAGTCAAGCCCTGCCTATGTTCTCGCCAGGGGTTCTTGTCTTCATACCTGCCCTGGGCTCAGAGGATTATGAAATGCCCTTCATGCCTATAGACACCATCCAGCTGCCACCTGACTCTTAGAAATGAAACACTTTGTAGATCCTTTCTGACACCTTCCTCCCCGGCAGCCAATACCACGAGAACTATTTGTAGAGGAAATGGGTACAAACCAGGCAACCCAGATAAATCATGAAATTCTGCACCCACACTTAGGTAACCCTATTCTCAAGACTCAAAAGAGCAATTTGCTGTTATAGAAGTGGATTCATGAGCGAGCCGGTAAGTGAAATGGGATCAAGATGGGGTCACAAGTCTGGGGTGTACTTTCAAGAAATGGAATGAACCGCGATTCCCGCAGGCAGCACCCAGATAGACTGCTGCTGCCTGGGGAAGCAGAATCATTAGAAGCAGGGATAGTTTCTTCTCTGCTATAGACCGAGCACTGAAGTTGTTCTAGAACTTTCTAACCCCTGTCCCGAAGTCCTAACACCATTTCTGGCTGCCGAAACCTCCCTCACTGGAAACTCAAATCTTCAGCTAATCCCATCCTCCGTTTACCCACATTCTGCCTTCTCTACAAGCACATCATACAATTGGTACTAAAGTGATAATGCATGGTAAGAGTCTTAAACTTCCGTATTTCATCAAATATAAGATGCCCATTGACAGATGCACCATTATGTTACAGACCACTGGAAAGTGTTCCAAATAAAATATGCCAGTCACAGATGTGACAATTTGAAAAGAACATGTGCTTCTTAGAATCAATTGGTTATAATACTGTTACCCATGCAAAGGTCAGGGCATGGGAAATCACGTCTCATTTGATTTTAGGAAATCACGTGTATGAATTAACAAGTCTTTAAGACCAATGTATAAAGGCTCTGAAAGATTTCAATGAGTGAGTTTTCTCATTTCTAACACGTTATATGTTTTAGATCTCAGTGTAGAAGATTATTACGGAGAATTATATAAATCTGGCAAAACGTTAGCATAAACAATCTTGAAAAGGTGCCAAATAATTGAAACATTGTGAGTTTAATGTGTTAAATGTGTATTTATATTTTAAGCATTTTTCGGACAATGGAAATGAGTAGAGGATAATTTAACAGGAACAAAACTCCTCAAAGCTTTAACATCTTTGCCAATACTTGAACCAATACATATTTCCCCTTGTGTATTTGTGAACAGATTTTTGAATTTTGTGGAGCTGATGCTCAAAAATTGGAAGCGAAGATTCGAGAACTAATGTAAGCCGATCTCCAAGACAAAATACATTTGCAACATTTTAAAAGGCCGCAGCTAATGTGTTTGTTTTTATTTGCAGCCAATATTGTAATGCTCCCTTCATTGGTCTTTCTCCTCATGCTTTACAGGTTGATTCCACCTTTTTGCAATCTCGCTGCAAAATTGCCTAAAGCTCTTGTGGTATCAGAGGATGTATCGCTCCCATTCTCTGACTTAGCCTTTTTTCCACTTTTTGTGCACATTCCTTGGGCAATGTTTTCATGACCTCCACAACAGAGGCCCTGCATAGCTAAGGAATACCATGCCGTTAAGAAGGTTTTCCAGAGATTGCCAAAGATGGAATTCTTCACAGTGACCAAGAAACAAACAAAGGCCGTATTTCCCTGGTGTGCTCCCAGTACATAGAAGCCAGTGCTAATTGAGCCATTGTTTGTAGCACAAAATTCTTCTCTGATGCATCAGTTTGTATTAGAATGGTGTCATTTTTCTCTCTCCCAGTGCCTTTCTAAAATTCTTTTATAAATTAAAAAAAAAATCCACATGCACACACACGAGCTGGGAAGCCCTCTTACTACCGATAATGTTGTTGTTGTTAACTGAGACAGTGCAGACATTCAGGGCTGAGAGAAGACAGCTGCTTCTCACACTAACTATTCCCACGTGGGGCTGCCATCAGGTGAAGGCTGGGGATCTGAAGTCACAGAGTGGAGCCAGCTTTCCCTAGCTATTAATGACTAAGATTTTGACAGCATCGTAGGACTCATTGAAACATGGAGAAGCAGAAGCAACAGATGCTAGCGTAAGAGAAAAGGGGCTGCTTTTTATCATTCAGGAAATATTAATTGGTCACCTACTCTGTGCCAAGCGCTGTTAGAGGCACACAGAGTGACACCTGGTTCATAGAATCCCAAGACACAGTGATAGCCAGCCTTCACGTGCGACCAGAAACAGGAAGAGTAGAGGGAGGGGCAACCCAGGGTTTTTCTGGGTGTTTCTGTCCTCCGCTTCTCTGCTTTCATCTGAATCATCTTTCCATTGCTGTAGCTCATCCTTCTTGATTGTCTGGTCGCCGTTCTGGAATGCAGCCTCCCAGTGAATGGTGACTGGAAAAGTGTTATGAAAATTGTAGGTCTCAAAGTCAAACAGACGGAGACGTGATGAGTACAAGAGCATTTTGGTTCCAAAAAAGTTTGTGTCCCTTTTTTCATAAAGATCTTCAGTATGGTCAGTGATGCTTTGCTTGTTTCTAGCCCAAACCCCCACCACTGAGGTTGGGGGACAGAGGGAACTTTCATGTGGTGAGGAGGCTGCATACTGTATCCATAGGGTCCAACTGCTTGTCTCTGCCTGGAACCCACATCAAGCCTGCCCTTACTACAGGGGCAAGGATGGAAGGCTCTGGGGCCCCTTATCTTTAAATATTTGGGCTCGAATGTGCTAAGTACATCAGGCGGGACAGAGCAGAGGTGTTCCTCCCTGCACCAAAACAAGAGCCCAAGGGGCCTGACCCTGCCACTCCTCCCCCATTCCCAGACATGCCACTCTACCAAACCCCATGATCTCTGAGTGAGGCTGAGACAGAGGTGTGAGGACTGGAGCCTGGAGCTAGCCGGCTCTGGAGGGCCAGGCTGCTAGAAGGACAAAGGAGATGGCGAGGAAGCTGTTGGCCAGGTTGAGGCCCCTGGGACCAGACCAGCACTGACACTAGTATGAGTGAGTGAAAATGCCTATGACCTTGACTAAGGCCTTTGCCCATCCCCAGAGCACAGGGCGCTGCAGGGAAGATGGCTGGGAAATCATTACACAGCTGGTGACAAGGGAAGCGTCCAGTTCTCTGCATGAAGGGGTAATATGGGCAAGTTCGATGAATGAAAGTCAAGGGCCACCCGGACACCAAAGCCACCTCACACTCGTCACAGGCCTCTGGAAAGAGCAGCCTGAAAAATGTGTGAAGAGAGGAGGACAGGGTGGGGAATGAGTTCCATGCCCAGATGTGGGTGGCATCATGCCAGCCCCTCGGGCTTCTGCATTGTGCAGTGTCTCTGTACGTGTTGGAGCAGGGATGTTTCATTTCCTTTATTGTTCCTTCAGGCCTGCCACCCATCTTAACAAACAGGACACACGTCAGCGTTCAAGAGAATTCGCCGGACAACGATCTTCTCCGTCCCGCTTTCCGCAGCCAAGCTCCCAGGGTGATTTCTCTTGCCTAGGAATAGAAAGAGTCCAAGCTTTATAATGTCCTTTCTATTTTGATAGGAAAAGAGAATGAGACTTGATTTTTGCCTTGTGGTTTAATGCTGAGTTGCACTTTTTCACCAATGCATTTTTTTTACCAAGCTCTAACAGTATTTTCTAACTGAGGCACGACCCAATTATGGTTCATAAAATGCAACTTATGGCTCAGCATTCCCTTAAAACAAGAAATATCAGAGTGCACTTACTGTCACAATGATAGCTATCATTTCATGAAACTCGTTCAGTTATATGTATGTTTATACGAGGGTCACAATGTACAGTATGCTTCTCCAAGTAGGTTCTGGTGACTCACAGCTGAAAGCCATTGCCTGAGGGTTTTGTCTTTGTTGGGGATGACCTAGTACTGGGGTCTGGGGCCCAGTAGCATCCCCTGGGAGTTTGTTAAAAATGCACATTCTCACAGTACACATAACCCACACCGTGAATTCAAAGCTGGGTGGAGGATCATGAGAGGAATCCAGATTGTTCTGGTCCACACTCATAGCACCACTGTTAGAGCACTTCAGAGCACTGATTGCAATCATCCGTGAGGCAAGAGGACATGGTGAACCCAAGCTGCAACTCTCGATAAACAGTGGGGCTCGAGAAGTCCACACACTATTTCATTTCATTCTCACAGTATTACCGTTCTCAGTTTACAGACAGGAAGTGCAGGAAGATGAAGTTCTTTGCTCAGGGTCACACTGCTAATAACTGGCTGAGCCCAGATGGGAACCCAGGTGTGCTAGAGAAAATTAAAAGGAGGATGAATGAATAAACGATTCTCTCAAAGCAAGTAAAATCCACTGCCTTGGTCAGTCCCTTTATGGATATCATGCAGGCCCCTGTACCCTGATCCAGAAAACGGGTTTCAGAGAATTCTTCCATAAATTAATAAATAGTCTTCTCTCCCAGAATGTTCCTGAAAATCACCACGAAGTTGTCGATGTGTCATGGGTACTCACTATTTTTAAAAATCTTGGGTCTTTTTTTTTTTTTCATCAAGTTTTTAAAGGCAAATATTTGGGATTTTCATGTTGGTATCCTCTTAAAAGGAAGCATTCATTTGACTGTTCCTCATAGTCAGGGCTTTTAAGAAAAGGAACATGTGACCAGATGGGACTGAGAGGTCAGAGAAGAGCAGCTGGGGAAAGAGTTTGAGCAATATACTGGATTCCTGTAAAGCCACTGCTCTCCCAGGCAATCTTTATTCATTCTCCCAAAAAGATGGAGCTTTTCCCCAGAAAACTCCATCATGCTGAAAAGGCTTAGTGGGAGCCCACCAGGTAAGAAGGCAACCTCAGCCTTAGCCCTGCATCTTCCAAGCTTTAGTCATTCACATGCCACTTTTACCATCTACTTTATCTATTTACTTCTTATACAGGAATAAACTTCTTTTGCAACAAAACTTTTTATCATCAACCTTAAGTGGAAGATGGATATTGTTCTCAGAAGTGGAAGAAAACCTTCATAAACAAAAACATTGAAAACAACTGATTTTTGTGGCTGGTCGAAGAGTCAAAGCCTGAATGCTCTCTTCCCCATCCCTCCCTTTCTCTCCCTTTCCCACTGTCTCCCACCCTCTCTTCCAACACAAAGAACAACTACTAGAAAGGTGTTAAATATAGGATAGCACCGGGCATCTGGTTGGCTCAGTCAGTAGAGCAAGTGGCTTTCAGTGTCATGAGTTTGAGCCCCATGTTGGGGGTAGAGGTTACTTAAAAAACAAACAAACAAACAAACAAAACCAAACAGGCTAGAATAACACCAAATGAAGATTTTCATCTTGTGTAATAAGTGATTGAAAGACAATAAAAAAGGAACCAAGAGGGGATATACGGGAACTCTGTACTTTCTGCTCAATGTCTCTTATACCCCAAACTGTTCTAAAAATTAACATCTACTTAAATTTTTTAAGCGTACACATAAAAATAAAAGCTTTAAACTGAAAAAAAAAAAGGCAGATTAACATTTACCCCACATGAGTCAAGTTATTTAATGCTGCATTCCCCATACTATGCCAAATCATCAGAAATGATTAAATTACCTCTCACAGTAACATTGGTCCATGGCCCACATTTTGTAATAAAACACTTCTTAGTCAAAGTCTGATTGTATGAAAAAATAAGAAAAAGTATTTGGTTGGGTGGTTTCCTACTGATGGCAGAATGAGGTCTGAATCATTCACCTTTCTGCCAAAGCCCTTCATGACCTGCCCCTCACATTCATCTCTGCCCTTCTCCCATTGACCACACACACTCCAGGCATTATGTCAAACTCTGTGCTCTTCCTGCATCTGGAATTTCCTTCCCCTCATCTTTGCCTATCAAATCTTATTCAAGATCACCCTGCAAAGGCACCATTCCTTTAAGTTGGCCCACACAGTCATGTGAAGGCTCCCTTGGGCGTCCTCCTCTTGTGTGCCTACAGAGCCGTGTGTACACAACCATTAGAACCGCCATCTTTTTGTTACGTGTGGTGGATTTTTATGTCTGCCTAGGGTTACCAGCTAAAAACACATGGCACCTAGTTAAATTATATCATCCAGATAAACAGAACAATTTTTAGTGTGATTATGTTTCATGCGATATTTAACAGGGTATCCTGTATTTTTTATTTGCTAAATTTGGCAACTCTATGTCTGTCTCCAATGAGACTCAGCTTCCTAAGGACAAAGGCTGTGGTCTTCCGTCCTTGTGCGTTCAGTACTGAGGACATCACCAGGCACTTAGTAGAGGCTTGGTAACTGTTGGATGGACGACTGCTACCCAGACACACACAGGAAACCCTAGGATTTCAGTTAAGATCAGGAATGCATTTCTATTTCTATGTAGAAATGCAGGTTTGGAAGGAGGAAAGACAATGTGCTCACATTTAATTCATAATCTATAAACTAGGCCTGTCAGAAGGAGCAAAAGGTGTCTGCGTCATTCTCTATCTTGTCTTTAACACATATAATAACAAGTCACACACTGCACGGCTTCTATATACTTTAAAGTCTATAATCAGCTCCCACACAAATCACATTATGAGGGTGAGAAGTTAGTGTACCGAATCCAAAACCGGGCAGAATAAATAGTAGCAGCAGCCAAGAACCAATCTACTCTATGTTGGGGCCAGTTCTGTGTCTATTAATCAGGTTGGAAATTAATCACCATGCTTTGCAGGAAAGCTTTCCTAGGAGGGCAGCGTGCAGTGATGGAAGGATCACAAGCTCTGAAGTCAGACCGACTTGGGTTTGCAGTTATGACTCAGCCACTGCGAAGCTGGAAGCCTCTCTGGGGCTCAGTTTTCTCATCAGTAAATCGGGTTATAATGGAATCTCCTAAAGGTCAATGCGGGTATTAAGTGGAATAATGTACATGAAGTGTTTTGTATGGTACCTATCCAGAGTAGTATTCAAGCATATTAATGGTGGCGGTAAGGATAATTATGCTTTTCCTTCTGTTGCAACCGGATCAAAATCTCTTTGAACATGTGAGCACATGCTTTATTTATTTTTAATTTTTTACTTTTTTTTTAAGATTTTATTTATTTATTTGACAGAGATAGAGACAGCCAGCGAGAGAGGGAACACAAGCAGCGGGAGTGGGAGAGAAGGAAGCAGGCTCCCAGCGAAGGAGCCCGATGTGGGGCTCAACCCCAGGACTCTGGGATCACGCCCTGAGCCAAAGGCAGACACTTAATGACTGAGCCACCCAGGCGCCCCTTTCGACTTCTTTTTTATCCTCCAAGGGGCTCTAGTAAAATGTACAATAAAGAGTAGTTGTCTTCTAGACTTCCAAAGAGACTGAGGTATTGGAAATGTTTGGTACTTCAGTGCCTTTTATAAAGCTGATGACGTTTAACTACCCTTGGTTAGATAAGACCAAAAATTAGCCTTTGGAGGTGACTGGTAGACTGCACACTATCTTTCATAAATCATTGATAGACTAAATCTGGGCAGATAAGAAACACTAGCCACTTCCTTCTTAAAATATTAAAGAACAGTTTTGGCACAAATACTGTTCTTCCCACATTTTCCACCAAGATGTTCTATTGGCTATGTGCCCTAATCACAGGCACCCACCTTGGGGCACATCTCTCCATGAGGTGGGGGTTGCCCTTGTCACCACCTGCTCAGGAAAAGCATTTGGAATGATTGCTAATGAATACACATCAGGGTCGCCTGGGTAGCGCAGTCGTTAAGTGTCTGCCTTCAGCTCAGGGCGTGATCCCGGCATTCCGGATCGAGTCCCACATCGGGCTCCTCGGCTGGGAGCCTGCTTCTTCCTCTCCCTCTCCCCTGCTGTGTTCCCTCTCTCGCTGGCTGTCTCTCTGTCACATAAATAAATAAAATCTTTTAAAAAAAATGAATACACATCAGATAGAAGCCATTCGCTAGTCTTCGTTCTTGTTCCTAGCTTAGTTTAACTGCAGCCATTCTCAAACTTCTCAAACTTCTACTTATTAAAATACCTTGACTTAAATGTAGCAAAGTCCTTATTGGCACCTGCTTTTATAACCATGTCATCTTCCTGCCCCCCCCCCACCAAGTCTTCTTGGAGCTCTGTGGCTTTAGATAATTTACCTGCTATGTAATTTTTTCATCTGCCAATGAGAAAGTTGGAACTCTAAGCTCCCTTACAGTTCTGTATCCTTAGGACCCCATCCTTCTCTGCCTTATTACATCTCTTTTAATTGAGCCAGAATCTTCCCCATGCTAAGTCTCAATCTAGGAAAGACTACATTGGTCAAAGTGTTTTTTTTTCTCATCATTTTCATGTTCATTTCTAGGTTAGCTCAAATGTGTACTCAAACTGATTCAGGTAAAAAGGATCCAAAGATGAAGGTTGAGCTCTAATTAACCAGAAAGTCCACTGACCACTCCTTTACAAGGCTTGGGGACCAAAAGGGACCTGACACCTAGAAAACATTCAGTGATTGTTGATTGCGTCATTGCTGGGGAATTGTGTCGTTGTTGGGGAAAATTAATATATTGGAATTATCCCATCCTTGCATATGCCCTTGATTATGCCTGGGAATGCCATCCATCTGGCCACTCTTTTGTGCAAAAAAAGTCAAGATACAGGGAGAGAAAGAATTAGCTAAGGCTAGCGGCATGGAATGGTCTATGTGCCAAAATGAAGGAGCAGAGTTAGATCTTTCCAACTTTTCTCTGCTGTTTCCTTACTCACTCATCCCAGGTTGGGAGTTTGTATGGGGAGCTTGTCCGTGTTGAATAATTTAAAGGACTCCAGATGCCTTGAATTACACCAATAGTTATTCATTTCCTTACGGTAAATAGTATCCTCTGCCAGTGGTCTTTAAAATGCAAATATACCCAGGTGGTAGCACATAAAATTCCTAAGTAACACTTTTTTTTTAAAGTAAGTTCCTTGGGGGGAAAAGGAAAGAAAGAAACATTCTGAGAACAGTTCAAAGTTAGAGATCAGGCAGACAAAGAGTGGTGGTGATGTGGGTAGAGAAATGGATGCTAGGAGCGGGGACAAAACTCTAGAAAGGTGGGGCAGGGGACAGAACACACACTCCCACTTGCTTTATGCTTTCATCTCTGGGCTAACCACCGCCCACCCACCTCCTGCCCCTCCTGGGATGTGAAGAGTCTGGGAATTCCTTTGGGAGCCAGATTGGCCACATGCAGATCAGAGTGGCTCTATCTATGCCTGTGGCAGTTGGGGCTTCTGACAGCATCTCTTTGCCTTGTCCTCAGGAGACCTGGAAGAAACAGCCCTAGGATACTTGGTGATGAGTCTACTCTAAGTATATTATTGAGGACATTGCAAATCACACCATGACAAGATAATGATGATGATTCTTGAGAGGAGCTGGCTTCTACTTTGTGGGCACTGTGAATCTTGAAGCTGAGCGGGATTCCTCTAGTGGGTGGTGTTGTGCCCCTCAGATCCCCTTCCCCAAGTGGAGGTCCCCAACCTTCAGTTGTTGTGACTGTTGGCTGATAATGGCTTCCAGCTGCCTTCCTTCTTCTGAGGATTACCCTTGGTGATGGGAGCCCCTTGCCCAAGAGCTTATGACCTCTCTAAAAGCAGCCCATAGTCAATGACTAGCTAATTGGGTGGCACAAAAGACCACTTGCCCCAAGAGAGTAAAACCGTGATGGGCTATATGCTTCAGAACCTACTTCCTTTGGATCAGTCAAAGGCTAGTCTTGACTTGAGACCCTGCTGAGCTCTGTTCCTTCCCTCTCCTGCTTCACTCCCTCCCCTACAGGCTTTTTTGAATGAGCACTTCTCAATGAATGATGTAAACCCCAATACCTGTCTTTGGCTCTGCTTCTATGAACTTGACTCTTAGGCATTCTACTTTATTGTATCTGAGACACTACTAACCGTAAGACAATTATGTTATATATCACCAAGAAAGACTAGATGGTGACAATTCAGATGTGATACACAAGATGTGTATTTAGTTGTAAGACACGTCATAATTTCAATGAAAAAAATGGGCATCTTTGAATGAATTAAATATGGTATGTTTAATATATATGATCTCAGTACATTGCATACATCTCTATGCCACGTGTTTACACATAGGCAAACAAACTTTGTTTCAACTATCTTTCTGTACATACTAGTTTACAAGTCTGGAGAACCATTGCTATGGTCCAAGTGTCGGTGTTCCCTTCCAAATTCGTATTTTGAAATACCATTACCAATGGTGGGTCCTTCACGAGGTGACTAGGTCCTGAGGGTAAAGCGCTCATAAAAGGGACCTCACAGAGCTCCTAGCTCCTTCCACCATGTGAGAATAAAAGTCTGCAACCAGAAGAGGGCCTTCACCCAGCCATGCCTGCGCCCTGATCTCCGACTTCCAGCATCCAGAACTGTGAGCAATAAATTTCTGTTGTTTACAAGCCACCCCATCTGGGGAATTTTGTGATAGCAGCCCAAACAGACTGAGACAATCGTAGTACCATATCTAAATTCAGTTTTAAATCTCTCTTATTTATGGCTAAGTTTCATTATATGCAAGTGATGAGAACTGTTTTAAATAGTAAGGGAAATAATTGTATGTTCTACAGGATAGCTGCTTATCAAGGGCTTCCAGAAAAATTATTCTCAGCCATAGAGAATGAATCAGACTTTGGGACAATTTCAGACTTACTGAAATAGAGCTAGGGAACAATAATGGGAAGATGAGACTCTGGGAGAGCATCACTGCTTTCAGGATGAGGACTAGAATCCTTATCATGGCTACGGGGCTCTGTGGGATCTTACCCCAACCTACTTCTCTACCCTCATCTCAGAACACTCTGGTCCCCATCTGTGTGGGGGTGTCCACACACACTCGCTATAGCCACTCTGGCTTCTTTCCAGTTTGAGAAGGTGCTAACCTCTTTCCCACCACAAGGCCCTTTATTACATGTGGTTTCCTCTTGTTGGGATGCTCTTCCCTCCCACCTCTTTGCCTATTTACCTTTACTCAAAGGAGTCTTCTTCCAGGAAGCCCTCTCTGATTTCGCAGATTTAAAAGAGGTCCCTTGGGGTGCTTGGGTGGCTCAGTCAGTTGAGCAACTGACTCTTGATTTTGGCTCAAGTCTTGATCTCAGAGTCATTGGGTCAAGCCTGAGTCAGGCTCTGAACTCAGCATGGAGTCTGATTGTCCCTCTGCCCCTACCCCCCACTCATGCTCACTCACGTGCATGGTCTCTCTCTCAATAAATAAAATCTTTAAAAAAAAAAGAAGGGGTGCCCTCATTTTACAATTGAATAGCACTGTATGGTTCTCCTTTCTGTTGCCACATGTTGCAACTTTCCATTTGTTCCTATTATGTAATTAAGACCTATACCCTTATTAAGTTATGCACTCCGTGAGGGAAGCTCCAAGTCCTTGCTCACTGCTGGACCTGTCACCAGTATATGGGGCACCCAATGACTTGGTTGGCCAATTGAGTAAATCAGGTCAATAGCCTTCCTTGATCAGCTGCATGAGTACCAAGGAATAGTATGGTACAATGGTTAACTGAGTGTTTAGACCTTAAATCAACTGCACAGTTCAGGATAAAATCCTGGCTCTGCCACTTACTAGCTCTGGGTTTTGGGGCAACTTAATTCACATGATTGTGTCTCAGCTTTCTCATCTATAAAGTGAGCATAATAATTTTGTATTTTATTGACTCCAAGTTGCCCTTGATTGTAAGACGCCTCATATACTATTAAAGAAAAACCTACCAATTAAGCTAGAACCCAATGTTTTCTTATCACTGAGGCTTTTTCCAAACAAAACCAGCCCATTCTGTAAGATGATCTTAGCAGCAGGTGTCAACAGAAGGTTTCAAGCAAGAACCAGGAAGCTGTTATAAATAACAAATAACACATGCAGTAGCAAGGCTTGTAACTCAACTGAAATGCTGAAAACAAACAGCCATGCCCAAGTTCACATCACTACCATACCCTGCGGACCACACCTAGGAGAGGCCATGGCTTCTAAGACACCCTCAATTCCAGAGAAGTTAAGATGTGAAAACAGGTGCATCAGCAAATTGTTGATTGAGTGATTGATTGCATCATGGGCTGCTTTTATTTTATGGAAAAGCTCATTTCAAATCTACATGAAACTACACAGAACACAAAGTCTTAGTGAAGGAGGCCTGGTGGTCTCATTTACAAAAACACATGGCCTCTGTCCTTTGGCCTTCAAATTCCAGGAAAGGTGCCTCAAACAGCTTCACATTTGCACGGTTTGGCGCCAGAGCCCAGGAATAGCTGCTGGCATCCACTGTTGGACGTTCTTCAGCCACCAGAGTGTCGGGTCTCTTCAGCAGGTCATTCCTTGATCAAGAAAGCACTTCCACAAATGCTCCATCCTCTTGTTTTGGCTCAGGACTTGGGTTTTCAGCCTCATCTCCGTTAGTAGTTGCTGTCGCCACGTGTGGTAGGTACAGTGAGACAAACCTGGGTCCAGTCATTCAGCAAGGTCACCTTCACAGCCCATTTCTCCCTCAAGCTCCTGAAGAGCAGCTGCTTCTGGGCTTCCATCGTCAGCGACGACACCTGCGGGGAGTTCTAGGCATCGGCCTCCCGACTGATGGCTGGAACTGCCTCACCAGATACATTCATCATGAAGAGTTAGCTCCTTGCAGTCGCAGAACCGCCGCCACGCCACCAGCTGACCGTCCTCTCCTGGTGTGTGTTTCACGCTGTCCCAACCTCTTGCTGTACCGGTAGGATCCATGTGAGTTTTTTTTTTTTCCAAGCTTGACCCATTTTCCTTCTGAAATGAACTCCCCTGAAATAACAGACTGTTGGGTATGTTGAGACCAAGCCATCAGTTCTTGGCTTTTCATTTTCACACCAGTTAGTCTTTATGGGCTTCCGGCAAGAAGTTCATGCCCAAGGTGTGGGGTGTGGGGAAAGATATGCCTTTGGGAACGGGGACAAGAGAAGAAAGGACAAGGCCCGAGGCAGCAGTCTGAGGAGATGCAGTAAAACTGCTTTTAGATCTTGGATTGAGAAGTGTGTTAGACTGTATGAAGCGCATGGCATATTCGTACGAAATCCTGGGCACGCAATGAATCGTGATATTATGGCCTCTGCCAAGCAGTCTGTGGCCACGGTGTCCTTCCCTTGGGCACCTTGGGAAGTACCAGGCCACCTAACCTCGCACAGACTCTCAGACTCGGCACAGCCTTCAGGCGAACCCATCCTTTCATTCATTGTAGCAATGGAAACCATCAAGAGCTGGGAGAAATTCAGGCTTTTTCAATTTTGTGGCGGTGGAATTACAGCTCCCCACAAAAACTGTAAGTAAGGGCCACAAGGGCCAGGATTTTCATCTGCTCGTTCCCTGCCATAATCCCAGGACCCAGGACGGCGCTTGGCACTTAGCAGGAACTTAGTATGTTTAGTGGATTGAATGGGCGAATAACTCCGTAGATATAACTAGAGTTAACTGTGGTGATATGAGAGAACTCACGCTGTGCAGGATATGACTCAGAGCTGAGTCAAATGTAAAAAAAGGCTTTAGTCCTCTGCTCTCCCCTTTTCTATGGCAGCCTTTAAAATATCCCAGATTTATGGGGCAATTTTAATGGAAATAAACCTAATAAGTTAAAGTTACATAATTAATTCTATTCAGCCTCCATTGTAATTACTTACTGATCCGAGGCTGCTCGTGGAGCACCTGGCAATAGTGAAAGAAAAACAGCAGCAGGTGTTCGGACTTAGCTTGTGCTTGCTAACTAATTAGATGAGGATTTTGCCCCTGGAAATCCCAAGCAGTTTTCACTGGGTTCAAAAATTGAAAGTTAGAACCCCCGGGGCCTCAGCCGACTGTTTATCTTTCTTGCTTCTGGACTAGGGGACATTCTATCATCAAGATGCTTTTACACAGGCCTAATCTTATGCATTAAAAGTCAATGTTAAAGTTTGTCTCAGCCTTCTGATGATGCCAGGTCTTACACAGTGCATCAGAGCATGACCTGGAGTCAGGCTGTCATGGGTCAGGTTGCAACCCGGCCATTCACTAGCTGTGTGACCTTGAGCACGTTACTTCACCTTTCTGTGCTCCAGTTTCAAAATCTGTAAAATGGGGGTAACGATACTATTTACATTACTAGGTTATGAGGATTAAGCAAATAAGCAATGCCTTGGACATGATAAGTGCTAGATAAGTGTTTTTCAAATAAATCCTTCAAATTAACTGTCATCTCCTATATGTCAGGTCCCAAGAAAATTTTTGGCAATAATTGATTGTATGATAATTTGGCCATCTGATGGGAGTTGTTATAAAAAGATTTATATATCTGCCTCTTAAAAATTAAGAAGCTAGCTCCTATTTAAAGGTGTGGTGTGTTCAAGGATTGTTTCGGTGGAGCATGTCAGCTAAAGCTTTTGGCAGCATGCAAGAGAAATTCCCTCTGGTTACCTGATACAAAGCCACTGGGGAGGCCTCCAGAGCCAAGCCTCAGAAAGGACTGGAATCAGGCATTTCCAGGCATGTCAAGAGCAGGGACCCATGAGGAATTCCCTTTAGGAATGAGTTCAGTGAGTCTCCCTCTTGCATCACTGCCTAGAGAGCTACCTTCTTTGAGAGAGTTTGGTCTGAAGTCACATGCCCATCCTTGGGCCTCGTGGTAGGAGCAGGTGTGGCACCTGGATGGGTGGTCCTAACAGGACGACAAGAAGAGGAGAGAGGGTACCCCAAGGAAAGCCGGGTGTTACCACCCAAAGAAGGGGGGAGGGTTGCTAGGCAGGCCAAAGAAGCAGCCATCCACCTCACGAAGAAAGAAAGAGGGTGGGAAATGTTTTCCAAAATCTTGCTTATGTTTGTACTGCTGGCCCTTCCAGGAATTTAAATGTTTCTCTCCTCAGAGGGTACTCCCGGAGAGGCTGGCTCATCCTGAGGGCATTCATGCAAAAAGAGCAAAAATCTGGCACTAATCATACACACTTCTCTCCCTGGCTTAATGAAGCTGCTCTCTAGTTGTTTGTATTGCATTAATTTAAATACTAATCTTTGCCTCACAATTTCATAATAGCAATAATTTCTAGTTCAGTCAAAACACATTACGCTAAACTTTGAGAATTCAACAAATGACAAGCTCCAAAACTGGCTCGCATATTCATGAATCCCCCTTTTTCAGTTGGGTTGTTTTTGGCTATAAGTACGAGAACACCCAACTTGATGTTGCTTAAGCCAAACAAAAATGTATTGGTGCACAGAACTGAACGTCCAGATGTAGGACAGGCGTCAGGGGACTTAGTCCAGTGGTTCCAGCTCTACTTCTCTGCGAGTACCATGATGCTTTCTGCCTTTGTTTTCTCTCTGTTCTTTATCTCAGGCCAGAAGCAAGATGGCGCAGGATTTCCAGGCCTCTCGAGTACCCAAAACAATAACCGGAGGAAGAGGAGATCGTTTTTTAATGTAATTCTCAGGAATAACGTAACTTTCCCTAGAATCTTCTAATGCTTTCCTCTCATCTCCTTGGTCCAGGCTGGATCACATGGCCAATCCGGCAACAGTCCTTGTGGCCAGGAGGATGCCATATGCTAACTGGCTTAGATCTGGGTTCTTGAACCAGTCACTGGCAAAGAGAATTACATTATCCTGCCTGGCCCCCAGCTCACTGGCTGTTAGACAATGAGAAAGAGGAAGAATTTATGTTAAAGGAAAACAGAGTAGGCATTGATCTTTTTTCTCCCCTGATATCTGAACCTCACTACTGCCCCACCCCGTGTCTGAGGAATTTAAGATTTAGTGGAAGACAGAGGCCACTTTCCAAGAACAATGGAGACACCATCAGCTCTCTGACCTTTCTCACAGCCAGAGCAGGGGCACGGACGAGAGACTCCACCGATCACACATAACTGCTTCAGTGAGGTTCTTTTTGGAACCCATGATGCCAAGAGCCAGAAATGGCCTGAAAAATCCCTTTGAATGTTATGGTAGCTGGTTCCAGGGACAGCAGCAGCAACAACAGATACCTCTAGTGGAGGGTTGCCAGGTTCAGCAAATGAAAGTACAGTTAACTTCGAATTTCAGATAAAAAACAAATAATATTTAGTATAATTTTTTCAGTATATCTCAAATACTGCCTGGGATATACTTATACTTTCAAAAACTCATGCATTGTGTACTTAAAATTCAAACTTAACTAAGCATCCTGTTTTATCCAACTATAATCCAGTGGCATCAGAGTATTCAGTGGCAATGGCAAGAGGGTCCTCAACCAGACTGGGTTTGTGGCTGGTTTTTGATTGTGGTCCATGCTGCTACCCCCCTCCCTTGCTCCTGCTCAGTTTCCAAGCCTCTTTCTGCATCATTACCAGAAATTCTGTGAGACTCAATCATGCAGCATAAACTTCAGTTGCTTGCAACTGTGAACTAGTATCACACAAACCTCAACGTCCATTACAAAAATTTGAACCTGTCCTTTAGCATTGATATCAGGACGAGAGACAGTGGACAAGGAACACTTTTTTTTTTTTTTAAGATTTTATTTATTTATTTGACAGAGATAGAGACAGCCAGCGAGAGAGGGAACACAAGCAGGGGGAGTGGGAGAGGAAGAAGCAGGCTCATAGTGGAAGAGCCTGATGTGGGGCTCGATCCCGTAACGCCGGGATCACGCCCTGAGCCGAAGGCAGATGCTTAACCGCTGTGCCACCCAGGCGCCCCAGGGAACATTTTTAAAGCAGAAGTAGGATGGTGCTGCCTTCTGAATTCTGGCCCCTAGGGAAAGAGGGTTTTTTATAAGCTTCTGCTTTATCAGTGGCTTAAGGAATTTCACAAAATGTCTCTTGCTTCAACTGACCTAAGTGTGAAATGGAAACAATCCTGGAATGTTAGATGAATTAAAAATTAAGGATCACAAAATCCTGGCAGAGACAACATCTTTCCCTTGTTAGGACACTTCCTTTCCTTTAGCCTGTCGTGACTGATAAAACTAAATTCTTCTCATATAAATAATCACCCTATTACCAAGTTTAATAATATGGATACATTGAAAACCTGTAACATGAAAAGCATTATTATTACTTTTTGGCTCCTACATTCTATTGTATTCCTTTGAACTTTCTTACTTTTCCAGAATAATATGTTTCTTCTTGGGGATCAGGGGCTGATGCTAATTTGCTACTTGTCATTGGGTCATATAATGAAGCAATTTAATTGCACTGATGGTTATAGGCCTGAAACACAGCCCTTCTTTCTTCTCTAAATATGAAAGAAGCATCTTGGTTCCAGATCATGAAATTTGTATCTTGCACACACGCCAGGGCATACTGGGTCTCTTGGGCTACTGGCTTATTAAGTGATGATAAAGGTTGTTGAACTTGGTGCTTAGATGCTGAACACAGCCTCTCCGGGCTTTTCCAGCTTATTCTTTCACAGCTGGAGCTGCTGACATGGCTCTAGAAGCCAAATCTGAAGCAAAGATTCTCTGAACAATTGATAATTTTAAACATGCACAGACTACAAAAAGGGGTGGTGGATTTTTTTTTTTTTTTTTTTTTTACCCAGCATTCATCCCTCTTTTCTGCATAGGGAAGTATAGCCCCACACGATAGGAAATCTAAGAGGGATAATAAAATCACAGCCTGCCATCCTAAAGAAGCTGAGTGGTCCCTGAAGATTCCTTCTACAAGATCCTATTTCTCATTGTCCCCGTCTAGCCAAAGTGGTGGAGCATGTGACCTTGGCCGGGTCCCATATGTGACCATAATGACTGGTCCTCTCAACCACAACCAACAGGACACAATAAGACCTGGACTAGGGCTCCTGAAGAAGGAAAATATTTGCCCTTTTTCCCGGGATTTGAAGTGATAGGAATTTAGGTTTGGAACTGCAGCAACCAAACTGCTACCATAGTAAAGAGGCTTGTCTGAAAATAGGGTGAAGCAGAGCTTGTAGAACCGAAGATTAAAGAGAAACTAGGTCCTGGTGACATCACTGGACCTCCTTCATCAAGTTTCCATGCCAGACCTACCACTAGAATTGTCAAAGTCCTCATTCTAGGTCCGTTTGGTTCCTGTCAGTTGGAATAGACGGAGTTGTAACTGATACAGTGGGGTCTGGCCCCCCTGCACTCGCTAATGTGAGTGAGAGTGTCCAGAATGAACAACACTCGCAGCCAAGCCTGGGACTTCTGGGTCACTATCAGGCAGAGTCTCCTCCAGCATCTCCTGCTGTAGACCCTGGAACTTCAGGTGTCTCCGTCTCCTCCCCATCAAAAGAATATTCCTACCTGCCCTAGAGACTCCCATCGCCATCGTGGGGATAGCAATACGGAAGAAACTGATAGGGCAAAGCAGTTGCTACAGTGTAATTCTGTAATAACATAGCGGTCGTCTACTTGCTTTCCAAGCAGTCTGGGGAGCTTCACCCAAAGAAGCAACTCTGGGACCACACTTTATTGTTTTGGTTTTTTCATAAAGGGCATGATGCAAAACCAGAGTTTTACACGATAAATTACCTTTTAATTCAGCTGCCTTGCAGGTCATGTTTGGTTTTGATACATGTTTGGCAGTCTAGACCATGTTTTCTACTTTCCACAAGCTCATGGCTTGTCTTTAGGTGGGAATGGTTAAAAGTTA
This sequence comes from Ursus americanus, assembly GCF_024610735.1. Lineage (NCBI taxonomy): Eukaryota > Metazoa > Chordata > Mammalia > Carnivora > Ursidae > Ursus > Ursus americanus. The sequence goes on from NC_142144.1 coordinate 22,316,204, forward strand.
AATGAGATTGTATCTGTTTGGGGTCTACAAATAATTTTGATACTAACATTCAATATGTGTTATTTCACAAAACCCTGCCCTCAGCTCAGGATTACATGGAAGCGACTCACTGGTTTGTTTGCGTGGTTCGGGCGGAGGTGGGACAGTGCTAGATTACAATCTGGTTCAGTTATCAGATTTCTCATAGTTTTCTAAATGTGTTCCTGAGAAAAGGACTAAGTGTGAGTGACACTACAGTCAATGTCCTGTAAATCAGAAAAGTGATAAGTCAAAGGGGAGAGAAAGCTCAGTGTCTCTACAGGTGTTTTAAGAATTGTGTTAACATGGTAACGATGCCATAAACATGCCAGTTTAGTATTAGACAAAGTATTTGCTGGTTTCTAGAATCATCAAGAAATAAGACAGAAAGGGCCCTGAAGTAAGTGGAGATGAAACCCCTATACCTCAGTCCTTGTATTTCTGCAAGAAATTTTGTCTCCCAAGAAGGTCTGATTATAGCTGCACATCTGTTTTCCAGTCCAGCATTTTTAGGAATAAAGCTGATGTTTTGATCTTTGTGGGTCTGACTCCTGTGTCCTCTTTCATGAGTTTGGAGCTGGTCCCAATGTGGGAACATTTTGGGGAAAGGAAGTGAGGGAAGCATGCTCCTGTGGCCATAGTCAGCGTTTGTGTTTTATTCAAGGAGCGATGAAAAGATCATTGAAGGGTGTCAAGTGGAGCGACATGCTCAGATTTCCATACTGGGGTGTGAAGAATGGGGTAGAGGGAGCAAGAACGGTGGAAGGGAGATAGGTTATGAAGACACGGCTGTGGTCCAGGTAAGGGATGGACTGGTCGGAACCAGGAGGGTAGCAGCAGAAGGAGAAATGAAGAAATTCCAAGTGCTTTATTGGAGTAAAGAAATCCTTTATGAGCAAAATAAGGATCACGTCACATCTGGTGTACATTTACTTACAATGATACATTTTCAAGTTTTATTGTCTCTTCAATTCCCCTTTATTTCTGATAGAGACTCTAATCCAAGGACTCACCCCTGCTTCCCTGGGAGGAGAGTCATGATAGACCATGCTTCACAAACATGTACCAAGTTACAAAGATAAACAAAAGCTAAAGGCCAAGATCATGTAACAATCTGACTGATAATGTGTTCATGTCTTGACTTGTGATACTTTGACTGTATTCTCAAAATTGCCATATCAGAATAATCTTGAATGTGTTTATTGGACCACTTAATTACTTCTTTGTATTCAAGTGATGTCTAAATGGTTCTAGGATTTGACATCCTTTACAACCATGTATTTTGATTGAACACTTCTTTTATGTGTGAAGATCCAACCATGTAAAACTCTTTTATGGGATCAGTTTCCTTCCCTTAAAGTTTACCTGTTTGTAAGAATAATTGTACACAGTCGGATTGTTAGTAGAGCGCCACCGAATGCCTTGGCATACCACACCTACGTAAGGAGCAGATCATAAAAATATGTACTTCCTGGTTGGTTTGTGGTTACAGGTTAGCAAGTTGTCCTCCTCACAAGAGTCAGGATCACCCTTGGCTCTAGATCAGTGGTTAATGGCATTGGACAAAGATATTCTACTCCCATCAACTCACAAGTTTTGAAGAGATAAGGTTTCCAAAGTAGAATTACAAGAACTGGATTCACCTGGCTTCTGTGGAAAGGGTTTTCTTTTTTTTTCTTTTTTAAGAATTTGCAGAACATATTCATTTATATAAGATGATTTTGTGAAGGCAGAATAGATATCCTTATCCCAATTTTGTTTTATACTTCAATGGCTTTTAGTATATTCACAAAGTTGTATGATCATCCCCATTATCTAATTCCAGAACATATTCAAGACCTAAAAAAATACAAAAAAGCAAAAAATACCCTCCATACCTCCATACCCATTGGTAGTTCCCATTCCCCAGTTCCCCCAGCTCCTGGAAACCACTCACTTCTGAACTCTATGGATTTGCCAATTCTGGACATTTCAGACAGATGGAATCATTCAACAGGTAGCCCTTTTTGGCTGGCTTCTTTCTCTGAATGTGTTTTCAAGTTTTATCTGTATTGTAGCATGTATCATAACTTTACTCCATTTTATGGCCAAATAATATTCCATTGTGTGATACACTACATTTTGTCATCCATTCATCAGTTGGTGGACATCTAGGTTGTTTCTACATTTTAGCTGTCAAGAATAATGCCGCTATGAACATTCATGTGCAAGGTTTCATGTGCATGTATATTATCAACTTTGTTGAGTATGCACCTAGAAGTGGAATTGCTAGATCATATGGTAACCTATGTTTAACTTATGAGGAATTGCCAAACTGTTTTTCATAGCAGCTGTGCCATTTTCGTTCCCACCAGCAGTGTGAGCCTTCCAGTCTCCCCACATCCTCACCGACACTTGTTCGTCTTTCATATAGCAGTCTTAGTGTGTGTAAAGTGGTATCTCCTAGTAGTTTTGATTTGTATTTCCCTAATGATTAACGATGTTGAACATATTTTCTTGTGTTTGTTGCCCATTCGTATATCTCCTTTGGAGAAATGTCTATTCAAATGCTTTGCCAATTTTTTTAATGAGGTTTTTTTTTTCATTGTTGAGTTGTAAGAGTTCTTTATATATTCTAAAATCAGGTCCCTTCTCAAATATTTGATTTATAAATATTTTTCTCCACTCTGTAGGTTATCTTTTCACTTTCTTGGGTGTCCTTTGAAGAACAATTTTTTTTTTAATTTTGAAGAAATCCAATTTATCTCATTTTTTTGGTTGCTTGTTCTTTTGGTGTCATATCTATGAAATCATGGCCTAATCCAAGGTCACAGAAATGTATACTTAAGTTTCCTTCTAATAGTTTTATAGTTTTAGCTCTTACATTTAGGTCTTTGATCCATTTTGAATGAATATTTGTGAGTGGTGTAAGGTATGGGTCCAACCTCATTCTTTTTGCATGTGGATATTCAATTGTCCCAGCACCATGAAGATACTATTCTTTCTCCTTTGGATGGTCTGGTACCCTTGTTGAAAATCAACTCAACATAAATAAATAAACCCATATTTATTTCTGTACTCTCAATTCTATCCTATTGATCTATATCCTTACGCAAGTACCACATTGTTTTGAATATTGTAACTTTGTAGTAAGTTTTGAAATTAGAAAGTATAAGCCCTCCACCTTTGTTCTTCTTTTCAAGATTGTTTTGGCTAGTCTATGTCCCTTGGATTTCCATGTAAACTTTAGGAACAGCTTGCCCACCTCAGCAAAAAAAGGCACCTGGGATTCTGACAGGGATTTCATTCAATCTACAGATCAATTGGGGAAATATTAATGTCTTAATAATATTGTCTTCCAGTCCATAAACATGGGCTGTCTTTCCATTTATTTAACCTTATAATTCCTTTTAATGAGGTTTTGTAATTTTCATTGTACAAGTCTTATACTTCTTTTATCAAATGTATATACAAGTAATTCATTCTTTTTGAATTTTGTATATTGAGTCAAATCCTACATCCTTGCTAAACTTGCTTATTCTAATAGTCTTTAGGATCTTTAGGAGTTTCTACATATAAGAACATGTCATCTGCCAAGAGAGTTTTACTTCTTCCTTTCCAATCCAGATGCCTTTTATTTGTTTTTCTTATCTAGTTGCTCTGGCTAGGAACCCACAGTACAATGTTGAATAGAATCGGAGTACATTTGGTGTGACCAGATGACCTCTTTGAACCTTGATTTTATTCTCTGTGCAATGAATGGGAAGAATAGTATCTACTTCCTAGGGGGTGTTGAAAAGAATGATGCAAGATGCCTTGCTCCAGGCCTGGCATTTAATAACCGCACACGCGTACAGTAATTCCTTTTCCCTCAATTATCTCCTCTACTATAGTATTTTGAGCTCCTAATTTTATATCACATACTATGTTCCTATCTCAGCTCTCTTGCTAGACAGTCTTCAAGCCCCACTCCCTGACTGGTATTATTTATTTAATTTCAATATATATGACATGCAATGTTATGTCAGTGTCAGGTGTATAACATAGGGATTCCACGACTCCATACAACATACTCTGCTTACCACAAGTGTAGCTGCCATCTGTTATCCTGCAACACTATTACAATATTATTGATTATCTTCCCTATGCTGTGCCTTTTATTCCCGACTCATTCATTCCATAACTAGAAGGCTGGATCTCCCACTCCCCTTCACCCGTTTTGCCCATCCCTCCTTCTCCCTTTGGGCAAGCATCAGTTTGCTTTCTGTATGTGTAGATCTGATTCTGCCTTTTTTTTTTGTTTATTCATTTGTTGTGTTTTTTAGATTCCATGTATAAGTGAAATCATATGGAATGTCAGACAGTCTCTGACTTATTTCACTTAGCATAAGATGGACCCTCTGGGTCCATCTGTGTTGTTGCAGATGGCAAGGTCTCATCCTTTATTATGGCTGAGTATTATTACATTTTGTGTGTGTATATGTGTACATTTTTTAAATTAATTCATTTATCCATGGACACATGGGCCGCTTCCATATCTTGGCTATTAGAAATAATGGGGCAATAAACAGAGAAGTGCATATATCTTTTCAAATTAGTGTTTTCATTTTCTTTGGGTAAATGCCTAGCAGTGGAATTATTGGATTACATGGTGTATCTATTTTTAAAATTTTGAGGCACCTCCATACTGTTTCCCATAGTGGCTGCACCAACCACAGTCTTCAAGCTAAACTAATGCAGACTTCCTCAGAAGATGCCAGGGCAGTCTATCATCTTAGTGTACCCGATCATTTAGGCTACTTCTTTAAGATGCAGATTCCAGGGACCTCCCTCAAAAGATTGTTGTTCCATGTGTCTGGGTGTGGCCCAGGAATCTACAGTGTCATCAAGTACCCCCCAGCTATGCTGAATGAGATGGTCAAGGGCCACACTTAGGGAAATCTATGATCTGACAAAAGCTTACTTTAGAAACCTTAGAGCTGCATTTTCTTCAAATTTGGACCTGTACAAAGACAGCAAACCTAGTTTTCCAGGCCTCTAGGGGGCCTCTGACGGAGCTGACCCAGAAACCCGAGGCAAGTTCATCACGCATGCTCCTTGTGATGATGTGGACGTATCATGTTTGCCTGTCCAGAATCCCTTTCCCCTTTCTCTGCTAATCCTCTGGATTTTCCTCATTCCTAGTCCAAATAGTTCAAGTCAGGCTGACGCCCTTCCTCCCCACCCCCAACTCAAATTAATGAAGGTCAGCCTCCGGGACATTTACTAGAAAAAAGGAGAGGAAAGCTTTTCCTCCGGGGATTGGAGGCTGGTGGAAACTTAAGGCTGGAGCTGCTTGCGTTAGTCTCACCTAAGACGGAGAACTTACTGAGAATGAACCAGTAGAGTTGGTGGTGCTGCGACATCTTTAGGCGTCTGGAGTTCTTGATAATATGAGTTACTAATTCTCTTTTTGGTGTTGAATCTGTTTGAGTTGGAATTTCTTCTTACAGCTGGGAGTTCTAATATGCAGAACCAACCCCTCACATGGAGGCCTTGACATCACCCCGTCTCTCCTCTTCTCCCACCACCTCTCTGCCCAAACAAATCCTCCCTCCCTGGACTGTCCCAAACAATTCCCCAGCACCTCGCTTTTCTCACAGAATGTCACCTCCTTGCTACAATGGGACCTGAGTTTCCCGTGTCCCTATAGGCAGGGGACTTGGTCTTTAGGGCTAGGTCTAGCCCACTTTTCTCCCACTCTCTGGGGCAAAAATCCTTTTCTTTTGAGAGTCCTGTTATAGAGCTCGCTGTTCATTACTGATTTCCTGATTACTTAATTCACTTAGGACTCTGACACCTGTTTTATAGTCTCCCCTTCCACCTCTGCTGTCATTTCCAGAGGGAGTTCACCATTCCATTTAATAGCCTGTAATCATAGATCATATAGCATTTACTGTGTACCAGGCATAGTTCTAAGTAGCTTACATATATTTTAGCTCACTCAATGCTTAGAACAGCATGAAGTATTATTAGCCCCATTTTATAGACAAGGAAACTGAGGCACAGAAAGGCTATTTAGACTTTTCTAGAGCTCCCCAGCTACTAAGTGGTAGAGTAGGGATGAGAACAAGGAGTCTAACTGCAGAGTCTGGGCTCTTAACATACATGCTAGCCTCCCGGTTCCCTTTTCTCTGAAATTGTAGCATCCCCCATAGCCCCTCTATATTGGTCTTGTGAGGGTGGGAGGCAGTCAGTACCTCCTCCAACTGAGTCACTGTGTATCTGGAAGGGCCTTGGAGAGATGTCAGCTGAGGGTGGTTTGGATGGCCATTGAAGACCTGTACTTCCCCTTTCTACAGCACGTGATTTATTGTCATCTCCCATGTAAATGTACCCACTAAGAGATAAGCCCAGAAACTGGTGTTTAGCTTGGGCTGAAGACACAGCATCAGAGAAGGAGATATATATATATATATATCCACTTTTTAAAAAAAAATAGATTTCATTTATTTGCCCGACAGCGAGAGAGCAGGAGCAGGGTGAAGAGCAGAGGGAGAAGCAGACTCCCCACCGAGCAGGGAGCCCCATGCGGGGCTCAGTCCCAGGACTCCGCAATCATGAAGAGCCGAAGGCAGACCAACCAACTGAGCCACCCAGGCGCCCCGAGAAGGTTATATATTCTGTCCTGGTACCCCATAAAACCTCTTGTCTGACCCAATAATCCTTATAATCTGTGGGAAAGGTGCTGCATTCAGGCCATTCCTTAGAACATGAGTCTTCTCCCTTGCTCTGCTCATGGCCCTGTGCTCAACCTTGTAGAAGCTTGGCAGGACCTGTTCAAAACCTCTGGTTTTCTTCCTTCCTCTGTTTGCAAGAGCAGGGAGAAGGAAGGCAGGGGGCAGTTTCACCATCCCAGCCATTCACACCTAGACCTAGCTCTATCCAGAGCTGCTCCCCTGCCCTGAAATTTCCTTCTCAGTCCCCCATTCCAACATCATCCCACCTCCAAGCCTTTATTCCTCTCTCCAGCTCAACAGCTTCGCCACCTTCCCCTCCAGCTGCTGAACCCCCCCCCCCCCACTTCACAATGCCCCCTGACCTGCCAGACCCAACCTGCAACATGCATCCTTGGATCAACACCTCTGCTCCAGGTTCTACCACTGGCAGAAAAAAACTCACACAAATGTGTGTACTGGCGCCATTATAAATATAAGATCGCCAAGATCAGCATGCCTCCCCCCCACCATGACACCAAGCAAGCCTAATTAGTACTCACAACAGCTTTAATTATAACTATTGAGTACTTACTACGTGCCAAGCACTGTCCTAATCACTTTACAAGCACTTCATTTAATCCTCAAAACACCACCAGCATGAGTTAGGGACCAGCATGATTCCCATTTTACATAAAGGAACACTGAGGCATCGGGAGCTCAAGACCTGCTCATGGTCACAACTGCATCAGTCCAGCCGCCCGTACACCCGCCCACACACACAGCTGCCTGCCGGTCAAGAGCCCACCCAGCCCGTTCCCAGCCGTCTCTCCCGCACTAAACTGCAGTGTCACGCTGGAGCAGCGGTTTCATCGGTGAAGTAAAAGAACAGGAAGGAGCGAAGAGAAGACAACCATCGCGATAAGCTCCCGAAGGGAGGAGAGGGAGCAGAGATACTTCCTGGTCATCGTTACTCAGCACTTTGTGGGGTTTGCGGGGTTGGCGAGGCGGGAGCGTGGCGGACCTTTTCGAGGAATCCAGCCCTACCTAAGCGGCCCCTTCGTGGGAGCGTTCCGTTAAGGCCGGCTGACCCCTTCCCAGGTGGCCCTGTGGCTCTGGGGATGGCCGTCCGCGTCCCCGCTTCCCCCTGCCATGCACAGTGCCTGCGTCCCAAAGGCCGCTCGGCTGCCAGCATACAGCCCCACTCCCAGCCAGGGTGCGGGCGGGCGGGGCAGCGGGCTTGGAGCCCAGGGCGCTCCCTAGAGCCCCGCCCAGCGTCCGCGCCAACCCCGCCCCCGGGGAGCGGCCCCGCCCCCAGCCGGGAACTCGGTGATTCCGGAAGGCGGGGCCTGGCCGTAGCGCCGTGGCGGGCGCGAGAGGCCCGAGCGGGCGCGCCCCCGCAACACGCACGCCGCGCGCGCCCGCCCGCCCCGCCCCCAGTTGCTATAAAGGGAAGGCGGGCTGAGCGCTCTGCAAGCTCTGTCCGGCGTTTTGGATCCAGTTTCATCGGTTCTTAAGGTTGCTTGTCAGACCCCAGCCGCCAAAATGGTGAAGCAGATCGAGAGCAAGGTACGCGCTTCCGGGGGAAGGCCCGGGCGCGACGCGCAGCCTCGTAGCTGGGGAGGGCGAGGGCGGGAGGTGGGCAGGCGCCCCTCCGCAGCCCGGGGGAAGGGGACGCGGCGCCTTGGCCTGGGACTGCGGGAAGCCCGGGCCTGGACGTGCCTGAGGCAGCGGAGCACGTACCGTTGGAAGGGAGGAGAGGCGCGAGGGCGCCCTGGAGGGTGGGCACTGGGTGCCCAGCTCTGCCCGTGTCCAGTGCGCCGGGCGTCCCCCCCCCCCCCGCCCCACGGCGCCTCCTGCGCCCCAGTGCTCGGGAAACCCCAGTTGGCTGAGGAGATGGAGTCTGTTCTTGGCTCCCGTCAGTCTCTGGATACGGGCCGGGCGAGGAGGTGGAGGGCCGGGTGAAAGGGCCGGGAGGTGGAGGCACGGGGTCGCGGGCCGCCACTCCCTCCCCGGTGGGCGGTGTGATCATCCACGTTGGGCGGCGTGAGCTCCCTTGGGAGCGTATCCGGGCGGGAGACCCCGGCTGCCTCCATCAGCGCCCGGCCCTAGAAATGGCGCGTGCTACCTCCGCGCGAGGGAGCGGCTCCGGGCTGGAGACCCCCTCGCCTGGGCGAGGCGGGCCCCGAGGCGCCCAGGTGGCCGCAAGGAAGTGAGGCCGGGGCCGCGCCCTCGGGACTCCTCCTCTAGCGGCGCAGGGCGTGTTTCCGGCAGCGCTGGCTTTGGAATGACTCAGTCCCCAAGACTGGGCCCAGGGGCCTCCTCTGCCCTACCCGTCCGTGATTCCCCCACGGTGGGTGGGTTTCGCTGCAGCCAGGAGTGCCCCCGAGGCGGTCGCACCCGGCTGTGTGCTCGGCGGCCCTGGGGTAGCAGGTGGTGGTTCTGCCCTATTAGGAATGTCCAAGATCGTGTCCCATCTTCGAGAGTTATTGCAAGCCTAATACCCTCCCGCTCGGGAAACTCAGAGCCTGACTTCGTGTCTCGTATACTGTAGCCATTCAAGAGATGTTTGTTAAATGCAGAGTCAGAAAAGTGAGTGGGAGAACACTGATGTTGCTGGAACAGAAGACCCCTCGAAAGCGTTTACCCTGCCGTACCTCCCATCCCAAGCCGTCGCCCGCCTAGAATGTCTGAACCTGAGCGATATTGGGTGGCTTTGGAAATGGAAGTTTCTGTTATGGTGCCTTATCTTTTTGTTACTTTTAAAATCAGAAAGCATATATGATCATTGTAGAAAATCAGCAAGAGAGCGATCTTCTATTTCCTAGAAGCAACTGCAAGGTAGTTGGATTATTTTATGTATCCTGTTTTGTTCCAGAGCTTCCCCCCCCCCCCCCAGTTTAGCCTGAACCCTTTTTGTGTAGTTAGAAGCTTTGTAATCATTTCAGTATCTGAACACATTGGTGGACATTTAGGCAGTTTTCAGTGCGTATTTTTGTTCATAATCCTTTGTACAGAGTTCAGGCTGTTTCCTCAGGTTAGGGCTCAGTGCAGTGATTGGGTCAAGGAGTGCGAACCTTTAATTTAAGGCTTGTAAATCCCCAAGGAGCATATGAGAGTGCTCTGCCCTCCACCCCCATCAACACTGACATTTTCCCCCTAACTTTGGCCAAACCATTATCAGTAAGAAAAATTGTCTTGTATCTCATTTGATTATTAGGGACGCTGAACTCCCACCCCCCACATATGTTGATTGACTAATTGTAGTTTGTTATCTGCTTGTCCTTAATCAGGTTTTTCCTAATGGCGTGTTTTATTGTGTGAGCTTTTATATTAAAATTAGTAACCCTGTCATTTGTTGGAGAGGTCATTAATATGGAATTTTGTTCCCCCTACTTTTAGTATATGTGCTGCTGAAGCGAGCACTGTTCCCCCTACTTTTATTCAGTACCTACTGAGTGACAAATATCAGTCTGGGTGGGGAGTGTTGTCCAGGGTCCGACCACATCATCAGTATAACCTAACAGGTGAGAACCCATAAAGGAGGGAGAAGTCTTTGAGTGGTTTATAGTAGTTGTCTCGGAATCTATACACTACAAACAAAATCGATTCCTGGAACACATCTTTCGGTTTTTTCCCTATTTTAGTTGTCATAGTGTTGGCACCCTCCTCCCCTCATCAATGGGAAGATGTAGGAGGGTGACCAGAAATTGATTACAGCCTGCAGTGCAAAGACCCTGATCATCAGTTGATCTTCAAAATTGTGATCCAGGGACATTAATCAAAGTTAAGCTCATTTCAATGTTACTTGTAAATGTTGAATACACTTTATATTTTCATTCTGCTGGACTAAAGTTGGTGTCATTGGCGGTCTAAGACAGCTCTTTCTGAGGTGTGATAGTTCAGAGCCACTGGTATCTATTTTATATGCAAGTGGGATAATGGACTGTCAATGTGATGAGGAAGAAATCAACACACAGTTGTATGTTGTTTTTTTAAGAATGGTAGTTGCCGTTTTTTGAACCCCTACGTTCTATACATGGGCACTCCTATGCTTGTTAATTACCTTCGGAATGGGTATGGTCAGGAAAAGAGAAACTAGACTCTGTTCCTATCAACCCCAAATACATTGTTTTGTTTTCAGACTATTTAGGTCCATAATGGGAACCTTTATTAATCCTCATTGTTAGTCTTTAGGAGTTAGACATTGTGGTTTGCTTCTTAGATGATCTTGAGTCGTTTTCAAAAGATGTCTCTTTTAGACAAACTTAAGTATCAGGAGAAGAGAATTTGTTGTGACGTTTACACAGACCAGGCTCTGTAACTGTTCATTAAGCCAAAAGTTGTTGTTGCATGCTTTTCTTTTCAGAATTTTAGGTAATTTTGCTTGAATTTGATTCAGAATTGTTTGGGAAACAGAGTGTTTGTATAACATTTTGTTTTGTGAGTAGTCTCAACTGAGTATTTATGTATGGAGGGCCAGCCATGTTCACAAAACAGTGCATTCATCTGACGTTATCATTCCTTGTTTTTTTTTCTTGTCTAACCTGGTTCTTAAAGTAAAGAATGGCTGGTTTGACTTTTTTTTTTTCTTTCTAAGATTTTATTTGTCAGAGAGAGAGCACACATATGTGCACTCACAAGCAGAGGGAGCAGCAGGGAGAGAGAGAAGCAGGCTTCCCGCTGAACAGGGAGCCTGGTGCAGGACTAGATCCCAGGAAACTGGGATCATGACCTGAGCTGAAGGCAAATGCTTAACCGGCAGAGCCACCCAGGCATCCCTAGTTTGACCTTCTTAAAAAAAATCGTTAGAGAAGGTTCTGAATTAAATTCATCTGGAAATAGACCGGTATTGGGTAGTAAGGAGGGCACATATTGCATGGTGCACTGGGTGTTATACACAACTAATGAATCATCGAGCCTTACATCGAAAACTGGGGATGTACTGTATGGTGACTAACATAATATAATAAAAAATCATTATTAAAAAAAAAAATTCATCTGGAAAAACTGGTGATGGCTTGGAAAAATAATTTCTATAATTCTAACTTGTTCTCTCTGTCCCCCTACCCCCTCACACTCAAATATCTCCCCACACCCCAAATGTCGAGATGGTAGCTTGTATCTGAATAACTTAAAAGGTTACAGAAGCCCAGACCTGGGAATGCCACTTGTGAATTGTTTCTCCAAAAAACATGAGGTAGAAATTAGAAATCTAGAAAAGTAACTGTACTGCAGAGGACTTAACTTCAGATTTTTTTTTTTAATGGTGTTTATTTTACTGAATAGGATCTGATATGATTCTTAGCTTTCAAGGGAGGGAAATGTTAGTTTTTAATTACCAATGTGACCAGCATTTTCCCCTTGAGGGAAAACCCAGACTTCAGATACAGATACTTATGTTTTGATTGCTCCTTGTTGCCCAGTTTTGGTAAGCACTAACTGACTAAATTGTGGTTTAAAAAGAGTCCCTTTCTTAGGGTTACAGTATCAAAACCATTGGTGAATTATTCAGGGAGATTGGTGGTAAGGGGTTTCTTGATCATGTTTCACTGGTGGAATTTTATTTGACATATATTTCTAACGTAAAATAACACCTAAGGAAAATTCCCTGCATGAGGAACTAAAGCTATCATTTGGTCACCTTAAGGGCAGAGTTTTGAGATAAAGGGCAGACATCAACAATAAACAGTATGATCTCATCTGTAGAAATCCATTAAGGAGAGTACAAGGAAATATGCTTAATGTCAACAGTGACCCTCTGAGTGTAAGGGTCTGGAGGAGGTTTCTTTTCCTTGATATTTTTAAAGCTTTTGACATGTTTGATCAGACAGTTTTAATTAAAGTATTCGCTTTTAAACTTGTTTTCGTTGCAAAATTCTGTGCTTTGTGACTTACTCGATTGAAGCGACCCTCTTCATCAATTGATAATCATTTCGCGCTTGTTTACAATATACCTAAATTTGATGTGGAAACCTAATAGAAACGTCTTTATTTTCATCTGCTCAGTTTGAATATAGATTGATGAAGATATGACTAATGATGCACTATATACATCATACTTGGGTCATCGTATTAAGTAATATTACACACCCTAGGATTTTTTTTCAAGTTTATTTGGTTCATTTTAGTTTATTAAATTTTTAAAAAGAAGTACCTTTGAATCCTTTGTGTCACATTCTCTCAAATGTGCTCAGGACTTTGGGAAATTTAACTTATGCTTTTCTTTCTTTCTTAGTATGCTTTTCAGGAAGCCTTGAACGGTGCAGGGGATAAACTTGTAGTAGTTGACTTTTCAGCCACGTGGTGCGGGCCTTGCAAAATGATCAAGCCTTTCTTCCATGTGAGTATGAAGCCAGTTCTGCTTTAGAAGAAGTTCTGTACTTCGGGTTGGTGGTGGCCACGCTAGGAAAGGACAGAGTGTTTTGTTGTTGGATATTTGGTCTGCAAGTAATGGTGTAACGACTTCAGGGGCACCTGGCTGTCTCAGTCTATAGCACGTGGGACTCTGGATCTCGGGGTCATGAGTTGGAGCCTGGCGGCATTGGGTGTAGAGATTACTTGAAATCTTTTAAAATAAAGTAGAAGTAATAGTGTAACAACTTAAACAATTTAGTTTTGACACATGTGTAGCCCACTGAAGACAACTGTCAGACCTTAACGTGGTTGTCTTCAGTGGTTTTTTTTTTTTTTTCCCCTTGGGGTTGAAACCCAGGCCCTATTTGAAATCCAGGCCTCAGAAGTGGATGTGCCACATTCTTTTATGCTAGGAGGAATTTGGTTCAGAGAGACCATATGTCCTTTGTGCTTACCTGGTCCCTAGTCTGAATTTTTGGATCTTTCATTAGTAGTTTATATTTTATTATTTTCTATGTAAGAAGCTTGAGTATAGTGACTGCCATCTTTCTGGATTTTTCATTTTAAATTTTCCAGTCCCTCTCTGAGAAGTACTCCAACGTGGTGTTCCTTGAAGTAGACGTGGATGACTGTCAGGTATGTGACTGGAAATCTGGAATACCACTGACCTTTTCACATTGGCCTTTTTCTCTGAATTGCAAGTGCTTGTTTCCATACATGTATGAAATACGAGAACTACAGTCCTAGCCAAAAAAGGTAATTGTGCCAATTATGAGCTTATCTTAGCTATCAGGAGCTATGTATATCCTAAAATAAGCATAAAAACAGGTGGTTGAGGCTTCTGTACCTTACCAGTCACCTTCCTAAAAGCTTATACACTCAGTGTAACAATGAGATGCTCAGTAAATTGAAATTGAATTGGATTATGGTAACTAAATCTACAGACTTAAAAATTGGGAGACCACTTTTAAGATTCTTTGTGAACTAGTGACATGAGAAAGTAGAATCATAAGCTCACTCATCTTGCTTGCTTTTAGTCAATTAGAAAACCCAGCGTTTTAAAGAACACCAAGGTGCTTGAGAGCAGAGAGAAATTTGAGGGTTGATTTAATTTTACAAATGCTTGTTTAGGACTCTGTACTGTTCCACATGCTTTACAAGTATTGATTCATTTAATCCTTGGTGCTGTCCATCCCCATTTTACAGATGAGAAAATAGGTTGTCCCTGGAGTTACAGTAAGTGGCAGAGTCAGGATTTAAAATGAGGTCTTCTGACCTCCCAGCCCTTGCTCTTAACCAGCACACTTCAGAGGAGACGCTGGCACAGGGTGGGTACAGATCCCCATTCCTGGCCCAAGGCTTGCTTCCCCTAGAGCCCACTGCACTAGGATAGCCTGTTCACGTTCAAGAACAGCACCTGGGAGTTCTTTACAGATATGTGGGCATTTTTCCCTTAGTCCCAGGGAGGCAGAAGGGTTTAGGGTATGATGTGGCCAAAAGGGTGCTCACCCGGGTTCCAGGCCTGGCTCTGGGACTTCTGCTTTAGGGTAACATCTCTTCTCCCTTGAGCTTTGGTTCTTTAAGACCAGATTTATATACCTGCCCCGTTAGCCTCCCAGGGTGGCTTATTCATTGAACAAACAGGGAGTGTTTAGTAAAGGTACGAAAGGTTTGTAAAAACAGGTCTATGGCAGTACTTTCTAAACCCGTGAGGGTGCACCAGCACCAGGTTGCTTTTTCTTAGCCCATTTTCGATTCCATACTCATGCTTTTACTTCTCGTTTTCCTTTCATACCTAGGAAACTCCTAGCTGTAAGCTTCACTTCTTCTCCAGGAACCTTCTCTGCCCAGACTAGGTTAGCTTCCTGTCCTCCATGTCTCCGTGTCGTCCTTGCCTCTCTTTTCCCCTTGCATTTATGGTAGAATGGGGAGGATCCCATACCTAGACTGCCTGCTTTATTTTCCAGTTGTATCTCTTATCAGCTGTGCCTCAGTTTGAGCCTACATATAATGGCAGTGTTTATCCAGCATCATAAAGGAGTTGTCAGGATTATGTGAGATGATCCCTACAGTTAGTGCCTGGCACGTGTTCACAGCTAGTATTACAGTCTTTTTGTCTGTCCTTTACCATTAGTCCCTGGGAGTTTCTTGGGACCAGAGACTCTGTCTTATTTACGTGGCTGGCATGTAGTAGGAGTAGAATGAATTTCTTTTGGAAGGTAAAGCGATTGTTCTCAGGTGTCCCAGAGTTGTAAGAAAATGAGAGTACAGGGGCGCCTGGGTGGCACAGCGGTTAAGCGTCTGCCTTCGGCTCAGGGCGTGATCCCGGTGTTATGGGATCGAGCCCCACATCAGGCTCCTCCGCTGTGAGCCTGCTTCTTCCTCTCCCACTCCCCCTGCTTGTGTTCCCTCTCTCGCTGGCTGTCTCTAACACTGTCGAATAAATAAATAAAATCTTTAAAAAAAAAAAAAGAAAAGAAAAGAAAATGAGAGTACACAGCAGGTGCTTGTGAACAAACTCTCGCTCCCAATCTAAACCTACCTTACAGACTTATTTTTTCTATATGGTCACTTTAGCCAAGTGAAAGTGGTACCTGGAAGGGACTAGAGAGACTGATTGCTGACTGGTCCTGTGACCCTATCAGATAGTAAGTGAATCTCCTAAGTTTTTATTGGGAGATGACAACATGTGCTACGTGCTATGCTAGGCGTATGCGTTAGGTCCCTAAATCCTCAGGCAGCTGGGATAACAGTTTTTATCAGTACTCCCATAGAACAGATCATGGGACTGCCGCACAAGACGGGGGGTAGGTCAGTCAAAGCAGGTTGACCCTTGCACCTTACCAGACCCTGGACAGGTGTTCTCACTGCCGGAATCCAAAACCTCGGGGAAGGAGATATGCAGAGCAAGCAAGGACTTTGTATGACAGAACTCCTCCTTCACGTCTGATTAGCGTGTACACCCTCAAACTTTCTAGGCCTTGGAGTGACCCTCTCACAAGTTGGGGACCTTTCAGTTTGCCTCTGTGTTCTAAAGATTGAGCAACGCACAGCGTTTTACTTTGAATACCTTTAATGATACTATTACAACACCATCTAAATAGTCTCATCGACCAGTTATGGAGTTAAAAATTGAACTAATTCCAGAATCCTTTGGTCACATACATGTAACAGTGTCTATCAGCTCCTACTTACCTGGATATTCTGAATTACCCTCCTAGCTAAGTCTATCAAAAAGCAGTTCATTAAACAATCAGGCAGTTGTTTTTCCTCATGAAATTTGCAGCTCTAGGTAAAACCATCCCCTCATTTCGACTCCCAAATAGAGACAAAGGATAAAAATTACTTCAGTCACATTTCTTAGTATTAGATCATATCATTAATGGATGAAATTTTTAATGAGTGAACCTCATTAAAAATAAATTTTTTTGCAGATAATTCCCTGCCGATGAATTTCAGACTTAGGGTAGTTTGTAGTGTCTTTGGCATAAGCAACGTATAATTTTAACAGAAGGCTCTGTAAGCACTTGGGCAGGAAGAAGTTACCTTTTAGTGTAATAGATTCAAACGGAAATTTTTCCAGGCCTGGAAAGATTAGGAGGCATGGGCATATAATGTGATACACAATTTTGTATTTACAGAAAAGTAGGAGTACCAGCCCTTTTGAAAATGATAGACTTGACTCTGGTCTGGACTCTGTATAGGTTAGGCTACTTACTTTATAAATTAAAGTAATTTAGACCTGATAATTGTGCAGCCTTTTAGAACAACATTTGTTTCTGTTTTGATTAGATGAGTTAATAGAAGTGAAAAAAGCAAGTTTAAAGTTAATGGAGTTTTAAGCTAGAAACCAACGAAACTAAGTTTAGTAAGGCAAAAAGTAGTCTTACTACACTTACTAATAAAAAACTTAAAAACAATCAGATTGGGCAAAACTATAGGGATGGAGAACAGATGAGGGCAGAGGGCTGGGGGGGATTGGAGCATGAAGGAGCTGCTGAGGAAACTAGCAGAGCAAGGAAAACGTCCGTATCTTGATTTTGGTGGTATGTGACTGCGTTTGTCAGAACTCAGGACTTAAAGTGAATTTCACGGTTTTTAAAATTCCCAGTTGTTTATAAAAACAGGTTAGTTGATGCCTCCGAGAGGTGGGCTAGTTTTATTTTTAAGTGAGGAAAGTGTAAACTTCCATTGTAACTAAATTTTTAAGTACAAATACCTTTAGAGTCACTAGAGGAATAGGCAAATTAGTCCATAGAAAGAGAAAGAAAAATGTTAAGATCAAATGCTCGTTAGGAACCAACACTTGACTGAAGTCCATAAAAGATCTTGGTAGACAGGTGTACGGTGTTCCTGGATAGTGACTCAGGATTAAAACATCAATGCTCCCAAGTTTGTCCGATGCAATCTCAATGTGACATTTTGGGGCCATTGATTGTCATTCTGAAATAATACCGTCAGGAAAGTCCTGGAAAGTATTTATAAAAACAAACACTAACTGGGAGAGAAGTTGTGGGGGATGAGAAAGGTCAAGTCCCGTAAACACACACTGTATTAGCTGCACTGATTAACACGGCGTGGTCTTGTAACCAGGGTAGGCAGGTGTACCGTGGAACAGAATAGAAGGTCACATTCGGGGGTAAGATGCTGCAGCTCTTCCTCATTCTTTGTCTTCTAGGTTTTACTTGGGAATAAACAAAAATCCTAGAAAATATTGAACATACTTAGAGAAATGATGGACATTGTCAAGCACATTAACCACTCTGGTTCTCGTAGTCTCAAGAACTTAACTGTTTTCTTCTTTTGCCACTGAGGAAATGGGCCTGGAAATGAAGTCCGTTTGATGCTAAAGCCCATGCCTTTAATGAATGGGGTAGAGAAGGCCTGATGGCAAAAATCATGATAAATATTGATTGATTGATACATATTAAAACTACCTCCCAATGTGAATGTGTATCTAGAGCCTTTAAAAGGAGCAGGGTTCTTTCTCGTAACAATTTGGCTTCCAGGGGTGGCGATGGACCCGGATGCGGAGAGATCTGTGTAGGAAGATGCAAGTGTTTGCTTGAAGCAACAATCAAAGCCTTTTACATATTGACCGTGGATTAGTTCCATTGATGCCGTGTCCATTGGACCATGAAAAAGAACTGTGTCCTTTTCATGGGGAAGGTCCATTGAATGCACATTATACTGAGTGTATGGGTGCCTCGCACACAGCACAGGTTTTAGAAACACAGCGTTGAGATACAATAGTGAGATGCTGGCAGTAGCTCGTCGAGAATAGGAATGGTTTCTCTCTTCCTATTTTTCTGCATTGAAGGTGGATTATACTTATGGAAATAAAAATGATCTTCCTTAATAAGCGCAGCAATTTCACTTTAAGGTGTTTGCCCTAGGATGTGTCTGAAAATTTATTCAGAAGGATGTACATAAATTGTAAATAACAAAGCCTCACTTTGGGAGATTAAGGTTCGGAATCCTAGGTCATTTTAAAAGAAACAAAACAGCAAACTACTTTCATACCAAGTGAAAGAAAACTCCATTCTTTAAAAATTTACCGTGTAAAGATTTGACTGTAATTTTTAAAAGTATTTTAAAAATACAGTTCATAGTCTTCTCTCTCGAAGCCTTGGCACCACTTTCCAGCATTCATCCTTTTTCTGGTTTTTTAAGCCGTTGTACCCGTGTAGGAATGCTGGACTCTGGGTAGATGAGGGGTAAGGCGTCCGGAATCTGAGAACATCGGTTAGACTCTCACGTTCATTGACTGAGAGGAGACCCTGTATTGGCTGCTGATAAAGCTTTCTGTCAGAAAGTTGTGATGACCCTCCGGGTTCTGTGTCGCCTGCCTTCGTGCGCGATGCAGCTGGGTCACGCCCCCTGGGGGTTATCAGAGTGGGGAGGAGGCGGCTCCTCGTTCCCGGGTGGCTGCCCTTCACCCATCGATATGAAAGTGAGCTCCCGTCTCCTTGGAGGCTTCTGCCAACTGCCTGCATGAAGGGTGGTGTCCGACCGACCAGTGGCTTCCATGGGCACAAGAGAGGGAGGGGCTGAGGCAAGTGCTGTGAGGGTGAGCCTGCTGTTCCCACATATGCAGGGTCAAGGGCTATCTGCTCTTGGTCAACCAGTGCAAAGACTCATGAGCCAAGCAACGCATCTGGACCGGATTCAGCCCCACAGACCACCAGTTTTCAGTCCTTTACCTCAGCCAATCCCCTTCTCCCCTTCTAACTTGTCTCCTGATTTCCTGAATCCTCATCCACAGTTCTTCCAGAACCTGGACACGTGCAGTTCATAGTTTCCCTGTCAGCTCTCCGCCCCATTTCCAATCTTGGATGCCCTTGCCACAAGGGAGGTACCGGCACCGTAGAATCCTCATTGTGGTGGTCTTACCCCATGTTCTTGGTAACCTCCCTAAGCGTTCAGACCCTGTTAGTCATCTTTATTCTAGGCATTACTGTCCTCGTGCCTCTTCGTCTGCTAGCATTTAGAGGAAAAGTCAAGGGTATCTGGAAGGAACTCCCAAGTAGTACCCACTACCCTTCCTGCCCAAGCTACCAACAAAGCACATTTATAAAGCTTTAAAACTACACTGTGTTTTTTTCCAGTCTCCAAGGAGGTGAACTTGGGCTGGCATGCTGCCATTACTAGTGGCTCTGACGGCTACCTTTTTTTTAGTCTTGTACCCTCCTGAGTACTAAACTAGAAGTCACCACGACACCGTCCTTTCCTCTGGAAGCTGTTTAGTTTCTGATGTGGTTCTCAGTTCAGCCTCTTTGGGTTGCTGTCCTCCACTGCGTTTGCTTCTTAGCTACGGTGTGGTTCTGCCTTTCTTTCCCAAGCCTCTTGAGAACCATGCAGACCTTTTCAATCCCTAATAGATCTCTTCATCGGAAATTCTTGTCCAAATGAAACATTTTCGGAGGCATTTCCCCCCAACCCTTGTGTGAACAAGGCATTGGGAGGAGCGCGTTAGAAGTTTCCATTTAGTGTTCCGTTAACAGAATTAGGGAATGCTTGAGACTTCAGGGACCTTTGTTTCTGATATGCAGCCAGATTTAAGAACCTACAAGTAAATGTTTAATTAAAAGCAGAAAGAAATGGTGTAAAGCTTTGCCTTTAGGTTACGAGGCCTTTGTTCTTGAACGGTTCTTTGGTGAGTGAATTGTTGGTCCTCTTGCTAACGCTGTGTTTTAATCTTTATGACCGTCAGCTGTGGACTCCACTGCCAGAGTAAGACTGGAAGAACTAGGAGCAAAGAACAGTACTAATTCTGAGGAATAGTTATTATAATCCCGAGTATAGTTACAGGAGGATTTGTTATTGCTTCTTTATACTTGAAATAGCCAAGATACAATTGGATTAAACCACTTCGCTGGGTCATTGTAGGTGTCTGATGCATTCTGCCTGTGGGGGGCCCCCCAAGAGAGGAGTGCATATTAATTTTCATTGAGAATATAACCAGTTTTCATTCATCCTGTCAATTTTCATATGCTTAAAAATGTCCTAATGCTGACTGGTGAGGTATATTGGGGGGGGGGTCTGGTTAGCGATTACTCTGGTCGAAGCTCAACACTCAGTCTTGTTCTTACCCCTTCCCCTCCCCCCACAGGATGTTGCCGCAGAGTGTGAAGTCAAATGCATGCCCACCTTCCAGTTTTTTAAAAAGGGACAGAAGGTGGGTACATCTGACCTTATGTCCAGCTGGCCAGTAGGAAAACATGGTAGAAATTAAGACACTGAAGGGACTTATCCCTGCCCATGAAAAAGCCTGTGCCCGTTTTCTACTTTTAATAATGTTTAAATAGGTCATTCTTCGTTACGTGCATGCTGTGACATCTAATTGAAAATCGATCTGTGTTAGAACTAGTCACCCATCCCATGACTGGTGCTTCGTATTTGTTAAGTACATTTATCTTTGAGAGATAAGAAATAGTATCTGTCTTAAACACAGACTAAGATGGGGCGGGAAACAACCTTGTTTTTAACCTCAAATTTACATCTCTGGCTTACAGCCAGTTCTTTCAAGTAAGATTATACTTCCTCTCCATTCCCCCCCTCCCCCATTCTGTAATATCTCGGTCACGAAATATGGATACAATGCTATATCTAACCACAATTCAATATTTTCTTAACAGGTGGGTGAATTTTCTGGAGCTAATAAGGAAAAACTTGAAGCCACCATAAATGAATTAATCTAATTCTGTTTTTGGAAAACATAACCAGCCCTTGGCTGTGGAAAACTTGTAATTTTTTTTATTTACTAAAAGGAAAGATCAAGTATGAAGACTCTATACCCAACTGCCAGCTGATTATAAATGACAATAAAATATTAATTTTACCCTTTTTAAACCTGGTGTGTTTGAATGGCTTTCAGAATAAATGAAATGTGGCCATTAGATGACATTTAATGTCCTAATTTCATATATTCTTGATAACTTTTTAGTGACATTGTAGGCCACTGATGGACTCCTGTGAACAGAGAAAATCATGTTCTCTGCTGTAGGAGGTAAATCTCCTGATGTCTGAATGAGCCTCATGACCAAAATTGAGGTCCATCCATGAGGGAATTTTCTCTGGTTTGAGATTCCAGTCTCGAAGGTCACAGTGAACTGCTGTTTTACTAGTGGTGACGGAGTCTTATTCTATCCATTAGCTGTTCTTCACGGTTAGTTCACAAGGGAGTTCTGCAAACACGGCCGTGGGAATTTTGATTCTCTTCAAGTATCTAAAACTGGTTTTATAGGCCGGGTAGACGTATTAACCTAAGTGGTAAAGGGTGTCAAAGTTACTGGTCATTTCATTAAACAACATTAAGGGTTTCATAGATCAGTGTTAGAGAATAGAGAGCCTAGAAATAAACCCACACGTGTGCTTAGTCTGACAAAAGAGACATGAGTATACAATGGAGAAGAGTCTCTAATAAATGGTATTGGGAAAATTGGACAGCTACATGCAAGAGATGAAACTGGGCCACCTTCTTACACCATAAACAAAAATGGATTAAAGACCTGAATGCGAGAGACCCGAAAGTATAAAACTTCTAGTACTCTGACATCAGCCCCAGCAACATTTTTCTAGATGTGTCTCAGGCAAGGGAAAAAAGCAAAAATAAACTATTGGGACTATACCAAACTAAAAAGCCTTTGCACAGAGAAGGAATCCAACAGAAGGCAACCTACTGAATGGGAGAAAATAATGCAAATGATAGGTCCAATGACGGGCTGATAATCCAAAATATAAAGAATTTACACAACACCAAAATAATCTGATTTTAAAAATGGACAGAATCTGAATAGACATTTTTTCCAAAGAAGACCTACAGATTGGCCAACAGACACACGAAAAGATGCTCCAAAGTCAATCAGAAACGCAAATCAAGACCACACTGTGATACCACCGCACACCTGTCAGCATGGCTAGAATCAAGAAGTAACAAGTGTCGACAAGGATGTGGAGAAAAAGGTTAGTGGGAATACAGATTGGTGCAGCCACTGGAAAACTGGAGTTTCCTCAAAAAATTAGAAAGTACCTAACCAGTAATTCCATTACTGGGTTTTTACCCATCAACAAAAAACCCCACTGATTTAAAAAGATGCACACACCTCTGTGTTTATTGCAGCATTATTTGCAATAGCCAAGACAGGAGATAGGGAAGCACCCAAGTGTTCAGTAACAGATGACTGGATAGAGAGATGGTATGTGTATATATACACACAATGGGGTATTAGTCATTAAAAAAATCAGGTCTTGCCATTTGCAGCAACATGGGTAGACTCGAGAGTATTATGCAAAATGGAATAAGACAAAGACAATACCATAGGATTTCACTTGTATGTGGAATCTAAAAAACAAAAATGAATAAATAAGCAGAATCAGACCTATAAATACAGAGAACTGACAGTTGCGGGGGATGGGGCGTGGAGTGGTGGATGGGCAAAATGGGTGAAGCATAGTGAGATACAAGTCGCGAATAAGTCACAGGACAAAAGGTAGAGCACGGAATATAATCAGTGATATTTTAAGTGTTATATGATGACAGATGGTAGCTACACTTGCAAGTTTAGAATATATAGACTTATCACTGTTGTACTTTTCAAATTAATTTAACATTGTGTGTCAACTATATTTGTTTCTAAAATTCCTCCCCCAAAGCGGGGGGGGGAGGAAAAAAAAAAAGTCAAACCCAGAGTGTAAAAAACAAAAAGGTGTTCTAGACACAGCAAAGGGCTAGATGTGTAAGAAACAGTTTTTAAATTTGTATAATGAAAATCAGAATTAATCATATGCTGTGGACCATCCTCATGTTAATTTAATTTCTACAACAATCCTAGGAGATAGGTACTGTGATCCCCATTTTCCCAGTGAAGAAACAGGCAAAGAGGTTAATTCTCCAGTGTCACACCAGTCAGAAGATGGGAGATTTGAAGCAAGGGAGTCTGGAGCCCAAGTACATACTCTCAACCACTATACCGCCTCCTGGTTAAAAATCTGACTAGAAAAACAATGAGCCTTACCTAGGTTTCTTCATCTAAAATTGGAATGCTGAACTTAGAAAATCTCTCAAAAAAGTGAATACCTACTCTGCTAGATAGGACTACAGCTGTGACTAAAGACACCCTTCCCATAGAGCTTATATTCTAGAAAGGAAGGCAAACTAGTGAATAGGAGCCTAGTATATCCTAGGAGGCCAAAACAAATGGGCACAGTAATTGAGAAGAGTGGGACTTGCTTTGGATGGAGTATTGAGGGGACTAAGATGTGAGACCTGATGAGTGTAAAGGACTCCAAATGCAGAGTCAGGGAACCCACTACAGCAGAGAGAATGCCCCACACAAAGGCCGAGTCAAGAAAAAGCTTGGCATAGCAGAACCATCAGAAGCATGAAATAAGGGGCGCCTGGGTAGCTCGGTTGGTTAAACATCTGCCTTCAGTGCAGGTCATGATCTCCAGGTCCTGGGTTCGAACACCACATCAGGCTTTCTGCTCAGTAGGGAGTCTGCTTCTCTCTCCCGCTCCCTCCCCACTGCTTGGTCTCTCGCTCTTTCAAAACCTGAGAGAGAGAAAGAGATGCTTCATCAGTGTGCATTCAAATGAAGATGTCGTACAGGCTGTTGGATACTAGTGTAGAACTCAAAGGGCAGGTCTGGACTGGCATAGGAATTTGGAAGACATGGCCATCCCTCAATGACCTGCGTGTTTAGATGGCTCTTAAAAACAGGAATCTAGGAGATCACCCAGGAAGATAATCCACAGAATGAAGAAGACTCAAGACAGCCTGAAAAACTCCCAGTATTTAGAGACCAAATAGAACAGGAACCAACAAGAGACGCTTAATGGTTTTTCTTCTTCTCACCTGGCCACCTGTAAGAAGGATTTATCCTAAAAGCAAAGAGGAGAATATTTCAAAAAGAAAGGCATATCAACTATCAAATGCTAAAAAAAACATGGACAAGCTAAGAAATAGCAGAGGAAAACATAATGGAGGTGGTGATTGTGACAAAATAAATAAGTCCTATGGAAAGATAGGAATGGAAGCCGGATGGGTGAGGAACGAAGAATTATCAGAAATAACACAGGAATCACATTATGCAGTGTAAAGAAGAATGTCCAAGGATGATTATTCTAGGATTTTTTATAGCAGCTCAAAATTGGATTGCTATCAATAGTGGAGTAGCTAAATTAAAGATGATAAATCTGTTCCAAGTAATATAAAGTAAGGAGCTATTAATGCTGAAATAGGAAAATATCAAAGTCACTGAGTAGAAAATAAGTAAAACCAAGTTGTAGAACAATATTAACAATACAGAATAGTAGGATTCCACCTGTATAAAACGTGAGACAGGATAGCTCTCTCTATAGGTAAACCTGCATGTAAATTAACATGAATAGATCTTCGAGGAAATATTTCTAATTACAGCAGTGACTTCTGGAGAAGGAAGGCAGGTAGAGATTAATGGTTTTTAGTTTTATCTACAGATGCTTGGATGTATCATAAGAATGTCTTATGCATTACTTTAAAAAAATTAAGTGAATAGGGCACCTGGGTGGCACAGTCAGTTGGGCTTCCAACTCTTGATTTTGCCTCAGGTCGTAATCTCAGGGTCATGAGATTGAGTCCTGTGTCTGGCTCTGTCCTCAGTGTGGAGTCTCCTTAGGACTCCCTCCGCCTCTCCCTCCACCCCACCCCCTGCACTCTCACTCTAATAAATCTTTTTTAAAAAAGTAAGTGAATAGAACGTAAAGAAAGGGAAGCAGAATTTGTAGTACTCATGGGAAATTTTGTCCTAGAGTGAGAGGTGGGATTAATAAATAGTGTTTAAGATAGCAGGTTTGCCAGCATCCAAATGGAAATGTACAGAGGTAGAGATTGGTTTTGTAGAAAAGATACCTGAAAAAAGAAATTCCTTATGTAGTCAAGAGAGAATAGGATTTGGAGTATAATGGAAGACACTAGTCTCATGTAGGAGGAACGTCATTTCTTCCATCATAACCAGTGGATTAAAGATGGGTGCATGAGCACCTAAATACGTAAAACAAGTTTTAACAGACCTAAAGAGAGGAACAGAGAGCAATAAATAGTAGGGGACTTCAATAACCCACTTATATCTGTGGATAAATCATCCAAACTAAAACACTTAAACTAAAAATAATAATAAAAATAAAATAATAATAAAAATAATAAAAATAAAATAAAAATAATAAAAATAAAAAAATAAAATAATAAAAATAAATTAAAAATAAATATAAATATAAATAAATAAACAAATAAACAAAATAAATAAAATAAATAAAAATAAATAAATAGAGGCGCCTGGGTGGCACAGCGGTTGAGCGTCTGCCTTCAGCTCAGGGCGTGATCCCGGCGTTATGGGATCAAGCCCCACATCAGGCTCCTAGGCTCCTCTGCTAGGAGCCTGCTTCTTCCTCTCCCACTCCTCCTGCTTGTGTTCCCTGTCTCGCTGGCTGTCTCTATCTCTGTCGAATAAATAAACAAAATCTTTTAAAAAATAAATAAATAAATAAAAATAAATAGGCCTCAAACACCACATTAGACCAGATGGATAGAACAGATGATATAGCACATCTCATCCAAAAGCAATAGAATAAACATTCTTCTAAAGTGCATGTAGAACATTCTCCAGGATAAATCATCTTAGGCCACAAAACAAGTCTTAAGTTTAAGAAGACTGAAATCATATCAAACATTCTCTTCCAACTACACTGGTATGACGCTAGAAATCAATTATGAGAAGAAAGCTAGAAAATTCACAAATATGTGAAGATTAAACAACATGCTATTGAACAACCAATGGGCCAATGAAGTCAGAAGAGAAATACGTGGACACAAATGAAAACGGACTACAAACCCAAACTCATGGGACACAGCAAAAGCAATTCTAAGAGGAAAGTTCACAGTGCTAAATGAACCTCAAGAAGCAAAAACCTTTAACTTTACACCTCAAGGAACTAGAAAAAGAATGAATGAAGCCCCATACCTAGGAATAAACTTAATCAAGGAAGTAAAAGACCTGTACTCTGAAAACTACAAAACAATCATGAAAGAATTTGAAGACTACGCAAACAAATGGAAATATATTCCATCCTCATAGATTGGGAGCATTAATGTTTTTAAAATGTCCATACTACCCAGAAGCAATCTAGATCCAATATAATTCCTATCAAAATACTATTTTTTTTGCTTTGTTTTGTTTTGTTTTTTGTTTTTTACAGAACCAGAAAAAGTTAATACTAAAATTTGAATGGAACCATAAGAGACCCTGATTAGCGAAAACATTTTTTTTAAAGATTTTATTTATTTATTGACAGAGAGAGAGACAGCCAGTGAGGGAGGGAACACAAGCAGGGGGGAGTGGGAGAGGAAGAAGCAGGCTCCCAGTGGAGGAGCCTGACATGGGGCTCGATCCCAGGACCCCGGGACCACGCCCTGGTCCAAAGGCAGACGCTTAGCGACTGAGCCACCCAGGCGCCCCAAACCAAAACACTCTTAAGAAGATAAGCTGGTGACAGCGCAATCACAGATCTCAACATACCCTACAAAGCTATAATAAAACAGTATAGAACTGGCACAAAAATAGAGTCATAGATCGATGGAACAGAATAGAAAGCCCAGAATTAAATCCACACTTGGATGGTCAATTAACCCACAACAAAGGGGGCAATATACAATTAGGAAGAGACCATCTCTTCAATAAATGGTGCTGGGAAAACTGGACAGCTCCATGCGAAAGAATAAAACTAATCCACTTTTTACACCATATACAAAAATAAACTCAAAATAGATTAAAGGCCTAAACAGGAGGCCTGACAACATAAAACTAGAACTTTGCAATGCTTTGGCATTGGCCACAGCAACATTTTTCTAGATAGTCCTCCTCAGGCAAAGGAAACAAGCAAAAATAAACTATTAGGATTACGCCAAACTATTGGGACTGCACAGCAAAGAAAACCAACAGAATGGAAATGCAGCCTATCAAACAGAAGATACTTTCAAACGATCTGACAAGGGGTTAATATCCAAAATATAAAGAACTTATACACACCCAAAAAGTCTGATTAAAAAATGAGCAGAGAAGGACACCTGGGTGGCTCAGTCAGTTGAGCATCCAACTCTTGATTTCAGCTCAAGTCATAGTCTCAGGGTCCTGGGATTAAGCCCCATATTGGACTCTGTGCTCAGCGTGGAGTCTGCTTGAAATTTCCCTCCCTCTCTCTCTGCCTCTGGCTCTCACCGTGCTGTCTAAAGTAAATAAAATCTTTAAAAAAAAAATGGGCAGAGAATCTGAATAGTCATTTTCCCAAAGACATCCAGATGGCCAAGAGACACATGAAAAGATGCTCAACATCACCCATCAGGGAAATGCGAACCAAAACCACAGTGAGATATATCCCCTTACACCTGTCAGAATGGCTAGAATAAAAAAAAAGACAAGAAATCACAAGTGATGGTGAGGAGATGGAGAAAAATGAACCCTTATGCACTGTCGGTGGGAATGTGAATTGGTATATAGTCACTGTGGAAAACAGTATGGAAGTTCCTCAAAAAAAATTAAAATAGAGCTAGCATGCAATCTAGTGATTCCACTACTGAGCATTTACCCCCAAAAAACTAATTTGAAAAGATAGCTGCACCTCCATGTTCATTGAAGCCAAGATGTGGAAACAACCCAAGTGTCCATCAACAGGTGAATGGATAAATGTGATTATGTGAATGCACATACGTACACATAGATGTGATATATATGCATATACACACACACACGTGCACACAATAGATTACTCAGCCATAAAAAAAAAGAGATCTTGCCATTTGCAACATGGATGGACCTAGAGGGTAGTATGCTAAGTGAAATAGGTCAGAGAAAGACAGATTCTATATCATTTCACTTATATGTGGACTCCAGAAAAACAAAAAGTCCAAAAGCAGAAGCAGATCCATAAATACAGAACAAACTGGTGGTTGCCAGAGCTGAGGGAGTTGGGGGGAGGGGTGCACAAAATGGCTGAAGGTAGTGGGCGGTACAGGCCTCCAGTTACAAAAATGAAAAAGTCCTGGAAATTGAAAGGTACAGCACAGGGAATATAGCCAATGGCATTGTAATAGCTCGTTGGTGACTCTCGGTAGCTACACTTGTGGGGAGCTCAGCATAACATATAGAGTTGTTGAACCACAATGTTGTACACCTGAAGTCGATGTGACTGTGTGTCATCTATACGTCAACAGACATGCTTTGATGAAGGGGGGAAAAGGAAAAAAAAAAAAGGAAGCCTAAAAGTTAGAAGGAATAACAACTGTCAGAGCATAAACAAATGAAATAGAGACCACGAAGACGACAACCAAACAGATCAGTGAACCCAAGAACTGGCTCTTTGAAAAGGTAAACAAAACTGACAAATCTTTAGATGAACGCAAGGACAGGAAAAAAAAAAAAAGGAAACTCAAAAAAGAAATGAAAGATGTTACAACTGATACCACAGAAATACAAAAGATCTGAAGAGGCTACTGATAAGATGTGCCAACAAGTTGGACAATGTAGAAGAAATGGTTAAGTTCGCAGAAACATACAACCTTCCAAGACTGAATCATGAAGAAATAGAAAGTCTGAACAGACTGATTTGCTAGTATGGAGTAATCGAAAATTTCCCAAAAACAATGATGACAACAACAACAAAAGCTACATGACCAGATGGATTCACTGGTGAATTGTATCAAATATTTGAAGAATACTAATCCTTCTAAAACTCTTCCAAAAAAAAAAAAAATAGAGGATGAAAGAACATTTCCAAACTCCTTTTTTGAGGCCGGCATTACCTTGATGCCAAAACCAAGACAAGAGCATTGCAAAAAAGAGTAAATGATAAGGCCAATATCCCTCATGAACATAGATGCAAAAACATTCAAGTGTTAGCAAGCGGAATTCAACAATACAATAAGAGGATCATATACCACGACCGAGTGGGATTTATTCCAAGGATATAAGGATGGTTCAGAACCCAGGAAAGTCTATCAACATGGTATACTACACTAACAAAACGAAGGAGAAACGTTTCATGATCACACCAATAGATGCCAGAAAGCATGACAAAATTTAACATCCATTTATCATAAAAATTCTCAGAGTAGGTGTAAAGGGAACATACCTCAACATAATAAAGGCCATATATGTTGAACCTGTGGCTAACATTATGCTCAATGACGAAAAGCTGAAAGCTTTTAGTCTAAGACCAGGAATAAGACAAGGATTCCCCACTCTCACCATTTTTTAGTCAACATAGTCCTAGTCAAAGCAATTAGGCAAGAAATGGAAAAAAAGACATCCAAATTTGAAAGGAAGTAAAACTGTCACTATTTGCAAATGACATATCATATATAGAAACCCTGAAGATTTCATACACACACACACCCACACATACACACACACACACACACACACACACACAAAACCACCATTCGAATAAATGAATTAAGTTACAAGATACAAAAATTGATACACAGAAATCTTTGTTCCCATACACAAATGAACTATCAGATTATAAAAAGAAATTTAAAAAGTCCCATTTACAATTGCATCAAAAAGAACAAACTGCCTAGGAATGACTTAACCAAGGAAGTGAAAGACACATACGCTGAAAACTCCTAAGACCTTTATGAAAAAAATTGAGGATGACACAAATAAGTGGAAAGATACTCTGTGCTCATGGATTGGAGTATTCTTAAAATGTCTGAAATACCCAAAGCAATCTACAGACTCCATGCAATCCTCATTAAAATTCCAATGTCCTTTTTTGCACAAATAGAACAGTCCTAAAATTTTTATGGACCCACAAAATAGCCTAAGCAATCTTGAGAAAGATTGGAGCTGGAGGCATCACACTTCCTGATTTCAAACTATTACAATCCTATAGTAAATAAAACAGTATGGTATTGGCATAAAAAACCAAATACATAGATCAATGGAATGGAATAGAGAGCCCAGAAGTAAATCCACGAATAAAGATGCACGCAAATATAAACGGAATTGTGGGTTTGGGGATAGAAAGATGGAATGGTCATCTGATGGTTTCTATTTTCTAAGATGAAAGTAAGAGGAAAGCAAGCAGGCAATTTTAAAGGAGAAAGTATGAAACAGTAGTTGTC
Source organism: Ursus americanus (assembly GCF_024610735.1). Taxonomy (NCBI): domain Eukaryota; kingdom Metazoa; phylum Chordata; class Mammalia; order Carnivora; family Ursidae; genus Ursus; species Ursus americanus. The sequence goes on from NC_142144.1 coordinate 22,346,912, forward strand.
AAAAGGGGGAAGTACACGATGGTTTCTAGGCAGGACTGAGTGCCCATGAGAAGTTTGTTAGGACTTCAAAACCCTGTTCTGTGCTCCTCCAGCCGTTCAGCTGCTTCAGGGAAGGCAATCAAAGGTAGAGAGAATGCAAGCAGCATAGGGTTTTAGGAGGTGAGTGCAATAGAGGGAGGAAGCAAATGAGTAGACCATATTTTCAGAGGACGGACTACACTGATGCAGTGTTTTTATAAAAGGAAATTATCACAGCTGGATAAAGGTAAAAGCGAAGCTAGGAGGAGCCTGGTGGAGTTAGAAAAGCAATGGAGTCTGGGGATCAGAGGTCTTGACAAGGTCAAAAAAAGATGGCAGTGGGAGTGATTGAACAAGTGAAGGGACAGATGGGAGATGAGGAGCAGGGCAGGATTTCAGAGGTAATGCAGATTCCAGGGAAGATAAGGACTAAGTGACCATGAATGGGTGGAGAGGTGGGATAGAGGAAAGTGGTTGGAACACAGCAAGTCAAGGATTGGAGACCAGGGGATTACGTGATTGCTGAGAAAGAAAATGAGAATAGGGATAAGAAAATTACTAGGTGAACCATCTTTACTGAATGAGGGGGTTCGTAGACAGCAGAGGGCAGCAATAATGAGGGTTAAGAAATTGGTATAATGATGTGAATGAGTTTCAAAGGAGCGGGAAATTTTGCAGAGAGTAGTTTATAAAGGGCACGAGGGCAAGCACAAAATCCAATCACTTCCTGACTCTGGGTATGTGGAATGTAAAAGATTAGGAAGGAAGAACCCTTACAATATTTCAGTTAAGGAAGGAGTAATGTTCCAAGAATACATTGAGGGGCAACTAATATTTGATAAAGCAGGAAAAAACATCCGGTGGGAAAAAGACAGTCTCTTCAATAAATGGTGCTGGGAAAATTGGACAGCTACATGCAAAAGAATGAAACTTGACCACTATCTCACACCATACACAAAAATAAACTCCAAATGGATGAAAGACCTTGATGTGAGACAGGAATCCATCAAAATTCTAGTGGAGAACATAGGCAACAACCTCTACGACATCGGCCAAAGCAACCTTTTTCATGACACATCCCCAAAGGCAAGAGAAACAAAAGATAAAATGAATTTATGGGACTTCATCAAGATTAAAAGTTTCTGCACAGCCAAGGAAACAGTCAGAAAAACTAAGAGGCAGCCCACGGAATGGGAGAAGATATTTGCAAATGACACTACAGATAAAGGACTGGTATCCAAGATCTACAAAGAACTTCTCAAACTCAATACACGAGAAACAAATAAACAAATCAAAAAATGGGCAGAAGATATGAACAGACACTTTTCCAATGAAGACATACAAATAGCTAACAGACACATGAAAAATGTTCAAAATCATTAGCCATCAAGGAAATTCAAATCAAAACCACACTGAGATACCACCTTACGCCAGTTAGAATGGCAAAAATAGACAAGGCAAGAAACAACAATTGTTGGAGAGGATGTGGAGAAAGGGGATCCCTCCTACATTGTTGGTGGGAATGCAAGTTGGTACAGCCACTCTGGAAAACAGTGTGGAGGTCCCTTAAAAAGTTAAAAATTGAGCTACCCTATGATCCAGCCATTGCACTGCTGGGTATTTGCCCCAGAGATACAGACGTAGTGAAGAGAAGGGCCATATGCACCCCGGTGTTCGTAGAGCAATGTCCACGGTGGCTAGATCGTGGAGGGAGCCGAGATGCCCTTCGACAGATGACTGGATTAAGAAGTTGTGGTCCATATATACAATGGAATATTACTCAGCTATCAGAAAGAACGAGTTCTCAACATTTGCTACAACATGGACGGCACTGGAGGAGATAATGCTGGGTGAAATGGGTCAAGCAGAGAGAGACAACTATCATATGATTTCTCTCATCTATGGAACATAAGAACTAGGAAGATCGGTAGGGGAAGAAAGGGATAAAGAAAGGGGGGGTAATTAGAAGGGGGAATGAAACATGAGAGACTATGGACTATGAGAAACAAACTGAGGACCTCAGAGGGGAGGGGGGTGGGGGAATGGGATAGACTGGTGATGGGTAGTAAGGAGGGCACGTATTGCATGGTGCACTGGGTGTTATACGCAACTAATGAATCATCAAGCCTTACATCGGAAACCAGGGATGTACTGTATGGTGACTAACATAATAAAAAATCATTAAAAAAAAAAAAAAGAATACATTGAGGATACAGAGGGGGCCCCTGATCTAGATTCCAGCAGATCCTTTGAGAGAGATTGGGAGGGAGGGAAAAAGGGCAGGGCAGGATTTGATCAGATTAAGGGCATGGCTCCTACTCCTGGCAGTACATTAGAAAGTTTTAGAGGAGCTTTTGGAAGGTTTTAGAGGAGCTTTACGCAACTAGTTATGTACAAGAGAAAACCTCAAAGAATATCAGCTGATTCTTCAGCAGAAATTTTGCAGGCCAGAAGGGAGTGACACGATATACTCAAAGCGCTGAAAGAAAAAAACCTACAGCCAAGAATACTCTATCCAGCAAGGCTATTGTTCAGAACAGAAGGAGAGATTAACTTGTTTGGGAAACTCTTTAAGGAATTCATGACCACTAAACCAGCCCTACCAGAAATGTTAAAGGGGACTCTGAAACAGAAAGTGGAACAGAAAGACCATAAGTAGGAGTAAGAAAAGCAGCACAGAAACAGTAAAAAATAAGTATACCCAAAAAAATTAAATAAAAATCAGTCAAAGGATTGACAAAAGGAAAGGAGGTAATATATGACACCATATACCTAAAAACGTGGGAAGGAGGAAAGGAGTAAAGAATGATTTCAAACCTCAGCAACCATCAACTTAAAAGACTGCTATACACATATGATATTATATGCAAATTACATGTGTGTTACAAATCAAAATTACAAGCTACAAATTCGTTCAAAAACCAGTACATAATTCAATCAAAAATTACAAATCAAAAACCAGTAAATAAATATGCAAAAAAATAAACAGCAAGGAATCCATGTATATCACTAAAGAAAGCCAGCAAACCATGTAAGAAAGAAACGAACTACAAAAACAACTATTAAACAAAATAGTAATAAGTACATATCTATCTATCAATAATTACTTTAATGGAGTAAATGGAGTAAATGCTCCAATCAAAAGATCCATCTATTTGCTGCCTGCAAAAAGACCTAAAGACACACGCAAAGTAAAGGGATGGAAAATCATTTATCATGCAAATGGAAGTGAAAAGAAAGCCGGGGTAGCAGTACTTCTATTGGACAAAATAGACTTTAAAACAAAGGACACTATATAATCATAAAGGGAATGATCCAACAAGAAGATATAAATATTTATAAAGATGTAAATATTTATACATCTAACATGGGAGCACGCAAACATATAAAGCAGCCTAATAACAAAGGAAGTAAATCAATAGTCATACAGTAATAATAGGGGACTTTAACACCCCATTTACATCAATGGATAGGTCACACCCAAACAGAAAGTCAACAAGAAACAGTGTCTCTGAGTGATACATTGGACTAGATGGATCTAACATATTCAGAACATTCCATCCCCAAATGGCAAAATATACATTCTTTTCAAGTGCACATTGCATATTCTCCAAAATAGAACACATATTAGGCCATAAAACAAGTCTCAACGAATTTTAAAAGATCAATTTCCAACCTCAATGCTATGAAACTAGAAATGAATTGGAAGGAAAAAATCTGGGAACAAACATAAATACGTGGAAGTTCAATAATATTCTACGAATCAATGAATGGGCCAACCAAGAAGCCAAAGAGGAAATAAATATATGGAGACAAATGAAAATGAGAACACAATGGTCCAAAAATCTTTGGGATGCAATTCTAAGAGGGAAGTTTATAACAATACAGGCCTACATCAAGAAGAATAATCTCCTTCCTCTCCCACTCCCCCTGCTTGTGTTCCCTCTCTCGCTGGCTGTCTCTCTCTCTGTCAAATAAATAAATAAAATCTTTAAAAAAAAGAAGAAGAAGAAAAATCTCAAATAACCTAACCTTATACCAAAAGGAGCTAGAAAAAGAAGAACAAACAAAACCCAAAACAGAAGGAAGGAAATAAAGATTAGAGCAGAAGTAAAGGAGATTTATATTATATGTAAAAGAATCAATGAAACCAGGAGCTGGTTCTTTGAAAAATTCAATAAAATTGATTAACTAAAAAAAAAAAAAAAAAAAAAGACTCAAACAAAATCAGCCATGAAAGAGAAGAACCACCAACATTACAGAAATACAAAGGATTATAAAAGGATATTATGAAAAGTAATATGCCAACAAATCGGGCAACCTAGGAGAAATGGATAAATTCCTAGAAACATAACCTCCCAAAACTGAATCAGGAAGAAATAGAACACCTGAAGAGACCAGTTACCAGCAAATGAATCTGTAATCAAAATATTCCCAACAAAAGTCCAGGACCAGATGGCTTCACAGGTGAACTCTACCAAACATTTAAAGAAGACTTAATACCTATTCTTCTCAAACTATTCCAAAAAATAGAAAAGGAAGGAAAACTTCCTAATTCATTCTATGAGGCCAGTATTACCCTGATACCAAAACCAGATACGGACACTCCAAAACAAGAGAACTACAGGCCAATATCTCTGATGACCATAGATGCAAATATCCTCAACAAAATATTAGCAAAAAGAAGCCAACAAAACATTAAAAAAATCTTTCAATATGATCAGGTGGAATTTATTCCTGGAATACAAGGGTAGTTCGATATTAGCAAATTAACCAACGTGATACATCCACAAGGATAGAAATAATGAGTTCAACAGATGCAGAAAAAGCATTTGACAGTTTCAATATCTAGTCACGATAAAACCCTCAACAAAGTACATTTAGAGGGAACATATTTCAACCTAATAAAGGCCATATATGAAAAACCCACAGTGAACATCCCACTCAATGCTGAAAAACTGAGCTTTCCCTTAAAGTTAGGAACAAGACAAGAATGTTCACTTTCGCCACTTTTATCTGACATAGTACTAGAAGTCCTAACTACAGCAATCAGACAAGAAATGAAAGGTATCCCAATTGGTAAGGAAGAAGTCAAACTTTCACTATTTGCAGATGACATGATACTACATACAGAAAACCCTAAAGACTCCACCAAAAAATGACTAGAACGGATAAACGAATTCAGTAAGGATACAAAAAAAATCTATATACAGAAATCCATTGCATTTCTGTACATTAGTAATGAATTTACAGAAAGAAAAACCAATCCTATTTAGAATTGCACCAAAAAGAATAGAATACCTGGGAATAAGCCCAACCAAGGAGGTAAAAGACCTGTACTCTGAAAACAAAACAAAACAAAAAAACATTGAAGAAACTGAAGTTGATACAAACAAATGGAAAGATATTTTATGCTCATGAATGGACAATATTGTTAAAAAGCCCACACTACCCAAAATATTCTACAGGTGTAACGCATTCCCTATCAAAACATCAATAGTATTTCTCACAGAACTGGAACAAATAATCCTGAAATTTGTATGGAACCACAAAAAGACCCCAAATAACCAAAGCAATCTTAAAGAACTGGAGGTATCATAATCCCAGATTTCATGATATACTATGAAGCCATAATCATCACAGTAGTATGATATTGGCACAAAATAGACACATAAATGAATGGGACAGAAAAGGGAGCCCAGTAGTAAACCCATGATTATATGGTCAATCTTTGACAGAGGAGGCAAGAATATGCAATGGGGAAAAGGCCAGGTAACAAATTATATTAGGAAAACTGGACAGCTACGTACAAAAGAATGAGATTGGACCACTTGATTATATTGCACACAAAAATAAACTCAAAATGGATTAAAGACATAAATGTGAGACATAAAACTCCTAGAAGAGAGCACAGGTGGTAATTTCTTTGACATCAGCTGAAACATTTTTTGTAGATAGGTCTTCTGACGCAAGGAAAACAGAAGCAAAAATTAACTATTGGGACTACATCAAAATAAAAAGCTTCTGCACAGCAAAGGAAACAAAAAGACAACCTAGTGAATGGGAGAAGATATTTCCAAATGACCTATCTGATAAAGGGTTAGTATCCAAAATATATAAAGAACTGATACAACTAAAACACCAAAAAAAAAAAAAAATCCAGTCAAGAAATGGGCAGCAGACATGAGTAGACATTTTTTCCAAAGAAGACATCCAGGTGGCCAACAGACACATGAAAAAATGCTCAACATCACTCATCGTCAGGGAAATACAAATCAAAACTACAATGAGATATCCCCTCACACCTGTCAGAATGGCTAAAATTAAAAACACAAGAAACAGCAAGTGTTGGTGAGGATGTGGAGAAAAAGGAACACTCATGCACTGTTGGCCAGAATGCAAACTGGTGCAGCCACTGAGGAAAATATGGAGGTTCCTCAGAAAATTAAAAATAGACCTACGCCATGATCCAGCAATCTCACTGCTGGGTACTGGGTACTTATCCCAAGAATATAAAAATACTAATTTGAAAAGATACATGCACCCCTTTGTTCATAACAGCATTATTTACAATAGCCAAAATATGAAAGCAACCGAAAGGTCCGTTGATAAACCCAAAAATAGACTCTGAACTATAGAAAACAAATGGTTACCAGAGGGGAGGTGCAGGCTGGGGGGGGGGGTGCTGGGTGATGGTTGAAATAGGTGAAGGGGATTAAGAGTACACTTATGACGAGCACAAGGTAATGTATAGACTTGTTGACTTGCTATATTGTACACCTGAAACACTAATAATAACACTAATTGTTGACTTGCATATTGTACACCTGAAACACTAATAATAACACTATATTAACTATATTGGAATTTTTTTAAGAAGTGGTAAAATTAATTCGATCTTAAAAAGTTAGTTAAGGAGACTCACAAAAAGAAAATATGGCAACATATGCGTAAGGCAGTGGGGGTTGGAGCAAAAATGAAATTCTTTTAGAATGCGTTCCAATTTAAGTGACCAACTTGATGCAGACTGTCAATTACTTAGGATGTTACATAGAAACTTCATGGTAACCGCAAACCAAAACCCTATAATAGATACACAAAAAAATAAAAGAAAGCCAAGGATAGCACTAAAGAAAGTCATCAATCACAAGGAAAAGAGCAAGAAGGAAGAGAAGGACTATAAAAATGACCATAAAACAATGAACGGGATGGAAATATATACCTTCAGTAATTAATTGTAAATGGTCCAAATGCTCTAATCAAAAGACATAGATAGGATTAAAAATAAAAACCACACACACCCATCCATATGCTGCGTACAAAAAATTCGTTTCAGAACTAAAGACACATACAGACTGAAAGGAAGGGGTGGAAAAAGATACTCCATGCAAATGGGGGAAAAAAAAAAGCTGGGGTAGCCATACTTATATCAGACAAAATAGACTTTAAAACAGAGACTGTAACAAGAGACAAAAGGGGCATTACACAATGATAAAGGCATAAATGTTATATTCCTGTTGGATTGATAAGTATCCATGTACTCAAAATTGCAACACCTAAATACGTAAAGAAAATATCGATAGACAAAGGGAAACCAGTAATACGATGGTGGGGGACTTTAACATTCCACTTACATCAGTGCATACATCATCCAGAAAGGGGGGGGGATCAATGGGAAAACAATATCTTTGAAAGACAAATTAGACCAGATGGGCATAACAGGACATTTTAACCCATAATAACAACATACCCATACTTTTCAAGGGCACATGGAACACTCTCCAAGATAGATCACATGTTAGGCCACAAAACAAGTCTCAAAAAGTTTAACAAGATTGAAATATCAAGCTTCTTTTCTGCCCACAATGGTGTGAAACTAGAAATCAATTACAAGAAAAAAAAAAGGAAAATAAAACCCCAAACATATGGAGGCTAAACGAATGCTACTAATCAATGGGTCAATGAGGAAATGAAAGAGAAATTAACAACAACAAAAACATACCTTGAGGCAAATGAAGATGAGTCCAAAGTCTTTGGAGGCATGGTGAAATTTCTAAGAGGGAAATTTACAGTGATACAGGCATATCTCAGAAAAAGATCAAAGCCTCAAGTTAGAAGGAAAAAAAGATCAGAACAAAAATGCAAACAAACAAACAGAAAATAGGAAGGTCAACAAAACCAAGAGCCTGTTCTTTGAGAAGATAAAGTGGTAAAGCCTTTAAGGCAGACTCCTCAAGAAAAATAACTCAAAATCAGAAATGAATGAGAAATAACTGACACCATAGAAACAAAAGTTTTATAAGAGACTTATGAAAAATATTCCAACAAATTAGACAACCCAGAAGAAATGGATAAATTCTTAAAAACACAGTCTTTCCGAACTGAATTGGGAGAAATAGAAAATCTGAACAGATTACTAATAACAAAGTTGAACTGGTAGTCAAAAACCTCTCAACTAAGCAAAGTCCAGGACCAAATGGAATCACTGGTGAATTCCACCAAACATTTACAGAAGAGTTAATACTTACTCTTCCCAAACTACTGAGTAGAAAAGAAAACACAAAACACAAAAAACAAAACACAAAGAGGAAGGAAAACTTCCAAAAACATTCTACAATGCCTGCATTACCCTGATTACAAAAACAGAGACCACACAAAAAACCCAAAACTACAGACCAACACCCCTGATGAACATGGATGCAAAAATTCTCAACAAAATATTGGCAAGCCAAATTCAACAATACATTAAAAGAATCATTCACCATTATCAAGGGGGATTTATTCTAGGGATTCAAGGATGGCTCAATTTCTGCAAAGCAGTGTGATAAACCACATTCACAACCTGAAGGATAAACATCCTATGATCAGCCCCAGTGACCCTCAGCCCACTCCAGCCACAGCTCCAGCCACAGCTCCAGCCAACCAGCCAAAGTCATCAGACACACAGTCTACGCAGGCGATGGCCATACACAAGACCACTTCTTCAAGTTTAGGAAAAGCAGCTGTTCTGCCTAATTCATAAAAACAACCACAGAAAGTCAAGCAAAATGAGGAGACGGAAGAATAAGCTCCAGATGAAAGAGCAAGACAAAACCTCAGAAAAAGAGCTAAATGAAGCAGAGATAAGCAATATGCCTGATAAAGAGTTTAAAGTAATGATTATAAAGATGTTTGCTGGACTGAAGAGTGGAGGAACTCCATGAGAATTTCAACAAAGATTAAAATATATATATATATATATATATATATATATATATATATATATATATATATATATATAAAGAACCATATATAAAGTATATATATATATAAAGTATATATATATATATATATATATATATATATATATATATATATATATATATATATATATAAAGAACCAGTCAGCACTGAAGAATACGATCACTGAAATGAAAAATACATTAGAGGGAAACAACAGACTAGTGGATGCAGAGAAACGAGTCTGTGATCTGGAAAGCAGGGTAATGGAAAGCCCCCAAGTTAAACAGCAGGAAGAAAGAAAGAAAGAATTAAAAACTACGATCATCTCAATAGAGGTTAAATTTTATCAAAGTTTTTTTCTACATCTGTTTACAGTAAAAACTCTCAACAAAGTAGGTTTAGAGGGAACATACCTCAATATAATAAAGGCCTTATATGATAAGCTCACAGCTTACTCAATGGTGAAAAATTGAGAAAGAATGTCCAGTCTCACCACTTTTATTCAATATAGTACTGGAAGCCCTAGCCGTAGCAATCAGACAAATAAAGGGCATCCAAACTGGTAAGGAAGTAGCCAAACTGTCCTGATTTGCAGATGACTTGACATTATACTAAAAAGTCCTAAATACTCTACAAACAACAACACCACCAAACCAAACCAAACCAAACCAAACCAAACCAAACCAAACACCTATTAGAATAAACACATTCAGGAAAGTTGCAGGATACAAAGTACAGAAATCCGTTTCCATACACTAATAGCAAAGTAGAACAGAAATTAAGAAAACAATCCCATTTATAATGGCACCCAGGCACCCCTACAATTTAAAGAACACACAGCTCTAGAGTTGTTCCTAGTCTAGCAGAGGAAAAACAGGTCAAAACAACTGCACAGATGACTTGATCAGATCATTAGGGTTGTGAAAGCGCGATTAGTCTAGGAAGTCAGAAATTGTCTTGGGTGTTTTATCAAAGCCCCGAGGAAAGAAGAGCATCCAGGGCCTTGTCATAGTGTCACGGCAGCGTCTTTGGAGAAAGGCCAGTGATCCAATGGCTAGAATTTGGAGCAGAGCAAAGATAAAGCTGCAAGGTGAAGGCTGGGACCTTGAAGGCCTTTGAAATATGTGGCCTCTGGGTCCCTGCTTCACAAGGTTTTATGTTAGGTCGTGGTACACAAAGAAAATATGTGAGCAGCTTACTGGGTTAGAGTGCAAAGGATCTGGGGACATCTATACGTGCCATAGTGAAATGCTAGCTTATTTTAAGCCCTTTATACAAAACCCCAAAACAAACAATTAGGAAAGTTAATACAGAATTGTATACAACTTCCCCAGAAAGATCTTTTCTAATTTTTTAAAGCAAAACTTCAAGCTTTGCTTCCAGGAACATCACTTAAACGGCTTAATTGTGAAATGCAGAGAATATACAAAACACATGTGCAAAGATAAATGGAATCACTCACTGTTCTGTTTCTTGCACTTTTCTCCATGCTTGTGAATGTCATCCGTGTGCATATGCATAGTTGTACTTTTCATTTGTCCTCCTGACCGTATAGTAATCTATCCTATGGCTACACCATTCCACTGTCAACAGACTAGGATTAGTCTCAGTTTGTGTTTACAAACAATGGTGTCACGAATGAGGTTCTTTAAGGAGTAGGCTTGGAATGAAATCATGGAGTCAGAGCGATGCTTCTTAAACCTTACTGTGTCCATGAACTCACCTGCAGATCTTAAGATGCTGATCACTGATTTGGTGGGTCTGGGATTCTGCAGTTCTACCAAGCTCTCAGCTGATGCCAATGCTGCTGGACCGTGGGGCCATGTGTTGAGTCAAGTATGAATTTGCTTAAGCTTATTAAATGCCAGTTTTACTAGGTGCTACAGGAATAAGACTTTGTTACTCCGCAACCTCCCCAATTTAGTGTACTCAGACCTTTAAATTCAAATTAAATCCAACTAGTGGATGTGTAACCCTATTTTTTTTTAAAGATTTTATTTATTCATTTGACAGAGAGACAGGCAGCGAGAGAGGGAACACAAGCAGGGGGAGTGGGAGAGGAAGAAGCAGGCTCCCAGCGGAGGAGCCTGATGTGGGGCTCGATCCCAGAACGCCGGGATCACGCCCTGAGCCAAAGGCAGACGCTTAACGACTGAGCCACCCAGGCGCCCCCTGTAGCCCTATTTTTGACTTTATTTTGCATTTCTGATTAATGATGTTGAGCATTTTCACCACGCTTGTTGGCTACTCAGATTTTCTCTTGTGAAGCACCTAGTCAAGTCTTTGCCTCTATTTTTCTATGGATTGTTTATTCTTACTGGTATTTTAGCACTCATTGTCCATTCTGGATGCTAGCCTTTTATTGATTTTATGTTGCAAGTATTTTTTCAGCCGGTGACTCGTCCTTTCACCCATTTTGTAGATTTTTAAAATAGTATTGTCATTTAACATTTTTTTTAAAAGCTCATGTTAAGAATTGAGAATTTCCCTGGCCCCATTTCCTCTCTTTCCCATGACGACCATCATCCCTGACCTCTGGTACCAAACGCAATGCTACTGAGGTCACTATGCCTGGAAATCACTTCCAGTCTGTTTGGCTCTCAGGAACAGGAAGCCTCTGGAACGATCTTTGCTTATGCAGGAGCAAACTAGTGGGATCAGGCTTAGTGGCCCCTAGTTTCACTTCACATGAGCAGGCTCTTTCAACACAATCCATTTTTCACGAAACCTTTCAACACGATCCAAGAACCGACCAGCAAGTTGTTACCTTTGTGGAGTGTTGGAGTAAACAGAAATTTCATAACTTTGATATTGTTGAAACCTTGAAGGCAGGTAGATGACTGCTTTTAAACATCTGGAAATGTCTTTGTTTCGATAGGTTATGCTACACGCAATTCCTGGCCAAGCTTTTACAAGTTTTCTCCTCCTACCATAGCTAGTAACCATCAACGTAAAACAACAACAAACTCCAATCCCATGAAGTGATAAAAACTTGAAACAATCGAACAATGATGTTTAAGAGAAACAACAGTTCCTCTTTTTTCATAGCCCAATACAATGTTAGCACTTACAATGATAATGCCAATAGAGTTCAAATCCAGGTTGTTTTTAGATCAAATCTTTCCCAGTGATAATGCAACCAAATTTCAAAACATACGGGCACTGTTTCAGGCGTCACCCTGTAACCATGCAGAGGGCATATCAGTGACAATTGGGTGAAAAAAATCAAATATATGTGAAGACAGAGATTTGGGGGGTTTTGCAGAGGGGACTTCCACCCACCTCAGCTCACATGACACCCCTTCCCCAAGCAGCCATACCTTGGGGTTGAGCTTCCTGGGCACCTGTGGGCCCAGGAGCAGCCTGATGACTGGAAGGTCAATGTTTTGGGCCACACCTGGAGCCTGTTTGCCTTCTCCGGGATACCAGTGGGGGAGCTCTGCTCTAGGCAAGAAGGAACCTCAGAATACTTTACGGCCGGGTGAGAAAGACCAAGGGAGCAGTGGATGGTGAGAACAGTCGTTCTCCACTCTGGCTGCACAGTTCTATCTACTGGGTTTGCTTTCAGCTAGACTGGTACAGCTGCAGTCCCAGTCCCAGCAAGGCTGATTTCATTGCTATGAGTGAGGCACAGGCATCAGGAAATTTTTTAAAGTTCTCCAGGTGGTTGAAATACACAGCTGGTAATGAGAATCACTACACTGGTGTGTCCTGGAGCAGCCGTACCAGGGAGGAGTCTACGCAGGCAGAAAATGGTAAGAGGCGGGGATCTGAATTGTTACTACAGAGTTTAAGAGAAGGTGCTGGTGTAGCTCTGTAGATCAGTATTTCTTAGACTGTGGTCTGGAAACTTCCAACAAATGCAGATTCTATAGAAGCAGACTTTCTGGGGTGGGACCCACGAATCTGCATTTTAAATAAGCTCTTTCTAGGTGATTCTTAGAACACTAAACTTTGGGAAGCAGTATTTTGGAGGTAGAGCCTACAGGATTCTATCCTTACAGGCACTAATATCAAGACGAAAAACTGTAAGACTTCACTGCAGTGTTAAATGCCCCCAAGGACATCCGTGCATGCATTCACCAACAGGCATGCCCTAGAACGGACCTCAGTGAAAGAGCGTATGTGACCAGCTTCAGAGAATTAATACGCTGCTCTCCGCGTAAGCCTCGGTTTTGAGTTTGTGTCATAGCAACCATTGACTGGCTCAGCCAAGACATATTTGGGCTGTCGTGAATATGGGAGACAGGTGTTAACTGTAGAGAACAGAGAGGAATGGAATAGAAGAAATGGGTAAGAGAAAAGAACATCAATTCTTCATGGTCAACTCTTCTCGGCCAGGAGCCAACTGATTCTTGGAATACAAAGTATCATTCACCGGTTATGTTGGAGACAACTTCTTCTTGTTTCTCTCGGTGTTCCTAGTCTCGGTTCCTGAGGTTGTCGCAACGTAGGGCAGAGTTGGCAACAGTTGCACTGGGCAACCCAGGAACATTTTGCAATATTACGGAATGTAATGTGAATTACTCTTGAATTTGTATATAAACATACAGGCTTGGATGTAATGTGTGAAAATGTGATATGAGTTCTATTTCTTTATTCTGAATACTAGAATGGAGCTTCATTTTTTATAAAAGTATTTAACACAATTTGTTTTCACAAATTAAGTAAAAATGTAGGCCTTTTTGAATTTCTTTATATTTTTGTCCCTTCATTTTTGAGGCAATTTTGAATATTTATTTTAAATTTAGTGAATTTACGAGAGAGAGAGAGAGAGAGAGAGAGAGAGAGCAGGTGTGCCTGCAAGCATGGAGGCAGAGGGGCAGAGGAAGAGGGAGAGAGAATCTTAAGCAGATTTCTCGCTGAGCGTGACCCCAAGATCATGACCTGAGCCGAAACCATGAGTCGGACACTTAACCAACTATGCCACCCAGGTGCCCTGGCAATTTTGAATATTTGGAGAAAACTAATTTTTGAAGACATGAGAATTTTCTAATTTTTTTATTTTTTAACTTTTATTTTACATTTTTAGATTAAAATATATTCAAAATTTGAGTATTTGGAAACAACCACACATTATTTTTTAATCCTTTAGATCATTGACATGAGTTCAAGTCATAGTAGAAATAATGACAGGATGATAGGAGAGAAAAAACTGAAAGGGAAAAACAGAAAATTTTCAAAGAAGAAGGCTGCTGAAATTTTAAAAACTAGCAGCAATAAAAAGTTGCAGACTTTATGAGTATAAAGCTTATAAATTCAGAAATAGGACACTCTAAGTTATTAGTGAAGATTTAATTATTTATGAAAGTTAATAAGAAACTTATTCTTTTTTTTTTAAAGAAACTTATTCTGATCAAATCTACACCTTGAACTTCAAGTCTGACTAAATCCTTGCAACTTTATATTATTTGGTAAATGATTCTGTAGCTACTAATTAAAACACAGAGATGAAAAGGGAATTTCTTCATGTCAAATGCATAATTCAGAAGTAACAAATGTAACTCTGGGTTGCACCTTGTGGGATAAAATCATAGACACAAAACCAGCAGATTGATCAAAAAGGACAAACTCTCTGGTGTGTCACTATGTTTGTTGGATAATGATACTGGAAAATGTCTCTAACCCTTTTGATAGCATGAGATTTTTTCTAGCAAAACACACTGTGCTTCAAATTAATGGTAATGATTTTCCACTGGATAAACATGGTAGAAAATATAGTCTTTCATTTAACACTAAGTCTTTCAAATACAGTGTATTAAGCATGTCTTTTTATTCCGATGTCTCAACATGTGGGATCTTAGTGACCCTGATGGGACTGCCTGGCCCAGGGCCAGCCAATTCCTAGTGCTAGTAAAGGACTCACCTGTATGACTGTCATATGCAAACCAACCAATCCCGAGCCTGTGCACTTTACCACCTCTCCATCAGGCTCTTACACTCAGAGCCACGATCCACCTGTCCTCACCAACCCAGAGCCAAAAAAAAAAAAAAAAAAAAAGGATCATGTTAAAAATCCATAGTGTGGAAAATCATCAACAACAACAAAAAATCCATTGTGTGTCTATTAATAGATGAATGGCTAAAGAAGATTTGATATACAAGCATATATACACACACACACACACATACGCAACAGAATATTATTCAGCCATAAAAAAAGAATGAAATCTTGCCATTTGCAACAAGATGGATGGACCTGGAGTGTATTATGCTGAGCAAAATAAGTCAGAGAAAGACACATACCATATGATTTCACTCATATGTGGAATTTAAGAAACAAATGAGTAAAGGAAAAAAAGAGAGAGACATACAAACCAAGAAACAGACTCTTAACTCTAGAGAACACACTCATGGTCACCGGAGGGGAGGCAGGTGGGGGGATGGGAGAAATAAGTGATGGGGATTAAGGAGCACACTTGTTGTGATGAGCAGTGGGTGATGTATGAAGTGCTGAATTGCTCCATTGTACGCCCAAAACTAATATAACACTGTATGTTAGCTACGCTGGAATCAAACTAAAATTTTTTTTAAAATCCATCGTGTGAATTCCCACCATGTGTCACAAGGACGGAAGCCTAAGTTTTCCCAGTGACTTCAACTGTCTCCCACCAGCACAGCATTTGCTCCTCTTGGCTGAAAACCAAACATAGGTGTGTTTCTAAAAGTTGGAATGAAGGGCCCTCACTACTCAGGCGAGCTGAACCCACAGCTCAGATTCTAAAACCCCCAAACCCGAGGCCTGACATCACCAGGAGTGGAAGCCAGGCACGAGGCAGCTGGGGACAGTTCCTGGGCCCTGGAGCCCACTGCCAGTATTCAAACTGGCCGACCCTCAGCCTGTTTGCCCTGCCTCTCCTGCTGCTTCCCGTGCAACCCACAATAAAGGCGCTCGCCGATGGTTTCCCTCATCCTTTCCTCGCCCGGCCTGACCCTGGTGCTTCCCCATGTGGTCCTGGCACAGTATGGTCTGCCCCTCCTCACGAGAGCTGAGAGTCACAGGCTACCTTTCCAGGGGCAGACATCGCTCCGTTGACCTCATCATATCTGAAAAATAAAACTGACATTTTAAAACACAGAAAGAAGCTGGGGACACTGGCTTGTACCTTCCCAGTTCAAGGAACAGTATTTTATTATCCCCATTCCACGGCGTACCACTAGGCTTTGGGATTCTCTTTGGCCAATGTTGGTATGTATGACTGTGAACTAGATTGTCCATGTAAGCGAGATGAAACATCCCTGGCCCATCAAAAGAGACACGTGTAGGACTGCCGGAACTGGGAGAAGAAGAGGTAGTGACCAATGGATGATACCAGACAGGTCAATGCTGACCTAGAGTACTGGCTCGAAGCTCTTCTAAAAAAAACCAACCAAACAGCACACCAGCACTAAGGCAAGCGTTGTGTGTCCTGGGTGAGCGATCTTTGCTTAGCTGACTGAACGATATCTACAAAAAATAATGCAAAGTCGTATAAATGATTTTGAGACTGGGTGTTAGAATAAAACAATGAGATGAAGGATTATTATCCAGGAAGAAACATTTTAAATAGACTTCGTAGGTAGAAGAAATGATCATAATAGGTTCAAACAAGAAGTTTATACTCAGTTCCATCTGATGATGGCAGGGACAAGTGTCAAGTCAACTAGCAGGCATTACATGTATTATTGAACTACCAGAAGATACCAGGAAAGTTGATGTGAATATTTCACTCCTTTTAAAATCTATTATAAAAAGCCCAGTTATGGACGTCAGTATTGTGGGGCTGAACATCTTCCTATATGCTTATTGGCCTCTGTTTTGAAGTACCTGTCTTTTGACTATGTCTGTATTAGGTGCCTATTTTTTCTGAGTGGTTCATAGTTCTTTACATATTCTAGATGGGACTCTGCCGACTGGTCTTTCTCTATCCACTCTGCACCTTGCGTTTTTACTCTTAATAATATCTTCAATAAGAAACCAAGGATTTCTTCATTTAAATGCAGCCCATTTTATCAATGATATGCTTCACGATGAGTGGTTTTCCTGTCCTGTTTAAATTATCTTTGCCTTCCCCCCAAACTTATTCTATTATTTGTTCTAGAAGACTTACTGTCTTTTTAAATTTGGACCTAAAATTCAACTAGAATTGGGTTTTCTGTACGATGGGAGGCAGAAGTCAAGATTAATCTTCCCCACAGGGATGTCCATTCGACTAAATACTGTTTATTGAACCCTGTTTACTGCCCTCCCCGCTGCTCTACGGTGCCACCTTTGACTGTCCTCCCCACTGCTCTATGGTGCCACCTTTGTCACAAATGTATTAAGTTGTTTTATTTCAAGGGAGTTTTCTGTATTGATATGTTTATGTATGGCTTCACATTTCTTTAATTTAGATTCACTCTCCACTTGGGTCCCTAAGCGAATCCAACTTTTTGGGGAGGTAGTTATTACCAACAAATGATCCAGGAGTGTCTTCAGGTGTTCTGTCAATTGGCCTTCAAGCAAAGTACAAATTCCAGTTTCTGGATGGACCAAAATCTTTCTCCATCTCCGACTCCGTGTCTCTTCGCGTCTGCAGAATATAGGCATGAAGTCAGGACTGTTAGATACTTGGTTATCTATCCTCCATGTTCACAAACTGCCGAAAGACCCACATTGTTTCTATTTGTAATCACCTTTTCGTTGCTTTCCTTTTTTTTTTTTTTAAGATTTATTTATTCGTTTGAGAGAGTGCATGAGTGGGGGGGAGGGGCAGAGGGAGAAATCTCAAGCAGACTCCATGCTGAGCAGGGAGCCTGATGCAGGACTTAATCTCATGACCCATGAGATCACAACCTCACCTGAAACCAAGAGTCAGACACTTAACCAACTGAGCCACCCAGGTGCCCCTTCATTGCTGCTTTCATTCTCCTTTGACTATTCAAAGGAATGGCCACTCTCCCAGGAAGGCTGGGCTAAATTTGGGGCCAGAGGAGCTAGACACTCATGAAAGGCTTATTCTTTAGTGAGTCACCATTGAAGGAAGTGGGGAGGCCACCTAGGCCTGTCTCCACCCAGAAATTCTGAGGAGAAAGAACTAAGCAGTCCAGGAGGCAAGGAAAGAAATTCCAGGACATGGAAGTTTCCGGCAAATGTTTAACCTGACTCTGGGTCTCAAAAACCCTTGTGTTCTTGGGCTTATCACCTCTCCAAGTCCACCCAAACACAAAAATAGCCCATTAAAATAAATATCAGACACAAATAAAAGAAATACAATATCACAAAGAGTCAAATGTCAAAACTTGACAGGGAAGTGCGGCCAAATTGAGCAACTCTCACCTGACTAGTTCACGTGATTTCTGTAAGCCCAGGGGCCATCCGCAAAACCCGCAGGGATCCAAAATCATTTTCCAAAAGCCATCGATATAGGTGAAATCTTTGGTAGAAACAGAAGCAGAGAGGAGTAGGACTTCAGTAAATAGCCTTGGCGTTCAGTGCACACATCTGGGTCTGTGTCCAAGTCTACACGCTAGAGAGAGGCCCTGGTTTTGTTTGTAACCGCCCAGCAGAGACATGCAACTTGGACAACACGGTCTAAGCAGAGGCTCATAGCCCGGGTAACGCGACAGGGCGACATTGACAGGTCAGATAGCTGTGGGGAAGTCCCGGCAGGAAGACTCTTCTTCCCCAAATCTTTGCCACAGGTCTCAAGTTCACAGGCCGCAGTGCAGAGGACATACCTGTGTTGAGATCGGACAGAGGGCTCAGAGCAGGGAAACTGAGACCTGAAGCAGATCCCTTCTTCTACCTCCCCCACCCCGCACTCCCATATAAATGCGTCTCTGCAAAGAAACTTGCCAGGCCTGTGAACAGAAGAAAGTTTCTCCAAAGCTAGGTAGCTTGATAAGTAACTATTTAAATAGTTCAGTGGTTCTTGGCTTTGGTTGTGCCCTGGCAAGTATTAAAGCACCAAAGCCTCGCCCCCTCCTTCTGTGAGTTGGATCTGGTGGGTGTGGGTTAAGCTCTGGCATAGAAACCATAAAAAGTTACTCAAGTGATTCTTAATGTGCACTCAGGATCGAGAACCCCCAAATGAGCTTCAACACCTGAGGACGGCAGCCATGACACTATAAAACAGAAAATAGTGTCCAAGAATGTGGGGACTTTTCAGTCAATGATCAGATTTGGGATGTGTTGATTAAAGGAAAATGGACAGATTATGGAACAAGGGATCAAATTGTTCCTGGATATTAACTTCCTATTATTATTACTTCAAATTTTTTATTTTAAGGAGGCTCCATGCCCAACATGGGGCTTGAACTCACGGCCCTGAGATCGAGTCACATACTCTACCAGGTGTTCCCCTGGTTGTTAACTTATTTTTAAAGCTCATGCAAAACATTATCTGATAACCTGATTAAGGTTGTTTAATCTAGGTATTTTTTAAAGCGGGTTTTGCTAATAATAAGAAGGGGTGGACTATCTAATCTCATACCCCCACTAGACTCAGGTTTCAATACCATGGACTATGGGCTACGGGAAGGAACTCAAGCTCTTAGAGCAAAATAAAGTGTGTGCAAATTCTGTGTTGCCAGTTATCAGCTGTGGCACCCCGGGTAGGTCCTACAACCTCTCTGAGCTCCTATAATGGGAATAATCATACCTGTTTCTCAGAAGGCTTGTAGGGATGAAATGGGACAGCATATCCAAAGCATCTTGGCCTTTTTGACACTGGAAATAGGTGGATTAACGCAGGGTTATGGTAAAGATATTCAGGGCAGGTAAGAACAAGGCAATAGTCAAAAAACCCACTTGGACTTGCCTGGAGCCACTACTGAAATATTTGGGGAATGGGAGACAACCCTGCCTGGTGGGTAGCAGGCATTCTTGGCCCTAATGTTCTACCACCAGAGTGGTTCAAACACTTTCCATCTGTTTCCTTTGACTGTGGACTTACTGGTTCTGTCTTGCTCTATTCGAAGGCTCTTTAGCTGGGCCTGTCACCCTCCTGAATGGGTAGGCCTGTTCAGTAGAACTTCTACCCCTGGCCACTGTATAGGCCACTGACTAGTCATAAATGGGCCCAGGGAAGGTGGTGAGGTCGCATAGCACCGAGCATGCATAAAGAAGCCCTTTGAAGAAAGTTATAGGTTTATGGGGCCTGATACCTTGCTGGGCATCCCAACCAGCCAGAGCTCGTTAAACAGAAGAAACACCAAAACCCCTCAACTTTTCCCAGTTTTTTGCGTGGCTATGACTCAAAGTCACCACTAGAGGGCAGGCAACTTTTATTTAAGATGATGGATTTTTTTTTTTTTTACAGGTAAATAAACTGGATAAATTACAATCATTATTGGAATAATAAATAATCATAGGTAACATTTATTACATACATTCTAAAAGTTGGGAACTCCCCCAAATGCTATATGCATTGTTTAATTCAAATTACTTATTGTATTCTCTTCACCTAGTTCCTATCATAAATTATACAGTTCTTTCCTTACAACTGCATTGGAAATTCCATGAGGATAATGCCTGTTTAAGCTGCTCTTCTGCACTAATCAATTGGTTAGTGAGTCTGGAACATTATGGTAACTGAATAAGTACTTGTTGAATGAATACCTGTTGAATGAATTGAATCTTTACTGCAAAACCAAAAGGAGGAGGCTGTTATTCTTACAGTACATTGTGCTTTGTCATTAGTAAAATTGTTCTTAAATTTTGTAATATCTCTTTTTAGGTGTTTGAAATTAATTATTAAGTAGTTATTGCAGAGTGTGCCTTCAATAGCTTTTATATGCTTTCGTTTGGGGGGGTGGGAAATATTCTTTAATAGAGAGTGATAGGCATTGAGAGTGGGAAATATTCTTTAATAGAGAGTGATAGTCAAAACTAAAATCAGCAAGACCCTTCTTGAGAAGAACTGGTACTATTAACTTATTATCTTGATTAAAGGTATTGTAATTATCTGGACTGATCTGTAAATTTGCCTTCAACAAGCTCTTATAGTGCTGACCTCATGCCAGGCACTGTTCTAAGGACTTCATACCTTATAAAGGTGCTATTATTAGACCCATTTTACAGATGGGTAAATGGTAACTGTTGTTGGCCCATTTTACAGATGAGGAAACTGAGGCATGGGGGGATTAAGAAAACAGTTTCACAACCAGTAAGTGGCACAGCCAAGATGAGAACCCAGGTGTTCTGGCAGGAGACTCTGGGCACCTGGTCACCACAGTGTCTCTACAGCCCACTCACCGAGATTATACAGTCATTACATAAAGTCCTAATAGCACAGGTAATGATTCTGATAGGTCACAACAAAGTAAATTTGGGAAAACTTCCATGCATTTTTATCCTGGACTTTTCATTCTTTTGATATAATAGTGTTGGGAAAAGAAGGTCAGACGGTATCCTGGCCTCTCAAAATCTTGTTTTTAGACAGGGAGTTATTTCGTCATGGCATGATGAGAAATTATGAATAGTGATCCCCTTTCCAAAGCACCAAACACACCAGCTTGCAAAGGCCAGCCTGCTGTAGGGCAGAGCTCTTGGCTTCAACAGAAAAGCCAAAGCATACAATGCAAACATTTTTTAATATCCTCAAAATGCAATACACTTACAGCCAAGGGAGTTTTGCAATGAAAACAACAGGCAACGACCAAATGACTCAGCACTTCTGCTCCTAGGAAAAGTCACCAGAAGAACTGTAGACAAGTATTCAAAGAAAAACCTGTATGTAAATCTTCATAGCAGCACGATTCAGCTTTTCCAATAACCAACTGTATCATTTTCACCAAGGACATTTGCATTCCTACCAAGGGGCTGATTCCCTCCTGATGACCGAAAGACCACAGGCACCCGCAACACAACACCTAAAACAAACCCCTGCTCCTCTCCCACACCTCGTCTGCTCCTCTCCTGGGCCTGGCTCTGTGACTGGAACCATCATTCATCTACCTGATATGGGTTAAATTGTGTACTCCCAAATTCATATGTGGAGTTTCTAACCCCAGTGCCTTAGAATGTGACAGTAGTTGGAAATAGGGTCATTACAGATGTAATTAGTTGAATTAAGATGAGGTCATTAGAGTGGGCCCTAATCCAACATGACTGCTGTGCTTGTAAAAAGGGGAAATCTGGACAGAGACAGACACACAGGGAGATCACTATATGAATATAAAAGCAGAGAAGAAGTGATGCTTTTGCAGGCCCAGGAACACCAGAGATTGCTAGCAAACCAACAGAAGCCAGGGGAAAGGCCTAAAACAGATTCTCTCAGAGCCCTCAGAAAAAGACCAACCTCGCTGAGGCCTTGCTCATGGACTTCTGACCTCCAGGATTCTAAGACAATACGTTTCTGTTGTTTAAGCTTCCCAATTTGTGGCACTTCGTTACAGCAGCCCCAGAAGACCAACACACAGCCCAATGGAGATCTACCATCCATCTCTCCCTCCCACACCCAGTGGCCAGATCCCATCCAGCTCAGCTCCAGATCGGCTCCTAGAATTCAGCTGCTACCCTCTTTCCATAGCCTCTGTAGGTGTGCTGGGAAGTTGGTTCTCTGCAAGCCTCATGTTAGGACAAGGTAGAAAGGCACTTTGTTGACCAAGTGGCACAAGGATAGATCCAAGATGGCGCCGGGGAGAGAGGGTCTAGGATTCCAAGGGGATACAGAGCTGGTGGGGCTGGCCAGCGCGGGTGAGGGAGCACCTCGCTGTGGGTAAGAGAAACACCCACTCCCTGCTTGGCTGGAGAAGGCTGAGACCGAGGAGCCTGGTGCAGATGTCAGAGAGCTGGGGCTGGCCAGAGGCTCTGTCCCCAGGGCAGGCTTTGGGGCTGGGCTTCCCCCTGGGATGTGTGTGGTGGATGAGTGGAGATTTGGGGGCACCTTTCCTGCTGGGGTTCCCTCAGGCATGGCTGCAGCGTGTACATCCCCCCAACACCGGCTTTGCAAGGCTGTGGAGAGGGCTCCTTTTTCAACGGCAAACCAAACGGACAGGTTTGCTGGTGAGATTCCAGGTTTCAGTCCAAGAGGTGTGAGCTGAGCAGGCACCTGGCACAGCCCCGCATCAGCTCCGGCTCAGCCAGGAAACAGGAGACTGCACGGGAACTCTGGGAATTTGACTCTAAACACTGGGATTGAGCAGAGAAGGACCTGGAGTGCAGGGCCTCCCTGGGCACCCAGAAGGACTCGGAGCCCCTCTGCTTGTCTTCCTCTTTCTCCCCTACTCCTCCCTCACCCCATGCCCCTCAGTCCCTCGCTCCAGGTCCCTCCTTCATGTCCCTCCTTCGCCCTGCCTGCACCTGCCCCGTCTCCTCCCTCCTCTGTCATCCTGTTGGCCCCCTTTGCCCTACCACCTTCCTCTTCTGTTCCTCCTTCCCTCTTGGGGACCCCTTTTTTCCTCCTCCCCAATCTTCTTCCTCCCTCTAACTCTTCCTTCCCCTCCCTGCTTCCCCTCTCCTGCCTTTCCCGTCCCGCTCATGACTCCCCCATCTTGTTTTCCCCTCACCTTTCTCCCTAACCCTTAGCTTCACTCCGTCCCCGAGCTCCACTTAGCCTTGCCTTCCCCTCCACCTTCCTTCGTTTCCCTTACCTTTGCCTCCCCCTTATCTTCCCCCCCCTTACCTTTCCACCTGCCCTCCTCACGCCCCTCCTCTCACCCTCCCCAGCTCCTTCTCTCCCCTCCCACACCCCCGCCCATCACTGTTTGCTTTTCTCCCGGATCCAGATGAAGGGGTTGCCCTGCCCTGCCCTGCCGCATTGCTGGCAGCTGGGCTCTTGCTTCATGGCTGAGGGCTCAGGGACTCAGGCCCCGGGGAAAGAGCCCCCGCTCAGCATCCAGGTCCTTCGAGCCCGGTACGAAGGCTTGCGAAGGCAGCAGAGGGCACAGGCCCACCTGGTGGTGCTCCCCAAAGGTAGGGCGGGCAGGTGCTGGGGGCAAAAGTGGAGGGAGGAGGGCCTGGCCGTGGGTGTAATGGGTGGTGGGCCGTGGCCAGGGCAGTCCTGGGCTTTGTGGGGCCTCCTGGTGGGAAAGAGCGGGGAGGCCGGAAGAGCCAGAGCCAGAGCACGGAGGCCGGCTCTGGGCAGCTCCGCGTGGCTCAGTTCCCCTCCGGGGGCCTCAGCCGGACATCTGGCCAGCTGCCTGCTGTACCTGGCCTCTGCCCTTCTGTTCTCACTTTGCCAGACTGTTCTGCCTGCTGGATGGTGGCTTAGCCTCCTGCTGGGCCAGGTGGGGGGAGATGGGAGCTCTTCCTGGCTGGGTCTCACCTCCTGCAAAGCAGAGAAACTGGCTCCGGAGAGAGCAGACGTGGTGCTGCTAACAGCCCGGGCACAGGCCAGAGGAAGCGCGGGCTCGAGGACTCAGGAGGCACCCTGGCTCGGGGAGATCGCTTATCACTGTCTCAAACAACTTCCAAGGAGGCACGAGACACAGAAGCCTCAAAGGGAGAATGCCTCTTCCCTCTGGGAGCTCAGATTTCATTCCTGGAGGAAATTAGGAGCATTGGGCTTCGTCCAGGTCCTTCCCTCTAACAGAGGAATGAATGGGTCAGGGAGGTGGGAAGGTCAAGGCTGTGCCTGAGGCTTTCTGTGGTTATTTGTACACTTCAGGACTCATTGAGTGGCCTACCCAGTACCAGCCCAGCTGAGAAGGAATCAGGGGCCAGAGGGACATCACTGGCAGGGACAGGGACTGTGCTGCCTTTTGAGACAGAAGTGGTACCCCTGAGCTGAAGCCGCCCATGTCCCATCACTTGGGCCGTTGTCAGCCAGTGGGCTCTGTCTGAACTGAACTGGCACAGCCCACTAGCCCCCCATCACTGTGGGGTATACACTGAAATGTTCCTAAGGGCCTAGTCCATCCTCGAACGTTTTATTTGTTCAGTCATTCAGCAAACATTGATTAAATTAAACCACTATCAAATGAAAGTACCATGCTTAACAGACCCGCAATTCAGACCCACAAATCCACGACATGGGCACATCCCAAAGACAGTCCAACTCGACATGCCCCACAGAACTCACCACCCCCTGCCCCACCCCTCCCCTCTGGCTCTCTCTCCCGCACTCTGTAACTCAGGGCCCTTCTCCCCTAGCCAGCATCTGGTAACCAGTTAGGGCTGGTCGGACACTGCCTTTGTCAGGGAAGACCTGACTCCCAGGGGAGGGCAGCCACTCAGCCGGATCCATTCTGGGGTCAGCGTCCAGGGGTCCCTCCCGCTTCGTCCTTTCCCTTGTCCTCTGTGGACCCCAGGCTGGGACTGACCGCTGGAGGAGGCTTCTCTCTGCAACCAAGACCCACCTGTCCACCTGGACACACTGGAGAGGGTCCTGGTTCCTACGTTCTCCCATCGCGTCCCCTCTTCCTCTGTTCTCAAATAAGTACCTGACACTTAGACTTTTTGTGAGGGCGTCCATGTTTGTCAGGCTGAGAAAAATCCGGTAGTCCTGAACCGGGAACACATTTCCAGTCCCTCCCTTGCTTGCAGAGATGGCCGCCCCAGTCCTGTTCCTCTCAGGGGCTTCCCTCGGCCTTCATAGCTCAGCACCGTCTCTCCCCGCCTGCCAGCACTCTCCCGTCCAGGGCCCCGCAGTGACAAATGCCAGAAGGCTCAAGAGAGCTCCACTGAGGGTCCAGACGCAACTCCAGGCCGGTCACGGACCTACTCTCTTTGGAACACCTTTCAGTCATGCCCACAAGCCTCTCGGCCCCCAAGGGCAGACAATAAGCTGTCGTGGGCCACGAGGTGGTAAAAATAGGTCCCTGAGAAAGAAGAGGAACATCGGCCTGGATGTGTGTTCCCAGAACAGCGTCTGTGGGATGGCAGAGGGAGAGCGGCCGGGCCTCCAAAAGGGGGCTGCTTTGAAATACGGCTCCCCCCTCCTCCACCTTGGGTGGTAAACCCATTACGGGAACCCCAGAACACAAACCCCGTAAGTTAAGAGTAATCTTTCCCACCGGTGAGTGCACGTGACTCTGTCCCACTCTTTCAGCCTGAACGTTGGTTCCCTAGCTCTACCTCGGGTCACTCCCTCCCTGCAGCTAAGACCTGGAGTCTGTTACTGAACTCTGTCCTGCTTGAGTTTTTCTTCACAGCATTGGTTACCACCTGCAATTTTATCACAATGTGTTCGTTTGCTCGCTGTGTTTCTACCCCACTAGACCATATCCATGAAGATGTGGATTTTGTCTCAGTGTTTACTGCCGTGTTCCCGGAACCCAGAATAAGTAATGCCTGGCGCGTAATAAGTGCTCAGTAAATAGTTGTTGAATGAATGAATAGTTGTGCCTGAGTGTATATGCGTGTGTGCATGTGTTAGAGTCTGTGTGGGTGTGGATGTGTGGGCACGGGAGGGAGTGTACACGTGTGAGCATATGAAGTGGGATCATGTGGGATCCGTGCATGCGTGTAAACACACAAGCAGTGTGTACTGACTATCTGGTTGCCTTGACATTCGGGGATGGCATTCCTACAGCTCGAAAGTACTGAGACCCCCAAAGTGAGAGCTGCTCCTGTGCGTTCCAGTGCTGACCCTGCTTGTGTCTTGCTTTGTCAGGAGGGTACATGCCTGCTCCTGCTGAGCCCATGCTCAGTGCGGTTTGGATTAACAAGGAGAGAAGGCATTCGCTGTTGCTGGAGGAGGCAGATCCGGAGGCAGAGGGGATGCTGGAGGAGGCTGACAGAGACTGTCTCCAGGCCCCTGCGTCTCCATGGCACAGGCACCTGGAGATGTACCGCTGTGTCCAAACCTTCCACCAGGAAACCAATCTGCCAGTAAAACACAAGGACAAGCTCATGGGGTCTGAGCAAAGGCTCCCCCAGGAAGGAGACCCAGGCTTGTTTGAAAACGATCAGATGACTCAGCAAGGGACCGCCATCCTACAAACAGCCCGGCGTGAATGTCCAGTGGGCAATGCCCAAACAAAGGCAGTGGGATCTGGCTTAAATATGGACATTCAGCACCCTCCTTCCAAAAAGAACCCACACAGGTCTGGAAAACCAGCCTACTATCCATTTCCCCAGAGGAAAACTCCCAGGATCTCTCAAACTGCCAGGAACCTGGGCTTGTATGGCCCAGCCTGAAGCTTTCTACTCAGCCAAACGTCTCAATGTTGAAACCATCGATGACCTCATCAAAGAACCCAGGAGGGAGAGCCACAGCTTGGTCCTCTAGCTATGAGCAAGAACTGGACTAACTCAGGTATAGGAATTTTGAACTTCATGGTGGACACACGGTCTTGTCCTTCAAAAAAGAAGAGATTTGCCTAGGCCAGATCGCACACAGTCCAGGATGAAAGAGTGCTGTCTGATCTGTGACCCTACTCTGCTTACATACGAAGACATGGCTACGGAGCCCTAGATGCCCATTCCTTGGGGAGGTCCAGTAGGACAGTTTCTCTGTCTCTAGAAATGGGAATTTTGAAACATAACACCAAAGAAATGCCTTGGCAGGGCCTTGGAGTCAATGGGTATGGGCAGTCTTGTTTTCAATACCTTCTGATGATTTTTCACATGATCTGGAGAAGATGAAGTCTGAGAATTGCCTTTTTCTGGTAACTGTGTCTAGAGGCCAGCTCACTGAGAAGTCACTACATTCATTGGTAGTGACCATATCATTTCAGCTGAGGCTCCCAAAGTATGGTCACTGTGCGTTAAAAAAAAAACCAAAAAACAATCCTACTGTTTTGTGTGTTTAAGGGGTGTTCAGGAAGGGTGGCTATCTCTCCCCTCTCACTGGGACTGCACATTCCAATGTCATCACAGGTGTATTTCCTTCTCTTTTCCCTCTATTCTTCCCTCCTTCCTCCCTCCCTTCCCTCCTTCTTCCCATCCATCCATCCATCCATCCACCCATCCCATTTATCTGTTTTCTCACTTTCCACCCCTCCCTTTCTCTCCCACCCTCTCCCTCTCCTAATTAAGTTCTTATTAAACACTGCTGGTCATTGAAGATGTATGATAAGAGGAGCCCGAGCAGGAGACAAAGAAATGCTCCTGCTTGGAAAATATGTTTTCCCCCCAAACTCCTTCCTTTTCAGCCGAATTTGAAGCACTCAGATCCTTCCTGGGATATGCTAAACTTAGGACAAAGGGAAGCAGGTGTTACTGCTTGGGCGATGGGAAGAAAGTAGGTCTTTCCTGGTTAATGTTTAACTTTAGTAATGATACTTAAACACACCGAAGGTGCCTTTCCCTCATATCAGATAATCTCTCTGTAAAGTTTCACTTGTATTTTCCTCTTTTTCCCCCAATGGTGATCCAGTCTTGCCCATCTATACCCAGAGTTGTTAACTAGGTGTGTCATTACCTGGCAAAAATACATATGTGCCTGCTTCTTGGATCACCCAGAAATCCACTCCAGTTTGGGGATTCGTTGCAATTCCTTCTGTGAATAATCAGTAAGAGCCATTGTTATTTTTTTTTCTAGCCTAATGAAAAATGAGGACATTTTCTGAAAAACCTTTGTCCTTTGCTTTGTTTTAAAGAGGATTGCCACAAGTAACCCCTCTTTCTACAATATATCAGTCAGGATAGGCTACGTTTTGCTGCAAACAAACCTTCTAACCTCACAACAGGAGCTTTTCTTCACTCGTGAAAAGTCCACGTGGATTTGGGCAAACTTCCCAGGCAGCTCTCCTGCACCTGCTGCCGGGAGCTCGGGGGACTTCAGTCTCATGGCACCTACAGAATCAACACTGGTTTCCCTAATCACTGTAGCAGCAAAAGGAAGTGCGCTAATTGTCACGTACTGGCTTTCAAATCACTTCTACTTACATTTCGTTGCCCAAAGCAAGTCTTGCGGTCCTATCTTCTCTTCAAGGGTATGCAATCACCCCATGTGCCTGCAATGGGAGAAGAAATGGAAAACATGGGTGAGCAGCACTAATGGCTAACATGGGCAGACAGGGGCAAGGTTCTAGTACAATATTAGACTTCATTCTGAATACAATAGTAGCCATTAAGAAATTTACGTGGGAGACTAAAGTGATTTAATTTGCAGTTTAACCAGATTACTCTAGTTGTTGAAGAATGAGTTGAGGGTCACGTTAAGAGGCAACATTAGGGAAAAAATGGCCAAGGCAAGTTCAGTGGGAAAGATGCTCTTAGTTCGAGCAAGAGTAGGAGCCAAAGAGATGGGGGAAAAGTGGGTACATTGGATATGTATTCTGGAGTTAGAGTCATTAGGATTTACTGAAAGAAGATTAGAAGTTCAGTTTGAGGGATCCTGAATTTGGGATGTTCGTGAGACACACAAATGAAGATATCAAATGGGTCAGTGGATAAATGAGACCAAAGCTCTGGGCTGGACACGTATTTAAGTGGCATGAGTGTGTGGAGGTGCTGAAAAGGACGAGGGCACACCAGCTGACCCATACAGAATGTAGAGAGAAGACAGGGTCCAGAATGAGTCCTGAAAATGCACAATTTACTTAGCTGAAAACTTTCTAAGGATTTTTTCCAATCCTTGTTTAGAAGAGGTGGGGAAGAGAGAGGAGGGGCAGTGAAAGACACTGAAGAACAGGACCCTGACTGGGGAGAAAAGGAGAGCCAGGGTGCTGGGGAGTCACAGACCTTGAGAGGCAAGACGTGGCACAAGTCACTCCCCTACCTGCAAGACTTCCACAAATCCCTTTTCTAGATGCACATTCCTCAGTCTGAAGTTGCTTTTTCTTGAGCATGGGTTTAAAAGGCCAGAGTCCCGGGCACCTGGGTGGCGCAGTCAGTTAAGCATCGACTCTTGATTTCAGCTTAGGTCATGATCTCAGGGTTGTGAGATCAAGTCCTGTGTTGGGCTCCACGCGCAGTGGGGAGTCTGCTTAAGATTCTCTCTCTCTCTCTCTCTCTGCCCCTCCCCTGTGCCCTCTCTAACAAACAAACAAACAAACAAACAAACAAACAAACAAACACACACATACATGCATACATACATCTAAAAGGCCAGAGTCCAAGAGGCAATGCCCGCATGGGAAAAGTTTTCAACCAGGAACAGGCCAGGCCAGTGTCAGCAAGTTCAGGTCCCAGCCAGCTGCCTGCCCGCCAACAAGGCGGACCTAAAGAGGTTGTGCCTTTGCCCCAGTGGGGCCTGGTCTTCCCTGGGACTGAGTTGTTCTCATGCTGGGGGTGGGGCTGAGGATCAAGTGTTGCCCACAGAGAGCTTAAAGGGAGAGAGGGCAAGAGCAGGGCTGGTTTGGAATCCTTCCTTTCTCCACAAGGCTGCTTCTGCCAAGAACATTAGACCAGAACCATCCCTCCGTTGCTCAATCATACTCACACTTCTACCAACCCATCGGCTGGCACATCTGTTTGGGCAAAGGGCTCACCTTAGTCTGGGCTGTCACACCACCCACAGCTCTGATTTTCTCTCTTCTGTGCTGGGCAGGACTGGAGCTAACCTCTTCCCACACTCACCACAGTGCTAGCAGAGGAAGGTTCTCGGGAACTAGAAACCAACCAGCTCACATTGTGAGTCCTGCACTGGGTCTCCTAGCCTTCCCACCAAAGCGAGGACACCCTGACGTGGCTGCTGATGACAGGCTCTAGTCTCAGCACAGCCATTGGGAGACATGACCTTGGCTGAGTCAGACATGAAGTGACAGTAGCTCCTGGGGCAGGAGCAGGGGGGACAGGAGGGTCCTTGGCATTAGCTGGCAATTCTGCTACATCCCCGCTAGGAGGCAGCCTCCCCTCATGGCACCTCAGTCTGATTCCCTAACTTTTCATCCCAGTTCTTATCTCACACTCAAGTTAGACCCCATCAACCTCCCTCCCTGCCCCAGCACAGCCAGGCAGCACATATGCTTAAGGCCAGCGCTGGGGGGCATGGTCTCCTTGTTCATACAGACCTCTGTCTTTCTGAGCGTACGGCCGTTTGGTGTCAGGGTGGAAGGCACAGAGAGGGCACAGACGGCTCTTTCTGGGATTGGCTGTGGTGCCTTTTGGGTCTCTCTTCCCTTGGCCATCTACAGTGACCTAGCTCATGGTCTGTGGGCTTGGAGTGGACAGGTGGGGGCCCCACAGGCTCCTGCAGATGAGGGACTCCATCCCCTAGCTCCAGCCCTCCCACCCCCATGCATCAGAGGTCCACTCTCTTTACCGGGTGCCCCAGGCTCCTCAGCTCTCTGCTGGCCCCACCGAGGCCTGTGTGCACGGGCAGAAGCCTTCTCCACACCTGTGCGCTGGGACCACCGCTGCCAGAGAAGCAAACCACATCCCGCTGTAATGCCTCGAGGTCACGAAATTGAGACCTAAGGACAACCAGTCACACACAAGCAACTCGGTGTTGGGCTATGGCCAATCAGCAATTTTCTCACTTTGCTTCCGTGTCTGCTGCGTAAAATCTCTCCCTGAGCTCCTGCTGGTGGGACACCTCCAACCACCTTTAGTTTGGGGCTAACTGATCTGAACAGGTTTTTGCTCATATAAACTCTTTAAATGTTTACTATGCCTCGGTTTACCTTTTAACACAACTATGTTAAACTGCTTCCTTCTGATTCCTTCCCTTCGTTTATTTCTATACCACCATCGCTAGGAAATCCTCTTGAAATGCTTTGGACTTGAAAACCGTTGGTGGTGAAATTGATGCTTCTACCTGGAGGCCAGAGAGAACCTTATGACTTTTTCCAAATACTCTGCTTCTTAACCTCTAACCCTGGCCCAGCCTTCGAGGCATTGGTTATCCCTACTGGGCACGAACATTCCTTTAGGTCTCTTCCTTATTGTTTAGAAAGACCCAACTGCCCCACCATCAACGTTTTCCATCTGCACAGAAATTCTTGAAGTTGGTTTTTTTTTCTTACTGCTGGGATTGTTTCTTCCACAGCTAATGAGCAATACGCTTCCTAGAAACAGTATTCAAAGGACTGAACATTTCATTTTAGTTCTTGGCTCTGGGTTTGTGGCCGTTACATTAAGACTTCCCCTTCACTTCTGTCCAGAAAGACAATACACCCACTATGTATTTTTAATCCTTTTAATTTCCCCTTTGTCTGTTCATTGATGACTCTACCACCTGGCTGTTTTAATCCACCCCCTGAATTCCCCAAGTCCAAGATCATCACCAAGGCTGGGCAGCATGCCAGCCTCTCAGCCTTGGCCATGAAATGGAAGAAGGAAGGGAAAAGGTGCTGGTGACACCTTCTGCCAACCCAAACTTGAAGTGTGTTTCAGTCCGAGCTGGTCCTCAGCATCAATACGAGACCTAGGTCAGCAAATACGGTCCCACTGCAGGAGCTGCTCCCCTTCACAAGAAGCGTGGGGCTCTCTTGGTTGGAGGGTTCTGACAGAGCCCAGCCCCACTGCCACCCCAGCCGTGGGTACCTGCCTCTGCCCGTCTCAGGTTCCATATGCCAGATTTCCCCCAATGCCAGACCCTTGCTCGCTCCTTTTAAGGTTCTGCCCACAGTACATGTGGCCACACTCACAACCTGAGGACTAGGGGAGACGGTGCCCCAGATCCCAAGGTCCTCTCTGCTGAGCTCTACCACATGCTGGGAAAATCGATGGGAAGACCCTTGACCAGCTGAGGACCACCTCCGGTCCCGAAAGGGTGTGTGTGCAAAGGAGACTCAAACAAGTACTCGCTGTGACAAACCCTGGTGAGATGGCCCACGTGTGAGCTGGGGGCCCCCTTTCGCCCCTCCAGCCTTAGGCGCACACCTGGGTTGGCCCTGTTCGTGAAGACAGGGCTTCGCAACCCTGACTGCACAAGAGAATCATCAGGGGACTTGGAGAATGTCCAACTAAATTAGAATCTCTGGACTAGGGCCAGAGCATTGATATTCTATATTTTACTTTTTAATCAAGGCATAGAACATGAATAATGTGGGCAGTGTGCTAATCTTCAGTGTATATCTTAAAGAAATATATATATATTTATATTTACACATATAAATATATATACTTATTTTCACAGATAGAGATATATATATACACACACAGCATAGATCAAGATAAACATTCCCAGCATTCTAGAAAGTTCCTTTCAGCCTCTTCGCAGTAACCAACCATATTTTCCCATTGTCTTGTTTCCATTTTTTTGCCATCATGAATAGAGCTAGTATTGTTCTCTGTACATGTCCTTTGGTGGCATTTGCTTTCATTTCTCTTTGTTAAATTCTCACCCCCTCATTTTTTTTTATAGATGCCTGTCTAGACCAGCTGGTTTTGAGCAGGGGCACTTTTTGAAAGCTCCCCCTGGTGTTTCTAACATGTGGTCAGCATTCAGACCCACTACCTTAGGACCACATGGATTGCAAACCAGAGGCTCATAGTTTCTCAAGGGACAGAGGCGTGCCTGTGGGGCAAAGCACAGCACTTGTAAGAATCTTCATGTCCCTTCTCTTTTGGGTCCCACACTTCTTATACTTGACTTCCTAAGGAGGGGGAGCAGGGATGGGGGCTGTTCTATAGGGGAGTAGGGATGGGGCTGTTCTATGGGGGAGCAGGGGTGGGGGCTGTTCTATGGGGGAGCAGGGGTGGGAGCTGTTCTATAGGGGAGCAGGGGTGGGGGCTGTTCTATGGGGGAGCAGGGGTGGGGGCTGTTCTATGGGGGAGCAGGGGTGGGGGACTATTCTATGGGGGAGCAGGAATGGGGGCTGTTCTATGCGGGAGCAGGGGTGGGGGACTATTCTATGGGGGAGCAGGGGTGGGGGACTATTCTATGGGGAGCAGGGATGGGGGCTGTTCTACAGGGGATCAGGGATGGGGGCTGTTCTATAGGGGAGCAGGGATGGGGCTGTTCTATGGGGGAGCAGGGGTGGGGGACTATTCTATGAGGGAGCAGGAATGGGGGCTGTTCTATGGGGGAGCAGGGGTGGGGGCTGTTCTATGGGGGAGCAGGGGTGGGGGCTGTTCTATGGGGGAGCAGGGGTGGGGGACTATTCTATGGTGGGGCAGGAATGGGGGCTGTTCTATGGGGGAGCAGGGATGGGGGCTGTTCTATAGGGGAGCAGAGATGGGGGCTGTTCTATAACCCACGCCTATT
Organism: Ursus americanus; assembly: GCF_024610735.1. Classification (NCBI taxonomy): domain Eukaryota; kingdom Metazoa; phylum Chordata; class Mammalia; order Carnivora; family Ursidae; genus Ursus; species Ursus americanus. The sequence goes on from NC_142144.1 coordinate 22,381,099, forward strand.
GTATCACACCAGCTTTGTGGGTGGGAAGCCCCTGCCCCCTGCGTCTGGGGCTCTCTAAAAAAGAAAGTTGACCAGAAGGATCACTGATCCTCCCACTGACAGGCAGGCCCAACTGCTGTGCTGGGGTAGAGTTATGTGGGGAGAGGACACTTTGGACTGCCTCAGGGGCCCACCTGTGTGCCCTTCTCCGTACATGGAACCAGAAACACTGGTCACTTCTGGCTGCAGGGTTCTGTAATTTCAGGATCTTCTTGAGATGAACTAGAAGCCATCCGCAGACCAGCACGAACTCCGTGATCACAGTGAGGAACACGTCCACGCAAGGGCCAGCGGCAGTTTGGGCAAAATGCGCCCTGGAACACTCTCTGCGGTATTTCTCTAGGGAGGAGGAGGGTGGGCCAAGAGTTATTTTCAGAGTGTTTTAAAGACACTTAAAAAATTTCAGAGTGATTAACTTTGGAGCAATTGGGGTCACCAGGGGTCCCCTAGCCGAGCACCTTGCTCCGTGGTCCGAAGACCAGCAGCATTAGCTTCACTGGGCACAGGTCAGAAATGAGAATCATCTGGCCTCACCCAGACCTGCTGACCCAGGCACTCTGGGGGTGAGTCCCCGCGGTGCGTCTTACCAAGTCCTCCAGGGGATTCTGATGCGGTCTCATAGGTCATGACACAGCCTGTCTCCCGGCTTCATGTGTGACTGGTATGCATGCAGCACATTTGGTAGATTTCCCCTTCTAGACTGAGGCAAAAAAGATGCCGTCAGGGTTCCAAGCACTTGCCTAGAGACGTTGGAGAATCGCTTACGGGTTTTGGAGAGACCGGGCCACTATGACAAGTTTGCTTACTGACTTTTGGTCCCATTTTCCTACTCTGGTCCAAAGAAGGGCAGTCCTGGTAGCCTCTGCTGAAGAGGAGAAGGAGGGGACAGGGAAGAAAAGTGGCCCCTGGAAGCCCTGTAGGAAGGGAACAGAGCCCCCTCCCCTTTGTTCCCACGGGCCCCTTGCCCATGGCCGAGGAGCCCAGAGCGCGCTTGCTTGCCGGGTCCAGGCTGCTGTAGTGGGTTGGCGAGGGATGGTCACTGACGGAGAGAGAACACACCTTTTCCAGGTATGGAGCGGCTTCTGCCTACCGGGCCCTGCACTGCGACAAACGAGACCGAGACATACAAATGTCACATGCTTTGTTCTTCAGGAGGGTGAATAAAGCTCAAACATGTGGAACAGGCACGACCCATGGGCTATAATCATAAATCTGAATGATAAACCATGAGCGGGGGTGAGCCAGAAACAGGGGGGGAAGACGAAGTAGGAAATTCACTTTTTAGGCAACACTCAGCACAATGAACCTGAAGAATCTTGGCCACCCCAGTTCTTAACACCACGCCCCACTCCAGATTTATCCTATGGTAACAATGACCAGAAGCCCGAAGAATTAGAATGCCAACACCAAACCTTACCTAACAGCTCTGGTTCTGTTCCCTCGCATTTTAATATGTTATTTGGTTTGACTAAAAACAAAATCCATGGTCATGGATGAAATTCATGGCTGGGCCTGTCACGTTTCTCATCACTCACAGAAATGGGAAGCGCTCTGGTCACTAAGTCACAAAACACCGTTTCAGTTCAGAACTTAATGCAGTCTGTCCAGTGCAATTTTAAGAAGAAAAAGATTTCTGCTTTCATTCCAAGGGAAAACTTCTTCCTCCGCAGCTCTGTCCACAACGGGAAGGGGGGGAGCTTGGTTGGTGCTCACCTACCTGGAGCTTCTTGTTCTGGTCCTAAATTCCTTGGAGAGGTTTCTGTCCTCTGCAGGGCTGGGAGGGGGTAGTGGCTGGGAGGAAGGGAGGGAGGGAGGGAGGTGAGGTAAGACCTTCCTTGGCTAATACCACCATGAGATGGGTGGGAAGGAATTAGAGCCAACACTTCCTCTTTCTTGGTTGTGGAGACCCACTCTCTCATCACGGGATCTTCCTCTAACAGGGGAGGGAGGAGGAACCCCTGCTCCAACGGGCTGCTTGGGACTCGCCCGTGGCTCTCTGCGTGCAGGGGTGAGCCTCCAGCTTCTCTCCACTGTCGTTCCCTCCCCTCTCTGGGCAGCCCCCTGTACAGTAGGGTCTAAGGAAACCTCACACCTCTTGAACGAGCCGCGCATCTCTGCCCCACTGGACAGCGGCCCCGTGCTTCGTGCCCACAGTTTCCAGCGAGGAGGTCTAATGCTCACGGCCAGCTCTCTTGGCTACGCTGTTACGAAGCCGACAGCTACAACCTGGAGCCTCTGCTAGGGCTCTGGTGTGTCCCCAGCTGATTCCCCATTTCCCGAGCTCCAGAGAACGTATAACAAGTGGCTGAGGACCCCTGAAATCCCTTTCTCCCCCCTTGAGGAGAGCCAGCCGCCCTGGCGCCCTCTGTGGGGGTGGGCCTCTGAACTCACTCGACTTTCTCTCCAACGACCCTCTGCTGATCCCCAACTCCTGACATGGGCAAGGTTGAAAGTGATGGATGGAATTACATCGGATTTTCAAAGGACTCCTCAACCCCACTCCTACATATGCGCCCCAAAGAACCGAAAGCGGGGCCTCATGTAAGTACATGTCTCCGCCTGTTCCTCACGGGAGCCGAATGTGGGAGCAGCTCAACTGGCTATCAGTGGGCGGATGGATAGACAGACTGTGGTCTGTCCACACCATGGCAGTACTGCTCAGCCTTAGAACGGCAAGAAGTTCTGACACATGCTATCACCAGGACGAACCTCGGAACCATTATGCTAAGTGACAGAAGCCAGATACAAAAGGTCACATATCATATGATTTCATCTACACGAAATGTCCAGAATAGGCAAATCCATAGAGAGAGCACGTTAGAGGAGTAGTTGCCGGGGGCTGGGAGGTACTGACGAGTGACTGTTTAATGATGCTGAGGTTTCTGTTGGGGATGACGAAAGTGTTTTGGAACTAGACAGAGATGGTGGTAGACGACACTGGGAATGGTCCTAACTTGTTCACCTTAAAAATGATCAATTTTATGTTATGTGAATTTCACCTCAATAAATTGTAATTTCTTTAAGGTCATGTATGCTTACCCAGCAAACCCTCTGGTTCCCTCTCGCCATCTCTGACTGCATCCCTCTGTCTCATCCACACGGCTCTGTCCTGGTGCTCCTCTCTTATCACACCTGCTTTCCTTCTGGGAGAGCTGCTCTGTAGTGTCCCCTCCCTCTTCCCTGCAGGTGACTGATTCCCTGTGGGAGATGCTTTGTGCTCCGTGCTTTTACGTCTCACACACAGGTTGGGCAGAGCACCTGAACTCTCTTTGGTCATATTTATGGAGCCCAGAGAGTTACAACCGAGAGCCCTCATTATTCCCCCAGTCATGAGCCTTTCCCTTTCCAGGTCACCAGACTGCTTGCCGAGGACCAACCGCGCTGAGCAAGCAGACGGTTTAGGTGACATTAAGAATAGACTCTGAAGGTGCATCGAAAAGGTAATGCGTGTGAATTACACACTCATTACTTCAAATGCCCTGCTGCTGAAAGGACTCGCAGGATTCGAACATTTTACGCTCAGACAGACTTGTCCCAGGGAAAGGGTGCAACGCAAGAGAGAGACACACATCGGAAGGGGTCAGGCACTCTAGGGGACAGTCTTCTTGGTCTTCCCCTTGCTGAGTCACCCAGGTCCCACCTCACTACCAGTGTACCTGCAAGGAGCCCGAGCACTAGGAACCCCCAGGAACCCCCAGTCTACTTGTGCTGGGCGTCTCTTAGAGTGAGCTGGTCCTCTAGGCACAGGCAGCTACGTGGCCAGCCTTCAGTGGTCAAAACCCCACAGGCTCCGCAGTGGTATCTCTGTGGCACTAGCAGGCAAGCGTTATTCTTCGTGTTAAAAGACAAGGGAGATGCTGATTTGTCAGAGGACTTTCTAGTTCTCTGTTCCTCTCATCTGTCCTTGTAAATATTCGTCTTCCCATAGCGTGTGCTGTTATAACTCTGGAAAAGGATAAGCTAGATGTGGACTATGGGCTGGGAGAGGATTCACAACCCTAATCACATTTTTAACAGCTTTTTCCTTTAGGCTGCATTTGGGTTGTTCCCTTGCCAGCTTCTGTGGTGTAATGGAAATTCTAGAAATAGTTTCCTAATCTCTAGAAGCCAGTCTACTGTCTCAATGCAGGGAAGCCACGGCCACTGAGGATCCAGGGAACGGGCACACCTATGTTTTCAGTAAATGGCTTGGCTGCATCTTACCGTTTCCTAAAGCTGGACCATGCCCATGACCACAGGTCCTGGGGGTGGTGGAGGAACAGGATGAAAAAGATGCCAGCTTAAATAAATCTGCCCTCAGACCCTGAATGCTCCCCTTAGACTGTAATGTGAGAGAGAAATAAACTCTGTTCTTTCAGACACTGAAATAATTCTTGGGTCTCTTTGTTGGCAGTCTAGCTTTACCCTGCCCTGTCCAGAAGCAGACATCTAGAATTGGAGTGACCCTGTATATTGTGCGTGTGTGTGTGTGTGTGTGTGTGTACAGGTGAACAGGAGGAGCCAAGGAAAACATGCCGTAGGCGAGAGAGCTGGAGACCATTTCTATGGCCCAGCAGGACATCTGCACGACTCAGTAGGCACTTGTGATCATTAGGAGAGCACACCACATGCCTAGTTGGAAAGAACCAGAATTTCAGCATGTGTTGACTCTTAGTGACAATGGCGGCTTTTAGCCGACGGTCAGTGCCCCACCCGTAGCCCCGACTTCGAGGTACACACCCAATTTCCAGCCCCCCTCTTGGCACTGGTCTGTTCTAAAGGCAGGCTCTACTGGTCTGGGAGAAAGCGGAGCTGGCCCAGGACCAAGACGGGAGGTTTGTTTGCTGTTGAATCAGGTCGATGAGAAGGGAAGTTGGGGAGGTAGGAACACAGGCTCTGGGCCAGAGTGCCTGGATTTGAACCTCCTTTCACCCCTGGTCTTGTCACGGGTACCAAGTTATTCAAACTCCCTGAGTGTGTTTCCTCATTTGTAAGATGGAGACGATACGACTAGCTTGTACCTCAAAGGGGTATTGTAAGAATGCCGGTTTGTTTCCCAGAGTCCATAGTCTCTCATGCTTCATTCCCCCTTCTGATTACCCCTCCTTTCTTTATCTCTTTCTTCTCCTACCGATCTTTCCGCTTCTTATGTTCCATAGATGAGTGAAACCATATGATAATTGTCTTTCTCTGCTTGACTTATTTCACTTAGCAGGGGAAGGGGGTGGGGGAATGGGATAGGCTGGTGATGGGTATTAAGGAGGGCACGTATTGCATGGTGCACTGTGTGTTATATGCAACTAAGGAATCATGGAACTTTACATCAAAAACTAGGGATGTACTGTATGGTGACTAACATAATAAAAAAAATTATTATTAAAAGAAAAAAAAAGAATGCCGGGAAATAACCCACATACAGCGCTCAGCACTAGCCTGGTGAAGACGGGGCCGCGGATAGATGTCTGCTGCCATCTGCTGGCAACGGTCAGTTTCCACTGAAATAGTAAGTGCAAGTAAAGGGCCACGTTTGACCTGCACATAGGATTGCACACGTGGTGGTTTCCAAACATTTTGGTGGTTTGGGTGCCACTATATGTAAGATCTCAAAGGATTCTGTCTTGTGTTAAGAGTGGGAAATGTCCTGACTCCCCAGGGAAGGCTCTTGGCTGGGGAAGCGGCTTTCACCCTAGAGACCATTGCCACCTAGTGGCCGCCCTTCATGCTTGCAGGCAAAGGTGAACCCAAAGAAGTGGGAAACTCCACTCTTCCCGTTATCAATGAGGTGATCGTGGAGCCCTCCTGTTCATCCAGGGACGTTCTTTCCTCAGTGTCTCCTGGCAAGTTCCTAGCACCGTTTGACCTTCCACTGATGAGTTCTGGAATATTTCTGGCTCTACTAAACATCTTTTCACTTGGATCTCTCTCTCTCTTGCCCAGAAGAACACAATTATATGGGTCCTACACTAAGGGGAAAAATTGAAAGCATGCCAAGAGAGCGCAGGACCTTCAAGAACGGCCCTTTTGAACAGGCAGGCGTGGACACAGTGCCTGACTTTGGAGCAGCTGTGTCCCCATATTCCCGATGCTTAGAACTCCCCCAATCCCAGTGAAAACGATCCCAACAACCCTCGTTTTCATTTGTTCTTATATGCGCTGTGTTTGACACTAAGCACTTGCGGACTGAAGGCAGGGCTTTCCAGGAGTAAGCTCTGAGCACCTCTGTACCAACTATTTCTATTCATTCCCCACAGCAACTCCAGAAGTCAGAAATCCAATCTAGAATAAGCAAATGGTCAAAGGTTCCGCTGAAAAAGTGGTGGGCCCCAAGTCTGAGGTCCCTGTCTGATCCCAGAGGCTTGTCGGAGAGACACTGACGCTAACAACGGAAATACTGTATATCCAGGGACATCATCCTCAACACAGGCTCTTCGATGTCACATACGTGGTCTTCCCAGCCTCCCCTCCTCCCCCTTCCCCTGCCGCAGCCCCTGGCAACAGGAGTGGGCAACTAGACCTAGGCTGGACGGTTTTGCTCTCTGGGACTAATCACGACCATCCGAAGAAGTGGCCACAATCCCGAGCCCCTGATTGCTACCTGCCGTGACTGGTTCCGAGGAACCATTCAGGTGAATGACAGCTCTCTTAATGGGGCTTTAGCTCCAGACCTCTAGGTTACCCTGTGTGTTTTCTGATCTCCACCAACGATTCAATATTCAGGGATCTTGTGAACCACTTGTTAAACCGTTGGCATTTTGCCATCAGCCGCTGTAGGAAGAGTTACACCACAGAAATCAGCGAACGCTCATAAAGACAAACAGAATGACCATGGCTTCATCTCCCAGAAATAACCCCGTGACATATTTGGGTTTTCCATCCGGGCTCTTTCTCATTGTGCAGCTATTAGAGGCTAGAACAGGCCTCCCTCGTAGTTTTGCATTCCTCAGTTTACCCAAAAGTTTGAAGAGCGGGGCCCGCTGTCAGCCGGAGGGCTGGAGGGAGGAGAGCTGAGACCTCAGAGGAGTCACAACGCCCCTTTGCAAAGCCCCTCCCTCAGCCACCAACACTGCCCTCTGTCTCCGGGGACCCGTGAGAGGGTCAGTTCAGCCCTTCAAGGCCTTTTCCTCATTTCGTTTTGAGGTTGCCCCCAAGAACTTTCTGAATAGTCAGGCCATGAGGCAAACACATTTCTCCACTAGACTAGCGATTCTCAACCTTGGCTGCCCGTTAGAAACACCTGGGGAGCTGCTAAGCCCTGCCCACGTTCATAGCCGTGTCTGAGCCCAGTGAAGACGAAACACATCAGAATATCTGGGGGTGAGACCCAAGCGCCAGGATCTTGGAGACAAACACCTGGTGCTCCGACGTGCGGTGCGGCCAGGTTAGGAGCCGGGGCATGGGCAGCGATGCTCCAGGCTTGCTGCCCAGGGGTCTCCTGGATGCCTTGAATCTGTAGGCAGGCCTGGGCGCCAGCCCAGACCAACCGAATCCAAACTTGAAAGCTCTCCAGGTGAGTCAGATGGAGTCAGAATGGAGAAGCGCTGCTCTAGACCAAATAAGGGTTACCTCTTATTTCGTATCCCAAATCACGCAACCATGTGAGTCAAGAAAACTTACGGGTCCTGATGTTGCTGTCACCCCGCACAATACAAACTTCGTCCAAAGGTCAAAGGAATCCCTTGATCTGACCCGGAAATCAGAGTCTGAACATATATAAGATATTATGCTCTCTTTACATTTCTTCCGCCCCTTCGAGGGGGACCCTCTCTGGAGTCTGAATGGAATTGAAGCTCTGCTTTGCCGAGACCCACAAAGCGTTGAGTTGGTGTGCTGGGCAAACACACAGAAGCCCCCAACAAATATTCAAAACACCCCAGGCCCTCACGTGACTGTATCTGCAGCTTATCAATCACGCATCCATTCCCTAGTTTTCAAACGTTAAGTGGAATGCCCAGACCCTATTCACTACTTACTCCAGATCAGTGGTTCTCGAACTGAGGTTCCTGGACCAGCAGCAGCAGCAGCATCTCTGGGGGCCGAGTCAGAAAATTCTTAGGCCACATACCCTAGACCTACTGAATCAGAAGCCCGGGGTACGAAGCCCAACGCTGTGTTTAATGAGGCCCAGGTGACAGAGACGCTTGCTTAAGCATGGGAAGCCGCGCTCCCCAGAGGCCCGTGGATGCTACGAGCCCAAGACCACGGCAGACACAGAATTTAGTCTAAATGGGTGGCCGGAGAACAACCAAACAGGGGAGAGATTTGTAATTTTATTTGCTGGGGTACCCGCACATCCATTCCAAGTGTCCAGAGCCCACCACCTGTGAACTGAGAACAAAGCATCCAGATAATTCTCCCGTCAAGGTTAACAGACACTGAGAATACTATAACATGGCAGAAATTTTAAAAATCTTTATTATGCAAACATTCTTCTTTCTCTGAAAGAAAACATCTGAATGCTTGGGCAACATTGTGAAACTGCTAGTGCGCCATCTCCGGGGATTTTCGGAGGCCCTGTTCTTTGCCTTTGTGTCATCTTGTACCTTTATGAGTTTTTTTTTATAGTAAGATTTTATTTTTTATAATAATATTTTTTATTATGCTGATCACCATACAGTACATCCCTGGTTTCTGATGTAAAGTTCGATGATTCATTAGTTGCATATAACACCCAGTGCACCATGCAATACGTGCCCTCCTTACTACCCATCACCGGTCTATCCCATTCCCCCGCCCCCTCCCCTCTGAGGCCCTCAGTTTGTTTCCCAGAGTCCATAGTCTCTCATGCTCCATTCCCCCTTCTGATCACCCCCCTTTCTTCTTCCCTTTCTTAGGTCTCCCTTTGAGTCCCCAGCTGGTCTCTGTGTTCCCAGCAGCCCAATTCTGAACTTTGCCTGAGTTCTGTGTAGGGAGGGACAGTCACCACACTTTTTTGTGGCAATGCTCCGAAGTAACTTCATGGCCTCATGTGCCCCCCAATGACTATCTCTTTGACACCGATAACTACAGGGGAGATGATCCTGGGGAAAGGATGGGAGGTCTCGGTCAGAGGAAAAAACCTGCGTACGTGCTGTCTACACGTTTTAATGCCTCCCACTGGTTTTGGTAAGAGCCTCCTCAGTGAGAATCCCTGAAGATACCTTCTACCCTGACTATCCTAGGCTCTGTGTCCCATTCTGAGTGCTCCTATGTACCCTGACACCCCTGTATTTGCTCAGCACCCCCAGATGTTAGTAGTGACAGATGCAGAGAGGACCAGGACACTGAATCCACAGCTGATCACAACTCCACTGTCCCAGAAGATTGTTAGAAGTCACATACTCAGGGAGAGATGGAGGAAGAGACCCCAGGGAGAGTGGTGGGGTGGTGCGGCGGGGGGGGGGGGGGGGGGAGGAAGGGGAGGAGCGGGAGACAGAAGGTCTGGGGCACATGTAATTGTGAGGGGCCGGGGAGGGAACAGAGCGGCTGGCCACTCCAGGAGCAGCTGGCGGTTAGGGAGAAGATGGGAGGGCAGGAGGCAATTTGCGGAGGAAGTTTCCTAATGAACCTACCATCTTCATATGCTCTTTAAAGTCTGAAAGTCTCCATTCTTCAGAGCGGAGCCAAATACAGGTGCTGGGAATGCAATAATAAAAATTAGAACCCAAGGGGCGCCTGGGTGGCACAGTGGTTAAGCGTCTGCCTTCGGCTCAGGGCGTGATCCCGGCATTATGGGATCAAGCCCCACATCAGGCTCCTCCGCTATGAGCCTGCTTCTTCCTCTCCCACTCCCCCTGCTTGTGTTCCCTCTCTCGCTGGCTGTCGCTATCTCTGTCAAATAAATAAATAAAATCTTAAAAAAAAAAATTAGAACCCAAGTGGGGCGCCTGGGTGGCTCAGTCGTTAAGTGTCTGCCTTTGGCTCAGGGTGTGATCCTGGCGTTCTGGGATTGAGCCCCACATCAGGCTCCTCCGCTGGGAGCCTGCCTCTTCCTCTCCCACTCCCCCTGCTTGTGTTCCCTCTCTCGCTGGCTGTCTCTCTCTGTCAAATAAATAAATAAAATCTTTGAAAAAAAAAATTAGAACCCAAGAGACACACATGAAGTTTGAGTTTTACCATTTGTCCTGCTGTTTGCCCAGCCATGCCCTTGACTTTGGGGGTCTACCAACCTCATCCAGAGGCACCCGTACCATTTCTAGGGTCCCATCAGAGGTTTCTAGGCTCCAGCCAGGGCAGCTGGAGACAGCATCACAAAAAGGGGCATTGGGACAGTGTGTTACCGTGGTGCCCCACCAGCTAGGAACAGAAGTACAGAAGTCAAGGTCAAGGGCGCGGGCCTGTCACTGTGTGGCAGAACCGGCTTCTGACCTCTCCCCACCCCCAGTCAAACAAGCAGCCATCGTTTATAAAAACACAGCACACACTGGGTTTTAATGAGAAAATAATTGTATACTTGCATTGAATGCCTCACAATGACTATAAAACCGAAGCAGGATAATAACATTTCAGTGGTTAAGATACACAGGAGAGCAGATACAGAGTATGATTTTCAAACACAGTATTGCTGCTTTCCCCTCCCTCCTCCTCCTCCTCCTCAAACAAAAGAAAAAAAAGTCGTTTGGGTAAAGGGCGACACGAAATCAAAATTGGCAGGCTCACTCACTGAATGCTTAAAATTCAGGAAATTGGTTCTGTCACTAAAACTGGATATAGTCACCATCTCTAAACACTTAGGCTATTTTTTTTCAATACATAGTTTAATTACATCCATTGTTTTTCACTGGAAAAATGTTTGTCTTCAGAGACAAGAGTCAACACTGTTTTAGTGTTTCTTGTTACACTTTATACGTGTGCGTTGTGTATATATGTGGACACTGGTCTATATACTGCTTCTATGTCGTTGTCTAGGGTGGGCAGCATGCAGAGGCGTAAAGAGGCAAGGAAACTGCATTGTGTCATCCAAGTAGAACACAGCCCAGCCTCCTACCACTGACAGACCCTGTTTCCATAATTTCTGGATGAGAAAGCCAAGGCATGTCAGTAGTTAATCAGCTCCCGAGGAAAGTGAACATCTATAAACACTGTGGAAAGGAACACTTTCAGGAAAGCTTTTAACATCTACAGAATCTAAACATTTGTTACAGTTGAGATTAACAAGCTTGCGTGCTATTTGGGGGCAGGGACGAGCATCAGAGGCCCTTTTTTTTTTTTTTTTTTTGACAAGCCTCTTCCTCTTGATGGATTAAGCAGGAATGACTCTCCTCCAGGGGTCTGTTGCATCTTCAGAAGGTGAAAGGGGTTCATTTGGGATCCCAGAGCCTAGCACAGTGCTATGTACAAAGCCCAATGTTTTCTGAATGAGTAAAAAACTCAAGAGCACAGAGAAAATCTGGCTCTTCCAAGGGAACTGTAATTTACATTTTAATAGGATCGGAAGTGAGTGGAGCACAGAAATAGCAGTCATCAGACGGCAGCAGAGGGAACAAGCAAATGTTGGAGATGTAGGGGCCAGAGTTAAGCAGCTTTGTGACCGTGGGAGGGTCACGGAAACTGCATTTGTTGCCTTATCTACACACGGGGCATGGACCAAGGGACTTGGCTTTGGAACTCTGCGCGATGCAATTCATGCTTCTGGTTCAATCAACTGTAGTCAACGGCCAGTTGGTCTGCCACTAAAGCGATTCCAAGAATTGTGTGACCTCCTAAGCTTTCCAATCAGCTGCAAATTCTCCTTTTTCAAATGTAGGTGTAGGGTGGGTGGGTCCATGGCTTCCTTCAAAACAGAACAAAAACCTGCAGGTAGGTCCTGAGGGCTGTTTCCTCTTCTGAAAGATGGTGTTTGTCTCTATCGTGTCTGTATCACTACCAGACGCAGCCAGTCCAGAAAACATGAGCATGTTCCGTTTTTGGTGGCACTCATAAAGCCATGCGCTCACCAGCCAACTACCACTGTGCCCCGGGGGCCACACGAAGCTCTCGTCCCAGCTGTGGGTCACGTGCCTGCTGTGGGTCACGTGCCTGCTGTGGGAAGGCTGGAAATCCTCAGGCAAAGCAGCCTTCCTGGGTCCTCCCATTTCACCCGCCAGGACTTCCCGTCTAACACAGACCTCATTTTCCTGGGCATGTCTGTCTCCATGCCAGCCTCCCCCACTTGAAAATGAATTCCTTGCAGCTGGCATCTCACTTGTTTTGGGTCCCCAGTGGCCGGTACATTTTGCTGATTATCCCTTCAGAATATTCAGGAGAATAAACCATGTAAAGATGGTGCTCACGACCCATCTCCAGAGTTTGGCTTCAAATGGCAGGTTCCCTTGGCAGTGTTAAAGGATCCTTGTGAGTTATCTTACAGTTGGATTTTCACTTTATGCCCACTGCTTGTCTGTGAATAAACCTTCCCCCCTAAAGTCAACACTAGTCTATTAAAAGAAGCAAAGCGAATGTGCCTAACATCTACATACAAAGTGTTGTGATATTGCTACTTGTGAGAGTAACCTATTAGCGCTTATGACGTAACAATATAAAAAACAAAAAGGAATTTTAGTGAGGTCTGGCTTAATTATTGCTTTTTTAAAAAAAACATAGTTTTAAAACAAATAGAAAAAAAAAAACGCTGGTCAGGTTTTTTCTCATGGTCAGAATTAAAAATGTTTCTCATCCAGAAATTCAGGGCACCCAATTATTGAATACCCTTATCATATTGCTTTAAATGACAGAGAGTAAAGCTGGCATCCTCTATCGTGTACTAAGCTATGAATACAAAGCATGAGAATAAATATGGTACTTTTCTAAACGTCAAATTACAAAACTGCTCAAAACTTTTCAGTTGTGACTCATGCAAATACCAGGTTAGGTCAATTTAATATTACAAATACTGAATCAGGTCGGTGCCTCTATATATCCCTTTTCATAAAAAAGAAATTCTCACTCGCTCCAGACGCTGGCAAACAGCTTGGAGGAAATAACTGTACACCCTTGTCCCATGATCATTCTGGAATTTTAATCCTTGTACACACACTTTACCCAAACACACAAAGGCACGTGTGCCAGTGCGTGTGCGCACACACACACACACACACACACACGTGCACACACACACACGCACACACACACAATCTTTAGGATTTGTAGCTGATTCCAAGCCTGCACTTAAATTTCTATTCTATATTTTTCTCTTTATCATCCTGAAAAATGCTGGTTGTTCAGCAAAAATAGTATCTCTTACTTCCTCATTTTCCTACTTTCTCCCTCCCTGTTTCTCTGTCTACCTCCATGACCTTTTCTTTAATGTTTCCTTTCTGATTGATCCAAAATAATCTATCATCCTTCCTGCCTAGGTCCACTTTATAATACAAAATATAGTTATAAACACCTATTTCCTGTCCTCCACCTCTCTAAGGCAGAGTTTGCCCTTTTTCAATTATTGCCACTCTAAAAATATCCCTACCATCGTGAGTCAAGCTGTTGAATGTGTACAGATTTTATACATGGATATACTCCCCCATCCCATCATAAAAATAGTTGTTGCCCACTAAATATAGTTTTCATATGAAGAAACATAATTGTGAAAACGTGTTCTCATAAACAGCAAATTAGTCAATACGATAAGCAGACGAGATCCTAAAGCTAAAATAATCCATTTGGTTTGGCTTCCTCCCTCTTTCTCAACCCCTTCACGTAGAATAGATTGTGTCTGCAACATGAAGAAACATTGTCTTAAAAATGTGGATTTTATGTATTGCCATCATTGATCATTGATTGCTCCCAATTAAAAACAATTAAATGTAAGAGAAATGGAATCCTAATTGCCTCTTCCGGGCAAATACAGAGAAACTTGCATTTCATTTTACGGCTGCTGGAGCACACGGAGTTCTCCCAGCACCTCTGATGCCGTGAGTGAGGGTGGGAGGCCGGTGCACGGAGTATCCTGCGCCCGGTAGATCGCACCAGCATGGGCTCTGCTGCTCTAAACGGCCCTGTTACCAATGTTAGTCCTCATCACCCAGCGAGGCTGGTCTCAGTTCTGCCTGTAGCAGCCATGTTGATTTGCTTGTTACTGCTTTGTCCTTTTGGATCCAAGGGTTGGTCCAAATCCAGGTGATTCTTTGAGCCTCAAAAAAAATCCTTTCTCTTTTGACTCCTGGGTGCTTACAGAGTTTGATGGGTGGGCTTCTTTTCACTTTATTTTTCACCGTTGGTCATTGCAGCTTCTGGTCTACATAAGGATTGCGGAGTTCGTTCGCACTTTAATAAATATTCCATTAAAATGCTTCGATGGGTGGATTTCTTGGTTTCTTGGTAACCCAAGCACCAAAGAAGCTTCCTGGGTGGAAGGAAGCTTGTTATTCATTGTCCTCTTCCTCCTGGTTGGCATAGATCCCTGCCTCCCAGCGCAAGGCCAGGGCGCTTTTTCTTCGATTAACCCGTGTGGCCTCAAGGACCTGAAGAGAGAAGGAAAAAAAAAAAAGAATCAGAGTTCATGGACGTTCACTATGTACACAAACCAGCTTCTCCATTTCTTCTGTCCTTTCCCTCTCAGCAGCATCCAAGAAAGGGAAGGTAACAGTGTCTGGTATGGCCGGGAGGTAGAAGGGACGTGGTAAATAAAGTAGGGTGGGAGGCTCTGGATATGCATTCATTTCATATTCATTTCAAATTTCATTTGCTATTTGACCCATAGTTTTCAATGTAGAAAGATTTAATTTCCCTGAAATGTTTTGCACGTTTTTTTTTTTTCTTCCAAAGTTTTATTTGAATTATAGTGAGTTAACTAGTGTCATATTGGTTTCAGGAGCAGAATTTAGTGATTCATCACGTACATATAACATCCAGTGCTCATCACAAGTTTGCACATGTTTTTGAATTAGACTTGACTCTGCATTAAGTGTTTTGATAACATAGTAGGTCTCCACATGTTATCTGATCAGTGCTGTCTGATGGAAATGTTCTGTATCTGTGTCATCAATATGGCAGCCACTAAGCTACATGGCTATGGAGCACTTGGAATAAGGCTGGTGTGGCTGAGAAGCTAAATATTTAATTTTAATTAATTTTAGTATCCTCACAGACCTTGTGACTACCATATTGGACAGCACAGCTGTTGACTATCTTAGTCTCTTTGTAAACAAGCAAATAATCCCAAACAACTGGACCAGTAGACAGCTATTGACTGTCTTAGTCTCTTTGTAAACAAGAAAATAATCCCAAACAACTGGACCAGTGTGGGATTCAATCCATCAAGCTTTGTGGGCATACATAAGCTATGATCATAGTTATATCATAAAGGTCTACTTTGGTATAACTAAACTAAGAGAAACTAAGTGGAAAGAAAAATAGCTTCCCAGCCCAATAAAAAGCAATCTGAGCATGATGATGCAACATCAGGGCCCCAGTGCCAATAAATGAAATGCAAGGTGACAATATCAAGGACAGGTAGGCTCACCACCGTAGGGGTAAGGCCTCCCTCCCTCCAGTTCACTAGAATAGTCTGTGGACTGCAGAGGGAAAACTTCAGCCGGTCTATTCCAGCTTTGGTTTGATCGAGATGAGATCCAGATAGATGACATTCAGGTTGCCGACATAGGAGAAATGGCTCAATTCCATGACACTGCACCACAAGCAAGCCCACGCATGCCAACCAATTAAATTACAGTGGCATTCGCTTAGGACGTGCAAGTTCTGATATTAAAGAAAAGTCTAGCAGAGCCAACACTGACTGATGATCCAAACTGCAGTGAAGGCTTTGCTTATTCTAAGAACAATCATTTTGGCAAGGGACGGAGATGCGAGCAGCTCCAGAGAAGCAAGGAGATGCAGGTTGCAGGTAGTATTGGGAACCAAGGCACAGGCACGTTCCGGGTAGATGCACGGTCTGGGGGTCCATCTCAACCTGCTTCTTTGACCTTTGACAAATGGATGGACTTCCCAGACCATCCGTGTGCTTTCCTCTGGGAAGCCTTCCCCAGTTCCCCCAGCGGGGCTAGCTGGACCTAACATGGAGGATGCACTCAGCCATGTCTCTTAAATGAATGTTCATCATTAAGCACAGAAGCCGTGTCATAGTGTCATGTGTGTAAGCAAACCGTGGTCACTTATTCAATATCTAAGAATAAGGAACCAGTAGGGGCAAAGAATGCTTCAAGTCTGGTATGGTTAAGTGGAGGATTCGTCTAGAAGGTCAGTGCGTGGTAACATGGTACTGAGAAACGGCACTAGACTGGAACAGGAAGTCCTGACATTCTTTCCAGTTCCGTCTGGAACACGGTGTTGTTCATGGCGTCTCATGTCTCAACTTACTTTCATCTGCCAAGATGGAGGCAGCACCTGCCCCGGGTCGCAGGCTTTCTCCAGAGACAGTGCTGACTCTGAAGTCCAGGCAAGTCTAGATTTAAATCCTAGTGACTGTGTGACCTTAGAAAAGTCCCTTACCCCTGGGCCTCAGTTGTCTTATGTGTGAAATGGGAGTCATAAAACTCCCAGTCAGCTGGCCTGAGGAATAGATGAGGCAATGTACGTACAGCATAGCTCCCAGTGCTCTGCAAGTTTTCAGACAATAATGATTTCCATCATTATTTGAAGGGGATTTGTAAACGATGAAATCGTATTCAGACATAAGGCATTTTTACAAGGAGCACTGGCTCTGGGTAGTACAAGGCTTCTGGTCTAGGACTAGCTCAGGGGTGAAGGCATCCTACAATGGCCTTTTGAAGAGTCAAAGGCCAAGCTCTTGGAGAAGGTATCTACATGAGCACCTGTTCCATAATTAATTCAGATTTCAGTACTGTGTGTGTGTGTGTGTGTGTGTGTGTGTGTGTGTGTGTCTATAAATCTCGAGCAAATCTAGAGCTTTGATACTTTAGTTCCTGCATATTAACTTTACTTCCTAAAGTCCATTCCTTTCTTTTCTGGGCAGAAAAAAAAAAGCACTTGCCTTCAGGGCTCTAGTAATAGTAAACACATCACACATACTATGAACCACTTACTGTTTTGATCCTCACGACTGTTCTACGGGATACATACTATTATTACTCACATTTCCCATAGGAAGAAACTGAAGCACGGGGAGGTTAAGTCGACCAATGTTACGCAGCTTGGGGGTGGGGGGAGAGCTGAGGTTTGCACCCAGAATTTTGGGTGTGGAGCTGATGCCTCAGGCCACCGTGCTACACTGCAGCCCAGTGCCCATAAGGAGTCTGCTGGAGGAAGCAACAGAAAGAGCGATAATACTCTCTATAGGAATGGAGAGGGGAAAACATAAAAAAAATAAAATTAAAAATAAATAAATAAATAAAAATAATAATAGAAAAATCTGATTTAAGGTCTTATCATTTTCCCCAATTCAGATTTAGGTCTAGTGGGAGGGGAAAAAAAAATCTATTCTCTTTGAACAACCCTCTAATATTAATTTTCTCTCCCTTGTGTTTGGGGAATTCAAGCAAATCACTCATCTTTGCATAGAAATCAACAGACAATTCTATTTGGGGGCTGGGTAACAGAAGGTAGAGGGGTTCAGTAATGTCAGTCACTCCATCTACATTAATATTTTGTCTTCCTAAGTCCTCTTTAATTGAAGATAGACCGGGCCCAGTTTTATCTTCCTTGGACATATTTGACTGAATTTTCATTATTCTTAATTATGTGAATTCAAAGGGAATAAGGCCTAGGGCCTAATTCTTCTACTGCCATTGCCTAGATGAGAACCACAATTAGTCACTGAGGAGGGTACATGGAATGATATATCTTTTATATTTCATTACTCCTTTTATATCTTATGAAAGAATACTCTTATCTTCTGAAAGAAAGTTACTGATAATCAACAGCTCCCATCTCTGGTACTAATTATTATGCAAGAGAGGGAGATTTTTAAAAACATATTGTGCTGTAAGTTAGCACAACCATTCTGAAGAATAATTTGCAGTATGTAATGAATGCGAGGATGTAACAGCCCTCTAACCAGTACTTCCCCTCCTAGATATAGAGAGAAATTCTTCCAGAGGTTATGCAAAGAGATACATATCATAACACTCACTGAAGCATTGTTTGTAATTGCAAAAAAGGAAACAAATGAAGAGAAACAACCAACACTTCCCTCAATAGGAGGATAAATAAACAGTGATAAATTCATTCAGTGGGATACGATACAGCAGTTATGATGAATGAGCTGGGGCCATCAGTTACAACATGGACACATTCAAAAACAATGTAGACAGAATAAAGTAAGGAGCAGAGGATGTTACAACATGATATTGTTTCTAGCAAGTTTTAAGGCATGCAACACCAAGATGTTATCCATGTAGACAAACATAGGAAATATAAATATAAAAACATGCACAGAAATGATTAACAGCAAACTTAAGAAAAGTTACCTCTCAGGAAAGAGAGAAATGGGGACTGGGGAGAAGTAACAAGGGGGCTTGAATGGTATTTGCAAAATTAATATTGTTGATATTAATATCTGTTGTCAATATTAATAATTTTAAAATATTAAGCAAACATTATGAAATGATAAGAATGGTCAAAGCTGGATGGGTGGGCTTTATTGTTTTATTATCTCTTATTATTGGAACATTTGAATGCCAACTCCATGATATTGGGGACTTTGTTTTGTCTACTGCTCTATTTCTGGAACCTCAAAGAGTGCCTAGCGTGTATATTAGGTCCTCAATAAATTGTTAACTGAATGAATGATTCTCCTGACAGTTCTGTATATTTGAAATAATTCTTTTAAAAAATAATAAAATGCTAAAGAAAAAATTTAAAAACATTGTGTTTTCCCATGGGAGAATAAAAGGAAAAATATTTAAAAATCAGGGGAAAATGAAAAAACACTGTGCCTTTTCATAGCACAGATAATTGTGAAATCTGTGTATAAGGAAACTGTAGAAGAAAGGAGGAGACTTTGGGAAATTCAATGCTTAAATTAAGGAGCTTCCAAAAAAACCCAACAACAAAAAACCCAAACAAAAAACAGGTTTAAAGATGGGGGCGGGGAGGGGAATGGGCAGTGGGATGGTTCACTTTTGAACAACTTCTTCTGAAGCTATGGAGTGGAGTTCTCCGGATCTGTGTTATTGGGAAACAAAGGACTGGTCGGAATCAACGGCTCAGTCCTCTTGAGCTGTACTGTTTTCTAACCAGAACCAGAGTATCTTTGCTCTTAGTGCCTGAAGAAACTTGAATGCGAACACTTTCCAGATCCATGAGCAGGGCAAGGTCTTCTCCAGCCCCACCACACAGCACAGCAAAGCACAGCAGCGGGGAGCCCTGTTGCATGTACCCCAACATTTCCAGGAAGTCCCCAGTTCCAAAAAGGCTGGAAGAAAGAAACACAGAGACGAGCTGCTTCCTTGCCTGCCTCCTTGAACACATCAGGAAATGGCAAAGCCACAAGAGCATGCACCTGGGCCAGGCATGCAGGAACACCAAGACAAACAAGTGGAAAAGTACCTCGGAAGTCACCTTGCAAGACAGTAACTTAGAGGTGTACTGGCAGAGAGGGAAAAGAGCAGGGTTAGTACACAGCAGAGACACACTCGCACAACACCCCCCAGCAGGAAACCGGCACCACGCTGGGGGTGGGCGGGAGGGGAAGTAACATTGGGAGACCACACACCCACGCCAGACTCGCTTCATCTGATATTAGTTTATTTAAAAATCTGTATCTTTTGGAGCACGTAGATACCCTGCTATTCATTAATAAAAATATCAGATAAGCCATACTTTGTTAATTCAAGATTCGTTGCTTCCATTCTCTGTGCTTTGAATTAACAAGAGTCTTCCCATCCCCTGTATGCAACCAGCTGCCCACCAGCAAGGTCTCTGATGGCCATTTTGGATTTGCTAGAATCTAGCCAGCCAGCCTCTTCTCTTCCTGTAGTTCCTTTGAGCCCCACATCAGTCTTGTAGCCCACTGTCCCACAAAAAGAGGGTCCTAAGCACAGGCAGGACATGATTTGGATGCAAGGTTTGTGGGGGCAGGTTCTGAGAAGCCGAGCTGTGGATGGCACTGCCTAGGGAGGGCACACAGCCGTCCTTGTCACTGTTTTGGGGGCCGTGATAAGTTCCTGACAGTAGGGTGACCATGTAGGAACTAAAACGACCCTTTAGTTCCCGTAGGAAACTAAAAGTCTCTGCAAGAAATGCTCAGAACAAAATGGGCAGCTAGGGGAAATGGCACAGAAGAATGGACTTTGGGCCGCCCCCTCCGGAATTATGGTAATGGTAATGACCTTGCGTTTACACAGCTCAGGACACTGGAGGCATTTCCCGGTCTTGCCACTGGCATCCATGGACTGGGTAGGCGGGGTCATAGGTCTGTGGTCATTAACTGCTTCTAACGTGTAGCGCTAAAAACTACAGTTCTGTAATGACCAGGCTGATGACTGGGGTCTGAAGAATTCTCTTTGTGCTCCCACAGGTATCAGGAAAAATCTGGGCAGCACGAAACATCCTCGATTGTGGCTATAAGCTTCCCATGGAGCCTGTGGTGTCGGCCTCCCTCATCCACTCACCGAGAGTAAGGACCATGGGGTTTCTTAGTTTGGGGGGGAATGTGTGTGAGGAATTCTTAGAAAAGCAGTAAATGCTAGCCCCCAGCTTTGACTTAACCCAGGAGAACAGGGGAGGCCTTCTCTTATTCCAAGACAGGCAGCAATGACTGAAAGACTTCTCAGTGACTATTTTTGGGGTAAGAGAGAGTAGAAAACCCACCAAGAGTAGACCCTATGCTAGAAGCGGGGCTGGGGCTGAACGCCTAGAGGAGGCTGTAATTCGGATGTGGGCTGGCATCTCTTCCGCGAGAAAGGGAAAGCACATCCACCAGCCCGTTCAAGAGCGTCACTGACTCAAGAACCCAGCATCTTCTGAGGCTCAGGGAACAACTGGCCAGAAACGCACTTTTGCCTCAATACCCTTCCTTTACAAGGCATCAAGGAACCTTTTAGGACACTGATTCATCAGCCCATCGTGTGTTACATGATGGACCAGGGATGGCATCAGGCCCAGATAAGGAGACACTTCCACATAAGAAAACATTTCTAGATAAGAGAAACCCGCAGCAGGAACAGGACTGTTGCATCTGGCTGTGTGTTGCATGCACGGCACAGAAGCAGCAGGTGGAGGGGGTGGACAGGGTTGAATGGGGTCCCCCCAGTCCCCTCACAGCGTGGCAGGGGCAGTGGGGCATCGGGCAGCTGAAAAAAGGTGCCTTTTTCTAATTCTGACAAGGGTCCTGTGAGGGCTGGTAAACAGCCAGGGGAAGGGGGGAAAGGGGGGGAGGGTGGAGATGGCAATCTCCCTACCCCCCAAATTCGCCGAGGGGTCCCTTAGTCAGTGGGGCCTGGCTGAAGCCTTGAGCATGGAGACACTCGGTGACCACTTCACACAGAGCAAGGATGTGGCACGCGGGTGGCCTCTGCTCAAAGTCTGAGCTGGTAATAAGGATGGCCATTTGGGGATCACTTCTCAAGAAAAGGGACTTTTTCCAGTTCCTTGGTATTGACTTTTTCACCAACTGTGAAAGGAGTAGAACGTCCGCAGGTGACTTAAGATCCCCGATGCAGTGACTTGTGGGTAACTATCCAAAAGACAGTCCGGATTTAATTTCCCATCTTCTGTCATTCTCTGAGCCGTCACCTTGTTTCCAGCAGGAGAGAGGGGCAGCTCAGGCACGTGAATAGGTCACTGAATACTGCCACTCCCCCCACACCATGCCCTGGCGGCGGATCCAGGAGCCAGCGGCCTCCTTCCGGTCCTGCCTACAGTTTTTTTTATAAAGTGGGAATATTTAAGCTGGAAATGCGCTGGGGAGACTCCAGGGACCACCGCTACTCCAGGGCGGGGAAACTGAATCTGTTTGGAATGGCAGTGATGTTTTTCTCGGGGGTTGGCAAAAGCTCCTCCTGGAAACTATAGGCGTAGCTCCCCTTGGCTCCTCTGTCTTCTCTCTCTTCCATCCTTCATGCTCAATACGGCCATGTGTCTACTGTATCACTGCACATACGTCCCAACTGCCCCGTTTTGTTTGTAGGTCTTCTCCTTAGCAAGCAAGTAAGAACTCTTCATTCCAGTCAGAAAGAACTCACTGCTTCCTACGAGCAAACACAAGGTTTGGTCCTGATCATGTGTGAGGGACTTATAGTGCTGCCAAGTGACTTACGGGAAAGAAAACTGGCAGGTGGATGTGTCAGGTGACCCCGGACTCAGGTGAGCCATGTGAGCCTTCTAGAGGGTGGAGGAGCTAAGAAGCCACATTTCACCCTCAGAATAGCATATGTGAACGGCACCGGGAAATAGAACTACCAGCTTCGGGGGCAAGGAAGCCAGGTACACAGTCAACCATCAAGCAATCCATTGGCTCCCTATGATTATCCTTCAGGAAGAAGAGACAATTTAAGAAGGGGCCAGGATCAGCTAGGAAAACAAATGAAGGTTTGTTCGTTCCTATAGGGAAACTTCACTACGTTCTCCAGTGACTGATGTAGATACAGTAGCAAGGATCCCCTGAATTAAAAGGTCTAGGGATGGGGCGCCTGGGTGGCTCAGTCATTAAGCGTCTGCCTTCAGCTCAGGGCGTGATCCCGGAGTCCTGGGATCGAGCCCCACATCAGGCTCCTCCACTGGGAGTCTGCTTCTTCCTCTCCCACTCCCCCTGCTGTGTTCCCTCCCTTGTGGGCTGTCTCTCTGTCAAATAAATAAAACCTTAAAAAAATAAAGAAAAAATAAAAGGTCTAGGGATGAGGGAGCAGGTGCCTCTAAATTCAAGTTTGGCTGATGGTCACCTATTTGCTTTAGAGGCAAGCCGAGGAGGTTTTTGAAGTTTTGGGCCTCTTAAAAGAGTCTGATATAGTGGATTGGATAGATTTTGCTCTGTTTCTAAGAGTTTCCTCCAACAACAAACTTAGTTCTCTTGTCATTTCAAGAACAGCGCAGGGGCGCCTGGGTGGCGCAGTCATTAACCGTCTGCCTTCGGCTCAGGGCGTGATCCCGACGTTATGGGATCGAGCCCCACGTCAGGCTCCTCCGCTGGGAGCCTGCTTCTTCCTCTCCCACTCCCCCTGCTTGTGTTCCCTCTCTCGCTGGCTGTCTCTCTCTGTCAAATAAATTAAAAAAAAAAAAATCTTAAAAAAAAAAAAGAACAGTGCAAAACACCTGATTTTGAATCCAAGCTCTGGGGATATTAACAGCCTGATTAGTTAATAGGTTTCTTCCTTATGCGAAATGTTTCTTTACTTGAGAACAAGAGAGACGGGAGGCTGCCACTTGGTTGAGTAAGTGACGGGTAATCTGTATGCTGAAATGTTGATCCCAAGTAGCTTCCCGAATGCCAAGGGGCAATCCAATCTGGTTGCGTCCTGAGTTTGCACGAAGGTGCCTCCCAGCCTCCGTCTGTGAATGAGTGGCGGCAGCCTCTTCACTTCGCTGGGTAGTGTTTGCCTCTAACATCAGCACTTCGACACAAAAGGCACACACGAGAGAGAGGCAGACTGTGCTGAGAAAACACGTGCATGGGTCACATGCAGAGTGGTTCTATTCGCTTTTCCCCTTCCATGCCAGGATGCAAGGGGTCTCCTCAGCTAACTGCCACCACAGCTGCTGAGATACGGTGTGGACTCACTGGGAGAAAAGAAACAAGCCACTTACAGCACGAAGCTTCAAAAGCACAGGCTCCGGAAAATACCTTAAAGGTAAAGTCTGTATTCCCAGTGGGGCTGTAAAGAAGTGCTGGTTAAGGTGACTTCATGGGCAGAAGTCCTGCGGGCTTGGGGAAGGAACCCCAGCAGCAGCTACCAAGGGCCAGGCCCCACCCACCGTGCTGTAGCGGGAATGGCCCCCAAATGCTCCAGCCGAACAGACTAGCTGAGTCAGTGTTCCAGGCAGCTTCGGTGTAAACCCAAGGGAGAGCCTGGGGGACCCAAGCGAGTCAGCAGACTGCTATAGATGTGTCCGCTTTCTTTATCACTACATATTTGAAAAGCATCATTCAGTATCTGGCTTGAAGTCCAGAAACCTTTGAACTTAGCCAACCAGGATACGAGAGGCAGTAAGCAGGCATGGGATTCCTACTGTGAGCCCATAGCATTCAAGTTTAAGGTGATGACCCAATAATTTCTCATCCAAACTGGGGCACTTTTTAAAAGTGAAAGGGGATGCTGTTAAAAATTACACCAGGACCACAGGAATAAACCAGCACTGTCCGTGTAAACTGGGCAGGGTCTTCCATGGACCCAAGCTATTTGTGATCTAGGTGAAACCGGGTGGGGATGGGGGATGACCACCTCAATAAATGGTACGAGACTGAGGCCACCAGACTCCCAGGAAGTTGGCATGGGCCCCCGAGGCTGGTCCCCGGGCTCCTGGCTGTGGAGACTGTGTGAAACAAGGGCCCTTATGTCTCTGACTGGAGAAAGAAACTCCAGAGCAGATGACTTCTTTCACATGGCTCATGTGAATGTCATGTGCAAAGGTCTTGAGAACTGAGGGTAGCAGGGACGCCCTGTGGTTTCTAACTGTCATCTGAAATGGCTCTTTCCTGCCAAACTGTACGCACACGCTTGATAATAGCCCCACACACATTCAGCCTTCTGCACACTGTGTCACATCTATGGGGATTGCTCAGAGTAGACAGTAAAGGGATGGCATCGTCAGAGTTCTCTAGAAAAAGAAAACGTCTATTGGGCAGGCCAGTGATGATAGCAATCAGCTCCCTGGTGCCTGGAGATAGTTTCAGGGTGCTTGTGTCCTTCCACCTGTGTTGTCCTTATGTGGTTTTTTCTACACACCAAACATCCCCTGCCCCAGCCTCGCCTGTGGGTTCCAGCTGCACTTGGCAGCAAAAGGATCCACTCCTTGCATGATCCACATTTTTGAGAAACAAGGCAAAACACCCAAACCCAACTCCAGGTACATTAAACAGACACATTTAAGAACTGGTTTCGGGGCCAGGACGCTGGCCAGACAACGGCATACACACCCATGCCTGAACGGGGATAACCGTGCACCACGCGGACGTTCACCCTCAGAGAAGTGAAAGAGGAAAGGAGGAAAAACTTACACTACTATCATCCATTCTCTCACGCCTTTTAGATTTGTGGGTCTCATAGTCTTCCATGAGGGTCTGCATCAGATTCTTGGGCCGCTGGGATCCGGCAGCCTCTTCGGGGGCTAAGTCAGGCTGCGAGCTGGGGCCTTCAGGTGAGGGGGATGGAGGAGGTTTGACTTTCTCTATTTTCCCTGAAACAACACGAAGAGAACACCCTTTCTAAGCTCGTCTGCTCATGACCGCTTCCAGAAAGAACACTGGCAAAAAGCAACCTCTGACAGAGAGCGGTACCAGAAAGGTAGTTAAGTACTGGTCACCGTCCTGCAAGGACCAAAGGTTGAAGATGATGTCACAAACCAATCCGACAAAGACCTCA
Organism: Ursus americanus; assembly: GCF_024610735.1. Classification (NCBI taxonomy): domain Eukaryota; kingdom Metazoa; phylum Chordata; class Mammalia; order Carnivora; family Ursidae; genus Ursus; species Ursus americanus. The sequence goes on from NC_142144.1 coordinate 22,406,505, forward strand.
AGGACACCAGTGCTACAAAGTCAGTCACACCAAGGAGGCCCTCAGGCACTTTGGAAATGTATGTCAGACAGTCACTGGCTCCGGTTATTTTGGGGATGTGTCCTCTATCACAGATAACAGAATTCTACTGTCAGAGGTGGCGGAGCTGCCAAGCCTTACAAACCCACGTTTTACCGTTGAGGAAAACAGGCTCTGCAAAGGGGACGCTGTGCTGAGGTCCCAGGGTGCTGGTGATGGTTCTAGGTCTCTTGCTTTCCTTGCCAGGTTCTTCCCTTATATCAGAAGCCACCATGGGCAGCTGGCCTGCCCAGCCTTTCTGCATGGACAGCACAGGACTACAAAACATTTGAATGAAAACCAGGCTTGTTCGTCCCAGGTCACCCCAGTCTTACACTGGCCAGCTTCATTCCTGACCTTACCTGCCAGGGTCCTGAGAGCATATGGGTTGAGACTCTCAGACCTTAGGATAGAAACACCAACAAAGGCAGGTTGGGTGTTGTAGAAAGGCATACGCCAGTCTTGGGAAAGGTGAGATTTTAGCTTTCTGAAGTGCCCTACAAGAATTCTCAGGAGAAGGAGATCAGGTCAACTGTGACGCCGTGAGGAATCCAGACACTTTCATTAAGACTGTCTGCATCCTTCCCTCTTGGGAAATGCCTGGCCCTGACTTCTGGCCCATCACGGGGTGGGTTTCATTGCCAGAGCCCCAAATATGCCTCTGAGAAGTATCTTCAGGTGCAACAGCCATGATTTTTCCAACTATGCCCATTGTGGGAGACACAGCTAGGGTGTGTAAACAAGGAATATGGAGGAAACACACAGAATAAATAGGGACATTCGAGCCTAAAAGTTTGGAAACCACCAGGGGAGGAGACAGATCCATTTGACCCCTTTTATTCCTAAGTGGAAGGTGGTTCATGTTTCTTACTCTTCCTCCCTAGACTTCTAAGTTGGCAACTGCCTGCTGTAACCATAGTTACAAGTGAAGCCTGGGGACCATGTCTCCATGTGGGCTGCTACAGCCCTTTTCTGGACATAGCTCCTTTTGAGGGGGGTTGGACACCCTCCCCACCCCCTAGAGTTCAGAAAACCCAGGTTTTAATTCTTGCACATCCATTCACTAGAACTATGTTGACCGTAGACAACCATTTCACGTCCCCACTCTTATCTTGGGCTGATCATTAAAGATCTCCAAGCTTCAACATTCCTAGTTATAAAAACAGAATTTGGGGAGAAGCTGTCTTTGAGGTCCCTTCTAACTCAAACGCTCTGTTATTGTGTCAATTATTGTTGGCAAGAGGATCAATCTTTATTGGCCATTATACGGCATATGGCCATCATATTTGGCAAATTAGGTGTAAAGTCGTTTTTAATACACAGAGCACTCTATCTACAGACCTATCATTCCATCATAACTTAGTGAAAATCATCGCCTTGACCTAAATTACCCAGATCACTAGTAAAAAGTCTTTTGATATGGACAGTAAGGCAATAAATATTTCAAAGTTCTCAAATTCACTAGCAATGGATTCGATTTTTTATTATGGAAAAGGAATGCTATCATGATACCTATGGATCCATCGACTATATTAAATAGTTAGCAACATTTTACCATGCTTTGGTCATCTATCCTTCCTTCCTCTTTTCACACTGAAATATTTTAAAACAACCCTAGACCTTAGGTAGTATCACCCCTGAATGCTTAGTATGTGTCTCTAAAAATTCCCATTGACTTTTTAAATGAAGCCTTGAGAAATTATACAGCATAGAGGTGAGCATGCTGCTCCGGAGCCAGCCACTTGGGTTTGAATCCACTACTTAACAGCCGTTATCTTGGGCAAGTTACTTACTGTTTCTCTATCTCAGTGTCCTCGTCTGTAAAATGGGTATGATGCTTAGAGGTACCTACCTCACACAGTTGATATAAGGACTAAGTTAATATTTGTATGGTATTTAAAACAGTGATCATCCAATGAATCTAGTTACTATGTATTTGTAATCTCAAAGAACAATATGTCTACCACGTGAGAGTGAGTGATTTCAAGGGCATATTCGGCATAAGATTTTTGCAACTCTTCTAGAACTAGAACTAGACACCAAATTGCCAGGTTGATCATTTTCCAACTGACTTCACGGGTGTCCATATAATTTCCCAGCAGTCATCTCTCCAGTATTAACCTTCTAGAAAGCAGAATCCATATTCACTGTTCTAACTTCGCCCTTCCACACATACCACAGTAGGACCCCTGGATCACGGCACTTTTATACTTCCATGAAAGCCTTTTCACATATTGACTTGTATCAGACCTGATTTTTTAAACTTCTCTTCTCAGTTAAACTATAATGTCAGGATAGGGATGATTTCAACCATTATGAATCCTTGAACTCATCTGAATGTAAGCTCCATTAAAGCAGGACCTTGTCTGTCCTGGTCATTGCTGGATCCCAGCACCCACTGGGTATGTGGCAGAAGGCAGGAGCTCATGTTTGCTGAATGAACCAGTAAGTACATTATGACATATACGTAGCAGCCACTTGTTAAATGCTTGTGCATTGGAACAAAAGTCCCAGTAAAGAATCTGAGGAGAGTTTAAATGTTTTCACCAAGGCCACGAAATAAAGCAATCTTGGTCTACAGAATCACAGACTTAATGACTTTGTAGTAATAGCAAGCACATTTATGTGGCATTTTATTTATAGGCTTCATGTCCTTTGATCCTTACAGCAACCCTGGGATGTAGTCAGGGTCGATGCCATGACATCTGTGAATGGTTTAGACCACAGAGACTCAGAGACTAATGCCAGCCCAAGTTAACATTAGCTAGAGTAACAATCAGAGTTGGGGCTGGTCTGGAACACAAATTGTATTGATTGTGGCTAAATTAGATGATGGGATGTATGCTGAAAGAGAATCATAATGAGAGCGAAGGGTTAATATAGAGACATAGTCAAGTATTGAACATTAAAAGACATTTTCCAGCTTATTCTGGATATTCCAGCAAAACTACCCATCCCTAGAGCAAGTTTTACCAGTTCTAGCCACTAGAGGTCACATGAGTAGTAGGTAAGAAAGACTGGCTGAGCAGGTCTGGAACTGCCACTTCCAAAGAAGAGGTTGACAGGTCTTCCAGAGAACAGCTTTCAGATTAACCAACCCCACGTCAGAGCCTCAAGAGAAGCTGTCATGAGTCCCCAGAGAAAGGAGACACCACGACCCATCCCTGGACTTCTGGCCAGCAGTCCGGTTGGGATTAGGGCAAGTCAGCTTGGCTGGGCTTCTCTGCTGTGCCCTGTGATCTCCAACCATCCTGCCCCCCAGTATGGTTCAAACTATGCACTGTGCCATCTCAGGAATCACACAGATTGCCAAATAGCTGGAGGGGCATCTGCTCCATACTCAACATCTTCCTCAGAAGGCCCAAGATTGAAGCCAACAGTCCTCTCGATGAGGATGGTGAAGAAACTTCTAATTGTCTTCCCCCAGCGATGGACACTGCACACACCACCACTGTTGGGGTCTCGGAGATCATCACATGAATGTAATGCGAAGTCTGTCTCCCCTTTGTCCATGGCCCTGTAAGGCCCCTTGAAATTCCTTGGCCCAGAGAACATACCCCATTACAATTCCAGAACAGGGATGGTTACCTTTGGTGCTCACTGGCGCACATCTTACACAGCACTTCCCAGCGCCAACATGTCCCATCCCCAATTTGTCCACCAAAACTTGCTCTCATGTGTTTATTCACTTAGTGAATGACTGACTAGCTGATGGTCGCTGAAAGGGGCCTCTGTTTTCAATGACAAACATCCTGCTGTCTAGCTCCTCATCTGGACAGCATACTCTACAAACTAGCTCTCTTGAAGGACACCTGTCCCTGCGAAACAGCAGGAACAGAAAGCGTCACGAAGACCTCGGGTAACATCTGTGTTGGTCTTGGCCAAAAGCTGGTACCTGACATTAACAGAGCAGAGAGCAGGTGCAATGTGAGTTCTATGACATTTGACATAAGGAACCAACAGAATAAACCTAGGCGGGAATTCTCAGTGGAGGGTAGGAGACATTTTCAAGTTTCCTTCATAAACATGATTTTGTTCACCTAGAGTAACTTTATTTATTTATTAGTTATTATTTTTTAATTTTTAAAAAATGTCAGTATCGTTAACAGACAGTGTTATATTCATTTCGGGTGTACAATATCATGATTCAACAATTCTGTATGTTACTCAGTGCTCATCATGATAAGTGCCCTCTTACTGCCCGCCACCTATTTCATCCATCCCCCCACCCACCTCCCCTCTGGTGACCATCAGTTTGTTCTCTGTAATTAAGAGTGTTTCTTGGTTTCCCTCACTCTCTTTTTTCCCTTCACTCATTTTGTTTTTTAAATTCCACATGAGTGAACTCAAATGGTATTTGTCTTCCTCTGACTTATTTCACTTAGCATTATACCTTCTAGATCCGTCCATGTTGTTGCACATGTCAAGATTTCATTTTTTAATGGCTGAGTAATATTCCATTGCGTGTGTGTGTGTGTGTGTGTGTGTGTGTGTACACATTCATACCATGTCTTCCTTATTCATTCATCTATCAGCGGACACTTGGGTTGTTTCCATAGTTTGGCTCTTGTAAATAATGTTGCAATAAGCATGGGGGTACATGTATCTTTTTGAACTAGGTGTTCATACTCTTTGGGTCAATACTCATCTAGAGTAATTTGAGACTTACTACGCTCTTAAAGGCGTTTGAAGATAAGCAGCTTCACTTGGGTGGGACGATTCCAGAGCTCCTTCTAAAATTGTGTCCTATCGGCTTAGCTTTGTGAGGTAGTACTAGCTGCTAAGAGTCATTGCTAAACACTAGGTTAAAGAAAGCTTTAAAAATAAAATGAGATGGATTTCCTTACCAGAGGACTTCTCCAAAGTTTTAGTGCTACTGTGACCATGAATCACTAATTCAAGGATGGGTTGTAATATTTCTCAAATTCATTTAACCAGAGAACCTCATTTCATAAAATCCCTATTAATAGCTCAAGGAAAACAGTTTGTGAAATACTGTTCTCTAGTGTACACCAGTTAGCTTAACCAGCTCCCACAAATTCAGCTCATAATTAAGTAGAGGCACAAAGCTTATGTACAAGCATTTTTACCATCGTATTTTTGTATAACGATATACGTGGAAACAACCAAGATGTCTGACCACAGGAGAATGGTTAAATTAGTTTGACTTATTTAGATAATCAGGTATTATTTAGTTATCACAAATCATGTTTTCGTCTCTCAAATTTAGAGGAATAGTTAAGGTCATGGGAAAATACTCAAAATACTTTAAGAAAAAAAACCCAACAGGTTGTAAAAGCAGATCTGTTGCAGGGGTTTAAGAGTACAGACTCTGGAGCTAGACTGCCAGGGTTCAAATCCCGGTTCCCCACTTATTCACTGCGTGAAAGAAAGCAAAAGTGCACGCGTCACCGTACTCCGTGTAAGATGAACAGTCCTGGGGTAGCAGAATACTAGCCTCCACAACGACGGCCACATCCTAATCCCTAAAACCTGCGAAGATGTTGCCTTCACGGCAACAAGGACTTTGCAGGTGCGATGAAGTTAAGGGCAAGGCGATCCCGCATTATCCGGTTGGGCTTGATGTACCACTCGGGTCCTGATAAGAGGGAACCAGGAGGGTCAGAGAGAGAAAGGAAGACTTGAAGACACTACGCTGTAGGCTGTGAAGATGGCAGAAGGAGCCATGAGCCAAGAAATGCATGTAGCTTCTAGAAGTGGAAAAGGGAAGGAGCCCAAAAGAGCCCCTGGAAGGAACATAGCCCTACTAATGCACTGATTTGAGCTCAGGGAGACACTATCTGAGTCTGCTTGAGGAGCCCTAACAAAGTACCATGAACTGGGTGACTTACCCAACGGAGATGTAGTTTTTCACAGTTCTGGAGGCTGGAAGTCTAAAATCAGGTTGCTAGCATGGTTGGGTTCTGGTGAGGACTGTCTTCCTATTTTGCAGATGGCCACCTCTCACTGTGTCCTCATATGGCAGAGACAGAGAGAGAGCTGGCTCTCTGGTGTCTTCTTAGAAGGGCACCAATTCCATCATGAGGGCCCCACCCTCATGACCTCATCTAACACTAATTACCTCTTACAAAGTGCTCATCTCCATTGGGGTTAGGGCTCAACCTATGAAATTTAGGGGGGAACACAATTCAACCCAGAGCTGACGCACCGCAAACTTCGGACCTCTAGAACTGTAAGATAATAAATTTGTGTGGTTAAAGCCACTATATTTGTGGTGATTTGTCACAGCAATGATAAGAAATTAATACAAATGTAAACCCAATATTATCTTCCACGCATGTATGTGCATGGAGAAAACTAGGCACGTAGCAGTTAGGATGATAAGCCACGTTTATTTTTATCTTTATTCTTGGTTTCCAGTTTTTTCCTATGATAAGCATGAATAAATTTAAAATATAAAACAAGCCAGAAAAAATTCTTTTAAATATTATTAGCCATGCTGAGAAAAGTAGATAAAGCCGCCTGCTTTAACCTTCACGAACGAGGCAATCCACATGCCTTTCCGTCTCACTGACGAGCTGACACCTCGCCAGGCCCCCGATCAGCACCGCTCACGTCCGCGACAGTGGCACTCACAGGCCGTAGGTCTGCAAGGTGGACTAAGGAGCAGAGGGGGCAGCTACATCTCACTCCAAATTAGTAAATGCTGTGTCCCATCACTACTGGAAAAGTAAAAAACATGAACTTGTGTTTCCTGTTTCTGTTTTATAAAGAAACTATTATTATAAATAACTATTATTATAAATCATTAAACCAGTTTCTGGTCGAGAGACGGAAAGCCATGCCTTGGCTGCACTTCTGGATTTTCCAGGCAAGAAGGATTTCCCTTGGGCATCTGCGACGGGCTGTGCTGCCGGGGGTGGGGGTGGGGGTGGTGGCAGACAGAAAGAACCAGGAACCCGAGCGAGGGCTGCACGTCCTCAAAACACAGCTGTCACCACCCCTGACAGCCCAAACCCTCCTTCTGTAAGAACAAGGCTAACTTCTAACAGCCCAAGAACATGGGTTCCAAAAGTTTAGAAAATTATTTTGGCCAAACACTATGTTTTTGGTGATTATTATATTCCATATCTACGGTATCTGAGTTCTTAAATCAAAGATCCTTTGTTTCTACATTTCTCAAAAGAAAAGAAAAAGCCATCACCCACTCTTACTTAAAAACCAAACCGAACCGAACAAAGACGCCCACCAGATGCCATGCCTCAGCCAGGCCTTCTTCAATGACCTCCTTTCTTCACGCGGCACGCGGATAAGATTGCAAACATCTAAGACAGTCGACTCACAAGTCCCCAGAAAGAAATGAGCTCAGACTTGTATTTTCAATTTCATTTCCTCCCAGTAAAAGGGAATATCCTGCCTGTCAGACCCAGGGCACGGGAGCTTGTGGGGTTCCAGCTGTGACCTCCACACCAAGAGCTGGTCACTGCTCCTTTCATCTCTTTTTCTGAAGTCCACAGGGGTGGGAAAATGCAATGATAGGAATCTTCAGATTGTAAGCATAGCTCAGACGTGAGAAATAGCCCTGCCCGGCGAAATAAGTCCGAGAAATTCCCAAATATTATTCCTTAAAGGTTGGGGTGTTGGATGCATTGCTGCTATTAGGTCATCCCCTATGAACAAGGCTAGAAGGTGAAACCTCTAGAAGGAAAGAGCTCTGCTTCTCTAGGGGAAGACCAAAAAAGCAAAAAATTAGGTTAAAACAGGAAGAATGGACATCGCGGCAAGTAGCAATTTCCCCACCAAGATCTTTTTGTTAAACGCATTTCCACCAACATGGTGGGTCCAACTGTGCGACGATTACCCCCTCCCCCCAAAGGGAAAGAGAAAAGGAAACATTTTTATGGACTTGCAATTGGATTGTCATCGAATACACTTTGGTTTCTGAAATCACAGCTGACTATTGAAAACTATTTCCTGGGCCCAGAGTTTGTAAGTGAGACTTTAGTTTTAAAGAAGTAAACATGAAAATACAACAACTAGGAACAGAAAGAGATCTTATAATGCATGTTTTGACATTTATTTTTAGGTTCACAGTAGCTATAGAAGAGGAACCTCATAAGTAATTCTGTAAGGTTTTCTAGGCCTTTTCTTAAAACGTAACAGTAACTATAATAACAACAAAACAGTAACTCTTTTGGGGAGCCTTCTGTGTCCTGGGCACTGTTCTAACTTACTGATGAGGTTGGTACTCTCTTATTCCCATTTTACTGGCGAGGAAACTGAGGTTTATAGAGGTGAAGTAAAGTCGGTGACACAGTTAGCAGGCAGGGGAGTCAGGATTTGAACTTTGGGTATAAATCCAGAGAAGCGACGGTCACATGGAGGCACCTAATTTCCCCTGACTAGCTTTTTTATAGAAGGTATGAATTTATATTTGATACGTGAAGACAGGCTGGAAATAGCTGTGAGGTCAGATGCACACAGGTTTTGGGAAACCTTTGAAGTTTACAGGGAAAGTCATGAGAAATAAAATACCACGACATGAAATACAGTATGTATTGTCTGGTGCTTGAATGGCATGTCTTACACACTCCCCACCACTGCCCCTAGCTGGCCACCCCGTAAGTAGTAGCTTATTCACAAAGATCAAATGGATCCGAAATGCCAGTCTCCTGAGGGAAGTAACAGCCAGTCATGACGGCTAGTAAGAGACGTAGTCATATCCTGACCGGACTTCAGCGATCACAGGGGACATCCTGCTCCCACGCCTGGCTTTGATTAGCTCATATTTCTTACCAGGGGTAGAGCAGGGATCTTATAAGAATTAGGTCCTTTGATTCATCATTTCTTTCTCAGCTCAAGATGACATCTTTTTTGGCATGTGGTGGGGTCTGATTTTTTGGAAGCTGCTCTCTTAACTTAGCGTGGAGCAGCTGCCCATGGCGGTCAACAGTAAGCAGCAAGGACACCATGAGGTGGCCCCAGAAAGGCTACAGCCCCACTGGGAGGCAACCCAGACACTCTGGGTATATCAGATGACCAGCACAAAGAGCAGTGACAAAAGGACTTGCTTACAGGGAGGAACCAAACTGGTGGAAATGTAGTGCCCTTTCCAAAGTTCTTCTTTGGAAGAAGCCACACCCCACAGACTTTGCATGGAAGGAAGACGGGGAGTCCCTATCTCCTCGGGAGCGAGGCTAACTGGTTTTACCACAGCAGCTGTTCTTTTCCAACCCTGGAGGAGGATGTCTAAAAAAACTTTGAATTCTGTAATGTGAGAAGCGCTTTCATCACATACGCTCACCCCTTGCCAAACATTCCTTCAGTCTAGCCTTTCCTTGACCATTCCTTCCCAAGCGTGCATTTTTAAAACGGAACATATTTGGGGCACTTGGCTTGGCTCCGTCGGTGAAGCATGTGACTCTTGATTTCAGCTCAGGTCATGATCTCAGGGTCATGAGATCCAGCCCCATGTCGGGCTCTGTGCTTAGCATGGAGTCTGCTTGAGATTCTCTCCCTCTGCCCCTCCCCCCACCTGTACACTCTAAATACATAAATAAAAAATAAAAATCTTAAAAAAGAATGAACATATTTGCTCGGTTCAGATGAAGTAAAACACAGGAAGCTTCTGGTCCAAGGCAGAAGGATCAACCTTGAGCAAAAGAGAACAGCAGAAAGCAGTCACAGTGCTCAATGACCACTAGTGCCCACTCCACCAAACATGTTCAGTTAATGGAATGAACACTTAACTCCTGCTCGTCCTCAAACTAAGAAATTGATTCCTTCTTTGCATACCCAATTCCTGAACGATTTCAGGGAATGGGCCTGTTTCTGGAGTGAATGCCTGTGTTTCTTTCTGGGGAATGAACTTTCAGCAAGAACTCACAGGAGCCATCAGGCTAGATAGTTGACACAGACTATGGTCGTCCCCTCCGCCATCTGTCAGCTCTTTGGACAGCACCAGCAATTTTGCCATTGTGATTTCGAGCACTGGAGTTAAGTTCTGGAACCACTTGGGGTCACTAGGGCAACACTGTCGCATGGCCTCTGAGAGCAAACTCATTGACCCAGACCACGGTGAGCAGAGCATTTCAGAGCTATAGTGATTCCAAAAAGCAGGGGGCAGGAAGGACCCAAGACAATTCAGGTGTTAGGCCTTAGAATGAGAGAAGGTGGGAGGAGACGGAGCTCAGTCACTGTAGGTTGGAGAGAGAAGCTGTTACACACCTTGTAGACCTCCAGGGCAGCGGGGGGCAGGTTCAGCAGAGGACACGGAAGCGTATAAAAAGAATACAGATTTTGGAATCAAAGGAGCCTGAGTTTGAACCTGGCTCTGCCACTTCCTGGCTGAGTGACCTCAGGCAGGTTACTTAATCTCTCTGGACTCTGATATTAATTCTTTGAAAGGTGAATAATATTATATGTCCACAATCTCTTCTGTCCAGTTTCAAAATCCAAACAAAGCTCTGAAAACCAAGTTATAACCTATTTGGCAACAAAATCTGACAAGACCCAGCATGCGGCTCTTCTTAGACTTTATTTATCCCGCTCAATCTAACTAAGCTTTCCTAAGTTTTATAGCAGAAATCTAATTTAATGATAGGGAGTTGCTCCAGACCCCACCCGGGTGGGTTACGTAATAGTATATGCCTTGCATTGCTTTTCTAAATAATAGTTTTTACACTCTATGGCTGAAATAAGAAAAATTCTGAATATTTCCGGCCTGAAGGACTTGGATAATTTGTATTACATCTCAGAAGACTGATGGGAGGATTAAGTGAGCAAATGAAAAATGAGAAAATGTGTGTGAAATAACTAGTACAATATACTCTTTAAGGTCTCGGTAACACGTAGCACCATGGTTAGGCATGTGTCACCAGAGAATGTTCAGGAAATATGGTAATAGACATAATGCTCTGCAAGATGTTCCACGTTAAGCTTTAGTACTTTCACAAGGCCAGCTGGAGCCCTACAGCTTGTACAGCCTGTGCCTGCCTGCAGGAAAGGGAAGCACTGTATAGAAGGAGAGCTCTCTCCCACCTGGGCCTGTGACAGAATGTTTCCACCAGTTGCCAACACAAGGTCTTCTACTGTGGAGCAATGAAGGCATCTCAAGTGAAACTTGGCCTCATCCAATTTTTTTTAATCTTGCATGGCATAAGCCATCAAGCTCTCCTTCATGAATCCTGTGCTGACATAAATATTTTTTCTGTCCAGGACTTTGTGATATTTGAAGATAATGAAGGGGAAAGAAAAAAGACCCAGTCGCTAATCTTTATAATAATGTAATGTCACCTCATGTGCGATCTTAATTCAAACTGACACCAGAAACTGAAAATCCTTGGAAATTTTATCTTTGTAAATGTATAACTATCATATCCTTCCATATATTATAAGACATGAACAGACACTTCAAGTTAGGGAACTCAACACCCACACCTTCTGCCCATGTCCCACTGGGCAAATTATCTGACTTGGTAGACCAGTTCAACATCTGGCACGAAAACGGAAACTATTTTTAAAACTAAAGTAATCATCACCTAACTAACTGGGTTTCTCTGTCATGCCTACAACTTGGAAGTGAAACCAGGATATCTAATAATAGACAACAGGCGCTAAAGTGAGAACTGTCTGTTGACAGCCTTAACACGAAAAGACATTTGAAAAGATCTAAATTGTAACTTCAATAAAAAGTTTGAGTTTTCCTCCCAAACTTGATCCTCAAGGGTATCTACAGCAGTGCTGTGGGTTGCACTGTCAAGTTAGGCTAGCGCACCTGCTGGAATGCTTCCTTTCTTCTCTACTTTTGAGTACTATCAACAGAAGGCACACATGTCTTCACTCTTGGGAATATGGCCTCTCACATGACACACGGTCTTTGTCAAGATGGCAACATGCCTTCAGAAGTTCTTGTACACAGGAAGACCTCAATAAAAGCTGGTGGAATGGACTCATTAAAGCAGCTCTTCATTGTCTGGCTCCAAACCAACTTTCTTTCATTTTGTTTTAAATTTCTTCCTTTAACCCACCCTAACCTTAATTAAGTACCTCAAACATACCAAGTTCTCTCTTCCTTTTGGGCTTCCTTAGGTGCCCTTCCTCCTCACTGCAACAACTGCTCCCCCACCCCTGAACCCAACTTCTACTCCTTCAGTTCAAAGCTCGGACGGTATTCTCCTAAGAAAGGAAAACTTCCCTTATACTCTCAATGAGGCGGTCTTCCTTGATCTGGACTCCTACAGGTTTTCATGCTTCTCTGCCATGAAATTGCCATCTTTGTCGGATGTTGTTTCTCTCATTGAACTGTAAGTTCCCCGAGGGCAGGAACTGTATCTACCTTGCTCACTTCTGTATGAGCAAAAGTCACGCAAACCCTATTTAAGTGAAACTTCTTCCTTAAAAATCACATAAGAGCCAACAAGATAAAATTTCCAAAATAATTTTCCTAATAACTTGCTTTTGAGAATGACAGTACCCTTTTAAAAATATCGTCTCCATCTTTGAAAGGCAAGGAAACTAAAAGCAAAAACATCTTTTCGACACCTGGGGAATGGTTGGGGAGAATTAGCAGACTTGCTCTTCCTTATGACATCTTGGCTCTCAGTGGAGTCTACTTCCCTTAGGTTTTAGGATTCCAGCATGTTTCCAGCATGATCTCCACCAGAGGAGAAGTTAAAAATTATATTTCTCGTCACCTAATATCGAATCATTAAGCTGAATTACACAACAAACCAGCTGAATCACCTCTTCTGGTGGGAGACGTGGAGTATTGCAGTAGGAACTTAGCATCATCTCCATTCACAAAACCAAAGTTGGAGCCAGCAGTTCCAACCCTGGTCCAGTTTGGCTGCTCAGAACGATGTGTCAGCCTCCTCCCCGATCATGAATTTGGAGGCTGGCTAGCCAAGCAATACTCCAAACATTTCCAGGCGTGGATAGAAAGAAAATACATTTTGTATTCAGGTTTTTTTCAATCCATGTTGTAATTCAGGGAAGCCCTGCCACCTACTTTAAATGTTCTAGAGATAAACATGAAGGAATGAGGTGCACATGCATCATTATCATGACTATGTTGAGGACAACAGTTAGACCACTGCAGTACACAGACTAGCCTGGATGAATTACCATGCACAGTCAATCCTCTGCAGGGGATATGGGAGAGGATATTAGCATTAGCACAGAGGGAAGTGCTGGGGAAAATCAGTCCTGGGCTGCTGGGATGCTGAGGGCAAACATAGAGCCCTGTCTTATTTTAAGCCCGGTGGGGAAGCCCAAGAGACCACAGCAGATCAGGGAACAGGGGAAAGTGTTGACATGTTTTATTTTTGTTCACATGCTAGAAATAAAAGAGGGGAACAATACAGTGGGAAGTTCAATTAAGAGGTAAAGAAAACTGAAAATACCCACTGAGCGCGTGCACGTTAAGGAAGGTTTTATAATGAAATAATGTAAAGGGGGCCTTGGGCAGGTAGAGCCCACTATAACTGATAGATGAGCCATGGTATCTACCTTCCATGTGAGCAGAAGTTGCTGAGACGCTTGAAGAACCTTCCTCCACTAGACTTTGCCTTCTTATGTAGGCCCTTCAGAGTTATTTACTTGTGAAGTAGGCTCCTCAGATTGGGCTGAATTCAAGTGGTACGAAAACTTTTTCTAGGATACTATATAGAATGCCCACTGGCATCTCTATCCCAAGATAGCCCACAAGAATTTAAAGTGAACTTGACAACTGAGGATCTTTGGGGAAAGCCAACCAGTCTCTATTAAGCACACGTATACACACACACACACACACACACACACACACACACACACACACACAATGCCCTTGAAAGTTTTCTTTGCCTCACTCAGCTGGCCATTGCCCTGTGACATACAGAAACTAAAAACCACACCAAGAAAGTCACCATGCTTTTCCTCTTTCTCTCCTTCATGAACAATTTAGTCCAAAAGCCACTGGGGAGGGGCTCAACAAGATGGTGTCTGCAGTGGGGGCGGAAGAGTCGCAGTGGCCCAGAGTAGTGTGCTAGAGCCACAGAGGAGTGGGTGGGGGAGAGTGGTATTCTAGCACATGGTATTGGAGCCCAAGTTGGATAAGAAAAATAGGAGATTGGTTACATAAGGTGAGGAAGGGATTGATCAAATAATAAATACATTGAGGGTAGTAGGAACCAGGTGTTTTGTTGTCAAGAAGGAGGTTACAACTATGGAGAGAATATGAACCCTGTGGTATTAGATTAGAATTAAAGGTATCAAGGTGAGCTCACGGTTTTCAAGATAGGTAGGTAGGTAGGTGGATAGATAGACAGACAGATAGAATATGTGTATATTCTCTAATTCTGTTTGTTGAGAGTGCCTGGGAGCAGTGACAATCCAATAACAGTGAGCACACCAGGCTCTCAGATTTTGGTTTCTAAATTCCATTCTCCACAAAAAGGAATTAGTGCTCTTTGAAGAAATGGCTAATTTCAGGGTTAGGAAAGTGTAAGATGAGACTGAAACATCTTGTGGTGTCAGAAAGTGAGGACCTGCCCGGAGAATGAGGACATGTCAAAAGGATGCTGAAGTTAGCTTGAAAGGACTCCCATAACCTATATCTAAAAAAATTAAGAATAAAAATAATAGAAAGGGATTCTAACCCACTGAATATAATAGGAATCCACAAGACCACATGGACATAAACAGATAAATGAATAGATTCAAAGTTTGATGAGGGGTGGGATAAAGATACATAGTACCAAAGTAACTCCCCACAGAATAGTTATTAATTACAAAGGACACAGTAATTTTACTATAGAAGCCTGTCAGACACTCCCTCAAACAAGTGATCAAAATTAATACCATGTGAAAAAAGTCAATATCTGTCCCTGTAAGGGACACCTGACCAGATATAGTGAGAACATAACCGAAGATGCAGAACCTAATGTCCTCATAGGAAAGCACAGATGAACCCAACTGAGGAACGTTCTACAAAATGGGGCGTGATGAAGCATCATGTTGGCAATTTACTCTCAAAGGGTTCAGAATAAAAGATATGTGTACTATAGTTGGGAATTTTTCTTTAGGTTGAGATTATTTCAAATCTAAAAATTAATAATCAAGACAGTTACCTTGAGTCACTGTAAATTTGAAGGTAGCCAAGTGTCAAGATGGGATTAATATCTGGATAAACCCAGTCAAATGCCAGCAATTATATGTTAGAGTAATGCTTTTTAGATGGTCTCCAGTGAAAGAAGTTTCCCCCTCAGTCCGTCATGAACCAATCCTTTAAAAAACACAAAATTCGGCACTTGGATTTGAGGGCAATATCAAATTGCAACAAGAGCTGTCAAATGCTTGCTCTCAGTATCTGTACTGATTCGCAGTGTGGACCGGTAACAAACAGTCCACGGACTAGCCCAGACCACACTTCGAGCAGCCCTTCTCCAACAGAAGGATGTGTGGCGATCCAACTGCCATCATATCCAAATGGGAAATAAAAATGACTGGTCACACTGTTAATCCATAATGGTAGCAACATTAATTACCACCATAATTAACATCAACCATTTATACAAAGCATTCAAGAAAGGGACTGCCCGGGCAGTGGGAAGGGACTAAAGACCTGCCTTTATATAGAGAAACTCAATTTCTCCAAATGTGTCATAGGACAAGAATCAATGAGACCACCCCTGATTCCAAAGCAATTGCATTGTGATGACTAAAAGGAAGACAAATCCAATTATACAGAAGAGGGATAAAAACATCTTCTATGGGTCAATCTGCAACACCAAGTCATGACTGTCATTGCTAGGAAGGGATCTGGCATTTAGAAGGGGTTAGCACAGCACATCTCCCAATCAGATGGGTTTGATTTAACTACAGAAGCTACTGATGCAAGCCGGTCCACACGTAGGCTCACTCTGCTGGGTCTGCGCCACACATGGCCCCTCCCTCAGCCAGAGGCAGCCCTTTCAAATAAGAGAACAACTCTCTACTAAAGCAAACCCACAGCAGAACAATGAGAAAGAAGCAATTGCACCCTCAGGGAAATTGGCAAACCATCCAGGCTCAGGGTTCTTCTAGGGGACGTTCTGACTTTGGTTGCATGTCCCTGGATGCTAAACCCCTCGCGTCGGTGCCCCCCTGATGCTAATTCTAGCCACACACAGAGGAGGCTCCACAAAGAGACATGGAAGCTGCAATCAGCCTTTCTGCGCAGCACCTGTCTCTGGCGCGTGTCGCTTACCTGGCGCGGTTTTGTAGGATGACGTTCGGGAGGGCAGCGACGGGGCATTCTTTGCCCTGGGGCTCTGAGTATTCTGCAAGACTTGTCTCTGCCTTTTCAGCTCCTCTTCCCTTTCCTGGGCTGCTCGGATCTCTTCCTCGATCATGGACAAAGTCCGCTGCTTCCTGGACCTCAACTTGAAGGGCCCGACCATCACATCGGACTCCTGAGTGGCCAGGAGTGAGGCTGTGCTCCTCAGCTCAGCTGCCTCCGAGTACTTGCTGAAATAGCTCCCCTCCGGTCTGGCCTCCTCCATGTTTACCGGGCCACTGGGCTGCACTGCCGGCGGCGGCTGGGAGGGCCCCCTTTCCCTGAGTGCCCTGTCTTCGGCAGGCAGAATCTTTGGTAACACCTCTCTTTTCTCTTGAACAGGAGAGGACACCTGGGGTGGCTCAAACATGCTCTGAGGCTTCTCTGAGCCGGGAGCCCCAGTTTCGGCTGCCTCTAGAGTTGCTCCAGGTCCCTGCTCTGTCCCACCCTTGCTGGTTTCGGACACGGCTCTATCCACTTGCTCGGCTATGGCTTGTTGAATGGCGTTCTGCACCAGGAGACCAGCCTGATATTCCAAGGGGTCATCAACTGATGGCGAGTCTCCCAGTGTGGATGAAGGGGAATAGAAACCGTGATCACTAAATGACTTGGAGACGCCTTCTCCCC
Organism: Ursus americanus; assembly: GCF_024610735.1. Lineage (NCBI taxonomy): Eukaryota > Metazoa > Chordata > Mammalia > Carnivora > Ursidae > Ursus > Ursus americanus. The sequence goes on from NC_142144.1 coordinate 22,423,447, forward strand.
GGCCCTCTGAAGGGTTGTCAGTTTGCGGAGTCTGGGGCAGAGAAAAATCCGCCAGTGAGTTCTCCTGGAGGGCATTGGTGGTCTCATTGGATGCCCCGCTGTCACTGATGTTGTCCATGCTAAAATCATTGGACAGGGTCTCCAGGACAGTGGTATCCTGGGACCTCACTGACAATTCATCCAAACCAGAGTCAAGCTCCTCTTGGGTCAGGGAGACATTGACTGACCTGGAAAACTGATCCAAGATCCCAGGGTCGTCATCCTTGACCACAGTGAGGACAGCCCGGGCACTGGTAAACTCCCCGTCCTCTGCCCACAGTTTGGATAAGGGCCCGCGTTTGGAAGGCTCACTGTAGGGCCCTTCCTTCCCCTGAGGAGCTGTGCTACCCTGGCTTCCGCCCGAAGACTGGCTGTCCAGGGCACAGCTGGCTTTCGGGCCCTTGGCTGTCGATGCACCCCCATCTTCTGGAGGTCCCCCGATGGAAGCTGGTCTCGAGATGGTCAGTGGCTTGTCTGAGTTGATTGACCCTAGAGGCCTGTAAAAGGGCTTGATAGAGAAGAGCCTGGGTGTACTCTGGCCCTTGGCCGCCGTTTGCCTGGAACTCTCCATGAGCTGGAACTGTTTGCGAGCCGCAGAGAAGTCTATCTGCTCGGTGACGATGTCGTCCTTCGCGGGTTCTGTGGCGCCTGCGTGGTCACGGGAGGGGGCGGGGCCTGCGCACGGCGGGGGCGGGGGCTGCTGCCGCATCAGCAGCTGCTCCTGCTGCGCCCTTCTCTCCTTGCGCTCCTTGTACTTCTTGTGCGACTCCAGGTGCTCCTCGTCCAGCTGCTCCTCGATGGTTTTCTCCTGGGGAGGGTTCCACCACTTCGCCGCAATGCCGGGATTCTTTTTCACGGCCTGACTCCGGATGAGCTCTCTCCTCTCCTTTTCCAGCTCTAGCATCTCTTCCGAAGGCCTCACTTTCCTGACACAGTATTGTTCCTTCTCGTTCTCGTCGTCCTCAAAGAGCTTGGAGGGCTTCTTGTCCTCGTGGAAGGCACGCAGCTCAAACTTGGCCTCCTTCTTCAGCGTGGTGAGCGTGAGCTCCCCATCGCGGCCCGAGCTTGGCGAGCTGGTGGGGGAGCTGGGGCTCGCGGGGGCCTGCAGGCTGTCCCCCAGCAGATCTCGGGGCTGGTCAGGGGAGTGGCCATTGGCTTTTCCACCCTCCGCCATGGCGTCAGAGTAGCTGGTCCCGAGCTCAATGTGAGAAGGGGCCTGTCTGCCAGCTGCCCTCTCCGTGGGCTCCGGCGGGACGGCTGCGTGGGCAGGTGGGCTTCGACCGCCCACCACGATGGCTGCTCCAGGCTCTGGGGACGATGTACCGTTGTAAGTTCCGTCCACAGCAGAATCACAGCAGCTGGCCTCCAGCACCTCGTCTAGATAGCGGATCTCTCTGGCCACGTCGTTATCCAGAGCTTCATGGTGATCACTGAGGAGGCCATTGTGGGGGGGTGAGTAGAAAGGGGAGGAGTGGTCCATAGAATGTGGGGTAGAGGTGATTCCCGGGACACTTTTACATTCTGCAACGGAGACCTCAATTTCCATGTTTTTGTGATCTGGGGGAAGGGAGCTGGTTGCAGGCTCCAAGGGGTTGGCACTGCAGTTGTCTCTCTGGTTTTTTAGCCGGATGTCATCCTCAGAAAGCTGGGGAGGCTTCTAGAATAAAGAAGACAACAAAAGTCAGAGTTAGATACTAAATCTCTTATGGAGGTGAACCCTGAGAAATTAGTTGGTAACTCATTCAAAGGAAAACTGAAACAATGACAAGTTCTTTGGAACAGAGATTTCCCTTCTAGTAATTCTTCACATACCCCTTTTGTCGTGGTGATTCATACGTAAACCTCTCAGTGTTACAGATTCCGCTTTGTTTCCTCAGTATCTGGAGAACTTTCCATAAATGCGAATCCCATTTTTAAATTTCAATGTAAGTTAAGATCCAGATCATTTGAAGACACTGTTCAAATATCTTCTAAAGTAGAAGAGATTCTATAGTGATTGTACCAGAATTACTACTGTAGAAATGTGATAGGACTATCTGTGTGTCCCCAACTATAATAAGATGGTTCCTTTGCATGAGCAATTCTTCTTGAACACATGATTCTCTGCCAGATGTAACTCAATTATTCTGGAGACAAGAACCATCTTGGAAAGTTTTTCCAAAATAAAATACTGGAAAGTGGTAGATTCCTTTCAAGGCCCCTTAACGGCGACAGTGCCCCATTGCTAAGGGCTCTTAATTCAATAGCTTGTGCATTATAGACACCATACCCAAAGCCACTGACTGCACAGTTCTGTTCTCTGGGACTGCATCAAAGCAATGCTCCTTAGTTAAGGAGTGAGCGTTGCTTTGAAAAGTTAGTGGCCAGCAGCTCCTCTCCCGTTCCTAAAATGCTCTGTATGTGATAAATCCAGTCTTATTGTTTAATAAGAAAAACCACATCTTCTTAATGTTTTGAAATAATCCTATTTTTTCCACCCATTACCAATCCCACGTAATTTTGTTATCTGGCATTAGTAAAATTAATTTTCAAATTCTAGGATGATTTTTTTTCATACCCAAGGACTTTTCTTTATCTCAGATAATTCAGTGATAAACTGTGAGGTTAATTAATGAGTATTCCTCAAGGATTTCATAGACACCTTGGTCAAGTTTGTCCTCCTCTCTCAAGTCCATAGCGTGCCTCATATTATTGACAGCCTTCCATGCAAAACTGCAAGATGGTATCGTTTTCGTTTGTCTCTGTGGTAAATGATTTTAAAATCTTAGAACGTAACGTTAAAACACCACCTCACGATGATTCTCAGGGGATTCATTTCAAAATCCTTCCAAGGAAGGCGCATAATTACGGATTTGTTCACGAGACCCAGAATAACATGGGCATTCACCCTATGTGCTCTGCACTGCTGTCAGAATGCCGAAAAACAAAACCTCTCATAGTTATCCATGAACTGGAAGGTTCTCCATGAACTGGGGGTTTCCTTCACTCTGCATTTTTTACGTTCCCCTCTAGACTTAATCCAATCAGGTAATATATGTTTCTTCTTCAGTCACAGGCAACAACAACAACTATTCATTTGTCAACACCGTCTGGTCTTGGATGACCTTCCAGTCTAGCTCTGGCCTTTGACCAAGTCCGATACTTCAATACCATTAATATTTATAATGCTAATATCTTTATTTATTTTTTTACCACCATTAACTGATGGTTCTTTTATCTTTAGAATGAACTCAAGAGGCATGTCAAAGACATTTTTACTGCCTTTTAAAAACATTAACGAGACTTTCTTTTGGTAAGGCAATTGCCAGTGACTTCTAGGTCACTGAGAATTACAGAAAATTTGAATGCCTGAAACTTACTGGCTGCCATTCAATTTCAAGTAAACCTAGGTCAAAATTTGCCCACTCCATGGAAAACTATTACTGGAATAAACAGACCAACAAAAAGACATACAAGGCACTGCTACAGTGAGAGTCAGATTATCTGTGACCCTCCCACCCCAGCCTCATTTGACCAGTGATTTACTGCTAACGTTCTTTATGGGAATAAGTAGAGCTTTTCTTATATCCTTTCTGGTTTTGGGGGGAAAAAGGTAGGAAAATGGCAGGAAGCTGTTGGAACTGAATTATGGTTGAAAATCACTGCCCTCCTGAAACATAAAATACTTTAGTTGACATAAAAGGAAAGAGGGCAATGTATAACAGTAAAGGGAGCTAAAAGGCAAATAATTCATTCTATACTTCATTTAGTCATTCATCTGTTCATGAAACATTCATTAAACATGCAGGAGGCTTATTCTGTAGGGTCATAATGAGATTAGCAGCAACCATAAGCTCCAGGAGACAACACTTTTTTCTGAATAAAAATGGGACTTCCTAGGAAGCTGTAAGTCTGTTTTGGAGTTTATGTACTCTAGTCAGGAGGACTGAATAGCGATCGCCTGTTGCTAGTCACAGGGACAGGAGGTCCTGAGTCCACGTCCACCGCAGGGCCCAAGAGCACCTTGTCTCTTTCTCCTTGGTGCTTCAGTTCAAGTGTTGGACGACGGACAAGGAAATGCCCTGCCAGCCTTTTTTCTCTTTTTGAACTTAAAAATTACACCAAGTCTTTCCAAGGCATATTTTCTGAAGTAGCAAGTGTGCCAATTCAAAATTTTTAAAAGTCTGAGAATAGCATCTGACAATACGTTTTTGCTGTGTCCAAAAAAAACTACCATTAGCTCTTTGAGTCAGATATGATGAGTCTCGTTCCTTGAAATGCCTTCTATGATGTGTCAAACTGAGATTTTAAAAATGCTAATTACTGGTTAAAACTCAGAGTTTGGAGTTCCAGTGTAATCTGAGACGATTCCGTTCCAATTCATTGGTTTAAAAAAATCGAGACACTGGAGGCTGTAAACAGGAAGTGGCTCTCTCTGCTTCCTCTTAGTTACAAGGGGGCTCCTCCCACTTCTTTACACAAATTCAGAAAATTTTTCTTGATACTCAGTTCCATCTACTTCATGAAGTAGCAGCTCTACACTCTCTTCTACTGGGGTAGAAGTAATGAAAGAGATAACGCTGCATTACAGATTCACCATCATGCATCAGAGGTCCTGAGTTTTTGTAAAGTTAGGCAACAGTTTTAACAAAAGAGCAAATTCCTGAGTTCTATTCTCAACAGGATGAATTTACCTTCCTGCAAGATGGCCTGATGCAATCAAAGCCACCCGTAAGTACACCAGGTAATTGGATGTGGGCTGGAAAGTCCACAGCACGGATTTGGCAGGAATCTGGGCTTGGTGTCATTAAATGGTGTTTTGCTTAAACCAACAAATGCTCATTGCTCCCTTTGAAGATTAGAAAGACTAGAATTTTCTCCATGCTTCAGATAAGATGAACCTGATTCCAGATTCAGGTAAAATGCACATTCATTAAATGAACTGGAAAGTCCTTTCTGAAATAAACCATGCCCCAATGCAAAAAAAAAAAAAAAAAAAAGATATAAATGAACCACTGGGGCTCCTGGCTGGCTCAGTATGTAGAACATATGACTCTTGATCATGGGGTCTGGGGTTATGAGTTTAAGCCCCACACTGGGCATAGAGCTTACTTAAAAAAAAAGAACCACCAGACTGGATTTTGAAAGGGTGCTAAGAGACCCAAGGGAAATCTTTGGATTTCCCCTGCTGACCCTCCAGGTGGAGCCCCAACAGCATGATACATATTACCCGCCAGCCTACTGGCTTCCTGGAAGAGCTAATAGCTGGTCAGGATGTCTATTTACTTTAAAATCTGTGGACAGAGACAATACAATACAGCTGTGTCTGTCAGAATTAGTTTAAATTATATTCAGGGGCAGACAGCTGTCCTAACTGGGAATATACACTCCAAGAGTGGTCAACCAGGAGCTAATCAGAAATTCCAGGCTCTGTAGGTGGCTTCCTTCTTGGGTAGTTTAGCTCTCTTTAACTCCCACAGCCCCCTGAGGCTTTGCTAATTGGCCTAATGAAGGTGAGAAATGGGTTTTCATCAGTGAAATTAGTGACTTGTCAATTAGCCTAATAAACGTTAGAAATTGGTGAAATTGGTGGTGTTCAAATTTGCGGATTAGAGATGTTTTCCGGCCTTTCCTGAATAGGATTTACAGAGTGAGCGCTGTGGCTTGGATACCCTTAAGGATGGTGCTTGGAGCCCAAAATTGAAACAGCCCTTTCCCCAGCCTTCGGTTGTTTAACAACGACTAAACAGTAAGGGAATCCTACCTTTGTGAAACTGCCTCATCTATCTTCATGCAAAGTGAGGTTGGGAGCATCTAGAATCTTCCCAAGCCTAGGTTTCTTTGAGGTTAAAGACAGTAGGTTTTATGCGTACTTTTACAAATGTCTATTTAATAAATATCTGTTCTGAGTGCCAGAACTTGGTCCAGTGGGGCGCCTGGGTGGCGCAGTCGTTAAGCGTCTGCCTTCGGCTCAGGGCGTGATCCTGGCATTCTGGGATCGAGCCCCACATTGGGCTCCTCCACTGGGAGCCTGTTTCTTCCTCTCCCACTCCCCCTGCTTGTGTTCCCTCTCTTGCTGGCTGTCTCTCTCTGTCAAATAAATAAATAAAAATATTAAAAAAAAAAAAAAGAACTTGGTCCAGGACCTGCTTTTATTATAACCTGGTAGCCAGGTTGTGTCTCAAGCTGCCACTATTCAATAAAAAGTGTTTAATAGTTATGCAAAGCAAATTATATAGGTTAATTTACAACATGGGGGCCTGTGTCTCCTGCGAAAGTTCTGCCAGACCCTATGCAAGACAATCACGGGACTCTTCCTGAAAGAATATAACTCCTTTGTAAGCAGGACTCATAACAAGATCTTTCAAATCTGTTTTGGGAATTCGATTAGATACTGTGTGTAAAAGTACTATGTAAGGGGAACCGGGTGGCTCAGTGGGTTAAGTGTCCGACTCGATTTCAGCTTGGGTCATGATCTCGGGGCTGTGAGATCAAGCCTGTGTCAGGCTCCACACTCGGCGGGGAGTCTGCTTGAGATTCTCTCTCTCCCTCTCCATCTGCCCCCCACCTCGTGCCTGCGCACTCTCTCTCTCAAATAAAATACATAAATCTTTTTTAAAAAGGGCTATGTAAACTGCAAAGTGTTTCTTGCAAATGTTCCTTATTATTAAGCAATTTGACACTGAAGTGTAAATGAACAATATTAAATTCTCTCTGGGAGCTGGTTGACATTCTTGGAGGAGGAGCAGGAGTGATGATGAGCTTTCATTTTGAGAAGGAATCAACAGGAGGCATTTAGAGAGGAAAGGCTGGGGCAAGGCTAAAAGGTCAGCCCCGAGGCACCTCTAACCTCCCTGATCTCTTCCTACTGCAGATCCTCAAACATTAATTTGAGCTGAAGCTGAGCACCCTTGGAAGATGCATTTGCTGCTGCAATAACAGAGTAACTGCATAAAATAATTGTCTCCTGTCTCTCAAAGTCAAAATCTGAGGATGCTGTTGAATGGACAGTCAAGAACCACCCCCCCCCCTTCACTGCGGACACACTGTGCTTCCAGGGCATGCGCATACAGGCTCTCAGCTGACACTGGTAACAGGCCCTTTGGCGTGCAGGAAAGGCAGAGTTTTCTACTTTCGTTTTAGAACTTAAGAACATGAGGTTTAGAGAGACTGAAAGATTTTTTCCTGAGGTCACCTGACTAGGAAGTGGCACTGCCAGGATTTGAAGGCCAGTCCTTCAAATTCTCTCCCAAATACCTCGAAAAGTATTCTCAGTGACAGCAGGCTTCCAAAATGCCTAGGGATATGTTAAGAAGGGCGGAGAGTTTTTATTAAAGAGTATTTACTTGGCTTTCTGGTCGATGTTTTGCACACTTGTATCTCTAGAAGTGATGTGAGACTCCCAATTTGGCTCCAGAAGTCAGAGATCCCTCTCCCTCTTTCTCCAGAACTGAACAGAGACAGACTTCCCGGAGGCTGGGCTGCCGCTTCCTACCGTCTGCTCTACCTGTAGGGCCCTCCAGTTAGAAATGAGGGTGCTGACTTCCTGCTCAGTCTGGGAATTTTACCTTTCGAGCTGGCCTCCGAAGGAGCGTCCTCTGCTTCCTCCGGCAACAACCCAGGGGCAAAAGATGAAGAGGCCACATCCCAGGCATCGCAACGGACACCGCGCCTTAAAGCTGCGACTCCTTCCCGACGCCAGAGTCAACAGCACAGGTGAGATTCTAGAAGACCGTTTTTAATTTGCACTGAAAACACATCAGGGTCCTGACACCTGCCCCGCTGGTGATGGGCGGCAGGGGCTGTGCTCTCTCTTCGCAGGGCACCTGGGCCTGCGGCTGGGCACATCGTGAGCAGAAAGAACTTGCAGGAGGTACGTTTTCCTTAGCAGATCTGGCTGGGCCCAGGGGGACACTGGGAAGGTATCCTTTGCTACAAGGCTTCCACTCCACTTTCAGTGCCGGTTGTGTTCACAGCTTCCCACCTGCCTCCCCGCCACCCTCAGGCTGTTACCTTTTGGCACCACCTGTTACCAGCTGTGACCTCCCGGGCCCCTAGCCTAAACGCACAGTGTGACCCAAATCACTCACACATCAGGCGCCCGCTGCACCACCAGCTTTCTACTCTGAATAACCCAGCTTACTTCCCACTAAGGCCGTGATAGTTAAATTAGAAACACTCTTCCCCAGATAATAGGTGACCTGATCTTTTAATCCAGTTATTTTTAAGTTCCACCAAAAATACAAACTCATTCTTGGCCTAGGAACAGAGGCGTGGCTATAAAACAAAACTTCCGCATAGCTGTGCAACCAGAGGGCATCTCCGCTTTCCCTTCTTACCCTCTCTCTCTTGCCTAAGTGAGTTCTGATTACACAGGACACGACTGCTGTCAAGGCAGAGAACTGGTTCTGTGGTCCGTGTGGTCCATCTAGAATGTTTCCTACAGGACTCCACTTCCTGGCTGTAGTTTCTGTCCCAAAGGTAAATGGAAGAGGGGATGCATCACAGCTAATGGAGCCTGCCAAGACACCTGCAAGATGCCCACATGAGTCTCCTGAGCTTGACCCGACTTGGAGGGACTGGGGTGGAGCTACGGGCTGGAGATCTGGGGCAGAGGGACTCCCCAGGCTGAGGGAACCCCAGGAGTGTGGGAGGGGAGCCCAGGGGCTGAGGGAGGTCAAAGTGGAAGGATAAGCATGCCCTGAGAACCTGCAGAGTGGCATGCCCTGGGCTGCAGTCACGGTTGGGGGGGGGATCCCCTGAATGCTGAGGTGGTCCCCACTCTGCAGCAAGGAGTGTATGGCCTTGGAAGGAGAGAGTTCCAGTTCACATGAAGAGAACAAAAAGCACAAGGCAGAGGAAGAGCGAAAGAAAATCCCAGCCCTGTTCAACAGCACAAACTGGGCTGGCCGTAAAGAGTTTATGGAGAATGCTGAGAGCACCCGAGTGCCTCAGCAGCTGGCCTGCAGCTTCTCGGACCTCCCTGCAGAAGATGGCAGGCTCAGGGCAGGCCGGAGACTGTGCGGGGACTCCAAGTGGGCCCCTTCCACCCACCGCTGTGAGGGAACAGAGAATGGGAATGTCTGAGAACGCCTTGCTTCCTTCCTTGGTTCGGCCTCAGGCCTCTGGGCCAGGAAGCGGAGGGGAGAGGCTATCACCCTGGGCCACATTCCAGTCCCAGACAGCCTTTCCTCTTCCGCCCCCTTGCAGAACTTCTTCCGCCCTGGAGGACCAGGGGCCTGTGTCGACTGTGGGAAGCCAGAAGCCTCATCACTCGCCAAGAAGGACCCCTTCCTGGTTGATGGAAACATGCCAGACTTAAAGCCCCTAAGCACTCCTGGGCAGTTGCAGGCTAAATTTAGAGCAGGCGGGCTCAGGGTTACTGCTATGACCCCTGATAAAGGGAGCAAACACTAACAACGGCTCTTGGACCTCCTGCCATGATGCATTACGGCCAAATATGACTGGGACAGCTCTAAAAAGTTGTTCCCGCTCCCGCAGGCCCAGCCTTTCTTTCTGAGAACTTCCAAGGCATCACCATCCTGCTACTCTCTCTGGCTTATGGTACAGATACAGGCTTGAAGATGGGATGAAAACACTTCTGGAAACTCCCTTCGCTGAGAACAAACTATGTCTTGGCTCCTGCTTCTGCTGAAGGAAAGAGGTCCGTTTAGAACATAATGGAGTCTCCCCAGGACCACAGCCTGCCCTATTAATAGCATCCCCTTAACCCAGCTGCAAAGTCACCGACCAGCTCAGATGTCAGGCTACACATCTGGAAAATGTCAAGGTGTTGTCTGATTAACACATTTATGACAGGCTTTCCATGAAAGCAGCTGAAGATGGGGGGCGGGGGGGGGGAGACAAGGCAGGCAGGGGGCTTGGAGGGAGGAAGGAAGCTGTTTCCTTTTCTACAGCAACGGATGAAAGGCTTGTTTCTTTCGGCCGCGTGGAGATCCATTCCCTACAGGAGTGAGTGCGACTGGCCGGGAGGCTTCAGGATTGCCCCTGACAGAGGAGAGAGGCTTCCTTTCTGCTCCAAGAAGGTCAAGCTTCACCTCCTTCTCAATGCAACAAACTCCATGCTGTCAAGGCGTCCTCAGACGCTCCTCTCCCCAGAGGCCCTTTTCACCCTGAGGTGATTTTACAGGGCAGTCCCCACCTCCAGAATAAACCAAGATCAGGGCCACAGAGGGAACTCTGGCTGCTCCTGCAGCCAGAAATTTCTAGGGTAACTAAGTCTGCTGAAAGCAAAAGCAAGGCTAGCTTTAGTTCTTTATAACTCAGCTGTGTCCCTCTTCGTTTTAAAATAGTTCAGAATCTTGGGTTCTTGCCTGGCCGACCACTAATGGCAGAGAGCAGAAGCTGAGCACCACTGTGGACCCAGCACAAATCCACTATGTTGAGGCAGAGAGCCAGGAGCAAAGAGGAACCAGTGCCAGATGCTTCTGAGCTTAACCCCTTGTCCACAGATGACACTCTACATATGACCAGAGCTGATGAGTTTCTCTTCCTACCCCCCGCCCACCCCCGCTCCTACAGGGGACAGGCACGCACATTCCCATAAAGCCCCAGGTCACTCCATGAATGTGGGGGGTCCCACCACACGGCCTTGTTAGGGACTCCATAAAGACAAGGTGGTCACTCGGAAACCAGTTACCAGAATCGCTGGGTCACTCGCTTCTGGTCTGGACAAGCACAGACACACACGCTCTCTCCTGCAGATAGACACACGCACGCACCGTGTTCCTGGGACCATCCACCACAGGGCACTTGCGAATCTTTGCCGGCCCCGCACGGGTGGTGCTGGTTTCCTCCCTGCCCTCTAACTTGAAAGCGGGGAGTTTGACGAGACTTAAAAGAGAAGCAAGTCTCCAGTCAGAGCTCAGCGGCCCCCCCTCCCTCCGGCAGGAAAGGACTCCACGCTCACCCTGCCGTCCCCACTCCGAGGCCCCCTCCACCAAGACTGGCCTCGGGAAGGAACCCACTGCTTCCAGATGAGAAGGAAAAGGACAGTCAGAGAGGTCAGCAGACTCGGCTTACCCTGCCCACAGTGTGTGTCTCAAACGTCCCCAGTCAGAATTGCCTCTTTTTCCAGACAGATTCCTGCGCACTGGCTCAAGTTGGACAAATTCCTTCCGAGCCTCCTGACTGAAGACTGTGATGTCACAGCTGCCCCTCCCTCTGCTCCCTAAAAGGCCATTCACACAAAGAAGGACTTTAACCTCCTTCAAAGAGGCCCGGCCCCTCCCTAGCGGCCCAGCCTGGAGGGCAGGGGCTGTCCACGGGCTGCTTGGCCCCGCCAGGCGCTCAGAGGGCCCCGGGCTCGGGGCTCAGCAGTGTTCATAGCAGCCAGTTACCACTGCCTCCTTGGAAAGTCATGGACGGGCCTTGGGCAAGCAGGGAATTAATATCCTGACGATGCTGAGGTAGCAGAAAATCTGAAAGGCCCTGAAGATCCAGTAAAATGGACTCTCTCTCTCTATAAAATAGATATATGTGCATGTGTGTCTATGAAACAATAAACACTGTGGAAAACTTGGAAAATAAAAATTATTCATCTTCCTTCCACACAGAGGAAAACAGTTAATATTTTATTGCATTCCACTTAGTCTCCTTTTTAGAAATATGTATTTAATATAGTTGAGACCAGACAGTACATGGAATTTTGTAGCCAATGTTTTTTAACTTTATATTATCTCACAAGCACTTTTTATGTCCTCTAACGGTCTTTGGAAGATATATTTTAAAGGGTTACGTGATGTCTCACGCTGAAGTGGGACAGAGGAATGTGAAGTCTGGGATGAGCGCTATAACTTTAAGGAATGTCCGCGGGGGAAGTGGCCCCACTTTCTCAGAGCTCACCAGTATCTTCTGACACCAAACAAACAGATCCCTACACGCCTTGCGTTGACACGCGTGTCACAAACGTCCCCCACTCTCTGCCACAGAATCAGACCCCCAGCACTACACGCTAGGGCTAATGAGGGAACTGATGTAGGTCCCCCTCCCTGCCCAGGTATATTCAGAGTAGCCTCCAACACTGCCCCCAGGTTCCACCCACTGGCCCCCAACTTTGGGTTGACCTAGAAAAAACTTGGCATAACTCAGGGTTTGGCTGACTAGAAAGTCAGTCAGAATTCAGGTCCCTGCAGGGCCACGAAGAACTCATTCTGGAGAAGAGAGAGAGAATGGGTATTTACAGTGCACAGGGAGAGGAGGGCAAATGCCAGGTGTGGTCCTGCACCGCCAGAAGTTCACGGTCAGTCTGGGAGCAGTTCCTCTTGGTGACGCAGGTGAGCAGCCCAAAGTTGGGGGCAGGACTGCCCTGCGGTCTGCAGGTTGGCCAGCAGAGCCGACCTCCTGGGACCCTCCCGAGAATACAAGTCAAGGAAAGAATCATCAGAGTAGATGGAGCCCAGGCAGGCCCTTCTGAAAAGGAAGCTAAAGGTACACTATACTTGACAACTATTTCCAACATCTAAATGACATTTTTAATATGCTGACATTTATTTAGAAATATCCAAGGGTTTCTCAAGGGCTAATTTGGTGATACCAAGTCACCAGGGAGTGCTATGGAAACTCTGAATTTATGTACCCTTTGGAATAACTGGAATGTTCTGTAGTATAGCCAGAGGCATTTCAAGATGCTACTTAACAGTCTAAAGGAACGTGAGGTGGGCAAATCACACACCAAGGGTGGCATTGCTCTGCTCGAGAGTGACAAAGCAGGAGCGGGCCTTCCATGAAGAGATGTTTAAAAGCCAAGAGGCAAGAGTGGTATCTAGGACTTTCTACATAATCACACCTGCCCCTCTGCTTCCGTGAGGAGGTTTATAAAAAATAAAAAATTGTTTTATTTTTTTAATTTTTTAAAATTTTTAAAAAGATTTTATTTATTTATTTATTTATTTATTTATTTATTTATTTGTTTGTTTCTTTGTTTATTTGACAGAGAGCGAGACAGCCAGCGAGAGAGGGAACACAGGCAGGGGGAGTGGGAGAGGAAGAAGCAGGCTCATAGTGGAAGAGCCTGATGTGGGGCTGGATCCCAGGACTCCGGGATCACGCCCTGAGCCAAAGGCAGACGCTTAATGACTGAGCCACCCAGGCGCCCCTAAAAAATTGTTTTAAATCTTCTCTGTTCACAAACGAGAAAACAATGTGTGCTCTTAAAGTACTATTATCTATGGGCACCTGGCTGGCTCCGTCGGTGGGACTTTTGATCTTGGAGTCGGGAGTTGGAGCTTTATGTTAGATGTAGAGATTACCACAAGTATAAATAAACAAACTTTAAAAAGCAAATAAACTAAAAAAGAAGAAAAAAAAGTACTATTATCTAAGTAGTGGCATGCTTTTTCTTTTTTTTAAAGATTTTATTTTTAAGGAATCTCTACACCCAACGTGGGTCTCGAACTTACAACCCTGAGATCAAGAGTCTCATACTCTACCAGCTGAGCCAGCCAGGCACCTCATAATTAGTAGGTATGTTTCTGACTGGTGTCTGAGATGCTATGGTCCACTACACGCATGTATATGTGCGCACACACACACACACACACATATGTGCGCACACACACACACACACACACGCACACTCACCATTATGGGTTGAAAGCCAACTTCATATGTATAAGTCCAAACACACAGTACCTCAAAATGTCACCTTATCTGGAGATAGGGTCTTACAGAGGTAATCAAGTTACGTGGTCATTAGGGCGGGCCCTAATCCAATACTAGCGCCCTTATAAAAAGAGACTTAGATGCAGAGAAACACCGAGATGAAAGACAATGTGAAGAAACAGGAGAGAAGGCAGCATCTATAAACCAAGGAGAGGGGCTTGGGGTAATCCTTCCCTACAGCCGTCAGAAGGAAGCATGGCGCTGGGTTTTGCACTTCCGGTCTCCAGGACTGTGAGACAGTACATTCCTGTTGTTCAAGCCGCCCAGTTTCTGGCACTTTGTTACGGCAATTACGGCAGCCCTAGGAAATGCACACGCACACACACACACGCACACACACGTGCGCGCGCACACACACACACACACACGCACACACACACACCCTTCCCTCTGGTTGCAAAAATAGGACAGAGTTTAGGAAAACTGGTTTCTACTTGGAGGCAGAGGGCAAAATTAAACCAGCAAGGTCAATATACGTGGCAAAAGCTACAGCGAGCTGCCCTGCATTCGATGGGGGTGGCTCTCCTGTCAGGACTGAGCAGAGCTGGATCCAGTGCGCACGCCTCACTGCTGCTCACCCCTCCTCCTCCCCTCCGCACAGCCTCAGAGCTTGGGGTGGTTTTCCTGAATTGATGAAAATAAATTGGACCACCAGTTGAATTCTCCTGTGCTGTAACCTGATCTTCGGTTCAGTCTCTGAGGGTGTCTGGCATCGGGGGGAATGAAGCCATTTTGAAATTTGGCCCTGGTTGGCTGGGAAGCGGAGGGCAATTTGCGAGCACCCAGTAGCTGGGGTTTGAAGGCCATGGATGCTCTTAAGCCCGCCATTCAGCAAGTATCTATTGCACACCTACTGGGTGCCAGTCTGTGTCACACACCCTTACTTACGTAGCTTCTCTATTCCTCTACCAACAGCAAGGTGGGGTTTCTCACCTATTCTACAGCAGGGCGGGCCCCAGACTGCAGAGCAGAGTCCTCCCTAGGGTCACACAGCTGGTCAAGAGTAGAGCTCGGGCTAGAATCCACGACTCCCACCCACAGATCAGGGCTCTGCCCTGGGAGCCACAGCGGGCCGCTCAGGAGGGAACCCAGGAAGTATGCACAGGATCAAAAGGGACAGCAAATGCAAGGCAGAAACAGGCGGTCTCTGAAACCATGCACCTGTTGCTATGTGACTTTGGGGAAGCCATATTTCTTCTCTGAGTCTCAGTTTTCCGGTCGGACAAATGAGACGCCTAAACCAGGTGAACCCTCAAAATTCACCTCCTTTCTGCTCCTAATCCCTGTGGTTCTGCAAGCCGGGGTGAACCCTGGGCAGAAAGGAAGCGCTGGGTAGTTCTGAGCCGGTAATGATGAGGGCAGAGCCGAGAGGAAGCAAGCCAGCAAATGGCACCAGGAGCAGCAGCTTCAGCCCTTGAAACCGCCTGATACTTGTGCCAGGAGAGATTGCAAGGATGCCCGGATGGAACTCGGCTGTCTTAGACATTCCCCTTGTCAGAACTTCACCTCTTTGGTTGAAGCAGTTTATTCTGCTAAATGTAGCCATCCCGTGCATATACCTAGTGTGAGAGAATGTTCCAAAGTAGATTTGTTGAGATCAGGAGGAACGAGATGGAAGTAGGCAATGTGGAGAGAGGCTGGCTTAGAGATGGTAAGGCCCAGCCTGCTGCATGGCATTGCAGAGCAGGGCGGAGGGGAGGGGTCAGCACTAGGAAGGCTCTCTCTACATGCTTCCCAGGATGGAAGGGAGCGGGAGGATTGCAGCTTTTCAAACTGCTCCAAGGTCCAACACAAGGCACACACCGAAGGAAGCCTGGGTCTCGGCACCTCCAGATGTCCTTTCTAAATGGCCATGGCTGCCCTTTCCCCTACTTCCATTCAGACAGGTCCTCCTCCAAGTCTCAGCTCCACATGACTCCACGCCTCAGCACGGAACCAGTCTTTCAAGCCATTTGCTCTCAGATGTGAATTTGATGGGGATATTGACAATTTAAAATGTACCCAAAGGAATCTCTAATTGGGGCTAAGTGTGGGAAACGAAGACATAGCCCGTCCTTAATTCATTGAGGCAAAATTGTTGAGATGGGAACAGAACAGCGACTTTGCTTAGAAAGGCTTTAGGAGGGGGGCATCTGGGTGGCTCAGTCGGTTAAGCATCCAGCTCTTGGTTTCGGCTCAGGTCATGATCTCAGGGTCGTGAGATGGAGCCCTGGCCTGAGCTCCGTGCTCAGCGTGGAGCCTGCTTGAAATTCTCTCTCTCCCTCTGCCCCTCCCCCACCATGGCACGGGCAGGTGGACATGTGTTCTCTCTCTCTAGCAACAACAACAAAAATAGACCAAGGCTTATCTACTTGTTAGGTACTGCAGTGCCTCTTAAACTCCATTTTCGATCTATGCAATGAATACTAAAGCCTTTACTCAGCCATGATGAGCAAATGGGCATCAGAATGCAGCCTGCCCCCGAGGGAGATGTGCTTTCTTGGGGTGATCCATAATACTTTTAGGAGCAGTCTCTCTCTCTCTCTGTACATCTTACGATAATGTAATCTTCCTTTTTCATCAAGAGAAGTAATTGACTCACTGTCTATAGGGACATTTTCCTTCCATGAGTTTCCTATTCCCAGAAAGGTTGTGTAACACTATGTGAGTAACCAAATTCCTCTTGGGAAGTCAAATGTCATAGAATTCCATGAACTATGTCACAGACAAGATACGTCATAGGAAAACCCCATTGAAAATTTCCGAAGGTCTGATCAGTGGGTAGGGAGCAAAAATTGGAGGCTGACTCTATCTATTATTCTGAACAATAGTTGTTGTTGTTTTTGCTCCATTCAACTTAAACGTGCAGGTAAGTCCATCTAGTAACCTCCTCTGTAAGACGGATAGACTGGTGGGGACACACACACATACACAATGAATTTGAATCAATTTTTTGTTCTAGTAAAGTATTTTAAAGCTTTGAGTCAAGTTTTAAAAATAATATTTGGGAAAACTATTTGGGGTTTGGCAAATCTGGTCATCGGTGAGCAAAACCATTCTTATCTCTTATTAATGTTGAAAGTGAATGCTGAGCCGTTTAGAGCTGGGCAATAACTACACTGGGGTAATTCCGAACCCTGGGCCCTGGACCCACATGCCATTTCTGCTTCAGGATCCCTTCCTGCCTGTCCCCCAGGTCCCAGCCCTTGGGCGACAAGAAGACTCAGCCTGGAGCCGAGTAGTAAATTCAGCCCACCACACTTCCCTGCTCAAAGGCAGGAGGTAATGAGCCGTATGTCTTCACCTCCCCACGACTACGCTCACAAGTCTGGAGGAGGAAGGAAAACACAACAATCCAGAGGTACTTTAAAAATGAAATACCTGTGAGCTCCAAGAAGACTCAACAAAAGCACCTACCACCTACCAACACGAGAAAGGTTTGGTTCTATTGAATCTGCTACCTATGAATTGCAAGGGAACTGCTGGAAGGCTCTAGAAGGTTTGGACCTCTACTCAAAACAGGTTTCATCATCAGGGTTGTTCGAGTCACTATGAACTGCTACTCAGTTTTCTTAAGTTTCTTCTAAAGCACAAAGCCATAGGTGAAGGCGGACTGGGTAGCAAACAGACCCCTGACCCTCCCGCCTCCGGAGCTCTCTGGCAGCAAGAGAGAACTCCAGGAAAAGCCAGATGGTCCGTCTGAGAGTCCTGCTCTGCCAGGACTAAGCGGCAATTCTGGATCGGGACAGGTGCTGGGGACATTGGTCTGCTGAAGAAGAGCACGGTGTGGAGGGCAGCCAAAGGGCAAGGAAGGCTGAAGCCAGGCCCACCCAAATTTTTGGCTCGCACTTCATGCAGCAAACTGATGCCCTTGACGACACAGGACTCTGGGGCTGGTACCAGAGTGGCATTTGTGATTGAAGCCAAGGTGAGCTTGCCCCTGACATTGAGGACCTGACCCTGGTTCCGTCCTGTGCTTTAGCCAGAACCAGGGTGAGCACACGGATTTTTCCCCTCCTGCCCCCAGCACGGCGCTCTCCCAGTCCTGCCCTGGGCCAGCTCTGCAGGACCACATTCTGGGAAAAGTTTGGGCAGCTGAACTCTGGAGGCAGCCGAGAGCCAGTCACCTGCTTCCGTCCACTGCCTTTGTGACTCTGAATGCCAGGAAGGAACCTCTGCAGGAGAAGGAAAGCATGGAATTTCTCCACCCCCCCATAGGGATGCAAGATAAGCATAAACCAGCAGTAAGATGGGGTGCAAGAGAGTTGTAGGAGAGTATCTGGCTTCACACTAAGAAATGTGCTCTTTCCTTTTGCTTAATGCCAATGGAACCCGACATCTACCTCATGTCTCATTTATGAGGAATCTCTCTGCCCAGCCGTGGAATCCCAGGAGTGGTTGAGAGCCAACAAGTTATGCTGATTATGCAAACAGGATAAAGTCTGAGAACCAGCAACAAGAAAGGGGGATACCATTCACTTGCACAGACTCTGCTCATCCTGTTCACCCCCCAGAGACCCTCTTTGATCTAGTAGCTGGCTGCAGCTAACCATTTTGCTGCCATGATTTTTAGAGCCTTATTTTCTTCTCCATTTATTTACGTGCCGTAAGGTGATCCAGTAGGAAGAACGTGAGTCTTAGAGAAAAGAAGGTCAGGGTTTGAATCATCCGGTGTCGCAAGTGGACTGCATGATGCTTACACAAAGGATTTGCTCCTTTCCTGAAGCTCAGGTTCCTCGTCTGTTAAATGGGAATAATTACTGTAGTGGGTTGAATAGTGTTCCCTCCAAAATTCAAGTCTACTTGGAACCTCAGAGTGTGACCTTATTTGGAAATAGGGTCTTTGCAGACATAGTTAGTTAAAACGTTGTCATAGTGGAGTAGGGTGGGTCCTCAATCCAATGGCTGGTATCCTTATAAGAGGGAAAAACAGAGACATACACAAAGAAGGAAAACTCCATATGAAGACAGGTTGGAAGTCGGAGTGATTCATCCCCAAGCCAAGGAGTGCCAAGGCTTGCTGGCAATCCCCGAAAGCTACGAGAAAGGCATGAAAGGGATTCTCACAGCTCTCAGAGAGAACCAACCCTGCCTTTCTTGATTTCAGACTCCTGGCCTCCTGAACTGGGAGAGAATACATTTCTATTGTTTTAATCCACTAATTCTGTGGGAATTTGTTACAGCAGCGATACAAAACTAACACGCCCATCTTCTAAGGCTGTTGCAAAGATTCCCTAAGAGACAGCATGTGAAAGCAGCTGGGCTCATGACAGGGACAAGGTAAGCTGGCCACACAAGGCAGTTCACGCTGGCTTTCTATGTTGGCAGCAAGCCAATAACAGAATTTTTCAAGCTTTGTCAGAGGTGAGTGGCCCCAGGGCATTTGCACTTTTTAAAACTGGCAGACCAAACAGGAAGAGCAAAGGGATAGCTATGGAATAAGGACATACTCAGGCAGCAACGGGTACAGGCTTACCAACTGCCTAACCGGAACAGAAGAAGCACACGTCGGGACCATTGCCCACAGAAGCCAGTTTGCAAAGACTGAAGCTTCAGAGTCTCGGAGTTGGCAGTGGGTGTGCACCCTGTGGAACTGGAGAAGGAAGACAGGGCCCCACTGATCTTGAAGGTATTGGGTGAGGTTGATGATCAAGTGGTCATAGCCTTACAATAAGCATTTATGACATGCTGCCATTGCCATTAATTGATTGCAATGCACAGTCACATTTATTCCTCAAAACCAGCCTCTGAGGCCAGGACCCTGACATCTCTATTCATACAGCTAAGGAAACTGAGATCCCGAGTTTTAAGTGATTTGCCTCAAGATACCGAGCAGTAAATAGTGAAGCTAGGATTGACCCGAAGCCGCTTATCTAAGAGCAGTGAACTATGACCCCACCCCACGTAGATTTGGAATTAGAAGTTGGGACAATCTAGACCAGAGGCTTATCAAACAAGGAAGATTAGCTCTGAGAAACTGGATCCCAGAACTCATCTCCCGTGTGCTTTCTGGCTTAGAAATAAAAATGATAAGGATGACAATGGTCACAACTATTAACTGGACATTACAATGTGTGGGCAATTTACTATGCCCTTTACATATGTTATCTCAATAAATCCACACAGCAATACCCTGAAGTAGGGTATAATTTCTATTTTGCAGGTGAAGACAATGAGCTCAGAGTTGAAGTATTTTGCCCAAGGACACAAAGCAAGTAAGTGACAGAGTTGCAATCTAAGCCCTGGCATGTCCAGCTCTTCAAAGGCCACAACAAAGAAACAAATGTTGACATCCTGTTTGCTTTCCCAAGATGCGTGATGTGCCATGGCTCACTGAATGGAAAATTCACTTTGAGCTCTTAGCTGTATCTCAGATGCTGGTCTTTTATTTTTTTAAGATTTATGTATTTATTTGAGAGAGAGAGAGCACCCGAGCAGGGGAAGGGGCAGAGGAAGAGGGAAAGAGAGAATCTCAAGCAGACCACCTGCTAAGTGTGGAGTTCGATGCGGGGCTCAATCTCACGACCCTGAGGTCATGATCTGAGCCAAAATTGGACGGTAGTCTTAAAAGGTTGCGTCTGCCATCTGCCCCTACTTGAGATGCCTGGAGTTCTCTTCTAAATGCTCTAGGTGAGTGACTTTCTCTTCAGCTGAATGGTTGGAATTTTCTAGATAGTGTCTAGCCACTCCCAAGAATGTCTATTTGTCTTGTACACAGTTTGGACCACAATAGCAGGGAGCCCCAAGAAGCCAGTCCATTCCGGACGTGGACACCTCCCCAAACAAGAGGACAGAAAGTAGGGATCCAGGAGCAGGAAATAATAGGGGCCAGGCATGCAGGTGGGGATTTCAATGGCTCAGCAACACAATCAACAGAAACCTCAAGCTGTGAGATGCTGGAACCAAAAGGTTCGCTTGTGCCACGATGTTGCTTTGTTGTTTTCTAAAACGCTGAATCTCCCATTTTCCCCCCTTAGTTTTTCTGAGCCTCTCCTATCCAAAGTGAAGAAATAATGTCAAGCCACACTCCCTGCATCGGTGATGACATGCTGAAACTCAGAATTGGCACAGATGGTTAAAACTCCGGCATCTCAACATGGCAAGGTGTTTGGCCATTAGGGGAATGGAAAAAGGAGGGGGCAAGACTTTACCTGCAAAGAGTGCAGCGCAAACAAGGGGTTTGTCAGCTCCCCACTATGTCAGCCTCCCTCAATGTTACTGTGCGGTGCCGAAACACGGAAGTTAGCGCATTTTCTTGTCAGTACTGTGGTTGAACTCGTCGTGGAAAACATTCTTTAAGATCACTTCTTGATTTCACGAATTCATATTTAACAAGGTATTGGGGCCAGTTAATTTCAAAGTGGGGATATGAACACAAAACAATACCCTGAGCGAGAGTATGAGATGTTTAAAACCTTGATCCAATTAGATTCACATACCCGCTTGCCCTTCTGTTTGCAAGCCCGGACCCATCTTTGCGATATTTAAGAATTCAGGAACATAAATGCACCACATCTGCCACATCTGGCACCAGAGGTCCCAGGGGCAAAGGAGTCAGGCGTGTGGTCTGGAAAGACACACCGGTCTGTGATCTGACCCCTGGCCACCCCAATGGAGGCTTGAGATCAGCAGTGCCGCTGTGGTTTGCTCTGGATTTTCCTTTCTGCTACCAAAGTGTGGCACAGACATTCCCAGAGGGTCCGTAACTCCCTAAGCCCTGACTCGGGTGCTGTACAAGGAACTGAAAGAAGCAAGACATGGTCCCCAGTAGGGCCCTCAATAAATGTCACCTGGACTTTTTTTTTTTTTTTTTAAAGATAGTCCTGAATCTGGAATGAAGGGCCTGCCACCCTTTCCAGATCTGATCTGTTTTCTTCACTGGTGCCCCCTCTCTCTCACTCAGCTTTTCTGCAGGGCCCAGGTCAAACCTGCTTCCCTGCGATCGAAGTCTCCTGGTGCAGAAACACCTTGGCAGAATGAATCGCTCTTTCACACTTGGAAGTCCTTCTCGAGGACTTACCCAGTTACTGTTGGAGCTCCCTGCCGGCAGGGTCTGGCTTCACTCATGTTCGGGAGCTGGAAATTTAGTTGGAAATGTTATTATCTGTCATTATCAGTCAAGGGCCATCATCCATCATGGCTGCCGTCCTTCCCTGGGGAGAGGACATCCTGAGGAGGCTGTTGTGTTCCTGGAGGGGCTATAATGACCTCAGCCTGAAACATGACGTCTCCGAGGTTTCCGAGGTGTTAATAACATGCCACTCCACTGCTGAAAATTCTCCTCTTAAATTTTAGGCTTAGTGCAAAGCCTAAATAGTATTAAAAAGTTTTGGTTTTTGAATCTCGTGGAAAATAAACACCACACTAACATTTTCTCCCAGCGTTATAACTCTGAAATCCGTCAATGCTCTGCTTCTCAAAAGAGAAAAGAAAGCAAACAATCTGGGGGCACAGTTTTTATACAGCTTTTTTTCAATGTGGTGTTAAAAAGAAAACCAGAGGCCCCAGATGGCATCACTGGAGCCAGGCCAAGTCACCAAACCAGGGCTTAATACCTAACCTAATTGCAGTTTCAATCTCCCCCAGAAATCTTAACCTGTCAATCTGGAATTTTCTGATAAGCACCAATGAGATCATCTGTCACATGGGCTCTCTTCATGCCCCCCAAAGGAAGATAAGGTCATATACCTAATACGGCCCAGCCCTTCTCCCTAAGGGTGAGCTTGCCTGGAATAATCCTGTCTTCTCTTTTGCTAAAAACTTTCTTGCCCCATCCTCCTTCTTCCTATAAAAGTCTTCTAAGCTTTGCGCAGTGGCAGTATCGTAGCCAATGAGGTTTATCCGAGGCGCGATTATTGCTAATTGAAAAGTCTTCCATTTTTTACACCTCCTTGGAGTTCCCCTCTACTTGTTAGATGGGATGCTGCCTATTTCAGGAATTGTTTAATAAAGCCAATGAGACCCTCAAATTTACTCAGTTGAACTTTGTTTTTTTAACAGTGGGAAAACATACACACACACACACACACACACACATATATGACATAAAAGTTGCCTTTTTTATCATCTTAACTGCACCGTGTGGTGGCATTAATTACACACACAATGTAATATTACCACTATTTCTAAAAATTTTCATCCCCCCCAAAAGAAACCCTGTACCCATTAAGAACATTAAGGAACATGGGCATAATTTCTGAAACGTTCTATGAGGCCGATGAGCTAGGAAATAGCTAGGTAGAACGGTTACATTTTGTAGCAAACATAGGGGAAAAAAGACTAGAAGAAGGGGCGCCTGGGTGGCACAGCGGTTAAGCATCTGCCTTCGGCTCAGGGCGTGATCCTGGCGTTATGGGATCGAGCCCCACGTCAGGCTCCTCCGCTATGGGCCTGCTTCTTCCTCTCCCACTCCCCCTGCTTGTGTTCCCTCTCTCTCTGGCTGTCTCTATCTCTGTCGGATAAATAAATAAAATCTTAAAAAAAAAAAAAAAAAGACTAGAAGAAAATAAAGTATTGATTGTAGTAGGGTGGTAGAAGAACGACCCTATTCTGCTTTCTACGTTTTTGGCAATATATATTTTAATAGCCCCCTTTTGGTTTCCTAAACATACTAGAAAACAGAAGGCATACTAAAAAAGTAACAGTGAAATAGCTCAATTTATGAAATTTATGTTTTCCTGAAAAGCTGTAAATTAGCACGAGTTTGTCACTATTTTAAGGTATCTGAAAATCTCAAGCACACAATTACAGATTTGCTTCATCTGCATTGTGCTTAAATTCACAATATTGTTAATATTCCTCTAAAAATAGATGGTTCTGCTCACGTTTGTAAAAATAAATAAATAAAAACAAAACCCCTAGCAACTTAATAGTATAAGGACCCGTTTCTGAAGGAATTAAAATGGTAATTTATTTGGAAAGGAAATTAGGGTCATCTCCATCCCAGGCTCAGGTGACAGATCCAATTTCTAGAGTGACTTTCAAAACAAACTAAATAACTAGACTACTTCACCCTCCCCACCCTCTGCCTAGGCCGAGATGAAGCCTTTCCATAAGAATATATCCCAGATAGATAACGTCAATCAGTGGTTAACTCGGAGATAATCCCTTCCTTGAAAAATCTGTTTTCGGCTTAACCTTCCAGTTGGGTTAATTGATGACTTATCTTCCATTAGGAGAGCCTTGCACATCAAAGTATTGTTTGGGAACCGAGCAAAGCCGACAGCAGAGAGCAAGGCGCTTTAACCCTCGGGGCTAACTGCTGGAATGGAGTATTTCCTAAAGGAGATAGCAGCTTTCAGTTTCATAAACAAGCCATTTGTTTGAGAACTGAATGGCAATCCAATTTCTGGACTGTTGATGGATGTCGATGCACACACACGCTTGTGCACACACACAAAGCAACACAAGCCTTTGTCTACCAACCCTCTCCGATCCACTGCTGACTGGTGTCCTCTCCCTCTCCCAGTCTCTTATCTTGCTGTGCACCCGGGAAAGCACAGTAGTCCTCGGTGCACCTGGAATCATGGAGCACGTGCGCCGGGACAGAAAGCACTGGGCGCCCATTACCTGTCTTCTCAGTGACACTGCTCCAGTGCACACCCCCCAAGTCCTTCTCTTCTCCCCACCTAGAGAAGGCTGCAGCCTTACACGCACCCCCGGTGATAATGCCCAGGGGGATCCTGAGGTGGTTAGAAACAGGGGCTATTTTCCCTTTTAGGCCATTTCCCCACCTCTCACCCTAGGAGCTGCTCTGGGGGGTTAGAATCTTCTTATTTCTTTTTTTAAGATTTATTTGTTTGAGAGAGAGGGTACACGAGCAGGAGAGGCAAAGGGAGAGGGAGAGATGGAGACAGAGAGAGAATCTCAAGCAGATTCTGTGCTGAGCACGGAGCTTGAGGCAGGGCTCAATCTCACAACCCTGAGATCACAGTCTGAGCAGAAACCAAAAGTCAGACGTTTAACTGACTACGCCACCCAGGCGCCCCAGGGTTTGACTCTTCCTCCTGCCAGGCAACTGAGAACCCAGCTCTCTGGACTTCTGGTCTCCTTTGTGGTCAATGCAGACTTTAGTCACAAAATCTCATCGTCCGGGGGGTCAGAGTTGTGACCCTGCTAAGACCCCGTGTGGGGTCTCCACCTCAGAAAAAACGAACCTGATGAACCCCAGGTTCTCCTCGTCAAGAAAACCAAACCATGGTTGTCAAAGAAGTATTCTCCTCTGCAAAGGTATGCAGATGTAACCACTTGATATTTTCCAAAATCTCTAAGGTTGTTGGTGACAAGTAATAATTTGTGTAATTCTATTGTGAAAAACGAGAGTAGGGAGTTTGGCTCTCACAGAAAGAATCTGAAGGGGAAAATAAAAGCTTTACGCATGAGAGGGTGTAATACGTATATTACAACCTGGACTGCTTTGCTCTTTCAGGCAGAGGCTGCTTACCAAGTTACACAAAAAGCTTTGGAATGAAAACCACATAGACTATTGTACAAAATTAAATGGCTGGCTGAGGTAGCTTGCAAGTCTAAAAGGATACTTGTAATAGAGTTAGTTCCTCGTGGATTTGCCTGCTGATAAATTTTATGACCACCCACATGCAAAAAAAAAAAAAAAAAAAAAAAGTGTGACCAACTCCAGGAAGAAGCAATGAAACCCAGGAGGACTTAGGCATCTCATTAGCTCTGCTGGTCAGCACCAATGAACGGGAGGATACGATGAACAGGGTCAAATATCGGGGATTTGAAAACATATGAATTCATAGTCACCAGATGGACATTAAAAATTAACTGCTGATTATTTCTTTAATGACATATATATAGTAAGTGTGTACATGCGGATAAGTCACCAGAGTCCCTTAAACCAACTACTACCATGGCCGCCTGGCTGGCTCAGTTGTTAGAGCATGCAACTCTTGATCTTGGGGTGGCAAGTTTGAGCCCCAAGTTGAGGACAGACTTTACTTAAGAAAAAAAAAAAAGAAAATAAATACTCCTTAATGTCAACGATAAAACATCCCCAAAGCTGTAGGGAAAAAAGAGGCTTCCATCAAGTGCATTGAAGTTAATTCAGTTCCCAAGTAGGATCCACAAAGCAACCAAATTTCAAGTAGCAATAATAGAAACATGTAGCTGCTATAATGGGAGCACTGCCAATGACTACTGCTGTTGCCTAGGAACTACAATGCAATCATTTCCATCACGACCTTCCTCTGTTTCCCCCTCTTCTGGCATGATTAACCCAAGGGCTTTACTACAAGCCAATCTCAAAAGAAGACATAGGAGACATGCATATGGAAGCTTTTGAAGCGAAAACTCTTCAGAAGACTAACCGTTAAAGGGTATACAGAGCCCTGCCTCAATTTAAAGTCAAGAAGGGGTTCTAGCCTTGATCATCCGCCATCTTTATTTCTCCTCCTATAATACAGGGGTGCTGTGTAGGATGACACAGTTTATAATCTACAAGATAATATTACTAACATGAGGAAGTATATTAATCTGTCAACTAATACCTCAATTGGGAGATTGAGTTCTAGAGAGAAAGGGCCAAGATAGTCTCAAGACACATATAACACACCAGCTACCATTTTGCATTTTTGCAGCACGAAGAAGATGGAATCAGCTCTGAAGATTTCAACATGGCCTTACGAGATAGCTTGGAATTACTATCATTCTAGTTCGCAAATAAATACACAAAGAAGCGTAATTCCAGGTTTGAACTATTGTAACCAGCTATAAAAACCTCAAGTGAGTCCAGGCTTTAAGCACATTACAACTGAGCTGAAGAATCAGGTTTAGAAACAGGTTTCATTGCACATCTGTGAGCTTTGGCAGCTCTCTATCTTGAGTCTGCCTTCTTGGAATTCCTAAGCTGGGTCCATTCTGCTCATCCCAAATATTCAGGTCTAAGGAGTTTCCAGCCATTGCAGCTGATAAACCAAGGCCTTATATTAGCTGTAAAAACCACCCCTCAGAACTTGATAAGATGAGGCCTCAGAAGTGTTGATGCTTCTTTTCTCAGTCCGTGGAACACAAGCAGATTAATCGTTAACTGTTTTTACCCTGAGTGTTTACAAGGAATGCAGAGATTCAAGATTCAAGAACCATACTTAGGGTAGCTTCAAGTGAGGGACGATTTGTGCTCCCGGAGGAATTTTAAGCATTACCAAATCTGGAACTGTTTCAACTAACATCTCAATTTGTTTGGGGCTAAACATCTGAAATCCAAACAAAAGTCTGGACAGAATCCAGTGTGAGACTGAAATGAACTCAAAATATGACACCTTGCCCTTTAAAAAAAAAAAAAAAAAAGAAAGGAGCATTCCTCAAACGTGCCAGGCGGCATGTAGATTACAGACAAGAGGAAGACTAGGACTGAGGGTCCAAACGACAAACAGTAATATGGGAGCTTCCCAGGGGGAACTCAACAGGCCTCCCTGTTGTGGGATGGAGACTCTTGAGTAGTTCCTACAAGACGGTGTGACTGGCATTCCTTCAGATGTTCAAGGGCTCCAACACAGTCAGAAAGGAGAGGGACGCACAGGGATCCATGTTTATGAGGTCAAGAGACATCTGAGCAAGAAAGAAAGTGATAAAAATTTTAAAATGTGTCTTTTGCCAATAAGGCAAATAATGGCTCTGCTCAAGGGAGCTCTGGGAACAAGGTCCAGCTCTACCTGATCCCAGAGGTCTCGGTTCTGAATATGCCCCACGGATTCATAAGGGACATTTCCCCTTCAGATAAAGATTCAAGGACAAGTAGAAAAACCAACCAGAGGAAAAACTGCAAAGAAGATGCTCAAATAGCAGCCATGCTCCAGTTTCTAATTTCTGAGCAGAACCACCTGAGGTGAAAGATCAACGCTTTATCAACAGCCAAATCTGTGGAATCCCCTCACTCTTCCTGCAAAGAGCCCTCCACAGGCTACTTAGACCAGGAATGGTCTACAGGTCTGGAAACTCCAAGGGAGAAGCAACAAGTTCTCCTTTTATTTTATTTTTATTTTAGCTTTTAAAGATTTTATTTATTTATTTGACACAGGGAGAAAGAGATAGTGAGAGAGAGAGAGAGAGAGAGCGCACGCACGAGCAGGGGGAGGGCAGACGGAGAGGGAGACGAAAGCTCCCCACTGAGCAAGGAGTCCGACGTGGGATCATGACCTGAGCCGAAGGCAGACGCTTAACCGACTGAGCCACAAAGGCGCCCCCAAGTTCTCCTTTTAAATGTAACACCACGGCTAAGAAATGTGAGCTATTTACCTGCTTAGCAGTATTTCCCTTGCTGCACCTTAGCGCGCACCCTGCAGTCCCTGCTGTGAGCAGATCTGAAACAGCTAGGCTTCGCTCCACGCCTGATTCACGCATTCATTCACTCTTGCAAGTGAGCACCTGCTGTGGGGCTGGCACAATGGGGAGAACCAGGCACAGAGCCGCCCTCTGGAAATGGACTATAGTGGGAAAACAAGACACTTCCCAAGCTCAAATAGATGTATAGTTGCATTTGTGAGAAGTGCCTGGAAAGAAAGTACTTTGACAGCCTCTAACAGGGGAACAGTGAGCTAGTCAGGGAGGTCTGGGGAGGCTTCTGGGAGGAAGTAACAAATAATCTGTTATCTGCAAGATAAGGCGTTAACGAAGCCATGAAGGGGGACAGAAGCTTGCTCCAGGTTTGTTCCAGGCTGGAGGCAGGTTCCAGAAAGGCCCTGCGTTAGGAGCAAGAGAAGCAAGGACAAAAATGGCAGGTGGCTTTGGTGGCTGGTGAAGGGGAAGAGAATATGCCACCCCAAAGCATGCCACTCCGGCATTCAATTACTTTGAGTGAATGGAATCAGGATGCAGCAGATACAAGAAAAGCTCTCCGTGGGGTGCCTGGCTGGCTCAGTCCATGGAGCTTGCGACTCTTGAGCTCGGGTTTGTGAGTTCAAGCCCCCTGGTGGGTGTACAGAGTACTTAAAAATAAAATCTTTGAAAAAGGAAAGAAAGAAAGAAAAGAAAAGCTCTCTGCTCTCCCCCTATTTGCTTAAAAACAGGGCATGAATCTGTAAAGGTGTCCCCCTTCCTCTCTCTAGCAGACGGCACAGAAGTTAATCCCTGGAGACAACTCTAGACCCTCATCAGCCCAAACTTGGCACCAGAAGAATGTCCCTAACACACTTTGCTTCTCTACCGTTTGTTTCCCCATGTTTGCCTTCCCACAATGTGCCACCCTAGACATTCAAAGTCCTTTTGTTTTGTTACTTTACTATAAAACTATCTCTTTGCTAAGATGCTAGAGCAGTTCAAGTTCTAACCACCCCTTTGAGTTATTCGTCACCAAGTATCCCCAGGCAGACGCATACGCACACATGACACGTGCATTAATGAACCCCGGTTTGTTTTCCTCTCGTTACTCTCTTTGGTCAGTCTAATTTGACAGCCCCTAGACAAGAAATCTAAGATGGATAGAGGAAAAAGCCTTTTTTCCTCTCCCCTGCACCGGGATGGGGTAAGGCACTCATGGAGGAAAAGATGTCTGGAGGGGTGGATGGGACCAGACCACGTAGGATTCCGGTCTTAATTTTGAGAGCATTTGAGACCAAAGCGCCATTGGAGGGATTAAAGCGTGGAGGGCATGGTGGGGCAGGACATACCATTCGCTTAGCCAGTCTTGGTTTTCTGTCCTGACACTGGCCTGCTGCTCCCGCTACCCCTTGACAAGGCCAGGAATCTGATCAGGGAATGAAATCCTGGCAGTGCCCGTGGGGCCCCGGGCCTCCTAGAGGCGGTGGTCCAAGGACTTTGGGATTTCAATTTCGTAAGCAGGAAATCTGAAGACAAGCCTGAAATAATTTATTTACTTTTGCACATCTTTTTTTTCTTACGTTAATCTTTCTAAATCCAGCCCTGGAGATAACACGAACGAAAAATATGTGATGCCAATAACAGTGGGTGGAAAATTCACGCTCTGCTTGATAAAGCTTATACTCTAATACATAGTAATAAATCCCTGCATTATTTCCAAGCATGTTGTGTCTAACAGTTCAGTGACTACTGTCTAGAATACAGAGGCAAGCCTGATTGCTTTAGGCATTCCTCTGCTAATGAGGATATTCCTGCTTTTGGAGGGTGTTCGATTAGCAGTTAGGACACTCTCAGTGCTGATACGAAGCAAAATGCCCCCTGCAGGGGTAGGAAGAGAGTCGAACCCAGCATCAAACAAAACTGGTTTTGGATCAGTGTCCTTATTTGAACATGGGATGGGCATACGGTCCTTGGAGTAACGCTGTGCCAAAGGAGACCATGTATGTAACGTGCCCAGAGGGAGCCCAGCACGCAGGAAATGTCACTGTGGTAGGAAGGTTGAGGTAGTAGGGATAATCTGGAAAAGACTCCCCCCCTCCCCCGCCCAGATCCCTGGGGCCAGCGATCTGCCAGGCTGCCTAGCAAGAGGGTCGTACATCACATCCAAAAGGAAAGGGAACCATGAAAAGGAAACTTCTTTCTCCAGATTAACCTCCACTGACACGGCTTTCTTTATTCTCCTACTAAAAGCATGTGAGCAGCTGTGGATGATTTCGGGGAGGCCCAGAAGTCAGCTGCGTTCTCTCTCTGGGGAGGCCGGTGGGAACAGCAGCAACAGCTGCCCCAGGATTTCAGGCAGGGAAAGGCAGCGGTGGTTCTCACCCCGAAGCGGCCGAGTGAGAATGTGAGCCCTGGGAGCCGCCTCCATCGCCCGTCCTGGTCCGGCCCCTGGGAGGCACTGTCCTGTCCTCCTACCCTCTGTTTTTCTTTCAAGCACATTCAGAGAGCGATTCGCTCCCAGCAAATGTTCTCGACACAGTGAGAGGAGTAGGGGACCCAGATGCTGGGCACACAGCCTTGGCCTGGGGCCTTCGGGAAAGAGAAAATGCAAGACCCGGAACACGCTGGCAAAACTCCCAGGGCCAACCCTGCAACCCGCATGCCTTGCTTTTTAAGATTTCTGTTCTAGCAAGGTTTGATCCCTAATTTGACAGAAAGGGGGCCAATATCCACTAGAAAGCCACAGCGGCACATTATGGACCTTAGCGACATGATCGAGGTTTGTTAGCACTCAAAAGCTTCAACTCTGAGGAAATGTTCTTCATAATCCCTGGTCATATTTCTTCTACTCTAGATTTCTGGGAGAAGTCTGATGGAACATCTTGTGGCGGTCAGGAGGCATCATGACTTGGCTTCATGGGACCTCCTCCAGGTACTCCCCTCCAGAAGCCACCCCGGGCTCGCTTAGCAGAGGCCTCTGGCCTCCGGGTAAGTCCTCAGACCAGCGCCCTCAAGTGCGCTTGGAGAATCCACTTCTCCCAAGGCTGAGGAGGGCTTGGACCAACCTCGCATGATCTTGTCACGGGCCCAGCATGAAAGCATCGCAGGAATCCCTGTAGTTCTTCAGAAGGACTTCTAAAAACGTTCCTTGACACAAAATCTAAAAACAACTCCCTTTTTTGCAAGAGTGCCCTTGTGGGCTTCAAGGGGCCAGGGAGCCAACTTGGGGTGTGTGCAGAACAGAAGCCAGATGACAGGGTCCTCTGCCTCTCTTAAGCGCAAGGGGCTTCCTATCTAGGACACCGTAGAGGAGGGAAAAAGTAAGCCGCCCATTTCTAATGGCCTTTCCCAGGACCCCCACCCCAGTCCATGTAGACAGGGGTCTTTGGGGGAAATCACCTCATTACCCGAAGCAGAACCTGAACCCATTTTTTATTAAATGACTCCACAGAGTCTTAGGATAAGCTGCCTCAACTTCCTCCATGTGACTGTGGGGACACGAGGGCCATGGACAAACACTGGGATAAGTGGACAGTGATCGGCTTCCCCCCAGGTGGTCAGGGGGCCGCCGCTGCATCACCTTCTCCACCACTGTCTCTCCATTCTAGAAGAACAGCACTGCCCTCTCCCTCTCTCTGTGGGCCCAGTGCTACCCAGCCTGCCCTTTCAGACCTCAGCTTAGGTTGAGGTCCAATGTCTAACCCTTGATAAGTCAGGTTTAGAAAGAGCCTAAGGTTGTGTGATGAAGGGAATCTATCACCCGGTGCTGAGCACCTTTCTTGATAAAATGCTCAAGCATGCTGTGCGCGTGAACTGAAGGAGTGTCTTCTTACCATCCCCTCCCCCTCCCCATTGTCCTCCAGCTATCTGCTTTCAGAGCTAAATTATATGCCCCAGATGCTACCATCCTAGGGAAAAAAAAAAAAGAGAAGGGAGGGGAGCCTCAAAAGTTGTTTACAACTGGTTTTGTTCCTACTCACAAGAAATGGAATTCGATTAAAAACCCTCTCCATCACAAAAGTGCAAAATTACTATGATTATTACCTGCCAAGTCAGAGCAGTTTCAGGGCAAATCTGATTTACACGGGGAGCTCTAAGTTACAGTCCTATTTGATCATTTTTCATTTTTTCAGATTTTGTTTTCTCGGGACTCCTGAACGGATTCATGCAAAGCAAATGAGATTTCATAACGGCCTCCGCCACAATTCCACCCCGCGGGGCAAACCTATTCATGAAACAGCAGTGAGGTAATGCTGTCCATCTGCTAGGAAAAGCCGTGGTGTCTGCGCCGCTGAAGCAAGAAGTACTGCACGTTCGTCTTGGGGAAATGGATGAGCTGCAAGCTTGTACCTTCTTATGTTTCCTTCCACGAGATAGTTGCTCAGAACGCTCAGAGAAACATCTCATTCATAGAGGCCTGGAAATACGAGCCATTTTTCCCTGGTAGTGATTTCACTAGCCCAGGGGAAGTCCTTTTCCCTTATCCTGAATACCAGATGCCAAGAGAAGGAAGAAACCCCAGAACAAAGCATATGGCAGCGAAAAAGCAGGAGGCTGATGGGAGCCCAAGGCTTCAGGCAACTCGGGATCTAAAATAGTTTCTATGACTATATGAATGGATCCAGCAGGGAGAAACAATGCCATTTTGTTCTTAAAACACGTCTCTCTTCTTATGTATTCTAGATTCTTTAGACTTAGCTAGGAAATCTCAAGAATCAGTGAGATCTTCACCATGAGGACAAAATTTGTTATTACTAGTTTTTGGTAGTGGTGGTAAGAAGGGGTGATTTTTAAATACTACCCTTGTCTTGTAATAGGAAGTTGTTTCTTTTCTTTTCTTTTTTCCTTTCTTCCCTCCCTCCCTTCCCTTTCTCTCTTCCTTTCTTCCTCTCTTTCTTTTTTTCTTTCTTTCCTTCAGAAAGCTCTAATTCCTAAATGTCAAAGTTGGGGAATTGAAAGCAATAACTCAACTGGAAAACCTAACTAAAAAATATCCACCTGTATCTCGATCTGGGATGGGGAGAATGTTGTCATATTTTCCATTGTGTATTTAAGTAAGTATTTGCAATATATTTGTCTGAAGTCTTGAAAACACAGAGGTGCATGGCAGGGAAGTGAAGTGCTGGAAACAGCTGGTAAAGGTAGAAAGCCAAGGTTCTTAGGTATTACCACTATTCTTTCTTAAGGTCTGGTTAGACCTCAGCTTCCCATCTGAATTGTAATCTTCATTTTATTCTCACAGTTTGCAAAGAGCCTGGCTTGTGCCCCAGGGGGCCTTGAGCTCTAGAACCATCTCTGCATTCATGCACCTTGAGCAAGTCACTTACCTGTCAGTTTTTAAAAGGCAGTGCTCAGCACATGATAGATAATTAATTTTCTATTTTTTTTTAAAGATTTATTTGGGCGGGGGGGCAGAGGCAGAGAGAGAGACTCTCAAAGCAGACTCCCTGCTGAGCGTGGAGCCGGACCTGGGGATTGATCTCATGACCCCGAGATCGTCACCTGAGCCAAAATCAAGAATCAGACGCTTAACCGACTGAGTCACACAGGTGCCCCATTCTTTTTCTTTTTTTATAACAGCTACATTGACATACAATTCACATACCAGAAAATTCACTCTTTTTAAGTATACAATCCAGTGGTTTTTAGAATATTCACAGACTTATGCAGCCATATCCACTTGTCATTTTTTGAAGAATGAGTGAATTGGTATTTTAAAGGTAACCTGGCTCTCAATGCCAGGTTTTATTCTGAATACTTTTTTGTGAATTAATTCAAATTAATCCTCCTTACAAATGTATGAAATGAGTACTAGTATTATCCCCATTTTACAGAAAAGTCAATTGAGATCTGGACCCAGGCAGTCCAGATACAGAACGAGCATTCTCACTCAGTTTGAAATTCTGTGATTCTATTAAGAGTCGGACAGAGTGACGTTCCTTATTGAACACATCATTCATGCTATGCATGAAAAATAAAATATCAACAGACTGCCTTTTCATGTTTATGACAAATTTGCTGTCCTGGACCAAAATGTCTCTTTCCCAAGAAGTAGTAGGAAGACCGCTAGCTGTATGGCC
Organism: Ursus americanus; assembly: GCF_024610735.1. Classification (NCBI taxonomy): domain Eukaryota; kingdom Metazoa; phylum Chordata; class Mammalia; order Carnivora; family Ursidae; genus Ursus; species Ursus americanus. The sequence goes on from NC_142144.1 coordinate 22,457,484, forward strand.
CTTGAGGTGCAGGGAGCACCTGACTCATTTTGGGGTCCCCAGCAGCTGACACAGAGTGGTATCTTCATAAATGACTGGCTAGTCAGTCAGGAAAAAACATTGCCTGCTATGCATTATACATGAACCCCCTGTAAGTCTCCACTGAGGCTGGCTGAAAGGAAGAGCCAGGTGCCTGGGTGGGGGGGGGAGGGGGGGCTGGTTATTAATGAGATCCAATCAGCCATCTCCAACCAGTGCCAGAGGCCCTTGGACCTGAAACTGGCACTAATGCTATAGGTTGGTTTTGGGAGAAGTAAGAACGAATCAGTCCAGATAAACCAAGAAGAACCACCTCACCCTCCATGCACAGAAGTAGCATGAAACCGCCCAGCCTACTCCACTCTTATTGGAAATCAAATTCGAACTTGTGCCTCCAGATGTCACAGGCTCACTGATCGGGGGTTTGACTGCATAGTGTTGTGCATTTAAGCTGGCGGCGGGGGTGGGGGGAGGGGAAGATTTAGAGACGAGCTAGTTCAACCCCACACCCAGCCCCAGCCAGCCAGAGGGTAAGGAGCCAGTCCCGGGGATCCTACTCCAGGAGCTCAAGACTTAACAGCCACCACGTTTTTATTGCTATGGCCAAATGTGATTCAGCCCAGGGTAAAGAAGCAAAGTGGGGAGGGGGTAATGGAAGAATTACAGTAATGTATTTTCATGCTAAAAAAAAAAAAAAAAAAAAAAAAAGATTTCTTCCTCCTCTCCCGCTTGCTTGGTGCAGGTCCCCAAGAACAAAAAGGCTATTCTCATGCTTGACAGCAGGCCATATGTGATCTGCTTTCATAGCTCAGGGTCCATATGAAATCCCAGGGTAAAAAGGAAACTGGGCGGGGGGGGGGTGCGCTGGGGTGGCTGAAGGGAGGGCTGGCTCCCTTCCATTTCTAAGCCATGCCACCAACCCAAACGCGAGCGGCTCAAATTAAAAGCAGGCCTCCCCCTGCACTCTCCCCCACGGAACTCACAGCTAGAAAGATCCTGCAAACCAAGACCACCAGGGTCCTCTCGGTCTGCAGTATTTAATAACTAAAGAGGCATCCACCCTGCTGTATTCAGGATGACCCATCTAGACAGCGTCCCTCACTTACATGGTTTTCAGAGAGATCTCCCTGAGGAGAGGATTTTCTAGAATTCCTGGCAGCCCCTTGACCCACGGGAAGAGGCAGCCACTCATGCTTGGCCTGAGAAAAAAAAGTCCAGCAGTCGGAATAATCAAGATTCATTATTTCCGCTCTCAGAATTGTTACTTTCTGATTTTTCTTTTCTTTCTCATCAAATTTCACCCACCCAGATCCCCACGTACATATGATGGGAAAAAGCATAATAGTCAGAAACGAAGGGACACAACAGCATACGTCTTTGCCAGAAGCAACGGAAGGATGTGCCAGGCCACCCAGTTCACCACGCAAGATGTAAAATTGGACAGGAGCCTAGGTACATGTCGAAAAGAATTGAAAGCAAGGACCCAAACATGTAGCTGTACATTGACGTTCACAGTAGCACTATTCACAGTAGTCAAAAGGTAGAAAAAAATCCCAGAGTCCATTAGTGGATGGATGGATAAACAGAATGTGGTACTCCCCCCCCCCGCCACACATACACAAGAATAGTATTCTGCCAAGAAAAGAAATGGAATTCTGACACATGCTACAGTATAGAGGAATTCTGAAAACATTATGCTGCACGCATGCAGCCAGAGAGGAAAGAACAACTATTGTATGACTCTATTTGGGATGGCAAACAAGTTCTGGAAGTAGATCGTGGTGATGGTTGTGTAACATTGTGAATGTACTTGATACTAATGAATTTTGCCCTTAAAAATGTTTAAAATGGTAAAATTTTATGCCATGTCTATTTTATCACAATTACAAAGCAAAACAAAACAAAAAACAGAGAGCAAGCCTCTCAGAGACTGAGATCCTGTCTTAGCCACCTTCGTGTCCCCAGCACCCAAAACGCACCAGCTCAGAGCGGTGACTGCCGAACTGGCCAACTTATGCAGTGGGATGGTATAAAGTTAATGCTTCTATCAGTTTGCAATGCGCCTCCCTACCAGGCCTATCTATGCCCCAGGATCCAAACCATAGTAGAATTATTATTCTAAGAACTCATAAAATGATCTCATCCGTAGAAGGAAAAATTGTTCAGCTCTATTTCTCCAAAAGTTTTATGTCTATTAATCCTGAAAAAAGTGCCGTATAGATTTTATTTCTCGTGCTACAGGGTTTGAACATTGGCATTACAACCTACGTCATTAACATTAATGATTATAATGGCCCCAGATACACATCTGTTTGACAAGAAGACAGGCATAGCTCTTGATGAGTCTTTGCAATCACTGTTATTTTACAGAAAATGCACAGATTTGGAAGGGGTCTTTGGAGTAATTTTCTCCAAGACCCTCAACTAAAGCATGAGGATTAAATGTATTCGACAAAGATTTATCGAGCTTGAACTCTATGCGAGCGCCCACCATTCGGGGACGAGGTGTTAACACAGGCAAGGCAACCAGGGGGAGAGGCAAGGCGAGAGTTAGGCCAGCGTAGGTCACAAACACCATGTTTTGGAATCTGGACTTTATTCTGGAAGCAATCACACTTCATCTGATTAGACCAACCATGCCTATCTTTAACAGTCATGAATTCTCCTCAAATGTCCCTAACAGCATTTCTATCCGAAACACTATTCCTCCGCTTTCAGCAATGCTACTCTGGGCTCAGTTTACAGTCAGTTGCCAATCTTTTTTTCCCCTGGCTTTTTCCTCAGATGCTAGGTTCCCTACTCATTGATAGGCACAGGACCGATTTTCCTCATGTCCCATCAACCTAACTTAGCACAGTCCCACAGTCACTCAAGTTCCAGTATTCTTTTCCAAAATGATTACATCTCCCATCCAGTAAAATCAAGTCCCCACTCGCAAAAAAAAAAAAAAAAAAAAAAAAAATCAATCCTGAACACTTTTTTTTTTTTTTTTTTTTTACTGGTTTGGAAGGTCAGTCCAACCTTCTGGTCGGATGTCCAGACGTCAGACATCTACTCTAGACTCCACTCTAGAATTGAGTAGATGTTTATAAAGATGACTAAAATATATATATATATATATATACACACACACACACACACACAACTGACTACATGGCCTGAATGTCTCTGTAGAGGACATGTGTTGTCTTGGCCTATCTGACATACCTGTCCCTCAATTTCCCTTAATTTCCCCCAGGACACACCTGTCCCCCAATTCACCTTCTACCACTACACCCTTCTGTCCTATGGCAGGTGCTGGCAGCCGCTCCAGGGTTGAGCATGTGACCCAAGCTCAAGAAGACACACTACACCGCACCCCCTCCCTGTCTTCCAGCGCCACAAGGCGCAAGAGAACCAAGCAGAGCCAATGAGAGATTCCATTCCAAGGAACGGAAGGAATTGAGAAAATGGGATGAAAGCCTGGAGCTGCTCTCAGTCAGTCATATTGGTCCCAAAAGGAAAAGAGCCAACCAAGAAAGGAGCCAACAGAGGAAAACACAGCTGAATGGGGGGAAAGGGACACTGATGATATCATTTGAACCCCTGGATTCTGCTATGCCTGAAGCCTACCCCTGTACCTTTCAGTGATTTGAGCCAACAAATTCCCCTTCATAAGCTAGTTTGAGTTATGCAGTCCTTGCTTCTAGCAGCATTTCAATTTCTTTAAAACCCCAGAACTAAATTTACATAAAAATACACACCTAACCTCCCCCCCAAATTAACATTTTTTTTCATTTTTAGTACATTACTTTTACTAATTACAGTATTTATTACAAATTTTTTCAGTTATTTTTTAATATATTGTACCAAGCATTATGCCGTTCTAACCCACTATTATAATATGAAGAAACAACTAATCAGATGGTGCAATCAGATGGCAGATTAGAGCCATTTATGACTCTTTGAGAAAAGAATCAGCAAATTAGACCTTACTTCTAACATATCAGTCAACTTTCAGGTGGAAGATGTCAGACGCTGTTGCGTTATTTGTTACAAAATGGTTTGGCTTCACCTTCACAAGAGTAAACTAGATACCCAAACACGCCAACAGAAATTCGAAACAAAATATGTTTGTGGGATAACTGAATTGTTCTGTATCTTGACCGTGGAAACAAATCTGCAACTACATGCATTGGTCCAAACCCGTATGGAATACTGTAAGCAAAAAGGGGTTTACTGTGTGCATATAAAAAGTGAATAAATCTTGGGGCGCCTGGGTGGCACAGCGGTTAAGCGTCTGCCTTCGGCTCAGGGCGTGATCCCGGCGTTATGGGATCGAGCCCCACATCAGGCTCTTCCGCTATGAGCCTGCTTCTTCCTCTCCCACTCCCCCTGCTTGTGTTCCCTCTCTCGCTGGCTGTCTCTATCTCTGTCGAATAAATAAATAAAATCTTTAAAAAAAAAAAAAAAAAAAAAAGTGAATAAATCTTAAACAATGACTAAAATATATGATATATAGGAGATATATATATATATCAACCATACAAAACTGTCTGGGATCAGGAAAGCAGCAAAGATCCCACATGTTACTTTATAAATCAGCACACGCAAATTTGAAAGAGTATGAAAATGAAGTCATCTCTCTCTTGTTATGAGGATGTTTTTTAACAGCCTTATTGACCTTGGACAATACCTGATCGTCGTGAACTTGAAGAAGTTCAAGTGTGCAGCCCCATGCTTCCGTTCTCTACTTTGCTATCACTCTATTGATACAGGCAGGATTCCACATGTATCCCTATACTCTTTGCCTTGGGCTAGGGAAGCACAGACATACACAAACTGCTCCCAAGCCCCCATGGGGGTACAGAATGCATGGCCAGAAGTGGGTCTGAAAGGGAGTTCACATAATAGTTTCAAACACTAAGAAGGATAGTCTTTAGCTTTACCATCGCCCCCGCCCCCCAGGCCTACCAACCTTGCCGACATGTTCAAGGTCAGTGGCAAATAATTTGACCAGATTTTAAAGCACAGCATTTATACCTTTCATGTATTCCACAGCTTATGAGCTGTACGCCTGGTTTCCTAGCAATGCATCTAATATCATTACTAACTGGGTTAGAAATAATTGTAGCATTAAATCATCAGGTAAAAACCCAGAGAACATTTCTACTTGAGCTTTGCCTCCCAGAGAAGAAAAATGCCATATAAATCGAAAGTCCTAAGATATTACAGTAATTACTAGGGAAAGAGAAATAATTTACAACAAAATTGGAACTTGAAGAATAGCATTTCTAACAGCCTTAGCGCTGTTCTGCTTTAGCTTTCTTAAAGAAAACTTGGCCATGGAAGCATACCATTAGCTTTTTAGAACTTCTAGTGCCTGAAATGTCAGGGATGTGCTTTTTCCTTCTGGGTGACTCCCATGCCTTGAGTTCAAAAAGGTAATTCCCCAAGGAAGAATGGGAAATGGGCCTTCCTGAGTGGGACGCCCTAAAGGTGCAAGGTCCCTCCGCGGCCCACAGCAGAACTCCACGACGAAACCCGGGAGACCTACCGTGAAGAGCGAGAACAGCATCCAGGTGGCAATCATGACCTAACCGGCCCTCAATTACAACCTGATCTCGAGAACCAGCTATTCCTAAAGCTGCAACCGGGTTTCCCTTTCCTCCGCCGAAAACCCGACGCAAGGACACAGCCTTCTGCCAGGTCACAGCCTTTCAGGTGAAGTGGGACTAGGCTGGCATCCCACGTGCGCGCGTACCCGCTGGACACTGCCCCAGGAAGCGCACAGACCGCAACGCGAACCGCCCAGACTTCTCCGATTCAAAGGTACAGTCTGGAACCACGGTAGGGCCTTCAAGGGCAAATGAAACAGGAGTCGAGTGTATTTATTTTTACACAGCTACTAATTATCAGATTACATTTTATCAGATCAATTATGATTCAACAAACGCTAGCTGTCAGTTGGACTCAACTGTAATGGGCTAATAAGCCCTGAGGAGGCAGTGCGTGGTTCATTTTTTTTTTTTTTAAGTCATGTTGACTTATTTTATAATACAAACATCAGAAAGTGACCTTGAAGACTCTTTTCCTTCTGTGAAGCTGCTGGCTCTCCACAATAAGGAGAGTCACTGGACACTGTGTTTACAGTAAAGACAAGTAACTGGATTGGTTTAAACAAAGGCACCTTTACAAAGAGAGGAAGAAAACCTGTTTCGCAAAGAGGCAGGCGCAGAAAATGGACAAGCGTCTCGTGAAAAGGGAGACGAAATGAAGTCAAGACACAGGTGCTCCTGTTTTTATAAAACAAGAATATAATTCTAGCCTCTTAAGATGCAAGAGTCAAAATCCTACTTTCATTAAGAACCACATTAAGGATTTTAAAAGACGTTGTCTTGTTGTTAAGAGATCTAGGGAAAAGACCGGGGAAATTATGTTCTTGGCTGGCTCCCTCCTTCTAAGGCTGAGGGGTAGTGAGTGTCCTCAGCCCCTTGCCACTGGAGTCAACCAGGATTTCTCTCCGAGTCACGACATGCTGTATCCATGCCGTAGAGGTCTTTTCTCTGTGACTTTTACATACTTAATATTATCTCTAGAGTTAATGTTCATTCTCCTTTTGAAAGTTCTATCAGACCCATCTAATCTTGACTTCATGCCCAGTTTCAACAAGTGAAAGGAAAGGAGGCAGTTCTTTGGAAAAAGAAAAAAACAGCCATGTGCTCTCCTGTAAGTAATCCAATTTCCCTTTCTCCCCTGCTTCTTACTTCAGTCTCACCAATGCCTTCCCTCCCCTGGGCTCACTACGCTCTACCCATGACTGCCTTCCAGTCCCTCCCACACCAGTGCCACCCTGCCTCAAGGCCTTTGCACTTGCTGGTCCCCCTCCCCCGAATGTTCTTTCTCTAGCTCAGCTCCATCCAACAGAACACTCCTGCGATGATGAAAACGTTACCTGCGCAGTCCAATATGGTAGCCACCAGCCAACTGTTGGCTCTCGACTACTGGACTACTTGAAATGCGGCTACTAGCGACTGAAGAACTAATTTTTAAATTTTATTGAATTTAAGTAGCTACATGTGGCCAGTGGCCACCACATTGGACAGCTCAGCTTAACTCTTTTATTTGAGCACCTTTTTCTCATCATTTGGCACAAATGTTGCCTCCAGAGAGAGGCTGTCGCCCACTCACCACGCCTAAGTTGCCTCCTCGCCCCATACTCGCTTGTCTCCCCTTCTCAGTACCTGGAATGATTTCGCCTGTGTTTGCTTTAGATTGTTTGTTTCTCTGCTCTAGGACAGAATGTCCTCAAGATAGGAAGTTCATCTCATCTTATTCACTGCTGCTTCCCAAGTACCCAGGACAGTGCCTGGCACAGAATAGACACTAAATATTTGTTGATTCAGTCAATGAATGAATGCGTTCACCTGGCCAAGGTGCTTCCCTGATGGCGTGGGAAAAAGAGGGAAGTCCATGCATCTCGGCAAGTGAATCGTGAACTACTTTCATTGGAACTTGGACCCATGGAACCATGTCCCACAGACCATCCACAGCATCTAGTTCTGCATTCAAGTGGTAAGGGGGTGAAGGAGCCTCCAAACCAGGATCACCAGGGTGGAGACGGGGAGGCCATGGCCTTGGGATCCTCGAGGAACTGACATGAAGCTCCTCTCGCAGAAGGGAAGAGTCACCTCTGAAAAGTGGCTGCAGCCCTGAAGACCCACAAGATTAGTGTCAGCTAGCGGGAGAGCACTGTGTCATCATGTACAGGGGATAGGGCACTGATGGAGACAGATGGGACCCCCGACCCGTCGGGTATTCACCTCCTTCTGGAAGAGACTGATACATCAATAGTATTATGATGATGCATTAGCTCTAGGACCCTGTGGGGGGAGCCTGTACCTGTGCTATGAGATCGCAAAAGGATCCCCTCGCTCAGCCTGGGGTACTCAGGGAAGGCTTCCTGGAGGAAGGGCTAAGTAAGTTGAATCTTGAAGGGGGACAGAAGAGTTAGAGCTGTCATGATGGTAGGAATTGGGGGTTAGGACTGACAAGGAGCTGAGGAATGGCTATTCGAGGCAGGGAAGAATAACAAGAGCAAAGACACAGGCAGGAAATGGCAAACTGTTTACAGAGAACTGTAATTTCTTTGGTTTTATTGGTGTGTAAAGAGTGAGGCCTGGAGGGGCAAGAAATAAGCTAGAGAAATGCATGGAGGGTGAAATTGTAGCTCATATGGACCCTGAATACCCCAAATTTGGGGTAGGACTCTTAAGGCAGTGGGAGACAGGCTTTGAAGAAGGATGATGTAACTATCTGCTTTTTAATAATTTTCACGATCCTAGAGATGTATTGGTGGTGAAGAAACTGGAAAGGGCCTAATACTCGAGACGGATACACCACGTAGGACAGGGACGGAACATACTGCCTGATGGCGTCAACTGGGCCAAAAGTGATATGGCTTCCCACGGTATGACACAGTTGTGTCATTTGGACTGACTTTACAACCTAATGCACGTGCACACACACATCCGCACACACGCGTGCACGTGTGCAAACACACACACCTGTGGGCTCCTGGGCCCAATGCCCACAGTACAGCAGTGATGATCAGCCATGGCGAGAAATGCCATCCTGGAAGGTCAGGAAAGACGGCCAAGTCATTCCTGCGGCTTTTCAGGGAACTGTCTCCTAGTCTGGCCAAACGTGCTTGGATCTAAAGATTCAAATCCAGCAAACACTGACTTAGCTCTCACAAACGGGATCTCCTTCAATAACCACAGCAAACACACCTCTCGACAAGATTCGAGATCCTTCATATTGTCCACACAGCTGCATGTAGATTGTTTTCCCAAGTGACTTATTTTAGGTCTTCATTAGTTTAAAGTGTACATAGCATGCAACTAAGGTTTTTAAAAAATCAAATGGCCGTGTAAAGGGCCAACTGTCAAACAGTTGTCCCACTCTCTTTCTGTTCCTTAGTTTAAACCACTTTCAAATCTTTTTAGTTATTTCTTATGGTATTTGCCAAAATTTTCTAGAGAAGATGTTTATGCTGTGTTACTTTATCAGTTGTAGACAACCCCCACTGAGTTCCCTCTGCTTGCCCTGCCAGCACTTGTTACTCACTTCACAAATGGTGGTAACTACTCTTTACTGGGAGTCAGTAAAAGACCATGTAAATTTAGTACACTGCTGACCTCAGAAGTACGTTATATTTTCTTGTCTAATTTTTTGCCTTTTCTCTGGAGTTAGTAATGACCTCATTTTCCCTAATGAGGTTTTTTCCCTAACGAGGTGTTTCCCTAAAAAACACCAAGAATTATGCTGTTTTATGTACAAATCACTAACTCTTCCCAGAAATTCAGAAGGTCTGCAAAACCTCCCAGTCGCATTTTCTGAAGAGTTGAGTTCACCAGAAAGCTGACCAGCTCCATGTGTCCCTTCGTCCTGTTCCAGTCTTGCCTGGGTGATCACTAGACTCCAGTGGGCACTCTCTGAACTAGGATCCTCGGTTTTCTGCGTGTCTTCTGCTTTTGTTATTTACTCCCTCATTTTTCTGGAGCATATCCTTCGGTATCTTTCTCTCTCCTTTCCCCACATTCTCTTTAATTTTAATTACTCTTTCTATTAAAGTTATATAGGCATATAATTTAAATTGCCTAATAATCCTATGGATTTTACAGAACACAAGGATCCCTTAATCCTATCCCCTCACCCCACTTGCCTCCAATTCTTTCCTGGTTTACTCTTAATTCAGTGGGCCACCTCCTCCAGTTGCTTCCTGAAAACTTGTATGTCTGACGTCATTAGTCTACCCTTACATTCGACTAAGAGTGTGGCTGGATATAAAGTTCTAGTTTTAACATCATTTTTCTCCAAACTATCCAAGGCATGGCCCCATTGCCTTCCAGCTGTCAGAGTTACCATGGACAAGTCAAAACCCATTCCGATTCCTGATCTTTGCACATGATCTATTCCCTCCCCGCCCACCCCCTCCGGAAGCTTATAGGATCTTCTCTTTGCCACCAATAAAAATGTTTAATAAAACTTTGGAAGATGGAAAGCAGACACACAATTGGGGGTAAAAAAAACCCACAACATTCCCAGACCTGAAAAAACAGGACCCTAAGCTGTCACTGGGGAAGGCTGAGAGCCAACTCACTCATTTAAAAGGCAATAAAAGACTCAGGAATGTTTTGACATTCTGAAACCAGGCCAGTCCCCTTATTTTAGCCATAGATCTCCTGTCAGCATGGTGCCAAAAACTGTTCCTGTTCTCTCTTCTCCTGCTATCCTGGTACTTGTAGATTTGTGCCTTTAAAAAAGCTCCTTTAAGGGGTGCCTGGGTGGCTCGGTCGGTTAAGCATCTGCTCAGGTCATGATCTCAGGGTCCTGGGATTGAGCCCCGCCTCGGGCTCCCCGCTCAGTGGGGAGACTGCTTCTCCCTCTCCCTCTGCCTCTCCTCCCACTCTAGCGCGGGCGCCTGCTCTCATTCTCTCTCTAAAATAAATAATAAAAATTTTTTAAAAAGCTCCTTTAAGTGAAATAAACCAGAGACAAAGGACAAATACTCTACGATTCCACTTCTACTAGGTACCTGGAGTAGTTCAGTCCATAAAGGCAGAAAGTAGAAGGGTGCTTGTTGGGGGCCGGAGGGAGGGAGGAATGAGATGTTGGTGTGCACTGGGCACAGAGTTTCGGTTTGGGGAGATGAGGCAGCGCTGGAGAAGGACAGTGATGGTGGTCACACAACAAGGTGAAGGTACTTCACGCTACCAAACCGTACGCTTTAAAATGGTAGACTTCATAGCACATACGTTTTACCACAATGAAACAAAAACAAACCTTCTTTCTATCACTTGAATGAGGTGTTGTTTGCTAGGGAGCAAAGCAGGTGTGTGTCTTCACTCACTACATTTATATGGAAGTCTTTCGCAGGTAAGATTTTTTTCCCCTTTAATTCTATTGGCCAGATCAGTAGTTCAAAACCTTCAGGTATATAAGAAATTTTGTAAAGGGCTATAGATACAGCACTGCATGCTGTTTGCATTTACTGTACTTCGAATGTGATTTCAAGGGTGATTCTTCCATACCGCTTTTCACCCTTGAGAGCCCAACCCTCCCATGGCATGATGTTACCCTGGGCTCTATTAACAAAAGTGTAAAACTAACAGCCAGAGAAGGGATATTCTGAACTAGACACAGGTTCCTTCCTTGAGTCCACAGATTAAGAAGGTTTAGGTTAGTGGCGAAGGCCTTTAATTATACAGATGGGGGAATTACAACCTGGTAAAGAAGGTGGGGTGGGGTGGGGGTGGGGTGGGGGGTAAGGTGTGAATGTGAAGACAGTCCTTCGAATCTCTCCTATCTGAAGGGCTATCACAGGAAAGAAGAATTGCAAATTCTGTGAAACCCCCAACAAGAACAAAGTTCAAGAAGGGAAGTCAGTGCGAAAGATGCCAGTTCAGGAGAAGGGAGAATTTTCTGTCACTTGGACACTGCCCCTGTATAGACTGGCCTGCCACTGGACAATGAGGCCCTGGCTGCTGGCAGAAAAACCACTTGGGAAAAGGGTGCTGGAGCCTGGACTAGCTGACCTCTTTTTACGAGCTGTTTCAGGCCTGGGATTCTATGAAAAGGTTCATGTCCACAAAACATAAGCCCGAGCAGTAAACAAAATGCTGGCCCTTGCCAAGCCCGAGAATAAGTGTGCTGTGCCCTATTTTAAGACCACAATCCGCCAAGAAAAACAGGCTCTTAAAAAAAGAAATGCATGATTATAGGCAACATGCAAACCACGATTCCCGTCCCACCCCTGCCTTTCCAAAATTTCTCTTCTTAACAATGTGAGTCCCAAAACACAAGCAACAATAATTCTCAATGAAACGCTCTGGTGAGAGTCGTGATTTTCTGAGAAAACGATCTTCGGGTTCGCTGTTTTGCATCAAGAGGAAAACCTTCAACTCGAACTAACTTGATTGATTTTCCAAAATACATTTTTTTCTAGAAAGCTTTGGAAAACTAAGCAAATAGAGCATCAGAAGAATTGCCTTCTCTTATTTATTAAATGTGCATATTCTCTCTGTAAGAGTCCCTGAGCAATAACTGCGTGTTACCAGGTTCAAGCAGTTTTTTAATATATTGTATTTACTTTAAATATATACGTTTTCATTCAATCTCTGGAAAGATACAAAAGATTTTCACCCAAACCACAAATTCTTGCACTTCTGTTCATTGGTTTCCTGAGAAGTTCAAAAACTTTAAATATTTAGTTATCCAGTTCATTCTAAATTACCAGTGGGTGCTGGTAGACAGAGGAATAAAAAAAAAAAAATCACTGGGGATGACAACACTCTAGGGACGGGCTCCCCATATCTAATCATAACCCCTGTGTGTGCCATGCAGACTTTCTACACTGTGCTTCCCACCTCTCGGCCTGTCTGCCATCACTCCTCTATGGTTTTAATTATCTAAAATTACCAACCTTATTGGCAACTTCTTTTGAATCTTCTCTTAATGGCGTAAAACACAGAGATGAAAATTGATGGAATGTATGGTTTTTTTCCTCCCCAGTTTTTTTTTTTTCCTCTTAAAAAAACAGAAGACACTGGAGACCTTATCTATCAATTTCCGTGACTACCACTGGTTTGTCTCCTAGGACGCAGCCTTCAAGTTATCAGCACATTAACAGCGGTGACGGGTTCCATGTTTATATCCCCAGGGCCACCTAGCTCAGGGCCTTGCGCAGAGTAGCTGTCAAATGCGTGTTCGCAAAACTTGACGCAGAGAGAGAGAGCAGAGATACTTTTTGAGCTGGGGAACGCCACACTTGGGGGTCTGCGCCCTCTCCTAGTAACAAGTACAGAGAGAGGTCCACGGCAGTGCTATGGACCCTCTAGAGAGGACCGAGCTCTTCTGTTCACTGGCTGAATCACAGGGGTTTCTTCCCCAAGTCTTTCCCACACTCTTCCTTGTAGAAAAGCCCAGGGAGCCTAGAGATTCACCAAGCAGCTCAGCCTGAAGATGAAAATGAGCTACCTGGCCTCACTCCTCACTCTACACCAGAAAGGTACACTTGCTTCCTTTCAGATGAATTGTTGACTACTGCTAGGAGATTCTGAAGCACTTCATCAAGTTCTATAAATGGGGAATAATAATTCTTGGCAGGCTCATAGAGAACAACCGTGGAGGGCAACGAAGGACTGATTTTAAAAGAAAACATCTTTATTCAGCCAAGGTTGCACTACCCAGGGCAATATTTCAAATGATCTACACAAGTTTCCTCAAATTAGTTGTCATGTGAGTTTGCTATTATCAGACACCCTCACAGACAAAGCACAGCTAGTCACGTACACAATACATCACGTATTTTGGCCCGAGGGTCAGGAGGCCACTGCCGCCATTTTGCACACCACGAGAGATACTCTTGGAGCAAACGCCCCACGCGTAGCCACAGGCTGGCTCTTCTCTAGATTACAAAGGGTAGTTGAGTACTTTTGAAAGAACAAATGTGTCCTCAGCCGTTATTTTGTTAATTATTTGAGTCAACAGTAGTATAAGAGTTCAAGGGAGATGGCTTTCTAATTAAAACAAAAGCTGTCTAAATTCCCAAAGACAGTTTTTATTGAAAATTACCCTCAGTGCAAGAGAATAAAAATAAAATAACAAACTGATGTACGATAAACACTAAAAATATCTGAAAATATTTTTTTAATCTACGTGCGGGGATAAAAGCTCTTTTCCCAATCTTCTTTAAATATCGTTTCAGAATGACGTGAAACAAAAACAAAATAAAAGATTCGCAGGTGCTAAATAAACCATGATCATTTTTGTAAAATATAGGAATATATAACTTGGAGGAAAATGCAGGCTGATAGAAGAAGCTCTCATGTATTTAGCAAGCAGTGACCACAGAGCTACTCTGTGCCAGGCCTAAGCTACTAGAGTATGCTTCACTATGTCTAAAAACTCAAAAGAAGGTCCCTGGGTGGCCAATGTAATGAAATGCACACGCCCCCTCCCAGAAATGCACCGATTGTCTAAATCACCAGTTGATAAAGATAGCCCAGACAGGAGCCAAATCTGGCGGCCACCGGTTCTCATGCATACGCTTCTACTGGAACACAGCCACGTCTGTTGGTTTAACATATTGTCTAAGGCTATTTTCACGTTCCAAAAGCAGAGTCAAGTAATTGCAACAGATGTCATATGCCTGCAGAGCCTAAAATATTAACTGTTTATTCTTTATAAGAAACAGTTGCTGATGCCTGGCCTCTATCAAGACACGTCTGTAAGAGAAGCCTGGGGTTTATCCCACATTTGCCCGAATAGCTTTGGATTTCCAGGTACAGAGTCATGAAACAGGCAGCAGACCACAGGGAAAGAGCTCTGACCCGTGAGTCTGAGAACAGCGATGAACGTCCCGCCCTGCCGCGTCCTGGCTACAGAGACTGCCGCGGCTCACAGCACCTCTCTGAGCGTGGGCTTTCTCCTCTGGCACATGGAGGCACTAACCCCTGGCTTGCCTGAGATGTGAGAGTGACCTGGGCCACTGCAAAGCACAGCCTCAAAGCGAATGGACCGTTAATGATCGTCAGGAAAGGGACCGCCAAATTCGTGCCGCTCCGAATGTGCCGAGGGTCATGTTAAGTGCGTTCTCCGTACTATCCCATCTAGTCCTTACAACCGCCCTATTTGATGGGTACCATTATGATTCTCCTTTTACAGATAAAGGAACCAAGGCTCAGAAAGGTTAAGGGATATGCCCATCGTCTTACAGCAAATAAGTGGTGAAGCTGAGATTCTAGAGCTTATGCTAGGAACCACTAAGGGCACTGATTCTCTGAACTACAATCCACTGAGTGGTATCTACCAGGTATCTATCCGCTTCATTGAACAAAGGCCCCCTGGAACCGTTTCTGAGACAAGTGCCTTGCCCGGGCCTTCACCAGCATGCTACGGTCTGTGTGTGTGAGCTTTGCTAGAGGTGAACCATTGCTCATAAACTCAACATTAGAGCTTTATCTACTCGGGCATTGAAAGAAAGCCCCCAAGCCATGATACGGTCAGTAACCTTACCTTGCTGGGTGCCAGGGTCAATTTCAAATTAGTAGGTAACCCACAAACAGCCTTTTGCCTGCACGACTCGGAGGGGCTGTCTCATCTGTTGAGACCCTGCATTTCTGCTTAACAAAGCACATCTAACAAAACTATTAGGGGAAACTAAAAACTAGTAACAACATAGACTATATTCCATAGCTCTCCATTTCATATTCCTGGATTTCAAAAATGGAGCTTAATTTGGCAACTTGTGAGATCTTACTGTTGCCAGTTTTACACCCTTCTACAAAGCAATCTGGAAGTCTGTCTCGGGAGTCTTCATACCCATGCCAATTTACCCATTATTTTCATTTCCAGGATTCTATTCGATCGAAATAGTCACGAAAGCTTACACAAATATAAGTGTAAGGATATTCACTGCAATATTACGATTTATAAAGGCAAACATCTGGAAGCCACCACTTGCCCAACATAAACCATTATCTAAGTACATTTCAGTGGAATCTTTTGCACCTATTAATAGCCATGTGTAGGACAGACTAATCTATACAGAAGGTCACGGCCTGTACTCCTCACAAATGTCAATGTCAAGGAGAGGGCTAAGGGTATTTTCTGTATTAAAGGAGGCTG
Organism: Ursus americanus; assembly: GCF_024610735.1. Classification (NCBI taxonomy): domain Eukaryota; kingdom Metazoa; phylum Chordata; class Mammalia; order Carnivora; family Ursidae; genus Ursus; species Ursus americanus. The sequence continues at coordinate 22,473,174 of NC_142144.1, forward strand.
AGGAAACATGACATCTAAATGATCCTGGATTGGATCCTGGTTTAGGGGTTAAAAAAAATTGCTATAAAGGGCATTTTGAGGAAACTTGGTAAAATTTGAAAATGCAGTTTATAGCAAACATTAGTACCATATGTCAAATCTCCTGAATTTAAAAACTTTATCATGACTATACAAAATAATCTGAAGGGGCATGATGACTGCAACTCGTTTTTAAATGGTTCAGAAAGAAAAATGTATTTAAAATTACGTATAATGTGTATAATACACACACATCTATATACATATACATATATATATGAAAACAGAGAGAAAGCCACAATGGAAAATGCTAACAATTGGGGAAGGGAACACAAAAATTCTTTGTACTCTTCTTGCAATTCTTTTGTAAGTTTAAAAGTATGTTAAAATGGAGGATTTTAATTTAATTTAATTAAGAGGAGAAAGCCAAAAAATACTGAAATTCTGTGACCTAGGAAAACGCTTTGCTAAAATGAGTAAAAACAGGGGTGCCTCGGTGGCTCAGTCAGTTAAACATCTGCCTTTGGCTCAGGTCATGATCCCAGGGTCCTGGGATTGAGCCCCACGTGGGGCTCTGTGCTCAGTGGGGAGCCTGCTTCTCCCTCTGCCTCTGTCCCTCCCCCTTGCTACTATTCTTTCTCTCACTCTCAAAAAAATAAATAAAATCTTTAAAAAGAAATAAAATGAGTAAAAATATTAGGATGCAAAACTATATATTCAGCATGATGTCTCAAGAATGGGGCAGTTTAAAAATGTATATTAGAAAGAAAAAAGCCTGACTGTTACCAGTGGTATATTGTTTCTGAGCAGTGAGATTCTTTTTCTTTTTCTTTTTTTTAAAGATATAGATCTCTTTTTATTTTATTTTATTTTATTTTATTAAGATTTTATTTATTTATTCAACAGAGATAGAGACAGCCAGTGAGAGAGGGAACACAAGCAGGGGGAGTGGGAGAGGAAGAAGCAGGCTCATAGCAGAGGAGCCTGATGTGGGGCTCGATCCTGGATCGCCGGGATCACGCCCTGAGCCAAAGGCAGACGCTTAACGGCTGTGCCACCCAGGCGCCCCTAGATCTCTTTTTAAAAAAAGGTTTATTTACTCATTTTAGAGAGGGAGAGAGACAGCAGGGAGGGCCAGAGGGAGAGGGAGAGAGAGAATCCCAAGCAGACTCCCAGCTGAGCGTGGAGCCTGATGCAGGGCTCAAAGTCAAGACCCTGCGATCATGACCTGCGCCAAAGCCAAGAGTCAGTTGCTCAACTGACTGAGCCCCCCAGGCGTCCCACTGAGTGCTGAGATTCTGTTTGAACTTTATTTTCTTTGTATTATTTTGATGCTTCTTGTGTATCTACAGTTTTTATAGTAAGTATATACTATTTCATAATCATGAAAAAATGAAATATTAAAGGAAAGCTACACATTTTTATGAATCACATAAACATCTGATTTAGTCTTCCAAAACTTGTATTGCACTAACTTAATACTTCATATCAGAGGAATTTGAAGATAAGGTTTCTAAGCTCTAAACAGATTAAATCCTGTTTACAGCAGTAATATCGCACTTGTAAATTTTATAACATACTTGAAATTATTTTTCTTTCAAATCTCAGAAGACCAGGGGCAGACTATAGGATTGGCGTGTAAGAAAGCTGGCACTCCAAGCTTCAGCTAGAATTTTTTTAGGATTGTCAAACTGACAGACTAAATAATAGTCCCTGTATTAGAGAGCATTAAAAAATGCTCTAATGCTTCTAATTCATCTCTTACGATAGATAATGTCTTTCACCTATCTCCACTCCTAAAAATTAGAATATTACATGGTGTGTGTATTTATATGCATATATAATATTTTTCTAAATCATTGGAGTCACTTGCAGATATAATGCCCCATTATTCCTAATACATCAGTGTACATTACCTAAAAGTAAGGATATTTTTCTACCTAACCACAGTAGAGCCTCAAAACCACTAACTAACATCGATAGAATCCTACCATCTAAAACTGTAGACCGCATTCAAACGTCAACAGTTGTCCCAATGATGTTCTTATCAACAAAATGGTTCAATCTAGAGTTCCAAGTAGCATTTAGTTCTCTTGTCTCTTTAATCTTTTTCAATTTGGGGCTCTTTCTTTTTTTGTTTGTTTTAAGATTTTATTTATTTATTTATTTATTTGAGAGAGAGAGTGCATGCACGCATGTACAGAGGAGGGGGAGGGAGAAGCAGAGACCTTGCTGAGCGTGCAGCCGGACGCAGGGCTCCATCTCACGACCCTAAGATCACCCCGTGAGACGAAATCAAGAGTGGGGACTTAACCAACTGAGCCACCTAGGCGCCCCATTAATTTGGGGCACTGTCTTAGTATTTCATGACCTGGACACTTTTAAAGATTATTTTGTTGACTGTTCCTCAACGTGGGGTTATCCGGTATTTCCTTACGGTTAGATCCAAGTTGTGCATTTTTGGAGGGATATCACAGAAGTGAGGCTGGGTTTTTCTCTTGTTCATCTTATCAAACGGTGCTCAATGTCAATTTGTCCAATTACTGATGATGTTAACTTTGAATATTTCATTAGGGTGATGTCTGCCAGGTTCCTCCCCTGTAAAGTTACTATTTTCCCCTGGCAATAAATATGGATTTTGTAGAGAGCTACATTAAGCTACACAAATATCCTGATGGGACAATAAAACAGTTTAAATCTGTATTCTGAACTGAAGCAGCAATCAATTCAGTCTCAAGAAAACAAACAAACACAACTTCATAATAGATTTGCTATAGTTATATTTAAGAAATATAGTACCCCTAAAAAGGTTTTTCATAACCTGCATAGAGAAAAGACTCTTGGGGGGAGTTTCCCATAATATAGACACTGCAGTTTCAAAAGAAATCTACTTTTATCTGCACGAGTTACAGAAGTGATGACATCTGAGTGTGCAACTTGTAATCCCTGGGGAAATAGTGCAAAATTTACATGATTTACCATCAAGTTATATGCTTGGAGCTGGCACTGAAAATACGAGTTTTTGACTCATCTGAACTTTCTTGTTTGTTCTTTTAACAAAAGTCTTTTAACGGAGCTAAAACAACAGGCCAGGCTATCCGGGGCTCAAGTCTGTGGGTCACATACAAAGTGGGTCCTTGTAGGACATCCTATAAAAGCTGTGTCAGCCGTGACAAGTCTCTGCCCAGGTCAGGAGGCTCACGTCAAGTGTCCCAGTTCTGAGGGTTTCCAGGAACTCCCATGGGAGAACCACCTGTTGTCTTTTCAGTCAAGCTTTTTCCCCCAGAAGCTTTGTGTTTATCTGAAAAACACAGGACCTACAATGACGCACTCCTGCCCCGAGCACAGAATCTGTCATTCAGAGCTCTGCAGTAGAGACACACTTCGTGCTTTAGAATTGATAGTGAGGTTCTTAGCAGAGCAATCAGAATCAACTCGAACTTTCTTTTCTTGTCCCTGGCAAGCACAACGTAGAAACCTTTCCTAAGGCGATCGTTGAACAGTTTGGGTTTGTTGTGTGAATTCCTGGGCCTGAGTAAAGGTGCTAAAAATAAACAGTGATGCATTTCTGCTCTTTCTCATTGCCTCAGATATCCGTTTTCTAATAAAATGTTCTCTTTAGAGACTGAAAATGAGGCCAATATGCAAAGTTAAGCAAGGAAGGCGAGGGGAAAGCCAGCTAGGCGAACCCAGAGAAGAAGGGTCATTTGGGGTGTCAGATCAAGGTGGACCTGGGGCAGAACTCAGGAGGAGACAGGGGCAGTGAATTGAGTGGCCTGAGAGGGGAGAGCCGGGTACAGGCAGAAGAGTCAATTCATTAGAGTAGTCTAAGAGCCGGCTGCTCCCCAAGGGGGCTTATCTGGCCACACCGGACTGGCTGCATCGGAAGGGCAAGAATCACACGGACAGATTATGCCTCTGGTGGTTCACAGACCACTAGAGGGTTTACATTCTACAAACCCTGCTCCCCCAAATAAGACTTCACTCCTGCCCCCAAGGATGACTGTGTCCTCACTCCAAGTCTCTCTCAAACAATGTCTTTTCCATCCTTATCCTCATCCCTTCCTTCAAACCCTCAGGGCTATTCTTGGACACTGGAGGATGCCAGACAAGTCATTTCTCTAAGTCTCCCTTCGGTTTTTCTTCCTTTCCCCACAAATGACATTGCAGGCAAATTCTATGATCTGCACGATGCTCGAAAGGTACAAGCTTAGCAGGGGCAGTGTTTGGAGGCTGCTGGTGGATCAGGGACGATCCTGTTCTGCTCGGCCACCAGCCGGGTGAGCCATGGAGCTGTTCTAGGGGGAGTCCACCATCTGGAGGCACGGAGGGCAGCACGGCTGCAGGGTGTTTGGAGAGGTTACTTTTGCCCTCCTGGCCTGCGCTCGGCTCCCCTGCAGCCTCCCCGCACTGCAGGAAGCACGGTGCTGCAATGAGTCCTGCTTCTACGAGCCCTGCTTCCATGCCGCCAGCAACCCGGTCCACAGCGGCGCGTTCCACCCCGCTCCCCTCCTGGCTGATGAGTTACTGTTTCTCAAGAAGCAAGAATTCACTTGGTAAATTCCCGGAACATAAGGTAAGTCTCAGATCTTGAAAGGCTGCCGTGCAATCCTGCCTTCGCAGAGGAGAAAAAGACAAAAGGAGGAAGGATGGGAAGGGAGCCAAGGAAAGGTCACGTGACAGGTCAGGGAAGAAGAAACACACCTCTTCCTTGTCCCCAGTGCCACCCCAGTTAGGGCCTCGGACAACTGTGACCACCTCGGCTTCTAGCCTCCCGAGGTCAGCTGGGAAATCTAACTAAATTACACAACTTTTTAAAAGATGTTTAAAGCTTACTTAGGTCTGGTTTCTCAAAAGGATGTCTAAAGGCACGGTAGCAGACCCTTTCACATTATCTACTACTGTCAGTCCCTGCTGAGAGTATCAAATTCTTCTTTTCCCATTTCTTCTATTTCCTGTTTTTATCTAGGTTGCAAGTCTCCTAAGAGGCCTAAAACCATGCGGACGAGTAAAACAGATGACACACATCTGCAGTTCTAATGAAACAGATAAATCTGGGAAGTGTATGCAGAGAGACGTATGTTACCTCCAGGCCTAAGATGCTGTTGAGTGAGTTCGGTTGTGTATAAATGTCAGCTTCCTTTTTCTTAATCATTCAAAAGACCAAACAGAAAGGATTAGCCTGTCACTTAGGGAGTAGCAAATAGAGTTGAATTCTATGGCACGTGATGAAGATTTGGGATTTTCTCATTTTGTCTCCTCCTTCTTTCTCCACCGCCCCCATCCCATCTGCTTATGTCAATAGTTTGCTTTTAATGAAATGTGGTTAAGTTTCTACATTTTACCAATAGGCTAAGCAACGCATTTCTCTGGGTGTGGTGTTATATCGGTTCAGAGACGATTTTTGCGAAGAAAAACTGGGAAAATCCAATAAAATGAATTAAAAATATGAACTAATGATAACTCACCCTTTGCTGTGTCCCTACCGTTTGTTCACTGTCTATATTATCTGTCAATATACAATGGGGAGATAATCACGAATGACCAAATTTTCTACTTAACAATCTTACAGATCTTGTATATTTAGAAATGAATCATCTGAAGCCCAAGGTCAAGCATTTAGTTAGTAGCACGGTGCTGTCCAGAATAGAGGCGTCTCCCAAGTCACCCCAGGTTCTTCTCACTCAATAATACTACTTCAGTTTAAGCAAATTGTAGAGATATCCTTTTAGCCAAAATTCACCCAACAAGAAACTATAATAGCGCTACAAATCCTGAAATATACCCATTATCTAGGGATCAGTGAGGCAGGGCCGTTCTTGCACAGGGAAGTTTCTAACCTCAAAACAATGGATCTTCAGTGAAAGAAAACTGGACTCATGCGTGTCCAAGGGAACAGTAACAGAATGGGAGAAAGAGAACCGAGCCATGAAATGTCACCATCAAAAGGTGGAAAACGACCTGAAGGGACATCAGGGGAGGTGAAGCTCAAAGAAGTAGAAGGTTTTCAAAGTCAGAGAGTTGCTACTAAATTTAAGAAAGTGTAAAGCCATAGGTATGTGGCTCATTTTCTCGAGAAAAGGAAATAATCATTTGGGATCGAACTATAATATCCATAAGAATTATATTTTATCCCCTATTACAGCTAGAATAGTTTGTTTACTTAGTGCCCATTGGACTCTTTACATTTCAGGTTAAGCCATATGAAATTCCCAATGCTTGATTTTAATCTATAAAAATGGCTACTTCAGATGGATTCGACCTAATTCATTATCTCTAATGTCTAACTGTAACCTTGCCAGATGGGTATTATTATTCCCATTTACAGATGAAGAAACAGATGTAAAGAAGAAGAGTAACGTGCCCCAAGGTACCAAGAGACGCCATGTTCCCACCCCGACTCTTGCAGACCCCAGGGCCAAGGGTCAGGAGCCTTCCTCTCAACAGCACAGCCTGGAGTTGTCTGTGTTAGTTCAGATAGTTAAAGATGCATTTAATGGAATACGGACCTTCAGTCATCATACTTAGTCTATTAAGTTTTGAAACACATTTTGTACCACTAGCCAGTTTATCACATCGACCAAATTACCTCAGTGTACTTGTCTAGTCTTCTGGTCTGTAAAAAGGCGATGACTGGGCAAAAGGGTTGATTAGGTCCTTTTTCATTTTCTTAAATTTGAGTGATATTTATAAATAAAGAGAATTTCTAGTTTTTTAAAAAATGATTACTTAAAAAATTATCATCATTCCTTGAAAACTATCCAACTATCCAACCTTGAAAACTATCCAACTATTTATTCGACAGAGATAGAGACAGCCAGTGAGAGAGGGGACACAAGCAGGGGGAGTGGGAAAGGAGGAGCCTGATGTGGGGCTTGATCCCATAATGCCGGGATCACGCCCTGAGCCGAAGGCCGACGCCCAACCGCTGTGCCACCCAGGTGCCCCTTGTGTGCAAGGTTTTATATCGCTTTGCTGGGAGTCATGATCACACGCTTCCCTCTCCGGAATCTGCCAGGAGAGCCAGCAGGTGGGAACGCCTGCCAACCCTCTTCCTCCCTTGGGTCTCACTGTTAATTAGTGAGTTACCTCCCTCAGTGAGTCAGGACAATAAAGGTTGGGCATCTCTGAGCTAATCAAATGATATTTAAAAACTGGAAATAGCCAACAAATGATGATTCAACCAAAATAAAAATTCTTATAAAAACCATCTCTGACTCATGTTCACATCACTCCTGATAAGTGGGACCAGGCGGAAACCAGTGAGTGTGAGTGGACTGCAGGGAGTCACTTGATTACAGCTTGACCTCTGCCTCACTCGTTCCCCCCAGAGACACGGGTTCTGTGAGGTTAATGGACTGTTTGGAAGTTGTCATTTCCTCAGTGCGCCACCCACCCACCACCCCCATCATCTCACGCCTTTAGAGTTAAGTCAGTCAGTAAATGCACACATCATTTAATTTTGGAGCTGACAGGGGCCCGGAAATCATCTGGAAACTTACAACCCAGGAACACAGTTAAAAATACAAGGTTCTGTGCCATCAAAAATATGGACGGGTTTTGGGGCGCCTGGGTGGCTCAGTCAGTTAAGCGTCTGACTCTTGGTTTTGGCTCAGGTCATGACCTCGTGGTAGTGGGATCGAGCCCTGTGTGGGGCTCCACACTGAGTACGGGGTCTGCTTCAGATTCTTTCCCCCTCCCTCTCTGCCCCTCTGAGCACACACTCTCTCCTTTCTCAAATAAATAAATAACATCTTAAAAAAAAAGAAAAAAAGAATATGGAAGGGTCTAAATTAACCACGTTAATAAGCCACATACTAAAAATGCACCTGTCTTGTGATCAAAGGGTATTTCGCTTCTGTTGCTGGGACAAACAAATGTTTTAAAGTCAACTGAGAGGCAATTGCAAACAATAATTAATATCTGTAGTTTTCAAAACACTTTACGTGTCAACTCATTTGATCCAGAATACTGGGGGAAAGGGAATTTCCATCCACTTAAAACTACCTTATTGAAAATGTGACTAGAAAACCTTAAAAAGAAAAAAAGAAAGAAAATGTGCCAGCACTTTGGGTTTGTTACTACATGTAATCTTTAATAGCAATAGCTAACTCTAAGTATTATTAAACCCATTCTGCAGTTCACAAAGCCAAGGCTTTGGGAGGTGGACTAACCCAATCGAGTCATTCTAAGTTGCCCCCCTCGACAGGGCTCTTTCTCTACAACCTAGTCCTCTTACAGACTGTACGCTTTGGTCTTGATGAGTCTGTGGGTTACAGTGTGACTTTAGAAAATAAAACACTTTTCAAATTAAAGTCAGGCTGACATTGAAAAATGTCAACGTTCTTCCTACTCTATGTCCCCTCCTCCACAGCGTAGGATCCCTTCTTGGTGGACAGTACTATGTTCTGCCAACCAAGGTCTAATTATCTCAGGCGCCTTGTTTACCCAGAAGTGAGGCAACCAAGAGAGGAGCTGCTCTCCTTTAAGAGAGCTCCAGTCTTGCCCTCACTAGAGAATACCCCAGACCCACCCCTGGAGCAGCCGGAGTGGGGGTTTCCATATCACTTCATTATTAGCCTGATCCATTACCAAGCACGATACAATATCCCTTAATATGCGCGCCACCACCCAGATCCCTTATTTTCATGCAGTTTAGCTGACCCCCTAACAGGAGTAGAACAGAAGTCCAATCAGGAAAAAAGGAAAAGAACAAAAGAGCAAAATAAACCAAGTCAAATCTGCGGGAGCCTTTGTCCTAGTTGCCCAACCCCTCATGAAAGTTTGAGTGAAACATACAACCCGAAAGGATTATACATTCCATGAAATTCTATCTGCCCCAAGTTCTGTTGATACTCAAAATTATGGCCTTACCAAAAAAAAAAAAAAAAATTTGGAACGTAAACAAATACAAATCTATACCCAATCTGGGAAATTCTCACTTGCTAAAAGCCAGAGAAGTATTTCAACCACTGCAGCCTTATCGCTCTCAAGAGATTTTGGCAAAAAGAAGAACATCCAAATTTAAATAGAGAAAATAAATCTCCAAGTTTTGTTTTCATTTCTGATGACGAATATAAAAATACATTTAAAGGCAGCACAGCGTACTTTTTTTTACCCACCCCAGCAGATGGAGCATACAAGAAACTCTTGCTCAGAAGTGCTAACAGGAAGACAACACCAGGATAACCTGAAGGTAAAAAAAATCCCTTCAAGAGGAATCTAAGCAGCCCAGGTACCTTGATTTACCTAAGCAAACTCCCAGGTCTCCATATTCAAGTATCGATCACCCAGCTTTAACCAATACTGGTGGTGGGAGCTGGGGGGGGGGGAGTCTTCATTATTACTAATAAATAAAAATACAAAACTATATGCCAAGGAAAGTTGAGACCTTGATATTTTTTCTCTCTCACAATATTAACTTACAGTTTAGCAGCAGTTAGGGTGGAGGAGGAAATCCCTACGTTCACACCCACCCCCCTCAAATGTCTTTTTTTTTTTTTTCCTTCAGAGGACTGTGTACAATGCATTTAAAAAAATCCATTGTTGGGGTGAGGGAGACTGAGATGTTTTTTCTCCCAGCTAATAATGGATTCAATTGCCTTGAAGTCAATGAACTCCTGGGTAGGAAATACCAAGCAGACAAACAGGAATAGAGTTAGTAATGCACCGTCCAGATGCTGTGTTAGACCTACATTCTAGACTTACAGGGCACCCTTTAATAGGAAAAAGCATTCCACTCAGCAAAACGATTCCATTTTACTTTAACCTGAAAAGGTTTCCCTAATTATTACTCGAAAAATGAGAGCGTTTCAATACTTGAGATTAAAGTCATCTAAATATGAAATCTTCAGTTGAGCGAACAGCCCTGAGGGCCATCCACACGGGCCAGGTCATCAAAACCTACCGTTACCAAGAGATTGGAACCTGCCGTCCTACTGTCTCTAATCCGAGCCAACTCCCTTGTCCGTTAGAGGAAGGTTATCTATTAACAGTCATTCTCCTTCCTCATTCTATATCTTCCCACTGATAAGAAAGCCGGGCCATATTTACTTTTATTATCAACTATCTGATAAAAACAAACGAAGAGCTTTTTCTCCACTTGATAATGAGAGTCTCCAAAATCCGTAACCGCAGAGCTAGAACTCCAATGCTAACCCAGCGCCAGGCTCTCTGTCAAGCTCTTAGCTACATTTTCTTGTTTAACCCCCCCAAGAACTCTGTGGGGAAAGGACTAGCATCCCCATTTTACATCTGAGCAAACGGAAGCTTACCAAGCTTGCACAGTTGAGCCTTGCTCCAAGGCGACATGGAAAGCAAGTGACAAAGCCAGATCTGAGCCTGGGCTAGGAACTCTGGAGTCCTCGCTGTGAAGTGGACTCTCTCTGAGCCGTCCTATTTGCAAATTCACACCCCTGCCCTCGTGACCCATCTCGAACAGATAGATGTCTCCTCTTCAACAACAACTTTCTGCACCGTGATTGACTCTTTCCTGTGTTTGTGCCTTGGCACTGGCTAGGGATAGTAAACCCCTTGAAAGCAGGGCCTGGGGATTTCTTTTTGATCTCCTGAGGACCTCGCAGATGGATCACATTTCTCAAAAACAACGGTGAGACGAAAGGAGGAAGCAGCCCCCAAGTGTCCATCAAAGGGCTAAATGGATACGTGAAGTGTGGTATCTACATGCGAAGGAATGGGACTCATGACTATTAAAGAGGAAAGAAATCCTGACACACGCTAGGACATGGATGAACCTTGCTAAGTGAAACAGCTAGTCAGAAAAAAAGGACAAATACTGAATGATTCCACCTATACGCGGTGCCTAGAATAGGCAAACTAATAAAGCCAGAAAGTAGAACAGCGGCTGCCAAGGGCTGGTCAGGGAGAAGAAAATGGGGTTAGTGTTTAATGAGAAAAGAGTTCCAATTTTGCAAGATGAAAGAAAAAGTTCTGTGGGTGGTGATATCACGACGATGAGAATGTACTTAGTGACACTAAACCGTGCATTTAAAAACGGTTAAGATGGCGCATTTTATGTTACATGCATTTTACCACAATTAAAATGAAAAGCAAACAAGGGCAAAGGGGAGTGCCCATCACAGAAATGCCTCGACATGCTTGCTGGGGCTGCTGGCAGGCAGAAGCCTGGCCGCCGTCTCGGGTGTCAGGGAGCTGCCCCCCCATCAGGGAGTCATCCCACTGGCGTGGCCCCGAAAAGTCCACTGACGAGGACGAGCCCTTCAGGGCTGCCACCCCTGTGTTTCCACAGCCTGGCAACATGCAGGTCACTCTCAGAATGTGCCCTTCCTGACAACCGTGGAAGCACGAGCCAACAGCAAACTCCAAGGAGGATTGTCTTCGAGACCTGGACGGGCACCCCTTCCTGTCTGAGAGGCCGGGCCTGTGGCAGGGCCCAGATGTCTGGTGCTCTGACTGCCAGAAGGCAAGTCTGGGTGCCCATCATCTCTCTTGTCATGGAGCCACCGTGGTGAAAACAAAAAGGGGAAAGGTAGTTTCCACCTTGGAAATGTGACAAGCCAACGTTAATCTGCAAAGGAAACAATATTTTATTCCTTTGATGACAGAGGGGTGGCAATTAAGGAGCTGCCCTCACCCCAGGGCCAGAGAGCTGCCTGGACAGGGAAAACGCAGCACTACTCATGTCCTTCTCTTCAAATCACAGTCCCGTGGCCCCCGACGAGACCACCATTAACCACCCAGGCTTGTCGCACTGAGTGCTCTTCAATGGAACGGACCCCTTGGGCCCTCAAACACTTTCTGGGCCAATTCAGTCCTTGGTGTTTAGGGCCTCTGGGTTCAAGACCCAGGCTGTTCTCAGAGGTCGGACAAGACCAGGCACTTCCAAGGAAAGTTCACACACCGGCCGCTGGAGGGGTCCACTGTGCTTTTCTCCTTTGGCATTCCAAAATCATTTCTCATGGGGCGCCTGGGTGGCACAGCGGTTAAGCGTCTGCCTTCGGCTCAGGGCGTGATCCCGGCGTTGTGGGATCGAGCCCCACATCAGGCTCCTCCGCTGAGAGCCTGCTTCTTCCTCTCCCACTCCCCCTGCTTGTGTTCCCTCTCTCGCTGGCTGTCTCTATCTCTGTCAAATAAATAAATAAAATCTTTTAAAAAAAAAATCGTTTCTCATGAACTTGTTTTTGGAGGGTAACAAATTAATTCTTTATTTCTGTCATTTGGATTTATCTTTTTACTGTTTTTTAATTAGCCTTTTAATTCCAGCGTCGTTCACATACAGTGTGATATTCGGTTCAGACGTACAATATAGCGATTCAACACTTCCATACGTCACCCAGGGCTCAGCACAAGGGCGCTCCTTAATCCCCATCACCTATTTCACCCATCCCCCCACTTCCCCTCTGGCGACCAACAGCTGGTTTTACTATTTTTTAGTGAGTCAAAGTTTATACAAAGGGAATAAAATGTCTGCATTGATGACTGTTTTTTTACTGTGGTAAAATATATAAAACACAAAACGTACCATCTCGACCATCTTTAAATGCATAGTTCTGTGGCACGAAGTATGTTCACACTGCTGCGTAACCATCACCACCATCCGTCCGCAGAACCCTTCTCATCTTGCAAAACTGAAACTCTACTTATTAAACACTGACTCCTTATTCTCCCCTTCCCCCAGCCCCTGGCAACCACCATTCACTCCACGAACCTTTTTGAGATCTTAATAAATGTCTTCTTTTACTTTCTCTCCTCCTTAGGCGGGCAGCCAGGCTTTTAATTTAAACGCTTGCTTTGGGGATCTGGTGTCAAGGAGTCAAAGTTCTTCCTGGTTTTTGTAAAAATCTAAGCCATCGACAAGATTATGCAAGGCATTTTAGAAGGGGTCCTTTCTCCCTCCACCCCTGGGTGTTTTGCTCTGTTCCCTGGAAGTTCCTAGGGGAACTGGCAAGACTTCACAGAGGAGACTCCAGGCTCCAAGTTCACAGACTCGCCAAGGATCCCTGTGTGCCCTGCATGGACTACAGCTTTAAACTTGACCATGTGGACAGGAACTGTCAAAAGCAATGTAGACCCATGACTGGAAATCACAGCTAAAACCAGTGCAGACAGGTGTCGGGCTGGCCTCCTTCCCACAACCTAGCACCTTCTAAAGCCTTAAATCTTGGATATAACCACGGGGTAAGAATATCCCCCAAATGACGGCGGTTAAATTTTCTGTTAGCTGGACAGGTTGAGGGCTTGAAGACAAAATTAAGTTAATTTACATAAATTTTAAAATGTTGTATTTTTCTTTTGCAAGCCTTTGTTTATGGACTGAGATTCATAACGTCAACCATGGTGAAAGGAGAGGGCTAGCTTAGCTTGTAGGGAGCACGACGTAGGCAGAATAAAGAGGGTAATGATGAAGAGACTATGACGAGCCAGACAATAGGGGTTCAAATCCAGCTTTGCCTCTAGTTATCTCTTGTCCTAAACCGCTGTGTCTCAGTTTCTTCATCTGTAAGAACAACAACAAAAATAATGGTATCTTCCCTAACAGGATGTTACGAGGGTCAAAGATGACATTACACACACGGCACTTGAAAGAGGGCCCAACTTTCAATAAATAGTCATGATCAGAAGCAGCTTAAATCTACTTTGCTTTCAGAGTATCTGCTCTTGGGAAGCCTGAACTCACGGAAGAAATATAAAAATTGGAACTTTTTCAAAGTTATACTCTTCTGAGAAAAGCTCGATCATGATTTGTGGTTGAAAATAAACCCAAGTTAAAGGTTCAAGGTTTTATTCAATTGTACACATGCTGTATTTTGCCTTCTTCTGTTCACATAAACTCTGTCCTTGGTCTGGATCCATTCTTCCTAAAGCCCCAGTAATTGTTATTTGTATTTGTCCAAGTATTTGCAGTAGTCAATTGTGTAATGATTCTTGCTCACATTTTTCCAGGCCAATTTTGAAAGGTATCATTTGTGGCAGAAAGAGTTCAGGGGAACTTGCAAGAGATGGCCCACGTTTCAAGCCCAAGAGGACCCTTGAGGAGTTCCTGAGATGTGACAATGCATCTAAAGGGTGTGGGTAGGAGGGAGGAATGGTGCCTCAGGGGGCAAAAGCCTCGAAGGTTTTCTTCCTCCATTTATACACCTTTAAGGCGGATGTTAAAGACAAAATTGTTTCTATTATAGATTTCCCAATTATTTTCTCAAAACAATGACTCGAAAGCAAGTACCAGGTGACAAATCTCCCCTTCTGGTGACAAAACTGATAATCCTCTGTAGCAACTGCTCTCCTGTTCTCAGACCCCCACTATCTCCCTAGAGCCCCCCACCTCCCACTTTAAAGCCCTCTGGAGCAGATCAGCTGGTCTGCTGGAAAAACACAGGCTTCCCCTGGGAAGATACATTCCACTCTGGCCAGAAGCCCAGGGCTCTGGCTTCTTCTGCCCTGGCCTCTGGATCCCAGGGCTGGAGCTGGGTGTTCTGCACAGCCCACAGGCCACTCCCCACCGCCCCCGCCGCGTTTATGGCCCCACCTCTCATTTGCAAGGAATAATAAAGGTTATGAAAAGTGGGTCCCCAGGAGTTGCAGAGAGGTCTCCTTTTCCTTGGAATACCTCCGTTATGAATCCAGTTTGGTTCTAAAGCTTATCGAGAACGTTGTACTTCGTAGATAACGGTCATTAAAAAGTATTGGAAAATGAACGCTATAATACCAACCATGAACGAAAGCTGAACACCTTAGAACCTCAAAAGAACTCTGTTTTCAAACTGTAGAGCTCAGGAAAGTCGGAGTAAAACAGGAAGGTAGGTAGAGACGTTTGTGCCGGTGGAGGAGATTCTCACAACTGAAGGTGGATGACAGGGGCTCTTTGTTGGGTACAATTTCCCTTCAAAACGTCCCCACCCCCCTTAACATACATTGGGCGTGCTGGTTTCACTTCCCACTTGTGATTCGGGTTGGTGTTCTGCTTACAAAAAGAGGAAAGACAGAGAGAAAAGGAAGGAAGGAGACAGGGGCTGGAGGGGAGAGAGTTCCAGATGTTCTGGGCCAGAATCTAAAGAGAGAGAAGGAAGAAGGGACAGAGGATGGGTGTTCAGCAGTGAGTGGGGCGGAGCTGAAGGAGATACAGAGGAAAGGGGGAGAGGCACGGATCCCAGGGGCCGGAGAGGAAAGGCAGAAGGAAGGTGTCCTTCACTTTTCCCCTTTCCTCCCCCAGCCTCCAGGTGGCACAGCTGACCAACACAGCTTCCTTGGAAACTGAAAAATAGGAGAGAGACCTGGGCAAGTTTGGGGAATAAAACTAAGAAAGGAAAGGCATTGTTGCCAGGCAGGAAGTGCTGGGGGAGGGAATGACCCCAGTGGCGGCTGCGGCGGTGGGGGCTGGGGGGGGAGGCAATCAGTACTGGTTCGGAAGCATTTCCACTGCCTCCTCGGTACCTTAGCCAGATGCTCTCAAATTCTAACGGAAATCTTTCATGCTGCAATTTAAACTCTTTGTTGCTTTTCAAGTCCCAGTAAAAAGAATCGCATTTGCATACCACACTGTAATTTGTATCATCTCACTTAAGATACACTCTCTAGAGAGTTGCATACATCTGAAGCTACAGAAACACACACAGGATGTGAATTCTAGATACGGACAATTGGACCCGGGTAGCTCCACAGCAGCACTCTGGACATTCTGGAGAATTCTGCACCATGGGGGAGCTGTGCTGTGTACTGCAGGCTGTTTAGTGGCAGCCCACTGGATTCTAGTAGCACCCTCCCCACTCACAGACCAATCTCTCAGGGCGAGTCCGCTGATTCCAGTCTTCAAGCTTGGCTAGTTTGCAGTGTTCACTGCCAAACCTTCCTCCTCCGAGTCCAGTAAGGGAGTTTCCCGGAGCTTCCCAGAGCTTCCCGCACTGTCATGTGCATACAAATTCCTGGGGAATTTGTGAAAACGCAGATTCTGATTCAGTAGGTCTGGGATGGGGCTCAGGATTCTCTAGTTTCAAGGAGCTCCAGAATGATGCCAATGCTACGGGACCCCAGACCACACTTTGAACAGCAAGGCCCCCACAGCACTGGTTTAGGAATGGGAGGGAGCTTGGTAGAAAAAAACAGGAGGAGATGGGTAGGACCCTGTGCAGCTGTGGGACCCCTTGGCTGATTCCATAGCCTCTGAGCACATCAGTATCCTCATTAGAAAAATGGTGGTGACTCTAGCTTAAGTAAGATAGTGGAGATAAAGCAACCAGTTCAGCATCTGGCACTCAAAAAATGTTAATTCCCTTCCCCTTCCCTCTGAGCTCCTCCCAGCACCAGCACTGTGCCTAGAAACCTGAAGATCAAGGCGTCCCTGGGGATTGCAGGGAATTCCCTAGAAGAGAAAAGAAATTCCATTCTCAATAGTGGTTGGAGGGGGAGGGGTTTCTTCCCTTCTCCTTCTTCTATTTTATACCCTCTATGCTGGTTATACTATAACATCTGTCATCCTTGGGAGGCTGTGAATTGTTTTGATAATGAAGCATATGATGAAAAGAATATTTAACAAACAATGTACACATTGTGATTTCATGCAAAAGCAATGCCTCCCACACTCCACACTCTGGGCCCATCTCTGTGCTATATTAAACACTGATTTGAACTTTTTTCTAAAGGAAGAATGATCCCAAACAGGGATAATCAGAAGTGCCTTGGATATGATCTAAGTTTCCAATACTCCCCAAATGAATGGACTCCACTCATCCGGAATTGTGTCAGAGGAGAATTCCTGCTATCCTTTGCAAGGATAAAATGTTCTAATGCAAAATACTAATTTGCCAGGCTATATATAGCCTTGGAATCACACGGCACACGGTCCTTGATTTTAATACACATACAGAGAGAGCTTTTGAATTCAGGGTAGTGAAGCCCTCAAATTTTCTAGAAAATTAATATGTATTCCTTTGGCACTCCCCCCAACCCCTTATATAAAGAGGGCTAGACAATGGGTTTCTTTCTCTGTTTATAGGCTGTATCACAAAATTCACATAAGGCAGTGCTCCAAATGAAAGTGCTTCTGCATTATTCCCCTGAGCAAATGACATCATGATAATGTGAGCCAATCCGGTCAGGGAGAGGGGCTGAGAGCAGTCAGTTAACCGCCTACAGGAAAATGTGGTTTGGCCTTCCTAGAACCTTCTACACACACTTGACCCAGGTGTGGGGCTCAGGTAGGCCCCACAGAACTTTGCATTTGAGGCAACTAACTGGGGGGGAGGAAAAGCAGCTAGTGTCCCCCCCTCTCCCCTGTCCAGGGTCAGACTCCCCCACCCCCACCCCACCCCGGGGTCTGCAGACCTGGTCTCTGCTACAGGACACTGGCTCGGTCCTGGCCCCACAGGTCACTGAGGACATCCTGCGAAGGCCATGGGCTACAGACGGGCTGGGCACCTAGGGAACCCCTGCTCTTCGCGATGCTCACCGTAGCCTCCACCCACACTTCTAACAAAAGACTAAAAACCTGGAATCCCTGGGCAATTTCTCTACCCCTTACAAACCCAGGGCACTCTAAGCTCCACGCAGAAACCCCCAGCCCAGCCTCCCGTGACAACCCCGGGAAAACCGCTCCAGCATCACTGGTAACTTGTTCTGCGCTGTAAGAACCCATCTCAAGGCCCCCTCACCAAAGCACGTGCGAAGCAATAAAAGACATCCTTGGGTAGTTCAAAGGGAGGTTAATGTTTCTGGACCAGCATTTATTTATCTCTATATACTGACTCGATTTCTCTTCAAGCCTATAGAGCAAGTAAGGAGTGTAGGGGCTCCACGGGGCAGAAAGCCCAAGCAGAATGCACAGACCTTTTGAAGCAGTTCCAGAACCATCTCTGGGTCTGAGCAGTGAAAACTAGCCAGACCTGAGGCAGGCAATCAGGATGTATCCGCTGATTTCAGAAAGTCACTGGGGACCCGGTCCGGGGTACACTCCAGTATCTCCTAAGTTGGGGGGGGGGCGCTGCACTGCTGGGGTGCCGGGGAGGGACTTGGATCTACTGCAGGCTTGTGTCCTGAGGCAGTAAGTTCTTAGGCTTTAGCGGACATCACCCGGAGAGCTGGCTTAAAAGGCAGTGTATCCAGAAAAACAAAACAAAAAAACCCAAAAGGCAGTATCCAGGCCCCTCTCCAATGGGGGAACCTGACTGTCTGTGCCACAGCCTAGGAATCCCTCCACGGACACGGGCGTGGCTGGACCGCATGTCTAGATACGCTGCCCCAGCGAACAAGGCAGACGCCTAGGACAGTGGGTCTTCAGTGTAGGACCAGAGTAGAGACACTGGAAGGTCACTGGACATGACTTGAACAGTCCCCCCTCTGGGATGTGTTAAGGGGGGAGGGGACTTCCCTCCTGCAGACAGTGACTAAAAAGAAAACTTCCCAGAGGCATCACAAACGGGGTCAGGAGCTACAACAGCCTGCTTTTTAAATCATGCTGCTTGTAAATTCCCAGGTACTTCTTCTAACCGACTCACTTCCTTAAATGCACAGGTCCCACTTCGTCGAGACCCCAGGAATGGCCGGCACACGGGACCTGGTGGAGAACTTCGGACCAGAGGTGGAGACTACCTTCTGTATGTCTTTGCAGAAAAGAATGACTTGTATCGCTTCCAAAGTTACTCAAAATTAATGTGTCTGGGATGACCACCCCGCCACGGTGCTACTTAATAATTCATCCAATCTGCAGAATCTGCAAATCTGGGGAGTTAAATGGTAAGACATAAACGGACTGGATGAACCAGGCTTCTTCTGAAAGCCTTTTTAATTTCAACCTGAACTGCAACTCTTTACTTAATCTATTAATCCCTGTTCCCATCTTAGTGCCCAAGTAAACTCATTAGGGCCGGCAAAGAATCTTGTAGGAGTTCCAGAAGGGAAGTCTCATTGACATCCATCACACTATGGGTCACTGAGTGAGCTTAAAGGCCAGGATTAAGGTCCTGGAAATTTGGGTCCATTTGCCCCAGGAGGAGCCATTTCTGACTTACTCAAAGCATAAAGAGGAAGCAAGTAAAGAAAAATAGAAGAAGCCTCAGGACTGCAAGTGCTTTGAGGGTAAAGAGAGAAGAAGGATGTCAGCCAGACTCCCCCAGATCGAAAGGGGGCTGGGAGGTGGAGGTGAGGCTAGGCTTGGAGAATCTCTGTGCTCAAAGCTTTTCCATCTGATCAGTGTGAGAGATGAACAACTGACCTGCTATTCAACTGCTGGAATTTTATAAATTACACTTTTAAAACCGTTCGTTTGCATCTACCATAAAGATGAAAGGAGATTTCAGGGCTGGCTCGGTTGATGGAGCACGCGACTCCTGATCGCGGGGTTGTGAGTTCGAGCCCCACGTTGGGTGTTTAAAGATTGTTTAAATAAATAAATAAATCTTTAAAAAAAAAAAAAAAGATGAAAGGGGACTTTGTTAACTTAGGAAAACAACCAATTTGGGGAGAAACACAACACATGCAAGGTGCTTCCATATATATCTCATTCAACACAGCTCTCAAACAGGCAGGTTTTGGTATCCCCATCTTTATGGGTGAAGGCACTAAGATTCCATTTAAGTGACATGCCCAAGATCTCACAGAGAACCTGACCAAGGCATGAATGTGTTTCGGCCCCGCCGTGCTTCTGGATAACGAGGGCATTACGGTGTCTGCTTAGTTGGCTCTGTTCACTCGGGCTGCTCGCTTAAGCATCAAAACCAACCCGAAAAGCCCTGCACACAGCTAGGAAAGGACGGGGCCAAAGGACGGTGACAACATTCCCCACCGAGGCCTGCAGCTCCCCCGGCTTCCCTGGCATTCATACCACGACCCCCTTAACCAGGACATGTAGCCTTCAAGACTTAAAAGACCAAACAAAAAAACCCAACTTCTCAAACCCACTGGCAGGAAGCTCCATCCTCTCACCTCAATCCCTGTCTTCTGCCTGGCGAAGGAAATGGGCAGCATTCTGCCTCCTGCACCACGTTCTCCGGTGGCACGTCTCATTCTGAGACGCCCACCGAGATGGGAACAAATACCAGTCACGTGTCCCTGATCCCACTGGGAGGCAAGGCCTGGCAGCACGGTGCACCTGGATTTTAGAGACAAACACTATAAGGGAAAGAGGTAGGTGGGCCCAAGGATGCCCTCAGGCCCTTCTCCCAAAGGGTCTGTCCTCTCTTGCACCTCCCCAATCTCAGAATTCACTTCAACAGGTAAAAAGAACCCTGGGCTGAACCCTGGAGAAAGCACATGTTGCTATACCGTAGGCAAAGCAAATTTGTCTCTCTGCTGACATCACACGGAGACTACAAAGTCCTAAACTGTCGATGGAAGGACGACAACATATTCACCACAGGAAACTCACCAAGGCAAAGAGTAGTCAGGGCAAGATAGCCATTCATTACATCCTAGAAACATATTGTATCTGCCACAGTTGAAACAGATTTTTAAAATTTTTAAAATTTTAAAATTTAAAAAACCTAAATTTTATTCTAAGTATATTACTTAGAACACTTCATTTCTTAAGCATCCTAGTTCATCAAATGCTACTGAAAATCACATAGGCAAACTCTATAATTTTCTCTTTGAGCAAAATCATGGATTTCCTATTGGAATAGAGATAATTTCAACTTTCCTATAATAACATATTCTTGAAAAACATGTTTGAAGGGCAAGTGTCCAAAACTTGAATAATCGTCACAGATGTTCTTGGAAGGGGATTGTCTTAAAAAAGCACTGCCACCTTCAGGCCCAAGCCACTCAATGTGCTGATGGGTAAGGCTGGTGTCAGTGAGGAATCCCCAACCTTAAGCTTTTTTAGTGTCACAGAAAATCGATCCATGGGTGTGGAGTTTACACAGTATAAAGAAAATGATGCCGTTCCCTAGCAAAACTTACTAAAACTGTTGAACCTGATAAGTCCATTAATTAATTGGTTCAAGTTTCCAATAGTTGGTACAAGATCTCTGATCAATAGTCTACACAAAGGATGACTCCTGTTTCTCAGGATCCAAGAGCAGTCATTCCAGAGGCTAATTCAAGATTGATCATCAATTCTACCAGCATTGAGAACTGTATAAAATTAAAGAATGGAACTACACATCACCCTTTTGGTCTTTAGAAGTAATTTCAACACGCTCCTGTTTCAACTGTTTAAATTCCTCAACACAACCTCCACCCAAATTCGACTGCATTCTTATTTGAAACATTTCTCATTATCTTAATAAGTACAGACTTGTAATAACATCCGTGATAGAAATCCGAGACATAGATGCTTCAGGAGTCAACCAAATCTCTAATGATGCTATCTAGAAAACAAGTCTAATAATAAACCAGAAAGTCCAGGGTGTTAGCATTTCTTAAAGTAATATTTAATAGTGAATTCTATACTAAAATATGGACAGTTTTAGAATAAAACCACCAGCAGATCATTTTCCTCTCACTTGATAACAAGTTAACACAACCTGCTTCGTCTTATTACCCTGAGATCCTGAGGCCCCCAAGTCAGAATGAGCCACTTCTAGAAATGAAATAATCTCTGACCACACTACCCTGAACTCTGCAGGCAAGGAGCCATGCCAACTGTCATGCCAGAACTATGAGATCATGGGCATTTCAAAATGTTTGTCCCCCATCTCAGAGCCCGGCCACCCCTCTCACGCCGGCACCTCGGCATCCCAGAAAGACAATGATGGGAACTCTGCTGCCCAAGGAACATCTCGACACCTAACTGCACGCAGCCCACTAGGGAAGGGACTGCGAAGCCCAAGGAGGATTACTTTCATTTTTCTTGGCTCTGACGAATTTTATTCGTGCAGCCCAAAATAATTGCAGGACCTACAGAGCCCGATGGGGTAACCACTCAAAGGAGAAGGTGCCCTCGTAGCAAAGAGCATGTGTCAAGACTGGGCAGGAGAAAGCTGGCCACGGACAGCTGTTCAGAAGGTGTGTTAGGGCAAGTTTTAATTCTGAAGGGCCGCATGTTTAAGGAGACAGAGGAAATGCTTCCAGAGATATACATCATTTCTAGACGTGGTTACTCTGAAATTTTATTGATCCACGCTGGGGATGCTGCCAGGTTGGGAGAAAGAGAGAATGTTTAATTAAATTAGGACCATTTCCAGGAAGAAAAGTGTGAAGCTTAAGAACTCTTTTTAATTAGAACAAAACTAAGGAAACAAATCTCCTGGGATTACAATGGTGGGCGGTGGCCTCCAGATGCCAGGGAACTCCTTAAGAGGGAAGGCTGCTTCCCCTGAGAATTTGCTGGCAGATTCAAAGATGTACTATATAGAGATGTACAGGTATGTGTATGTGTGTGCACTCTCTTTTCAAAGGTAAGTACATTCAAGGCGGGGGAGGAAGCGTGCCCAAGCTATTGGCGCTGCACTTAAAACTGCTACAGAGAAGGGTACAGATTTGTCGAAGTCTGACCATACAGCCTCTCGGAGCCAAACCAATACCACCCCACGCGGGGAACTGGCTTTACCGGGTCTGGAGATGGCTTTACCATCTCTCCAAACGAGTCAACTCCTTCCGCGAGGCCCCTTTTTGAGGCTTAGGGAGAGATTCCCAGGGCTGGAGAGCGTCTGCCCTGACGGCAGGGAGCTCAGTAACCCGCTGCCTGTCCTGCTCAGCCTCGCGCCCCACTGCACGAAGCCTGCGCTTCGCCTTCAGGGCTCCCCGGCCCGCCGCGCCTTCCCCCGCCGGTTCCCGGGCTCCCAGCATTCACGGACTTCGATTCAGTTCACCGTCCTCCACTACGTTTCTCCAGAATTTCTCAGGGCCGCCAGCATCTCCTCCCAGAGGGCACGCGGCCTCCCCCGCCCCATTACCGGCACCCTTTGCTCACCACCACGATCCGCCCTTCCACTCCCCCAAGTGTCCCTACAGAGGGCTTAAAGAGACGTACCCTCCGGCTTTCTCCAGGATAAAGCACCGGATCCTAGCCGCCGGGGTCTCAGACTCAGGCCAAACTTCCAGGCTCAGCACGTACCCTCCGTCCCCGCGCAGAAAGGCTGCCCCCTCCGCCCGCGTGGTCTCCGGAGTGCAGCTCCCAGACCCAGTCCGCAAGGGTCGGGGTGGTCGGGGAGCCGGCCCTCCCCGGCCTCGGCTCCCGGGTCAGCCCCTGAGCTCCCTAAACGCCCCCAGCACTGCCATCTAAGGACCCGCGTCTTCCTTGGGAGCTGGAACCGGTGGCTCCATCCTCTGCTGCTCCGGGTCTGGAGGGGCGGCCACAGCCGTTAGATATTCCCGGCTTTTCCTGTACAGCCAGCGTGTGTGTGTGTGTGTGTGTGTGTGTGTGTGTGTGTGTGTGTGTTAGGGGGCAGGGGAAAGGGTCCTCAGTTTATTTTTTAAAGCACATATAAGTAAGTATTGAATAAAGCAGCCAAAGGGTCGGCCCTCCCCCAGACCTAGGAATTCAAAGCCACATGGCCACAGCCTTTTCCAGCCAGGCCCCCTCCCCGCACACACTCACTAGGCAAGGCCATAAAAGCCCTTTAAAGTCCACGATCCTTCCGAGGACTCCCCAGATCTGCAGCCCCTCCCGGGCCATCCTTTCCCCATGCCCGAGGCCCCAACATCAGGAGGGCGCTTTGGGGACGGACGCGGTGTCGGGGGTCGCCGCGCCCCCAGCCTGGGCAACCCACCTCTGGGTGCGGGATCCCGGGGGACGCAGTCCTCGAGCTCCGCTCCCGCTCGGCCCCTGCCTCCTCGTTGGGGCGTCCGAGAGGCTACGGCGAAGGCGTGCGGCGGCCCCGGAGCGGGGCGAGCGCGTCTGCCGGGAGCAGCGGCCTCGGGGCGAGCTGGAGGGCTGGGAGCACCGCCCGCCGCTGCCGGAGCCCGCCCCCGCCCCCGCCCCGCCCCTCCCCTCCCCTAGCCCGGCGCCCGCGGGCGGCCCCTCTGCTTCCACGTGCCCTCCCCATCCACCCACACCTCTCTGGCTTTGGTGGAATCCAAGCACAAACCGAGAAACCACGAAATGAATGAATGGATAGATTGGAGGGATGGAGAGATGGATGAATGGAGGGACCGGGTCAGAGAAGCCATTATTTCCTAACTGGGGAGAGGGCTCTATGTCTGGGGACGTGGACCTGTATCAGCGTAGGGGTGGGCGTGTCGGCGTGTGCACAGGCGGATGTGTGTTGGTGTACACATACGAGTGTATGGGTAGGTGGAACCGTGTGGGTGCCTGTGCGCGCTCGCAACGCCAGGAGCTGCTGAGCTCCTGCCCGAGGTGGGAGCGAACCTTCATTTCTTACCCAGCACCGCGACGGTCCGCGGGTAAGTACCACCGCTGGCAGCGGTTAGGAAGTGCGTCTTGGTGACAGGGATGGGCTCTCCCTGTGTTTGGGGGCTCTCCCCATAGGGCCCAGAGGCCGAGGTGTGGACAGGGATGTTTCTGACTCTCCGGCTAGCCAGGGCCGTCAGCCGCGTTGTGGCAGCCGGCCGCCTGGTGTCAAAGCGCGTGTGTTAACAAAGCCAGCGGTGGGGAAGGAGGCCGCTGATACACAAGGTGGGGCTCCATTAGGCCGGTGGCCAGCCATCCCT
Organism: Ursus americanus; assembly: GCF_024610735.1. NCBI lineage: Eukaryota > Metazoa > Chordata > Mammalia > Carnivora > Ursidae > Ursus > Ursus americanus. The sequence goes on from NC_142144.1 coordinate 22,497,714, forward strand.
CAGTTGGGAGAGGTCTGAAATTTCAATCTGTAATCCCCTCCCCCACCATGAATATTTAAATAATGTTAATGACCCTTTGAAAAGGGATGGTCTAGAAATCCTCGGAGGACACCCAGAGAAAACACCCCACACAGAAAACAGCATGTTTAAAAAGCAAGCACTTATCTTCCTCTGCTCGATCTCTGCAGAGGAAAATAATATAAAGCCAGGTTTCTTGAATTCAACTTTCTACTAGGAATGATGGGGGTTTTTGTTTTCCTATTTATTCTCTCTCCAGCTTTGCAAGTCAGAGTCCCTTACTCTCCTTTGAGTTTCCATTCTGTGTAGGCCTGCTTCTTTCTGAACCCCTGGCCAAGGTCCTGGGGTCCTCTCCTGAGGGTCAATTCTGCGTGCCAAACTCAGCAGGAAAGACAGCTGTGGGTCTGGTTCTTCTTTACTAATCCACAAAGGTCCTTGATCTCCCTTACAAAGAAATGATATCATGGGGAATTGCTCAGAAAGCCTGTCCACGCTAATGACACGCTGACAACAGCACCCTCCGGGGAAAAGGCATCTTTCCTGTCTTGAGCTTTATTCACACCTTTACTGGAGGGAGGGGATAAAGTCCTCAGTGGAGATGTCAGTTGTTCTCAGGGTTCCAGAATGTCAACAGGCTTCTTTTTCTGGCCACTTAGGAATTGTTTCACCAGCCTTCTGGTAGGTCTCCACTCTTGAATTTCAGTAGAATTTACAGATCTATGCTCAGAGATTACAGAGCTTCATTCTCAATCAATTCCTGTTCTTTCTCTTCCCTTCCTTTTCCTTCCATCCTTCCTTTTTTCCTTCCCTCCATCTCTCCCTGCCTCCCTTCTATCTTCCCTTCCTCCCTCCCCTCCTTCCTTCCTTCCTCCCTCTGTCCTTTCTTCCATCCCTTCTTCCCTCCCTTCTTGCCCTCCCTCTTTCCTTCCTTCCTTGTGTCTCCTCCTGTCACTGACTTAAGGAGTTAAATATCTGGGTGCCCTACATCATGATCTATTTTTAACATTTTAGTAACACATGAAAAACTCACATTGAAATGAGCATGTTTGGGTAATTTATTTATATGGACCACAGACTCTCCAAGGAGAGATTCTAAAATTACAGCAGAGGTGAGGTTTTAGAAACAGTATTACGGCAGGTGCATCATGACTCTTTCTTCTTATGTTTCTAAATTAGAATAAATGTAAAGGTTTTCAATCAAATTTGTTTCATTATTAGAGACTACAGCAATTCACACCAGCTGGATTATATCTTTCCTAAAGCAATGTCGATGTTCATATTAATTTTTTTAAAGATTATTTATTTGAGAGAGAGAGAGAGCATGCGAGCACAGGGGGGAAGGGGAGAGGGAGAAGGAGAGAAAATCTTAAGCAGACTTTGTTCTGAGCACAGAGCCCAACGCGGGACTCATCTCAAAACCCTGAGATCACAACCTGAGCTGAAACCAAGAGTCAGATGCTTAGCCAGACAACTGTGCCACCCAGGCACCCCAATGTTAATATTAATTTTAATTCAGTATTACTTTTAATACTGATTAATATTAACTTTCTGTTATATTAATTTTAAAGCTCTGATATATCCTACAGAAAACTGTTGGGAATATTAATTTAGGAAAACTGCATGTTCAATAGATATTAATTTACAAAAACATTTCTTTTTCTTCCATCTCATAAGATGTTAAAGAAGTAGCCATAATTAAACATTTTTTAATATAAAATGCTTGGTACATGCAGGTGCTCAGAAATACTTTTTAAATTTTTTTAGTGAAATCAAGGGTATGAATGTCTGCATGTGAAAGTAAAAACTGTTCTTAATTAGCGTTTTCTCATTTATTTCCTCCTCAGTCAGTGGTTCTCAGTCAAGGGTGATTCAACCCCCCAGGGGACATGCTGGCAATGTCTGGAGACATTTTTGATTGTTATAATGGGGGGGGGGTGCTACTGATATCTAATGGGTGAGGCCAGAGATATTGCTAAACAGCACCCCAGCAACAAAGGATTATCATGTCCCAAATGTCGATAGTACTGAGGTTCAGAATCTGGCCCTGGACTCAAAGCCAATACAAAGGACCACAGACATCAGCTTTGCTACAGTTACCAAAAAGGCAGATTCCTGGGCCCCACCTTTACCTACTAAGTCAGAACCTATGGGGGCAGGGCTAGGAAAACTTTTTTTTTTTTTTTAAAGATTTTATTTATTTATGTGACAGAGAGACAGCCAGCGAGAGAGGGAACACAGCAGGTGAGTGAGAGAGGAAGAAGCAGGCTCCCAGCAGAGGAGCCCGATGTGGGACTCAATCCCGGAACGCCGGGATCACGCCCTGAGCTGAAGGCAGACGCTTTAACGACTGCGCTACCCAGGCGCCCGGGCTAGGAAAGCTTTTAACAGCTGCTAGGTGAACGTAAGAACATGAAAGTATGAGGAATCCTAGAGATGGGAAAATCTGGCTTTATCACCTAACACATTTTCTTTTTTTCTTTTCTTTTCTTTTCTTTCTTTCTTTCTTTCTTTCTTTCTTTCTTTCTTTCTTTCTTTCTCTCGAGAAAGGGCCCGTGGGTGTAAGCAGGGGGAGTGGCAGAAGAGGAATGCGAGAGAGAATCTTAAGCAGGCTCCATGCTGAGGGCAGATCCCGACACACAACCCAGGTACCCCATCACCCAGCACATTCTTATGGGTACATCACATCATATGTCTCTTATCATGATAATGATTACTAGAGCTGAGAATATTTTATGAAAGAAGCACATTTAGTCTCCCAGATGCACTTTATTGCTTTTTTTAAGATTTTATTTATTTATTGTCAGGGAGAAAGAGAGAGAAAGCACATGTAGGGGGAACAGCAGGCAGAGGGAGAAGCAGGCTCCCCATTGAGCGAGGAGCCGGATGCGAGACTCGATCTCAGGGCTCTAGGATCATGACCTGAGCCGAAGGCAGATGCTTAACCGACTGAGCCACCCAGGTGTCCTTAGATGCACTTTAGAAGTACATTCAAAGCAAAGAAAGGGCTACTAACTCTGTGGGGAAAAAATCTAGCTGGGATGTGTAAATGTTAAATGTTCCCAAAGGCCCTACACCACCTAGGACACAAAACCTACGGAAATGTTGCTTAACAGGAGAAGAACTCAGGATTTCTTTTGCTATGACAAAATGTACATTTCTGCTCATTTTGCATCTGCCATGCTGCTGACCCACTTTAAACTGTGCCCTGAGCAACAGTGGCCTCCAGGGAACCCAAGAAATACAATATACTACTAAAGAAACATCAAAGGCAAAAGTTAGCTTCTGGGAAAGAAGTCAGCCTAGACAGTTTGACAAAACCTCTTCTTTCTCTCTTCCCAAACTGAGCAAAATGAACCAAATCCAGCAAATAATGGTCTATCAGTAGCTACATGCCTCCAAGCTTAGAGAAGAGTAGAAGTTGAAAAAAAGACTTATGAGTGGCTCAGAGAGGTGATTTGCAAACCCAAAGGAGGGCCAAGACTGGCCCATCATAAAAGAGAATTTGCCACTTCCTCCTTCTAGCAAGGAGAAACATCAAAAAGCATCAGCTGGGTGTAATCCTCGTATGTTAAATGTGTCCCACCAAAAATAAAGGTTTGTTAGGAAAAAGAAGAAAAAGGAGAAGTGGGTGGGAGGAAGGAGAGAGAGGAGAGGGGGAGGGGAGGCAAAGGAAACAAAACCAACAACAAAAAGGCTGGCCCTCATCAAACCTATTACCCTAGATCTGTAGGGCTTTCCCACCAAGCAACAGGTAAAGTCATTGGAAAGTTAGGAACAATCTCAATCTCAATGGCATCTCCGTGGGATCAGGTGTACCACTGAAAATCTAAGAGAAGAAACAAACTGGGGGAAATATTTGCAACATACATAACAATGAGTTACTACCTCTAATATGTGAAGAGTTCTTACAAATCAATAAGAAAATTGAAGAAAATCACTAAACACCTAATAGAAAAAAATAACCTAGTAGTTGATAGATGAATAAGTAGAACTGGCCATGGAACTTAGGAAAATATGCTCAAACTCTTCACAATTAAAGAAATGCAAGTGAAAATATTGGGACAATATGTTTTGCCTCTGAAATTGGTAAATGCATAAAATACAAATGTCATTTCTTTTTGGTGAGGGAGTGATGAAAATTAAGTGATTGTTGGATTCTATTGATGGGAATATACATTGATATTAATAAAGTATCATTAATATACAGTGACATTAATAAATTCAGAAGACACTTTGGGGCTATCTCTTGAGATAAAAAAATGTTCGTACACTGCTCAAGTGCAATTCACTTTGGGAATTCCGAAGCTTATAAATCTATGGAGTCAGATGAAAGATTGGGGTGGTGGGGAGAAGTCAGTGAATGAGAAATTCCTGATCACCGATAAGGCCCGAAGAAAGAGAATATTTAATATACACTTTTAAAGTTGTTTGCTGTGCTGTGCTGTGATTTTAGTACTTCTGGTAACCTGTAGACCTCTTAAAACAGCATTTGCTTGGAGAACAAAAGACAAGGGGCTTGTATGAGGCTCGGTGGGTGGGTGGATATCAGGCAAGGTGGATGAGAGATGAAGAAATCAGACAAAATCAGAAATCAGCACAAGAAGTGACCAGAAGAACTAACCCCCACCCCCTACCTCCTGCCACTTGAGTTAATCACTTGAGTTAAAAGCGGAGTGGGCACTGGACATCGTCCACTTTGCCAGTAGAGGTGCAAATAGTTTTACTTTAAAAGGAAAAATTTATTCCTGCTGGCTGCAGGACTGGGAATAGCCAACCAACTAACTCCTAGGATTCACAAGGTCATTTGCTCCTGAGGTCATATGCTTGCTTTCTAAACCAAATAGTGGTTTTACCTTTTTCATCTGGACGTTTTGTATGTCTATGGATTTCCCACTAAAGACATTTCTCCGCTGATCCCTGATTCTTATTTAAAGGCAAAAAGGGCATCCCTCCAGATAATGTGGCTTTTCTATAGAACGGATGACCCATTCACAGAATGTTTTAACCATCAACTTTTTGAATGTCCAACACATAAGATTGACATGGGTCAGTCAATGGACTATTTGTTTGGACTTACAGTTGTGTTTTATCAAATTAAAATCACCCTACTCAAAGCCAACTCTTCTCTAAGGTCAGACCTGGTTGCTAAGTGGTAGTCAGCTCTAAAGACTGCAAATCAGTGTTTCCCAAGCTAGCTCACATCAAGAGTAGCTGGGGAAAAAAACTGGGGGTTTGTTTCCCTGAGGCCCAGGAATCTGTATTTGTTTAAGCTTTCCACGTGCTTCTGTTACCCAGCCTGGTTTGGGAAGTGCTTGCGGTGGACACAATCCTTAGGCAGGAGAAGGAGAGAGCTCGTGGACGCAGAGGTAGGGACTGTGTCATATGAGAACACTTGGCTCTTAGACTGTGTTTACTCCCATTCTTGGCCTTGTTAGAGATGCCTGCCTTTCCTTCCTTTCCTCTCCAGGGTCTCTGGCTTCCTGTGCCCCAGCAAGTTCCTTCCCTGCCTAGTCCACGTTTATTTCCTTTTCCTGCATCCTCACACTTGGCCTCTCCTTTGCCAAACTTTCTAACACAAGGAAATGGTGACCTGATTACATTCACCCCTGCTGTTTGAGACTCTTTTTTCAAAAGACCTTTAAAAACACTCCAAATGAAACATTCCAGAACCCAAGCAACCTTTGCCCATCTTACTGTCTTTATTTTGTCCCACCTTGTAGCTGGACTGTGACTTCTCTACATGAACAAGGTGGGATCGAATCATCCAGATTGCCCATTGTAATATACCATTATACAGTAGCATAAAGAGAAAGTCATACAGTATTCCAAACTAAAATCTTCAATGAAAAGCAGCAACATGGGAAGCCCTGGGCTCGGAAGGGCGGAAGGAAAAACTCTATTGGTGGAGGGGAAAGGCAGGGGGGGAGAAGGAAGACGGCACAGAGGACAGAGTCCCTTGGTAAGGGAAGCGAGATGGCGCCGATGGCTGCGTGGGGCAACTATGGGCCCCACATCCTCAGTTCCAGAGGCCTCGAATCTCATGTGCTAATGACAAGAAAGTACTCCTGTATTACTTTGGTACTTAACAACAATAAAACCCTATAAAGTGCAGCTTCTTTGTTTCTTGGCTGAAAATTTTATCTCATTTAACAACTGAAGCGTTTAAAAAATCTACTAGGGGCACCTGGCTGGCTTCGTAGGTAGAGCATCTCTTGGTCTCAGGGTCATAAGTTCAAGCCCCACGTCGGGTATAGACATTACTTCAAAAAAACATTTACTAAACATTCCAGAGTTCATGCCCTGATGGAGACAAAGCATGAAACGAGGTACTTTTTAAAGCATGGCATGAAAACAGAAAGTATGCCCAATATACCTGAGCTGTACACAGTGTGTTCACAGGATGCTGGGAAACGGTGCCCCCAATGCCCAGGGCAGTCTTCACTGAGTAAACGCCGCCAATTTGCTCCTCATTAATGATCTGTATTTTAAATGCAAAACGACCTTCCTTTCCAGTGGTGTTCAATTCCTTTTCAATTTTAGGTAAGATGGAGAATTATTTTTTAGTTTTTATTTATCTTTTTTAAATATTTATTTATTTATTTGGGAGAGAGAGAGAGAGCAGGAGGGCCAGAGGGAGAATCTCAAGCAGACTCTGTGCTGAGCGTGGAGCCTGACGCGGGGCTCAATCTCACGACCCTGAGATCACAACCCAAGCCAAAACCAAGAATCAGACGCTTAACTGACTGAGCCACCCAGGTGCCCCTGTTTTTTTGTTTTTTAAAAAATCGGACTGTAACATTTTCCCAGGAATTCCCAAGTTTCCCTCCGAACTTTAAAGTACAGGCTGTTTGTTCACTTACAGAAAGAACCATAAGGCTTTTCGGTAATATTAGGGGTGGAGAAAGACTAAATCTTGACACCTTAAGTAATTCTGGTTATCGCAGAGGTCGTTTTCCCAGTAGTTTCTGCCTAAAACCTCAAATGTTTTAACACCGAGAATGATCCAGTGAGAAAGTAGGCTTTTTCCTTCTACGACACTGAGCACATTAAATCCCTTGTCCTAGCGTTAAGACGGTGCACTATAGGGCGAAGGCGCTTTAAGTTTCTATGATGCACAGAGTAAGTGACTTGCTTACCTAAGTGGCCGTGAAGACTCCAAAGTGTTAAGATCTTTTAAATACGGAGAATGCTAATCGCTACTTCTCCGGCATGTTTAAAGCTTCTGTTGGGATGGGACCGCGTCCGGTGCAAAATCACTTTCGAAGCCACAACAGCTCATGATAAAGTCAAGGAAAGCACGCAGAGCCACATTATCCGCGCAGACTCCACACCCCCTCAGGTCCAAGCCTTGTCCACAGCTCCCTCCCCTCCTCCTCTCCTCCTGACTTGCTGTCCTCCCTCCCTCCTCCCCTGCCTCCTGTCTTCTCCCCTCCCTCCCTCTTTCCTTTGCTTTTTAGACCACTGCCTGGTTAATCTTAGGAGCAGACACTGCACACTCAAATACTTTACAAAGCCTATTATTCCGACAGAGAACAGAAGTGGGTAAAGCCGCCAGGTATCCGGAGCAGTCTGTGGCCCCCCGGGCCCGGACACTGGGGGCTGGGGCTGGACTGCTCAGTAATTCATAGCTTGGTTGAGATAAGATAGGCGGGCACCGAGAAGATGACAGTGTGGTTAGGTAGACGACTGTTACTGCTCCTGTTTTTTTTATTTTATGCCTTTTCTGTCCTTGCTTGGGATGGGGGAGGGCAGATCAAAATGCCAGAGACAGGAGAGTAAGAGCTCGGGGGAAACATGACTTGTCACCCAAGCCACGTCCCTCATTTTACAGTACAGCCGAGGGTCCATGAAATATAGTCCCTGGAGCGAGAGGCCTGGGGTTGGATCCAGATCCGTCCCCTCTTAGCTGTGTGAACTTGGGGAAGCCGCCTCTCCGCATCCCCACATGGGAAAGGCAGATGGGCACTCCTACCATATATGGCTGCTGTGAGCATATGAGATCACCCATGGAGAGCTGTCAGCTCAGGGCCAGCTACAAGGTCAGCGCTCAGCGTTAGCGGTTGTGAGGGAAGCGAATGAATCCTAGGTGGGGGACAGAACTTGCATAGAACCCCCCGCAAGACTGGGTCCAAGTCAGGACTCACATGCAGGCCTGCTCCCTCTCAGTCCAGTGTGAAGTGCTTTGCTGTAAGCTTGCTTCCTTTGCTATTTTCACCATTTCTAAAGCCAACAGCAAACGGCAAACAACAAGAATTACACAGGATGGTGAGGGAGAGCCAGGGTTTTAAGGCCAGGGTCAGATCTGTGGCCCGAGTCTGGTGGCCTTGGCAGTCAGGTCGGACAGGATGCAGAGGCCGTGGTACCCTCATGTCGTGGTACCCCCAGGCACCCAGGGGGGCTGTGAGGTGGGTGGAGTTTTGCTCTGGGTTCTGTTAATGCCTCTGGCCCATTCTCTAGATTCTGTGATAGTTTACAGGCAGAGGACACCACCATGGGCCTGAACAGGGCGGGCAAGTGAAGGCTCCACACAGACACACGTGTGTGCTGTGGTTTGTGGCCACTCTCGGAAGGGGGTGACTTTGAGGCACTGGATCCAGAAGGCCTGGGTCCTACAGGAGTGGGCCCTATCTTATTCCGGAGCAGGGACCCTGCAGCGCTGAGGTGAGCGGAGCCAGTGTCCCCACCGTCTGCCCCCCGCTCCCCTCTTCTTCCAGCCTCAGCACTACCTACTGCTTCTGTCTGGTCTGCCTGGGGATCACTCAACGGTCCTGCATCCACCGGCTCCGTAACCCCTTCCACCTCACACTCTTCCCTTCACCCAGAAAGCCCTTCTCACCGGCCCAGGCCTGTCCAACTCCTCCCCGTCCAGGGCCTCTTCCTCAGCCTGCCCCCAAGGCTGCTCTTCCCCAACCACAATTTTCTTCCCTCCAACCCCATCATCCTGACCTTCCCCTGGATAGAGACAGTCTACTGAGTGCACCCTAGACTCCTACCTGCAGCTTAGCATCTTCCCTCAAGTATCCATCAAACCCATTTATTCCAGCCAAACTCTGTACGTGCCTCCCTGCCCCTCAGTTTCCCTGCATTTCCTGACTGAGGGTCCTGCAGTCCCCATGGCCACCTCTGCCCTCTTCTTCACCGAGGTCCAGCCACTGTCATTTCTCCTACTGTCCCTACCGCCTCTGCGTGATCCAGTCCCGCCTCCTTTCTCGCCTGGACCATTCACTGGCCTCTTAACAGGCATCTCTGCCTTCGGCCTCTCCCCCATCCTGTCCACAGTGTACGTGGGTTGGCCTCCTAAACCACTCTCCGGTGGTTCCTCTTGCCAAAATTAAAATTCCTTCTTATTCAATCATTCACCCATTTCACAGATATCTATTAACGTGCTGCCGTGTACGAAGCATCATTGCATGTGCTAGGGAGATGGGGGCGAACAGGCAGGTGCTTTCTCTCGCTCTGGGACCACCAAACCTGGAGGGGGAATGGGGGTTCTCCTGCTGTTTTTTCCATACTATTGTCCTCCTCTGTCAGTAAGCTCCCCTCCCTCACCACTTGAAGATTTCAGCACCTGTCACTCTATCCACCAACATTCTGATCATGAACCACTAAAATGCTCTTTTTAACTGGTTCCCATTTGAATAAGTTTCTAGGAAATTTGTTTTTAAACACAAAGGACCAACTCACAAAAATAACCTTTTAAAGCACATTGAATAAACTTTTAGGTAAAAAAAAAAATTTGCATTTTTAAAACAACAAACAAACTAGACTTTCCTGTAAGGCAAATCCAAGAAGAATTTGGTATTTCATATGAAAGGATCAACGACCCTTACATTTCTACCACTTACCATGGTTGGATTCGGTTGGCCTTTCCTTTTCCCCTCCTATTACCTGTGTCATTTTTCTGTCTTTCATTCCCTTAATCACAAACGCAGCTCTTTCAGACACGTCACTTACACAAAAAATGTGTGGCTTGAAAGTTCCTGATTCCCTCCATGAGAAAAGCATACCTTTCAGTCTTTGCTCTGGATCTAAACCCCAAGTGAATGGCTGCTTGTGAAGTTAACCAGCTCAACATTTCTGAGAAAAGGAAGAGCACTCGTGGACCCCAAGCAGGAGGTCCACACGCAGGCCCTTCCACGGATTACTTCCTGTGCCTCAGTTTCCCAGTCTTTAAAATCAGGACACTTACATAGCTATCTATATCACGAGCCTGCGGTGCGTGCCGGATGAGCTCATGCTCGCTAAGCCCACAGAACGTACCTTTTAGATTCACAGTAGGTGTTAGCCACTTAGTATTTATCTGTGCCAGTCGTGCTCCGTAAGTTCCCAATGTTCTGTCCAAAAAGGCAGAGTGGTCTTAGATCAGATCAGTTCTTGACTAATTCCTTCTCCTAAAGGATCCTAACTATTTTCATGTTGTTAAATTTTAATTAAAATATTTGGGGGCACGTGGGTGGCTCAGTTGGTGAAGCGTCCAACTCTTGATTTCCGCTCAGGTCACGATCTCAGGGCGGTGAGACGGGCCCCGCGATGGGCTCCACACAGGGGCTGGAGTCTGCTTGAGATTCTCCCTCTCCCTCTGCCCACCCCCTAAATAAATAAATAAATAAGTAAATAAATTTAAAAAATGTTATCCAATTATAAAAGAAATGTGTCCTCATTGTATGGAAAGCACTAAACTGGGGGGTCTGAAATATTACAGACTTTGGACTGAATCCTGACTCTACTCTTACAGATTCTGTGACCTTGGGAAAGTCACTTGACTCCTCAGAGCATCGATCTCTTCATCTGTTGTACGAGCAGGACCAGGAGGGTACCTGCCTCACAATGTCGTTATGAGTGTTAAATGAAATAACGCAGGTCAAGTAACAGAGTGCCTGGCCCTTAGTGCATGCTGGGAAAGAAGGGGAGGACACATTAGGAAGGGAAGAAAGAAGCAAAGAAGGAAGGGAGAGAGGAAAGGAGGGAAGGAGGAAGGAAGGAGAGAGGAGGGAGGGAAGAAGGGTGAGAGGAGAAGAGAAACAGGAAGGTGGGTCAAGACTATTACAGGATAAGAAAAGCCTGATGAAGGGGCGCCTGGGTGGCACAGCAGTTAAGCATCTGCCTTCGGCTCAGGGCGTGATCCCGGCGTTCTGGGATCGAGCCCCACATCAGGCTCCTCCGCTGGGAGCCTGCTTCTTCCTCTCCCACTCCCCCTGCTTGTGTTCCCTCTCTCGCTGGCTGTCTCTATCTCTGTCGAATAAATAAATAAAATCTTTAAAAAAAAAAAAAGAAAAGAAAAGCCTGATGAAGCCCACATGGAGGAAAAGGCTTATTTTAATAAACTGTCAAATACAACGAAAAATGCTTAGAAACAGGATGCATTTTTTATTTGAAAGAAAAAGATTCTCTGCCTCTTTTGCAATACCAATTTCTCTTAAGAGGGATTTTCCTTTGTCACTCATGGGATAAACTTCATATAAGCTTGGAAATTTTTTTCGTATTTGGGTTTTGTGCATATTTTCTTTGCAAGAACCAACATATTTAAAACACATCAAGAATAATAAAAATAGTGGCTCGTAGTGGATGAATGTTTGTCTATGTCTCAACTTTCAATAAGCTTTGATTTTCAAAATTTCCAAAGTGACATTAATTTGAAAGATCACTCTTAAAGTTTGAATCTGTTTAAACATGGGACACCTCATATAAAAGCATGCAACACAACATTCAATAAATCGATTTTTTACCTAAAAGTTAACAAATGCTGTGCAACAGAGAAATGCAGGTATCATTGGAAACACTAAATGAAGAAACACCCTAAGCTCGGCATCGCAGGAATAGCGGTCTCCTAGTAAACACCGCAGGACCTCTAGATGCTGCATTTCTCCAGACTCCATGAAAGGTCTATTTATTCACTGTGGATCCAGCTTCCCTTATTTACTGAAGGGGCCGTTCTGTTTTATCATATTCATGAGTCAGCACAGTAGAATGATAACGAAAACGTAATCAGAATATTGATAGGATGAGAACCCAAGGGCAAGTCTGAAAAACAACCAAATCTCGGGGATAAAATCTAATCTTATCCCACCGGGTAAACTCCAGCTTTGTACTGAAGAACAAATGCAAACAGAACTACCTAAAAGCTCCCTTATGGATCAGGGTCTGCGAGACCTACTTCATACATTTGCATACGAGCCTTGTCATTTGTGTTACCAAGCAAAGCAGTGTGACAGAGTCCTGAAGAGCAAGGGCTGCCTGGTTAGATCTGGGCTCTGAGACTCCTTGGCTGTGTCCTTGGACAAGTTACTTAGTCTCTCCTCCGTACTTTTCTTCCTCTGTAAATTACTCATAGTACCTATCTCTGGGGGTTGTGTTAAAAATCAAATATTACAATCCCCCTCAGCATCCGGGGCCAAGATCCATGCCCGACAGATAGAGAGTTCTCAATAAATTAGAATAAAGAAATACTCCTTAAGAAATATCACTATTAACATGATGCATATTATTCTTATTATTCATTTTTCTAAACTGAACTAGACTAGAAATTCATCATGTTAGAGATGACAGCTTACCGGTCTTCGAGCATTCGGAGAGCGTGATGACTGATTCAGTACCCTACCTGCTCAGCCCAGTTCCCTTTGGCAGAGGGAGTGGGGATTGCAGCAGCTGGGATCCTTTCCTTTTCAGAAATAGACTTACGAGTCTAAAATAAATGTCATATCTCCATTGGCTCATTTCTGAAGAAAAGATTGTTGCAATAACAATAGGCTTGAGGGGCGCCTGGGTGGCACAGCGGTTAAGCGTCTGCCTTCGGCTCAGGGCGTGATCCTGGCGTTATGGGATCGAGCCCCACATCAGGCTCCTCCGCTGGGAGCCTGCTTCTTCCTCTCCCACTCCCCCTGCTTGTGTTCCCTCTCTCGCTGGCTGTCTCTATCTCTGTCGAATAAATAAATAAAATCTTTAAAAAAATAAAAAAATAAAAAAAATAAAAAAAATAAAAAAAAAACAATAGGCTTGAGTTACTTTAAAACAGCCTCGCTCTTGGGATGGGAGCCTGTTAGTGTTTTGCTGTCTGCTCTCCTAGCCCATTGATCGCCTCGTCTGAGCATGTTTTTTTCTCTTTGCATACAACTTACACATATGTCATGATTTTCACTACATTAACCAACCCGTTTGCACCCCAACAGAAGCAAACAAGGAGGAAGGCCACTGGGGGATGGGTAGAGGAAAGAGATAGGAAGGAAGGCATTTGCTAATTTATCCAGAGCAACATGAGATGCTCACAATCTTAAATACTTGTACAATGAAGCAAGGTGTTTCTGCCTATGAATCCGACAGATGTTCCTGAGAAATTACACTCAAGATTTATAAGACCGCTGTGATACCTAACGTGTTTCAGAAGGACAAGGCCTATTGTAAATGGCCATGGGAATAATTTGTTTTTTAAGAATAACTTGTGACTATTCTAAACCCTCCCAGACATTCATGATAATTTATTAATAAATGAACAGGAGAGGCAAACCCCTGCTTAAGCGGGAACCGGATTGGCAGCTTTCCAAGAGCACCAAAGACCAATGGGTTCTGCGTTTGATTTGCTTGCCTTAATTCTATGGGAAGTCACAGACTTCAGTACTTGCCAATGAGCCCCTCATAAGAGGACAGGCTTATCTGCAAATGGGCTCTGACCTACATAGACCGAGACTATTTCTAGAGTTTTATCTTCATTAGTTGTTCCTGCTGCTGGAATGCTAGAAATGAACATAAGAGGAAGTGCACTGGTGTATCCAGGAAATATTTGTGAATATATCAGAACTTGGGCTTGGAATATCCAGGCCACTGTCATCTATTTTAGGAGGTGACCACTCAGAGAGAGGGAAATTTTACCGAGTAATAGAGTTGGTAAAAGTGCAAGAATATTTCATCAACATTTTAAAAACTGGGATGATGAAGCTATCTGCAGAAAATGAAATCAGGCCAACACTGATAGCCCAGCTAAAATTAAAATTCTAGAATGGGCTTCAGAAAAATCATAACACTCCCAGATTGAGGAAAAGCTGTTTTTTGTTTTTTGGTTTTTTTCCATTCAAGAGAAACAAACTGCGGACAGAGTTCCCTATAGTTTCATTTCACAGAGAAACCAATGAGGCACAGATCTTGACATGGGTCAGGTTCGGAAGCCTTTATTTCTACAAAAAAAGAAGTCAGGAGAGGTCTGTTGATAGGTTATCAGTATATTTTGTGAACTGAAACGGTATATCTGTCTGATTTAAAGCTTCATATAACACATTGCTATCCCTGAATGAAGTCATAGTAAAAAAAAAAAAAAAAGATCCAAAACCACGAATAATCCCAAACAACAATAATCAAATGCCTTAAGCAATTATCTTCACTTCCTTTGCAATACCCCTCCTGACTAGGACTGCCAGACTTAGCAAATTAAAATATAGGATGCCCAGTTAAATTTAAATTTTCGGTAACCAATAAACAATTTCTTAGTATGTTCCATGCGATATTTGGGACACACTGATACTAAAAATCTATTCATCACTTCTCTAAAATTCAAATTTAATTGAGTGTCCAGTATTTTATCTGGCAAAGCTATTCCTGTCCCATCCTGAGAGCACTCCTGCTTTAGCTAATAGTAAAACTAATTTGCATTCATTAATACTCAAACAGAGAGGTTAAGCAGAGTCTTTCTCCTGGGTTCAAATGCTCACTTTGAGATCTTTGATAAGCTATTTAACTTGACTGTGTCCCAGGGGCCACATCTGTAAAATGGGATTGATAAGAGTCTCTCCCTCTCAGGGTCAATTTGAGGATTATATAATATGGTACCCGGAAGGGCCTAACGCAGAACTGAGCTCATAGCAAATGCTCAATCCATATGAGCTATTATTGTTGGCAAGGGAACATGGTGAAGAAATAAAATGGCAAAGAAATACCCGGGGCTTTCCTTTGCCAGGAATATTCCTTAGCTATACACAGATAATGGAGAGCTGTCAATGGCTATGATTTCATTTATTTGACTTTCATTTTATTGGACAAGTAGGGAGTAACACATAGGAATGATAATAACCAATTTGATGTAGCTTATTACTGTCTACAGCATGGCCTTTCACATCCATTACATGGTACCAATGCAAAATGCATATTTAGAAACAAGATCCCAGACAGTGATTCTCAAACAGGGAGCATTGTGAAAAGTTGACTCTATGGTCTTGGTATGCCTCCCACCCTCTCCGAGATTCACTACTCGAAATAGTTTAAAGGACTGAAAAAATCTACGATAAAAATATTTCCTTTGGCAAGGAAGCAAATTGAGAGCAATCTTTATGTATGGACACAATGTGGAAATGACTTCTGGTCCCCCACACAAAACAATCCTCGGTGTCGTCATAATCAAATACAAAGGGCAAGTGGCTCCACACAGCTGGCAACAAAAGGCCCTCAGCAAAATGGCTTTTTAAAAGCCACCTCCAAAGAAAGCTGTAACCTGTGGCCTCTATTCATCACCGGAAGATTCTAAATGCTTTCCCCCTTTTGTAACGGAGAATGTCTGTCCTTCCAGAACAATCTCTCCCCCAGTGGTAAATTTTACATATAGAGAAGCAACATCCTTCTTTTTTTTTTTTTTTTATGTTGCTTTCCCACGTCCTTGATTAGGAAACATGCCCCTTTTTAAATGGTTTTACAGTCAGAATCTCCAACCTGGCTCAGTGGTACTCATCTTGTTTCTTGCCTAAGCACAAGGGAGAAATACTGTATATGTTGTTAAATTAATTAGACCGAGGTGGCTCTATTGCCATGGCCGTCTATGTAAGCAAACCAAAATCTAAGCCTGTGTTTCAAGGTTATAAAATCAAAACACTATGGGCAGCCAAACACAAGAGCCAACGAGGCTTTAAGCTATAAGCAATCGATATTTTCCTTTCTTTGCTTCTGCCTTTTCTCTATAAAAATCTCTCCCTGAGTTCCTTTCTTTGGAACTTTGCTAACCACTTCTGATTTAGCGCTGCCCAATTTGAATTGTTCTTTGCTCAAATAAACTCTTAAAATTTTTAATATGTCTCAGTTTACCTTTTAATAATGTAAATAAGTACGAGCCTTCTTTTTTAAAAAAAATTCTGCTGTGCTAGAATTTTCTGTGCTCTTTTTTGCAAATACTTAAGTTTTTAGTATCTTTAGATGGAACAGAGGGCAAGGTACAGATGGCATTTGGGATTTAGTTGGTGTACATGTTTGATTAAAATGGCAGCCAAGTCACATGCTTTCTACTCAGAAGATAGTTCTTTAACATAGATTGAAAGAGTTCCAACACGACGGATGTAGTTTTGAACAGTCATCAAATAAACAAAATTCAAGAAAACAATGCATAGCCCAACAGGTGCAATTTCTGGCTCCCAGCAATGCACCCAGCTGAATAAAGCCAAGACACTTCCAGGATGTTGGCACTGGACAGTTTACTCCATAGAAGAAAGGAAGACCTGTAACCAGCAAATTCATTTAAAATCTAGCATGAAGCACTTTCCTAGTGCCTTATTTGCAACGGTACTCTTAAACGTCTGTAAAGCGTCTGCGTTTCTAGCTTGTCTTGTCCACAGGTAAGAAAACGCTACGTTGGAGTTTAGCCATTTTACTGGCTTTTTAGAATTAACAGGATGTACTTAAATTCCCTTTGAGAAGACAAGGAGATATTATTATATGTATAAGGTAACACTGAGGTGGTTGCTGGAGCCGGAGGGAGGAGGGAATGGGGAATTCCTTTTTAATGGATACAGAGTCTCAGTTTGAGATGATGAAAAAGTTCTGGGGATGGAGGGTAGGGACGGTTGCAGAACAGTATGAATGGCATAACGCTACAGAGCTGCACACTTAGAAATGGTTAAAGGGGTAAATTCTCTTATGTATGTTTTACCACAATAAAAAAAATCGATACACTAATAAAGATCATTACTTTTTTTTTTTTTTAAGCTGAGATGTGAGGGGAAAATAAGCAGGCAGAAAAGCGAGAGAGAAAGAAAAGAAAGGAAAAGAAGTGGAAAGAAAAGAGTCTGATGAATCCGCCCTGCACCCCTACCCAGGGCAGTGGTGTGGCTGACCGCAGTGATGCTTCAGACGAAAAATGAGTTGAGCCCACCCCCCCATTCCCCTTACCCGCCCCCCCAGTCAGAAAGAGGGTCCCTCCCCGGGAAAACATTGAGCACTTGAATGAGAGGGGGCTGTGTGCAGTGGAGAATTTACTAACAGAGCCCACCCTTCAGAGAATAAAGGCAATCAAGCCATTAAAAACTTAACTGCATACAAATGGCCAATAAGCACATGAAAAGATACTCAGCATCATCACCCCTGGGGAAATGCAAACCAGGGTGAAATACCACCTCGACACCCACTAGGATGGTTACAATCAAAACACAGACAAAAGTGGTGACTAGGATGTGGAAAAAGTAGACCCCTCATCCGCGGCTGGGGAGTGTAAAATGGTGCAGCCACTTGGGAAAACAACCTGACAGTTCCTCACAAAGTTACACATACATTTACCGCATGACCCAGCAATTCCACTCCCAGGGCCACAGCCACAACATATGAAAACATATGTCCACGCAAAGACTCACACGTAAATATTCACAGCCCCATGATTCACAATAGGCAAAAAGTGGAAACGAGAGCAAAGTCCATCAGCTTGTGAAAGGGCTCAGAAACGAAGCAAAACACTGACATACCCATTAAATGGAATACTAGTCAGTGTCAAAGGAAATGAACTACTGGTTGAGGATACGACATGGATCAATTTCAAAAACCCCACCATGCTAAGCGGAAATAAACATACACAAGACTGCGTGTTATTTGATTCCATGTATGTGAAATGTCCAGAACGGGTAAATCTACAGAAACAGAAAATATGCAAGCTTTTGTTTGGGACTGTGGTGGGAATGGAGATTATCTCTCATAGGGCATGTGGGATCTTACGGAAGTGATGACATGTTATGAAATTGGGTGATAGTGATGGTCGGTAAATTTAAAAATTGTTAAATTAGGGATGCCTGGGTGGCTCAGTTGGTTAAGCATCTGACTCTTGGTTTTGGCTCAGGTCATGGTCTCAGGGTCCTGAGATGGAACCCTACATTGGGCTCCGCACTTGGCAGGGAATCTGCTTGAGATTCTCTTTCCCTCTCCCTCTGCCCCTCCCCCCACCTGCACACGCATACACACATGCGTGAGCTCTCTCTCTCTCTAAAATAAATAAAATCTTGTTTTAAAAATTGTGAAATCGTACACTTAAAAGTGTGAATTTTGTGGTATGTAAATTATATACCTCAATTAAGTTGCGTTTTAAAAAAAGGAATGGTAAAGACTGAACGGTAATTTAGAGGCTCTAGCAAGTGAAAAAACACTGAGGAAAATGGCATATGAGGGGAAAGCAGGAGGGGAGCCTCAAGAGAAAGACCCTGAGGTGAGAACATGAGGACTAAGCTTGGGGAAGGCCAGCGGTCCACCCTGATCAGTCTAGATGAAGACTGGTCTTCATTTGTTCATTCAACAAATACCGACAGTTGGACACGTGCTGGACAGTCCGCCAGGGCCTGGGGATGCATGCCCTACGGAAGCTACATTCCAGGAGGGGAGACCCGATGTTACACACTGACATCTGTGGCTATTTATGTGACTGGCTAGGAGAAGTACTAGGTTCAGTGAAAGCATGTGACCATCCAGACTGGTCAGAAAGTGGTGCTGTTTGAGGAGATAATATTTGAGCCAAAGACTGGAATACAAGGAGAAGTGATCCATGTTAGGAGAGAGAGGGAAGGAGAGGAGGAAGACCAAGGAATCCTGGAATAAAAGCCACGGGGTTTTAAACAGCAGAGCATCTGCCCAAGATTGGTTTAAGTGCTCAGGGCAATGGGAAGGCCGGCAAGGCTTGAGTGGAGGGATGGTATCAGGTTGGCCTTTTGAAAGGATCACTGTGGCTACAAATGGTCTGGGTAGAGAGGGCAAGGATGGATACAGAAAGAGACATGGCGGAAGACAAGGCTGGAAACGAAATTGTGCTTAGGGTAAGGAAATCTGGAAAGCCGGGGGAAACACCTGAGCCTTGGTCAGTGTTCAAAAGGAAAGGAATGGAATCAAAGGGTTTTGAACAGGGAAGTTCTTTCTCAGGCTAGTTGGAAACTGGACAACCAGGAGCAGTGACAGGGCTCACGTGGCCACACCTGCCCCTGTGTTAGTTATATGCGGAGACAATGTTTTCCCAAACTGACCACCATAGTCACCTGGAGCACTCCTTAAAAATGCTAATTCTCAAACCCAGATCTTCTGAATCTGAATTTTGAAAGAAGCAGCCTGGGAAGCTGTATTTTTACTGTTGTTTTTTTTAATACACTGCTGCAGGTGATTCTCAGAGTCACGCAAGTTTTAGAAAATACTGATCCATCCCTTTTCTAAAAAGCCAATGTCTAGACAAGCAGCAAAACAGAATAAGGAAATGAAGCTCTTCTGAAATATCAGTGCCCTTTTCTTCTAGTGAACAGTGGAAAGTGTCCATTGATAGAAAAACAGATAAAGATGTGGCATATATATGTATATAATGGAATATTACTCAGCCATAAAAAAGGATGAGATCTTGCCATTTGTGACAACATGGATGGACCTAGAAGGTGTTATGCTAAGTGAAATAAGTCAGAGAAAGACAAATACCATGTGATTTCACTTAGGTGTAGAATCTAAAAAACAAAACGAATGAACAAAAAACAAAGCAGAAAGAGACCCATAAATACAGAGAACAAACTGATGGTTGCCAGAGGGAAAGGGGTGGGGGGACGGGCAAAATGGGTGAAGGGGCGTGGGGGCACAGACTTCCAGCTATGGAATGAACGTCGCGGGGATAATTTATAATGAACGTATCCATCCATCTATTAGATGGACACTTGGATATATTACAATCACTTTATTTTAAGTGTCTTTATTTAAGCAATCGCTACATCTAATGTTGGGCTTGAACTCACGATCCTGAGATCAAGAGTCGTGTGCTTTTCCAACTGAGCCAGCTAGGTGCCCCTACTGTGTTCACTTTTTAAAAGTTGCTTTTACCTGTTCTTGTTTCAAGAGAACCACTAACCGATTTCAGCCTGTGTCTGTCCACCAGGACACAAGGAGAGTTATACTTTAGGATAGCTTCTACATTATATCTTACTCTGCTTTGCTGCTTGCCTAGACATTGATTTAAAAAAAAAAAGGCATGGATCAGTATTTTCTAAAACTTGTATGACTGTGAGAATCATCATCAGCAGTGTAAAAAGCAATAAAAAACCAAACAGCATAAGGAATATAGTCATCGATACTGTAATAGTGTTGTATGGTGACAGATGGTAGCTACCCTTACGAGCATAGACGGCATAACATTTAGACTTGTCGAATCACTATGTTGTGCACCTGAAAGGAATGTAACATCGTGTCAACTTATACTTCAATAAAAAAAAAGGTGAACATAGTATACTAAGAAAACAGGGATGGGTGTGTAGCGTATTGGTTTTTGGCATGTATGGCACCGATGAAAAGTTGGTACAGTTCCTGGTCGATCTGAGTGTATTAGTTTCCTAGGGCTTGCCGTAACAAATTACCACAAACTTGGTGGCTTAAAACAAAAGAAATGGAATCTCTCTCAACGTTGGGGCGAGACATTTAAAATCAAGGCATTGGCAGGGCTGTGCTCCCTCTGAAGGTTCTAGGGGACAATCCTTCCCTGCCTCTTCCAGCTTCCGGTGGCTCCGTGTAGTCTTGGTTTGGGCCTGCACGTATTCCAATTTCTGCCTCCGTCTGTTTATGGGACCTTCTTTCCCAGGTGTGTTTCCTCTCCTTCTGTCTCTTGTAAGGACATGTATCATTGGACTTAGGTCCCACCGGGTTAATCCAGGGTGATCTCATCTAGAGGTTCTTAACGTAATTACATTACAAAAGCCCTTTCTCCAAAAAGGGGTCATATTCACCAGCACCACGGTGCAGGACTTGGATATCTTTTCCAGGGGGGAAGGAATGGGTTCACAATTCAACCTACTACACTAAGGATTTCAAACTGTTGAGTAGGCCCGTATGATGCTCTTCCCCACACTGGTGTGTTTAGAGGGTGTTTTTAATATAAATGCTCTTAGTTCAATGTTCCTCAGAAAGACAGATGTTTATTTATGAATGAATTTACTCCTCTGAGTCACGTATATTTTTAGAAGCATGACTTTGTCATTTCAAAATAAGACATGGTATTAAAAGGCTACATGTAGTAGACAAAACCACATTCAGACAACTGTGACATTGCAAAAAAAAATTTGCACCATTTTCAGGAAGAAAATTTCTAAGCACTAAGATCTGTCTATTATAAGAAGAGCACTATGGAGGATACCAAACTATTTTAGTGATTTCTCCTGATAGTCCCATTGGCAAGTGTCAATGAATTAAGTTTTATTGTAATTAGAGTTTTAACAGAATTGTTTGTTTTCCCAGGGCAGGAGGTAGGAATAGCTGATATTGCAAGGATATGTGAAATAGCTATTAGAAACGGTAATAGCTGTACATACATAGATGTATGATGAGGAATCTGTAGTTAATTAATGAACATCGGGCACTTACAGACACAGGAAAACAGCAGTACTTTAGGATAGGTGTAAGGACACGATGGATACATGAAGCAGTGTGGGGTGGGAATCACAGTAATAAGCAAAGGGGAAAAAATTAGTGATTGCTGCATAATTGGGAAACCCAAAGGAGAATATCTAAACAGAAGTAGTTCCTTAAGTTATATCCACCAGAGCTTTCACAAATTCTTTAGTGAGAAGAGACTGGCATTAATAGAGGAACTTAATAATATTTGTAGAAATTGGTGTATTTAAATATACTTCTATTTTGGTTAACTATTTAAAGTGTATAGTGTCCATTCTTCAGAGTGGGTTCAGTTCTTAAGAACTAAAAATCCTCTGTTAAACATTCCCAGCTATTCATTAAAAGAGAAAAGAAAGAGATCAAGGATGAGATCTACACTTGCTAGACCCTACTACAACTTTGGTCCAGATCCTGGTTCCAAGGATCAGCAGACTGATTAAGTAGCGACCTCATAAAATGGGACTTGGACAAGACTTGCTTCTACCAGAATATGCCATTTGCTTTTATGAAACAAACTCTAGCCTTTCTGATCATTTAAATGTCTGCTACATCTGCGGCCATATTAGCAACACAGTTCAGAAACAGATTCTTAAAAAGATGACAGATTCAAAAGGGCGAATCTAAATCCATCAAGTTCACCCACCTGTCCTTCTCTGCCCAATGTGGCCATAGATAGGAACTTCTGTCTTTGCAGTAATAGCCAGTGAAACACTAATACACCATTGAATCTACATCATTGTCTTGCAAATTCTGCTAAACACAGTAACATAGTTATAAGCAAATGAACTTTCAGTACTGGATAGTTCTTGCTTAGATTAGTTGACTTTTTTTGACCGATCAGGCTACTATCTCACCTTTCATTTAATTTCACTGTGGCATTTTTGTTTGCTTTCTCTAGCATTTGAAACATAGATAACACAAGTCCAGCCTTCACATTACAAACAAAAGCTTGAATAAATTCATCCTGTATATTCTTTTGTATAACCTCTACTAATACATCCAGGACTGAAATATATCTAGGTATATCTCAATACAAAAAGGGACACTACTTGCGGCACCTGGGTGCCTCAGTCAGTGCAGCGTGTGACTTTAAATCTTGGGGTCATGAGTTCAAGCCCCATGTTGGGCCTAGAGCTGACTGAGAAAAAAGGGGGGGACACTACTTTTTGTTTTGCAAAGAAAAATTCATAAGTGGCATGTATTTAAATTCTAATCATTCAAACAAAAATATTAGAAAGCCCTCCTACTCTCAGCCTCTGTTAACTGAATCATAAACAGAATTCCAAGAAGGAAGAACCCTTCCTTTGTGTCTAATCTATTAATAGAGGGGAAGTGGTTGAGTCTAGTAAATTTTGTTATGGATTCCTTAATCTGGGCAATGATTATAAATTCAAGCATTTAATTTGAACAGTGATAATTAGGTTGATTTCCAGATGACGCATTTTGTAAACTTTTGGACGCTGGTGTTCCAGCCGGAGTGGGCCACGTGCTCCCTTCCCACTGACATCACTTGAGTCAGGATCAAGGCTCCTTTTGCCTCTCTGACCCTTCTTCACAATGCACAGTGGGGCCCCGGTTTCTCAGCTCAGAATGTTCAGACTGGCTCCACTGTGCCCATGGGGTTACCACTCGCAGACACACTACACGCGGGGGTTCACCAGAGACCCTGCAACCAGCCCATGGGAATTCACGTCTTAGAGTCTAGGTTTCAGGTGGTTTCCTAATCCAGGTGCCAAAGTTCAGAAAGTCTTAGTCCGGAGCCTCATTGAGGCTCCAGGGAATAGAGAGAGAATCCCAGCAGGGTTGAGGGGCAGTGCTCATTTGGCCCCTCGTAGTCTGCCAGGGGCTCATTTTCCTCCAGGGATGTGCTTCGAAAACCGAACTAAAGAAGCGATCTCTTACCTTGACAGTCATATCTGCGCTGGGTGTTTCTGTGGCATCCGAGGCTGCCTCATCTCCCTTTAGCAGCATAGTCTCCCACCCGACCCCTGAAAAAACAAAAACAAAACAAAAGTGCCATTTGAGCCAAGTGCATTCCGCGGGCATGCATAGACACCTCACCGACTTTCTGCAGATTCCAATGCCATGTGTGTTATCAAGGAAACCAATGTCGCGCCTCAGTTTACCTCTGGGCACTTACCGGGAAAGCATCTTTTCAAAAGTGTGGCCAGTCAATACCTCCTTTGTTTTAGAATGAACCCTTCCAGAATCCAGCCCTCATACTGAGGTCTTACTGGGGACTTAAAATGAATCCCAGGACACAGAAACACACACATCTGAATCTATTCGACACCCAGTAGGACCAACCCCAGATTATTCGCCGCCCTAGATTCTACACACACACGGGAAATGACTAAGAGTTTATATTCACTTTTAAAATCTATATATGTTTTCTCTCCAAGTCTTGATACATGTTAGTGTTCCTTTTTTCTTAAGCTCTCAGATGATCTCCCAGAATAGACACATGGCAAGATACAAGGTTTTACTCTCTTCACCTCAAAAAAGAGATCGGGGTTGGTGTTCAGAAATACCCATGAACACAATATAGCCAAACCACACCGGGTCAGATGCAATTATGTGTGTGAACTGAGGTGGAATGCTCTAAGTTAGAGAAAAGCTTGAACTAATGACAAGTATATTTTTAAAAACACATTTATTGCAGTTAAAGTCATCTTCTTAAAAGCTGAAAAAGTAATAGTAGAGTTTTTAAGGACTTTAACCAGTAGATATAAATTTTATAATTGGTATAATAACTGCTTGCTGGGATACGAATGCTCATAGCCGAAAGTATTCAAAAGACTGTTTTCTTATATAGGTTAAAATTAGCTGTGTAGTATTTGCTTTCATTGTTGATTTCCTTAGCAAATAATTTTGTCTAAGGGTAACTCAAGGACAATATTCATCCTGGACCTCTGTGAATAGCCCAAAATCAAAAATTTCAATTATCTAGCATTAAGTCAAGTCAGGATTGGCAAATGTTTTCTGTGCCACACAGTAAATATCTTAGGCTCTGTGGTCATGACATTTCTGTTGCAACTTCTCAAGCTGCCATTGTAGAGCAAAAGGGACAACACATAAACAGCCAACAGCGAACATATAAACAAATGGGCATGGCTGAGTTCCAATAAAACTTTATTTACAAAAACAGGCACTGGGCCAGATTTGGCCCATAAGATGTACTAGACCAGATGGATAGTGATGATGGTGGCACCACATTGTGAATGTGTTTAATGCACAGAACCATATACTTAAAACTGGTTACAATGCAAATTTTATATTATGTATATTTTACCACGATAAAAAAACATTTTGCTAAGCAATATTCAGATTTTTCATTTAACTGATTCTATAATTACCCACTGAGTTGGTATGGTATTGTAATGATTTTTGTGTCAATTTGTATTAATGCCATAAAAATGGCATAATAATTTTTTTAAAAGATACTTTACCAGCTTCTGTTCTAAATCAAGAAACCAGGGACACATACAAGAAAGATTGTTATACTCCAGCATTTCCGTAAAGACCAAATGGACAAACCAGATGGTGAAACAGAAACAATTTTTGCATGACACTTTTAAGAAACTAATATGAAATTAATTCAATTTTAGTATTTTAGCATCAATTACATTGTTTTATATTCTGGATCCCTGAGAGCCTCATTTCACAGGACATATGCACAATGGATTACTCAATATCCATGCACTCAATTTATTGCAAGGTGCAAATAGCTGTCTCTCACTAGGTTGTAGAAATTGGGCCAGTTTGGTGAGCTGCCCTATAGTTTCCTCTAGGGAAATTGCTACAAGGAGGTTGTCAGCTTTTTGTTAAGTGCATGCTTCTGGGAGAGCAATCTTTGCTCCTACATGAATGGATTATTTCCCTGATACATCTTGCATTCAACAGACTAATAGCCCCCCCTGGTTTAAGCCACCGTTGGCCCCTGTTGGATCGGGCTGGCAGAGAGACACAGATGTTGGACATGATGGACAGCAATATGATATTTACTTTATGGAATAGTTTGAATTATCATTCAGTTAATATTCATTCCCCTCCTTTCCCACTGTGGGAGAAATTTTCTTCCCTGTCCCACTGATGTTTCCTGTGGCCAGTGGGATGTTAGTGGACACAACACAATCAAAGGTCTGAAACGGGCTTGTGTGGTAATGCTTGCCCTCTTGCATTTCTGCTATAGCATGAGAAGGACATGCTCTAGCTGGCCTGCAAGGGACTGCGAGTCATGGGAAGCAGACCTGGACCCCATTAGCACCTGGAGCTTAGCCAAGTCTTGATCAGCCAAGCCGCACATGCAAGACAATGAAAGCTATTGAGTTTGGGGATAATATGTCAAGCAGCATTATTGTAATAGTAACTAACAGATACAATCTGTAAACAAAATTGTACATGAAAGTCATTTTGGATAAAGCACACTTATCTTCATGCAAATGTAATTCCCTTTGTTGCACAGAAATTTCAGTTACAAGTATTGATTCCCAGCTCTCTCTTTATATATATATTATATATATACTTTTTTTTTTTTTTAAGTAAGCTCTATGCTCAACGTGCAGCTTGAACTCTCTACCCTAAGATCAGGAGTTACATGTTCTAACGACTGAGCCAGCCAGGTGCCCCCATATCTCTATATATTATACCATGTGGGGAAGAATCTTTTCTCTTCTACAATCCTTTCATAAGCAATACAATCTTTATTTAAGGATATATGGCCATAAGAAAGAGACATGAGACAAATATATATGTATTCTCAAAATTTTAGCCTGCAATCAAGAATACACTTTTTTTTTGTTTGTATCTAAAGTAATCTTTATACCCAACATGGGGCTTGAACTCACTACACTGAGATCAAGAGTTGCACACTCTACCAACTGAGCCGGCCAGGCACCCCAAGGAAACAGTTTGAATTAGATAACCTATCATTTCATGGCAAGAGTGAGAGAAAATAGACCTAACATTTTGATTTAAAAATGTTATTAATCCTAATAACAAGTTGTGAGGACAGGACAATGTTATTTTAAAAGCTAGAGGCAAAATTCCTTCCATGGAGAAAGCTGAGTTTGGATATGATGGGTCCCATGTCACAGAAGTAGGAGAAAAAAGAAGAGGTCCATTTAGAAGGAGAGAACCTGAAAGAAGTTGACATGAGAATTGGCAGTAAGAACTTTCCAAGGGCAATGAAGAGGACTTTTGAGAACCATGATGTTTACACATCAATTTTAATTTTTTTTTTATCATGCTGTCTCGTGACATAATGCTCCCCTTAGTCTCGTATCTTGAGTGGAGATCTGTTCTACACAACTGTCTTGTGTTGGTGGAAACAGAATGAGGACCTCAGGCCAGAGACAAGAGAATGGCCATGTGCACATAGGACCTCCCTGCGAAAGTGGAATCTGAGGAGGGCAAGATGATAAGAATCTGGGACAGGGTATTAGACCCAAATATACACAACAGAGCCATGGGTCAATTTTATTTGAACACCAAAGGGCGGCAGACCCTCTCATCCTGAGGACTTAGAGAAGCAAGATGATCGACACTTCTAATAGGAGGATGCTCATACCTGTAAAAATGCGACTTCTATTTCTGCAGTGGTGATTTCCACACCACCAACACGTAATTGCACCGCCCCACAAGTAGGCGGGGCGATAGCTCGGAAAGCTCGTTTGACATTCTTCCACTCTAGGATTTTATCAGTGACTGTCAGCATCTGCTTTCATGTCTAAGTTCCTGAGATGAATTTCCACTCAACTAAGGTCAGTATTTATAACAAGAGCACAAACATTTAACAGGTCAGATGTATAATTGCAAAAGAACACATTCCAGACTGATGTATTTCTATTATTAGTCAGTTATGTAAGCTCCATCACCTCTGATTTCAGGGAAAGAACCTATATAAAGAATTTGACCTAAGAATTTTGATAATTGATAAATACACACACACACACACACACACACACACACACACTACTTTACTTATTATATTTCTATACACTCTACATCTGAATAACCTTTTTTCTCTTATATCCCCTTTTCCTTTGCTCAAACTCTTATTTATAATTTCTTGGAGAAGAGAGACCATAGTTCATATTATTTCTATAATCCCTAGATTAAAATAACATTGTTCTCCCAGAAGAGAACAGGTTTGCATTTCCCAGTAGTGGGAAAAATTGAGACCTGTCTACTTGTAGCTGAGGTATGTTTGTAAGCCCCCCATCAGGGACAGTTGTATAAAAATCTTTCAGGAATAAGTAAAATCAGCCAACCAATTGTTGCTTTTTATAATTCTCCTCACTTAGCCGCACAGTCAGATGAAGAGATCTGTGTTTCCAGTTCCTTAGCACTCACATGTCTGGTCTCCATGCACACGACGCTCTCTACTAACTGGCATGGCCCCTCTCTTTGGTTTCTGTTGGGTAGCACACGTGCAGTTGACAGGGAAGAGCAAGCAGAAGGAAGGAGGCAGAGCTCCGGGCCTGGCCAGAGAAGCCAAGGGCACACAGGTGGATCTGTAAGGTGAGGGATTTGCGCTGATAGGCGGGTAGCCGTGAGGGCTTGAGTACAGTAACCTGCAGACAACATGGTTTTGTGTTTGAGCAAAGAGACAGGACTAGCCTGAACGAAGAAGAGGAGGAGCTGCTAAGAAGGCTTGTTGGGGAAGCAGCCAATGGAACTGCAGAGAATACTTGGCGATTTCCTTATTTCTGATTCTGGTGAGTACTAAAAAATAAATGAAAGTAAAAATACAAGGTCAGAGACCTCAAGGAAGAGGGTAGTACTGTACAGGCGGGTGCTAGCTATACCTAGACCCCCTGAGACCACTGTGTGTTGCTAAGTGAAAGCAGAGTAAGAAAGAAAGACAAGTCAATACGAACCCTTGGGTGCAAGAGAGTGGACCTTTGCTCTAGCTCATCTGTCTACACAGATTTTAGATAGATTGTTGGAAAAGTGGGTCATTAATGCTGCTCACCAAATATTTCCAGTACCTTCCTCTTGTGGACACATGACAGAATTTCAGTTCCTGGCATCCCTAGAATTGGTGGTCCTATGACTAGCTCTGGCTGATGAGTGTGGGCAGCAGTGGCATCCATCACTTTAGGCTGGAGCATGTAATCAATGCAGGATCCTCCAGTGTGCCCTCTCTTCTACCACGGTGAATGGTAATATTCTAGATAGTGTGATTCTGTTAGCCTGAGTCCCCGAGTGGTGACAACACAAAGCAGAGACCCAGCCAACCCACAGTGGCCATGTAGGATGGGTGAGAACTAACCCTTTATTGTTTTCAGACATGGGAATTGGGAGTTAGTTGTTTATTACAGTAGCAGACCCTAGCCCAGCCTAAGGAGAGGAAGGAGCTCTTCCAGACTTGCTCTTCCCATCAACCTCCAGTTCTCATCACAGAGAGTTCTTTAGGTAAATCTGTGTTCTATTCCCTAAATCGATCTTGCCATTTAAATTTTGTCTCCACAACCAGGCTCTAATGATCCATACTTTCCACTTTTTTGGAGCCCCCTTGTTTCCATCATGCTCAGAGCTTATTGCATAGGTTAGCTGCATCTCGTGAAGGATTTATGTCCTGAAGACAAAAGACCTCATCCTGCACAGTCAAAACTGCTCTTGAAAATTCCTTAAATCTCCCATACAGTCCAAAAGAGCACCACACTTCAGAAACCCCAGCAGAGCCGCATTTTGCTCCAGCTTTGCAACAGTCCGTTTCCTTTGTTAAGTATCAGATGATGCTGCTGGCTTGTGCTAAGGATTGTGTGGCACAAAAAATACAGATCTGGAAACTGTAGAATTTCTCAGGGTTTGGAGATGCTCAGACTGAGAGATAGAAGGAGAGACCAGCTGTGGGACAGCAGAGTCACACCTGCTTTGTCATCCTCACGCTGGGGTGTACCATTCAGAGTGCTTTTGGTTGCAGGTAACAGAAAGCCTGCTTAATAGATAACTAAACAACAGAGGATTGAGTGACTCATGGAACAAGAAGTCCCAAGGTAGTGTGGCATCAGAGGTGGTTGGTGGATTCAATGGCTCCATGGCCTCAGGGCCTCTTGGTCCCAGTCTGACCTCTCTGCCATTCTCTTGATTTTCTTCCATGGTCCTGAGATGGACATAGCAGTTTCATGTGTCATGAAAACAACCAGAGGCAGGAAAAGGGAGGAGTAAATACACTTCCACAAAAGCACCCTCCCCACACACCCAAAGTCTCACTGGTCAAACACGTAGCATTAGTTGATCTCTAAACCGGTTGTCGAGAAAGCGAATGCAATTCTCAAAACTGGCTTGGGGCTAATTAATCAGGGTTTACCCCCTGGGTCAGGCCTCCCCTGGGTCAGCATTTCTTAGCACACAGCCACTTGAAGAATGAACAAAGGAACAAAACAGGATCTTGGGCAGCAAGAAAGAAGGGGACAGGTTGATGGCTGTCAGACAAGCAAACAGTAGGGTCTGAAGGACAGGCACATAGGTTGGAATGTCAGCAGAATCCCTGATATTTTTTAAATGTTTATTTTTCTCTCATTATTTTAGCTAGAAATATATACTTGAATTCATAGAAGTTAAATACACAGGTGATGCCAGTACTCAGCCTTGCTTTCTAATGCCAGCTCCCTGGTGAGGTGTCCAGAGTGACGTCACCACCTTCTCCCTCCACAGTGAACTCACAGCCCTGAACATTAGTCCCAATTTTTAGGGCACTCATTGGGGACTGAGCAGGGATAGCCCTTAAGTGTGCTGGCTGACAGTATTGGCTCATCAGTGATGCCTGAGAGGGCCCCTATCAACTGGCTTGTAAGCACTTGTGGGCAGGGATGTGGCCCGATACCCAGTTAGCCTCCCCAGGTGTCGGTTAAATGAGAAGTGTGAGTTTTGGGCAGCCAGGTTGGAGGGATGAGAGCTTCAGAGTGGGGTGTAGGGGTGAGGGCAGAGAGTGCTCCAAGGAGGACGGGGGACGCTGAAGGAAAGGGTGTAGAAGGCATTAGAAATAGCACCACTGCTATGCTAATTCACTCTAGATGCTAAAGAAACAAACAGGCTGTCATTGGTCCTGTCCTCCCAAGCCAGGCAAGGCCTGGTGGCCCTAGTCACTTGCCTGCAAACCCAGAGATAGGGAGCATATGGAGGTGTAGTCACCAGACATAAAACATCTGGGTGGTAGGACTCCGAGCACTCTGAGTACTCTCTACACCCACCGTGGGCCTTGAACTTACAACCCCGAGATCAAGAGTTGCACACTCCACCGACTGAGCTAGCCAGGCGCCCTAAGGATGCTGAGTACTTTGAAGCCAGGGCCGTGCATTCACCAGCCCCATCCAGGCTCACCTCACCCTCAGTCAGCCCAGTGAGGGCCAGCATATAGCAGGGGCTCATTATATGTTCCCCAAATTGAATTGGAGTTGGAAGGGGCCTCAAGCCAACTGAGCAGCTTTCTCATCAGGATAGAAAGCTCCTCTACAATGTCCTCAGCCTCTAGGTGGTAAGGGAGGTACCCTCTTTTCTTAGGCACCTTCCTTACCGCCACTCAAGGTCATACTGATTGGACAGCTGGAACGTCTTAAGAGTAGCTGAGCCACAAACAGATTGGGGGAAATGGAGCCCAGATAACGACCTACATTGCCTGGTTTTAAGGAGAGAACAGAGGACACAGTAGAGTCCCCGACTGCTAGGAGACTGTCCCTTTTGTTTGTGGGGGCTTTGGTGGATGGAGCCTGCTTAGATATGGCCAACCTTCCTATCCATCCCAGCTATTCTCCTCCTCGTCACACCTTTGCCTCAGCCCTCATCAACCTACTGACCCATACATAACCCCAGAACTTCAAGTAAGTCTAGAGTCCAGCCTTCTGTGTTTTCCAGACAGAACTGAGACTTCAGACAGAAAAGAGTGGCCAGGGTCTCCCAGAAAGTCACTGTTGAGCTGGGACCAGAAAAGACAAGATTGCCTGATTTCCTAGACCAGGGTTCTTCCTGGGGCCCAAATTGGGTCAACCCTATTTTACAGACAAAAGATCAGCCCACTGTGAAAACATTTTACCTAATCACAATGAAAAGTATAGGGCTAGGGCCTGGGTCCCACCTTTCTTCCTTTGCCACATCTCTGCACAGAGTCACCTGGGACGGAGACTCACTAGGGTATTTCTCTTCTTGTAATTGCCTTTGGCTATCCTTGGGTTTTAAAAATCTCACTTGGTTCTTGAAGGAGTTCTCAGAAGGATGGTCATCAAAACTTACCGGAACTTCAGAACAATGATTTGCCTTTAAACACTTGATTTTGGGAAACCCCACCCAAGGATAAGCTGATGGGGCCTGCTTCCTCTAGAGGGAAAGCTCTGCCAGGGGCTGGAGGAGCAAGCAGGATGTGGTCCCAGCCCAGCCCAGCTCAGCCTGCTCCAGGTGGAAGCTCATCCTTGAGCCTCAGCCCCAGCTTTCTCTTTCGTGGGACAGATGGAAGGGCCAGGCCCCAGGGCCTCCAGGAACAATGGTGGCAAGGGCAATTTCCCCTCTCTGGGTTCCTCTCCCTGAGAAGAGCCCATTGGGAAAGAAAAGGTCCATCTCTTGGATGACAAGTCATTTTCCTCAAACTCACCCAGAGGTCAATGAACCCCTTCCTCCACCCATACATTCCTAGGTAAGGGACACCTCTCTGGGTGCCTCTCAGGGGCAGATGTTCAGGTTGCTCAAAGATGCACAAAGAAAAACCTCAGTGTCTTGCCAAGTGTGTCCCCCATGGCTTCTTTACCTCATTGCTGTCCCTCCAATATAGACACAATAAAACCAGTCATGACAGCTAAACCGTCCTGGGGATGTACTGTGGGTCGAAGGCTTTATGTATAACATTGCATTCAATCCTCAAAGAATACAGGAACATGAGGCAGATATAATACTATCCCCACTTTACAGATGAGAAAACCGAGGCTCAAAAGACTTAAAACTGAACTATTAAGTGAGGGAACCAATACTTTATCCAAGTGCTCTGACCTCAGAGGCTATTTTCTTAACCAGTACACCTTATCACCACCCAAAAGATAGTATTTCTTTCATTTTCAGAGATAGGAGAACAGGAAACTTGAGGACATATTGAAAAAAATCAAGATTCACAAGGGGGAAATTGTCTTCCCGGAGATTCTGGTTCAAGCTCACAATGCACACATCAAATAAAGGTTTTATGGTGGGGCCCTGAAAAAAATATACAGGCGGGCACCAAACCCAATCCCATGCAATTCAGCAAACATTTACTAAGGGTTTACAGAGCCTCTCCGGGACAGCTAGGATGGGCAGTTCTCCTTTCATGCAGGAAGAGCTTCAGTCCTATGGGATCCCACATAATCTAATTCCACAGAGGGTGACCTGAGCAGCAGAAATTTTGAAAAATGGAAGAGGATTAAGAAGTGAAAGCACCTAGTGCCTCTGAGTGTCACCTTGAGTTTTAACAGCCCACAAAAAACACTGGGAAAAACTTTGGGTGATTGAAGAGGCGATCATGCATAGGAGAAGAGGTGAAGACTTAGGAGTACCCAACGCTGGAAAATAGTTTGCTGATTCTACCTGACTCTCCCTGCAAGCATGAGGTAAGAAGGAATAACAACAATAATAATAGCAGCTATCAGCTCTTGAGTGCTTATTATGTGCTCTTCATTGTGGTATATTTAACATATATTATCTCACTAACAGTCAAAAGCTCTAAGTGAAGTAGGCACTATTTTTATCCTCATTTTCCAGAATGCAAAAAGGAGTCTTGGAGAGGTAAATAATTTGCCCAAGAACACAAAGAAGCAGAGCTGGGATTTGGAGAAGGCTCTCCAAGTTCAGTGCTCATGCTCCAATATGCTGCTACTAATCGCCTATGCTAACCAAGATGCCCTTGGTGAGAAGGGCAAGAAGGAACACCCCTCTTGAGACCAAGAAGGTATACGTACACATGTATGTGCCTGACATGCATATGCTCTGTGTATGCACACACGTACACACACATGCAGAGCCACATATGCACTCAGGCATAACCCGTGCACAAACCCATGTGTGCATGCATACACGTGCATGTCTGGGCATGAAGCTGCAACCATTTTTCAGCCATCACTGTACACTGAGGAGTCTTGGACCTTCCCTTAAGGAGAAAAGAACCTTTCTCTCTCACAGCATCCGAGAATGAGTTGAGAAAATGGGTGTTTCATCTCCTGCCCTACTCTCAAAGGTGCTTTTTAAGCATCCCTCATAATGTGAAGGGGATAGCAAACTCCAACTGCATGAAAATGAGAGCAAAATAGGATCATGGTACGGTGCTTAAAATGACTTTTATGAGACTCTGAGGCCCAAACCAATTTTGAAAATGGTTTGTTTTGGCTGGCCTGAACCAGTATTCAGAAATTAAAGCCTTTTTAGGCAACCACGCTACTTGCAACAAACTCAAGGGACTGCTCACAAACAGGTTCCCTACTCAAAGGTTAGAGAACTAACAGCTTAAAATCTGGTTTACTCTCAAATTAATCTGCAGATATTACCATTCAGAGAGGCTTCTCCCCAAGTCCAATAAGAGATTCTGTTATATTCTCTATAACATCCTAATTATTATTTTTGCCATCCTGATTTTACCACGCTGGAAAGATTATTTGATTTTTAGCCCCTAAATAATGTGATATAAAATTAAATAAAAACCCAGGTCACCATCTGGGACTTAGTTTCCATCCAGAGGAGATGTATATTAATAATTAAAACAGCCAGTGATGACCAGGGCATATTCAAGGTCTTTAAGCTCTTTGGAGGGTTAACCACCCAACTGGTGTGCTGTGACTTTCCTTCTCTTGGCTGTGAAAAGAGTACCAGCGGAATGAAGGCATAGTGGAGCAAGGCCCTTGGAGACATAAAGAAGCTGGTCCCTGCTGTGCCTTTCCCGCCAGATCCCTCCCCTCTAGCCCCACTGCATGTGCACCAGTTCAGGCCCTGTGAAGTCCCCCCAACTCAGATCTGTCTTCCATATCATCACCACTGTTATTTTTCAGAAATGTAATGGTCATATCACTCCCCACCCCAACCTCATTCCTAGCATTTCTGCTGTTTTCTAGACACTGCACTTGGGCTGGAGAGACCCAAATGGAAAGACCTGGTCTGGGTAGTCAGAAAGCTGGCCACCTGGGAGGAGGAGGTTTTCTCTTTGGGCAATCTGATCACCAGCACCACCCCTCTTGTCATTGAATGGGCCTTCCCTGACCAGGCGGCCAGGATGTTACATTTCCGCCCCGAGTTCTGGGCGTCCTGCCAGCAGAGCTTCCTTTCCTCCCCTTGGGGGGCTGTGGTGGTGTCAGATGACCTGTGGGAGTTCACCCAGCCATTCAGAAAACCAAGTTGAATCAAGTAGAAGTGCATAGGAGAGAATACTTGTAAAAGAGCCCCCCAAAAAGTTCAGAAAGACACTTAGGGTGCTCATCAGCCCAGAAGTTAGGAACAGTGACCCTCGAGGCTTGTAGGCATGCTTTGTTTCATCTGCAAGGCACTGTTGTTTTAATTTTTTTAAAGTTTGGTGTATTTAAGTTATCTCTACCCTCAACATGGAGCTCGAACTCCCAACCCCAAGATTAAGAGCTGCATGTTCTTCTAAGCCAGTCAGGTACACCAACACTGTTTTGTTTTAAATGACTTAGTTGTCTTCATTCATTCATTCATTCATTCATTCATTCATTTTAAAGTTTTTATATTTAAGTAATCTCTATACACAACACGGGCAACCCCAAGGTCAAGAGTCGCATGTGCTACTGACTGAGTCAGTCAGGTGCCCCTACCTAGTTGTCAATACTTAACTTCAGGAGAATGTACAGGAACATCCAAACATCTAGTTTTTTTGAAAAAAGTTAGAAGACTGGCAAAACCAGGCCCTGTATATCTATAGCTCTACATGGCGGCAACTGCCAAGAGCTGAGTGACTATTATCACCTTTGTACAAGAGATTTGCCTGCTCTGACAGGGCTCGGTCTCCACCACATTCTCATTTTATTTGTGGGTTGATGTCACTCACTAATGTTAAGGGTCTGGTCCTCTGATGGCATCTGAATTTACAATCCCAATATGGCTTAATTCCCTCAGTATCCCTCAGGGGGAGCCTCACAAATTCCTTTTTGAAGATTTTTTTGAAGAGGATTGCATTTATTTACTTATTTTTGAGAGAGAGAGCCAGCAGGTGAGGGGCAGAGGGAGAGGGAGAGGATCTTAAGCAGGCTCCATACTCAGCACAGAGCTGGACAGGGCACTCGATCTCACCACCCTGAGATCATGACCTGAGCTGAAATCAAGAGTTGGACCCTCAATTGACTGAGCCACCCAGGTGCCCCAAAGTAGATTGATTTTAAACCATTAATTAAAAAACTGACTTGGCCACAGCTGGTTAGGAGCTCACTGTGGGAACTGGTGGGAGAACCACAGGACCACAGCAGGCTCAAAGCCATAGTTCGCCTTACTTGTACAATGAGGACAGTAATGGGAACCACTTAGGGTTTTGGTGTGGGTTAAATGAGGTAATACACGTAACTCCACGGCTCAGTGCCCGGAACATGGCGAGTACTTGATAAAAGTTAGTCATTATCATTTTTTTTTTAATTTTAATAATGATTTTTTATTATATTATGTTAGTCACCATACAGTACATCCCCGGTTTTCGATGTAAGGCTCGATGATTCATTAGTTGTATATAACACCCAGTGCACCATGCAATATGTGCCCTCCTTACTACCCATCACCGGTCTATCCCATTCCCCCACCCCCCTCCCCTCTGTAGCCCTCAGTTTGTTTCTCATAGTCCATAGTCTCTCATGTTTCATTCCCCCTTCTGATTACCCCCCCTTTCTTTATCCCTTTCTTCCCCTACTGATCATTCTAGTTCTTATGTTCCATAGATGAGAGAAATCATATGATAGTTGTCTTTCTCTGCTTGAAGTTAGTCATTATCATTATCTTTATTCTTTGATACCATAGTGGTTTCACTTTCAAATGAACGACTTCTAGGAATATGCAGTAACAGAAATTGCAGCTAAGAAAAGTGCTGCCAGGAGAGATAACGTATATCCAGATCTAAATAGAAGGTTCTAGAGTCTTTGGGGGGTTGGAATCATAATTATCCCCTCTATTGGATTGTTCAGCTAACTTAATTTTTTCCAGAAATAGTGGTGATGATTTGGTCCCTTCTTTGTCCCCAAACGAGCATAACTCTTAATTAGTCTTAATAGAAATTACTTTAGCCACATGGGAATGTCTGACTCCCAATCTTTAATAGATTTGGGGATCTATAGTGGGAAGTCAATTCACCTGGTGTTATGAGCTGACTATGTGCTCCCACTTCCCCATTATATTGAAGGTCTAACCCTTATACCCTCAGAATGTGATTGTATTTGGAGACAGGGTGTAAAGAGGTGATTAAGTTAAAATAAGGTCTTTACAGTGAGCCCTAATGCAGTCTGACTGGTGTCCTAACAAGAAAAAGATATTTGGACACAGGGGCAGTGCACACAGAGGGAAGACCATGTGAGGACACATGGAAAAACTGGTCATCTGCAAGCCAAGGAGAGCAGTCTCAGAAGAAAGCAAACCTGCTGACACCTTGATCTTGGATTTCTGGCCTCTAGAAGTATGAGAAAATAAATGTCTATTATTTAAGCAGACCTAGCAAATGAATCCACCTGGGAACCATAGCGCCAGGGCATAAAACAGGAGAGCCTCTGACTTGCTGCTGATGGATGTGGGACAGCAGGCAATCCCAAGAAGCTGGTCCGTGGCAGGGTTTGGGACCAGAACCTCCCCTGAGAACCAGAGAGTGAGAAAGAACAAGACGAAAGATGTAGGACAAAGAAACAGGAGGTGGATTCCAGAGACGGAGCCACAACCCTTGACTGGGATTTTAAATGCTCTTAGCAGGCTGCTTGTGTGTGGGGAGGTTGGTTTGTTTGAAGAGTTTTCGAGTCTGAACTGTCACAGGGCTGAATGTGTTGAAGGCAGAAGGATAAGTGATATCAATTAATTTTTATATTGTTTGATGACCCAGTGTTGTTTTCAATTCAAGAGTGTTTGTGTGATTGGAAACAAACAAGCCTGATGTTTCTCAAGTTTAAAAACCCATTTGAGAGTTTGGCTTGACCCACTAGAGAAGTCTGGAAGCTAAAACACAGACACTGTTTGACTAGACTTTTGGGATGCATCCATAACTTCACATCAGAGTATTTATATCCAGAAGTCTTCTTTTACCATCATGTGCAAATTTATCTACTTCTTTCCTGGACACAGATGCAAATTTTTAAAGCACCCACAACTCAAAATGACAAAAGATCACTCTGGTGATTTGATAGATGATGGGGACAGAATTATTAACGTGAGCTCCTCCCTTCCTTCCTCCCCTCCCTCCCCAGCTTCCAAAGGAACCTGATTTTGGCTGGCTCCATTTTTCTTCTCTCCTTGCCCTTAAAGGAGAGCTCAGTATTTCCCAGCCCAGTAGATATTTACAATTCAGACTTTGGGAAATAAGTAGAAAGAGACAACCTGGAAAGGCAAGAGGAAAATGCAAGAGAAAACCAAAAGCATATGCTCAGCTGCCTAGATTTTGATAGGTAAGTAGAAAAATGGATAGATTATTGGATGGATGGGGCGCCTGGGTGGCGCAGTCATTAAGCATCTGCCTTCGGCTCAGGGCGTGATCCCGGTGTTGTGGGATCGAGCCCCACGTCAGGCTCCTCCGCTGGGAGCTTGCTTCTTCCTCTCCCACTCCCCCTGCTTGTGTTCCGTCTCTCGCTGGCTGTCTCTATCAAATAAATAAAGAAAATCTTTAAAAAAAAAAGATTATTGGATGGATGGATGGATAGAAATAGAAATCTGTTTATCTACATATCCATTCATCTATCACCTACCTACCTATATGTATGTATGTATGTATCCATCTATCATCTATCTATCTATTTACCTACCTACCTATCAAAAGACACCAGTGGTTTGAAGCAAGGAATCAAAGATTCATAATGGACAGTCATTGCTTTGTCCTTTTAAACACTGATTCCTATTTATTATGTTAATAGCCCCTCAATTTCCCTTTGGGGATACTCTCTTCCATTCCTAGTCTGTGTGGTTTAGATAGGGCTATCTCCATTCCTCGCCTTCCCTCCTCAAAAGGTAAGCAGAATCCCAGTGATGAGTTTAGGAGGAGTGTATGACAAATGCAAGGTGACAAAGTTGAACCAATGAGTGCCAGCCCTGGGACTTGCCTTAGAACGCTGGAAAAGGAGAACTTTCCCAATGAGTTTGCTAAAATGCTGATATTTAAGTCCGGGGGTACTGGTGGACACCATATGGGAAAAGCTTTTCTGAGGACAAAGCGAGCAGAGAGGAAGACAAAGCTGGGAAATGGAATTCAAGGCAAAATAAAAACCCCCAGACTTCACAATTTTGTGAAAAAATAGGATCTTTTTTTGAACACTACTTTGAATTAGAATTCTGTCATTCTGAAGAGTACTGATTAGAACAGAGGGACCCCAAGAGGAAAAGCTGCAGGGGACAGAAAAAGGAAGCTCTATTGAGGTTTGTCAAGAATTAAAAGTAAAGATGGGAATTCCTTTTAGTGATTTTTAAAGCTGGGCTGTGTTTCTGTGCATATGACATTTCACCAAGATTGGACCAAGTGTGGTCCCAGAATTTTGTAGAGTCCTTTACAACAGGACTCATAAAATTAGCAAATGCCATTGCTGGAAGAGATCCTAGAAGACATCTGGTCCTATTCTCTATTTAATGCTTACATCTCTTTACTCATCTTGAAAAACAACTCACTCTGATTCTATTTGCACACTTCGGGGGATAAGGAAATCACTCCCATAGAGGTAGCTTGTTATGGGTTGAGTTGTGTTCCCCAAAAAGATATGTTGAAGTTCTAAACCCTGGCACCTTAGAATATGACCTTATATATGAAATAGGGTCTTTGCAGATATAACCAAAGTAGGATGAGGTCTAGGTGTAGACCCTAATCCTGTATGGCTGGTGTCTTTAGAAGAAGAGAAGGCCACATGAAGACAGAGGCAGAGATGAGAAGTATGCTGCCAGACGCTGGGAGAGGCCAGGAAGGATCTGTCCCTAGAGACTTCAGAGAGACCGTAGCCCTGACAACACCTTGATTTGGGACTTCTGGCTTCCAAAACCATGAAAGAATACATTCCAACCCAGGCAAAAAATGGTTGTTTTGTGGTACTTTGTCATGGCAGCCCTGGGAAACTGACACACAGCCCACTCCATTTTTAGCAAGTTCCAGGTTGGAATGTACTCCTTGATACTGAACTAAAACTTAACTCTGTGCAACTACTGGTCCTAGCTCAGCCTTCTGGAGTCAAACCCACACTAATTTCTGCCTCTAGGAAACAGCCTTTCAGTATTTCAGGCTGTGATTATGTCCCAGTGAGAGGTCTCTTTGTTTATGCTCCTAGACCATTCACATCCTGGTGCCTCCAAAAGCCTGGTTATGGTGGCCATGGAGCCTTTCGCTATTTCCTCAGCGGTCACCAGAGCTACATTATTCAAAACATCCTCGGTACCTTCTTCCTTGAGATGTGAGCTAACATGGCTTTGGGAATAAGTGCAACCCTGCATTCAAGGCGGCCCTTGCTACCACTGAGAATCCTCCCAAGTGACACTTTTTCATCCTCGTCTGAAAGAAATATGGTGGTGGCGAAGACATGATGAGAAGCTGTTGAAGGAAGAAGCAAAACCGTGAGACACAGAGAGAAGGCTGTCAAAAGGCAACATGTAAAAAATATCCTGGCTCCTTTCCCAGCTGGGGATGCAGGAATGTTTCTCTCGAAGCTGGTCCCACCCCAAGCTGTGCTTTCAGGCCCCCCCACATCCCTCCACAGGCAGGAACAGAGGGAAAGGGGAACTATTCTCAGGGAACCCATATCCCTGGGCCTTAACTCAGAGGAAGTCCCCGTTAACCAGAGATAAAGTCCTACATTAGTGGAAAACAAATTACTCAGTGCTGAGGGGAAATTTGGAAAACAAAGAGAAAGCCTTTCAACATCGTCTTCTTATTTTTTCTCCAAGAATAAAAATATTACCACAGACTCACAGGATTCTGGGCACACGCTGATCTCACAACGAACAAAAGGCAAGGTGTTCTGACAAATGTGCCAATTTCTGGCAACGTCACTGATTCCAACGTACCCTCCCACACTCGAATGACTTGTAGCTTTGGTCTGATGCCTACTGGGGTAAAGAGAAGCTGCCTTTTTCCTATTTCGCCAGTGATTTTCACTTTTGCTTTGAAGGAGAGTTAAATTGGGGGGACCACTTTAAAAGCAGCTCTTGCAGCTTGGATTCAGAATCTGAAGGGCTGGTTCTAGATTCTATCCTAGGGCTCATCTTTAGACGGGGGTCAGTTTGAGGTCACACATGGCAGGTGCTTTGACACCATATGGAAACACGTGCATGCACTGTGCACCCGCTTGTGCCCACACGCCGAAGGGCAGGACATCTATTCTTCACGAGGACTTCTATTAGCCAAACCCATAAGGAAACAATGGGTTAAGCAGTGGTGAACACAAGGAGTTTGTTTTTCCCCTAAATTCTTTCCATCCTGGAATAAGAAGAATTGAGAGGGAAAAAAATGTATTTTCCCCCTTCCACAGATGTTTAGAGAGACAATTCCTAACTGACGTGGCAGTTCAGCATTTAGATTTGGATGGGGATCTCTGGAGACAGACTGACTTATGACCTACGTCCCCACGAGGCCAGTGGTAAAGGAGGGAGACACCCACAGCAACTCACAACTTAGATGGGACAAGACAGGGTGGACGAGGTTTGAATGACAATGGTAGCAGCTTGCAGAGTTTCTCTGGGTGGATCTCCAGACAGCCAGCTAAGAGTAGGGCAGGACAGAGCTCTGAATCTCCTCACTCTTGTTAACCCCAAGGGAAGTAAGCACCCTCATTAAGGGTCTTTTACCAGAATAATGTATTTATTTTACTTCTTTCAAGATTTTATTTATTTATTTGTCAGAGAGAGAGTGCACACAAGCAGGGGGACCAGCAGGGAGAGGAGTCCGATGTGGGACTCGATCCCAGGACCCTGAAATAATTACCTGAACTGAAGGGAGATGTTTAACCAACTGAGCCACCCAGACGTCCCCAGAAAAAATGTATTTAAAACAACCTATCTGGAGTGGTAAACATTAGAGAAAAAAGCTTTTTGCTGTTGTTGTTTTAGCTAGGGTCCTCCAGAAGAATGGGAGAATTCAAGGCAGATGGAACCAAGGGGCATAATAAGGGGGTGACAGCTTGCAACAGGCTTCGTCTGCCGGCTTGACCACAAGGGAGAGGGCCTTCTGCGTAGCAGTGAGGCATCCAGAGAGGAGAGTGAGAAAGTGGCTGGAACACCCTCAACGGTTAGAGAAGATTTGTGGCAAGCTACAGGTGGACGGACCCGGCTGCCTGCCTTTCCAGTCGCTGTGGGGCAGGATGATAGAATGGCAGACTTGATGCTTGGATACAGGGAGGGAGGGACCGTTAGGAGAGCGCTACTTGCCATTTGCCAAAGGGGTGTCCTTCTTGCTCCAGCTACAATCTGCCCTTCGATCCCCAAGTACCTGGAATGCTTTCGCAGTGAATACCTCCCAACACACTCCTTTACTCTTTTGCTTGCTTGCTTTTTCCTATTTATAAATGTTGACTTCGTAGATATGGTCTCTGAATCAAAAATTGTATAGGGAATGCAAGTGGTAGTAAGCGCCTCTACTGCATAGTTCGTTAGATAGAGGTTTTCAAATGTAGTGGACGTGAAACTCTAAAGAAACTGCAAACAGTCTATCTCATCCTAAATGCACTGCATATACCTTGGATATCATTAAGAAACACATTGAAATAATATTTTCATTACGTATAACTTTCAAATTTATAACAATAAGTAAAAATGATAGAGACTTAGCTTTGTCAGAGAACAAGCACACTCAGGCATTGCAGGCTGGTGCTGTAAAGTGATTTTGTCTCTTGAGAGAATAACCTAGAATACATGGAAGGGAAGTGGAGCAGAAATTATCCTTCCTCTGTAGAACAGAAACCATCCAATCCAGGTATGCTGCTCTCTTTCATGTGGCCCTGTTTTATTAAATCAATCTTAGGAATCCTATGATCCTTGCCATGACTGGTGTAGGAAAGGCATTGGCCAATGAAACACTGAATGAACAATGCAAGAGAAGTCAGATAGGGCCCTTTGGGAAATATTTCCTTGCTCTTTAAAAGTGACAGGGATGAAGAAATATCTCTCTCTTCTTCCACTGAATATTACCAGATCTCTGGGGACTGGTGATGCCTGGAATGTGGCAGCTGTTTTGTGACCATGAGAACAGTGGCTCCGTGACACATATGATCCCCTCAGGCTGAGAGAACAGAAACAGAGAAGCAGGGGTGCCTGGGTGGCACAGCGGTTAAGCCTCTGCCTTCGGCTCAGGGCGTGATCCTGGCGTTCTGGGATCGAGCCCCACATCAGGCTCCTCCACTATGAGCCTGCTTCTTCCTCTCCCACTCCCCCTGCCTGTGTTCCCTCTCTCGCTGGCTGTCTCTATCTCTGTCGAATAAATAAATAAAATCTTTAAAAAAAAAAAAAAGAAAGAAACAGAGAAGCAAGCTGGGCCCTTGAGGATGTCAGCACGTAGTGAAATTAACTCCAGAGCAGCCCACCACAGGGGTTGCTATGAGCGATTATATCACTTCTCTATTGTTTAAGCCAATTGAGAGATAATTTTCTCTTACTTGTAGCAAAAGCACTCCAGGAAACTATAAGATTGTTTGCAGTCTTTGACACAATAATTCACTTTGGAAGAGATATATCAATATAGTGGCCAAAAGATTACAATTTTCTATCCCAAACTGAAGAATTCAGAGACATGGGTACATGAAAATCACATTACAAAAAAGAAAAGCAGAATTTAAAAGGGTAGGTACACAATCCTAACAATATAACTATTCACACGGCTTGTACCAAACATAAGAAAATTCAACTTTATGGTGATAGCTTATCGTTGAATGTATATTAGATTCTGTTTCTATAAATCATTACTCAAGTTGAAATTTTTATTTTAAAGTTTATGAGGGAGGAAACAGCATCAGACCCCAAATATGAACTTGTGCACAAAATAAACGGCAGAGAAATATCTGTTGAAAAGGAATGGCATGTGCTTTAGGAAATGCTTCTAGAACTAGTCATTCCATGTCTGTGATTTGGAGACTTCTTCTTTGATGTAATTACCCATTACAGTAACCCAAGTGTATGAAACATCTTTTCAAAGAATGTCAAACACACAGACTTCAAAGAAGAGAAAGGGTAGGATTCTAGAGAAATGAAGAAAGGAGACCAAGGGAAAACATTGCAGGAAACTGTCAACATCTCTTACACAATGAATTTCCGAAAATATGTCCTAAGCACAGCCTGAGGCTTGGCTTAATTGGCAC
Source organism: Ursus americanus (assembly GCF_024610735.1). NCBI lineage: Eukaryota > Metazoa > Chordata > Mammalia > Carnivora > Ursidae > Ursus > Ursus americanus. The sequence goes on from NC_142144.1 coordinate 22,541,810, forward strand.
AAACACAAGGGAAATAGAAAATCTAAGTCAGAGGGGCCGTCACGCTGAAAAATTTGCCTGCATCTGCCTGAACATCAGAGACAATGTGGAGCAGGGAAAATCCGGACATGAAGGAACCCCTCTCAAATTCACATTCGGTGGAAAGGCTATAGGAGTATTTTTGTAGTAGCAATTATGGCGTTTTATTTTTGGAATTCCTCTTTCAAGCGTCACCAATGAAAGTGAATTCTGTTATTCGTATTGACAGCTAAATTAGGACAGATTGAAAATCAAGGCCAAGAAAATTACTGTAATATTGGAAGGTTCTCCTATGAACAGCAGCAAACTAATTCAAGAAAATACATTTAGTTACATTTAGTCAAATTCACTTTCCCCCCTAAGCTTTCACACAGCGTGCTGTCATTCAATTTCTTAAACATTGACTCAAACAACACCTTATATCAAGGCTTTGTTAAATATTAGCATTTTTTTTTTTGAGCCACAACTTAAGGTTAAATGTTTTCAGATCTGGATTTTGGTGGGGGTCAAATTTCTTCTGAATTTGATGAACTATTACCAGTCGAAGCCAGTTTAATGGGATGAAAGAGATGTCAGGTTACTGAAAGGTGTGCAGTGGAATAAAAAATAAAAAACAAACTCAGAGTTTTAGAAGACAATTAAGCATATTCCATATAGGGATTTTACCTTGTTATAGATAGCAAACATTTAGGGCACGAATAGTCTACAGACGTGCCCTGCTTTCTAAAAAGTTAATATATTAAATATCTGAAGTTGTAAAGCATACATTTTTAATTCTAAAAGGAGACACCTTGTATTGTCTTTAAAAGGTCAGTTCTCCATGGAAATAGTCATTTGATCTTTATAATTAATAATTTATAATAATTACACATAAAAGGAGATTTTTAGAAATATATATGTTACTTAAAGATCCATTGAAGAGACTAGAGATATATTTCACTACACTAATTTATTTTAGCCACTCCAATGGTGCCATTCCAAATAGAGACGATTAAGGATCTCAAAGTCAATGGAGAAGTTAGCTCCAAAAAATGGTCAAGACACGAAGGGGAGACGAGGTCATATGCACCTTTGGTGAATGTTTATTACCTCATCAGGATTCTCTCTCTCTCTCTCTCTTTTTTTTTTTAAGGATTATTTCTTGGGTGATATTTCACCTCTTGGTGTTGAAAAAAAAAAGAAACTACTTATGGCGATTTATGCAATAAATTCATATCTCATTACTTGTTTTCTGCGTAAATGATCTTCTCGATGCCACCAGGTGCTCTGACTCACAGAATTTTAAACCAGAATATCCCGTGGTGGACACTCGTGTCCAGAAAGCCCGAACGCTGTGTCTCCCATCAGCAAGGGTGTCTCTGGGTGTCAGGGGCTCTGACTGCCACGCCACAGGCTTCTGGTTGGTCCCTACACTGTAGACAGCTGAGCCCCACCAGAAGATCAGCAAAATGGGCAGAATTTGCAAGTTGGAATAAAGGGCACACACATTGGAGTATTACGCAGCTGTGTGTGTGTGTATAAATATGTTCGTGTGTACTAACATGGAAAACTCTCCAGAATATGTCATTAAATAAAAGAAAAAAAGAGCTGCAAAATACTGTAGATAGTATTATACCTTTTGTATTAAAAAAGGGAGGAGAATAAGTACGTATTTTTGAATTTGGTTGTATTTGCATACAGGAACACATGGTAAGAAATCAACTCAGAGTGGTTTACTTTTTTGGGGGGTGGCAGAGGGGGTAATAGTGGGCATGAATTCCAAATAAGATATCTCATTGTGTTCCTTTGTATCACATTTTCACTTTGAATCATGTGAATCTATCACATAGTGAAAAAACAACTCACCGAATAGGAATAAACTCAGCACTGCTCTTCCCGCATCACAGTCTGTGGTGATAACTCATGACAATATTTTAAACCCGATGTCCCTAGATTGCAAGCTACTTTAAATGCTTTACATACGGGCCACTTTGAGGGCCACAGACTTCGGGCTCAGGAATCTGTTGCCAGAGTCAGAATGTCCATTTCCTACTCACACTGGCCTCAGTCATTCCACAGCCACCTGTTTGCACGTCTATTCCACCACGTGCCTTGTCTGAACTGACTTTTGTGTTAGGCAATCACTCATCCAATAGGACTTCGCTGATGCACATGGCAGCCCAGTGTGTACCTGCCACTGAGCTTAAAAAACCAACAGCACAGGGGCGCCTGGGTGGCGCAGTCGTTAAGCGTCTGCCTTCGGCTCAGGGCGTGATCCTGGCGTTATGGGATCGAGCCCCACATCAGGTATGAGCCTGCTTCTTCCTCTCCCACTCCCCCTGCTTGTGTTCCCTCTCTCTCTGGCTGTCTCTATCTCTGTCAAATAAATAAATAAAATCTTAAAAAAACAAAACAAAACAACAGTACAGCCCTAGAAGGATCTTCTAAGTCATGTTTGACTTTTTTTTTTAAGATTTCATTTATTTATTAGAGAGAGAGAGAGAGCACGTGCGCACATGAGGAGGGCGAGGGGCAGAGGGAGAAACAGGCTACCTGTTGAGCAAGGAGCCCAAAACACACGGTCTCAATTCTAGGACCCTGGGATCATGACCTGAACCAAAGGCAGATGCTTAACCGACTGAGCCACCCCAGGCGCCCTCATCTGAATCTTTTATGTTTTATTTATGTTTTCCTAATTTCTGTTTCTGCAAGTCACCTTAAATGGCTTGTGAGCTACTGGGGTAAGGACCGGAGAATAGGTAGATGGAGCAGAGAGGAAGGGAAGGAGGAAAAGAAGAGAGAGGGGAGAGACCGCGTGGAAAAAGAAAAAGGGAAGGGGGTGTGGAAGAGAAGGAGAGGGAAATATGTTAACCAAAAACAACACATTAACCAGGCGCTGGAAACCACGAGCACGTTTGGTCAAGAGAATAAATGTAGGTTTTCAGGCTAGCCCACAAAAGCCTGTTGAGCTGGTCAAAAGGACCATTTTCTTACCTATTCCTGAGTGTGGAGAAGGATCGAGGGAGAATGTTTTAAGTAGATGAGGCCACTTCCGATGCCCAGTTTCCATACCTTGCCACCCCTCAACCCCCCGCTCCAGGACTAATGGAGTCTGGGTTTCATGTAGCTTGGAGAAACCCTCAGTGGGCCGATGGCCAGCTGGCTCTTCCTTCTTACCAACCAAACCAAAAAAACGCCAAAATGTCCCTCTCTGATCACCATCCTTGTCTCAGACATTAGTGAGAAGTTTGCTCAATTATACATATGCATTAATGACTTACTAACTTGCTCAGAGGCATTTTCAGGCTTCGAATGTCCTTATGACGTGGCCAGTGGGGGCCAGGGAACAGCTCAGACTCGTACAGCATCTCACAGTAAATGGCCAGACCACTGCCCATGCTCAGGTTTTCTGGCTCCCCTTCCAGCCTTTCATGGCCTTAAATCTTTGCTGGTTTTTCAAAGCCACTTAGAATTTAAAGCAGCAAAAGTGCCTGGTACCCAGGCAGCAGACAAGTACCCGCTGACTGTTTACTGGTGTGGACAGGAGGCCGGGGAGGAGGCAGATGGATGTTATTAGCCACAGCTGAGCCTGCCTCTAAGCTGCTGGGATGAGCCCGAAGGCTCTAGAGAGCAGAGAAGCAGCAAGAAAGCAGCTCTGGATGGCAGGAGCTGGTCTAAGGAGATGGGACCAGGGGCAGAGGCCCTGGGCAAGCTGCTCACCTCTCCTGAGCCTCAGTGCCCTAAGGGAACACGCAGAAGCCCTTTCAAATTGTATATATCCTCCCACTTGATCCCCAAATCACCTTGAGAAAGAATTCTCCTCACATAAGAATTTGAGCAATTAAGTCAGTAATTGAGGTCAGCTTAGCCCAGGAGCAGGCAAGGTTGATGACACCCCATTCTAGAACGGAGGAAGGGGAGAGTCACTGTGACTGGATGACTTTGTCCAAGGACACCAGGAAGAGGTGGACTCATGGCCCAAAGCCTGGTTCTTTCCTCCTTACCGGGGGAGCACCCTTTGTTTGCAGAGCTCGGGGACCTCACAACTGAGAAGAGTAATGGTGGACAGGCCTATACAAGCAAGGGTACAGGTAAGGGTCAGCACAGAGCAGGCCTCCACTCCAGGGACACCTGAGTCTTGATCAGGTGTAACAGAGAAATGAGCATGTGTGGTGTGGCCTTTCCACCCTTTAAGAGCATCCCAAGGACACCTGTTTCTCTCTTCTGGCCTTTAAAAACTGGCCTGCTCTTGGGGGAGGACTGCCGTTGTCCACACCTGTCTGAGACGGGGTAGGAGATTTAATTCAGGTGAGGGATGTATTCAGCACACAGATCTAAACCACATTTTCTAATCACCTTTACAAAACAAACACCGAAAAACTTCCTTGGGTCTTGTTTTTCAATGTATTCTTGAATTTAAAGGGGACTTAAGGGGTGATCTTAGCATTCCCCAAAGCCAACAGTATGATGGGAGAGTGGCAGGGTGGGCATTGCTCCTATTGCCCCCTTCCCTTTATATTAACAGTTGAGCTCGTTCCCTCTTTAGCTCCATTCATGGGGTAGTGCACTTACTGGACACCTGTTGTGGCCAAGCATGAGGAACAAGGACCATAAAGACAGGGGCCAAAAAGAAGCTCTTGGAAAGTCAGGCACAGAGAAAGGTAATGCCCATATGGAGGGGACTGAGATGATGGCAGACAACTTTAAACCTGGTTTGCTGCATTTCTGCAAAGGTTGGCGAGGTGTGTGTGGGGGAGGGTATTGGCTTTCATTCCCGTTGCCAATGGAATGGGACACAGGGGTGACATGGATGCCATACTGCCACACAGAGTTCTTGAAGCCACCTGTCCCCCAAATTCTTCCACTGTCCTCCTGGCCAGACACAAAAGGGGAGACCTGGACCAGAGAGTCGAGTGGAAAAGACAAAAATAATCAAGGAGCCCGATGACATCTGCTTGCTACCCTCTGTGCCACCATACACCAGCTCACCGCTCAGACAGAGAGATGGAGACATGCGTGTCTACAGTGACAAGACCACATGGTTCAGGAGGCCATTTGTCAAGATGGCCCCATTTCTTTAAAAAGCTCTGGGAGCCACAGCTTGGGGTAGCAAGAGTCTCAGGGAGGATGTCAAGGAAATCAAAGGACATGACATAAAGGGATGGGAAAGGAGTCTCTGCTCGGGGATCCAGAGTAAGCAAACAGAAGGCACAGGGCTGACTAATATTCCTCCGTGAGATTACTCTGCAAGGGCTGGGAAAGCCTGAGTCCGTACAGGAAGAAAGTCCTTAACGTGGCCATGTGAGCAGAGTGGGAACGGCCACGAGCCATTCCAGGAGTGGCTTTTTCTCAGGGAGCTTTACGAACAGCTCTGTGAGTGACTGGCTGACCGGGGGCAAGGCTGAATGCCACCTGCAGGCATTCCACTTGACAAGTTCATTGAGCGCGGGCACCTTATGTAGCACCGAGTGACTGCTCACAGGTTGGCTGGTGGGTGCAATAGGGAGCCTGGCCAGAAGAACCTAGGTTTTCTCAAAGCCTTTGGGATCCTCCTGCCCTGCCTCCTGCTGTGAGCTGAAGAAATTCCTACCTAGCTTCATTGACATATACGGCATGTCTTAGCCTGCTTTCTAGACCGTGAGCTCCGGGAAGACCGGGGTTTTCCGCGCTCACCTCTCTCCATCTACAGCAGTGCCAAGTCGGAGCCTGGGACTGAGAAGACACACACCCTTCCACTCACCACCCACTCACCTGTGGAATTTATCTTCCTGCCCAGCACATCCTCCAGGGGTTCTGGAAAATGCCCGTTCATTCTTATGGTTGGAGGGAGATCTCACATCCTTTAAAAACCTATCCTACCTCAGCCCAAATTGGGCATAGGTAGACATCTAACATGGCCACGGGCTCTGGTCCAGGGATGGACAACTATCCAGGTTGGACCACTCAGAGCTCTCTTTCCAGAATCCTGGATCCCTGTCTCCTTGTTCCTACTTCAAGGGGGGGCTGAAAATGGAGGGCTTGATCGTCTCCAGCCGTGTGGACAGAGCCTGCCTGAAAGGCTGATGCCGACACTCAGGAAGGGGCACAGGCAGCGGGTGAAGGACTGAGGCCAGTGGCATTCGGAGCCCTGGTCCGTCACACCTGCAGCCCAGCTGCCACCCCACCCTTCCTGCGACCGATTTTCCCAGTCCAGTTCAAATTGGGTTTTGTCACTTGTAACACCAAGACTTTTGACTAATACATGGAATGAATTACTAACTGCTGTAATTAAGCCCCCGTGGAGCCTGGAGAACCGCAGGAAACACGTGATCATCGCATTCTTCCTCCCTCACAGTCTTGATGCTTGGAGTCCATGCCTGTCCAAGAAGCACATCAGGCTTGGAACAGAGCTGGTGGGACCTGGGGCTGCCTAATCACTGAAGTCCACATGGGCAGAAATATGAAAAGCCGGGACAATCAAGAAGTTCAGTGCAAGTATCAGAGAAAAGAAAGCCACTGGAATAGAAGGAAAGGTTGAAGACTCAGCAGTGGGTTGATTCTGATCTAGGTACCAAGAAGGAAGCACTTGCTGTCAATGACCTCCCGTGCTCGTGTTTCCTGGCGCAGCTGAGGACGGCACTGCCCCACTGTTGTTGGATCGTACGGAGTCAATATCAGTTCTCAATGTCTGGTTTTTGGACCCGCAGCCTCAGCATCACCGGGAATTTGTTAGAGATGCAAATTCTCAGCTCAGCCCCAGACCTCCTGAATCAGAATCTCTAGGGGTGGGACCCAGCAATCTGTTTTAATAAACCCTCCAGGGGATTCTGATGCATGATGACGTCGAGAACCTCTGGCACACGGTTTGCCAGGTTCTTGGGTTCTGCCAGGACCACAGTATGAACAGTGCCCACTGGGTTTGCATTCTGGCTCAGCCACTTACTATCTGTGCAACCGTGAGCAAGGTCCTTAACCTTTTCAAGCCTCAGACTCTTCCTCTGTAAAACAGAATTAAGAGTGATAGCCATTCATTGTTAATGTGAGGGTTCCGTGAGATGATGCATCCAAAGTATTTAGTTGAATACGCAGCACACATGCTGGTTATTTATATGATTTTGCTGCTGCTCGGACTCCATGGCAGGGCCTGAGCCCAGAGAAACCTCTCCCGTGGGCCTTGCTCCTCTAAAACACTCACTCCCTGCAGCCTGTACTTGTGCTTTCTGTCTAGCGAACTTCTACTTATCCTTCGACCCCTCACCTCCTCTATGACGGCTTCCCAGAGCTGAGTCGTCCTTCCTCCTGCTAAGCACCCTCCATTCAAAGCCATCGGACTGGATATAAACCCTGGCCCTGCCTTCTCCGAGCTGTTTGATCTTGGGAAAGCTTCTTCACCTTTCAATGCCTGATCCGTAAAATGGGACGAGTAATTGCATTTACCTATGGGATTGTTGGGGGGATTCAATGAGGCAATATGTGCAAAGGCTTACAACAGTGGCTGGCATACAGTCAGTGCTCAGTAACTGTTATCTCTGTCTCCTGGAGCCTACCACTCTGCAGGCATAGGACAGATGAGGGAATGAGTGAATGGAGATGGGGCAGGGCTAGGTCTGCTAGGTGAGGTGAGCGAGGGCTTGCCTTGGGTGTAAAACTTAAGGGGCACAATGAACTTCGTTCCAATAAAGCTTGGAATCATTCTAATTAAAAAAGGGTTTCAATAAAACTTTACTTATAAACACAGGCAGATGGCCCATGGCCAGAGTTTGCTAATTTGATTTTTTTAAACATTGCATTAAAATATTATGTCTTGGGGCGCCTGGGTAGCGCAGTCGTTAAAGCGTCTGCCTTCGGCTCAGGGCGCGATCCTGGCGTTCCGGGATCGAGTCCCACATCAGGCTCCTCTGCTGGGAGCCTGCTTCTCCCTCTCCCACTCCCCCTGCTGTGTTCCCTCTCTCGCTGGCTGTCTCTCTGCCACATAAATAAATAAAATCTTAAAAAATAAATAAATAAAATAAAATATTATGTCTTTTTTTTTTTTTTAAGATTTTATTTATTTGACAGAGAGAGACACAGGGAGAGAGGGAACACAAGCAGATGGAGAGGGAGAAGCAGGCTTCTTGCTGAGCAGGGAGTCTGACACGGGGCTCGATCCCAGGACCCTGGGATCATGATCTGAGCTGAAGGTGGATGCTTAATGACTGAGCCACCCAGGTGCCCCTAAAATATTATTTGTCTTGATTACTGAGGCATGGGACATACAACATGATGGCTTAACCGGCTCTTTCCCTTCTGGCTGAACCTCCAAACACAGGCCCTGTGGTTCCCCAGCAATGGGGAGCTCTTCCTTGCTCCCCCAGGAGTCTCAGACTCAGTGACTGAATTTTTAAAGGGGTATGAACTCAAAGCATATTGATGTCTACCTGCAGTTTTCAGATAAAATCAAAGAAGTGTTTATTCATATATACACACACATACTTATGTATAGGTACATTAAGCTTTGTAATATTTTCTTTTTTTTGAGATTTTATTTATTTGAGAGATTGAGAGCAAAAGAGCGGGAGAGCGAGCTTGAGCTGGGGGAGGGGCAGAGGGAGAGGGAGAAGCAGACTCCCCGCTGAGCAGGGAGCCCCATGCTGGGCTTGAAGGCAGATGCTCAATCGGCCGGCCGAGCCACCCAGGCGCCCCTTTTGTGATATTTTCTGAAATTTTCAAGGATGTGTGTGTCCGTAACCAAACAAAATAGAGTCCCCTCTTTCAAAAACATTTCCTTGGAGACGTGATGCATGGCCAGGAGGCTCTGCTGCGGAACATATGTGCTCGCATTTCAGATGCCTTCCTCATCCCAAGAGGGACAGTCCGTGGCCGTGCCGGCTTTTTGCCACGGTTTTGCCTCATTAAGAGGCGGCCTGTTTTGCAGCACATATGCCGTCTTTGTTTGAGGGGCGACTGCTCCCTACGTCATGGGTTGTGCTTGCAGAGACAAGCCAAATGCTGGCCCCGTGCTCTAATACACAGGCAGCTGTGCTAAGAAAAGGGGTTTTCTTACTATTAGAGGACACTTTGCAAACCGTGGAAGGGGATTTCTTTCCTTCTTCTTTTTAATTACCATGGCTTTAAAATGGAAACCATTCGGGGAAGTGAGAGTGGTGTGCTCTGGCAAGTTAGCGACGTGTCACCGCGCTGAGTCAAATCAGATCAAAGGCAGGTTTCCCTTTCTCTTTCAGGCTGATGCTGAAGTCTCCGGACCTTTGTCCTCTGTGGCATGTGAGGCTCTGAGTAGGTCCACTGTGGCTGGACGAAGCCCCAGGAGAGGCTGATGAGGGTTTTGGATCAGACACGATCTTAGGACCCTCCCACACAGCCACTGCCTCGGCCAGGCTCATTAGCCACGAGCCGGGCATGCGCCCATCTGCACTGTGCTCCCTCGAGTGCCCTTTAGAGTTCCGAACCCCAAACTGTTCTTGGCACTCACCCAGCCAGGCAGGCAAGAGCCATGGGCCTTGTCCTTCAGCTCTCAACTTCTGAGTTGTCATCAGAGACGTGCTCCCACCATGCCTCTCATTGTGCCCCCATGTCCCTGGGGAAGCCAAGTGCTGGCCACATGCCACTGGAACCAGCTTCAAGTCAAGCAGCCCCATTCATTCCTGGCTACATCCTGGGGCAGGTTAGTAAGCCATACCAAGCCTTAATTCTCCACTCCGTAAAACAGGGATAATAATACCTACCTCGTAGGGTTATCATGAGACTAAAATTAGATAGCATTCATGAAAACATGCGGCAGACTGGATTATTCTTCCCAATTATCTTTTGCCATCCCTATAAGAGGATTATACGTGCCCACGCACTGCCAAGAGGCTTGCCCTGTGCCCTAGGGGAGGTTCACTTCCTTAACCCTTGGACGCAAGGCTTGGCCGTATGATTTGCTTTGGCCAATGGAACACAAGTACACATGCTACATCCAAACGTGAACTTCAAGAGCCATTAATGATTCTGGTCTTTTTCCTCTGACAGGAGAAGGCCATGAGAATGGGGTGTCCCACAGAGGGACTGCTCCTTCTCCCTGAGCCCTGGAATGAACAGGCTCAGAGCAGAGCGGTGGCCAGCCTGCATCTAATATAAAATATGAGCGAGAAGGAAACCTTTGCTGGGGCTGCTTGTTACAGCAGCATGGTCTAGAGAGACAGCTGGCTGATACATGGTGCCTGTCACAAAGCAGGCATTAGTAAACCTCTGAGCAATCAATGAACACACTGGAGGCCTTCTCCCAGATCACCCAGTGCTTTTGTTTGTTTGGTTGTGACATTCAATCACTAGAATAAATTCAGACTGGCATTTTGTGGCATAAAAACGAAGTGGATTTTTTTTTTTTTTTTAATGGGATGCAAGGCTGACACTACAGCAGTGTCTATAGCCTAGAAACCTCATCCAGAGTTTCCTTCCTGGATTATTCGTTCTCGCTGATAGTATTTTGCATTTGTTGCGTCTTTTTGCTTATGTTTATCGAGCCCTTATTGGAGAGCAGTGTGCTGAGCACCCTACACATGTTCCCGTGTTTAATCCTCACAATGGTGCCCTGAGATTTGGTGATATAGTAAGGGCACAGGGCACCTGGGGGGATGTAAACTTTGCCAGCCTTCTCCCCACAACAATGTGCCATAGTCTGTGAGGATTAGCCTCCTCGTGGCACTCTCCATAGACCACCAGTGGGGTCAGACGTCCCTGCCTCAGTTTCCCCTTCACTGAGTCTCTAGGTGGGGAGGTACTGACATTATCCACATTATACAGATGAGGAAACTGAAGCTTTCAGAAGTAAAAAGCACCCCAGGGTCATCCAGCCAGTCACAGCAGAGCCTGGATTGGAAGCCAGCCTCACCCCACATCAGAGCCCCACGCCCTGTGTCGGCTGGCTCCCGTGTTCACCCACACACTGTGGTCCCTTCTGCCTCTGGCTTCAGCCTGAGGAAAACTCACCCTAAGCTGCACAGTCATTCAGTTTGGAGCCACTGTCTGGCCTGAGCTGTCAGGCCATCCAGAAAACACCCCAGACTAAGGAGTAGTTGGAGAAAAGTGGTATTGGGGCAGTTGGCATGGGGCCTTCAAGAACATTCCTCTTCTGATTGACACCTGTATTTGGCCAAAGTGAAGCCTGCTGACCTGACATTTGCAGGTGGGAATGTGGACCCTGTGAACATTATTCATAGGCCCTGCATTAAGCGCCGATACTATTCAGGAGTTCAAGACGTGGCCCCTGGTCCTTAAGGAGTCCCGCCTTAGTAAAGAGACTGATGTGCAAATGATTAACTAGATGCCAAAGCCTTCTACAGAGGGACAACAGAAGGGAAGATGAGTAGATGTGGAGCAGAGAGCAACTGTGGCCGAACATCGGGACAGCTCCAAGGAGTAGGTCACATTTACACCTGACTTGGTAGAATGAGTCATCCTTCACCAGGCGGCAGCTCAGAAGGGCCTCTTGGAGGACGAGTATGCCCAGAGCAGGGCAAATGGTCCATCCTGGAGCAGTGTACCATGTGGCGGGTCGTAATGCCTAGAAACATCGTTTGAACCAGATTTTGAAGGGTCTAAGTCACAGCCTAAGAAGATCTGATTTTATACTCTGAAAATATCTTGAGTCCAGTCCTAAAAATCGTGCCCAGGAAGGGCTCACACCTAACAGGCAATTCAAGCCTTTCTTGAATGTGTGGGGTTTTGGAGACAAAAGCCTTGAATGGCCTGAGGTTGAAAAACATACTCTGGACACTACGTAGGGTATCAGCACAGAGGGCAACTAGACCTCCCCTTCTCCTGAAAAATTAAGAATAGGATCAACATGGCTGTCTGGAGCTCAGCATGGGTGACAAGATTGATTCATTCACTGAATCAATATTTATCGAGCACCTACTATGCGCCAGGGATGATTCCAGGCATTCGGGAAACGTCAGGGATTAAAAATCCCTGCTCTCCTGAAGTTTTCACTCTAAGGAAACGTTTTAAAGCAGCAAGCACCACTCTGTCTGATTATCCATTTATTAACTCATCTCGTCTTTATAACAACGCCATGAGATAACACTATTATCGTAATTGTACAGGTGGGTAAACTGAGGCTCGGAGCTGTTAACTCATCCGAGGCAGTAAGTGGCAGGGCCGGAATGCACTGCCAGGCAGTGTGCTCCAGAGGTGGGCTCGGGGCCCCTTGCACAGTCCTGCCTCTCTGCACTGTGAGTAGCTATATAGGGGGCTGAATTTTAGTTTCTCAGCTCACTGGGGAAGCTGTCCCGCTTCTGCCTTCTATAAGAATCTATACTTCACTAAGCTCATTTTTAAAAAATATTTTATTTATTTATTTGAGAGAGAGAGAGAGAGTGCACACTAGTGGGGGGAGCAGAGGGAGAGGGAGAGAGAGAATCTCAAGCAGACTCCGCACTGAGCAGGGAGCCCGATGCGGGGCTCAATCCCAGGACCCTGAGATCATGACCTGACTAGGCTCCACATTCTTTGAGGGGAGGAGACACTGTCTTCCTTCCTGAGTGCTCTAAGCCCTGTTCCTCTAAGGGTATGGCCCGCCAGTTTGTACCCCTCCACAGTCCGACACCTGTCTATGACGAGGTCCGTCTACAAATGGAGAGAAAATATTTAGAAACTTTTATAGCAATTTGTCGAATCTGATAAAAAGTGGTACCTGTATTCTGTGGGTTTTTTTTTTTAATTGTTCTAGTAATTTCTTTCACTGTACTTTACAAATTTATTGTTTGGGGATGAACTGGAAATTTAAAAAGAAGAAAATAAAATCTGATTCTTCACCAAGATAGTTAGAGAAGCATTGTTCTCAGGGAGTTCAAGGTCAGGGGCTGGGTGGATTGCGTCCCTGAGAACAGAGAGACCCTACTGGCAAGGTCCAGGAAACATCTGTGGGGGTGCTTCCTATGTGTCACCCTCCTTTCCATTTCTAGCAGGTGGGTGGGTTTTGTGCTCTCTTGGTTGGGGGGAGGAGGGATCGTGGCAGAAGCCGCTTTTGGTTATTGGGCCTTCAGATCTTTTGCAAAAGCCAAAACTCATTAGGGAAATTAAGGTGGGCCTCCTGGGGGAGGGGTGGGCACTTTCCTCCTGGAGCTGACGTGGGGAGCGGGTCAGCTAGGCTGCCGCTGGGCTGGGGGCGGAGGAGAGCTGTAAAAGCAATAATGTGGCGTGTTTAAGGAAGCCGGCTCCCAGCCGCTGACCTGGTCCTCGTCCCCATATAGGACTCAGAAGCTACACAGTCTTCCTGAAGGGGCTGTGGGGGCCAAAACAAGGCATTCGAGGACAAATCAGTGGGGCCCAGTGATGGTGGGCTTCCCCCCACCTGCCGTGGGGGACACAGCACTCTGCACAAGCCTGCATCACAGGGCATCCGCGGAAAGGCTGAGATTGAATTGCCTGCCGGCCCACAGCCCTGAACCTCAGAAGCCAATATAATTTGATTTAAACAAAGAGTTGCTTCTTGCACGTGGGTTTGTGGAGCAATGTTTGTACCCACTAACTATGGGAACAAATTCAGGAGTTTCAATAAAGGAGAAAGGCTCTGGAAGGTTAGGACAGAGGGGGCTGGATCTTTTCAGAGAGAGCAGACCCAGAGGCAAGAAAGCCCCGGGGTGTGGAGTCCTTTTTGGCCCAGATCCCCGCTGTGGAGCCACGGAGCCTTTGCAATCACTCTCTTTGCCTGCAGACTCCTGGCGTTGCTGCTTCTCTAACTTTGCAGGTGTCGGCTGACAGGTTCTATCTTCACAGAGCCTTTCTGGGAGGGTGTGTGTGTGTGTGTGTGTGTGTGTGTGTTGTATGCACACACATGTGTGTGTGCTTGTGCATGTGTGTGTACATGTGCTGTGGACATGTGGACGTGTGTGCTGTGTGTAAACACGTGGCACGCACACATGTGTGTGTACACATGGGACATGTGTACACGTGTATGCATGTCTACACGTGTATATGTGTGCAGTGCGGGCATGCGTGCACATGCATGCATGTGTGTACAGCGCAATGCGTGCACAAGTGGCGTGTACATGCGTGTGCATGTGTGGTTGTGCAGCTGTACATGGGGGGAGGGGCCGGGAAGAACTACGGATCAGAGGGCCTTGCGGTTTCCAATCCTGCAGCTGTTGTTTGCTTTCCTATCCCTGTTTTAGCCCCTACGTCCCCAAGTGTCCCTCTGTCTGTGGCAAACTCCACAGTCTTGTAGCCAGGATAGGAATTGGGTCTCGGGTCACTCCCTAAAAATCCAGGGACCCTGTTCTATCCCTGGAGGAGACCCTGAGACCATCTGTGTGCACACCAAAGGCCTGCCAGGGACAGCCTTTCCTGCTGGGTGTGCTGACAGTGCCGCACAGCTGCCCGGGCGGCCCTGACCGTCACGTCACTCTGGTCACTCTGCGGTCCTCGGGGCCTCCCTCCCCAGATCCCCCACGCTGACTTCACACGGAGTCCCCAGGATCCGGGGCACTGGGAGCCGCTATGCGTGGTGGATGTTGCAGGCCGGACAGACCTGGAGGCTCTTTCAGAAACCCACACTTCCCACCCCCACCCAGGGTACGATCGAAACTGCCAGGCTGCCCAGCAGAGTCCCAACGGCTTCCTGTTGTCACTCTGCCTAGAAGTCCCCAGAGCAAAGCTTCTGCTTGGAGATTTGGTCACTCTTGCTCTTAGCTGAGGCTATAAACAGGAAATGGGGAGAACTGCTTAGAAATGAGAGAGCATTATAATCAAAAGAGCCACCGTTGATATTTATTTTCTCCTGAAATTCCGGTTTCAGTTTCCATTCAGTGGAAGTCAGGAGGGAGGCTTCCCAGCCCCCGCTGGTGCAGGGGCCTGAAGCTGACCACAGACCCGACCTCTAGGGCCACCACGGCCTCTGAGCAAACAAGGAGTCCCTTTCTCCGGGGGAGCTATGCCAAAGAGGCTAATCCTGGGGGCGGTTTCCAGAATCTCTGAGCCTCGGTGCTAACCCGTTCCCCATCTGTCCGTCCATTTACCCAACAGCTATTTGTGGGTAAGCACTGTGTGGCCCTATCCTGCTGGGACTGGTGCAGAGAAAAGGGCCGTGTCCTTGCCTTCCTGAAGTCAGTCTGGTGGTGGAGACAGACACCCAGCCACCCACACGCCCTCCTGCCTGCTCGAGGAAGAACCCCCTCTTAGCCCACTGCGTACCTCAAACCCACAAATCTGAACACAAGCTGGCGGTCCCTGGTACACTCGTTTGCAGTTTTCTGCTCCTGTTAGAGCTTCCCGAAGCAAGGCCCTGGGGGCTGTAAGACATGTCTGCAAAGGTCTGGACACTTCTCCCTTCAAGACATGGAGTCGAACGGCTCTCCCCTTGTCTATTGCTTGGCTTTAGCGAAACACTTTTTTTTTTTTTCAATACTTGCATAGATCATATTTCAATGTTGGAATATACAGTTATTCGACCTCATCACTCAGAATAGTTATTGGTCTCCTGCCTTATGTTAGGTCTCAGTGGTGACTACACGCTCCTCCATCTGACGTGACGTGGCTCTTATTCAACAACAAACAACAATTCCCGACGCGCGGGCACTTTGCTGAACTTAGTCACGGATGGGGCCTTATTAAACTTTCAGATCTCCAAAGAAGAAAACAGTTTGACAAGACGTGGAAACCGAGGCTCAGAGTGAGAGGATACGCCTGGGAGTTCCTTCGCCTGGAAATGACAGTCGGGATTGCAGTCCTAGTGTTTGAAACCTAAGGCCAGAGCAGCCCTCGCAGACACGGTTTCTTTTCATTCAGAAGAACCTACTGGGTCGCTTTTTTCTTTTCATTTCTTTTTTGTGGTAAGAACATTTAAGATATAGTCTCCGTAGCAACTTTCCAGTGTTTAGTACAGTATCGTTAAGTATAATCATAACACTGGGCCTTAAATCCTGACTCGCTTCTAACAGATCGAATGTGGCAGAAGGGATGCTGGGCGACTCTAGAGGCGAGCTTAGAAAAGGGGACACAGCTTCTGCCTGGCTCTCTCTCTGGGGACACTTGTTCTTGGAACCCAGCTGTTGGGCTATGTCCCTGTCTCACGGACACAGCACGGGTAGATGTCCTGGCTGACAGCCCCAGCTCAGGTCCCCGCGGCCAGCAGCACCGCCTGCCAGGGACAAGAGTGAGGAAGCCTTCAAGGTGACCCGAGCCCCAGGCACGGGCTGACGACCACTCCAGGAGAGTTCCGGAGCACGAACTGCAGAGCTGAACTGTGAGAGATGATAGTCTAACAATGGTAATAAACGGCTTGGGGTTAAGCTACCAGGTTTGGGTGATTTGCAGCGATGGATAACCAGAATAGTCCCCTCTTCTGGAAACTCTGGTGGGCCTCTGTTCCTCCGCAGCCTTGCTATTCATGGAGGAGCCAGCGACCAGTGGCATTGGACCCCCTGGGAGCTTGTTAGCCAGGCAGAGCCTTGGGCCCTACCTCATACCCACTGAACCCAAACCTGCACTTTAACAGGACTGCCAAACATTTCACACGCAGGTGAGGGTTTAAGAAGCATCGCTCGCCCTATCTTTTTTTAAAGTACAGTCTTTTAATGCAATGCTTAAAAAATTTCAAACACAAAAAATAATGCAACCGACCCCAACATACCTTTACCACCCAGATTTCATAGATAATGACAGCAAATATATATTCTGTACCAGACGCTATTTTAGTTATTTTACACATAATTCATGTAACTCCATGACGGCCTTGTGAGAGAGCCACTACCATAGCCCTCACCTCTGGTGTCATAGATGAGGACATTAAGGACAGAAGACTAGGTCATTTACTCAAGGTCACACAACTCACAAGCAACAGAGCTGGCATCCGAACGCGGGGGCCTGGCTCTGGGGCTCAATTATTCTTTTTCTGCTGCTTAACACTCTGCCACCTCTTCCCCTCCCGCCACATCTTGTTTATCAAGTCTCCCTTGAAATTGGCCTCCAGTTCCTCCCTTCCTCTCCTCCCCACGGCCACCATCCCAGGGTACCTAGGGCTCCTCCTACAGCACCGGGCTAACTTCCACCTCTCCCGCGGCACCTCCCAGCCGTTTCATGCAGCACCCAGATGACTCTGCCCGCAAACACTGCGCCCACCACCCTCCCTGCCCAAACACCCTCAGCGCTCTGTTCAGCCAGGGCCCTGGCAACCTGGTCCCGCCCCCAGTCTGCAACCAGAAACGGAACAGAGCGCACAGCACCGCCCGGCCTCCATCACTGCACACTTCCGGTTTGCTTACGCATTTCCTGCTGCTTGGATTCGCCTCCTTCCTTGTCTGATCTCCTGGTCCTACCAAACCCCGTCTCAGGCCCCACTCTTTGGCTACTGGTGGTTAGAGGAAGAACACCCATCCCTGAACACCTAGTAGCATCTTGAGTCTCTTTCTAGCTCTTTTTCTCTTCTTTGGGGCTATCTTCAATGGCCACGTACTGCATGAGGCATTTACTTTTTATTGGGCTTCTAAATAGGGAACGTAAAACTTACTGTCTTCACCGTATTTCAGTATACAGGTCAGTGGCATGAACTACATTCACAATGTTGTACAACCATCACCATATCTAGTTCCAGAACTTGTTTTCATCAGCACAAAAATGAAACTCTGTGCCCATTAAACACTCATTCCCTATTTCTTCCTTCCCTGCTCCCTGCCCCCCCAGCCCCTGGTAACTTCTATTGTACTTTCTGTTTCTGTGAATTTGACTAGTCTCATTACTTTAGATAGTGGAATCATACAGTATTTGTCCTCTGTCTGGCTTGTATAACTTAGCATGATTTTTCAAGGTCCATCCATGTGGTAGCACATATGAGAATTTCATTCCTTTTTGAGTCTGAATAATATTCCACTGTATGGGTAGACTGCATTTTGTTACCTACCTGCTGATGGGCACGGCTGGTTACTGGGAATAATGCTACTATGAACACTGATCTCCTGTTCAAGTCCCTGCTTTCAATTCTTTCATGCAGGAGGCATTTAAAAATCTATTCTCAGAGCAAATCTGTGGTAGGGATTGTTAGTTCTACTTCTTAGATGAAGAAAATTAAGTTTCAAGGAAGTTAAGTCACTTGTCCAAGGCTGCATGTCTGGGACTTAAATATTGTTTTCCTGAGGATTCTGATTTTACTAATAAATCCTGGTTCTAGAACAGATGAGAATTTAATTTAGTGAGGATTCCATAACTCTAGGTGCCATGTGTGATCTCTGTTAATTCTAAGGGTAATGACAATGGCCAGAAACAGGTGGGAAAATGACATCCTGTGTCCAGCGAAAGTAAACTGGAAACGCCTTTTCTTCCAGCATGAATCTGGAATCTAAGCCTTCTGATAAGTCAGGGAGGCCCTGAATACACCCTTGCCATGAGAACTGATTCTGCAGCAACTGGGGGAAACCTCTGTGGTCTGAGTTATTTGCCCTAGTCGGGAGAAAATTTTGATTTATGGTTGAGGAATAGAAATAGCTGGACAGTTCGCTTCCAGAAGCAAAGTTGTCCTCAGGTCCAGTGCCCCTGGTTCTGAGCCGGCTGAGGTATAGTAAGATCTCAGTATGATGGGACCTGATGTTTAGGTAGTAGACGATGGGCCAACCTTCCCAGTGCCAGTAGGACTGAGGGGTTTCCTGGGAGGCAAACTTTCAGAACTGAAACCAGGAAAGTCCCAGGCAAACTGGGATTGGCCACCTTAACTTAAAGATCATTGTGCAAGAAAAAAAAAATTCCTCTTGTTCTGTCCCTTTGTTTCTTATTCCCACTTGTTTAGACCTAGCCCCCCCCCCCCCCAACTGGCCCTCCTGCTTCATTCTCTGTCTACAGCAGTCCCCTGGGCACACTGTGCCCTGATCAAAAGTCTTCAACTTTCTTCTGCACTAATTGCTCATAGCAAGGGCCACACTCCTATGCCTATAAGGACCAGACAGGTTATGTCAATGGTGTAAAGTCATAGGAGCCTCTGGGGACTGCAGCCAGGTTGTACTTTAAACTACCAATAGTCAAGGAGCAGGATTTGAGATGGGGTTTGAGGCTTAGAGCAAGTACACAAATGGAAGCCGCATAAATATGTGTTAATATTTAAAAGTTGGAAATCAAGCTCTAAATTATTAAATAAACTCTGTTATCTCCCCCTAAGTTGGCAAATATACTTCATGCTGACTCAGAAGGCCAAGTTCAAACTGTGTTCCTGCATTCCTAGGAGCCCCACATCGAGACCTGGTGGTACAGAGCAAGGTCCTCTGGCCTGTTACCCACATTTCTTCTCTTCTGGCTCCTGGCTCTGTCCTGCATCTCCAGGGGCCTTGCAGCCCATGGTGGACACTCCAGGCTGCACTTCAGAGCTCATCTGCACATCCCCTACCCCCATCACAGTCTGCTCCCCCTTGGTACACCCCTCAGTGTGTCCACACCCTTGGAAGGACAGACCTAGGGAAGAGGCTCATATAACCCCTGGAAGTGAGCCTGGGCCATTCAGGCAGAGAATTCCGAGTCCCGGCCTCTGGAACAGGAGAGGGGTACAGGCTCTGGAAGGTCAAGTGCCCTTGAAGCCAAAGACTTCTCAGCCTATGGAAAAGGGTGTGACCAGAGCAAGGCCCTACTAAAGTCCAGGGCCCAGGAGAGGGGCTCCTCTTGCTTGGGTCTAAAGATGGTACTGATTAGGCCCCCAAGAAAGCAGGTGTCCTATCTAAAGGAGGCAGCTGAACTCAACTCCAGCTAATTCCTGCTTCCTAGGAATGTGGGCCCAAGTGTGACTAAATACTTGCTTTTTCAAGAGAAGATAAAACTGTGGTATGTTTTATAAATCCACATTAAAACCAAACCAAAAAAAACCAAAAAACAAAAACAAAAAAACACAACCCTGTGTGAGTCAATAGAGTAAAGGCCAAACACAGTACATCCACCAGCCTGTCCTTGAACTTTCAATCGGTAACTTCTTCCTTGAGGAACACCCTGTCCCTCCACATCCTGGCCTCAAGCCACTTCTTACGCTCCGTGACCTCAGTTCCTTTAGTCTCCTCCTGTTCTATAAAATTAGATGACCAGACACAGCCTGAGCCTCCCACTTCAGTCCCTTTGATCAACGAGTTCCTTCTGTCTGGAATGCCCTCCCCTGGGTCTCATCCTTGCTTACTGATGGCCACACTCGTTCTTCAAGAGCAAGTGCAAACCCACCTCCTTCAGGACGCCTGCCCTGGTGACTCCTGAAATTCTGGACCTAGGGTCAGGAGACTGGAGTATTCATCCTGGCTCTATGATTTCACACAAGTCACAAGTGCTCTGAGGCTCATTAGGTAAAATGAGCTGATACTCCCATCGACCTTGAAGAGCTACTTCTTGTGAAAGTCAAATTAGTTAATATATGTTTAAAAAATCTAATATAGTTCAGGGCATTTAATCATTACTCAGTAAATGCTAGTAGACTAGGAAAGTGAAATTGAATATCTGACTTATGCTAGCAAATTTTTTTGTAAAGTACTAGACAATAAATATTTGAGGCTTCATGTGCCGCATGGTTTCTTTCCTGACTACTCAACAAAGCATCCCTAGGCTATATGCAAACAAGTGGGCATAACTGTGTCCCAATAAAACTTTATTTACAAAAACAGGCAGACAGCCATATTTGCCCCAAGAATGATATTTACTGACCCCTGCTTCATACCGTTCTCAGAGCTTTCTCTGTGGCCCTCAAAGCTGTTGTTACTATTCCTGCTGAAAGTTAATACTTTAATTCTGTCCCCATTCACCAGGCAACGTCCAAAATACTTTACAAGAGATTTAACCCTCATCACTACTTCATACAGGAAGAAACTAGGCACAAAGAAGTGGCCATTAGACTCAAGAATCTGAACTCTGAGTCATTTGTGCATGTGGGTTCATGCCTTGGGCAGCGTCTGCACAGTCTTATGGGTATTTCTTTTTTTTTTAATTTATTTTATTTATTTTAGAGAGAAAGCGAGAGCATGAGTGGAGGGAAGGGTAAAGGGAGAGGGAGAGAGAGAATCCTCAAGCTGACTCCCCACTGAGTATGGAGACCAATGTGGGGCTTGATCCCAGTACCCTGAGATCATGACCCAAGCCGAAACCAAGAGTTGGCCACTTAACAGACTGACCCACTCAGGTGCCCCATCTTATGGGTATTTCTTGGCTGTTGTTGGATGAATGTGCATTTGCAAAGGACTTTGTCACCCTCTACCCTCCCTCCCATGCATCAGTGGTAATTATAACTACTGAGGACCCACAACAGTGAATCTCCTCTATCAACAACCAGGGACAGCGGGCAAATGACATGGGCCAAGAGCCATGTTCTCTGCTGAATCTATATCTGGCTAGTAAGTACTGAGTTTGATAGCATTCTGCTCTCTCTATTTAACTCTTCCTCTTCATCACATGCCTATCGGAATATGAAACCAACTATAAATGGCAAAGAAAAAAAGGAAATGATTTGATGTGATGGCTGACTGTCCCATGACACTCTGTCTGATCCTTCATAATGGTCAGTTTGAGTAAAGAGCCCTAGCTGTGCCCTGAACACTGCTCTGCATCATGGGGAACTGTCAGAGAATCAACCAAGGGAAAGGCTGCTCTCAGGTGTGGGGGTGGCTGACAAAGTAGAGATGCCCACCTGTATGCTGCAGGTAGTGTGATCATGTGCTCTATCATCCAAACTGGAACACTCTTGAGAGTTAGGCTGGGAAAACATGGGCAAACATGGACACAAGGTCACCTGGTTCAGAGAAACCTTTCTAAGCAGACGCAGAGGAGCCTCTCATGCCTGAACAATACCGTTCTGCCTTAGAGAAAAGAGCAACTGGCCCTTTTCATTCTGGTCCATGATCCCAGCCATAAGACCATGTGACATTCATCCTATACCATGTGTTTAGACTATATCATGCTAGACTTAACTGGAGAAAATCAAGGAAGAATAGGCCCAGTCTGGAAGTATGCGTTGATTACTGGTTCTGAGGAGCTAAAGTCAACAGTCTTAGGGTTAAAACTGGCTCTTGCACCTTGACATACGATAGCAAGTTTAATAAAGGTGCAGTGCTGTGTTTACAATGTAAGTTTCTGGTTGATTTTTAGCTATGTGTTCCAAAGAACTTACCTATTGCCTGAGTGGGTACATGCCTGAGCATGCACAGTATGCATGTTGTGCACTGCACAATTCTAAGGGCACTATTCACATCATACTCTATATGAATGGAGCCTTCTAGGATTCTGCAGTGTGCAACCTGAACAATCATACATGGTAGTCTTGCTGGGACATTCTAGTCCCATTCCCCACCAGCCAGAACTGGTATACCTCAGTAATCTAATCCTTAATTAGCTGGTTACCCTCAGTCTGGTGTCTGCTTGCCTCTCACTTTCAAAAAGTAGGAAGCACCTACCTACCCATACTCTTGTACTATGAGGCACACAAACATGTTTTGACTGTGCTCTGCTGTTAAACTTTCCTGGAACCCACTGATAGAAGTTTAGTCTCTCCTCTGGCCTGACAAGAAAAGACCATGGCTGTCAGCACAACACCAATATCTTCTCTTCTGACAAGGAGGGAGAACTAAAATAATAATTCCCTTTTTAGGGGTGGGGGTAGGCAAGGACACTTGTCCCATCTTTCCTTCTGAGTCTTGGAAGACAAGAGGTGGCATTAAATCTTGATTATGATTCTTGACCCAGAGTCTGGGTAAAGTCAACTAATTTAGAGAGAAAAGATGCTGCTTTTTATCCATTTCTGGAAATAGAAAATGAGTCTTTCATCATAGGAACACAGAGGACGCACGTAAAGTCTTGGCCATGAAGAAGGGGGGCAGGAGGACAGAGGACAGAGGGGAGCTGATAGCAATGGAGCTGAGGCAGACACATGGGCAGTATAAGACGAAGGCACTTGAGCTTGGTCAAGCCTGATGATTATGACTTCACAAAATGTGGAGAGGAAAGGGCCTGTTCTAGATGCGAACCAGACAGCATGAGCAATGCTGGGGGTGAGGGCGGCCAGTGAGGGGCGGGGCTGGGCTCCTGAACTGAAAAGGAGACTATGTTAGGGACCAGTGGGAACTCACCTGTGGAGGAGAGGGGAGATGGAGGAGAAGGTGTTACATTTTAGTAAATTCTGACTTTCAGAGAGAAGAGTCTGATCTTAATTCTGGGAGGAAGGAATAAAGCAGCAATTCTTTGTTCTTATGAAGTCGGGCACTGCCTTGGTGATAACTTGATGAGGCTTCTACACTGGCCATGAAGGCTTCGATACCCCGCCTTGGCCTCAGGAAATGACCTGAGAATTCCCATTTCTCCTCCCAGCATTCAGCTGGCGGAATTTTCTCCTGAGAGATGAAAAGACCTGAAACCAAACTATCTTCAGCTGAACTTCAGCCAACTGTCCCCATTCAGCTGGGAGCCTCTGTGACTAGCATTTTATCTACTGCTTCTAAAGCTCTCTGCATCAACACAAACACACTCATGCTTAGTTAACGATCTGTGGCATACTGCAAAGCATACAGACTAAGGAGCCCAAAGAGAGCTACGAAGGAGCGGAACTGATTTATTGATTTCGTATCCAGTTACACTGGACAATAAGCTATGGGGCACAAGGGAAGGAGCTTATATTTTGCCCAGAGCATCCATCGTCTAGGGAAGAGAAGCACTGTCGTTCTATGGCTCAAATATTTAAGGTTCTTTTCGAGAAACCATCTAGAATAGATGAGTAATGGTGTGTGTCTGCCACACTCACCTCTCGTGAGCCTCTAGGCGGGTATTTACCCACTCTCCAAGACTCTCAGGGTCAGGAAAGAGTGGGGCATGAAGATGTTAGGCATTAGCTCCTAATAACGCCAGTTGTTTTATATTTTAAAAAAGGAATCCGAACTCTTGTTTTCAACCATGGAGGACCACAAGTCTTAGAAAATCAGGTGTTCCCCCACTAGATTTTATACACAGGAAAATGGCCACCAGATGTCTACTGGGCTTGGAAAGACCCTGAAGGAAGGCAGTGATAAGGGGTTTGCCCAAGGGCTCCTCAGAGTCAGGCCTGACACACAGCAGACAGCTGATGTTTTGGTTCTGAAAGGCCAAAGATTTCTGGACCTTTTAGGAAAAACACCCCTCAGCTTGATGTATTTTTCGTTTCTTTTTTCTTTTTCCCTCCCTCCCTTCCTTCCTTCCCTCCTTCCTTCTTTCTTAATTATAGAGAAAGACTCTTGATATTAACATCCACCTAGAATGTCACCCAGAACCACCTTAACAGTCATCTAGTAAAATTACTCATTTTATAGATGAGAAAGTTGGGGCCAAGAGAGGAAAAAGGACTCTTCTAAGTTATACAATCAGTGGCAGAACTAGGACAAAGTCCAGGCCATGGGTCCCTTCACACTAAAAAATGCTGAATCTATAATTTCATGTTTTCTTTGTTTTCAAAACAGACCCAAGAAATTAGCATCCAGTGGTTTGGTAGATAAAGAAGTATCATGTTCCACATTTTACAAACTGAACTGCTCAAACGAAGGAGAGAGAGAGAGAGAGAGAGAGACCGTGCGCGAAATACACATTCAGAAATCTATGCTAGAGTGAGTCCCCTAGTTTTGTCTTATTTTTCTCTTGACCTGATTTCCCTCTATGTTCTTTTCTGCTGTGTCTTTTCTTATAAACTGCCTCAATCACTTTCCTTTTGTAAGGGGAAAGAAAGGAGAAAGGGAAAGCAGAAAGAAAAGTCTTTAGAATATTCCTAATAGAAGCCCTACGAAGTATTATTTTACAGAAGAGGAGACTGAGGTTTGGTGAATTGAAATCAATTGTCCAAGATTACCCAGCTGGCCAATGACAGACCCAGGATTTGACTTTGGTCCTGCTTCCAAAGCCTCCCTTTCTTCTTGGTTTTGTGAGTTGAGACAACGATTCCAGCCTGGACCTCTCCTCTGGACCCCTCCTGCCCACTCTGGGCTCCTCTGTGCTGTTGTCTCCAACTGAGCAGCCCCCATTAGAATCATTTGGAGCCATTTAATAAATGCCCCACTCTTCACGCGCACCAATTAAATCGAGATCTCTGGGGTGGGGCCCTAGTATAATCCTATTTTTAAAGAAATGTTCCAGATTGTAATGTGCAGGAAGCAGGAAAGGAGAAGCAGAGACCTCCAGCATGGCACTTGGTGGGAGAACTCACGGGCCCTTTGAGAAGTCCAACTCACCCTGCAGGTGGGAGTGCATCTCACATGGACAATGGGCTCTTTCAATAGAAAAGACTAGAGAAGAGAGGAATGAGGGAAATAGTGAAGAGAGAAGAAGAGGGAAGAGAAGAGAAAAGGAGAAGTTGAGATGTCCCTGAAGTTGAGACGGTTCTTCTTCCATTAAGATCTGCTTCATCTCTAGCGCCCAGAATTTCACAGCTTGCATTGACTAAATCCCTGACTCTTTGAGAATTAACCAAGAAGTCTCCTGAGCCGCCTGAGTCAGCCCGCTAGAGCTCAGAAGGCATGCCGAACCGAAAGGCAGGAGTCCTGCACGCAGGAGCCAGCCCATCAGCTCCCCCTCTCTCTCGAAGCGCACATCTGAATCTGTAACTCTGCTCAAGTGAGAGAGAAGGAGCCCAATTAGATCTGGCCTCCATCAGTGAAAAACTGCTTACGCCAGAGACGGCTCGAGCTGGAACAGATGTTACTTTTGTTTGTTTAAATGATGGAGAGCCTTATGGAGACTTGAAGTTGGCTGCGGATGTATCCAATTCATTCCTTATGCAAGGCGCAGCGGGACAGGCACCTGGTGTGACAGAAAGAATCTGAAGTCCCGCCTGACTGGGGTGTGAATACCAGCTCTGTGCCTCTGCTCTTCCTTCCTGTGGCTTCAGCAAGTCACTTTGTATTTCTCACCCTGATCTTCGAAGTGGCGAACTGGGATTTTTAAGGGACTATAACGTGATAAGAAGTGTTTCCAAAATTTTAGGGGTAAATGAACGTGGTACTAAATAACACTGAGCCACAGAGGGAAAGAGTTATTACCATTTTGGTTCTCTTTCATGCCATCTGGTTCTAGGAAAGAGATGGAGGTGTATTTCTGACAGCTTTCCAACCTGGCCATTCCCTCCTCTAATAATGAGAGAGCTGGTCTCAGGTAACTGTACGATTAGGCAGCCGTATGCAGCTGGGAATTAATAATGTTGATTTGCCTTTATTTTGACAGTCACTTTTTTTTAAGTTTATCTTTTTTTTTTTTTTGGTAATCTCTACACCCAGTGTGGGGCTTGAACTCACGACCCTGAGATCAAGAGTCACATGCTCTTCTGCTTGACCCAGCCAGGCGCCCCTAGACAGTTACTTTATATGGCATGGGCTACCTATTTAAGGTAGGGCTACAAAGCTACATTTTAAGTAAATTTAAGTCAAAGAACTGGTTAAAAAACCAAATAATGGGGGCGCCTGGGTGGCACAGCGGTTAAGCGTCTGCCTTCGGCTCAGGGCGTGATCCTGGCGTTCTGGGATCGAGCCCCACATCAGGCTCCTCCGCTGGGAGCCTGCTTCTTCCTCTCCCACTCCCCCTGCTTGTGTTCCCTCTCTCGCTGGCTGTCTCTGTCTCTATCGAATAAATAAATAAAATCTTAAAAAAAAAAACCCCAAGTAACGGTCCATAGATGATACATATACAGGATAAAAATAAAGTGGTGCCCAAAAGTCAAAGCTTAGGAAAAACCAAGTTAAGGTATGTGCCAGAATCTCGCACTAAGTCTCTGAGTGTAGTTAGGATTTGGGTGGAATTCAGGGAAAGAAACAACTGAACCTGTTTTGTACTCTGGTTTGCAACCACTCTCTAAGACACGGGATTTGAGCCCGCATATACTGATAGTGTGGATGGGACGAGTCCCACTGACCCCGGACTTCATCTCGCTTCCAGGTTGCCCTCCAGGCTGACCTAACAATCCTGACCTGAAAAGAGTAGGTCCACTGCTCATATTTTTAATTCTCAGTGATTTGGAAATGAAAAGAAAGTGAAGGAAATACAATTATCATCTTAAATTTGATTAGCCTCTAGTTAAAGTTAAAAAAAAAAAAGAAAACACTAGATCGCGTTGATTTTTGATGACAAGCCAAGGGAGGAAAGATTCCCATTTCCTCTGTTCTCTGAATTGTTGATTGCTTTTCTTAATAAGATAAGGGAGTAAACATTAGAGAACATTTCTATTCCATGACCATATAACCTCAGGAGCATGACAAAAGACCATGAATTAGGAGAGGAGAGAATTTAAGTATATGTGAGATCTGCCTCGTATTTTCCCTAAGAAGAGATGTGAAGCCCCTGGAACTATTCGACTGTTGATTACAAAGTTTTTGTTTATTTTTCCAGGAATGAAACTTTTTACCAAAAAGCATATGATACCACAAAGTTCTTAAAATATTACATTTTCATTTAACCTAAGGAAGACAGCGTAGGATAATCTATATACTATAAATTATTGTAGGAGAAGGATTTTTTTCCCTCTTGAGTTGTAAAAGAGCTCACCAGCCTTGGGATAATCTATCATTACACAAGTAGGTGGGTTTCCCTGTCAAAAAGCAAAGGCAGCAGATACTGAGATTGGTTTTCTGCCCACAGCCTGTCCAAAATTTTAAATGCTTCTGTCAGATCCAAATCCAAACATAGTACAAAGCCTTGTGCTTCCAAAAGAGTTCAGGAGATTTCATCTCTAGCCCTGGCTCAGCTATGATCTTGTTATGGGTAAGTCTCATCTCCCACCTGGGACTCATTTGACCCAACCATAAAATGGGTGGATTATGGTAGAATAGGGATGTCAACAGGGGCCAGGGAGGTGACATAAACAAAGGAAGCTGACCAGGAGTGAGATAATAGGAGGTGGTGGTGGTGATGGTGAATGAGAGTAGGGATCCTCTAAAGGGGATAGCCGCCATCAGCTCCAGGCAACTGTTAGCTAGGAAAACAATCGAAGGATAGCACAAGCCTCTTATCCCTGGTGCCTCTCTCACCTTTCATTTATTCCCTCTTAACATGCTTTTCCTCCCTGACCTTCCTGCCACCCTCTACCCCCAACCTTCTCAGAGTCTCCTAGACTTAAGCCCTCTGGGCCAAGTTTCTCAGCGATGCCCATGCCACCCTTGGCTCCTCTTGGCATTGGTCTTCAGTCCTACCCTGGAGGCTGGAGCCTGGGTATCCTGGGACACCTTGCCTCGGTTGTATGATTCTTTCCCATGGGCTTGATTTTGCCCTAAGTAGTTGGACACAACTCTGTGCTCTCCCAGAGAGTAAAGCTGTTCAGCACCAAGGCATGGGGCTCTGTGCATGGAGCTCTTTGCACACCCACACAGCTTGGAGCCTGGTGCCTTCCAGTGCTCCCAGGAGGAGGCATCAGAGAAAGATACCCTGAGTTTAAATGGCCTGACACCCTTCTCCAGGGAAGACCTGTGAGCCTGAGCCACAGGGCTGGTGTATACTTGTTTAATGTGTAAGCAAGAGTAGAAGAATGTCTAATATATAGTGGAAACTCGTGCAGAATAAATAATAGCTTTGAGACATTAAAAAAAAAGACAGAGTCTCTAAAATCTAGAGAAGCTGGAAATCCATCCTTTTAACATGAGAATTCTCTTATTATTTTTGGCAATGAATGAAAAGCTACTTGGAAGTACTATGCAGGCAAAATTTACATAGCCATAGGCCAAATTCAGCCTATGAATAGCCATTTTGTGATGTCTGAGCTTGATTTTCTCTTTGAGATCTGGTAGCCTGAACTCCTAAGTAGCAAATCTTGGCTTTTGTGCATTGTCCATGAAGTAGATGATCTGACACGGTTTGAGAAAAGCAGGAGAGGAGCTGGGGAGGTAGTGGTGCTGCAGAAGAGGTGACATAGCCTAGGTCCGAAGGCAGCTGCAAAATGCCAGCACTGTTCCTCTTGGCTGTTTGCAACATGGGCAATTTAATCATTATATAGCAATCCTATCATCAACAACAACAAAACCACCTTAGCTGATTCAGAGAGGGACATGCCACTCCTAGAGTTTACAGAGTTGTTTGGGTAATTTTGTGAATCCTCTTCCTAAGTGGGGAAGGAAAAACGATCAAGCAGTAATGAACCGAGAAGAGAACAGCACATGATTCTACCCTCTGCTTTTCTTTTGGGATGGAAGTCTGCAGAGACACCTCCCAGCCTCCAGAAGGCGGTGATATTACAGAGCTTTTGCCTGAGTACGTAAAGGCGCAAAATAAGAAGTGGTGCCATTTTGTGGTTTGGTTTTGGTTTTTGTTTTTGCTTAGACAGCTCCATTCTCCAAATCTTCCTGTGTCCAGCCTTAGCTGCATCCTCACACCACTTTCATGACAGAGAGCCTTCTGTGTGGAAGTAAGTTAGAGCCGGGCTTGAAACCTGTCCTTCCCACCCCCACCCCAATTTGTAGCCCTGCTACATTGGGTGAGGTGCTTACTCTCTTAGTAACTCAGTTTCCTCACATAGAAAGGGGAACAATAGCAATGTCTCCCTCATCGGGTGGATGTAAGATCATAGGAAATCCTGCACACCCTAGGGAAATGTGTTGGTGGTACTGAACCATGTTCCCTTTCAAAGTTCTTATTTTCTTATCTAAATTCCTCCTGCTATATTTGGAGTTTTGGTCATATTTTGCCCTCTCTGATGGAAAACGATCCCCAATAGAATTATTAGATTGAACTCTGTGGGACTGTCAACATTCAACACTATTGATCTCTAAAATGTCAAGTTCATATGGTTCAATGTAAGACAAAAGCAGTCCCAAACCCAAAGAAGGGAAAAGTGGCTTCCATTTTTACGCTGGTTCTGAAACACACCAGAACAGCCTATACTCTTTACATTTGGGAAAGGTAAACACTTTGGTGGAGGGACAGACACTCTCATCACATGTAAACTAACATTTGTTATCCACTTCCCGCTTACCAAGTGCTTTGCGTAAATATAATTTCCTTGAACTCCACAACAACACTGGTGGTGGATATAAACACACAGTGTGTCGCTGTTAGTATGCCCTAGGTTATGGGATGTGTAATGTGCCCATGTGGTTCTGGCCCCCATGTCCACACCCTAAGGAGTATTTCAATTAACAAGGAGAGTAATATAAAGAAAGCCCTGCCTTCCCTGTATAGGATGGCTCAGGCAAAATGTAGTTCCACAGACATTTGGGTCACATGCTTAGATGCTTCAGGACCACCCAGTTCTCGTATCCCCAGCACTGCTGACAAGGATGAGATGTCTTTGAACTTCTTCAACTATCTATCGGTCGAAACTCTTGTTAATTTCACTTGGCACTTTGAGCTGTCTACAAGGTACCCTTCACGCTTTAAACGTTCACGTTAACTTCCATATATAAAGAGATGAAAAACAAAATCTACTATGAAACCCAAACAGATGAGAACTCCCCAACTGATTTCTTTTACTCCATATCCTCAAAGAAAACAAATTTCTATGACAGTTCTACAGGCGGTATCGCATCTGCCCTTTGTCCATTCTTTCATATAATACCTTTTCAATTTTTTATTGAGTACCTACTATGTGCCACGCCCCGTTGGAGGCCAGGGATTAGCCCACTACAAACCTGAGGGCCAAATCCAGTCTACTGTCTGGTTTTTATAAATAAGGTTTATTGGAACACAGCCACCCTCTTTCATTTACGTGCAGTGCGTGGCTGCCTTCTGGCAGAGCTGAGGAGCTGGGACAGAAATCATCTGGCCTGCAAAGCCAAAATACTATCTGGCCATTTCCAGAAAAAGTGTGTTGAACCTACTCTAGATAGAGAAGATACAGTGGTAAATAAGAATAACCAAGTCCCCAAGTGTCTTCAGACGCTCCTGTTTCTAAGACTGCAGTGGAGGAAACGCCTACTGCCTAGGGGGCAGCCCAAGCCTGACCCACGGGATCACCGTCCATGCCACTGCTACGGAGCGTGCAAGGAACGAGAAAATGGACGACAGGTGTGGAGACAGATGTGCAAGCGCAGGTGAGAGAGAGGAAGTGCTGGGAAAGTGGATTAGTGTGGAAACCAGCTGGAACAGGCAGGCCACAGGGATGTCCCCTGCGGGGCCCCCAAGCCCGCGGACGGGCCAGGAACCACATGTATCAGAATCACCTGGAGACATTATTAAAGACGCAGGTGAGCAGGCCCCACCCAGGAACCTGAACGTGGGTTCCAGAGGTGTGACTGAGCTTCCACCTTCTGAGCGGGTTACCCCACGTGATTCTGAGGCACGCTCCGGTCTGAAAGGCCCTGGATTAGGGTTTAGGGTTAGCGAGCGGTCGAAGGCGCTCCCGAGGCGGTCTGGCCTGAGCTCCACTCGTGGCAGGTGGGAAGGGGAAAGAACCGGAGCACAGGCACACGGAGGCGGATGCAGTGAAAAGGCCGTTTATTGTCTATTAATACTGTACAGAGGAACAGAGAGAAGCTACAAGTACAGCATTGGCTGTCACTGGCAGTGTTATTTCTGAAGTCAGTTTTTGTTTTGTTTTTCATCTGAAGGAAACAGAACAGTCAAAGTACACTTCAGGTTACAAAGTACAGCAGCTAGCCCAGCAAGTCTAATTCAGAGTCAGCACGACAGGCTCCCACCCCACCCCCCAACCAACCACAGAAATGGAAATATTTACAGAGATGTCACTCACCCCGAGTGAGCTGCTAAAGCTGAAAATTCCATCAACAACCTACATTCACTGAAAAGCTGCATCAGACACAACATTTTCTGGAACCCCTGTGTGATTTTAACTCTGCTAAGTCAGGAGCTTGAGAGGAGGAAAGAATGTTCCAGAACCCCTCAAAGGACAGACCTCTTTCTGCTCGCCAGAATAGGAGATCACAGAATTGGAGTTGGAGCCGCACAACTGAACGGTTCGGATCAGGCATTGCCTGGTGGCTTCTCTGTACGGAAAGACTGGTTGCAGAACCAAGGACCTGGATTGGATGCCTCCCTGCCCGCCTCATCTCAACACTGGGAGGCTCCTGCAGTGATAAAAGATGGAGCATATCAGCTCTCCCTTAGCACCTTGGGGCAGTTGCGTAGCTCTTTCATTTTGAGAGCCGTCTCCGTGACACTGATGTCATAGCTGGGCTTGAGGGATTCTAGTCATGATGGAATCGAAATGATTTGCATGGGAACTGGAGGGGTTACTTTTCTTCAGTTGGAGAGAATGCTTATGACCTTGTGTTGTTGGAAAAGGCTCTTGGTCTTTTAGGGTCATAGAAAAAGGGCCCATCTGGGGCGAGGACGCTGCCTGGGAAGAGAGTCTAACAGGAGTGGTGAGCAGACTCTGAGGCTTACGCTGCTCTGTCCATCAGACAGAGGAACAGGTGTGGGTGAAGATCTTTATGAAACAGAGTTTGATTGCAGTGGGAGCTTGGCAGAAAATTGGGGGAAAAAATCCAAGAACTCTAAAAATTCAGAATCTCATTAATGGATAGAGAAAGACAATTCTTTTCTGTCTACTTAACTCTAAAAATGTGGTGCAGCCCCATTGGTATTTCAAGGCCAAAGATGCCTCCTCAGTTTTATATTGTTGGTTTATACATTTATGTATAAACAGTAGAAGGCCAGAGGCTTCTGACTCACCATTTTACCCATATCATTTATACTATAGTGAGTAGTCCCTTAACCTCCAATGCAGTGATTAGTCCTTAAATATGTGAAATAGTTGGACTTTGATCATTGCTGGGGTGGGCTTACATTTCAAATGGCTATCCCCTTCCAAAACATCATTATTTATCATTAAAGTGTAGCCCAGAGAGCTGTCAAGCCATACAACATGGTTTATCTAATGACAGGCATAGAAAGCTTGATCTTACAACCTAGGTCTGTTTGGAAACACTGGATTTCATGCAGTGCAGGCACATGGGCAGGCCACAGGACCTTTGATCATGCCTCTCAAGGTCTGGGCTTGTGCTACAGAACTCACCAGAAAGTTACCTTAATGGAATGGAGAAATAACTCAATCAAGGGTGTTTTCAAACTCAAGCTTCATAATGCATATAGATTTCATTATAAAAATATCATTCCTTAAAAAAATACATAAATGTAAAATATTCCATTTCTAATCGCCACTCCTTACTCCCACCCCTATGTACTCATCTTAGACTATCATGAATGGGCACACCTCTCAGTTATGGCTCAATCACACCATTTGAGTCCATCCCTCTTGCTTTTTCAAGTTATGCTACTTGTGCTTAAAAATATGCTCCCAGACCCAGAGAGGGGGTCCACAAGTTCCCCCCCTCACTGTGAGAAGGACTGCGGAAGACAGTATGCCCCCTGTGGTCTGCCCAGGAATGTCAGAGCGTGATATTCAGACCCAGACGAGAACACAGGAACATGCTTGGTTGATAGATGGGCACAAAGTCCAAGCTATGTCCACTTTATTCCCTCTGGGCCTGACCTGCAAGGTTCTGCCTCAAGGCTCCTGTGATGAAATTCAGAGCTCTGAAGAGGGCTGGGTAGGGGCGGGGAAGAGAATGTTGTGTTAATACAGCTTTGGAATACAACCTGCGGTTTTGTTTTTTGTTTTTTTTTATAAAGGACAGAAAAGAAGAACATAAACAGCAATGCTAAGGCAAACTTTCAAACGGCACATCAGAACTCTGTTTTGTCGTTCGTCTTGTTCACAGGACAAGGCAGGTACATTCTGTAAACACACACACCATACAGTACATTAACCATAGGAAAATAAAAAGAAAGCCACCCTGTAATTCTTTTCTTTCTGTATTTCTGTTCTTTCACTCCAGAAGGACTGCCTGAAGTCTAGGGAGAATTTTATGGTTCATGACATATACTTTTCTTTTGATAAAAATGCAGTGACTTGCAAAGAAGAGCCCCCCGTTGACTAGGAAGAGGCATTATGGGGAGAAGATGACCATTTACATTTCAACCTATAGAAACTTAGAAAAGAGTCACGAAATATAAAAAAGTTATTAATTTTCAGGAAACATTTTGGCTCCTGCTTAGTAAAAGAGAGCATTGAAAAATTGGTTTTTTGTTTTTTGGTTTTTTACAAAAGTTAAGGCTGTCCAGATCTTTGATGCAGAAAGTTTGCAATCCCCAAAATTACATCTTGTATTTTCAAGTTGAAAGCAAGGTTTCAGGCTATGGTTCTGACCTTACGTTAGACTGGAGCGGAGAGGGGAAGCAGAGGCCTAGTTCAGTCATATAAAAATTAGGGGGGGTGGATGAGGCTGGTCTAAGGATCCCCAGGGAAATTGCCCTTTGAAACTTTCAGGATGTAATCTTTATTTTATTTTTTTCTACATTCAAATAATAAGTATGTTGGGTTTTGTTAAAATGGGCATTTTATCATGGAGTTCGCTGAAGCTATGAAAATACAGACACATAATTGCATTGTGCTCCTCACAAAAGCCTGACTTTTCTTTGTCCTGAGAAAATGCAGGCCAGTTTTCCTGATAAGACCAGAAGGCTGTACAATGAAAGTCAACTGGCAGCAAGAATCAAAGATCTCATCTTGCTGGTTTCCTGGAGTTGTTTTGTGATATGTACCATAACTCTGTTTACCTGCTGGGTTGGACTGTCCAACAGGACAAAGGATATTTGCTGGTTCTAGCCTCATCAGTGGAATTCTAGATACCTTGATACATGGTAAATTGAGGAGCTTCTAAAAGATTGCATATTTACAAAGTTTCAAAACTTCTTTGTTGTTTCCATAACTGGAGGTGCATGTTGCAAAACTTAAAACTGCTTGCCTTGGAATGGTTTTCACTGTAAACAAAGTAACCCTTTGGGAGATGAGACTATTCCCACAAGGAATGGGCCCTTTGGTGAGCTGAACTCCCCCGTGGGTCCAGTGACAAAGACAGATGGCTGAGCTTCTAGATTTTTGGCAAGAACGATGACAAAAAGTCCTCTGTGAATACTTTGTCTATGTTCACGTGTTTTAAATTGACAGGCCTAATGCTTTTTAAAAAGGAAGAGCTGGTTTAGTGGTTCGATTTTTGCCTCTGTCACCATATTCCTTCCCTCCTCTTTTGCTATCCATTGGTTCCCTGGCCTTTGATAAATGGTCATTTCAAGGGCGTTCTGTGGTCCCTTGAAATGAAAATCTGCCGGAAGCGAAGAGAAATGAGTTGTGTTTGCACTTGGCCTGAACGTTTTGCTCCACAGAGGATACTGTACCTCAGTGTTTCCCCCTTTTATAAAAAACTTGACCCTAACCAAAATAAAACATTCTACTTGTATGTAGGAAAAAACACATTTATGACCAGGAAGTAAAATGGAGTTGGTGGGAATTTAAAGCTGATACGTGTATATTAGCAGTTCAAAAAGGAGTCAAATCAAATGAACTCTAGAATTTGAGTTTCCTGAAAGTCTTTGAATATTTTCAGGTTGCTCAGGAGGCTTCAGGAAACCAGGCTTTGGGTTTGACCAGAAGGGAATTCCCTTGCTCCTCATCCTCTCTACCCCCAGTATTAACTGACATCGCTGGACACTGTCAAATCAGTTGTAGAGACAACTAATTTTGCTTATAGAAGGAATTAATAGAATTAAGGGCAAAAGAGGTACAAGGTAAAAAAAAAAAATTCCCCTTAGTCTGTCCTATTGCACATCAGAGAGAACAAAGGCGAGGATAAACAAGTCATCGAGATTTGTCAGGCTATGTAAGGTTAAACTTCACCATTTTAACCATTAAAAGAACTTCAATTCAATGCCACTGAAAATCTATCTATAACAAATGAAGTACCCCTTCTTTCCCTCTTTCTCTTCTTTCCATTTAAAGGGGAACTGGTTATATAATTTTAGAAGATAATCCAAC
The DNA here is from genome assembly GCF_024610735.1 of Ursus americanus. Lineage (NCBI taxonomy): Eukaryota > Metazoa > Chordata > Mammalia > Carnivora > Ursidae > Ursus > Ursus americanus. The sequence continues at coordinate 22,577,523 of NC_142144.1, forward strand.
TAACCACTGGCTCAAAAACCGTGGTTTTGCAGCTTCGTTACTGGTTCTCTCATTAGTCAGGTTATGGAAGTCAATACCCTGTGTCTTTGGAGGTTGTGATACCGTCCATAATAAAGTTTGTACAGAGAGAATAATGGCAGGGAAGGCAGAAAGTTCTCATTCACGACACTGAGGATATTTTCATTACGTAGTTACTTGTTGCTGTAGGTGAGATGATAGGTCTCATCCTAGAAAAGTACTGGCTGAGCCTAAATCCTCTATTTTGATAGGAAAATGATGCACGATAAGCAAATATATGTCATATTCAAACAAACCATTTACTATGGCCACGTATCATTTTAATAAAGGTAACATGTCTTACTTTAAACCATTAAATGATAAGCTTTCAGAGTAAAATTATCATAAAGAGACCTCTAATTCATATAATTTGCTAATCCCTATAATAATAACTGATGAAAGAAAGTGCAGATTATCATTAGTCTTTCAGATCTGTTGTGTAGGGTTGCGGTGAGAGGGGCAGGTCAGTTTCTTCACGACGAACTAGCTCACTAGGGAAGGACACGGGTAGGTCGTTTCTGGGAATTATCTGTCCTCGAAGATTCTGTTTATCAAACAGCAAGCTCAAGGGTTCTACATTCTACCATTTCACTCACTAACTGTGCTTTTAAAAACTCCTATTGAATAATTTTAATCCGCAAGTGAGTAAAAAAAGATAAGTTACGGTAAACTTTTAGATTGTTTCTGTATTAAATAATTAAAATAATAGATTGTCCAAACATTGAAACTGTTTTCATTTGCTACGTAAATAGGTTTATCTGGCATGTCATTCTCTTCAACATTTAAATGAAGCCTAAGTGACCACTGACCGAGGAGCGAGACGAGCGTGAAGCTGAGTGGGGAGATTTCTAGGCAGCAGGACCAGTTCAGTCATATAAATGATGTTATTATTATTAACATATTATTGTTAAATAACCAGATGTTATTCCAAGATAAGACAGCAGCTTTATCCAACTGCAGCTGCTTTGGTGAACCTGAGATTACTTAGAGGGAATCCCCTCTCCTATTCAAAAGCAAGCCATTGATGGAATCATCTCAGGAGGCAGAATTTAGCTCCTTTATTTGTCCCTTCTTCATTTTTTTTTGCTTACCTATTGGTGATAAAATGACCTAATTTGTGCTCGTTGAAATGTAATTACTTGAGAGAAATTAACTTTGAACAAAAAAATATCATTTCCCCCCCTTTCCATTTGGAAAAAAATATAAGCTCAAGTGAACAAATTTAAAGTAATAACAGTTAGATTTAACACCGAGAAACCAATTAAGGATAAATTTAGTTGGTTCCATAAAGAAATTCTCTCAAGGCTACCTTCTATTTTTCTTGTCTGCTTTCCGCAGAGGTTAGACTTGAGGGAGCATGACTTATTGTATGTTTTTAAAAACTATGTTCCGTGGAACATAGATACATTTTGTGAATGATTCACAACAGTGCTATGACTATCTGGGCAAATAACTTCAAGTTAAGAGATCTGTTATTAAAACCAGTTAAAATGTTACATCTTTATTTTATTACTGTATTATTATTTTACTCTATTGCTTCCCTTTGGTTTTACTACACATGTGGCTGTTTGCTTTGGGAGAATGCTAAGAATTGATTTAAAGAATGGTTCATTGTATTCTAGATTAAAAAAAAAAAAGCACAACTATTCCTTGATGTTCTGAAATCTCCATAAGTTTTGGAAACATGCCTTAAGAAGTTAGCTCAGCTCTGTGCCACTCAGTCGGTACTTGTGGAAGGAGTTTAAGTACTTAACGTGGAGAAGACAGGTCTTTCTTACACATTTTTTACATTTTCAAGCTTATTCTGAAGGGTGGGTAACCCTACATGGTGATGTGATGGGAACCATTCTCTTTCTCATGGGGGACAGAAAGAAAAGAGTCCAGAAGTAAGGCTCTGTAATGAAGCGGGTAGGGGAGATGGACAGGTAAATTCAGTTCCAGCACCGTCCATCCACAATGAAGTGGAAGCTTGGCAGCAACCATGATAGGTCAGAAAGACTGTTCTAGAAATATGGTCACTGCAGAGATACTCCTCAAAATGATCCCTTCGTTGAAAATAGATTAACATGATCCGAAAATATCCGTGAAAAAGAAAACAATATAAAAATTTACATTTTTTTTTCTGAGAGAATAGAAGCAAGGCTCATGGATATGCCTAAGTTTAGAGATTACTACGAATGCTCAAAACAATGTTTGTTTCATGTCCTTAGAAAATTAAAAATGGTGCTTCGTATATAAAGGGTCCACCAGTTAAGCCGCAGAAAGAGACAGCTGCTGATGGGCAGGTGACGGAATCAGTCCCTACATTTCAGCTGTGACAAGCACTGGGTTCCTTTTCTTTCCCATCAACTTCATTGCAGTTTTAACAGAAGGAAAGCCATATTTGCACAATACTGTAATCCGTAAGCTTATGTAAGGCAGCAAAAAGCATCACCCTAGATTGAACAGACTAAGTAAGGTCCACTTTTGGCCACACTAGCAACCAGCTAGAGCCCACAGCATTTTGCCACACAAGATATGAAAGCAAAGATCCACAGCAAGGGAGGCAAGTGGGAAGTCAGCGACGTGGTGACGTGTGACTACGTTATAGGAACACGCTACAACATGAAAGCCCCGGTGCCGTGGGTTCAATTCCAGTCAAGTGAGTTAAGGCTACTATGGAACTGGCTGATGTGAAGAGTCCATTCCAATCGAGCAGTAAGAAATTGATTCACTCTTGAAGACATAAGGAAAGGTTTAGAGGAAAAGCAAGTTCTCGGAGAGAGTGAAGCACACACATGCACGTTGTCTCTCAGGTGAGGAAACCGGAGAAAAATGAGAGGGGGGAAAAATAAGAGAGACCCAAGCAATCCAACTGCAAGGCAAGGCAGGTGTTTGCTTCCAGTTCACAGTATTGCAGTTAGTGGTACAGTGAGGTCTACGAAGTGGTGCCGAGCACAGAGGCTGCCCAGAAGAAAAGGGAAGAAAGAAGTGGTCACATGACAACACAGCATTGACAGCGCTTTTTCTTTTGGGTACCTGGGGCTGGCTCTGTGGCCAGGCTCTCTTCCTTCCCTTCTGGGGATGAGGGCTCTGTGGTGTCTGAGACCAGCCTCCCGGACACGAGCTCGGCTGCATTGCCATCGATGGTGGACACGTCCGTCACGGTCTTCTCCCTCAGTGACTTCTCATCGTCTTCATCAATGAGGACCAATTCCGCCTTGATGGTTTCATCATAGCCTAGCACCTTCTTAGTCTCCTCTTCATCCTCGATATTTTGGTAGCCCATGAAAATCATGGTGACTGGCTGATCCAAGTTGGCCTCGGGCCCTTCGGTGCTGGGGGCTTGGGGCTGCTGCCCTGGGGTCCCGGAAGAAGGATCTTTCCTAGACTTATGTACCATTTCTAACTTGGCTTCTTTGCAGAGCATGTGTTCCTTCGGGTGGCTGAGGCTCCCGTCCGCGATCACAGTTCTTTCTGACACGTGCCCTCCTCTGAAGCTCGATTGTCCCGCCTTCTGAATAAGCGCTTCTACGTCCTTTGAGCTTAACTTGTGCACTCCATTTTCTACCACAGTGCCTCCCGAGCGCACCTCATACACTACTTTGGTACCGTCATCATAGACTTTGACTCCTCTCTGATGGACCCCCTCTGGGCCAATGGTGGATGCAGAGAGAATCTTGGTCTCTCCTGTTTGTTTGTCTTTCTCCACATTAATTTCCATGGCGTACACAGCTTGAATGAAAACAAGAGAAAGGAAGTGCATGTTACAACAAAAAAAGCCAGTGAATGGTTAATTGCCAAACAGACAAAAAAAAAAAGGTTCTGTGCCCTTTCTAGTCTAACTGCCGAGCATCTTGAGTGTTAGAGTGAGTGCACAGTGTGGACAGAGGTGGTTACGTATGTGTTGTAACACAGCAGCTTAATGCACTGGGAAGCCAGATGTACACAGTCACTATATGTCTCAGTGGCACTTAACACTTTCAAGGAAGATCTGCTAACAGAAGACCGCAAGTGGCTGTGTAGACCAGTGTAAGGAAATACAGGGAGGCTGAGAACATGCAAGTTTATTTTGACTGACAGCTTACCCTAGGCTTATAGACAGTTTTAAAGGTCCTGGCTAGGAAGTATTATAATTCCAAATTCTTAAATTTTTTTTTAACTCTTTCACCAAGTGTTCTACTGTTTTTTTTCTGCATTTCCTTTTATTGTGAATGGGGAATATGCAAAGGATTTTGCAGGTGGGACATGGCTATCCTCCACTGTACTGTAAACTAGGCTGTTTACAGGAACTGAAGTTACAAAAGCAGTCAGGTCACAGGCTCTGAGAGTACTTCAATCACTGAGCTGGGTTTCTGAAACAAGAACTAGAAAAAGAACAAGACGGAGGTAGCAGCGTCCCATGGCACTGGAATTTGAGGACGATGATCTGAGAAGGCCTCTTTCTTCAGCCATGCACATAGTGCCGAGTCCTCGTGATTCTGCCCCACACCGTCTTTCTCCTCTGTCACCTTCTCTCTCTTCCACTGCCATTACTCAACCTGAGACACTATTTCCGCTTCCCTAGATTGTGGTAAGGGCTTCCCACCAGCTCCCCCCGTCCAAACTAGCCCTCTCCAACTCATCCCGAATCCTGCTGCCAATCTGGGATTCCTAAGGACCTGCTCTTCCCTGTACTGTAGTCTTGTGTGACACTCCATCCTTTCCAATCTGTTACCTCCGAGGCTCCCTGTGAGGCACACATTCTGGATGCTGGGACGCCAAGCACTGGTCCAGGAAGCCAGCTGTCCCTAGGCACGCTTTCCCTGGATGACCCATGGATTACTTCAATCTTCACAGCTTCAACACTGAACTCACCTTCTCTAAAAACTCCTCCATAGTCTTCTTAGTTTTAAATAATACCAGTACCACATAGTCTCTCAAGTGAGAAGCCTCAGAATCACACCTGATTTGTCCTTTTCTTCCTAATTTCTTCCACAGCCAAACAACTGTAGTGAGTCACTAATTCCATTTCAGACCTCTCCCCATGCACCTTGTCCCCACTGCCTCTACCACCACTGCCTTGGGCCAGGCCCCCCTCTGCTCTCCGCACAACCGCTTTGCCCCAGTTCTTCCTGCCACTTCTCAGAGCAAGGGGCAAACGTAGCCCCAGGCTTGTTTTTAAAATATTATAAAAAGGAAATGGAAGGAAGGAATCAAGGAAGGGCGGGCAGGCAATTTAAGAAAGAGGAAAGGAAAAAAGAAAAAAAACCCAAATAGGTGACAGAGACCATATGTGGTCCGTGATGTCTGAAATATTTACAATCAGGCCATTTATAGAAAAAGTCTGCCGACCCTGCTAGCCTGTGCTCCATCCCGCTCATAGCACCTTCTTCACAAACCCTACGTGGGTTCCTTGTGTCTGTATAGGATAAACACCAAACTTCTTAGGTTGGCATATAATCCTCTCGGGAATTTGTCTGCAACTTCCTTTCTAGGCTTGTCCCTCAGCCCCTTTCATTCCATGTACACTCCAAATATAGCAAACTTCGTTCGCATTATTTCCAGAACTCAGCACCCTTCCCTGCCTGGTGTCTCCCTGCCTAGCCTGCTTTTCCCACGGGAACATCTCTGGTTATCATTGCCTTTGAGCCCCTACCTCTTTCTGAATAATTTACACCCTCCCCAACTCTGTTAAGAAGATCGAAATGATCTTTTCAACTGCTTCCCTTTTCTCTGGCACAAATGACACCATCCCACACCTAAACGTTTCCTGTTTTTAAAATTCCCTTCTCGTGAACTGGCCTTCTTTTGAGAGTTTCTATCCATCCAAATATGACCTATCCATCAATGCCCAGTCAGCTGTCGCCCCACTTCCAGAAGGTTTCCTTGACCCTTCCATCTCTAAGTCTTCTCTCTCTTCTTAAGGCTCTCTGAACACGTCTAAACCTTTCTGCAGGCACGTGACACTTTCCACTCAGTAGTATACTTATTTGTGGGAATGTCCTATTAGTTCCACGAATCTGTAGGATCGCTAAAGGCTGACTTTTTGCCTGACATCTTTCTACGATTTCCCCTCCCCACCAGCACCTACCTTAGAGCCTTTTGTATACACGGTGCCTGATACACAAATTCCTGTGAAACAAATACTGCTAATCGAAAAGTCTACTTCAGTTGCCTTAATCTAGTCGCAAAGACTTGGTATTACATGACACCAATGAAATGTACACACAGTAATTAATGTTTGAACTGGTTAGAAAAACAGCAATGATACTATTCCATCTGCTTGGGTAACAAGATACAGTCTGTTCACAGTTCACACTTCACCAAAAAGATTGTGAAGCCAGATCCAGTGCTTGATTTTCCTCATGTCCGTTTTGAAAGTTTCATTTATTCAGCACAAAGATCTTGAGTTTCCTTCAGTGACACAGTGAGAGGCCAACCGATATTTGTCATGGAAGTACATGGGCTCACACAAGGATGGTGACGTCAAGAGAAATATTTGTTTCGGTTATTTCCTCATTTCCCACCAAGTGTGTCACCAGAGAAATAGCAGAGGCATTTAAAATTGTACATGGACTCCAAAGCCCGTTCTTTAAATATTACACTTACATTAAAAAAGCACAGATTTGGGTTAAAATATTAGGTCCTATCACTATTAAAATACTCACGGGACATATTTATAAATAAGGATGATACTAATGATTGCCAGTTACAGGTATAATATCTAATCACCCCCCAAGCATCCAGTAATATGTGAACAAAATGACACATTGATCTGTAATCAATACAGACTATGAACAAAGCACTTCTAGTTTTAGATCCATAGGTGACTGGGGACAAGTGATTAACATGGGAATCTTTACAGATGTCCTCCTTCTTCTTCTGCTCACCAATGAGAATGCTGTCATTGTTGGTCCAGTTTTCCTCTCTCCACCATCCTAACCGCCAACCCTCATTTTGTCTTTGCCTGTTCCCAGAATCAGAAACAAGACAGAAAGGAGGATGAGGAGGAGTCCTGTGCCAGAACAGCCGAATAGATGCACAGAAAAGAGTTGAGAAACAAGGAGTCTAGGAAGAGAGACCGTAAAAGCTGCGTGGGATATGGGTAGAGAGAGAGTATTTTTGTGGTGGTGGCGGGGACACGGGGGGTAAAGAAAAGGAAATGTGAGAAGTGCTTCGGGGCGGGGATATGAATTGGAGTCCTTTTAATATCCTTCGGGAAAAGTAGGTAAAGAACAGATTTCCTTTTTAATGTTTCATTTTTTTGTTTTTGTTTTTGTATGGGATTTTAAACCGTATTTTGTTAAATGCGACACGGCTCTGGGACTGAACCACATGTGTCATGGTTTCATTAGGGTGACATATTAGTATTTATATTTACATATTGTACACTGTTCTTTCAATATTTCTAGAATATGAGAGTAGAACATCTTAAGACATTTTGCTAATAAAATAAGCCTAAATATGTTATGCCATAAAATATAACATCCATCCATATTTTTTCCAAGATAAAACAAGGCTTCAAAGGAAACAGATTTTTAGCAGATTTCGTCAGGGTCTGGCCTCACACGCTCTGTCTAAATCCACTCTCCTCTCTAGGAAGGGGTACTTAAGCGAACACTCTGAGAAGCTCTTGCTTAACACGTAGGCAGTATTTAGACTCCGTGGAAACACATATGAGAAGGTTATCAGACATTCAGAAACCCACACAGGAGGTGTGAACATTTATCTTAAACATGCTGTTTACGAATAAGCATTTTTATTTTGCTCTAGTTCTCAGCCAATAATATTTCAAATGTGAAGCACGGTGGACACGAACCAGTAGGAAAACGAGACTTACATTTTAAATTCGGCATTTTATTTTTGATGCATGCACACCATTAAAAAAACTCTCCTGCTTTTTACTGCTGCCAAGTAGTGTTTACCAAAGGCCTCTCACTTAACGTCATGCTCTCGTGTCTAACCACAAAAAATATTCCCTGCTCTTCCCTTCTCTTCCCGGAAGCTTCCCCTTGCCACATGGGATACTCTATAATCTGTGTAGTAATGAGGGGCCCGTGCTCAGCTTACTGAAAAAAGGTGAGGAAGGGGTGCTGCTGAGGAGAGGGGGCTTTCTGGGAAGCCCCTGGAAGAGATTTTGAGAGAGCCCCATGGACATACAGGAAGGTATGTGGAGAAAAGCTCTGTGAAATTTCCTCCACTGAGGAAGTTTCTGGAGGCAGAGAGGAAAGAAAGGAGGCAGTCTGATGGAAGTCCCAATGACAGGATAACAAAACTGGAAGTATATTTTTACAAAAGGATATATTTAATGACTGATTTCCCAACATGACATACAGATGACAGTAAGGTGGGAATGTATAAAACATTTTTGCTATTCTTTCCAAGAACCTAGACAGGGGAGGAGATGTTCATGATGTGAATGAAGACTAAGAACCAACATGGTAAGTTTCTGCAAAAGGGTACAAATGAATGACGGAATTGGCGCTCTGATGCTGGGCCTCTGTGTTTGGTTTACTAGGTCCCTGCTCCCCTAGAGCCCTCTGGCCAATAAGGAGAACCTTTAAAGAAACAAGAGGCAGTCTAATGGGGATTGATGATCCTAGGCTCTAGGTTCTGAAAACACCCAGGTGGGGATGAGACTGGGAGGCCCCTAGGACAGCTACTTGCCGAAAAACCAGGTGAGGGCAGGAGGTGAAGTTACTGGCGGCTGGCACCCTGCAGAGCCCAGACACGTGGGCCTGAGCAGCAGAGAACGCTCGACGCCGGTTCAAGCTTATTGCCACGGCTCTAGGTACTCTCTTGTTCCCTGTCCCCTTCAGCTTCGGTAGAGAGAAGGCAGCTATATGACAGGCTCTAAGGGGCCGAGGGAAGAGGAAACAAGAGCACCTCACACAAGTGAGGGGCAGGGTGACCAACCACGTGATTCCCTTCTAGAATCCAGTCAAGAGCAGACCAAACAAGGCACTGCATTCCGTGAGGACGGAAAATTCAATCATGTTACACCCCTTGGCTCCGGCTTCCATCAGCTCACTTGCTTTGACTCACTGTGATCAGTGCCAGGAGCTGTAAGGCTGAAGGTCCACATGTAAAATATAAAATGACACAGGCCACTGTCAGCTGTCAGTAAGATGGGAGGTGTCAGGGAGAGGGGGGAAGACGGTGGGTCTGAGTTCCTATCCAGATGACACCCCATCTTTGGATCTTGCTCTTCCCACTGGTACGAAGGTACACCTTTGATACCTTCTGGTGCTGTGCACAGCCTGGGTGGCTCGTGACCCAGTGACGTATAAAGTACATGAGGAGGGCAGAAGACAGCGCGAACATGACTGTCACCCAGAAGTGAGACTACTGCCATACAACGAACATCCAGTAGCTGACATCACACCTGGAATGTGGAAGAGAAAGAACGCACATGCTTGGCTTATTCAATGAACTGTTTCCCTTTGGCCATATGGGCACGCATATACATAAATGCTCACACCTTCTCTTGAGGATGGAAATACAAACTTGGCGGCTGTGATGGCCATCACAAAGCAAGGGAGGAAATCAATTCAGAGTGGATCTTCCCTCTCTTCCCAGCAGTGAGGCAATCTCTAACTTCAAAAACCAGTCATCACAAATTTCTTGGAATAATTGTTTTCTCAGGACACCTGAGCACTAACAGAAATAAGTATGCAAAACTGTGATGTCATGGCTAACAAGAGCAAAAGCCAATTCCCCAAATCGGATTTTGCCTCCACCTTCTTGGTCAAGAAGGACAGTTTTCGGTCTGAAAAGTGCCAGAAAGAATATTACTAAGAGGGAAGTGAAGCCCGGATGAGTGGAGAAGATCGGAAAATAATGAAGCACCCAGGGATATAAACGCTCTCAGGGCTTTGGACCCAGGAATCGGCTCCCTTATTGATAAATTTGTCTCAAGAATCTTGTTCACTGGGAAAGGTGCTAGAAGAAGACACCTGAAGCTCTGATTTTAAAAAATGAGAAGGAAGGAGTTACATAAACTACGTAGAAGTCACTCGACATCTTGGCTGGCTAACTTCTAAAGCTCATTTTCAAAGAACAGAGACCACTAGAAAGCAGGAAGGATGCATCAGGCAGAAGGTGTACAGATGAATTCCATTTTCTTTTTGTTCAAGTTTTTCAGGCAATTTAGGCAAAGCCAGAGATACAGCACATCTGGATCATCACCAAGTCCCTTATATTCCTCGGGTGTCAAGACAATTGCCAGAACTTGCTACTTATTAAATGACCATGTCCCCCAGGTACCTGTTTAGGGTTCTCAAGGGCCAGGAGACCCCAAACGTGTGTCACACGCCTCTGACTTTGGTTCCAACTGTGCAATGTTTTCACCAATGAAATGATGAAAAAGAATGGAAGCTTGCTTTTCAGATCTGAGATGATACTAAATTGAGAAGAAAAGCGAGGCTGTGAGGTGCTACAGTCAATAGCTATAAAAATCCCAACAATAGAGAAGAGAGTTTTCTATTTTCAAAACTGTGAAACCCTTTATTCAGATGGAAATCTGATGCAGAAATACAATAGATAAATCCGAGGACAGAGGAGCTGCCATGTCTGAAATGGGAGAGAACACCTGAGCCCTGACTACCAAATCCCCTTACACCATTCCCCGCCCCACCTTTCACAGATGCTCCTCGGTGACCCCATGGGGCCCTGACACTTACAAGGAACAATCTATCAAGAAGCAATTCAACAGTCACATCAAGTCTACAAAGGGCAGAAAGGCGCATAGCTCATTCTTACTTCTGCCTTTTGGGATGAAGTAAAGAATTTTGTAGGTTCTCCAAACAGGTGAAGCAGTATGTGCCCGAGTAGGGAAAACAGACTACATGTTTCAGTGGAAATGATTCTGGAACAATGACTACACTGGATCTAGGGAATGAGGCTGAGCAGTGGCATATGTCAAATGGCTCTGAGGCTTTACTTTAGAACCTGAAGCTGAAAGGCCATGGAACCAGCAGAGTGAGTCACATGGTCGGCGGATTCTCGCTCTGCTCTAGGGGGAGATCAGCCCATCCCAGAGTGTGCGGAGCAGCTCTGAGCACCGCACTTCACGGAGACAAGAGACAAAGTGGGGAGTGTTCAGTTAAGAGGGACAAGGATGGCAGAGGGTGTCTCAAAGGAATCTTACTATTTCGGGACAGCCGAAGACTGGGGCTGTAGGTGTTAAGGGGATGCAGAGCAGGGATCTGGGAAAGACCAAAAATGACAGTCATTTTCAAATAGTTAAAGTGAAGTCAACTGAAGGTTTGTTCCAAGCAGCTCCAGAGGGCAGAATAAGGACTCATGGGTGGAAGATGGAGGCAGACATCAGAGGAAGGAATTCCCAATGGTCAGTACCAACTAGACAGTGTGGGCCTCCTGGAGGGACATGAAACTCCAATCACAGAGGTGTGTGACTGTGGCCTGGGGACCTGTTTGCAGGGCTGCTAAAGCCTGGCTTCATGTTTGATCAGAATAGATGCCTCCTAATTCTAAAAGCAAGGATGCTTAATAAATTCCCATTTATATAGAATCCTAACCCACCCAAACTCCAAACAATCAGAATATTTGTCATAATACTGAATAATAACAAGTGACATTTATTGAAATGGCCCTAAGGAGCTCCTGGGTGGCTGAGTTGGTTAAGCATCTGACTCTTGATTTCAGCTCGGGTCATGATCTCAGGGTCCCGGAATCGAGCCCCGCATCAGGCTCCACGCTCAGCACGGAGTCTGCTTGTCCGTCTCCCTCTGCTCCTCCTCCTGCGCACTCTCTCTCTTTCAAATAAATAAATAAAATCTTTAAAAAAATAAAAAATAACATGGCCCTGAGATTGTGCAAATTTCCAAAAGGATGTTTGTAAAGCAAGACGGATTATGTCTTGGAGAAAGGATTCTAGTGGTGAGTGCCATTATTTGGTATGCTACCCATACTCTGTGTAGTCACTGTTGGCGTAACTGATAATGAATCTGGACACCCCATTCCAAAAACAGTCTAGACAAAGGAGTTAACCACATCAAATGTGATTCCTTCCACAACTCTGCATGTATATATCTCCACAGTTAGATACATCTATCCAAATTAGTTCTTCAGTAATAAACAAAAGTACACATAAACTTATTTTTGAAGATTCTGATCACATAATACTTTCTAGAAAATGCATTTGCCATTGGATCATTACGTTTCTGCAGCACCTTCAACGATGAAGGGTGCTAGGTTGCAATAGTGCCTGTGTTCCTGCCCACCCAGCGCTACGATCACATTAACACTTTATTTGCTCTTGCACGTTACACTCATTGACTATCAGTGCTGCTCAAACCCTTTTTATACCCCTTAAAAATGAGTTGTCACACTGTCCCTATCCTCTCCTGGAGCTGATCCATTAGTTGGATCATATCACATGTCCTGTAAGGTCCAGGAACATGTCCTGGAGAGGGGCTGGGAAGCTGTTTACCCACACTTATTGGGAACTACCAGCACCCAAGTCGCTAATGACAAGCAGAAGGTGTGTGACTCTCGGAGCACATGACAGCTTGCGGCTTAAGCCACTGCCGGTGATTCCTCAGCGACACAGCCACAGGCTCCAAGAACTGCTCTCTCGGTCCAGGGACACACGAACCTGGCCAGCGTTTGACCAGACACCACTTAAGGTCCCACCCCACTCTAGAACTTCGTGAGTCAGTAAGTAAAAGAAACACGCTGAGATGTTTACAGAGACACCCGGTAGATATTCAGTCAGTGCACGGGCCGACCACGTCCACACTTACTTGCCATTTTACGGCACGTACAAGGTAATAGAAGGAGGAACTATTTGCTTCACAAAATATTCAGTTTGGCCTATATACATGATTTCTTCTGGCTTAAAATCCCATGATTATTTTGTTTTATGAGAAGTATCATTATGTGATTTATTTTAGACATAAACTTACCTAAACTATGTAAAACATAACCGGATATGCTTATTTGAATTCACCTACATTGTCACTAACGGTGCAACCTCGGCAATTCATTTTTTTATTTGACCCCCTGGCCCTCAGTGCATTTCTGTGTCGAGTAAAAAGATTGGCTTAGAGATTGATTTTTCGCGTCCATCCAGTTCTGATTTCTGAGGCACATTCATATTGAACAGAGCAAAGCACAGCTCTCTCTAGACTTTTTATTCATAAATGTATTGTTTTATAAAACCCACCATCGTGAAAAACATTAGCAAGAAACATATATTCTTTAAATTGCTAGTTACCCCTCCTCAAATATACCACAGTAGCTCAGAAATAATTCCAGAAATGGGAAGACCTGGAAATATATATATTTATAACATACACACAGCTCGATTCCCAAAGGATTTGTCAACATACTCATACACTTTGGAAATAATTTCCCCCCAGCTTCCATCATAGCTCATTTGATCTTGTATATTTCCAATGTAGAAAATAAAAACCCCTGGAGGCAGAGTACAGATTAACTTTGAGAATAAGGACAGATATAAAGACTATGCATAAACACGAGAGACAGACCCCACTAAAGTTAGGGGGGGAACGTTCTGTGATTTTCTCAATATTCCCTCCTATTTAGTCCTTAATTACTCATCAGGACCTAGTGCCTGCACTCAGTGGCCACCGCAAATTCTGTGTCTGAGGCTGGGCTGAGGACAGGGTCCCCTGTGGAAGGCTCTTCGGGCATCCCTTATTATTAAAGCTCAGAGAAATGCAGGCCCCATGGCCAGTCCTGGCATCAAAACCAAACTGCTCCCCAGGACTTACCAGCTTCTCTGCTAGTCCCGTCCTGCCCAGGTGATGGTTCTGCTGTTCGTGAACAGAGGATTGGCAGGTCGGGGAGCTGGGAGGAAATGTAATTTACTGCATCTGGTAGCAGAGAACAGGGAATACAATTAGGCACAGTATCGGGAGGCCCAATGGGTTCACTGCCGAAACAGCAGCTTGTCTGCCCTACATAATGGACCGCGGAGGCGGCCACTGAACGAGAGGATCGAGGTAAACAAAGACAAGCATTTGCCCAGTGACTGGTATTCAGCAGAGTAGCTGAGGTCGGAGGGATCCTGGCCAGAGAGCTCACGCCCCAGGACTGCTCTATGTATGAAAAGATTCATCAGAAAGCTCTAGATTCTAAGAGTACAATGAGTTCAGGAGGGAAAGGGGGATGGGCTAATGAGAGCCATTATCAACTTGGTGGTATTGACCAAACATGGGACATCAAATATGCCTTCAACAGTACTGAAAAATAGACTTGGGGCTCATTCCAACTGGAAATGTAGCTTCGGGTGCCTGATTCATTCAGAAGAGCTATTTTATAGGCATAAAAAAAAAAAAAAGCTCCCAAAACTCCAGAATTTATTCCACAATTTTAAGACTTCAGGCTGGTAGTTTAGCCAGAGAATCCTGAGATTCCAAATAACAACAGCCAGTGAATTCACCATTAGCCCAGTTGCAGGAAATGTGGCCAAGCAAAGCTGGGAGACCAGCCCCACATGGAGAAATAGCCTGACAAGCCCATTCAGGGAGGTGAGACCCTCCCGGCATGAACCTCAGCAGGCATGTCAAAGTGTCAGAAGACAGGAGGAAACCACTGGGGTGAGACAAGGAGAAGAATCTGTGTATCCTCCCAGAAAGAAGTGGGAAGGCGAAGGCAAGAACATTCTAGAAAGCTATGTGATGTGATTCCTTCCTCATGTCAGAACCATGTCTCAGAATCCTGGAATGCCAATCACTCCTCGATGATACATCATCGAGCTGCTTCCTGCACATCTCCACGGAATCTCTCCCAATCACCTCAGACTCAACATGTCCCAGGGGGAACTCTCATCTGTGCTCATCTCCTGACTCTCCTGTACTCCCTATCTCAGCTCATTGGTGCCACAATTCACCCAGGATCCCAGGCGGCACCCCGAACGCCCCCTCTTGATGCCGGGTCAGCCCCTAGCCTCCACCTCCTTCACAACTCTTACACCTGTCCCATCCTCTGTGTCCCCATTGAAAGCGCCTTAGTTCTGTCAGGTTCTTTTTTCTTTTTAAAATTTCATGCTGGAGAGGACCCAAACACTAGATTAGAATGAGGACGAGGATTAGCTCAGTTCTGCACTGACTAGACCATTTGCTGACTCGCGTGTGAATGTCAACGATCCAGAATGTGCTGATATTGGACCGTTATGTTTTTAGGAACACACTCTGTGGGGCGGGGAGAGAGGGGTGGAGTTTCACTAAGGGAATGGATTTTTCCATATCAACCACTGGGGGAGAAGGAACAGGAAATGAGGAGTAGGCAGGCAGGCCTTTGGCCATGGTGAGGTTCAAAAGTGACCATCTCTCTCTGGGGCCCTATGTGTGTTAGAGGGGGGGCCCTGCATTGGGCAGACATGGCTGAGGGTCCTCTGCTGCAAGGAAGGAAACTGGGCCTTTGAGATGATGGTGGGTGAATTGGGAGACAGCCATGAGGCAGCCTGTGGGACCCCCTGAAGATGGGCTTGGTTTGGGTCAAGGGTTCCGTGTGCGGCCTCAGGTCTAACGTTGCACATTATTCTCTCTTATTCCTGAACTTAGGTTACTCTCATCGTGGGGAGCTGTGAGCAGAGGCTGGGCCCCAAAGCCATACAACGCAGAAGCAGAGGACAGCAGAGGCTTGAGATGAGCTGCTCCTGAGGGTGTAGGGGCAGCCTGCTGACAGCGGCCCAGGGGAAGATTTGAGCAGCAGTATGGCATTAGAGAGACCGTACAGGGGCAAGAGATGACCAGAGCAGATTTGCAGAGCTTCTGAGTTTTCCCTGAGGATTTCTAGACATCTGTCGAATGAGATCTCAGTAAATCTGACTTTCTGCATTCAAATGAGATGAAGGTTCAAGCCAGGAAGACCGGGTGAGGACTCAAGACTGGTCCCACGTGTGTCTCTACATTCTATGCTAAATACAGTTTCTGGGGCATCTCTGCTACTGAAACTTTTATCGCCTGAAACAAAAGCACTTGCCGGCCCGGGCATCTGCATCAGAAAGAGCACAGGATTCCAGTGCTTCTGCCTCAGCCTCCCCCAGAAGGCAGCTCCCTGCCCAGTGTGGGTGAGGGTGACGTCCCCTCTCCCCTGTGTTCCCTGGCTACAAGCTTGAGGACTACAGCTCTTAGAAGGCTGGGGCCACATACTCGGGCTAAGATGAGGGAGTGTGGAGGAGTGGGGCTCCAGAAGGAGAACCGGGCAGCCAGCCCCCTCAATATAGCATGAAGTAGTCAACGCAAAGCTATGCAGCTGGGAGGGGGCCGACAGACCAACGCCAGCAATAATCAACAGGGCCTCCAAAGCTTCCATGGAAAGAATTTCTTCACATGGCCTCAGTCAGTGAACTGCCCTCTTCCTGCCAAAGTCAGGGTGGTCTATGGCCAGAGAAGGTAGAGAAGGTCATTGCCAGGGTAGACATGTAAGATGCATGCTCCTTGTTAGCCCAGCACTGCTGAAATATTTACTGTGGCTATGACAGACATGCACAGCCAGAGCTAGAGAAACAAAGTGGATGAACTCTCTCGGGAACACAGGACTTCGGGGCACCTGAAAACACACTGAGATTTCCCAGCAAGGGCTATGAAGGGGCTGATATGGGGACGGCTTCCGGCCACTGCAGGCTGGGACAGGATGGAAACCAAGATCGGTATACGATGACAGCAAGGGCGAGACAGGCCTGGGACAACAGTTTCCTTTGCCAGTTCTGACCAACGGTTTCACCCCAGCTCCTCGGTGCATAAAGAGTAGTTAGCACAAGATCCATACTACATGGAAATTATAGTTACACAAGACATTCTGCCAGTTTAAGGCAGTGAAAACAATCCACCCAACGGATGAAGACACTGCCATAGAACAAGTGTGTATATGGGGTGGGAGGAAGTGAGGGGGGTCGGAATGTGCACTGCCAGGGAATTCTACTCAAGATTGGAATACGGGGCTCTTGATGGCCAGGACTACCATGCAATCCGAAGCCGCTGGTGCCCTAGCCGTGCTGTACCTTTATGGCCTCTGACATGCATAGGGTGACGTGCACAGGGACCTGAAGTGGGGTCACCAGCAGCCATCTCCTTGGCACCTCATTAAACTAGGGATGTTTTTGCTGACTATAGCATCTTGTACAGTTATATAGTCCTAGTTGCCTTGGATTCTGTAATCAGCATTCCAGAAGTGGGGTATTCTTCTCAAGGCATGATTATTCTGTAATACTTTGGGATTAGTTCTTAGTAACAACAGGTGGTTGATTCTGAGAGGGTCTTGGCAACGTTGATATTGAGGGGCCTTTGAAACCAAAGAATGAGAAACTAATCAGACATTGCAGAGTCCCTAACCAGATGGCGTACTCTCAGACCACAGTGTGAGCTAAACATCGACAGCATTCTTGGAAGGATGTGTTCCCTCCTTCAAATTTCTTTCTTTGCCAGTAGATGTGGTGCCACGGAAAGGTCCGCCCAGACTTAGGTATAACCAGAGATGGCAGGAATCATAATCCAGGGTGACAGGTAAGACCACAGAAACCCTCCCTTGGCCATTTCTTGGGATCCCTAAGATGTTTGCCTCCTTGAGCCCGAGGTCACCTCTGTCAAAAAGTGACTGAGGACAGAGTCATCAGGGCAATTTTCTCTGTAGGCTCTTTTTAGTCACAATCAGATTTCTTCCCCCTTCCATGAACTGCCGGGTGAAGGAATGCCAATCATGGGAAGTGATGCAGGAGGAAATGAAAGAAGTTCAGGTTGCAAATGAAAGACAGAGTGGCAAGGGTTTATAATGTGGCTTCTATGTCGCTTGTTAACGAGTCATAGGTTATGTGAGTCCCCATGCCCCACAGAGATGTGACATTCAGGCTCCTTCCATTCCCCAATTATAGAGAAAAGTCTAGGAAAGATTCTGGTTTGAGAAAGAAGAGGAAAAAAAAAAAAGAAGAAAAAGCACAAAAGGTCGATGTGCACCCTTCCAGGATGTAGGTGTCTATGGGTCAATGTCCCACCGCCCCGCTCCAGCCTGACGCTTACTGCATGATTGCTGATGGCGACCATTGCCTCAGGTCTTCCCTAGCTCTAGGGAGCCCACTATGCTTCCCATGCTGCCACCCATGATTCCCCCAAAGACGCAAGGCCACCTCCTGAGTCCATGCTCTAGCCCCAAAGCACAGAACTAGGGCCCTGATTTGGCCACACCCTAGAGAAGGCTCCAGAATGTCACAGGTCCTCCCCCTGGAGCCCCTGCTGGTTTGGCCCTGATTTGTCCCTGCCCACATGTGCTGGGAACATGAGGTTTACTTTACTACCTTCCCAAACATCACCCAGGGGCCCAAAATCCAGATCCCCTGCCTTTTATTTGCTGGAAACCATCTTTCCCCCACCAAATAAAATAACACAATACTTTTTTTGGCTAAAGTCAAAATTATCCTTAGTGCAAATATCTTTACTAATCCAGAAAAATACATTGCCTATCTCTGCATTGTTAAATCTTTGCCCTTATATTTGCAAATGACATTGGGAAAACACTCATGCCAACCTTCATTCTGGCTCGTGATCATCTTCATAGTTTGGAGGTTGACTTTTTAAGAACCGGGAGAGCAGATGGCATCCGATCCTTCTGACAAGTCCTAGCCTTTTAAAGCAGGTGTAGTTGAGGGCCACAGTGAAAGTGGGAATGGAGTGGTTTTCGTGAGTTTGTAGCTTAAGTGAGGGGAGCAAGGTGAAGGACCAGAAGCACACAACCGCAAGTTCATCCCCATGGCCACAGGGAAGGAGAGCGGAGGGCAGGGCCAAGGAAGGGAGGGGAGAAGAGAGCAAGGCCGGCTCCTGCCAGGATGGGGTCAGGAAGCCAGGGCCCTGCTCCCACCCACTCTGCCACACAGGGAGGGGGGTTCTGCCCAGCCTTGTTACCCTGGAAGGCTGGAGAAATGGCAGTTTCCTGATTCCAAGTAAAAACACAGGCCTTAGAAAGGTTTCTGTAACACCAGACGATGGCCTTCTGATGTGTGTCATGACCTGGAGTCCTAGCCACAAATGGGCTCAATCTTACCAGGGACCTGGTCCCGATGTTAGCACTCTTTGCGGAGCACCTTTCAAGAAAGGTCCAAACAGGGAACCTTGAGGACCAAATGGGAAGGGAAGGAGCCAGGCCAACTGTATAAGGCTAAAAACGGTGAGTCGAGAAACCATCCTTGAAGAAGAGAGGCAGGCAAGCTTGGGGACGTATACTGCTTCAGTGCCCTGCACGGAGTGCCACTCCTTCTTTCTGATGACCTCACACACCAACACGTTGCAACTCCCGGAGAGCCTGTAATCGTGAAACCCACTAAGCTGACCAGGATAAGATTCTTCTAGAGAATGGGGGCAGACAGCACGTCCACTTACCTCCATCCGCATTGGAGAAGCTCTGTGAAAACAAAACCAGGGCAAAGCGTCACTACACACGTGGGGAGACAAGCCCTCATCCACTTAACCCGTCTCTCTCCCCCAGGTCCAGAATTTGACTGTGATGGGTAAACCCCATGCTCTCGTTTCTTCTGGGAAATTTGTTTGGGATCCTGAAATTTAAGGGAAAATGCTATCATTCCCACCTCATACTGAATTTCTCCCAGTAGGGATTTATGTCGATTATCCAGCAAATACCCTTAGCCATGTTGGAGAAGTGACATCAGAAAATCCCATCTTAAAATTAACTTGGTTGGATTGTTTCTTCGGTCTGGGTACCTGGGTGATAAAATGGAAGGAAGGTGCTGAGATGTGCAGAGCCTATGGGCTTTACGGGTTCTCTCTGTGCTACATGGCACCATCTGTTTCCATAATGTTTACACTCCGTGTATTTGAAATTCAGATCCATTTGATATGGTTTTGCCTCTGGCCTTTTTATAAAGGAAAGACTTAAATTAAAGCCACCAGGAGCAGGTCTAATCTGCTTCATAAGAATTGGCTTTAGAATTCTGAAGTCCAAGGGGAGATGACTTTTCAGGAACCAGGCATATAAAGGGCTTGGACAATACGTAGATGGGGTGGATTTACAGGCTCTCTCCTCTGTGCTTCCCCGCAGACAAGGTGGTCCCACACCTGACTACAGGCCACTCTCAGGGTCAGAGACAGCACGGGTCCTCGCACACCCGCACGGCATTTCACAAAGCGTGGGGCTCAACTTCTCATCGGTACCAACGGGCCTCGTCTCCACTGGTGCCAATTCGCGAGCGCTTACTTCCCCGTGGATATAATTTGGAGACATCACATTTGTTTTCTTTACCTTCTGAAAGTCCTTAAAGGATTTTTCTGTCTCCTTTAGTTTCTCTAGGATGATTTGCTCTTTGGCAGATATCTGGGACTCTTCACTTTCTAGCGCTTGTATTTCCTGCTCCAGCCTGAAAAACACACAAACAGAGAACAAGGTCCTTTATTGTCCTGCCATCCCTGGGCCGGAGAGCAGCTCCTTCCTGTGGGGTGACTTCCTGGCAGTGTCCGTCTCACGTTCTAATGTGGAGGTGCCAGACGGTTTCAGCTCACAGAGCACCCTGCGCGTTCAGCTAGGCCACTCTGCAGACAGTGAGCAAAGGAAAACAACCCAGAGCGACCGCCACTAGTTCCTGCCACCGCTTTGCAATATGCTTTGGTGTCTCCCCACGAACTCTGTTAATGTGCCCATTCTTAATCTGGGGGGTAGATATTTTTGCACAGCATAGGGCATAATGGCCAAAGCAAAATAGCTTCCTAGTCTCCCAGTTATCTCAGAATAACTGTTCTTCTATCAGTTCTTCTAAAGGATGAAGAGCTAATCTCACTCAAAGGAAATACGTTGCCATAGGCTGCTGGCCAATACCCTTGCAAGCCTGCTGTCATCGCCCTCAGTGGCTCATCCTCTTCCACCCACAAGAAGGGAAAAGTGGTGGTGGGGGGAACTGATACAACTTGAACTTTCTTCTGGAATTGTCTCAATTGTCATGGCCATCCTAGGTATTTTCTGAAAGGGAAATTTGGGCACTGCCAGGAGACTCTGGGAATATTCCAGAACAGTTACAATCTGGGAGAGCTCTCAGTAGCTTGTTCTCTCAATGAAATGATCGTATTAACTGTGAACTTTTATTGAGCATCAAATCTGTGCCAAGAACCGAGCTAAGAATTCACACGGTGGATTTTATCTAACTTTCCCAATGACCTTTTGAGTAAGGAATCCCCATTTTATGGATGAGACCAGTAAGGCTTGGCAAGGTTAAGGGGCTAGCTGATTGCTGCAGAGCCTTGAAGCAAGGACTCAAGCCAGAAGTCAAACTCTAGCTCCTGCTCCTGACCATGGTGCTGAACTCTTACCACATGGGTTCTATAGTACCTCGCGGAGTTGCTGCCTTGCTAACCACGAGTAAGTTGGCATACTAGGGTGGCACTGTCATGCAGCAATGTCCTTAGGGTTATGAAGGGATGGATGTTCTCCGCCCTAAGGAATTATTTGGCCTGAATGTATTTGTTTGCTCATTCAATTTTGCTTTTGGTTTCTTTCCCCTCTGTCATGCTGGAAGCTTTGCTGCAGAGTCTGGGCCCATTTATATCTGTCCCACCACCCCCTTCCATCTTCTAATCTGCTGGTGGCAACTGGCTAACCAAGACTGTTCAACCAAGACCTAAGATAAAGAGTCCAGAATGAGATCATCAGACGGGTAAGGGACACCAAACTACAGGCATGGGTTTATTTAGGGATGCACTGTGCCCCTCAGAGGTTTCCTTCCTGCGCATCTGAAAAATGACCTCTGGATGGACGAGACTTTGCAGCAATTACTTTGGGTTATGAAGACAAACTCTATGTATAATCATATTCCCTCCAAATGAACATGAATATATTTATCATTTTACTTCCAGTAAAAGTGGAAATCCTTAGAATGACTTAGATGGCCCTACAGTAGCTAGCCTCCCAGTACCTACATGACCTCCGCTCTGGACAACAAGAGCTACTCCTTATTCACCCATTCGTGCCCCATGTTTTCTCCTCCTCCAAGAAACCCATCTCAAAACCCTAACCATTCTTGAAGTCTCAGCCACCCCATGAGGCTTTCACAGACGCACCACCAGGAAATAACACTAGCCTCATTTATTAGCACATTACTTTGGTTTATCAGAGGTCTTATCAAGTCTACTCTATGTTAGAGCAGTGGTTCTCAGCCGAGGTGATCTGTCCCCCAGGGCATATTTGGCAGGTGATCTGTCCCCCAGAGGATATTCGGCAATGTCTGCAGACATTCTGGCTGTCCGTAACTCAAGGACAGCGGGGATGGTGCTTCCAGCATCCAGTGTGTAGGGGTCAGAGATGCCGCGGAACTTCCCACAATGCCCGGGACAGCCCCCACCACAAAGAATTGTCTGACTCCAAATATCAATAGTGCTGAGGTTTGGCAACCCTAAACCCCATATGATAGCACATAGAAGTCATTCATTTCCCCTACCAGATTATAAATTCAACATGGGGATGGAGGGCACAAGGGCTCAACTTATGAATATTGAAAGAATCAAAGAAACTAAACCAAGTTGAAAAAAGACATGGCTCAGCCAAATGAGGCCTTTAGGATTTCTGAGGCCAGGGTGAATTGTTCAGCAAGCCTGGATGAGAAGCTGTGTGCGGGCTGAGATGCAAACAGAATCTACAGGAGAGGGGGCCGAGTGACATAGATATGTAAACAAATAGATACAAAACTCCTTTGCTGTTTATGTGCAGCAAAATCTTCTACCGACCTCTGCATAAATTATTTTGGGAGGATCCAAGGAAAGGGAAATGAATGTGCAACAGAAACAACACACATGGGGCAGACAAATGATCCAGAAACTGAATTGGTTCAACGGGGAGAGGAGCATTGGAGGAGGCTTCCTGGGAAGACTGGATGATAGGACTTGCCAGGCGGTCTCTGAGCAGACTGAATCTCAGAGGACAGAGTTCCTCAGCAGATATGCAGGACGTGGGTAGAGTCTATTAGTCTCACACATATTCCCTCCCTGCCCTCTTCACCTCCGTGGGAAGTGGATATGTCCCTGACCCACTGATATTGGTCTTGGTCACATGATTTGCTTTGGTCTCATGGAGGGTGGGCTGTCCTTCCCTGCCCCTGGACTATGGGCTCCGCCACGTCTCTCGCTCTACCCAATGGGATGTTAGCAGACACAGCACAGCAGAGACTTAGAAGGCGCTTGTGCACTGAGGTCTGTCCGTGCGTGCCTTGGCGGCACCAAGAGAAGAGCTTCTCTGTTCAACGGCTGTCCCTTCAGCCTTGGCCCCGGGAAAAACACATGGGGAGTAGACTGGAGCCCAACCCAGAGTCGGACGCCATGCTCAGTTGGTTCTATACCTGAAATTAGACTTGCTTAGCGGAGCCCAGCCTGGATCAGCAAATACCAGTGTAGTCGCTGAAGCGTGAGCAACAATAAGTGACATTCTAAGCCACCGAGTTTTTATACTACTATTGTGGCAACAGCTGCTACAGTTCAAATATTTATGTATTACATGGGTCTCTATTATATATGTATGTATTACATGATATATACATGTGACTATATATCCGAATAAAACATATCCCAATAATATATATAAATTTGTAATATGTGTGTGTGCATATCCCAGTAATGCCTGAAGCATTATTCAGGACCCTCCCCCATGAGGACTAAGATTGAGAAAATAGGAAAACCTCAGTGGTAGCTGCCTTTGGGTAACGGGATATTGGGTCGTTTTAATTTTGTTCTTCATAATTTTCAATATTTTTCAATTTTTAAAAAAATCATATATTCCTTGGTCTAATCGGAATAGAACCCATAGATGGCTTTTTAAAGAACCCTCCTTTTTAAAAAGTTTTTAAAATTATTATTTATTTATTTATTTAATAATTTTTTATTTTGTTATGTTAGTCACCATACAGTATATCCCTAGTTTTTGATGTAAAGTTCCACGATTCATTACTTGCGTATAACACCCAGTGCACCATGCAATACGTGCCCTCCTTACTACCCATCACCAGCCTATCCCATTCCCCCACCCCCCTTCCCTCTGAAGCCCTCAGTTTGTTTCCCAGAGTCCATAGTCTCTCATGGTTCATTCCCCCTTCTGTTTACCCCCCTTCCTTCTTTCCTTCCTTCTCCTACCGATCTTCCTGCTATTCCTTATGTTCCATAAATGAGGGACTGGAGGAGATTATGCTAAGTGAAATAAAGAACCCTCCTTTGACCTCGTGCTGAGAAGGCAGCATTTCACAGACCGGGGCACAGGAACGGAGCCAGCTTCTCCCATGTCCCCGAAGGGTTAAACGGCACACTCCAGCATGGATTGCCATTCAACTCAACCAACACCTACAGATGTTGTGTGGCCGGACTCAGAGCTAGGCACTACAAGGGATTCTAAAATAAACAAAATCGCGTTAAGAATGGCTGACTGAAAAAAAGCGGGGGGGGGGGGGGGGAAGGCTGACTCTGAGTAGCTCACGTCTCCCCGTGAAGCAGCCCCAAGTGGTTAAGAATTCTCTGTGGACGGATGCCCACTGGCTGGCCGACTGTCTCCACAGCCTGCCCCCGGCCCTATGGGTTTCAGGGCTCTCGGCTATATAGTTCAAGCACTAAAGATTTGGGTCATGATACTGCGTAACTGAGAAGGCGGAGAGAGAGAGGGAGGCAGAAAGAGAGAGAGAAAGCAACAAAACTAAACTTTTGCAGTAACTACAAATGAGTTTCCCTCCAAGGGGATGAATGTGGGAAATCGACAGTTTGTTTAAGTCTGGGCAGGTCAGATCCGAGTAGCAGATTTCTCTACAAATGCCCATGTGGGCTGGGGCCAGGTCCTGAGGGCACTGAACAGCCCAGGCCGCTATCGTTCTGTGGAAAACCTCAGTCTCGGAGCCGGGGAGCGTCCCCAGAAACGGAGTGTCATGGGTTAATAAGAGTCATCTCAGCCAGGCCATAGAGGCCACTGTTTTATAGTTTCATGACTGAAATCTAACGCAGTCTTCCCTGGAGGAGCCAAGTAGATACAGCTGAGCTAAAAATAAAGAATGGGCAGGAAGTGTAATTTATACGTGAGGTTAATCGAGGCGCTTTAGGCTGAGACAGGTGCACATGGCGGCCTCGGACCGGCTTGCTCAGTTTCTTCGGAGCACAAAGCAAACTGTAATGGGCGGTAAGCAGAGGGGACACACTGCAGCTGTGCAGGCTTAATTTACCGGAGATAAAGTTGCAATCATGGCCAGATGGTCTTATAAAATCTACCGAACCCCAACGGACCGTCCTCGCAGGAAAATAAGACCTATGGCTCTGTGCGGTGCATCCATCACTCTCATTTCAAAACCCATTTATGCATTCATCCATCCACCCTTCTGCAAGCACCTTCGTTCTATCAGGCACCGCACTGAGCACCAGGGACAGACAGCTAAGTCAGCCTCAGCGTCTGCTCCCGAGAGCTCTTGGTCAAGTGACCAAAACAGCCAGGTAAACACATAATTACAAGACAACTCAAAAAGCATCTGGACTGTCAGCTCCAGGTTTGTAGGAGTTTAAGCTCCCATTGAGGTCACAGCTGAAAGCAATTTCCAACTACTGTAAGGTGGCGAGAAAAACCTAACTGAGGAGGTGATATGTGAGCTGGGCCTTGAGGATGCATTCAGCAGGTGGAAAAGAGAAGAAAACGTGCCAGGCCGAGGAGAGAGCACAGGCCATGGCCCAGAATATCATATGCCCCTGCTCTCAGGGGCATGTGGCCTTGTATGGCCTTTTCAGGCACAGCAAGCTCTATGCTCCAGTTGACACGGTTCAGCACGATGGCCCCAGAGAGGGCCTCAGCATTTCTGTCCCTCCTCCCCATGGCTCTTCCCCATGGCTCACTCTGTGCTTGCATTTTGCTGTGCCTTGTCTGGCCCAGAAATAAACACCTGCCCTGAAGGGCTCTGCTGAAGACCTACCTTCCCTCCTCTGCAGTGGGAGAAAAACAAGGCTCCAACGAGGAAGAGGCTGCCTGAAAGGGGCCCTGGGCCGCTGATTCTCTAGATACTGTTTCCCACAACGGTCTGCTACACCTTTAACCTTCTTACTTACAGGAGCCAATAAATGTTTCCTTTGTGTGGGCGTCTCTGAGTCGAATCCAAAAGAATACAGACTAATACAAACTGGGTTTCCACTCGTCTTACTGCTTCGAGAGGACTTGGCCTGTAAACTCAGGTGTGCTTTGTTTTTCTTTCTCCATCAGTGGTGGTGATGATCATTATAATACTCATAATGCTGATATTGCTTTTGTTATGTATATATTGCTTGTATGCAACAACCATAGTAATGAGGAGGATTTTTGAGTGCTTACTGCGTGCCAGACACCGTTGCTAAGTCTTTTATAAACATTACAATACTGAAGCTTCACAATAGCCCACGAAGTAGGACTTCTTTAACCCCATTCCACAGATGAAGGAAATGAGGCACAGAAAGGTCACTAACTTGCCCAGGGTCACAAAGATAACGTGGGACCAGGATTCGGACCCCGGTGTCTGGCTGGAGAACTGCTATTCTTTGCCACTTCTTTGGACTACCTCCCTATGACCACTTCCTCTTTCTGCCCTCGTTTCCTGAAGAATGCATAATGCAACATAATGTATTTTTCATGCCCACAGAAGGTCAGGCAAGGAGTGCGAGCTATTTAATCTAATTGCTTTTCAGAAACATGAAGCCCCTGAGCGGTACTCCACTCAACAGTCATCCTACCTCTGTTTGAAATCCTCCCCACACAGGGAGCTCACCACCTCTAAAGGCAGTCCATTTCCTCTTCCGGCAGTGCTGACCTTCAGATCAGACTGCTCCGATTTAGGTGACATTCATGTCCCTGTAGCGTTCACTATCTGAGCACTGTCGTTTGGAAGTGCAGAGGTCAAGCTCAGCAAACACCATGACGTGTAGGGGCTCCATTCTGGGAAATGGGAAAGCCCAGGCAACTGGGACTTGCTACCCAGTAGGGGAGGGGGCACTGAGGATATGAATTGGGGCCCAAGAGTGGGGAGAGGGGTGGTGGGAGGAGTAGACAAGTAAGGTAGGAAGAGGAAGGGGGGTTTCTGTGCGTCCCCATGGAGGAACTCAGCACTGAGTCAGCTGAGGGAAGCCGAACGGTAAAGAAATGTTCACGAGTCTGTTTCTGAAGGAGCTCTGAGCCCACGGAGTGAACCTTTACAATTTTCCTCTCCATTGAGAAACCTGAGCTTGGGTTACACACACAAACTGGGAAAGGCCAAACAGGGCTGCTCTCAGTAAATTCTCCCAGAATCACAGGAGAGGCTGGCAGATGGCCGGGCGGCTGGATTAAGACCTGTTCTCTTCTCTTGCACTGCAGGTTCATAGCTGAGCAGTCAAGTGGGGTGCCTGTCTGGCCAACCTGCCAAAGCAAGAACCTCCGGAAGAATGTTTTGTGGGCAGAGAAGAGCCGCCCACATCTTTGTGTACCCAGCACAAGGAGACATGTAATCAAGACTGTTAGTTGTTCATTGATTTCCATCCTTTCTTGCATAGCAGTGTGATCCCGAAGGCTTGGCTAGGCATACAGCCACGCAGAATAATGACCACATTTCTCAGCCTCTTTTGTAGCCATGTACAGCATATTCTGGCCAAAGGGATGTGAGTGAAAGCCCTGTAGGGCAGATTCTAGAACCTTCTTTAGCCCTTTCTTCTTCGCCTCTTCTTTCATCATTTGGCCTGAGATGCACATGCGTGCAAATGGAGCTCTAACTACCATCTCGAACTCCGAGGACAAGGGTAGGAGAGGGATAAACTGAAAGAAACCTAGGTCCCTGAGGAATTCACAGAGATGGCCACCAGACAGCTCTTGACTGCCTACCTGTGGATTTTTACTGGAGGGAGAAATACACATCTTGTTTAAGCCACTGTTACTGTGGGTTTCTTTACCTGCATCATATTTAATTTTAATAAATAGAAGACATTTAGTGCATATGGTTGAATTTGAATGAATGCTCTTAGAATATGCTGAGGATGTGGGGCCAGAGCTAAGCACAGCCCAGAGCCTCATTAATGACTCAGCAGCAGAAGAAAGAATGAGCAATTGCAAAGTTTGGAATTCATGACTGCCAATCAACTCTTGTAAATGGGGCTTAGCTGAAGCTGTGCTTGACTAACCCCCTACCTCAAATCCCTGCCCCATCCAAAGTCTCACTCTGCTCAGTGATAACCACCTGTGTCTTAGCATCTCTTTGGTGTGCTGTGTCTGTGATGTTTGTGTCAGTGTGACTCTCAGAGACTTTGCCAGCTGAATTAACACGAGAAAGAGGCAAGTCAGTGCCGTCTATATGTGCACACTTGAAACACCTTTCCACCTGAGCTGCTCACCCGGACACGTAAGACTTAACAATATGGCGCTCATCAAGGACAATGAAGTTGCCGTTACATGATGGAAATAGAATCATATGTGGTTCAGAAGTGAGTGTCGTGAGAGGCTAAGGGGGCCAGCCACTGTGAATTGTGCCTCCCCCGGATCCCTGATACTTTCCTTTTGGAAACAACATCCAGCTCCTCCACAATTCCTCTGCAGTTCCTGTGGGTTTGGTGAAACCACTCACTGATGAGAGGGCCCCACATCCCTAGCCACGGAGTAGAAATATAACTAACCTGGGTTGCCTGAACTCTTGGCCAGTCTACATCTTGAGAGGAGTGACCCAGGAACGGAGAAACATCAAGGGTGAGTTACTCCAACAGCAGGATTCTGAAGAGTGCCCTGTTACTTCCGGGGTCCTCAGTTCTGCCTGAGACCTGATCCTCTGACCCCTCCTCCATTCTTAGAATACTTAGCCTGTCTCTCTTTCCCCCCACTACCTTCTCTTTCCCAGTCTCCCTCTCTCTCTCTCTCTCTCTCTGTCAATACCTCAGTCTCTGTTTCTATATTCTCGATAAAGCATTGGGAAGAATAGTGTTTGTTTTCACACAAATGGATGTTACAAAATTCCTTTTCCATATTTCAGGAAGACAGTACATTTGTTTCTATGACACTCCCCAAAATATTTTCATTTGTGACTCAATTTGTAAGGAAACAGCTTCCCTTGACTTAGATGAGCATATCTGGAATCACCCCAGATCGTTTGGCATTTAACTACGAAAAAAAAGGTTAATGGCTCTTAAATAAACAGAGGATTTCCACTTCTCCTTATAACAGAACAGGACCTTCCCTGACTGCAAGGTGTCAGTGGAAACTCAAGCCCATTTCATTTTTTTTTTTTTCCATGTCATCGCTGAGACAGAAATACGGCAGAGAAGATAATGGGCCCGTCAAGAATTCTTCAAGTACAGCTCATATCCTTTCCCTTGTTGAAAAGCTCCTGGTGGATCTCCATCACCTCCTTCCCGGACCCAGACTTCTTAGGCTGGAAGTTCACACCCTCTGTGCTCTGCTCTAACCCCTTCCCAGCCTTACGCCCTCCCCCGAGTTCCAGCCAGAGCAGATAGTACGCTGCCCTGTGAAAAAGCCAGGAAGGACTCCTTACTCTCAACCCCATCTAACACACCTAAGAGTCCAAACCCAAACCAAATCCTGTCTTTTTAGTCATGTTTTCCTTAAGTCACTTCAACCTGATGTGTTCACTCCTCCCCATAGCATTTCTAGCCCTGTGAGGTATTTGGTATACACCGTCTGACAGGAGTGGTAAAGATGTGCTTACCCTACCCAAGCCTACCTGCACCACCCCTTGCCTCAGGATAGGCTTCCTGAGAGACAGGACTCTATGTGATTGTGTTCCGTGTACATCTATGTCGAATGAATGAAAAGCAAGGCAAAGCAAGAACACACTTTTAAAGGATTCCATAGCGAAACTAATTTGGAGTTGGTGCTATTCAATATAGTTTTTTAAAACTTGGCTTGGGTTTGCTACTTCCCCCCTCCAAATACACTAATTTGTATATACATTGAGAAAAAAATAATATTGGATTGACTTATATCTTGATCTAAGTATACAGCTGGGACATATTAAGACTTTTCATTACTGATATTGGTGCAACCAAATTTAATCCCAAATGAATATAAATGCAAATTTCTCTGTCCATAAGTTTTCCTTAGCCCGAAGAGACCAGCCTATCTCTCCTTCTCTTGTGTGTTTATTCCGTCTGGAATCACATTGGCTCATACCGTCAGATTCTGTGCAAGTTGATTTCTGCTACAGGAAATCATTCCCAAGCTTGTGCTGAGCATTGATTTCTTGGGTGTGATTCTTGTTTGAGGCTATTTCATCAGAAATAAAGAGTTTTGATTACATGACAGCAAGATGAATCTCCTTTGAAAGCAACACATTTCTCAGCGGCTTAAACCCTTTCTTACCCAAGAAGTGTCTCTTTATGGAAGAAGAGAAAAACATCTCAGCCAGCCTCTACCTCCCGACTCTGACTCAGAAACTCTCCTGCTCGAGGCCTGTGCCTCCACATGTGCACCTGACCTTGCAGATTCCTCTGGGATGGCACTCCATCAATTATCCCTCCCCTTATAGCTGCAACCTCTCCCCAAATGCCTCCTTTCCTTTAGTCCATAAACAAGAATAAATTCTCTCACATTAAAAATAGGTGAACTCCTTATGACCCTGCATCCTGTTTGAGTTACTGCCGAATCTCTCTCCCAGATTCCCCCAACAGCACTCACCTCTGGCTGCTTCAACATCCTTGTGTCCCAATCACCCTCCAACTTGCTCCCCTCTGCCTTCTGCCCCCGCAACTGTGTTGTATCTGGTCTCGTTCAAGTCCATGACGTCCTAACTGCTGAGTCTCATGGATCCTCTTCAGGGTGAATCTACTGATTTTTCCATTTTTTAAAATACTGTGGACACTCCTCTTCCCCTTCAGAGACCATGACACCAGATTCTTGTTATGGGTTCCTCTTCTCTCCTTTATTAAATGTTCATTTGGCTCCCCGTCCTTGCTAGACATTTTATCCTTGGCTAATCACGTCAAGTCTCACGGTTTAATCTCCACGACATGCTGACATTTACCTAACCTACACCTTCAGCGTCTCTCCTAGCCTCCAGCCTTGGTATACAATCGCACTTCCCATGTCTCCCTGTGGACAGTCCACAGGTACCTCAAACCCCATACAGGCAGGACCAAACTCATCTTTCCCCACAAGGCTGTTCCTCCCTCTGGCATTCTTTTCCTCCGTTCCCGGTACCACCACCAATCCATTCTACTTAAGACAGAAACCTGGTTGTTATCTTGACCTCTCACCTGCCCTCTCTGGTAATCACCACACACGTAAAGTAGCACTAAATCCTGCCCAACTGCCCCACAAATCTCTTTCATATCTCTCCCTCCTCAGCCCACTGAGAGCTCTTCCTTCTTTTTCCTAAATGCCTACAGCAACCGTTCCATCAGTCTCTCTGCCTCTACCCCGCCTTATCACCCTCAAATCCAGCATGTGTGTAGACACACCACAATTGCATTCCCCTGCTAGAAGCCCCTCACAGGCTCTCTGCTCTAAGTTCCTTAGTCTACATACTCCCAGCCCCCCATTTATGTCCAGGAACATGACTTTCTCAGAGATCCCTGCGCACAGGGTGCTCTTTCTTGATTCAACACCTTTGCTTCTACCACCGCTTCTGCCTGACCTGCCCTTGTCTCCCCTTCCCTTCCCCTGGGTAACTACTGCTCATTAAGAACCTGCTCGGGTATCCTCTCTCCCTGGAAGTCTTCCCTGATAGCTTTCCTGTGAAGGTGCCCTTCCTCTTTGCTGCCTTATCCTGTGCGCATATTTTCTATCACCAATTTTCTCCCATTGTATTTGAGTCACTTGTTTATGGATTTGAGGCTCCCTTCCGATCTCCCTTTTGTAAAACTCTTAAAGATAATAACCATCTCTTCTTTAGCTTTCTTTGACTATGGCTTCTAGCATCTAGCTAGTTTACATCTTGCAAGGAATGTGGCTCAGGGAAAGTTCTCCAGAAACGCTGGTGGAGGAAATACACGTTTCCGTGCATGTATAAATTGTTTCTCAACCGGCAGCAGCCTCAAGGCAGACCCACTGGCTCAATGCCTTCAGTCAAAAATGATTCGTGAAAGAAAAAATTCAAATTAATGGCAACTCTAGACTTAGTAAAAAGAACTGATTGAGAAGCAACTTGTCTTACTTGTTTTCTCCGAGATAAGAAAATGCAGGAGGTAACTGCTGTGTTTTCTAGACTTTTTACTCGCTTCCCCAAATATCTCAAATATATCATTTCACCTGGCCCCAGGTGTGTCTGTGTGCGTGTGCATGTGTGTGTGTACATGCATGTGTGTGTGCATGTGTGTGTGGTGCGTGTGAGCATGTGTGTGGTGCATGCATGTGTGTGGAGCATGCGTGTGCGCGTGTGCATGTGTGTGCGCGTGTGTGTGGTGCGTGTGAGTGTGGTGCATGTGAGCGTGCGTG
The DNA here is from genome assembly GCF_024610735.1 of Ursus americanus. Taxonomy (NCBI): domain Eukaryota; kingdom Metazoa; phylum Chordata; class Mammalia; order Carnivora; family Ursidae; genus Ursus; species Ursus americanus. The sequence continues at coordinate 22,609,905 of NC_142144.1, forward strand.
TGGTGCATGCATGTGTGTGTGTGGTGCGTGTGTGCGTGTGCACATGCGTGTACATGTGCAGTGCACTGTTCTTATGTACTCTGGGGCTCACCTACATAAAACTGCAGGCAGAGGACACACAGCTATGCAGGAATTGGGCCAGGAGGACGGAGAGTCTCAGCGTTCTCTTTGTTCCACCCCAGATTCTCTTTGGGTTTGCCCTTCGTGCAGGAAGCATCTGGGCTTTCATATCTGATTGTGAAAATTGTTTATGTGGCACATTCCTCTCATCTAAATCCCCGTTTACTCATTGTTTGTGTCTAAATCCAGCACTCTGTGATAGCTTTCCTGCTGAGTTAGAGTTCCCCACTAGCTCCTGAGAGAGTGTGTTTGTGTGTGCGTTTGTGTGTGTGTGTGTGTGTGCGTATCCACATGGCTTCAGTCACAGCTCTTATCAATGCCCAAACTGCAGATAATCAACACATTTTTGCCTGTTGTCTGTACTGGAGGTTACTCTGAGGAGACGGATGGAGCTTTCAAGATACTTGAATTAGCATCTTAATGAGTCATTCATCAGGAAAAATGATTTAATGCCCAACAGTAGTAGTGGTAAAAATAGCTAACATTTATGGAGCATGTACCATAAGCCAGACACTGTGCTAAGTTGTTTGTAAGCATTACTCAATTCTCTGCAATCTGCCTAGCAGTCATTACTATAATCCGCACTTAGCTGAAGATCGAGATTGAATGGAGGTTCGGAGAGGGTCAGGAACTTGTGGCCCATCACCAGGAAGGGGCAGAGCGGGGATCCAAACTTAGGCCTGCCTGTTGCTGGGGCCTAGGGTATTAGGCTGCCCTGTCCTGCCCAAGAGCAAATGAAACCGTTCCTACTCCAGAGGTTGTCAGTATTTCCTCTTTCCGGTGCAGAATTTTCTTTTCCAGTATCTTGATCAAATAGATCGGCTCTGGTTGAGGCCTGAGTGGACTGGGAGCCCCTCCTGCTTCTCCTACCCCATCCTTGCCTCGGCTGGGCCTTTCCACAGAATGGAACATGGTTTGGAAACCACTGCTCTGTGAGAGTAGAAAGAGCATCTGGTGTATTAGTATGGCCCCCATGGTGCTTTGTACACGGCCAGTGCTCAATCAATGTCTACCACAGGAATGTGGGTCTGAAAGGGGGCACTGCTGCCTATGGCCACCTACAGGCCGAGTTTCCCCGAGCTGCCTGACAGGCCAACGAAGGACAGAAGGTACCTCTGGCCTTTGAGCCTGAGAGGAGAAAATGCTCTCCCTCTGGAAGGTACAGGTGACGGTGAATTGTGCCTCAAGTAGAGTCTCAGAAGGAGCCGTCCAGGGAGCCGTGGCAGCGGCTGGGAGACTCGGCAAAGCCAAGATGTCTTCCTAAAGGGAACTTCGTCTTATGTTTTGTTAGTTTTGTTTGTTTGTTTGTTTGTTTTCGGTAACCATGTTGTCCATGCTTGATATTACCAGGTGACAGTTCCCCTCCGTGGAGAAACTGGTCATCCCACTGGGATAATTCCAAAGTTATTCTAAGAGTTCCTGCTCAGAACAAATCAAGCCAATCAGGAAGCTCCTCCATATGGGCTGAGCCCGATGATTGTTTCCCACTCGCACACTTCCTGCTATTGTTCTCCGGCATGTTCTCAGAGACACAGCCGCTGAGCCCTGCCCCTTCCTCTCAGGAGCCAAGGGCCGCAGTCACGGCTACAGGCTGAGGTATATGAGACTCTGAGACCAGACACCTGGCCAGGAGAGAAGGGTCTGAAATCAAAATAGGGGTGGTTGCTGGCTGGAGCAGAAACCACAGGGTTTGGGTCTCCCTGGCCTCGGATGGGAGGTATGAACTATTCTGGATTATTCACTCATTGCTTATCAAGCACGTGTTGAGCTAGGCACAGTGACGGTTGTCTCGTCTCTACATTTAAAAAACTCCTCTGATGGGGAGGCAGGTGTATGAACAATTAGAAAGCAGTGCTCAGCAGAGCTCAAGCTGGAGTTCCTCAAGACGGTGGGAATGCAAAGAAGACAGCCTGACTGCTGAGGGACTGGGGAGGGAGGGCAGGATTTCAGGGTTTTGGAACATTTCAGGGGGACCTTGAGGGATGAGAAAAAGTATCAAGGCAGAGTGTGTTTAGAAGGCATTTCAGGCCAAGGCAACAGCATGGACAAAGGGGCTCGATGTGCCAGGAGGGTTCAAGCAAGTGAGTGAGGACCTCTGTCAGACTGGATGTCTCCAGTGTGCTCATGATAGGAAGAGGGTGACAGGGAGGGTCGGGTCCCAGATGACATGACGCTTGAATGCAACCTCTGGGGTTTAAATTTGATATTGAAGGCAACAGAAAACCACTTAAGCTTCTTGCTATTTGTCTGTTTTAAGGGAGTGCCTGGATCAGCTATGTTCTGGAAAGATCACTGTGGCAGCTGTGTGAGAATGGATGTGGACGTGTAGAAGAGCTCTAGAACGAAAGCCTAAAGACCAATGAGCGGTTGTCCAGGCAAGAGATGAGAAGACCTACTGTGGGAAGCAGAAAGGGGCTCCACTTATTGATTTTTACATTCCAATGACATCAAGGTCTTTCTAAATCAATTTCTGGCATTGGTGTGACTCCACAGGCTGGGCTGAAACAAATGGGCACGTTAAATTGTGAAACTACGCCCAAAAGTAGATTGTGGTGGTCCGGTGGCTAGAGTCTGCATGCGTTAGTGAGACGCTGGGCTTCACTTTCCTGCCAACCCCTCTCTTACCCACCTCCCTGCTACTGCCCAACTGTTAGAGGTATCAGAGCGCTCCTATCTTGGGGAGGGGAGGAAATACAGCTGAAGCCAGCCATTTCTGTCCCTTTTGATGGTCTAGGGTTCACTGTTTTCAGGAAATGAATTTGAACCTGGAGGCCCCAATTTAAGAAGTTCCAAAGACTGAAATGGTCTCAAACCCATGAGTTCCTCTAAGGGAAACCAGCCCTTAGACTGATTAGCTGCACCATGACCCCCAGATGGCTGCAGCAGGAAAGGGCTCAGAGTAACAGATTAATAGATCATCACTCATCACGGGTCTGGGCAAATGCTGAGGCTTCCCTCTCCCTTACACAGAGAGGCTGAGTCAACACTGAACGCTGTCCTCCTGGAGCGTCCTGTGTGGACTGCAGGTACGAAGTGGTTCCACACTATTGGTTTCCCTTGGCACATTCACAGGAGTCCCTCTGACAGCCCCCTGTCATTTTTCTTTCTTATAGATACAATATAGACATTCTGTCAAAATGCCATCAAGAAGGCCCTATGGGGCCCCAGTGGCACAGATGGTTCTGAGGCAGAAACAGCTACACCCCCCTATCTCTGGCTCATGCGTGCCCCCTGGTGCCCCAAAAGCTGGGCAGGTAGGGATGGAATGGCCTTGGAGGATGAGTCTCCTTGGCCTGAGCTCTGAGAAACCTGGTTTAAGGCTGCTGTGTGGGCCAATGTCTCAAGGAGGCCCTACAGAAGGTAAAGAAAGTCAGGTACCCCACATTTATCATGAGGTTTTGAGACAGAAACTTGAGGACTACACATAAAGTTACAAATACTCTCTCTGATGAACTTTATCCCTGTGGACTTATCAGCCCTAATTCTGTTTTACAACAGCTAGTGTATTAAGAAGTCAAATGAGAGTGATGTCTACTGCTGGGTTTTCGAACCCAGATGGAAAACAGAATTTTCCTTATACCAAGAGCCTGCCAATGAGTAAGAACCTCCAGATACAAAATGATTCACACCTAGGGATCAAAGTCTGGGTCGGATAGCATGACTTAAGCCAAACTGGAGAAGCTCTTCGGAGCAACACGAAAGTGGCTTGCACCAGGTCCAAAGAAGAAGAATGCCCTTTAAATATATCCAGAGACTTGTGCTTTCTTGTTGAAGCCCTCTGTCAGAGAGATGATCTGATTGGCCATTTGAAATGGAAACTCTTGGATACAGAAATAGTACACTGTGTTCCAAAATAATGATTTAAAAACCCCATCTGCTTCTTGCTGGTGGTTTGGCTTATGCAGAGGTGGTGCTGGCCATCTTCCTATTCAGCTGTGGTCCCACCTCTGCAGTTTTCCTACCATTGTCTATTATTTCTGGATCCTGAGGCTAAGGGAGGGTTACCTGCTGAAAGCACAGGGAAACCTCATTGCAATGCACAACCGTAACCGTGCAGGGCAGACCAGATTTGTCACTGAAATAGCACAGGCACCTCGGTGTGGGAGATCTCAAAATAAATACTTTTTGTGTGAGTGAGTGAAGGACCAAACACCTCCTGGGCACATATGAGAGTTCTACATTCCCACAAAACCCCAAATATCCCCATAATAACAGTAGCAGATATTTGTGTAATACACACATTCCCTTCACAGCAATTAGAGATTGTTTTATTTCTATGTTTTCCATAAGAAAATTGAAAGGAAGGAAAAAAGAGAAATCAGAATTCTGGTATCTTTCATGCCACAACTGGATTTCTGCTAAGCCCCTCCCGATTGTTCTAGACCAGTGGGAGGCAGCAGGACACAGTGCAAATGAGCCAGGATCAGGATTTCAATTAGCCTGGCAATTCCTGGTTGAAACACAGAGTAAGCTCCCCAGTTTTCTTAGTCTCAGTTCCCTTGTCTACAGGATGGTTATAATGATGTATACAGAAGAGCTATTTATGCTATGAAGATTAAATAAGTTAATATTTAAAATATCTCAGAATACTTCCTACCAGGGAGTAAATAAGCATTATTTAAAAAAAAAAAAAAATTGAACTTAAAGATTATTGCTTAAAGTAAGAATTATTTTTAAAAAATTGAACTTAAAGACTATTCTGTTAAACACTCCTTGGATTACTTTAGAAGACAAACCAAAACATACTATTTAATAGAACAGATTCAAATCCAACTTCTTTCTTAATCATGTAGTTTATGGCCTAGAGGATCCAAGAACACCCAATTTTTATGTTAAACCAATTTTCCAGTTAAACCAATTTTTATGTTAAACCAATTTTCCAGTTAAACCAATTTTTATGTTAAACCAATTTTCCAGAGAATGTCAGTTCCATCATTTGAATGTTAAAAGGAAAATTAATGAATTGGTTATCAGCTTCAAAGATGGTGAAAGTTAAGATTTTTGTGTCCGTGTGTATGTGTGTGTACATGTTTAAAAAAAAAAAAAATCCAGAAAATCTACTTTAAGGTCGCTTTGTGGAAAAGGCTTGTGTGTACACGGGGGGCCATCTAGTGGCAGGTGATAGTCATAGTCCACAAACTAAGGTAGTATGTTCGAGAATTTAGATAAAGCTTCTAGGAGGAGACTGCTGTCATTCTGGAGATCTGATACTGTGTGCTTATTTGGGAATAGAAATTTCAATATATCAACCCCTCCCAGCACACTGTCCTCCCTTCCACTGAAGGCCAGGCATTGGGAAGACATGGACCCCAAGGCCCATGGCTCTTCCCACTTCTGCAAAGCAGCAGTGAGGCCCTGCAGGGCTACTCCCTCTCTGAGGCTGTCTTAGCACACTTCTCCACATCTGTGTGTCCCGGCCCTTCCCTTAGGGAGTGCAGCACTTCTCTTAAGGAGCAGCTTTTTCGTCCGTACATCTGGTAACCCAGTGACCAGGGCCAGGAATGACATCTAGCCCATGAGGTCAAGCACAAGAAAGGGTTCATGAAGTCTGTGAAGTTCCAAGTACAGAGGTTGAGCCTGTGTCATCTCAGGAACCCCAATACCCAACAGAAGGACCTGCACAATGTAGACCCTGGCTATCTGTGGAATTGAGGGAGGACTTACACTGTGTCCACACTTGCTCCCCCAAGTCCTCCTCTCACTGGGGCCAGGGTAAGGGTATAGCTGTGTTCTCTTCTGGACGGAGAGTTCCACCCAGAGCTAACTGGTCATATGCATCTTGAATTTCCAAGTCCAGCCAGGGCCCGGGGCCCAGTGAGAGTCTGGGGAGAGACAACCAGGCTCTGCGATGAGTTCGTAGGTCCTTCAACCGTGAGTGCTCGCTGAGGAGTGGCTGAGTAGCTAGGTAAGTTTACAGATGCACTCCACCCGTAGATGAATTCAACTTGGCAGAATCAATGTGTATAAAAGAACTCAAAGACGACATATCTCACTGAACAAAAGACTACAATCAGGACTCTACCTGGGGTAGCCAGTTGCTTTACTGCATTAACATGGTAATTCACTCTACAGTCTTTCTGGGAGCCAGTGCCAAGTAACATGAGGTATGGCTGAACTGACTTCATAATGAAAGATGCCACTGTTCTGATGACATCCCTCCCGTCATGGCTCTGCCTCTGGCTAGAGAGAAACAGGATCTGTGGAAGACAAACTCTGTACTGTAAGAAGAGAAAGACAAAAGGATACCAACAGGAGCTGGGAACCCATTCTGTGGCCAGCACTGATTAGACACTTTACATATATTAACTAAGTTAAGCCTCACAACTGCCAAATGAGATACCTGTTACTGATTCCTGCTTTACAGATGGGTTAAGTAACTTGCCCAAGGGCCCATGCAATTAATGAGGTGCAGAGCCGAGACTCAGACCAAGGTCAGTCGATACTGAAGAACATACTCTTTTCACGGCTTCAGTAATAAACCCCTCCTCAGCCTTTGGAACCCAGAGGCAGGAAGAGGAACCCCTGATTAGAAGTCCTGGTAGAACTCTATTCAGGCCTAAGATATTGTTGAGACTAAAAAAGAAAAAAATGCACAACTGAGCTGGGCTAGAAGTGGTTCCAAGGTTGGAAGTTTGCCTTCACAGCGCAGCAATGCCTCTCCCTGGGAAGTCTCTAGAGCCCTGGCCGGCCTCTGCCATGCCTTCTCTGGCCCAGGTGTGAGTGAGGAGTATGGGACTGTTGGGTGACCTGTTTTATTTGTGCTCTGTGTCCTGGTCCATCCTCTGTCGGTGGACTGTCTTCTTCTATCCTGCTCAATTCAGCCTAAACTGGCCGCCTGCCCAGTTGGTTCCCAGTCTACCCTTGACTCGTCTATCCCTCTCTTTCTCTAGTTGGAGCACTGAGCCAGCATCCCGCTTCCACCACTGGGTTTATTACAACTCCCCTGTTCTGAAACTTTCAATCCTGCTCCACGGCTTCTAGAATAAATTCTAAATCCCTCAGCTTAGCATTCCAAGCCCTCTGTGATCTGGTTCCAGCCTGCTATTCTAGTCTTTTCTGCAGAGCTGCTTCTATTTAGGTCTGCGACTCTCCTGTCTTCAAAGAGATGGCAGATCCTATGCAGAAGGACCACCCATGACTGGCCATGCCTGGACCGTTGCTTCTGACAAAGAGAGTGACTCTGTGAGAGAAGCAACTGTTTACTGTCCTCCCCATTTCCACACACCCTTCTCTTCCCAGGGAGGGATAACATACCAGAGATAGTGACAACCTCCAAATGGAGCCAGGGCCCCTTCAGCTGTTTACAACAGGTGGCTGAGCTGTGAAGAGCCAAATGAGCTTGGTCAAAATGGAGCGTCCATGACAACCAGCTGACCTTGCCAGTTAAGCTCTTATTCCAGCAGGCCTGCAGCCATGGTCTCTAATGATTGCATCCTCCAGGAGCTCAAGCCCAGCTCTTGAGCTGGGACCTGATGTGAGGCTGAATGGGGCCAAGGCCTCACTGAGGTCAAGGAAGGGCCGCCATTTTCCAGTCTGCTTATGATATCCATGAGCATTTGCTCCATCTCAAGGGTGGCCATTCAGTGTACATCCCAACACAGCCTCCATAGCTTGCTTCCTACGAGCCTGGAATTTCTTTCTATTGAATTGAGGCACATTAAATTTGACCTAGTATCTTTTATTTTTGGAGAAGTGGAACCATGACTGTTTTACAATATTCAGGTATTAATGGTTCTGGGTTAGGACCATAATGTACTGTCTAGAGTCAAAGTGAACACTCTCTAGTTGATAAATATTTCTTGGAAGGGGACCTTCTAACATCAAATGATGGGACTCCAGACCAATAGAAACCTAAGTCTAGAAGCTTCTGGAGATTTCTGAATACCCAAAGTCAAGGGACTTTGAAGAGTTGTCTTCTATTATAAGTGAGTGGATTACAAATCTCTTGAGGGTAGCAATTGTGTCTATCTTCATTTGTCTATCTCCAACTTAGCTCGGCCTCGATCACAAACATTCAGTAAGTTTGTTGAATGAATGCATCAGTCTTCGAAATCCCACTGGAGTGAAAGCCCAAATCCTAAAGCCTTCAATGATCATTCCTTCCTCTGAACATGTACTATCCTGAGAACAGGTATGACGTATCCTAGCACCTGTCATGTACATATACCATCCATCAGGCACCTAGCCTGTCAGATTCATAAAGGCAGGGGAGAGGACTCTTTCTTCTTTTCTATAATTCCAACCTCTTACCACTGCTAGGTATGATGCTCAAGGAACACGTATTTAATCTTGTTCCAAATGAGTATTATGTCGACCACTGTAGAGCAATCAGTCGTGAGTGCAAATGTTCGTTCACGGCTATACTTGTCCATACTTCTAGTTAAATGAAAGTCTTGTCAAGAAAATAGTCTCCTTCCTTTAGTTTGTGTCATGATCACATGTTAATCAAAGGAATAGAGACAAAGGCCCGAGTTGCAGTTGGAAATGCCTGTGCAGAGAGAAATATTACTAGGACTTATTTTCAGAGTAACTGTGGGTGTATCACTTTACTACCTTCATTCTTTTATTCCTCCTTCCAGTAAATATAAGTGAAAGCCCTTTGTTGGAGGCAGTGTGCTAGGATCCGTGAATACAAAAGTAAACACTACACTCTCTTTGCCTCCAAGAAGCCGAAGCTGGAGGAGAATAGAGTGAGAAAACAACTTCACGTGTGCTCTGATACAATAAGTTCTGGGCTAAAAATGCCTATGGGAAACACTGAACTAGTCTTCAGGGCTCAGGGAAAGTAGTGTCTTAACTGAGGCCTGAGGGGTCAGTAGGAGTTAGCTAAGTAAAGAGGAGCTGAAGAGTGTTCCTGGCAGAAGGGACAGCATGTATAAAGAACTTTACCCAGAGAGAGCTTGGTACCTCCAAGGAACTGCAGAGAGTACTGGGGCAGCCAGCAATGAAAGGAAGAGGAGGCAATTATGGGAGATAAGCCTGGAGAAGTAGGCAGAGGCCATATCATAAATGGCTCTCTAAGCCATATTAAGGAGTTTGGACTTTATCTTAAAGTCCAAGGGGAATGGGTGAAGGTTTCTAAACTGAGAGTGCTGCCATCAGGTATAAATTCTGCAAGATACTTCTGGTGGCTGGGTAGAGTGTGGGTTAGAAGGACACAATGCCAGAGGCAGAAAGACAGGGTGAGAGAGTGTTGCAGCAATCCACGTGAAAGATAGTGGTGACGTGGACTAGTGTCATGGCGGTGGGCACAGGAAAGAGTGGAAGGATTCTAGAAATATCCGTGATATAAAATTACTGAATAGATATGGGGTCAAGTGGGGGAGAGGAGTCAAGGATGCTGTCTTGGTTTTAGATTTGGGTAACTGGGGGCACAGTGGTGCTTTTCAATGAAACAAAGAACCAAAGAGAGGGAACAAATTTGAGAAAGTAAATAGTTCAATTTTTGACATGTTGAGTATTAGATGTTTGGGGGAGATCCAAATGGATACAGGCAGGACGTGGGTGGCTGTATGGATAACCAAGGGGGGAAAAGTGGGATGAAAGAATGCATTTCAAAAGCCAGGGGAACAGATGATACCACTCAGAAATGGCTGTTCCAAAGTCAGCTACACATTGCAGGCTCTTTCACACGGACTGTCCTGTGTTCACCAAGACTCCTACAATTCAGTCTCTCGATGGACTTTTAAAAGGTACAATAATTCAACAAGCAATGCTGAGTCCATCCTAATAAAGGAAACACTTATTGGCTTCTATGAATATGAACATAAACGAGTCTAGGCAAAAGATAGTTCTAACATATATAAAAGCAGAACCATGAATTTAGCGCTCTGCAAAATGTGTCTTCAAATAGCTCAGAAAGAGAAGACTTTTGAGCTGTGTGTCCTCATCTCTAAAATGGTATGGAAAGAAAACCTGAAGAACAGGAGTGTGTGCGCACCTTGGCGTGCATAGGTGAAATTGTACTTTCCCTTGGAATATTGGGACCTTGACCTTGATATATTGCTATGTCCTGGGGAAGGACAATGTATGAAGATATAATTGTTGCAGAGGAAGTAGGGTACCACTGCTTATGTGACCTCTTTGTCTAAATTCTTTTTTTTAAAGGTGTATCTATATGAACTCTCTTTAGAGATAGGAGACAGCCACAGATAGATTTCATAGAACATGTAAGTAAATTATATTTCACCCTATCACATCACAATCTTTTTGTTTTGTTAATGCAATTACCTCTAATTTATTTTAATGCAAATTCCCGTACTCCAGTGATTAAAGGACACTTCGTTTAAACAGTAAGCGGACCCCTCTACACCCGCTGTCTTACTGAATGAGCTGGTAGCAAACAGTGGAATTTTGCGAGAGGTGAGCAGGGTGAGGCACAGAGGTCACCGTTACAATGGCAATGTGGAATCCTTACCACTTCCTTTCCCAAGAAGAAACCACAACTGGGTATCTATACTTCTTTTCTATATTGAACACAATGAGTATGATTTGGAACAGAACTGAAAATCAAATTAAACCCCCCTCTAGGGGCGCCTGGGTGGCTCAGTCCTTAAGCGTCTGCCTTTGGCTCAGGGCATGATCCCAGGGTCCTGGGATCGAGCCCCGTATCAGGCTCCCTGCTCCGCCAGGAGCCTGCTTCTTCCTCTCCCACTCCCCCTGCTTGTGTTCCCTCTCTCATTGGCTGTCTCTCTCTCTGTCAAATAAATAAAATCTTAAAAAAAAAAAAACCAACCCTTTAATAAATGGACAGTGAAAATTCTTGTTCTGAGAATCCTTCCATTTTGCTTGAAGCAAACACAGGCTTCGGGTCATGATAGATAATGCCAGCTACCATCACTGCTAGATGTTATTTTGAGCATTTTACTTGTGTTAACTTATTTGATCCTCACGATTCTCAAAGTATATGCTACAAATATTTCCATTTTATAGATGAGGAAACTGAGATACAAAATATTAAGTAACTAGTCCGAGGCCATCAGAGGTGGGGAAGTGAAGGTTCGAAACCAGTGAGAATGTTTGCTGTTGTCCCCACACCACTCTGTCTCCTGTGAAGGATGCCAGGGTGGCCTCAGTGCTCTGTGCTGAAAGGTTGAGTGGTGAATATTTAAACCTTGTGGAAAATCCACATCACCTGTTATTAGCATGGGATTCCCATCTAAGGAGTGGCAAAAAGAACTTGGAGCTAATTACTAAGTGAAGCAGAAGTTGGCTGGGGAAAATTCCAGTTAGGGCATTTGAAAGCCAATAAAATTATACTATCTGAAGAAAAGCCTGAGGACATCTTAATAATGTTCTTTATCAGAACTGCATCGGGCTCCACTCGACATAGGACACACTTAGAACCCAAGTGCCGCCATCCTTGAGCTATGAGGACATCCCTTCTGACTCTCCACCTGTAGGGACTGTGCCTTGAGGAAGCCGTACTTCCTCCCTGCCTGACTCCATTAATATTATCGTGACCATGGCAGCACTGGCCAGAAGAAAAGCCACTTAACTGTACAACCTCCTTTCCCTTCTTGAAAAATAGGAGAAACATGCATCACTTAGAAATGGTGTAAGTGCAGTCCTACTTGAGGGCAGAGGGCTGAACAAGCCAATTGCTAAGGGTCTCCCCCCGGCTCCACATGATTTATTTAAACCATGGAGAATTACAGAATCAAGAGCCAAGTTTTACTTCTGCCTTCCCAGACCAAACCATCTCTCCAGGCCTCTTTTAATAGCCTGACAAAAAATCCTAGGATGTCCCCAAGGAAAGCAAATCTTATTGTTGTTCCTACTTACAGGATCAGCTGGGACATTAACTGATTTTCTCAAGATCACAAACCAAGACATCTGTGTGGCTAATATTAAAACGTCAGTGTCTTAGATTCCCGTCCTTTGCTTTAACAGAGCAGACCACAGCACAGCCGATGACCCTGTACGGAAGGCCTGAGTTGTGTTTGTCAACCGGCTGCACCCGAGAAAACCATATCACTCTGGGGTGTTAATCTGGACTTTGTGACTCCTTGTTAGGGGCTGAAATTTGCTTTTGCATTCGCTACGGGAGAGGAGCGGCAGCTCTGAAAGAGCCCCGGGGACCTGGGCGTAGTTCCAGGTCACCAGCGGGCTGGGTCATTCTGAGAGCCCTGTGGTCTGCCCTGGCCTCAAGTTCTTCCCCTTTAAGGTGAGAAGTGTCGGGAGGGGCTATTCTAAGGACTTTCCAAGTTCTTCTCGAAATCGAAAGATAAACGATGCACAAAGATGGTAAGGGCAATATTTAAATATTGAGGCAAACGTGTGGTTTGGAGGCTCATCATCTCTCTGCCATCTGGGTTGGGGCAGAACTTCTCAGCCTCTCTGTGGTCAGGGACTACGGTTTTACCCCCGACCCCTCACACACCAGTACTCGCACCCGGCTCATGACGCCTGCCACTCACCACGGGACTGAGGCAACACCCAAACCGGTCTGTGTGGTGAGACAGGTCCACCGGTCACCCGCCCTGTTGCCATGGCAATGTCAAATTGCTATTAAAGTTTCCAAACTGGCAATTTCTGTCGTTATCTTGTCATAGACAAGACACAGCCCATGGACCATACTTTGAACAACACTGGGTTTAGCCATTTTTCTCTAACAAAGCAAGTCTCCTAAGGACCTGAGGAGGGCATCACTCAGACAACTAGATGATTTTTTTCTTTTTAAAGATTTATTTATTTATTTTGGAGACAGACACCACGGGTATGCATGAGTGGGAGGGGCAGAGGGAGAGGGAGAGAATCTCAAGCAGACTCCCCACTGAGTGCAGAGCCCGACACGGGGCTCGATCTCACAACCACGAGATCTTGACCTGAGCCAAAACCAAGAGTCAGACACTGATTGGACTGCAGCACCCTGGTGCCCCGATTTTTTAAAAATTAGCAACTGGAAAGCACAAAGTACCTTTCATTTATTTTTTTTTAATGACCTGCTGAGATAACTCCTGCCTCTCACCCTAGTCTGCCCCACAACTGATCTGGATTCTTCTCAAATCCATCTATCATATTGTCCTACTTCTTCTGCCCTTGGAGTTGTTTTTATCATCCTCCACTGTAGCTGACAGCTCCTAGGCAGGCTGAGCAGCCCTGGAATTCCTGCTGAGGGCCTCAGGGTAATAGGCAGGAGCTGATCACAGGGCAGGAGGGTATTCGAGAGGCAGGAGGCGGGCAGCTGCCCTGGGGACAGAAGCTGCTTCTCACGCTTGTAAGGCAACAGTCACTCCACTTTCAGGGTTGTGCTCGCAGCCCCCCTTCTCTCCACTGCCCTGGTGCTTCAATCACCACTGGATTCCTATGTCGGTGAGAGCTGGTGCTTCCAATCACCACTGGATTCCTATGTCGGTGGCAGCTGACCTCTGAATCAGCTAAGCTTAGGGGAGTGGCATCACTCTCAGCTGTTTCTGAAAGTGGAGAGGGGATCTGGCAAAATCAAACAATTGGGATTATTTACATATGGTACACTGTCACATCACTGTTTCATTTTTATAATAAAGGCTAGAGTCTACTGGGTACCAAGTCCTAGATCCTTCTAAGCACTCTGCATATATTAATTTAACCACCACCACTACCCAAGAACGTTCATCTCATTATTATTATCTCATTTTTGTAGAAGAGGAAACTGAAGTAGAGAGAAGCTAGAGGAACTTGCCTAAGATTTCACAGGCAGCAAGGGGAGGAGGTTCAAGAACTTGAACCCAGCAAGCGTAATGTTGATGCTTGTGCCCCAAACCATGGCTCTATACCGTCTCAACATGGAAATGTTGGTTTTGAATCACATGACAATCCTATGGATGATTTAAGGCTGGTGCAGATCAACTCAATTGAAAAATATTTATTGAGCAACCTGCTAGGCATCCTGCAGTATTCTAGGCACTTGGGATGCACACAGTGGGTGTAGTGTGTTGAATGGTGCCCCCCAGAAGGATATGTCCACACCGTAGCCCCTGGAATCTGAGAATGTGACCTTATCTGGAAAAAAGGGTCACTGCAGATGCAATTAATTTAAGGATTTTGAGATGCGCTCATCTGATACTTCTGGATGGACCCTATAATGACAAGTGTTCTTATAAGAGACAAAAGAGGAGAAAACATAGGGAGCAGACAAGGCCAGATGAAGACAGAGGCAGGGACGGGAGGGACGCAGCCACAAGCCAAGGCTCACCTGGAGCCTACAGAAGCTGAACGAGGCAAGGAAGGACCCTCCCCTAGAGCTTTTATAGGGAGCAAAGCCCCAAAGACAGCTTGATTTTGGACTTCTGGCCTTTAGAACTTGAGCAAATAACTTTCCGTTGTCTTAAGCCACCAAGTTGGTGGTAATGTGTTACAGCAGCCTCAGAAAACGAACACGGGGCAACCAGTAAGTGCTGTTCTCATAGAATTTACATCCCAGCTAAGAACCAATGGAATGGAATGGAATGGAATGGAATGGAATGGAATGGAATGGAAAAAGAGAGAACCTACTTATCTAACAGCTGAAAAGCATTCCTCCCCACATATCTCCTTCTCCAGGAAGTCTTACCTGCACTCCCTAACCTGAGCGTGAAGTGCCCCTCCCCTCATATGCTCCTCTAGACCCTTTTTGAACTTCCATGATCAGACCTTTCCCACCATTGTGCAATTGATGGTTCCCATGTATAATTCTGTGTTCCCCAGCTGCCTATAAAAAGCTTCATGTCCATCTTGTCTGGACTTATCCAAGATCATGAGAGAATGGGGGAGACTGGGAATACCTTGATGACCAACAAGGAGTTGTGTGCAGACCAAGAAGAGGGCAGGGCCACTGTACATGGTCATACAGCTTGTTTCTGCCCAAGGACACTGGCTGAGGGAGCAAAGCAGGCTGGAATTCACCCTGTGTCTTTCCAAGTGGTGGCCCACTGCCATAAAGAAGTAGAGTCTAATGAAATCTTGCCATTTGCAACAACATGGATGGAACTAGAGGGTATTACGCTAAGTGAAATAAGTCAGTCAGAGGAGGACAAATACCATATGACTTCACTCATATGTGGAATTTAAGAAACAAAACAGATGAACATAGGGGAAGGAAAGGAAAAATAAATAAGATGAAAACAGAGAGGGGACAAACCATAAGAGACACTGAACTCTAGGAAACAAACAGGGTTGCTGGAGGGGAGGCAGGTGGTGGGAAGGGATAACTGGGTGATGGGCACTTGATATAATGAGCACTGGGTGTTATATGCAAATGATGAATCACTAAATTCTACCCCTGAAACTAATAGTACACTATATGTTAACAAAATGGAATATAAATAAAGAATATAAAAAAAGAAAACACTTCTATCTTCATGAAAGATGTTAGTTGAAGAATGTTCTCTTAAAAAAAAAAAAGGAAGAAGAAGTAGAGTCTAATCTCCCTCTCCTTGAGTCTGAGGTGGTCTTAGTGGCTCAGGTGAAACCAGGAAGATACGGCAAAGGTGATGCTATGCGACTTCCGAGGAGCCAAGACAGAAGATGTCTTGCAGCTTCCAGCTGGGTCGCCTGCCATGCTTGCTCCCTGGACACTCCCCCTTGGGGTGCTCCCTGTCAGAGCCCAGCTGCCGTGTGCTGAGAAGGCCGAGCCTGGGGAGGGACCTTGGACATGAGTCCCAGCCTTTGAGTCACTCTAGCTCAGTCCCTAGACATACAAGTGAAGAAGTCTTTGCGTGATTTCAGCGTGCAGCTCCCTGAGTCACCCCGCCCATTTGCGTCTTCCCAGCTGAGGCACGTGTGTGGAGCAGAGACAAGTCATCCCCACTGTTCTCTGCTCAAATTCCTGACATAGAATCCAAGAGCACAATACAAACAAAGAGCAGAAGCAGACCCCTCAATACAGAGAACAAAGTGATGGTGGCCAGAGGGAAGGGGTGGGAGGGGGATGGGAAAAACGGGCGAAGGGGCGAGGAGACACAGGCTCCCAGCTTTGGAAAGACTAAGTCGTGAACGCAAAAGGCACAGCACAAGGAATATAGTCAACGGAGCTGTCATAGTGCTGTATGGTGACAGACGGCAGCTACACTTGAGGTGAGCAGAGCATAAGGCATCGAGAAGCTGAATCACCATGTTGTACCCCTGAAACTAATGTGACATGTGTATCAACCATACTTCCATAAAAAAAAAGAATCCACGAGCACAGTAAACCTGAATTATTCATTTTGCAAATATAACTGCACACGTGCTCCAAATGGGCTAAACATAGGTTCTCAAAAAAGGGACAGGAAGGAGGATGTCGGCAAATCCCTCCTCATAGATGTGCCCCAACCTATAACTCCCCTAGGACTGTGCACCCCTCCCCTCTCCCCTGCCCTAAAGTCCCCACTGCTGCTGCGTACACCGTGGGGAAGAGAGCCAAAGAGTCCCTGACGGCAGAAGTTGCTTTCAGCGTGGGAGAAAGAAGGGGGATGTTTCCTTGCGGATCCTGGCATGGGTTTGCTAGGGAACTGGAACCTTAGAACGGGAGCGGGTCTGTGCACTGATCTCCCACTGCTGCAGTGGCGAGCTCGAGTGTAGAGTGAGGAAAGGAGAAACTGGCAGGGCCAGCGGATACAGGACTTGCCATGACAAGTGTCAAGCAGCCTCTGGTCCCACTGAACTCTTCTCTGGGGCCTCAGACATGAATAGAGGGGGCTACAAAGGGGGGGGTGTGCCTAGGAGATTGACTTGGCTCCAGGCCCCAGCTGTGGAGTATCAAACTGGCCTGCCTACACACATCTGCTTCCCACCCTGGTCAGAGCCTGCCTGTCCCCCCAGCGCCGCCAGGCCACAGCCCCCAGACTCCACGGTCATGACTCCAGGGTGTAAGATCACAGACTGTCCTTGCTGAAAAGGATCCGAGAGACCATCCACTGCCCTCACCATGCACGACTGGTGAAAACTGTGGAGGAAAATATCAACGGGACACTTGATGTCTTTGTTTCATCAAGAATATAGGGAGGTTACAAGTGACCATATTACCGGCTATGGGGGCAGAAAAATATGATTTTCAGAGGGGAAACTTTTTGTAGAGGGGAGACCTGAGGCATGACATTCATAGACCAAAAAGCCTGGGGCCAGCTCACAAGACAGTTGAATTTGCACAATTTCTACAATTATAGCAATTGTTCTAAGGGCTGGAAAATGCAAGCGTTCCCCAAATGTGTCTCTTATGTGGTCTCAGTGTGTGGACAAAATTCTTCCATTATATTCGTAATTATGGATACTTTAAACCCAGTTTACCTGACCAATAATGAGGCAATTATGATGGAGCCCACAAAACCCGAAGAAGGCAAGACGCTTGGGATCTCATAGCAGGCTCCTGGAAGTAGGTGTTTCCACCACTGCCACTAAGACACACACAGGCGATGCTGATATGCTGAATGCAAGAGGACAGTGTTTCCTCCCTGACCTGTCCCAGCTTCCAGAATGGACCACAAACCATAAGCATTCACATTTCAGAGTCTGTGAAGAGGGCCTTTTCTATGTGGTCCCAGAGAGCAGGGACCAGAGAACCGGTGGAAACTGCAGGGAACATCACTTTCACCCCAAAGGATCCTCTGTAAGAGTGAGGGTTGTTCCAATGTGGACTTGGGAGTTACTTTGTGAGGGAGTGAGGTCCCTGTCATTTTCAGCCTTGGGGAGAGACTCTGTATGGGCTCCCACTCACTGGGTTCATTGCAAATTCAAGTGTCAGACAGGAGTTGATCCAGATTACACCTCCGTTAGGTGTACTCTAGGATTCTGCGGTTTTATGAGCTGTCATAAAATCACTGCTTTTGCAAAATCAGTGCAGCACTGGATGAAAAGAAAGAAAGAAAGAAAGAAAGAAAGAAAGAAAGAAAGAAAGAAAGAAAGAAAGAAAGAAAGAAAGAAAGAAAGAAAGAAGAGAGAAGAGAGAGAGAGAGAGAGAGAGAGAAAGAAAGAAAGAAAGAAAGAAAGAAAGAAAGAAAGAAAGAAAGAAAGAAAGAAAGAAAGAAGAAAAAGGCCATCATTTCTTTTTAACTCAGAACTGACTTTCATGGTTCAGTGCTTGAGAGAAGCCTTATACTACAAGCCCTGCACTGAAAATCATGAGTGTTATCTTCATAAATCTTTCCCCCCAGTTTTATTGAGAAATAATTGACATATGTCACTGTATGAGCCTCAGGTGTACCGCAGGATGGTTGGTTTACATATATTGTGAAATGATCCTCCCAAAAGTTTCTGCTAATGTCCATCTTCTCAAACGATAGAAGAGAAAGAAGAAAAAAAGGAAAAATATTTCTCCTTGTGATGAGAACTCTCGGGATCTACTCTCCTAACAACTTCCCTGTATATCCGCCAGCAGTATCAGCTGTGGGCATCATGTCTACACCACATCCCAGTGCTTATTTACTGCAAGTTTGTCCCTTTGCACCACCCTCCTCCCACTTCCCCTTCTTCCCCACCCTCTGCCTCTGAGAACCACAAGCCTAATCTCTTTTCCGACAAGTTTTGGGGTTTTTTTGTTTTGGCTGTTTTTTGTTTGCTTGTTTAAGATTCCACATATAAGTGAGATCATACAGCATTTGTCTTTCTCTGACTTATTTCACTTAGCATAATGTCCTCAAGGTCTACCTATGTTGTCACAAAGGGTAGGATTTCTTCATTTTTTATGGCTGAATAGTATTCCATTGTGGAATCATATTCCATATATGTTTATCACATCTTCTTTACCCATTCATCCATCGATGGACTCTTAGGTTGTTTCCATGTCCGGCTATTATAAATAGTGCTGCTATGAACATGGGGGTACAGATATCTTTTTTTAAGAGAAAGGGAGTGCTTGTGAACACAAACAGGTAGGGGGGTCGGGATGGGCAGAGGGAGAGGAAGAGGGAGAATCTTAAGCAGGCTCCATGCCCAGCATGGAGCCCAATGTGGGGCTCGATCTCACAGCCCTGAGATCATGATCTGAGCCAAAATCAAGAGTCGGATGCTTAACCGACTGAGCCACCCAGGCACCCCGGTGTGATACCTTTTTGAGTTAGTGTTTTCATATCCTTTGGATATATTCCCAGAAGTGGAACCACTGGACATTTGGTAGTTCTATTTTTAATTTCCTAAGTAACCTCCATACTGTTTTCTACCAATTTACAATCCCACCAACAGTGCACAAGGGTTCCCTTTTCTCCATATCCATGCCGGCATGTGTTCTCTCTTGTTTTCGTGCCACATGCATCTTTTTAGGCTTCTGGGTTCTGTAGTTACTTGATGGGGTGATTTTATCTTAGTATCAACACCTGTAATTCCAGGCTTTAGCGTCATGTTTCTCGGCTGGGGGCTATTTTGGCCCCAGGGGACATTCAGCAATGCTTGAAGACGTTTCTGATTGTCAGATTGGGGGTGTGAGGGCATTATCGGCATCTCCTGGGTAGAGGCCAGGGACTCTGCTAAAGATCCTGCAACATGCAGGACAGCCCCCCACAACAAATAATTCTCCAGCCCAAATGTCAATAGTGCCGCTATTGAGAAACCCTGTTCTAGAAGCACGGAGGAGAAAGCAACAACAAAAGCACTACTCTTACCTACTGACAACCTACTATATTTGGCACTTCACCAAAGCATATGATCTGCACAACAACTCTTCAAGATGGACATCGCTATTGCCAGGGTACCCGGCTCAAGTCCAGATAGTTACATTGTGTCTAAGATGGAACAACTTGCAAATGCAGAACTGGGGCTCAAACCCAGTCAGACTCCAAGGTCAGGTTCCTCATCAGTATGCCGGGGGCTTCTTCCATCATTACGTACTGTTTGCAGCAGAGACTTGGGCTCCATAAAGCCAAGAAAGAGCACTCAGGAGTGAAGGGCTCAGAAAGAGACGAAAGAACCAAGCCTAAACTGGAGCCTGCACTTCCAGGCAGAACCTGAAGGGGCAGCCTCTGGAGCCACGTGACCACTATCAATGGCACCAAGCCCAGCCCCTCTGGGGTCTGGGCACATCTGCTACACTGCTTCCTGAGGAGACAGTGGGGGGCTAAGGAGGGGGGAGTATCCACCTGTCATCATGAGGTGAATTTCAGTGTGATTTCAGTGTGACAAAGACATCACATGTCTCAAAAATTTTGAACTTAAAATAACTTAAAAAAAATTTTTTTAGATTTTTTTTTTTAATTTGACAGAGAGACAGCCAGCGAGAGAGGGAACAGAAGCAAGGGGAGTGGGAGAGGAAGAAGCAGGCTCCCAGCTGAGGAGATCGATGTGGGGCTCGATCCCAGGACTCTGGGATCACGCCCTGAGCCAAAGGCAGACATTTAACAACTGAGCCACCCAGGCGCCCCTAAAATAACTTTTATTCAGATTTTTGAGAACGAGCTTTGGAGTTAGACGGAGCCCAGTTGAAATATCCCTTTTACACTCTTGTTGTTGTTGTTGTTTTAAAGTAAGGTCTACTCCAACATGGTGCTTGAACTCATGACCCTGAGATCAAGAGTCACATGCTCTACCTACCAATGGAGACAGCCCCCCACTTTTCCACTTATTAATGGGGTCGTTTGGGGCAACAAGTTACTTTATCTTCTAAGCCTCAGTTCTCCCAACTGTATTATGGGCATCATCGTCATCACCCCTGCTTCATGGGAGTATTATGAGGATAAAAACAAGAAAATTAATGAATTAAGTGGAGGCCAAAAAGGTAGGGACCCAGAAGTAAGTAAGAGACCAATGAATATTAGACGGTATAGCGATGCCACTCTATCATTATATGGTTTATAGTATAACACAGAGAATGGGGAGAACGGGGCTGGATTGCCGGATGTGGCTGTGCGGGGCGGGGCGGGGCTGAGGGCTGGAAGTGCATAGATGTGGACGGCTCCGTACCCTGTTTCGGAAGAACAGTGCATCATGGACTCAAAAATAGCAAGTATGAAGGCCAGAATGAATTCCAAGCAAGTGTCCTTTGTGATTCCAATGAACATTTCTGTGGTTGCCTTTTCTAGAACAGTTATTTGTGGCTGGCTGTCATCCTGCTGGTTGCCAAAATCCCATCATATAACACACACATGCTTCTGCCTAATGTCTCCAGTCCTCTGCTTTGAGCTTCTTAAGAATGTGGAAAACTAAGTGCATTCTGGTATCCATCAGAGACCAACGGAAGCACTCCAAGAATCTTAATTCAGAAGCAGAAATGAGCCAGTCCACTTACATCTTGAACTTTCTTTTGGAAAAGCTGCAACGCCCCTCTCTGGGTTAGCAGCTGGGACTTCAATATTTTATCCAGCCAATATTTGATGGGCCATCTTTTAGAACTGACAGCTGATCAGATGAATTAGTCATTGAGGTGATGAGTCAGTGATTCACACATGGGGCTTTTGTCTCCTGAGAACTTCACCTCTTTCCCCAATTCTGGCCTGTCTCCAAAAGCACTTCCTCTTACAACAGTAGCATTTCTCGGCACAGGTATATTCGCTCAGAAAAGGGATCTCTAGGGGCACCTGGGTGGCACAGCAGTTAAGCATCTGCCTTCGGCTCAGGGCGTGATCCCTGCGTTATGGGATCGAGCCCCACATCAGGCTCCTCTGCTATGAGCCTGCTTCTTCCTCTCCCACTCCCCCTGCTTGTGTTCCCTCTCTCGCTGGCTGTCTCTATCTCTGTCAAATAAATAAATAAAATCTTTAAAAAAAGAAAAGAAAAGAAAAGAAAAGGATCTCTATTCAATTTCCCAAATTCGAGACTCTTAGAATACCAGAGCTGGAGGATTCTGAGAGACTCCTCGCTAGGAAGATGAGGAAACCGAGACCAGAGGGAGTGAGAGCCTTGCCCAGAGTCACACAGCAAGTCAACAACAGAGCTAGAATTAAGTCAACAACAGAGCTAGAATTAACATTTCTCCCATATTTCTCACTAGTCAGAGAAAGTTAAGAACACTATATTTCAAAGCTTCATGAATTTGCGTGTCATCCTTGTGCCAGGGCCATGCTAACCTTCTCTGGATCATTCCACTTTCAGTGTATGCACTGCCGAAGCGAGCACTAGAACACTGTATTTCAAACGTATGAATAAAACCTGATGAAATTAGAAAGAGAATCTTAAGTGGGAAAATCATAGGGCAAGCAGCAAGCCTTGCTGACTGGAGCAGATGTGAAGTTGACAAGGCTAGCATGGATCTAATTGCCAGAAGTCTCCAAGAGTATAAATGTGACTCCACACGTGGTCCCTGGGACCCATCACACACAGTGACAACATGGACAGGGGTTGACCATGGGCCCAAGCAGAAACAATCCTTTGGGCTTTCTCAATATGGTACTCCAACAGGAAATAAAGCATACAGAAGATGTGACATTTGAAATTAAAAGAAAGAGAGAGATCTTTGTACAGATTTTGCTTTCAACAATGCTGACCATATTTAGCCTGTTTTACTTTTCCTTTCTAGAGAGCCAAGAATATAACCAATAGACTGGGCTATCCTGACATTGCCCAGGGAAAAGTTGTACAAAAAAAAAAAAAATGACCATCTGTTTATCCACTGTAGGGACCAGTCCTCTCCTTCCTTTCCCACTGCTGTGATGTAATCACGGCAGTGCTATTGTGCTCTTAGTTAATTACATTTTATTTGTGGTCTATTCTTTTTCCATTTACAGCAATCTTTCTTGAACCTGACTGTGATTTGCACAGATAATCAGGAGCGCTCTGAAAAAAATCAATTCTCGGGCTCCTCACGTGGGTCACTGAATCCAAATTTTCTGGAATAAGTCCTGGGAATCCATATTTTTAAAAAAAGCTTCCCAGGTGGTTGTAATGCCGAGGACTTAATAGTCTAGTTCCTTTGTCCCTCCCTCCGTCCCTCCTTATGTGCTGCCCTCAAAATCTAAGCGCCACGTATAACAGTCTTGGATAAGAGACAACGTTCTTAGTTCCAAACAACCACCAATTTACAAATAACACTTTGGTAAAAAACCTGCCTGGACCCCTGGAATTTGTTGTCTGACTCCTGGCACTATAAAGAATTTTAGACTCAGAAATGGAAAGATGCTCATGTTCTTTCTTCCTGAACATATCTAGGGAAAGAGACATGTTTAAGTGCAAATTCTTGTGCTTCATTTGAAGTCTTTATTATATTCGGACTTCGAGAATTAATTAATTAATATTAATTGATATTAATTCAATATTCAGACATAAAGAATTAAAACACGGGCTAAATCCTACCTACACTGAGGTTCCGAGTTAGGGTGCTATTACCCTTACTTTTTCCAAACTTAAACGACACAGATTTCCCTTTCCTTCAGTCTTTCCTTGTACACATTCTCTCTGCTCTTTGATTACTATTCTCTATTGCTCCTTCAGGTTCTTCAAGCTACTCTTGTTTCACCAGGAGGGACTAAAATACCTTCAGGGCATAACTGTCCTAATACACTTTATGGTATGAAAACAGTTTGCATATCCTTTTTTTTTTTAGATTTCTGAGAGAGAGAGAGAGAGAGAGAGAGAGAATGAGTGGGGCGGGGCGGGACAGAGGGAGAGGGAGAGAGAGAATCTTAAGCAGGCTCCACACAAAACGTGGAGGCCGACACGCGGTTCGATTTCACAACCCTGAGATCATGACCTGAGCTGAAATCAAGAGTCGGACGCTTAACCAACTGGGCGACCCAGGCACCCATGCACATCTCTTTAGGAGAATTTATTTTACTACTCAGGAGTGACTTAGATTAGTGGATTCAAATCTAAAGATCTAAAGATTGATATTCTGCTTCAAACCAAGCAAGACTCCTTTAGAATTCCTTTATTTAATGGTTCTTCTGCATTTGATCTGTAGCCAATTTCTGGGACTCCTATTGCATAAGATCAGGTTCTGAATTTGATCTCAAAGCCATTCCTGTTTTCTCTCATTCTCTTCTTCCTGTCCCGCTGAATTCTCAAGTTGTTTTAGCTCCTCTTCCTCCTCGTGAATTCGCTTTTCTATACTTTCCCTAATGCTTGCAGTTTTCTCTTGAACAATCACACTTCTGGAAGAGTGAATTATTAGCCCCTGTTCTCCCCCTTCCCTGTATCTGTGCCCCGTGCCACACAATTCTGAAGTTCCCTCTACTAAAGGTGGATTGTCTCCCTGCCTTGGTTTTTGGGCTGGACATGTCTTGCTGTAGCTAATGGCTTACGGGCAATTCTGTTTCCTCTCAGTCCTCTTGCTCCTCTGCCATTGTCATAAAAGGAAACAGTCATGATTAGCTCATTAGTGCAGCGGGAAGAAAGGGCAGACTTGTCCAACCTAAGTCTTGGAGTCACTTAGCTGAGCTCAGCCAAAATGAGCAGAGCCAGAATGGCCCATCCACGCAGGCTGTAAGACTGCAGGACGCCCGTGCTTCCAATGAGCCTTTAGGGCTGTTCAAGTGGGTATAGGACCGTGAGAGCAAACTAAACCATGCCTGACTAAGGAAAGTGCTTAGGTGGCTCAGTGTCCTTCAAGGGAAGAGGCAGGAAAGCTCCTTTCTTCCCTTGGCACTGGAACTTAAAGACGCTAACTGTTCCAATAGAGAAGTTGCAGGTAAGATGAGGAGAAGCAGAAACTCACTTCCAGGGTAGGAAGAAATTCCTCCCTCCAGAGGCCCTGAGGAAGAAATGATGCCCACCCGCAGCCCTGCTCCTACAGAAAAGCAGCTCCAGGGAACACAGCTCATCCTGCAGCAAACGGCCACTGCCCAGCGGAGCCATGACCTCGGCAGAAAGAAATGCCCCCTGAATCCAGGCCTAAGCACGCGCATCCCCGCCATTTTAGGCTGCTATCATTTCTTTCCTTCTGGCCTGGCTATCTGTCTCTTTGATGGGCTCCAAGACACTGCCTGCATACATGAGGGAGCTCTTTATTCTGCTGACTCAACAGATAAAAAGAGATTTCCCTTATTTTTCTGAATATGGTGATGCCCACAAGAACAATAAACCAGCCCCTAACTCTTTTTTTTTATAATGATTTTTTATTATATTATGTTAGTCACCATACAGTACATCCCCAGTTTCCAATGTAACAGCCCCTAACTCTTACACCTCACTCCGGGGGTCAATTTAGCCAAAACTGAGTCTCGATTTAAGACTCTCCCTCCATGCGATGGCTCCTCCCACAGGTAAGGGTTACCACCTGTGAGGCCACGGTAATGGCATATCTGTACGCAAGCCACAGCGAAACTGCCAATTTGGTGGGAAGACCACATTTTCTAAGGCCATTAAAAAAAAAAAATCCAGAAAAGGCCACAGAACTAATTTTATCCTATTGACCGAATCCTTTCTTCCTTCCATCTCTAACACCTAATGGATGAAATGAGTGAACAGGTCAGGCTCAGTGAGAAAAGATATCCAGTGTTTGAAAAATGATTTTAAACAAAATTTTCTACCCTTCAGTGCGTACACTGTCTCCCCTCACATCTGAGGTAGTGAATAGCCTGTGCTCAGGCCACTTGGCTCCTAGGACTTTGCCGAGTTAGCCTGGAGAATAATCTTCCAGGCCTTGTCTGACAGGCAGGGCTCCCCTGACATGTGGCGTGCCCGGTCCCAGTTCTTCATCCAACAAAGAGTTGTGGGGCTTCTGCTTTGCACCAGGCCTGTCTGCGGCGAGTATGTAAAGCCAGTGAGAACGAGACAGGAAAATGATGGAACTTTTAAAAAGAGTAAGGACGAAGCGATGCTGCTGGACTATATCTGTCACCTAAAGAGGAAAGCAGCACGGTGCCACTGCTGAGACTTCCTGTCAAACTGCTTCTCCGAGTGGCCTTTTCCTCCCCGACTCATTGTCAATATTTCCAATAATCCTTGGCTCCCTCGCCTTGTCTAAAACGCAGCCAGCTGAGCCACTTCCAAGGAGAGGAACTCCCGAGGCTCAGACTCCGAGTGACTTGCTCCTGCCCCCTGCACCTTCTACCTTCTGGGCTTCTAACAGGAAGACCTTTCCTACTTTCTCGAGGTACTTGTCTTCACAGGCTTGATGCCGTATTTCCGGGACTAAGATTTTCTTCATCTAATGAAATATACAGATCTATCTATCTGTCCATCTAAACTGGCTAGTAATAGTTAAGCTTACCCTTTGTATGCTAAAAAAAAAAAGTGTGTGTATATACACACGTGTAATAGTCACATATATTTACGTGTATATACACATGTATACATATCCACACACATGTATGTGTGTGCACACATGCACATCATGTATACACTTTTTCTTAGTGAATTTCCCCCATGAGCAGAATTTAGCTCAACTGCTCTTGAGAACCCTTCAAGGGACATTAGGGCCCAAGCAAACAGGGACCCAGGCCTTTAGGGCTTACGGCCAGTGTGCTTTTTCCTCTGGTGACACTACTGGAGCCCCCAGGGACTCTCACAGTCCTCATTCACGCTAGGGTATAAAGGTGGGTAGTGAGGTAGCCCTTACCCTCTGTATTCTAAACGAGCTTGCACCCCCAGGAGAAACAGATGGAGCTCTTGAGGCTGAGATTTGAGGTGGGGTTTGGTGGGATGGGATGGAGGGGGAGACTGGGTTCTAAGGCATCTCTGATCACTACCTTCCATCGCCTATCTCTGGCTAGGTGTCCTGGGAACTGGGACCTGGTATGACTACAATTTTCAAGTGAAACCTATGTTTTTGCTCCTTTGTGAACCTGGCCAACCACTGGCCACAGGAGGGTCACTCATCTCCTAGACAGAAATGTCCAGAACCTGGTTGAGAACCATAAAGGAACCCAACTCACCCTTTGAGCAGTGCAAGCAGACAGCGCAAAGTTAATTTTTAGAGCGCAGGCACGGAACTCACAGTGGTGCCCTCATTCAGCACATCTATAGTTCTAAGACCCCTGGCTACCGTTTCCCCACTTCAGGTTGGTCAAATGTAGGAAACAGACCCACTACAGCAGCAATAACAGCTAACAGCTTGACTCACAGGAGGAAAAAGACAAAAGCTGGTGGGAGAACTCAAAAGGTGGGCATTTAGTGAAGGGGCAAGCTGCTTCCAGCACCTCACTGCTCCAGGAAAACATCACTGTACCGAATGACAGCCCAGTACAGTAATTAGTACTCAGAGTCATAACTCGGGGTTATTTGGAAACGTGTAAACAATACCAATGTACTCTGTTTTTAGGAAGAGAATTCCCAAGCTCTGGCAGAAGGGGCCGGCACTGGGAGGGGGCCCCCTAGAGGACAGTAACGGTTACTGCACTGTAAGACCCCAGCACGGGGGGATGGGGGGGGGGGTAAGGGGGTAGAGAGGGTGGTCCGGCGCTGGGAACCACCTACCTCTGGATGTTATCTTCCAGTTGTTTGACTCTGAACTCATCCTCCTCAGACTGCCGCCTCCTGGCTTCCTCCTCTTCGGCAGTTCCGGCGGGGATACCCTGCAGCAGCCATTTTTCGCGAAGCACTTTGGACTGTGGGAATGAGGGAAGAGAACAGACTGGATGATACCTTTCCTTCCACAGCCTTCTCTGTGTCGCGGTGCCTCGGTTTTAGCCCCACCCCTCAGCAGTGGTCACCTCAATTACTGCCTTTGCCTCCTCACTAACTTGGCTCCTGCTTCCCTCGGGTCCAACCCCTAGAGAGCCACCAGAGGGATTTATTTCGGCATTTTCTACTATAAAAAGCTTTTGAAAACATACAGAAAAACAGAGGAAACCGTATAACGAATGCCAGTGTAACTCAACTAGCTTTAAATGTTAAACAGTTTGCCAGATTTCCCATATATTTTTCACCAAAGCATTTTAAAGTAAATAACGAACATCATGACATTTCACCCATAAGTATTTCAGTATGAATCTCTAAAACATAAGGACATTTTGCTGTGCGACTGCAATTCCATTATATAATTTCTTAAGATCACCCGATATCGAGTCCATCTTAAAGTGTTTTTTTAAAAAAAGATTATGTCATGCTTCTTCTTAGAAGCTGTTTAATGATTCCCAATCATCCTCAGCAGTGGTCTCCAAATGGTATTAAAATCATGCACTCCATTTGCCCCAGTGTACTAATATACCGTGGAGTGAAATAAAAAAATGTTTTTTTTTTCTTTTTTAGTAGGCTCGCGTGGAGCCCAACATGAGATCAAGACCTGAGCTGAGATCAAGAGCTGGACGCTTAACTGACTGAGCCATCCAGGTGCCCCGAAATAAAAAGGTTTTGAGTTTCTGGTCAATGGCTGGGAGGGAGCCATTACTGCTTTGATAAGGGAAATGAAAACAGCTCAAAAGAAAGGCATGCTGAAACTCCCTAAAACAAAGAGCCAGGTGAGGAAGGCTTGGGAGAGGCTTTTTGATTTGGGTTTTCATTACATGGTCCCTAGATGGCAGATGGTGGTTATTAGATGTTTGCAGAGGCTGGGCCTGGGCATCGTGGCTGAGCGTCCCCTGGGCAGGTCAGTGGTCCTGGGAATGGAGCGCTGTAAGGGAACACCACTGAGTCTGCCAGAAGCAGGCCACGTGACCAGTTTTTCCCTGGTCCTATAATGGCTATGAAGCCAGTCAACAGAGAGTAAGCACAGAGTAAGCACTGGGATCCCTGGCTCCCGGCATCCCCTCCATCAGAATCTGGTTTGACCTCATCAGGCAGGCTGAGCAAGGTAAAAGAAAGGGAGCCCTTATAATGACTAAGAGCCCGGGTGATACATGGCTTGGAGCCAATTAAATATGATGTACAGAGATGAGAGAGTGGGGTATCTCTAATATCATGGACACAGAATTCGTACTCACTTCAGTTCCCTTTCTACAGCTCTTAGAAACAAAACGTAGACAATTCCAGAGGCTCACATTTTTCTTGAGATTAAGAAATAAGAGCTACTTATGATGAAGCTATAAAATGAGTTACAAAGAATTACCAACATTTAGTAATAGTAAGAATTCATTAACGGAAGTTCTGATTCACCATTCTATTGAGAAATCCAGCAGCTACACAGGGTTATGAAGCCCCTGCTGGATACGCAGGAGCAAGTTCCAATGGCTAGAATCCCTATATTTCTTTTTTTAAGATTATTTATTTATTTATTTGATGGAGAGAGAGACAGCCAGCGAGAGAGGGAACACAAGCAGGGGGAGTGGGAGAGGAAGAAGCAGGCTTCCCAGCGGAGCAGGGAGCCCAATGCGGGGCTCAATCCCAGGACCCTGGGATCACGCCCCTAGCTGAAGGCAGACACCTAACGACTGAGCCACCCAGGCGCCCCTAGAATCCCTACACTTCTGAACAGTCTTTTTGTTAGCAACGCATGGGTGTAGTGTCCAAGTAGCCATAGTTTTCACTGGTGTTATTCTTGCCTTTTAATTATAAATCGCTGTTGGTGGAAGTCTGTTTGGTTACTCTCATAGTATATAGAGAAGCATATTTATAGCACTTGACCTGTAGCTTTCCATTCATTAAACACGAGTTTGTTCATATATAAGCTATTCCAACTGTATGCTAAAGCGATTGTACACAGGAGTCACCCTTACCCCAATAGACTTAAACAGCTATACATCATTAGTAACATGGTGCCTGTAAATGTATTTATGACTACCACCAACGACAGTGGGAAAAAAGTACTTTAAAAGTGTCTAGGGCATTGTTTCATAATATAAAACCATGTGTAAAAGCTCACAGTACAATTTGTTTACATTGGTTGCTCTTTCTTATGGGCTAAATCATGGCCCCCGTCCCCCACCAATTCATATGTTGAAGTCCTAACCCCCCTACGTCATAATGTGACTATGTTTGGAAATAGGGTCTTGAAGGTTATATGAAGTCATTGGAATGGGCTCTAATCCAGTATGACTGGTGTCCTTATAAGAAGTGGAGATTAGGACACAGACGTGCACAGAAAGAAGACCATGTAGACACCAGAGGAAGACAGCCATCTACAAGCCAAGAAGAGATCATTAGAAGACGTTAACACTACTGATACCTTGATCTTGGACTTCTAGCCCCTAGAATGATGAGAATATAATCTCTGGTGTGTAAGCCACCCAGTCTGTGGTCTTTGTTACAGCTGCCCTAGCAAACTACTACATTCTCCAAAGCTTTATCGTGCAGATGTTTCTTTCACTGGAAAATGGGGATGAGTGGGTTAAACTGGTTTCTCTTCCTAAGTGGGCTACGGAAAAAAAAATTCAAAACCACTGTCCTCCTCTCAAAATTCCCCAGATATCATGCTCACATACGTGAGAAGCTGTGTGAACAGTGGTTAACTGTGGTTAACAGTGGTTAACTGTGAATTCTGGATCGGGTCTCCCACTTACTAGCTGTGTGGTCTCAGACAGTCTCATCAGACTCACCAAACCTCAGTTTTCTCATCTGTAAAATGGACATGATGACAGAGCCCACTTCAGGCTCGTCATGAGGATTAAATGAGTTCATACGCTAAAAGCGCTGAGCCCATACTTAGTACTATAGAAATGTTTGTTATTGTTGCTCATGCTGTTCCCCTGGCCTCTCCTGCCTTCATCTGAGAAAGAGCAGGTAAAATGTCCCCTGAGAAGCCTTCCCCTGCTCCTGCTGGCAGGATCCATGGCTCTCTGGTCTGTCTCCTCTAGCAGAGGACATACTCCAGTGCACTCTCACACTGTCCTCCGTTTCTTTTTGTATCTCTCCCCTCTAGACCCCCAGCGCCTCAAAGGCTGGGACTGTTCTTTATTTCCCTTTGCATCTCATTGCCGCACCCAGCCCAGTTGCAGGGGACGAATGAGTAAACGGGTGAACTGGAAAAATCGCAAATTTCTGTCACTCTAACTACTCAGGAGGGGGGGTGTCACACTTTCATTCACAGTGCTCCCTGAGCTGAAATGTTTGATACTCACCTAGTTCAACCCATAGAAGGTAAAAACCCCATTAGGATTATTGGGGGACAGATCTATTGGCATCCTTGTCTTGGTGTGTGGACTCTTCTGGAATGGCAGCCATGGACAGACCCCGCTTTCTCTGCCCCAGCAGGGATGCTCTGCAGCTGGGGCTTCTTGAAATAGGACACAGTGGCTGCTCCTGGGGATGTTCTCTCTGCTCTTCTTCACACTGCGCCTCCTGCCACCAAGGAAAGGGTCTAACCGCTCATTGCTGGCTGGTTAGCCCTAGCCGTCCATCGGTACTTCTGACAAAAGCAGCCTGGTCACCGTGAACACCGAAAGCACATGTGCCCTCACGTGTGGATAAGGCAGTGATGTCACCAAAACATCCCCAACAGCTGGTGCCCAGAAGACAGATTCTAACAGAACAAGACAGCGGGCCTGGTCTCAGGTCTGTTTTACAAAAGTGTCTGGACGTTACAAAAACAAAAAAGCAAAGTTGATTTTTTCACTTGGCCCCAAAGTAATGCTGCTAGGGCAAACCACCAATTCAAATATGCTTACCACTGGCGGTTCCCTTGGCCTCCGCCAGATCCCCTCCCCTTGTCTCTGAGGGTCAGTGGTGGTACCGCCTTGGAATATAACGCACTTGTGCACGCCGATCACACGCGCCCATCGAAAGCACCAGTTTCCCTCTGCTGTTCTGGTCCTTAT
This sequence comes from Ursus americanus, assembly GCF_024610735.1. NCBI lineage: Eukaryota > Metazoa > Chordata > Mammalia > Carnivora > Ursidae > Ursus > Ursus americanus. The sequence continues at coordinate 22,641,452 of NC_142144.1, forward strand.
TGGCTGCCTTAGTGCTTTAGAATTAAGTGACAAGCAGAGCACGGCAGAAGGGAACACTAAAAATAAAAACTTTTCTTTTTTTATGTCCAAACAGCATATACTAAAAAAAAAAAAAATGTGTCATAGCTTACAGGGTGAAGAACTGTGAAAGTTCACCTTTGTCAACTGCGTGCAACTATGAAGAGTCAAGACAAAGGAAGAATGGGTAAGGCTTCCAGGAGAGCTTGCGGAAGCACAGATTCCCACCTCCAGAGATGCTGATTCTCCCAGTTTGGGATAAGGCCTAGGAATCTGAATTTTAATAAGCTCCCACGTGATGCTGTCATTGATGCTGCTGGTCCGAGGTCCACGATTTGAAGCCCTGCATGAGAAGCTGTGACTATCCAAAAGCCTGAAGCATGCACAAGCGTTCCCACTGGCTAGCTAAACACCGATCCGAAAAGGAGCTCATCCTTCTCCCACACACCCATCTCTCCTCCTGCATCCCCATCTCGGGAGCAGTGGTGTCCCCATCCCTTCCCTTACATGCCAGACACTCTGCCAGGTCCTGAAGACACCGCTCTGGAAGACAGCAAGTGCCCAGGATCACTGAGCTTTTGTCCCAGTCAACAAGAATGCAAGATAATTTCAGATGGTGATAACACGCATGGCAGGAGGTAGGCAGGACCATAGGACAAACAGGGACGGATGGGGGACACTTCGGGTGGGAAAAGTCCCTGTGAGTACTTGAACATTTGAGCTGAGATCTGAGATCCAAGGAAAGGAATTTCAGGGGGAGAGACTGGCAAATGTAATAGCCCAGATGTGGGACAGAGCTCAGCACGTTTGTGGACCGGACAGAATGCCCAAGTGGCTGGACCACAGTGAGTGGGGGGTGGGGAGGGGAGGGTAGAACAAGCTGGAGATGGAGAGGAATGCAGAGGCCAGATTAGGTAGGGTACGGCAGACTTGCTAAGGAGTCTGGTATTTGTCCTAAGCACGGTAGGAAGAGAACAGTGTGGAAGGGACAGGATTACAAAGTATAAGTGATCGGGCTCTATCATATCAACAGGTGACAGAGCATGTTAGCTTGAAGCAGAGGAGCAGCAGAAGAAATGGAAGGCACAGGGCGAATTTTAGAGGTAGAGTCAACATGACTTGCTGACAGATTAGATGCGGGGCATGAGGGAAAGGATGGGATTAAAGGTGACACAGATATTTGGTTTGAGCAAAGGGGTGGATGGCGGTATTCCCACCTGGAGACTGGAAAGACTAGACGAAGAACAAGGGCTAGAAGAGCAGAAAACCAAAACTTCCATTTAGGGAAGGTTAAGCTTGAGAGGCTTGTAAAGGGAAGTGACGCCCATCTAAGTGGCCATGTCGGGAAAACAGCTGAACACGAGAGTCTGGAGTTCAGGGGCCCCTGGAGCTGGAGCCATCAATTTGGGAGTCATGGATACATAAATGGTATCTGAAGCCATGGTATCGAGTGACAACGATGATGATGATGATAATTCTCATCACTCTTGCTGTTGTAAGTGCTTTATATAAATTCATTAAACTTTCACAAAAATCCCACGAGGCAGGTGCTCATATTAAGTCAGTGACCCATGGGCACACGTTTGGTAAGGTGCGGCTCTGAGATTTGAAGCCAAATACATGGTGCACGCCAAGATCCCCAAGAGCCCTCTTTTTCTCAGATAGGGTTTACAAAACCATCAGGCACCGCTGACCTACCCCCTGACCCGGATAAGCCCTCTCCAGCTTCTCTGATGGCAGGCTCGTCTCCCATTCATCCCTGAGTTCCCACAGCCAAGTGCCCTAGCTCCTATTCGTCCACAGTGGCTGACGTGCAAGGCTATTGGTGATAGTTTATGATAATAAATACCCATTGAACGAATGAATGATGGAAAAACCATGCACAAGCACTGTGTTTAGCAAATATAAAATCATAGACTATTAATATTTGACTATTAATCTTAGACTTTTCTACTTAGAGATCTAACCAAAGCTTTTCCCCAGCTTTCCTGAGGTACAACTGACAAATAAAATTGTAAATATTTAAAGGGTGCAACATGGGGCGCCTGGGTGGCGCAGTCGTTAAACGTCTGCCTTCAGCTCAGGGCGTGATCCTGGCATTCCGGGATCGAGCCCCACATCAGGCTCCTCCACTAGGAGCCTGCCTCTTCCTCTCCCACTCCCCCTGCTTGTGTTCCCTCTCTCGCTGGCTGTCTCTGCCTAATAAATAAATAAACAAATCTTAAAAAAATAAATAAATAAAGGGTGCAACATGATTAATCCAACTTTTTCAATCTACAGATTAGATATCTGATGTTAACCAGCTTTTCCAGGTGATCCAGGTAAGCAATGAGTAGTGTCTGGGTGGTGGGGGGTGGGGAATGGGCAGTGGAGAGAAGTCGGGACTAGTCAGTCTCCAATTTTTTTTTCTGATTGTTTGTAATTTTTATAAAGTCATATCCACCAATCTTTTTAGTTTATAATTCAGGGTTTGCTGTAATAATCAGATGAGGCTGCCCCGTTCGAAGACTATGAAAATATTTACCTGTGATTTCTTCTTACACTTTTATGAGTTTACTCTTTCCTCCAAATCTTGCATTCATCTGTAATCTGGCTAAAGCCAACCCTGGCTGTGTTGGGGGGTGATGTTCAACCGAAATTCAACCTTCTAAAATGGCTTAAACACAATGTGTGCCAGTAGCTGTGATGTGTCTTTGATCATCTGTGTCCTCTCTCTGTTCTCCTTCTCCTGCCCTGGGACACGTCCTTTCCCCCCCATCGACTCCCTGTAAGATCTTGATTTGGTATTGACTTTTTGTTATATGATTTTAGTCCACGCAGACGCCAAACCGAGACTTCGGATAGAAGAAACCAAGGTCTAACTTCTACTCCAGCTCTGTTTCCAGGGGCAGTGGAGATGTGATGGGAAAAAGGGTGAGATGGAAAGTTCCCTTACACTGTGACCCTGCTTGTCTATTCAATATTTTAAAATTTGAAATTGGCCTTTCACACATACTAATAATCAAGAAAGGTCTAAAATTAGTGCTAAAGGTTCACAATAGTGGGAGACACAACATGTTTGCAGCAAGACCCCTGGTACCTTCAGGCTATGCAGCAAATGACCTTGGTGGCTGATAGTAAATAGCTTGCGGGGTCACAATTCAGTCTTTGATGTGTTTTCATTCATGCTTCTTGAAAGAAAAGGCTGTGGTTTTTAAAATATAATGACAATTTTCATAACTTGGACTAGAAAAAAAAAGTCTAGTCAGGGTTCCCTGCTCATAAATAAATAATTCAAAGGCAGCTTTTGTATTGAAGAGATGATATTAGCAATTTGATTCTGACAGTGCTGCCTCTGTCATACAAATCTTTATAAATGTGACAGTTCCAAAGGGATTCATGTGGCAATCCTACTGCATGCCTACTCTTGCTGGGACCTTGGACTGACCAATAAAACAGACAAATCTCTGGTAATTCAACCAAGAGCGCAAAGGGAATATTAAATTTAGTCTGTCTGGTATAATATAAGAGTTGATTTATTTTTAAAACTGATATTATCACAAGTCACATAGTAAAAACAATAAAAATAAATAATTGTTTCCATGGAATACAAAGCCAAGACGATTTTTCAAGAGAAGAATAATGATGGCTCTTGCCTTATGACATATTATTAATCCTTATAATACATTAAAAAGCTAGAGGGGTTCAATGAGGATGGTATTACCACAGGAGTGGCAGATTCATGGACTAAGAAGAATCCATAAATGGTGGACTTGAGTATAAGGGAGAAATATGTATATGATAAAGAAGACATTTACTTCAGTGAGGAAAAAGGAATGAATCAATAAATCATGTGGAGGCAACTGGCTCACCATCTGTAAAAAGTAGAGTCATTCCTACCCTATTTCATAGAGAAAAATAAATTCTAGATGGGTTAAAACTATTGAAGGACAAGAGACATCCTAGGTAAGTGTTTGGGATGTTCTTTGCAAGAACCATATCAAAGTCAGAAATCATAAAGCAAAAGAATGTTAGATGTGATGTCACAAAAATTACAAAGTTTTGTGTGAGAATTTATTTATTTATTTATTTATTTATTTATTTATTTATTTATTTATTTATTTGAGAGAGCTCAAACCGGGGCGTGGGTGGTGCGGGTAGAGGGAGAGGGAGAAGTAGATTCCCCACTGAGCAGGGAGCCTGACATGGGGTTGAACCCAGGACTTGATCTCAGGACGCTGCAATCATGACCTGAGCCGAAGGCAGATGCTTAACCAACTGAGCCCCCCAGGCACCCCTTTTATGAGAATTTAAAAGAGCCCATATAACAAAATCAAAAAAAGAGGTAAAGGTGAATGTATTTTGGACCCGAATGTTAATACCATCTCATTTTAATCACCAGCTGATGATGCCTGTGAACAAGGGTCACACAGCTTAATCTATAAAAATATACTAGAGAAAAAGCATAGAAGAGTATACCTCTGTGTGAGTTATATCTGGGTGACCAGTATACAGTTGATATGTGTTTTTTTCTTTATATTTTCCTGTACTTCAAAATTTTGCTTTTGTAAGGATCGTGCATTCGTTTCTCTTATAATCAGCAAAAATTAGTCAGCTATTAAAATTGCTTACTGGTCCCATATGTGAGTGCTTCTTGGAAATTCTTACATCATAAATATTAGGTACTAAATATAGCTAAGTATCTTGTAAAAAGAAATCTGAGTTTAATTTGGTGAGGACTTCAAAGTACTTGAAGGTTTCCTAATCTTCCTAAAGAGTATAGCAGCTCTTTCAGTCCTTGGGTCTTTCATTGCATTGCAGAATTTGTTTATTGTCAATATATAAAGTAACAATATTCCATTTTGTGGCATTGCTCACTGCATAATCCTAAATATCACAATTACCAAGAATATTAATCAAATAAGCATCAAAACGATTGTCTTGCATTCTATTTATCTGCTTTGCCAAGAGACCAGTAAATGTATCTAAATAATTCATACCTCACTGCATGAGAATAAGTGTCCATAGACTATTTGATGATGAGAACTGTATCTTAATAAATACGAAATCTAATTCTAATGCTTGTCATTTAACTTTGCACTAAGCATATATTATTTTTTTAGGGAGCATCCCAGAATTTATAAATTAGTGAAATAAACATTGTTGGCATATTTCTTAATATTTTCTACTTCAAGGAATAATCCATAATGTCTCCGACATGTTCTAAATTTTCTGGAGTCCATGGAAGTATAACTTTAAGAGACAATGAAGACGGTAACCGGCCTCTCTCTAGACAAATTATTCAAAATGGAACATTTCATTTGAAGAAAACAGTGTCCTGGAGAAGGCTTGGTTTTGGAGGCAGACAAGCCCTAGGGTTGAACCAGGGATCCCTCACTTATAGTCTCTATGTTCTTGGGCGAATGACTTCACCTCATGAGTTCGTTTTCTCACCTGTGAGACAGGGAATGTGGCCACTTAAGTCAGCGAGGAATTTTGTGGCCATTATTGAGGGGATGTATTTAGAGTGCCAGGCATACATTAGGCACTCAAAAACCATGACTATTATCGAGGATGGACAAGTGGATGACAAGGCTGCCAGGCTTCCAGGACAAAGCTGGCTGAGTCTCTAGCAAGAGGCTCACAGAGGAACCATAACCTCAATGAATTTACTACCATCCAGGGGCGAGGCTGCCAAGCTCAAAACTGAATGATCACAAGGAAGATGACTCACGCTATTCAAGTTCAGTCAACAGCTAACTGATTGAAAGTAGAACCTATTCATTTCTGGTGCCTGAAGTGATCATATCTCCCAGTCAGGCACCACCAAAATAACTCAGTTATTTTGGGAAGGATGGACTCAGAACAAAGAGAGGCAGAGCCAGGAGAGAAGTTTCACCTGAGCCGAGGTGAGGCCTGATGACACTCCTCGCCTACCTCAGGCCCCCCCTCACCAGAGCATAGAAATTTGGTACTGACAGAGCTGGAGTTTCTCCAGGGAAGTCTGGGTAAACCACCTTTGGGACCGCTGGGGCTGTTTTTGTTTTTGCTTTCATTGTTCAAAGCTACTGGTCCACCCTCATTCTGTCCACATGGGCCTTCCCCAGAGAGAGAAAATTACAACCCACTGTTCTCCACTTATTAAACTGCCATCACTTCCAGTCCTTTCTCTCCAGGTTACTGGAAGGTTTCTTAGGTGAAAGGGCTGGGTGTTCCCTTAGATAGCCAATTTCATCAACAATGTGAGAATTTTACCAGGAGAACCATAAAGAACTATCTGATTCCCTTGTTTCCAAGTCTCCGAAGGAGTCTCACTGCTTCTATGTGCAACACTAAGTCCTTTTTACTGTTATCTCTATTGATTGGATGGCTGGATACATGGAAGGATGGATACAGGGATGGATACTGTGCTGGACCTCAGCAATGAATGAGTCCTTGGTATCTTATCTGGCATCCAGAATGATAAGAAGTGGGATAAAAGAAACTTAATCTTCTGACATATGTTTATTGCCTGACTTTTGATTCAAGAATGCAAAAGCAAAGTTGAGCTTAAAGGGGAGAGGGGCTGTCTAGTCAAAACAGCCTCTCATTTTTTCAGTCCCCTTCATAAAAAACAAACAAACAAACAAACAAACAAACAAACAAACACAAAATCCACCTTAAGCCAAGAACTCACTGAGGTATTAGTACATTTTGGTCTCTTGTAAGGAGTGAGTTGGCTGTACACTGAGCCAGAGTCCCAGCTCTGTCCGGATTGACCTTGAAGAATTCACTTGTTCTATTAAGTGTTTTTAAGTCCCCCTCTCTGTAAGAAGAAAATACTAACTTTTGCCCTCAACGCTTCCTCAGGAATGTTGTAAGGAGGGAGTAACAGCATATAGGATATATTGTAAGCTCCTACAAAGAAAGGTCCATAAATGGTTTTACAAAAGCGAAGATAAATGGGCAATATTCTCAGTAACATGCTGCTGTTCTTCCTTTTAAAAACATTTCTCTGGTTAAAGTTCATAGTAAACTGATGAATACGCGAAGCAGATTTAGGTCATGCTGCTATTTGAAATAGCTTGCTGACAAGTCTCATCTTAAGGATTCATTTAGCACGGCCCTATCTTCTAGCGAAGAATGGGAAAGACAATCGTAAAGACTCATCTTGTTTCAAAGAATCTAAACTATCTCTACCGAGCATCACCCTGAAAGTCAGCCCCACCTTCCCCACCCGCCCTCTGAGCAATGCACCTCTGTGCACGAATGTCACAGCAACTTGAGTTGAGCAGAAGGTTTTCCTGAAAAAGCCCAGAGCAGGAGAAGGCATGTAGCAACTCCCAGCTGGCCACTGGAATGTGTTCACAATATTCTGCAAGCCTGCAAAAAGCAACATTCGATAGCCCGTGGAGTCCTTGTGACAGTGACAGAGCTTCTCGTAGGCTGTAATCAATTATGATGCTTAAGTGCCTTATGTTTTAAAGAAAAATAAATAATGAAACATCTCTCCCTCTCTCTCTCTCTCTCTCTCTCTCTCTCTCTCTCTCTCTCCCCCCTCTGTGCGATGGAGACCCAAGCAAGTCAAATCATTTCAATGCCATCTTTTGACCAACTGCTCATTCTAAGAGAACACCTTCCAAAATTGTGAAAGTAGAAATAAAACGAACGCATCATTGGAAATACACAGGGTTGCTCTTTTATCAGATCACAGTGCTTTTCTCTCTCTTTTCTCCATATCAGGAAAGAAAATATGAAGATTTTTAAGCTATAAAAGAACTGTATGATCAATGCATCCTTGGGAGCCTCCGGACAAACACACGCAGAGCACCTCGCGCACTGGGGTGCAGCTCCGGAACGCTGCCTCACCCACCATGTGGAAATTCTCCTCCAGTTGCTATATATATAACCACCACATTTCACATGCACACACCAGCCCCCAAACCCGTCCACAGGCACACGCTAATCTCCTCATGCTCTCAGAAACTGGAATGCTGTAACAATGCCCTGAATTGGAGAAATGCACAAGAAAAGCCAAGAGATGGTTTCCCGACAGAACGAGACAGGGCTGGTGCAGTCGGCGGCAGTGCCTTCACGCCAGGGCAGGCTCTGCCCAGCTCTCCGGAGTGTGATCTGCATGTCTAATAACGGAACAGGTTTGCAGGATCGGCCACTTACCTTAGAATGCTGCAGCAGAAGTATCTGCTCGTCAAGCTCCTGTCGCTTGCCTTCTATTTCAGTCTGCCTCTTTCTCTTTTCCTTGAAAATAAAGAGAGAGAGGCTGTAAGAGTAGGTGGGTGTTGGCTCCAGGAATTTTAAGGCCGGAAGCAGCGGCGACAGCAGCAGCAGCACACATCTGGAGAGACACTCGCAGAGATGCTGGGCACACACGCAGTGTCACCTGCCCTCCGCCTCCAGCGGCTTTCTCCTAACATGCCTGCTGTGGGCTCGGCGAGTGGGAGAGTCTCCTCAGTCAGCCGGGCTGCAGCAATTTAATCCAGAAGAAAAGGCGGTTTCCACACACACACACACACACACACACACACACACACTCACACAGTCATGTTCTATGCAGTGTTAATTTGGAGACAAAGAATAAAAATGTCTCAATCGAAAAGATAGAGGTTGTTCTAAACTGCCTGTATGGCAGAATGAAACAGTGGGGATTCCAGGGTCAGCTTTCTCTTACCGAAATCACATACACAAGTAATCCAACATAATTTCCAATTTCGTAGGACAAATCATCCCGTTGGACATCACAAACGATGCGAATTAGATGGGTGGTCTTTGCTGAAACTAGCCTCGGGGTGGGGGGAGCACTGCATGTGGGCGGGGCTCCCCGAGCTTACGTTAAATATGAAACCTGAAGTTGGTCTGCCTGGATCCAATGCCCAGCTCTGCCATTTGCTACCTGTGTGACCTCTGGCAAGTTCTTTTACCTCCCTGAGTCCAAGCCTTCTCTCACATACAGAGGAGACCATAATTGTACCTAAACCATAAGGTTGGGGTGTGGATTCAATGATAATGTGAAGGATTTGGAACAATGGTCTGCCACATAGTAAATGCTCAATAAATGTTATTTGTTCTTATACTTATTGCCACATGTTTACTTCTAGGTAATGCCTAGACATTGGCTCTAAACGGAGGTAACTCCCCTGTATTCAGAGCATGCCCTTTCCACCGGAGTGCACACTTAATGCTTTTCTTCTCCACACTTCTCAAATGCAGACAACAGACATCATATAAATGTGACTGATTTAAGAACAGAAAGGCCTGTCTTTAATGACAGCTTACTTGTTCCACGTTTTGTTTCCAAAGTGCACAGTGGGGAGATCTGCTGAGACATTTACGGCACTGGATTATTTTCCTTTACTCACACATGCAGGGAGAAACTTGCTAGACAGACAGAGTGGCATTCGACAACACGACAGCCAAACCCTGGAGAAGACAGTAACGTGGAAGGCTGGCTGCTGGGCTCTGTGTTAACAGAAGCCTGTATTTTAAGGAGCTGCTATGTTTCTGGGGATGTGCCGACGCCACTGCTATTCAAGTCAACACGGCAATGATTTGTGTTACAACCAAGTTCCTTGTGCAATGCACAGACTTGTAAGAAATATTAGTTTATAATCTCAAGCCGCTGGGAGACATGATATCCAAGTCAGGCATATAAACTCCCTGTCAAAGGGAGGCCCAAGAACTTACCATTTACCAAAGACTCCAATCAGTGGCGCATTATGGATGCTGCTTAATCCCAGAGTATGTGTAAGGACATATAACATACGACAGTGGATGGGAAAGTGAGGCCTAACGGGAAGAGCCCCCATACGCAGTGCCTCAGAGGCCCACATGATAAAGCAAGGACCTCCGGAACCAGCCCCCATCTCGACATCCTAGCTACTCCAGCTCCTTGACAGCAGGCTCACTGGGGTTTATCGTTCACTCCCACTGGCTGTCAAGATATGCAGCTGTCCAAATTTAAACCCAGAGCCAAGCTACAGCATGCCACGGACACAAGATGCAGAGACACCATACTTTCATGCATGTGAACTGTGTGCTACGTGTTTTATGGACGGAATGCTTGTGTCTTCCCCCTAAATCCATATGTTGAAACCTAATCCCCAAAGTGACAGTAATTAGGAGGTGGGGACCTTTGGGAGGTGATGCGATGATGAGAGTGGAGCCCTCCTGAATGGGACTAGTGCCCTTAAATGAAAAACCCCCGAGAACTCTTCTGCCCCTTCTGCCATGTGAGGACACAGTGAAAAGACAGTTGTTGCTTAACCAGGAAGCAGGTCCCCACCAGACATGGAATTTGCCAGTGCCTGGATCTGGGGCTTCCCAGCCTCCAGAACTGTGGGAACCAAATTCCTGTTGTAGATGATGCACTCAGGCTATGGCATTTTGTTATGGAAACCTGAATGCGCTAAGCCAGAGTTCTAATTACATGTCTGGTCACTTGCAAACCTAGGCTTTCCCAACTCTTTGTTTCCCTCTTTGTTTATATAGAAAATCCTCTAGAGATGCCCACCATGATATGAGTGACTGTGCCTTGTATAGAGAAAATATTACTGATGGTACAGGCAGTGAACCTTTATATGCCCAAGCAGCAGACTCATAGGTGGTCACTGTGAACAGACATGATCATGACAGACGCAGGTTTTAAGTTAGTTCATTAAGAATGGACTATGAGAAACAAACTGAGGGCTACAGAGGGGAGGGGGGTGGGGGAATGGGATAGACCGGTGATGGGTAGTAAGGAGGGCACATATTGCATGGTGCACTGGGTGTTATACACAACTAATGAATCATCGAGCCTTACATCGAAAACCGGGGATGTACTGTATGGTGACTAACATAATATAATAAAAAATCATTATTAATTAAAAAAAAAAATAAAAAAAAAAAAAAAAAAAAAAAAAAAGAATGGGTGGGAATTTGGGGTGCCTGGGTGGCTCAGTCAGTTAAGCGTCTGCCTTCGGCTCAGGTCGTGATCCCAGAGTCCTGGGATGGAGTCCTGGATCAGGTTCCCTGCTCAGTGGGGAGCCTGCTTCTCCCTCTCCCTCTGCATCTCCTCCTGCTTGTGCTCGCTCTCTCTCTGTCAAATAAATAAAATCTTTTTTTTTAAATGAATAGGAATTAGGTAGATATAAATTAATGGACAGCATATTCCAGGGAAAGATAATTGTGTGAACAAGGGTAGAAATGTCCCTGCACATTCCAGGGACAGGGAGGAGGGAAATCTCTCTGAAGGGTAGGGCTTGCTCTTTGGAATAGAGATCAGTGATTCAAAAGATTGGCTAGGACTAGACTATCAAGGGCCTTGAATGCCAGGCCAAGAAGTCTGGATTGTATTCTACAGGCAATGATATATTGTAGGGTTCTAAGCAAGACAGTGATACGGTAAAATGGCATTTTGGGAACATTAATCTGGCACTGGTGTGTAGGATGGATGAATAGGGGTTGGGATGCTTTTTCTATAAAGGTCCAGACAGTAAATATTTTAGGTTTTGTAGAACACACAATTTCTTTCTTTCTTTTTTTAATTTATTCAACAGAGAGAGAGACAGCCAGCGAGAGAGGGAACACAAGCAGGGGGAGTGGGAGAGGAAGAAGCAGGCTCATAGCGGAGGAGCCTGATGTGGGGCTCGATCCCGTAACACCGGGATCACGCCCTGAGCCGAAGGCAGACGCTTAACCGCTGTGCCACCCAGGCTCCCCTAGAACACACAATTTCTGTTGCAACTACTCAAAGCTGTCATTGCAGTGTGCAAATGGCCTTAGACAATAAATGAGTGAGTGTGGGCTGTGGGTTTTTTTTTTTTTTAAGATTTTATTTATCTGAGAGAGAGAGAGCACAAGCAGGGGGAGAGGGAGGAGAAGGCTCCCCGCTGAGCAAGGAGCCCAAGGCAGGGCTTGATCTCAGGACCACAACCCAAGCTGAAGGCAGACACCTATTTGAATGAGCCACCCAGGCGCCCCGCATGTGGCTGTGTTCTAATAAACCTTTATTTACAAACAGAGTTAGCAGGCCAGATTCAGGCTGCAGTCAGAGTTTGCTGGCCTCTGGATGAAAAGATGATGAAGCGTCTTAGGAGGATGCTGCGGTGCGGTGGGGACAGATAAACTGACAAGCCACTCTAGTTTAGAGCTGTTCCAATCAGAATGGAAAGGAAAGGACAAATACAAGAACCAGAATGGATGAGACTCAGGACTAGTAGGATCTAGGGGGGCAGGCAAGGCAGTGTCTTGGCTTTCAGCCACACAGACCAAAGCATGTTGGTGCAGGAACGGGCAACAGTGGGAAAGCAGTACTTTCCCACTGGCGCTGTATTCTTATTTTCCTGGAGGAAACTCCTTATTAGGCTAAGACTCAAAACCAAACAGTCGTTAATATATACAACCAGGCCCCAGCAACAGCACGTTCACATCTGTGTTCTGTCTGCTGCAGACTCAGGCTTGGCCCTGTCCCAAGGGCCCTTTGTACAACAATGGCTGTTACAGGAATCTCGGATGAGTTGAGTCCCCTTCCACAGTGATGGGCTTAGGTCCTGAAGTCCCTACGAACGCAACAAAAGAGGTCCACTGTGCAGTCAGCCTCTGTATAGAATCAGTGATGAGTCAACATCTGGCAAGTTCCTGGTATCACCTGCCTGGGCTGTTGAGGTCTGAGCTGTGCTCCTCACCTGCTAGCCTGCTGCTTCCCAGACCTCTCCTTCCCGGGGTGAAGGCAAAACCACTAACTCTCTTCCCACTCCAGACAGTTAGATGATATGATTCCCTTTAGTCCCATCGGCATAGAACTATATGTTGATAACTTCCCCCATCTATATTTTCAGCCTAGATCTCTCTTCCGAGCTCCAGATTCCCACATCTGATGGCCAACGGTTCACACCCATTCCCTCAAACTTAGCACTTGCTGGCATCATCTCGGCCACCCCTCTCCCGCAGCCTCACTTCTGCTCTTTCTATTCCTCGTCTCAGCAGATGACACTACTCCACTAGGAAACTGCAGTTATTCTAGACACGTCGCTTTCTCGAAAGACCGAGTCCTGTTGTTTCTGTCATTTTCCACATCTTCTGCTACCCGAATACAACCCTTATTACTACCTTCATATTCCTCCTTTATCTCCCCACGTGCACATGTAGAATATTCTATATTAGTATCTTTAGCACTCTGTAGCACTTAACTGTTACACCCAATTTCTATCTGGATTACTGCAGGGGTATCCTCACTACTCTCCCTGCCTCTGAGTCTGGGCTCTGAGTAGGTCTCTCTGCACGGCTGCCAGAGTGACCGATTCTCTAAAATGGAAGTGTATCTCCCTCCCTTGCTTCAAATCCCAGAATGTTTCCCATTGCCTGTAATGACAAATAATAAGTTTTCCCTCACTGCTTCATCTGACCAAAAAAGTACTGGGGCACCTGGGTGGCTCAGTCAGTTATGCATCCAAATCTTGATTTCGGCTTGGGTCATGATCTCAGGGTCATGGGATTGAGCCGTGCATCAGGCCCGCACTCAGCACTGAGTCTGCTTGAGATTCTTTCTCTCTCCCATTCCCTCTGCCCTTCCCCCTACTCAAGCTCTCTAAATAAATAAAATCTTTTTTTTTTTTTTTAGAAAAGGATTCCTCTTTGCCAATACAGTTTAAATATCAATGAAACTAGAGTAACCATCTGCCAGCCTTCTTTCCTTCAGAGAATTCACCTACCCTCACTGTAAATGGAGCAGGTGGGTATGACAGTCATAAGTTAGTCCCACGTAGCCAGGCTCATCCCTGCCACAAGGACTTGCATGTGACACAGGCTGGGCAAATCATTCTACCTTATCTCAGTGCAATAGCAGTTGGGCCAACGGCTGGCTAAATGACCCAAGCCCTATTCTAGGGATAGACACATGAGTCCTGGGAGAGAAAAGCTCCCTTTCCCTAAGGTTAAGCTGGGAAATGCACATCTGAGTGGCAGTTTTCCCAAGCCACATGGACGAAATGCATCCATGTTGGAGAAAGGTCAAACATGCAGAGAGAAGCAGAGCTGAAAGACAGAGAAATAAGGACCCTAATGACACTAATGGGTGCCAGGTCTAGCTATGCACGAAGCTGGAACCACACCCTGGCCTTTCTAAATTATATACGCTAATACCTCTCCCTTTTGCTTAAGCTAGTTGGAGTGTTGTTTCTGTCACTTGCAACTCAAAGAGGAGTGACAAGTACAGAAGCCTTTCCTGCTCCCTCCAAACAGAATTCATCACGCCCTCTTTGTCTGCTCCCTTTACAGGCTGTGGCTCTTTCTGCATCGGCACCTTGGGCACTTTACACATGGAACCATTTACATATCTTCTCCCTTTATCAAACTACGTGCTCTTTGAGGACAAAAATCTTGGCTGATGCAGGGGCACCTGGGTGGCTCAGTCGGTTGAGTGTTCAACTCACGATTTTGGCTCAGGTCATGATCTCATGGGTCGTGAGATTGAGCCTTGCGTTGGGGGGGGTCCACACTCAGCAGGGAGTCTGCCTGAGATTCTCTCCCTCTGCCCTTCCCCTCATCTCACTCTCTCTCTCCTTCTCTCAAATAAATAAATAAATCTGAAAAAAAAATCTTGACTGATGCATCTCCAAAGCTTAGAGCACTGCATCACGAAGACATGTAATAGACAAGTATATCTGACTGAGATACTTGCTCCCCTCTGATCATATTTTGTTTGTACAAATCCCTCACTCAAGTGCATTATGAATTTGCACTCATGATTTCAATGGCAGTAAAATATATCATTGAAAACACATTAGCGATCAGTCAATAGAACCAGAAGGGTCTTTCTGTTGGAGACGTTAGCCCATATGGATTGTTGCCATGCATATAAGAACAGAGTTGAAAAATCTAACTCTGGGAAGGAATCATGGAAAGCTCATTCTGGGGAGAAAAGCTGGGGTAAGGGGAAATTCCAGGGAAAGTATAATGAGCTGACAGTAGCAAACCATTCAGGGGGAATGTGACTCAAGAGACATCTGGAATGAAGTGATCTCAATCCATTAGGAAGGTTTCCAGATCCCTCTACTATCTGGGAGGCCTAGCAAGTCACTTTCATTGTCTTTCTGTAAATTATATATTTTCCTGGCAAGTATTTTCTGGAAGTATTGCAACATTATGAAATTGCAGGCTCTCAGTATGGTAAGGAGCACCCATGGAATGGAGCACACTCTGGGCAAAGGTGGTTAGTAAGTATAATGGGAAATCACTAGGAAGCCTATGTTCACCCTTATGCAGTTAGAGGCAGACTCCCTCTTCTCTCCTCTGCCGTGGCTGCAACCCAGGGAAGGCGGTGGCTGGGGAGGCATCCCAAATGAGTCTCTGAGGAACAGTGAGAGAGGGGAAAGAGGCTGAGCAGGAAAGGCAGTAAGGAGCAGAGATAGGGAGTTTCCTTTCCTCTGCTGAGGCCCACATTGACTTGAGCAGATTATTAGAGCCCCAGCATGCAATTGTGGGAAGAAACCAGAAGACCTACTTATTCAGAGCACTATTGCCTTCAACGGATGCCAGAATTTAGATGGGGGGGGGGGAGAAAATATGCTAAAATTTAAATGTTGCAGTCTTTCCTCCAGCTATTGCTAGATAAAGAGAAAGTTGCTTTGATGCCTCCCATTGTGAGCCAAAGGGAATTGTGTGTCCCTTCCCTGAGTCACACAGGCTTTTCAGTGCCTCTGGGCCAGCTGGTTCATAGGCTTTGCCATGCAGAATCAGAGAAAGGGGCAGAGCGCTGAACTGCAGACCCAGACTGTTTTAAATAGTTTGCACTTGGAAAAGGAACAGGGCATATATAGCTGATGAGGGGAAAATCAGACAGAGAAAAGGAGGGAAGGAATGAAGAAAAAAACTGAGGTAGCTTGGGGACAGCTTGAAGTTCACCCGTTTAAAAAGAAAAGGAGCTGAGATATGAAGACCAGAGGATCAGAAGGAGAGAATCTTGCGATATTTTATTGTGGCTTATCAAATGAATCCTCTTTGATGCACTTCCAAAGATTCCAGTAAGACTCCTGGACTTTTCCTCAGACCGTGCTACTTTGAATGTGCCTTCCAGCTGAAACAGAATCGCCAGGGTGCCAGCGTCTATCTAGGTTACGCTAACTAGTAAGTGTGAGAATTAAATTATGGAAAATCAACTTGTAAATGGGGGCCCTGTGAGCTTTTTCTATTAAGGAATCAAAATGTCATCTCAGTCGTGGTTGAATTATAATTACCTGTTTCATGCTGCTGTGGAACCAGTGTTACTTATATCTGAGGAAAGAGAAGCAGGATGGTCGGTCTGAAAACTGAGAACCTGAGTGATCACGTGTAAAACAATCGAGGAAGTGCTCACTCACTTCTGTCCAACTGCCTGTCCAGCTAACCTGAATGCTGAGTTTGCTCAGCGGACGTACCCCTACCAGAGATCAGTTATCTGATCTCAATGCCACCAGATACCAAAACTCTCACTCCTGGCTCTGACTTGAAGGGCATCAATCATGATCCTGACTATATTCAGGCTTCCCCAAGTCATTAGCTAAATGGAGAGAGAATACTTGTTAAGCCCCCTGCAATGTCCATCCGCCATAAAATGAATAACGTGGCACTTAGATTTAGGTTGACCAGTGTATTGAAAGCCACGTTGTTACGTGATTTTCTGATCCCACAAAACTAAGGAGCAGAATCTGGAGTCAGCTCAAAAGGCTTGGTCAAAAGGACAAGTAAACGACATTTCCTATAGTCACACTGCTCTGCTCAGCTGTGCACCCATTCAACCTACAGCATCGCCCTGTGAAGTAGAGAATTCTACAACTCTATTCAGTTCCCATTGCTTAGGTTGGACCAGCATTCCCAATGAGGTAATTACCTTTTATTCAACTGATTACTTGGCCTTGAACTTCCCATCTATTGGTAACAGGGAACTGCCTGTTTTGCTTTCAGCCAAAACTATAAAGTCAAGAGAAAGAATTTTAAATAGGAAAGAAGCCACTGATTAGTTCAAACTTCCCTATGGATTTTTGAAAGGATACTTGAACACCTAAAATCTTAACAAACATTATACAGAGTTTAGATGCAAAACTGAACAGTTAATATAGCCAGCCTATTAGTGACAAGTTCAATGCACAGCACAGGAAAGTTTTAGCTGAAAGTCTTTTGTAGATACTTTATACTCCATATGGATAATATCTTAAGTCTATTTTTAAGATCTGCCCTCAGTGTTACCCTTTAAATAATTATTTAACCATACAGCTATGTTTTTGCTTTAATGGTCATAACATTCAGTTCTTTGTTAGGTGTGCTTCCCTTTAGCATCTTTTCTGGAAACCATAAAGAAGAGCGGTCTGACACAGCTCTTGTGAGAAAGTAAGATCTGTTTTACGGTATCATGTAGATAAGTCCACTGTGAAGAAAAAAACTGAGCACTTTCTATACAGATGGAATGGTAGAGAATTCTGAGAAAGTCCCAAATGCCAGAAATAACATAACTAAGTTCACCCATAGAACGTAATCTCCATATATCATCAATCTCAAAGTATTGCATTAATCCCACCATGAAGCCACATGAGCACTGAACTCGGAGTCAGGAGATCCAGGTTTGGGTCCAGGTTGGACCCCTAACCTCTGGGTGACATAGATGGGTCTAATGTTCCTAGGCTTTTGATTCCCCACGTGTGAACTGAACAGGTTGGAACAGTTTGCCGTAAGCTTCCTCCATCTCTAAGAATCCGCAATACTAAGGAGAACAACGGTTTCACGTTCTAGACAATGACATACCCTTCCTAACGTATGAAGTCCCACTAGCAAACGTTTACATAGTGCTTACTGTGTGCTTGGCCCTGTTCTGACTGGTAAATATTAACACCTGGAGCCTTCACAATGACCCACTGGATAAGGTACAATAATTACCCACATTTTACAGAGGAGAAAACGGAGGTACAGGGAGATACAGAGATGAGGTCAGATGGCTAGTGTCAAACAGAATTCGAACCCAGTATGAAATATGGAACCATAAATGTCTTAAGGTGCTATGTGAGATACAACACAAAGTGGAACGAAGGTCATCTCCTGACAGAGTGCAGAGCTCAATAGGTAAAGGTGCTTCCTTTATACCTGGTATGAAGTTTTTGGCTTAGGATTTTGCCTAGGCAACTGCAATCTACTCATGGAACCAAAATTCAGATCTGTACTGGTTGAACCTAAGAATAAGGATGTTGGTGGTGGTAAAAATATCAACAACAAAAACAACAATAATAATGGTAATGAAGTTTGTTGACTCCTTGCCATGTGCCAGGATCCCTCCAGTCTTTCATTTAATCCTCAGAACACTTTCTGTTTTTGTAAAGATTTTATTTATTTATTTGAGAGAGAAAGAGAAAGACACAGAGAGAGAGAGCACAAGCGGGGGTGGAGGGACAAAAGGAGAAGAAGAGGGAGACTCCCCACTGAGCAGGGAGCCCAACACTGGGCTCGATCCCGGGACCCCGGGATCATGACCTGAGCTGAAGGCAGACGCTTAACCGACTGAGCCACCCGGGCGCCCTCAGAACACTTTCAAGTAGGTAGCTTCACTATCCCCCTTCAGATGGATGAGAATAGTCAAAACTGAACGTGAGTGAGTAAACACATCCAAGGTCATGGGCTAGGCAGTGGCCAAGGAGGGGCTGAAGCCCAGACTGTCTGACTCCTGAGCACGTTGCTGTGAACAGAAGATGTGTTCTGGCTACTAACATTTGCTTAGCGCCGAGAGAGCTCCACACAAGACCCCTGGAGCGCACGAACTCGCCACCTTCGTGCGCATGAGCCAAAACCTTCCAGAACAAATGAGAGGTGGAGGATGCAAAACATTTGATGTCAAATCTGTCCACCGCCACCCCAACCCCCCAAACAGGAAGCCTTTTACAAAATCTGTGAGCATTTCCCAATTCCAAACAGAAATAGGTTGAGGCTGGATTGGAACCTTCAGCAATTCCTGGTGAACCACTCTATTCATTTACTTCCATTCCTGCAGGAGACACATCCAGGGGATTGAACGATTTCATAAGGAGAGCAATGCAAAATAAATCTCTTCCATTTGAACTTTTCATCTGAGAAGGATGGTTGCAAAATGAGGCAGCAGCTGGGAAAGCTCTCAATTTACCATGTCAGGCTCATGAGTGGAGAAACTCTACATCTGGGCGTCTAGGTATTAGAATATATCTCTCTAAAATTAGATGACAGGAAGAGTAAGGGGCAGAGGCATCCACTAATTGACAGTCCTATCTTGGGAAGAAGTGCAAGACCTGCAGGAAATGTCCCTCGGCTGGAGGCAGGGGTGGACCCTGCATGGACCTCATGGGAAGCAGTTCTCCCCTCTGGCTGCTTGCAGGTCTCAGAGCAGCAGCCCATGAACAGTAGCGGGGCTGGGGAGCACCCGAACAGAGCTGTGGTTGTCAGAAATACAAGACAAAACAGTGTGCACAGAAATAGAACGTGAACACGATGTGGGGCATTCTGACAGCAAAGGAATGCCAACTCCGAGAAATGAGCATCATTTTAAACAGAGATGGACACACCTTTTCTGACTCTTGCCAATCACGTTTTTGTTTGTTTCTTGCTTTAGATGTCAATATCTGGTGACCATCTACCTGTATCTGTATCTATATCTACCTATACCTATGAGAAAAGTACAAAGAAGGAAATATAAATAGCCCAGATAAATAGGGCATTTAAAAACATAATATAGGGTGCTTGGGTGGCTCAGTAGGTTAAGGGTCTGCTTTCAGCTCAGGTCATGATCCCAGGGCTGTGGGATCAAGCCCCGCACCAGGCTCCCTGCTCAGCGGGGAGTCTCCCTCTCCTCCCCACTCATGCTCTCACTCACTATCTCTGTCGCTATCTTGGTCTCTGTCTCTCCCTCAAATAAATAAATAAAATCTTTAAAAAATAAAAATAAAAACATAATATAAATCAAACTGATAAATGTACATGGTGAGAAAATTCAAACAACACACAAAGAAATAAAATGAATAACTGAGTCTCCCTATACCCCACCCCCATTAATTTAGGTTTTATATGTATCCTAATAGAGAAAAAAACCCCACAGATATACCAACCTAGTATCCATAGAGATCTTTTATTCTTTATGTAAAAGAAATTATAACATATGCTCCCAGCTTTCCACCTTCCTTTTTTCTTAAGGATGTATCTTAGGGATTTTTCTGTCTCAGCATATGGGGGTCTCCCCTCATTCTTTGTAACTGCTGCTCAGATTTACTTTATCATACTCATCAGCTGCTGATAGATGATTTACGTGGCTCCCAGTATTTTGTAGGCTGTTATAAACAGGGCTCTAATGAATCTTTTTCTGCATACATCTTAAATGTATTTTTATGGCCATGTCCATGGGGTAAATTCCTAGCAGAAGGACTGCTAAGTCAAAGGATGTAAGCATTTAACACTTTAATAGGGCCAAACGGCCCTCCCCAAACCATTTTCTCTGTGTTTTAAATGATATAAATCTGAGTTGAAAATAAGACTCAAGCAACTAATATAAAGGGCGTTGACAGTTTCCCCCTTTATTAGCCATATCCTTAGTGACCCAGGCGGGAGTTTAAATGAAAGAAACTATCTACCACTTTGTTAATAAACTGTAAGTTGTTCTTAAGCCATACTTATGTCATCTTTCTTTACGACAGACTGTTATTCTGTGTTTTCAGGCTTAAAAGGACACTTTTCAGGTTTAAAAAAGTGATGCTTTTCTCCTTTATGAACAGAAGTCTATCATGGCTCCATTGGTTTCCTAGCAGGAATCAAATGTGTACTCCTCTTTCTTGCACTGTTAATGTCAGAATTATCATAGAGCCAAGTTGTGCCCTCTTGTCTATAATGAAAGAGGGTTTATTTCTGCTGTTGCTGCGGTCCTCTATGGTTTAAAAGTACAGAATTTTCCATCTACCAAAATAATTTCTAGATGGATTCAGGCAAATGTAAAAAATGAAAAAATGAGAAAACACAGTGATTATCTGCTTTTAGGAGGGGAAAGGACTTTAAAAACATAAAGCAGAGCAAGAAACCACAAAGTATGAACCTTCATTATATAACTTCATTGCATAAAACTTAAAAATGTGGTTTTTATAGTACCAACGAAATAGACAACGCAAAGGCAAGTGCCCATCTGGGACAAAATATTTGCAATATTTATGTCAAAGGGCTAAGACCTTTAGTAAATAAAGAGTTCTTACAAAACTATATGATTTGTAAATAAAGCCATGAACACTGAAATATTAGAAAAAGAACAAAATATAGGGGAAATGTTCAACATTATCACTAAGCAAAGAAATGCAAATTAAGCACTGGGATGCCATGTTCCACCTATGAAATGTACTCTCTTGCTTCCTACACACCCTCAGTGTATTTTAAAATATCATGTGTTCTGTGTTGGAGGGGGTGTAAAGAAAAAGACCCTCTCTTTAACCTCGGTCAGAATTACAAACAAGAATGGTCTTTCTGGAAGGCCATTTCAAAAGTATTGATTGACTTTATCATAAAGAATTTATGCAGAGAAAATTATCTTTGACATGCTCAAAGATTTTTGTAAAGTATATTCATCCTAGAGATATACATGCAACACCAAAAAAAAAAAAAAAGCAAACAGCAAGTGATTAGTTAAATAAGATGCATATTATAAACCATCCAGTGACTTCCCCTTTCATCTGGGATAAAATCAAAGCAACCTCATCCATGATGCATCGCCTGCCTTTCTCTTGCACCTCACCTTGTCTCTCTTCCCTGCTCACTTTTCACTCCGGCCACATTGGCTTTAACCAGAGATGGGCCACGGCATGGAGGCCAGGCAGGTGGGTGGGAATCTGTGCTAAGTCTGCCTTAGAATAAAATGAGACTTTGCTTTCCTTTGCCATTATCCCCCATGTATATCTGTTCCCAGGGAACCCTCCAGAGTTATGGCTACAGTCTGGGGCCAGACTCAAGATTTCTGGCTATTAATACCATGAAAGTAGTGTCCTGACCTCTTTGTTTCTAACCTCTGGCTTCCAGTCTCATCCAGTTCTGAACATGCAGAAGCCAGCTGGAGGCCTCCACACCTTGACCTTCATTCTCCCCACAGCGTGCAGCCCTAGATGAACATTAAGATTACCTGAAGAACATTACAAAGTGCCAAGCCCAGGTCCCACCTCCCAAGACTTCGGGCTCATTGGTTCGGGCACTGGAGGCTGTGAATGCTCCCAGGTAGTTTTCATGTTAGCAAAGGTGGAAAGTCCCCACAGGGCATGTGACAGTCCCACAGTTCAGGCTGAGAAGCAGTTCCTTCTGCTTAGGCTGGTTTGAGTTGCCTCTTCATCAGTCCAAAATAAGCCATTTGGTTAAATTTTGTGGAGACTCAGCACGGGGTCAGTCACCTGCCTATTTTTGCAATTAAGTCTTTACTTACTTTGCTCTTCAAAATCTGGGTTTCAGCCAAAGGTCGATGGGGTTTTCGACGTAAGGGCTGTAGAGTGTGTACAGAGTCCATGTCTCTCAAGAGTCAACATGGCTTCTCTCCGTAGTATTTATCGCCCTCACCCCTCTGGTGAGGCTCCTAGACTTGGTTTAGATGACAATTTTCTACCCCAGAACATGGATGATAAACCAAGTCAGACAAAGTCATGGGGGAGGGGGTTGAATATAGAACCCCAGAAACACCTCAAATGCAGGTCAAACTGAATCCGGCTTCCATCCAAAGTAAACATGTTTTGTGCTCTGAAGATTTATTTAAATGCCTCGATGCAACACTGCACTTCAAAATTGAGAAAGACCATGGTTAGGAAGAACATCATCCCTGAGAATGGATTCCTTCTACATAGCTTCCAACCGTAACACCTGGTGAGTACCGAGAAAAAGCAATTGAGGTAAGCTGAGTAGGTTCTCCGCCAGATTTGAGTGGCAGGCAGTGGATCCCATAGGTACATCCAAAGTCTCCCAGAATTCCCTATTTGGTCTCCTCTGGGGGCTGATGACAACCTGAGAAGAGGAGAAGCAATCCATACTACTGAGGGTTCATGAGACCCATGGGTCTCTCTGACCTGGCCCAGACTCCCTGGGGCTACCCTACACATAATGAGCACTTCTCCTTTGTTCTGGCACTTTCCATGAACTTAGCATTTAATTCAGGCACATTCCTGATCAGGGAGATGGCTGAAGAACGCTTGCTGATATTTGATAAAGGTCTCATTGAATGAAACAAGGACAACGATAGGACAAGAGGGGAAATCACAGACTTGGTAAATGGCACCTGTATTATTACATGCTTTTTTGACATGTGAATGCCAACTAACTTACAAAAAGAAAGAAAGAAAGAAAGAAAGAAAGAAAGAAAGAAAGAAAGAAAGAAAGAAAGAAAGAAAGAAAAGAAAAAAAAAGGCTATCCAAGAAACAAGATTATATTGTGACACCACATAGTATTTCTCAACAGAGAAGATCTCTATCGGCAAATCCCCAGATGGATGCCTTCTGTTTAAGCTCATTTTGAGATGTCTACCTCCCTGAAGAGTTATTAACTAACACCAGTCCAGGATCCTGGGGCTTCGGGCCCATACATTCGATCTTTGGAAGATTCCTGCCTTCAAGCAGGGGGCTGGAAGTGCCATAGGTAACACCTAATATGTAGTATTGCATTTGTTAGGAAAGAAAAGACTGTGAAATCTCTGAGTGATCCCTCTCTCTCTCTCTCCCATCTCACACTCGCTCTCTTTATAAGCAGTCCATGTTGTGTCCTGGATCCTATAACCTCTATCTTCCAGTGCACGGCTTGGCAAACTCGCCCGGTAAAAAGCCACAGCGTAAATATCTTTGGCGTCCCAGTCCGTGCCACAACTACCCAGCTCTGCCCTCGTCCAGCCTCAGACAGCACATAACCAAACAGACGTAGCTGTGCTCCAACTGACTCCCGCCCCTGAGCTCTGCTGTTGACGCGGGTGCTCGGAGACCACCGTCTCTGCAACAGGCCGTGAGAGTGCGCTGAAACTGGTGGTGCCACCGGGAAAGGAAGGACGGCCCGCCTCACAAGTCTTGAACTGGTGTCCTCCTTCCTGCCAGAGGAAAGGAGGGAGCGACGGAGGATGAAGGGAGGGGACTGTCACCGAGAGTTCTGTGCACCTGGAACTATCAGATGTGATTTTAAGTCCCACAATACCAAGAAGATGATTGCACTGTCCCTACTCTGCAGAGGAAGGAAGCAGGCTCAAGGGGTAGAGTGCACAGGGTACAGAGGGAGGGAGTAGGGGTGGCGCTGGTATTTGCACCCAGATCTGTCCTGAGCCCTCCCTGTGTCTTCCCCAAAGCCAAGGCTTCAGTAATAGCAGTAGTTGGGACTCGTGCCTTCCTTCTAACACCTGCATTCTACACCACAAAGCTTGCCCAGGAATGGTCCATGGTGTTGGGGGGGAGGGGGTGGAAGGGGGCGCCTCGAGCAAGAAAGAACCATAATGGCCAGAGACTTCTCATGTGATGCTGAACCCTAGCCAAGGTGGCTGCCGCCCCGCCCCGGGGAGGGGGGAGGCTTTTTAGATACATCTGCCTAGCAGCCTTGACACCAATCTGCCCCTTACTTCATTGCCTCTAGAGGCAGGTGCCTATTACTGTAGGCCTCAGTCTGGGTGCCTGGAGCTTCTCTGGCTGCCTGAGCCTGGGGACAAGGCTCTCCCACTCTGAACTCGTCCTTTGCTACTCTACCCGCCAGTTTCTGGGCAGGGCCTCAGAGAGATGCGGGAGAGAGCAGAGCAGAGCTGCTGTCCCATCAGGGCTTCTTCCTCCTGCCTCCTCCTCATCCTTCAGATCTCAACTCAGAAGTCACCACCCTGATCCCCCCAATCCAGGCTGGACCTTCTGATTGTCCCAGAATGCCCGGAATGGTGTCTGGTGAACAGTAGACGATAAATAAATGAGCGAGCGCGTGAACAGACACACACCCGGCAGCCTCCGTTTCCAGCGAGGACGCTGAGCCTACTGGGCTTTCAGCACACAGTATTTCTGCCTCATCATGGAACACATTCAGATGAGGGGGTTTTCTTCCTCTCCCCAGGGCTGCGCGCTAAGACTCACCCAGGAAAGCCTGAATACCCATTTGCTCTGCTCACCGGGGGCCTCGAGCAATTACACCAAGCAGAAGTACGAAATGAATGCCGTCTAACCCAGAAACCCTGAAAATCCCTGAATCTAGTTAATCGAGCAGTTTTTAGCAAGTCAAGCACTT
The DNA here is from genome assembly GCF_024610735.1 of Ursus americanus. Lineage (NCBI taxonomy): Eukaryota > Metazoa > Chordata > Mammalia > Carnivora > Ursidae > Ursus > Ursus americanus. The sequence continues at coordinate 22,666,653 of NC_142144.1, forward strand.
TTTATGGTTGCCTCCTAGCCATCTGGGGAAGCGACTACTCTCGCCCTAAATTGCGAACTGTCTTCATTCCAGCTTTACAGGGCGGCCCAGGAGACAGCCATTAGCTGAATGACAATCAAGATATGCTCTCAGCATCACTACGACACATATTAAGAAACAAGGCAAAAGTCTGTGGCCAGCAGCTCCTCAGCTCACCTTTTAGGTCAGAACTGCCAGGGGCCCTTGGTCCTTTTGGGCAGTGGATGAAAAGACAGAGCAGAGGAATCCTCCAATGTACTTGCCAAAAAAAAGGTCCCTGCAAATGGCCCTACCTGAGATGAGCATTTAAGACATAAACTGGTCACTCTGAGCCCTCCCTGAGTTCATCTTCATGACTGATTTCCCAATGCCCTCCTACCAGCACATACACACCGCTTCCCGACTTTTCCACTGGCACAAGACTACCACCCAGATACAGAGTTGTGACATCAAAGGTGAGGTGTGACACGACAATGACAGGGCATGTCATGTGTGAGTTTTGCAGGCTTCCCTCTGGTTGGCCCCCTTGTAATTCCCACGTGGGTGGGCATGCCTTACTGCTTGAATCACAGGGCACGCGGGGACAGCAGCAGGTGTGCAGTAACGTGCAGAGTGGGTTGCTCACAACCATCCGTGTGCCCATACGCAAGCATGCATGTCCACAAACGTACACACGGGAACTCGGCCTTTCCATTTGTAAATACACTTTCAGTTTTAGGATAATTTTAGATTTATAAACATGGTGCAGAGATAGCAGAGAAGGTCAACTGATAAGCTTTACCTACCCAGCTTCCCCTCGTGTGAGCATCTTGCATGGACCCGGTGCAGCT